>NW_026916347.1:827500-3817608 GCF_034315485.1 Pezoporus occidentalis
GGCTTTGGGCTGTTTTGTCCTGGCTCTCCTGGGGGATAAGTCCTTTGTCCTGGTTGCATCTCAGAGTACAGCCCACACCACTGCTGATGCATCCCAACCAAAAGCCAGGACCTGCCGTGCTGGCATACTGTGTTCCCATGGGAAGGTTGTCTCCTGTTTCATGGGTGCTGTGTTTGGGAACCAATGGGTCGTGCTGAGTTGGAGGAGGTCAGTGCTGCGCCTAGCAAGAGAGCGCTGGCACAAGGTGAGCTCATGGAGAACTGTCTCAAGCAGAGTGCCATGGCCAAAATTATTTGTATTTCTCAGTTGTTGATCTGAGACCTTTAGCCACTGAGAATCTGAAACGTTTACTCTAGACTATGTAGTTGTAGCTTTGCTTTTAGGATCATACTCACCTACCTCCCTCAGAAAGCTGCCTATTTTACAAAGAGCTCAGTACAAGCAGAGGAACGAGCAGACTCAGCTGAGACAGAAATAAGACCCAGGCTTGCTAGGCTGTATTTTCTAGAAGTATGCAGATCTCCATGACTCCAGCAGGGAGGTCCTCTTCTGGTGGTCTGCTGATACATGTCTGTAGTCCGTAAATGAATCTGAATTGTAGCAGCGTGCTTGATGTCAGCCATTGAACAGCAGTAGGACTCGAGGTCGCAGCCTTTCTTTATCACCGACTCATGGCTGGTTTTGAATGTGGATCCCAGAGCTGAAATGTTTTTGGTGCCATCACCAGCCACCTGATTACAGTTCTTGATCCTGTGGTTAAATATGGGCAGACAAATTTCTGGTCCACCTCAGTGCACAACAGTGTCTCTTTGGTTTTTGCATTCATTTCCCAAGAGTGAATAAATCATTTCTAAGTACCCGTTCTCAGGGAAGAAGTTGATTTCTTCCTACTATGTCCATGATGAACAAGGATACTTACATTATTTCTTATTATTTGGGTGCACACAATGTGCACTTCACTTTGAAGCATGAAAGTATTATTTATCTTTTTCTACTCTTAAGGAGTGGCTACACACAATGCACTTTGTGGGCATTGTTGCCTGTTTAATGTTCAAACAAAAAACAAATGTTAGTTTTTTTTGTGTTGTGTGTTGTGCTGATGTGCCTGCTGGTACCTGGGTTCCCTTGTGTTGGATGTGGTGTATGCACATACAGAGCACACAGAGGTTGTGGCTCTGAGCAGTTGATGAGTGAGGCTCTGGAGGCCACCCTGTGCTTTTACTGTGGAGGCTGTTTAGTTAATTTGCCCAAGATCTTTGGAAAACTCTGGCAGAGCTCAGAATGGAGTCTCCCAAGCCCTAATTAGGTGGCATCCTCATCAGATCCCTCTTCTTTTATGCAGGTCAGACGGTTGCTGTGTGCCATGGAGTGACCTCAGCTCATCTATATTTTAAAATCCTTGTTGGCCATGGTCAGGTAGGCACAGTACATGGGTGCTTGGAGGTAACTGCACAGGGATCACCAGGTCACCGGACAGGGAGGGTGCTTGGGCAGGAGCTGCAATAACTAAGACAAGGCAGCAGCAGAGATTTCTGTGTGTCCTCCTGTGGAAGGGCCTTTCCACTCTGCTGGGGAGGGAGGACTTGTCCCTGTAGCTGCAGAGCAAGGAGAGCCGTGGGGAAGCAGGGATAGAGCTGGGGTGCTCTTCCCCACCTCCCCATCCAGGCTGGGCTTTGTGGCAAGGGCTCTACAGGTCCCATATTCATCTGAACATGGTACCACAGCAATTTTAGCGCAACTGTGAGTGGGGGGTTTGTGACTGTTGTCACTGTAATTACCTGTCTGGTCAATAAAATGAAGGGTACTAAGCCCTGGGAGTTTGGGGGAATGAAGACTGACTTAATTACAGCAACCAAATCTCTCACATCTCTCCCATCCACTGAAACACCAGCCCACCTTCATGTGCTGCCCTTTAACAGAGCTGCCCATCATGCGTCTAAACAAACAAGTAGGGAAGACAGAGGGGAGATTGTTTGTCAGGGATGTGTCTTTGCGAGGGAGGAGCAGCAGTATCTGCAGGAGGGACTGAGGTGAAACCCAACATCAAAGGCAAGAGGCTGTCAGCACATTTAACTTTACAGAAACCCTTCTCCTAATAAAAAAGGAATGACCTCGTTACTACGGACACCAACAGTTCCCAGGGGAACACTGGGAGACTGCTGCCTGCACCTTTAATATTCACTTTACAAACAAATGGGAAACCTTGAAATAATTTCTGTGTTGTTCTTGGCAAGTTGTTACAATGTTGTGTCCTTATAAAAACCATTTCAGGATTTATGTAGTGTGAGTTTACTTTTCATCTGCTGCTTTTCCTTGCTATCAATTTCTCTCCCTCTGACTGCCTGAGTCCCCGTGGGAAAGATCAAGGTGCCCAACGAGTGAGGTGCTGGCCATGCCAGGAGGTTCAGCAGGAGGCACTGCTAGGCTTGGCTTTGACTGCTGAGAGAGGACTAATTTCTGAAGGAGATGCTCTAAAGCTGTGCCTAGACCTGGGTCACAGACAGCAAGCAGAGTGCCATCAGGAGACCGTGCCTGGGTGAAGGGTAGAGGGAGCTCTGAGCTGGCTGTGGCGCTGGGGAAGGGGTGCAGAAGGGACAGTGGGGCTGGTGGAGGCTGGCAGGATCCTGGCTGCTGCTGCCCTGCAGGCAGCCTGGTGTGAAGCTGTGTGAGGATGCAGGGTGGGCCAGTTCCGAGCTTTTCTCCTCTCAGTTTCTCCCAGTAGGAGTCACCACAGGCAACAATGCCAGGAAAGCTATTGTAGAGCAGATCTATGTCTCTTCCAAGCTCCTGTAAAAGAGTGAGGGAGACAGAGAATATGTTGCTGAAACCAAAAGAATACTTGCAAAGTGTAAGGCTGTTCAGTCAGCCAAATACCTCTGCAAATTACATGAGCAGTCTCTTTTCACAACCTAGGCTTTCTCCCCAAGTTACCACAGTCTCAGTGACCAGAAATCTTCCCAAATGTTTCCTTGGTGTTACATTTCCTGTGTGGTACCTGAGGGAGGTTTGACAGAATGGTTTCATTGACTCTTAGTGGGAGAAAATGCTCTGTACTGGAAATAAGCCCTTACAGCTGATGCCTCAAGCTATTCAGTAGCAGTCCACGAACTCTCACCCACACTTCAGCTAGTGTGCAGCCTGGGGGGTACCCCCTCCTCTGCTGGCATCTGCACACATTGATGTGCAGCATCAGGCACACCCCAACACACCCATGAAAATACAAATGTGCGTATACATATGTGCCCATCCACATACATATGCAAAAGAGCTTGCTTCTGTGCGTATCAGTATGCTCCTCCTGAGTCATCTCCACTTGCTCATATACGGCCATCCACCACTGGTGGAAATTTGCTGCTGATTCTGACAGTTGTGTAGAACTCAACTTTATGCCTTGGGTTCATCCTTTGTAGAGCCAGCCTTGAAACCAAACTGTGGGAAAGGTGGCTCTTATTTGAATATCTGTAATTCATACTTTACCTGCTCTTTTAGGTGTCTCCTTAGCCTCACTTCAACCCAGATTGATTTGGTCTGAGCCCAGGACTTCTGACTGTGGCTGAAAGGCAAAAGGCAAGCCCCTGCTGTTCCTCTAGGCTTCAAGCAGGATGAAGTGCAGAAGAAGAAATATAATGATGGCAAGTAGGCTGTGGGAATGACGCCGTTTATTGATACTCCAGGTATGAAAGAACCCACTAATGAGCAATTTATAAAAGACACTTTTGAGCCATTTTGAAGGAAATCACTGACTGCTGTGAGCAGGAAAGTGCAGACAGCTTCATGCAAGGATGAGCTGCTGCCTTTGCATTTGTTAGCTATGCAAGAAACACAAGCAGCTCTTTCCACATCCACACCCTCCTCTGTGGATGTCTGGCAGCAGGTATTTACCCTCTGCAGAATCCTGCCAGTCACCCACATCATGTGGGCAGAGCTAAGGTTGCACAGAGGTCTAAGCTAGCTGGCATCCCTGTCTTCTACAGCTGGGCAGCAATGAGGTATCTTTCTTTGTACGAGCGGAACATCTCTAGTAGGCATGTGGATCTCGCATTTTTTTTCCCCTGATCTTCTTCTTTTGTCCCAGAGATTAGGGTGGTAATGAATAAAATCCATTCTGAAGGTTTGTCATTGTCCATTTGTTGTTTAAATCCTTGACTAAATGGTTCCTTGGAAGTGTAGAGAGAATGCTCCTTAAAGCACTGCAACTAGATCCAGGCAGTCTCTGACCAACCGCTACTTCTTTGCAACCTGAATTTCATGTAGAGTGGAGCCGGAAATTTTATCTATCTCCTTTGTAAAGACCTTAGTAATCTACATACCAGACACTACAAGAAAAGCCAGATTTTAATACAGAATGATGGCCAGTATTCTCTTTCCTTGAACGATGTAAATACGTTGTCCTTGGTAAACGCAAATGTGTTAAACCTCAGAGCCAATGATACAAATCACTGCAATTCTGTTTTGCAAAGGTTCTAGAGACCTCTATGAAAACGTACTTCACTGGCGTTTTCTCTTGCCTTGTTCTGGCACACTTGCTTATTTTGATTCTCTGTTATGGCAAGTTGCATCCAAACACTATTGGATGATGTTAATGAAACAAGTTAATGACAAAAGAAGATACTTCAAAGAGCAAGCGCACATTTGTGCACATGCTCACACATTTGTAAATAATCCCATATGTACTGGTGATCATTTTGAGTCTTTGGGGAGGCACATTGTCACAGCTCAACCGGTTGGCTCACATTACTGCCAGCAAGTGAAAAGGAGGAGGATGGACTTGCAAAGACCATCCTCATTGACTTCACTGAATTCCCAGGTAGACTTTTACATGCACATCTAACCTTGAGCAAAGGTACAGGTAGGCAGTGAATTAAAAAATAGCCAGGTATGTGCCCAGAATTGCAAGTGCAAGTGGGCATACAAAGGTCCATGTGCTACAGCATAAGGGAAGATGGCTTGTAACTAGTGGTTCAAAGAGACAGTAGGAAATCTGGGGTCGCTGTGTGGCTCTGCCACAAATTTCCATGATGGCCTTGCCCCATTTACTTAATTTACCTGTTCTCTGCTCTCCAGCTAAGGCAAGGAGGCAATAGTACCTCCTTAATGGTCTTGTACCTTGAGACTGTGAAAAGGGAAGACTTAACCTTCCCTGTGTTTGTATACTCCTGAATGAGTCCATATTAGAACTGACCAGGTCTTCTGGTGGTCCCCAAAGGAATTGTATGAAATATCTGCACCAACAATAAAACTTTACAATGTCTGTTCATTTAGGGTTGAAGGATATATTTCATTTAACAACCTGGAATGTAAAGTTTGCCTATAGTTTCAAGTCCTAATTTCTTGCTTTTTTGTTTTTTTTAGGTCATTGAAGTAATATTAAAAAGGCACATCCCCTCCCTGTTTTACATCAAGAGAGCATCTAACCTAAAAATCAACTATCTCATTCAGATTTTCTTCTGGAGCACTTTTGGGTCTTTCTTCCTTCAGCTAAAAGGTTGCAGCACAGTGGCACACCTGGCAGAAGTGCTTTAGCCCAGTCAGCTTCAATTTTCCAGAGAAACCTTTTTGCTGGATAATTCCTCATGAGGCTGTAGGAGAAGACTGGTTTGTGTAGCTGTCTGCATTAACAGGGAAGATTGCCCTCCTTCTGTGCCTGACTGCTGACTTTGAGAGTGCGGGGCACTGAATGACCCAGCAGAGAGATATCACCTGTGAGCAAGGAAGTAAGAACAAGTCCTGTTAGTGAGATGCTCTTACTCTGTACACGTCCTCTGCCTTTCTAGGTGGGACAGTGTGGCCTCTTTAACCCCATCACTGGATCAGTGCTCCCAAATTAGTGTAATCATCCCACCCAAATTAAGCAAGTTGCTCCTGGCTCCACAATCCAGCCTTGGGCATCCCCTCTCAGCCTGACACTCGCATCCCTTTCTTCATGCCTCTCCCCTGAAGCCCCCTGCTTGTGGGCTCCTTGATATTTTCCAGTCCTTCCCTAATGAGCACTGCAGAATTACAGCTAATTAAGGATGTAAATGATGCTGGAGAGAGAGAGAGAGGGAGAGGATGGGAAGGGGCGGGGGGAGGGCAGCTACTTGCTGTGTGCAACTCTGCAGTAAAGTGTCTCCTACCTCAGCAGAAAAGTTATCACTGGAGACAATGTCAACTTTATGGAGGGGGGAGGGCTCTTCTCATGGCTCCATCCCCGCCTGCAATAGCTGCCACCTCTCTTTTATGTGTCAGCGCTGCAGATGCTGATGTCCTCCCTCCCAAATGCTGCTTTGTCAGCCGGGGCTGTTACTGAGCCCTGGTCTCCTCTCTCGTGCTTGCTGCGACTCTTGCCCATGTGCTACCTGTGGGGCAGAGGGCTCAGAAGACCCCAAAACTTGCAGTCACTCTGGGTGGGCAAGCTGTTGTGCCCCACTTGCTTGCAAAGGGATATTGCCCCTGTGGTGTGGGCCAGGTCCACCTCCAGTTCTAGGGGGTTGGAGAGGACTCCAGTGCTCCAGGGGATGGTGGGTTTTGGCCACTTCTCCTGGGCATCAGGGCACCTGCCTCTCTGGGCTGCTGCTTGCCAGATCTAGCTCTTGGCCACCATTCCCTGAGGGGGGGTTAGAGCTAAGCCCCTTATCTCTGCAGCAGTGGCTGGTGGACTGGCGTGATGTGCCTTGCAGGGCGACTTGTGCCATCAGCTGGAGCTGGCAGCTTGGGCCACGTGTCCCTGAGATACATGGCTGCTCACACAAGTGAGCTGGTCTGGTTTGCTTTAGGGAATGTTCCTGCAGGGGCACTGGAGGAAAGTGAGGTTCATCAGTGAGGGGGTGCAAACTCCTCATCCCACCACCAGCCCCAGCTGGCAGCTCCTGCCCATGCTGGGGAGGCAGGAGCCGACTGGCTGGCAGCCCCATGTTGGGGGAGATGGCTTTGCTGGCACTGAGCATCTGTTTGAACCTATTCCAGTCTTGCTGGGTCCTCCCAAGCACATTTCCAAGCACTCTGGGTCCCCGCTGGCATATTTCTCTGTACATTGCCCAGCTCAATAAATTGTGAAGGCACGTTTGCCCCAGCTCCACAGCTGGTCCGTCTGTCTGTCCGCCTGCCCGACTGAAGCTGGGGTGTGTGTCCCTGGTCAAGGGGAGACAGCATCGGGTGGCGGCAATGGTTGCAGTAGGTTTTGTTGTTGTTTCCCCAGATCGCTGTGCAATATATTCCGATTTTTTTTCTTGTCATTAAGCCAGTGCCTCAGAGATGATGATGTAGTCCCTATGTGGGCCGCAGAAAGCACTTCGAGCCGTGCTGGAGTCGTGCTGGGTGGCTCTGATAGCAGAGCTAATGGGAGCGAATGGGATGCAACGAACTGTTCTAATGACACCAGCCAGGGAAGAGACAACAGTAAGAATAAATAAATGTTAACTATTTTCCTCTTCCAGACATTTGCATCTATTGCCATTAAGTTCATTTAAATAAGAGAGAGAGCGAGAGAAAAGGGGAAACTTACTACTACTCTTAATAACAAGTGTCTAAAAATAAATTAGGATGCTGGGATGCACTTAAGGCATTTTAAAAATAAGTCTGATTTTTCCCCCCTTTCCTCTTTTTTTTTAAGTGTTGGAGGGTTTTAATTTGGGCCGAGTAATTTTGGTGCAAACGCTTGGGCGCCTTTCGTTGGGAAATTGGGAGGAATGCAAACAAGATTTCACTTCATTAAACAGGGGCAAACAGTAGAGAAATTGCACTTACTTATGGAAATGACTTTTAAACATGAACAGCATTTACTTGCATTGCCTTGTGCTGAAATTTTTTTCTTTAAAAAAGATTATACATGTGAATAATTCACTGCAGGCCAATTAGATGATGACTTCATTTTTAACCTCTCTTCCTTGCCATCTTGCTGGCTGTCCCTTTTCTTGCAATTTCCACCCTCTTCCTTCCCTTCAATAAATTAATAAAGATCAAATAATCCCTCTCCCTGCAGTGCCAAGAACTAGCTTCTTGGAGAGGGTGTAAGGGAAGAAATCAGAGGATCACCATCTCTGCTGAACTGCCCTGGGATGAAGCAGGAATAACTCTGTGGGATTTCTGCAAGCAGAGCTACACCCATGTGTTCAGAAAAAAAGGAATGGAAGAAATGAAAAATAGCAGGAGTGAAAAAAAAAAATCTCCATGCTCTTTGCATACATGCATGCAGGATCAGGTGGTAGAGAGAGGCTGAACAAGCAGGATTCACCTTCTGTAAGGCTCCATTGATGCTGGCAGGGCAACACTGCTGTGAGTTTGCACTACTGGGCTAAAAGTAGCACTCTGATGGGTGATTCCCATGACACTGCTGGGAATAGACCCTCAGAGCGATGCCCTGAAACCATCCAGCATCCCTGGGTCTGAATGCAGGCAGCAAAGATGTGGGACCATTGCTTGAACCAGAGGAGGCTGGCCTGGGATGTGAAAGGGTGATACTGACTTTTGCCAGGGACCTGTGGTAAGTGCACCTTACAGAAAGCAGATAGAGAGTTCTCCATGGGGCCTCACTGTTTTCTTCCACCTAACAGATGTTAGATATTGTTGTCATTAATGCATGTGTCAGGACTTTTCCCAGCACATCACGGGGTTTCATGCCAGCAGGATCTGCCAAAACTTTCAAGGTGCTGTGAGGAAATGAGCTTCAAAAAGTATGGGGTGTCTGTTCTGTTGTGGGGAAACTGAGGCACAGAGCAGGTAGAACACCCTATGCCCTGGCCAAGCAGAGGCAGCAGTGTGAGAGCTGGGACCCTGGGCAGAAATAGGGCTGTCCATAATGTCATTTGCTCTTCAGCTCTTATTTAAGAGTTTATTTCAATGAAAGAGACCATGTTGGTTGCTCCAGTCAGCAAATAAATGTTTGCTCTGAGCACTGAGTAAAGTATCAAGGATGCTAGAGAATAAGCAAGTCCCTTCCAGGAATGTGGTGGCAAGGCCTTGGCAGATGTCATGAATTCTTCCTGGGAAACTCCTCTCCACACAGCTGCTAGATGTTCCTTTCTTCACTCCTGCTGCCTCTGAAGCCTCCACCATGTTCCTCCAGCTCTTCTCTTGCACCGTCCCAGCCTACTCCCTCCAGACTGTTTCCCAGGATGTTTCATAGTCATCTTGTCAGTGTGTCCTTTCTCATCAGATCAGATTCCCAGCCTTTCTGTGCCTCAGTGTTTTTATGGCTCTTTGCTGGTTACAGTTTTAGTGGGGAGGAGGCAGCAGCAAGTGATGACCTGTGATTTCCAGGGAAGGGAAGAGCAAGGAAACTTCAAGCAGTGTGGCCTCCCACTGGGAGCAGTCCCTTTTAGAGCCCTTGTGTCAATTATGGCATTCAGGGGCACTTCCCCAATTTATTTGTTTACCTTGGGGAAGCCCAGCATGCCCCCTCCAGGGCTTAAGCTCAAGCAAATTCCCTCTCCCTGCAATGGGACAAAGATCTTTCAGCCTAGACTTGGGGACTTTGCATTGCTCATTTCTGAGTCAATCTACAGCATTAGGACCTCAGCTTCAGGAAACAGGTTGCCTGATGAAAAGGTTTTCACTTTCAGGCTCCTCTGGCTACTCTGTTGTACCTGGTGTCCTCCAGCTGGGGCTGGAGCTGAGAGACACATGGACAGCAGTGAGCCCACATTACAGCAGTCACTGTTGTACCATGCTTTAGCTCTGTGTCTGGTGCTGCTGGCAGCTGTAGCATCCAGGATGTTTTCTAGCCTCACAAGGCTTTTTTGGACAGCTATTCCAAACAAACTCCAACATAGACACTTTTATCCTGGAATATTCACACTTGGAATTGTTCAGAGACATCCTCTTGAAAAGTTCCTTGGAGAGATGAGCCCAGAAACACCAGCTATGAAACAGCATGTTGTGTGCTGAGCTCTCTCTGCAGGAGAGGCGCTTCCATCTGCTACACACCTCCTGAATTCTGGAATAGGACCCTACGGGCTGTTTGGTACCTCCATTGACCTCAGCAGGCTTAACACCAGGGGCAAGTTTAGCTCCATGCACTCATTAACCTGCTTCCTCAGTAGTGCCTTTGGGGCTGAAGGCTGTGTGAGGTGGGCACCCACAGCAGTGGTATTGCAGCACTTTACGATGGGCACCCTCTTGTTGATCTGCTTGTGAAGTGCCTGGCACCAGGGGACAGTGATGGGTCCTGACCATCCCCATGTCCAGGGGAGCCATGGGGTCATCTGCTGGCAAGGCAAGGCAAGGAAAAAGCAAGGCAAATTCTTTGTCCTTCGTGCAGTCCAAAAGCCTTGTGCTGAGGAAGACTTCAGAGGTTATTGATGTATCTGACTCTGAAATGAGCTTCATTCTTTTGTTCAGCTTCCTAATGACAGACACAGTCTCTGGGCAGTGAATCAACAACCTCAGGTAGAGGTGAGCAAGTGCCAGATGCTGTTATTGATGTTCCTGCTGACACCCTCCCTCCAGGCATTGCAGCCCTGGGGGCTGGAAAACACAGGGCCAGGTTCCCTGGACAGGGGCCAGAGAAGATGCTGGATTGAGGCCTCCCAGCAGGATTTCTACCTGCAACCACAGCTCTTGAGAAGATCCACCCTTGTTTTCCAT
The DNA here is from genome assembly GCF_034315485.1 of Pezoporus occidentalis. Taxonomy (NCBI): domain Eukaryota; kingdom Metazoa; phylum Chordata; class Aves; order Psittaciformes; family Psittacidae; genus Pezoporus; species Pezoporus occidentalis. Next base: position 838,064 of record NW_026916347.1, read on the forward strand.
ATGGGCTCTACAAAGAAGTGGTGGCAGTGATGGAACACTGACGGCATTGGAGAGCTGCTGATTGTGCTGCCAACTACCATCAGGGCTTGAAAGGTAATGTCAGCACCATCCCCTGAGTGAGTTACATGTTTCTTTTCCAAGCCCAGCAGATATTAGCCCTGATGTGGGGTAAGCACATGCGTTTCACCCCATCATTGGTGGAAGCCATATTATCAAGAACTGAATGAAATATGGCATTTTCCACAATGAACTTCAAATGAGTTTCACTTTGGGCAAAGAAGGGACAGCTTCCTCTCACCAAAATTTCTATGAGAGTATATTTTTGATAACAGATAAAACAATCCTTACATTACAACAAAAATTTTTCTTCAGCTTTAGAAAGTTTGAACTATTGACAAGTAGGAAAAAGTTAATCTGAACGTTTTCAGGTTTATTATGTTTAAAAATCTAAATGCAGAGTATGTTTCCAGAAATCATCTACCATTAGAGAAGAAGTCTGCAGTTTTGTGGGACTATGTAATAAAGCAGAAATACTCAGGGCAAAGAGGAAAAAGTATCAGTGTTTCTGAAAGAGTTTTGGAAGGAAACATGGCAAATGTGAATTGGTAAGTGTAGAAATCCTCCTCTGCCTTTCACTTCTCAAATCTAGAGTGGGGAGACTTCAGATATTATCTTTCCTTTATAGAAGTGATGGAGCCATGTTGTACTGTGTCCTCACAATGTGTATCTCTTCACATTAGAGGAGCAAGCCGACTTTTAAAAGTGCATTGTGTCTTCTCTTTCTTCTATTCCTTCCAAAAGACAGATCAATTTCTTTATCTGCTTTGCACAAGTGTGAGGACACCAAGGCAAGAGCCACTCACAAATTGTTGTGAGTGGTCCAGCACAGGAAAATGTTCATCATCGTGTGTTCTACTACCATTAGTGCACTGTCTTTCACGTGCGTTCTGTGATCATCAAATTCTCTTGCCATCTTTGACAATCAAAAACTATGGATAAAGAGGCTGGTACAAACTGACTTCTGGTGCTGCAGGACTGAAGTCCTTGCAAAGGGTGGAACTCAGAATCATAGAATAGTTAGGGTTGGAAAGGACCTTAAAATCATCAAGTTCCAACCCCCCTGCCACTGGCAGGGACATCTCACACTAAACCATGTCACCCAAGGCTCTGTCCAACCTGGTCTTGAACACTGCCAGGGATGGAGCATTCACAACCTCCCTGGGCAACCCATTCCAGTGCCTCACCACCCTAACAGGAAAGAATTTCCTTCTTATATCCAATTTGAACTTCCCCTGTTTAAGTTTTAACCCGTTACCCCTTGTCCTGCCACTGCAGTCCCTAATGATGAGTCCCTCCCCAGCATCCTTATAGGCCCCTTCAGATACTGGAAGGCTGCTATGAGGTCTCCACGTAGCCTTCTCTTCTCCAGGCTGAACAGCCCCAACTTTCTCAGCTTATCTTCATACAGGAGGTGCTCCAGTCCCCTGATCATCCTCGTGGCCCTCCTCTGCACTTGTTCCAACAGTTCCATGTCCTTTTTATGTTGAGGACGCCAGAACTGCACACAATACTCCAGGTGAGGTCTCATGAGAGCAGAGCAGAGGGGCAGGATCACCTCCTTGGACCTGCTGGTCACGCTCCTTTTGATGCAGCCCAGGATACAGTTGGCTTTCTGGGCTGTGAGCTCACACTGCTGGCTCATGTTAAGTTTCTCACTGACCAACACCCTGAAGTCCTTCTCCACAGGGCTGCTCTGAATCTCTTCTCTGCCCAACCTGTAGCTGTGCCTGGGATTGCTGCGACCCAGGTGTAGGACCTTGCACTTGGCATGGTTAAACTTCATAACTTGTACAGCCCAGCACAGGCAATCCCGGAGGTTCCTCAGTTGTGTGGAAGACAACTTCCTTCTGCAAGTAATAGAGGAGCTGACAAGGAGAGGTGCCATCCTTGACCTCGTGCTCACCAACAGGGAAGGGCTCATTGGAAATGTGACATTCCAGGGCAGCTTTGGTTGCAGCGATCACAAGATGGTCGAGTTCAAGATCCTCAGGACAGTGAGAAGAGCGTGCAGCAAGCTCACTGCTCTGGACTTCAAGAGAGCAGACTCTGGCCTCTTCAGGAACCTTCTTAGTAAGTTTCCATGTGATATAGCCCTAGAGGGGAGGCCCAAGATTGTTGGTTGATATTCAAGGATCACCTGCTGCAAGCTCAGGAGTGTTGCATCCCAACTAGAAGGAAGTGCAGCAGGAGGGCCAGGAGACCTCCTTGGATGGATAAGGAGCTACTGAGGAAATGAAAAAAGAGGCTTATAAAAAGTGGAAGCAAGTACAGGCAGCCTGGGAAGAGTACAGGGATGTTGTCCGGTAAGCTAGGGACCAGGTCAGGAAAGATAAGGCCCAGTTAGAATTAAACTTGGCTAGGGATGTTAAGGATAACAGGAAGGGATTCTACACGTACATAGCAAATAAAAAACACTCTAGGGAGAATGTAGGCCCCCTCAGGAAGCTCTCAGGAGAGGAAGCTACACAGGATTTAGAGAAGGCTGAGGTTCAGAATGAGTTCTCTGCCTCGGTCTTCACTGGCAAAGGCTCTGACCGCATCATCCAAGGCTTGGAATGCAGATGCAGGGACTGTGAGAATGAAGACCCCAGGCCCACTGTAGGAGAGGATCTGGTTCAAGACCATCTTAAAAATCTGAACGTGCACAAGTCCATGGGTCCTGATGAAATCCATCCGCAGGTCCTGAAGGAGCTGGTGAATGAAGTTGCAAAGCCACTGGCCATCATATTTGAGAAATCATGGCAGTCGGGTGAAGTTCCTGATGACTGGAAAAAGGGAAATATAACCCCCATTTTCAAGAAGAGGAAAATGAATGACCCGGGGAATTACAGACCAGTCAGTCTCACCTCTGTGCCTGGAAAAATCTTGGAGCAGATTCTCCTGGAAGGCATGCTAAGGCACATGAAATCAACAAGGTGCTTGGTGACAGCCAGCATGGCTTCACTAAGGGGAAATCCTGCCTGACCAGTTTGGTGGCCTTCTACGATGGGGCTACAGAACTGACAGACAGGGGTAGAGCAGTTGATGTCATCTACCTGGACTTGTGCAAAGCATTTGACACTGTCCCCCATGACATCCTTGTCTCTAAATTGGAGAGACATCAATTTGATGGATGGACCACTCGGTGGATAAAGAACTGCCTGGATGGCTGCATGCAAAGACTTGTGGTCAGTGGCTCAATGTCTGGCTGGAGACCAGTAACGAGTGGTGCCCCTCAGGGATCGGTGTTGGGACCGCTCTTGTTTAACATCTTTGTCGCTGACATGGACAGTGGGATTGAGTGCGCCCTCAGCAAGTTTGCCAATGACACCAAGGTGTGTGGTTCGGTTGGTACGCTGGAGGGAAGGAATGCCATCCAGAGGGACCTTGACACGCTTGTGAGGTGGGCCTCACAAATATCTCTCAGTTGATGTCCATGTCTCCATGAAAGAGGTGAAGATCATCAAACTGATGTTGCTCCAATTTAGAGACAAGGATGTCATGAGGGACAGTGTCAAATGTTTAACTTGGGGTGCTACTGGCTGTAGATGCCTCAGGTTTCTGAGATGATACTGCAAACTGGCATAACTGTGGCTGTTTTTCCCTGATATTGGAGTCACATGCTACGATACAAGTAAATTGAGGGAAAGCCAAGGGGAAAAGACAGCAACTCCCCTGGGGCCCTGGTGGGAGGAATAAGGATGTTTGGGTTCCTGGGGTAGCCATGGAGAAAAAACCCCAAAGGCATTATCACCCATTCATTCTGCATTTTCCACTCTGTGGGTCCTACTCCACTCTTCCCTCACCCTCCCCCAGCTCTCCTAGTAATTCAGGAAGAAGAGGCCAAGGAGAGTAATATCATGCTGGAGATAGGACTGGAAGGGCAGTAATTTAGAATCAGAGGCTTATAGTATTATTGCCTGCAAAGCCATTCATGGGAAATGATTCCCCCCATCCCCATTCCCCCCCCCCCCCATCCCGCTCTCCTTGCTCTGCAATAACAATAACAGAAATGCCTTCAGGAGGCTTTTCTACTCAAAATGCAGGCAAAGGGGCGCTTTTCTCCACCAGCCCTCTTCTTTCCCTGTTCTGCACTCACTTGTCCCCCCTGCCTCCAAGCCTAACCGCTGCTCCCTCCCTTCTCCCTCCCCCCCAACACAGGATAAAAAAATAAAAATAATAATAGGGGTAATAAGAGAGGAGGTAATGGAACGTTCTCCAACTGGGCACATGTCAGAAGCCATTATATGTGGTGCAGATTTGCATAATTCAAGAAGCATCAAATTAAATTTGCATAATTCCTTTGATTACACTTGTTATTAAATGTAAGTGACATTGATTTACAAAATGGCCCAATATAAGGTTAATAGCAAATGTCACCTTCCAGCAGGGTGAATAGGGTGTGTGTGTGGTGGTGGTGGTGATGGAGGAGGGGGAGAGGGGGGCCTGGGGAGGAAGACGAGCAGACAATTGATTTCTGCTCCTCTCTCTTCCTTAAAGGGCTCAGGTCTCCTTTGCAGAGGAGCCCTCGGCTCTCCAAGGGCTGCATTTGGCTTTCATGTGGATGCAGTGTCATTAGGAGCGCCTGCCAAGTGGCGTCAGTGCCGTGACTCTGCTACCTCCTGCTCCATGCCAAGGCACAGCGTGGCTGCCGAGCCAGCTCCCAGGGGGAGCCAGGCAGGGTGGAAGGAGTAGGGAAAGCCAAAAAACTGCTCTTCCAGGCCCAGGCATGCTCGGTGGGCAGGAAAAGAGCTTGGGAGGCAAGAAAGCTCTCACTGAGGCAAGTTGTTTGAAACAGTGTGTGAGCTGGACCCACTGTCAGGATACCCCATAGATCTTCCAGGGAAGCACTGTGAAGGAGTGAGAGTGATGCTAGGAGCAGTGCCTGAAATGCCAGGCTCTGATGGCTGAGGTTACATGGTAAAAACACATCCGTGTTTATGGCAAGACCTATTAGGTACCTATAGAAGAGTTGAAAGATTCTGTGAAGGACATACAGAGCCAGTGGTGATACAAGCCCATCACCATTGTCGCTTTCCTCAGCCTGGTATGACAGGACCTGGTATCAAACACTGCCGGGTACCCTGGGGGCTGTGACAGGAGTAATAAGTCCATTTTGATGACATGGACCTCAGACCATACTGAGCACTCGCCTTGTGAGTAGATCCCGTGTCTGAATATCTTTTTGCCTCTCTTCACTTTGCATTTTTCTCCCAACAGGGAAAGTGCTTTCATGCAGGGAAACTGATTGGTAAATTATGGAGGCACCCCAAGACTGTAGTGATAAAATCACTAGTCAAAGTTATACATGTACCAGAGGTGGGTGAATAGCAGACTTTCTAGTTGGAGGCAGTTTCAAAGACGGTTATACATGTCCATAATCTGGTTTTGGTTCTGCTGAAACTGTTTTTGCAAATCAAGAGTCTGGCTGGAGACTGGGGGGAAACCCACAACATCCCTTTTGATTAAATGTCTTTTTCAAGGTGAAAAAGAATGCTTCGTTTGGTGACTGAGCTCTGTAGGCAGTGTTTATCAGCATCCAAATAGAATTAAAATTAAATGTCACTCTGAACCAATCAGAAGAAGGGTTTTCCAGAATGTCTCAAAAGAAAAGGCACACAGTTTTCTGGAATATTTTTTCTAGGATTTTTTTTTTTCTCACTTTGAGCAATACCAGCTGCTGTAAATGTTTCAGTCAGTTCAGATGTGAAGTTTCCTCAGAAAAAAGTGTCCCAAGGAGAAACATCTCTCAGTTGATGTCCATGTCTCCATGAAAGAGGTGAAGATCAGCAGCAGGTAGGGAAAACGCCCAATCCCAAACCCAGTAACACAAGTGGGCTTGGCCATCTGCAAGGGGAGCTGTGATGATAAGGCTAACATAGAGGCTTCAGAGCACCTACTGAATCTGCTGGTATTAGAGCTTTAGCAACCACAGAGAAGCACTGTTTTTGTACAGTAAAAAGGGTAACAATGGCAAGATGTTAGAACACATGGCTTGTAAAGGAATCCCACACTTATAATAGCAGGTGTTGAGGATTTTATTAATGTTCTGGGATATATACTGATGATAGGCATTATTTGCAGCAGGAAGTGTACAGTGATTGATTTGTAATTCCAGGTAGTGGCTTTTCAGCCATTTGCAGCTGATTGTCATATTCTGCTAATCAGCCCTCTGAAGTTCTAGAAGTCCATGCCCAAGATGAAATCAGTGCACCCATCTATCAGATCCCAATATAATAACATGAAACCAGGGCTACTAATCTAGATGATCATTTAGTGAATGAGAGGTGAAATCTATTTTAGAGGCCTTTGGGCAGTCTAAAAGGAACTTGCTGTATGAACACTTCTAATGCTCTACTCATTGCCCTACACCCACCAAAGAATGTTGCCTTGCTATGTCCCAGGCATCTAATGCTTACTTTGCAGCAAAATTTACTATGACCCCAGATTCTCAAAGGTGCCCAGCAATTTGTGGTGCCCAACTTCAGATAGTTGAAGATAATATCTTTTTGAGGTTAAGCACATTGTTAGTGGCTAATGGCTGAGGTCTGGGTCCCATTCCTGCTGTGAGAAAGAGTAAAGATGAAGTGTCTGTATTTGGTGGAGAGACATGGAAAAGTGGATGGAATATGCATGTCCTCTTCGCATACCCTGGATTCCCTGGGAGCACACAGGAGGTGTCTTTGTGCAATGCCAAGGAATTGCTCTTTACTTTGAATATTTGTGTCTTTTGAGCAGGTGTTGTGCTTCCCTCTGCAAAGCAGCATTCCCCTGCGGTCTGATGACAGGCCCCTTAATGCAGAAAATGCAGGTTGTATTCCCAGCCCTGTCAATCCAGTGCTCTCCACTGCATCCCTCCCACACCCGGGTGCATCTTGGATGGTTAGCCTGCAAACTCTTTGGAGCACAGCCGATCCCTCCATGTGCTCTCACAGAGCGCTCAACACAGTCGTTACCAAGTGCATGCCTCTTGCCTCCCTGCCGGGGCCAGCAGTGGTGTTTTGAGGAGGAGAGAAAATATACCCAGACCCCATCAGGCTACATTGACCCTTAATGCATTACCTGGAAACCAGCTGCTGGCAGACAGGTTTTGCACAGAAGGGTGTTCCCTTGCAACAGCTCTGGCTTGAACCTCAGGGTCAGTCACATTCCCTGGCCATCACGCCCCCTCCGACATGGTGCTGCTGAGCTGAATGTAGAGTGCGAGAGGTTTGTTTTAAACATGGATTAAGGGGCTGTGATATTTGCCACTAGTTTTGGAGGTGCAAAAGAGCAAAGGATCCCAGCCAGGGTATGGCTGGTGCTCAGTCACATCCTGAGGTATTTTTGTGCCAGCATGAGCCGTAACTCTCCCAGGTCAAAGTTGGCATGGGCAGAGGCAGTTAGCACTGGCAGCTGCTCCTGCTGCTTTGCTAGTGGAGAGGGTCATTTCGTTCCCCTTCCTCTTGCTACTTTGGCAGCTGCTGGGCTGGTCCAGGGCTCCACTTGCTGTTGGGAAGATGGGGAGCTGAGCTGGAGCCCCTGAAAGCTGGCAATGGGCAGTCAGGCAGAGGAGAGAGAGAGACTCTTATTAAGGGTAACCCTGGCTCTGGCTGACAATTGCTGACATCGTCATATTTAGCACCCGCACGCAGTGAGCCTGAGCGAAGCTCGCGCACTGGGTGAGCCAACTGCAAATTAATCGTCAGTTCATTACTGCTCTGTGCCTTTCATCCTGACAGCAGCCTTTCAAACGTGGATATAATTGGAAGGGTCCATGTGGCAGGAATTTGGTGAGGGCCGGGAGGCGGAGCTGAGGTCTCTGCCTCTTGCTCCCCCTTTTTTTTCCTCTCTCCCCCTTTCTCAGGCTGAGTTCTGGGAACAAACAGCAAGCTTAGGACAAGCTGATGAAGGAAATTAATCTCTCCTGCCCCTGTATCTCACTGCTGCCACCTACACATCTTGACATACATCGAGGTCTTCATACTGGGAGATCTGTTTGTATCCAGGAGGTTCCCTCGAGCTATAATTACCCTCAGCTTGCAAGCAAAGTGTGCAGAGTAGCAGGGTCGCCTGTGAGAACTTGAATATGTGCATCATTGTTATTGCTGGTGGTGGGTATTACTGTTATCACTGTGCTGCTGGGAGGCCTTGTTGCTGTGCTACACAGAGTGGAAAGTGAATCTGCATCTAGGAAGGGTTTTACAGGCAAGAGCCCAGGCTGAGGAGCAGAGTTTGCTCTATGTGTGTGGGACAGAAATGACTCCCAGCGCCCTTGGGAACTCACTCTCTGAAAAAAGAAACAAACCCTTGGATTTTATTCATCATGGCACGGGGCACTGTTCTGCACCTCGGTCTCTCAGTCAGTCAGGGTGGTGTCAATGCGGTCATTCTTGTCATGGGACCAGCCACACCCAGCACACTGTGAAGCAGAGTTAGTGTTTGCTCCTCCAGAGTGTATGGCAGGAGGGGGATCCTCTGACATGGCTGTGGGAAACGAAGTCCCACCCAGGGTGGACATCCAGGGCCCTAGAAATGTGGGGCAGGATTTATCTTTTGTCTTTTGATTGATATTAGAAAATGGTATTAAAAGAAATTGTTGATGCAATCCCAACATCCTGTTTGCCACTCTTTAAAATGAATGGAAGGTGTTTTTCAAAACTCTGGTTTTGTAATAAGCCACGCTCGTGGGCAAGTGATGGATGTGGCTAGAGGTGATCAGGGAAAAGGGCTCTTTTCAGAAACCCCTTTGGAGGGAAACAGCCCTGGAGCACTTCAAAGAAATTGTTTCCCTTCTTTTTTTCAACTTCTGCTATTAATGCGCAGGCACCTTCCTGGTAAACTTCTCTGATGCACCCATCCTCTCCCAGCTCCTGTGCCATGGTCTGGCTGGGAGATGTGGCAGCTGAGGGACCACACAGGGGACCTGGTCACAGGCTGGTGGGGAAGGCTGAGGGTCTGTGCTCATCTGGTGCCTGCTGAAAGGACCTGAGACAGGTTAAGCACTTCCAAGAACCTGTTTTGTGGCTTCCTGTGTTGTGTTAATTTGCTTCCCTCAATGGTCTAAAGGATGAGGCTGTGGTGCTTCCCCATAAGACAGAGGGAGTTATGCCATGGGGACTCTAGCCCCCCTTCACCATATCCCCCTCCCCGCTCCTCCCGTGCTAAAGTTATTGTCGTATTTGGTGGAGTCTCAGGTAGGCAGATGAATGGGAAATGTTCCTCTCCATTACTAGCTGCACTTGACTGGAGTCTCATTACATTACGATGGCGCTTTAGCAGGCGAATGGGCCTTGCGTCTGGGTTCCCAGCACCCCTCATACCTCCCTGATAACGTAAATTACCCTCCGCCTCATTGCCTCAAATGATCAAACATCAAATTGCTAGTAAAAAAAAAAAAAAAAAAGAGGAAAAAAGGGAAGAGGAAAAGAGAGAGAGAGGAGGGAAAGGAGAAAAGCTGAACAGAACCATGGGTTGAATCTAGATGGCTTGTCAGCAACAAGAGACGAGTCAATGGCTCTTAAACACTTGCTAAAGATGAATCCATTGAAGGCTTCCAGCATGGTAATTTTGCTGACATTAAAGTACACCTGCAAAACCCAAACAATGCTTTATAACTCCAAATTACACCAGTCAAGACCTGCTACTTCAGAGCACCACTTATTTCTTTTGGTCCAGGGAGGGGGGACCCATAAGTAACCTGTGTTTCTCCATCAACAGACTTCAGCAATGAGGAGAGCACACTGTATAGATTTGTGTTGATTTTGTGGATGAACAATGTGCCAAATTCTCTGCTCTCCCTTTATCCCCCCGTTCCTGCCCCCTGACAAATTTTCCAAGCCAGAAGGATGGCTCCAGGATGAACAAAACAAGAAGGAGAAAAAGAGAGGAAGAGGCATCGGGAGGGGAGGGAACAGAGCAGGTACACACAGGGCTAGTCGACTCTGTGCAGAAAAATATGGATCTCGGCAGGGTAACGAGGCGCAGTGGAAAGAGGAGGCTATACGTCTTTTCTCAGTATTTAAACGTGTGCTTAATATGGCGCTCAGTGGAATGGTTAATCTGCTAATGCTGGTAGTGTTTGCTGTAGTACTCAGAGAAATGTTTACTGCAGTATTTCATGGGGATTGTGTTCTGGATGGCACAAAAGGAGGAATCACTCTAGCGTACCAGGAAAATGTTCATTGCAAAATATACTGGAATATTAAGAGGTTTATTTAGTGGCATACTTAGTATAATATGAAAAGAGTTAAGTACAGAGTGTTTTATTAATATTTTTGGGGTGTGGATGAATTTCAGTGCTCAGGAAGGTTATGGAGAAGCAATTCCAGCAAAGGCTGGTTTTATTCACAGATTTATAGATCTTAAGACCATAAAAGACTCTTGGATCAGCTAATCTGACCTTCTGTATAACACAGGTATATACAGCGTGGACATACCTCCTGATTCAGCAAAGCACTTTAAGCACTTGCTTAAATTTAAGTATTTGAGTTGCCCCATGGAAGGCAGAGAAAATAACCCTATTGAATCAACGGGACTATTCAGACCCTTAATGGGAAGTGGGTATTTAGGCATTTGCTGAATTGGGACCACAAGAAGATAATGCAGCTAAATGAGTAATTCATAGCCACCCATTTATTCAACTGCTTTTGCCTTCTTTTCTGCTTGTGGATTGCTCTGGAGCCAATCGCCATTTCCTGCAATGTATTCATTGTTTGAAGTCATTCACTGAATAATTTCAGTGAAAACTCTTTCTTGATAGCTTGCTCATAAGCAGTTCATTGTGAATATGGGAATACAGGGACATGCATTTTAAGAATGTGTGAGTGCATGCACGCTTGTGTGTGTCTGCATTAAATATGTGACCACACATGCACATACACATACAAATGCGGGGTTAGGATTTTAAGCTACAATAAAAGACACAGTTCCCTGATGCTGGTGAGGTTATGCTGATTCTGACCAGCTCACTTACTGCCCTGCTTCCCAGTTTCAAGTTGCCTTTGTTTTGAGTGGACCTGGAATGTTTCTGACCCCTGACTGCATGCAGTGAAACTTGAGGTCCAGTTTCCAATGCAAATATTTACCCAGGGAATTTTTTAAATGTGCTCTTCCAATTTTTCTCTTCTGCCCATTCATTGCACACTGGTTTGCAACACATCCTGCGCTGTAAAATGATCTGTTGGGAATTTTGCAGAAAGTGAAATGGAAGAAGGTACAAAATTAGTTGGAGTGAACTCGGCAAATCATCATTGGTGTTGGTGTACCTGTGCTAGGCCCTCCATTCCCTCTATTTATTCAATTGGTCATGAATCAGTTCTGATTTATTTTGAAAGCATTGCTTAGGGATTTTTCAAATCAGCCAGGGCGTATCTTCTTCAAACAAGTGTGTTTGCAAACCGCTTGGAATGGAATCGGTCAATTAAGTGACGTGGCATTTTTTTTAAACAGGAACAAAACTGAAGAACAGGTACTATGAATGAGTCTGGAAGCTTCACTGGTGGAATTGTGTTTGTGCAGTGGCCAGCTCCAGTTCTCATGCAGGCCTCACTGCGCATTATGCGTTACAACATGGGAATAACTTGTTTCTGGTTCAGACTGCCAGAAATACGTTCTTTCTAAAAGTCACACTGCCTTTTAGGATTCACTTACATTTTCAGGAAATCAAAGGAATTACTGTGATATTTAGGGTAGAATATGAATGGTTACAAATTGAGAACTGAATGTGATGTTTCCTGCATTTCAATTTTCCTTCTTTACGTTCCCTTCAGCACCAGAGACGGATGTGATGGAAACTAGATGTGAGCTGGGCAGTGGCAGCAGTGGGGCAGTTCATCTACGTGCAGTTCATGTGTGTGAGATAAGCAACAGTTTGAGATGATGTGCAGAGAGCAGGGGCACCAGGGCCACTGTAGGACATGTGCGCTAGTGATGCTGCAGAACTGATCAGATGCTCCATGTTTTCCTCTTGGGCTCCCACCAGCCGTGGCATCTGAAATTGCTTCTGAATGTCCCTTTCATTCATTTTGTTTCATTTGTCCAACTGAAAATTAAGAGAGGTTTGGTTTTTCCTGGTGAACCTAAGGTAGGATTTTTTTCTAGCTGTTTCAGTGAAACAGAAGGCCACTGATATTTTTCCAGCCTGAATGAGATGTGTTGTTTACAGATTGCCACTGTCCTTTTTTAGAAAAGCAGTTATGCTGTACAAAGAGAAGACATTTAAGCATGAAAAATCAATTATAATGATTCTTTTTCCAAAACAGAAATATTTTGGCTTTTCAAAATTACTTTTTTCTTTTCTGTTTTTCCCTTGTGGGGAATGATTGGCCAAATTCAACAGGAGCTAGTGAACAGCCAGAGTCAGCTAAAAGCACGATTTATTCTGCAGATGAACTTTATTAAACTGAAGCAAAAAGAGAAACTGCAAGTCCTGATGCTGCTTTCCAAAAAGTCTGGTTGGTGTTGCCGTATCTGAGATATCTTAAAAAAGAGCATACATCCTTCTGCCAATATTTGCATAGCATTCAAAACAACAGGGAGCATTTGGAGCTATTTAATAATGAGGGGATAGGTTGCAAGCATGGGAGACATGATGTTTGACAGGGCTGTGTATGGGCCCTAGCAGAGGTTTATTTGCACTGTGGCTCAGTTGTAGTTCAGCCTGCCTCTGTCAATGTAGCTTTCTTTTCAATGGAGAGTTTACCACTTGTACATGCAAAGACTCATTCAGGTGTTAGCTTTGTTTGCCAGTGTAGACTGTCCATTAGCTGTCTTAATCCTGTCTGTCCTAACAGGCTGAATAATAATATAAAAAGTAAAAAAAACCAAAACAACAAAACCCATCTAAAATGCTGTTATAGAGGGAAGAAATGCCTCCCCCTTTTTTGTTTTCAAATAGAAATATCTTGCTGTACTCAGTTTTCTCTTTCTGAAAGTTAATGTATTTTTCAGTGAAAAAAATGGAACTGCTTGCAGACAATTGGCAAAGGGAATAAACCCACTGCCTTCTTTCAGTGTTTTCACAGAAAATGAAAACAATTTTTAGGAGCTGTTCTAGGCTGAACTTTCAGCAGGTATGAGGGTAAGTGGGACTTATTTACGCTTATCCTACTCACTGATTTCCCAACATTGTTTTGGATGAAATGCAAAATCAGATCCTGCAAGATGTGATCATTTAGGGTACTGTGGCATATTTTGAAACAGTAGGGCTGTTAGCCCCAGCATCTTGGCCAGATTCCAGCCTGGATAATTACATTCTGCTGGCCTATATTCCAGCCTGCACTTCAAATAGCAAAAAAAAAAAAAGGAGTTATCATTTCTCCTCTGAGAAGTCCTGCTGCGTGATGACTGATGCTTTTCCACCCCAGAAGAAGCTGCATTTTGGGAAGCATTGCCTCCATGCTCCTTGTCTTGCGCATTGGATAAAAACTGCTGTGAAGTTGCCCAGGCAAGCTCTTTTGTGGGAATAAAGCAGCAGAGCTGACCAGGACAGAGCTGTGGTTCTTTGTGCCAGCCCCTTCATTACTACACAGCCTTCTTTCTACAACACCCAGAGTCCTGTGTCAGGTCTAGATCCCTGGCAACCGACAGACCAAGGGCTTTGTCCTTCCAGCAGCCATGGGCTGGGGGTACTGAGAGGATGCACGATGAAAGGAGAAGGCAGGCTGGCAACAAATGGGGAGAGGGAGGACTCACTGGTGGGCTTGACCTGTGCCTGTAATTTGTAAAGAGCATTTTTACACCAGATCAATGCTTTCCTCAGCATTTTAATGCACCCCATTGGTGTCCTTAAACTCTAATGATGCAGTCTGTGAGAAGCTGCCATTTATTACCCACAGATGGGGTGATAATTATTGACAAGATTGTAACTAATAATTAAACCCATTTGCTCCTTTAAACAAGTTGGTGTGAATTATTTGCAGGGAGTTCTTTAGCAGGCCTGTGGTCACTGCTGCCGTGTGGTGAGGCTGCCCAGGAGCAGGCCCACTGCCAGGACTCATGGTGGGAGCCTTTCCTCTCCACATCAGTGTGGGACCAGTGCTTCTGGCTGTGTTGTAAGAGGTGTGTGAGCACCACAGTGCTCCCACCCAGTCCCCAGGGCTGTGTCTTCTGTCTCCTTCCAGAGCTAGGGCTGGGCCTGCTCAAGGATCTTGGGCCAGACGTGGAGCCATGGATGGAAAAATCTATCCATGAGAACTTTCCTGATGGTTTGTCCTTCTCTTTCTGAGCAACTTGAGCCTGCCTCTTCTGCAAGTGGAAGATCAATAGTTGCACATTCCCGTTGTTAGGTTCGTTGTTGCTCAGGTCGAAATTCCATTTCCCATCCCAAAGCAAAGATGATGGGGGGGAAAGCGGGAAGGATAATTTCTCGTTATTTTGTTTCTTTGGGAGCAGATACTTCATAAAAGAACTGCTTAACCCTTTGTATCATGGTGTGGTGCTCTCATGGTGAAACACCATCCGCTGCCCAGCACTGATGGTAGGTGAGGCAAAGGAGTGAGCCTCTAACACTGGGGAGTGGGATGTGAGCATGCAGGAGCACGAGCGCTGCTCTGCTCACCATTGCCATGGGGCACTGGGCAGAGGAAAATGTGAGTACTCCTTGTCTGGTGAAGCTGAGCATGGTAGAGGTGGGGAGCAGGACAGCCTGCACTGGCTGGTGTGGAGGCCAGCGGGGATGAGGCAGGGTGAGCAGAGAGCAGCTTCTGCAGCACCACACTGTTCGGAAGGCAGGATGGGGGAGCTGCCTTCCCCTGGTGTACATTTAGAGGGAGGGTGTAAATCTAATCTCAGTGCTAGGGTCCATTAGCATTAGAGGGGAGTACTGTATATGCATTCATTCCCTGCTCTCACCTCTGGATGACAGAGTACCCCCCTCTGTTGTCTGCTTTAACGCAGGAAAAAGGCTGCCCATTAATTCTCCAGCAGCAGTGGATAATACCATCGTAAGTCTTAGGTGCCTATGAATTTTGTGAGCATTTTACAGTAATAAATACCCCACACTTGCGCATATAATTAGTTGTGTATCCCTCAGTTGTTCTATCTGCACTATGATCTGTCTGTCCTTTTACGAAGGTGGGTCTGGTTCCTCCCCTTGCACTCCTGCTATAGTACTGGTGTGGCTTGGCCCAGTGGCAGGAGCTCAGGGCCTAGCAAAGAGATTTGTGTTAGGGGAAGGACAGATGTGATCATAGACTTATTGATTTATTGTACTTCAAGGGGAAACCTGAGCTGAGAAGCTGAATGCAAAGCAACCAGGTTGTCTCAAATAAGTCTCAGGATATCTGTACCATCACTGTACCATCAGTGCCATCACACCCCACTCTCCATGCATACCAGGTTGTACAGGCTATGAAAAGACAGTAAATCCATATATCCACAAAAATTTGTCTGCTTATTTGACTTAATCTTGAGTTTCTTGCACCTTCCTCTTCTTCAGTGAAAAAGACCATGGGAAGACTAATAGCCTCACGTCTACACACTGTAGAATTTTATCCCCCTTTTGTAAGAACTCCACTAAAGCCTCACATTAGCAGAACCTACTGTGCAAAGGTAAACAATCACCCTGCTGTCTTAAACCTACTGAAGCCTGGATTCAACAGGTGAAAGGCAAGCTTTAAGACTCCAAGTACTGGGTCAGAAAGACTGTGGCCACATGACACAAATGCTGATCTGATGTGAAGCTGATCTGCTAATGCAGATTCTTTCAGGGAGCACTGACAGGTTAACTTCTCCTGGCAGACTCAATGTGCATTTGGTATTATTTGTCTGTGGCTCTGACTTTATACCTTAAAATATCACCTGTCATCCTCCCGTAGCTTGCAGAAAGATGGAATAAAATTGAAGGTGGCACAAAAGCTGTGCAGCATGTGCTCTGGCTAACTCGGTAAGATGTGATGCTGCAAGGATGCCTGACCCAGGTCAGGTCAGTGCAGCTGGATGATCCCAAACCAGGCCATCTGTCAGCAGCATCCACGGCCAGCCTCAGCCCTATCAGGGGATGCTTACACTGTTAATTGTAACCATCCTCTTGAACTCAGAGGGACTATTTACGTGCTTAAAGCTAATAACAAGCATGTATCTCTGCAGGATCAAGGCTGCAGTGAAAACTAAGAGAAGACACAGAAGAGGTGTATGTCAAACAGGACTGTGGTCAAGAGCTCTCTGAGACTAAAACATAACATTTGAGAAAATGAGTCCATGTGTTTCAGAGGCACCTGAACATTGACGTGTGGTAGTAATTCTGTAGTGGATCCATTTAACCAGTCCTATTGCTGAAATATCCTTAACAAATATTTCCTTTAATAGTACTTAAAGAGGGAGTGCAGAGAGAGAAATTTTAAAGCACAGATGCATTATTGCTGAGTTCCCGTTTTGAGGGCTTTCAAAGTACCAAGGTAATTTTTCTCCAAATTTGGCTCAATATGTAACAAATCCAGTGAGATCAGGAAGCAACCCGAGTTCAACATTTTTAACTTGAGTTCTCTGTTAAAGTGCCCCAGCTCTGTAATAACTACCAAAACAAGCTCATGTTGTATTCAAATTCTTGGAAACTTTATAGTAAAATCACTGATCTGGAGAGCAAGGCTGGACCAGTGTGAACAAGGAAGAAGCTTTTCTGTGGGAGATGGGAAAAGCTTGTAGATCTGAAATCAGAAGAAAAGCCAGATTTCAACCTTAGCTGTAGTGGTTAACTACCTTAACCCTAGTAACTGTTAATGAGTGTTCAGCATGAGCCAAATGAAATTGGCATCTATACAGAAGCAACATGGTCAGGTTATGTCCAACCCAAAGCAGCCAAGAAAAGGTGGATGAAAGCCACACAGCATGGAAGCAGCGCTCTTTCTTCAAAGCATTTCTCAGCCACACAGCAACCTGCATGGTGGCTGTTGGACCAGAGGGACTTCAACCCTTTGGATCACCAGTGTTTTAGAGAGGTCTTCAGGCACAGTTGGGTGCCCGCTTTCATAGAAAGCAGCTCTTTGCAGCCCCTCTTGTCAGAGCTGCCTGTGCTTCCTGCACTCCAGGATCTGAGAGTGAACTCTGTCCCTCAGGTCACTCCAACAAACTGCTCATCAGGGTTTGTCAGCTAGAAGTTAACTGGACTGTCCATATCACACAGCCCTTTGCAGATCACCAACAAGGGCTCTCTAGGCCACCAGTGGCACATGGCCCTGTTTCAGAAACAACGTGCTATAATAATGTATCCCTAACCATGCTTTATACCAATAAGTAGGCTATAACCCTGTCAAGGTGTGCTGGTGACTCTATAAACCATGAGACCTGAATGGTCAATGGTCGAGTGGTTTAAAGCTGTCACCAGAATACTGAGATAGCCTTATAAGCCTTGTGCTGCATGGCTGAGGATACATTATTCACTATAATATATGGTAAGAAATACCTGCACAGGGTCTGAAATGAAGTGCCTTAGCCACTAGCCAGCATGGCTAGTGATTGGGGAAATCCGTCAGCATTTTCATGTGCTACAGGAGGCAAAAAGAGATGGACACCGGGGCACGGGAGCTCACCTTCTCTGTGTAAAGAAACTGCTTTGTGCAGGAGACAGAGGGTGAGCATGGCTGAGCCCCTCGCCTGTGCTTCCTGCAATAGGGCAGCACTTGGCACTGCTGACCTTCAGAGCTCTCCAGCTCCATGTTCCTTCCCCAGCCCATTCTTCTGTTTTGTGGAGGAACCGTGAAGTGCTTGGTCTGTCAGTTCAGAGCTGCTCAGGGAAGGCATGTGAGGACCATGTGTGAGGCTCAGGCGGGAGGTAGGGGTGTGTGGGCCATGGGATGGGATGTTGTGCAGAGGTCCATGGTCTAGAAAGGACATCCATCAATTCTGCATCTTCTTACCTCCAGCCATGGGCAGCCTTGGTGTGTATGTACATGGCTAGAGGGGTGAGGGAGGAGAAGGCAGGGGCAATAGGGTGAAGGAGTGCTCTGAATCAAACAGACAGAACATGGAGGGGGTAATGAGTGCTTTGATGAGGCACTGGAGGGGTTTATGGCAAAGCCTCTGTCCCTGACAACCTTGGCAAATAAAAGATTTCCCCATCTTGATAGCCTATGTTGCTCCAACCACAGGAGACAGTCCCTGACTGTATGCCCATGTGAGTACCCTTCAGTGGCAGGGAAGAAAAGAGGAAAGCCTGGGGAATTTCATTAGGAGATGGGAGGAGAGGAAGGAAAACCCTTTTCCTGAACCATAGACAGAGCTAAAATTGCCTGAAGGGCTTGGCTGGCTTGCTTTATTTACTGTATTACTGTATATGCATACATACATACATGCATATTTGTATGTGTATATATATATGTATTCTCACACACACACACACACACGGCTTTACTGGTCTTTATCAGGAGAGGACTCAGGGGCATCCCTTCCTACTGCAGAGGCTGGGAGACAACAGTGCTGCAGGGGAGGATGCGGGGAAGAGCCCTTCTCTGCCTGGGATCAGTAGCTGGGTGGCAGGAGCCAAGGCAGAGGAATCTAGGGGCTTCAAACATGGGGCTGGCTACCCCCTTGGCTCACTTGTTATGTTAAGAGCCCATCGACAGAGCAGGGGCTGTGGAGTGCAGGGAGAACAGAGGGATGGGCTCTGAATGCAGCCACCCAGCATCCTTCTGTTCTCCATATGGTACACTGTCTGGCCCCCTCCCTCCATACTGCCTCTCTCCTTACTGTTCTCACATCAAATGTTTTCCCTTTTTATTAAAACCCTTGGAGTGGTCAGCAGGGTGACAGGCACCAGGAATTTGTAAAGGATGGAGGAGGACAAGAAACAAGTTTGTGTTTGTCAAGTAGAAGCCATGTCCCTTCATTCTCCTCTCTGACCTCCCTCATGGGCTCCTGTCTGGGCTGGACCATGCCTGGTGGCAACCTGATTTGGCAGCTTGGGGTGTATGAGGCGGTGGGAAGTCTGCCACATCTCAGTCACCCCATTGCAAATGCACAGCCCTCTGTCACACACTTATCTGTGTGGGGTGAGGTGCTGCTTCCTACTGTACCACACCACAGACCAAAAAACTCATAAAATAAAGGTTTTCCCTGCAACACCCACCTGAACCACAGCATTTGCCCCGTAGTGGTGGTAGCTTGATGGGCTCTCAGACCAGGGAAGACCTCTCTGTCTCCCTCTGTCCAGTTCTCGCAAGGCCCCATATTTAACAGTTTCTTTTAAAACCTGCACCATATGAGATCTTCTCATCCCTTTCAAGACATTCTCTTCTGGGCTACCCGATTTCTTATTTAAAACTTGTTTTAAAGAGCTACTATGCCCCAGAAGATGCTTCCTGTGTAATGACCCACCCCGAAGTAGTACAAAACACATTAGAAAGTCTCTTCTTTAGTGATTTTTTATATTTGATGTCAGTGAAGACAAAACCAATGGTGTCAAGTAACGTAAGGAAGGGGAAGATTAAACAAAATCTATCCCCTGCAAAAACAAAGCAATCAATATAGCATTATCCCGCTGCAGTGGCTTTCAACTTGCTTTGTGGACCCCTGAAAAATCTCTCATGAGGGCTCAACATCCCCCCCCCACCCCGTGAAAATTCCCAAGCCCCAAACATCTTGGTGAAATTTCTTTTCCCACCCTCCTTACAATTAAACCATGTTCTCCCAGGAATCTGCAGACCACAGGTTCAAAAATACCATCCTACAGAATACCAATTCAAATGTAACTAAGACTAATTAAGTAGGGAACTTCCTATTGTTATTGCAATACTCTCAGACTCTTCTTACCTGGAGAATCCATTTTGCCTCCTCTGGGATGCTATTGCTCTGGTCCCATCTTTCAAGCCTATCTGCTGCAACGTAGAAACACCAAGTTCCTCTGTTCACCACACAGAAGAAACACAACACATTAAAGATGGCAGGAAAATTTATGGACATGTTTTGCTTTTGCAGAAAAAAAGGATTTTGTTTTTTAAGGGTACCTCCTCCTTCCCCAATAACAACATGAAGAAATTATTGATTAATGTCAAACCAAATTTGTTATTCTCATTTCCATTTTTGCTTCTGCTTTGTGTTCTCTCATTTTCTTTCTCAGACCTCAATTAAACATTTCTGCTGGAGAGGGGAGCATCACCTGTATTTAACTGGCTTAGCACAAGAAAAACACGAAAACAGGAATTAAGAGGGGTTGGTATCTAAGGTACAAAATATTTTATTTCTGTAGGCCATATGCTGACTATCTCTGTGTAACACATGAGATGCTGAAGAAATGAAGGTGAGAAGCTTCAACAGCTACAAAACTTCTCCAGAATTTCCTTTTCATGAAAATAAAAAAAGAAATACAGCAGCACCTACGCCTGAACCCAGGGCAGACAGCATTCAGAGATACTGCAAAAAATGTCGAAACAGAAAAGCTGTGTTTCTTTCAAGTTATTCTACAGATCTTTAAAGATGCTGCTCCATGAAATAACGTGTGGTTCATTCCCCAACGCATCAGCTTGGGAAATATATGCAATGAAAAATTCTTTATTTCCAGCTAATTGTACTTTCATTTCCTCCTCCTATTGTTGCAAGGCTGTGCAGGCTGGGGTTTGGAGCAGTACATTCCATACCCCATCACAGCAGTACCTAAGACAGCTAGGAGGCACAGCCACCTCCTTCACTTGTTATGTCCTTCTTGGCAAATATACTTGGGACCCATAAGTTTGGAGTGGACTGTGGACTGGCAATAGGTCCTCTTAACGTTTTATTCCTGGCTTCTGTCATTCGCATGCTGTACAGTTGCAGTCAAACAAATGAACTCCTCTGCATCTTAGCTACCCTTTCTGTAAAGTGAAGGTAATAATATTTATCCAGCTGGGATGCTGCAAGGAGTAATTAATGTGTACAAATCACTTTGAATTCCTCTAACAAAGTGCAAATTGTATTAGTCCCCACAGAAGCTGGTAATAGGTTTGTGTCTTCCTTCACTGAAGGTCTGACCTCATTTCCCTAGGGTAATCTTGAGGAAAAACTCTTCCTACTATTTGTATTACAACAGCACGTAAGGCCAGAATCCCCATTGTGCTCAGGGCTGTATGTTCATATGGTAACAGCCCACACTCTACAGACCTTATATTCAAACTGAGAAAAGATGGGAGAAAGGAAGCATTCACCCTATTTCAAAGGTAAACAACCAAGGCACAGAGAAGCAGCATCTTGCTGGTATCAAGCCTATGAAGCAATGTAATTCTTTTCAAAAGGCTGTCACCTCAGATTGACTTCCTGTCACAAGCTGAATTCTCACCTCTTTTGTCTGGACACCAACCTTTCCCATTTTGGTGAGTGACAGATCAGCCAGGTGGCAATGGATGGAGCTCACTTCTTATGGGGTACTTGGAGAGAGCAGTGTTAGGGCAAGTCAGGGTTTGCAGAGGAAGAAATGATGTGGCTTTGGGTAGAGTAGGTGACCACTGGTCCTGTTCTTCATCTCATGCTCTTTTGGAGACCTGGACACATTCTGTGCTGTGATTTCTGCTATGAGAGGAGAGAAAGCAAGAGAATCCAAGAAGAACTGGTTAAGTTGGCTTTGTAAACCTTCATGCATAAATATCTGGGGAAATGTGGAAGTATCTCCAACAGCTCTTCTAGTATTTGCCATGTTCTTTTTTTGGCTGATATAACTGTTAATTTTTTGTTACTGCATCTGTAGCTTGAATAGAGCAGTTGTTTCACCACTGGTATATTGGAATTCTTCATTTTTGGACTAATGAAATGGTCTAAAACTTGATTCCATTTTTTTCTCCCCTGATGTTAGAAATCAGTTTAAATTGTGCCTTTCCTGAAGAAAAAATAGAGTGGAAAAAAGGCATGTCACAAAATTCCCTACCAGTGCCAATGATAGTCTGGTGATCCTGTTCACATTCTGTATTTAGCTATAAAATATGGCTCCGTGGACAGCTGTATGTTTCACCAGCACTGCTGATATTTCATGGAGGAGATTGGAGTCAATGGTTAGCCTCCTGTCCAGCTGGTCCTCAGGTGCGTTGCTACTAAGCCACTTCTAATGCCAATACCCAGATGGGTCAACAGACTTTCTGGGTGAAGGTACCACCATTTCCAGTTCTCCTGCTCTCCCTAAAGACCTCAGGCACTTGTCATATTAAAGACCTCAGGCACTTGTCATATGGAAGTTCAAGCAGCAAGGGGAGCCTCTGATCCCTAGAGGCACCTCCCAGTGGTTTCAGCACCCAGGAGGCAAGCTAAGGAGGTGTGACCCACATCATCTCGCTACCAATGGGATGAGATGAAGGATGAAAGTTGGCATGATCAGACAGTTGGGGGCTAAAGCCTCTGGTGGTGTAAATCATTCCCATTCCATGGATTTTACAAGACTGTGTTAATACACACCAGTAGAAGACCTCAGCCTCTAACACCATTAAGCCATGGGCTCCTTTAGTGCTCAGGCAACCATATGTTGGAAAGGACCCACCAAGACAGAGGGCACCTTTCCTTGGGTGATCCTTCCAGAGCAGCCAGCAGAAGCTGAGCAGGACTTCCCTTCCTCCCCTTCCTTTTCCTGCCTGCTGCTAGCTGCCTGTGCTGCACACCTCTCAAAGCCAGGGTCCCTCCTCCACCGGTCGATGCTTGCCCGGAGAACTGGGAGCTGCTTATAGGCGGTATAGAGGATGGCTTTTGAACATAGCATGTGTAAGGATGGAAGGATGAGGGGAGGGGGTGGGGGAAGAGGAGAGGTACAGACACAGCACTCCTTGGCAGTGATTTATAGAGTGGGTCAGGCACAAATTGACTCGTATGCAAGAAATGTAAATGGAATCGAGACTTTTGATGGAGAAGCTCATTTTCAGACTTAAACGCTTTAGATTAAACACACTCACACACAAATGCTGGCGGGGAGGGTGTTTTATATAATTTACATTACAAATCAATTCATTATCCACAGAGGCAGGTTGTACTGATTTTCAAGGATCGGAGATTTGATGAAGAGGATTCATTTCAAGAAATAAACCTTTTAAATTAACCGCAAGATGAGGGAAATTTCTTTATTTAAAAAATGCGCCAGCCCCTTCTTTGTTTCTTTTATTATTATTAATATTATTTTCCATCCGGCTCTGGGTCATTAAGGAGGGTCCAGAAGTCACAGATTGCCTTTCTGAAGGAGGAGAGCTGAGAACTTCGAATGTCACACATTTTGTCTGGCTCCAAACCCTTCATTTATTGCAACACAATTTGTTACCTGTGGTTGGCTCTGCACACCATTGTGTGCTGTGCGCCAGGACTGATTTAGCAGGGAATGTCCTCTCCACCTTGAACTTGAAAGGGGGAAAATCTCTTGAGAGAGGCGATAGAAGAATCATGAAAGTCAGTCTTCCAGCTACTTAAGAAGAGAAATGACCTTTGAGGTCTGGGTAAAGTCCCCTCAAGCTTTGACAGGGATGGAGCTCAGGAAACCCTGGTTATAACAAAGGCAGATGGTTCTGTGAGGGCACATTTAAGATGCAGGGGTAAAGAAATGGAAAAAAAGAAATCCTGGAACCAACACGTGTCCTGATGTGCCATCCTGCCATAGAAGTGTGCAGATTGCAGTGGACAATCGCCAAGGCTGGAGGCAAAGGACGGGTCAAGATGATTAAAGGACTAGTGCCATGTTACCCTCGTCTTCCTTGGCAAGGCTGCAAAGGACCATCTTTGAGGATGGTAGTTTCTTTCTGAACCATTTGGGAATAGTTTGCTCCCCTCCAGTCCTTCCTGGCCACAGCTTCCTTGTAACTCCCTGCAAAAGCTCCTGCAACCTAATTGCAAATGTAGCCTCCCAGTTCCCCAGCATTCTGCCTGGCTGCAGCATGGAGAGAGGCAAAATAAGATTGCTGGAGCAAGCATCTGCTGTCTTCCATAAGAAAACTTTTCTTTTTTAGATAGGTTCATTTCAAACCCCAAATGGTTGAGCCTCTTTCCTATTTGAACAAGAGCCAGTCCTTCAGAAACACAACTGCTCACCTAACCATAGGTGACCACCTTAGTTGTGTAGGATGAACCTGCACCAGAGGCTTTTCACAGGTGATGTCTGGGAATGGACAGCTTTTGGGCCCTGGAGCCATCTGCATTCCTCGGTCCCAGTGAGGCTTCCTGATCCAAACCCTAGTGTGGGCCCTCCTTGAAGCCATCCTCTTTGCAGGAAGAACCTGGCTACTGGTGAGACTACAGCCAGTGCACCACTGTCCTCGGATGAGAAATGCAACGTTTGCCCTACTGGAGAGTCCCAGAACAGGGCAGGTGGGCAGCAGCAATTGCCTGAGCTAGAGGGGAGCCAAGACACCAGGGTTAACAGCCCTCATCTTGGGAAGAAAAAAAGACACAGGATCTTTAATGACCAAAATGGCTGAGACCTTTGTTTTATACCTCTTCTGAAAAGCAATCACACACATTTTAGCAGGGGAGCTTTTATTCTCATGCGGATGGGGTAGCCAGTGCAGTGTCCTCTCCCAAGCGCATCCAGACCTGGTCAGTCCAAGTGCACAGAAGAGCAACATGAAACATGTTTGACCTTCACAACTTTCCTTTACAGACCAGCAGGATAAAACCCTGAAGGAATTCTCCTGAGTGAGTTTGTCCAAAGCAACATTCACCACCTCATTCAATATTTGCCTGCAAAAAAAATGCCAATTATTGAAAGACAGTCCTGGCTGGGCATCAATAGGCAGCCAGGTGTGAGAAGTTGAAGAGAAATGCATCTCATTAATGTGGAATTGTTTTTAGGTTAATAATCTTGCGTTAATTTTCCTTTAAAATATTGTCTTTGACCGTTAAACGCTTGCACTGTTATAAAAAGAACGTAATAAATGATCTTGAAGCAAATTCTCCTGCCAAATGTCATAATTTATTTGCATAATTAGCTCTTAATTTTAATTCAATATGCAAATCCACGCTTCCTTTAAATTGCAGCAGCCTGTTTCCCGGCCTTGGCTGCCATGAATTTATTGTGAGGCGGCTGTTTGAAAAGGCAGCTTCACTGCCTTCTGGGGATGGCTGCCTGGGGGAGGGGGTGCCCACCGCCAACTCCAGGCACTTTTTGTTTGGGTTTTGTTTTGGTTCGCTTCTTATTAAGTTGGACCCCAACCTGCTTCAATCCCTGAGCATCCTCCTCTTCCCCTCAACATGTCCTGTTTCCCTTTCTCTTCCTTCTGCTTTCTCTCTCTCTTTTCTCTTCCTCTTTGGAGAAGACAATGTTGATTCTCCATGTTCCCTGCCCCTTGGTCCATCCCCCCCCTCACTCCCTCCTGAAAGGCTCTGGCTCAAGTCAACCTGGCAACTGCTCTGCTCTCCTCCCTGTTTTGGCTCCCTTTCCTCAGCCCTTGCTTGCTGTACAACAGCCCCTGTTCAATGCCTTTCTGAGGTGCCTGGAGGAAGATGAGCAGGAAAGGGTTGGCTTCCCCATGGGGTTTCATCTCCCAGTCCCTATCCATGGCCAGAGGCCCTGCAAATGGCCAGAATCCCCTCTCACTTCCCTGCCTGTGCCCCCATGGCACACCAGACTGTGCTCCATGCTAAGCCCACCCCAAGCCACTGGGCTCATGGCAGGGGAGCCTGCAGTGAGCAGAACCCCGGGCAAGTCCCTGCTGCTGGGAAGCAGATGAGGCTGTTGCCCTGCATAGTTATCAGCTACCTGCGGAGCTGGAGCGGGGGTACTTCCTTCCCTTGCTACCTCCCCATCACCAGTAGCCCTCCATGTTTGTGCCGCAGCTCTGCATCTGACAGGAGAGTGGTAGACCAGACAGCTCAACATCAGCCCACACCTGGGCTCGGGCGCAGCCCTTGCCCAGTGCCCTGGGCTGTGCAGCCAGCTGGCAACAGGCACTGCTCCTCTGCTATGAGGAAAACATCCAAATGAAACAGCTCACAGGCTTCTCTCCTTCCCCTCTTCCAATCCAAAATGGAAACAGGATTTCAGCAACCAGAGTTCCCCTAGGTAGAGAAGGTGGCTTGGAGAATATGGCGTGGGTGCCTTCAAGGGATGACTCCTTCTATCCTCTGTCCTCATCCCCAGCGGTGTAACTGCACTTGGGGTGATGAGGAGCCTGGGCATTGCTCCTGGAAGCTCACTCCGGTTGATGCAGGGCCATGGGAGCCAGATCTCTGGAGGTTTTTCATCACCTTGTCTCTTTGACAATGGCTGATCAGTGAGGGCTGTGAGTGCTGTGTTCTTCAATTCCCTCTAGCTTCACATCCCAGGATTTGTCCCTGGAGCACAGAGAGCAAGGAGGACACCCAGAGACTCCTGCCCTTGAAATTCACAGCACGGGGAGAGGAGTGGGAGAGATGGGTGATGGAGTAATGTGAGTCCAGGGTTTCACACACGGGTTAGGGAATGGAGCAAAAGGGACAAATTAGCCTAGACAATAGGAGATCTTTTTCACTGGGGGAGGACTTGGGGGAGAGGAAGATAATTAAATGATGCTCCATCAAAGCGGAGGCAGTTTGCAAGCTGCTCTCCCTTGTAACTCTATCGCCTTCACCTTCCAGGGAGGACCATGAGGGTCGACAGCCATCCCCTGTGCTGGTATCGGGTGCACTCCCTCCCCTGGGAGCACCGGGAAGCAATGGGGGTGCCTTGGCAGAGGGAGGGCCTGGGCTGGGGGCTGTAGGAAGGAGAGGGTGTTGGTATCTCATTACAGGCCTTAGATCTCTGGAGAGGAAAAGAAAAGAGAAAAAAACCAAAACCAAACCCCCAAACCCAACCACAGGCTTTTGTTAGAAATGCTGTCCGGGAAGGAAGGAAGAGGCAGGAACAGCTCAAATTCAGTCCTTCGATAATTAAAGCTTGCAAGAGAATAAAAGGGGAGGGCAAAAAAAAAAAAGGGCTTTCCCTCCTCCCACCTGCTCCCAAAACAGGGCTGCTGTGGCTTCCCTGGGAACAAAGGGATATGGTAAGAATGGGCTTTTGCTTGATCCCGCAGCGGCTGGGAGAGAGCAGCGGGACAAACGTGTGGCCCTATAGATGGGAGCCCCTCATCAAAGCCAGGGAAAAATAGCAGGGAAATGTGTCTTTCTGTTCTACTGCTCATCAGAGCAGGGCTCCGACTTCCCGATTCAAGAAAATTTGGCAACTGAAAGCAAAAATATTTCAATTCCAAAACTGGCCAGAAATACTTCAAACCCCTGCGCTTTCTGCTCAGCGAAATAAAGGAGAGGGAAATCCAGCCACTGGGCAACCCACAGACCCTTCCTGACATGGTCTGACTGATCAGAGCCTCTTAAAAAACCACAAGTAAACCCAGGACTATTTGGGACTTGAGACAGCAGGGGTCTGAGGGGCTCTGTGGGGCAGGCAAAGGGAGTGGAAAAGACTTAGCATTACCTTCAGCCAAGGCTACTCTCCTGCATCCACCTGCTGCATGTCTTAGGACCTCATGTATGTCTCTGGGTTTAGTGATGCTCATGAAAAGCAACCAACATGCACCTGTAACAGGACTCTCAGGCAAACATCCCCTTTCTCAGCTCTTAATATGTTCAAGGTTTTTTCCTTTTTCCCCCCCCTCCATCTACTGCCTCTATTACTTCTTACAGCTCCAGACCTCAAATGCTGTTTTCCCCCAAGTGTCCTCTGCTTTTCCAGCTGAGGATGATGCTGCTGAAGCTGGTGGTGAGCCTGTGGAAGCCTGGGCAGGAAAGTTTTACTTCCAGATTTCTCTACGGCAATGAGCAGTGACTGTCAGTCACTTTCCTGTGCCTCAGTTTCTTCACCTAATAACTGGGGATAATATGCTCTCTGGGTCTGGGATGTCTCATATGGGAACCTGATGGAAACTACCAGCTCCTTACTAACACAATGTGCACAGCATTCTTCTATGTTATGTTTACGAGATGTCAGGGCAGAATGGATGCTATTCTCTGCTGTATGCCACCACATCTCTGTGGCTTGATTCCATGTCCACTCCTGACCACAGACCTGTGATGACAGCTTTTGTACCTCAAACCCCAAAGGACCAGGGCCTTTGCACTGCGTGGCACATGTCACAGAGATAGGATACGCAGCCAAATACCAGTGGTGGGTTAGCCACCACGACCCAAGTGTGGGGCTGCAGATGGACTGTGCTCCTGGCTGCTGGAATGGAGCTCTGTTAAGATAAAGATAAATAAAGTCCCTGTAGGAACTCAAGAAACTGAAAATAAAAGTGATACAAGGAGACTATTTTAAAACAGCTGATGCTGTGGTTCCTGGAAGCTGGTTTTGCAAGGCCAGCATCAGTTTTGCACTGCTTCTGTGGGGTGACACCAGCCTGCTGTCGCACTGGATTAGAGATAGATAATAGCATGCTTTCTGCCCCTCCCACAGCCCTGCTGCATGATCTCGGCTCATCACTTAGGTGTCCAAGGGCTTTCTTTTGCCGGCTTGGCCCATCTAAATCAGAGCTGTTTGGGTGGAGATGATCTCTCACCTGCTTGGGATGGGCTGCAGTGGGTTCTGCGACTCATCGGGGACCTCGAGGCTCCCTGGGAGAGCAGCAAGAAGCAGGTTTCCAAAAGCTGATGAGGTTGTGTTGGTTGCACTGCCTGAATGAGCAGCCTTGTTATGCTCTCAAACTGTGTATCCACTCCTAGGGACCAAGGATATTGGCATCCTTTACAGATAAAGGAGAAAAAATGCCCCAGATTTCTCTCCCCACCCTGCCTGGTCCTCATAGGCCAGCTTGGTGCAGTTCAGTGGTTCCCTGGTGCTTGGTGCCCTCTGAGTCTTCACACTAAGAGGGCTGAGGACATGAAGCTAATCAAGCAATTGGATTGCCTTAACATGCCTTAGTGCTTTATAATACCTGCCATTCTCCATGGTTGAGTCTGTTTCTGATGCTTGCCATATTTGAGGGTTATATTGCTGTGCATTCCATGGTCCATGCTGCCCTTCTGCTAAATGCTGCCTTCTGTCTTGCTCAGTTAATGGTTAAAGTGGTCGCCACACCAAGCCAAGGCTGGCCCTTTGGCTACCTCCCTGGCTGGCCCAGCAGGAGGGGGCTGCTGAGACCCCCCAGCCACCCCAGCTCCCCAGGAGCGTTCCACACAACGCCTGTGGAAGTGTACAAAGTGTCAACCTCAGCGTAGTTTTTAACCTGGAGTGATAGCTTTACTGATTTGCCACTTTACTACTCTTGTTAATGAATTTTTAATCTTCTTAATGACATTAAACACGGAAAGTAATTAAGGAAAACAAGTTTGAAACTGCTGACTTAAACCCTTTATTCAGAACTATTTAATGTAGAATTAATTTGATTTTGCCCATTATTCAAATGAACACATTACCTTCCTGTGCATTGGCCTCTTTTCCTTTTTTTTTTTCTTTTTTTGTGTGTGTTTTCTTTTATTAAATATATCATATAATGCTTTGTCCTCTTTGATCGGAGGTAACTATGGGGTTTCTCTCTCCCAATGACAGAAATGGTCAGCCTTTGGCATCTCCCACGGGTCTTGTAAAGTCTCCCTGCATCAAGAGTTCAGCTGTGCTTGGGAACAGAGGTAGCATGCCTGAGATACCAGGTTGTTTCCACTTGCTCGATTAGGAGAGAAAGGAGCTTTGCTTCTCAGTGAGAGCTGCCGGACTGCATCCTTAGCACAGGACGTCACATCTACCATCTACGGCAGGGAGCAAAGCCATGCTGATTTACATCAGACTGTCAGGCCTCTGCAAAGCAGAGAGCAGAGGCTCATGTGAGCACTTAGGGAAAAGCAGATGCTCAGCTTTGTCTTACAGTGGAAGAAAGGGGTCCTTGAAACTTGTATTACCACTTCATTGACACCACAGGCTAGACCCATTCTTTCCACCCTTCTTAGGTATTATTGGCTCTCACCCACACATACGAAGACAACAGACATTCATTTGATACTGACCTCTCCAGCTGATCTTTTCTTTCTCCAACCTGTCTTTTATATAGCTATAAACCCTGCTACCACTTTGTGCCTGAGCAAACCAGCCTTGCAGCCCTGTTTCCATTGGAGTGAGGATTCAGTGTTATGAATCAGCTACACTCCTGCTGTGATTTTGCTGATTTACTGCATGGTGTCTGTGAAATCCTGCTCCCCAAATGCAGGGAAACAATCAGCAGTCAATGAGTTCTCATGTGTCAGTGGTCTCCAGGTCTCCTCCACCAGCAGCTTCTGTGCTTGAGAAGCTTTGCATGCACTCTGTATCGTTATCACAACTTCTTCTCCTTCATCTGAATTTGCTACCTGATCTTCTGTATTTGGAAGCAGCAGAATCCCTACAGGTCCCCTGGATTCATCCCCAGTCAGCTCAAAATTCAGCTCTGCCCCAGGCAAATGCAGTTTTGATATGACAGCAGGAGCAGACTAGATTCCACTACCAATCAGGGCTGAAAAGAGCAACTGGTCCTCATATCCAGAGGTGTCTCATCATCTTTGCTATCAAGAATCCCCTTTTGGCATTCGAATGCATTGTATAAAGAAGCCTTTTTCTCTGCAGCCACCTGCCTGGCAGAGTAGGTAATGTCAGTGGAGTCGCATAGGGTAGCCTGCTGCTAAAACAATGAGAGTTGTCCAAATAATTGTGTGCACACGAAGGATTGCTGGATGACGGAGCCAATTTGGGGCCATAAATCTGGCAGATGTGGTGACAGCCTCACCTACAAAGAAGTGCAGCAAAAGCACTGAATCCCTCTCTCAGACCTGAATTTGTACAGAGGAATGTCAAAGTTCTGCACAAAAAACTTCTTCTACCTTTCCCTGAGCAGAAGAGGAACTTACTGAGCATTGCAGGGGGGAAAAATACACATTAAAACTGCTTAGAGCTCCCAGGGGCTCCCTTCACCATAGACTTGTATGACACAGTGACTACAGGAGAGCAAGCCTTGCATCTATAGCTCAGTATCAGCTGTTGGAGCAATGGCCTTCTTTGTGGGTCAGCGGTGAGCAGCCAGCCCCATCCACTGTGAGGTTTGCTTCTCTTTTTAAAGACACAGATTCAGTGTCCACTGGAAGTAATGAGACCCTTTCCCTTGGTTCCAGTACATAACTGGATCATTCCTCAAGCTGGAATATTAAACGTGCCAGCAGATTGTCATTAAAACCCTCTTTACTTTATTATGTGGTTTTGCTTCAACAGCCAAAACTGAAGGAAAGAAAGAGAACAAATGACTTTCCTGCATGCTGGATGTAAGACACTCCATAGGCACTGAGCTGACTATGGCAGGACCTTTTCCCATCAGAAGAAGCAGTGCTGTCGAGTACCACATGGGATGAGACCAGTGTTTCAGACTGCAAAAGCTCCCACCATGGTACCTGACCTCCTCATAGTCAAGACCGCGTTTTAATGTGACAACAGATGTCATAATCCCCTTGGGCTTTTGCAGTCAGCAAACTGAGGCATTGGATAAATGAAATGACATGGAAAAAGTCAGCTGGAGAGCAGGAGTGAGCTCAGGTCCCCGGAGTAGCTGGTGACTGATCTCTCACCTTCAGCCTCTAGTGCTCTTTTACTGACATACCTGGGTGTCACAGAATGGACTCAGCATGCCTGAACTTGGATCCTGAAGCATCACAGCAGTCTCCAGTCTCAGCATGGGCTTGGGGAGCTTGCCAGAAATGAACACCCAATTCTCCTCACCCTATGCTTTTATGACTTTAAGCTTTGCATAAATGTGCAAATTATTTTCATGGCATATCTGGCACTCAGCTGCTAACCAGCACCTGCCATGCTAGATTATGTGCCAGGTCCTTGGGCAATGAGTCCCCTCTCTATGCCATCACCTTCGTGTTTGGGTCCCCTCTCTATGCCACCACCTTCACATCTGTTCTTTGCTTTGTTTCTTCCATGTCTCCCATATTTCACCCTTTCTCTCCCAACAGCAAGATGACACAAACCTGAGGACAGACCCAAAGCACATTATCACTGTAATGCAAATTACTCTCCTTTGCTTAGAAGAAAAGCAATGGAAAGAAAAGGCCACAGATATACCTTCTCCGACCCTTATTCACCCTTAGGCCACCCAGACTGGCTGCCCTTGGGCAAGCTGGGCCATTCCCACCACCAAAAGGGGTTCTCAGTATTAGATGATGGCAGGAGCTGTTGGGGAAGTCAGCACTAGTGGATAAGCCCAGCCATGGGGAGGGGAATTCATTGAGAGATGAAGAGGGGCAGTGAAGAAGGGATGGAAAGAAGGAATGATGGAGGAGAAAAAGGTGAGAGAAAAAAATGAATTCCAGGGTGGCTGCACACCCTTCCTGGCACCAGGGGCAGCAGGCTGCTTGCAGGGCTACGGCCCGCACTCCATTTCCAGTTTGGCTTGTTTGAGAACATAAACCTCCCTCCAGTCTGGGCGCCAATAAAAGAGGAAGCTCTGCAGAGTCTGCACTCCGCTGTGGCAAGCTGCCGACTTTCATTTCTTTTTACTACTGACTTTGTGTGTCTCTCGCCCCTTCCTCCCATTCTGGGGACTTTATGGACTGAGACGCAGTATCCTCCTTCCCCAGAGCAGGGGCTGGGTCTAGACCTGGAATTCCAGGAAATTTCCAGGGTTGTCTCCAGACAGCAGCAGGAGGCATTGCTGCCTGCTGCACCCAGACCTAAGTAAACAGGACCATGCCCCACCAATGCTGCCATCCTGTGAGGGTGATATCCCCATCCTGTGAGGGTGACATCCCCATCACAGACTGGAACTGGGCTTCTCCATCAGAGCCCTTCTTTCTCCTTCCAGAAGGTCATCTATAGATCCATGTTGCCTATCCCAGCTATAAGGAGGCACCAAGATGCCAGGGCATCTTATTCAGCTCTGTTCAGATGAAGCCTGATTCCCCTCCCAGGGTGTGCTGCTCCCCACAGCCAAGGACAGCTGTGCCCCACTGTTTGATGCCCAATGACCTTCACTCAAATCAGCTCCACACTCCAGCTGTGAGACAACTCGTAACTTGCCTGCCCACTGTATGCCAAACTAGCAGACAGAAATCCACCCATCCCTCAGAACAGAAGTTTTGGGTTTTCCAAAGAAAGGTGTCTGGTTTTCCAGCACTTTCCACCATTTGTTGTCTTTTCATTGAAGGTCCAGTCCCTCCCCACCCCCAAACAAGCACTTGTTTTCTCAGAGATGTCCATGGAAGAACTTAAACAGGGGAAGTTTAGATTGGATATATGGAGGAAGTTCTTTAGTGTAAGGGTGGTGAGGCACTGGAATGGGTTGCCCAGGGAGGTTGTGAATGCTCCATCCTTGTCCAGGCTAGACAGAGCCTTGGGTAACATGGTTTAGTGTGAGCTGTCCTTGCCCATGGCAGGGGTGGCTGGAACTAGATGATCTTAAGGTCCTTTTCAACCCTAACTATTCTATGATTCTATTTCCTAGACACATGCTCAAAGCTCGACTCTCCACTGGTGTCCCTTTCCCACCTCAAAGTCCGTGCTGTGCTTTACTTCATCCAGCCTGATACATGGAAGCAAACTCCAGAAAAACAGACCATGATATTGAGAACAGTGTGATTTGGGTTTACCTTGTATGCAACAACTGACCTACTGACACCACCCCACCTCCACCTGTTTTTACTGCTCTGACTGTACCAAATGCAGCTGAGCTCTCACAGGCAGCTCTAGAGCAGAACAGAAGCAACAAGTTGTTGTGGTTTGGGTTTTTTTTCTGATAAAAGTTGCAAATTCTGAACTTAGCATTAACTCATTTGCAAATCTTGGCCTCCAGCATCCCTGCAGGCTGCTCCCTCCTCTGCTCAGCAGATCAGACGTGCACATATGATTTTTGGCACACATGTGTCCTGTATAGCATGACTATCACACATTTCATTATGCCCCTGTGCACATTTAAGGCACACTCCAACACGTATACTTCCAAATCCCTCAGCTTTTGGGGTTACTTCAGTCTGGTTTTGCCACGCTTGCGGCTGCAGTTCAGGATACACCAGTGGTGATGCCCTGTAGCAGTTCTGTGTATGAACACACATGGCGTTGCATTTTGTCTATGAGATGCTGTATTCAGGACCCAATCTGCATGTCTCTTATGGCAGATCATGGACAAATTTTGTTTAAAATACAGATATTTTATTTTGTCCCATCCCTCACCGTATATCTTATGTGGAAGTATTTTATGAAACCATAAGCTGTACTCTGTAGTATGCACTTCAAATAGATTTGCTTTGTGAGTGGAGTGGTTCTTTCTTTCATTTTATTTTTGCATGGGTACCGGTAAATACATGAATGGCAGAAGAGGAGGAAAGATCACGTAGGGAAACCAAATATCTTGGTATTTGTGTTTGAGTTTCTTCTTCACGAGCCTTTTTTTGCCTCAAGGAGCCACTTATGGGGCTGAAATACTGCAAGATCTGGTCTTCCTGTAGCATTCCTATGATCCAGGGAGTGAAACACCCTGAGCAGAACAGATCTTACATTATTTCAGCTCCACAAAGTGCTCCCTGAGGCATCAGTGAGAAACGTAAGCACAGCTATAGAGGCACAGAAAATGCTTGCAACACAGATGCAAGTGCTGAACTCTTGAGTTCCTTCCTCAGAGGGAAGAGGCCAGATGCTGTGTCCACCCTGGCTGAGAGACGCTGCGAAGTTTGGAGTGGATGTCCTTGCAAAAGGTCTGCTTCCAGTCTGGGTGACAGAAAGCCAAGCCCCATCCAAACTGCAGGAACAGGGCTATGAGAGTGTTTGCAAGTTCATGGTCCACGACTGGAAGCACTCACACTCCCAGGGCGCACAGGACACAGCAGAGCCAAGCCTGCAGTCATTTGCATGCTGCTCTTCCAGTGACACCTCCAGGAGGGAGCTGCAGTTTGGAATGGAGCCATTGCACACGCAGCAGAAACCAGCTCACACACTGTGTGCCTCTCATGGGGTCGGTGCACACTTTAGCTGAAGGTGCCCATCTCTGATACCATATCCCAGCATCCCAAGCTGAATCAAGACCTCAGTAAAACAAATGGTAGTTCTGGACTTGCTGTGATGTTCCTTAGAGCAAGGTTGCTCATGGCTGGGTGATGGAGTTCACGCATTTTGCAAGCCAAGGATGAATTAATTTTTTCTTTGTTACAGTATGTCCAAACCACTCCCATGTACTCCAATACAAACCTTTCAAACACTTTATATAGAAATTATCAAAACAACACTAGCAGACACAGCTCCCAGAAATGTGTGTACTTTGGTCAGCAAAGCCTATTCTGGGGGAGAATGAGGGGTGCAGCCTCTCCCCTCCTTCCATCACCACCAGTGGTTGCAGTTTGCCAAATGATGTGACCGGAGCCACGCACTTACATCACAGTTACCTTCACTACATGGGTGGCTCTAGACATCAGTGTAGGCAAAACCCCCAATGTCCAACTCTGTTGGACATTGAAGGTGGCTGAGAACTTTGTTTTTTCTATGATAATACAAAACCTTTTTTATATAAATAAATATTTTCCAAGTAACACCCTCTGTCTTTTCATAAAGTTGGGGAAAATGTTCCATTGCCTCCTAGCACTGCTGATCTCTAGAAATGGCTAGAAAATAGAAATTCCAGCCTACAGGAAATTCTGTTATTTCTACATTTATTTTCATCATGAAGTGTAATGAAAAATGAAGTGGACAGGATGGACTAGAGCAGAATGTTAATTCTGAAACAAATTCAATGCAGACACATGAAAATTGTGTTAAACTTTGTGTTTTGATAACATTGAACACATAAAATGTCTTATAAATATAATGAGAAAGGCAAAAAATAAATAACCCATTGCATTTTGTGTCAGTTCAAATCTCCGCCAAAAATTCCAGTCAACATTTAACATTTCCAGAAAATGGTTCAATTTGGAGGATTCTGCATTTTCCATTGGAAAACTGGTACATCAATTCTCTTTTTTATCAGCGCTCTTGATTATAGTATGCTACTAAAGAGGGATGTTTTCCGCTGTAACCATTTTTTTCTAGCTGCAGGCATGTAATTTACACTTATATTTCAACTGACTAATACCGCATTAAGCATCCTCTCAGAACTGGACTTTCATTATCAGAGATTACATAACAACAAAAGAAAGCAGCTACAATAGCCAAAAAATCCTGGAGCCCATGGCAGGAGAGCCCATGATACCATGCCCTGTGGCAGCGCTGCACCATGCAGCAGAGCAGCCTGGTGGTCCCATCCCGCAGCCCCTCACAATGCTGCAGCACCCCATGGGGGAGCAGCCTGTGCCCCAGTAGCTACAAACGGGGCTAAACCCAGAGCAGAAACTACTCTTTCATGTGTTTGAATCAGCTAGAGTAGAACGGAAAAGGCATTAAGCTTTGGGCACTCTGGTCTTTCTCTTTTTCCCAAATTATTTTCTTTTTTCATGCTTTTTTCGCTCCTCCTTCAAACTCTCTTCTTTCTTTCCCATGGTTTTCTCCCTTTTTTCCTTTTCAAGTTTAATGGTAGGCACTGCCCTGTCTTCACAGCCGCATGTTTGCAGTTCATTGTGCTGGCTGCTTTTGCATCCCCCCCCAGGCCACCAGTCACCCCTGTATCACGAGTGGGCTCTTTGTTTCCAAAGCTGGGCTTTGGGAACACGAAGTTTCCCTTTCCAGTGGGTCTTGGGCTTCAGCAGTTCAGCAGGGATGTCATCCTAAACCCGCCCTTTGAGTGACACAGCGGGCAGCCCCAGACAGGAGCTCTCCTCTCCCAGCCACCCAATTCACACTGCATTTCATCAGAAATAAAAAGGACAAGTTAATCTGTTTGGGCTGAAAATGAATGAAACAATGGGTGTAAAAAAATGGTGAGAGAAATGATATTTCTCTCCTCCGGCAAAGGGGCACGATGGGGGTGGGAAGGAGGGTGGGGGTGGGTAGAGGGAAGGAAGGTTGCTTTATTTTATTGATTTAAAAAAACCCCACCACACACATATCCCACAGGCGCCAAAAAAGCACAGGGCAATGATTAATGTCCCCTCAGAAAAAGAAATTATATAGAATAAATTAAACTACTGTGGCAGCAAATTGAAAAATAAGGATGTAAATGAGGTTTGAATACTTAATATCTGAGAAGGGGAAGCGAGTCCTGGGCATGGAGAGAATGGTGAGAAATTGTCAGCGACCCAAGGGGAGACTGTCCCTTCTGCCAGGCTAGGAGCTACTCTGCTTCAGGCAGGAGGCCAGCAGCAAGGGCCAGCATTGGGAGTGGAGCAGGGTTGGCTCACACCTGGAGATGGAGCTGGCCACACTCAAGCCTGTGATTGCTCCTCCAGCAGAGCCATGCATGGGCATTCTTACTCCATGGGAAGACCAAAACTGGGCCCAGCTACTTCAGGTAGCCTCACAAACAGCATTTCACTGTGCGGGCCATTAGAGGGGAAGCCAGGGAGCTGCAGGGGTTTTCCCACATTTGTCACTTGGCATGCAGCCTTTTCCCCAAGGGAGTGTGGACTGTTCGGCATTAGTGTCACCTCCACATCATGCCAATGGGGCTGTATGCACCACTGTGTAATAAGGGCAGAGGTTTTTGCTACCCAAATGTATGTGTTTGGTCTGTAATGGATGCTCACATTAACAGCAGCCTGGTTAAAAGTTAGGGCATGCAGACCTCTTGCTGTAATAAGCTAGCCCAGCCCCATCAGGCAAGGTCAGTGTGTGCCAGGAGTAAAGGAAAGGAAAACCACACAAGACAGCAGTGAAGGGAAAGCCATGCCAAAGACATCCTATCTCCACATTGGACTTGTTTGTATGAAGAAAACAGTCCTTATTCCCAAGACTTTTCCAGCTCAGCTCAGCCAGGCTGCAAGGTGACCATGTTCAGATTTGGATGCAGGCTCCCATTAGCCACACAGAACTGCAACAGCTCTATTAAACCCGCTAGCTGTCAGCTTGTGTTTCATATGCTATGTGGTGTGGTGTGGTGTGGTGTGGATGACAGATTAGCAGGTCTACAGAAATCAAACTTTAGCTCCCACCTCTGGCGCCGATTTGTTGCCACTGTCAAGTCACTTCCTTCTTTCCTTGCCTCATCCCTAGAAGTGGGACAGTATGGTGTGGCAAGATCTGGCACTGGAAAGCACAGAGGAGATTTACCCTCATGGGACAGAGCTGTGGAGCTGGTGGTAAGTTCTGGGAGTGGGGAAGGAATCTATGGGAAACCTGCCCTTCTGCTGTGTGCTGCCATGTGCAGATGGCCCTTGGACAT
This sequence comes from Pezoporus occidentalis, assembly GCF_034315485.1. Taxonomy (NCBI): domain Eukaryota; kingdom Metazoa; phylum Chordata; class Aves; order Psittaciformes; family Psittacidae; genus Pezoporus; species Pezoporus occidentalis. Next base: position 876,172 of record NW_026916347.1, read on the forward strand.
GTTTTCCATACTACAGGTGCAGGTGAAGCATCCTGACTGAGAATTACACATTTTGTCAACATCAAAGCAAAACACAAAGCACAGAAATCTTTCCTTGCAGCTCCAAGAGCTTGCTGAGCAGCAAGACTCCAAGGAGAAGGCTGCTGATACCAGAGACAGCAAAGATACATAGTGGGAGTCTGGAGATACCAGATACTGGGCTTCAGGCCACAGGCTGTATTTCTGTCTTCCTGTGACCATGAGAGAAGTGGTGGAGTCGGAGAGAAAAAAACCTGTTTATTCACCAAAATGGGAGGAATGAAAACTGCCACTCTGACTCCTGGGTGCAGAACAGTGGCTCAGCCTGGGAGCTGCTGGCGCCAGAGCCCTGCAGAGCCAGGGGCAGCTCCTTCTCCTGGAAGCTCGATGCTTTGGGGTTAGGCACAGACCTGGATGTGGGGAGTATCTGTCAAATGGCAGAGAGGCAGAATAAGGAGGGGGCAGAGGACCCGGGTGACATCCCATAGGGTGTCTGAATTCAGGCTGAGGGGACAGTAACGGAGCAGAGCACCTTCCCTTGCCATTTCAGCTTAACCTCAGGTACAGCCATTAACCTGACCTGATGGGAAATTAATATTCCCCAAATTGCCAGAAAGCTGCTCACTCTGGCTTATTTTCTTTCCATCTGGCTGTGGTGGAGGAGAGCCTGTCCTCAGCTTGCTGCTCAGCTGGCTCTTCCTTTTTTATCTCTTGTCTCTCCATCTCTCATTCAGCCCCCTCTATCTCTGCATCCCCTCTCTGCTTCCCTCTGCCAGTGCGGGTAAGTGTGTGTGTGTGCATGCGTGTGTGTCCCTCTCTCTTCCCTTCTGTCTTTTTTGTTCATATATATTTAGTATTTATTTACAAGCTTGATTTTTTTCCCTCTGAGTGAAGCCAGGCATGCACAGAAATCCTTAAGATGCTATAAAGCCGCTGAGGTATAAAATGGAAAGTGCTTAGCCTGCCTGTACAGAAATATCTCACTGCGCCGCACTGGAAGCCACCGAAGCTGGGCACTGTAAATCTCATAGAGTTTAGCTTGTTTGTTTACACCATGACGACGATCTAAAGAGAAAAAGAGAGAGAGCGAGAGGGAGAAGCTCTTGGTTCCCCTGCCAGACCACAGCACACATCCCCTTCCCAAAGCATTTATTGGGCCTCATGAGCAGGATGCTGGGATAGCAGCGCCTTCCCACCCCATCTGTGGGCAGCTCAGTGTTGGGGTGGGGAGAGGTGGCCTCTGATGCCGTCCCTTCCAGGACACAGGGCAAGGCAGCTTGTACATTTCCCAAGGCCATCCCAAGGGAGATGTTAATAGGATCTCCTACTGCTGGGACAGAGTGGACTTTCTTGCTTCTTACTTATTGGTCAGTCCATTTGACTGCTCAGCCTTGGCCTAAGTGGCCACCCTGAACAAACACCAAAGGTCTTCCTAAAGACTTAGAAATGGTCCTTGATAGAAGCAATGTCCAGAGAAAACCTGAACTTGGGTAAATCAGTTCAAATTTGTACTCATCTGTTACATTTCATGTCCTAGGGTCCCTCTTTGAAAGCTGTCATGTCCCTGTTCCCAAAGCACGGCTCCACCACCACCCTTCCTAACCAGCCCATCTCTACAACAGGGCCCATATAAGAACCCCATGTAGTGACTACTGGTGGGGCTCTGGTCTTGCTCCCACTGTCTCAAGGTAGATCCAGCTGTGGCTCTTGGGGACAGTGGCATCTCAGCACACACCAGGATGGGCCCTGCCATTTGGTGCTGCCCCACAAAATGACACACTCACACCTCTCCCACATGGCTGCCCTGGCAAGCAGACTGCTGGATATGAGTTGGATTTGTGTGGATTGCCCTTTTGGACAGCAAACAGTAGAGTCGTGGAAAACAAAGAGTAGGAAAACCTGTTTCACAGCTCCACGCTGGAATCATGGAGGATCAGCAGCCAAGTATCTGTGTGCCAAACACAGTGGTCTCCATTGGAGCAAAAGATGGAGCCAAAGTAACATAGGTGAGACAAGGACTGGGAAAGAAAGGAAAGGCAAAGCAGACAAAATCAGAACTTTTAAGTGCTATATATAGTATAGTGGCAGAAAGACAGTGTATAAAATGTGACAGCCTGCAGTGATGGCACTGTAAAAACAACTTGTTTTAAAAAAACACACCAGGATGCTATATTTGTTCTTACATCACATGTAGGGAATTCAGCCTGCGATGCTGATGTGAACTGTGGGAACAAGTCCAGAGAAGGGCCACGAGGATGATCAGGGGACTGGAGCACCTCCTGTATGAAGATAGGCTGAGGAAGTTGGGGCTGTTCAGCCTGGAGAAGAGAAGGCTGCGTGGAGACCTCATAGCAGCCTTCCAGTATCTGAAGGGGGCCTACAGGGATGCTGGGGAGGGACTCTTCATTAGAGACCGTAGTGACAGGACAAGGGGTAATGGGTTAAAACTTAAACAGGGGAAGTTGAGGTTGGATATAAGGAGGAAATTCTTTCCTGTTAGGGTGGTGAGGCACTGGAATAGTTTGCCCGGGGAGGTTGTGAATGCTCCATCCCTGGCAGTGTTCAAGACCAGGTTGGACGAAGCCTTGGATGTAGTGTAAGGTGTCCCTGCCCATGGCAGGGGTGCTGGAACTAGATGATCTTAAGGTACTTTCCAACCCTAACTATGCTATGATTCTATGATCTGACCCAAGTCACACATGGAGTTTGCTGTGGACATGGGAGTTGAGCTCAGGTCTCCCATGCCATAGACATCAGACCCTGTCTAACACGAAGGTATAAAAAGCCTCAGACACAGGAAAAGAAAACTAAAAATATTAGAGGTTGTCTCAAGTATCCATGGGCAGAGAACTAGGAAGGAAAGAATCCTACCCTCTCCATGAATGGCTACATACAGCTGAGGGTGCCAGGACTCCGAGGCTGCCTCCCAGCTTCCTGCCAGCTCCAGTGTCACAAGGCATATGCAGGGAAATTCTTGCTGTTCTGTCAGCCTGAATGGATGCGCACTGTCCAGATGCAGCAGTGGGAGAGAAAGTTGGAGTTCAGTGTCTACTTAGCACACTGGTGGGCTTCCACCTCTTTCCATGAGCATCCATTGGAAAGACAGCTCCATCCACCCTCTTCCCAAAAAACCCTGCAAGCATGAAATCTACAGATAAACAGTCACAGGTGGTTGTTGACTCAAGCTCTTCTGCATCCTATTATTCCTAAGAGCTGCTACGCTTCCAAGGCAAGGGGAGGAGAAACTGGAGGAAAGTGTGGAAGTCATTGCTTTGGGTGCCAGCCTGCCACTGCAGTCTGTAAAGAGGGTGCAAGAGTGCTCCCTGCAGGAAGATGACTAGTTCATGGTCTTATGTTGGGCCAGAGTTGCAAGAGGCAGAGAGAACAGGATCTTGGAAGTCCTTGCTTGCAAAGCAGATTTGCACTGAGGCTCGTTGGCAGGAAGAAAGGGAACGTTTCAATAGGACCTACACAAAGGCAATGACTTGTCTGTGCATCCCGATACAACCCTCCCCCCCTGTAGAAGCATGCATACTGGGAAGGACTTTCCATCAGTGCAAGAGAAGAAACTGGGTCCTGCCACAAAGATAAAGACTTCATGCACAGTAAGGTTGGATTAGCCTTGAAATGTCTTCTCCCTGATCTTTTGCTGAAATCCTTCTTTCTTGTTTGTTTTTCTCTTCCTTCCCAAATGGCTTCCTGGCCTCTTCTTTAAGGGGGCATGCCAGGGCCCGGAGTAGGGGTCTCCACAGCACTCAGAACAGGCCCCCAGACAGCTGCAGTGAAAGGGATGCTGCAATCCTAAATGCCCTGTGCGCTCTACATATTGTGGAAAAAGCTGTTGCATTCATCAATGTCAGACGCAGAGTTTGAATAAATTTGAATGCGCTCAAGCGTGTTCCCTGCAGTTTTCTATAATATCACTTTCCAGTTTGAATATTTCACATACTTTTTTTCAAATTTCTTTTTATCCACCAGTTTTTACTCCTTTTTATCCTCTCCGCCCTCCACCTTACCCCCCTCTCTGGGTTTTTATGCTTTCAACCCAAGCAAATGGACAAGGAAGCCATGCTGCAAGCTTCCTCTCAGCAGTGCCCTGGAAAAGGCAGTCATGTCTCACACTATACTCATGCCTTCTCAGCTGTTGGACAGTTTGAACATCTTCCCACCACATAACAATGTGGGACACTGTGGCTAGAAGAAAGGCATCAGTGCAGGATTGACTTGTAAGGGTCTCGCAAAAGATTCTTGCTTGCCTTGGCCCTCTGGCTGAGCTCTGTGGGGCTCTGGCTGTGGAAAGGGGATGATATGGTCGAACAGTGTCATGAGCCATAAACAGGATCCCACCCATCCATATGCCCTGAAGGTCAGAGCCAGTCACTGAGAAGCAGCAGGTCTGCAACTGATCTGCTGGTGTTGCATCGTGGTGTCCCAGTTACTCCAGGGCACATAAACTGAACTGAATTAATGCTTTCTTTCCTCTTCTTTGCTACCGCAGTAAACCTCTCAGTCCCTTTTGTTTCCCACACCTCAGTTTGTCATCCCTGTATTGGAAACTATACTCATGAGTGTGTTCATAGACCACCGAGTGATGTGAGCTAGGCAGACCTGATAAAGGGTTAATTACATTCTTGACCAGCCAAAGAGAACGGGTTACTATTTGCAAACCTGCTTTTGGGCTAAGTTTCCATGCCTTCTGTTCAACTAGGAGGGAACAAGGAAGAGAAATGTCTTGTACCAACCTGACCAGACCAGCACCTCCAAGATGGCCAGCCCTTGCCGAGGACAGTGTGTCCTGGGGCAGAGGGTGTGTGAGTGTTGGGGACCAGGAGGGGAGAAAGGGCTGACAGCACAAGAGAATGAATGAATTCTGCTGCTTGTATTGAGAATTCACTGCTCTCCTTTGTAGTGAAAACTCTATGATCTTGTGACTAACCACTTTCCCCTTTCACTGTTTTTGATTTATATCCCATTACTTCGCCTGTTTGTGCCTTGCAGACATGAATTTTTTCCCTGACATCTCCTATGCAGCAGCCACGTCAAAACCTTTGATAAAATAATAGTGGTAAGACATTTGCATGGCTGTTTTTATGTTTCCAGGGATATAGACATCAATTAAAACTCTTCATACAATCTGATCCGTCGTTATTAAAGGCATTAATACTGGCACGCCCCTCAGATTAGGGGCTGCTCACCGGGCGATGGAGGAAAGCAGGGAACATTGTCCGCATGCGTCCCCTTTCTGCTCAGCTCCAACAGGGATCTCGCTCGGAGGACAATAAGCATGGGCTACCGAGGGCACCAGTGGCTGTACTGAACTCTCTGGGGGTGGTACAGGGCAAATGTATCCTATGCACCAGAAAAGTACAGCACTGCCCTCCCAACACCTCTCCTACCACCACATGACCTTGAATAACAAACACAGGCTCTGTCACTGCCTCCTTCCCAGGCCAAAGATGTCTGAGTTGCTTCAATACATGCCCCAAAGGTGCCCAAAGAGGGCAGCTGAGATTGAAGCCATGGGGTGTTTGGTGCTGAGCATTCACTGAATGAAAGGCAACCTTCAACAATATACGTAAATTGGAGAAGGGGAGTTGAGGAACAGAGAGAATATATGATTTACCCATGGCAACTCGTGGCAGCTCCTCATCAAAGATGCCCGCATGTTATCAAAGACAAGAAGCATCTCTCTCAATTGGGAGGAAACTGAGACTGTTAAATATGCCAGCACTGGTACCTAATTAGAGAAAGAAATGGGCATAGCCTGTGAAATATGTCAGTGCCAACATCCAGGGTTTCACTTGGTAAGGCAAACCAGAAGGTCTGAATTACAGCTTCCTGCAATTGTGCCCGGGACCACATGTGTCCAGCTTTTCTCATCCAATACAGCCTACAACAATCCTGCTGGAGCTGGAAACAGTTGATGTCCCCCCCCCTAATCCTCCTCACAATGCCTCTTATGGGAGGAAGTCTGAATTTGCAAGGGACATTTTTGGAGGCAGCACCTTTCCCTTTTACCTCCAGCCTCACCAACACCCAGAACCCGTGTTCCCTCCTGCTGGCACTGTATGACACTGCCAAAGGCTCCCTTTGGTGGTGATGCCTTCCCCAGTGCTGTTACTCCATAACAGTAACACTGTCCACGCTAGGAAAACTTTCCTGCATGCAGTTTTCCATATCTTCATTCAGTATAGCAATGAGATGCAGGAAATCCCAGTTATTGCATGGTGGTTTATAGGCTACTACTTTCTCTGCTGTAAATATTTGAAATAATTGACATTATTTCAAATTGACATTATTTCAAACTTTTTTGTCCCTTTTTTTTTTTTTCATCTCTTCTTTTCCCTCCTTGCACAGCAGGAACTAAAAAACGCTCCTTCTGCTTGTCATCTTCCATGAGAAAAGACAGCCAGTATACCCAGGCAATGGGTACAGAACAGCCCCTGGTCTCCTCTCCAAATCACACTGGTCACCTTTCTCTCTGCCTTCTTGAGGGTAAGGCAAAATTGGTCAAGTGATGGTGGAAGAAATGTTGGGACCATATCTTGTGAGAAAACGTCCACCAGCAGTGACAACCCATCTATACAGGTGCAAATGCTTTGAGTTACATCAGGGCTTAGCAACAGTGTGGACCCTTGGAGGAGGTGGCTTTTCTTCCATCCTGTCCAGGCACAGGAGGGTACCAGCCCAGAGGGCACTTCCTTGATGCCTCACCAAGCAGGAAACCTGACTGGAGCATTGCCCCCTCCAGTTTTGCCCTAGGATGGGAAAGATGTCAGTGGGAGGAGAAACTCCCCTCTTTCATCTGAAGGAAACTTGGGAAACTGCCTACTTGCCAGGCACCTGGGCACATCCCAGCACATCCAACCCCTGTCCCACAAGTATGTGCTATGGGTATGCAGCTGAGACAGGCAGTGCCAAGGAAAATCACCCCCCAACATGAGAGCCGGGGGGTGGCAGGAGGAGCAAGATGTGTGTGCATCCCCCATTGTGGTGTCTCTTCTTAAGCACCGGCTTTCCGTTGCCCCAGGGGACCCAGGGGGAAGCGTGTGTCTCTCAGCACACAGCAGCCCTGACTGGGTAACCGTGCAGAACGTAAAGTGTTGTCTATTAGGTAGGAGACTGGTTAATACAAAGAGTTGTTGGTAATAACAATGTCCTTTCAGCAGTGACAGAGACAAAGTACCTGCATGTGGCGTGTACCACTGCGTGCAGCAAGTGATGGTCTCAGGGAAGCTTTGGAGATGATTTGAATTTCACATCCAGGGAGAGTCAGCCTATCATTAAAAACCCCTAATTTCAGTGTCAGGTGGAGTTCCAGGTAATCGATCATGGTGTCAGCTGGCACAGGCTCTCCTTGCCTTGCCTCCAAGTCAGCCTTGTTTTTTTCCTATTAAACTTGTTGCTGGGATCCAGAGGGAAGTGTGGGAGCACAAGAAAGGCAGACCACACAGCCCCCCTCATTACTGGCAAGGTGCAGACTGATGAGACCAGGAAGGTGGGGCTGAAGGCTAGTGTGGGACGGCTATGGTTAGGGGGTAAGGAAAGGGGACACTGGGAAAAGGATCTTTACTGCAGCAAGGTGCAGAAGGGACTTGCAGGGAGGGCGTCTCAAAACATCACTTCCTGGTAAGTGATGCTTCTTGAGGAAGGCATTGCAGGAGACCCTGCAATGTGTTACTGATGCTGCTAAGCCCCACGAAGCAGTTTTGCTGCTTCCCGCATCCTTTCTGCCCCTATGAGTCTTTCAAACCCCCTGTGCCCCTGCGGGTCTCATCCTGCAGTCACTACCCTTGGCCTCCTCATCTCAAATTTTTCCTCCCCCATCCCTACACAAGCATCTCCAACATCCCAAGCCTCTCTCAGCCCTCACCAGCCAGCTCTCCAGGGTCCATCTCTTTCTCTCTAGAGTCAGATTCCCTTTAATGGGTAGCATAAGGCTGCTCTCGATAGCTTCAGTTACCAGGGAAACATTTTTTGCAAGAGAATTTTTTGGTTACAAAACAACCTTCCTCTTCCCCCAAAGGTCAAATCTGCATGAAGAATTGCCACCAATAGAAACATACTCTGTTTTCCATCATATTTCACCCCAGTTTTAAAACTCATATCTGTAACCAAAGTTGACTGAAGAGGCTTCATACACAGGGAGAAAAATACTTCCAAAATAATGCCAATAAAAATGTGCTTTAGAAAACTGAGGGAATATGTTAGAAACAGAGCTTTTAATTCCTACACACATCTGCTGGAAATCCCATTGCAATCCTACTACACAGAAATGATATTGAAACACTTCTACAACATTTGCTCAATGCTTTGACTAGTTCTGCTTGGCCCTGTGACTATTTTGTAGCTAAGGTTTAGGAGCAGTAATAGAGACACCATTTACTGCTGCTTTTACCTACAAATCAGAAATATTAGCCCTAAGCAAGTCCGGAACTCCATGTCCCATGTGCCTGGTGAAAGACATCCACTGAGCCAAAAATGCTGAAAAAAGCCAGGACCAGGCCTATCATCCTACCTGAGAGGGAGGGCATGGACACACAAAATTAGATGCCCTGTTTTTTTGTAGGACTGAGGTGCATAGCCCCAACAGGATGGTTCAGCAGAAAGGGGCTGCAGTAAGGGTAAGAAATGAGGAATGTGGGATTTTGGGGCAGGATTTCCCTGGCGGACTTCCTGTGCTCAGGGCTTTCATGCTCAAGTGATTTCTAAAGCCACAGCAAAGCAGAGGGAGGTGGCTCTGAAGGTCAGTGTGGAGTGAGCCAGGTCTCAGCCAGAGATCACTGGGGCTGGCTGAATGGGTCATTCAGGGTTGAGGAGTGGGGTTTGCAGTGTGGATGGTCAGTGTGAGCATGAGTTGGAGGGAAAACATAAAATTGCCCTTGACTGTGGGTGCAGGTACAGCTGGAGAGCAAGCCTTGAGGAGGTAGTTGAAAGAGTGCAGGCAAGCAGCTAGATTGGCTGTCTCTGAGGTGCGAGGACACTGCTTGTCTCCACTGAGCCCACTTGGACTTGTCTGGGCATCCACATGACAGGGAAAGGTTAAACTGGTCTAACTGCAGCACTGCAGAATTGCAATCTTTGTTTCCAAGAGAGAAACTGGGCAGCGGGAAAGGTGTTGCTGTAATGCTTAACCATAAAACTGGGCAGGGAGCCCAGACACAGAAAGTTGAGGTTACCACCATTCACTGTTGGATCAAAGGTCACTGTGGATCAGGAACATCTAGCCACGACTGGAAATCTCTCATGCATAGTAAATCGGCCATCCCATTTATGTCAGTGCTGCAGAAGGACAGGGCACCCAGGGCCGGTGGTGACGTTGGAGTTTGCTAAGCTGTGGTTGCATGCTGTACAAGAACCTGGTGAAGAGCCTTGCCTTCCATCTTCCTGACTCGGATCTGCACTGGGCACAGGGCCAGGTGTGAGCAGCAAAGACCTTTATAGTGCTCTTCACGGCTGGGTACATGGACAGGGCACTCCTCCAAGCCACCCAGTCCTCCCAGAACCTGGGACCACTCTTGATCTTGACGGGCATGGGTTAGGAACAGGTCTCCTGCAGCTGACAGTTTTACCTAGATGGTGGCAGTTGCTGTAGTGACCATGTCAAAACACCTTTAATTTCTTGGCCTGGTTAGCCAGACTCTATTTATAACCCAGCTGACTGCAGACCTTCCGTGCTGAGTCTGGGCTCACTGAATCCCTAGTAAGTGGCCTGGACTTACCTGCCACCATGGTCTGTGAGCACAATGACTACTACTCATTTTTGCAGGACTCCAAGACAAAGAAGTGTGAGGCAGAGCATGGCTCGGTTCCTACCTGCAAGGTATATTAAGCACTTCACTTCGGAGCTTGCCAATGTGCACTTGGAGAAGTTCATTTCTCATCTGGCTGTGGGGTAAAAGGACCCCTGGCCAGGTGAGAGTGACAGTCCCAGGTCTGCTCCTCTCTTCTGGCCTGCCAGAACAATTGGTAGCTGCTGCAGCTCCACAGGGGGCTGGAGGCACTTGGATCCCACATGATGCCCAGAGGAGAGGAGAAACCAATTGCCTTTGTGTCAAGGACACTAAGCAAAGCATAAAGAAACTATGTGCAAATTGAATGGAAGGCATTAGGATATATCTTTGGACAGAGCACAGGTTTCATCAGCAGTTGCATGGACTAAGATTGATACATCTGACTTCTCCCTTTCCTCTCTCTCTGCTCCTCAGGTGGCTCTTCTGGCTGTCAGCTGAAGGGAAGGTACCATCCCCAGTCCCTCACAGAAGAGCTAGCAATTGCTGTGGCTTGTTGAGGTTCCCCAGACAGGTACATACTGGGGTGTAAAACCAATGGTGCATGGATACCTGAGATCACAGACAGATAAAAACTGTTTCAAGGACTGGGGAGTGGAAGGGGGACACCTGTGATCTGAGGCTGGTTTGCAGCTCAGATGGTGATTCTCTGTGTGACCTGGGGTGAAGCACCTCATCTCCGGGCTTTGGTTCCCTCTCCTCTTCTCCAGGGGTATGGCCCACCAATTTAGTTCATCTTTATGGTGCTGAGAATGGCTCTCCCTAGGGCCCTGCACTACATCCCGGTTCAGCCCATTTGCACTGATAGGAGCTGCTGCAGTGGAAACAGCAATGCTGGAATGTGTGATAATGCATAATGGAAGAAGGTGAGGCTGGAGCTGACAGGTTCACCTCCTCAGCTTACGGTAACAGTGACAAATCTCTCATCGTTTGTTCCTTCCTTGCCTGGCACTTTGGCTTCTCTTTAAATGGAGTTTATCATGGCACAATGGGCTTTTTTCCAAGTTAATGTCTGTCAGCTACAATTTGCTCAAATGACCTTCGTAGGCTCAGGGGAATTTTAAAAAATAAATAAAGAAAGGCCTGCTGCAGTGCTTAGGGAGGGCTTCACCTGACAGTCAATGATAGAGACACCTCAGAGTGTGGAGCACTGTGTCCTCCCAGGACCAAGCCAGGGGAAATGGGCTGATTAGGGAAAAGATTCTGGGGCCCCAGGGATGTGTGCTTGATAAAAGACAGGACAGGGCTGAGAGACAGACACAGGCTGTGCTGGCAGGGAAGGGGAGCACACAGCACTCAGTTCCCTGATCCTTTCTCTGAGTCCTACTGCAGGCACCGCACTGGAGTGTGGGTTCATGCAATAGCCCTCAAAGAAGCCACAAAGGATACAGTCCAGATGCTCTTGTCTTTGCTTCTCTCTCAAAACACACATCTCTGATAATGTTTTCTGAGAAGCTGCCCTGCTGTTGACTGAACCCACAAATCAGGGCCCCTTGGCTGGGTTGCTCAGGCTGAGGCTGGTCCTGGGGAACAGCAGACTTCATGTTCTGTCTTTGCAGACAGCTGGGTGCGGTCCTCTGCCTCAGCTTTGCCTTGTGGAAAGGCTAAGGTCATTTGTCCAGAATTTACCCCAGCCACAGCTGGCAAACTAGGTGGGAAGGTGCATGGACTTGAGTGTTCAGGAACAGTGATGTGGGAAAATACCTGTGGAAAAAATCAGGGCAGGAGAAAATTGGCTTGGAGGCTGTGACTGAGGAACGACAAAAGTCAACACATGAACAAAGCTAAGGACATGAGAGAACAGGGAAGGAAAGAGCATCCTTCTGGTCAGAGAAATACAGTCTAAAGCCACCCTCCTGGCTCTAGCTAGTTGTGGGCAGACTTTGCAGGATTATCCAACCTTCATGTGCCAGCAAGAATCACACCAAAATCTATATGTCCAAGACCCACAAGAAACCTCAAAGGATGAGAGCTCTGGGGCATCCCTTATTTCACAGGGATGCCCCAAGTGGAGCTGAGCTGAAGTTGCAGCAGGGGCCCAACTTTGAGGAAGTCAGAAATCAGTTTCTCTTCCCGACCCTGACACTGTCACAGTATGGAAACTTGGGAAAGTCATCACACATTTGTTTTCTCCCAGTGCATTTGTACAGTGCTCAGCGCAACAAGGGCCTTTGTTCTGAGTTGTGTTGGGAGGCAAGTGGTAATAATAATCATAACAATAACAGCAGCGATGCTATGGACTGAGCTGTTTGGGATCCTTCTTCTAAATGCTTCTAAACCCAGTGCCTGGGAAGAAAAAGAAAGTGGTCATTCAGAGTATCACAATGAAAGAACAAGTAGGGTCAAAAGAGATTTAAATTAATGAGACCTGCTTATTGGATCTTGTTCTTATTCTTCTGCACACCTGAGCCCTTTCCCAGCCTGCGCTGGCAGTGTTTACAGCTGCCCTCCTCACCCAGCCTTCATTTGTTTCAGTTCCTGGCCTTTCCCTGTTGCTGTGTAGGATGTAAAGCAGGCTACAGAAACCACAGCACCATCAAGGATTATTCAACATCCATCACCTGACATTTGGGCATGAACAAGGCATATGATGCATAAAGACCCTTCCAGCACAGTAAACAATACTCCATGAGGCCAGAGCTCAATGACAATCAAGACTTAGAATTAGCTCCATCTTCTGGCATGGCAGAAAGACCCCTGTCCTTGCCAGCTGTACCCCATTCAGCCTTCCCTGCAGACCTCTCCTGAGTCAGCAGAGCTTTGTTGATCTTGGATCAGCAAAGGATCTTGGCTCTAGCCCAGGTATGGGTGATCCAGCCCAGATCTGGGCCCCAGTGGTCACAAGGATTTGGGGGATTCTTTTTGCTTTAGGGCTATCAGAATACAGGACATTTTTTTTTTCTTCTTGATTTCCTAAAGCTTAAACTAGGCAAGAACACACATCACCGATTACTTTACACACACACACACACACACACACACACACACACACACACACACACAAATGTGTACAACCCTAGGAGGGAGGCAAATAGTGGTATTAGTAGAGCCAGGAACATGGCAGTGCAAATGCACATCAGCACCAGATGGACCTCCTGGTCCCAGATACGAGCCATAAAGTGGACCAAAATGAGGGAGTCATTGCAATAGTGTTTTGCTGAGCAGTGTCAGAGGAGAAGTCAAGGTGGGAGTCTGCTACATCACCAGCCCCATTGCAAGTCACAGCCCAGTGCAGTCTGAAACAGTGGCACTGCTCCTGCTGTGTGATGCCCTCTATGACCCAGGACCTGGGACTGGACATACTCAGAACAAAGAGACTGGGAGGCTCAGTAATTCTCTCCCTAACATGAATGTTGGTTTAATGTTTTTGCTATACAAAAAGATGTGGACAGGCTAAACGGGGTCCAGAGAAGGGAGGTAAAGATTATCAAAGGCCTGGGAAGCCTGCCTTATGAAAAAAGGCAGAGGGAACATGATTTGTTCAGCCTTGAGAAAACACGGCTCAGGGGAGACCTGATCACCATGTTCCAGTATTTAAAGGATGCTACAAAGAACATGGGAGTCATACGGAAAAGTCAAGAGGTGATGGGCACAAGTTACTTGTTGGGAAGATTCCAGCTGGACACAGGAGGAAACTTTTTCACACTGAGAACAATCACCCATTGGGATAATTTCCCCAGGGAGGTGGTGTTTTTCTCAATATTGGACACTTTTAAGATTCGACTGGACAGGGTGCTGGGACATCTAGTCTAGACTGTGCTTTTGCCAAGAAAGTTTGGACCAGATGATCCTTGAGGTCCCTTCCAACCTGGTATTCTATGATTCTATGAATGCCTGGGCCATACAGCTTGCACAGTAGCACAAGGTTTTTAGTTAATGCATTCCTGCTATCCCAGAAGTGCAGTTTTAGGGCCAAAATATGAATATACTTGCAATGACAGCACATCTTAGAATCACAGAATCACTTAGGTTGGAAAAGACCTTAAAGGTCATTGAGTTCAACCACAAACCTAAACTTCCAAACCATGTCCCTAATTACAAATATGCCAGCATATTTAATGTCTGCTGTTCTGTTTTCAACCTTAGGTGCATTTTTGGAGTTGAAATGAAAGGTTGATTTTTGCTTCAGACCTTCCATGGTTGTCAACATGACTATCAAGGGATTTGTAGATGAGTATTTAGTACTGAGCTTTGACATTATTGACTTTCCCAACATTAACAAAAAAAAAAAATCAAAACAAAAGAAAAAAGAAAGAAGAATAAAAAAAAAAAAAAAAGGGAAAGAAATCAAAAAAAGGAAATAAAAAGGAAGGGAAAGAAATATTGCTGTGATGAGTTGCTAAAGAGGTGAACTGAACATGAACACATACAGTGATGTCTTCCTGAGTCTGCAGACAGCCTGGACTGTAGCTGAGAAAGGCACAAGCTGCCTACACACATCTCAGTATGTCAGCTCTGAAACCTAATGCTGACACTTTAGAAAGAACTACTCAAATGGCTTTCCTAGCCACAAATTTTGCAGATGCCTGCAACTCTTTTAATTAGCCCCCAGTCCCAGGTCATTTTCTTCTCTCAAGAAGGCAAAACACTCAGCTGTCTTTCTTCAACAGCCAAACCAAGCCTGTATTTTTCATGTTACAGACATTTATGTTGCATTCAGAATGAGGCACCATCTCAAAGCATAGGAACAGCACAGAATAAAGACTTTACCATCAATTTCAATAAGTTTAGGAATCTTGGAATGATTCTATTGTTCATGATTCTCCTCAGTTCATCTCTCCTGGTATATAGATCATGCTGCAGTCCTCCTGGTGCGCCTTCTTATCCTTAGCAGCAGGGATCACACCAGTGCACAGCTCATTATAAACTCAGTATTGAAGCAGTTGGAGCAGGACTGAAGGCTGCTGTCTCACCAGAGGGAGGCACTGCGGACTGGAGACAGGAAGATGTTACTGGAGGTGTCCTGGTGAGTTCTGGAGTGGCTTTTAGGTTTGAAACACTAGAACTTATCGTGGGTTTGTGGGGTTTTTAACTATTAAGAACAGAGTTTAAAGCTGAAAGAATTGTGAAAGTTGCTGAGTGCCTTATTGTCATGTTCCCAAGTTCCCACTTTCCCTTGCATTCTGGTAACATAAATGAAATAAGATTAACCTGAGTCGGCAGATAGCCTGAAAAAATACCCTTCATGACTGTGCTTACTGCATTCAGCCTGATGAGGCACGTCCACCTCAACTCTCACCTTTCTTAAGTGCCCCATCCATCCCTGTGTCTCACTGGGTTCAGCAATCTCTACCTCTGTCCCATACAAATCCATCTGGAGGGCCATTCCCATTCACATCTGTCTGTACATCCATCCATCCATGCATCCATCCATCCATTCCTAGCTGTTTGTCTGCTTGTGAGAACTTACCCTCCAGAGCACTTAATTGGTACAGCAAGGATAAGCAGCAAAATTCTCTTGAGCCGTGTGGACTATCTCTGAGAGGATGCTCCTCTCCCACTGGGGGGACATTTATGTTGACCCACAGTCCTCCTCTTCCTCACCCCCCATTTGAATGGGACAGCCCTGCAATGATGAGAAAGGGGCCAGCAGGCAGTACCCCGCAGCAGGGCTATGAGTACGCAGCAAGGGAAACCTCTGTGCCAAGGTTTTTCTCCCTTTGTGCTTGCTCCTATCTGGGGAGCCTATCTGGCAGAGCAAAGTCCGCTGCCCTCCCTTCCATCACCCTCCCTTTCCCCACCAGCAGCCCCCAGCCTGACGGAGAGACCAGCCTGGATGGAGAGCCTTTCTCTCCAGCGTGCCGCACTATGACAGATGATTGACTCGAAACAATATCTAAGGCGATCAGGATAAAGTACCGACCATTTCAAGGCTCAGCAGAATTCAAATTCTAATTAGACTTCTCACCACATTCCAAATAAAAATTGTTCCCCTGATATCCTTTTTGCCTATCAGGTGTCTCTCCCTGATCGCTGGAACAAAACGCATAAAGAAAGTGATTAAAGCCATAACAAAGGCATAAAATTGAAATTATCGCTGGTATCACATCTGGGAGCAGAGTGTGTCACCACACTGCCCCCCTCTCCTCGGTGCGCTCCCTCCCCAAATAGACACACACACGTGTCCCCCCATGGTTCTTGCCTTGAACATAAGCGACAGGCTGGGGGAGAGGGGGTGGAGGGGATGGGAGGTCTTGTTCCAGGTTGGAAGTTACCCATTCCTGTGGTCTGGGATGGGATCTGAGCCCACATCCCCTGGTCCCAGCGCCTCCAGCCCACGGCTGGGCTGGAGTTGTTGTGGGTGTAAACTGCCCCATGGACATGGTGCTGCTTTACAACAGCTGAGGATCTGGCCCCTTGCATCTGCAAATGCAACACATGCAGATGCCTGAAGCATACACACCCAGGGAGAGGAAAACACATAAACACAGAGGCCTGCTTACTGCCAGGCGCTCTCTAATGAGCACACAGACAAGCCCTTCTCTAGGGCATACACCCCACCGCACACACACATGCATACATGCACATACACACAGAGTCGAGCCTCCGGTGTGCCACACACATCCCAGAAGCTTCCTCCTGCCCACTGACGCCTGTGGTGCAGCCAGATAAACCACCACACACACACATAAATGCACAGTCCACACAAAACGCGTAAGCCTGTTGTCTGTTCACTACATACACAGACACAGAGGGTTATAAGTCAGCATCCAAGAAAAGAGCCACCCATGTGTTCCACCAAACATGTATAAAACATACATATACACCATAAATCTGAGCACAGCAATACATGGAAACCAAATATTGCACACACTATTTCTACTCCATATGACCTGCAGTCCCAGCACTCACATAGACAGGCTGCATATAATCCTTACACATCTTCTTGCTATTTTATTTTTTATGTCATCCATTTGTAACATATCTATATATAAACACCAATTCACACAAGTATATACATGTACACACACCAAATATATATATATTTATCTCAATATTTCATATCCCCCCTGTAATGGTCTCATGGTCACCCACACATGGACCTTATACACACACACACATATGCACATGCACACACACACTTTCACACTCAGTGCAGTGGTCATTCTGCAAGCACAACCCTTCGTGATCCAGGCGTGAGCTCGTTCAGACAGGCTGAAAATATATACGCCCTGTTAGGCAGGGAGGTGACAGCCTGGTCCCTCTCCTTCCTTTTGCATGGATGCAATGCTGTAGGCTCACACAACCCCACTCCTGATTTACACCAGCATATGGGCACAGGCTGCCCCTCAGCCCGGCTGGCACCCAGGGCTGCTGGAGGGACACTTATGGCAGCGGCTGCCTGGCTGCGGCAGTGGACACCCAGTGCCAGGGCTGCCTTTTTCCATACTGGATCCTTGCCCTGCCTCGGCTCAGCTCAGGATGCCCTTACGAATGGCCCATTTCATTTTTCAGCTGCACGAGGGGCCACTCCAGAAGAGAGTTAAAAAGAGAGAGGGAGAAAAAGAAAGGGACTAAAGCGATATAAAATTAAAAGGTAAAAAGCAGGAACGCAAATGGGAGAGAGCTCTTTCAGCTTTCACATTATTAATGACTCTTCAAAAAATCGGCGAGTTTTCCAATCTTCTCCGAGAAGCGCTTGAAGGAGCTCACAGATGAAACTGACCTTCAAAATGTTCTTTGGTCTTTAGTTAAGAAATTCGCTCGCCATTATGGCATCATTAGGGAAACAAGGATAAAATTACTCCATGGTTAATGACCTATAGTATCTCCCCACCAAAATTTGTTTCAGATCTAATAAAACTGTGCTTAACACACTCGGATGAGTTATGAGGACTGTTCTGCAGGGTATTAAAATGTGGAAAATAGATTTTCCGAAGCTGGGGGGACTGGACTTTTCGAATCAGATAGCAGAATGGAATTTTCTGGGCAATAAATTCTTCCATGTCTCAATTTCATCTCGCTCTCGCTCTCTTTCTCCCTCTCTCTCTCTCTCATTCTCTCTCCCTGAAATGCTAAAGCAACATGGAAATCTTTAAAGTGCAGAAGCTTATATAAACTTTACCCCCCAACCCCAAAACAGGGCCCCCACCCTTTAATGCTTTTTTTTGTCTTCTATCTGAGAAGAAGGCATAATCCCTCTGTCAGGAGAGATTTGCCTTCATTCACAGAGCCAATTCAGCTGTGAGGCCTTTTTGTGCTGCAGCGTTGCAGTTTGGACTTTGCATGAGCCCAGCAGGCTGCCAACATCCCTGCACGGGTGCTGGCGTGCCAGCTGGGAATGGAAGCAGGAGAGAGACGACATGGGGCTGCCAGGGTGTGCATGGCAGATCCCTTCTCCCAACCCCACCAGTGCCAACCAGCGGCCTTGGTGGGAGCACGCAGAGGACCGCTGCTGGCCACTTTGTCCTTGGCTCTGCTGTGACAGGGCATCCACAGCTCATGTCTTGCTGAAAAGACACTCTGGTGCCTATAGAGCGGTACATATAGGGACACGCTTGCACATGCATGTTGTTCCCAAGCGTGAAGATGTGTGCACTCATACGGCGGCAGGCAAACGCATCTTTGCTGGAGCCACAAGCCCCATTGCCATCGCTGCCTGCAGGTGGGTCACTGGAGCCCACGGACGGGCAGCATGGGGCAGAGCAGGGGCCCATCTCATCTGTCGTTGCCTGAAGCAGGAGCCAGGGACTCCAATGGTGCTTTTAGGTTAGTGAGGGCTAGTTACTGCCGCTGAGAGAGGTGGCTTGCGAGGTAATGGCATTTTGCTCTCTTTAAACTTTAATCTTTCCTATTAATTCCCTGCAACTGGAGAATGTATGAGAGTTAATGTTCCATGAACGTGTTTCTCAGCCGACAGTCTCTTCGAGCTAATTACCTTCAGGTGCTAAATGGAGGGAAATTGCAATCCATTTGGATGTGAAAAAATTTCGCCTTTGCAATCCCCTGTGAAACATTCTTTTTCCTGAGTGTTGCAGAAAGAATGCACTTGGCTTCTTTTTTTTTTTAATGTTTTCCTCCCCTCCCCACCTCACCCTTTCTCCCCTCTTCCCCAAGCCCCCATCCTCACCAGGTACTTGTCTTCCCTCAAAGACTATGAGTTCTTCAGGAGACTCTGTGTCACACTCAGCGGATGGGAGAATCATCCTCAGCTCTGGTATGGGACAGCACACCAGCCAGGGAGAGAGAAAAAGTATGTATATCTAGGAAATCCAACCACATGGCACAAACATGGAGGGGATACAGCGAGGAAGACAGCAAGAGACTTCATTTGGAGGTCTGAAGTTAAAGTGTATTTACACGCTTAATAACACGCTTATTACAGCCATTTCCCAGTTGTTGAGTTTTGAATACAGAGATAATAGAATTTTACAAGCTACATAAAACCATTATGCTTTTGGATCCAGGACTGGGAAGGGAGTTCGGTAGGACCCATGGAGGTAAGAAAAGGGGAAGGCAAATGGATCCAAATGGGGGCACACAGACTGGGCCTGGAAGTCAGTGTCTTCATGTAGACTGACAGAGCCAGAAAGAATCAGTCAGGGTACATGTGACCTAGGGCATAACATGAACATCTCTCCTATGTGGAAGTCCCTGTCTCTCAAGCCCCACAGATGACCACTGGACAAGCTGGACATCAAAACTGGAAGTCCCTAGCAATAAAAGGTCCCCAGTTCCCATTCAGCCACCAAAGATTCAAGACATGTGGTGCCAGGCAGATTCACAAGGCATAAAAACCTCAGTGAGAACAGTTATACCAAATTCAGAGCGTTGTGAGCCATAACTACCACTAGTAGGTTTTGATCTACTTTGTCACTGGTGTTCATTATACACTTACTTCGGCATTATCTAAAAAGTTCAGTGCAACCTTGTCTCAGGATCAACCATGGCAATTATCGGGAGCAGAAGTCTCTTCCACAGTAATGTAAATATACTCCAACTGGGAGTGGTGTCGCTTGAGAAAATTCCTTGGAGCTTTGCTGAACCAACAGGATGTTCTTGCAAGATCATTCAAATGCCCCATTTTTATGGCTCTGCTCATAGTCCAGATGCCACTGAGAGATACAGCTAAACCTGCACTTTGTCAGTAGACTGAAATTTCAGTAGACTGAAATTGAAAACGTTTATCAATCTCTGTAGACTAAAAGACTTGCTGAATTCTCTTAGCATCATTTCAACCATTAGTGAGTGAAGGTGCAGATGGTTTGCTATTTGTCCCACTGGTTCTCTGCAGAGACACGTTCACTCTGACATGGGTGTGGGAAGCTTGTCTAGAGACTCCATCCAGATAAAGCAGTTCAGAGATGCTCTATCTTTGGACTCCCCTTGCTCAATCTGAATTGCCAGCATTTGACCAACTGCCCTAGATAGCATTTTTAAACTGTCTTTCCTAAAGCAATAAGGGCAATAGCAGGTCCAAAGCCTGTAAAGCATGACAACATTCCAGCATACAGGGAGAGCTGCTTTGGTCCTTGGTTCTGTTACAGATGACCAGGATGAGGCTAGAGGTAGCAAACTAGGAGGGGAACTTGTGTTACTGCAAAGATTTTCAACAGAATGTCCTGGCCACAATGTCCGTATCCACCCTGAATTGATTGTCTAAGCCCTTTTACTGCAGAATATGAACACCCCTTAGTCTCTGAAGGATTAACACCCCATGGTTTACAGTGAGCCTATCTGCTGTGTATGAAAGTGAGTGATTTACCCAGGGCCACTTGAAAGATGACAGCAGAACAAAGAGCTGTACCAGAGGTTTTCTGAGCTTCTAAAGCATCCCTCCTGCCTGTCAGGCCAGTCACACAACTGCCTATTTCTGTCACCTCCATGTTTAGCCACTTCTCCACACATGTATGACACACCTATCCATCTATCTGCCCCATGCATCTATGCTCTACCAAAGTCTGCTCATCTGCTTCCCACAGCCCTTTGAACATCCAGCTCTCTGCCTTTCCACATGGCTCCATCCACTCTGCACTTAATGAGCTTTGCAGAGGAAAGGCATTAGGTTTCTGTAAATTGTTGGGGCCTTTCATATAAGTAGGGGGCTCTCCTGTGAATGACTAATTCCTCAAAATCTCATTGTTTTTCTTTTGTATTGCTCTTTTTTTTTCTGTGAGGAAGAAGGTGAGTGGGGGTGGCAGTGTGATTTTAACAGGGAGACAGTAATTTCAACAGCACTATCACAAGAAAGCATGGTTTCTATCATATTTCTCATGGCTACACCTACTGTTTGCTAGTCAATATGGCTGAAAGGACTTTACTGACTACAACCAATAGCGTCTACGCGATGCTTCAGCCTCCGCCAGAATTAAGCCATTGGCTGAAGAAGAGGGTTTAAGCATAGTCCATGCTATTGCCTTCTGCATGCACTGAATCTTTTTTAGAACACTGTGCTTGGAGTGCAAATGAAAATGGCCTGCACAGGCTTCTTCCTTCCACCTTGGCTGTGTTTTCATACAAAACTTCACTTTCCCACTCCTGACTCCCTTGTTCCACATTTACTTTGTTCTTGTCCTTTTTCCTTCTTGGTCTCCAGCTGCACTTTTCTTTACTCATCTTTCCTTCATTGCTCTCCTCCTCAAATTTCCCTTCTCTCTCTCTCTCTCTATATATATATATATATATATATTTAAAAATCTGAAATAAGAAATATTGAAAGAATATTTAATTCCCAAAGTGGGGCTGATTAAAAGTCATTTTCCCTGACTCACTCTCAGTGCTGACTGTGTTGCAGCTTCAATTGGCTGCTTACTTTTCAACTTTTCTTATTTCTTTTACTTACCCTGCAAATAGTCTGAACTTGAGTGAATTTCAAAAAGCAGAGCAATAGGAACTCTTTATTTTCCTTCCTGCTGTCATTCCAATAGTTCTCTGAAGCTAGAAAAGCTCTTCAAATTATAAAGAAGGGGAGAGCAAAATTAAACTCTAGACTGCACATTTCACTTGGTGGTTAAAAGAGAAAAATGGGGAAAAGAAATAGGAAAATTGGCATTCTTTGGATGCAAAAGCTTGTGTGCATGTATGTACATGAGTACAAAAAGTGTGTACATGGATAAAAGAAAGATTGCAGCTAGGAATCGATGTACATTACCAGTGATGGTTTAAATACCATCTTTTAACTTCTTTAATCTGCTTAAAAACCTCTGTGGCTAAATCAGTATAACCCCCCTCAGACTGTGAGCACAGTTATACTGGTATATGTATACCTAATACCTGTGTAGCTTAATTTCATGCCTACAAGAGAATAAAGTTAAACTGGTAAAAAGCCTATTTATATCCATGTAAATGCTGGAGGGAAATGTACTGTGTTTACCCTGCTGCTACAGTTAAAATTTCTTGTACAGATGAAATCGAAACGGGAATCCTGCCCAGCCACTGTTTCTCTCCCATCCCTTCTGTATCCCTTCTGCCCCCATGCTTGTGTTAGCCTTTCCTCCTCTCTAGACATCTCCCACACTCACACCTGTGGAATGACCTC
Source organism: Pezoporus occidentalis (assembly GCF_034315485.1). Lineage (NCBI taxonomy): Eukaryota > Metazoa > Chordata > Aves > Psittaciformes > Psittacidae > Pezoporus > Pezoporus occidentalis. The sequence continues at coordinate 898,459 of NW_026916347.1, forward strand.
ATCTTGGAGTCCACGTCCACATCCACATCTCTCACCAAGGGAAAGTCCCATCCCCCTGGAGAGCCCAGTGAAGATGAACAAGTCCTGAGCCTGACCTCCAGCTCTGCAGTGCCAAGCAAGGGCGAGGGAAGAATGGTGCACACCTGGGAGGAGGGATAGAGTTTGTTTTCCTCCCAGCTCAAAAATTCAGCTTTTCCTGCTTGCCTGCTTTAAAATCAGTAATAAGCCTGGATTTTGTGGGGGAGGAAGAAAAGGTATTACATTTTAGCAAAGAGAAGAATGGGTGTTTGTGAGATATTTACCGCGTGGGTCAGAAGAACCACAGGGGCTGAAACTGCAGGTGATTCCCCACTCTGGGGAATGTGTAATCCTCCATATAAAGCAGGACCCCTGGCTCATTCCCTTCCTCCACTTGTTCCTCCTGGCTATTCAACTTACAAGCTTTTGAAGGCAGAGACTATCTGTACAGGTCTAACACAAATTCTGGGAGGTTTTCATTTGACTCTTTACAGCTATCTGGGGGAAAAAAGGAAACTCTGCTTTAAGAACACACAACATAGGTCAGAGACGTAGCAGCTCGACTAAAGGAAAAAGAGATTAAAAGGCTTTGCCAAAGTCATTCCATTAGGGACTGACATAATTGAAGCATCCCCCCTGCCATATCCTCATGTGACAGTCATGGAGAGATAAAAAATAACCTGCTACAATGACAGAAGCAAACGAACCTCTTTCCATAGAGAAGACTCTACAGCCTTTAATGACTTACGTTGGATGTGAACGGCATCTAACTCTCTGACTGTCTCCTCACAAATATAAATCCATTCATGCCTCAGATCTGGGCTTGTGAGCTGCTGACTAAAACCGGACCAGAACCTTTCAGGCCAAAACAATCACTGCAGCAACTCCACTGACTTCAGAGCTGTTAAACTGCAGAAGGATTGGACCGGCTGCTTTTAATTGTAGTCACAAACCCAACTGCAGCCTGATGAGCAGAAAATAAGATGCTATCAGAACCATGCACTCCTCTACCTTGCAGAAGAGAAAACATGCAGGAGCCAAGAGCCTTAGCTGGACTGATCCCAAGGCCATACTGTTTGGAGGACTGGGAATCTGGAACAGCCCAGATGTCTGTGCTCTGTTTGCACCAGCATCAGGTCTAAAGAACTGTGACATCCAGGATCAGTTCAGCATCAGGTGATTTGCTCATTAATTTCATCTATAAATCATGTTCCTGCTTTTAAAATGGCAAGGACAATAAAACACAAAGTAAAAGGTATGAAAGACACACAGACACATACAGTGAGGGAAAATGTTTGCAAAGACAATGTTCTAAGTATAAAATAAATTTACAAAACTATACAGAGGGCATGTAACAGTCTTCTCATGAGAGTCATCAAAGTAAGAGATCACCTGTACTCCCATACAAACTTCAGGAGCTTAGGAACTTTAGTAGAGGCTGGCAAAATGTAGTAAAGGAGCACCTAAATCATCACCAAAATACAGTCACTTTGTGGAGGAATTCAGCATCTTACTCACCAGTAGCACTCAGCAGTTAAGGTTCCTCTTTAAATCCCCAGCACTTAAGCATGTGCTGAAATCCTAGCACATGCTTAAATCCTTCAATATTTATGAATGGTTGAGTCCCTGACTAATGAAACAAAAAAGATAATTCATGAATGTTTGGTCCTTCTTAGGAAGATTGGAGTTAAATGTGCAGATCTCCCACTAGTGTCTTTCAATGTTTAAATGCAAAAGAAACCAAGTGATAAGAATTGGTATACCTGTTGTCTCCATGTTAGGATTTGCAAAAGCTTTATAGGTATGAAAAATGAAGCTGAATCTGATGAACAAAATAACAAAATTCTCATTATAATTGACAGGAACACACACATAAATGCTTATCTATCTGTGTATCTGGAATACACAGTACCTGGTATATAAAAATTTTATTGCCAAATTGAATACTAAATAGTAAGTTAAGCTGACAGAAACATAAAGATCAGCGTTAGATGGCAACCAAAGGAAGGGAGAATTTCAGCAGGAAATTGCTCACTACCCCATTGTAGTTTTGGGGGAATTTGAGGGATACATGGGAATCACTGGGGCATTTTGACAGTGTGGCTATATAAATCCTGGGGGAATTTGGGTCCTGATGAAGGACGTGGCCCTTTTATTTTCAAGGCAACATCCAAGCTGATCTCAGTTGTGAGTACTGAGCCCTTGGACATTTCTTTTGCTAAGAACTCAGCAGAGGAGAAAATGGGTTTCTAGGTGGTTTGAGGAGAACAGGAGAGAGGTTGACAGGCTGTTCTAGGTGCTGTGCTGTGGTACTGCATTGTAGTGTAAGACTGGGACCAGAGGAAAGGAGCATAAGGCAGGAATCAACCACGAGGAGCAGAAAGGCTGCAGAAGGCCTCCTCCGTGAAGGTTCAGTGTGGCTTTGTTGGGAAGAGCATCTTTCTGCCTCGGGGCCAGGGCTGCCCAACAAGGGCTGTATCAGGCCATGTGGACATGGTGCAGTGGCTGCCCTCAGACGGCAGGGACTTAACCAAGACCCAGATGTCTGGGGACACAAGAGGGAAGAAGCTACATTAGAAGGCAGTTTGGAGAACATCTCCACAGCATTTGAACAGTTTGGCCGACACACAAGAGCCATCAGAGGACTACTGGCCTCACAGAGCATTCGAAGTGCCAGCTGACTGGGGGCTCACTTCCCCAGGCTTTTCACTCCCCTTTAGGTTTCTTGGAGTGTGTCTCTCTCCGGAGGCCCCCCTCCTACCCCAGCAGACACACAGCCCGGGGCAGCCCTCACAGTCCCTGCCAGTGGCGCTTCTCTTGCCAGCTGGCCAGGGCAGCCGATGGGCAGAGGCAGCTGACTTGCTCCTGAGATGCAACGGTCGACAGGCATCACCATCACAGACACCAAGGGATGCCCTACCTGGTGTCCCCCATGGCCAGGACGGGTGGGAAGCCACTGCCTTGTTGGTTGGAGCTACCCAGCAGCAGGAAGAAACTCTGCAGATGGCAGAGGGCAACAGATTGCAAGCAAACACAAGCTCCATTTGATAGTTCTAAGAGCCAGATTATTCTAAATCAGATTATGGATAAAGTACTGATTGCACTCACCTGAAAAGTTGGTCCTACTTGTGAAGATAATGAAGTGTTTTAGTCTGCCTCCAGATCCTGGTCAATCTGGTTCTTCCATGGACAGAAATGCTTCTTCATAAACTTTGCCTGAAAATGAAGCCATCAGCTGTGTTGCTCTGCATGGGTCCCACAAGTTTGGAGTGTAACATGATGGTTTCGCTCAGGAGCCTTGACTGGTACTGCCCATCCCCGCTGGGTTTCCTGTGGATCCCTGCCCTTAGGTGCCTGTAGTGCAGTGCTCCTGCATCTCCAAAGGGAAATACACACCTCTGTTTAAGAAGGAGCCTAGATACAAAACCTTTCCTGTCCCATGAGCCTGATGTCAGGTCTGTCCCAATCAAAATACTGAAATCAGCCAGGGAACTTGTATTGTCTCTTGATACAAGTTTTGGATCGTCTTAGATTGGGTGAAATCACTCATGGGAAAGAACAGTACCTTATTCAAAGGCATGGGGAGAGCTGCTGTAGGAGCCCCCACATGAGGGGTACAGAGATCTGCAACATGAGCAATGCAAGGCCCAGGCCTTCTATGCTTTCAACATAAGCTGCTAAAAATGGGCCCTTCTTTCAGCCCAGAGGCCAGGAATTGAAAAAGGAAAAATCCCATCTCCCTGTGCCTGTGCTGCCACCTCCCTCTTTCTCCTCTGCTTGTGACAGACAGCTCAGGCTGGGAAGACACGGTGCCGAGGTGAGAGAGTGTGTGTGTGTGTGTGTGTGTGTGTGTGTGTACGCGCACGCCTCTTGGTGCGATTCCTCCTTCCTTGCCAAAACATCTCCTGCTGTTTATTTATTTATTTCTCCCTGATAACGGAGGGGATCGCGTTTCCGGAAGAGTGCCAGCAGATGATACGAGCCCAGGACTGATACTGCCAGCAAACCCATGCCAGCCCTTTCTGCCGGAAAAATTTCATTTTTTCCAGAAGGAAGCCATGAGTGTGAAGCAGAATCCAAATCCGATTTCTCGGCATTTTTTGTTATCACTCAGCAGCCCACCAGGTGGGGCAATGGAGGGAGCTCACTCAGCTGCAACTCAGTGCCTTAATCCAATTTACAGCTTCTCTTGGAGAGATAATTACAGTCCTGAAACCAGTTAGCACTGTACAAAGAGGCTCTCGAATCAAAGCCCCGATCCTGTCTTTCAAATATTTACTCAGAGTGTCAGGGATGCTTTGGAGAGGGAGGGGGGCACTTGAGCTAAGCTATTGTGAATGCAGAAGTGTGTACAAAATGCCCCACCCTGCACACATGTGCCTCACTCGCACACTCACACAGGTTTCCTGAAGCCCCATAGAGATTGACAGTGTGGGACTGTCACCCCCTTGTTCTCCAGCTCTGGACAGTCAGGCAGTGAGAATGTGGTTAACTATTTCCCTGGTCATCACCACACCCCTCTCCCATTAAAGCCACTCCTGCAGCCACCCCAAGGTAGCCAAACCTGTTCAGATTCCCCCAGTGATCAGTGATAGCACTTGATTTAATACTAAGGTGCAACCTCTCTTTGCAAAGACACCATAGGTTATAACATCTCACACACCAAGTGTGCCACACCTGCAGTTGCTTGCTTGCTTGCATTTCACAGCAGCTGGGCCTGCTGCACACCCCCTTTTCCCTCCACTTGGCCCTCACACAACTGGCCAGACAGGTCTAAGCTTCAAAAGAGGAGGAGTCTGAGGCACTGTGTAGCAGGGCAAAAGTCATGCAGGAGCAGCTATGCTCTATGCAGACATCCAAACCCCATCCTTTTCAGCATCCCAGCTTTCCCGCATTGCAAGACCCATGCCTCTCCTGTCACCATCACAGCACTGCCTTGTGCACCTAGAAAGAAAACATTTGAGGAACTCACTAGTGGTAAAGTCTGTGTGGCAGACACCTTTGCGATTTCCTGTTGTATTTCCACAGTGATGTGTGGGAAAGGCGACAAGCAGCCAGGTGATACTTAGTGACTTACTTACTGGACTCAATATGAAAATTATCAAGGATGAAGCTTGAGGATTCTGTGGGTTTCCTTAAGCCACATTAAGTAACTTGTAAACTGTAAATTAACCTCGTATGACTTAAAGATCTTGATCTTCATCACTCTGATGTCATTTGGGAAGATCTTCTTTGCAGGTGATTTTCAGTCTGCCTGGCATATCCCAGAGATATCCTTAGGATTTAAGCATAAAAAAGGAAGAAAATAGACAAAATACAAATTTTTGGTGTAGGAATGGCAGCTGGTGTAGGAGCAATTGCAGATCAAAACATACAGAATGTAAGTAATCCACAGGGAAGTATGTAACTCCTCTCCCAAAGCCTGGCTAATAGCAGAGGCCAAGTTGTTACCACCAGCTAAACAGATGGAAGTCCTGTTCTGGGAACTCCTCCTCTAGATGTGGGTCTGAAAAGTCTCTGAGGAAAGAATCAGCCAGTATCACTGCAACTGCATCTGCCATAGAACACCAACTCAGACCGAGAGGGACTTTTCTTCCCTTCCACATGCTGAACTGAAGGAGTCAGGCTAGCTCCCTGGCAAAACATCTCCTTCCAACAGGAAGGCCAGGGCAGGTCTGCAGTGACAGAGCTTTCCCTGCGAAAAAATAACCTTTTGTTGCTCTTGTTCAAACATTCAGTCACAAGCAGAGAGTGTACTTGGTTGGGATCCAGGTTCAAGCCCTCACTCTTCTTTCCTCTGTGTCCTTGGCCAAGTCCCTCCACTCAGCATCAACAATTGACAGCAGGCACTGTCTCTCACTGGGTGTGCCTGTGCTGGCAGGTACAGTCAGAGCTGAGCTCTGAAGCATGGCAGTACACAGGAGAGGTCAGAGTTGGCTGGATGCAAAAGGCATGGCTTATTCGTTCATACATAGCCCTGGAGGAATGTGCCTAGACATAGAAAGCTGGCACTGAGTGAATTTTTCTCCTTTTGGACCTCTGGCTCAGCTCTTCTGCAGGGCAGACATGCCCCATATGAGTTTCTCTCTGAAAGGGCTAAATGATGGATGTTACTTTGACTGGAGCCTTACAGCTATTTCCTGGAGTCTGGGGTCGATCACATGGAAGTTTGTCTTCACTCTAGCAGGAAAGGGAGTGGCAGAAACCAGATTTCAAAAGTAGAGATACTCCATTTGGAAAGTCTTTGGTCTCTGAAGCATTTGTAGAAACACCTCTTTCTTGTAATTCAACCCCATTGTAAGCCTTAAAGTGCGTATCTGCTGTGTACTGGATACTCACACACAGGACAAATTTAAACTCCCCAGCTATCCTGGCAGGTCCTCACTCTGGCAGTAGTTGCAATGTGAGGGCCATAAATATATTCCATGAGAGCAGCTGCTTGTATTTCCTACCAGTGTATTAGCATCTAATCCTCTTAGCTTCTTCATTCCTTTTGCATAATATTATTGTCCAGTAATATGAAACATAGAAGGTTTATTTTGAACCATGCTGTCCCTCCTTTGATTCAGGTTGTCTGAATCAATGCTCTAGCTCTGGCACTTGGCTTTTCCATTGACTGCTCCTGTGGCATTTTTGACCCACCAGGAATGTGGCTAAAGGGCAGCTGGAGCTTTCCTTCCTAGTGAACCTAGGGCAAAGTGTGGTTCATCTGAATCACTGCCTACCACTCACGGGGATGCCACCCCTTGTGCATGTGACATTCACTTGGTTTTCATACCACATCTCCATCAGAACCTGTCATCCTCCAAGAGTATAACAGGGATATCTTTCACACTGCCTGTGTAAACACCTGTATTTTCACCTGCCTTTCTAATGTAGCCAATCTCTAATGTGGGATACAAGCACCCCATTAGCAGGTTACTGTATGGTTCCCTGGGAGGTCTATGAGAAATTAAGTATATTGGTTTCAGCAGTCAACAGCTGAAATCCATGGATTTCTTCCCATGCATCCATCTGGCACCTGGGGCATAACCTCTAACTGTGAGCAGTGGAGAGACCTAGACACACAAAATCACCATGCTGATTGTGCCAAGGTTAGAGAAGCACTTGCAGCAAATAAAAGCACTGGACCAATGCTGACCCAAAGGGGAAAGCAAGGCATTAGCACTCTGCTTCTCAGCAATTCACAGGCTCCAGAATGCATGGCCGTACCCACTTTCCCTATCACAACACAAACTGCACCACAAACTAGATTGCATTAGGAAAGCCCAGGAGACCTTCCAGTCCTACAGTATATCATGTCTTCAGAACAAATCTGACCAATGACACCTTCTCCTCTGGAAGACAGACTATGGGCTCTTCACCTCTGAGACATTTTCCAATAGATAGACAAAATCCATAGCCATTAAAGGAGTGCTGGTAAAGTCATTAGTATTAAATTGAATTACTATGCTTGGGCTTGAGGGTGTTTTATTGTTGAGTTTGATTTTTATATTGTTGGCTGTTTCACTGAAGAAGCTAGGATATAAGAGGGGCAGGAAACCTTTTAGGTGAAGGAGCGTGTATCCAGTGGCAGCAGATCAGGAGGCTGGCTTTAATGATGACATTTTACAAATAACTGCATCTTTTAAAGAGTTTCCTACACTAAGCCAAATCCTGGAGGCCTTGCTTACCTCAGAATGTCATGATTAGGCCTGAAGTCTTTTATCAATGTTGTATGCCTGGATCCAGGGAGGAGTTCCACCTTTGCTGGAACTGCACGACCCTTAAAAAGCACAGGAAATACAGAACTAGGGATTATTTAAAAAGAACAGATAAAAATGAAAACAGACACCTCTGGTCAACCTGATGACTTCAAAGGGCACTGAATGGCTCCAATCTGTAACATCTCAAAAGCTGTGGTTTATGCAGCCTCAAACCAGGTACCTACTGTTGGTTTGTTTGTTTTTTCTTTTTCTGAAACCTCACCTTGTGTTTCTGTTCTCGCTTTGTCTAGACTCACAAAGCAGCAGCATATATAGATGGGAGAAAAGCAAGATGCCTATGTGGAGTACAGTGCTGAGGATCCCCTGTGCCCAGCAACCAAATAAGAGTTGGGAGGAAAGGACATGACTCTCTCTCAAACCTCCTTTGGTTGGTGTAAACAGCAGCCTAAAGGCTGATGGGAATTTCCCCCCTTCTCTCATTGTGGTCTGAATTGGCAATATTTCATTGAGGATGATGGAGCTGAGTAAAACAGCACTGCAGCCAGAGCAGCTGCCAAGAGGCCATCAGGCAAGACTTTGTCAAGACACATGGAGCTGGGCTGGGACCCAGCAGGTCCCTGTGGGGTCCTGACCCCTTCCACCAGGTCCAAGGCTCTTCTCCTCTCTCTGGCAGCAACACAGCCCCCTCCCCCAAGGCGTGCTGCTGCCGCTGAGCTGTGCGGCTGGAGGGGATGGCACATTGAAGCAATTTGCCAGGCTGCATGACAATTACTAACACAGATGCTCCTGTGTCAATATGGGCTCTTCTCTCTGTTCTGGTTACAGCAATGGGTGTGCCTGGCGGGGACTTCTCTCAGCGCAGGCCAGTAGGATTATGGGGTTGGGAAGGGGCCATGTCTGCCTGGGCTTGCAGGGCAGGGGCAGCCTCAGAGGCTGTCCCTGCCCCCTGTACTCCTTCTAGCCTGTTTGTCAGGGTCTCCAGCTGCCTGTCACCACAACACATTTCCCTCTGTGTCCTCCCTACACAAATACTGTGGCTTTGTCTCTGCAGCATCCCTGCCTTACTGCCAGTTTGGTGGCTAGGGATAAGGGAAATGGGCAGTGTCCAACTCCTCCCGCCAAAGGCTCTGAATCTCTTACGTCCCCTCTTCCTTTCAGTTTCTTCTACTCTCACCCTGCCACAATTGTGTCGCTTTTAAAAGGGATATCAGTTATTGCACAAGTGCCAACACATTACATTCTCTACAGACACAAGAGAGGTGAGATGCAGCAGTTTTCACAAGGGTCAGGACAGGCATAAGGAATTACAGACAAATCCCTTTGCCCTCTGAGCAGTTCTAGGATCCATCTTCCCCTGTTGCTTTTTGACCAGCATCAAGGTCTAGATGGTTTTGCCTGCCAAAGCCTGAAATGTAGGGAAAATGTTCACATCCAGTAATTCAAATGTCAGCAGACCCCATCCAAATAGAGAAACGTCATCAAGTTGATATAAGGACCTCAGCTAGATGCTGTTAATGGTACACACTGCCATCGCCCTGCACATGATGGTGCTGTCCTTCTGAGTGTCTTGGGAGACTCCAAAATCCCAGGAGATACAGTACAGTGATTGATCAGGTCTGCACGAACATAAGAGTCTTCCCTCTGGCTGCAGCTTTAGCACAAGGTGGAAAGATGAGCAGTCTTGGGCTATTTGTTGCCGAGAGCTGCCTGACCTTGCCCCTGCAGAGATGGCCTAGAGGGGCTGTGTCCAGTCATGCCAAGCCTATGCCTCATGGCTGCGCACTCACCAGTGCCTGTCCCAAACTGAGACATGGCACTCACTGCTGAAGGCTTAGTTAGAAAGCACTCTGCCGTACTTCTGCCAGACAGTACATCTTGAGATGATTTGAGATACTACCGCTTTCAGCTGCTCTTCTTTGTTAGCTACTCCTCGTCCCCTGTTTCCATCACAGGAGCACATCCTGCTTCCCACAGGCTGGAGCAGCTGAGGCACAGCCACGTGTTGCCCTCTGCCAACTCAGCAACAGCAGATGGGTCTCCTGGAGGGGGCCAGCAGGGCCAGTAAGCTGGGAGGAGATCATGTCTCTGACAGACTTCATTGCTCACCAGAGCAGTTTGGTAGCACACTACGTAACACCAGGCTTTTCTGTTGCCCTGTAGGGATGGCTACTGTTGGCTTAACTCCAGGACAAAACCATCTCAGGATGTATCCTTGGTGCCTTCTGTCCTCTGAGGAGGCCAGCAAATGGGTCTGCAGCTCCTGCCAGACCTGCACCAAACCAGCTTTCTTCTGCTCCTCCTCTGCCTAAAAAAGCTGCACTGTTCCTTTAAATGTGGTGCATGTTAAAAAAAAAATAATAAATTGACAAGCTCTCTCACTCTCAAAAGAGTGAGAAATTTTCATTGATTGATTTCTTCATGGCTTCTTAAACAGATAATTAATTCACCGTGAACCTGCGGACACACCGTCGTGAGTCGTTAATATTGTAAATTCACATATACTTCAATAATCGCCTGACCCCCCCGTCACCCCGAAAAACAGATAGCTGTGCAGCAAGGAGGAGGGGAATGGGAGGGAATCGATTTTCGAAGACATGAAGGGATCACCCAGCAAAGGGAAGCTATTGATTCTCTTTTATAAGACACCGCTATAATATTTATTCTTTTGTAAACAGAATTAACCTAGCATCATGGGTCATTCCTATCGAACAACTTTCCTCACATGTGCACAGCAATGTTGATTGTACCAGATGAGGTAGAAACATCCAAACTGCACCACCCACCCTGGCCCACACCTCAACATCTGCCCAGCTCATGCCAGCCATGTCTCACTGCCATGGCACAAATCCAGCTGGTGCCAGGCTGGCCGCAGCAGGGATGGAGATGGGATGCGCAGGTATGAACAGCCCAGGAAGTGGCCACGCTCTTCTAACCAAGTGTTGATGGTACCATGGTGGTCCTGGGCTGTTTTGTGTTGGGGAGGAGGTGACTGGGGGGCTGCTGCAGCACAGACAGGTGTGAGAACCCCATCACATTCAATTTCTTCTCTGACCACCCATGGCAGGGGATGCAACCAAAGGGTGTATGCAGGGCATCACACACTAGAGCCCTGAGGCTTGGTGGTCCCTTGCACAGGGACAGCACAGAGACAAGAAGCAACAGGGCTGCCTGTTGCTGAGGCACAAAGCTGTTGCTTCTGGGAGGGACAACTGCATTTCACCCAAATTAAAGTTCAACCCAAAAGGAAATAAGAACCTAAACGTGAAAAGTGACAAGCAAAAGCCAAGGGGAGGATTCCAGATCAAGCATCCCAATGAAAAGCCAACAAGATGTGACCTAGTCCAGGAAGGATCTGTAAATCCTGGCTGGAGCTGTCTTCCTTGTGTGTAGCTGCATCACCCTTCTCCGTAACAGACCAGTCACACATTCAAGTCTCTCAAAGATGCATCTGTGTGGGACATCACAATGTGTCTTGCATAGAAAAATATGCAAATCCTTGCCTTAGATACAGACACATGTGAGGTCTGAAAAGCCTGGGGGATGTAACCCTGAAACCCCTGGCTGCCCATCAACTCCTGAATCGCCCACCAAGTACCACCACGCAGTCCAAAGCAAAACCAGAAATCGTAACAACACATGGTCTTCTTTTCATCTGCCTCACAGATGTGAAACCTTGTTTTCCAGCAAGGTCTTCCCAAGGACTTCTGTCAAGAGCCACCAACATGCCACAAGAGCTGTGACTCGGATTTTCAGAAAACTTAAAAAGAAAGATCACGCCTTCGTCACATTTCATGGGCTAAACCCGGAGCCCCTGGTGTGGAGAGGTGGTACAGGGATTTTAAGCTGAGGGATGGACCCTTAGCAAGGCAGCGGAGCCCAGTTCGGTGGCTGCCAGGAAGGGTCCGCTCGCTTTGCCTGGGCTGGCAGCGACAGGACGGCTCCGAAACGGCCCCTCCACCTGAGGTCCGGCCGTGCCAGGCAGCCGGCACTCCGGTTGCCTTCACCTCGCCTTTCTCCCGTCCCGGCCGGCAGCCAGGGCAAGCAGGAGCGAGCGATAAACTATGTCAAAGCATTCGAAAGCAGAGGGGGAAGAGGCAGACGGGGGCCGGGCGGCAGCGGAGGGCCAGGCGCAGGCAGCGGAAGCCCTAATTAAAAGGGAGGCCGCGGGCAGGCAGGGCTCCATTCAGAGGGCTGACAAAGGGAGGGTCTGTGGAGCAGAACCGGGAGGCAGTGAAAGGAGGGGGCCCCGTGGCGCCCCTCGCCCGCCGGCACGGCACGGCACGGCAAAGCGGCCCGTTCGGCAGCGCCCGTCTGACCCGGCCGCTCAGGCTGCCATTCCCTGCACGTTAGCAGAGCCACGGCCTGCGAAGGGAGGGAGCGCCAGCCCCCCCAGGTCACCTCCCAGCTGCCCGCCGGTAGACAAGCGTCTTTCCACTCCAGCAGTGCCCCTGAATGCACTAATTAGCCCCAAATCTTGGTGCTGGGGGAGGCCGTGCCGGTCCTGTGACAGCCACGAGTGGCCTGGCCCTGAAGGGAGAGTCAACGAGGTCCTGTCTTCCCTGTGGCCGTGGGTGGGACGTGGTGGACGGAAGCCCTGTGCTGGGTATGGGGCCAGCCCTGTGGCACCCCTGTCTGTGAGGGCACCCCGTGGTGTGGGGGCTCAAAAAGGGGACTGCCTGGCCTTGTGTTTTCTGGGGGTCAGTGCTATGAAGGGATGGGGGGAGAAACGAACAAGAGGCCCAGAGCTTGTTGAAGGGCAGCCTGTACATCACAGTTAATGCGAGGCTCTTTCCAAAACAAAGGCTCTCTATGGCTTTCAACATATTTACACAACAGTGCACAGAAAGAGCAGCGAAGTGCCATCTAAAGGATTCCCTCCCCACCTCCAACCTCTTTGCCTTCCCTCACACAGTACATCTTCAGCACCCTCTCCTTCTCCTCAGACCTTTTTTTTGCTACAAATTCGTATTTTTCTCTCCTGACACATGCTTTACCTTTGAGGGACTTCCCAAGGCTTTGCTGTGAGGCATTCACAGGTGTGGTGCCCCATACGCTCCCAGTTGAGGACACTCAATGGAGAAGCTCATGAATACGGGAGTTCTAACACAGTGGGCATGTTAGGAAGATACTGCTGGTGAAGGGTCTAGCTAGGTCCACCCTAGTTCTAGCCAGTCTTCCCTGGACCTGAGCAACATTAGAATCAAGTCTTAGCAGAGGTCACCCTGTTACATGTCCCTAAGTGAGTTCTGTATAAAGACAGGAGAAGAAAACCATATGATTCAAGTAGGAATCCTCAGGTTAAGTCAGTGGCTGCCACAGGACCATATGGTCTTTTCCATCTAAAGACCAAGGCAGCCCCAGAGATGCACCATCCTTTGCTTGCCTAGCAAAGGGACAAAGAGAGGTGTAGGGAGCTATGTGAGAGCTCAGGGACAGCAGTGGGATCAGTGAAAGAGATGAAGAGAAAGGTGAGCACGCAGTGGTCTCACTAAGCTAACACCAGTTAAACTAGGTTGACACAGAGCCTTTTGTCCTGGTGCCAACGCGGAACAAACCACATCACCTGATTTAGCTGGCTGTGTTATCAAGCTCAAGGATTCATCAGCTCCCAGACCCCCTGTTATGGTGCTCACAGTCCTCATAGCAGAGTGGTGCCCCCTCACTCCAAAAACCTGCAGAAGTCAAAGCCCCTCACAGGCTCTGACATGGTGGGGGGGAAAAGCGGCATGGTATAGAGGAGTAAAGAGCAGGCAGCAAACCAGGGCCATGGATTAACCAACTCATCTTTGATGTTCGTTCCCTTCCATGTCTTCTCCATCCAGCTTCCAAGGTCTTCCAGCTAGGGCTCCTTTTTCACCTGTACACCCCATAGCCCCAGAGGCTCCCATTACACTCCAGGACCCTGATAATGACTGCAAACAGCCAGGAGAAAACTGAACAACTCCAGTGAGAGTGTAACTGCCTTCAAAGCTAGCAGTGCCAGCATGAAAGACTGTTTTCAGTATGAACAGCCTTTCCACCATCACATGCCTCACGCAGGTGCACATCTTTTGCAAAGGCCCAGGGGACTGAAACAGCTCTGCAAGGCCTTAAGAGAAGGGAAATTGTTATCAGAGTCTCCTGTTGACTCCACAGCCCACCAAGGAGGCTGCTGGCTTCTGCAGGCCATCCCCCATCTGTTGGAATAGCAGGAAGTTTTGCGTTAGCAATAAAAAATACAAAAAGCTGGAGTCCAACTGGTGACTGAAGTCTGGTGTCAGGCTCCGCTGCAGAGATATCACAGCTGTGTACAGTGCCTGCTCTCAAAGAGGTGCTTATTAAACATTTGCCTTGGGTTTATTTTCCCCGTTTGCTAAAACCAAACATTCACAACAAGATTCTATAAGGGAGGGCTGCAAATCAGAAGTTTGATTTCAAAAACCAAATCCTACCAGCCATCTGACTCGTTTCTTCTTTCTTTGCTCTCTGCTTTTAGCCTTTAGAGAGGTTACTTTGAAAAGCTTACAGCCACATGGGCTACAAGTGGTGTTTATTTTCTAATGAAGACCCCAAGCAGCCAATGCATTCTTTAGAGCTGGCAAAAGGGGTTCACATCACAGAACTACCTCAAGATACAGAAAGGACTGTTTTCTAAGCTGGATATTTTTGTGGAGTTCTTGCCTTTTTGCGCAGCTATCAAGATGCTTTCAGTAGCTGTAGATACCTTCCATGCATGAGCCAGATCAAGGCTTACGAGCTGGTCAACAAACTGGACTCCCAAAATACAGAACACACATGAATGCCAGGCTGTTTCGAGGAAAGCTGTCATTAGCAAGACTAAATCATCAGAGCTGTGGACATGATTCAGAAGTACCAACATCCAGATGTCAACAACACATCAGGTCTCCAATGGGAGTGGGACAGTTAGTAAGCTAGGTAGTACCCACAGCTTTGCATCATATAGGCCAAGAGCACATGAACTTCTTCCCAACTAAATACTATTCAGCTGCACCTGAAATAATTTGAAGCAGATTCCCCACTGAGTCTGGGAAGTTCTGGCTGATTGCAAGCTCTCCACTGAGCCTTCACATTTCCCACTGCCACATTTCCCATCTTGGGAAGCCGTGGTCCCTAGGCATCGCTGCTTTGCTTGCACCCTATACACAAACACTGCAGTGCAGCATCCACAGGAGCATGGCATCTCCTCCCTGCAGCTCTCCTTGTGACTGGGCCAGTCCTTGGCATGGTCAGCATCAAGCTGGTCTCCACCAGCAATCTGGGCACCCAGGGGAAAACTGGCCTCCCTGTGGAGCCATACTGTGAGGCACTGACACAGATCGATCCACAAGCTGCCCCTGATGTTCTCCACTTCTGATTGCTACATTTTTTGTGACAAATTGATAAACTGCATCTCCACTCAGTTAAAGATTTGATCTCGCTCTCTTAATCCGCTATCAATAAGATATTAATCGTGCACCCAACCCGTTCTGTTCTCCCTCTGCCTGCAAATCCAATAATCATTTCAGAATTCACAGCCGAGTGGGGCACTCCCTTCAAACAATTAATTTCAGGGGAGTCTCATTTATTTTCCCTGTAACCCTCTTCCACCCCACCCCTCCCCTGCTTGCCTGTCTGTCCCCTTCTCCCACCCCCATCTACACACTTGCCAGCTGAAACTCTTGCTCAGCAGAGACGGGAGGTGGGAGTGTGATTTACACTGGGAGCTGGGGAGGTCCTGGTGAGCTCCCTTCCATTTGCTGCTCCACACAGCCGATTAAACCCCCCTTGCCCAGACCCCAGGGTTCTCTAAAGGTGGAGGCCAAATTCACCCCAAAAATAACACCTTGTCATGCAGCCAACCACCCTACAAGGAAGTGGGGCACATCCTGGTCTCCATGGAAAGGTGGTGAGGTGACACACAACTCCCTGGCTGGGGCTGAGGCTCTGGGTGCCAACTGCGTGTTCACCCACCAGCAGGACATGTGTGAACCTCTAAACCTGGTGGGCTCAGCCTCTGAGTGTCCTTGTAGGGAAGTCACAGGGGAACTGCTTCCCAGGTCATGCCAATGTACCTGCCCCACAGACACTGCCCTTTCACCGTGGGTGTTGCTACCCGTGTGAGAAACCCTGCTTGCTCACTGATCGATCCCACAGTGATGGGATTTAGGATACCCCTAAAATGAGGTAAGTACTACATAGCTCCTCTACCCTCTCCCCTGGCCTTTGCTCTGCTAGTGGCTCCAGATTTCCACCCCTGGACAGCCAGGGCAGGGTTTGTGCATGCCCAGAGCAGGGCAGGTAAAGTCTTGTTGGGTGAGAAGTGTGGGCCATGACGATGGATGAACTGCTGACAATAGAGCTTTATCCACATATGTCATTGACATCTTCTAGTAGCCCAGACTGCACTTTTTGCTTTGGAGTTCAGGGCTTTTAGCTTCTCCCAACAGTCCAAAGGAGAACTAAGCTTCTTGGACAGCTGTGCTCTCAGGCAAGGTCTCACTGCATTGTTCTTTCCCCATCCAGCGTTTTCTGGCACTGCATCTCAAGTGCATCTCAACAGCCAGCCCATTTTAGATGAGGCTGGTAAGCAAATTTGTCTATGTAGTAATTTCTAGCCACAACATTCATATGAAGGCCACATACACAGAGTAGTTTGTGCCTCAAACTTTGCTACCAGAAGTGCTGAAGACCAAGCACAGAGCCCATGGGGGAGGTAAAAGATTGCAGAGAGCACCACGGAACATGCAAAGTCCTTCATTATCCATGCAACAAATACTAAGGAAAAAGCCCAAATTAAAGTGTCCCTCACTGTTAAAGGACTCCCTACTGATGTGCTTTTTTTTGCTTTGTCCTCTGTTATCCTCCCTTTTTACCTCAAAACCCACAGGAGACAGAAGCATTATGACCAGAGACAGGAAGGACTGGGAGAGCAGAGCTGTAGCTAGCAATAGCTGCTGTTGGCATCGGCAGGAATGCCAGAGGAAAGAGCGTCTCTGTTCCTGTGTGGGGACCAAGAGCAGGGCTCTGACAAGCTCTTTAAGCTCCCCAGGCTCCAGAAAATGCTGCGCAAAGTGTTTTAGCAACAAAAGTCTTGAGAAGAACAAACACTCTAATCCCTTAATGAGCCGGCTGATCCCCCATCTTGGCTCTGGCTTCTGTAAAGAGCCACACGCTGCCCTCCTCCCCGGCCCCCCCGGCCCCCTCTGGAGCAACCCGCCGCGGTCGCCTCAGAACCGATTCAAGGTGCTCTTCGGGATCCAATCCAATTACCCTGCGTCCTGCTGAGCGGCCCCACAGACCGACGGCTCTTTCAGGGCTGAGTCTTATGGCCTGTTAATCCTCCCCTCATTAAAAGACCTTGTTCCTCCTCCTCAGAGATGTAAAAAAAACCCAACCCACAAAAAAAACCCCAACCCCACACTGGGAAAAGTTTATGCAAGAGAGCCCCAGAGTGGAGCACGAAAGCTGGACTGCAAGCCGTGGGCTCTCCCCACTCTCAGAGGTCACCTCTGTACGACTCGGGGGTGTCCCTGCCTCCTCCTGCCCCCAGACCTGGCTTGTGCATGAAGACAGGCAACTGGCCCTCGTGCTGTTCTTGCACTGTGGCTTTATTGGCTTCTCTTTAATGGGCCTGTCATTAAGCCAGAAGGAAGCTGGGTGGGAGGGTTCCCATAAAAGTAAGGCCTCACAGCTAATGAACGCAGCACCCGGGGGGAAAGGACACAGGAGCGGCAGTTGTAGTTGGTCATGCAGGACTGAGCTGGCCTTCGCAAGGACAGGGTCCCTCCTCGCTGGGAGAGGAAATGTCAGCGCAGCCCCCTCTGCCATCCACCCCTCTGATCCCACACATGCGGGAGGGACTGAGATCTCCAGCCCAGAGGGTGGCCATTCCCACACTCGGGAAGCTCTCCTCAACACTGAGCTGGAGGGATGAGCCAGAGATCAGTCAGCTGCAACCAGCTCCTAACAAAGTGCAGTATTGCCTCCCTTGGGGTGATTTTGCTCCTTTCTCTTCTGCTTCCTTCTGTCCCAAAGATGCAGTCACAAACCCCAGAATTTTCCCTCCAGTTGCACATGTTATCGGAAGTCTGACCAGTAGCTGCTGCTGCTGATGCCAGCCCACTGATAAGAGTATAATGAAGAGCAGGACCACCTCTCTTCTGAGGAAGATCCGCATATGTACAAGCCAGGCCCTCCCTGCAGTCTTCAACTCACCCTATTACAAAGGGCAATAAGGAAATACGGTAATGCCGAGAAAGTACTTCATAGTCAGCATTTTCTAAAATAAATCATAGTTCTGATTGTCACTGTCTGGTAAGCTGGATTTACATCCCTGCGAGCACATCACAGAGCACAGTTTCAGTCCTAGGTCCCAGGAGTATTAAAAACATTCCTAAAGATGGAGACAAACCTGGGAAGTTTAGGTGGAAGAAAACAACAAAAACAGGGTTAGGTAGGATGGTAGGATAACAGCAGGGACTTCTTTTTAAAGATAAGGAGATGAAAATGAAGCATAATAAAATTAAGGGAGAAACCTCCTGACAGTGAAACTCATGAGAAATCTTCACTGTTTAAAGGTTTTGAAGATTGCACTGAGGAGAAAGGCAACAGGGAATATTTCAGTGCCAGATGCTCCTGATGTTGTGGTACAATAGGTAGTATGGGGCTGGGGGAATCAGTTTTGTTCTTGGCCCTGATACCAGCTCACAGTACAGCCTCACCACAGACTAAATTCAGCACACACTCGGGTGCTGCCACCATCTCTCCTACTGACTACATACAGAAGTCTCTTGCCAAATTTAAGCCCAACCAGTCAGGCTCTCAGTTAGAGGTAGCATAAGCATCATGGCTTCTGGGTCCAGGAGAATAATAATAATTCCCCCAAAGTCCTCTCAGAATTGAGGCAGTCCCAGCATTCACTTGAAAGCAACTACAGAAATGGTCAGCCTGCCTCTGAAGCTGCAAGTGATCCTGCCAGTTGGAGCATGTACAAAAAGGAGCCACGAGAATGAAGCAGCTCATTTTTGTGGGGCGAGTGGCTGGTCTCAGTGAGTCAGGCTCTGGTCTGGCCATGGAACATCTCTAACAACACACCTGTGACACTCTGATGCAACAGGTCTCAGGATTACATGTGACTGAGAAGGACTTCAGCGGTAACAAGAGGCACAATTAGGTCTTCCCAAAATTTTGTCATAGCAGGAAATTGGAGCATGGACTTACTGAGCATTCTCACAGTCAGTATCTGAATTTTCCTGTTCTAAGATAGTCAGCAGGGAAACACAGTAAGCTGGAAATGACATTTTTCAGTGCGGTTTCATTTTGAGTTTATTTTTCTGGGGGGAAGGACAGAAAAAAGAAAAGTTTTTTTTTAATTTCTTATGACTTCTTTTTTCCTTCCCCAGCAGAAAAATTCCTCACCAGTCTGTCATGGGCCCCAGGGAGGTGAACTGCATGATCTAATTGAGCATTATCTCAGTCTTCTCCAATTTCTCTCTTGTCACACAGTCTGCTTTTTGACCTATGCCAAGAGAAACAACGTTGGCATGAATCCTTTTTGGCTTTGACAGAGCCTGTTTCTGCTCAGCTCTCTTCCACAAATTCCTTCTAGTTATGCCATCTCATCCGTTCACTTTGCACTTGCACATTTAACACCGTAATTACAACATGCAAGATTAGAAATCAGACTCACCTTTTCCCACCTAGTGCTGGTTGTTTCTTTGTACTGCCTTCAGCGGGACCAGTAAAACTCAGCTAGTCAGCTTCACTTTCTGTTAATGGTCAGGTTCATTTTTTATCCTCTTACTGAGCCCAGCCATCTGCAGAGAACTGCTTTGCTCAAGAGCTTGGTCTCTTTCTCTGTTGACTAGTCATCTGCCATTAGGTGATAAGTCCTCCCATGTTGTTTGGAATTACTTTCTAAATAATTTCTGTGAATGATTGAAAATATCTTGGTCAGCTCTGACTGGATGGAGTGGTCACACACTCCAGCGTTTTCCTTGTGGGCCTTCATATGCTTTTAAAGTCATGTCTTGGGTGACAGTCCTGGAATCTTTAGAACAAAATAATTTTCCATTAGCTCCCACTAGATTTTACTTGCAAGTGCCTTGTTTTGCAAGTACTCTGGCTAGTAAAGCTGCCTGCTAGAATACCATAAGGAAACACACACTGAAGAGAGAAATCCCAAGGAAATTTATTTAAGATTTTTGTTGGATAGCACATTAACAGAAAATGCTTTCTGTGTGATGATTGAAGTCATTACAGGCCAAGTTCAGCAGTGCTGCTGCAAATGCAGACCTAGTCCTTTGACACCACACAGAATGCTGTGAGCTCTGGACTTGAACCAGCAAAATATTTAAGCACATGAGCAGCTTAAGAAATGAAGTGCATGGTTAAATACCTAGCTACATTGGGGCCAAAACATTTGGCATCTTATAGGATTGCTCCATAAAAATGCTTTTCATTTTAAAAAAGGTCATGTTTTCATCACAAATATATTCAGAATTACCAACTTCCTTTTCAGATGGAATTTACCATGGTTATCTAACTTAATATCATGCCTTTAACTGTTCTCTCTGCAGGCAGTTATGTAGAGAAGGGCTCTTCTTCTATGTTGTCATGCAGTTAGTTACACCACAAAGCTCATTTCTTGCTGAGGTGTCAGCCTGGGAAGGCCTGCCTCAGCAGGTTCCAGCAAAGAAGGGAGGGTGGTCTGAAGCACACAAATATGCAAAGACTCATAATCTACAAGGGGTATGTTCCAAAGCAGTGTTTGCAGCAGAACATCAAGGTGCTGGCCCAGATATCAGATACACATGTATAAGCCAGACTTTCTCTCTTTGTCAAGCAATTACCTGCAGTGTGGTTAGCACAGGAGACTGTGAGATAGAGATCAGAGCCCTCTGTGCTAACTATCAGCATGAACACAGAGTTACTGTCCCACAGACATTCTGTTGAAATAACAACAGCAAAGGTTGGAGGGGAAACAGCCTTAAGAACAGGCAGAGTGAAGAGCTTGCCCATCTCTCTCTGTCCAGAAGCAGTCACTGGGGTTCGTAATGGAGAAGGCTACAAGACAGCGGTACTTCCCACTTAAAATACCACCTCACAGGTTTAATGGAGCTGGCACATGGCCCACCACATTTTCATCTTCCCAATGGCACCTTCACCAGTCCATTCCTGCACCCAGACACTCAGGACACTGGAAGCCCATGGGAGCAGGGAGGTACACCAGTATTCCCCAGAAGTGATAAGTCAAGAGAAAGTCAAGTCAAGCTAGATGGCCTTTTACTGAATCCTCCTCTGGGGGCCATAAATAGCTCTTTCCTCGGTGACCCTCAGCCTCCCACAGCCCTTCCCCACCTCCTCCCCACCCCAGCACAGGCTGCTCCTTGCCCTCTACAGATCATTGTCTCCCTGCTAATTGCCCTGTCTCGGAGGAACAGCTCAGCAGCTTCAGGTGAGAGCCAGAGCTGTTAATAAGTAAATGATAAAAAAAAAGTTACAGAATGAACTTATATCTTGCCAGGACTTGCCCTGCAATTTGGCAGCCACAACTGTCCTGTTGCAAAAGGGCTCAAGCTCTTTTTTCTCTCTTGAACCAAAACTCTCACAGTAACGTTAAGCAAAAATATGGGGCTCCAATACCTAAAAGTGTGCCTGTGTGTGTGCATGTGTGCAGGTGTTGCCAACTCAGAGGCTGCCCTGATAAGCCACACTGTATGTCCATGTCTGTGT
This sequence comes from Pezoporus occidentalis, assembly GCF_034315485.1. Taxonomy (NCBI): domain Eukaryota; kingdom Metazoa; phylum Chordata; class Aves; order Psittaciformes; family Psittacidae; genus Pezoporus; species Pezoporus occidentalis. Next base: position 919,896 of record NW_026916347.1, read on the forward strand.
TACTAAATAAAACAAAGCCTGAAAACAATGTGCCCCCAGATCATCTGTACTGTTTAACTGCAGGCACCCTGGCTGGGAAATGGTTCCGTCTTTTCAGTGCCTGGACACAACATGTGCCACCAACCAGCTCTACTGGACAGCATGGAGAAAACCTCCAGCACCATGCCAGCTGTCTGGCACCCTTGCACACCATTGCAGGCTGCACCTCAGGGCCCCATCATGCTCTGGAGAGGATGTTTCCTGAGATGGAGTGGGGATGTGTGGCAGTTTACCATGATGGCTTCTCTCATCATGAGCCCAGTGCCATGTGGGAGCCTTGGTGCTGCAGAACCTGCAGTCACAGCCATCCACTACTGTCTTTAAGTGCTAAAACCACACTGAGCTCACAGGAAATCACCTCTCAAAATCAAACACAACACAAAGGACAGACAAAGCATTTGGACTGCTCCCTAGCCAGGAGCCCCATCCCAGAGGAAGAAACCTCTGATGTTAGACCTCAGAGCAGACTTGTTTCCATTTCCAGAGGGCCCGAATTTCCCCCGGAAACAGCACCCTGGACTCTCTGTGCCATCTGGCCTATAGGAGATGCTGTGGCTCCTGCCTCTCTCCTGTTGCTGTCCTTTCCCAGGAGGAGGTGCTGCAGGGTGGTGGCCACACTCCTCCGCTCCCCGCCTTTGTGAGCCTAACCCCATGGGGTCTCGTAATCCTTTGAAACCGAAGTTGTGTTGATGGATATATTTGCTGGGTGCCTCCCGTCTCTCCTGGGATCGGGCTGTCCTGTCTGGAGGTTCTGTGAGGGAGAGGGGTCTGGAGTTTAAGAGCGTTATTGTTACCGGAGGAAGGAATTTTTGGTCCTATAAATCAGAGGCAGGCAGCAGTAGGGCCAGCATACTTGGGCTGTGTGAACAAACTTCATTTCCTGGGAGACTGGCCTTCAATCACCCTCTGTCATACTCCACTGATCAGAGGTGGACATGAGAGGAGTTCATTAAGGTGGAAGAAAAATAATATAATAGGTCCTCCCCATGCATGCACTATTCCCGACCCCTGGGGGTGGCAAGACACCCCTTCCTTGTGCTGAGATCCAAAACACACATGCACACACACAGAGTCACTCACCCTGAATATGCTGGTATTCCTCTGCCTAAGCAAATTTCCTTCTAAAAATGGACACCTTGAACATAGCCCGAGGTTTTTTCTAGCTACTTTTCAGATGAACTCGGTCTGTTGACTCGCTTTGTAATTCTTGGCTGCACTCTGCTGGAGAAGAATCAGGCCCAGCACTTGGTGCAAAAGGAATCAACAGTTTTCTGACCAAAACAGAAAAGCTCAAAGCTCTCCTTGTTGATTTTGTTTCCTGGCTTTCTGAATGGACTTTTTCTTTCTTTTTTATTAGGGGGATAATCTCTTCTGTTTCTCTTTACTGTCCTTCAGCACTACCAATTGTGAAAATTATTTGAATTAAGGAAAAGGGCAAGAATGACAAATAAGCAAAAATAAAAAAAAAACCCACAGTGAATGAGAAAAGAAACCAGTTTGAATAATGGATATGGAAAAAAATTCCAAAGGGGACAGTTGTTTACTTGTATTTTTGAGAACAAATCGTGAGCCAACTGTCTACTGGAAACATGGGAAAGAATTCTAGTAAGTCCCAAGAAACTGAGATGGTGTCTGCTGTGGACTGCTCCAGTGGTGATACCAAGTGGAGTAAGAGCTCTTCAGACTTCTGAGCTCAGTTGTGCTGGTGACATCCATTTGCACGCGTCACAAAAAGTGTAAATGAAAGAAAGACATAATTGGTTGTTTCAACCACTTTGAAAACACTTTACTTAGCAGTTATTATGCTTAGAAGATACAAATACAAAGCAGAGAGTTTGGGTCCATATGGCTCAGGCAACTGATGGAAGATAAATTATGTTATTTTTGAGGTGCTGCCTGAGTCCAGCTTGAGGCTGATGGACAATGGGTGCTCTCTTCCTCCTGCATGGGAAATAGAGGCACCCATGGTTTAGTGAGCTCCTTACAGGTAGTTTGACTTGATGCCTCGTTATGCTGCTGGCCTGAGCTCCTGGAGATATTTGTGGTTCTGACTGGGCAGACAAAGGAGCATAGGCACTGCCACCGCTGAGTCCAGCGTCTTCACTCTGCAATGTGGTTTAGAAGCACCAAATGCACCCAGAGGGAATCAAGAGAAGGATTTTGTCTGAACTAATTGTGACAACAGGTAACCCTGGAGCCTAGAGAGTGCACTGTGGAGAAGGAGCCTTTGCTCACAACCTTGACTTCACATGGCAGCACCTCACTTTGCTCACCTTTGCACAGTTCTGCTGTTGGCATTTGTGCACATTCCAGTGGTGGTGGCCATCTGCAGCATTAGCATTTCTTCAGCCTCTGCTGGAAAGGGAAAGCCCAGAGATCCACATCTTCTGTCAAGAAAGCAGGTTGTATTATAGGGGCTGAGTGATACACCGATTCAGTGCATCCTCTGTGGAGATCATAGCATCATAGAGTCATAGAATAGTTAGGGTTGGAAATTCCTTTCCTTATGATCTCCTTTGAGAGACATTGTCTCCAAGGAAGGCAGAAAGGTCCATCCACAGTAGATGAGCTATACTAACCAGCATGTGGCTGCTACTGGTTTGAAAAGCAGATCTTATATTGGGGGGTATAAAATGAGTTGTATCTGCTTAATGTCAAAAGGCTGAAGCTCGATGGTGAGGCAGAGCAGAATAGTATTTAATCATCCTAGAAAATGTTGGAGGATATTCTCAGAAGGTTTCTTGTAGGAACACTTACTGCATAGAAAACATAGAACTGTCTGGTACCATCATCTTCTCTAGAGAACTAGATCACACATTTCAGTGGCACTTGATGAATAGTCGGTGAAGGATTTCACAGGCCTTCCAGATGAAAGAGGTTGTTGGAAAACAGGACTATGGGGTAACTTTTCCACCCTGGTTGTTCATCACCAGACAGGCTGTTTGCAAATTCACCGTTTTATTTACTGTGTGAAATCTTTCTGGATGGATATTTTACATTAGTATCTAAAAGGACAGCTGTGCTGTTGTTAATGGATATACATCTCTGTTGGTTTTCATGCTGTTTAGCATATTTGCATTAAGGAAAAGTTCACTGGGTTTGTTGAGAAGTGCCAGAGAACAAGGATGAATTAACTCCAAGCTCTGCTGGACCGGAAAGCAAAGGGAAACAAAAACTGAGCTAAAAAGCTAAGGCCATCGCTGCAGCAGGGAGAGGACAGCAGCATATAATACTGGTAATGTACTGAGGCACACTGGCTGGGGTGAAGGGACTATGGCTGGAGGAGATAGCCAAGGGTGCTGTCAGAAGGAAGAAGGTATAAGACTAAGGCATACCCTATACCCAAACACAGCTATATCCCCCAGCCCACTCCCACTACATCAGAGCTCTGTTTGGGTCATTAGTGCTTGTTTTAATTTATTTAGCCAATTTTATTGCTGGAAACACATGGTGATTTACAACCTTTCCTGAGTGCACAGATTAATAAGCCTTCTCCTCACTTCCCCCAGAGACAATTAACACATAGCCATGATGGGAAACGACTATGAGGAACATGCAGGCAATATGCTGAGAGTGCTAGCCATCAGTCTGAATCCCGCCTACAGACAAGGTCACTTGAAAGCCACCACAATGCTCCACCTGGAGAGAAGTGCCACCCCCATCACTGGGCAGAGCACGCAACAAAATGGACTGAGCAGCTCTAGGAGCACATCTGGCTGCGGGGTGCAGTCTGAATGCAGAGTCCTCAGGGAACTGGCATCCATGGGACACAAAGAGAGACCCCAGCCTCCCTCCTGCCTCCTATGCCATTGATTTTGTGTGTACCCATGAAGACCCTTCTGCCTACTTAGACTGGCTTCTTACTTCCAATCTGAACTGTTCTGTGACTCTGAGATAAAAGAGGACATGAAGTTGTAACTTAGTGTGAGGAAGAGTTGCAGCAACTGTCCTGAAGACTACAGACTTGGCTGCCAGCTTCAGAAGGCTTTAGAATTAAAGATGAAACACAACCAATGAGAGATTGGGGAAATAAGATAATAATCTGGTTATCTTCCTCTTTTGGGTTTATCTGTTTTCTTTTCCCAAGCTGTCTCTGTTTTCCCCTTCCCTTCTTTTGTTTTTGGGCAGTAGCTTCTGCAATACCAGTCAATGCAAGGTGTGAACTGGGCCCTCGGGTCTGGCCAGGGAAGGGCTGGCTGTGTGCTGTGGGTTTGTACAGTGCTGGGGGTACCACACTGCCACTGGGGATTGTAGGTCCTGTCAGTGTACAAGCACTGGAGATGGACAAACCAGGTGTACATTATGAGGAGGTAAATACCTGTGTGTGCAGGGAAGGGACGTGGCCATCAAATCAAAACCTAGGCTTCAGCACACATTCCAGGAATGGCAGAAATTATTCTGTGTGCCTGTGACACATAGTCCACCATCCCTCTCACACTTCCAGGCAGCTCCCTCCCTGAAAGCACCCTTAAAGCCTTGGGTTTTGAACCAAGCACCAAGTATTCCAACTCACTCTTCCAAAATCTAAGGGAAGAGATTTGGCAAAAATGTACTAATGATTTTCTCACATTTCAACCTGTTTGGGTTTTTTTTTTTTTTTTTTTAGCTTACTGAAACTTTTTTCCTCTGGTTCTGAGAATTAGAAAATAATTTTGCTCTTCAAAACAGAAAAAGAGTCAGATTTTGAGAGAGAAAATTGGAGAAAATTTTATAGCAAATTTTAGCGAACTCATGGTCATTTTTATCTCCGCAAGTATTTTTAAAATAATTCATGCCAGGTGTGTTCTGATGAAGGTGAACATGGTAAACCCCCCTTTACAAGCAGGAAAACTGAGTCACTGTCATTCAGCAAAGCCTTTGGCTGCATATGCCTGCTATCATTCTTCCCTCCTGAGCAGCTCAGTCTTGTTTCTCTCCTGAAACCCCATTTGTGAGCATCTCAGACTAAACCAGAAGCCTTAAGGAAAGTCTGGGTGTGATTCCTGTGGCAGCCCAGCAACTCGTTGGAGTTTGCTGGCCTTGCGTGCTTTCCTGTGCCCCAGGGCCCTGGTCATTGCCCACCGGCTCTATGTGTGCTCACTGCCTTGCGGGCTGTGGCAGCTCACAGGTCTTGTGGGGCATATGCCCACAGCATTCGCATAGGCTCTTGAATAACACTGCTGTGATTCTGCTCTCCCATTCAGGTTGCAGTGACTGCATTGTCCTGGCAGGTTGTCCATGGCTCTCCATGGAGCTCATTGCTGTGGTTGGGCCCATATGGATGTCTGTAAGGACTGTTTCTAGTGCTCACTTCAAGACATCATTGAGGAATCCCATTTCTCTTTAGTCAGGAAGAGTGTGTGCTCTTCTGGGCGTGTCTTGTTCCAGCCAAGAGCTCTTCTTTCTCATTGCTCAAGCTGCACAGGCTGCTTTTTACCCTTGTCTCCACAGATCCACCTCTCCCTTCCCAGAGCAGCAACAAGGTCTGAGGCAGCAGCAGGACCTCAGTGTGTCTCCCCAGCAGACAATGGGTTGGAGAGGCTGAGGGGAGCAGCTTTTCGGATGTAACGGTGCTGTGTTGCCTTTCCCTCCTCTCTGGACCCAGCCCTGCTGATAGATACTAGTGGGTGGGAGGCTGGCTCAAGCCAAAGCGCCTTTGACAGAAAGGGAGTTTTCACCCCACCTCTCCATCAATCAAAACTTAAACTTACTTGTGCCTATATGCTACTTCTTAAGTAGGGAAAATAAAAACTGGGTTTAGGAGAGTGCAAATATTTAACAATAAAAAAACCACATTAATTTACCCTTTTTCATTTCTACAGAAGGAACCTTAATGGAGTCACATGACTCTTATTCTAAGTGATAAACCACAGGTCATAAAGCACCACTTTATCACTCTGCACAAGCAGTATAAATAACAGCTATTACCCAACCTCACTCCATCTGATAAGCTCAGAGATTTTCTAATATACATTTCTGATTTTTTTAAATAATATTCATGATCATTTCCTCTTGAGCATTATGAGTCTCTGGCTATGTGGCCCTTGAAACCAGGGCCTGCAAGCCCTTGTACCATCTCCCTGATTTATGGCCATGTTGGTTGGGACTGACGCCCTAATGAAATCTGTGACACTGCATTAATGGGGCTGTTTGTTACCACTGGAGTTCAGCGGCTGGCTGTAGACTCAGAGCTGTGCTCAGGAAGGCACATGAAGAGTCCATAAAACCCACCCAGTGGGCAGCAAACCTGCCCTATCTGCACATACTGTGGCATCACCCCATGCAGAAGCTACCTGATGAGGTCTGTGAAACCCATGAGGGTAGAGATAGTGGGTCATGGCTCTGCACCACACACTGCAGCTACACAAGCACAAGTAGTAAGCAACAAACTCAGGGTCTTCCCCAGGACCACAACTGCATATACACACATCTCTCAAGCGTGTAATTAATACCCAGCCCCCTGTGTGCAGTCATTCAGTTGCACAAGCCACAGCAAATGTGCACCATCAGATTACCCACTAACAAGCACGTGTGTATGGAGTGTAACCGACACACATTCCTTCTACATGCAGGAGCATCAGTGTGATGTATGGACTAACAAAGATCACCCCACACCTCTCCGCTGACCTGCCCAGGGCTGATTTCCCTGTGGCTCCAGACCAAAGACACAGGGCAGTGTGCAAAGCCTGCTTGTGGTGTGTGTGCTTCATGTTTTTGAGGGTGATCTGCTCCTTTCAGCTGAGACACCTAAGTCAAATAGCCACCCAGTTCTCATCAAAACTAATGGCAGTTTGGAGGACGATTCATATCCTCAGCTCAGAAAAACTGAGCCAGCATGTATGCAACAAAGATCTCGTGTATCCTCCATGCAATAAAATACATCTGCAGGACAGTTATTTTAATACCAATATGCCCTATAGAGAGACACATTATCATGAACTCAATCTTGAAGCTACTATGGTAAGTAGAGAGAACTTCAGCTTTCTGTAAGCAGGGTGAGTTGATGCCTCTCCTTGAGCTACATAATCACCCAGAATATTTTAATATATGTACATGTTTGAGTATCTGGTCTTATTATAGGCTGGTTGAAGCTGTTGGCCCCTTTTTTTTGCAATCAGCCACTATCAGCACATACTTTCTCTTGAGTTTTATTTGTTCCTCTTTGTTTCATTTTTCATTTTTATAAACAGTTTAAGGAAACAAATGCAAAAAATCTTGTTTGTGCAATGCAGGCTCCTATGCAACAGGAAACTAAAATGCCAGAAGTGAATATTTAGCCTTAATTCTGCCCTGGGGTAAAACTCATCAGCTGCTATAACTGTGTATTACCTATCGAATAATGCAACACAGTAGACACTTTCTTCCACTTTAGTACGTACAGGGAAGAATCTTCATTCCTGTGTGTTTAATTTTACAACTTTTAATGCAGTCCTATTTGATGAACTGAAAGCCTTCCTTCAGAAACATTTTGGTGTGAAAAGAGGCAATACTGTGGAATATTTTCTGCCTATAAAATTTAGTGCCTTTTTCAGGATCGCTTTCACAGAATTTTCAATAGTCAAGATGGCCTACCAAAAAATCAGGGATTTGACCAATTCACATCTGCTGGAATTATTAAATAATTACAAATAATAAAGCATTGAGCTTAAAAATGACAATTTAAAATCGATAATATTGATATGGCTGAGTTTCATTTATCCTGGAAAGGAAACAGCTTTGACAAGATCATATTTTTTAATAAAATGAGTGCGGTATTTTTCTATCAGGTCTCTTTAATTTCAGCATCATAAAAATGTGGTATATCTTTATTGATAGACTTTAGATGGTGAATTCTCTTCTCTACAGGATATATATGTTAATGATTTTCTCAGCACTGACATACAATATGTTTAACCAGACGATTTTTCCTTTCACTCAGAGTTACTTCTCTGAGCAGTAATTTAGTGGGCAGTTCTCAATTGACAACTCTGAGAAATACACACACCACGTCTTGTTAAGAGTGCATTTTAATGATGTCTTGCTTGACCATGTTTCTTTTTTGTAGAACTGTAAATAATTCCTACTCTTCCTGTGATCTGTAGCTGGAGGGACACAAAGACCAAGGGAGACCAACTTGTGCAATCAAGTCCAGTGCATTTGCAATCGCTTTGCGGCAGGTGTTTAGTCCAAAGCAAACCACAATATCCCTCCCTATGCCACAAACCACAGAAGATTTCCTAAAATCCTCAACCAAACCCACTTGTGCTCAAAAGACACACAAAAAATAAAACAACCCTTGAAAAAAGTAATAGCACATCACAGGAAATGAGCAGAAGATACCTGGAGCCAGAGCATCACCCACTGCTGGGATCTGCATGGGCAGGGGAGCGTGGTAAGTGAATAGTCACAGCTGATCTCAGCGCATTGCAAATGTAACTCTAGTCAGGCAGTAGATGTGCTCTCTTTAATGATATTACTGAACAGATTACATAAATGAGTGAGAATTTATGTACAGAATTTGCATGTGTTTGCAACTGATCTGAAACTTATAAATACATTTCTGTATTTACACGCACAAGTAAATTAATATTGATTTCCAACCAGCAAGCACCACCAAAATGGCATTCAAGTGCATGTTTCCAGGTGCAGGGTACTTAGCTGGAGAGCAAAGCAAGTGAATTTGCAATGAGAACAGTGAAACTGTGGATGCAGTTCTGGAATGATTCGCATTGTTTGTGTTGCAGCAGTGCTAGGAGGCTGCAGACACTGGGGCTCTCCTGTGCAAGGTGCTCTACAACAGTATTGCAAAAGCGCTTGTCCCCAGCATGTCCTGGTGAGACAAGTGCCTCAGCACAGCAGCATGGGTCTAGTTCCCAAGTGGGTACTCATTTTTGCCCAGAAAGCTTTGATATACTGGGTGCACAGCTCAGCTAAATGGGTAGGCCATTAAAGATTTACACTAGCTAGCTTAGGGACATTGTGGCTACTGCAAGTACCAAGCTTGCTCCAGCATTGCTTCATTTTCAACCCCTGCGCTTCATTACCTCCCTGGATAGCTGCTGTCTGCACACACTCAGCACCCCTGCTTCCCAGCTACTCACTCCCCAAGCCCTAACATATCCATTCATTCCCCAGAGAGGACCCTCTCCCTGACTACCCACATTCCTGAGCCTGTGTCCATTCCTTCACTCACCTTCCTACATACCCTCTTACCTTTCACAGAGCTGGGCTGATGCTCTGAGCACAGACACCAGGGTGGCAAGGCACCATCCCTTGCACCATCCCTTACTGTCCTCCTGCTGTGTCCCCATTCCAGGAGTGAGCATTTTGGGACAGCTGTTGGGGCTGTGTAGGTCAAATCTAGACCCCTCTCCCCTTCACCAGATAAGGCAATTACTTTACCCAGGCTTTGGTTTTTAACCAAGGTTTTACAATTGCATCTCTCTGGATTTGCCTGTTTTTCCCCTCCACTCCCTGAAACTCTTCCTGATATTTGGAGCATTTTTCTAGGATATGCTTTGTTGTTTTGGGGTTGTTTTGTTGTTATTGTTGTTTGCAACCACTGGAGATTTCCCCTTCCTCTGGGTAATGGCCCATTAACTAGCTTTCCCCATGCAGGGGTAGGGCCTGGGAATTGCTGGGTTCTGGGAAATCCTCACCAGCAAAGAACCTTTTGCCAGCAACAAAATCCTCTTTTCAGAGGGGGCTCTGTGAAATGGGGTGTCGAGGGGGGACAGTCCCTGTGCGGGAGGGATGGGGACAGAGCCCACAGGAGAGTGGGGCACAGGCATTGTTGCTGTTTCTTGGAAAAGGCGCTGGCTGTGGGGAAGAGCGGGGAGAGGAGACAGGAGCCGGATTGTTAGAGGATTCAATGAGCTGTGGCCAATGTATTCGAAAGGTGCTTAAGACAGCCAAAGCTCCTCACCAAACACACACTGCTGTGAACAGCACAGCGCGCCCACCGGCTGCAGAGCCCCCCCTGCCATGCACATCATACCCCAGGAAACAACCCCTCAGCCTTTGCCCAGCCCAGCTCCGCATGGCCACGGCAGCAATGCTTCCATCCAGGCACACCTCTGACCACCTGGAATCATCCCTCAGATGTGCAGGCACAAAGGGACAAAGAGGTGCCCATCTCAGACCCATCTCCTCCCTCCCACCTGCACCTTTCCAGGTAGAAAGTAATTTGCATCTTTATATTGTCTCATTCAAGCAAACCTGGCCAGGCCAGAGAGGAGAGCCAGGGTTGTTCATAGACCTAAAAAAGGGAATGCAAAGCAAGTCTTGGGACCAGCAGGGCTGGTGAAACCTGGTTTCTAATGGCTTTGTGGCCTGATTCCTTTGCCCAACCTTTGTCACCACTGCCATAACACCCTTTCTTCCCACTAATGCCTCTCATTGCCCCAGAAGGACCCGCAGCTTAAATGCTCACTGACTCCAAGGCATGTGCTGTTTGGCCACAGGGCACAGAGGTGTCAGCTGGCCAGGAGAGAAGGCAAGCAGAGTAGAATGTTACTGGCATCAATGTGAACCTCTCTTCTTTACCCCACCATTAATTTTGACACAGTTTGCAGGCACACAATAGTTTGATGGGTTCTGTCCTTGTGTCAAGTACAGTTGACATTGACAGGTACGTTAAACATTGTAGTGAGGAAGGGGACAAATGGCAGAGAGTGCAATTGCCTAGGCTGGGTTGCCTGAGCTTAAACTTACGAAAGGTGACAGTTTCAGTTTCATCAGTGTCAGAACGTATCCTCACCTGCATCTGCAGAACCCTAGCACAGCTCAGGCTCATGACCATAAGCTTGCCACAGTTTAATCAGGTAGCTCCCATCAGTAACACTGCAGAAATCACTTTCCCGGGGGGGTCCTGTTGCCCAGGTCCAAAGATGAACTGTCTTCACCAGGGAAGGCTGAGCTCCTCTGGGCCTTCTGAAATACCGTGAGGCATTCAAAAATGAACCCACACCCAGAGATGCTCGCTGTGGCTCAGCACACACATCTGCCAGGTGATGCCACATGGGCTACGTGGAAAACAGCAGTGTCAGCATACTTCCTGTGAATTTCCACACTCAGCCAGTCCATCCCAAACACTGCAGATGCATAGAGCCACTGTCAACAGGGCTGGTACCATACAGATGCCTACCTGTAGCATCTCCCAGTGTAGGAAATGTTTACTCTCTCAGCATTGCTGTGGTAGTCTGGACCAAGATTAGAAAGGCAGAACTAGGTCCAAAGACCATATAAGAAGTCTGTCAAAAAGAGTGAAGCCTAAAACCCAGTTTCCTCATCTTCTGAAGCAATCCTTAGACTGCCTGCATACACCAGAGTACGCGCGTGTGGCACACTGTGGTGGTGCTGGCTGTGGCACTGAGCAGTATGTGGTTGTACCCATCTGAAGCATAGAAAAGCCAGATGCCTTTTACAGAGTGTGGAGATAGCAAAAGTGCAGCCCTCCTTCAGCTGAGGGTGGCTGCAACTTACAGCCACAGACATGCACACCCAGCACCCTCCTAAGGTAGTTCACATACAGCATGAGGGGCACGTGATGCTGCACAGAGACACCCTGCAGCATTACCTGGTGCTACTTGCGTGTGCAAGTTAGATCCATACAGGTCATGTTGCAACCATGCATGGCTGGTATAGCATGCCCTTGCCAAGCGACGACCGCAGCCACAGCAGAGACACGCAGAAGCTGATGTCACATGTATGTACAGTGACCATGTGGCAACACTTAGATCATTTGCTGCTCCAGGGCCACCTACCGTGTGGCCATAGTCCCAGCATGGCCACCTATCTTGCTAGGGGACGCTTTTGGGCTGTATGATACTAGTTCACCTACAGATTACCACAGCTCATAAAAGTGATATTTTCGTACCTTGCATTTTTGTGCATCTCAAAGGTAATCATGATTACCCCCACTTTAAAGGCAGGGAAACTGAGGCACTGTGTGATAGATGACCCAGTCTAACAGACTGGTGGCAGGGACCACAGGGACATCCAGGTTCCCTAAATTTCAATCCAGTGTGTGCAGGAACTTGATTAATATGTGGACAGTATTCATGTTGTGATGCCCACACTGGTCTTGATGGTGGGTTGTGCTAAGACCGGCTTTAGACCCAGGGTGGCCTAGGACGCGGGGGTAGCAGGGCAGGAAAGGAGACATCCCCTGATAAGATTTTGCCTCAGAGAAGGGCTTGAACAAAAGTTCGCCTGAAGGTGCTGGTGAAAGGAGCCTGCCGGGCCACCCGCATCACTCTCCTGTTGCTCCCGAGCAGTGAATCCATCTGGCTGAAGTTATGGGGAAAGTGAAAAAAAAACCCATATGTGGAGACAGAAACTAGCCCCACCGACCACTCACACTGGTTGACATTAAGAAGTGCTGACAGCGGGGAGGGAGGAAAGAAATGGACGAAGGGCCACTTTCATCTCATGACAGTCTCCTGCCAGCCCCAGCCACTGTGTCTCCCTCTCACCCGCCTCCTGGCCCCTTGCTTTCCTAGGTATTTTATTAAATAGGGTCGCAGCCCACATTAGAGTCCCTCCCACAGCCCTGGCAAAAGGAAAGCACCGGCCAGCCCCATGACCCCCACCCTTTCAGGTCCCCACTCTTTTGCTGCTTCCCCCCGCTCCAGAACTGAGGTGCCCACCTCACTGCAACCTTGAAGTTTCATAGACAAACATCAAGGCAAAGGGCTCCAGGGAGGGGGGAGACAACCCCATTTTTTTCCCCTTGCATTAATTATCTCATTTAGTTGAAAGAAAAGTAAAAAAATGGAGCTTTGCCTTGGCAATTTATGATGCTGGAGCAGTAATTTATGGCTTGATACAACTTTATTTTGCTCCTTCTTTACACACACACAGACACACATACATACACTTAAGGAGACACTAACCTGAATTTATCACACTAAATACCTGCCTGCTACAAGTAAAGAACTGAACATAATTTACAAGGCAGGATGGGGAGGGGTTCACATGTGGGGGGAAACATTTAGAAGAGTTAATGTTTGAAAGTTGGTCTTTGAAGGCAGGAGGCTCCTCTAGATAGAATTGTAAACCTAACTAATTAAAACTGATGTATCAGTTTCAAAAGAAGAATGTGCTGGTAATGAAAACTATGCATGGGCAAAAATAACAGGCAGTGGGGTTAGCCACGACAGCTTAGACACCCTCCAGGGGGAAGATCCTGATTTCAGCATCAGACCAACAGGGTCTGAGATCTAATTTGCTAAGCCAAAACCTGTTATCAAAGTGGCTGGTCTGATGCCGGACACACAACTTGGGTGAAGAAGCAAATGTGGGTCATCAGGAGGGTCTGAATCATGGTCATGGCATGCCAGCAATGTGACCCACTGCACTGAGCCATTGTGTGCAATGTGAGCACGTTGGAGGAGGAGGGAAGGGAACCTTGCAGATATGCTGCAAGTTGTTCCAGTAGCAACCAAGCACAGTGGATGGCCAAAGTAGAGGACTTGCCTTCTCCAAAATGCTGACCAACAGGGCAAGCAACAAAAGGGGAAGAGTAGAGGGCACAGGGAAGTGTAAGTGACCGGTCCAAGGCCACCCTGCAGGCCAGCTGCAGAGCCACAGTTACTGCCAGCATGCACACCTTCCTCTGCCAGTGCTGGGAGCCTCCTTGTGTGGTGCTTGGGGATGGTTGTGAGAGAAACCCAAACTTGACTTGGAAGGGAATCCCAAACGTTATCCCACTCCACCAGGGAGACCATCAGCAGAAGCAGTTCATCCCAGTTCTGCCGTGAGACAAGTGGCTGTACAAGGCATGAGCAAGCCAATGGCTCTGCATGACATGGCTGGGTGCTGGCATTAGGGCTTTTGTTGGGCATCTCAGCTCACATGAAAGAGGATGTGGGGCACAGTGGTCTTGGCAATGCTTGCATATGGGAATTGGTGGGTCCCCACCTATGAATGAAGGCTCACCTTTCCCATATCTTACTCTGGCTGAGACCTCCCATGTTGCCACATTCACATTTTTCCAGGCTTTACCACCTCCAGAGAAAATGGGGAGATTGAATAGGAACATCCTGGCTTCATCCCTGGGTTTTCCAGTGTATCTTCCTGAAGTGTCCTTCTCCCACCTAGGGATACCTGTGGTGGCTCCCCTAGTGCCTTTCCCAGCCAGCCCTCTTCTGCAAACCTCTGTGACTGGTACCCAGGGTGAGGTCCCTCCACACACAGTGTCTGGTGCACCGGATAATAGCCCCTGCTTGTCAATCCATCCAGCAAGTTTCTAGAGCCAACTAACAAAAGCCCCCACAGGGTGATTTGTATGAGTGCACAGAATACCTGCTCCCCTTGGTAAGGAAGGTGTTCTTTGTCTTACTACTCTCTCTGTAGACATCAGCTTGTTTACAAATCTTACAGCAACCCACCGCCGTGGCATTAAACAGATATGGAGAATCAGTTTTTTTTCTTATTGATTTAGGGACGGTTTCATTTGTAAGCAAAAGGGCATCTGTCAATAGACTGCATGATCTAAGGAACCAATCCAGAGAAATCTAAAGCATGTGAGCACTTGGGAGCAAGCATGGGATTCAGGGCTGTTGAATTGGGGCCAGCAGCCTAACCCATGCTTTATTTCATGTTGCATCATAACTCTATTGCACAAATGAGAGGGAAGTATTATTAAGAGGGAGGATGGAAGGGGAAGAAGAGGAAAATATGTCTATTTCTTGTCCAGTAATGTTAGCAATATATTTATAAAACTGAAACAGGACTAATCTTCACTCCTCTGTGCTTCTCAGGGAGCCCTGTCTGTTGTCTGTTTTGTTTAGATTATGTACTCTTCATAACAGATTATCTGTATTTTGTGTCTTGTAAAGCACTGGGCACTTTCATATAATAGTAATAATCTACAAAATACACAAATAAAAGGATCAGAGCAAGCAAGTGATGTTGCAGAATTGCTTCTGCCTGAAAAGAGCAGCAAAAACCCAGATAGAAATAGCTATGTTTACTTTGATAAAAAAATGTGTGTGTGTGATTGTGCATGCACATGCAGAGAGAGCAAGATAGGTGCATACAGTGGGGAGAAGAGTCAAGGAGGAAATAAGTTCATCAAATCTATAAGTATTTGGCACCGAGGCATCATGCAAACTACCCTGGGTGCAATCAAAGCCTTCCGACGCTCTGAGGGGCTCAGTGGAAGTGTGCAGGATATTAAGAGTGACAAGCCATCAGGACTGCAATATCAGATGAATAGGGAAAGAAAACTGAAGCATGGTGTCAGCTCAGATTGTTGTTATCCCTCTTCAGGAAATGGTGTAGGGTGATGCAAAGTAGTGACAGGAAGAAAGGAGGTTGGGACATCTGGGGACTAATCCCCCATCCCCCAGGGATGCTGCACCGGTTCAGGACCTGGAACCAAATGACCTCTGCATCATTCCTGGTCCTGCTTTTGTCATCTTGAACACGGGGTGGTTGTTTGCCCCTGCTCCCGAGGTGCTCTGAGGAGGAAGAGGCTTCCCTGCACCCGGGAAGGGTGTCATGGCAGCAGGAGGAAGTGTGCGGTGTGGTGGGAGTTCACAGCACTGGGCAACATTGGGGTGGAAGGGAGGAAGGGAGGGTGGGGAGGGGAAGGTCTATAATCCCCTTGGTAAATCCATGCCTGAACTATAAAAGGATAATCCATGTGCAACCCTGGCCCCACTTATAGGATTTAGCTCTTAGTGTGGAATACTAATATTTGGCTGTTTGTTTACCCCTGTGAACTAATTTGGCAGATTCTTACGATTCTCACAGGGAGAATTTATTTCGATTTTGATATTACTCAAAGCCTTGGGTCCTGGAGCCATAGGATTATATGCAAAGCTCTGAGCAGACTTTTTTAATCCTTTTTCTTAAGAAATAACTATTTGTTGTGGATACAGCAAAAAGCTTGAAAGCTGGCCTGCTGTTCCACAACACAATGGCATCAGAAAAGAAGCCACTTGCTAATTCCTTTTCCTTTTTACTTTTTTAACATGGTGATTTTTAAGCCAGTTTTGCAACTGTGAAACGTGAATGGGGATCAGGCCCATGATTTTTGAAGAGTCGGCATGGGCAAGCTAGGCTCTGCTTGTAGATTCCCACTGGCTTGGGTGCTTGCTCCTAACCCAGGCATTGCCCTGGGAGAGCAGTATCACAGGCAGAAACGAGATCCTTCCAGCTAAAATAATATGCAGAGTCTGGAGAAGAAGGAGGCACAGGATGAAAAAGGGCACATGTTAGGATCAGGAATTCAGACTTCAATTAAAAAGTAACTTTCTAACCTTGGACAATGCAGAGAATGGCTTGAAAATGTGACACATGCACCCCCTTAAAAGAGAGAGACAGTACAAGAATCCCAACTATGTTATTTTCATAGTCTTGCTGGTCTGAGGGCTTGCTCTTTGATTTTTGAACAGCTGAAGTTGTTAAGACAAGGGAAGAAGTGTCCTTTTCCTAAATGCAAAAGGTCTCTTCCGTTGCAAAGTGTAAAGAAATGGCAAGGAAACAATAGTTCTCTAAATGGATTTGTGTTTGCTCCTTTCCCAATGTCCTGAAAGAAATCAAAAGCTGCAAATGTAATCACCACTAGGAGTGGGGCAAGTTGGGATATTTGCTGAAGATTTGTCTCTCGATTTCAGAAAATGCTTAATTTTAATGTTGTGCCCAAAAGCATTTCTTCTGAGAAGATTTAAGCACATGTGAAATGGAATAACTGCAGAAGGGTTCACCAAAAGCTGCCAGTAAAATAACAAAATTTACCATAACAAAAGTATTATCTTCCTTAGTAAAAACAGAGGCAAGGCCTAAACAAAACAAACCTTCATAAATCAGGCAAACAAGTCAGGCAGATGAGAATTGTATCAGACAGTGGAAATAAGACAAAAATAATATAAACTATTCACATGTTTTGAAACTTCGCAAAGAAGAGAGGGTGAAATCTTGGTGTGCAAATCAGGGACACGAGCAAAATCTGTGCCCAGCAGTTCAAGCTGGAAACACCAGGTACAGATCCTGGGAGCCCAATAGCAGAAAGTTTTTATAGGACACATGTGTATCATTGGTACCTGCTTTATTTTCCTCCTCTTCAGACCCTGCTGTGCCTGGCTGTCTCACACGACTTCAATTCCTCGGCTGCCTCATTCCCAGAGCTGACCGGAGCACAGACTCCCATAGGGGCCCGTTCACTTGCCACCTCAGCCAGGCTCTGCCACAAGCGAGCCCAGAGAGGGGATGCTCGGGCACTCCGCACGCCATCCTGCAATTCCCACCCTGAAATTCTGCATGTGCTTAAATACACAGATCTGTTGTCATTTTTACCTCTCACTCTAATGCTGACAGCCGGTTCCATCTCTGCTCATAGCTGTTAATAATTAAACTGAAATGATACAGAGATTGAGAAAACGTATTTTAGACAAGTCATCTTTTCCCAAATTTATTCCAAAGACAATAGGAAGGGAATCAATATATTCATACAGACAAAGGGAGGGTTTGGCTGTCTGATTTTCCAAGGGTTTGGACTTGTTTCTGTTTCCTCCTCTTTCCATCTCAGCTTGTTTGTTGGTGACAGGATTGAAGAGCCCAGAACATTACCCAAAACTGGGGGGAAAACATACTATAACAAGGATATGAAGGGAGCAATTTATTTAGTTTATTAAAAGGATCAAGAGGTGACTTGCTTCTCGCATATAAATATCATCCTAGGGAAGAAATAGCAGGCACTAAACAACTCTTTAATCACTGGAGGAAGCCGTAACGAGAGCCAATGGATAAATGCTGAAGCCAGACAAGTCCCAATTAAAAATACTGGACCTTCTTTATTTTGTTTTACTTTGTCTGAGGAAGTCAGGGTGATTAACCACTAGAGCAGGCTCTTACGGGAAGCACTGGAGTCTCCCTTTCTCGACATCTTCAGCTCAAGACTCATATTCTTTTGGGAAGGAAGTTATTGTGTTAAATAAAGAGGTGGCAGGGGGACAATCTCTGGCCCGTGTTACGCAAGCAATCCAACAAAATAAGCAGAAAACGTTTTGTGAGCTTAAACTGGATAAACAACTTTACCTCCCTCAGCTGATTTTAAGCAGGAGGATGATTTAGAAAACAAAACAAAACAGGAAATTGAGAATAAAAATCCTGAAGAACTGAGCAATTATTGTTACTGCAGAAAGAGAAAGTGAGTATTTTGTAGCAGCAAGGAGGGATCCGAAGCAAAACCGATGCTGGGATCTGGGACAGAGGAAGCCAGCAGGATCGCTGCTGGTTGGGGCTGACAGGGCTCTCCCCCAGCACCGCCAGCCTTTGGGGAAGGAGCTGCTCAGGCTCCATGGAGAATCCTGCCTTGCTGATTTCCAGCTGAGCAGCTTTCTGCACTCAATGGCCGTCCCTGCTGCTTTCATGCAGGGATGTACTCTAGCTTGGAAGAGAGCAGTTCTGTTTAGATAGCCCCCAATCCTAGCTTCACCTCATCCCTTCCAGCAGAGTCACTGTAATTAAGATTTGTTAAGGTTTGGAAGAAATCTCATTAATCAGATAAGATCTGAACTTTATTTTCTTTTTAAAGACCCAATTTGATCTCTCTTGCTTGTGGTAATTGCTCTCCTCTTCTGACATGGAAATTCATTTTCCAGGCACATAAAACACAATAGATTTCCATTGTCAACAGCAGCAACCCCAGGAGAGTTAAAAATATTCCTCCAAAGGCTGAAAAGCGTGTTGGGAGCAAATCCAGACACAGGCAGGGAGAGGGAGCACCAGGCAGGGTGCTGTCAGACAGAGGTGGGGTGGGAGAAAGGGGTTAGCACAGTCCACAAAAGGAACAGGGGTGCCCCAGGAGAAGGAAGGGTAGCAGAACCCCTGCTGTGACCCTCAGTACATAGGGTTGAGCTGGCAGGTTCTACTGAAGGACCTGTGCAGAGAGGAGAAGTTGTTGCCACACCTCGTCCCTGACCTGGGGGAGAAAAAGCATCCTTCTCCTGAGTTTATCAGAAACCAGTACTTCAAAGAGCGATCAGAAAAGCTCCTGGATGGCTGACATTTCACATGAGGCAGCACCAGGATAAATGACACAGTGTGAAATATACTCTACCACATCAAATCCTATCCATCAGCAGGATTCCTGGTTTCTAAATGTCAGGTGTGGAATGGGAACTCCTCAGCAACATCTGAATCAGAAGATGCCTCCCTTCCCCACTACCTGCTCCCCAGCACTGCTCAACCCACAGTGTGCCTTGACGGACTCTGCCCCCCATCCAACCCATGGCACCACGGTGAGGCCAGGCAGCCAAGTGCGGGTGCCAGGCCCGGAGATGTGCACAGATAAGAAATGCAGCCCTGGGGCAGGGCAGGGTGTAGATGTACCACCTCTTACTCCAGGAGGGACAGCACAGGGGCACATGGAATCCCGCTGCCCATCCTTCAGCCACATCCCACCACACCAGATGCTGGACTCACCATCTTCCCCTTTCAAGGACCCTATGCCCTGTCACTCCACTGGCATGCTGGTCTCCCCAGCACATGCCCTGCTCCTTACACCACCCCACCCCTGATTTCAACCTGAGCCCCAGCTGCACCAAGAGACCAGTGGCTACAAGCAGCCTCCCCTGCCCTGAGCTGTCACAGGAAGAACAGAGCTGAGCTGTGGTTTTCCAGCACTTCCAGGGGCCCACACAGTGTTGGAGCGGCAGCAGCCTCTGCCACAGCTCAGCCCGGCCACCTTCCGGAGATGCTGAAATGTTGGGGGAGCAGATGGAGATGGAAACCGGTACCGGGTGCACTGTGGCCTCCCAGAAACGGGCTCTTTCTGGCGTGTGTTCAGTAAGGCTGGCTGTGGGTGACCAGGGTGGCCAAAGCAGAGAGTCCCCCACACTGCTGGCCACAGGGAGGCAGAGACCAGGCATGGCTAGGGCACACAAAAGTGCTAATAGAGACCTAGGGCGAATGTCCAGGCCCTGCCTGCCTCTCTCTCTCTTTGCAGAGAGAATCTGCAAACATATTAATCTCATCTCACACACAAACCCTCCGTCCTGATCCCAGAATCCATATATTAGGAGATTTACATAAATTACCAGCTATCAATAGGGCACATGAGGCGCGGGGGCTGAAAGCCAGTGCCCTTGCCAAGAAAACAGTACAAGAGGATTGGAAAGGAGGGGAGGGGAGGGGGCTGCAGAGACGGGCTGGGAGCACTGTGAGCAGAGGTCTGGGATGGCGGTGGCTGGCTGTGCTGTCTGGGTCTCTGAGCCTCTTGCTGCAGCCGCCATACCCTGCTTTGTGGAAGCAAAGTCCTCCTCCTATGCATGCTATGGCACCTTCCCTCCACCTCTCCCTCATGAAGGAAGGGCAAGCAGCTTGCCCTGTGCCCCGCTGCTTGCCCCAGTGGGTGCTGGCAAGCAACCCCTGGACCTAGGCCTATATGCCCTGGTTGCAGTGATAGGTACAGGGAAACAGGGATGACTCTTCACATTACTGCCTTGCTTTAGTTGGGGCTTTAGATTTGCAGTCCAGGTCAGAGCTCACCTTAGCCTCTGGCATCCCCAAGCCTTAGGAGCCCTGGGGAGCCATAGCTGTATGGCTTCACTGGGGACTTCAACAGATCCTTGACTCCCTCATGTTTCTTCCTGAGGGGCTTTGCCTTTGCTGGGAAAGGGGGAAAGCTTGAGCTTGGCCACTGACTGTACCACCTGACCAGAGGCAGGACCACTTTCCACCTCAGGTGCACTGAAAAGGGCATTCAAGCTCCTCCGTCTGAGCCATGAGAAACAGGTGATGCTTAGTGAGGGTTGTGAAAGCCATGTACAGAGCGCTGGCATGCAGGTGCAGAGAAAATCACCAAAACAGACCCCCTTCCAATGTGTTTCGCAGGACAGACCTGTTGTGTGAGGGGGCTGATGGCCACACATAGGGCAGACATAGTGCTCCAACAGGCATAGTGCTTCTTGCCAGGGCAAGGGCACACCAGTGTCATGATAGCTTGCCAGTTCCCTCCCCTTGGCATCAGGGCCTGGGGCACAGCCCCATTCCTACCACCATAAGACTCAGGCATACAAAATAGACCCTGGGCAAGCCTGGGGTCTCAAAAGTGGACAGAGGTGGGTGCTTCCCGAGGCAGGCAGTGCGCTTGACCTCTCCCGCAGCATCCTCTGAGCCTGCCAGGCAGCAGCCCTGGACCCTGCCCTGCCCCAGCCTGTGCAGACCCCCGACTCGGGGTCCCTTTTGTCACCAGCCCACAGCCACCTCAGCGGAGAGCCCGCTTCTCTCGCAGTGTTTTGCTGCCCTCGTGGGTCCGGCGCGCACATTGCAGTCTCCAGCACCCCGCGCCGGCCCCGCAGCACCCTCGCCAGCTCCCGGCCTTCGGGGGGCCGAGGCACCGCTTCTTCCTTCTCCTGCCGGGAGGAAGGGCAGGGAGGAAAAGGCAAGCAGCTCTGGGTTGGGTCTGGACCAGGGGAAGAGGGGCAGGGGGCACTCAGGGAAGACATCGGGCAGGTCCCAGTCCCAACTCTGCTGGTGGTGGAAAAGAAAGTAAAGAACAAGAACCCCTCTGGACCAGAGTGCTCACAGGAGCTAGAGCATCACCTCCGCTTTGGAAGGGGCATCATAGGTCATCTGTTCTCCTTCCTTTCCTCTGAACAAGCACACATCACAGCTGAACCTAACATGTCCACGAGCTGCTGGGGCTGTCCAGTGGGCAGCTGTGAGTACAGTGAGGTCCTGAAAGATTCTTCCAAGCCTGAAGTGCAACCCAGTGTTATCTCTAGTGCTGGAAAAGACAGCAGCAAAAGAAAAGCAGCAAGTGGTGCAAAGAAACAAGGCAATGCGAGCAAGAAAACAGGCCTGGACTTGAGTTACCTGCTAGAAAAGCAGATAAATGAAAGAACTTTTATTTTGTTTCATAGTAGTAGGAAAAAAAACCACAAAGCACAGCAAAACACTATGGGAAATGTGAGTAGCCAACATCAGCTCTTGCACACACAAGACATCCTCCCAGCAGTGTAACTAGAGTATACACAGACCTCAGCAGGATTGTGTTGGTATAGAACCAACATATGTGGCACAATGAAAATGACTTGCATCATCTACCTGTAACCGTACAGCAATCAGCATCCACCCTGCCACATCAACGTTCAGGTGTTGGTACCTGTTCTCATGCGCATCCCCAGCAACTGTATGTATGGTTTAGAAGAGGCAAGCCAAATCCACCTCTAGCATGTGGGTTCCAAAGCTGAAGCTGAAACTGGGTTCAGGTTTGTGCCTGGTGCCTCTGACACCTCAGGACTGTGCCAGGGAAGAGGATTTTCATGGGAAAGCTGCTCCTGTTCAGAATGAGGTTTCTGACCCTTCTGATAGCTCAGCTTGAAACCCCTGCAGCTGCTCGGGCACCTCTGCGGGCCAAGAGCATCCCCCAAGAGGGGCGCGGGCAGCCCCAGCCCCACGGGGAGCCTCGCCGAGCTCCTCACGGAGCGCGGGCTCCACCCCGCGGCCAGGCGGTGGCAGCACACGGGCGCCGCGGGACGGGACCGCCAGCCCCCGACCCGTCCGCACAGGCACCGCTGCTGGGCCCCTGCCCACTCCCCTACCGCGGCAGGTCCAGAGCCCTTCTCTTGCCGTCTTCCTTAGGAGACAGGGAGGTGGTTTTGTCTGCCTGAGCCTTCCGCTGCGGAGAGTTTGTTCATTGCTCTCCTGCTCTGCTTACTGAGACACCTCCGTCATCATCAACACTGGTGTCCACAAACCTGATCACAGCCCAGACACTTCAGGCCTCAGACCCCCAAAAGGGCTGAGCCCTCCTCTCCTGGACCCACAGGATGGCTCTCCATTTCCTCATTTACTCCCCAGTTATTCATCTGCCTTTAAGCACTTGAAAAGCAATGCCATGCTTTGATCTGCCAGATGCTGTGTCTTTCATATCCCACCACAACCACCTCCTTTCATTGTACCCTCATGCAGGGCCATATAGCAGGAATTTGCCCATCCACCCCTGCTTTCTTGCTGTCCCAGTGTGTGTGAGCACTTGCAGATACATCCAGCATCAGGTGGGTATGTTTGTCCCAGTGCCTGGAAGCTGCTTGGCAGTGACAGTCTATTTGTGCCCAGTATGTGATGGTGCCTTCCCAGGGCAGTATCTACTAAACCAGCAACAACAGCCCAGCCTCTTGGATGTGGGAGGCAATACTGGCATCAGCAGGCGCTAGCAGCAGCTCTGCCCTGCTCAGGAAGGAACGAGAGGGTCTGACAACTGTACAGCAGGCAGCTGCCAGAGGTGACAGCCATTTCTTGGCCAGGGGAGACAGCGCATCACAGCTGCTCCTGAGGAGTGGAGCGACCCTCATGGAGTTGGAGAGCCACTTTAGGAAAGGCAGGTCATCATCACAGCACCAGAGACTGCAGGCAAAGGCAGCATCTGGCCTCATGGCAGATCCTCCCACACGCTGGGCCAGGCTGACCAGAAAGGTCTGGCTTAGGTTCAGCAAGGGCAGCTGCAGGCCAGATAAACCAGAAATCAGCACAGCGGGAGCAGTGGCACCCAGGGATCAAAGGCAGCCTGAGAACTGGGACCAGGGGAGCGTGGCCATTTTCACATAGGTTCCTGATGCTGACAGAGAAAGAGAAGAATCTACATAAACCCAGACAAATTCCATTCAAAACAGATCTGGTGATGGCTTCTATATGAAGTGATAGGGGCCTTTCACCTCTGGAGAAAACTCCATGGAACAGCAGTAGATTTTCTGTCCCAGTGCCTTCAAACCCTGACAGGAGGCCCTTTGGGAAGCAGGGGGTAAGACAAAAGAAACCAGGAGAATTCCCTCAGTTACCTACAAGCTCACACCGAGTGACGAACAGCTGCTTCTTGACTTAAAATCTCTCCCTGGCTGTGCTTGAGCTGTACAGCTCTTTCAGGTGTGACAGGCAGACCTGCCTCCAGTACCATGGACTATGTGGGTAGGGACAATGGGACAGTGACTCAGGTGGCTTCATAATCTGACACAGGAACAGCCAGCACATGCACTCTATCAACACTACCATTTCTAGTTTGCCTGTCTGAGCATCAAACCACCTGCTACAGCGAGCAAAAGGAGCATTTTTCTGTTCTTGACGTGCATAAAGAGCACCACCAGTTGTCCATCTCAGAAGAGCATTTGAACTGTACCTACTGTACAGTTGTGACTGTACAGTACTTTGAGTAGGTACTTGTGACTGTACCTACTCAAAGAGAGCTGTCTACAAGGTCTCTCACACAATTGCTCATGGACTTTCTCTCCCCCTCTGGTCATAAGCCAGAAGGAAGACCCACATGTCCATCTTCCAGAAGGTGACCTTACCAGGGTGACAGCAACCATACCGTAACCCCTGGTCACAGAAGCAGCTGCCAATGCAAGTAGGACTGATTTGGCCCAGGGGCAGATGCCTGGGCTTAATACCAAGTTGTCCACAGGGAACCATAAAGTCCCCCCTCCAAAATACCTAACCCTTTTGAGCGGCTCAGCAAAGGCTCTCCCACCTAAGTCCACATTTTTCCAGCAACTCCCTGAGGAAACTGGCAAACGTAAACTCAGGAGTGCAGGGCCCCGCTTCAGCCTGTTGTTTGCTCCCTCATGCTGAAGGGCAATGCCATGACTGAGAGCTCATGTAGAAGTCCCCTATGGTGCCAGACACACCACACCTCTAGCAAGGCCAATGCATGCCTCAGGCAAACACACCACAATAAACAGCTCCAAGAAAATCCAACCATCACATATTTATTTCCATCTGCACTTGAGCACCTGAACCCTGGACCACAGCTCTGCTCTCTTCACCTGGAATCTTCCTGCTTACCAGTGATCTGACTCTAGCTCTAGGGCGGGATGGATGAAGTTACCTCTGACATATTTGAAATACAGGGAACTTGAAATAAACATAGATCACAGTAGAGAGCCTTGAGCAATACATAGGTCCTGAGGATGAATTTTCATGTAGCACCATGCATGTAAGGCTTACAAGAAGACTTAAATGATGGACAGAGGAGAGGCAGATATTAGCTGGGACTGATCATGTCAATGTACACAGAAATGGAAAGCCTTACTGTTTGACAGTCCTGCACTTCCCTGTAGAAACTGGGCATTACATTTCCACCCAAATGCCAGCAGACATGATCCTCTCTCTCAGCTGGCAGAAGGTAAGAGCTGGTGTTCTCAGCAGAGAGCTGAGGTAACTAGGTAAAGACTCTGTTACTCTGGCCATCATACATACGTGGCCTAGGAGACCTCCGCCTCCAGATTTGTATACAGACCGATGAGATCAAGCAGGCAAAAGGGCAGGGATTATTAATCCCTTTTTTTCCACATGGAGAAGGGAGGCTCAAACCCTGTGTGTTTAGTGCTGCAGCAGCATGGGAATACCCAGAGAAAAGATGAAGCTGTCAAAAACTACAGTCCACAGGCAGCAAAGCAGAGTGGAATAGGCAGGGAGCTAGTTCAAGCAAATGCAGAGCCCTGTAACAGTGGCAAGTCTTGAGAAGAGCTTCACATTTGAATTTGACCACCGGAGAACATTTTGTGGATTTTCTGGGCAGCCCTTTGAGAACTGGCTTCATCTGAAGGTTATAACAACAGCAGACTATACTCAGTAGAGGTGGGCATGCCTCATCAGCTTGATTTGCTGGTAGGACAATGACTTCCCTATGGTATTTAAGTGCCAGCAAAAGCAAAAATGCTTATAGATGTAAACACCATGGAGTACCAGCAGGGGACACAAGGCAAGGAATATAGTATTTCTTTCTAATATACCACATTTAAGGAGATAAGAGTGAAAGAAGGAATTTTTTAAATTGATAAAATCTTATAATTAACATTCTTTAATAGCAATTCATTAAAAGCTTCTCCCACCATTATTCTCACCAGTTCTATCCAGAGTTGAATACACAAGGGTTGCAGGTATGTTGCCTTACTGAATTCCATATTTAGGCAGTTTGCCTGGTGAAGCCAAAGACCCAATGCAGGCCTGCCTGTGATTTCACTGATGTTATGCTTTGCTAATGATCCAGGCACTTGGGTCTCAGTTTCCGGGATCAGATCCAAGAAAAGGCATCTTCTCATTGCTGTGGATGAGCTAGCATCAAATGAAAGGTCCTATGCAGATTGATGAAGAGAACCTACTGCTCTATTCACATCATCTTAGAGCCTCACTCTGTTCCTTACATTCTTGGAAAGCAGTCGCTTCCAGCCCAGAAACACTGATTCTGGTTATTTTTTATTTCATTTGTTAGTTTGGGAAGATTCATCCCCAGGCAGGATTCGAATCATTCAGGCTTTGCTGGACCAAGCTGCCAGTACCCTTGCAGTTTCCCTTTTGGTGCCCTCTTCATTCCCCTTTCAAAACCTATTCCCTCATCAATTGCTGAGCAAGTTTGGCCATCAAATCCAGGCCCTCAGGTCAGTCAGTTGAGCCACCAGAGCTATATTCCTCCTAGTATTAAAGCTGTTTTCCTGTGTCCCTTGGGAAAGATACAGCCAGGTGACACTGGCAAGGTACATTTATCCTCCCACTGACAGGTAACCTTCTCCATGTCAGAAGAAGGTTAGCATACAGCAAGAGGAGAAAAACACCTTCCTGGTACTTCTGTCAGCAACAGTGATTTTCATACACTGGCCTGACATGCTTTTGACCTGTTAGAGTGGGATCGAAGCAAAAGGTTTGGAGACAGACAGTTAGCTTAGGCAGTGAAGCCCCATGGTGTAAGATGTGAAAGATCCAAGTGCAGCTCCAACAGATGACAGAGCTCCTTGGAAGGTTGCAAAACAGTTGCCCCAGGAAGCATTTGGACTGCTGCAGGCTCTGCAGTAGCTTGGAAGGTTTTATCCCAGGCAGCATAAACAGATGCCTGGAGGCACAGGAGGTGAACACGACCCAGCTCTCCCTTTTTGGGAGGCCAGGCCAGCCATTAACAGGCAGTGCCTCCACAGCTCCCAACCTAAGCCAGGCCTGATCCACCTAGCCCATCAGTTCTGCCTCATTGCCTACACGCAACCTCTTCCAAATGCTGCTGAAAACAGCAGGCTCCTGCAGGAGGCTGGAAGGTAGCACTGGTAAGGTTCACGGGCCACCTCCTGGCTCTCTGCTCTCCAAGCACAGCCACCTTGCCATGTGAAGGAAACTTTTGGCAGCTGTCTGGTGCTGGGAGACAGGGCTTGTTGAGCTTGGCTGAGTAATCCCAGCCTCTCCCGTCACTGCAGCTGCATGCATCCTCTTTCTCCCAACCCAAGGATCACTGCCTCGCTGAATCACTCCATTAAATTGCTAATATCTTATTGTTCTTTAAGATTTTGAAACTTGCTGCGAAACGTTTACAGATAATTTTTTTTTGCCTGCAGTCACTGTGCCTAATGCCCAGTCATTGAGTGCCATATGTGTTTATATGCACTGCAATTTTCCACTTGATTACATTTTACCACAAACACTTTCATCCACTCCACAAAGACAGCAGCAACACATCCATAACATTCAGAGCAGCCCAGACAGACAGAGCCCAGACACAAATGTCTCCACTGGCCAGGGCACTTCAGAATGAGAGATTCCTAAATCCAGCCAACCCAACCTCCAATTCTGAAATCTCCAAGGGCACAAGCACCTCTGTCACCTAAAGGAACATGCAAAGTTAACTTCATGCTCCAGCTTCCCCATTAAGCACTAGGTACTGCTCATAAGTCTGGAACAGCTGTGCAACACGAAGGTGCTTGCCAATAACCAAGGATATATCAGATTTTCCCGTACACAGGGGATGACCCAGGCCACTACAAGGATGCTTAGTGCCTGAAGCTGCAGAAATACAGTAATAGTGCAGCATGCAGCACAGACCAGTTCTGAATTTAGATCCTATACCCCTGAAAGCAGGAGCAAGTTCTTGTTCAGCCTCCAGCTAACCAGGCATAGTCCATCTTGTCTGTAGTGGGGACCACAGCTCCTGATCACAACACCTTCCTGTTTGCAACTAGGCAAGTCACCTCATCACAGCACATAGCACCTTGCCTGAGAACATCTGGCTTAGGGCCACAGTGGTGCTCTTGCAACCAGGCTACAGCCTTCCAGGAGAGGATGGGCAAGAGATGCATCTACACAGCAATACTGACATCCCCATGCAAGCTCACCTATGTCACTGGTTCAGCACAGCACCAAGAAGAGGACACTGGCCCAGCTGCAGTGGTAAGGCCTCTGCAGTAGTGAGCTAAGCCTCAACAACATATGCTGATGTGGCAACACTGCTTTGGTTATACAGTCAAACAGCTCTGCCCCAGTCCTTCAATTTCCCACCCTCTTCACTGCATGGAATGTCACTTCCCTCATTGCAGGGAAGTGACAAGCATCAGCCATGTGATGATCGGGAGCTCTCAATCCATTACCATGTACCTGAGCCTGCCTTACTGACCAACTGCTGACAGACACAGTACAATTTCAGTGAGGAAGCTCTTCATAACCCTGGAGACCAGCGAAAGTAGCCAACAGCATCCTGCCCCAAAGACTTTTGAATAGAAGAGTAATGTGATACTTCCCTTACATTCTGGGTTATTTGGGCTCTATAATCATTCCAACATAAGAGGGATGTGTACCTGTTGGGGTAAATCCAGAGGAGGACCATGAAGATAATGAGAGGGCTGAAGCACCTCTCCTATGAAGACAGGATAGTTGGGCTTGTTCAGCCTGGAGAGGAGAAGACTCCAGGGAGACCTTAGAACAGCCTTTCAGTACCTAAAAGGGGCCTACAAGAAATCTGGAGAGGGACTTTTTACAAGGGCATGTAGTGATAGGGCAAGTGGGAATGGCTTTAAAATGAAAGAGGGTAGATTTAGATTAGGCATTAGGAAGAAATTCTTTACTGTGAGGGTGGTGAAGCCAGGGCACAGGTTGTCCAGAGAAGCTGTGGCTGCCCCATCTCCGGCAGTATTCAAGGCCAGGTTGGATGGGGCTTTGAGCAACCGGGTCTAGGGGAAGGTGTCCCTGCCTGTGGCAGGGAGTTGGAACCAGATGAGCTTTAAGGTCATTTCCAACCCAAACTGTTCTGCGATTCTATGATTTTGTGAGGTGAGGTGAAATACAGCACACCAGGTGATGAGTTCTCTTGGGCATACCCATAGGATTGTGTAATAATCTGGGTCGGAAGAGGCCTCAGGAGATATCTAATTCAACTTCCCTCTTAAAGCAGGTACAATTAGATCAGATTGCTCAGGGCCTTGGTCAGTCAAGTTAATATTTATAAGGTTGGAAACACCACAGCGTCTCTGGGCAAGCAAAATTAAGTTAACAATGAAAGCAACAGTGAGAACCCACTGCTGCATGCTCCCAGGCTCCTCTTTCCATGGTCTGATCTCATAAGGAAAGAAGGGAAGGCAGACAGCATTGTGTTCTGCTTGCTGCTCATGGGTTGGGAGGGGAAAGACACCAATTTTGTCACTGCAGCAGTACGTGATACAAAGCCCTGAGTGCACACAGCAGGTAGGGGCCTTACAGACCTAGATCTCGCTAGGACTGTTGATGATTTAAAACAGGCTTTCGGCACTAACTGTATTGGTTGGACTTGATTTCTGAAGATCTTATACGTTCTCTTCAAAAACTCCAAGGCCTGAGATAAACTCTTTAAGACTTCTGCCATGTTCCCATCAATGTTACCACCTATCACTGGATGTAAAATGCCCACAGACAGACAGTTTGCTGCTGCTAAAGAAATGTCCCATCCCTGTCCAAACAAAAGGAAGCAGCCATAACTACTCCACACTGGAGAAGAGGCATTGAAGCCATTAGTGGTCACTAGCCTGGAAGCCCAAAGGCAATGCTCCTCACCCTGAACACATGAGCACAGGCCTGCAGAAAACAAGCCAGATCAGCGAGCCCAGCTAGCAAGAATAGCCACCACAGTTCTGCTAAGCGCTTGCTGCCTCTTGTTCAACAACACTGCTTAGCACCATCAGCACAAAATCAATATTCCCTTGAAAGAAATGCTAGTTTGGAGGAACTCAGCAGTGACCTTGGCAGAGGTCACTCCCAAGACATGGGGCAGCATGACATGACAGCTCCCTCTGTCAGAAGGAGCACACACTAGCTTTTTCTTCATCTGCTAGGAAGTCCCTGTTAGCTCGTTTTTTCTTTGAGTCTTCCTACCTTCCAGAGGTCTGATGCAGTTGCACACAAGGGGCAAAGATGTTTATTCCAGATGAATTCATTGCCTTCCCTTCTGACTTAGGAGCTGCATCAGCCTTTAGGTCTGCACCTGAAGGGCAACCTTTTCACAAGGAGAAAACAAACAAATGGGAGGTGTAGGAGAGAGGTGGTTTTTCCCTAGCATCTTCACTGAACCCATCCAAGCCTGCTGCTAAAGCCAACTCTTGCGCCTTTCATGCAGGGCAAGAACTTGAGCTCATGTGATGAATAGTGAGCAGTGATGTTTCATAAGAAGGTGTGAGCTTCTCAGAGTCAATTAGGGGTTATCACCTGCCTGGCTGCTACTCCGAGAGCCATAGCTGCATTGAGCTAGGGGGTTTGGCCTTGGGTTGCTGCTTTGTCCCATCTCAAGGGGTGGTGAATTCAAAGCACAAACACCTCATTCCATCTGCCCTGCTTTTTGGCCTACTTGAAGAGCTGTGGAAGTCTCTAGGGCCTTTTTCCAGGATGAGTCTATTCACTGTCTTCCAGGCTCAACTCAGGGGTTATTTACTTGTTTAATACCAACACAAGACTAGAGAGGATCCCTTGGGTCACTAAATCCAGTCTCCTGCCTTAGGATACCTGACCACCTTATGCAAGATCTTTATATCACATTCCATCTGAATCCTAGTGCACCTTCAACAACTTCTTTTCCTTCACTACCTCCTCCACTCCTGTAAATGTTAGTTACAATCCACTGGTCTGCACAAAGGGTTTCTAGACAACCCCAGAGGCCCTATGGTTATCCCTGGGCCTCTCCTTCCCACTGTGAAGGATGTCTGCTTTCACAATACAGTGAAAAAGAGTAACTCTAAAAGTAAGGCATTCTTTGGTTCCATGCTGAGGGGAGAGAGGATGCTGTAAAGCCTGATTAGAGTAGTTAAAAAAGTCCTTTTGGGAACATCATGCACCCTGGTCTACCTAATTGTCATTCTAGTTAGGTGGCAAAGAATTTGCAATAGCATGTACCATGGCCCAAGAGCTTCCCTGAAGGAGGTGAATGGAAGGCATCCTCAAGACAACATGATGAGGCCATGTTGAATCATGGCAGAGACTCAAAGGCAACTTCCTTCCTGTACAAGACAAAGGGGATTTTCCCAAGAAGACTTCCACATCCATCTGAAAAGTCATCCCCATTCTTTTTCCCCTGATGATCCTAGCCTGCTCTTCCTTCTCCTGCAACAGCTTTCCCCTCCAGCCACTCTGTTGGAGGCTGATATTTTTCTGAGCAGCCTGATTTCTTCCCAACTGCCTTGCACTGAAACCAAGATTTGAAGGAGAGCCTGGGGAGAGGGAAGGAGCAAAGTATGACACATGCAAGCTATAGTGAAATGACATATTCATCACAGCTAATGGGGTCCCACATGGCACCCCAACTGGATGCTGCCCCACTGCCCATTTCCCAGCTGGCTCTGCTGGAGTTTCCCCCCTGCTCCCCTCCCCACATTTCTGGTGGTGTCACTCCAAGCGAAGTGGCTGATCTGATTGGTGAGAGAACACGAGTGGTGTCAGAGAAGGTGCTCACAGACATTTCTTGGCCGCCTCAAGGAAATAAAGGCCATCGCTGAGCCTGTCAAAATGATTAATCGCTTACAGGGAATGAGGGGGAGGAGGGAAAGGGAGGGAAAAGGAAGGGGAGTAAGGAGAAGAGAAAGACAGATGGGATGGGGAGAGCTATAAACAAACAGCAGAAGCAGGAGACACAGGATTGCCTCTGTGCTGGGGAGAGGCCAGGGGCCAGTGAACTGGTGGCAGATGAGTGGGTCCTTCGTAGCCCCAAGCTCTACTTGGAGATTCCCACCGCTGCTCACACCCCAGGTTTGCACCACCCCCAAATACAGGTTCAGAGAGCACTAAGGTCTGCCCTGCCAGAGCCGTGTCAGACCTGACAGCACACGTAACATGACCCTGTGACTCCCCAGCTCTACAAATCTTTGCAGTTCATGTGAGCTGACAGACCAGAACCTTATTACCTCAAATGCCAAGCAAGGCCTTACTGCCCCTTACCTTCCAGCTCCAGTGGCTGGCATGTGACCTAAATACCCACTAGCACCAGTAATTCTTTACTGCCAGAAGCATTTTACCCCAGTGAAACACAGATGGATAGGAGAAGCTTCTGAGAGACTGGCAGAGGTCCTGGCAGAGGAACTTGGAGCAGAATCAGTCCATCGCCTGCAGTACTAAGCTGTCCCACAGAAAATGCCCCCTTGGCTGCTATTATAACCCAATGTGCCCTCTTCATGGGCACGGGGACTGCCCTTTTATAGAAGCAAATGGTTTGACCTCACCCCTTTAGCTGCTTTCAGCTCAGCCAGAGCCCTCACACAGCTCACTGCATGAGGCCAGCAGTCCTTAAGCAGCTCAGGGAGCGCAAAGCGTGCAGCAGATCTCATAACACAGATAACCTACATACACTCTCCCTCCTTCCTGGCTTCCCAAGCGGTTTCAAGTCACATCCAAAGATCCTCCCTGTCAAGGCGTCCAGTGGTGAATCCTGACTATTCAAGAAAAGAAGCACAACTGAAAACTGGAGATGGGAGTCACACCTGTGGCTCCTGCCATCCAGCATAGTGACATTCCCTACAGCGACAGCAACACCCTGCTGTGTCCAAGTCTGGGCTTTCTCAGTGTTTACTGTGAGGTGAATTCTGACAGCAACTCCACAATACCACAAGTTGAGTTTCACAAAATGCATGAGCTACACTCCTCCAAATGTAAATGTGTTTAAAATGTTGCTGTGAAAGAGCATCCCTCTCCTCACATGTTTAAGAGGGAAAAAAGTCACTACCTGACACATCTCCCCACCCTGAGCAATGTGATCAGTGATGCTCCTAACTTCTCTCATGATGAGCACTGGATGAAAAGCTCTGTTAGATCCTGTCCTGAGATCCACTGTTTTCTCTTTCATTTTGATTTCCTGTGGTGAACTACGCTAGCCATGGGAAGAGGCTGAAAATCCAAGCTGCTATCATTTGTCTGAGGTCAGAGCCATCTGGGAACAAGACAACATGGCTTCAGCTCTCCCCTTTGGAGGTACCCGCTTTGATTTCCAGTCACAGAAAGAATAATCACCCAGATGGAGACCTCTGCCTCAAGTGAATGACCCAGCCTTACAAAGACAGGAATTGGCACTGATATCAATGAATCCAGTAAGCTTAAGTTTTGAGATGAACCAGCCAGCATTACATGCCCCACAAATAGTCTGCCATCCTCCCTCCCAAGCTATAGCTGCTGATCTAATCAGAGGCAGTGCCTCTTCATGTAAGCAATACCAAAATGTTTAATCTGTCGAGACTTTGAATGACAGTTGTAGGAAGAACAGGTAACAAATTTCCTGTGCACCAATAATTTGACCAAAACTCACAAAAAACAAATAAATGCATATACTGGATTGTACACGGCTGGATGAGGAGCTAAGAGAGCAAATGACAGACGCAGAAAAGTCACAACTACCTTCTTTTCTTTACCTGTTGTGCAGCCCATCAGGTGCCTCCTTGCTCTTGTAGGAAATGACATTATCAGGGAAAGAGCCTGGAACTGGTTTCGCGTTGCTCATCCTAATCTTTCTGCATGCCAGTCAAGGCCCACAGCTGCTCTCCTCTGCACCAGAAACTGCAGGGCTGCATGCAAGGTGTGAGAAAAGGAGACCACACCAACTTAAGTTGTTTCTGTGCTTTTTGCTGACAGTTTGTGGCCAGGCACTGATAAGGTGTTGATGGGACAGACAGATGTGATCACTGGACAGCATGGGATAGATTTTACCTAGCTGCCTTCCTCCACAAGCTTTCCAACCCAACCAAGACCCTTGTTGCTGCTCCATACCTAGGCAGTGGGTGCTCTGTAGAGCAACAGTAGCACTCAGTTACACATCTCATGGACCTCACTGCGGCTCTAGTGGCTGCCTCCATTGTTTGCGGGATATTCCCCCCCCCCCCCGCTTCCCTGCTTCTAACAAAGATTCTGATTAATGATCGCTCATTCCTAATTGTCAAATTTGTCAAATTTCTTTTCCTTCATCCTGTGTCTAATCACCAGTGACAGAAGCCATTACGCAAATGAGAGCAGACGACTTCCCACAACTGTTCTCGTTGGTAAAAGCCTTGTAATTTAAAGCTCTGATTTGTAGAGGAAAGCTGCGTTTCCCCAAGGCGTACGGGCATCTGTTCCACTTACACTCCAAGAGCCTCCACTTCCGCTCCCTCCCCCTGCAATTAGTTCTCTGCTTGCAACAAATATTTGACTTTGTGAGGCAGTAATTAGAACTTACTTTGCATGTGTTTGTCACAGTAACAGCATCTTTTTCCCTTCTCTTCTAGGCAGCATCAATGCAGAAAAGCACTCATGGTGACTTCAGGACTTCCCAGGACAATGGTGACAAAGGTGCCATCTCCAAAACAGGAATAGAAGAAGAAGACTGCAAACCAGAGTGCAAGGAGCTCCTCACACACAGAGGGGAGTCTTAGGGAAAAGCACTTTGAAAAAACCACACATATAAAGGCAGTATCCCCTGCGGCAGTTGCTGCTCTGCTTCCAGAGCTGGGGTCACAACATGGGTTGCACATGTATCAGCCTAAGGGCCTGCCAAGAAACTGTCATGACCACGAGTGCACCATCCCCATCCTAGGATTTTAAAGAGCAGTTGGCTGTGTTCAAGGTTGGCTAATTCATTGATAAGAGCTACTGCAAAGAAAGCAGCAGCAGTCTTGGCCCAGGCCTGTCCCTGTATCCCTCAAGAGCTGCTTTGATGCTGAGGGTCTCCCCCCTCATCTGCACCTGTTGGATTGCCTCTGCAGTGCAGCTATGTCTCATACCTCCTCAACCCTGGCCTGCTGGCTTCACCCTGAATCTGTTTTATCACTCCAAATTTCCTGGGTGATCACTGCAC
Source organism: Pezoporus occidentalis (assembly GCF_034315485.1). Classification (NCBI taxonomy): domain Eukaryota; kingdom Metazoa; phylum Chordata; class Aves; order Psittaciformes; family Psittacidae; genus Pezoporus; species Pezoporus occidentalis. The sequence continues at coordinate 954,928 of NW_026916347.1, forward strand.
TGAGCCTGGTCACCAAGGGGTAAAATAGTGCATCAGTCTAAACACTGAGTCTCTTCTCTTTCCAAGGGATCATGGCTCTTCAACAGCTATAATCTATAAGGATTATTTATCCTCAGAAAAAAAATCCCACTTCTCAAGGAATAGAGAAATGGGGGGGGAACAAGAGAAGAAAGGTATTCAAGGACCTAAGGTAATAAAACCAAACAAGAGTGAAAGAGAAAAATCTTGGAGTCCAATCTGGTTTTCAAATGACAGTTCTCATGTTTCTTCTGTTTCTCAGCACAACCTGAGACACTTCTGGGCTAGCCATGCATGTTACCCAAGAGCCATGTGCACAACAGAAAGACTACAGACTCTAGCCCTTGTGGCTAAGAAGGCCAACGGCATCCTGGGATGTATTAGAAGGGCGGTGGTTAGTAGGTCGAGAGAGGTCCTCCTTCCCCTCTACTCTGCCCTGGTGAGACCCCATCTGGAATATTGTGTCCAGTTCTGGGCCCCTCAGTTCAAGAAGGACAGGGACCTGCTGGAGAGAGTCCAGCGCAGGGCAACCAAGATGATTAAGGGAGTGGAGCATCTCCCTTATGAAGACTGAGGGAGCTGGGTCTCTATAGTTTGGAGAAGAGGAGACAGGGGTGACAGTGTCTATAAATATAAAGGGGGATGTACAGGATGGAGCCAGGCTCTCAGTGGCAAACAGGACCACTGGAACACAAGAGGTTCCACTTAAACTTGGAAGGAACTTCTTCTCAGTGAGACTGGAACAGGCTGCCCAAGTGTGCCTGGACACATTCCTGTGTAAGTTATCTAGGTGTTCCTGCTCTGATCTTTTGAGGTCCCTTCCAATCTCCAGCATACAGGATCAGTCTAACAGACCACTAAGGTCAGTGGAACAGAAGCAAGTGTGCATTCAGAGCATGATGCCAGCAGGCACAGCAGGGAAGGGCGAACACCCATGGTAACAGAAGACTCGTGTCTTTCCTACTACTTCCACATTCACCCTGTCCCCCAAGAGTGTGAGAGGACAATGCCAGTTGTGGTAGCCCAGGTTCAGACAGTTGTCTCTCTTTCCCCCACACTACACCAACATCCCTAATCTCTAATCAGGTCTTCCCCATTTTACTATATGTTAGAAATTTGTTCAGATTTAGCCAACATTTCACTGATGGCAAGATGTCAAGACTGCTGTAGAGTTAATATTACCATAAGATAACACGTGCTTTTATTAGGTAGAGAGGACTCCACCACCCAAGGCTGCTAACATACAGCAGAGGTACACAAACAAAGCCTCCTGCCCAAAATCTCTTTGACCAATGTCTGAATTGGATAAAGGACAACATTGAGAACAAGGTAACCCAACAGATAAGCAGCTGATAGGATACATTAGACAGGATTGTGTAGTTTGCTCCATCATTCTGTCAGTGACCAGAGCATGGTGACTCTATTAAGGTCAGCAGGGAGGGAAATGTGTTCCCTCCTCACACACACTTGTTAGCGACAGGGTTCAAGGATACCATCTTACTCCCAGCTTTCATTTCAGGCTTAGAGAAGTAGTATGGGGAAAGTTGTGAAGACCTATGATAACTCAACTGGTATCGCTGTTTTGAAGGCATAGCTGGAGACCAGCAGCTTTCACCAGCGAAGAACATCAGTGGAGTTACTAGAAACTACTGAAAGGTAGCTTTATACATGCATCTCTCATATAGCTCTCATATACAGCCACTCACAAAATAAAAGCCACACAGTTTGTTGTTCAACATTGGTTGTATTTAAGAACTACACTTCAGAAGGTACCGTGTGTTTGTCACGCCCCACCCCCTGCACACATACCCCTAGCAGAGAACACACAGCTTCCGAATACCATGGCAAGGGGCATTGAAAGCACAAGGTGAAAAGGGAAGGGGCAGGGAGTCAGTCCATCAGTGCATTGTAAATGAGCTTTCACGAAATCAAGTGCAGCAAAACCTGCTCAGACACTTTAAGAGTTAGACCTTTGGCAAATAAAGAAAAAAAAAGCATCCTAAAGTACCATTCTCTCTCCACATGGGATATGAACTCCCACCCTGAGCTTCAAGAGCTGATGGTGTCTAACAAGTAGTACTGGTGACTACTGTGTGTTAACAGCACAGAGATGAGATTTCATTTGAGCATCTTTCAGCCAAGGGCATGTGCCCAGGATTCCTGGGAAGGCCTGGCTTTTGGCAAGAGTCAGCAGCTTAGCCTTTTTTCTCACCTGCCCAAAGGCTGAACACTGATAAGTATCCAGCTGAGTGACCTTCATCTGGGTCTAACCACAGCTCTGGAGAGTCTGCAACAAATAACATGGCAGTCATGACTGGGTGACATAGATACATTTCTTAAACAAGAACCCTGCACATGCCAATTACAATTCATCTGTTCTGACCTGCAAAGCAGAGAGAAAACTAGCCCTTGGGACCTCCTGTTTGAGAAGCCTTTCACCTTTGCGCAAGACAAGCTCACTGCAAGTGGTGCATGAGCTGTCCCACCAAAGGATGGAACATGAGGCCAAAGACACTTCTTGAGTGCCATGTTCTCAATGCTTTTATCAGAATAATGTCAGAACAAGCCCCAAAGAACAACAGGAAAAATGCTGGGAAGTCTCAACAGGATGACTTCCCCACTATTCCCTGGGATGAGATATATGGGCTATGAAACAGCTTCTTTCACCTCTGGTTCTTGGGACCCATTACAACCGCATCAAACATACCAGACCTTTGCACCACCCCCTAAACCAGGGACAGCAGTGCAGCACACCCCAGGGAATAAAAAGCCAGTCTCCATATGAGTCTAAGGCTTTTGTCTGCAAGAGGAGGAAGAAAGCAAAATCATTTTTGAGGGTCATTGCTAAAAATTCTTAAACAGAGGCTTGTCTGGTTCTCTGGTCACTTCCCAGCCTGCCATGTCAAGTCCCAGAACACAAAAAGGATCAAGATAAACTTAACCACATTTAAACAGAAAGCCCTGACCTCTTTCACATGACTGTACAAGGAAGGGAACCACACACTGGCATGGAATAACTGATGGACAGGAGCCACACATCATCACACAAACACGCGCATCTGTGCGCAGCCACACACACTTGAGTTCTTGCAGTTTCAGTAAAAAGGGCACTTTCCCATGTTACTCCAAGGAGCCAGCACCCCTGGTGAGGAGAGAAGAGAGGCTCTGTACCTGTCTGATGCTGCGTTTTGACGGTCTAGCTCGGCACCCCTGGGGAATTTAATCTGAAAATGTGGCTTAACCATTCAAGACTTGGAGAGTGCCCCAGCATTAATGCATCCCTCTTCATAATGTATATCCCCCTTCAACCACACTGCAGCTTCAGAAGAGTGGGAAAGAAGCCTTCACTTTCCAGAAAAAGCTGTTGGAAAGGAGGTTTATCTAGACTCCTACAACACAGATGTTATTTGGAGAGCATTGGATTTGGTGCTCACACACTAGATGAATTCACTCTGATCTCTACCCTGTACTAAGTCCAAAGCATGGATATCCTAAGTTGAAGAAATCAAAGCATTTGTGCAGTTGATCATCACACACAGGCTATGTTTGTTTCCATTTTACAAAAAGGTGCCAAGAGCTGAGCATGGACAGGTCCTCTAACAACAGAGGACTTTTAAACCTATAATACCCATATTACATTCACTGCAGGCACCAATCCACAAACCCAGCCAGGAGGTCCAAACCCCCTGAGGCTGAGGAAACAAGATCACACCTGGTTCCCCTCCAAGGTCTTCTTCAAATGCCTGAAAATCCTGAAGCAACACATCCAAATGCCAGAAATCATGCTCCTTGTTGTGGCAAACAGGGCAGAGGGAGAAAAAACAAGTTAGCGAGCATGAATCCAGCTTCCAGCAAGTGCAGACTCTTTCTTGGGAGGTTCGGTTAAATGAGAATGGAGGATGAATGGGGTACTAACAGTTTTGCAGTTCCAGCAGCCCCCTTTACTGTACTGGGGCAGGGATAGGTCAGGAAACCCATCAGTCTGTTAAGTGCTGCGTGCAATACTAGCGCTCAGTATCTTCCATTGCTTGTGAACAAAGCAGCTCCAACATCAGTCACCCGGCAGCCAGGCATTAGTCATATCGTCCCTTAATCATCATATTCAACAAGGGACCCACCTGTTCAAAGCAAAAACAAATCATTAGCTGGGACAGATATACTGCCATGGCAGCTGCAGAGCCTGCTCCCTCTGCAACCTTATGAGCTGAGCAGCCCAGGACAGAGGATATCAATGCACAAACTGAACCTAAGGTACACCAAATCAATTTTGAAATATCTTCTGCATAAAACACTGGGGCACCCCTGAGCACATCCACAAATACCCTACCAAAACTGCAGGGTTCCCTGCCAACACCCAACTTTTTCCACCAAAATACTGCATCACCAGTATTTGTTTGAAACTTTTTAACTTTCCACCCTAGATTTGCAATTTCTCAGTAGATGCTATTTAAAGGAGCCAGTAGACATCAGGGGTTGCTTTTTGCAGGGCAGAGAAGGAACATTCTTACTTACTGAATCCTCTCTGGTCCTTGGGGTCACTTGGAAGGAACGCTAGGACTGACGATTTTGCTAAGGTTTTGTTTTCAGTCAAGATCACTCCCATTTCTCAGTACTGTCTGATCACTGAGGGAAGTTCAGCATGCTATGGCAATAAAATAATCTCAGGGGAGAGGCACGATAAGTGCGCCAAAGAGGAGTTCCTGAACAGTGGTAAGGTTACAGACCGTAAAAACATTTCTATTCACATCCAGATTTTCCACTTTCAGATGAGCAGGACATCTTCACAAGCATACTTATACAACTTCAATCTGTTTTTCTGAAATACCAGTTGGTTAAAATTGCAAAGAATTCAGAGATGACTGAAGCACATGGCTTAACAGAAGAGATTTATCTTAGTCAAAGAGACTTGGATTCAGCAGGTAAAACAGTTTTGATAAACACTGGGCATTGTTGCTGCACATAAGGCTAAGCAGCGTTTGGGAGCAACACCTTCCTGGCAGTACCCAAAGCCAAAGTACACCTTTCCCCACATACAAGAACAATTACACCATTGTAGAGGTCCTCTCCAGAATTATAATTTAAAGAGCTTGCCTTTTTGCAGCCAAAGGACCTTCTGAAGACAGCAGGAAGAACCATTCACAGCAACAGAGCAACCCTTTCTCCTACCCTCACTGTGACACCTGCAGAGCCAAATAGTTGGCATCTCGAGTTCTGCAATAAGCCATAATGATTTCAACAGCAGTGACTGTATGTTGGCTTTTTTTTTGTACCTCTTGTGGATTTCCTAAGGCTTCTCCCAACATCTTCTCAATGTTCCTCATTATCGCCACTTTCTGATGAGCCTTTAATGGATACTCAATTCTCTTTGGGGTTGGGGCACCCTGAAATATCAAAAATAGCTCATTGCAGCTTCCTGAATTAGCAGATTACTCCACCTTCTCCCAGCCACCTAGTTCTTCACATAACACTCAAAAGGGAGAAAGTAGCTTTCAGCTTTAAAGCAAAGGATTCGGTGCAATTAAGTTCTCATACTGACAACACGTGCCAATACATCTCTACCTGAAAAAAATCCCCTGGGACAGAGCTATCCAGGCTGCGCAGGAAGGTGCTTGTACTCACCTTGTACCAGAAGTTCACAGTGATGGTAATCCCCCCATTCAGGAGAGACTCAATGTGGTGCCACCTGCATGGAAACCACACAGAAAGGAAAAGAAACTATTGCTATAACTTATAGTGAAATACCTTGGATGGATGAGTTCAGACAGCACTAGGCAAGCCTTGCCCTATCAAGACCTTGGAACTTCTGGAAAGCTCTCATTATTTAAATACAGATCCTTTTCTTGTACATGTTAGTGGAGTATTTGCACAATAATGTGGTGTCAAGAAGAATTACCACTCCCATCTGACAGATAAGAAGCAGAAAGAAGATTGGCCCAAGATATCATAGAAAATATCATACTTACTGAAGAAGTCAAAACAAAATTGTCTAAGAGCCAACCCAACACTTTAAGCAGAAGGCATTTTAAATCTCTGTTTGCTGGTCACTGCATCCCACCAGCCTTCTTACCAGTACATAGGTATGTATAGCACATCCCCTGGACCCACCACCGTCTCATAGCCAACCACGCTCCGGAAGTTCGGAAACTTCTCATAGTCAGGATTGTCAAAGTCCACCTAATAGAAGAAAACATTAAGAAACTCAGAACTTACTGCAGTGACAGTCCTCATTATTGGCTCTCAGCATCAAACCATCCTTATCTTCCCTATATAGCTTTTACATTCCCATTCATGTCTGAACTCCACTCCTCAAAGTACCACCAACTTAGACAGGGGTCCTGCAATTTGAGCAAATCTGTGTTTGACCAAGTGATTGCTAAAACAGAAGAAAGTAGTAACTGCAGTCCAGTTGGACTATCAGTAAGGAGATGTTTACAGCCCTAGCACTTGCAAGTCAGGACCAGACATATACTGAAACACCACTAGTTCTTCCAACTATCCTCAGTGTATTCACCAGTTAACAGATCTAAACACAGGTTTTGCAAAAGCTCAGCCAGTGGTGTGTGGATTTAATTTCAGTGTGGTTTCCTCCCATCCAGCATCTTCACAAATGCCCTTTTTTGGCATGGAGAACAGATCTGCTACTCTCACCTGGCTCTGTCTGTCGCAGGGATGGTGCACAGGATAAGGGTAGAGGCATTCAAACTGATCAGGAGGGAACAGGATACACCTCTTATAACCCTTAATCTGAGCAAAGAAGTTCTGCTGCTCATCATAGTGAGCTGGTGTCACATTCCCTATAGAGAGAAGATGATAAACAAGACACTCAGTGTACAGGTATGAAAGATAGAAGCAAGTTATGTTCTTTGCTAAAGACAGCAAATACACTCCCACATATTCTGAAAACTAAACAAGGAAAATGACCACAGGAACATAACAAACTGATCACTGTATCAGTCAGCCTTCATTGAGCAGTTGCTACTCCACTTAATTTCCATTCTAAATCCATATTCAGCAACTTATGCTCTACCATATTACGATTTCCAGCTTGTTACCATGAACAGCAGATGCTGAACACTGACTGGAAACTTTTTCATAAAACACTGTTTAGATGACAAGTTGTGGAACAGACTTTCAAAAATTATTAGTTTAGAGAAAAGGAGTCCAACAGCCTGATTTTAGAAAAAGTCACAGTAGTTTTGCAAGAAAACAAGTAAACAAATTTCTTTGTCACTGAGCTCCCAATAGCAGCACCTTCTCAGTATGATTAACGGTTCTGAAGCTTGGCTGTCACTACTAGATCTTGAATTTAATCAAACCTTTAAATACAGTGCTGCATTTTGTCCCCATCACATTTTGCAGGATGTCTGCTAATTCAGATATTATTCTTTGAGCTTGCTCTGCATATGTGCTTTCACTACAGAGAATTAAGATAACATTTAACCCATAACTTCCCTAAAGAGATCACACAATTGCATGCTCATGTAAAGACACCCCATTCTTTAGCACACACGGGTTCAAGATTCATTTGTTCTTATGCATAAGCTGTTGATAACAGGACTTTAGTGATCATGTTATAACCTTTAAGGAAGTGCTAGTGCAGCACTTTTATAGAATCATAGAATAGTTAGGGTTGGAAAGGATCTTAATATCATCTAGTTCCAACACCCCTGCCATGGGCAGACACACCATGTCCGTAAACCATGTCACCCAAGGCTCTGTCCAACCTGGCCTTGAACACAGCCAGGGATGGAGCATTCACAGCTTCCCTGGGCAACACATTCCAGTGCCTCACCATCCTTACAGTAAAGAACTCCTTTCTTATATCCAATCTAAACTTCCCCTGTTTAAATTTTAACCCATTACCCCTTGTCCTATCATTACAGTCCCTAATGAAGGGTCCCTCCCCAGCATCCTTATAAGCCCCCTTCAGATACTGGAAGGCTGCTGTGTTCTTTTCTCTCAGCTAGTAAAAGAAGTGGCAAAGAAACTCCCAAAAATTAAAAATGACTTGTTGCAAAGGGGAAAAAACATCTGCTGTGAGAACTGAACAGTCAAGAATGGCTAAGTAATTACAACTGGACAACTGTAACTGGATGTGACAGCCATGTGATTACAGGCCATCCCACTTCACAAAACTGTGTACACTCCTTACCCAGGTACTGCGATTACTTTCTACTGGAATGCTCTCCTTGTCAACAGTGTAGTGGTACCTCTGAATTCTAACATGCCTATAAATCAGTCTTCACATGGATTTAGAACTCCACTCTATGCAACCATTTTTAGGATTTATCCATCTTCAAGCTCCCCAGTGCCCTCTAACCTTCTTAGAAGAAACTCAGCTCTTAACTGAAAGAATTCCTTCCCACAGTGTACCAGCTCAAAGAAGAACAAATGCTTCACAGAATAATCGACACTTCCTCCTGTGTACACATTCAACATGCTAAGAAGAAGCTCAGAATAAATTACCAAAAACACAGCTTTACCAGCATCACACAGAACTTTTCCATAAGCAGACAATCCATGCATTCACAGTACACGCCTAGGGAAGCACAGGCTATTTCTTTGGTTATTTCCACTCTGTAATCCAAGTTAAGTTGTGACAGCCCAAAGCTTTAAACCATCTGCTCTGACGGAACGCTTCTAAACTAATGGAAATTCCATCTGAAAGACCTTCTGGAACTGAAATATAGAACTGCTGACCAAATCTTTGCCCTTTCTCCTCAGCGCAGAGGAAAATGCTTACCTTCCATGCCAATAAGAAGCAAGTTAGAAGTCAGTTGACCCCAACCACGTTTCCCTTGCTGCTTGTTAATCCAGTTCCAGTTGAAACCAAGGAAATCCACCACAATCTTCCTTCCAACTGTGTCATTGAGGGTTTGCTGCAGATATAGCCTGTATTTTCCCAGATAAGCAAAAATCAAGTATTAAGTTTTGTAATGAACATAAAGACCTATCTCTGCATCTCTTTAGACAGATCTCCAAGCAAAGGGACATAATTCTCAAGATTCTGTTCTATCACCACATACCATAAACAGCTCTGGAAGGAAAGAGCTTCAAAGAGTCCGCAAACTTTGCTGAAAGACTTTTTGGTGCAGAAGGGAACAGAACTCAGTTCTGCTTGAACAATCACAAGGGGAAAAGGTCATTTTAGAGCAAGAGCAACTCGTTTGCAGTGCAAGAGCAGGATACTGTAAACAGACTGGCCACTCTCAAATATCAAACACACTCACGAATAACCCCCACATAAATACTACCACTTTAACTCATCTGTGATAACAGTTACTTCTTCTGCTACAAGTGTGTGAGAGCAAAAAAGGGCTCAGGAAACTCAGCACATTTCAGTATTGAGTTACTTTAAAACCATGTTTATGTTTAGACATAGAGAATCAGCAGAATCAAACATCTGTATTAGCAATTGCACTATTACAGACTGTCTGCAATGCTGGCAGAGAAATGCATTTTTAAGCTCAAGGACTGCTTTTTCTCTTCGAAAAAGCACACCCAAAAGTAAGAAAGAAGAGAAAGTCACACATGAGAAGTGGACACAGGCATTGAGTTGCTTCCAATTAAGTATCACTAAGTCCTTTTAAAGGGCTGATAAAGTTAACTGAGGGTTTAAGTACAGTTGTCAGTAGTTATATTCTGTGTAAATGTGAAGCTCCTCTCATTATCTTACAGCTCTGTTAGTAGCGCAGGCCATTACCACCACCAAACACAGAGCACATATGCAACCTTTCTCATGTTTCTGAAAGAGGGTTGGCACCAGCTGCCTTGGTATTCTGTAAAACAGGCTGAGCACTAGGGCCTGTAACTTTTATCAGATACCAAACTCTGTCAAAAACAAGTGAAGCTCAAGGCCTTCTCTATGCAAACCCTGCCTTGGACAAAAAGGAAAGAGAAGGGAAAAGAATAAAAATCTCTGCAGGTAATGTGAAGAGTTTGATTAATTAGTGGGATGACTTTTTTAATCAGGTAACAAGGCTGCTGTCAACTAGCAGCCCTGCAGGATCAACACTCACTAAAGAGAAACTTAACCCCTACTCAGGCTGCAGAAACAAAGAAACCTCCACACATCACTTACCTCTCAGCACTCCCTTTCTGTTGAATTTCTTTGAGTCTGTCCACAAACTCAGCAAACTTCATCTCTTCCCTGCTTGATTTGGGCTTGAAGTTCTTAAAATTGGCCATCTTCTTCTCATCGTAGTACAAGAACTTGTGTGTGCTGGCACTATACACTGAGAAGTCCCCATTGCCAATGTTTTCCTGGAGGTAGTCCAGGTCCCATTTCAGAGCAGGATAAACCAGATTCGTATCTGTCAGCACCACTGGCTCCTGGAGAGAAACAGGAAGCCTATTGATTCAAGTACCTCTTGAACTTGAGAACGATCACATTCATTACTACAACCACACAAATGCTCTTTGAAAACAAAGAATTGGAAAAGGTGTTTACAGTAATTGGATACCTTGGTCTGGGGAGTAAAATCAAGCAAAACATGACTGGAAGCTTTAAGGAAGTGGTGGCCTGCTCCCACAGAAAACTCCTGGTAGCAATGGGACAGATTCCACTACCTACTTAGTTAATCTCTAACACATGAGGTTAGACAAACACTAGCTGGGAACAGTTTCTGCTCCTGCCACGTAGCAAGGAAATGCAGTATATTCTATCTGTTTGTTTCCAGCCTCAGCTATGAAGGGATAAATACTGACAAAAAGGTATCTCTGAATCCAAAACCAGCACAAATTTCTTTTTTCACAGGGGATCACAGCCAACCCAAAACCCTGACATTACCCCATCTCTTCTACACAAAAAGAAAAACAAAACAGAAACAAACCAAACCCCACAACACTACAAAAGAAAGAGAAAGGACATCACCTATCTCCTCACCTATACACAGTTAACAACCTAATGCAGAAGGACAGCTGTTGTGTTTCCAAGGTGTGCATGCACAGCTTGCTTTCTTGCAGGCTTTCTTTAAAAACAAAGTCATACACCAATGTTACCAGAATGAGACTGAGCTTATCCAGAACCAATGCAAAACCTGGTATTGCAAGGCAACCCTCACACCTGTGGCCACTCTCGCTTATAACATAACAAACATGTGCCCATACACAGTATTCCCACAGTTTCCATCCCGACAACTAAGCACTTAAAGCAAACGTTTCCTGTAAATTTCAGGACTCAACTCTGCAGCACCACGAAGAAACGTTCACTAAGAGAAACGTGCCAGAGGCGAATACCTCCGGGACGGCATCCGGAGCCAGGAGGGCTGACGGGCAGGGCTAGCAGCCCCCACGCCGCCAAGCACAAGCCGCCGGCCCAAAGCCGGGCTGGGCACCGCTGCTCACCTCACCTCGTTCTCGATGAGCTCCTCTGCGCGGGGATCGCTGTGGCTGAGCCGCGGGATGGGCCGCGTCTCGAAGGAGTAACGACGGAACTGGGAGTCGCTCCAGCCAGGCCCTGCCGCTACCGCCGGGCCCTCCCGGCAGCCCGGGGTCGCCGCCGAGGAGGAGGAGGCCGCAGCCATCGCAGCCTCCACCGGAGAACCCGGAACTAGAAAGCCGGAAACGGAAGTTGGCCGACAACGGCAACTCCGGAAACGAGGGGAGAGGGCGGGAGGCTGTGGGGCACCATGGAGAGGGGAGGAGGGAGCGGCGGCGGCGACGACGTCGGCGAGCAGCGCCCCCGCGCGGGGGGAGATTGGTGTCCGTATCTGCTCCCCTCCGCCTGTTGGCCCGTCCCGGGGTTTTGGGGCATCTTTGGATCTGGGAGCACACGCGGGAAAAACCCACTGCAGGAATCAGGCGGGATCGCTGTGCTCCTCGTGTCTCGTCGCTTTGCCGCCCTGCACGCCTTCAGCTGGCAGCCCGGGCCTCGCGACGGGCTCCTTGAAGCTGCTCCACCACCACTTCCCTAGGGAAAAAGGCAAGTGTTGTGTGACTACATCAGTTTAGTAAGATTTCATGAGCTGTGTGCTCAACGTCAGAGCTATTGAATTTGTGTGAGTTTATTATGTGAGGCAAAGTCTACATTTTGCTTGTAAGCTGCAAGCACCCAGAACAATGATAGCTCTTTCCCAAGAATGAGTGCCGTGTTGGCCATCAGGTCTTGAGAACATTTCGGTCATTCAGTGATTTTCATTTTACAGTAGATGGATTTGGTATTCTGGCTGTGTAGAACTTTACTTTCATGAGAATAACATGATCTATTTTCCTCTGCCCTTCCAAAATGTATTAGTATGCTTAGTTTACATGAAAATGCATGCCCATCGCTCTTTAAATCTACACGACTTCTCCTGTACAGATTAAGAAAAATCTTTACAACACATTTGCAAATATATTTGGGTGCTTAAGAAGCTTGAGCCACAGCTGTGAAAGCTTGAGCCAAGCTGTGAAAGACTCAGACATAAGCCATAAAGTAAATACCCAGAGGTGAAGAGCAAGTGCAAAGAGCAGATGACTACGATCCAAACCTGCAGCAAGCTCTTGAGCCCAGATTGACAGTGCAGCTGTCCCCACTTCCAGCACAACACTGCTGTCCCCAGCATGCCGCACGCTGCAGAGGTGGGACAGGCATGGAAATTGCCAGCAGCTTCTGCAATGGAGGGTTGAGCTCCAGTTATTAGGTAACTAACTGACATACTTCACTGCAAATTTGGTTGCAAGAGAGTTGGCTGAATTAAGATACCATCCCTAAAACAATGTGATGAGGCCTTTCTTTGGGATAAGTGGAAGAATCCTATTCTAGCCTGTGACAATGCCCCCACCTCAGGCACACTGCATCTCAGATATATTCTTGTGATTCATCGCTCTCTTCATTCAATTAGTAGGTGTACAATTAATGTTGTTATTAGAAGGAATAGCTCTAATGACAAATTGTCGCTGATAGTTTTTGAGCTGCAAAAGTTTATAATGTAGATCCTTATAGAGACATTACCCATTATGGCTGATGTGAATAACTGAAGGAAAATGAGTTCAACTACCACAGAGTTTACATAATGAAGTAAACTGCAAAAGCCTTTAATGCTCCTATCGATTTTATCTGCAATAATGTATTGCTTGTTTGAAGAATAGCATCACTAAATTAACGCACCATTTCAGCTGTTCGAATTTCCCTGGCTGCACAGGGATAAGACGATTACATTTGGGTATTAACTTTAATAATATTGATACTGATACAAAGCAGGCAATTTGCATAACGCCGCCAGCCACAGCATTGATCCGGCTGAGCATCGACCCAGCTCTCCGCAGGAGGCTGCCCCGCATCTGCAAGGTAATACCTGACATAAATTCCCATTATCCCGCTCCAGACGATGACAGAGCGAAATATCGCACTGATGCCCTTTCCGTCCATTAGCTGTTATGTCGATATTATAACAGCAGTGACTGATTAATTAATTTATGCCCTGCACCGGAGGGAGGGTGTGCTGTACACTGCCCTAGCCCGGCCTCCCGCTCTAGCCCCGCCCCTATAACCACGCCCACCCCTGGATAGCCCCGCCCATCGCCCGTGCTCGTATGTCCCTACCGGCCGCCGTCGGCCGCGCTTGCGCGGTTTCGGGCATGGCGGTGGCTGGGCTCCGGAGTGTCCTCTGGCAGCGGGCAGCTGCCCGGCTGCAGTTGGCGCGGGCTGCCGTGGCGGAGCCCGCGGGGGTGCGGGCGGGTGAGTGAGCGGGGAAGAGGCAGCGGCACGCTTTGACAGGCGGCGGGGTGGGTGTCCTTGAGCCGGTGGCGCTGGGGCCGGGCTGTGAGGGCAGCGCGACCTCCCCGGCCCAGCCGCCGCTGCCGGCGGGGCGCGTGCCCATCCGGCCGTGTTGCTCTCCCGGCAGCCTCGCAGATGACCCAGGACATGTTGCCCGGGCCGTATCCTCGCACGCCGGAGGAGCGGGCAGCTGCCGCGAAGAAGTACAACATGCGGGTGGAGGATTATGAGCCCTACCCTGACGACGGCTTCGGGTGAGCTGGGGTGGTCCGGTGACCAGCAGCATCTGTGGCTCTGTGCTTCTGGCTTCTGATGAGCTCCCGCAGGTGCTGTGAGCTTAGAGCTTGAAGGCACTTTTAATATAGGAACAGGTGGAATGAGTTGGAGATCCGCATGACTAAAATGCTGTATGAGAGGCTTTGTATGCTGATGTAATGCAGGGCTAACAGGGATGAATCGAAAGCTATCTCTAGAATAAAAATTTCAGGAAGTATTTAAGTGTTAGGGAATGCTGTGGCATGGGCAAACCAGCTACAGTTCTGTTCTTCACTCTAGCTTGCATTTTCTTCCAGCTAGCATAGCCTAAAAGGACACACTGGGGGAATGCTCTTTGCTACAGTGACATCAGTAATGGTTGTGGTAGTTGCATGTATGCATCTAAAAATTCATATTCATGGAAGCTGTAAAATCAAAGCAATGCTCCCATTTTCATAAGCCTATCCTATAGTGTCTCCTATAAAATATGTCTAAATTAATACAGATTTCTTATATGTTTGGGAATTTTTTTGTCTGTTTCTCACAGTTATGGTGATTATCCCAAGCTCCCTGATAAGTCTCAGCATGAGAGAGACCCCTGGTACAAGTGGGACCAGCCAGACATGAGGCATAACTGGGGAGAGCCGGTAGGAATGCTAGTAGCACTTTTCAAGCTGCTAATCCATACTACTGTTATTAAATGCTAACATGCACATCTTTGTTAGTGCTTTCTGTTTAATTCTTTGTGTAATTGCATTGCCAAGTTCAGGTGTGTGTTCCCTATGCAAGCATGGCATGGACAATTGGTCATTTGGATGGAGGCTATAGCCCTCAGGGTAGATATTTTGAAGGCACTGAGGACTCTTAACGTCTTATTACGTATGAGGAGGGAGACTAAAAAAGTTTATCCGTAGGAAAACGCTCATCCATTTTCTGTGCCTGATCTGACTCGGTATGAGAGTTTAGTTCAGAATCATTTAGCAAAGAAGCCATTGTTTAAGTAAAGTCCTATTAGTACAATGGTAGTAGCTATTGCTGCTTTATTACCCCAGGGTTTGTTTGGTGGGTTTTTCTTCTGGTTTTTGTGGGCTAGAATACAAATAAGGTGGTTTTCTCTGAAGAAATTTTGCAAGATATCCTTTAGACTTTGAAAGTTAACATAGGTGCTCAATTTCTCTTAAGTTCTTCAAACTCCTTGTCAGGATTAACTTTTCAGTTAGTGCTGGATCTTTCTGTGAATGACTGCCATCTAACTGTGATTATGGAACTTTGTGATTGACTTGACCTCTTCATACTAACAGTAGAGACAGTAGCAGCAGGTACCCTACTTGTTTTGAGAAACCAGCCTCCAAGTGACAGGTAGTTGCTTCTTTGTTTGAAATTACACTGCTACTTCTGTTTGGGTATGTTCTATAAATGAGGGTACCAGTTTATACCATGCCTTTTCAATGGTGTTGGGAAACAAATATAATACAGTGATTATGTATACAAATAAAAGCTGCTGCTACCCTGTAATTAAGCATATTACCTGGTGTAAGTATAGGATGGAATTTAAAGTCCTGAATTTTACTGTAACTGACAACTTGCTATGACTGTAGGTAAATCACTTGCCTCCTCTGTGGCTTTAACTCCATTTTCAAGGTGGAGGTGAAACAGCTTCTGGCAGTTTTGTGAATGCTGTAAAACACTTTTTCCCTTGATAAAAGCAGCTTTGAGCATGGTTGGTAAATGTCTGGTTTTCTTCTGTTCTTTAGATGCACTGGGACTTTGACATGTATACTCGGAACCGTGTTGATACATCCCCCACTGTAGTACCCTGGCACATCATGCGCAGACACTTCTTTTTCTTTCTGGGTACCATGCTGGTCATGTTTGTTATTGGAGGGATGTATCCATCTTATATGCCTGTGGTGAGTGATGTCCTTGGGTAAAGGGAGGAAAAGTAGGTGTGTTTCTTGTCACTGCTGGTACCCAGACGAGTAGTTTTGCTGAAGCATAATGATTGGATGCAAAATGCTCCTGCTGGCAGGAGCTGGGCCAAGGGGTGTCCTGTGGCCTCGTCCAGCCTGAGTTGTTGTTTTGACCGGCTTGGCTCAGCTCACAGGTCAGGTTCTCTTTCATAGTTAGCAGTTCCTGTTCCCAGGGAACTAATTTTAAGCTATGCTTCTTACAGTACCCCTTCTTTGATCTAGGTATTCTCATTCACTGTGCTCATCTGCTGGAGGGTGATGCTTTATTTCTTCTTTTGCCCTGTTTTTAGTTATATCTCATGACCTGTATCAATTGGAATGTACTTCTGAAAAATACATCTGAATAATACACAAATAGGTTTTGCAAAATATTATCCTCATGCTGTCGGATGAACTGTTGGTTAAGTTTAAATGCAAGACCACTTTGATGTTTCTGTTAAAGGACATGGGTTTATATGAAGAACTCTGTCACTGAATTTACTTCCCTTATACTCTAATATTCCTACTGAAGCAGTTAAGAAATAGAAATTTAAATTGGAAATAACAAGCCTTGATTTGGGTGGGGGTGTGATGGGATACCCCTTTGTTTGCTTGGTGAATTAATTTGCCTCTCTTATAGGGACCGAAGCAATATCCCTTCAATGACCTGTATCTGGAGAGAGGAGGAGACCCCAATAAAGAGCCACCAGTGGTGACACACTATGAAATCTGAAAGTTGTTGGAGTGCTATGCTTTCCTCTGACACCAATGCTGGGGATGGCATCTTCTCTAGCATTCACTGTGTTAACACTTGTCCTTCAAGGTTTAACCACTAACTGCAGTGAAATAAACCGATGACATCTACTGTCCTAGTTGTCTTCTGTTGGTTTGAGAGAGCTGAACAGTGGCCAGTGAAATTAAATGACCTTTGCCATTTTTTCTAGATGGCATTGTATTGTTGGGGAAAACTTCTGAGAGCAGTCCTAGAACTGCTGCTAGTTTATATACCTTGTGCACAAACATTCCTCAACTAAGCCTGTCTGTGAAGGAGATGCTGCCTATTACCCAGTGGCTTACAGCAGGTGCTGCTTGATGTTGAACTCGAGTGTCATAATTTAATGTGAAATGACAGGCAGAACCAGACCGGCAAGTGGTGGTGCTTGGATGTCTCGTACTGTGTGAGTAACTCTTCATCCTTACTGGCATTGATCTCTTCCTGGTTTAGATGCCTTCTCAAGTGAAGCTTTACACAACCAGTAGGGAGCACCAGTGAGGCACAGAGTCTTGCTGTGTATAGCTTGAAGTGTCCTGCCCAGCTGTGGGCAGCAGTGGTACGGAAAGGCTAATAAGCAAGTCCAGTTCTGGCTAGGCCTCTTCTCTGCCTGGGCTTTGGTCCAAGAGCGCAGATGCTCAAGTTGCTCCTGTGTGGCCCGAGTTCGTCCACGACTGTTGGCATTGCATCTGATCCATGAAGTCTGTCTGTCTTGCTGCAAACCACTGGTCTAGGGCCTCCTAATGCATTCATTGATAGTTTGCTTGGGAAGGTTATATATGCAAATTGATTAAGGTCCTAGATGTATTCAGCTCCATTCTTCCTTTACCATAAGTTTTTCCTCTTGCTACTGGAGGGGAGGCAGTACTGATTTAAAGTGAAAGTTTTCTCAACTCCCCTGTGCTGTTTTAGGCCCTGCTGTTTGGCTGCAGGAGTGAGTAATCACAGAAGGCTAAGGGCTTGGACTGTTCTGGGTGCCTCCTGTAAACTATGTGCTGTGCTCTCCTCTGAACACCCTGTCATGACTTGCAGTTCCTTGCTTTAAGAGAAGCAGGTATTTGGGGACAGTGATCCATGATTTTTTGATCTATAAAGATTTTTAATCCCAGATTGTAAAAGTCAGTTAGCTTGATCTGTGTGAAGGGGTTTCTGTAAGCATGTAAGTTCAAGGGGGTTGCATGATAGAATGCTAGGACATACAAATATTTATGCGTAATGAAAACTAACTTTTTTGAAGGTGCTGAACAATCATGATTCATCCTGGCGTCTGTAAACTGTCACCTTCTCTTCTAGTTACAGAAATGCTTAATTCTGAATTATGGACAATGTCATTTAACCCCAGAAGGGTTTTTAAAGTATTTTTTTGAGCTGTGGGGACCTTGAAACTGAATTATTTGAAAACAAAGTATTTACACAGGAGAAAAACATCTTTTAGGGGTTCTCTAGTAAGAATTACCATTCCATAGCAGTTATGTGACAGCAGTATATACAATGTGAGAGTTGTAAAGAGTCTTCTAGTAAAATGGAAATTATAAGAGCAGTAATGGGATGGGAGCTTTATCTTGCTGTATGCTAAATGATAATGCAGAAGTGGCACAGAGGCAGGTTGAGGCCCATCTGCCTTATTTCATAGCATACCACATGGCTGCCCTGCCCCAGCACTGTGTGGCCTCTTTCAGAGTTTCACACCCAGCCTGTATCTAGCCAGTAACTTAATGATGTGTTTTCTTGTTTTTATGGGTAAGGCATGTGGGTAGGGCAGAGTATGGCCAGAAATCCTTAAAAATGGGGTTTACGGTGTGGGCAAGTGTTCTCAAAACAGGAGAGCGGTGGAGGTCTGGATCCTTCTGGCTTTTATGTTTTATTTTTCTCCCTGGCGACTAGAATGCTTTTAAGAAACCCAATTTCTAAGCCTTTATTTCTAAACCTTTCCCTTCTGCATTCCCTCTTGGGAAGGCTCGAATCTGTATTGAGGCGACATTCTGAGAGGTTGACTTCAGAGGCAGCAGACACGTGCTCCAGTTATGGTGTTCCTTGGCCTACAGCGTGAATCATTTCGGACTCGTGGATGAAGCATACTTTAAGTGTCATTACAAAGGTGTTTGGGAGCCCTGTGCTGAGCTCGGCTGCTGCTGAGGTCCCCGGTTGTGGTGCCGCGGCAGAGGAAGGGACACCCCGAACCTGGGCAGGAGAGACCGAGCCAGCCCCCCTCACGCACGCACACACGCACACTTTCGGGTCACAGGGAAGCGCGGCTGTGGCCCAACCAAGGCATGGCTCCCGCGCCCTTGCCGGGGTTGCGGGGTCTGCTCCCGCCCTAAGCGGCGATCCCGGTCGTACCACAACTGCCGGTGCTCGCCTCGGCGCCTGCGCGGGCGCTGCGGAGGTGGGGTGTCGGGCGGTGCTTCGCGGACGCCGCCTTTTCGGCTCCCGGCGGCCACCGTTGGCAGAGCCTTTGGGTGTTGGAGCCACTGAGTCTTGGGTCTCCGGCGCGGCAGGGACGGCCAGCGAGCCGGTAAGGGCCGCCGCCCGCTTTCCTCCCTTCTTCCCCGCCGCCTCCGCTCATCTTGGTCTGATGCGAGTAGCTGCTCCTGCCCTCGCACCCTTCAGCCCCGCCACCAGGGGTAAGGGCCCAGGAACGTTCACGGGCCGGGCCAGCTCTGCCTGCTGCGCCCCTGCCCTCCCAGGGCCGGGCCCCTCACCTCTGTGTCCCCCCCCCAGCCCTGGCCCGCTTTGCTACCTACCGGCCCTGGTGTCGGTGTGCAGGCTCCGTCCCCAGGTTCCGTGGTTCTGTTCCTAGCCCTGTGTCCCGGGAGCCCCGGTAGATTGTTTACCTTCTGCCGGAGGGCCGGCTCCTGGGCAGCGTCGAGCAAGGAGCGCCGAGGGGTGGAGCTGAGCTGTTTGACATGGGCCGTGGAGGGGCCTCTGGCGTGGCCGAGAGCCTGTTTGTGACACCCGGTGTTTTCCATCAATGCTTTTTTCCTGGGCCTTCCCTCTTTTTCACTATCACACAGTGCAATGCTGTTGAGCAGAGCAGGCCGACTCGATATGTGTGCATGCACTGCTATCTGTACAGCGCTGTGATGCTTTAGCAATAGCTTTTGAAAGTGCTCAGAGCACAAGAAGTTTTTTTATGTACCATGGGAGCTGTCATGGAGGAATGTGCTGAGCCCTGCCCTGCAACAACCCAGCCTTGCAAACACCGATTAGCAGAGATTAGTGTCTCTGTGCCTTCTGTGATCGGGGTTTATAATAAGCCCTTATGACAACAGCCTGGTTTTAGGGTACTGGGGAGCTGCAAAAGGAGAGTGTCAGCACAATTCAAAGGAAAGGGGCAGTACACAGGTTTCGTATTGATGCTGGGATGTGGAGACAGTAGGGTGGTTTGTGTTTTAACCATTGTGTCGTGGCTGAGAGGCCTTTTTCAATTCTTAGGGTGGCTGCTTGTCATCTGTGTGACCTTGGACAAATCTTTTTTGTTCTGCCCAAGTTCCACCTTTAGCTAAGTGGGTTCAGGCTGTCAGCTCCTTTGGGTGCTGCATGGGAAGTCCAGTGTTAGCAGGACTGTTCAAAGAGAAATGATTGGGTGCCCAGTGCAGGAGGAAGATTGGGAAAGTCAGTAGGAGGGGATTTCTGATTGACAGTGTTTGGGTGGTGCAAGAGAGAGGAGTCACTAGAGTGATACCAGTGATGATTATCATGGCAGCTTTGAGGGTCAATTAGTTGATACAACAACCACATAGTCTTTTAGAATCTAAAGTTGCAAGTATTTCAAGTTAACGTATGTTAACTTGAGAGTAATTTTTGCCCCTGTCAGCACTGTTTGCATGGTCCACCATGATCTGAGAACATGTGCTTTTACTTTTCACTATTTTATCTGCATGCACTCCATTTCCCACTGGTGGGAGTGCTCTGATCTGCTGGGTTTTGCTGTGCAGACACTGTTACCTTTTAAGGACCCTGTGCAGGAGAGGATGCAGGGAAATAATGTGGCTCCCTTTGGGACTCAGATTTGTTAATACTTCAGAGCTGTAATCGGATGTCTGTAGGAGAAGGAGGGATAGTCGTGATTAATTAATCGGGGGTCCTGAGTAAAGCATGAGCTTTCTGAGAAGTCTCACATGCTGGTTTGGGAGGTATCAGCAGGTGGCAACATCTCCCTGAAAATTCTCATGTGGAAGAGTTGAATACTTGTAAATTTTTCTCGGGTAGCCTCAAGAGGTTGCTAAAGAGGGGCTTTTTGCTGCTTTAAGGATCGGGAGTCCTGCGCTGGATACATGGGTACAGACATGCACTGTGTGTAGAAGGATCACTTACCTAAGAGTTAAATCAGGATTTTAATATTTTTTCTTTTTTTTTTTTTCCTTCCAAACTGACACTTGTAGCCCAGCATCTGAGCAAAGGGCCACGTGATTCAGACCATGAATTAGCTGTCAGCACAGCTAATAAAAACAGTGTCAGGTAACCAAGGAGAAGTTAATCACAGCAAGCTGGCAAGATGCAGAGTGTTGTGCTGTACTCCCTGCTGACAGCTTTACTTTATTCGGCATGATACCATGATTGGATAGTTAGCAGCTCTGTTTAGCTAGAGTTATGAGACCACACTGCAGCCAAGCTCAAAAGGTTTTGAAACTGCACGAGAGTGACCCTGCTAGTCTGTGAATGACTACAGACGCGCATCATTTATGTTGCTGACATGCCCAGAAGGCCTGGGCACAGTCTGGGATAGAGAGGTGCTGGATCCTTTTGCCTCAGCAAGAATGAGATCCTATGTGGAACAATAATTTGCATTTATTCTCAGTTTTGCAGCCTCCTGGCTGCCTGTTGTTGATGTTTGAATTTCAGTTATCCTGCTACATTATTGCCCAACTAATCTCTCTCTAGTGACATGGGGAAGTCGTGCTCCCATTTTACAGGTGTCAGTTAATCCATTCAGGGTAAATAAAATGAATTGTTGTCAGAGCTGAGATTGAAACCCAGCAGCTACTTCTGGATCGTTTCTTCTCACCTTCTGCTGTTTACAAAGTCAAGCAGAAAGTCAAATGATTTTTTTCCGTTTGCTTCTCAGAGGAGTGAGAGCAAAGTACATTAACTGAATTGGCGTGGGCTAGCATTGCACTTTGTTTTCTGTTGCCACGTCACTTTTCTGCTTGGAATTTAGCCTTCCCTGAGATTCCTTTTGCGTATGTGTACACTGACATCAGCTTATTCAGTGAGAGCAACTAGTGCTTTGCAGACACATTTGTTTAAATTAGTTTCTGCAGCTCAGTTAAACCAACCTGGACTGAAGACCTGAGTATGTTGTTTAATGTAGATCCCATTCCTTTTCCTGAAACTCTTCTGTAATTGGAGTATATGAAAGAGAGAGCTATATATGAAACAAAATCTGGGGTCAGACAGCTGGGATTGTTTTGGGGTGGTTTTTTTTGTGTGGTTTTTTTTTTTTTTTAATTAATCCCCCAAAATACCCTAATTAATTCCAGTAAAACTCTATTCACGACCTCAGGAAGTAGCAAGTAACTTCTTTCTAGTAAGAGCAAATTGTTCTCATGTTATCCTGGTAAGGGGGATATTTTGTTACTGGTGCAGTTATTTTTGTGTTGATTTTATCTGCCTGTTCTAACCACTGTGTCAATTTTTTCCTAGAGCCTGGAAGATGAAGTTAAAGGAAATTGAGCGAACAGCTGTCCAAGCATGGAGTCCAGCAAACCACCACCCCATTTACCTAGCAACAGGTAAAGTTCTTCACAGTTTGTTGACTACTAAAGTGTGAGTCACAGAGAGATCTTATGTACAGTTGGTTTGAACTTTCAACAGCTCCCACTTTAATAATCTCTGGAAAACCTACTAGCAATATACTGAGAATATTGCAGCCTTTATGCTTTTTAAAGTGCCTGGTAGAGGATTATGTCTGTGCCAGACTTTGACACCTTAAAGGCTAGTGATTTTTCAAGGGGTGGATACGTGGGGGTTTTGATATAACTTCCAGTTAAGTCTGCATGAGCGCTTCACCTGCGTGCCTTGAAAAATACTTGGTATGTCCATGGGGAGAAAAAAAGTTCTTTTTGGTCATGTTCATTCAAGCTCACTTTTACTCCTGTTCGTCTGCAGTCATTATCACTGGCTTGGCAATCAAATAATAGAAACCTCTTCTCCCTAAAGTTGCCTGTTTTGGTTAACATTCAATTTTCAATACTTCTGCAAAACCTTACATTTGAATTTTGTTGATATTATTCATCACTGTTAATTTTATTTCCTGAAGCGCAAAGTCAGTCTCTTTACTGAGTTGGCAACAGGTGAGTTTAGTGTCTGTGTGGAACTGACAGTTTGGATTGTTATACTGGGTGTGCATGGCAAGGTTTCGGTAGTGGGGGCCTACAGGGGTAGCTTCAGTGAGAAGGTGCTAGAAACTTTCCCTGGGTCCAATAGAGCAAATACCAGCCATTTCCAAGACAGACCTGCTATTGGCCAAGCCCATCAGTGATGGTGGTAGTGCCTCTGGGATAATGTGTTTAAGAAGCTGAAAAGTTACTGTGTAGGAACAAATGCAGCTGGAGAGAAGAGTGAGAAGAAGCAGTTCTGCAGACACCATAGTCAGTGAAGAAGCAGGGGGAGGAGGTGCTCCGGGCACCAGAGAAGAGATTCCCCTGCAGCCCGTGGTGCAGACCATGATGAGGCAGCTGTGCCCCTGCAGCCCATGGAAGTCCATGGTGGAGCAGACCTCCACCTGCAGCCCCTGGAGGACCCCACACTGACACAGGGGGATGCCCAAAGGAGTCTGTGACCCTGTGGGGAGCCTGCTGGAGCAAGGTCCTGGCAGGACCTGTAGCAGCATGGAGAGAAGAGTCTGTGCTGGGGCAGGTTTGCTGCAGGACTTGTGACCCCATGGGGGACCCAAGCTGGAGCAGTCTGTCCCTGAAGGACTGCACCCCATGGAAGGGACCCACACTGGAGCAGTTCATGAAGAACTGTAGCCCATGGGAAGGACTTATTCTGGAGAAGTTTGTGGAGGACTGTCTCCTGTGGGAGGGACCCCAGGCTGGAGCAGGGGAAGAGTGTGAGGAGTCCTTCCTCTGAGCAGAAAGGAGCAGCAGAGGCAACGTATGATGAACTGACCATGACCCTCATTCCCCATCCCCCTGTGCTGCTGAGGAAGAAGGAGGTAGAAAATTTGGGAGTAAAGCTGAGCCCAAGAAGAAGAGAAGGTGGGGAGAAGGTATTTTAAGTTTTAGTTTTTTATTTTCTCATTATTCTACTCTGATTTTGGTTATAAATAATCAATAAATTCTAAACTGATTTCCCCAAGTCAAGTCTGGTTTGCCCATGACAGTGGTTGGTGAATGATCTCTCCCTGTTCTTATCTAGACCCATGCATTCATTATGTTCTTATGGGTCTTTCATTATATTTCTCTCCCCTGTCCAGCTCTCTCCCCTGTCCAGGTGAGGAGGGCAGTGATAGAGCAGCTTTAGTGGGCACTCAGCGTTCAGCCAGGGTCAACTCACCATAGTTGTGTGCCCAGCACTGCTATTTTGGTCTGATTTTTTTCCTCAGTGATGAATGTCAAAAGAAAGTGACAAAATTTCAACTTTTGCCTTAAAAGCAACAGCACCGTTTTGGGGGTAGATGGTCTATTTTGTGTTTCTGTAATGAGGCCAGAGTTTTGATTGGACCAACAGTCTTGGCTTTCATCTGCTTTAGGTCAGAAACTGCAAAATTTCATAATTTGTGCTGCTTTTTAATAGTCTCTTGGGCACTTTCCGTGCCATAGATGTTACAAAGCATCCCTGTGGTAACTGAGTGACTGTTTGCCTGTCAACATCCTATTATACAATGTCAATTCAATTTTTAGCTTTTATTCTGTAAGCTGAGAGAAGGGAGGAAGCCACCACTGGGTGACTGCTGTCTGTGGGTCACTGGGGTATGTTTAGTTGACTAAGGTTGAAGAACTTCAGCTGTAGACTAGGTTTAAAAGTTCTGATTAAGACTTCATGGTCATGGTTGAGGAGCAGTATACAGAAATATTTGGGATCATAATTGTATCTGGTTTTCATAATGTGACTGTACTTATCTGTTAGGTAAGGACTTAATATCAGAAGCTATGGCTGCTTGGAAAAAGATATATGAATTTTATCTATCCCAAGAGAGAAAGCTATTCATGCAACAGTGACCCTGGTGCCCAAAATTTATTGAAGAAGTTCTAATTTCTTTTGAAGTCTTTGTTACAGTTACTGGTCTCTCTTTCTGAGGTGTTCAGACATGTTCTCTCTTTGAACAGGTACACCAACGTTGTATTGGTTATGGAGAAATAGGTTTACAGTGCCTTGCTCTTTCTGTAGCTTGTGCTCTTGAAAAAAGTGCCCACTTGTGTTGTCCTTGTACTTCTACTAGGAACATCTGCCCAGCAACTAGATGCATCCTTCAGTACAAATGCCACCTTGGAGATATTTGAGGTTGACTTCAGGGATCCCTCCCTGGACATGAAGCAGAGAGGAACACTTCCTGCCTCAAACAGGTACTACTAGAGGCTCATACTGATGTATCAATCAGTAGAACTGAAAAGGGCTTTCCTGGTACAAGAATGGAGGGGAGGAGAAAACATGTTGAACATGTTTTCAGGGTATAAAATGATCTTTTGCATTAGTTGACCTCAGTCTTCAAGAATGGAATATTTTTGTTGACACATTGTGTTGGGTGTAAAAGTAGAGCAGTTGGACCATTGGAGAAACCTCAAAGGACTTATACTGGTAGTCAGTCAGTAGAGTCTTTCTGTTAGTTTGCTGGGATTAATGATTTCCAGTGAAGACACTAGAGGCAGATTGAAACTTACTTTCCAGCTTTTTTAGAAAAGGTGACTTCTTAGGCTCATCAGTGTAGGTGATGCTTGCACTCAGCGTAAGAAACAGTCTTGATTTCTAGCTAGCATATTCATAAAAGTGGTAAACATAATTTTCAGAAAATAGCTCTGAAAAGAAAGGGACATAGTCCTCTAATCTAATTTTCTATACAGTGTAGGTTAGAGGATATCACCCATCAAATATCATATGAGAGCCTAAACATTTTAAACAAACAAAACTAGCTCTTTCTCTGTAAGTTCTCTTTAAAAGTCTTTGGAAGGAAGCTCATTTCTCTTCTTGCATGTAAAAGCCATAGTCCTCTTAAAAATGGAAATGGTTACTTAAGGTGCAGACTGATGGTTATGTTTGATAGGTTGGAACATGGATGTGTTTTTTGGTAATGCAGAGGACATCTTGATTTCCACCAAATACTGTGGCCTATGCCAGCTTTTTTTTCGTATTTTTTAGGTTTCATAAACTGATCTGGGGTAACTTTGGAAATGGGTCTCCAGAGTCCTCCGGAGTGATCATTGGTGGAGGGGATAATGGTGTACTGACAATGTACAGTGTGCACCACATCCTGGCTTCAAAGGGCGAGCCTGTAATTGGGCAGACAGAAAAACATTCAGGTCCTGTTCGGGCTCTTGACTTCAACCCTTTCCAGGTAGGCAACATTAACATAATCAAGGGAATGTTAACCTCCATGTTAAGAAATATGTTTTCCCTTGAGTATAGTGATTTATAAATTGAAGAAACAGTTCTTAACTTGAAAGAGGCATGGTAGTTGTGACACAAGGCTGGTTTGGGACTCTGATTTGGGTTCTGTTCACAGCTTTGCCACTGAATTCCCCAGTGACCTTGGTTAAGTCTCTTATCTCCCTGTAAAATCGTGTCTTGTAATACTGTAACATGTTAGACCATTGCACATTTGAAATCAGAACCTCTTTTTTTAAATTTGTTCAGTTGGTGTTTAATTCAGTGGAGCTCTGATCACACTTGAAAGGACTGCAACATAAGCAAGTAGTGAACAGAGCACAGTTCTTGTGGTAACACAAAGGCAGATTGAAAGTTGTCTGCAGACCCTCGTGGGAAGCCTGCATCTTCTCAGAAGAAATACACGTGGTGCTGGGGTGCAGGGCAAAGGCTCAGCTGGCCAGAGGCAGTGGCTTGCACCCCTGTGCCAGAGTTTCATGATGACTAACAGCAGACACCTGCACATGTAGCTTGCTAGGCAGATTTTAAACTAGTCTGTACCATGGCGCAACTGAAGGCACAGGGGCCAGAGATGTGCTTAGTTTATAATCTGGTTATTACCTTTCTTCTTACCAGTGGCTGTAAAATGCAGTTCTTATTTGACACTTATTTGTAAGAAATGTGTCCTTTTTCCTTGTGAGCAGAAACTCAGCTTTGCTTTTCTTTCTTCTACAGAGTAACCTCTTGGCTTCTGGAGCCAATGATTCTGAAATTTTCATTTGGGACTTGAATAACTTCAGTGTGCCTATGACTCCAGGGGCTAAATCACAGGTAAAGAAGTTTTCCTCTGGATAGTTTCACCTCTGCAGTTGTAAATCTTACTAGGCAAGGCAAAAAGATGTGAGTGTGTGGAGTCATCCTTGTCTAGTCAAGCTGTGAAGGGAGAATGACCTTGATGTCTGTCAGAAGAAAGAATAATCAGAAGTGACTGATTAGCTTCATTCTGGGGAGGTGGAAGAGTGTTGTAAAGGGAGGGGGGAGGTAGGCTGACAAGTGCTGGAGTGATGCACTTTGCATGGATGGGTAAGCTCTTTGTGGATTTGAGTCAAGTAACTGACCAGTTTATCTTGTGATCCAGCTGGGGCATGTGTGATGGATTAAGAAGGTTTATTGGGCCTTCTCTGAGGGATGAATTTATTTCAGGCTTCAGCTGAAGCTTTTCATATCTCATGAAAGTAATATCCATAGCAGAGTCACTGAGCCATTTAATGCATCTTGGCTATTACTCCCGGATAACATTTCCCAAGTTTGAAGAGGAAGAAGCTTCTGATATTTTGGTGCTGATAGTGCTATTCAGGGCAATCAACTCCTGAAAGTGGAAAAAATCATAGTAAACTTGCCTAACAGCAGGCCATGTTTTGCCTCCAGTAAGCCTCCTGTTTGTTTCCTTGCCTATGTCCTTGTGCTGCGGTAGATACTGTAACAACAATTAGCCTTGAATGCTTCATCATTTTCCATCTCACTGCACTCCTGAAATGTTGCACACATTAAGTTCATCCCAGGAGTCAGGGTAGAAGCATCTATGTTCTCTCAGCTACAGTTCTCTATGGACTGATTTGTAATACATATGGTCAGTGCAGAATCCAGCACCTGTCCCCAAAATGCAAAGGTGCTTTTCCAGGTGATGTTCCCCCATAGAATTTGACTATCCACTATACTTTCTGAGTAAAGGACTTCCTGTGCTTCCAAGTCTTTCTGCTCAGTGCTGCTGCTACTTCCAGCTGATCAGTGATTGAAGAGAGAAGTCTATATATATCAAATCCCTTAGTTAGGCTAGTGACAGAATCCTGTGATTAGTGTTCCCTCAGCATGGCGATAATGGATGTGTGGCCTTTCCTGTCTTGGCAGCCTCATGAAGACATTAGTGTGGTGTCCTGGAATCGGCAGGTGCAGCATATCCTGTCATCTGCTCACCCAAGTGGCAAGGCTGTGGTTTGGGACCTCAGGAAGAATGAGCCTATCATCAAAGTCAGTGACCACAGTAACAGAGTGAGTGGAGGAGAGGCTGTAATTCTAACCAGCTTATGACATGCTGCATGTGACTATGAAACAGTGGCACAGGCTCTTGGGATCAAGTATTTTTACTGTGGGAGCTGTTGGTTTTCCTAATATACCTCTTTTTGTACCTAATGAAGTGGAGAAACAAGACCCCTCACTGTTCTTAAAATTAGGGCACCCTTGCATTCAGTTTCTGTGTTCACAGTTCATTTATGAG
This sequence comes from Pezoporus occidentalis, assembly GCF_034315485.1. Taxonomy (NCBI): domain Eukaryota; kingdom Metazoa; phylum Chordata; class Aves; order Psittaciformes; family Psittacidae; genus Pezoporus; species Pezoporus occidentalis. The sequence goes on from NW_026916347.1 coordinate 983,424, forward strand.
AAGCCTCCTGTGCTTTCAACTTCTGTATGGTTAGTGGGGTTTGTTTTTTTTGCTGTGTAGTGAAGGTAAAAATACTTCCCACAGCAAGATATTTCTAGTTTTTCTTTGTCTTAAGCATTCTAGTCAAGTGCAGAATGATATGGCTCTGGACTATTTGTGCTATTGCCAGCTTGCTTTGCTGAATTTTCAGCCTATGCTATTTTTGTCCCTAGATGCATTGCTCAGGAATGGCCTGGCATCCAGAAGTTGCAACCCAGCTAGTCCTTTCTTCTGAGGATGACCGCTTGCCAGTGATCCAAATATGGGACTTACGTTTTGCTACCTCTCCTTTGAGCCAGCTGGAAGGGCACACAAGGTGAGGGTTTGCTTGTTGTGTGCCTCTTCAAGAATCTCCATCTTTAAAAGGTAGACATCTGAGAGACTTGACTTAGGAGACCTATAATTTTTTGCTAGGTCTGCTTTGTTTCACAGATGAATGTTTAATGGTAGAGATGAGAACTAGTATTTCTGAGCTTAAGTACCGGTGCATGCTATTTTCTTGGTAACAGGCTGGGCGAGTGGACTCTGTATGAAATATAACTTTTTTCTTTCTGATCTATTTTAGGGGAGTTCTCTCTGTCTCTTGGTGCCAGGCTGACCCTGAACTGCTGCTGAGTAGCGCCAAAGACAACCGGATCTTGTGCTGGAACCCAAGTGTGGGGGAGGTACATAATCACAGCTCTAAGTACACGTGGTCTGCTTTATAGAGTTGTGTGCTGTTCTGTGTGTGTGTCTTTTCTCTGTATCCTTATGGAGTGCCAATGAATTTCTTCTAGTATGTCTTCTACATTCTTCCTGTCTGGTGTGAATGTGAGAGTGTTGTCCTTATCCAAACTGAAAACAACAGAGACAGGCAGAGATTTTCTTTGCTGTATCTGTGTCAGAGACTATAGAAGGAAGAAAGCTTTAATTAAAACTTGATTTCAGCTAATTATGATTACTCTTGTTATGTTCACACTTGAGTGTTCTGTGCATCCTTTTGATTCTTCTTCTTCTAGGGTAGTAAGTTTTTTGGGGAGAAACTTGAATGAGAACGAGGAGCATTTGTTAGGGTCATTGAGAGGGGAACAACTAATTAAACGTGTGTGAACTTTCATATTGCAGTGGTTTCACATGTATGTGCTTATCTAGTCATATATCTCAAAACTGCTCTCTTTGAAATGTTTATATATCACCTGAATTAAAACAGGACTGTGTAAAAATTTTTTGCACACCTACTCTTTCAATGCAGAGTTTCTGGATAAAACTCGATTTTGAACTTTGAACAAAATTCACGCAGTTGGTCTGGATGATAGCATAGTGAAAGTACTCTCTCAATACTGAAAAAGTTCAGCAGGAGCCCCAGGCTCGATTTATTTTGTGGGACAATTTCACTTAGCCTTGGAGGCATGGAAAAAAAACAACAAACAAACCCATTTTCATAAAATGCATGAAATGCTGCTGTTGTGGTTTGATGGGGTTTGATGCATTTCCAGTGGTTAGAAGAGACTCAGACTCTGAAGCATTCCTGATGTCTAATTTTACAAAAGTCTTTTTGCTGTGTTATAGCAGAAAAATCTAAAAACAAGAAAACAGTTTTAGTGCAGCTGGCTTATCTTTATGCATGCTGCTGTAGATTTGCACTCCAAATTCAAGTTAGACATATATGCATGAACTATTGTTAAGGGACTTCTCCTGATTTGGTACTAATGAACAGAAGATTTTCAGTTGATACAAGAATTGGAAAGGTTTTCAGTAGTAAGGATAGTGCAGTTATAGAATGCCTGGTCTGGTAAGTTTGGGGAAGGGTTGATTTCTTCGTGTATTGGTGGATTGTGGTTTTGTTTGTTGTTTGTGTTTTCTTGGTTTATAGTTTTTTTTTTGTGTAGCCTTTTCTTTTGTTGTTGTTAATTAGCAATCTGCATTTTAATATAAGCAAATGCAAATTTTTGTACCTGGAACAGACAACACAGATCATGTTTCTACAGAAAAAGAAGCTGTGGTTCTCTGTGCTATGTGCATGTGAGGCATAAAGGAAATCTCTTCATTTTGCAGACTGGAGGTTCAAAGTCAAGGTTGTGTTAGTGGGTTGCCCAACATGAGGCAGGAAGTCTGTGACTGGGTCATGAATTGAACTTTGGTTTTTTGAGTACTAGACCAGAAACTTGTTGGCTGTGGTGTCCTTCATAGTTCATCTACAGCTGTTAAAGTCCTCTTGTTGTTTTACTTTTTTTCTATAGACTTATGTTTTCCTTGTAAATTTTTATTCCAGACTATTCTTTATATTTATATGTTCTTGCTGATGACACCTTCCTCTTCTGGCTTCTGTTTTTCTTGTGTTGTTTTATGTGTGTCTCCCTTGGTTAACAGCAGGTGTGACAATATTATACCACTCTGATACTGTAGTACTTAGGAAGCAGAGCAAAACTGACTTGTTGCTTTTGGATTTTGTTATATATACAACAATCAGAATCCTGTTGTATATCAGCTTTCTGTGTCTTTCTGCTTTTTGGGCTAAATGTGCTATAACTCAGTTGCAAATGTGTCCTTCAAGAAGCAAAAATAAAAGATTCATATACAGTGGTGATATGCAAATAGGGTGTGACACACTTGCTGTGTCACATTAATTTAGGGAAAGTGTAGGACTAATGTTGTACATCTGCCTTCTTTCTGTGATAGGTGGTTTATGAGTTGCCCATTCGGAGTCAGTGGTGCTTTGACGTCCAGTGGTGTCCTAGGAATCCTGCAGTCTTCTCTGCTGCCACTTTTGATGGGTGGATCAACATTTATTCTGTTATGGGTGGGAACTTAGAAGCTCAGCAGAAGACACAGGCTGACAAGGTAAAGTCCTGTGAACGTGTTATGGCTTGATTGGCAGTTACTCACCTGACTTCTGAGAGCGCTAGAAGCACATGTGTAACAATATGAATTTTATGTGATGCAGTCTGTTACATCCACCAGGTTGGATAGTTTCATGGTGTGGGAACCAGTGTGGGGTTCTTAATATCCACCAAGTCCCAAACGGACTACATTGCTCTGGACAAAGGTGTCTTCGTATTTCTTGTAAAATTCATTAGTGTGTAAAGACAACCAAGGCCAAGTGTAGTTTTAATGTTACATATATTTTATGGTTATTGCTACTAGACTAAAAGTAAAGCAGCACACCTGTTAGCAACAAGTTTGTCTTGTCATCATGTTAAATACATTGATATTAGTTGATACAGTATGTGATTCTTTATTAGTTTAGAAGATAATTTTAAGACATAGTTTATAAGACACTATTAGCAATTTTCCTCAAGTCAATTTACTATAATTTGGAGCATAAATATTTTGATACTGAAACCCATTACTTGGCCAATGAATAGATGGGCAACCTCTGAACAGATTAAATGTCAGTACTGTCTAAAATTTTAGTTTTAATCTGGTGTCTAGTCTTTTAATTCCCTCCCAGCCAACAATTCAGGTTTTAAGTGAATACATATGAGCTGGCATAAGTGTTATTTATATAGTAGTTTACAGCTGACTGAGTTCAGTTTCATAGGATTTGCAAGAGGTAGAAAATACTTTATCAAGCAATAGCTGTAGGAGATTAAGGATTTATTTAACCCATGGAGAATTTTCTTTCTGTGCATTCTTCATGATCATGTACCGCACTTCCACTGTTCTAAATTTGAGAACAGTATTGTCGAATAACTCCTAGATAAACAGAATAACAAGTAAGAACACAAATAGGAGAAGTCTTTTCTCCAGATTTCATGATATCAGGACAGAAAGTCTACTGAAGACCTGGTGATTAATGTTACTGCTACCCTGGTAGTGTGTATTTATTCTTCGAAGATTTAGGCTGATTGATCTGTTGGGTATAGCTGTTCCTTCAGGAAATGGTCTTTCTTTGGAATTGGTTTCCCCTCAAGAAAGACTTGAAAGGCAAAACACGTAGGTCTTGTCTGTGATTCTTTGGCAGCCTTAGCTTGATTGGCCTTCCTTTCGTGTATGGTGCTTGGCTCTATTTTGGAGCTATGCCCTGTGGTCCAGTCAGACTTGAAGAGAGTTATCTTTAGCAAACAACAAATCTTGAACAGGATTATCTTTAGCAAATAACAAATCAATACCAACAATGTTAAAAATTAAGAATGCTTTTGAACAGCACTGTATGTATGCTTCCTGACTTCCTGAGTGTCAGAAATCCAGATCAGGGGCCACTTTTAATGTTTTTTTGTGTAGACAAGAAAGCCTGGAGAGATTATTTCACTAGCTTCATCTAAGCTCTAAAAGCTTGAGATGGTCCTTAAAACTAACCCATTTGAAAGACCCCAGCAACAGAAGGGGAAACAGCATTCCTGTCTGAGAAAAACAAGAAATAAATTGGACAAATTTTGATCATGTGTTGCCACTGTCTTGCATGAAACAGTAGCTTTGTAACTTCTGTGTTTTAGCTGGATGCTAGGCCAAGCAATGTTTGTTAGGGAATTTGCATCTTGCAAGGGAAGAATTACTTGAAAATCTCAGAGGGTGAAGCTTTCTTGACAAATTATGTCTGGAACTGTTTGGAAATAGAATTCACCTCACAGAGGGTCTTGGTGGTACTCCAGTAAGAGATGCTGTAATAGCCTACTAGCCTCTTTCTTCATCATCAGGGAAAGCAACTAATTACTAAGCAATAGTTTTTTAGTGCTTACTCTGTGCTGAGAGAAATTTAATTATATCTTACATCTTTCTCCATCTGATTGTAGATTTCTTCCTCCTTCAACAATTTGGATCCCTTTGGGACAGGACAGATCCTCCCTCCTCTGCAGGTGCCGGAGCAAGTAGCTCAGACCACCTTGATTCCACCATTAAAAAAGCCACCCAAGTGGATTCGCAGACCTGTGGGGGTTTCATTTGCAGTAAGTGAATGGATCATCCTTAACTTGAAATGCAGTAGATGTGTCATCTTGCAACATAGTCCTTTTCTTTCCCTAGAGAAACCTTTATCTTCCCATTACTAATTGTTTTAATGCCTGTTTAAGGTGCAGTATGGGGTCCCATGCAGCTCAACATTCAGCATTCAGATGTATTTCCAACAAGAGAGTCCTATAGCAGAGAATGGGAGGTTATTAAGTAGGAGTTAACAAAGCTAAGGAAGATTCATAAAAACTGTTCTTGTAGGCTATAACATGCATTCCCATTCTCCTGTCTCTTCCCCCTTCCTATCCAGGTATTTAATTTTCTTCACTTCTTTGTTCCTAAATCAAAAGGCTGAATTGTTCTTTTGGCCTGTGGCTTGACTTGTTCTCTGTCAGTTTAGTGTGTGACATTTGCATTATAGTTTTTATCACTGCAGCCTTCCTCTCCATGTCAGAAAAGAGCAAATGGTTCCAAAGGTTACATTTCCTCTATGCCTCTCACACATTTGCCATTGGCTGGGCCTGATAGCCCGTACACAAGTGTCATGGTTTTCAGTTTTTAGCTGAAGGGCTTGTGATGTGAGCTCTCCCTGTGCTCCTACCATCCATAAACATTAAACTGTTTGGGTTCGTTGTGATCACAGCTTGAGCTTGAGTCTGCCTTACTAAATAAAAAGCTGAGTGAATTGTGTTAACCTTCATTTGTAAGAATGCTTACTGTGTCTGCCTCTTGTCTTTCTCAGTTTGGAGGAAAATTAGTTACCTTTGGTCTTACCAAAGCTCCTGGGCAGCAAATGCAGCAGACTTACCCACACCAGGTATTCATCAGTCAAGTCACTACTGAAACTGAATTCCTGCTCCGATCCAGAGAACTGCAGATGGCCTTGCAGTCAGGGAACCTTCTTGATTACTGCCAGGGCAAGATCCAGACAGCCAAGTTTCCATTTGATGAGAATCTTTGGAACTTTTTGAAGGTAGGATGACTTTGAAACACAGAGGTCAGTTCTTCTACAGTCCTGAGGTGGAATGTGTTCATTATGGTCCTCTATAGCCCTTTATATTGCTGTTCTGTAAGATATAAAATGGAACTGAATAGGCTGTTTACTTACTCATCCAAAGAAAAGCGTTTGCTTTTGAGGTCTTGGAGGTTGTCTTATTTTTCAGTAGGAATGGGCTTTTCAGTGGACTCATCTGGGCCTCCTGTCAAGGTACTAAACTGGATTTTCTCATCTCAATCCACTACCAGGCTGTATCTGCCTGCTACCTGTAGAGTTCTTATTTCTCAAGGCAAAGTCCAAATAAGCAATGAGATTCCCCAGTAATAAGGGAGAGAGCTGTGGTGCCATGAGGACTGACTGTAGCCCTACATAGGACGATGGTTTCGTTGGCAATTTGGTAGTATGAAAGAGTTTGGTAATGAGGAGTGGCCGCTTTCCTGTAGAGGCAGAGCTTAGCCTTGGAAGAGCCTTACAGACACTTACTTATTGGCAGACTATGTTTGGCACAATATTGGTATCTTTTCCACAGTGTTACATTTGCATGAGGAATCAGATCTCTTGAATAGGGTAGCCAGGGGTTATCTAGGTGGTGACAGTAGCCTTCATTGCAGGGGTCATTGCAACAATGTCTTCAGCTGCTTTGGATGAGATATGTTGAACTGTCATTCTAGTGAATTGTAATCCAGCTGGCCTATGGTCCTGTGAGACTACTCTAGCACATACAAGACTTATTACTATTTATTGTCTTAAACTACAAACCAAGCTTCTGTACAAAAGACTGCCCTGCATGACCATTTTTATATCTTCAAGAACAGTTTATCAGTCCTGCAGTAGGAACAGCCTGGGACTTAACTGAGACAAATTCTCCTTGCAGAATGTTAGCCATGCATTAAAGCATACAAATAGAACCTATCAATTAGGTTGCTTGCAGCCTGTGGGGATCTCCAGGACTGTCTGAAGTCCCCACCCAGGGAGCTTCTGTGCCAGTTAAGTAAGTTTTGTGAAGCTGTCTAGGAGTTCAGGCAAGCACCTTGTCTTGGTTTCATCCAGACTCAAATCAGTCCACTGTTTCTATGCAGAGATTAGCTTGGTAATTCATAGACCATCCAGGGAATTAATGTCCACCTGCACTAGGTATGCATATGGTTATAGCCCTGATTTGCAGTTTTAAGTATGCGACAAATTTGAATTTCATCCTTTTCTCATGATTATAACTTAAATTACATAGATTTTCCCCCACTGATCATTAGGTGAGCTTGTCATAATTGAGTTCCTTATGTATAAACTAGCTCTAAACTTTGATGCTGATAAACATTGACAGTGAGCAGATGTCTAAGATTTCACATATTTTCTTGTCTTTTTGATATCCTTTGGGACTCAGGTGAACCTGGAGCAGGAATCCAGGACTAAACTCCTCAAGCTGCTGGGCTACAGTAAAGAGGATCTAGAAAAAAAGGTATGGGGTCTTTACAATAGAAAGAAACCTTTACTGGACTGAAGCTGCTGCAGGAGAGTTGTAGGGTCCGTACTGAAAATGGGTGAGTGATCTTACAGCACACAAAAGACATTTCAGATGCTTGAGAGGCACCTGAGGTATCTCTAATTAAAAAGCAAATGTGGACACTTACAAGGGTGTAACTGTAGCTCTGCTGGATCAAATTAAAGGGGTCTTGAGCCCAGGTATCTTGGTTCCAGTTGCTGGAGCTCTGGGATGTGTATAATAATAGTGCAGTTGACAGCTGCGTCTAGCATCCAGCTCTCTGTGTCTTAGGGGATTCCTTAACCAGAAAGAAGGTGGCAGGTGAGGACAGTCTGGCATAGCACTGTTGGAGCTGCAGGAGAGGAAACTCCCTTGTGTGGACAGTGCTCTGAAAAGGATAAATAAGCTTTGATGGGCAGCCAGCCAGGAATAGAGAGAGGTAGAGCTTTTCAGACAGGTGAAGGAGCTTCAGGAATTGTGCCTAGGGCTTTCCAGTCACTTGGCGGCTTTGTCGCCCAGGTGTGTAACTTAGATAGGGGTTTCAATCTGTGCATGTCTGTTACTTTTCTAGATCACCTCGTGTTTGAGTAATGGAATCCCAGATACACAATCCCTTCCTGAGGCAGATGTGATAAATGCTGCACAACCAGATCAGGTATGTCCTGTACATCTTGCCAGCCTGAGAGAACAGTGGAGGGCAGAATGAATGGGAAGATTTAATTCCAACCAAAAATTGTTTGGCTCAGTGAGAGCATTGCAGAAGGCAGTTCACAGGCACTCACGGGGTCAGACTGAACAATCATAGTGGCTCCGGCTGGCTTTAAAACAAACCAGTGAATGATGAAGACAGACTCCTGGCTTTTAGCACTGCAAGAAGGCTTGCTTCACAAGTGTTGATTTCTTCAGTGATAGAATTAACCTCACTCCAGCTTAATTTCATGCTTCAACTCTGGATTTCCTGTGTGAAGCTTCTGCTGTGGTATTTCTTTTGCATTTCTTTCCTTTCACCTCTGTCCTTTAAATGTATTCTCACATGATTTTGGGATGTCCATCTTCAGATGCCTTCCAAGGCCTGGTTCACCATGCACTGTAAATTTTGCTCCTCTAAGGTACCTAAAACTGCTGTCCTCAAATTAGTAGTCTTCACAAGCCTTAAACACGGGCTGAGATATTCTAGGGGTAACAATTGTGTCTTGCATTTCAGTGGAGCACAAAGCATGGCTGTAATCCTGCCTGTGAGTTACAGGTGTCACTTGCTTGGCTTGTTCCTGTTCTGTCCAAAATTGTTTAACTTGCTCAGGAGCTGGAAGTTGAGTTGATGAATGCTGGCCAGCAATACTGGTGGCACTGCATGTCTTATAACTGCTCTTTGTTGCTGCCCTGGTGAAACTGTGCAGGTTGATAGAGCAGTTAACAGGAGGTATGGTGGGTTTCCAAGTTGAAATTGGATTTATATGAGCATGCTTAACCAAATGGAGAGCAGCCCCACCCCACTCTGTAATCCTGTTTTGGACAAGATCTGTGTGTTTAATAAATTAATTAACCTCTTGTGCTCTTTGCACAGCTTTTGATAAATACCAGTGATGATGTAGCTGCTGTTTCCTCCTCTTCAGCCTTTTTTGACAACCTCATCCCACAGAATATGAGCACATTGGAGATTCCTGTCACAGAAGGTATATAAAGTGTGTTTCTTCCCTTAAAAGAAAAGAGGAGAGGAAGAAAAAACAGAAAATTAGAGACCCAAAGAAGCTGGTCCTCTCCAGCAGATGGATAGTTTTAAAACACATGACCCTTCCCAGTGTCACACAGTATCTCAACATTGTGCAGGGACATGCTCTTTCTAGATAAGAGACCCATTAAAAATATAGGAGAATCTTCTAGATTATGGACTAGCAGTTAAGTCAGTGGGGTTTTTTTTGGAGTGCAAGATCTGGTTTGGGCTTCCAAATTATTATTTTATTTTATTTTTAGCTGGGCTTCTATATGTTACTTTTTTTTTTACTGCTGGCTCTTTAAAGCAAGCATCATCAGCACATCTGGATGATGCTCCTGTGGGTTGACTCTGCTTCTCACCTCTGTAGATACAGATGGACTCATCAGCCAGGCCCTTTTGTTGGGAAATTTTGAGAGTGCAGTGGAGCTGTGCATGCGAGCAGAGCGCTTTGCTGATGCCATCATCTTAGCGATTGCTGGTGGGGAGAACCTTCTGAAGGAGACGCAGAAGCGCTACTTTGCCAAGCGGAAGACAAAACTCTCCATGGTAAGTGACAGTTTTGTGTACCCACTGAGCTGGGGAAGGTGTGTGATATCTTGGCAGATGTTTGTCTGAATGGATGTGGAAATACTTTGGCAGGAAGTAGAATGTCAGCAGAATCTGTGCATCTCCTCTTGACTCACCATTTACTTTTGGTAGTTTTATGACAATTCCGTGTTGCCCACATAGAATATCTGTATTCTCTGATCCTTTTTTTATGTAATGATTTGTGCTTCAGCACAACTTGAGCTTCAGCTCCCCATGCTTGTAACCTGTGGAGCATACTGCCTGTGTGCAGTCAAGATGGGAAGGTCCTAGCTTATTAATTTACAAATTGGGAAGTGCAACAGGGGTTGGGATATCCTAGTACTACATTCCCCATCACTGATACTAGCTGCTCTGAAACAAGACATGTTAAACAGATCTTTAGTCTTGCCTAGTGAAGCTGTTTCTGTATTCTCTTAAGTAATTTCTTGGGCTTTTTTTACTGTCTTTAGAGACATTGGGTTTTGTATGCTGTTAAGATTGGGATGCTGGGATTGGTGGAACTTGATGGAATGGTGAACTAGTTGCTCACTGTAATAGTGTGGGAAGTGTGTCTGAAAGTGAGCTGTCACTGTAGGTCTTAAGCAGTCAGCTTATCTTTGTCTTCAGTGATTGACAGGACTTCTGCTTCCCTTACAGCTGCTTTCCTCCATTGTGCAACAGAACTGGCAAGATATTGTTTGCACATGTGATCTGCAGAGCTGGAAGGAGGCACTGGCCATCTTGTTAACATACTCAAAGCATGAGGACTATACTCAGCTCTGTGGTATGTGGCATACTGTTTTGATATGGTTTCCCTAGATGAGGGCACCTCTGAAGTACTTACAGAAAGAAGTGGATACAGTTGAGGAAGGAAAGCACTCCTTACTCATTACAGCTAGCTGGAACTTAAGTATGGACTGTTGTGTTAGGAGAATAATAAATGCACCTGTAGCCGAGAATCATGGTATGAAGTTATATATACTGATATATCCTGTCACCTCTACCAAAAGCATGTTTAAAAACAGGATGGGCACTAGGCTGAGACACTAAAAGGGTGATATTTATGATTTCATTCTAAGGAGAAATGGATTCTCTGACAGTAAAAGGTCAGGTAGCTTCACTCCATCTGAAAGAGGTTTACCTTTCCAGCACATTCCCTTCCCTTTTAAGCTCAGAAGTAGGGGTTAATGAACATTTGATGACTTCAGTAGTTTCCTCAGTTCTGTTAATAGTTCAACATGCTCAGCAGCTGGTTGTTCTGAGAGTCAGAGTTAGGGGCAATCTAGTGACTGAATCTGATGAAGTTACTCATGTTGCTTAGCTGGGAATTTGCTCCTGGCTGATGGGAATAGCTAAGAGCTAAGTGCTGTTGGAGAAATGCCAGCAGTTTATACAAGTAATATGACACGACTTGAAATGCAAGAAAACATGGCATTTCTTACAGACCAAATTGTAGGGGTGGACCGTGGCTGTTGTGGTGATAGTGAGATAGCTCCAGGTCATCTTTATCTCCTGGCATTTGCTAAACACTGACAAGTGCCAGATTGCCAGTTGTCCCTGATACTGGACACTACTGGTGGAGATTCTCATCCCTCTTTAGGAAAAAAATGTGTTGGATTTTTTTTTTCACTGAATTAGTTTCTCTTTTTTGTATTTTTTTTCTTTCATTTATATATAGAATCATAGAATAGTTAGGGTTGGAAAGGACCTTAAGATCAACCAGTTTCAACCCCCTGCCATGGGCAGGGACACCTCACACTAAACCATGTCACCCAAGGCTCTGTCCAGCCTGACCTTGAACACAGCCAGGGATGGAGCATTCACAGTTTCCCTGGACAACCCATTCCAGTGCCTCACCACCCTTACAGTAAAGAACTTCTTCCTCATATCCAATCTAAACTTCCTCTGTTTAAGTTTTAACCCATTACCCCTTGTTCTGTCACTGCAGTCCCTAATGAAGAGTCCCTCCCCAGCATCCCTATAGGCCCCCTTCAGATACTGGAAGGCTGCTATGAGGTCTCCATGCAGCCTTCTCTTCTCCAGGCTGAACAGCCCCAACTTCCTCAGCCTGTCTTCATACGGGAGATGCTCCAGTCCCCTGATCATCCTCGTGGCCCTCCTCTGGGCTTGTTCCAACAGTTCCATGTCCTCTTTATGTTGAGGACACCAGAACTGCACACAGTACTCCAGGTGAGGTCTCATGAGAGCAGAGTAGAGGGGCAGGATCACCTCCTTCGACCTGCTGGTCACGCTCCTTTTGATGCAGCCCAGGATACGGTTGGCTTTCTGGGCTGTGAGCGCACACTGAAGCCGGCTCCTGTTCATTTTCTCATTGACCACCCCCCCCCAAGTCCTTCTCCGCAGGGCTGCTCTGAATCTCTTCTCTGCCCAACCTGTAGCTGTGCCTGGGATTGCTCCGACCCAGGTGTAGGACCTTGCATTTGACATGGTTAAACTTCATGAGGTTGGCATCAGCCCACCTCACAAGCATGTCAAGGTCCCTCTAGATGGCATTCCTTCCCTCCAGCGTATCAACTGAGCCACACGGCTTGGTGCTATCGGCAAACTTGCTGAGGGTGCGCTCAATCCCACTGTCCATGTTACTGATAAAGATATTGAACAGGACCGGTCCCAACACCGATCCCTGAGGGACACCACTCGTTAATGGTCTCCAGCCAGACATTGAGCCATTGACCACAACTCTTTGCATGTGGCCATCCAGCCAGTTCTTTATCCACCGAGTGGTCCATCCATCAAATTGATGTCTCTCCAATTTAGAGACAAGGATGTCATGGGAGACAATGTCAAATGCTTTGCACAAGTCCAGGTAGATAACGTCAACTGCTCTACCCTTGTCCATCAGTTCCATAGCCCCATCATAGAAGGCCACCAAATTGGTCAGGCAGGATTTCCCCTTAGTGAAGCCATGCTGGCTGTCACCAAGCACCTTGTTGATTTTCATGTGCTTTAGCATGCCTTCTAGGAGAATCTGCTCAAAGATTTTACCTGACACAGAGGTGAGACTGACTGGTCTGTAGTTCCCTGGGTCATCCATTTTCCCCTTCTTGAAAATGGGGGTTATATTTCCCTTTTTTCCAGTTGTCAGGAACTTCACCCGACTGCCATGATTTCTCAGATATGATGGCCAGTGGCTTTGCAACTTCATTCACCAGCTCCTTCAGGACCCGCAGATGGATTTCATCAGGACCCATGGACTTGTGCACATTCAGGTTCTTAAGATGGTCTCGAACCAGATCCTCTCCTACAGTGGGCCTGGGGTCTTCATTCTCACAGTCCCTGCATCTGCATTCCAAGACTTAGGTGGTGCGGTCAGAGCCTTTGCCAGTGAAGATTGAGGCAGAGAAGTTATTAAGAACCTCAGCCTTCTCCAAATCCATGTAGCCAGTTCTCCTGATAGCTTCCAGAGAGGGCCCACGTTGTCCTTAGTCTGTCTTTTATTTGCAGTGTACCCATAGAATCCCTTCCTGTTATCCTTAACATCCCTAGCCAAGTTTAATTCTAACTGGGCCTTAGCTTTCCTGACCTGGTCCTTAGCTTCGCAGACAACATCCCTGTGTTCTTCCCAGGCCACCTGTCCTTGCTTCCACCTTTTGTAAGCCTCTTTTTTCCCTTGAAGTTTCCTCAGTAGCTCCTTATCCATCCAAGGAGGTCTCCTGGCCCTCCTGCTGCACTTCCTTCTAGTTGGAATGCAACACTTCTGAGCTTGTAGCAGGTGATCCTTGAATATCAACCAACAGTCTTGGGTCCCCCTGCCCTCTAGGGCTATATCCCATGGAACCTTACTAAGCAGGTTCCTGAAGAGGTCGAAGTCTGCTCTCTTGAAGTCCAGCGCAGTGAGCTTGCTGCACGCTCTTCTCACTGTCCTGAGGATCTCGAATTCGATCATCTCATGATCGCTGAAACCAAGGCTGGAGTGTCACATTTCCAACCAGCCCTTCCCTGTTGGTGAGCACGAGGTCAAGCATGGCACCTTTCCTTGTCAGCTCCTCTATTACTTGCAGAAGGAAGTTGTCTTCTACACAATCGAGGAACCTCCTGGATTGCTTGTGCCGGGCTGTACCGTCCTTCCAACAGATGTCAGGGTGGTTGAAGTCACCCATGAGAACAAGGGCCTGCGCGCTGAGGCTGTGCCTATCTGTCTATAGAGTGCTTCATCCACAGAATCCTCTTGATTAGATGGTCTGTAACAGATCCCCACAGTAATGTCTCCCATCTGGAAAGACACACAGAAATTGGCAGATATATAAAAAAGTACTTTTTTCAACCAAGTTGTCTTTGGGATTCCTTAATGATGTCCATTTTTCTGTGTTATCCAAGAATTGTACAGCAAAGCTGCTGAAGGGTCTAGAACATAAGTCTTACGAGGAGCGGCTGAGGGAGTTAGGGTTGTTTAGCCTGGAAAAAAGGCTGAGGGAAGACTTTATCACTCTACAACTGCCTGAAAGGAGGTTCTAGTGAGGTGGGGGTCAGTCTGTTCTCCCAAGTAACAAGCAATAGGACAAGAGGAAATGGCCTCAAAGTGCACCAGAGGAGGTTTAGGCTGGATATTAGGATTTTTTTTTTCACTAAAAAGGGTTATCAAGTATTGGAACAGGCTGCCCAAACAAGTGGTTGAGTAAACATCCCTGGAGGTATTTAAAAGACGTGTAGATGTGGCACTTAAAGACATGGTTTAGTGGGACTTGGCAGTGTTAGGTTTTTGGCTAGGCTCAGTCTTTAAGGTCTTTTCCAGCCTAAATGATTTTATGATTCTAATTAGGTGCAGATCCAGAACTGTCAACAGCTTTTCATGTCAAGCCACAGTAAGATAGTTAAGAGATGAGCACTGGAGTTAACGAGCTCTTCAGAAAGAGTGTGTTAAATGTTGGCTGTATTTCTTCCTCTCTAGACATGCTAGGTTCCCGCCTAGAGTCAGAGGGAGATGCGGCCCTATCCAATGATGCCTGTCTCTGCTATATCTCATCAGGCAATGTGGAGAGGTTGGTGGAATGCTGGGTAAAAAACCATGAGACTTCGTCACCCCTTGCCCTGCAGGTACAGGTGCTATAATGTTGGTTTGGCTCCTCTTTAGGCTATTCTGGTAGCCTTGATCTGTTTGCATTACCCCATCAAACAGTATTTGGCTTCCAGCCAACAGTGAAGACCTGTTTGTAGTCACCAAGGTATCTCATTCTAGCCTGGGTTATGGGCTTACATCTAAAGGAGGCTTTCACTTTCAAACATTTACAGTTTGTATTATTTAGGGAGTAGTGATTAGATTGCACATAAATCCAGCCACGGACAGATTTACAGCTCACCTTCCTGTCTTTCTGTACTGATGTAATCTCTGAGCTTCCTTTTAGTCAGTGAAGTTTAGACAGTACCTGTTTTCTTACTGTAAGTTGCCTGAGACTGCAGTTGCAGTGCTTGTCAAGTCTAACTGTAATGCTCCAGTTATCTGACTGTACCTTCAGAACAGCCTCTGGCAAAATAAAGTCTAGACTGCATTGCTCCTACTGCAAGTAGAATGATCATGTATGGGAAGTCACAGCTTGCAGATGAATCAGGGCTTCAGTCAGTGTTGTTACTTACCTATTACACTTAAACCAGTCCTGACTAAGTCACTAACCCAGGTTTTGTCCATCAGTTCCTAGAATGGTCTAGACAAGTCTTCCACTCAGGTATCTGCACATAATGTCCTCTGATACGGAGTTTCTTGGGTTTGCAACCTGGCTAGTAAGTAACAGCAACAAAAAGGCATCTCCAGCATTCCTGGTTATGTCTGAAACTGGCCTCCTCCCAGTTATCAGTTATCAGCCAGTGACCTTTGTCAACAATAGTAGTTTTTCTAGTGAATTTCTCTGGTATAGTTTTAATCCTTCCTGTTCCAAGCTCATAGCTTTTAACTTCTGGAGTTAACTTCCTATTGAAAAGTTCACAGTTGATTTGAATGTCCTTGTGGCTTCTGATTATCTTTTTCTCCCTTACCATACAAGTAGTAGTGTCAGGGTTTGTTTCCTGGTTCCTGTTTTTCTCTGCAAAGTGCACCTTAAGAAATGGTGATCAGTGATAGTATCTGGGGCAGAGTAACTTCTAGTCACATTGGACCTGATGTCAGCTAAAAATGGAGAGAGCCATCTGGCATTGTCTCAGCATGAGATGGACCAGTAAAGCAAGTCAGATTGAGTGGTCTATTTTTATCCTCCTCCTGACTTACTCAGGATCTCATAGAGAAAGTGATGGTGCTGAGCAGGTCCATTGAGATGCTCCGAGGCACAGCAGTACCAGCACCAGGCCCTGTCTTGGCAGAACGAATCACCCAGTATGCCAGTCTCCTGGCATCACAAGGATGTGTGGCAGCCGCAATGAATTACCTGCCCAGCAGCTCTAAAGAGGTGAGTGAGAAACAGGTTGTTGTGGGAAGGAGTAGTACGGGAAGAAAAATGATACTTTGTATGAGAGATCCTGGGTTTTGACATGCATCAGGACTTAAGGTTTCACCTTAATTGTGGTAACTCGAGAGTAGAGATGTGTTTGGTTTTGGGTTTGGGTTTTTTATAGCTTTTGTCTTCATTTACGTTTTCTCTGTAGTGCTTTTGATCTAGGGAAAAGGAAGGGACCCGTAGAATTGTAAAATGGTTCCTGTAGAACAATGCTGGGAAGCAGCTCTCCAGAGAAGCTGCATCTATTCCTGAAACCAGCTGGTAGAAGAAGGGAATGGGAGAAGGTCACCTTTTAGTTTGAAACAAATCTGTCTAGTGCCCAAATGTAGGTAGGAGTTGGAAAGGGGATGCTCTAAAGACTCGGGGATGGATTGGTGAGTCTTCATCTGCCTGGGAATATGGCAAGTGATGTCCCAGACTGTTTGGCCTTTTGTTTTGGTTGGTTGGTTTGGTTTTATTTTTGTTTGTTCAGGGTTTTTCCTCTTTGTTTGTGGGGGAGGGGTTCTGTTGGTTTGGGTTTGGGTTTGGTTTTTGGTTTTTTTTTATTCCCTGGTGGCTGCTGGAGAAGTGGTTAGTTTTGCAGGTTGATGCTCAGTACTTTGGGCTAGGGTCTGCTTTGAATGCCTCCCCAGCACCTTCCATCTGAGGCTCTCAAGGCACTTCTAAAGCATAGTTTTTTTCAGCTTCTGATCCAACAGCTCCGAGACCGGCTTTTCCATGCTCAAGGAGAGAATGTGCGTGATCAGCAGCCACCCCCTTTTCCCTACACTCGTGTCAATGTAGGTGTGACTAAACACACATCTCCAGCAGCCAAAGGTGATTCCATCACTGATAGGGCAGCCCACAAAACAGGCTCCAGACATCCAGAGAAGGTAAGCATTAAACTCAGGTGTTCATGGCTTGGGGAGAGGGATGAAGGCTGCTGAGTTGTGGAAGGCATATGAGGTAATATGAGATGACACAGACACATGGAGGAGTTCATCGTGGTGCCCTTCACTGGAGCAAACATGAGCTCTCTGATAATCCAAAAGCAGGCTGTCTGGCAGCTTTTCACATGCAGTCACTGGAGGAGACTGTTACATGTAGTGGTCTGCTGAGATCTCACATACTGAGGAAGAATGGGACTGTGGTTCACACTCCTACACCCATCTCACTCACATATCAGTAAAATTAGTCTCAGTTCTTGTGAAGAAGACTGTTCAGGAAGTTTTGTTTCAGCCTCTATTACTTCATTGTTGTTCCTTTGTTATTTCCTCTGGTTGTGCTTCCAGAAAATCACTGTATGGGAGCTGGCTAACCCAAAAGGACTAACCCTTTTGGGAGCTGGAGAAGAATGTGGTACCCAGCTTGTTAAGCAAGTTATGTGGTGGGAAAGGCCTTTGATACAGTCCATCCAGGGCAGCAGCATCATCTTCTCATGCCTGAGAAAGTGACAGAGATATAAAGTGTGTCTGCTTCTGTGTGTATATGTGTGACTGTGTCATCCATTTACAAGTTCTTTTTTAATCGCAGCCCAGCTTTCAGTCATCATTTGCCCCTTCAGCACCTTCTCAGCCTTCAGTGCCTTCCCTCTTCACGCCTCAGCCAGTGCCAGCAATGTCTGTGACACCTCATCACATTGCTCATCCCCAGGTCAGCACGGGTCCACAGACAAATGTCTATTCCAGAGGGCCATTGTACCCACAGTACAACTTAGGCTTCATCCCAGCAGCTGCTTCAGGGCCAGGTAAGCATTGTCTCATGGTCATGTCTGTTCTCCAGCTTTTCTTAGACTAAAGCCTTCAGCATGGATGGCTCTGCTTTCTTCCTCACAGGCCTATTGTACTTGTGAAGAACAAGTCAGCTGTCTGAGAGGCTTCTCAGTGCTTCTGACACATCTTGTTTTAGCAATGGTTGCTGCACATTCACTGATAATAAGCGTATATGGGGTGGAAAAGCCACAACTAAGTTTGTGACTGAATTTGACTGATGTAGCATGGGTTATGGGTGATACGCCTGAGGTGGATATTCTAGGGTATAGCTTGGAGAAGGGAAGGCTTAATAGCATGAAGAAGAGCATCAGGAGTAGTTCACACATTAAATAAGTGATGCTGATACCCTCTCTTTCTCATTTGTAGCTGTATCACAGTCTCAGCCATTTGGACCAGCGGGAATCAGACCTGTTGGTCCAGCTTCCTTCCCCAGCCAGCCTTCTCTGACAGGACAGTCCATGCCCATGACATCTCCTGGTGTTCCACCACCTGGACCTGCCCTCCTCACTCCAGCCTCAGTCCCATCATCTCAGCTTCCTGCAGCTTGTCCTCTCCCTGTGGCAAGCCAGCCTCCTCTAGGTTTCTCTTCAGCACCTTTTAACTGCCCCATGAATATGGGTTACCCTCAGGGAGGTCCTGGAGCTCCATCTACTAAGCCCTTGCCAGCAGCCAGCATTCCTCCTCCTCCTACAGGTAAGTACTACTTGCGTGATTTGTGTGACCAGGACACTCCTGGATGGAATTTGGAGTACGTAATGGACATGGACCTTCTGAGGTCTGGTCTGTCACCATAAAGGCTGGATGTGGTGCTGAGGATAACCTCACAGACACACTGTGATGAGTCTCGCTGTGGTGGTGTGTCGTGGTTTAAACCCAGTCAGGTAATTCGTTCGCTCACTTCCCCCCCTTTCTTGCCCTCCCCCTGCTCCCGGAGGGACGGAGAGGAGAATCAAAAAGAATGCAACTCCCACGGGTTGAGATAAGAACAGTTTAGTAACTAAGGTATAACACAAATCACTACTGCTACCACCAATGATAATAATGATAAAGGAAATAACAAGGGAAGAGAATACAACACCTCACCACCAGCCGACCGATAACTCGGCCCCCAAGCCCGACCAAGCACCGACCGATACCTCCTCCAACCCTGCAGTCCCCCAGCCCTTCCGGCTAACTCCCAGTTACCTCCTGGGCATGACATGCTGTGGTATGGAATACCTCTTTGGTCAGTTTGGGTCAGGTGTCCTGTCTCTGCTTCCTCCTGGCTCCCCCTCCTCCCTGGCAGAGCATGAGGCTCACAAAGTCCTTGGCCAAACCAAAACATCCTTGTTATCAGCTCTGTTCCCGAGCTGAAAGTCAAAACACTGCACTGCACCAGCTACCAAGAAGGGGAAAAATGACTGCTACTGTTGAACCCAGGACATGGTGGTAAAACACAGCAGTGATGAGTTTCATTCAGACTGGTCAGCTGCTCTGTCCCTCAGGCTGTGGTTACAAGATGCTGTCTTTTCAGTCCTCAGTGCACCCTGAGTAGTCATCCATTCCAGAGGCATCTACTCTGACTGCAAGGGTCGTGGTTCCAGGGGAATGACTGCTGATCTAGCCCCTGCTTACGTAACTGGAATCCCTTGCTGCGCTGTGTTTAACCAAGGATAGGAAATCCCACAGTGTGAAACCTGTGGGGATTATACGCAAAGGCTCTGAGCTACAGCTGGACAAGTTCCTTCTGAAAATCTATTAGGGATAGTAGTCCAGGGACATTTCTTGCTGAGTAAAAGCTATTGGTGATGATGACTCTTCCACCCTGCCTTGATTTTCAGGTTTCTTCCCTTGGCTAGATCCGCACGTGGATCATGCAGGTAGTACCTAGAGAAGCCTCCAGACCTGTTGGGGAGGCGATGTTGCTGCTTCCAGTGAAATGTGCAGGGGTGTGCACGTTTTACTGTGTGTGCATGCGTGCATGCTTATTGCTGTTTGTTGTATCCTTGCATGCCTGGGGAGTTCTACAGCTGGGGTAGTGGACATACTTGTCCTGAGGCCTAGTAAGTGACAGCTGGAAGTGAGAATGAAAGCGCTGTGCTCTTAGAGAGGTTCTAGCTCCTTTCTTTTCTACTTTCCCCCAGTCCTGGAGAAATTAGAATATTCTCAGTGTCTGTGCCCATTCAAGCAGTTGCTAGGCCAACAGTTTAGGGAAGCAGCCTCTTTTCCTTTCTTGATTCTCTAGGCAAAGAACAGGCCAGTGGCTGTAACTCATTTCTTGTTTTCTCCCTGTTACACTCCCAGCCTTATGCATGGCTTTACTTGAGCTCATGCTTTCTCTAGGTGGTTTGAAAGAAGTGGGTCCCAGCATGAGCAGTGGTGGAATAGAGCTTCCCAAGCAGAATCTGGGGGCTATTCTAAGGGGATAAAAAGCCCTTTTAACTTTAGTTACAGGGCAAGGTTTGGCTTTGAATCAGTCCATCTGTGGGGAAGTATCTGATCTGTAGAACTTTTCTGACTGATGCTTTGTACTGATTTCTCTCCTTTGATTCATTGATGATGGAGAGTTCATGATGTTCCAGTCTGTGTTGTCAGTAGGGTAAGGCTCTTGGTGGGCTGTCTCTGCACAGTGACTGCTGCTTGTGCCAAAGACCATCTGCCAGGCACAGAAGATTATTTAGGGAGTCTCAGCTTTGTTGAGGAAATCTGAGTGCTCAGTAGCCACTTAACACCACCAAGCAAGCCTTGCTGAGTGGAGTGGGACTCTAGAAAGGGAATTGTCCCTTCAGCAGAGAAACTAAAGACCCTAATGTTTCCCTGTTAAAGGAAAGATGATTCCATGCCAAGGATTTCAAGCAGTTGCTCAGGCTGAAGATGCCCTATGGGAATGCACTGCTGGGAAGCTCCCTTCTGGCAGCATTTACCCCTAGTTTTAATGGCAGCATATAGCATGCCTAGATCAGCAGTGCAAACTGCCTTCCGTCAGAGTACTTTCCTGCCTGCTATTATTGTTACGGTTTTGATGGGTACTTTAGCCCGGAAAGAGACTGTAAGATCACTCAGTCTTGACTGGCCAAACTTGCTTGCTTTGGAAATTCCTGAACATGATCTGAACACCTCACAAGCACAATCTCACTAGTGCAATGAAGAGCGATCTCCACTTTCAGAAATCCCATGCTCCTGGGAAGCATCAGGGACAGGGTGAAGGGCAGCAACATGTTGGCTGATTTCCTTTCTGGCCAGGGTAATTCCTGACTCCAGTCTGTGACAGTCTTGTTCTTTCTAGGACCAGCATTGCTGGAGACTGCTGCCATGGGGCATTCCTTTCAGGTTTGGTGAGAAATCCTATTTCACAAGTAGTATAGGCAAGATAGAGTTTCATCCCAGCAAACTGAAGCAGGGTCCTCTTGTCTTGTGTCTGATGATTAAGTGCCTGGCTTAAAAACCAAAATTTAAATAGCTGTTTCCTGTGAGGATTCAAAGTGTCACTGGGTTGGAATAGTGCCAAGGATTGCTAGGCCACAGGCTCAGTGGGGGCCAGCAGAGTTCTAGGGCACAGAATCCCCAAGCTAGAAATTAATTAAACTACTGATCCAAACTCATCAGAGAGCAAGTCTTGAAATCATGGGAAAAGGGAGGGCAAAAAGAGGCTGCCAGAATTTTAATAATAAAGGTAATTAAAGTAATGAAACACCTTTTGCATCTTTCCCCTGTGATTTTTAAAGCTCAGTTCAGGATCAGTGGCTCATTAAGTGTGCCACTGAGCTCCAGCAATTTTGATATTGCCCCTTAGAATTATGCCACTTTCTCACAGATATGCTTGTCTCATGGGCTTGAGGTTATTAATACTGGGGTTTTGTCCTGAGGTGCAGATACCCTTCCTTACAGGACATCAGCAGACAAGGTAGTTGGAATTTGACCTTTGCACAATGAAGTGTGGTCACAATTCTTTTGATGTTATTTTGTCTGATGGATTTTTAATTCCCTAGAGTAAGGTTAGAGGCTAGGTACCACAGAGCAGTCTGCTCCAAAGCATTTACTGGTTAAGTCTATTTTTTTCTAGTTGGGAAGCCAGCAAATTTTCCTAATCTTTATTCTGAACATGATTTTGGAAGGGGAAAATTTTAACCCACCCTAACTTTTACCCCCTTTCTCACAGCAACTTGCATTGCTGTAGATTGCTACTGTGAGGCACTCCTGTGAGTGTTGGTGAGAAGCCCTCTCTCACCCCTAACACTGTGGTACCATAATCCCAGATTCTGTGTCTTCCACAGCTTGTGCAGGGTGCAGAAATCATCAGATAGTTGTGAAACAGCTTTCTGTGTGGGAGTGGGTGTGTGCCTGTTCAGTATGATCAGACATCACCTCATGATGGCTCTGCACATACTGTAATGCCAAGAATATAATTAAAAAGGAGAAAGGGAAGCAAGAGCAGTTCTTGGGCCTATGAGCTGGGCCTCAGTTGAAATGGTCCAGAGGTCAGTGATGGGGGAATTGGAACCATGGGCCTTTTTGCTGAGGGAAGTTGCAAACCATGCAAGCAACTATAAATTGTTGCTGTGGCCACCTCTTCTAAGTCTGACATTTGCGTCTTGTTCTGTCTTCTGGCAGCTCAGGAATCTTGGACTGATTCTACTGCTGGAAAAGGAGGCCTTCAAAAGAAAAAGGTGAGCTTTTTCTGGTTGTCTTTTAGTGTTGGAGCTCCATGCAACAGATACATTCCTGTAAAAGTTCCCTGTTACACTCAGCAGGTCTCATTCTACAGGGGTCTGTCTACTTCTGCATTACATATGTAGCCAGGACTGGAGTCTATTGTCATCTTGATACTTGCCATCCAAACCTGCATGCTCTTCTCCATCGTGGCTGTTTTGTAACATGATTATCATCTGTGATGCTGCATCGTCTGTCATTACTTCCCAGGCTGACTATTTCCCAGTCATTTGTTTCTAGAAATATGGATTTAATCTTATCCCCTTGCCTACACAACAGTTTTGATCATGGCTGGGGAGATCACGCTTACTTCACACCTGACAGCTGGGGGCAGTATTTCCCCTCGGCACAGTGAGAGCCATAGTGATATTCCTCAGATGCTGATGCTGACTGATAAGGCACTTCTGCTGAAAGAAGCTGGGACAGACGTAGCTGTGAGCTGCCTGCCATGTTGTTCCTACTGCTCTCTGCCTCATAGTGTTTGCACTGGAGGACCTGTGAGCTGAGCTTTTTGCAGCAATGCTCTCAGTAACCCATTTCTATCACTGCTGGCAGGTGTGATAAGAAGCTTCTTTGGCACCATTCCCACCCCCCACTCCTCTTCTTTATCTAGGAACAGACTTCTCACCCTTTTTCTGGCAGCATAGCTGGGAACCTGCTTCAGGCTGTGCTCACTACAACAGGATTAGCCTCTTGTTAAAGCCATCTCCTTTTGATCTAGCCCTGTCGGAGTGAATCTATCCTGACTCTCTGGCTTAGCAGGGGCATGATGAAGTGTTTGCAAGAGGATTCTGCCCCCATCTCGTGGGATTTTCCCCAACACTTGCTCTGCTGGACACTTTACTGCTGCTAATCTTTACATTCAGGACTCGTGCCGTCACAGAGCCAAGGCGGCTTTCTGAGGACCAGTGCTTTCAGGGGCAACGTATCTGTTTGACTGAACAATTCCAGATGAGTTTTCTTGCTGTCGCTTTGACTGTTCATCTCGGATGCAAGAGGGAGGGCCCCACACTCTCAGACAGGGGACTGAAAGAACAGGGATTTGTTACACATCATCTTGAGACCTGGGCACTCTGCAAGTTAGAAAGGAAGCTGGATTTGACTGTGGAGAGTATAACTGACCCTTCTGCATGGACTTTGTTTTCTTGATATTTTCTTTTCTTTCTTTCTGCTGGCAGTTGCCTGAGAAAATTACTCCTCCAGCCCCCATCACAGCTCCAGTAATGAGTCTGCCCACTGAGCCCCAAGGGATCCATCCTCAGCTGTCCAGGTTGCAAGAATCTGGCCAGTCACCCCCAGGAGCACCGAAGGAAGGCAGCCTGCAGGTACCCAGGGAAAGTGGCGCATTCCCCAGTTACCAGCTCCTTGTCAAGTGCAAAACAACTCAGCTTTTGAGATTCTTATCACTTGGCAGCTGCAGGGCTTATGTTGCTCCCCAGCCCTTATAAGACACCTCTGCCTGTGTGTTAGATGAATTGCTAGGGTGGAAAATGACACCTGGGTATAGTTGGGAGAGAGGGAGGGAGGCCAGATTGGCTGTCAGCCTGCTGGGTGTTGGGAATCCAGAGGCCTGAAGCTATAACCACAGTCTGAAGATGATAATTTAACTCCGTGCTTCCAGGTATTCTCTGGATTTGCGAAGGGGTGAGATTATTTCTGTCCATAGTTGCAGGAAGGGAATCTACCTACTCCAGCCTTTCATGCTCCTGTTGCATTTATTCAGCTGCTTCTCTCTCTGTCAGTATCACCAGCTACCCGTGGAGAAGGTTGAGAGGAAGGAAGTGCCCCCTGAGCACCAAGCTCTGAAGACCACATTTGAAGGGTTGGTGCAGCGCTGCTCTGCTGTAGCCACTGATCCAGTAAGTCCTCCGTTCTCTGATCTTTTAACTTTTTTGCCCTCACAGATGTTTCGCTTTTGGCTGGGGCAAGAGAGGAAAAGTCTTGTCCTTATAACCAAGTTAATCTCCATCTTTCTCCTTTCTTTAGGCTGTAGGCTTGGCCATCTCTTGGGAACTGAGATGCATTCTGTAGCATTTATCTACTGCTGCTTATTGCCTCTCTGGAGCAATGGTTCTGTTCTCTGGCTCTTTTCTTTGAGGAAAGCTGAAGAAACAGCAAAGCTATTCAGCTTCCTTTTCCACTAGCTTGATCTATAGATAGTTCCTGCAGAGCTGGTATTACCAGTCATCCTCAGAGCTTAGAGGGAAAAGCTGAGATATCCTGGCTGGAATAGAAAGCCAGGTGATCTTTGTGTCCAAGTCACTGTAATTTCTCCACCCTCGTTCCCGGAAGGCTGTTGGCATACACATCATGTTGCGTGAATGTATCAGGCCAGACTGTCTGGAAGCAGAGAAGCAGTGTTGGCAGCATCGTGTTAGGTTCCTAAGTGTTCCCACAGTTTGGGGGCACCTTGAAGCCTTCCAGAATACCTCTGCTTAGTGGGTGCTGGGATGAGCACCAAACCCAAACTGCTATCCCAGAGTCAGACCATTTATATTAGCAGCAGCTTCATCATGTTTGCTGTGTGCTTTTGAGAGTACAGTGTAGCAACTTCTGGGAAATAACCTAAAGGTTCCCTTTATGGACAGAAATGCTTGTTGGTTTGGGCTTAAGCACTTGGCTTATATGAAGGTTGAATAGCTGGGTTAGTACAGCAGTGCAATGCACCTGAGCTCCTAAGGCTGCCCAGAGCCAGGCTGAGATGCAGTGAACTGTAAGGTGCTGTGGGAAGAATAGGGGAGGGGGAGGGACTGAGTGAGAACAACTTGGTTCTGGGAGAGATGGCTTTGAAGCTCTGGTGGAACTAGCAATACCTGTTTCACTTCAGAAAACCCGGAGGAAGCTGGAGGATGCATTGCAGCGGCTGGAGTGTTTGTATGAGAAGCTCCGCGAGCAGGCAGTGAGTAGATGCCACATTCCCTGTGGTCCAGTTGGGTTCCTGATCCCACCTTTGCACTGGGTAGTGGGCCTTGGTGTCTGTCCCACTGTTACCAGCTAGGGGAGTGCCAAACCTTATAACACACCTTGAATCCAGCCAAGCCTTATCTCTTCTTCCTTAACCTTGGCCCAGACATAGCATAAGGAAAAGCTGGAAAGGTATTTGCAGGGTGCTTTTACCCCCAGGAAGCACATAGGCATGTAGACAAGTTCTAGATGGAAAGAGGCAGCTGGGGGTAGATGTTAAGTGTGAACCTCTATCTTGAAAATCTCTGAAGCTGCTGATGGCAATTGCTGGAGGGATAGCTGTCAGGGAAAGAATCCTTTTAACATATACCCTTTCTCTGGGTTGTCCATATTAGGCCTGAACAGAGACAGGATTCCATGCTATGTAGACCTTTGACCTCCTCGGGTACATCAGATATTCAGTTAATGCCTAAATGTCATTACTTAAGACCTGCATTCATTGTAACCCAACCTGGGTATTAGATTAATGTTTAGTTTAGGAAACTGAGGGAGGAAGCAGGCTATCCTTCCTTGACTGTGTAGGTGCTGTTTGGTGAGGATGAGGTGAAGAACAGGAGGGAATGGTATGGAGGGAGGGGGCCTGTGTTACATGCTGAGCATGCTGACTCATTTCTGCTCCCTCCCTGCAGCTTTCTCCAACCATCCTCATGGGTCTCCATGAAATTGCCCACTGCATTGAGGCTAGGAACTACCAACAGGGTCTCCTGGTTCACACCCAAGTGGTGAGCAGCAGCAGTTTCAGTGAGGTCTCTGGTTTCATGCCCATCCTGAAAGTCCTCATGACCATTGCTGGCAAGCTGAATGTGTAAAGTGTGGAGCATCTGGAACAGTGCAGACTGAGAGCTGGTGGACTGCCTCACCTGTTGATATGCTGCAGGTTGTGGATTCTCCTGACTCTGGAGAATTAAGTCTGTACCAGTGCCTGGAACTGTGCTGGGCCAGCATGCCTGGCCACATCCACTCTCCAGACAGCCCACTGGTGCCTGGGACTCCTGGAGACTGTTCTTTCTCTCTCTTTTCTTTCTTACTAGTCTGAGGCTGCTTCCCGGCTGAGGAAACTCAATTTCAGGCTGTCCAGGTTGCACAGAGACCCTTGCTCTTCCCTGTATCCCCAGCACAAAGAAGAAACACCTTCCTTTCCATGTTGATGTGGCACCTTTCTTTAGGAAACAAACAGGGCTGGCACCAGCAGCACCACCAGACAGAAGAGCCTCAGGCTGTATTCCCTGCTGGAGTGTAAACTGCCTGACTGATAGCTGGGTGCCCTTGGGACCTAAGCTGGGGTGCCCCTGCTCTGTTGGGCTGCAGTGAGGATCTCTCCTCTGGTTCTTCCTTTCTCTTCATGCTTATCCTTGACTCACCCTCTCACCCCTCTGCAACTATACCCTACTACAACTAAGGCTAACTACCAGCCTGCTCTGGGCTAGCTTTGGTGTACTCTCTATTTTTCACCGAGTCCTCTCTTTTCATAGTCAAGTCTCCTGTTTACCCCTGTATAATCTCTATCCCCCCCTCATTTATATCTTTTCCTCTCTAGGGAAATGGCACCATTCTCAAGCTGCAGGCTTGAGTCCTTATGTTTCAGGCCCAGGGTTGATTCCCCCTTCCAGCTCTTGGGACTCTCCCATTCAGGAATGCTAGCAGGTTGGGCTGCTCTGTGCACTCCTCCCTAGAGCCAGTCACATCTGGTTGTTGGGCTAAAAGCCGTCCTGTCTGGCTCTTGGCCTTTTTCACTTCCTTTATGTTAGCACAGTTGTCCTTTTGCCAGCTGGTGTTATCTAAAGGCTTCCTACATTGGGCTTTTCAGGTAGTTTAGGGGCTGTAAGAGCAGCAGGGATTGTTCAGATCCCATAAGAATCCCCTCAAGCTACTCTGACTAGCCCAGACTTGAGCAAGAGACAGCTCATTGCTCCAAGAGTGGTGCATTCATTCTGCCTACAAGTAACAGATGCATGCAAAGGTGGTTCTCAAAGGTAGTGGGAATATGCTGCAGGAGGTGGTGCTGTTAGGTCTCAAGGATATAGCTGTGCTGAAGCTTTTCATCACTGTGACTTTTCCATTTGGGGTAAAATAGACGAGTGAAGTATATCGGTTGTGGGGAAGAAGTCTGGAAAGGCAGATGGGATTTTAGGGCATATCTCTGTGTGTGTGTCTTTCCCTCTCTTCCTCCCTCCTTGTCTTCCTCTCTCTGACCCTCTTTCATGCTTACCAGGCAGCGTAACCATTGGGCCTTAGCTGGGAGCAAGGCTTCTTCCCAACCTTTGGCTGCAGCCAGCTCCTGCTTCCTCTGCTTGCTGCTTGAGTGATAATGCCATCGTGGGCCTGTGGTTCAGTGACACGAATCAGCCTGCTCTACCATGAGACTTAGGACGGAGGAGAATCAGAGAAGGGAGGGAGAGGACACACTCATTCTGTCCTTTCCAGGTCAAAGTGCCTCCTTGTTGCCGCTGTGTTTCTATTGCTGCGGTTTGATGCACTGAGATTACAGAACAGTGAAATAAAAGCTGTGTTTTGTGATGCTGCTAGGTTTTTTTTTCACCTCTGGCTACAGGGGACTTCCCTCAGTGTGCAGGGCCACCCACTGAGAGCTGAGTTCTCAGCTTTGGTGAGGTGGGCAGTTGAGAATGGTGTGGGGTAAGCCAGATTCTGGGCTTTGCTGAGGTGGGCAGCAACCATCCTAGTGTGGTGAGACCTCAGGCCTTACCTGCTCTTTAAGGCTGCAGGATCAGAGAACTGATCTTCTCCAGATCACCTGCCTCAGCTGTGACTGTTCATCTCATTAGAAACAACAAGGTCCATGCAATGGCTGAGGTTCCCTTGGGGAATTACAGCAGTGTTGGGGATTTTACACTTGGGAGTTGAAAGTATGTCAGTAAGTAAACAGAGCCCTTGATGAGATCCTTTCCTGTTGCAAATCAGTGCTACACCACTGAAGCCATGCCACTTATGCTAGGGCAAGGATTTGACCTATGTGGGAATCAGGTTTATACCATTGAATTGTCTGTTCTTATAATTAGTTAATAACTTCTGAATCTGTTGGTTGATTTTATTTACTCTTTCAAGCAGGTAAGAAGGCTGAAGTCGATAGAACATCAGTACTAAGTTAGCTGGGGGGATACAACTAGCTCTGCAAAAAGACTAATCTCAAAAAAATTTGTTTCCTTTTTGCTGTCAGCCAGCACTCATGAAACTCTGAAGTAAGCAGGATTGTATTACTTGGCTTGTGGCTGGGGGATATGGGAGGAAGTAAAGGTTGAGGAAGCCTGTTTGGATGGGGAGGATTTGAAGGGCTATTGCTGGGAAGGAACCAGGGCTTATGAGAGTTCTGTGGTGTTATGGACCCAGGACACGCATTAAGGGAAGACCAGCCTTTGTTAGTTCTGCTGCTGGCAGAGGCAAACTCCAAGTGTAAGGAGGAGCTTTTGCAGCCTGGTCTGGGAGTAGTTGGCAACCAGTCTGGCTTCCTGGCTGTCCCCCACCAGGAAGATGGAAGTTGATTTTCAAAGGCAGCACTTGTACAGCATCAGAAGGGGTCATAACACAGGTGAGCTGGTAGCCCTGGAGGTAGCATTTGCTTAACAAGTATATAAGGGAAGTCCTAGCTTTCTGAGATCATTTAACAAGCCTGGTATTTCTTAGATTGTGCCTTTCTGGATCCAGTTATAGAACCCTGTGCATTCCAGCCTCCCCCTTTAACTCAGGCCACTTGTACTGCTGAGAAATAAGCATGTGTTTTCCATGTATTTCTCAGATGCATTTGACTCTAGTTCCCTCCAGCACACACAGCTCCTGCTACCCATGGACTCGTGCAGAGACTGGCTATTTATCCTGCCTTTGCTGTGAGTCCTTCCCGCTTGCCCCTTTGTCCTCCTGTTGCTCAGTTCTGCTTCAGGTTTACCCCAGCGAGCACTGTCCCTGAAACTCTTAGCAGGGAAACCAGGAAGGGGGAAGCAAGGTGACCCGTTCAAGGGTCTTTGAGAGGCTTGTGGTGGAAGCTTGGTGGCCATGGTGCAGTATATGTCCTTGCAAACCCTGCTGGAAAATTCTCCTCTGTTTATAGCACTATCTCAGCTGGCTGGTAACAGCATCTGGTCTATGGACAGCAGCTCATCAGCATTGCCTCCTCCCATGAGGGCATATGCTACCACAGCATCCCCTTGCAGCTCGACAGAGAAACCATTTCTGTTGGGAGAGAAGGCCTTTGGGTTGACAAAGAACTGGGAAGGGGGGGCAGTAGGAAAGATCCCTGGGCACAGAGAACAGAGCTCTAATCCTGTTGCTGATAACATCATGTCTGCAGGCTAGGCTTGTGTGTGTTTGGGGGAGTTGGAGGGGCAGAGATTGTTAGGCAGTATTTGTTTGTAAAGCCACTTGCTCTGAAGATAATGCTTGCACTAACTTCTATTGAGGGAGCAGTGTGAGTCCCCACAAAGTCCTTTCCCAAAGTGTCTTTGAAGCCAAGAACCCATTGAAAAGAAGAAAGGCCAAGAGAGGGGATTAGTTTGTTCAGCAGCTGTGAATTTCAGTGGGAGGCTGATGAACTCCAAAGTCTTTGTTGAGATGTTTTTTGTAAGGAGCCCTGCTGGAGGGAGAGACCCACACGGGGGCCACGGCCTTAGACAAGAAGGAATCCGAAGCGGCAGGGAGCTGTAAACGGGCCACAAGGACTTTTCCCAAACACTTTTCGGAAAAGGTGTTGTGAAGAGATCGGAGGGGGATTAGCATGTGAAATGACACTTTCCATTGACTCCACAGAGGGGAGGGGAAAAGGGCTGGCTGGCTGATTTATTAGCATTTTGTTCCCTTCTCTATTCTGCTTCCACCCAGCAGCCCCCCTCCCCTTGCTCCCCTCCTCCCCGAGCCCTCTAAAGAGGTTTGGATTGGAAAAGGGAGCGGGGGGCTGCCTGTTTGTGTGTCATCTGGGTGAAGGTGACCACCTGGGAAGCTGAATGTAAATATTTCTCCTCTGAGGAATGCGCCTTCATTAAACCGAAATGAATACATGGAAGCATCCAATCCTGCCGCACAATGGCAGCAGGGCTTTTACCGCTCGGGGCTCCTTGCGCCGGGGAGGGGGGACCCTGCGGCCCCGACCTGCTGCTGAGGTCAGCACATTTTGCAGCTGCGGTGTCGCTGTGTTCGCCCAGAGAAAGGAGCGTGCGGCGGTGGGGCTTGTGTTTGTAACGCTCGCCGCGCGGCCCCTGGGCCGACAGGAGGCACTGCGCCCAGTGGGCACGTCCTGGGCTCTGCCATGGCCTTCACAGCCAAACGCGTGGGGCAGTACTGTCGGCAGGGGAGGGATGGGCTGGTACTGTCCCTATGATGTGCTGAGTGAGGAGGAAATGGGAAACGGCTTCCACATCTTCTCCTTTTCTTACCTTTCCAGCTGGCCATGGAATGGTGGGCACAGAGGGGTATGGGGGTATAAGCTGTCCTCTGCCTTGCAGTGGTCCTCAAGCCAGCCCATGCTGGAGCTTTCCCTGCTAAGTGACAGGCTCTCGCCGCATCTTTGCTTTCCTGTCCAAGGATGCATTCCCACCACAGGGACACAGAATCACAGAATCAAATAGGTCGGAAAAGACCTTTAAGACCATAAAGTCCAACTGTTGCCCTAGGACTGCCAAGACCACCACTAAAGCATGTCAATGGATGGAGGAACTGCTGACAGAAATGCAAAAGAGACCGAGGGCTAGGTCACTGTGTTAATAAGAACCTGTGAATAAACAGCTGACGATTTGTGTGTGAAGGGAAAGTTTCAGGTTTCCCTGAGAATGGGCCAAGATTGTTTCCTGCAGTTTTTGCGCCAGATTGATGTGAATGCTCTTGCTCTGGAGAGACCCCAGTTTGCTGTAGGTGCAGACTGCCACTCCCAATGAAGTAGTCCTAGGATCAAGGGAGTATTTGATAAATAAAAGAGACATACAGACTGCTAAGTGTCTTCAATGTAGCATCTATGAAGTGGGCAACTGGGCCGCTGTCTGGCACCCTACCCACCCTCTTTGGTCCTGGCAACTGCATTGCAGTTGGATGTAACCTCAAGCAAGTTCAAGGAGAGAGCAGGTCCATTCTCCTCCTGGTGGGGGCTGAGGTTGTGCTGTGTGGAGAGAACTGGTCAGCTCTTCTGATGCTCAACAGATGAGTAAGCAGCTGGGTTTTACTCTCCAGCACTATAACTATGTACATCCACACAATTAGATGAAAAAAGACACCCAACTACTTAGACACAACAATGTTTTGCAAGCACTTGGCTACTGATTTATTGCATTGGCTATTGGTTTACAAGTATTGGCTACAAGACAGGTCTAATTGTGAGTAACAGCTCTGCTGGCTTCTCATCTGGCTAAAGGACACTTCAAGCAGCAAAGCAGATGATAACCTCACAGGCCAGGGGAGATCGCTCTGATGGTGCAATGAGCCTCCCCAGGTCCTGCAGCTGACAGCTTCTTCCCTCCCTACCCCAACCAAGGCAAGGGAACAAAGATGCTTCAACCAAATCTTCCTGCTTCTTGCTTAGCCTATAGAATATATACAATAAGTGGTAGAGGGGAAACTGTTATGTATACATCACAGTAACTGTGCAATAAATTAAACTTCAAAGTGCTTCACTTTCCTATTTACACCACCATTAAATAGTAACTGACATTATTTTCTCAGACTAGGAGGAAGTATTTAGTTAGTTAGCTGACAGGGTAAGAGTGCTTGGCAAGTACACCAGGAGGTGGGGAATAGGTTCAGCTGGCAGCTCTTCTCTGGGAGAGATATGGGAGAAAAGAGGGACTGGAGAACTGTGAGGGCATGTTTATGGCATCAGTTAAGGGCTTTGGCAGGGATGCTGATGTGAAAAGGGAGACCATACCCGAATGCTCAGAAGATACAGAGAAAACATTTTAAAAGCCCATGGTGGGACTCCTCTTTAGGACGGCTGTTTAATAGGCAGATCAAACAGAAGCTTCAATCTCACTTCTGCCGTCTCAAATTCAAAGTAAAGCACTGGAGAGCTTAGCAAAGCTGTCAAAGGATGGGAAGTGATGCTATGGGACTTGTGGAGGCTGGCTTACTGCAGGAAGGAATTGCACACCTTTTCTATTCCCTCATAATGTAGTATGTAATAAAAGGTAGTAACAACTTTTTTAATTCCTCTATTTTTTTAGGGTACTAGAAATATCTTCTGGTGTAGAGATTACCACTCTGGGTTTCCCAACTCTGGTGGTGCCATCTCGCTTCCTTGTGCTTTCCTAAGTGTTGATCTCACTTAAAAGCTCAGAGTAGTTGGTTGCTGGGTAACAGACAAGCTCAAAAAAGCAGGAGCCATTGAGACTGCCTGTGTTTCCAACAAGAAAACCATAGTCACTGGATAGAGTGACTCTGAGTTGAACAAACCAAATCTCACCTTGCTTTGCCAACGCTTAAGGGTCTTACCAGAAGTCATCCACCCACTACACTAATGGGAAACGCCATGTATGGCTAAGGCCTGGGGTCTCATATAAGCTCTTT
Organism: Pezoporus occidentalis; assembly: GCF_034315485.1. Lineage (NCBI taxonomy): Eukaryota > Metazoa > Chordata > Aves > Psittaciformes > Psittacidae > Pezoporus > Pezoporus occidentalis. The sequence continues at coordinate 1,016,428 of NW_026916347.1, forward strand.
ACCCAGCCCCTTGTGTGGCAGCACTGGGGATGAGACAGAACTAAGCCAAAGGAAATGGTGCTGGGGGCTGATGGGGAGGGCAGGAGAGAAGAGGGGCAGATGGGACCATGGAGGGGCAGAAACAAGTTAGAGCTTTCTCTTGAGCTTGCGCCCGGCCCCACCACCGCCGCTGCGCTCCCGCTTCTCCTTGCGGACACAGAAGTATTTGGTGACGCGCTTGCGGCACTGCTCGCACCGCACGGCGCAGCACCAGTGGAACTTGCAGTTGCAGCTCGACACCATCTCAGCTCGCCTCTCCTCCACCGCCAGCCCGCAGTCCCCACACAGCCGCCGGCAGCTCCGCTTCTCCCACTTGCTGAGCGCCTTGCCCCGCTTCAGGCACTCCCTGCCCTCCGTGCCCAGCAGCCCCAGCGTCTTGTTCTCCAGGCAGTAGTCAGGAGAGTCTTCCAAATGGACCAGCTCCTTCTTGGAGATGGAGCTGAAGGTCTCGGCGATGGCACCCCGGCTGGCAGCGCTGTTTCCTGCACCTTGCAGCAAGTCCACCTTTAGGGCTTTGTGGTACCTTTCCTTGAGGTAAGTGCCCACCTCCCGAAACTCAGGCAGCTGCAGCCAGCAGGTCTGGGTGGTGCAGCTCCCCGACACACCATGGCACTTGCAAGTCCGCTTCATGGTCCCTTTCACAGCCTACGGGGTGAGGGAGAGAGAGGGGATTCAGGAAAAAGCCCACAGGGGTCATTTCATACAGCAGTACATGGAGAAACATGGTTCCAGGCCCTTCAGGACTGGTTTGCCATTGCCTCTCCCTGCACAGTGGTTCTGCCCCGGGGTTGTTGGCTTAAAGCTCACAGATTTGCTTCTCCATGGTACTCCTCTACTTGAACAGGGAGAAAGAGGGCAGCAGGAAGCCATTAACAGTGTAATCACGGAAGGTTTGCTACCTTACAACAAGCACTACCCATCACGTCAGCGCTGCTGCCATCTCCTTCTCCTTGACAGGGTGGTTGTTTCTTCTGGACATGTGCTTTCAGCCGCAGCAAGTTGTGACTGTGCACAGTGAATGGCCAGAGCCAATCATCTGGTGTGCACTCTCAGGTCTGGGGGGAGAGAGGGGCTCACCTTTCTACCCGCCTCATTGTTATGCAGGTTCATAGCAGCTCTGGCATCTTGTCCAGTCTCCAGGGCATCCACAAACTGCTTGGAAATGGCTTCCCCAAAGCCCACGTTATCGCTGCAGCCTCCCCACAGCCAGCCTTGGCCCCCTAGGAAAGATGAGATGAGTGACGTTAGGGAGCCAGCCCCTCGCCTACCTGGCTTGTGGCTCTGAGGATGAGAAAGGGTCTCAGAAGTGATGGGAGGGAATGGAGGCTGTGGGGCAAATCCAGCCTTTTGCCTCTTGATACTCCCCAACTCCCTCCCCTTCAGCTCATGCATTTCTGTTGAAGCCTGGATAGTAGGATAGGACATTGCCTGCATGAGGCAATGTCCTGTGTGACAAACATAGGAATTTCCAGGCTTTCTATGGAGCAGGATTCAGAAGCTGTTCATTATCATGCGTTAGCAGCTATATTGATAAAGCTTTGGGTCTTCATCAGCTTCCCTCAAACCCTGACTTGAGCTGGTTCAGTTTGACTTGCAGGGACACCGTCTTGCTAACATGGATTAGCAAACTGGTGGAGTCATCCTGGTCAGAAAGAACAGATTCCCCTCTGCTAGCAAACCCCTGCCTGGCACACACATATCGAGGAGGCCCTCTTTTTGGTACACCCAGAATCCTGATGATCAGGCCTCAGAAGGGTCTGATTTTCCAATTATCATAAAGAAGCAAAGGAATCAGCACACAACTGGGAAACTGCATAGCAAGATGCGGAGGGTACTTTTCCTAACTGTGTGGGAGCTTGGTAACAGCTCAGCTGACTGGGAACATGTCATGCAATTTGCTTCTTTTCCTCCTAGAGAAGAATGCCACATCCTTTGTGAAGATTTGAGATCTGGAGCATTCTGACTGTAACACGCCTTGGAGTTGTGGTTTAATGGCCTTGAGTCTCTCTTGAAAGGCCTGGCCCTTGCCCGGGCTTCACCAGAGCATGGAGGTCCCCTCTCTCAGGGAAAGGCAGGGTCCCCTCTCTCATGGGAGGCAGGTAATTACAGTGGATAATGAAGTCCAAATCAAGTGCTTGGGACCAAAGGAAGAATGCAAACCTTTCACCAACTTGGATTCAGCGCAACAGCATTTAGAATTGAATCACACTGTTTCGGACAAACCCAAATGTTTTCTTTACTTCCCAAGGTTTTCAGTTTATAGTGGAAAATTTTCATAAAAACAGCTGTTCCGGAGCAAGGAAGTGTAGCATGACTAACTCAGTTTTCCAGAAGAGATAAAATTTGGTGTGTCATTGCTCTGCTAGAGATGGGCTATCCCACATCTCAGACACCTAAGCACCAGTGGCTGTTTTAAAACTATTAGCCAATAAAGCAACTTGTTAAATACTGGATATTCCAGGGGAGTTTGTCATAAACTGACACATACTAACTCTGGTGCTGCTGTGTGAAGCAAAGCTTTTAAAGGATTTGGTAATTTGACATTAGGCATCTTTCATTTCAAAACAAAAGACTGAAATGTCAATGTTTTCCATGAAAGCTGAGCCAAGAGCTGGAACAGTGCAGCTGGGGGTTCTCTACACAGGATTCCTTAGTGGCTGCAGGCCTGGGTACCACTGCGATGGGAACAGGATTAAAGGCTGTGTGCTACCACAGCGGTTCTCCTGGCTATGCTCTCGTGTGCCTGCCATGCTGGCAAACATTGGAGGGCTTTATGAATGCCACCCTGCTTTACCTCCTGGTAAGTGTGCTCTGGAGCCACCCTGGTCTTGCTGACCCTGGGAGTCCTGAGGTACCTGGTCAGAACTGCTCTAACCAGACCTGCCATTTAGATGCACGACATCAGATCCTCTCCTCTGCCTTATGGTACAGTCATTCCCTCCAGCAGCTTAAACAGAGTTGTTCTTAATTTGAACCAGGGAAACTGCCACCCCATTCTGCTTTCATGCTCATTTAGAAAGTAATGGAAAACATCAAGGGCTTGGCCTCAGCTGGTGTAAACTGGAGGTGGCCCCATTAGCTTCCACAGAGCTACTTTGGTTTGAGCCAGGCAAAGCTCTGCTCTGGGTACTACTTCCGGGTGCAGGGACCAGGAAGAGGAGTTGTTTGTTTCTGAAGGCCTCAGCAGAGGAGAGAAGAGCTGTCTCTGCTGCCAGGGATGTGAAGAGGGGTGGCCGCTGGCCTCTCCTTACCCAGCTGTCCATTGCGGGAGTCGTCACAGCCACAGTTGTCAAAGTCCCCCAGGCTGCAGTTCCGGGTCAGCGTGTACATGACGCCTGCGGAGCTGATGGCGTGGACAAAAGCGGTCTCCCGGTTTGCTGCCAAATGGGAATACAAGGGGAGCAGATTCCACAGTGAGACCAGTGTTGGAAATGACTCCTGCCATGCAGGAGACAGTGTAGGAAGAGACCTGCAATGGGCAGGGCTTTCTGGAGTGGAGAGGAAGCCCTACATGTCAGATCAGCTTTGTTTTGGCTTGAACTGCACAAAGACAGAAGTTCCCAAATCCAAACCAGAATGACTCGTGCCATTTCCAAGAGTGCAGATAAATTTAGCACTTGGCTCTCCCTGTGGGAGCTCGGCAGTAGCGATACAGCACAGCCAGCCAAATGTCCCCATATCTCACTAACACACCCCAGAGGGAAAGTGGCCTTCTCCAAGGATCAAACAGCTCCTTCCCCACAGCCCTCTTGAGTCTTCCCTTCTGCTGGACACTGTGCAGGGCTCAGAGCAGTGACCATACACCTACCCGCCAGGATCAGTGTAGCAATCACCTGACTTCGCTGAGCCCTTGGCTCTCATTTAATACCTGCAAGGCCTGCATCTGAGCAGATAACTTTGATCCCAGTCCCTGAGCATTACCTTGTGCTGTAATTGCCTCCGCAAGACCCCACTCTAAAACCCCTCTCCACCTCTGCCTGGGGCCCTGGTCCCTCCACACCCAGGCCTGTCTCTTGTACAGCACCCCTGGGCATTCCCGGGACAAGCATATCGCAGGTGGGGACGGGGAAGAAAAGGAGGCACTTGAGAGGGGTCCCCCCGGCCCTAACCTGCAGCGGGGGGGGGGTGTGGGGTGTGGGTGCCGGTAGTGGTACCCACTGCTGCCCTTACCGCTGCGCAGCCCGCCGTGGCTGGAGAGCTGCAGTGCCCTCTCGGGGCAGTTCCAGCGGTCCCAGGCGAACTGGAACTTGCACTCCTCGATGCCGCTCTGCGCCCCGGCCGCCACACTGCTGGAGTAGATGAGGTAGGCCTAGGAGCACAGCAGCAGGTCAGGAGGGGAATGGTGTGTGCCCTGCGCAGCCCCCCTAACAATGGGGCAAAACCTCACGTGTTCGAGTGTCAAAATCGTCTGGGTGCATCGGCCAGCATGCAGAGACAAGCCCCGGGGGTGACAGGATGGGAATGTCCCCAGGCTACTCAGCAGCTCTAGTTCCCATCACACACAGTGCAAAGCTGGTGTAGCCCCAGCCCCAGCGGTGGGGCTGATGCAGGCGTAACTTTCCTGCCTTGTGCTGCATATTGTGGGTCCTGCTGCTTTGGGGTCTAGATGGATGGTGAAGCACAGCGCAAAACAAGAGGCAGAACATGGCCCCAGGCTCCCCAGGAAGCTGGCTTTCAATTGAAAATTACTTGCAGGCCATTTTGCAGAGACAAGATGAACAGAGCTGAGGTCTCCAGGCTTGGCTCCCTGGAGAGCACTAACAGCAGCGAATGCATTTTGTGCTGTGCTGGGTCAGAGCCTGAGTCTCCTGGGGAGAAGGCTGAGCCAGGTTAGGAGGTGTGCCAGACAGCCCTGCCATGGGGAACCTTTTATCTCCCCAGCGTGAGGAGGCAGAGCCTTCTCCTCAGAGACCACAGAGCCCCAGGCCAGCCACTGCCGCAACCTGCCCTCTCCGTCACGGGAGACCCAGGGGAACAGAGGGTGCTCTGGGGCAAGGTCACTCCACTGTAGCATTAAGACCTGTAGAAAGAACCAGATGGGCTTGGAGGTGTTCCTGGAGAACAGCCAGAACAAAAAAGGGGTGAATTTTACAATGAGTCCTGGCTAGGAAAAGAAGCCTCTGAAAGAGGGGTACAAGGAGGCATGGGGTCAGAAACACTGAACAAGGTCCTGGCAATTCCAGCTGTGTTCCTTGGGGAGGTGTGTTCTGCAAGGCCTATAGAAAGTACCTTTCCAGCTCAATGAAGGTGGGTTCTGATGCTAACCTGATCATCAGGAGGCAATAGATGGCAAGTGACACCCTCAGCTGGTGCCAACAGACAAACTCCAAAATCTGGCCCCAGCCAGCTTAAAAGTACCTTTGGTTGGGGAGCCCAAGGAATTGCAGCTTGTAGCAGGTCACTCCTGATGCTCCCGTCCTGCTGCTGGCAACATGGGGGTGAGGGGAGCTCTGGCTAAGGCTGCGTGGAGAGAAGTGGGAAGGAGCAGCCCCTCCCTCCCTGGGTTTAGTGGAATCAGCGACAGAGATCAAAGGGTTTTCTCTTACCTTGGGGCCCGTCATCAGGAAATTATTCACTGACCTGGAAGACAGAGACGGTGTCAGAGGGAGGGGGTGATGGTGGAGGGGCCTGGGGAATGCCTGGCATCCCAGGGCTCTCCTCTCACCCCCACAGCCTGCCTGTCTCCTGGCTGCAGGCACCTTTGGTCTCCCCCCCTTGCTGCTCCCTGTGAGCCAGGATGCTGCTTTCTCCTTTCCCCACACCCTGCTTCGCCAACCAGGCTGCAACCCTCCCGCTGCTCCCTCCTTTTGCTTTTCTCTGCACATCTACCCTTCATGCCAATCCCTCCATTTTTCTAGTGTTTTCCTTTTCCACCAGCCTTGCTTTTTACCTTACCAAGCTGCTTCTTGGCTTAACTCAGGGTAGTGTTGCCCCCAGTGCCAGGAGCTGGACTATGCCAAGGGAAGGAGGAGGTCACACCGCTGTTCCTTCAGAGTGTGTGTCCTGGCAGCATCCCTTCAGCTCACGGTCCTTTGTTTTCTTGTGGTGCCAGCACTGGCTGCCCGCACTCTCCCCTTGGAGTGGTAGCTGAGCACAAACACGCTTATCCTTCCCATCCTGCTGGGCACTGCATGGGGGGCAGTGAGGGTTCAAGGGGAAGGTGTGAGGTTCTAGCCAAAACAACTTCCTGGAGTTCCCACTGAAGGTGTGAAGGGATTATCTCCAAGGACCGCAAGGCTGGTCTTCATCACTCAGAGGCCTACAGAGCAGACCCAATGCTGGCCTGTCCGAGACTCTTCCTCCAGCAAGAAAGCCTGTTTCAGTCCAGCATTAGGACTCTATGGGGTTCAGTGACCACCACTGGGAATCCAGTACTCACCATGTAGGGAGTGAGTGGGAAAAATGCTAGAGGAGGCACTGAGAGGAACTGGGCTTCTCCTTGAGATTATGTTCTGCTCCAAATGCTGGATGTCTCCCAGTGAAGGATGCCTCTCCTTTTCAGCTAGCCCTTATAGAGCCTTAACCTACATCTGTCCCTTGAGTGGAGAAGCAAGCTCAAAGCTGCAGTTGGGCTACCTGGCGTGCAGTGATGTTTGCTGCTTTTTCTAACTCCTCTCCATTCCCTGAAAATACAGTAGCTGGGTGACCATGGCTGGATGTAGAGGAGAAAGGTGCAGGTTAGGGTAAGGCTTTTCTCCCTGTGTGTTTTCAAGTGATGCTGTCTGGAGCCACAGGTATCCCTGGTAAAGGAGAGAAAGGCACTGTCCTGTTCTGCTACAAATCCAGCATGGAGAATGTGGATGCATCCCAGCATGGCACTGAGTACAGGCAGGAGCAGGCACTGCCACCCCAGACTGGGGGACAAAATGTAGCCATGTTGCAGCCATGCCATGCACATGGGGGCAGACAAGGTGGCAGGACTGGTGCTCAGACATCAGATGCATGAGAGACTTAGAGAGGGCATTTCCCTGCCGTGGAAAACAACTCGTGTGGTCGGTGAGCCTGTTCACCTGCACTAGAACTGCCCTCAGATGTCCTCTCCGAAGTACGCCACAAAAAGGTGATCTCATTATTTCAGCTTGGTAGAAATCACAAGAAACCCAACCTTTGCTGTTGCTCACAGTTTAGTCAGAACTGAGAGAAAGTTTGCAAAGTTTTACTCTGGCAAGTCTAATTTTTATTTTTTTTTTTTTGGTGGAAATTCATCTGTATTGATGGAGCTTGCATTGGGAAATATTCCCCTGGGCCAAAACAGGAGGGAGAGGGCTGTGCCAGAGCACTGTGAGAGCAGGAGATCCTTTCCCTTTGTTCCAGGCCTGGGATTCAGACCCAGCTGCGCTCCAGCCCCCGTGGGTACTTTAGCACGAAGTCGATGGCTGTTTTGCAGAGGAATTTTCCTTTGGGAGCTGCTTCTGCATTGTACAGCTAATTAAATATTTCCTGGGACTTGGAGAGACGGCATCTGTAGCCGGGTGATTAGAGCATCGGGTGACCTGAATCACACAGGGCCATGAACCTGGGGCTATTCAGACTGTGTAAGCTCCATGGGTCCCCATCCTAACGCAACTGGGTAGCAGCATGAACAAGTCATTTTTCCATCTGGTTTCCCTCATGTCTTTTGCCTTGACCTTAAGTGCTTTGCTATGGGGACCACACTCAGGATGGTGTCAGTGTGAATCTGAGCCCCTGGTAGCAGCTGTGAGAAAGCCCTGGCAAAATGCTCCTGTATAGGCAAGATCTAGAGAACTGCAAGTCCTTTCTTATCTTGCTGTTGTGGCCAAAACAAGAGATACATCCCACCTGCTTTGCTTCCTACCCGGGTAGGAAAAGCTGAATTCACAGCATGCAAGAAGGATTTGCTTCAAACCGTTGCTGGCCTTATCTTGGATTAGGAACATCTGAGCAGTTAGAAGGGTAGCTTTAGGAGGAGGACAGTAGTCCACAGATTCAGGGTTTACAGCAAACCAGGCTGTTAGCAGGTGTCAATTGACATAACTGCATTGAAGCAGAGGATCTGTTCCTCACAGGATAAACCTCAAGGTTCACAAAAAGGCCAAGTTCAGGATATGTTGGTTCATCACCTGCAGCTGAATAAATGGTACAGTAGTGATTTCCCAGCAGGATATTCTAAACTTTTTTATTAAGTCAGAGAGACAGAAGGCATTTTCCCTGAGCTCTCTGATCAACGGGCAGGCACGCTGCTGGGCAGGTTTGTAGGACTTAGACAAGTAAAGGGTTAATTTAGACTGGTACACCTGACCCCCCACATTTAACTCCTGCAGCTGCAAGTGGGTTTGGGAGAAGGGGAGACGGGACTGTTGTATGGCTGGAGGCTAGCTGAAATTCTTCATTTTTACACTGAGAGGGAAGGAAAGATAATAACAGAAACAAAATCTGTGCTCTTTGTCTTTGCTCATATGATCTAGCTAAGCAAAATGCGTATCTCTTTTGGATATAGTCTCCAGCAAGGGCAGGGAGTAATTAAGCCACAGATGTAGTGCAAAACTGCTAATGCTACTAGAGTCATCCCTGTGCTACAAATAGGAATCACTATGAAAATTAATCTCTCTTCATTTTTGTCTCTGTAGTGTGATTTTTATTATTTCTACTAATTTTCCATACCACTGTAAAGGAAAGTGGAATGTAACACTAAAAACTAACCAGCTAGGTGCATCCACAGCAGGTGTAAACCAGCTCCCATGACTTCAGTGTCACCACACTGATTTAAAACTTTCTGGAATCACACACTTCAAAGGAACCATTTAACATTATTTCTTATTATCTAAGAAAGCTCACAGGGTTTTAGATATCTGAACCTCTTTCCCTCTACCTTCAAACTCCAGCACAGTGCTACGGGACTGAAGTGGAGCAGAGACAGCCATCAGAAGGTAGAGAGAGGAGTCCCACCGAGTTCTTCAGCCCTATTCCCAGCCCATGCAGAGCCCTGGGAAGGGCACGCTCCTTCCCTCACTGCAACTCCATGCATCCAAGTAAAAGACAAATCTAGGGCAAGTGATTTTCTCTGCATCTGCTATTAGGAAATTGTTTCAAAGCTAATTAATATATATAACAGGAGTTCTCTATTGCAATTTTATTGAACCCAAAAACAACCCTGCCAAGCAGCTGTCCCATTATATTTTACACATATCTGATGCTAATAAGTCTCTGATAATTTCTGCCCAGTTGCAACTTTAAGCAATAACACCACCTCCCTCCTCAGTTTAATATGCCCCAAGAGCCTTACGAAACCTCCTGTTAAAGTATTTGGTAACTTATCAGCTGCTCATGCTACTGTGCTGCTGGCTCAGCCCTTCAGAAAATTATAAAGCTGTATTTACACTAATGACACTACTGTAAATACAGAAAATGGATACAATTTTGCTTTGGATCTGGGTTTCATTCTCAAGTACTGCTCCGCTAAGTTGCTAGAAAACCAGTGACACCGAAAACTAAAGGCAATGGCACAGATGAAATGTAAAAAACATTCAGAAACGAGCTGCTGTTAGAGATTGATACATTATTCCCATGGGATAGAACAGGCAGCAACTCAGTAGCATTTGGAGCCTTACTTTTTTATTCTGTTTCATTTCTCCTGTTCTATTTCTTTTTAGGTTCCTAAATGAAACCCTGACATTTTGCTCATCTAGGAACACATTGACCATTCAACCTAGCTAACACGGCAGAGTCTAATCCATGCTCACAGAAGGGAAGTGGCCACATATATACATATAAACCATTATTGTTGAACTATATTGTCCCCCACTCCCAATTCTCGCAATTAAATCATAGGAAGAAACTACCTTCTTGTGTTTCAAACTTTTGGATCAGATAAAGAAGACCAGCAAAAATTGCAAGCAGATTATTGTATGATTCCCATGAACCTTGCTTTTTTTTCTCCTCAAGATCTAAGGGACGGGATCTCTAATATGATAGTTTTGAATAAAGTTTGAAATTTTACTTTCTCTTAGGAAATCATGACCTATGAGCCCCAAGCAGAGAGAAACAGGGCTTTCTTGATAGATATAAACTTTGCTCTTAGATAAAAACTTCTGAAAGGCAGACAGTGAATTCAGACATCCAATTTCCATTGAAAATGCCTGGGATTTCTGTATTTAAGTCTACTTTGTGCTCTGAAATTTCTCCCCTTTGAACTGTTTCTTTAAAAGGTTGATTTTAAAAAAATTTTAATGTATTCTAAACCTGTTCATATTGAGGAAAGCAAGACACAGACAGCAGAAAGATAAAGATATAATCAGAATGAGTTCTCGCCTATCTCTGCATAAAGTACATATTCCTCTTTTTTCCAGAAGGGAGATTCATCTGGAGTTTGCTGCTGTATAATATTTAGACATATACAAATTGACACACATTCTTTTAATGAAGGGAGTAGAAAATCTCTGCAAGAACATAAATTTCCCTCCCAGCCTAACAGGAGCAAGTTCCCATTTACTCCTGAGTTTCTCTCTCTGTAAGTTTGTTTTCTCCATCCATGGTAATAACCCTGGAGATCTGCTATGGGGGAAGCAGGGGATTTTGGTAATTGAACGGGAGAAGACTTTCCTTGCTGTTAGCGATGAGTCTGTTACCTGCAAAGCAAGATTCCCTAGGGCATCACAGAAATGGAGAATAAATTCAGTAAAATTTACTACTGCTCAGTAAAAACCACAAAGGAAAAAACACCTACAGAGGCAGATCAGTTTAGTCCATCTGGGTATGGTATAAATACACCCTGCAAGGAATGACAGGAGATTTGATGCAGCTGTAATGCCTTTCTGCTTGCCCTTATAAAACAAATCTAAAACCATCTTTAGGGCAGAGCAGGATGCCCACAGGAGATGACTGCAGGTTTGCACACAGGGGAGCTGGTCTGACAGGACCCAGGTAGATGGGAACCAAGCTTTAGCAATCTCCACAGCAAAAGCTTCTCCCCAGGAAATCCTAATACGTGCATTTCAGACATGTGTAATCCTGACCCTGTGCCTGCCAAGGAGCCTGGGTCTCGGGCTGCTTATCCGGAATGATGCTCCTGCAGATCTAACTCACCCCTGCTGGCTCTGAGCTCTTGATCAGGGACTGTCTTATTTGGGGAGCATGGGAGAAGCCCCACTTGATTTGATTAAGACCAGAGACAAGCTGACTGTGAGTCTTTGGAGAAACAGAAATCCCTGGCTTTCCCATTGGGTTATCTTCCCAGTTGGAAGTAAGGGACCAGATCCTCTGCTTCCACTCTCCCCTACTCTGTTCTACTGTGGCTCAGGATTTGGCCCATATAGTTATTGCTGGGAGGTGTGGGGGAAAACTAGATCTAACCTCTCTGCCAACGAGCGTGTTGGGACTTAGTTAAGTATCTGGTCCCATTAAAGACTAGAATGGAGGTAAGTGGGAAAGGGGACATTTAGGAAGGTGAAGAAGAATTTCCTTAGGTGTCCAGGAAGAGCACCTGCCTGTGATACAGACTGAGGTGCTCTCGATACTCACCAGGCACAGCAGGATTGGAAGAAGGGAGTGAGGAAGAAGATGCCCAGATAAGGGTCCATGTGAAATATAAAATCCAAATAAAAAGAGAGAAAGATCCTAAAAAACCTTGGGTGCCACCAGAGGAAAAAGAAAATAAAAAAAAAAGGAAACACAACAGAATTAGGGAAGGGATGGAGCTATTTTCCACCCGGCTGTCCTAGTGTGATGAAGAGGCGTATGCCTCCTGAATCCCAAGTTCTGCGAAGGGTAACCAATCCTAAAGTAAGAGCTAAAGGGGGTTGGTGAAATGGAGCCGCAGAACTTCCTAAGAAGAGATTATCTACTTAATTAAAGATTTTTTTTTTTCTCTAAGTCCTTCAGCCAATCAGGACTCAAGTGCCAGAGAGAGATTGAACTGATGAAAAGAACACCCCAGGTTCCTCGAAGACAAATGCACCACGAAAGGGATAAGAGGGAGGGAAAAGGGGAAAACAAAAAAATAAAGAAAGAAAGGGAAAAAGAGAGAGAGAGGGATAACGAAAGAGACAGCAAATCCCTTAAATAATCACTGGATTCAATCTCCACCACACTGCCCTGCCTCTCCATCCCCTGCAATGGCAACTGGAAGGGCTGCTTTCAGCGTGCCCTTGCCTCCTCTTGACATCGCTGGGTGTGCTGGGTGCTCTGGGGTTGTGGGCTTGGGTTTGGGCTACCTGTGCCTGCTGCTTGGAGGCCATGCAGTGTGCCTCAGGGAGATAGCTGGGAAACAGATACATGAGCATCATCTCTGCCTCAGTCTCCCCCAGGAATTTAAGTGAAATCAGGACCAGTTCCTAGCTCCATCTGGTCCTCCTTCATCATGGTGACCTGCTCTTTCTTCTCCACCTCCTGTTTGCAACATGCCACTCTCATTCCAGGACAAAGGCCTCTGACTAAACCTTCCCATTCCTCCTTATTTTTTGACTTTTGGGATTTCCTATGAAGTCCATGGAAGGTGGTCTTTGGTTTGGGACAGTCAGCAGTTTCTCAGTGACATCTTATTCCAGGCAAATAGCTGCTGGAGCTACTTAGAAGTGCATCCAGCCTGTGCCCCTGGCCACATAGGACATCCTAGTTACTGTCACACTGCCCACCACAGCCACCCTGACCAGCCCCAGCTCAAGAGGACCCCCTGTGCCACCCTGTCCCAGCATCATAGGAGCAACTTCTCCACACTATAGAGCTCATTTTTGTGCTGTGGACATAATCAGGTAAACCGTGGGCTAAGACCAGTCAAACTCATTTCACCTGGGGTGCAGGTGCTGGACAGAAGAGCTGGACCAGGGCAGGATTTGAAGGGGAGCGAGAGTCTGCAGTAGAGTCATCAAGCAGGGCTGGCGGGAGCTCTTGGGGCCACCTCAGGTGGATGGAAATCCCTCCTGAATTGTGCAGCTCTGGGGAGGGAAACCCGCCCAGCAGAGATCGGCTCTCAGCTAGACTTTGGCCATCCCCTGCCAGAGACCAGCTCTGCTCAAGCCATGGTGATCCAGCTGGGCACAAGCAGGGTACAGCACACAAGGAACTGCTGGCAAGATGCTACCTTTGCCCAGAGTGCTGCCCCAGAGCTCTCACCCTAGGGGTGGCTGAACAGTTTTCACGGACCTGGGTGAGGAGAAAATGCAATTACTGATCCCAGGGCCAGCTGTGCTTCCCAGCTGCATCCTACTGCAGCAAGGCTGAGGGTATTTGCAGTAAGTAAAGGTCTAGGTTAAGGAGCTGTGAGCACTTTAAAGACTAAGGTATTATGTACAATGAGGAAAAGCTTGCAGATTTATCTAATAGAAAGTAAAACACCAGAAACTGAAAGGTGAAGGAAATAAGCTTTTTATTATTTATTTATTATATGGAAATAGAATTTCAATGCTGTGACGTTCAACAGGGCTTAGTGGTTTTGGTGGGTTAATTCAATGGTTTTGGTGGCTGTGCTCTCCCTCCCACAAGAGGCTGTCCCTGACTCAGTGTAGAGAGCAACTGCGGAGGTTGATGCTGCCTCAGGGGAGCTGAAGGGCTGCTGAGGCTGCCTGCCCTGCAGCGGCTCAGCCCCACCAGGGTGGCGCTGGTGAGGTGCAGGCGATGCTCCCATCTTGCACTTCGCATTTATTTCCTAGGACAGGAAGAAGAATTCTAGTTGTTTCTTGTAAGTCTCCAAATGCCTGCTTCAGGACTCTTGAACCAGAGTTCTTTAATTCCTCAGGTCCAGCAGCGACAGCATTTTGAATCATGCAACACTTGAGACATGTCTCAACTGACTGGAAAGGAAGAACACTATTGGGCTTACGGGGTGAACTATTTTTCTTTATTCCAAGACAAACTATGCAATGGGATTGCAAAAAAGAGGAAATAAATAATTGTAAGTGGGTCTAAATAAAGAGGAGGAATTTACTTTTTCTTATGAGCTGTTACCAGGGGCAGCCAGGCCTTCCTCCAAGCTCAGAGCAGCATCAGCAGCACCAGGGTGTTTCACAGCCAGCAGCCCCCCCAGTCAACTTCTAATTTCAGTTAAATGCAACAGCCATATTCCTGGAAACAAGCATGTTTTTTCAAGTCAAAGGGGCTGGAGGCAAGCCTGAAACAAAACTGTCCCAGACATATTTCAAAGATTTAATTACAGCTCTCAAAGGCTGTTTAATAGGCTCTATGAGGTACTCTCTAAAGATGCAAAATTGTTTTATAATGTTCCTCAAATTTTGTTATTGTTACTGACAAAAGCTCTGTAAAGTTTCTAAAATGGCCCGAAAGAGCATTAAAATAAACTTTATGTCCAGAAAGACTGGTATATTATCACATCTGACCTGCTGGCCAATACAGATCTCTATTGACCTTTGCACTGAGTGCTATAATGCGGTTTTGACTATTTGCTCATCTCGCAGAACAGCAGACAGGGTTTGAGGACAACAGGAGGTACAGAACCTGCTGTGATCTATAGCAGTTTGTTAAAAAACCCAACCCAAAACATTAATGTAAGATGTCCAAGTTTAATTTTCAAAGAACAGGGATGATCTGAACTGTACTTAAGGAGCTAGTACAAGTAATCACAGAAAGAGTAATGCTCCTGCTGCCTTCCACACTGGTACCAATGCTACTGATGGATATGAAAAATAAGGCTAAAGACTGGGGGTAAAAATTCCAAGTCTGACTCAGATACCTCAAAAATTTCCTGGTGTGCCCAAATGACAGATTTTTTTTTGTAAGAAAAAGACAATTAGAAAGGTCGAGAAGGAACTGAAAGTATCTTATGTTAAAAGATATGTGAAAGGTACGTGATCAAATTATAGAAATGTATGTTGTCTAGGGAGCACACAGGATTCAACCCTGCAACAGCTGAAAAAGTCACAGGAAGGTCTGGCTTCCCATTGCAGTAAGCAGATTTTCACTGACTTGACTGCAGCTTTGCCTTTAGCAAAAGCTAAATACAGCTTCAATGGTGTCTAATGCCTGTCAAAACATCCCCAAGAAAGTGTGTTATTTGCAATCCTGTACTGAACATGCCCCATGCTATTCTGGTCCTTCAGTCAAGCGGTTCCAGAAACAAAGGCAGACAACGGCTGGGAAAAGTAATAGCTTTTATTAGATTAACTGATATGCAGCGGAAGAAGCAAACACGTTTTTGAAGCATTTTGGCTCTGAAAGGACAGGAAAGGTGCCAGTGTGCCCAGAAGCTTGTCTGTTTATATTTTTTTTAGCTATATCAATCTGAGATTGTGCCACTAAAGACAGCATCGACACACCCCGACACAAACCTCTCCACGGCCTCTTTGCTGCAAGCTTGACTTTGTAACCTTTATGTTTCCTAACGCTGCTCTCTGCATGGGTGACACATGCTGAGCAGCCTCCCTTGCGATCTGCTGTGCTTCACCAGTATTGAATGTATTCCCACACTTGCAGGTTCTCCTTACAGTTCATGCAGCAACAGCTCAGTGGATCCTTGCCGCCTGGGGTGAACTGTATAACTGGACACGTCCATCACATATCCAATAGGAAGTGCTTTCCACCAAACTGTGGGGAAAGGCTCAGATGTTTGGGCTGTTCTTCAGTTGCTGCAGAAAAGGTTATGGTGTGCACAAGAAAATTATTTACATCAGCTTCAAGGGAAAGTCGAAGGTGTCTAGAGAAACATCCTCTTTAGCCATGGTATGTAGAAGACAGCTGTGCTCTGGAGCAAGTTACCTTAAAGCACTTCAAAAGTTCCAGTTCGTCCTTAGCCTGGGCTACAACAATTCCTTTATCACATATTCTCAGTTATAGTACTAGAGTATATTCCTTCTGAATGGTCTTGATTTACCATGGTGGTGACTTGCACAGGCTCAAGCTGTGTTAGCCGTAAGAGTATTTCTTTTGACAGTCCAGAAAGCAAGTATGAGTCCAGGGCATCTTTTTCTAGCACTCACCAACCCAGCATCTGAGGGCTGCAAGAGGGAAAGGGACACAAGTGCTGAGAGGTGGAATAGCTGGGGATGAGAATCAAAGGAAAAAGGTGTGCCATTAAAGGGCAAGCAGGATCAGCTTGGAGAAGAATTGTGAGGGTGGGTGGGGATTTGCATCTAGCTCTCCAGGAAGGTATAATTAGGATGAGCAGGACTGAGCGAGTCGAAGCACATTCCTGGCTGGCTGGCAGGGGGTGAGATAACCCTGGAGGCAAGCAGGACCATACTGAGCTCCCAAGTCTAGGAACATACCCTGGCCGCTCGCCAGCCACACCTCGCTCCTGCCACTGTGCTCCTCGAAGGAAAGACACACTCTCAATGGGAATAGCAGCTATGGCGCTCCCCAGCACAGCTCAAACCACACACTACTGCTCATCCTGGGCACTGCCACCATCCTTCAGAGAGGCTCACGACACCACAGACAAGTGCAGCGTCATGGGAAGTGAATGTCACAGTCATCAATGCAGACAGCTCTGCAAGAGAAGCCTCTCCTCAGTACCCATGAGGGCTCTGCTTCTCAATGGGGGAACATGCTTGGCCTCTGCATATAAAGATTTGGGGCATGGAAAAAAGGATAAAAATAAAACCAGGCAGAGATAGCCTTCTATACTGGCCAGAAGCATTAGTATCTGGAGGAGGAAAAGGCTATGGGTCTGAGGTGTGTGGAGTCCAGTGAACCAAAAGATGAGGCAGGTAAACCAGGAAGATGTCTCAGCAGCGTGGTGTTGTTGCTAGCTTGGGTCTTTGGCAGACCTGAGGAACCCAGGAAAAATCTATGCGAGAGCTGCTTAAAATGGCCCACTGTTGCACCAGAGACATGTATTTTTTTTTTCCTTTCAGGCTCTCTGTGCCCTCCTCAGTATTACTATTATTAGGAATATTTGGAAGCAAACCCACATTTCAAATTAAAGAAAATAAATCCTTTTTATTAAGAAAACTGCCCAGTGACATGCTGTGACCCTTTTCAGCTTAAACTGCCCACAAGCTCTGCAGGAGCTGTAAATAGCTCCAGCTGATTTACAACTGGATATCCTTCACCCAAGCAATTTACCTCTGCTCTAGTGCAGAGAGACTGATTGGTTTGGACTGCTTTTTGTAACACAGACAAGAGGAGGTTTAGCTCAGGGTTTTATGCAATCATGCGATCTTTCTCATCTCCAATTTGCTATGTGGTCTAATGGCCGTGCAGCGGCATACTTAGCTCTGAATTACCCTGTAATTTGTCCTCCGGTGCGCCAGCTCGGTTTTTTGAAGCCGGCAGATGGTGCTCCCGGCTCAGCCTGCAGCCAGGCTGTGGCTCAGCGCTGCTGCTGCTGAAGAGCATCCTTGGATCAAAGAGATGCAGGCAAATGCTCCTGTGCTGGGCATTGCCATGTACAGTGCAGACAACAGGTTCTGCAGGGAATCTGGGCTTAAAATATCTCCTCTTCTCCTTCCTGTTTCTCCAGACTGAGCACCCTGAGGCCTCTCCATGGGTTAAGTCCAAAAATGGTCATGAATGGTTCAGCATTCACAGCAGTGGTACAGAGCTGCTGGTGGCTTTACCCAGGGGCAGAGGGCAGCGGTGCCCTTATGTGAGATGTCCTTGTGGACCTGGTTGTCCAGTGTGCCACTCCTGTGCTGCGGCACACTTGCCCATGGGCCAGCTGCTGTGGCAGCCCATCAGTCTTCTGCTGACACCTGCCCTTAGCTTGGGAAGGATCAGGTGCTCATCGGCTCTCAGTGGGGAGATGGATGTAAAGCCATCAGCAGTATGCACAGAACTGGATCCACACTTTTTCACTGGTGTGTCCCCTAACACATCCTAGGGCAAATCCCAGGGTCAGGGATCTGAAAATCTGGCTCAGTTCTGTGCCCTAAAACAGCAGTAAATCCAGTAAGGTCTTTCCTCTTTGCCTACAGATGACTAACGTGAGTAACCTTTGGCATTTACCCGGAATGAGTCAGGCCTGCAAAATCATGAGACTGGCTTGAAAATAATACACAGTGGGAGCTATTTAAGGTACTCTTGGGGCTTGTTTCCTCTGGAATTGGAAGGGCTGGGAACATGCTGTTCTCTGGCATGAAAGGCAAGCTGAAACTCTTGGGCTCTGGGCAACTGGGCTTTCCAATGAACACCAAATGTCAAAAGGCTTGCCATAAATCACAGGAGGTAGGGAGGCTGAGAATGCATGTAGGAGCTTTCTGCACTGCCCAAGCTTGTTGAGTGTGAGTCCTAGCTTTTTCCTTGAGAGATCTCACACATTCAGTGTTCATACATTACAATACTGGTTCTTTTCTGCTCTTTGGCCAACAACTTCTCTTGGCCTTCAGTGTGTTGCTGCTCTTCACCTTGGGAGTGGCTGCATTTCAGTGGTGAGCAATAGATCGGCCCACAAGGTGCTGCGCCCCCCCGCGAGCTGTAAGGAAAGCTGAATTGTTTCCCAGTAAAAACCAGGTCTCAGGATTTGGCTCCAGCTGCAGCTTTCCCAGTGTCATCTGTACTGACTGGGACCATCTCCTCTGCCAAAACAGTCAGTCAGTCCCAATAAATGGTGATGATGAGAAACGTGGAGGCTGAATCAGACCGCCAAGATGAAGAAACAGGTCCAAGATGGTCCGGATAAACTGGCACCACAAAATCTATCACCAATCCCTTGCAAATGCCATTGCTGACAGAGCCAGAATCCAGCTTCCTGTCAAAATCGCACGCATGAGGCACTTTTACTGATGGTTGTTGGGAAAATGTTGCAGATACACTGTTGTTGGACAACCTTGACCTCTTTTAAGTGTCCCAAGAAACAGGCTGCTGCATAATGTAGCAGCACTTTTGTTGACCTGTTGGGGAGAAGCCCCTTGGCTTTCATACTGTCAGCCCGAATGAGATTTCACCACTGATGAAGGCCACCACAAAGAGCTGCTTTATTGAAACATAACACTTTTAAGGAGGTGTTTCTTTTCCTGTCTAAAGGGACCAGACATTTTGGTTTCAGTCTAAGAGCATGGTCTATGTCCTCATGAGGATTTTCCACTAAGGCCTAAAAAATAGAGACCCAGAAAGTGAAGGAAAGAGAACTGTGGCTAGAAATAATAACCCTTTTCTGAGTGCCACCGTTGAAGCACAGGTAGGAAAGCACTTCATGTTGGTCAGGTGGTGCTGAGGGAAGTCAGTGCCTGATGGAAAACTTTCTTCTGGCCAGTTCATTTTGTCACAACTGACAGCAAGCAAGCTTGCTTTGTATGGATGTTGTATGAAGTCATCATTACCTAGCCTTCATCACTGCAGCACCCCAGGACCCAGTCTCTACTGCAATCTTGCAGTACACTTAGGAGCTGTTGGCTAGGGGCTGATAACTGTGGCATGGCACAGATAATGCCTTGTGCAGACCCAGGCAGTGGGATGGTGTATTGCATGATACATCTCAGCTGGAAACAGACCAGAGCATAGCCTGCTACTAGGGAGAGGAAGAGGGGGACAGGGGTACAACATATCAATGCTGAGAAGGGGGATATCCTACCAGAGAATGCAAGAGCATCCTGGCTTCTGGACAGAGCATGCTGTGGGCAGAGACCCCAGTACACTGGGATGGCACCATCCCAGGAGCAAAAGAGGGTGCTGTATAAAGTCAGCTCCTCCCAAACATCAGAGTTTATATGGGGACCTGTATCTGGTCTCAGAATGAAAACAAACAGCGACATTTGCACTGGTTTTACATTAACACATGCAAAGCAGGAATGAGCCCCATGTTCAGAGGACAAAGCGTTCATTACCACATCAAAAGAGAAGAAGCAAAAAAACCACCCAACCATCACAATATTAGAAGAAAATAATGTTCATGTGAATTCATCACTGGGCAGTGTTTTCTGGAATGATGTACTTTAGGCAGTTTTGTTCTTGCCCATTGACACTGTAAAAGAAAGAAGAATTTCTGCTGTCAGATTTCATCCCAGTACCTGTTTGGAGGCAGAATCCCACCCCTCCTCTCCTCAGTTTTCAGAAATACAGCAATATGTTTCAGATCTCATGGCATCGGGGTGAGCAATGAGGAATATGTTACACACAGTGGCACTGAAGGCACCAACTTCAGGAACATTTTCCCTGCAGTTCCCACTCCGACTCAGGGATGGCGATGCTACCTCAACTCTCAGTTCAGCTAATAATGCACACTGCGCTCTGTGAAGGAGTTTCATTAGCACCACAGGGTGTGCTGACAGATGATTGCATATGACAGGAGTCATACGTACAGCCACGGCCCGCGTGCTGTTGCTATGTCCGAAGTTTGCATGCAGCTGCTGGGACAGCCCTTACCCGCCCATGGCTTGTAACCAGAGAAAGAACAAAATGTCCTCAGGAATTAAGTGTGGCTTGTTTCTGGGAGGCTTTTCATTATGAGTATTTACAGACTGTATCTGCCTTTGGTAGGTGGTGATGCTAAGAGGAGATAGCAGATCCTGACCAGGACACAGGGGCTCCTCATTCCAGCTCAGCCTTTGACCATGCACAAATTAATCCTCTTTGACATGCCTCTGTCTCCCTCCCTATTCAAGCATCTACTCAGACTGTAAACTTTTGGAGACAGTGGGTATGCCCCAGCATGGGTTTGTGCAGCACTCAGCACAATGAGACCTTGATCTTGATGTCAGCCATCACTCATTATCTTAATAGAAGCATCAAAGTCTTTATATGAATTAATTTACCTGAACAATCCTTTGGCCATACTGACTCCAGATCGCATGTGTGACAACAAGTGACAGAGGAAAGCGTGTGTATGTAAAACCACTTTCTGGGTTTGGAGTGACTGAAGATGTAACATCTGGGTTGTGAGCGGAGGTGACGGCCCTCCAAGTGGCAGCACTGCACCTCAGACACGATGTGTACACTGTCTACACTGCCTGCTAGAAGCTTTCTTCTGTGGGGGAAAAAGAAGTCAACTCCTGGTCTTTGTTTTGGATTCCAAAGAGTGACTCTAGCAATTGTGGTGTTCTCTGCAGAGATCAACTCCTTAGGCAGCAGGGCTAGTAGCATGCTGGCACCTTCATTACAAAGGTAACCTTGACTTTCCTTGAAAAAACAAAACCCAAAGGTTTAAGGAGACTGGGCCCTCTGATCCCTTTTCCATCTTTAACCATTTTTAATAGGAGTATTTGCTCTTTTTCTGTAAATAACGTGAGGACCACCAATACTACTAACTACACCTGTCATTAAGAGAGTGAACTTCCTGTCTTGCATGGCAGAAGAGTGGACCCCACTGTGCACCTCACCTCCAACAGCATGTCTTCCAGCTTTGCTATGCTACAAATCTTTGCTATGCTACTGATCTGTGTTCGGTCTCTACCAAAGAGAGTCTATTTCACTGGCTTACAACCTCTCTTGATCAAGACATTAGTCATCCAAAAGACCTGGTTTTGTTTTTCACTGTGCTTCCTCGGGCCAGTCTTGGGTCTTCTGTGTCTCCTCTGCCCCAGCTTAGCAGACCCACATCAACACTGTGCAGGATCTTTCTGGCAACACTAGGCATCCTAAAGCAACAATGAACCTCTGTTCCTCATCTGCCAGCCAGTTTCTAATCCAAGACTTGCTATTTTTATCCAGTTAGGATTTCTTCACACCCTTAATAAATATATAATGTGGCACTCTATCAAATGCCTGCCCAAAAGCAAAGCAGTTTGCAATCATTTCTGGCCATACTGACCCAGAAAACAGCTGACTAATCAAATGGCATCTTGTTTGCTAAGTTGACCCAAATAAGCAAAGTCTCCTCTTGGAGGAAGACTCTGAATATCAAGACTCTGTCTCTATCTCCCCCTTCTCTGCCAAAGCAACTGCATTAATGATGTAGTAGAGGAGAATTCAGCAGTGTCCTACCATGTCCACCATCTTGCCCATGCACTGAATGAGCAAGTGCCCTACATGTCACAGGGAAAGTTGTAGGACCTCCAACAAAACCCCTCAGTCCTCAAATTTCTGCACTCAATGTCCCAACAACTGAGGACAGTGCCCACTGCCATCTCCACTGTTGACCTCAGCCCCAGTGTGTCCTACATGTGATACCGCTCATGGAGAGCTGAGTGACCCTTCTGGCTTGGACCACCAGCAGACACTGCAGGGTCTTCATCTCAGCTGAGTCAAAGCTCACACACTCAAAATGTGTTAAGCTCTATAAAACCAGGGTGAAGGTGGCCCCAGGTATGTTCCTTTTATCATCAGCTAAATGGCAATTCATGGAATCATAGAATAGTTAGGGTTGGAAAGGACTTTAAGATCATCTAGTTCCAACCCCCTGCCATGGGCAAGGACACCTCACACTAAACCATGCCACCCAAGGCTCTATCCAACCTGACCTTGAACACTGCCAGGGATGGAGCATTCACAGCTTCCCTGGGCAACCCATTCCAGTGCCTCACCACCCTTACAGTAACAAACTTCTTCCTTATATCCAATCTAAACTTCCCCTGTTTAAGTTTTAACCCATTACCCCTTGTCCTATCACTATGATCCCTAATGAAGAGTCCCTCCCCAGCATCCCTACAGGCCCCCTTCAGATACTGGAAGGCTGCTATGAGGTCTCCATGCAGCCTTCTCTTCTCCAGGCTGAACAGCCCCAACTTTCTCAGCCTGTCTTCATACGGGAGGTGCTCCAGTCCCCTGATCATCCTCGTGGCCCTTCTCTGGACTTGTTCCAACAGTTCCATGTCCTTTTTATGTTGAGGACACCAGAACTGCACACAATACTCCAAGTGAGGTCTCATGAGAGCAGAGTAGAGGGGCAAGATCACTTCCTTGGACCTGCTGGTTATGCTCCTTTTGTTGCAGCCCAGGATACGGTTGGCTTTCTGGGCTGCGAGCGCACACTGAAGCCGGCTCATGTTCATTTTCTCATCAACCAACACCCCCAAGTCCTTCTCCGCAGGGCTGCTCTGAATCTCTTCTCTGCCCAACCTGTAGCTGTGCCTGGGATTTCCTGTAGGATTTCCTGTGGGGTTTCCTGTACCTGTAGAATTGCCTGGGAATCTCTGGATTCAGAGCTGTTCCTTCCACCATCTTTGCTGGCCAAACAGATGATGATTACCAGCAAGTTCCCAAGAGCAGAACTCAGAAAAACCTAAGGAAAAAAAACAACCAACATTCATAAAATCCTTTCTCACTTTATTTCCAGAAAAAATAGAGACCATGCCCTCTGAGAACTGGGTGCTTCACAGTACCTTTGGCAGGATTTCCAAAACCAGCTTCTGCATATGTAAACCTTGGGCTGGATGCTCTATGCAAGTCTACGGTGGTGGATCATTCTCCTACACTCACTCAAACAGGTTAACAAACTTCTTTCAGGCATAGTTATGGGCTCAGCCCGGGCATTCTGGGGAGTTTGCACTGAAATTAGCACAAGCTTGTCATTTCTCTGCTGAGGAAAAGTAGACTGACCCGTAACGGGGAGCCAGGCTGAGCCCAGCCCCTTCCGGATGGGGATTCGTAGGGGATAGAGGGCAGCTGGGCAGTGGGGCTCTCCTATAAAGGAGCCTGCTGGGAGAGGAGCTTCTGGAATGTTGTTTTGTGGGGTGAGAGTACATAGAGTGTTGCTGATATTATGTGCTAGGGAAATGATAAGCTGCAGCAAAACTCTAGTGTAGGTTTAGAGAATAAGCGTTAGAAATTCTGCTTGTGGCTTTGGCAGCTGTTTAAGGCTGGTAAAGCAGCTGCTAGAGAAAAGGGGAAGCAGATAGATCTGGAAACTATTACAACTGGTACTGTGTAGGGGAAGCGGAGCAAAGCAATGCATGGCCTGCTCTCAGGAAAGCAAGCATGCTTTTTGAGTAACGAGTTATCTTTTGTTTTTTCCCTCATTTCCATCTCTTTTCTGGGAATATATGTGCTCTGGGTAGTGAGAAAGAGGAACCTGAAGCAATCCTGAGGCTCCAGAGCCTGCAAGTGGTTTTGGCAGATGAAAAGTCCCCCGCCCTTGGGGAAAACAATGCCTTTGTCCCTGGCCTTAAGTGCAATGAAGGTTTGTGAAAGTCTCTCTTCTGATGATGATGTGGCAGTCTGACCTCCTATGTATCATTTCTCTGCTTGTTTATGAATTAGTTCTGGATACTTAGGTGTTATTTGAAGTGCCTTTGTGCCCTCTTCTAGGGGCATAGGAGAGTTCACCTTCTTAGGTCTCTGAACAACGTAATAGTCAATCTGTAGGCTGTTCCCTGTGCCAGATCAGGTCTGCTGTGGGGTCTCTTTGGCCAAGCCAGGAATATCTCTCAGCTGATGACCTTGGGGTGGAGGGGCAGAGCTCAAGAAGTGTCACCTGAGGAGCTGGGGGCTGAGGCCACGCTTGGATGATGTCTGTCCCGGAGTACCTGTCTTGATTGGGTGTTTTCAGCCTTAGCGGTTGTGTGTTGGCAGTGCCTGCTCAGGTCATGTCACTTAAGTAACTCCTTGCTCCTCCCATGTCAGAAATCATGGGGTGTGCATCAATCATCTCATTTCCTCGTTGCCTGGCATCAGTCTTATCACTCATGAAGTTTACTGTTCTCCTGTCTCTGCAGTCAGCCAAAGATGCAGCAACTCTCTGGTGTTTGAAGGCAAACAGTGAATCTGGCACTTTTGTCAGCGGGACTATGTCCCTGCAGTGGCTGGCAGGATGTCCTATCGGAGGGAAAATTGCAGATGTTTGAGCTTCTGGCCATCTAGGGAAGATCCACTTATTCCTTTAATGGGTGCATCAATATCACATAAGCTGCAGCAAGGGTATGTTGCATAAGGCTCAATGAGGTGGGGATTAGTCCTTGCGAAGAAGGAACCAGGGGGCATGGCTGAGGTTGCTCAGGTGGTTAGTGGCAGACTAGAAATGAGCATCCAAACTTCTTGAGCCATAGTCCAGTTCATGCTTCATGCATGAGGTGAAAAAAATAACGAACATTTTTATCCTCATGGGACTGGCAGAGGGGAAGGGGAATTGGGAATTTCTACCCCACTGGTGGAGGACTTGGTACATTCACCTTATTGCAAATAGGCCCAGACTGGATACACTTCTCTGAGGGGAGGGAGTGGATGTCACTGGGGTTTAACTTCAGTAGGTGTATTGTTAATTACTTTGTACATGTTCCCTCACCCACTCCATCTGCACTGTAATTAATTTAACTCCTAAAGTAATGGGATTTAATCTTAAAGTTCTTGCTAGCTCTTCTCTAGCAAGTCTGGTGATAGAGCCTTGGAGAACTCTTACTTCATACCCTATGGCTTTCTCCATGCCACCAGAGGTGGCATCTGCTTGGGTCACTGGCAGTGGTGGTTTGGAAAATTTAGAGGGCACAGGAGCCATGCCGTCAGCTACCCTGCTTGCTGATGTGCAGGGGAGGTAGAGGGAAAGGCATGTCGCTTTCTCAAATAGGAACACTTCTGCTTGAAGTGTGGGGATTTGATACTGTTTTGGCACTGGCAGAGAGGTTTGGAAAGGAGTCCCTTTAGCTTTTCCCGTGCTGACATCCCACAGGTTTTCCTTGAAGTCTGAGGTAGAGGCAAAATTGCCAAAGCTAAATGCAGTTTCCAGGACTGTCTCAGCAGGATAGACATCGCCCATGTTTCACACAGATGAAAGAGATAAGAGGAGGAAAAAAGGAAAGTAAGCTTTGAGGACTCTGAATGAGTAAAAATCATGACTAATACAATTAAAGCAGTGCTGAGCCAGCTCACTTTCCCCCTATTCTTTGATCACACCCAATTTGGCTTCTTTTACTTGGGCATTAAATAAATCCAACAGCTGTAGGCAACGCTTGGGCTCGGGAGGTCCCACAGGCTGGAGGACCTTCTCTTGCCCTTAGAGCAAGGCGTTAGGCACAAAAGCAAAGCACTTCATTGTCTGCCTCAGCGGGCAGGTGACAGTGGGAAGTCAGCTGCTGGTTGCAAATGTCTGCTGACCACAGCTCATTGGAGGTACCTGCTCTTGTTGCCTGAACCCAGAAAGCTCTCAAAGCCAGGACCTCATCAGTGATAACAATGGGGAGGGGTGGGACACTGGAAGAACTCTACTCCATGTCTTAGTAAATCATGGTGTTGCTGATATTGCTGTGCTGGGACTGAAGGAGTTACTGGAGACAACAGGAAACATGCTCACCAAGCAGAAAGTTGTGCTTGAATGGCGTTTCAGCTAGGCGTGTGTTGGCACTGTGCTCGCAGAGGTCGGGTGTGCATGTGAAGTTTCAGTGATCAAGGCTGGAACGCCACCAGAAAATCTGGAAGGAAGTTTCACCTGTCAAAGCCTTTGTTGGTTTAGTTTAATCTTTTCCAGCATGTTTTGGACAGATGGTTTTGAAAATAGATAATCTAGTGTCAAGAGACTGTGTCTGATTCTCAGCTCTGCCACAAATGCTTTGGGCTGCCTCTTGCAAGTCAGCTCTGTGACTGCACCTGTATGTAGGGGTTTTGCCTCTTGGGTTATAAACTCTCACTAGGGTAGGAGCTGCAAGACTCTGTGGTCTAGCTCGAGCCTTTCAGCACTTACACGCAAGGAGTGCTTCACAGTGGATTAAACTGTTGTTAGTTATTAAAAATAAGGGTCCAGATATAATCTGACTGTACTTCTACAGGCTTCTAAGCATGTGATGCTGGCTGTGGTTAGTTAGAGGATACTTTTGGTCTGACTCAAGAAAGCTAGTTTGCTGCAATAGTTATTTAAACAACCTCATATTCTTTTTCTATATGGAGAAATCTGACTGTTCCTTAAGTGGAAGTACAACCTTGACAGCCCTGGAAAGATACAAATGCAGGTTACCTGGAGGCAGATTGAGGGGGATGCTTACAAGATAAAACCTTGTGGGTCTCTTTTTATTCAGGAGTATAACCTGCAACACCTGCTGGGTTTCTGCATTAGAAGTGCAGAGTCTGCATAGTTTCTCTGGACATCAGTGGCAGGCACGAGTCATTACCTATGGAGATGCTTTACAAAAATAAGCAGACTCAAGAATGACCCACGCCTATAGAGTGACTAAGTGTCACAGTTGGGCCTGGCATGTCATGGTCCCCAGACAAACATTGAAGCATGCAGAGAAAACAATGCGTGGGTGACGGAGCAGACAGCTGGCTTTTACGTGGGACCCTCTCCCTTTGAACAGATCTCGCCCTTACAAACATGCACATGGTTCCTGTCAAGTCCCTCCTCAGGTCTGGATTTAGCTGAATTTCGTATAGCACATTTCAGGAGATGGAATGTATTCCCCACAGTCACCAATTGCCTCTGACAAGCAATGGCAAGGATTTCACTGGGAATTCAACAAATCGGCTTATTTGGACAAAGAAGCTGTGCTGTGTTAACACCATCTGTCCTAGCTGCAGGTCTTACCATGAAGAGTTATGAGTGTCACACTGTCTTTAGCATATTTCTCCCAAATAGGTGGCATAAATTCCTTTTTTCTTGATAGGGGATAGTATTAGGGGAAAACACAGACTTCAAACTGCTTTTTTTTTAAACAGATTTTATTCATTAACTCTTGTTGTTAATAGAATCAAGGTGTTGTTAGTAATAGCAGGTAACTATTCACATATACTGCTCATTCACATTCACCTATTAGCTGGAGCAGTCATTTGGAGGCCAACCCCAATGTGCACACTCAGAAGCAGAGGTCATCCTCATGCACCACTGCCTTCTAGGTAGGCCTTTAGAAATTCCTTCAGAGGGCACTTTGTTTCACCAGTTGTATACATAACTCTGTATTCTTTATCTGGGTATAGCAGCCACTGCCCTACTGGGTGTGATCCAAGTTATACAACCTGTTGTAGATGCTAATGTTTGCTGGCAGCCTTGTATAGCATTAGTTCTCATAGTCTACCAGTTCTTGCAAATTCATTAGGATTAGTTGTTTCCAAAGCTTATCGGTTCTTGGGAAACTTTCACATAATATCTTCTTGGGCAACTTCCACATATTATCTTCTTAGCATCTGTCTTTCTTGTCTTTGGCCTGTGATGTCTTCTGGTAACTATTTCTCCATCCAATCTATAGAAACATATAGCTTAATCACACAAACTTGCACAAAGCCGGTGTTTATGATACCGGGGGGGAGCACTTTCCTGGGGTGGTGGAAGATATGGTCCTTGGAAGAATATGTGATACTGTGGTATGAGGTGGGCTCAAATTCACAGGGACTAAGCTGGGTGGATCAGTACTTGAGTACACTGTCACCATCACCTTTACATGAATGGAGTCAACATTCATCTACTCCAACTGGTCTAACAGCCCACATGGGACACAAAGCAAGCCTCCCTGCCACAGCTGCCCTTTGTGTTCTGCAGGCTGTTAGGGACACCCCATCTGTTGCTGTCCCCTGGATCTCTCCATCCATGGAGATGTAATTTGCTTCCAGTTTTAAAGCATGTACTTGGGCCTGTGACCAACTATATGACCACTATTCCTATCTCCCCTTTTGACCAAAACTATTCAGTTATAACCTTTAGAGATACATAAGCATGCAAAAAATTCAGGTAGACAAATTCTGGTTCCTGATTTTTAATAGGATCCATGGAAGGCTGACCAATTCTTGTTCTTGATCTTTAATCGTATCCATGGACTTTTGTCCTGTCCCAGCATTTCTGTCTTCAGGACATTCCTTCTAACACTCTCACACTACAGAACTGAGTCTAGACATGCAGAGGTTTTTCCTGGTGGTCCAGCTGTCTCATATGTGGAGTGAAGACCTCCTCCAAGAGCTGTGTGGTAATGCCTGGCCTGTCTGCTGGTGAAGAACAGTTTCTTGCAGACTCTAGAAGTTTTAAAAGGAGTACCGTAACTGAATGGAATCCAGCAGCTAGCAAATTACATCTCTGCCATATATGGAACATAGCAGAGTGGGATGGCCCAAACTTTTAAACCAGGAGAATTTTCTGGGATCTTAGCCATGTGGCATGCTGCACAGGTTGCTCATGAAAAAGTTTGCTTGGGGCTTTCCTATACATGTGGTTAATGAGATATTCTACTCCTTCAGCAGGTCTCAATTAGCCTGGCTCCTTTGTGAGCAGCACTGGCTCAGTCTGGCAGCTTTGCCAATGGTCTTGGTTGGCTTTTGCTGGTTTCGCCCGTATGAGTCTTGGTCTCCTGCCTTTGAAAGAGGAAACACTTGTGCTGGCTGCACTGCCAGGGTCTCCAGAGAAGTCTGAGCTGTAGTTGGTGTGCAGCTGGCAAGCCTGAATTTAATGCCATCCAGCAAGCCTGGAGAAAGGAGTGTTTATCATCTTGGTTGTACACAATGGAGGAAAGCGGTGAGTGTTCTGAAACTTCCTAATTCCAAACCTGCTGTTTTCCCTTCATGGAGTCTGACCTTCCAAAGAGGCTCCTGCTCTGAGCAGCCAAAGTGGCTGGGAATAAGGGTTGGGTAAAGGGACACTGTAGTAGAGAAGTCTGTGGGCTCCTGATCACCATTATATGGACCCTCCTGTACTGCAGAATGCCCCAGGTCTTGTTCCGTATTTTACCAGGATCATTGACTTTCAGTGCAACTAGAGCAGTCATCAGAGACAGAGGACCCAGTCAGACTGATCTGCCAATAGCCCGATGCACTGACTCACATGATGGTCAGATGCAGGGAAACCAGGATTCACCGGCGGGGGGGGGGGGGGGGGGGGGGGGGGGGATCTGATTACTATAAGCAAGAAAACAGGAGGAGTTGGCTTTTTAGAAGGAAGCAAATGGAGAATAATTTCATTCACCACATAACATTGTGTGGAAAATTGAGAGGGTTGTGCTGCTGTGCTTGACAACTGGCTGTGTAGCTATTACCTGTGATGGTGGAAGGGAGGTCGACAGGTGAGTAGTCTAGCATAGGTTAGGTTTCAAAAATATTCAGAAGTCCCACACAGAACTTAAACCAGATGGTGGCTTGTGGTTCATATGATAAAAGAGTATATACCATCAGGAAAGCATCAAAAGGCCACACTGACATGCTGGCAAAGAAGGGTCAGTTATCTGTGGATTTAAATGCTAAGTGAAGTGCTACAGGTTGTTTCACAAAGCCAAGTTTCTTTTCCAGCTTATTAAAGAACTGCCATTTGGGAAATCAGAGGCACGTGCAGCCCTTATTGACTGATCACGCTCTGCATACACTTTGCTGGGGGTTTTGCAGTGCCAAGTGCCTTCTCTATTTGTTTATGTCACTGCAATAGACACCCTGCCAACCATTGTAAGGGTGCCATTTGTTATCTGTTATGCCCTGTAACTGGAATTAGCTCCCTGATGCCTCAGACAAACAACTCTTCAGCAACCAGGTGATTTCTGAGCCTCTGCTGCCTGTTTCTCAAAGATGATACTCTCATAATCCCTATCATGCAGTCTGAACATTTTTGTATTGGTATCCCCTCCTCCTCCAAAAGGAAAAGCTGCCTTACCCCATCCTCCCAACCATGAAAAAGCTATTTCCAAACACAGGAGGAAGGAGGCACTTTTTCAGGAGTTATAAACCTGGGAGACACTACCTATGCCAGCTAATCTAGAGTGTCTCCATATTTTTAACTGAGAACGTGGGGAATCACCTCTAAGGGAGTGGATTATCTTTAAGTAATTCACTTATAACTGCTCTCTTTTACTGCTGCACTGGCCCACCTCATGAGCAGAAATGGATTCTTTTCTCTCCAGTAGCCTTTTACAGAAGAGAAGTGAGTGCATTATTAAATTAAGAAGGCTAATGTGCTCTGGAGTTTGCATGAAAGATGCAATGCCTGATCCCAGACTAACCTGATAAATATTTACATTTTATATGCCTTAAGCAGTCCTATGCATTTAAGCATGGCAGTAAACAGCAAGCATGTTTGTAAGTTTGTGTGTGGTCTCACCCTTTGTGCTAGAGCTGATGCCAGGAGGCCAGGAAATCAATCTGCTCTACCTCTTGGAGACCAGACAAGGTCAGAGGCCACTGGCACTGACACCACACACTATGACCAGACAAACATTTGGGTTACAGATACCTGTATGTGCTGGCTGTGCAGAGGGGAGGTGTATTTTATTGTGCAACTAAAGGGCAAAGAGACTGTCTCTAGCATTCGCTGAGCTTAGAGCTCACCTGTGCCCACAGCTCAGTAACTGTGCTGCTGGGTGGCAGAGCAGGGCTGGGCAATAGACAGAAAGGTTTTTCCAACTGAATGGACATCACAGGACAACATTATACTGGAGTTGAACAAAAGTTAACAGGCAGACAGGAAAAATTCAGCTGAGCTGGTTACTGACAAAGATGTGTCAAGGAATTAGTGATCCTTGCAGTATGTCTTGTACCTGTTCAGGTAGAGGAAGGAGATGACAGTAACATGCTGCTAAGGAATTAAATGTGTCCAGTTCTCATGGCAAAAGCATTTATTATTAGTCTGTGCTGTTCTGTTAGCTCAAGACATCCGATGAGGATGCATAGAACAAACAAGATAAGAGAGCTGTACCTCAACCCATCAATCATTCAAAAGCATTAAGTATTTAAATGTACAGTTAGAACTGATTTAAGTCTCTTGAAAGAAAAACCTGTGCGTGCATCTTCTGGGAGAGGGTCCTTTAGTTTCAGTGCTTCAATGACTCTCATTGCCTAAGTGTTTGGTTCTGCAAGGGTGCTGCAGCAGTAAAGGATGGAATACTATTCTGCTCTGGTTTCCCTCAAAAGGCTGAGAGATGGCCTGAGGATCGGCCTTGTGAACCTCACAGAAACAGGAATGGCTGAACTCCTAACAATACAGATAATATAGTATGTTTCTACTGCAACCATTTGGGTTACACCATCCCTAACCACACTCTGGCTCCCCTGTACTAGATGTGGAATGTGAAGTCTCTCCTCCATACAGCACAGCAGAAAAGCAGGGAAGGAGGAAAGCAGCATCTGCACCAATTTCTGGAGGATTAGGAGACCTGCACAATACCACATAAGAAGCCAATCACAGAGTGGGAACCAAACAAATGCATTAGTAGTGACTCAGACTCCAGGCTGGTCCAGCCAAAGGAGTATAAAAGTGCATCATCCTGCCCAGCTAAATTCCACTGAGGGGACCTCTTGCCAGCAGAATATGCGGTCATCATAACTGAAATGTTGCCTGAAACCAGAAATATCATCTTAAGAGGGTAAAAAAAAAATAAATTAATAAATGTTCTGGCCATTTTGCAATATTCTGGTTTGGGTATTTTCAAAATGAAATGCTTCTAGCTTAGAAAAGACACTTCAGCTGTGTTTGTGTGCAGAAGTGCTGATTATAATGGAAGGAGTCAAAGAGAAAGGAAGGAAAACACTGCCAAGGCTGAAAGAGAAAACTGCTTCACAAACAAGTGACCAGACAAGACAGCTGGGAGATCACAGCTTTTTGTCTGTCTTCACATAAATCCGAAAGGACTAGGAAGTTACTCCTTCTATTTTTCACCTTTCTGAATCCAAATAAAAGCTAGTAGTGACATTGATAATTTCTGTGAAACAAAAAAATCCATTTTTGATTCTCCTCTAATACAACCCCTTTTGCTGTGCCTTTGTATGACTCAGCTTAATTGGAAATGGAGAGATTAGAGACAAAGAAAAATCTCATAAACACAGAAAATAAATCCCACACGGATATTAAAACAAAGCTAGTGCATTGTTAGTAGTGGTTCTAAAGAGCCTTGATATTTCCTGAAAACTCCCATGTGTCCGCAATATCTTCCACAACATCAATCCCAGCATGTTATGTGGTCATTAGTCCAAAGAACATTTTCATTTATGAGTTTTGAGATGGGCTCGTTAGCCAAGAGTACCAAACTGAGTTATGAGTTTCATTCCCAAAGATTCAATATTTATTGTGTGCCATCAGACATCTCTATAATTTGATGGCTCGACTTCTCAGAAGCTTGGAGTATTAAAAACAAAAGAATGGGGGAAGTGAACTGGAAGATCTGGAAGGAATGACACGGAGGAATAGGAGTGCTGCCTCCAAAGCCAGGTAGGATCCTGGGGCTGATTCCAGCCCTCTGTGTTGAGGTGCTGAGGCAAGGGCCGTCACAAGAGCGGAATTTAGAGCAAGGTAACTATTGGCAACTATTCCTCACCTAGCTGTACCTGCCTGAGAATGGTGTGAAGGTTTCATACCAATGATCCACCCTGCCCCACTTCACGTTCTCCGTCAGTGGCAAATGGAGAGGCTGTTTAGGGAGAGCCTGCAAACCTGGGGGCTGTTTGAGGTCTGTTGGGGGCTGTTTGAGGTCTATTCCTTTCAGACCTGTGTCCACAAACCTTCTGTGTTTATGCATGTCAGAAGGCACACCTCTGTTTTTACCAGCTGGTTATGGACCATGTTTACTGTGAGTCTCTCTAAACCCTCTGTGAACCCATTGATGCTGTCTGCTGCCACAACATCCTATGGCAATAATTTCCAGAAGTTTATCATCCCCTGCATAAAAACCCAAAAGTACTCATATCTGTCAAGCACATCTAAAATTTTCCAGTTCCAAGTTTCCAGTAATTCTTGGGGCATTTTGCACCTCCTTAGCTCTGAACAAGGAAGCTGAGTCACAGCCCAAAGCCACCAAGAAGCCTCAGATGACATGTTTCTTGCTGTGTACTCCAAGCCTGCACTTTTGTGGGTTGCTGCTGGAGAGTTGAGGGCTCTCCTTATTAAAAACCAGGTGTGGAACTCGTTGCACCAAACTCATAATCTAAAAGGCAGGGGTCCAACAACTAATCCAGGTATCTGTATATAGAAGTTACAGATGCAGCACCAGCAGATTATTCACCCTTTTCTAAAACAGGTATCTCAGATTGCTGCTGTGAGTCACTGCACGAACACCTCCCTGTCTCTCTTGACTCTAAAGGATGCTTATTTAACTGGAGTGGATTTAATACAGAAGTTTAAAATTGCTGAAGTTAGTTGAAAGCGGCCCTCACCATCTTTGCCCTGTGAAAAGAGACACCAGAACTCTAAGTCATCTCAGAAGAATTTTGGCTGCAGTGGGATACGGGGCAGGTGAGTGCACAGTAGCCTGACACTCTGTCACCTGCTTGAGGTAGGAAAACATCCTGACTTCAGTCCCAGCTGCAGTATTGCAGGGCTTTTAAATTCATTTGCTTGGTTTTCTAATGATGCACTTCCCAGTGGTCACCCAAGAACCATGTATCTAAGCATAGTTTCTTTGGGATTCAGGGTCAAGCCACATCTATTTTAGGTGGTAACAGTCAAGTGCATGATATCTGGATCACCAGTATTTAATTGGGCAGCTCAAAAGGGCAAGGAAAAAGAGCAATATTATGACTGTGTAAGTCTCCTCCTGTTTCTGAAGGTTAAAAATCACATGGCAGAAATCTCTCCTTTAATCACATCCCAGAATAGGGTGATTAGCTTAGAAACCATTAATTTTATATATAAGCATGACAGAATGTGAAACCTCTCTAGAAAC
Source organism: Pezoporus occidentalis (assembly GCF_034315485.1). Taxonomy (NCBI): domain Eukaryota; kingdom Metazoa; phylum Chordata; class Aves; order Psittaciformes; family Psittacidae; genus Pezoporus; species Pezoporus occidentalis. The sequence continues at coordinate 1,050,723 of NW_026916347.1, forward strand.
AAATGGACAAGTATTTACGATCATTTTGTCAAAATGTCAATTTTGCTCAGTCGGTTTATAGAGTCACTTAAGGTCACAGACATTTCAAAATAGGTAGGCATTTCTTCAGACTCAGTGCTGAAGACCAGGGGTTTGTAAAAAGCTATTTTAGGAAAACTGAAAAAAAAGTAAAGCAAGCAGATGCATGTTTGTTACAGAGCCAAACTGGCATGTAACAGCTGTCGTCACAATTGTCTCCATTATGAAATACTGTTTGTTCTGCAAAGCACTGTATCTTTCCATGCAGTTTAAAAAGAAATGAAAGGCATAGCTTTACAGGTTGCTTTTTGAGTTAAGACTTCTGAGTAAGCGAGAATTTGTTTTCATGTAATGCCAACTTTCAGTATAGACACAAAGTGACCAGATTGTAACACAACTAGTATTTACTATTTTAAGCTTCTCTCCCAAATCTAAGTTATTCTACTTTATGGCTGATACTTGTGTTTATTTAGGTGTATGTATGCATATTTGACTGAGGCTATGTGGGTCCACATGTGTACTGGACTATAATCTTTTGTCTCCTCATTTTTTATACCATCTTTTTAAACCTAAAACCAGAGCTCATTTATAAATGAAAGCTGAAGTGCCTTACTTCCCACGACTCCAGGAGCTGATGCTTTATGAGGAAGTGCTAACGTAGGCAGCAGCTGGGAGTGATTGTGCTGAATTAAGAATGGGTGAGGCTCAACAAGGGTGGCAGGATAGCTGCTGCCCCGTTGGAAAGGTCATCTCACAGAATCACTAGGACTAGAAGGGACCTCTGGAGATCACCTCGTCCAACCCTTTGCCAAGGCAGGGGCACCCACAGCAGGTTACACAGGAATGTAATCCAGGTGGATTTTGAAGGCCTCCAGATGGAGACCCCACAACCCCCCCTGGGCAGCCTGTTCAGTGCTCTGCCACCCCCAGTGTAAAGAAGTTCTTCCTCATGTTGAGGTGAAACTTCCCGTGTTTTAGTTTATGGCCACTGCTCCTCATCCTGCCACTGGGAACCACTGAGAGGTCTGGCACCATCCTCGTGGCACCCGCCTCTGAGGTATTTACATGCATTATGAGATCCCCTCTCAGTCTCCTCGTCTCTCAGCTCCCACATGAGGGAGACGCTCCAGTGCCCGCTCCGCTGCCGCCCTGCTCCCTCTGCCCCGTGCGGCCCGCGCAGATGGGGCGCGGCAACCCCCCCCGCGCACGGCACCTCACCCGGGAGGCGCGGGCCCACACACACCGCGTGGCTGCGCATGCGCCGTGCCCCGACTCGGGTGAGGCAGGCTGAGAGCGGGCGGCGCGCGCGGATTGGCCCGCGCAGGTCAGGCGCTGTGGGCGGCGGTAAACACGGGCGGGTGACCGGCAGTAACCCCGGGCCGCGGTCCCGGTCCCGCTCCCTGTCCCTGTCGCTGGGCTGCGCAGTCAGGCGCTAGCGGGACGGGCACAGCAGGGGTGGCGGCAGGGCCCTGCTGGCACTCGGGCAAGGGGCACAGCAAAACGCGGCCTCTCTGGACAGAAGCGCTTGTGTGCACACCCTGGGGGACGGGCTGGCACCCGCACTCCTGCAGCTGGCCATGGCAGCCGTGCACCAGAGTGCTGCCCACCAGGGCAGGGTGGCCGCCGAGCTCCCCAGGAGAGGAGTTCCCACTGCGGCAGGGCTAACCCTACTTGGCTAGGTGTTAAACAGATGTCACCCACCCCAGCCCTCTGGCACACAGGGTTGCTGTGGTGCCAACGCTGCGCTCTCCTGGGACTTCGTTCCCCCCCCCCCCCCCCCCCGCCTCGGGACAGCTTTCCCCCTTCTCCCCAGGAGGTCCCACAGCCTTCCTGCTGCCCTGTTCCTTCTTGGAGGGTCAGCAGCAGTTGTTTCCTCACTGTGGTGGGAACGCATGGCTTGCTGCAGAGCTGGCACCTAGCCCTGCTGCTGGGCAGCTCCCTGTGGGACCACTGCCCTCCCTGGGGCACCCTTCTGGGTCCTGTTCCCGGGGTCCTGGCCTGGGTATGCAGGGCTCCACACAGCTGTGCTCACTGCATCCTGTCTCTGGGAAAGGGGTTGCAGATGGAAACTGGCGTCTCCCCCAGACACCACACTGGCATCTCCTGTGTGCTATGCATGGACTGAGAAGATGCAGCAAACCTTCTGCTTCACTGTTGACAGCTAGTAACCCAGGCCTGCAACCCTCCTTGAGCTCCCTCAGCTGGGTCTGAACAAGTAGGCACTTGTTTGCTTGTCCTCTCCTACCCAGCAGCGCTGGCTGGTGTGTTAACCCTTCCCTCACCTTCCCTGGTGGGTGGGACATCTTCAGAGAAGCAAAGTTGGGGTGCATTGGAATTGCAACCCAAATTCATGGATTACATAGGCAACCAGGAATAATACTCATGTGTAAAGCACTCAGGCAATGAGCTCAAAATGCTGAGCTGGTACTGCTGAAGGGCTTGGTAGTATAGGAGAACATATTTTGGGCAGGGGATTTAATAATAGTGTTTAACAAAGAGGGAGAGGCTGAGATTGGAGTTCCACTCTCATGAAGTCCAGACTGAGGGATCATTAACTTTATTTTTAGACTTTGCTGAATAATCAGGAGGTTTGAAGATTTGCCTTCTGTGTTTCACTTGTTTTAGGAGAGCCTCTGCCGGCATAGCTGGGATCAAAAGTGCACTGGATTATCCGAAGCAGCAGCTCTGTGTCACTTCCAGGGATGTACTTCTATGCCTCAGTGATGAGCCACAGCATTTCATTTGATTTTTTTCCAGAGCCCAGGGCAGTCACACGTAACATTGCCTGGGCTGGTCACACACCTCCACCTGGGAGAACGTGGCTCCTGGAAGAGCCAACATCTTCCTCCCTAAGGTTTCTTCTCCCTCCCTTCTTCCCTCCCTCCCTCCCTCCTTTGCTGTCCCTCGTGCTCTGTTTTGCAGCACGCTGCTCTGGCCTTCCCATCCAAAGGGCTTTCCAGCAGCCACAGCTGGAAACAAAAGCATGGACCAGTTTTGCTGAGGAATTCGGCATGCCGGCTGCAAGGAACTGGCAACACCAGCAAACACAGGCTGGACAAGGGGTCTCCAGCTGCTGCAGGTGGTAGTATTGCTGCAGACGAGGCTGTCCCCTCTGCATGCTCCTGCATGGATCAGGTCGGTGCCATGCAGCGATGGCCTTATTCTCCAATATGATCGGATGTTCATTAGGTGGTCGGGTGGGGGAAGCAGGGAAGCTAACATCGCTAATGTGAGATTTGGTCCAGGAATTTCCCCCTTCCCTTTCCCTCCAGCTGCCTGAGGGGTTCGGTGAGCAGGGACGCTCACTCCCGCAGGAGGAAAATTCCCCCTCATTGAGGTTAATGAACCCGCCTGGCGTGGTGGCGGCCGTGCCTGGCTGTGAGACAGGCTGCCGGTATTACGTGTTATGCTGCATGTATATCCATGAGCCGCAAGGCTCTGGCAAGAGGCACCGGCTGGAATTAACCTGCAGTAACCCCGCTGTGCAAGGGCAGCCTTTGCGGGGTGTGCCTGCCCGGGCTGCGCTGGAGTATGAAAGCCATTATAATCCGCTCATTCATGGCGCTTAAAGAGCCAGAGGAGTTTTTTCCTTGTTCTCCTAGAAGGGAGGATGGGTTGGAAACAGTAATGCACAGCGTAATCCATCCTGATGGGGCATCGTGTGCTTTACCGAGCCCAGCTCACAATGTCATCAGCACAACAAGTTTTAAAGTAACATTTTTATTATGAACAAATAAAATTTCAGATCAGCACAACCAGATACCTGTTTCCATATTAGTAGAAATTATTTCAAAAAGTTGTTTTTCTTTTCCAGTACACAAAACAGAGATACTACTATGCAGAAATCCCTATGCTGTGAAAAACCGTATCCTACTCACATTTCAACAGTGACAGAGCTTAGACAATGTGCAGATTCAACTTTCCAATCCTTCCCTGAACACCCAACACTTGGACATCTGCGCTTTACAATACCAGCGGGGCTGGGAATGGTTTTGGAAAACAAACCAGTCCATGCTTCTGCCAGCAGCGGTGTGCGTGTGGTATGCATGCCTCCCTCCTCTGTGCTCAGCCTCACTGCGCTGCTGGGAGGCAGGGTGTAACCCCCTGCGACAGATAGGGAAACTGAGGCATCGAGAGCTTTTAAGTGACTTTGTCCCAAGTCACGCAGTGAGTGGGCAGCTGAGCTGGGAACAAGTCCCAGGAGAACGGCTGCTCTAGCTACAAGGTCCCACTGCTGTCTTCTCTGCTTCCACCTCTTACAGACTCATTTAAGCTAAACATACAGACAACGCATCCAGGATACAAACATGCCACCAAAAATATATATATATATTTATAGGTGTATATATATATATATATCTCAAAGTTCTACTTAAAGTGTTGTATCTGTTTCTTAATCTAACAAAAATTCTAACTCAAATACATTCAAAATCACCTGCACCCACAGTTCAATGTAGGCAATTAAATAATCAAGAAACCCCTCGAATGTTCATAATTCAGCAAAAAGAAAAAAATTATGGCAAATAGCTGTCAATACTCCTATGTATATTAAAGAAAGATTTAAGGCACCCAGAGATATTTGCCAGTCTACTGTTAAACTGACTGCGCAAACACCAGGACTGTTTGGTTATACTCCTCAGCTTCCACCCTAATTCCAGATTATGGACCCAAATCAGTACTTGAAATTTCAAAGGAACCCTTGATATCAAACCCTGCTTCTCTGCTGAGAGGATGTGAAATACTGCAGCATGTCACAGCATGCTTCCCTACCGTGGGGTATGTCACACAACACCTTAAGGGCACCAGGAGCAAGGCAGTCATTCTCCTTACCTTCTCCCCTCCCCATACCCATTTCAAATTACTGGCAGAAGCAAATTCATCCTCTCTGGAGACTTCTATGAGTTCAGAGAGATGTAGGCTGTGGCCAAGCCAGCCTGCAATTACAGAGCTAACAGTGTTTTTCCTTTTTTAGAGGGCATTTTCTTCTTTTTCAGTGGTAAGATACAATATTAGCGACAACCCCCTTTGCTTCAGCCAGTCTCCAGGCAGTCACAAGCCCCAGAGCAGTGAGGATGCTATCTTCTAACACTGGGAACTGAAGGGCTCCCTGCTCTATTCCTCCCTGATGTACCCTTGGCTGAACACCACATAGCTGCTAATGTCTCAAAACCTTGACAGGTCCCATTGCTGAGCAACAACAAGGCCATGGTGGTAGCGGGGGGAGAAACTGAGAGGAGAAGGACTTCTTTTCTGAGTAACAAGCGTGCTTTTGTTAAGGAGAACATCATAGGCTGTCCTAGCTCCTGGTGAGCTTCACAGCAGCAAGAGAAAGCAAAGGTGCAGACTCGCTCCTGTGAAGCATGCCTGTGTGGTACGTGTCAGAGCTGAGGTGAGGAAGTTGGCATCTGCTCTGTCTCTGCCCTCCATGGCCTGCCTGAATAAGGGAGATGCTGCAAACCCCAGTCCAGTATCACCTCATTCCAGCCACCTCTTGTGCTTTCTGCCAGCTCCATTTGATGCATTTAAGCAACAAAACCAATACTATTACTACAACTAATAATAATAATAAAAATTAATAGTAATGGGGAGAGTTAAGGGGGAAAAAAGAAGCACATTCAGCCCAGTGATGGGCTTAGGGGCCACAAGCCCAGAACCTAACCCACTGCCTGAACTCAACCTGTGGTCTCTGCAACTCACAGGAAACAACACACACAAGGGTTTTTTCCCCAGCACTCTCCAGCTTCGTGCCCACATCATATCAGTGATATAACTGACCTTTCTGCAGCCACCCTCGCTGCCTGTCTCGCCAGTGAAAGAGTGAGGTGGTGAGATGGCCCGCTGAGGGGGCTGAGAGGCAAGATAAGGGACTTAGGGAGGAGCAGGGAATGGCAAATGACCCCAGTGGACCCTGGGCAGGAAAGCCTGGAGCTGGCAGACACTGGCAGCAGTGTCTCACCTTGGAGGTCCTGACTCCCTTGAGCCCCCGTGCCGCCTGGCCCCATGTTGGTGCTTCTCAAGCACTTGTTTTATCGACTGAGCGGAGCCCCTGATGATGGAGGGATGCTCTTGCAGATACTCTCCTCCCTATGCCTGCAGGTGCTCCCTTATGCTGTCCCTGCACTCAGCACAAGATGTGGATGTGCAGGGCAGATGTGGACATCAGGACATCTGCCTGCCACCCAGCGGGGACCCTGTTTCTCCAGCACATAAAGCAGCTTAACTCGGCCATGCAGCTTTGGTTTACATCCTTTTCCCCTTATCTGTTTTGGCAAAGTCCTATTTGCCAGCAAAATTCTCAGTGGTGGTGGTGAACAAAACTACCCCAGCCTGGTGCCATCCTATGGCACCAGTGGCACACCCCTCCAACTATCCCCCTCATCACTGTGGCTCTGCCTTCAGTCCCTGGTGGCACAGGGTACATCAGGCAGTGCAGGGAGAGAGGCTGTGATGCCAGGGGGAGGAGGTAATAAGGCCACCAAGGCTCCCCCTCCAGTGCCTGCTGTGGCCACCACACATCCTGGCCACTGATGGACCTGGCTGGAGCTCTGAGAGATTCTGGGGGCTCTCGCCTCCCCAGCCAGACAGGCTGTGCAGAGGGATGAGAGGGAGAACACTTTGCAAGAGACATCTCTTTCCAATGGCAAGAGAAGTGAATGGGGCTACTTTTCCCAGGGAGAGTTTAGCCATGCCACATCTGTCAGCAGCCCCTGAGAAAGGAGGAGGGACAGAGGAAAGAATTTTGGGGGGAAGGTGGTAGGGAGGGGGCCACTGACTATGGCTCAACTCTTCAGCTGGCTAGTACAGGCTTCCTTTAACTCCATAGTATATAGCCGGCTGCAGTGGGCCTCCCCCAGGCTGCTTCCAACCAGCTCCTATGCCAGGGAGAGACTAGGACGACATAAAGCAGTGGGAATTGGGGTAGAGGGGCTGGAGAGAAAGAACAGAAAGAAGAAGGAGAGGAGGGAAAGGGGTGGCCTTGTGTTATAAAAGGCAGAGTCCTAGATCTTAAGTGCATCATGTAAAATACAGCATGGAAGGGGGGTTAAAACTCATTATCGTAAGCAAACTGGTAGCATTATTCAGTAGTCAGTAAACAGAACATTAAATCTTTGTCCAGCGTGTTCAGAGGGGTCAGGAAGGGAGAAAGGGAGAAAAAAGGAGGAAGGAGAGGTGTGGATGTGTGTGTGAAGGGAGCAGGAACTCAGCCACTCTTGTGACTCCCATCTCCAGTCCGCATTTTCCGAGCCAGGATGACCTCCTTGGAGACCTTCTTGCGATCGCTGGCCAGCCCCAAGAGGCACATGAGGTCAATGAAGGCTGTGGTTAAGTTGAAGCGCCAGCCAAACTCACTAGTGGAGTAGTCATAGGGGAAGGTGTGGTGGTAGTTGTGGAAGCCTTCTCCTGCAAAACACGACGAGGGAGAGGATGTTGCAGAGCTCTAGATTGATGGCCCCTTTAACTTGGCCCAAAGCACCACATTCCTGAAGCAGGCTCTGGATTGAGTCCAGGCTCTTCTCAGCCCCTCTTGCCTCTGCAATCTACCCCACCTCATTCGGGTGTGCTCCAGCATGCCCAGGCTAGCCCACATGAGGCAGTGACAGTCACAGAGGACCTATGGTGCTTTACTGAAAAATGAATATGTGGCGAGGAACTGAGAAAGGCCCTGGCTCACTGATTGCACCAAAACACCAGGGGAATCGTAACAGGTTTTCCTCTGCCACCATGAGAAACCTAGTAGTGGTTCAGCTACCAGCTAGACCTGCAGCAAGTCCCCAGCAAGCAAGCCTAATAAATACTTCTGCAAAACTTGGCAGCCCTAATGTCAAATCCAAAGGACATTTCCAGATGGGAATAATGCAGACAGACTTCTATTAAGTGATCTACCCATCAGCAACCATCTGCTCCAGATGCACAACACTGTATTCAGTGCTCCCTCGCCCCTTCAGTGACATCGCCTGGACTCCTGCCCCTACTGTCCTGAGTCTCTGTAGTTCAAACCCCTCCCTGCTAAAAATCCAGGAGCAGATCCTTCAGAGGTGGAAATCAGTGCAGCCCCAGTGATATACAGTGATGCAAACCAACTTGGGATTTGGGCCTGGGCGAACAGATCAGGGCAAGTCCTGACCCTGGGGTATACTTTCCTAGGCCCCAAAATTTCAGAAAACACATGAGATGATCTGGCTTGTCTTATCCTCAAGTACCTCCAAAATCATCAGCTGCCCAGAGAACGTGTCCAAATGTGCATCTGCTGGTTTTCAAATTGACAAATCTAAGACAGATAAGCAGAGACTGCAACATGGGTTTTTTAGTCTGGTGAATGTGGCAGAGAGACCTTCAAGTAGGGTAGATAAAATATTGCTATGAGATAAGGAGGTGCTAAGTATAGCAGAGTCATTTCCAGCCTGGAAAGAAGTTGGTGGGAGCTGATAACCCCACTGCCCTTATGTACTCACTGGCCAGCCTGGGAAACACCCCCAGATGCAAAGGCTGAAGGGGAATGGTGCAGGGGAAAATAGGGACACCTGCTTTCATAGAACTTCACAGAAGCAGCTGCAGTCCCAAAGGGCAGTCCACACTCTACAGTATACCCACAGCAAAAGACATGGATGCTGAACATACCTAGAGCCCCCAGGCTGACCAGGGGGTTCTCCCGTGGGTTGATGTACTGATCATACGGCCGGTTGCCAAACATGTGGGCAGCACTGTTCACTAGCCAAGTGGCATTGAGCCCTAGGGCGTAGCGCAGGATGGCTGGAATGAAGAAGCTGATGGTGATGGATTCATCCCAGAAGTACCAGGGCACTAAGGTGGGCAACACGAAGCACAGCAACACCACCGAGGGCTTGTAGTATCTGGAAAGGAAGGGACCAGGAGGAAAGCGCTCAGTGGTGGCAGCAGGACAGCAAGGGCTGGTTCAGTCCTCCCTTTGGAGCATTTACACTCAGCTATACAGGGAAAATTGAGTGCAGAAATACCTCACTCCTAAGACCTGTACCTTTTGTCCTGGATGTGCAGAAGCCATGCCCGCAGACTCCCAAGTCTTATCACCAGTCAGGAAACTCAAAGTCAAGTCCTGTTCTCCCTGTCTCAATCTCACATGTGTACAAAGCAATATCCCAATCACCATGAGTCCAGACACCAGCTGCTGCTTTTGGCCTCCTCTGCCATCAAACAGATGAGCATGTGGGGTCTCTCACACTAAAGGCATGGGAGCAGAGAAAGCTGAACCACTCTGATCACCCATGAGAAAAATCACAGGCACAAAAAGGAGGGAAGCCATAAACTTTGCGTGATGTGTGTGGGATTGAACTAGGGACCTCCCGAGGGTGATTACTATATGGATTCGGTTCCCTATCCCTGCAGCCCTAGTGACAGGACCACCTCCTCTGGGGATCATCTCCACTATAGCCCCAGGGAATTAAGAGATACCCCAACCAAGAGGCACCAGCAAAGCAAGACTGTCATTCCCAGTTACTGCCTCTTTCATGTCCTCACTTTCAACCCCTCTTTCACCACACTGTTTCCAGAAGACTTGTGGGAGAGGGGCCAGAGTAATTTCCTGGAAGGCACACCACATCATCTCCAAAGATGGCCCGCAGGCACCTGCAGGTGGGCTGTGGGCCAGCCAAAGCAGCAGCTGGGCTGTGTGCGGGGAAGGCATGGAGGTGCTTTGTGGAGGGAAGCTCAGCCTGCTGCTGGCAAGATGCTAAAGGATAGGTGGGCAAGAAAGAGGTGTGGGATGGCTGGAGGCATCACTAGCTACTGAGTGCTTCCTGTAGGAGTGGCACAACTTATTTCTCACAGTTCATCCTGCTGCAAAGACTTGGGCAGACTGAAGACTCGTATTTCTCACAACGCCCTTAATCCCCCCATGCTCCATCAAAAGTGCTTGTGGGGTCCCTGCTCCATCCCACAATGGCTCTGTGCTGAGGCTGAACCCACCACTCACCTCCGCTGGAACATGACCACTTTGTCAGCCTTTATGTCACTCAGATCCAGCTTCTGGCCCTTCTCTATGACATCTGGGTGCTTGCGCACCAGCAGCCAGCCGATGTGGGAGAAGAAGAAGCCCCGCATGGCATTGTGTGGGTCCGCATCTGTCTCGGAGAACTTGTGATGGACACGGTGGTCCCGGACCCACTCATAGATGTCATTCTGCAAGGCAACAGGAGTGGAGACTAAGGGCCAGGGCGGGAGAAGTTTCCTTCAAATTGATAAAAGGGCCTAAAACATTTAGACACCCAAATCTCACTGACCTGAAAAAATCATAGGATCATAGAATAGTTAGGGTTGGAAAGGACCTTAAGATCATCTAGTTCCAACCCCCCTTCCATGGCCAGGGACACCTCACACTAAACCATATCACCCAAGGCCTCACCCAACCTGGTCTTGAACACTGCCAGGGATGGAGCATTCACAACCTCTCTGGGCAACCTATTCCAGTGCCTCACCACCCTAACAGGAAAGAATTTCCTCCTTATATCCAATCTAAACTTCTCTTGTTTAAGTTTTAACCCGTTACCCCTTGTATCAGTCATTTTAATCTTTCATTAGCATTTAGAGATTTTTGGCTTTTAAAACAAAGTTTGGGGATTCTTTGCTCAAACTCTTCAGCTTTCTCTGAAATCTGCTTCTTTTGTGGGCTGCCTTTTCATCTTTTCAGTTGGCTAACCTAGAGCTTTGGTTTGCACATCCTCTACAGCATCACAGGCTCTGACTGGTCAGCCTGTTCCTCCACCCCTGCCAGTGGCCAGTCAGTGCCTCCTCCCTCACACATTCTTGTTGGTCACTTGTCCCCAACCGTACACAGTGCCAGCTGGGATTGATCAACCTGCCCCTTGCCTTCACCCTGACATTTTCTGTGGGTCAGCCTGCCTTGCTTTTCCTGGGATTGCCAAATCAGACCTGTTAAACTTGGGGCAATGATTTTGTTATTTTTTTATTCAATTGGAAATCAAAACAGTCTTAAAATTAAGACCCCTCTTCAGAAATAAAATAAATACACCATTTCAATGACAGTTGTCAAAAACATCCCCCTTCAGCCCCGTAACCACTCTGTTGAGCTGGAAAATCAATAGTTTGGAAAATGTCAAAGCTTCCATCATTTGTATTACGAAATGATTGCTTTGGCCAGTTTTAAGAGGAGATATTAATGAGCCTATGTTCATTCCTTTATACCAAGATTTTGGTGAAACAGAGATCCAAGCCCACCTCTATTGCCTGTATTACACAAATGGCTCCTTAATCTACTAAGTACATAGGACTTTTCCTCAAAACACTTTGAAGGCAGAGAAGTGGCATAATCATCCCTACTTCTTGCCTGTAAAGACCAAGAGACTTATCTGCACAGGAAGCCTGTAGCAGAGAAACAACTCTTCAAGTCCCTCTCAAGTGCTGTAACTGTTCCTCGTTAACCTGAGATAACATTATTTACCTGCAGGCCATGCAATAAGCCAGTGATAGATATGGGCCAGGATTCAACTATCATTTGTTTCCAAATACTGGGAACAGCTGCCTTCCTTCCAGCCAAATCCTGAACACCTCAGAGTATCTGATCTATGCACTGCTGTTAGCTAGAGCATGGCCACTCAGCGTTCCCTCAGAAGAGGGTAGCTCAGCAGCCTTCCCTATCTAGTAAGAAGAAAAATACAACCAGTACCCATGTAGGAAATGTTTTACCTGTGCCCCAGGTTTCCCTTTCATATTCCAGACCCTGCACAGTGTCATGTAACATGAGAAAGCCCACCATTTTATCTTTCTATAGCTCTTACTTTGGGACCACCTCTTGTTGCGACCCTGTCTGAACATCACAGCTTTCCTGGCAAGCAAAACCTAGGAGAATGCCTCCTTCCTTGGGAATTACCAGCTACAGGCTATAACTAGAAGAGCTTCTGCTGTGCTGCAGCTGCCTGTCTTGCAGGTGGAAGAGGTGACTAGGTGCACATTTCCCAAATTCTCTGAAATCAAAAGCCTCAGATCCCTGAACAGCCAACAGGCATTTTCTGGAGGACCTCAGATAAGGTAATTTTCTCTGGCCTTAAGTTACTGGTCTGGTCTCAGAGCTGCTCCCACTAACAGGAAGGCGATAAATTGAAAATAAACCTCCTCTGGATCTCATTGAAAGTAACTGTTTAGAAAAAAAAATACACAGGGAACAGTCCTGAATTTTCAGTAAAACTTCAGATTAGTTCCTATTGAAGCTGAAATATTTGTCTGTCTCTCATCTTTGTCTACTCCATCCACTACAGCAATAGCTCAGCAAATTCTTTCTCCCTCTGCCCTGTAACCCTGTGAAAGAAAGATGGTCTTTGTACAGGACTAGCCAATGCAACCCATCCTGTTCTCTTGCTGAGTGCTGGACCAGATGCTGGAATCAGCACCTTGGTCATTCCTCATGAAAGACTGGTTTGGTACTAACAGAATGGGAAAGTCAGTGGTGTTTTAGAAAGTTTTTCAAGGCTAAGAAAAAACCCAGACTCCATCCCCAGCCTGTTTTCATTAATGTCAATGAAGTGATATCCTCTATGGTTACACAGTGGGGAGAAACAAGATAATGTCTCTAAAATACTTGGTCCACTTGGGCTTTACCCTTCCCCCATACCTCAGCCGGAGAATTACTGAGGGGCACAGCACTGATGCTTTTCTCTTCCCCTTTTTCTAGCAGAAAGTGATGCACCCTGCCACCCTCCTGACTACTTCCTACAGACAAGCAAGCCTGTATGAAGTCCCTTCAAGCACAGTTGGAGGACAGAGTGCCATTACAGCTGCCTCCCAGCAGCAAACCCAAGAGGCCACCAGGATTTTTCTGTGCTGTGCCAATCTGGGTTTTCACTCTGACTTCTGAAAGGCCATCTCTTTTACAGTCCCAGTTTGTTTGCTGTGTGGACTGTGAAGTACTCTCTGAGTGGTTAGGCAATATTCTGAGGTGTTTATCAGCTGCCCACAGTCACTTGGGCCACTCTGAATAAGCTCAACCCTTCTCTCCTTGAAAAATCACTGACCCGGGGTGACTTTCTGGGAGCCAGTGGTGTGACTTACAACAGGGTTATTCATAACTATCACCCTTCTGAACCAGAGACGCGTCCCCCTAACTGCATAATCTCAGTAAGTCCTTGGGTCTTTCTGCAACAGCAAATTCCACAGCCTGACTGCCTGGGCTGTGCAGATGTTTCCCCCCTTATCAGCCATGCAGCAAGAGGAGGGTGAGGTAACACTAGGAGAGCACTTAGCACATTCATGGGAACAGGAGCAAGCATAGGGAGACCACACCTGGAGGGAAGGGTACATTCCTGCTTTGAGAGCTTTCCTAGCCCTGGTGTTGGCCAACAGTCTTCTCCTCACCCAGTTCCTCTCAGAGTCAGCCTCTGATGGGACAAAGTGGAGACAATCTCTAGCACATATTAGATGGAAAAGACAGGTTGTTTCCTAACAAGAGGTAGTAGGAGGGAGGAATCTCTCCATCAGCTTGTGCCACGTATCTGAGACAGGGGTTCAGGGGAGCAAATCCTTCTGAGGAACAGAGGCATATGGAGGAGGTGCTTACCTGGAAGGCCATGGAGTTTACAATAGTCAGGAAGATCCGCAGGGGCAGCGTGGCTTTGTAGGACCGATGGCTCCAGAGGCGGTGAGATCCAGCTGTTATCCCAAGAGCACTCAGCAGGAAACACAGAAAAGCTGGAGAGGAAAAGAAAGTGGTGCAACAGTTAGAGCAAGTTAGCCTGCAGCAGAGTTTCAGGCAGAGCAACACAAAGGCAGGCCTTGCCCCAAAGCTATATAAGCAAGAGAGGAACCCATGGAGAGCAGAGATCAGGGCAATGAAAATCAATGTGAGAGTACACAAGCTACAACAGGCTTCATAAGCAACATGTAAAAAATCACTTCAGTTCTTGGACTCTGACAAGGGAGGAGGCTCTCCTCCACAAGACTTGTCACAAGGGTTGGTTCTTCAGCATAGTGCCATCTGTCATGATGTAGGATTATCAAGATTGTATAAAGTGACTGCTTCCGTATAGCCCTGTGGTAACAGCTCTGCAGTCCACCTCAGAACAGCTTCTCCCTTCCCTCCCACCCTGAATAATAACCTTTCTCACCACTCCTCACTAAATCTCATTTGCATTCTTTTCACCTCGCGGTGGTAGATGATCTTACAGTTCTTTGGGGGGATGGCTCAAGCCCAGGGGTAGGCTTCTCTTCTGCTCTCTTTCTAAGCAGAAGCTGGCTAGAAGATCTAACCTACCATCCCACTGAAGCCTGGGCTTCACCTTCAGCTACACCAGCCACTTAAAATCTGCCTAAAGGCTCCCATTCCAGGGTCTTTTTGCACCCCCCCTATCTGCTCAGCTCCAGCACCATGTATGTAAGGCCAACAATTCATTGTGAGAGTGGACACGGGCATTGCAAGTCATGCCCATTGCAGAAGCAGATGTGGCTGGGCTTCGAGGCTGCTCCATGTGTTCCTTCACCACACAGGTCAGAAGGTATGCCTTCTGACAGCTCGTAAAAAGCCACATCCCTTTCCCTCTGGATCATGTGTTTCTGTCTGCCCTGGGCTGTGTGTTCCCACATGTCCTTCTGAGACCTCTGGAATATAACCTGGGTCCCAGCATCCTGTCCTAGAGCTAAAATGGAGAAAAGACACTTACAAGGTCATAGTAGCATTGCACTAGGACACTGGGAATAAGAAGAAAATTGTATCTGAAAATTAACTCTTTCTCTAAGAAGCTTCTAGGTCAGGAAATCTGGCGGAATGATGGAGGGCATTCAACAGTTGTTTTGCCCTGCAAGCTCAGACACTGAGAGGGACATCTGTGCATAGGTCAGCTGATCCATCTTAAGTCTCCTGGGGTAAAGGATGCCTTCTTATCAGTCCCTTAGGGAAAAACTCTTCCCTTTGTGTAAAATTTGCAGATTTCAGCCAATTGGATCAATCATGAAAACAGCTCCTTATTCTTACACATAAACCCATGGAGAGGAATTGCTGGAATGCTTGACAATACTATTCAGTCCAGCCAAATGGCTCTAATCGAGCTTATCTTGAACCCAGAAAAATAGATACTCTGCCAGAAACTTGTCTGAAATCAGAGATCTGAGACATGCACAAGGCACTGTTACCCTGTTCTTTCATTCAAAATAATCCAGGCTTTATTTCTATCATCCTCTGCTCTCTCTTGGTCCTGTCACCTCCTTTTAATTCCAAACCTCATCTCTTATCTGCTAAAAGCCTGTCTCGGCTGATTTAACATCCTGTTCTGGCCCCATAAACTTCCATGAACCCTCCTCACTCCCATCCCACCGTGTAACAGTGATGTTCTCTCTCTGCTGGTCTGACTGTGATTTCCCTTCTTCATCTTCTCCTGTGGCTCTCTCACCTGCTGCCAAATGCAGCGCAGGCCTCAGACCAGCACACCTCTGCCTCGTGTCTCCCAGCACCTCTGTGGTCTGTTGGAGGGGCCAAGCAGTCACTGCTCATAGCTGATTTATAAGAACATGAAGAGGGGTGAAAATGCATGCAAATGAAGTGGGATCCGGCCTTTGCAATAAACAACAGAGCTGAGCAAAGCTCAAAAAGCTATCCAAGCCTGGAAGGGGTGAAGGCAGGGATGCTGGAGCAGGTCTCCCTTTTGTCTCCTCTTAATGACAGGAAAGTACTTATGCTGAACCCCTTGAAGCTCCATGATGTGGACTTGAAAGTTATGAACTAGCTCATGACCAGCTGTTTGTCTTAGATTTTAAATCCCATTTTAAACCAGTCACTATCCCCACAGGTTCATACAGAAAAGCAAACCTTGAAAAAACACTTAACATATGACTCCAATTTGCAGAACTTCTCTGGTCTAAGACACTACAATAACAACGAAACCCACTCCTGGATGTTTCAGGCACTTCCTACTAGCAGCAGAAGTGTGACTCACCACCATTCTCCCTCGATCATAAACAGCTATACCCTGCAAACCACATTTCATAGCACCTCTGGGCAACTTTATACCTACTGTGCACACCTCAGTAGCTGAGGTAGATTTCCAAGGGTGACAAGCAGTTTACAGCAGAGCTGAGAGTGGGAGCCAGGAGTCTGGATTTAAACTCCAACCTCTACAGACTCTATGAAAAACACCATACAGGGAGTCCAGGATAAACAACAGCAGCTTGCATTGGATGTGTGGTGCAGCTTGCTAGGGAAAGAGCCCAGATTTCCACTGTGGGGCAAGTAGGCATGTGTTAATGGTGCACTGGGGACAGAAATGAACTGTGCAATCTTTCATGGTCTTCAATAGCACAAGAACGTAAATGCCAGGTTGAGTGAATACAGGCCCTATCTATAGCCCTCAGTTCAGGCTTCCCTCTCTGGTGAATCCTCACACGCTGACTGGGAATTTTTTGGTGAAAGAGGCCTCCAGGAAGATGCCTCTGGCTGAGGACTGTGGTATTTAAGCTTTGCAGGTGGAAACTCATCTGTATCTCGTTTATACAGGTAATTTGCCTGTAGATATCCCCTTCAGGAGAAGATGATACCGGCAACAAAGACATATCAGCAAGCACAAGGAATAACAAAAGAGTCGTGGTGGGGACACCAACAGACCCAGAAACCAGTAAAACCAGTACTTGCTTTTGGGTAGCCTTACCTGAAAGCCTTTGTTAAAAATTTGGGAAAGTACCCCCTGCTTTTGGGTGCCCTGGCATAGAACAGTAATGTTCTTCATCCAAAGCCCATGAGCCTCAGCAGCTTGTTGACTTCTCTTGGAGCTGCATTGCAGGCCACTGCAATGGTCACAACTCTCCAGTTATAATCCTGTGCTGCCTTGCCTCTTGCCCATATGCAGCAGTTGCAGTTTATCTAAGAACCAGACACTTTCTGTGTGAAAGGAGCTGATTCTCAGTCTATGCTTATGTGGCATCCAGCCCCACAGAACCCTAAAGCCTACTTGAGGACTATTAGCTCCGTCAGCCATGCCTAAGAATTGTTGTGACAGTAAGTCTGGTGGAAAACAGATGAATACAGCTCCCTAATGATTCAGAGTGCTATTCCTGCAAACAGGTACAATAATGATCATTGCATAGCCAGGGAATCAGCATCTGTCACAGGGAAGAAGAAAAATTCGTTTAAGATCATCCAGTAAGAATGAAATTGGAAAGAGTAGAGAAGGTGAAATAAAGTAGCACAGATTCTCACAGCTGCCCTGTGATGCTGCTCCAAACTGAAGGACTTAGGGACTCCATCAGCTGAGGCTTCAAAGACATCTTCCACACCATGTTTTGAAGTATCCAAGATCCAAAAGATTGTCAACTCACCGGTGATGTTTCCAATGACACATTTAACTGGGATACAAAGAATTATGACCACTGGCAGAAATATGCACTCAGTGTTTCAAAAATTACACCCAAAATATTCCCGGTTCAGTCCTGTCTGTATGACTCACTATCCTTTACCTCTTTAGGGCCCAGATTCAGACCTCAAGCTATGAGGGGAAGTCAGGAATGCGCTAAAGGTATTGTCACCTACAGTTAACACCATGGATGTTTACATGAAGAGGTGTCCCTGCTCCAGCAGGTGTCCTTGGGCTTCTTGCTCAGTGCAAGGGAAAACCACAGCTTTAGATTGTTCCCTCCATGCCTCCTAGTCACTGCTACCCAGGTAAGTCCTGCTAATCTCAGAAGAAGGATACCAAGAGCAAGGAAACATGTGCAGGCAGCATAAGGGGAACAGTGTTTAGAGGAAGCAATAGGAGCTTCTGTTGCTAAAACCTAACTTCCCCTGCACGCTTGAGGAGAAGCACACCATCCGCTAGTTAAGCCTGGAGAGGACACTAAGTGGGGAGGTGTTGCCAACACAGTCTTGATGGAATGTAACAAAAACCTTCTGTAAATGATTTGCTGGACACATCCCGGGTGGTGAGATTTTTGGACTGTCAGATTTGCCTATATTATCCATCAAGATTGCCCTGGGACCAAAGAGGATGCAGCAACAAAAAATGGTATCAACTCAAGCTTCTGGCACCGCTGACACTGAAGGGGGATGAGGTGTTGTCATTCACACATGAGCACTATGTCAGGAGGAACTGTCACTGTTTTATAGACACTGTTGGCCAGGCCAACAGGGGTTAAGACAAATATTGTCAGTCTGCTGCACCAGAGGGCCAGGAAGACAATCTACAAATTGTGTTTCCAGGGAGGGTCAAAGCAGTTAGAGAAGAAACTGTCTATCCCCTTTGCATCCTGTCCTTCTAGACTCAGTCTCTGTGCTGTTTGGCAAATGATGTGAAACCTGCCTGTGATCCCTGAAAAGACTGAGCAAGATTTCGTCAAGTGCAGTGGAGAAAACAGTAAATAGAAAGGGAGCTGGATAAAAAGCCAGTGCTGGAAGGGCTTGGAGAGCTCTCATTATGGCAAGCTCTCACCTGATCAACAGCCCCAGCTTGTTCTGGGAAGCTCTGTACCAGAAAGAGATCAGGGGATACAATGCACACAGCAATGCTGAACAGCAAACAATGATGAAGGCAAGGCTGGAGAGCTTGAAAGACAAAGAGGAATTAGCACACAGTGAAATGAAAACAAAAGAGGACACAGTCACCAATATAACTGGTTTCAGAGGGACAGGAACATCAAGGAGACAGTGGCCTGGATGAAGAGGGTATAACCAGGGGACTGCTCCTTATAATATAATATAGAAGGCAGATAATCAGCTACCAGGCATCACAGCTGCCTGTAGCAGCACAGCAGAGAACATCTGGGGCCATATTAATTTTATGTTATATGTACATAGCATAAGGAAGAAATTATCTGAAAAACAAACAAAGAAACAAGCAAAAACCCCAGCAGCTCCAGAACTACCACTGAGAGAGCTGCTCTGCCCTAAGCCCAAGCTGTATTGCCGGGAGCAGTGTAAGTCTTTGCTGCTCTATCCTTGTATGTAAAATGGGAACCAACGTCTTCTCCTTGCTACCAGTGGGTGCTGGGGAAATAACAGCAAGTCGCTGCAATGACAGCCACAAATGCCTTGTATATGCTAAAGAAAAGTATGAACAGGGAAAAGGGCAGTGCATGAAGGAGCTGGAAGTCTTGCTGAGGTGCCAGACCTGTGGAGGATCAGTGTCTGAGCTCTCATCTGGAGGAGAATGGAGGAGCACTGGAGAGGAGAATGGACTGTTGGGGAAAGCTCTCTTTTGGCTGCATGGAAGATAGTTCTTTTCTAGAACAGGTGCCAGTGATGCATAACAGGGAGCTCTGTGGAGCTACTCCAGCTTTGGTAGGGCAGGGTGGATCTTCGGCCAGTCCAGAACAGTGCAGGTCCCCCGAATTCCATGTCCATCTACCATTCCCAGAGCATCTGTGACTCCAGAAGCCACCAAGGAGTCTTGTAGTGCATCACAGCGGCAGGAGAGCAACTGGCACTTCATAGAATCAGAATGGCTTGGGTGGGAAAGGACCTTAAACATCATCTAGTTCCAACCCCCCCTGGCATAGGCAGGGACACCTTCCACTAGACCAGGCTGCTCAAAGCCTCATCCAGCCTGGCACATCAGAGTTGACTGAAGGAGGAGAGCAGGAAGGACTGGCATCAGGTAAAAAGCAAGGCAGATTCCCACAAAATGCCATGGGATGCCATACAGACATCTTGAACAAGCACATAGTTGTAAAGACTGCCTCAGAGACCATTTTGGGGTGAGTGGGGTTTACCAGAATGCAAAGCAGCACTAACCTTCTGAATCAAGATACTCAAGACTACTTGAGTATCTCAGGAGAGCTCAGTGAGAAGGGCTGGATGGATTTGGAAATCATAGTGCATCTCAGCAGCTTGAAATGAAACCAGTAAACCAAACTCACCTTGCCCCAGTGCCCTGAAGGTTGACTGGGGTTGGAGGACCCAGGCTGTCAGCTCAGTGAGTGAGAGAAGACAGCAGCTCCTGCCTAGCCTCCAGCTGCGATCCCAGGCATGGGACTCACAGCAGGACTGAGAGCCCTGGAATGCTCCTCCAAGGTCATGCTGAGGCTGTATGCTCTGCCCAGTGCTACCACGCTGAGGAAAAGTGCAGCCTGTCAGGTTTTCACACAGGAAAGGCCCAGCAAAGTCTTCTTTCTTAATGTGCCCCCCAGAAAAAGGCCATGCTGGCTACACAGGGAACACATCAGTGCCTCTGCTTTTGCCTCTGACCAAGTCCAGGGGCCTCCAATGATGCTCATCCCCTCTGCCTGTGAGAGCCTGAGATGGTCCATGAGAAGAGTCAGTCTGGCTGTGCAATGGAGCCATCTCGTTCCCAGTCCCACTGTGATGCTTATTGCTCACAGCCATCGGGAGGACACACTGACAGTGTGACAGACCCTGTGGATTGCTCCAGGGCCTGTGCACAGCTGGCCTGACCAGGGTGCTGCTCCCAGCTGAGTACTCTGCAGGAGCACCACTGACAGCAAAAGCCATGCCAGCAGGTCTCAAATTAAACTGTCGCTATTCATTTCAGGATGTTCTGTTTCACAGGAAGGCAGGGGCTGGACACAAAGTCTCGACCTCCCCACTGGGAGCTGTTTGGCTTTGACTCCTCCAGAGGTCCACACAAAGGCTGGTGGAAAGTGAAGCTCCCCTGCAGCTTGGGACCCGCGCCCAGCTGCCTTTCAGACACTCAAAGAGGAGTTTTGGTTCCTGCCCAGGGCAAGGTCTCTGAGAAGGGAGAGCTTCGCCTAGCTACCTTCTGCTGGGTTGTGCTTTCCACTGGAATTCGCTGCCTGGAGAGCTGCTTATTTATATTTTGAAAGTTGTCAGGCTTAGTTCCGAGGTTATGGGGGCTAATCTGTGCTTTTGTAGGAATGACAAAAGACCTGAGCTTCACACTTAATTCTTGACTTTTATCTCCAGCACAACTGTATTTTGTCTCTCCTCATACACATGTGGAGGCTGTGTGGGATCTACCTTCCTTTGGTAAGGACAGGAATGGCTCTTATCTTTGGGCAGCAGCCTCATGCCAAATCATGCTCTGTACCTCACCTCCCCACTCACCCCTTAAAGTGCTGTTGCTAGCATCTTTCTTCCTAACTTTCTGGGACTGTCACAGTACTCCATCAAACATTTTCTGTGCTTCCTCCCACAAGTGGCTACTTCTAAGCCTAATGCCTGTGAATCAAGTTTGTTCTTTAAGCAGCCAAGCAGTCGCCCGCCAAATCCTCCCCTCTCATGCATGACCTTACTAGAAACATTATCAAGCCCTCCCACAAGCTGCTACAAAGCTGGCTGAGCAGCTTCTTCTAAGAGAACTCCACTTCCTCCTTTTTTCTCCCTGAGTCTGTGGGCCTGGAGGAGAAAACAAAATGCCACCCAACAGATTTGGGGTTTGCAGATGGCAATAAACAAATGGAGGAATGTGCTTACCCCATGCCAATGTCTGGATCTTTGCAGAAGGTATCAGTGTCAATGCGAATAGGCCCCCTAAATGGAGAAGGCTCATGAGGATGATATTCCTCCAGACGTATCGCATGGGAGGCTTGGGGCCCTCTTTCTCCCGGTAGGTCTCATCAAAGATATCATCTATCATGCCCCGGTCTCCTGCCAAGTCCTCATGATTGAGTACATTCTTCTCCATGACAGCATCCCCATTCTTGGTCACCCGGGAGGTGACAGTGCCGACAGTGGTGGTGCTGGAACCGGAGGAGAACTCCTTGGAGAGGCAGCAGTGGACATTTTCAAGAAAGAAAAGAAACAAAACAAGAAGTTTGCGGTTACCAATGCAGGGAATAGAAACACGAGCCTGTAGGCTTGGCAGTTCCAAAACTCGCAGCCTGCAGTTTACCTGGCAGGCTCCATTCTTTCAGCTTAGCCCTTGGCACCAGGAAGAGCCTACTCTACTCCCATGGAGTCATGGCCTGAAAGGGAGCCTGGTCTTTCCAGAGAGAGGAGGTGAATGGTGACCAGGGTACAGAAAGTAAAGAAAAGGACTTGAAAGCCAGTTTTTTTTTTTCCCCAGTGGCTTTGGTGAGATCATTTGCAGGCCTCACCTTCCAGGCTGGGATGTGGCAAGACCAACATGCTTGGAAATCAATGGATGGAAGCAGTCAATCGATGTACTTCCAGTTAGATCTACAGCTTCTATCCCACGCCTACTGCTAAGCCTCTTATCCCTGTCCCGCTTTCCACCCACAGGCAAACTGAGGCAAGGGAAGACAATCCTCTGAGCCAAGGCCACCAGCATGCAGAGAGGAAGTTTTAAGCAGCAAGTTGGCTCAGCCTGGCTCCTGGCTCTGACCGATAACTGTGACACCATTCCCTCCACACATGGTTGTTTGCCCTGGCGGAGGGACAGCCTGCCCAATCAGGCATGCATGACAAAAGGAGCAGGCAGGACTGACCCTAATGAGACATGTCACTGAACCCTGAATCACGGATTTCCATCATGACAGCCGCGTGCTTACTGGTGCTCACAGCCCTTTGTCAGGCCTGAGCCCAAGCGTTGGATGGAGCTCAACCCCAGGTGTACCAAGCATGTGGGATGCAAGCGGTGGGAGGGCATGCTGTCCCCATCCTATGACCTACCAGGAACCTGCAAAGGACACATCCCTCTGGCCTGCACTGCTGCCTCCATGTGCAAAGGGGCACTAAAGGTCAGACAGCAGGAATGTGAGAGCTGAGGCCACAGGAGAGAGCCTGGCCAAGCAGGAAAGCTCCTTTCCCAATAGAAACATCTCCTGAACTAACAGTAGATTGCCATGTAGGCATCCAGGAGTCACAAGAGACCACCGACCTGCCATGGCCTAGTTACTTGAGGGAGGCATTAAAATCAGGCCAGGCAGCTTACGTGGCCACCCCAACTCCTCCCTTTCCCAAGGGTAGAAACTAGAAGGCTACAGACATACCTTCCTACAGGGAGGAGCTAGCAAAGCTGACAGATTCCCCAGGCTTGGGAAGTAAAATGATCTCTACAGAGGGAGATCTCTTAAGTTTTTCCTTCTGGAATCAAAGGCTAGAAAGGAAAAAACCTGGACACAAAGTATCCTGCTGCTTTCACTGAACCCAGGCAGCTGTTGAGCTTGGGCCCGGCAACTCTGCATCCAGGCTACAGGCTGTCTCTGCCTGCTTTCCTACTTAATGTTTTGAGGATATGATACTCTGAGTTGGTGGAGAATTTAGAGGCAACACACCCCCCAAGCCCCCACCAAAAGAGCCATGAGAAATTGCTTCTAATCCAGAGATTAGGCAAGGAAAAGTCCTGTCCATTCCAAAGTGTCAGATATTCTCATCTGTCATTTTGGAAGGAAGGCACTATTTTCTTCCTTGGCTGGAAGACAATCTACCAAAAAGACCTAAGACTTGTCTATGCAGGAAAAATTCCCAACAGAGATCTGGTGGTATAATTAGACGGGTAACACTCCCCATATGGACATGCTGCTTCCAGAGTAAGAATGTGGGGTTGGAGTTGCATTTTTGTCCTCCGCGATAGCTTATGTCACTGTCAAAGTTACATAGGGGCAGTAGGAGGAGGAGGGAGAGTGCAAAGAAAACAGCAGAGAGGGAAAAAAAGGCTTCTTCCAGAGTCATAGTAGCCACATGAGGAATTTTACCAGCACACCCATGCTGCTGGAATACACTGAACTGGTGTAAACTGGTGAACTGGTCATTTCTCACATATACACTACTCTTAAATCAAATAGGCTATAAACACAGCTCCACCGTTACAGACTTGGTGGGGGAGAGAATGGGGGGAAGAGGGAGAGTGGGCAGCTATTTAGCTGGAGACCAATGAAGTGAGGGGGTAATGAAAGAGGATTTTGACCCCTTTATGGCCATGGTGGCTTCTGTATCTCCTACCAAGGAAAATGGAATGGGGATTGATCTGGGGTCTAGGGCTGAGAGGGGGAGGAAGCCAGCTAAATCATTCTCATGAGCTCTCCCTGATTTCTGAGTGACTTCACAGCTCTCATCTGCAGAGCAGATGTGTTCCCCCACCTCCACCACCCCTCCCCAGCACTGAACACACCATAGGTGATCCTGGCACCTAGCCATCTTATACAACCAACTGCAGCTCAAAGGCTCTGACACTGGGCTCAGTCCAGGGGCCCCGGGGCACTGAATCTCTGGTCCAGTATATTTGAATATGCCCAACGTGACCCAGGGACAGGATTCTTTACAGCCTCCAGGATATGCCCCAAAATACATGCCAAGACTGTGAAACTTGGGCTGAGCACACTGCCTTTGGCATCCATTTTAGGTGGGAAGAGGAGTAAAATTATTCATATCACAGCATCCCTGAAAGGTCAGGCCACCTGCGCAAAAGGGCCGGGAGAGATCCCGCATGCTGGCAACAGGCAAGAGAGCAAGGTTGTGATTTACCTCCACTCTTCGGGATAGAAGGGGGAAAGATGAGAAGGCGAGCACAGGAATACCAGGAATCAAGCCCCTGCCTCCCCTTGGGCAAAGAGTGGCTGCCAGGAGGGGCAAAAATAAGAACTCTGAAGATCAAACAGCTCTGTGTATCTTCCTGGTGCTGGCTTGTTATTCAGACCTTCTTAAGCCAAAAATGGGCAGTCTCCCTATTGTATGTTTGGTTGGCTCAGGCAATGAAGACACAGTCATTCATTTCATCTGGGCAGCTGCCTGCTTTCACCTTGCGCCTGTCCTAAGAACGCTCCCTGCTGCAACATTTGGCTTGAAAACGCTGCAAGTTAAAGCCCTTTCGTATAAAAAACTAAAATAAAATAAAATTAAAAAGATGCATCCCGGAGTATGAGTGTTACCGAAACCCCTAGTACCTCTTGGCACAAAAGGCTTTCCTGAACAGCCCCTGCCAGCACGCTTAGATGGATGTTTTCAGGATAAACCTGTATTTTATGCGCAGTCTCTCCGAGGGCACAGGCTCCGGGGAGCTAATCCCAGAGGCGGGTATCCCCACTTCATTCACGTCTCCCCATGAGGCTCGGGTGATGTCTTCAGCT
The DNA here is from genome assembly GCF_034315485.1 of Pezoporus occidentalis. NCBI lineage: Eukaryota > Metazoa > Chordata > Aves > Psittaciformes > Psittacidae > Pezoporus > Pezoporus occidentalis. Next base: position 1,075,647 of record NW_026916347.1, read on the forward strand.
AGCACCGAATGACTTCACCTCATGACTGAGAAGCGGCACGGAGGGGACACACGCACATACATATGTGTGCATACGTGTGAGCGCACGCAACACGCGGGGATGGCCAGACCTTTTTTCCCCCAAGACAGCAGCAGCGCAGCGCTGCCGGAGCCTGCGGAAATGGAGGAAGCAGCGAGGGGAAGACAAAGCCCCCGGTCCCGCCGGCAGCCCCCCGCTTACCTCCTCCTGCAGCAAGTGAGCAGGCATGCGGCCGTTCTGTCCCTGCTCCTCAGCGGCGGTACGCGGGCGCGCAGGTCCCCGACGGCGGCGACGGGAGGAGGCTGCTTGTTGTCGGCCCCTCGCCCGGCGAGCTGTGCGGCTCGGGGAGGCGGGCGCGGAGGTATTTAAGCGGGGCTGCTCGCTTGGCGGCTGGTGGGGTTGGACTCTCCTCGCCCCGGCCTCCCGCTGACCCTCTGCCCGAGGCTGGGATGAGCAGGGTCAGCGCGGCGGGCGGCGAGCGGGCCCGGGAGGGGAGGGAGGGGCGGGCCGGGAGGCGGGAGGAAGGATGCTGAGGAAGAGGAGGATGGCGCGGGCCAGGCTCTCTCATGATGCCTGCTGCTTTTTTTTTTTTTTTATGTTGCTTTTTTTTTCCCTTTTTTTTTCTCCCTCTCTCCAGCCGATTGGCTGCGGGAAATTTGGTGCCACCTCAGCCTGCCCTCGCCATTGGCTGCCCGCAATCTGCTGTTCGCTCCCCGCGGCGCGCACCCTGCGCGCACCCTGTGCGCACGGCTGCGTGCACGTCCCAGGGAGCGCCGCTGGGAGGGCGGCTGCCGGCACCCCGCAGTCTCCGATACCGCCTTGGGGGCTGCCCCTAAGGAAGTCGGAGGCGCCCGAGGGGTGAGGGGTGTCGGGGGGCGGTGGAGGAGCACCGTGCCCCTTCCCAGCCGGCTACGGAGCGCAGAAGGGGCTTTGGCATCACACGTCTGCTTTGTATAGGCAGTCTGCTTGGTTAACATTTTATATATATACGTATATGTATGTGTGTATATATATATACACACATGTATATATAAATCATACAGAACTGCAAAGAAAAGCACACCCACAGCTGTATCTGGATAAGCACGTGTATCTGTGTAGGTGTTTATCTCAACATGGAAAATGCTGGCTGTAACCTTCTGAAAAGAATCCTGGCTGTTTTCCCCCAGAAAAAAGTGCCTTTTGGCAGAGGGCGGAAGGAAAAAGGAGCAGCTCAGTTTGCTATCAGCTGTTTTCCTAATGCCAGCAATGGAAAAATCTAAGCTCTATCCCAAGGAGACCTTCACCATTAACAGTGAAAGAGGGCCCTCACAAATAAGACCTTGTGGGTGGCAGAGACTGGAGCAGTTATCCCAGCCTCACCATGGTGCATTTAGCATCAAGTGTCCTAGTGCCATCACCTGAACCAGGACCTGTTTCAGGTCCTTCCCCCACTTACAGTGTGTCCTGCATTCAATCTCTCTCCCCTGCTGACATGAGTCATGATGGGAGTGGAATAGGAATGTCAAAAGCCATTTTAAACTGTGCTCATATCCCTTCACACATATCCTGTCTGGACAGCTATCCTGCAGCGGTGGAGCTGACCGCACGAGATGCAGATGGACAACCAAGATCTTGCAGAGTCTGTCCCTGGGCTGATCCTACTCAGACACAGCAGGTCTGATTCAGTGGCAGCTGTCAAAAGTGAACTGCATTGTAATCACTGGGAGGGAAAAGTGACAATGAAAAATAACAGTAGCCCAGTTGTTCTCCAGATTTAGAGGTGTCCATCAAAGGGGGGAAAATACGTCTCTCCTTTTTCATTTCACTGTGATGGTTGAAGAGGTCTGAGAGGAGTCTGTGTTTACGTTTTACATTAGGAACTTGAGTCTTGCCTACCTCCTGAGACACAGTACTGAAACAGACGGCCCACATCAGAAGATGTTCCTGTATGGTGAAAGCTGACCTGAGTCAGTGAGGGACTTTTAACTGTCCCTTTTTAAGAGTTTCCATCAAATGTTTGGTTAACACTACTGAGGGCTACTGAACACTGGGGAGAAACAGTGCTTTAAATAAAGATTCTACTTACTTTCTATGACTGGATGGCAGTGAGGCTTCTGGGATTCAAGGTTTGCAGTTTTGGAGGTACTCATACCCACCAGAGACATTTCCTTTTCCACCAGCTTCTTTCCTCAGACATGGAGCATGGCTAAAAGGGAACATACAGGGCAGCTAAACTTTGTCATCCTCTGAAATTAACACCATGTCAGGCTGCTTCCACACAACAGGAGTAAGTTTTCTGAATATTCCCCTGCCAAGTTACCCTGGGAGATGACCATCAGATTTTTTTCTTGCACAGAGGGAGAGATGGATCTTGACCATTGTTGGGACTTCACTCAGCTGGCAGGTTTCGAGTCTTACATGCTATGGACAGCCCCGAGGAAGGCCATTCACAGCACATCCAGCTTCTCCAGTTGGCATATTGATTACTTTTGAAACAGGTTAAGTTCCTGCATGTGACTGTGAGGTTCAGGCATTGACATCTTGATGAGGTGCATGGCACAGCTTTCCCAATGTTCCGATTGCAGCAGCTCCAGCCTTGCCTGTCAAAAGGCTTTTGACTGTTTGTGGGCTGGAGGCTTGGCTGTGCTACACCAGCCAGGCTCCCTCCCACAGCAAGTTGCTGGCTGGGGCAATGCTAGCACCCCTGGACCCCACCACCGGTCCCTGAAGGCTCCTGCCTCAGCTCTGCTGCTCAAGGCTTGGGGCTAAAGGGTGATCCCCGGGCAGCCCAGGTGGGAAACCAGAAAAAAGACACAGCAATACAGCTCCAGCTGGGCTTTTCATGCTCTAGTTTCTGTCTTTCCAGACAGGCTTGTCCCTCCTTCCAGGGAGAGCTGCCCAGCTGAACCTTCAGCAGAAGTACATCACTGGTGGAGGTCACCAGCACCGCTCGTCAAAGATTCGGCTTCAGCAACCGTCCTCAGGAAACTGATTCAATTCTGCATCTGGTGACTCCTGCCTGAGGTCGCAGTCTTTCATAAACGAGCTGATGCAATGCCAGGGCTGTATCACAGGACAACGATGAGCAAAGCCATGCCACCAGCAGCACAGGGCATGAATTCAGCACAGGTTTCTTTAGAAATGCATGGTGTAATGTAAGGCTGTTTCCACCTTCTTGAGAACTCCTCCCAACAGGACTGATAACCCAGATGAGGCACTGTGCTAGTGAAAAGCTCTTGCAGAGTACTTTTTGTCAGAGGGTCTCACTGTTTTTTATCAAGACTGGGGGAAAGAGAGGCATAAACCTGCAGTGGGCTTTATCACAAGACACTATCTATGAGCAGAGCCCATGTGAGAAAGAACTGCTGCATTCCTCTCCTGGGGTGCATTAGCAAGCCTGGTTCTGCTACCACAGTGCCAGGGTGCAGATAAAAGCTAAGGATGTTTCACAAAACTGTTTTCCTTCCTACTCTTCCCTCAAAACAAAAACAGAAAAGAAGTGTTGCTTTTCCATCTAGCAGTAGGTTTTGCAAGGAGATTTCATCTGGTGTCGACATCATGGAAATTTTAGTGCATCTCCTCAGTTACCGCCTCCAATAATGTTGAAAAAATCACACACAAAAAAGCTGACGGCAAGAGCTTTGCAAGGTTTGTTTTATGTTTGTTTAACTTCTCTAACAGCATTCCCTGTATCCCCCTTTTTCTTCTATTTCGTAACTGAAAGTTAAAAAAAAGGAGTCTCAAATAAAGAGGGAATAAGCTGAAAACTGGGGAAAAGAGATGATCCCTACCCTTTCTCCTCTGCCAAAAATAAAAGTTTGCAAAAATTCTCCTAGGATTATATTCTGCATCTCTTGTATTTTTTTCCTGAAGAAGTATGAAGCAGTTTCAGCTTTAGAGCATTTTCTACAGATAGGAGAATCATGCCATGGGCCTTTCATCCAAGGAGAAGTGCAGGGGTGGCATTTTGTTGTTTCACCAGTCCACCTTTCTTCCCCCTGCCTCTAAAGAACCTGCTCTTCAAAGGCATTGAGCCGTCTCTGCAGAGCAGATGAACACCAGTGTGGTTCACCATTGTTGCCAGCAGTTTCAGAGGTTAATAATGGTCCCTCTGGGTTTGACAGGTTGACTTCTGGGCATAGTTTTGCATTTCAGAGAAATGAAGTGTGGGCCCATGCTACGGAATGAGTTGGGACAAGACCTGGGTCAGATTATGGGAGTTCAGAGTTAATGCCTGCTTGAAAGGTGTTGGCAACTACAGGTGTTTCAGGGTTGTCAGTCACAGGATTTCAGATGGCAGCTTATGGGGTCACCACCCTTGCTTAATATTGCTTTCTCCCCTGTGCTTTCTTTTGAAACCCGGTGACCCTGCATTACATTTTCACACATGCTTCCTTGGCTGGACAGGTAGCAAATGTCTTTCCTTTTAGAAATGGAAAGCTGAGACTCTTGTGTAGTCACCTGGCTCTAGAAACTGCGACTCGAGGAGTGTGATATCACAGCATTTATCAAAAGTGAGATTTGTGTTTACAAGAATTGGCATTGCTTTCTGTCATGTTTCCCACCCTCCTTACAACATTGTCTGCTACTCTATGAGTTCAGTATATCCCTCAGACTCCTGAAGATCCCGTGCTTCATCCTCACCCTTAAAGCAATGCTAAATTAGGTATGGGTTACCTGAGCTCTTCAGTTAGCAAGTTGGGAACTCCCATAACAGCAGCAGAGGCCAAACCCCCAGCTGTTTTCCCGCAGCTGCCTGGGGAAGGGCCAGGGCTGAAGGAAGAAGCTGGTGGTGCTCACTTTGCCACCCCACTGCTGCTGAGTGGGAAATGTGGGGTTAGAGGGAGGTGATAAGGTAGCAGAAATCACTGGTGTCTCGTTGCCGGGGTCTAAGGGAAAGCAGAGGTAATGGGCGTGATAGACCATGCCTCCAGGCTGTGACCAGGATGGCTACATTCCCTGTCACTGGTGCAGTAATCTTATCAGCACCAAGAATTAGGTTGATAACACTGTGGTGACTAGGATAGGCTGCTTATCGCTGCACTTTGCCCCGTCTCTTGCTGCCTGACTCAGTGCCAGACCCCCTGCCCCTCCTCCCCGCCTCCTGTTACCCCAAACAGGCTTTGCTCCCAGTCCTCGGGGTGCCAGCAGCAAGAACCCAGCCGGTATTGTCTAAACAGGGCCATACAATGGGCAGCATTGTTGACGGTGGATTTTTGCCCTCATTAAAGATGACCTCACAGCCCACCCCTTGGCCACTTCAGGGACTGTGAGGCTATCTTTTGAACTCGGGGAAATAAATTGGGAGAGGAGGGGGTGAAAGGGATGGGGAGCAGGGGAACACAACGGTCTTTGTGTTGCCACCCTCTCTTTAGCACTGGTGCTCTCTAGTGTCTTTCTACCCACATCAGATACGGCAGGCCAGGTGCCAGGGAGCCGGCATGCCGAGCGCCCTTCCTCACCCTCTGCAGTCTGTGTTTGCTGGGCAGCGACATCCTCTGCGGTCCTGCAGCCTCCCGTCTTTGGGCTGCCGTTTACTCCAGTCCTCTCGCTGTCCTGTCTTCTCCTCCAGACCGCCTGCGCCTTCCTTCCCACACCTGCAGCCCTCACCTCCTACCCTTTCTCTCCAGGCTGAGCCCATCCTCTCCAGCATCCCGTGCGAGCAGGGACCTGGGGAAATGCCACCTCCTAGTGGCACATCTCATCCAGTTTAGGTGGCATGGGCAGTGACTCACCGTCACGGGCTCCGTGGTGTCACCCGCTTTACATGCAACTAAGATGCATCTAAGGGTGAGTCTCCATCTGTGTGAGGAGAGAGGTGATGTTGTGGGGCTGTAAGCGTGAGCACGGGGGCAAATTGCAGGACGAGGGAAGTACGAGGGCACAACCAAGGTCAGTTTGCTGCTGCTCCTGTTGGGCAGACCACTGTGTCCCATGCTGCTGTGTATCCTCTTTGTGTGTGTGTGTTCTGCATCATTGCTTTCCATATGTTTCCTTGCTGCAATAGCAGCCTGGGCATTTGGGGGCTGCCCAACAGTTAAGAGAATGAAAATGATTTCCCAAAGTTAGAAATCACCTGGGGTCTAGAGACCAGGAAGACCTCTCCCTTCTGAGCTCCCAGCTGAATCTCAGGTTTTTCTTCTCCTTCTGAGAGTATTCTGATTGACTTCTGTTAGGGGAAGCAAGCATACCTGCCGGGAGAAGCTGCTGGGGCTGCCCTGAGAATACATGTGTGCTGCTGGTATGAGAAAGGGGAAGGACAAAGGGGAAAGAGAAAGAGGAAGGACAAAGAGGAAACTTGCTGGACCCTCATCCCAACCTTCCCTACTCAAGCCTTAGCAGTGGCACACAGAAGAAAACCTCAAAAATGTGGTGCACCTCTCTGTGTCTGCCACCCCCAACTTTGCCTACATCCATACCTCAGCCTCCTTTAAAGTGAATGTTTGCCTTCCTCTTGGGCAATGGGACTAGAGCAGAGAGCTGTCTTTGTATTCCTCCAGAAGCCAGGCTTGCTTTTTCTCCTTTCCCTATTTGCTTATCCCAGTGAAGAGCTGTATCCTGTGAGCAACATTTTTGTCTATAAAATAGGGACGGTACTTGTGTCCTTTGAGTCCATTTACAACAGAAAATCCTCCAGAATTCCCACCTGAGGAGAGTGCCTCTCCACCGTGATGTGTGACAGGCTGTGGCAGTGTGTGCATGGCTGCCCAAGGAAAGGACATGCAGCGTCCTGAAGGAGAGAGATGTTACAATCTGTTACATTTCTGGCCAGGAACATTTTTAGGTCTCCTTGCTGGTAATGAAGCCCTTACCTGCTTGCCTGGTTTTCCTGCCTTTCCAGGTCTTTAAAGAACCTGTCTATCCTGTCTCTTTTAAAGAACGGAGCTGAAAACACACTTTACCCTTTCCACAACTACTTCCTCACTTAAAGAAAGGAGCTGCAGACCTCTGGGTTCATATTAATTTTGATGGGTAAAATGCCCAGTGTTAACCTGGTGTTTGTGTTTGAAGTGTTAATAGGAGGAGAGATCTGTTGCAAGTGTAAGAGGAATCCTAGGCAGATAACACTGAAGGGACCCTGCAGCCCAATATCTACTCTTATTTATTTCTGATTACCTTTGGAAAGCGTCCTTGCTTTGTCTCTTAAGCCTCGTGAAAGTGCTACCATAAAATTCGCATTCAGAAAGTCAGTCTACAAAGGTCTCTTACAAACCTGGTTCTCACGGCACTGAAGAGCTGTAGCAAATGATCGACCACCACATTCACTCATTCATAGAGCAAGTGTTCATTGTTTTCTGAAGGGTATATGGTTTTGCTCCATCCAAGCTGTGTTTGGGGGGGGTCAGTTTTGCAGGAAATTCGGGTAGTAACTTCAAGAACAGCCCACATTGGCACAGAAATTGCTGCAACCTTCCCTAGGTAATAATGCCAGGCAATTTTATCTCTGAGTCTTTGAGAAAAGAAAGTAAGGTAAGGGTGAAGCAGCATAATCTTATGGCTTTTGGTATGGTTACATGCCATTATTACAACCGTTCTTACCTTCCTGATTTTACCTAGATTAGAATGATGTGGAGGTTTTGTGAGACTGGGCTAAGAGCATCCACTTTCAGTCTGGGGGTTTGCTGGAATGGCTCTGGGATCCATACCTGCAATACAGCTACTCTGAATTTCCCTGGTGATATATGTGATGGAAGACAGATCAAGCACCCTACTTCTGCAGACTGTACTAGAGTAAGAAGAGTGGAAAAAGGGGTTGGAGCTTACCATGCTTAGATTTCCAGTAAGATCTTGACAAATGGGAAACATGGATTGAAATAAATGGGGTGCAAATTGCTAGACTAATACAAAGTTGAAGGGAAGAGTTACACTGGGAGGGTAACTTCATGAGATAGAAGTTTTGCAGATAAGGATCTGGGGGCAACAGGGGAGCGTTCTATGTGCTCACAACGTCATGATTCTGCACGCAGAGCAAACTGCAGATGGAGAAATAGTCGCACTGGAAAGACACAGAGAGTAACTGTCTGGTTCTGCTTGGCACTGGGAGCACCTTAGCTCTGAGGTTTTGCTTTGTTTGTCCCTTGTGCCATTCTGCTTTTTAAATAGTTTGCTGGCTCTCTGGTGTTACAAGCTGTTACATTCCTGTTCCTTGGGAAAAACAACTCTGCAAAGGGAATTATGTATAAAGATTAGCAATTCTAAAACTTGAAAAGCCTCCCTGGATGTAAAATAACACGCAGGGAGAATCCAGACAAACTCCCCCTGTCCTGCATCAGCAAAGCTTTGATTGCATGTGTTACACCACACTATGCATCTCTGGGGGATGCATGCCTGTCAGGAATGTACCTCTCAAACAGGGGACTGCAATGTCATTCCACCAAGGATGTCCCCACCTGGTCACAAGTTCTGTAATATGCTGAAAGCAGCCCACAGGGACCCCAGTATCCCAGATAACATGCCCAAAGGCTGGAGCAGAATGAGTCTGGAAAGTTCTGGAACACAGGTAACAGCTAGCTGGTGTGCAAACACACAATACTGCCAGTGACTGGTAGGGCCCTGACTTCTCCTTCACCTGCTCTTTCTCAATCAGTCACATTTATCCCTAAAGAGCTAGGTCAAGTGATTGGCTCACCCCTGAATATCAAGCACATGTACCATCTAATCCCAAAACTGATGCCAGCTTCTGGCTTTTCACATGGCCACCTGAGGCTTTCTTATCTTATTTTCCTACCTATAAAATGGGACCTTCATGGATTATTTGGAATGACATGGTCAGGAATGAGTAGAGAAAAACAACTACTGTGCAGCATAGGAATGTGCAGGTTGAGTTGATATAACTGCACTGCAAACAAGTGATCTTCATCTAAAGAGTGGTTTGATTGGAGAAAACCAATATACAAAGGTAGAAAGGTGGTGAACGATTTGCAGATCCTGAGGAATCTGCCCCTGTGCTCTCTATCCAGGACTTGGCCAGCAGCATCCCCCAAAAGATCAGTGGAGTGAGCTCAGGACATGCTGGAGTAGGACTAGGGCAGCTTTTTGGTGCCCAGGGGGTCCTGCCTTGGTTTCCAAAGATGTCAGGACTCCTTGTTCTGCATTTCCTCCCTTGTGCTCATGGCTGGATCTCAGGAGGTGTCAGGCCCCTAGGTTCAGGGTCCCAAATCTTCCTTCGGTGCTGATGGACCTACTGTGGCCATTTCTTTCACCTCTGGGGACAGGGTCTTTCCTCTTCAGCATATGGCTGCTAATATGAGCCTCATCCATGGACTAGGGATAAAACAACACCAAAATATCAGCAGTTGACACCTGGGGGGGTGAGGGTGGTGGGGTGGAGAGGGATACTCCTTCAGCAACTGTCAGAGATACTTGAGGTTTTGCTCTGAAGGTCCCTCATCTCAGCATATCTCATTGCTAAAGTTTGCTCCAGGCATGACAGGAACAGGCAGGATGAGTTCCCCTGGCCAGAAATGAGTTACATGACAGTTAACCAGTGCTGAGGATGGAAGCTTGAACTGCTAATCCAGTTTTATCCCCCCAGCCCCACCCCTTGTGCTTTCTGTAAATTATCTGCATGGGATATCTGTGCTGTCCGCCCCTGCCAGAAGGCCCTGAGAGGTGGGAGTGTTCTTCCCAAGGTCTCTCACCCAGCCCCTCTCAACATGCAATAACTGAACTGCAAAAAGCCTGGCAACTTTCAGCACGTGGATGCAGGTGGGGATGGTGGCATGTCCTCCATGGCACGTGTCTGCCACTCATGCTGCAGCATGCGGATGATGTGCAAGGAGCAGCACCCTGCCAGAAAATGGTGGGATAAATTGCACTCCATTCACCCCAGACGGATTGATAGGAGGCTTGATAGCTGAGTGCTCTGCACTGGAGATTTTCTGCCTGTCACATGCTTGGCAGGTGCCTCTGCTGCTCTGTCGCAGCAGTGACAGGATGGGTCTTGTTGGGGCTGTGCTGGCTCTGCCCATACTGTCTTTATTAACCAGGGTGGCAGAGTAAGCAATAATTGACTGAGTTTGGCAAAGGACACCAGCAGTCTGGTATGGGGTATGAGTGCTGCTGGGACTGGGATTCCCAGTGCTCATAGCTGTTGGGGGATGCAGTCCCAGGCAGTGGGAGTCAACTGAGGAGAGGGCCATGAGGGCAGGAACAACCAGTCCTACAAAGGGGTTGGGGCAGCGAGTGCCCAGGCAGCTGTCCTGTACTGCCTGGCCCAGAAGGCCTGGCACAGCTGCAGCCAAACCCAAGTCAGCAGTGCGAGGGGGTTGCTAAATAAGCTAACAAAGCTCATGTCGTGGCACGAGGAGTAACAAAAGCCACTATTTGAAGTCGCTCCAACACCAGGAAGGCACCAGCTGGAGAAAGGTGTTGAGCAGGGGGAACCATGCCCTTGATGAGCGAGCAAATTTATGGATAATTCATAAGGGAGTGAGAAAAGTAGGAAGGAATGCAAGGTGTGTGCTCAGACTGAAGATGCTGGTTGGTGGCAGCCACAGAATGACGGGAGGCAAGGACAAGGTTGGAAGGACAAGGTTGCAAGGAGATGGTAATCTGCTTCCTCTCTGCACTGAACAAGAGGGAATGGGATTATGTTGCAGGATCAGGCCTAACATTGGCTCACAAATCATGCTCAGCCTGCTGGGATGGTGATCCAGCCAGACCTCTGGTCTGACATGGACAGGCATCTGTGGAAGCCAGTGGATGAGGTGGTGTGCCATAACCTGCCCGGGACTGGGGTACCCTTGAGAGCAAGGCAGCAGCCCTAAAGCCATGTTACTGTGTGGCCCTGGGACAGCAGTATGGGTTTGTCCTCACACAAAGGCTTTGCTGTGTGTGTGCTGAGGTCTGGGACATCTCTGCTCCTGCAAAAGGACCACCCGAAGAGATGGTGGCGGTGGGAAAACGGCGTTACCCGGCTGGGGCGACGAAAAGAGCACACGAAAGAGTAAGAGCAGGCCCCTGACCCACGGTTCACAGGCGGGTGCTCTGCAGCCGGGCCACTCGGCTAGAGGCTCTGCGGCTCTGCCGTCCGCGATCGGCCACCGCGGCCCCGGGAGGACGGAGCGCGGCTGCCACCCGGTGGCCGGGGCCCGGAGGCACCCTGGGGGTGCCGGGGCGGGGAGCGCGGTGAGGGTGTGAGCCCGAGAAGCGCACCCCGCCTCCAGAGCGAGCACCGGCTCCCCGGGCTGGCGCGGCGCCGTGAGCTCCGCCCCTGGTCTGCCCTTGTCCTGCCCGAGGGCTTACCTGCTCAGCGCGGCCCTGTACAGCCACAGTGCGCGCAGTTCAGATGGTCCTGGAGGATATTACGTTTGTGTTATTCTCTTATGGAGGAAAAGGGAGAAGTCGAGAGACGAAACTGGTCCATTGACTCCTGCAGGGCTGCCAAAATCCACCAAAAACTGGAAGTGTAGGACTGCAGCTCTTGAAGCATCCCACAGATCTCAGCTGCTGAACTGTATTCTGGTCACGGGGGCAAGTGTCTGAGGTTGCCTGCACCCAGATTTCTAACTGAACACCATCCTCATGGGATTCATCCAGAAAGTCAGAAAAGGTTAATGATGCTCCCAGTGATCTTTCCTAAACAGGGCAGACCTGTGCCAGGTTGTAGCCAATGTGCTATGAAATTCCTGGGGAATTTCACCCAGCAAACCTAGGCGGTCACAGTAGTGAGCTTAAGAGCTTTACTAAACTTATAAGCATATAATTGGGGAGTAGATGAAAATCACTGAAGATAATAGCTAATGAAACCACACAATATTTCAATGCAAGATTTACTGTGAATAAACTGAAAAGAGTATAGCCCTTACCCATGCTTCAGAGCCCAAATGCTTAAAAAAGTGCTGGTGCATCTAAAGGTGGGAACACCAGCAGAAACACAAGTTCGGGAGGAGGGGAACAACTTCACAACAGAGACCTTCTTTTACTAGTCTCCACTATATGAATCTTTCTATAAGGAATCTGGATGTACTGATGCTCTTTACCATTTGCTTGCTTCTGTTAACAAAGCTGATGGAAACTCCCATTTGACTCAGCAAACTGAGACTGCCATGCTGAACATCCTGAGTGAAACTAGGAGGAAAGATGCCTGCAAAGCCTCAAGTTTGGAGAGGGCACAGTGAATGTGTTGATGCGGGAGTCACAGACAATGCAGAGACGATCAATGTGATCAAGCGATTGCCAAATTTATTACAAAGCCTTAACTCCTTATATACTATTTCTTACATGCACTTACAGTGATTTGGCATATTATGATTGGATACATGTCTTGAAGACCCTTAGTGACTAACATATAATTAGTTAAGCACAGGTGTGAGAACTTGACCTCGAAAGCTTGCCAACAGTCCACAGTTCTCATTAGCTCAGTGAATTCCAGCTTCTTCTTATCTTGCTTGCTTAAGCTTCCTTGGGCCTCTCATGGCCTTGCTGTATCTTTCAGGATTATTCAGAGTTTATGTACTAATTATGCGTTCTCCTGTGAGAACACTGCCTCCGCATCTCCCCCTTTTTGTTTTATATATGTTTTGGATGACCCTACTTGAGCAGGGGATTTGGGCTAGATCATATCTCCAACATATGCCAACTACAGGCTGCTGGGCCTGCCCTTTTTTTCTCCTGTATGGCTCTCTGGTAACAGGGGAGGCCATCCTTCACATCAAGGTCTGGCATGGCATGTGTCCCCACCGCTCCACGCCTGCTGGGTTGCAGCCAACAGCAGAGCTAAAGGTTCTTCTTGGTGGCAAACACAGAGGCCAACCCAGTCTTGCCCTTGATTGTGGTAGCAGGCATTTTGTCAGCCTCAGTCCTTGCACCTTGTTGTCAATGCAGAGTTTCACCTGCTTCATCCAGTACCAAGTCGCTACTACAGCAAGGCACACACAAATTTACATTAGCAGAGTAACTATTACAGGGTGCAGCAGCATGTTGAAGATGCTGATGGAAGCGAGGGACTAGCCAAAGAAATTTCTTACCAGTGGAATTCTCCCACCCTCTTAATTTGTTCCATCACCTGCTTTATAACACTACCAGTGTATTAGAATCTTTCTGGCTTTTGCCTTAGCATTTTCTAGCAGCTACTGCAAATTTCCATACTCTAACATCTCTTTTACAAGTGACAAATCTATACAAGGTGTAGTTCCTGATTAGCAACTGGCTAGTAAATACAGGTGGTTTTATACACAAAATCATAGCCTCTAATAACAGCTACTTTACAAGCACACATATTCAAGATGTTACTTTTCTGTTGCCCCCAAGTGATGTTTTGCAATCATTAATTTTCCTCTGTCTCATTCTGCTTGGGGTATTCATGGTCAGCTCCTGTAGCTAAGGCACCAGGTTCCTCCATTCGTCTGTCCAGCTCATGGCAAGGCTTGACAAACTTTGCAGGCAGTCGCCATGGAACTGTAGCCCCTCCTCCAGGTTATCAGTTCTTGAGAAGCAGACAGGTTAAACTGCACATTGTTAACAGTCGAGGAGTTTGCTGCATCACTGCCTCTTTTTTTTTATTTTTTTTTTTTTTTTCTGCCACCCTGATGCTGCTTAGGTGACGGCTCATAAAGCTTGTGGTTGCACTACCCCTCTCTCTTTTTCAGTTAGCAGTTCTTATTTCAACCGATCTATCTGTTCCTGCAAGCCTTGGATTCACCCCCAGGTTACCTTACACATACTAAGCAAGGCTCGTACCATGCACCCACTGTGTTGTAGGTGCTCTTTAGGATTTGTTTGTGGTGTCTCTACAAACTGCCTCAATACCTCAATAGATTGAGAGGTTGGGTTTTGGTTTTTTTTTTTGTCTGTTTGTTTGTTTTGTTGGTTTGTTTGTTGGTTTGGTTTTTTTTTTCCTTCACTCCTCGGCTCTGGCGTCCATCCTGGCCGTTGGGCCGGTGGAGCACCGGGAGCTGAATCGGAGGTCAGGGTTTTTTTTTTGTTTTTTTGTTTTTTTTTTCCCAAAAGTCGCTCACTCTGCTTTGCATGGCTGCAAACACCTGCCTGCTCGGCAGCAGCTACAGCTGCCTGCCTGCTTCCGCAGCAACCATAAATACCTGCCGGCAACCGCACTTTTGCATTAACCCTTTCTTGCCTGAAATGTTAAACTTTTACATGAACCCAACAACAAAAAATACACAGAACACCGTCTGCCCTCAACACACACACACACACACACACACACACACACACACACACACACACACACACACATATGGGATCCCACAAGCACACTCCACACAACTACAATATTTGAAGCACAAAATCCAGCCATCATTACTCCCACTACAGTCCCACGTACAGAACGTGGCACAAGGACCCTGTGGAGACTAACAGCAAACCAGCTCCACGAAGCATCATTGCAGTGCGAGGTGGCAGGCTCATCCTTCGCGGGCGTCCCCACAGAGGCTCTGCCTCCCCCACATCGTATGAGGCTTGGGCTTTCATACTGACCAAAATGCACACTCATTCTGACACAGGTGGCCAGCCTATGTTGGAAGAAGTGCCCAGCAATATCTATAAAGGTCTCCAAAGGTCAATAGAAACATGGACATACTTATATTTACCAACTTCTAGTACATGAGTATCGCAGAGAAACTGTATCAAATGAGTTGTATATGGGGTCCCAAGTCCGCTCCGTCACAGTCTGCCCAATACCCCTGATAAGAGCATATGAGAGACCTTCCCACCACCAGAAAATCACACAATATGTCTGTATCCTGCACTGGTCTCGCTTCCCTGGAGGTTTGGGGGGGGTGGGGGGTGTGTGGGGTGTGTGGGTTTTTTTTTTTTTTTTTTTTGTTGTTGTTGTTGTTTGTTTGGGTTTTTTGTTTGTTTGTTTGGGTTTTTTTGGTTTGTTTGGGTTTTTCGTGTTTTTTTTTGTTTTTTTTTGTTTTTTTTTTTTTTTTTTTTTTTAACATAAGAAAGGTTGCTCCCTTAACTTTAAGAAGGACTGAAAACATCCATAAAACAGATGTCCTGAGCTCAAATTTCAATTCATTCAATCACTGACAAGGGGGGTGTCCTGGGGCGGTGCTGACTCTTTCCAGGGTTTCACCCATTGAGCTGGCACCCACCGCAAAATGGAATCTGTAATTACACACATATAACCTCAACCAGTTAGTTTTACTTCCACAGGACCTTTCCAAATGCCGGTTTCCAAATCCTTGTACTGGACCAGAATACCCAGAGTTTTAGTCATATAACCTGAACCTAATGCCTGGCCATGTATTATAGCAGGGGAGTCATTAAAGTCTCCTCTCAATTGCAAAAAAAATCATAACATGTACAGCTTGAGTATAAGAGGATTTTAACCCATATGTGGTCACTGCTTGTCAGGCCTCCTTAACTATTTTGAGATCAAAAGCTTCCCATTCTTTAACCCCCTTCTGTGTAGTAAACACAGGATATGCAGAGAGGCCCATTGCAAAAAATTCACCTGTAATAATCATATCTTTGATTAACCCGTGCCAACGGTGTGCAGGATTTGTGCCCCCCAATACCTCTCCCCCCCCCCCCCCCCCCGTTTGCCTTCTTTAAGGAAGGGGTTTTGCAGAGGATAAGGTGGTGGCACCGATAGAGATGTGTCAATCTGAGTCTCGAGGGCTTCAAGCTTTTTCATCAATTGTTGCAGCTGAGCGTCTCCAAGGCCAGTGAGTAGTTGCTGATGAGCTCAGAAGACCGACACAGGAGACAAAGAGTCAGAGTCTGGAAGCAGAGGATATAAATCTGGCTTGGATTCAGGGGACTTGGAGTCTGATCCTGGGTCGAACTCAGGGTCTCCATTGTTCGCAGCTATGTCTTTCTTGTCAGGTGTCTCGTTCGGTATGTGGCCATCTGCGGACCTGGCTCTTGCTTTCATTGGCTTGGGGCGTTGATTTTTTTTGGTGCCGTTCCAGGTACCACAGGAGGTGCAAAAGTCATAGCCGCAGCACTGCGATGGGAGTTAGGGGAGACAGCCCCTTCTGGAGCTGTGGCGGCAAATACAGAAGCTACTGCTGCCCTTTCCAATTTCATCTCTTTCAAAGTCTCAAACACCAATCTCCAAAGTGTAGAGTGTTTCTGTGCACCTTTGGTCCCTTTACTAACCTTGCGGTCACGGGATCACTTTAACAGCCTCTGTAAGGCAGCACTATCATATTGCAGCCCTCTCTTAGAATGTGTTGGAGGAGCTTCACCACCTCCTGTTCCTCTTTGGATAGCAAGTGCTCCATCTCCTCCCCGGCCGCTCACCTGATCAGGGTGAGATTCCTGAAGTTTTGCAGACGTCTGACTTCCCAGCGCCAGGGCAGCACTGAATTTCGGCCAGCTCTCTGCCCCCTCCTTTTCGTCGGACCTTCAAACTCGTCTTCATCAAGTTACCGATTGGAGGGTCCCTGTTTGGGTGCCACTTCTTGACGCGGGAGTCACGGACAACGCAGAGACGATCAATGTGATCAAGTGATTGCCAAATTAATACAAAGCCTTAACTCCTTATATACTATTTCTTGCATGCACTTACAGTGATTTGGATATTATGATTGGATACATGTCTTGAAGACCCTTAGTGACTAACATATAATTGGTTAAGCACAGGTGTGAGAACTTGACCTCGAAAGCTTGCCAACAGTCCACAGTTCTCATTAACTCAGTGAATTCCAGCTTCTTCTTATCTTGTTTGCTTAAGCTTCTTCGGGCCTCTCATGGCCTTGCTGTATCTTTCAGGATTATTCAGAATTTATGTACTAATTATGCATTCTCCCGTGAGAACACTGCTTGCACATGATTAGAAGTGTGGGCTTTAATGCTTTTCAGCTGATGTGTAACTCAACAGAAAATTCTGTAGCCGGTGCATGTGGTAACGTGCACACACACATGCACAGCTACGTGTATTGCATGGAGGTTTAAGAAAACTATACCCTGAAGAGTGCTAGTAAAGGCTGTTCATCATCAGAATCATAGTAAGAGGTCAAGCATATCTAATGACTATATTCTGAGACAGAAAAATGACCACTGTCTTGTAAAGGACCTTGTAACTTTTCCCTATGCTCATTTCTTTCTGCTCTGCCAGAGTTGCACCTGCCATTCCCTGAGAGTTTGCAGGCAGCCAGTGAAAACTGCATTGAGGGCCATTGCACAGGTACATGAATGCAAGAGACCTCTCCAATGTGTTAGGAAATATGTGCAAATATTTAGGGAAACGTATTGGTAAGTTGTACAACACAGTAATGTTTCTGTTGCTCAATTTCAATCTGTGCTTTACTAAGATGCACTTTGCTCCCTCTATACCTTTTCCTATTCAGACAGATTTATCTTGATGGGTTAGAGAAACACAGAGGTGCTTACCAACCCAGCTCCTACACCTTGGGCTGCAGATAGCAGCTCTCACCTTTGTGCTGGTTCCTCAATGAGTCTCTCATGAGATGGTTTGATACCTTCGCCTCTGCACATTCTTAGAATATGAATGGTGTCAACTAGTTTGGGTGCACAGAAAATTCACTTCTTTGATGCAAAGGTGGAGATAGCCAGAGAAGACTTGGCTTAAATGAAAAATGATGAAAACACATCTATGTTAATACATGGTGCTGTGAAAAGTTTCAAAATGCAGCATAAACAGCTAACTCAGCACCAAGGTACTCTGCTTGGAAGTCTCATTTTTCTTCTGATGTTTAATGATTAATTAGCACTGCCACCACCACTTTCCCCACCCTCTCACCTTAACACAATCCCCAGCACTAACTCAGGTCAAGTTGCTGGGAAGTGGGAAACTACTGAAAATGGATTATAGCCAAGAGAAGAAACATAGCACCATAAATAAGAAAATGGGAACTTGGGTGTTGAATTTATTCATCTATGGCTGTGTCTTCTTTCATTTCAGTTGCAAATAAGAGTGACTATAGCATAGTGTGTAGTGCTATAATGGTGTTGTACAAGGTTTCTCCAGCATGAGATATCTGGGAAACATTAAACCTCTGTGATGTTTATGAAACCCCTCGAAGAAAAATGAAAAGACTGTTTAAAATCCACATAGAAGCTGGTTATATTATGGAGTGGACACTTCAGTCCCAGTCCTCCAGTAACGGGTAGTGGTGAAATGCTTTTTCGTTCTAATTTGGTGTTTGGTACTGTTGTTTTGGGAGATTTATGAAGTCTTTGGTGCTTTCTTCTCCATACATTAAAGACTGGATTTTCACATGGGAAAAACACTCCCATAGGAAAAACTTGTATGGGGAAAAAAGACTCAGGTGAAAAAAGATGTGTGTGGGAAAAAAACCTTGCATGGGAAAAAACTTTCTTTGAAAAACTCATGTGGAAAATACAAAGGTGGGGAAAAAAATGGTGTGGAAAAAATTCACGTGGATAAAACTTGCATGGAAAAAAAAAATACCTGGAAAAAATTCACATGGAAAAAAGTCTCACATGGAGAGAAACTCATGTGGGAAAAACTCTCTTTGAAAAAACTTCTGTGGAAATAAAAACTCATGTGGAAAAAAAACCTGTGTGGGGAAAAGCTCATGTGGAAAAAAACTGTGTGGGAAAAGCCTCGCATGAGGGGAATTTTTTGTGAAAAAAACCTCACATAGGAAAAGAATCATATGAAGGTTTAAAAAATCATGATTGCTTCCAGTGTGGAAGTACAGTTTCATTCACAGGTGAGTGCAAGCCACCTGACAGGGGAGCTCTTCCATGGCTTTTTTCCTCTCACCTCCTCAACGGCTTCTCCAGTGTCTGAGTTAAATCTCCATCCCTGCAGTCACAATGAACAAATTGTTTCTTCTTCACAGTGGCTTTTTATACAGCAGAACACTTACTGTGCTGTTTCCTGGCCCTTGCTTCTGCCCCAGGACAAATTTCCAGGCTCTCCTTGGAGTATCAGAACTGGCTCGTTTTTAAGCCAGCAGCAAAAGGAGCAGCAAACCCCTCTACTTAAATGTAGTGAATGCATATGATTTTGTTGTTCTTGTTTGCCTGTAACTGGGTTTGAGCAGGTCTGATGACAGACCTTCTGCTTGAGGAACCATTCTGTGCAGTGGGCGAGTGGTCATTGCAGGAACTACCCTGACCCACACTGTAATTTAAGGAATTTATTGGCAGTAAAACCTATGGGGCTGTGCTCCTTTGTCTTAACATGCTGAATTCCACTGTGATAGTGGTTTCTGGTTTTAGAAACAGTCTTTCCTGGGTACCTCTGAAAGGATTCTTTTAGACTGTCCTGGGTTCAGCAGTAGCAGTCATTTTTCTCCTTCTTGGTAGCTGGTGCAGTGCAGTGTTTTGACTTTCGGCCTGGGAACAGAGCTGATAACACTGATGTTTTGGTTTGGTCAAGGACTTTGTGAGCCTCATGCTCTGCCAGGGAGGAAGGGAAGCCAGGAGGAAGCAGAGACAGGACACCTGGCCCAAACTGACCAAAGAGGTATTCCGTATCACAGCACGTCATGCCCAGGATGTAACTGGGAGTTAGCCGGAAGGGCTGGGAGACTGCAGGGTTGGAGGAGGCATCGGTCAGAGCTTGGTCGGGCTGGGGGGGGCGAGTTATCGGTCGGCTGGTGGTGAGATGATGTATTCTCTTCCCTTGTTATTTCCTTTATCATTATTATCACTGGTGGTAGCAGTAGTGATTTGTGTTATACCTTAGTTACTAAACTGTTCTTATCTCAACCCGTGGGAGTTGCATTTTTTTCGATTCTCCTCTCTGTCCCTCCGGGAGTAGGGGGAGGGAAAGAAGGGGGAGAGTGAGTGAACAAGTTACCTGACTGGGTTTAAACCACGACAAGACCTACTGTGAAATGGACCTCAGCGAAGAAGGGGAAGAAAGAAAGGAGAATAGAAATCCTGATGGCTGGTTTTTATAAGACTGAAAAGCAAATAAGGCCCAAGGCACTGGGAGGAATAAAGATGTGCGGTAAGTGCTGAAAGGTGCTATCAGAAATGTGTCGCTCCTTAGCTAGCAAATACTGGTGCTCTGCAGGGTCTTACATCAAACACCAGAGAGGGCAACACATAGCATGGTGATTTGTGATGTGCTAAAGTCTGGGTTGTATTCTTCCTAAGCTGACATATCTTCCTGTGCTATCTAGTGTAAAATGAAGCAGTTTCCTGCGTGAAATCATATCCTGCCCTCTAGCAAAGAAATCCTGGCACCATTTTGCAAGCCAGACAGACCCACCTAGGTTCCCCTCCAAAACTGAAGTGTGCACTAACGGTACAGCTCAAGTTTACAAGGGGCAAAGGGCCTTTACAGACCTGCATAAACTAGTGAGTCACAGCAGCCTGCCTGCAGAGCACAGCGTGTTTCCTTAATTATAGGATGCTCTTTGTTCTGCGTGGTGTTAGGCTGTTTAGAATCAGGTGACAGACACAATCTGGCTGCTGGGCTAGGAGGGTGACTCAGTTTTTCAACAAAGGTTAAGGACCCCCCTCTCACCACCTGCTTTGTGCCCCAGCCAGCCAGAAGGCACACCTGCAATGTACCTGGGCCCTGAAGGATGTGGTGTTAATGGAAGTGGTGCTGTGCCACAGGCTCCTACAAAGCAGCAGCTCTGCACTGTAAGCCATGCTGCCTGTGCATGAGCAGGGGTATCTGCTGTATGGTCCTAAAGGTGTGCTTTGATGCCTGGCCCTGGCATTTGGCCCTTCACTGAGGTCTCATCCCTCAGTATTCCAGCTGCTTGAGAGCTCTGCAAATGCTTTCCATTCAATCACCCCATTGAAACTATTCCACTGCTCTCATTTCACTAGGGAGCAATAAAACAGCAGGCCGCAATGACACCAAATTCAGCCCGAGGATTCAGCCCAGACCTCCAGTGACCAGCTGCTTCCCTCTTAGTACCCTGTGACAAACAAGGTCTTGCCTCACTGCTGTTCAAACAGTGCCATCATCAGGTAGGGGACATCTCTGCATCTCCCAGGTGGCCTGGCAACATCACCTGTACAAACATTATGGTCCAGAGAAAACAGCCTTGTTTGTAACTTTGAGCCCTGTGGTCCTGCTGCTACCCTGGGTAATGTCAGAAAACAGCTACCATTGGTACCCTCTGGAGTACCTTCTCCCAAGTTATGTGTTCACACTCAAGGGAGGACCATGCTCAGACTATACATTAGGTTTTTATCTCATCACCAAGACAGAAGCCTGTCATCCCAGGGTTAAGCCATCACCTCATCCTCCAGCACCTGCAGTGCCTGGGACTACTTGCTGCTGCTGGCCAGTGGGTGAACGCTGGCAGCCCCTTGCTGTTATTATTTCCAGTTTTGCCTGGTTTAATGCCGGTTTTTCCTTGGGCTTTCCTTAGGGCCAGCAGGCACTGCAGGGTGCACACAGTTTCTGCAAAAGACCAAAATGAGTTTCAAAAATGAGGGTGAGAAGTTTACTCCCATTTTTTACTCCCGCTTTAACTGTGAGACACAGAAGAGAATGCTGCAGAAACGCTGACCAGGATCATGTTTTGGGCCAAATCCCGGCTTCTACCTAAAGTATCTGTGATCTTGGCATAGGAGCCTGACAAGGGCTGGTGCCTGCCCAGGGCACACAGCTGGTGCTGCCTGGTGCTGTGCCTGTACAGCTCTGTGTTGCCGCAGCTCCCAGGGAGTGTTTCTGCTTCCTCTTTGGTGCCTAATGAAACCTCAGGACCCCTCTGACCCCTGGAGCAAAGGCTCCCCATCCGGCAGTGCCTGCCTGAGCTTCACCTGGGGCTCATCAGGGCTGCCTGAGGGACCAGATTAAATCCCAGCCTACAACCCCCCAAATCAGGGGTCGTCTTCTAGCACCCTTCTCTTCTCATGGCAGCATCTGGGGCTGTTATCTCTACTGGGAAACAGAGAAAGCCTTCAGGATGTGCCAGTGTTCCCAGGACTGCTGTGATAATAGGGCTGACAGTGGTTCCTAACAACGGGTAGTGCCACCCCTCTGATAGGTGCTACCAGCTGAGCTAGTATAAAAGAGAGAGGGGATGTGTGCTACCTATGGGAAGCTGTTGGTGTGCCAGCTTCTGGCTGCTAGGGCAGACAAGCTGTTTGGCATTGACTGATTCTCTCTCTGTTAGCTTACAACTCCAGCCTGGGCAGGCAGTCTTCACTGTTCCAGTTCAAGCGTACTTCTGCTGGCAGTGGCTAGTCATGAGCTTATCTCACCGAAACAACAGAGCTGGGAGCCACTTCAGAGCCTCGGAGGAGTATGAACTGGAGGCAGTGGAGAAGAAAGCCTGGGACAACCCTGTTTACAATGGCTCTCCCTCTGCCTCCTTGAAAATTCGAGCCATCTACAACCCCAAGTCCATCCTGGAGAATCCCTATGAAAACTTTGAAGAGGTGGGGGATCCACTGCCCTACCAGGAAGAGCAGAGTAAAGCTGTGGATGGCAATGCAAGTCCTTTCCTCAGGTGCTGCCTGTACATCTTCAGAGGCATCCGAGGTAAAGATCTGACTTCTCACTAGAAAGGCTTTACTAGTCCTTGGGAAGAGTGATGCTTTAGTGGGGTGCGTGTGTGAGTGTGGGGATGAAGGTAGAAACCCTGTGTGGCCCAGGAATCTGCTCAACATAGACTAGTATTATTCTAGAGATCATCTTTGGCTGTCTGGGAAGGATCATCCTCATTCCATGTGCCTTGCTGTAGCTCCAGGATCTGTCCTGTTATATTTAGTACAAGGCAGAAGATGCAGACAGAGACTTTGTGATGTGCTCAGGTTCATGCAGTGAATCTGTTAGCAGAGCTTTAGACAGATCTTAGGTGTCCTGAATCCACAGGAGCCATCACTCTGATGAAACTATTCTGCCTCTATGTACATTTTCTAAATGGAGTGGTACTGGCCCCTGTGTTACAGTAACTTCAGAACTGATGTAAATATCCACCAGAGAAAATCTAGCCATGTCAAAGCTGAAATGCAGAGGATAGCAGCTTTGTGTCAAACAAGACTTTGCTTGAAAGAAAGCTGATAGAAAGAGGTGTTATTTTCCATCTTAAAACACAAAGGGGAATGAAATATTCTGAAAGCTTATTAAGAGGCAATTAAAAACCTGGGAGAAAATCAGGTCTTCTGGAAGGATACAGCCCTGGGCAAGAGCATTTGTTGAACAGTTTCTTAAAAGCAGGGAAGACAAAGCAAGAAGGTGTACTTCTTGCGGAAATTATTATTTTCTTGCCAGTGTGTCTTTTCTTCCTGACTTGAAAGGCAAGAACCTTTCTCAGAGCTGTAACAGTACATGTGAGAGAATAGCAGTATAACTTGGTCCTGAATTTCACATACCCTCTATGATCAATTCTTTCTTACTTGTCATTGTCATTACATCTAACACTTAATTCTTATACAAACCACAGCTGAGCCTTCAGAGGTTTCTCCTGACTGAGAAGCAGTGCTGTGTGGAGGTGGTAGGTAATTACAGATTGCTCAGAGGATGTGTGCCATTTACTTGTTTTATTCTGATATCCTTTCTTCTAGCCATTGTCTGAGTCTTAAAATGGAAAAAAAAGAAAATCTATAACATCAAAATATATAATATTTGTGACATGCAAGGGTTGAAAGTGGAGCATGCAAATAAAAATACCTGTCAGGACACGGCAGCATATCCTTTTTCGACAACTGTTTCAGCTGTGTGTCCTGCCACCAGGGACACCTCACACTAGACCATGTCACTCAAGGCTCTGTCCAGCCTGGCCTAGAACAATGTCAGGGATGGAGCATTCACCACTTCTTTGGACAACCTGTTCAGTGCCTCACCACTCTCACAGTAAAGAACTTCTTCCCCATATCTAACCTGAATTTACCCTATTTAAGTTTAAACCTATTGGCTCTTGTCCTATCACTACAGTCCCCGATGAAGAGTCCCTCTGGTCCTCCAGCTATAATTTTAGGTAAGTCTCTGAACCAAGTTTTCAAGGATATTTAAGTGTCCCTGAATTTAGGTGTTCCCGAGTACACTTCTACTCCCAAAGCAAAGAAAGCCTGTGCCTCTGTTTCCAACATGAGGATAGTATGGGATCCCTGCCTCATGAAAAAAGCAAATAAAATCTGTTCAAAGACTGTGTTGTAGTCATCTAGACATGAAGGGGGTAATTTAAATGTGACCTGAACAGATGGGTGGGTTGTTTCCCCTGTTTTTCTCCCTTGTGAAGATTCCTGTA
Organism: Pezoporus occidentalis; assembly: GCF_034315485.1. NCBI lineage: Eukaryota > Metazoa > Chordata > Aves > Psittaciformes > Psittacidae > Pezoporus > Pezoporus occidentalis. Next base: position 1,099,727 of record NW_026916347.1, read on the forward strand.
GAGCACATGAGATGATCTTCTCCAGGATGTTGTTTTTTTTGCTGGTCTGGCATGTCCAGAACAAGCTGCTGGAGTAAGGGCGTATGCTGCAATAGCTGAAGGTGCAAAAAGCTGTATAATCTGTTGAGATGCCAAAGAGCTATTGAAAAGATAGGTGTATGTATATGTGCATGGACTGCTATATCATTTTCCAAAGATATATATAAAGATCACTTCCAAAGAAAGAAGTGCTTTGTCCTCTGCCAGGGATGACTTCAAACACATGACCTTTCATCATCTTTGATCCTGGCTTGCAGGAAGATGACTCTTCCATACTACTGGTAATGGGCATAAGGGCTGAGCTCTCTAGGAGATGCAAAAATCAGCAAAACTATGGGTATTATTGATATGGCTTCCATCACTAGGCTTTTAAGTGGAAGTTCTTTTGCCTTTTAACTTCAGGAGCATTTCAGAAATCACAACAGAAACCCATTACGAAAAGAACAAACAAATGCACTAATAGTATCAGGCGGTTCATCAAACCCAAGCTATCAAGGTTCCTTTTAAAGGAAGCATTTCTCCCTTTTTGATCAACCCTGGTGATGTTTAATGAATTGCTTTGACTGTGTGAAGAAATCAGACCACTATCTGGTGTGACTGGCAGAACTCTATTGGAGTCAGCAGAGTTCCATTGACAGACATCCTGCAGATAATTTGGCTCTAAATTTTATGCTGAAAATATTGAGTTGGGCTATTTGAGTCTTATGACCTACAAGAAATCTGTGAGAGTTTTTAGTTAAGCAAGGGACAAATATTTGGGGCCTGATGATTCAATATATGCTGAAGAGACTAATAGCTGTAAAGCTGACATTAGATGTAGTTCTGCTGTAAAAGTCCTATCAGAAGGTCAGCTGTTGGCACATTGGTGACTGAGATGAAATTTTATGGTTCCAAGAATATTTCTGACAAAGACTGAATTTCTGCAAAGAGTAAGCTGTAAAACAGGCAGGAAAAGATCAGCCCATAATGAGCTCAAACAGAAAACTGGAGAGGGATATAGCAAAATAAAAATAGCCAATATATTTCAGTTTGTCAGTCCCCAACCTTTTGTTCATGATGGAATAGTTCTTTTTAGAGGTTAACACATTTTTACAGCTCTTAAACAAGTTTTGAAATGAAAAGTGGTTTTGCCTTGAAAAGTGACAAAAAAACAACTCCCAACAGTGTTCTTTGGGAACAGGACTTCAGCTTCTCACATGGCCTTTGAAAATGGTCATCAAACCTCTCCAATTTCTTCTTTACACCCAACAGGTCTGTGGGGCACTACACTGACAGAGAACACAGCTGAAAACAGAGAGCTTTATGTGAAAACCACACTGCGAGAACTGCTGGTCTATACTGTGTTCTTGATGGACATCTGTCTACGTAAGTAGCTGTCATATCTCACAGGTGTCTTTCCTGTGTGCAGCACGAGGTGAATAATGTGAGGTTTTATTATTAGACTTCATCACTTTGCTGTAGGTGTTAAATTTATTGTACAAGCGCTCACTGCATCAAGCTGGTGTGTCATTAACCTACAGAATAGCTGCTGCACACAGAAGTAAAATAACTGACTATTGCTCTAGACCTAATTCATATTGGTTAGGTTTAAGCAGTATTTCCTGATCCGCATTATCAGTTCTAGCCATTGACTCCACAGTCCTGGGAGAATCTGGGTCCAGCGTCTTTTCTTAGTTTCACAGCAAACATTCAAGACCCAGAGGGCAGCTCTAGAAACTTCCTGGGATCAAAGACTCAAAGTTCATAGAGATTTTTCCTCTCTGAGACTGGAGGGGTGGCTGAGGTGATAAAGCAGATGGCAGCTCACACTGTTGCTCTAGGGTGGATTTAATGCGTCCCTGTACTGAATGCTAATGGACTTTGTGTAGGTAGAAGAATGGCTGTTTGCTCTGGGAGGAAGGTTCATTCATTATCACAAATGAGCACCTGTAGAATGGGACAGTGAAGAGGGTTATATTTCATGGATCCTATGGCAGGAGTGATAGGCAGACAATACCCACAGAAGTTATTGTCACAGTTGCCCAGGGAGACAGTTTTTCAGTCACTTCCTAAAGAACCAAGAGACACACACAGACATATGTGTGGTCTCACACTGACTCATCCAGAAGTGGTGGTGGTGGTGAGGGTCTTGAACGTCAGCTGCTTTATTTCCATGGTGTGCTTATAAGAGTAGGACATATTCTTACATGATGGATGTTTTTCTGAAGGAAGGAGCACTGAGGAGTTGAAACAACATACTTGTGGAAGTTAGAGTCTGTTCTTGTTTGAGGTTTCTTGGTAGATGAGAACTTACCTAGAGCTTTTCACTTGGGAAAATGGGGTGGTCTCTATACCTTCATGGATTCACATAAGAAATTCAAAATAAAGATCATGGATTTTGCTCTGAAAAAGAAAATTTCTCCTAGAAATTTTGTCAGAGGACAAAAATCATTACCCAGGATGTTGAGTTGCACCATCCAGTGGTCCTCTCTTGCTTCTAAACTCTTATAGTCTGTCAATCTGACAGTTTAAATTCTGGAACATGCAACAGATAAGTTCATAAATCCCTAAGAAAATATAAAGTAATATGATTAGAGTTCCCAAGATTTCTTCTTTTGTGCCTTGCACAGCTTACCTTTGATGGTATATATTACATGGAAAGTGAATATATAGATATATTTACATCAGGGTCCAATATAGAGGTATAAGGGAAGACCCTCCTCTTGTCCTTCTCTAACAGTGACGTATGGAATGACAAGTTCCAATGCCTATTACTACACCAAAGTGATGTCTGAGCTCTTCCTGCAGACCTCTTCGGATGGCCGTGTTTCCTTCCAGTCTATTGGCAGCATGGCCGATTTCTGGGTGGTGAGTACAAATTTGTCTTCAATCTGGTGTCTTAATAACAGGCCTATGTCTGTTTCCATCGGCAATGGTGGGAACAACATAGTTAACCTGCCCGTAGTTCATGCCTCAGCCGGTCTGATTTATAGATTCCTTATGAAAAAGATGGATTAAAACTTGCACTGACTACTATCAAAGAGAATAAAGAGGTGAAAAGATGTCTGGGGTCTAACACATTTCTGTCAAAGAACTGTTGAAGGAATAATACGAGCAACAGTGAATGCTGTTGAGATATTGCAACCACTTATCTCTGACAGTCAGCCAGAAATTGTCACTTACCTTTGTCTTTTTCTGTTGCATTAAAAAAGTACAGAGAGCTATGTCACTATTGTCTTACCCACACTGTTTCCAGGGCACTGACACATGCCCTTTTGATAATTCACACCTCATGCCAAAGCAGTACCTTGAGATGTGTGCTCACTGAAGTGCAAGTTACAAATAGGCTTGTAAGGGCTCTTGTCTCTTCATTAGTCCAACAAGGTGCAGCAGCCATATTATAGGCTCTTCCCTCCTCCCCCTCCTTAGCATACATCCAGCACAAACTTCCACTACTTTCTGTCTTGGGAGGTGGAGAGGGATGAGTCAAGTCTCACTATCTCAAGCTCAGGCTAAGAAAATTCCTCTGATGTGTGGGCTATGAAGTTGTTCTCCTCTCCCTCTTGCAGTATGCACAAGGCCCCCTTCTGGATAACCTTTACTGGACGAAGTGGTACAACAACGAGTCCCTGGCAGCCCACAGCACCCAGTCATACATCTATTATGAGAACCTGCTGCTGGGTGTCCCACGCATGCGGCAATTGAAGGTGAAGAACAATTCCTGTGTGGTCCATGATGATTTCAAGGAGGAAATCTCAGGTTGTTATGATGTGTACTCAGAAGACAAGGAGGAAAAGTTCTCCTTTGGGCTCATAAATGGAACGGCGTAAGTACATCTTCTCTTGCTCAGGATTAGAAAATCCAAATTAGTCTCTTCTAGTTCAGATAAGATTTGCTGAGCTGCAGGATGCTAGGTGTGAATTCCTCACATAAGGCTGGAATTTCTCATGCAGTCAGAGGCCTTTTTGTCTGTCACTAAGGCCAAGTGTCTGTCTGAGGAATAGCACAGCAGAATGAGCGGTAGAGTGGAATCTGTTGCAAAAGCCATGAAAAATCCAATGGAGAATTGGATAGAAATTGTTGCCTGTTTTTGAGAGGATGAGGATAAATAGAGACCTTTGGGACCAGATCTATCAAATGGGTGATGCTATCTCCTCCCCTCCTGGATTTCAGGAGCCAGAAAGAAGGAAGTGCATCTCTTATCTTGAAAACCTATTTCTCTATAATCATGCGCCGTAGATGAAGTTTCATAACTCTTTGCTTGCTACATGAGTCTTGGCTGTAAATGAGAATTATTCATAAGAAAATACCAGTGCAAGTGTGTTCTACATTTTGCATGTAGAACATGCATGTTCTACATGTTCTACAGTGCAAGCGTGCAACATGGTAGAAGGTGATACAGCAGATCCTGGGAGTAACCTCCATGCAAACAAGACTGTGGCATAGCCAACAAACGTGCAGTATCTCCCCTCCGTAGTATCACAAATCATGTTTTGTCACTGCTGGGAAGCAGTAGATAAGAAATGTAACAATAATGAAGACCTGATGTAGGCTTAGATCTGAAATAGGGATTGTTAACTCTTTAGTTTTAAAATGCACTGTCCTTGAAAATGCAGTCAAATTACACCTGGCTACAAGGTCATATCCAAGCCTGGAGGCGCGATGCCTTTGCTGATGGATTGTCTGTTGCAGGTGGAGGTACCATTCTGAAGAGGAGCTGGGTGGCTCATCTCACTGGGGAAGACTAACCAGTTACAGTGGGGGAGGATACTACATAGACCTCAAGTTGACCAGAGAAGAGACTGCTGAAGCCCTGCAAGTCTTGAAGGAAAAACTGTGGCTAGATCGGGGGACACGAGTTGTCTTCATTGATTTCTCTGTGTATAATGCAAATATCAACCTGTTCTGTGTTCTGAGGTAAGCCAAGTCCCACTGAAAATTCTTCTGCCTCTTGCTTCTTCCTCAATGCCGCAGTTTCTTAAAGCACAAATATTTTAGTGTGATCCACCAAGGGGGTATGACTGAGTGATTTAAGTAGATATTGTATTGATTAATAAGACTTGGTCTTCCTGACATTACCAGGCACATTTCACCTTTCACCCTTTTCTATGACGGACAGTGCATGAGCAGAGATAAGGCTACATAAACACAGGCACAGATCTTCCCCTCACGGTTTGGCGGATAGCTCATGCTCAGGTTTGATGCCTCTCATAATTATCTGAGAGCTTTCATTCTCCTGTTTGGAATCATAATTTTCTTGTCCCCTTCAAGGTTAGTGGTTGAGTTTCCAGCCACTGGTGGTGCCATTCCTTCCTGGCAAATCCGGACAGTCAAGCTTATAAGATATGTCAGTGCATGGGACTTTTTCATTGTTGCCTGTGAAATTGTTTTCTGTGTCTTCATCTTCTACTATGTGGTGGAAGAGATTTTGGAGCTGCGTATCCACAAGCTTCAGTATTTCACCAGCATCTGGAACATCCTGGATGTGGTTGTCATTCTGGTGAGAATCCTTGCATGCTTTGTTGGGGGGAGCAATGGCAGTGGGGTATAAGAGTCAAAGTAAGTTTAGGAATGGGAAAACTGGTCTAGATAAGACAAGAGCTGGCACGTGTTTTGCTCTGCAGCAAAATGAACTAGCAGAGTAAGTGGACACATGGTCTTCTATTAGCTGTTCAGAAAAAATCTTTCCATAGAGATGCCTGAGGGGCTGTGAAGTCAGGGCATCACCTGGCACATTATGAATTTATTTGCATCCCCCACCAGTAGACTGCAGTTGTGAAGCATGATACCAACAAACTTTGTGACATTCTAATTTCTGTGAAAGACATATATACAGTTGTCACTGCAGACTCTTCCTCTTTGCAGCTCTCCATTGTTGCTATTGGGTTTCACATCTTTCGCACTATTGAGGTGAACAGACTGTTGGGAGAGCTGCTAAAACACCCAAACACCTATGCGGACTTTGAGTTCCTGGCATTCTGGCAGACACAGTACAACAATATGAATGCAGTCAACTTATTCTTTGCCTGGATCAAGGTATTCTGGGGTGTCTGGGAGGTGCTAGGCTTCCAGTGTCAGACCTCTTACTTTAGATACCTTTAGGGTTGACTTTTCCATCCCTCTGAGTATATGAGGGTAACAGCTATATAATAGAGGATTTTCCTCAAAGCCATATGCTCTGTTTTACAGTAATTCCAGACTTTTCACATTGCATTCTGAGCACTCTGGAGAGAGCAGACAAGGAGATGAGCGCAGATGTTGTGGTGTAAAACTGGCTTTAGAAAATGCTGGATAAAATGTAACTTTGTCCATCCTGTATGATTTTAGTACTTTGGAGGATAATCTGGCATATTTTCCTTTCATGAGGGCCACCCAACAACTGGAAATGACTCATCTGCTGGCATAGACTTTTCATTTTAACCAAAGCATCTCAGCATAATGGAAAGCCACACTGTACTTAGGGCTCCTTGTTAGCCTCAAAACGTTTGTCCTTATAGTATTCCCTCTTCATATGTTCCTTTGACACAGGGAACAAAGTCATATGTTTATGATCCCACAGGAATGGTGGCACACATGGGACAAACATCCTGAACACTAAGCCACCATTCCCCTAGCCTGGCTGTCATCTTGGTGCTTGAGTACTGTGATGAACCTCTTGTCTTAGTAAGCATGTGCCCAATATGAAAGACTGACCTAGCTCATGGTGTGGCCTAACTATCTCCCTCTTCTTTCTTCTCACAGATATTCAAGTATATTAGCTTTAACAAAACAATGACCCAGCTCTCCTCCACACTGGCACGTTGTGCCAAAGACATCCTGGGCTTTGCCATTATGTTCTTTATTGTCTTCTTTGCCTATGCCCAGCTGGGTTACCTTCTTTTTGGGACACAAGTGGAAAACTTCAGTACCTTTGTTAAATGCATGTAAGTGTACAAGTTAGAACCACATTTCCATCATTTGTGAAAAGAATTTCAGCTGCTTTCCAACTTCTCTCTAAAGTAAAATCTGCAAATCTGAATGTCGGACGCCTGTTGTATCTCACTTCAATAAAGCCACTATAGAGCATTATAGCTCAGTTTCTATTCTGCAGGACCTTCTGTTACCTTCTGATCTGCTGGGGTCAGTAGAATGTGCTGTCTGCCTGTCACTGAGACCCTGGCAAATTTGCTGTTTTATATACCAGCAGATGGCTTTAGGCCTGGTTGGGTTAAACGTCTCTGTAATCCTAGTGGTAAGAACTAAATAGCTCAAAGAGAGTGTTTCAAGGAAGTGTCAGAGTGTTGGTTTGTTTGTGTTTTGGTTTTGGTTTGTTTCTTTGTTTGTTTTTGGTTTTGTTGTTTGATTGAGCTTTTTGTTGTTGATTGAGCTTTTTGTCTTATGAACTTGCAAGAGAAGGCTTCCATGAGTCATATGCCTTTATAAGGGAAAATTCAGGTTGTTTTGGTTTTGGTTTTACCCCCTGTTTAGAAAAAGAAACACACGCTTTGGACAACCATGGAAACCATGTTTTACTTTCCAGCCACCTTTTGCTCTATCCACATCAGCTCACTTCACCTGTGAAATACTATGGGTACATTTGACACACCAGTCAGACTGAGTGACTTAGACCCTGCTCTGGCTTTTGTCTGTGACCATCTGGGCTGCATACAGGTTCTGGGTTCACCTCAGGACTGTCTGAGAATGTAGGATAAAAGTATGTGCCTTTGGGTGACCTTGTGCTCTTTCTCTCCTCCAGTTTCACCCAGTTTCGGATCATTCTTGGTGATTTTGACTACAATTCCATTGACAATGCCAACAGGGTCCTTGGACCTATTTACTTCGTCACCTATGTATTCTTTGTTTTCTTTGTGCTCCTGGTAAGCAAGAAAGCCCTTGCTGCCCCTGTATTGACAGCAGTGTTTGAGAGACCCACCCTGACAGTCCCCAGATCAGGCACAGTGCAAATTCTCAGACAGAAAGGAAGTTTCTGTTACGATAGCTTTTCAGTGCAAATAGACCAAAGTAGACAAAGACCCTGTCACTGCAATTGGGGATTTGATGATCAGGGCGATTAAGGGCCAAATTCACATCCTTTAAGGTGAAGACTAAAACTGACTGAAACCAATACCAATGGTATTCCAGTCAGTGGTATTCCAAGCAGTAGCTGAATTCAAGGGGCTCAGTACAGCTGCTCTGTAGCAGGCAGCGTACAAAGCATGAGGGACAGTCTCTGGCTTCCTGGGCAATGAATGCAGTAGGATTCTCATAATGACCAGGTTAAACTCCCAGTGCCAGGAATCCAAATGTAACCTAAGATCTTGCAGGAAAGGCTACCAAAGATGGTATTTAAACTGGGAACAAATGTACCTCCAGCCACTGCTTTAGCTGCAAGGACCTCCTCCCCAGTGAGAAAGCACTGTGTGGCTGAAGTGGGCATTCCCTTCACCCGCTTTATCTTGTCCAAGGGATACCACCTGTGGAAACAGCTCCTTGTTTAACCAAGTCCTGCATATCTCTTTCTGCTTCAGCTGCTGAGGCAGGCAAGATGCCTCATGCTTTTTCATCTCTCTTCCTCCCCTTTTTCTAGAACATGTTTCTGGCCATCATCAATGACACCTACTCAGAAGTCAAAGAGGAGCTTTCGAGCCAGAAGGATGAGCTGCAGCTCTCAGACATTTTGAAGCAGGTGACGAACAGTGAAAGCTGTGCGACTTTCTAGCTAAATCCTGAAACATTTTCTGGAAGTCCCTCACCTCCATGGAATTTACAAGAAACAGTGGTTTCCACCTCCAAATCCACCTTTTTGGTGCATACAGGAGTCACAGTTCCTTTCTGAGATCAATCAAGCTCCCAGATCCTTTAGTAATGAGGATGAGAAAGCAGAGGTTTGGTGAATTCTGTTACTTAAGTATGCTGGCAATGTTTCTGAGAGACTTTTCTTCCCTATCTTGGGAAGAAATCCCTGTCTTGTTTAGAGACTATCTTGTCTCTAGACAAAGCTCTTTTGGTCCTTGATAGAGTGAATAAAATGGCAGGTCCTATTTTGCTAAGCTGGGCATGTTACAGTGGTGCAAATCTGTTGGGTTACATCTGGATTTCCCATGGGCAAATTCAAAAAAAAGTCCTGAAAGGTCACAACTCTCTGTGCTGTGGGACCAATGTTCTACAAAGAATAGTATTTGAGACATTATCTTAAACAGCTGGTGACGGAGATCAGATAAAGGGAGAATAGGGAGGAGAAAGGCAGAGAGCAAGCTTTGTCATGTAGACCCTGGCTACCATGTTGGCACCACGTTGAAAATGTGATCCTAGTTTAGAGATGGGGCTCATTCAGCAGTGTTGTATTTTTCTTCTGGAAGGCCCTGTATCACAAAGAATCTGCTCACCATGTTGGATTGTCTGCTCTGCCCTATTTTTTACGGTTCTGCCTGCATGATTCTGTGTCTGTTTGCACCTTTGGTAACAGAGCTACAACTGGACACTTATGAGGTTGAAGCTGAAGAAGGAACAGATTTCCGATGTGCAGAAAGCACTGCAGAATGGAACGAAAGAACTAGACTTTGAAGACTTCAAGAACAGCTTGAAGGAGTAAGTGAGTCAGCTTGAGAGATGTCTGCTTAGCCCTTTCTCATACTAATATAGGCAATTTAAATTCTCTGGTTTTCAAGACTGGGAGAGCTAAGATATGGGTGATGTAGGACTCAGAAATATAGTTGTCTTCCCTCACATGTTTAATACCCTGTTGTAAATAGGTTTGCATTACTATCTCTTTCCCATTTGGAAGGTTTAGGTTTGCCACTGGCAGGAGGAAACAAAAGAGTGCTCCCATACTGTTAGAGATTAACAGTGTAATTCAGTGCTTTGGGCTTTCTCTGCATTTTTGCAGACTGGGCCATGCAGACCATGAGATTACAGCAGCCTTCTCCAGGTTCGACAAAGATGGCAACCTCATCCTTGATGAAGAGGAGCAGCAGCAGATGAAGCATGACCTAGAGGCAAAGAGGGTAAAAAAAGGGGCAAGGAAAGAAACGCTATTTGGTAGAGATCACTCCAAAGTGGCCTTGGGAATCTTTGGGTTTGCGGTAGAAACTAAGCAGTCAACTCAAATACAGCTCCAGCTCTGCCTGGTGGCAGCTGAGTTTATCATTGCCTGTGAAACTCTGTTATTCACAGTGAAGCTGGCACAGAGCTAGTATCCAGTTTTGCAGGAGTTTCTTTATCTTCTAGGTTGCTCTGAATACAGAGATTAAAAATTTGGGGAAATCCTATGGTGACAACAACCTGGATGAGAATCTGACCTGCATGGAAGCAAGGAATAACCACGTCAATAAGGCCAGCTGGGTCTCCAAGCAAGAGTTCCAAGTGTATGTTTGTGCTGGCAGTACTTCAGTCCCTCTGCAATGAGGGGTCTGATTCCCTGCTGCTTCCTTCCCTGATGTAACTGTTTGTATTAGTGCTGAGCAGTTTCAATATGATCTTGTCCTTTCTTATCTTGCCCACGTGTAAATGAGCAGGTCAGGAGAGAACTGGGACAGTTGTGGCAATGTAATTTGCTTGTTCGCATAAAAGATTGAGTTAAGAAATTTTGCTTTTTGCCTCTCAAATAACCTCTGCAGCCACCAGCTGGCCACAGGCAATGTGCTGTCATGTTTCAGCTCAGAATGTAGCCCAGAAAGCTGGGCCAGGGGAACTTGATACCTCTACAGAAGGTCCTGTGGGAATAAATATCCTTGATTTATAGCCTAGCTGGCCTTCATCTTTCAGGTCTTGAGACACTTGGCTGTTTCTTCCACAGGAGGAACATGGCATAAATACAGTACAGAGAATCAGGAGAACCTGATTCTGCTGCTGAGAAACACAGAGCGATACACACAGGGCCATATCAAAGGAGAGGCATGTGTGATATTTAATAATAGGGTTATACTGTGGCTGGACAGAGATCCAGACTGGTTGGAATCCATTCTAAGCAGAGCCACTAATTACAGATAAACGCACAGTATAGAGGGAGTTACGTCTTCAGTGGGTATGAATCGATTATCTGATGTAGAGCATTCAGTCCTCTTTGAAGTCTGATCCATTACCTGTGAGATGTATGCAGCAAATCTTACTATTCATTACAATAAAAAACTTGCAAATGATCTTCATGTCTCCCCCAGACTCCTGCATCGCGTGCTACGGCTAGAACAGTCCCTAAACAGCATTGGCTCCAAGATTGATGCAGTGGTGAGCAAGCTCGAAGTTCTGGAGAGAAACAAGCTGATGAGAAAGGACCTGTTGGGCAAACCACTGGATAAAGTTACCAAGGTTGGTAGCCCTCCACCATGCATTTGAACCAGCTTCAGGACAGGTGACCAGCTCGTTTGTGTGAAAGGGCCTGGTATCATCTTTGCTTTCTCAATCCCTGTTAACATAAGACAAAAAGGGTTAGGCAGGGTCAGCATTTTGCATGATCAAGCCTTTCCTGTTCAAGCAAAGTGACACAAAGCCTCTTGTTTTCATGTCCCCCCAGTTAGTCATGGAACCTTTCAGTACACTTTCTAGCTCCTTTGAGGCCAAGCTCATTTCTGTGGCAGTCAATGCAATTCACTTGTCTTCAGTTACTTTGTACCTGCTTATCCTCAGGCATAAAGCAAGATGAATAACTATACTGTCCTTCCCAGAAACAGCAGCTCATGACAGTGTTGTGGACTGTGATCTTAACATCTTGTGTGTGAATTATTTATCACACATGATGGAGGAGATTGTTAGCGGTGTACCATAGCATCTCATTACAGAATTGTGACTTTTGCCAAAGACTGCCTAGTCCAGACAACCAGACCTTTTGGGTCTTCAGCTTTAAAATCCAAGGCAGCAAGGCATATGGGAGCCATGTCATCATTTCATGGTTTTATGGCTTCAATAATGAGAACACACAAACAGCACAAAGTGACCTAGCTGAATCAGAAAGAAGCCTCTCTTTTTGCAAAGTAGTCTTTGTGATCCCTTCCCATCCGAGTGTTGTTTTTTTTTTGGGGGGCGGGGGTGGGGGGTGTCCTCATGGGAACATGCCTGAAAGCTTATTTGAGTGCTTGCATATTTGCTTTACCACAGCATTTCTATGGAGATTCTCACAGAGGGTGAAAAGGGATGAATATTTCCTTGTTTGTTTAATGCTTGAATGTGCATTCATCAGTGTATTGCAGCAAACAGTATATTGGATCTTTAATGGACAGGCAGGCTTGCACTAATTTCTGGAAGAATGTGGGAAGATATTTAAGTGTGTTTCTCTCCTGGAGTGCTGCTAGGCTTCTTGGTAGCTTACTGACATTGCAGGTCACTCTTTCTTCTGGTTCACAGGAGGAAGAACCCAGTCAGAAAGATCTGCTCCCCCAGAGCCTAGACCAACTAGGGAAAGAAGCAGTGGAAGGCTGGGGGATGGAACACATACGGGGAAACGACCTGAGTGGCAAGTCCTACCAAAAAGGTGTCTATCCCATCCTGCCCAGTTCAAGTGTGCTGGAGTCTCAGGTGCCCAAGAACAGCCAGCCACAGTCAGCTGTGCTCTTCTAGCAAAAAGGCCAGTGCTCTCAGTCTGGCTCACACAGTAGTAAGTCACTTTCAGTTGTTTCCCACTGTTAGAATAATCCAGACAGCTGGACACAGCACTGTTGCCAGGAACTGGTGATCCAAAAAATCAGGGATGTTCTTTTTTTCAGTGTAATGGTGTATAATGCCACAGAGATAGAACTGCTGCCTTTCTCCACCCCCTGTATCTCTGGAGTAGGTGGAAATTTGGAACCAAGTGATGTATTAAATTTTTGCCTCTGAATAGGCCAACACAAAGCCTTTATCTATCCTTTCCTGAAAAGTAGAAACCCCAAAACTCTCAACATCTGTGTCCAGAGTAGCACCCTGCAACTTGTTCCCAAAACACCCACAATTGTCTGCAGGACAAAAACGTGGTTATCACATAAACAAAGCAGAATATAATCGTTAGTGTGAGATGGAAGGGGAAAGTTCAGTTGTTTGTGTCTGCCTTTGTTCTGTTAAAGTTTGTTTCCAGATGCTTTGGTAACCCTCTCTGTACCTTAGATTCCGACCTTGAGGAAAGAAGATACTAACACCTGAGTCTGGATAACTAAAATAAATAAGAGTTTATTGGATAAATAATATGGATAAATAATAAATAAGAGTTGACTCCCAAGTGTCACTGGGAGGAAATCTGAATTGTAACTGATAGAGTCCTAGGTCCCTGATTAGGGAACAGACTTCTGGTTATACGGTTTCTAACACAGCTGTTGACACTAAAAAATCTCTTTATGTTGTCTGTTTTCATGCTCTCTAAATTGCGTTTTGAAGTTGAGATGCTTCTGTTATTTGTCAAGGAATCAATCTGGTTTGCAGTTGTGAGTGCTGACACCATTTCAGTCAAAGAATTTTGTGCAAATGAGATGAACATCAGTTTTTCAGCTGCATGCAAAAATACTTCTTTCCCAGGCATTTTTCACTTTGTTGAGACTTCTCTTGTAGCTGGCACAGACTATTGCTGCTATTGCAAGACTACTGTAAATGTGTTTCAAATATCTTAATTACTGGTATTCCACAATAGTTAACCTCAAACAGGCTCTGTAGGCTTAAAGCCAATAGAAAAGTGAGTTGTTTCAGACCACTGCTTACAACTTTCATTAGTGCTACACTGTTTAGTGTGCTATGCAGTGCAGTGATAGTTTTAGAGGGGACCTTGTACACTGGCATGCTGTACTGCCACCTTTCTAAGACAGATGTGTTGCTGTGTTGTGGGGAAAGCCTCCCTGGGAATGTTTGAAAGACCTCGGGATTATCCCTGTCCCCAGAAAGCCTAGGCTCCAGGGTTGTCACCACTACAGATATTGATGTACTGAAGCAGAGGGTCATTCATCTATGAGAGCCCAGAAGGGGCTGTGAGACCTTGTCACCCAGCCCACAGGGAGCTTAGATTTCAGCCAGGAGCTGTGGGTGCAGGAACAGCACAGGGTCTCACAGCTCCCTTCCCATCTGCTGGTCCTGCTGTCAGCGACAAGACTTAGCTGTGAGACATTGCCACGGTTCTTGACTTCCAGTTCCACTAAATTCAGAATTGATCAAGAACTTCTTAACTTCAGCTTTTCCAGCTGAATTCAAAACAATGATGTTGCTTACTCCTACTCTTCTCATTGAAGCTATTCTTACTGAGGAGAAAACAGCCTATGTCAGGAGAATTTCCTGAAATAGGCTTTTCTTTTTTTTTCCCAGATTTTAATTAAACAGAAAATCCATACGCTAAATTGTAATTATCAAAGGAGCTATGTGCTTTGTAATGGGCTCGAAGAGTGCACACAGCCCTTTGCAATTAATGAATTGGGTGCTTGTGTGTGTTGGAAGCCACAGAGGAAGATTTTTCCTTAAATTCACTTATAAGACCTTTGGATAGGTCCTGGCTCAGTAGCAGACTACGGTTATCAAGGCCGAATCACAAAATCAAAAATACAGGCTGCTCTTCTGAAGTCTCTGAAGAAGCGCCTGCCTTTTCCACAGACTCAGAATCTATCAGGTGATGTCCCAAGTCAGTGTTACTGTATGATATCAAATACTTGTGATATTGATCTCTAAAGAACTAAGCCTGGCATCATGGAAGAGATCGAAGCAGCAGCTCTCTGCTTCAGGAGGTGGATCCTGTGCTGGTAGAGTCAGTGGAAGATACATTGCTGGCTGAGCCTCAGCTCCTTAATGTAGCAACAACTGCTGTGAGGACAACAGGATCTTAAAATGGGTCCTGACAAGAAAATGAAGGTGAAAATGATTATCTGTAAGGCCTGGCTTTATAAAGCCTCAGATTTCTCACAGGGAGAGTGTTGCTCGGTTGTTCTCCTCAACAGAAAGGTAGCACAAGACCTCCCTCTTTACATTGCACAGTGTTTCTGTTCCCCTCCTGAGCTATGCCAAAAACCCATGAGACCAGCCCTATGGATAACTGGTATGTACCTGTGCCTGCATTAATATCTTCTCTCTTACTCGTACATACATCTCCATGCAACTGTTCCCTCTGTTTCTTTTCAACACACTGTCATGTTTATATGTCCTAGAGTAGGGCAAGGAAATTACTTTTTCCTAGCAAACACTTGTGTATAATTGTCAATTCTGTCTTCAAGCTGATTGATTGAGAAATAACACAAATAAACTGAATGGTAAGTTCATACAGCTTCTATATTTAAATGTGTGTTGTCAGACCTCCCATCGGGAGGTGGTGTTTAGATGATATGTGTCTGATGGGGAAATTAAAGTATTCTTAATATGATAGTAGGTGCATGGCTGTGTTTTGTTCCAATTTGCAGAGGGTAACCTTCCAAACTGCAGTGTCACTGCTCTGCCTTGAGGTGGTTAAAATTTTCAGGAGGAGGTTTGGAAAAGTATAAGATTCTCTGAAGAGGTATCACCATCATGGTTACTTGTGTTGGCAGTCACAGTGGCTGGGGTCTGAGCCCCATTTTGATAGGTATATACTCTAAAGGAGAGGCTGCCTTAAAGCACTCTCAGATCCAGCCAACGGGGGAAGAAGGCAGTGTCCTAACCACAGTGTTGAAGCACAAGTAAGGCACAGACAGATTCATTGGTGTGTGCAGGCAGTGGCATGGCAGAGATGTCTGAAAGCAGGCCCAGGCATTGGCAAAGGGCAGCCCCAACCAGCCGCGGCCATGAGCTGGAAAGCTCCCAGCAGTGTCTCTTCTCACTGTCTCTCCAAGTATGTGACACATTCGTCTCAACAATGAGCAAGCCTAACTTTTCATGTTTAAAAGGAATGTGTAAATCCCCAGACCTCTCACAAATATAGGCAAGCTTCTAGTTACCTTATCAACTGTGTTTAGTTTACCGGTAGATGTCAGTCAGCACCACTCACAACCCTTCACACCTCCAGCCCTTCTCTGCTCCGTTTTCAACGAGCTCAGTAGCAAGTATCCCATTTGTTTTACTGAGAGAAACTGAGACAAGCAGAATTACTTTCTCAGTGACAAAAAGAAGCAGAGTCCAAGGTTTCCAAAACATACTTTATGATACTAGATCCTCCCACTTGTGTATTTGTTGCAAACTTTGTCCATCTCTGGCAGGTCACAGTTCTTCCTTCTCCAACCTGTAACAGGGTGAGTATTGTGTTCACTCATTTTTATTCAGTCGTGTGAAAAAAGCCTTTAACAATCCCTAGTATTAGCCTACAGCTGCTGCTGCTGGGTCAGCTTTTTAGCACAGCAAGTTGCTGGCTTGAGGGCTTGCTGCCCTGTCCCTGCCTCTTCTACAACCATATAATAGCAGGAGTCACTTATAAAAGGAGCAGTATCAGGGAACAACTACCAGTATTCACAGAGTTTATCAGTAACTAGGGAAAAGGGAGGGGAGAAGCCATCATTATCTGATAAGCCTGCTGATTACAAACTGATCAAGTGCCATGCCATCCTTTTGCTGGTCACAAAAACCTTAATTCAGGGCCTCCGAACCTGAAGGCAAGGAGCCTGGTTCTGGGAGAGCAGTTGCTGGATTCAGCGCTCCTCCTGAGCTCAGAGGCCGAGGGATGTGTTTAAATGAATATGCCAGGGTTTGGAAAGAGGTGGCCAAATTCAATACTTGAGGAACTGACTCAGAAGCCCTGCTCATGTCCTGGTTTCAGAGGTGGCAGATGCCAGGCATAGCCCATTGCCAGCCAGCCATGCTGCGCTCATGCCAGGTACTCAGGTGGCAGAAGGGTGGCAGCCCTTTGGTGCAGCGAGCTAAGAGCCAGTTTGTGGAGTGCTGAAGGAGGAATGCAAAGGCTCAGCTGAGAAAACAGTGTGGCTGTTAAGGTGACGGGTCTCCAGCCTGAGGTCACACCAGGCTTTGCTGAGGCGTGCCACAGCAAGTTAACAAGTGAGCCCTTGTGCCTGGCAGTGATAGAGCTCTTCAGCACAGGATCTCCCAAACAGCTCTGGATGGTGCTGTATCCTGGCCACTGCTGTCCTCAGAAGATACCAGTCATTTGTCTGCTGGCATGCTCATCTCCAGGTGCCAGGAGGCACAGCAGCCTAAGAAGCATCATGCAAGGCAGGAGCTTGAAGCCAGCTGTGCTTGTGCTGACTGAGAAAGGGCTGGGAAGCCATCCCAAGTGATCATTTTCATTAGCTGTGCAGATGTGCAACTTTATTTTAAACCAGAACTGACTGCACTGACTTCTGTTTTCTTACCTCCATACTCATGAATACCAAAAGATGTAATCAAATGGACTGTTTAGCATTTGCGTACCAAGGCCTGTGTCTGGGTGCTGTGGTCAAGGGTCCTTGTGATGATGCAAATGCCAGTTATTGAGTTCTCATGTCTCCTGCAATCTGGTAACCATGGGTTGGTTTTGCCTGTGCCTTTTCATATACCCTGCAGGAGATACGTGTTCAGTTTCTTGTCCTGTCCCTCCTCTGTGAGTCATCAAGTTGTTCATTGTCCTTTTTCTCCCAGTTTGAGTGCCTGGAGCAGCTACCCCTAGATGTGTTGATGTCCTAGTGAGCAGCTAAGATCAATGCCATCAACACCTGCCACTCCTGGTGTTCCACACCCAGACTTTCCTTTACTCACCACCATTCAGACCTACCTTATCTTTTCTATTATGATACTCTGCTCACTCTGCCTTTCCCAAAATACTGTCAACTGTCTAATGTCCTAGGACACCTAGCTGACCTTCAGTGGGTTTTGGGTAGCTCTGGGCTCCCTTTGCCCCTTTGCATGTACTACTCATCTCCACTTGATGGCTTGGCTTCACGAGCGAAGATTTGGGAAGGGCTTTAACCATGCTTACTACAAGCACGATGACCAAGGGCATGTGGGATATCCAAATCTGGTTGGAAAAAAAGGCTGCTTAGGCAATCAGGAAGTGTCCAACCATGACTGTCAACTCCTGAGCTAACTCGAGCTACCCATGCGCTGGTCCCCCCACATGCAGCGTTGGATCTGCAGCTTCCCATGCACCTTGTCCCCTGCAGTTTCCACCCTCGCCCGTCCATACAGACAAGTGAGAGTGAGCCCTTCCAGCCTGCGCAGTGGATTTGTTAGGTGAGGAGCAGCTTGCGCAGAACTGTCCCCTCCCTTTACACCTGAGGTTTAACTGCCACGGCCTAGTTAGCTAGGATGGTGACAGCAAAGTCCACAGGTCGTAGGTTTTGTAAGAGTGTTCTCCTCTTTGATGGAAGACCGTACAAGGCTAGGCGAGCTCCAGCAGCCCAGGTTTGAAGATAGGAGTTTTCCTTCTCCAATGAGGAAGGCCTGTCTTCATCTCCACTTACACAGCAGTTTACAAACTGGGAGAGAAAAAATTAGGTCTGGAGAGGAGCAGAACAGCACTGGCAAAGAAAAGTGAAGGTGCCCTGGCCAAGACAAACACCAGGCTTGGTGTTAGCTCTAGTTAAATAGCTAAATATTGAGGTGCTCCTGGCACCTAGTGGAACATAACCAGTCAGGCCATCTGGAAGGTGAGTGCAAAGAGCTCCTTTGCTATGCAACCAGGTAGCTATTTTCTTATCTCTCCTTCTCCAGAATACAAGCTATTTACTGTCACACTATCTCACATTCTGCTGTTGTGCGGTATCCCTTTGGGGAAGGACACTGCAACTCTGGGCGTACAGTATCTACTGCAAAACAGTTTGAATCTTTTGGCATCTGCCACAACAAATACTAATGGCAGCAGCTCAGGCCTTGGGAGTGGATAAAAGTTAAACAGTTTTTAGGAATGGCTGGTGGGGCAGTCTGGACTTTGTTCCTGAGGAAGGAGGTGAAAAGTCTATTGGCATTATGCATCTGTTGGCATTATGCATGCCAACATTCATGTTGGAGGCAGCTAACCTCTGGAGAGCTGAGTTGGGATAGTCCTAGGTTCTCTGTAACATTGCTAGCAACAGCAAGATGTAGCTGTAAATATCTGAGAACATTTATATTTTAGATTTTTAACTACTAAATCATAGAATGGATTGGGTTGGAAAGGACCTTAGGATCACCTGGTTCCAATGCCCCTGCCATGGGCAGGGACACCTCACACTAGACCAAGTTGCTCAAGGTCCCATGGAACCTGGCCTTGAACACTGCCAGGGATGGAGCATTCACAACTTCCCTTGGCAACCTGTTCCAGTGTCTCACCACCCTCACAGTAAGAAGAACTTCTTCCTTATTACTAACCTGCATCTCCTCTGAGATTTAGAAGAACTGAAGAACTGCACTGGTGGTTTAGATATGCTAGATACTTTAGAGTACAGTTATTATATCCTTGTCTGATCACTTGTTTTGCCCAAATAACACCCCTGTATTGATCTTACAGTTTGGCTATTCATGTTTTCTGTCAGTCAAGCCCATAGTATCTCAGTGTAGCGCACTGGTTAAACATTGATATCATTTACTCTTAGAATTGCTTTAGATCTTTCTTATCTTTAATCAGTTACTGATTTAGTGCTACCTTGAATTCAGGTAATGGACTAAATGGTTAACAAAACAAAGGCAGATTTCTTCTACATAATCTTCAAGTCTTGCAAAAGCAACATCCCCAAGGCAAGAAGCACTTTAACCAAGGGAGTTCAGTCAGCATGAGCTTTGACACAGTGAGCAATCAGGGTGAAAAAGGCACGCCGAGATTTTTTTCTTCCACCTAGGGTGGTGAATTTGTGGCTGCAGCAGATCAGCACGCGTACACATCTGTATAGGGTGTGTCTTTTAGAATGGTTTGCTGGAGCTTTTGGAAAAGAAGAGCTACAAAATCTCTCTCACTCATGCACCTTGCCTGATATTTCCGTCTTCTGCATTGATCTCGGAGCTGCTTTTGTGCAGGGAGCTTTGGGATCTGCTTCTTGCTGCATTCAGTAGAAAAGGCAATAGTACTCATCAACATGCAGTTCCTCCTGTACATACTTCTCATGCATTCTCTTGCTGGCTCAAGTCTCTGAAATATTTTACAAGTTTTATGAAATTCAGCACAAGGCAGGATTAAAAAGCCACCGTGGATCTCCAGGGCAATGAAAACAGCATCCTGAAGAAAGTGGAGAAACAGATCTGAAACTTTTGGTCTGGTGATTCTGCTAAACAGTCATGTCTGACTTGATCAATGGCAGCAAGTCTTGGCTCACATGAAAAATTGGAGTGGAAGGAACCCTCAACACGCCCTTCAAACACATGTTTTTGTGAAGCTGTGCTTCAGGCTGAAGGAAGACTGGAAGAAGGGACCAGAGCCTTCTGTGGAGAGTGGAACTCGTGGTCCTCAGTAGCTCCTTATCCATTCTGTGTGCTCAGGCACATGCAGAACATATCCAGTGTGACCAGAACCTGCTGGAAAGGGCCAATGCCAGTTGCAGCAAATTGGCTGTAAGTTAGAATTATGCTTTTCAGCAAGCCCCACTTTTAGCTAGCTCCCTTCCCCCATGCCCAGGACAGTATCATGGTCGCTCCTGCTCTGTGAGCCTGTAAGTGGCAGCCAGATGAGAGGCTCAAGGCAGCAGGAGCTAAGGAGCAAGAGTAAAGACCCCAAACCTGTGCTAAAACCTGCATGAGACCTGCAACATGACCCAGGTTGCTCTTGCCTTGCTACCACAGTGTATCAAGGTAAGGCCTATAGCATTATTCGTTTAACATCACACAGTAAAAGCAACAGGGCTTTGAAACTGTTGCTAGGGCTTTAGGGTGGGCTAATGGCTTTGTTGTCTTTCTGTAAAGGCCACATCCTTTAATCAGAAGTAAAGGCTGACTGTTTACAAGGCAAATGCTCCTCTTTGTGGATGAGCAGCAAAAAGCAGTGCTGGCACCTACCAATCTAGAGTGGCGCAGTGAAAAGAAAATGGCTCTCCTCAGGCTTGTTACAAGTATTCATTCCTCTTTAAAAAACACGCCCCTGGCTACTGTTTTCTACTGCTGTAGTGGCAGAAACCTTCCTCCGCAATAGTATGAGCTAGATCAACTGGCTAAGTAAAATGGTACAATACTCCCAACCGGGGTGGGAGACAAACAGGCAGAGGATCAAAAAGCCCTTTAAGAAGCCCAGAAGACTGTTGCTTGAAGAATGGGCTGGAGGAAAGCCAGAGACTCCAGCCAGGTGCTATAGTTGACAGATCTGGCTCCTCCTATCTTGGGTCCCTGTCTATTTCTTTGCCATCAGGATGTGCTCAGGCACAGGGGGAAGAGAAGTGTTTTTTTCCATTCCATGAAGTGTGGGAGAAGCAGGACTGTCTCCCAAAATGATCAGCCTGAAGGCATCCATCACTTCTGTCTGAGGAGCAGCTGTGCAATTGAAACTAACTGTCAAGAGTAATCTGAACCTTTAATTGTGTTTCCTTTAGCTCGCTGTTCTTCTTCACCACTGCGCAGGCACTATGTGGAGCAGCAAGTTCATGACTCAGAAAATGCTCACCTCTGTTCCCAGGCACTCAGGCATTTCTTCCTCACTGTCCCATGCACATGATAAGAGGATTGTCACTGCAGCACATTGAGGGGTAGTGAGTAATTAGAGTTGAAATATGCTTGGAGACAGAGAGATGTACATGCTTGGTGAAATACTAGGGCAAAAGCTGTCTGTGACTAGGGCAAAATCCTTCTGTGTAGGCAGATCTTCCTTGAAAGAGGAAGTTAAACCACAAATGAAATATGAACTCAAGTCCACTTCTGACCCATAGAGTGACTGAAAGTAACATTCTTATTCAGCAAGCCTGAGCCTCGGTTGTACCTATGGCATGGCTTGCTCTCTTGACAGACCTCCAGAGCTATTTCGTCCCACCTGCTGTGGACTCCTGTCAGCCCTGTAGAGCGATGCAGATGCATGAGATGCAGTTGTCTTCTGCCCAGTGCATCAATTGCATTGAGTGCATCAGAATGCCTGGAAGGAGTGAGGTGTTGGGAAGAGGATAGGTCAACCTTTGTAGTTTTTATTCGTATTGATTGGGTAACTAGAGGCAGCTAAGCTGAGCCTTAAATTGATCTAGCAAGAGGTGTTGTTAGACAAAAAAGTAATGTTGCACAAGACTGCAGAGGGTAGTCAAAGCAGAGGCAATTATTATGGTGACTTGACAGCTCTGCTATAAATCATGTTTATAAACCATTTTCCTGCATTCACAACACCAAGGAGTCTGGGGAGAGTCAGCTTATTTATAAAGACAATAGTGCTTGAGAACAGGAGGCTGAGGGGAAGTCTTGACAACAAACTGAAGGAAATCCGACCTTCCTGCTTTCACACATTCTCCTAGCTGGGTACACACGGTGGCACAGAGAGGCAGCCAGATGGACCACAGGTAACCCTGGTGGGCTGCCATGGCCCTATGACTCGGCAGGGAACCACCTGCGGAGCGCACTGCCCCTGAAGGTGTGAGATCACCGTGGTAGAAGCAGTGTCACCATTGGAGAGGACCCCATGACCAACTCTTGGCTTGATGACCTTTCTAGAGGCTGGGAAAGTGGGAGAGAACGGGTGCTGCCTCCCACTCCCCGCTGTACCCCTCTTTGCCCCGAGTCTGATGCCCGTTCCCCCTTTCAGTGTGGGAGACGGAGAGAGATCCGAGTTGCTCCCCGCCACCTCCTTCAGTGCCCAGCTGTTGGGCGGGGTAACGGCAGGGCAACAGCGCGGGCAGTCCTCAGCATCCCGGCGCACTGGGGCTCCGCCGCGCCGCCGGCCGGGGAAGGGGGAGCCGGCGCACGCAGCGCGGCGCACGCAGCCGGGGGCGGCCCGGATCGGCGGCAGCACCGCCCCGGGGGTCGCGCAGCCGGGGCCAGGCCGCGTTGCTTCGAGGAGCGTGGCTCCATCGCTACCGCCTTTGACCGTGTCCCGGCGGAGTTTGCGTGACAGCACCGGGCACTCCCCGCGCCCCGCGCCCCTTTATGTAACCCGCCTCCCAGACCCGGTTATAAAACACCGCCAAGGCAGTGCCGTGGTCAGAACCTCGATTAGACGGGAGGTAACGGCGCGGATCCGGCCCGGCGGGGAGCGGTGCGGCGGGGCCCGCCGGAGCCCTTCGCCGGGCAGCGCTCCCGGCCGGGGCGCGGGGCCGCCGCACTGCCGGGCGGGGGGGCTGGGGAGGAAAGCGGAGCGCGGTCGGAGGGGTCGGTTCGCGGCTGCGGCTGAGTAGCGGAGCCGTCCGGTGGGGCGAGGGTGGGTGGTCAGGAGGCCGGGAGGGCACTGCTTGTGAGGCGCGGCTGCTGCCTGGTCCTACCAGCAGCCTCTGCTAAGCTTTTCTCAACCTGCTGTCATCCTTGCACATACCCCGGAGGTGGTTCGGTTTGCCAGTGCTAATCAGCAGCTTTGCAAAAACCCGCATGGAAGTTTACGGGTGTAATAAACTACAGAACCCATCCAGGACAGATGTGAGTTATACAAAACAGGGAAGTGTTCAAAAGTCTATCAGGTCTTTGTCCCTGGTGTCACTGTCATCCTGACTTTTTTCCCCCCACCCCTTCTGATCTGTTGTGCAACCTTTCATGCGTATAAGCTTTCTCCTGCTGATGTAACCAGCATATGCTTTCTTATTTCCCATAAGCAAGGCTTTCCCAGGGGGAATCAGCTTTAGGGTTCAGGATGTGTCCAAGCTAAACAACCCTTCCTTCTCGCCACCACTTTTATTTTACTTATACAGGAAAAAAACCCTACTGCAACTTCCTGAGCTTTGAATGATAGAAGAGGCAGAGAGGAAAGGGCTATTCCTGTTCCTTTAAATGTGGCTCTTGTAGTTCCAGGTTCTTAAAAGGATGACCATCTCTCTCCCTGAGAAATGTAGTAATCCCTCTCTTCTTTGCTTTGTAGTTTCCTGGAAAGGGGACAGGAAGACTTATGGCTGTGAGGGCACCTGTCTGAAAAGGCAGGGGAAAGGTTATGGCCAGACCTTACACAGGCAGTAGAATTTGGGGACTGTAGGCTTTCCAAGAGTTCTTCACGTGCAATGTCAAGACAAGAACTTGACTTTTCTTTCTTTTTATTTATTTTCATTTGCTTGTTTGGTTGTGTGTTTTTTTTTTTTTCTTGTGGGTGTGTTTGTTTTAATGGGTGAAAGGATCCAAACTTGGTCTCCATCAGTTACAGTAACAGAAAGGGAAGCAGCCCCTTGACAAAAGAGCTCTGCTGCTGTGACTAATAAGTGACCAACATTAATGATTATACCCATATTGATACAGTTCCTATTATGTAGGCTCTAAAGCATGGACAGGGAGAACGCTTCCTTCTCTTTGCTGTTCACATGTTCTCCCTTTCAGGCGCTGAGCTCCAGAGACAGCTTATCTGCTTGAACCAGAGTGCTTTATAACTTTGTGATTATAAATAGATAAAATATTTAATTTTCCTTAATGCACCAGTTTGTACCATGTTTCTCCTTACTGTGTCATGTCCCAGATCTCTCCCTGCCAAGGCTGGGGGGGAAGCTCCTACCTTCAGGGTAAATGGTGCCTCCAGACAAATCCAAATTTCTCTTCCTATTTGTAGTTGTGAAGTATCTTGATACTGGTGTGACTGAAACATGATAAGCAGCATGTGTAACTGTTATTTTAGTCACATTGGTATCTTTGAAACAAACTTGTGCCAGCCAACAAGGTGCAGGTGACTGGCCTTCGTAAGCACAACCATCTTCCTTCCCGTGGTTCTTCATACAGGTTCATGAATAGGTTTTCTGTGCTGGCTCTGTGGCCGTGTGAGGAGAGTTAAGCATGTTGTGCCTGAGGGAGGAGAGCTAGAGTCCCTTTAGCTTAAGTGGTAGCAGCTTGAGTTTGTAGTCCCCATTATGTTGAGCAAGAAGGTGACCACCACAAATGAGCCTGGTTTTTACCTCATTATATACTCTTTGAGCTAGCATCACTCCAAAACCATACATGTCTTGGTCTTAAAGGCTATGTGTATTGTTCTAAATCCATGGGTTTCTGTGCTTTTGGGGACTACTGGATGTCTTCCAGTGTGGATATCCATCCTTTTGGAAACTTGGCACACGTGAGGATTGGTGTGGTGTGTGTTGAGCTTTCTTTTCCAAGACACTTTCTGCAGGAGTCTTTGCTGGCATGCCTCCTTCCCTGCATATTTTTGTGTTCCTTCTCTCAACAGATGGGAACTGCTCAAAACAACAGTAGCCTCAAAAAACTCCATGCAGCTGAGCTTGACCGACGTAACAGAGACATGATGGCAGACACATCCGATCACAGCATTATTTCTGTTGGAGGAGAGGAAGAAGTGGGCAACTTCCAACGTTCTCTTCCCACACGAGAATCCCTCCGATCCCCCCGAGGCTCTGTTGTGAGTTTCCATAACATCCAGTACTCCATTAAGCAGTCCAGTGGATTCCTTTGTAAACGGAAAACTGTGGAAAAGAAGATCCTTCATAATGTTTAGTAAGTTCTTGCTTAAATAAAATACCAGAGGGTAGGAATTAATCTGCTTCTGTGAATCGGTGACCTCAGTGTTACCTTCCAGATCCAGCTGTGCTGGTGAAGAAATGACTACCTTTCTGCCAGTCTGCAGTTCATGTGAGCACTTTCTAGTTTGCTTTTAGGCAAAATAGCTGGGATATAGCTGGAGCAGTTTCAGTGATTGATCTGAACAAATTAGGATCAAACTTGTGTGAACTCTTTTGCAAGAAGATCTAAGGGTTCCCTTAACTGTGGTTCAAGCTGCAGTCAGAGGAAATGAGCAGCAGAGAACAATTGTTTCTTCTTTTCAAGACCCCACTCAGCAGGGAAGACACTTACTTTCTGTCTTTTGTAGATTGCTTTTTATGTCCAGCTCTGGTTCTGTTCTGACTGTCAGTCTGGGACAAGAAAGGAAAAAATGCTTCTTGATTTCAGACTTAAAGAGAAGTTTTAAATAATCTCTAAGTTTTCCTTTTGACAGCATTTTGTACACACATTTTCTACTATGATCCGCATGTGAACAGTCCTCCATTTGGAAATAACTTTTTCCTTCTTCCAGTGGCATTATGAAGCCAGGCTTGAATGCTATCCTGGGACCAACAGGCAGTGGTAAATCTTCGTGAGTACTTTCTTCTGCTTGTTCAAATGGACATTCAGCTATTTAAAGAGGATTTGGGGTTCTGAGGGTTGGGGGAGATGTGAGGGATCTGCAGGCTCAGACCTTGCACGCCTGTGAGAAATCTGGTGATGCAGTTTGATGTCGTGTCCCTCTAGGTGCTCTGCTGCAGTTCTTGCCCTGCAGTGGTGTCACACTCCTCATCTGCTCTGATCTGTGGTCTGTATTACCACAGTCACCTTTGGTGTTGGCGGCCTGAGTTTTGGTATCAGGCTGAACTGAGGTAAATGGGGCTGAGGTGTAGGCTCTGTCCTAGACCTGTAATGGGATGGCAGGGGGGCTGCAAGTTCCTTCGGGGCAGGAAAGATGTCATCCCCTGTGCAGTCACTGCAGCAAGACTTCCTTGAAGATGCTAGGCTAAACCCCTCTCTGACAACTGACAGGAATGTGATGTAATGTCAGTCTGTAGGATGCTCTGGATCCTCAGCCTCAACTTGGCTGTGGCCTCCTGGCGGGGGTGCACATGTGCTTGAGTTCTTTGGATGAAAGCACAGAGAAATACCATGCAGACTATCTCCAGCTAGTGCTGATGCTAGTTTCCATATAACTACGGTGAGAGAACTCTTTGTCACTCTGCCTTTCAGAATATCAGAGACTGGGAAATACGGCCAGGGTTCACATAGGTGTGCCTTTGTGGTGACCCTTGATCTTCCTCTCTTAGGAGACTGCTGGCTGATTGGGATGTTTTCAAGCACTTTGTCACAGCAGTGTTTACATAGCTAGCAGACAGGCTGGCCTCTGCATTGGCAGCAAGGAGAATCTAGTGATATGTTAAAACAAAATTATTTTCTAGAATTAATCTTAACTCTGGTCTTGTTTATACCTATTTGGGTTAATATCCTTGAGATCAAAGTAGATAATTCTGTGCTCTGCTGGCTGGAGAGCAGACTGCAGCTACTTGGCAGGGTAGTTTTCTCTCTCTGCATTTGAGGTTAGCTGTTAATATGGAGGATAAGCTTGTTTCTGTAGGGGGCTGACTGCTGTGAATTGTGAGGACCTGTATACTACAGTACTGCTCTGGCATACCTTGTGCCTGAAAATCCTGACTTTCTGTACAAATTGCTTCTCCAGAGTAGAGGAAGCCCCTTGCTGTGCCCTTTGGCTTGTAGCATGCTTTTAGCATCCTATAACTTCAGTTGTGACTGGTGGTACTTATCCAGTCAAAGGTAAAAAACAGCTATTATGGAAAAAACTAATGCCTGGTGTTTGTTTGAAGTCTCTTAGATGTGCTGGCTGCCAGAAAGGACCCAGCAGGCCTGTCTGGAGAAGTGCTTATAGATGGTATCCCACAGCCTCCAAATTTTAAGTGCATC
The DNA here is from genome assembly GCF_034315485.1 of Pezoporus occidentalis. NCBI lineage: Eukaryota > Metazoa > Chordata > Aves > Psittaciformes > Psittacidae > Pezoporus > Pezoporus occidentalis. The sequence continues at coordinate 1,127,060 of NW_026916347.1, forward strand.
TCAGGATATGTTGTGCAGGTGAGTAACTGCCTTCAGTGGAGACCTGGAAACCCTTGGGACGGAAGACTGCACAAGATGAGCAAAGCATGACCAACTAGGTTAGGTAATTTTCAGTGATCTCTGCAGAGTCTGATTTGATAACTCAGATGTTACACTATTTACTATTTTTCTGGGATATGGAAGACAAGAGGATTAAACCATTACTTCAACCAAGTCAAGCATGGAGGTGTTTGTCTTCCCAAAGTCACATGGATGCCCAAACCATTGGACAACTGTGGCTTTGGGCTCTGCCCTGAAGTACTAGCAAGGGTTTAAAAATATAGAAGGGTGAGGAAAAACCCCACAGTGCCCAAAATCTCTTGTTGCAAAACTCACAAGGAGTTCTAGCTGGCTGAAGTACCTTCAAGCTATCACACAATAATTCTAGGAAGTAAATAGATCCCTGCTGTTCTTCCTCTGATTCTGGCTGGCTGGGACAGAGCTTCGTTTCACTTGAAGACAGGAAAAGCAGGCTGAATCTGCGGAAGTGGGTGGAGGCTTGGACCAAGAATAGACCCTCAAAGTCCTGGGGGAGCTGAGGAGAAGGAGATTCTTGGCAACTATATGAGCAATCAAATCTGGAAACCATTCAAGCTTCTGACTGCAGACAGATGTGGAATAGGCAGCTTTCCTGAAAGCTGCCACCTGGGGGGCTGTGGGAGCATGCATATGATGAGACTGATGCTGGGTCTTGATCCTGCAGGTCAAATCTCCCCAAAAACTCAGTGTTTTATGAATGGTCAGGAAGTTTCTTGCAAGTGGTCCCAGCTCAAGCCATTTTTCTCTCAGATGACCAAAGCAACCAAATTTAACTATAGGCAGCCAGGTGAGACATTAAATGGTCTCTCTTCCCTCCCACCCCTGTGCAGTACTCCCTAGATCAATCAGGGTGGCCCATGAACTAAAACCAACACTTAATGCCTAAATACATAAATGCATACACACTTACGGAGTCAGTTTTACGCAAATGGGCATACAGACATGCTAAGTCATGTGTTATCCCTATAAATCTGCTGGTGTTGCAGCACTTCTCCCATCATATGGTGACCTTGAATTTTGTGCCATGTAAATTTTGAAGCAGGGGTTGTCCCTCAGTCTAGTTTCCGCTGTCGCCCACAAACAGCTTACCCAACAACTGCCACTACAGGGACTCTGGTGCCCAGTCAGGTAGCTGAAAAGGAAGCTTTCCAACTGTCCATGTTTTCAGGATGATGTCATCATGGGCACAATGACGGTGAGGGAGAACCTGCACTTCTCTGCTGCCCTGCGACTCCCCAGCTCCATCAGTGTTAAAGAGAAGGAAGAGCGAGTCACTCAGATTATCAGCGAGCTGGGATTAAGTAAAGTGGCTGATGCTAAGGTGAGCAGTGAGAACACCCTTAGAAATCTTGCTACCTCTGGGAACTGAACTGCTTGACTCTGGGCAGTATTGTGCATGTAGTGCAGCTACACTAAGCTAAGAAGTCACCTAATAAAGCATACTGAAAACAAGAAATCAGTCTCCAGCTCAGGAAGTAGCTTGGAAAGAGGTATGCGTATTTGCTACTACAAAGGGAGGATTCTGGACTATGTCCAGCATGTTGTATAAGTTCAGAGGGGAAAAAGTCACCTAGTCATTGCACCTTCGAAAGCTGCACAGTCACTTCCTGGCTTTGTGGAGCAAGACAGGGAAACTGTTTTTATAGTGCTGAAAGTTGTGAGGGATGGAAAACTGGCCCATGATGGAGAAGTTCTCTGCAAAGCTTGTTCCTCCCAGCTGCATCTTTACTCTCACTTTACTTTCACTTTGCTTACCCCACTTTTACTTGAGGAGCAGGCAAGCTACCAACAAAAGGCATCCCTGAACACCAGTGCCACCTCTGACAGCTGTGGCCTCATTCTGGTGCTTCCTTGTCAGTGTCATCCTTGTTCCCTGAAGTCATAAGGTGCTTGGTACCTCTGAATATCATGCTTCGCATCCCGCTACAGTCCCTCACAGTGGGTCAGACCCATCATCTGCTGCTGGCGCTAGGGTTCACTAATGAGGGTGTTGGTTGTGGAAAACCCTGAACTCCACAGCATGTGTTGATCAGGTCTTGTTGTGAATGTTCAATTTCTTGTGCTTGTAGGTAGGAACTGAATTGATCCGAGGAGTGTCTGGAGGGGAACGGAAGAGAACCAACATTGGGATGGAGCTCATCACAGAGCCACCAGTCCTTTTTCTGGATGAACCAACAACTGGCCTTGATGCCAGCACAGCCAATGCAGTTCTCATCCTCTTGAAGAAGTAAGAGTCAGTTCCTAAGGGCTCTACTGCAGTTTTGTTATCAACTCAGTTAAAAAAGGAATGCTGCTATGACTGAGTAGCTACAGTGCTCTTTTAAAATAATAATAAAAAAAAAAGGTAAACAAATAGACTCAGAAGTGGTAGTAAATTATTTATTTGGGTCTTGTCCAAAGCTTTCTGAAGCTGATGGGAATCCTTCCACAGCATGCATTGGACTGGAGCCCAAAAAAGATGTAGCTTAGACAGCTGTCCTTTGCCACAGACGGGGGTGGACTGAGAGGTCAAGCCTTGTAATCATAATTTATGGGCCTTCCAACTGAGTCTATTGCAAAGTCTCTTCCTCCACTCTGGCAACAGCCTTGAACTCAGATCAGACTTCATCTGTAGATTTACTCTGAATGTTTACCTTAATCTCCTATATTTTGGAGATGAACAGTTTTCTGGTACAAAGAGGACCAAACAAGGCTGATTAATGAGAACAGGCTCCGAACCCTCTTCCTGGTTTGTAGCATGTTTGTAGCATTGTTTGATTTTGCCTGGGGGGACTTTTTCCTCTGCTGTTTGTGGATAGAGGTCTTTGATCAGCAAGGATACTTGTTAAGCATCAGGGCTAAAGCACTTGTAAGAGCATCTGAAAAATCCAGAGGAAAACTAGTTTTGACTTGCTTTAGAGAGTAAATCTTCAGCAGAAGAGCTAAGAGAAATCTCAGGTGGCTAGACTTACGCAGGCTGCTATATAAAGCCTGGTACTGATATTGAGTGCAGTAGGACTATTCCAGTTAGGTTGCAGCCTGGTATAGAAAACATGTGAGGAGGGTTTATACACAACTGTGGTCTCAACCTTCGGTAGCTACAGACAACATCATACTTAGTCTACCTGGACTAAGATGATTGTCCTGTGTAATGATAGGTGCTGTCCTGAAGGTCTTGCAGGCAGCATCTCACATAGAGAAGGGGAAACTACAGCTTTTTTTGGTCATTACCCTGAGAAGTTGACAAGTACTTTTCTTGGATTTGGATGCTTATTTTTTGTTCAGGTTGACAAGACCTTCCTGAAATGTGAAGTGTGGTTTATTTGAGAGATGTTTTGTTTCTATTTCAGCCTCTCAAGAAGAGGGCGAACTATCATATTTTCCATCCATCAGCCCCGCTATTCCATATTCAAGCTGTTTGACAGTCTGACATTACTAGCTTTGGGAAAGGTGCTGTACCATGGTCCTGCAAAGCAGGCCCTGGAGTATTTCAGTTCTATTGGTAAGTCCACTGTGCCAAGAAGGAAGGCAACTGGCTAATGAGTTTAATCTGTGAGTAGTTTCTGGCCCTAGCACTGGATCAGTCCTGTACTGTTTTATCACTGGGATACTGGAGGCTGTACACATGCACTCTGAACAGTGTTATGTTAGAACAGGAAGAGAACAAAAAATAACCCCAGATTTTTTTAGATAGCAGAGTATGGCTCTCTCCCACCTTTGTTTTGCCTTGTATCAGGACAAAAACCCAGAATCACTTGGACATTTAGAAGCATCTTGCACAACAGACAAGATATTTATAATTCTACCAGGCCTAGATATCAGACACAGTGGTTTGCGAACAACAGCCTGATTTGCAGCAATCTGTATGGGCTAATTGAAGAATCTGCTCTAGTTTAAATGCAGGTGGGCAACCAAGAGGATAAAATCATGGTGTGTCTTAACATGGTTTAATTGCACTGTTGGGTGGCTGCTTCCTCTCCAAGAGTGAGGGCTTCTGACTATAATGGACAGACAAGGAATGAGTTTCCAATCTAGTTTAATGTAGCCATGGAGACACACTAGATTGTAACCCTTCCCTGGCTTTAAGTGAGATGCTTTAACCAATCTCACTACTTTTGCTCCTCCTCTTGGTATCCCACCTCACTTAGTTTCTCACAGGAATGCTACAGTATAAGCATCCTTGGCTTTTTTTCTCTCCCACCCTTCACTCCTGTCCCCATCCATCCCATAGCTAGAAACCATATTAGAAGAAGCTGCTCTTGGATAGCCCTTCCTCTTCCTTGTGACCAAGGAAACACAATCAAGAGCTGAACTTCTAGAGCAAGCATCTGAGGCTGTAGAGCAAACATCCAGCAACCTCTAGTGAGAGACTGTGTGTCTCTCAGTGTTGTATGTGGTTGAACAGCACTGGGAAGGAGGAAAGAGCTGTGTATGCTGAGCTAGCTGAGTAGAAGCAACTTACATATTTCTTCTCACCTGAAATCAGTGGAGAATAAGCAACTTTGAAGCTCTATATAGATACCTCAGATTCACTGTCTGCTAAGTCCTGTCCATTGAACTTCTGTAAACTAATGCTCACGGAAAGCAGTGAAGTTCTCTTGTAGGAGGGTTGCAGAAGGGTGATATACTATTAGACCTGATTTTCCAAGTGTAGTCTGTGCAATACGAACAGGTTGCATGTGTGGGTTTGTTTGTTTTGGTTTGTTTTTTTAAGGCTATGAATGTGAACCCTTCAACAATCCAGCTGACTTCTTCCTTGATATCATAAATGGTGATTCAACTGCTGTAGCAGCAAGCAAGGAAGATCACAGTCCTGAGGACACAGGAAAAGGTAAATTGTGAAGGAGAAATCCACTGTTGGCTGGTGTAGAGGTCAAGATATATATATGTTGATGACAAGCTTTTATTCTCTGGGTTTCCTCCAGTCTAAGGGCACATTATCTTTTTATTTTTCCTACTCATAGGTATACTTTGGACTTCTTTAAAGAGCTCAAACTTTTAAAGGGATTTTTTTTTCTTCCTTCAGTAATAGAGGAGAGCAGTGATAAGTATCAGCAATTCACAAAACCTATGTGGGAAAGACTGAAAAATTAGAATTGCTTAGTCTCAAGAGACAGCTGACATAAGTTTTCAGTCACATAAGAGACTGCTGCAGGGAAGACAGGGTAGATAGGCTAAGGAGTAATGGATTTACAATCCAGTGAGAAAGTTTGAAACTAGATTAGAGAAAAACTCTGTAACAGTGAGTGAAACGGTAGGAAATGCTTCTTTGAGGATGCTGTAGCATATCCATGACTGAACATAAGAGAACAGTTTTTGTAATGGTGCTTCTTGGGGATGAAGAAATGGATCTGAGCCAACACTGATTTCCCCCAAATTAACAAAGGATTTCTGGTCCCTCATTCCAAGAATAAGACCATTTTTGTGCCACAAAGAACTGGCAGATTAGCTAGGTTTGGTTAAAACTGTAGGGACTCTCCCCCCCCCAAGTTATCCTTGTAAGATCAGAGCTAAGACTTGAACAATTCAGATTCTCTGGGCATTCCTGCTTTATTTATTCAACTTCAGAAGTCTATGAGCATGTTGATGAGCCATGTCTGAAGGTCGGGTTCATGGGGAATCAGAAGCCATATCTTGTCTTTCTCACTCAGAGGTTAGCAGTGAAAATGGAGTGGCAGAAGGTAATGTGGACAGCAGCTTGGTAGATGTGCTGCACCAGAAATATCTCAAATCCAGCCTGTATCAGAGCACAAAGGAAGCCCTGGGGAACGTGGAGCTCGGACGGGGAAGAAGGCACAAAGCATCCAAGCAGGGGCATGAGATTACCTATGCAAATGGATTCCTCACCCAGCTGTACTGGGTGTCCAAGCGTTCCCTGAAGAACCTCATCAGGAACCCGCAGGCCTCTGTTGCACAAGTAGGTAACAATTGTCTCAGACTCCCACTGCTCTCAGTCACACAATCTGCAATTTGTAAGGTACATTTTTGTTTTGAAAGACAGCTAGGGAAACAGGAAAGTCCTGTGCTGCTGCCACGGAAGTGGAGCGAGATGTACCTTTGTTGCCTTTGAAAAAAGTCTCCATTTTACCTTAGCAGAGAACTACTGCCCTGAAAATTTGGAACTGGGGGAAATGCTCCATTCTCTGATTTACGTGGGAAGCTTCTCAGGTGATGCTAATTTTGTGCTTCAAATTCTTGGAATTCTAAGCTAGGTTATTCTTTGAGTATGCTTCTGCTAACCTTTTCCAGCCAAAGAAGATCAGAGAAAGGAGAAGAGTGAAGAGCATAAACTCAGAAAATTTGCCATAAAGCTTTCAATTGTGTGTGTGATTGCTATACATTGACTCACAACAGCAAAGTTCTAGGCAGCTGTGAATCTTAAACTCTGCATATGCCTTAATAATAGCTTTGTCCCTGTTTACTTATCTGAAGGACTCCCTTTTCCCCTTTCTTCTTTCCACTTCTAGATTGCAGTGACCATAATTCTAGCCTTGGTTGTGGGTGCTATCTTTTTTGGTGTAAAACTGGATCGAAGTGGCATTCAGAATCGGTAAGTTGGAAAGCCACAGCTTTGCTCATTTTCTGTCTGTAGCAGAAAGGTTTCAGTGGCAGGGAAGGCCTTGGGATCCACAAAGCAGGGTAGGGTTCACAACTCTCAATGCAGTGCAGCGTGGTATTGCTGGAGGTCCTAAAAGGACTGCAGTTCTGTCGGGCTCACACATATGTGCAAAGGAGATGTGAAAGGGAAGATAAAGGAATAAATCTGGTTTTGCAGCAAAGATTTATGGTAGCACAATTAAATATCTCTGTTCTGTGGACAGAGACAAAAAAGCACTGACTTGACATTATGCTGATATCTGAGGATGGCAGTGTTGATCTAGGCGCTTTCCTCACTTTTTGACTGTTTTATCTTGTAGGGTTGGGTCCTTGTTTTTTGTCACCACCAACCAGTGTTTTTCCAGTGTCTCTGCGATTGAGCTGTTCATCAGAGACAAGAAACTATTTGTGTAAGTAGTGAGGCACTTAGACCATTTCATACCCTGGACTGAGGCACGGGAAATATCTTAAGGGCTAAACAAAATTATTTCCACCAAAAGCTTGATTGTTCCCTTGCCACATCAGATTGTAATAGTAATGCTAATTGGTCTGTAGAGCAGGGAGATGAAATACTAAGAGATGGGTGCAGGAGGGGAGAAATAAAGCGCTTTTATTTGCATACTGTGTCACAGTTTACCGAAAGTGCTTTTCCTGCTCACTTTCCACTTTTGGTAACAGCTGTTTTTGAAGTCTGCACGTGAATCCTACTGTGAACCCTGTGAATCCTGCCTGCCCTCTTGCTGATTTGGTTGAAATGCTGTTTTGCAGTGGTCCTAAAGTGCAAATATGAAGGGAGAGTTCTTGGAAAAGCTTTGCAAGGGATGCTTAGATGAAGAGGGCTGCTGGCTGGCTCACAAGAGCTACCTAATCATCAAGCACATCTCTATATATACATATATAGATGTATGTATGCATATGTATGTGAATGCATGTATATATTATATACACATATGTAAATATTCATGCATGTTGAAAATGGAGTTTGGAATAGCCTCCTGCTAATGGGATGAAAAGTCAAGAGACAGATCCTATGCAGTAAAGAAGAAATTGGAGAGTTGTGTCTGGAATTCATGTCCACCCACAGGTTGCTCAGAGCAGTTTAATTTTGCCCCTAACAGCTGCTCAGGAGTGAGTATTTCCCACAAGGACATTTCTTGCCAGTCTGCCCAGCTTACCAGCTGTAATTTTGGGACCTCACCAATTAAAGGATCTTTTTGTGAGCTCCATTAAGCAGCAAAACAATCATAGTGACATTTAATTGGCCTGTGAACTGGAGGTGAGTGGGTCTCCTTATGGGTGTTTTCCCATTGTTGGGTATCATTCCTTCTTGCCTGGAAGAAGCTGTATGAGTTAGCTGTGGACTAAGCCCTCCTCCAGCTAGTAGCAGCCTAATACTTTCCCATGCTCTTGTGTTAAGGATCTTTCTCTATGAAAAGAGATTCAGGAGCTTTTTCCCAATATGTAACTTAGCAGTCACATAGCTTTTAATTAATTTTCCTCAGGGGCTCTCTATATGACTGCATGGCTGTGAGATAGATCAGCCTTTACAGAGAAGGAAGTGATAGCACAGAGATGATAAGCAACTTGCATATAGAGGAGTCAGTGGCAGAGAAAACAGAAACCACATCAGGATAAACCAGACACACATACTGAGCCTGCTTCCTAGGTAACCTCTAAACCTGTACAACTCCCTTCCTGTCCTTGTAGCCATCAGTACACCAGTGGATATTACCGTGTGTCTGCCTACTTCCTGGCCTTGATGATAGGAGATTTGCTGCCCATGAGAACTGCTCCAGCCATCATATTCTCATGCATCACTTACTGGATGATTGGTAAAGAACTGATTCTTTCATTGAACCTGTCACCTTCCAACACATTTGATTTCTGTCTTAGCCAGAGTTTAGTTCCCGTATGTATAACATGAAACTATTTGAAACTTCCAACTGATTTACGTGCTTGGCATCATGACTTCAAAGGACTCTGGGGCAGGGGCAGAGACACCCGCAATCTTAAGACAGTAACCTGCCTGTCCACATCTTTTGGTAATGCTCTTTGGGCCTTCAGAGCATGCATAGTTCCTGCCACCTCCAAACTTGGTCTTTTTTCCTGGTTTCCCTGTCTTGTACAGGAGTCCGAGGGTCCTCTCTGGGATTCATAATGTGGTTGTTTACTGGACTCTTTCCTTTCTGTTTTTTTGACAGGATACCAAGCTGTTGCAGGCCGGTTCTTCTTCTTCATGCTGAGCCTGATGCTGGTGTCCTACACTGCCACGGCCATGTCTCTGGCCATCAGTGCTGGGATGGATGTGGTGGCTGTGGCCAACCTGCTCATCACTATTTGTTTTGTTCTCATGCTTGTAAGTTCTCATGCTTGCCCAGGGAGGTTGTGAATGCTCCATCCCTGGCAGTGTTCAGGACCAGGCTGGACAAGGCTTTGGGTGATATGGTTTAGTGTGAGGTGTCCCTGCCCATGGCAGGGGGGTTGGAACTAGATGATCTTAAGGTCCTTTCCAAGCTTAACTATTCTATGATTCTATGATTCTAAGTATATAAGGGCGTGTGTGCTCCTTTAGTGGAGGTGAGGAAGTAACTCAGACAGGCTGAGAGGATTGGGTGGAGCCAGCCCTAAGCAGGCTGAAAATCCACAGGCCAGTAGCATCTAGGTCCCATGCCTGTGATTTTATTGTCACTATAGTCAAAAGATGTACTTCTGCCAACTTGTAATCTAAGCATCAAATCATTGCTTGGGTGCAATTCAGTAGACGTGATGCCACCAGAGCTTTGCAGTGTGCCCCCAACAGTGTTGTTTATTGTATTTTTAAAAATTTTCCCTACAAAAATTGAAAAAAAATCTTGCATTGCCAGTATCAGAAATTTAAGTTATCAATTAGATAATGTAAAAGGAAAAAAAAATCTTGAAGTAAACTTTAGATTGATTCATTTTATTGAATTAATTTCTGTTACCCAATGGGATTAGCAGGAGCATACTCTATTTCAATTGAGTATTGTCTTTAAGTTCCAGAAATTACTTCAGTACTTTTCTTCAAGGATTTTTAAGGATGAGAGCAAATGAGAAAGGGAAGAGAGCAAATGAGAAAGGAATTTTGACTACTTACAGATGAGGCATGTGAATTCTCTTTCAAAGAGATGATGATGTTAGTAATAAAACTTCTTGACTGTGAGGCCTATCAAGTTAGAGTAGAAAGTACCTCCTGTCAGGTGATTCCTGGTAGCTGCATTCATATCCTGAGCCCAAGGCACATCCCTTATTCTTCGATTTGCAACTTAACTTGCTTTTGCCATAAGCTAAGTGATAGCATATCGCTTCAAATGCATGCTGTGAGTGAGAAATGTGCATGCATAGTGAAGGGCAGCTGATGTACACTGAATTAAGTCACAGTGTGTAAGGAATGGCACATGCACAATCTGAAAGATAGCAGGGTAAGCACAAAAACACTTGTGCTGAAGCATAGCCTGAAGCATCATGTTTGGCTATGAAATCCAATTGTACTAAGAAGTGAAAAAGCAGATCTTGTTCCAGACAGGAGAGAGTACACATTAAAGATGTAGGTCAGAGGGGGAAGCTGAACAGTAACAGCCCTTAAGGATCCCCACAGTTTCCTTCTTGTTTCTCTACTTGCTCATCTTCCAGTCATCCTTCTTTAGCCTCTATCTAGCCTACTATAGGACACAGTCCTCCAGAGTAAAAAGTTGTTAGCATACATGCTTCTTAGCTCACATGAATACAGAAAACCTTTCTGACCTCTTTGCAAGCAGACGAACTTGGAGTGCTGTTAGGCCAGCTGGCTGAGACCACTTCAAGGTTTGACCCTCATGCCTGTAGGCATGGGCATAACAGCAGCAGGAGGTCCATCAATCCCAGTGCACCTCTGCTGGGCAACTGCAGTATCTGTGCAAGAATGGTACTGTTTGCAGTAAACAGAATTTGTGACTCATTAGTCTCTTCTGTTCTGTTTCAGATCTTCTCAGGCCTCCTAGTAAACCTCCCTTCTGTAATGGGCTGGCTGAACTGGCTCAAGTACTTCAGCATTCCCCGATATGGACTCACTGTGAGTAGCAAGCAGCACTGGTCTCCTGTGACTAATGTAGCCCCACTGCTGCTTCCTTGAGAGGTTTTGAGTATAAATGAAGTTCTTTCAAAAGTCAGATTTGGCATCTTCCCTTGCATGAACATGGTAAAAGAACAACAAATCAGACAACCCCCAGAAGGAAGCAGAAATTAATCTCTGTGTGAGAGGTGGAAGTCTCAGAGACTGAACAAATCTTTTGTGCTGTTTGGACAGCAGCAGAGTGAGCTGTCCAGTGAGGCACTAATTCCTAATCTGAATAGTCGATCCCTATGGTTTTAGAATAAAATTAAATCTTGTATGGCCTCTCCAGGGTCTGCTGTTTGGGTAGCAAGTTTTATATTAATGATTGCCCAACTGGTTAAAGAATTTAGCACAATGCCAGTGTTTTGTGTGGCTCCCTTTGAAGTGAAATATGACTTACTGCCATTTCTAAACAATAAGGAGCTGGGGTAGCAGAAAGCTAAGGGTGCAGCTGCTTGAAACAAAGTAACTCATGACCCCAGGTACAACTACATGTTGGGCAAGGAAGAGATTCAGAGCAACCCTGTGGAGAAGGACTTGGGGGTGGTGGTCAAAGAGAAACTGAACATGATCCGGCTTCATTGTGTGCTTGCAGCCCAGAAAGCCAACCATATCCTGGGCTGCATCAAAAGGAGCATGACCAGCAGGTCGAAGGAGGTGATCCCTGATCTACTCTGCTCCCTGCCCCTCAGTAGACTGACTCAGATGAAAGTGGATAAACTGGAACTCGTTGCTGCCAAGACCAAAACCCATGACTGTATCATTGAAATGTAACTTTGAATCCAAAGACTTATACACCAAACCATCCTGCATGTGAAATTTAGACCAGTTCCTCAGAAAGGCAGTAGTTAAGAGCTTCAAACCAAAAAGGAACATAAACATACAATTCCAAGAATAGTGATAAGTGTCTTCTAATAATCAAGTTAGTTTAAGGTGTTTCAGTTTTAGCTTTCCAAATCACTAACTGTAAAAATGCAATGTCTGCCTCTTTTCCTAGGCTCTTCAAGTGAATGAGTTCAGGAATCTCTACTTCTGTGGGGAGAAGAATCCAAATGTTACAGTGCCTGCAAGCAGTTGTCCCCCTGATATCTCAGGAGAAATGTAAGTCTCTAACTCATGGTGGCCTCAATGGTGATGACTTGCTTAAAGAGAAGTCTGACTGTTCGAAATATTTATATTATTCACAGAATAACCACTCACAGGCCAGTCTCAATAAAAAATCCCAAGATAATGCATTTTAGAATTATGTAGTAAAACTTCATAAATACCCAACAGTGAAGTAAGGATGAAACTTTAGTCCTAAAAGTAGGCAGATGAGCAAAATTAAATTTTGGGGTTTTTAACCTAGCCCTATTTTATCAGTTTTCTTAAACAAATGCAGGGTCACTTAGCAAAGGAAATGCACTGTGTTGACAACTACAAAGTTGTTGGGAAGCAGTAGACCTGTGATCACAAACATGCTTGTAAATATTAACCTCGCTCCAGATAGGAGAATACCAAGGTATCTATCTCCCAGTGCTGCTGCCCCATTTGGAATACTCTTTGACTATTGATACCTTAAGCTGTAGCAATAAAAGTATTTTGTGACCCTAACTATTCTATGGTTCTATGATAGAGAGCTGGCAAACTGAGGTTATTGCAGGGAACAGTGCTGGAGTAGTGTTTCCACAGCTTTTGGACCCCAAACTGATGCTATGGACCTCTACTGTTTGTTCTGTGAAATTAATGCTTTTGTACTTACCATGGTTTAATGTGGTGCTGAGGTTTACTCATAAGTTGCCAGCTATCTATAAACAACAATTAGGATACTAGTGAAAAAAATTATGAGAAAGAGAAAACTAGATTTGTCCCTTAAGCTTATTTTTGTAATGATAGGTTATGAAGTTGAGAGACTTAACATGAGCCAGCAGTGTGCGCTCGCAGCCCAGAAAGCCAACCATATCCTGGGCTGCATCAAAAGGAGCGTGACCAGCAGGTCGAAGGAGGTGATCCTGCCCCTCTACTCTGCTCTTGTGAGACCTCACTTGGAGTATTGTGTGCAGTTCTGGTGTCCTCAAAATAAAAAGGACATGGAACTGTTTGAACAAGTCCAGAGGAGGGCCACGAGGATGATCAGGGGACTGGAGCACCTCCTGTATGAAGACAGGCTGAGAAAGTTGGGGCTGTTCAGCCTGGAGAAGAGAAGGCTGCGTGGAGACCTCATAGCAGCCTTCCAGTATCTGAAGGGGGGCTATAGGGATGCTGGGGAGGGACTCTTCATTAGGGACTGTAGTGATAGAACAAGGGGTAATGGGTTAAAACTTAAACAGGGGAAGTTCAGATTGGACATAAGGAGGAAGTTCTTTACTTAAGGGTGTTGAGGCACTGGAATGGGTTGCCCAAGGAAGTTGTGAATGCTCCATCCCTGGCAGTGTTCAAGGCCAGGTTGAACAGAGCCTTGGGTGACACAGTTTAGAGTGAGGTGTCCCTGCCCATGGCAGTGGGATTGGAACTAGATGATGTTAAGGTCCTTTCCAACCCTAACTATTCTATGATTCTATGAAGTTACTCTATTTCTGTCCTGTTTTGCAGTTGAGGTTAAAGGAATCTTTGTGGGACAGGAATAAAAATAACTACCTGAAGACTTGCACCACATAGTATTACTAACTTGTAGCCCATGCTCTTCTGCAGGTGTTCTGGTGAAGCATACCTGTGCAGCCAAGGAATTGTACCTACCAACTGGGCAATGTGGGAAAACCTAGTGGCTCTCTTCTGTATGACTGTTATCTTCCTTATCATTGCCTATGCAAAACTCCGTTTTATGAGAAAGTTCACATAGACTTCTGTGTTGCCTTGCTTGCAGCTTCTCTTGTCTTAAAACTGCAAAGCTTGTTATAGCCTACTGGAAGTTGCCAAAAGATTTCAACTGACTTTATTGAACTTCAGACAGGAACCCAGTCTTCTTGTTTCTGGAGCATGATCTCCATGTGATTATGTGATTTTGGTTTTTAAAAAGAAATGCATTGATGTACATCACATAAATTACTTTTTGTAAGAGAATACAATTCTTGTAATTCCTTATGTACATATCAAACTGTATATTGTAAAGCATTATTCTTCTGTGGCCAACTTAAATAGGAAATGTTCAAAGGGAAATGTGAGCTTCTTCATCACCATATACAGGTGGTATAAGGTGGTGATGGTGTTTATGCATTGATATGCTGCCCCTTGATAGTGCCCATCACACCTAAGAGCCAGAGACCATTCATAGCATGCTGGAAATGCATTTGAGTTTGAAGTCAATACAGGGAATGAGCACTCCTTGCCAAGCAAAACCAGTTATATTTCTAGTAGCTTCTCACTGGAAGCTACTTGCAGAAACAACTTTTGCTTGGCTAAAAGTTAAACTGCAGTGGTAGACAACATTTTGCCTAAGACGAGTGAGTTTTGTTGTAAACAACAAACCACCCCCCCCCGCCCCCCAACCCAACCCAAACAACCCTCCCTGAAAACCCAACAACAAAAAAATGTACATTTTCTTCTTAAAAGGAGAGAAGGGAATTCACTTCCATTTTTTTTTTCTTCCAATAAAAATTTATATACTTGGCAATGGCACACCGTAATGATTACCGACACTGTGTATATATAGTACTACTTACACCATGCACTGAAAAAGCCCATGTAGATACTGCTGTGGCAATCTACAGCAACACTTACTGCAGTCGCCATGGAATAGATTGTAGCATGCCAGCAGTTGTCTCCTCACCACATTATTAGCATCACGGCCCCTTCTAACCTGCAGTAAGACCCTCAGATGCAAGTGAACCAGTTAAGCCAAAAGAAAACATCCTCAAACACAAGGCTAAAGGGCTTGCTTGTGAGGGCTGCACTAGTGCGCAGCGGTGAAAGTGCTTCTGGTACTCTTGCTATTGCAGTCGTTGTGTTATGAAGAGTGTTATGAAGAGGGAAATGTACTGACAGCACAGCCACGTCGAGCACACGCCATTCTCCTTCTGAGCTGCTTCAACTGCCTTGCGCACCCTCCAAACCGCTCCTGTGCGCGGTACTGAAGGCCACCCCTTACGATGCAGCCAGGAGGTGGGACAGCCAGCCCCAGACCTACGCGCTTACCATCCGCCAAGCACCAGATCCACGCGGCCGTGTACGCAGCGGGCTGGGCGGTGTAGTACCACCCCCGACGGACGGGGCCGAGCATGCGCCGCGGGGCCTGGCGGCGGGCCGCGGTTTGCGTGGGGTCCAAGGCGGAAGCGGGCGCTGCGTGAGGGGGCCTGTCCCCATGGCGACCGCTGCGGAGGGGCTGCCGGAGGCCGGTGCGCAGCCCGCCAAACGTAAGGGGCTGGGGGAGCCGTCTCCGGGTTCCCCCCTCAGCCGCATGGCGGTGGCCGGGCCCTGCCAGGCCGCGGCCCTGGCCCGGTGAAGCAGCAGGCGCCCCGCGGAGGGAAGGGTGGGGACCGGCTGCGGGGCGGGCTCGCTGTTCGCCATTCTCGGCCCTGGAGCCCTGCGGCTGCGTCCCCCCGGGGGCTCACCGCGTGTGTCTGCCGGCGGACGCTGCGGGGCTCGGGGCTGCCGACCAAAGAAGGAGCAACCTGTCGGGTTGAGGAGGAGGTGCTGAGCTGCTCCCCCGAGGAGCAGAGCAGGGGCAGGTTGTGTAGTAATGGGTTTGGAGAAGAAAAGCAGTGATCGTTGCTTTCTGTAGGTGGGGATCTGTTGTAGGTCTTCGTGAAACGGACTGGGGGGTGCTTTATTCTGATTCAGTGACCAGAAAAAAACATCAGTAAGATTGTGCACAAAGTCAGAAGTTATCCGCAAATTCTTTTTCTGTTGTATAAGCACAGGAGAGGGCTGCTGCTTGCAAGTTCGGGTGCCTGTCCCTTAAATGCTTCTCAAAGTATTTTGTTGAAACTATCTTGCTGCTACTTCAGGGAAACTGCCTAGGTTTGTTATCCTTTAGTCTGAAGTACACAACTTACATGGCAAGTAGCTATAGTCAGTTTGAAGGGGAAAAAGTATTTAGGACCATTAGTCTGTATGGTGTGTTTCTGTACCTGCTACCTTTCGCCTAATCTTGCAACGTCTGTACACTGATCAGAAGAGCCTGCTGTTGAAACAGCGGAAGAAGCTAAGGAACCAGCAGAGGCAGACATCAATGAACTCTGTAAAGACATGTTCAACAAAATGGCCACTTACTTAACAGGTGAACTGACAGGTAAGGCACAGCAGTACTGACCTGCAAGTAAGTTTTTGTTTCTTTTCATTTTCTTTTAAAGAGATCTATTGTGTAGTTTGTCTAAAATGTACCTATTTAGATCATAACTTGCAAGACTAGCAGTTTAAGTCTGGCATGTTGATCTTAGCGTTGTCAGTACTGTAGCAGTTATATTAATGAAGTCCCAGAATAGCACAAATATTTTTCAAAAGAATTTAGTAAGATATCGGCAACTTAAAAAAATAGTATCTTTTTAGTCTTGGAGAAGATAGTACATGGAAAACCAACCAAACAAGAGGTCTCGGTTAAGAAGGACTAGGGGAGGAGCAGAACTGAGAGTGGAATGCATGCATGTATTTTGTTTCGAAGTGAGAGCAAGGGTCACGCACGTTTTCCAACATTCATGGTTTATTCTGAGGTGCTGTGCAACATTAACTGGACGAAGTAAACTGCTCAACGAGTCTGTGGGCTCTATAGGCTCTAATTTTGAAAGCAGGCCACAGAACTAATTTGCCTGGACTTGGAAAAGTATATGGTACAGACTACCAGTCTGTATTTGTGCTCTCAATTTTGTAAATGTAAGTTTAGCTAACAGAATAAGAATAGAAATATGATGAATTAGTCTATTTTTCTCTTAAAAATAAAATTGCAAGTGAATAGGTATTTATTAGTCCAGTTGTTTTTTTTCAATTAAATATCATCTCTCTTTCTCTAGAGCATTATACTAATACCCATATTATCATCTAAACTATTCTTTGTTACATTTCGCTATTGGTTTGAAATATCTTGTCCTGTTGAAGAGTCTGCACCCAATTCGCACTGCATCGACTTTTAATTAAAATAAACTTTGTTTTTTTTAAGCCACCAGTGAAGACTACAAACTCTTGGAAAACATGAATAAGCTGACTAGTTTGAAGTACCTAGAAATGAAAGATATTGCTATAAACATCAGTAGAAATCTGAAGGATTTAAATAAAAAATGTAAGTAAACCAAATAAGGTAAGGGTGTAATAAATAGTACATTTGCTTGGGAAGTGAAGCATTTAAGAGTCAGTTCACACTCCATTAAGTGCTGAAGCAAAGAAAACACTGAAATAGACATACTGCTATACAGTGCCAATCTTGTATATTTTTTTACAGCTATAGACTACATAGACTAGTATAAGAGAAATTATATCTGATTTTACGTCCTGTTTTATTCCAAGTTTTGGATATGATAGGAAATAACACTTCTCTGATTCATGTTGTATTGTTACTTGTGTTGAGTCTAGCCAATACCCTTAAACTTTCCATACTTTCCTGGAAGAAGGCTGACTGTATCACTGCTTGATTTTGGGGCAGGGGAAGGAGGAAGCTTTTAAATTGTTCTGTCAGAAGAATGTAATAAGAAATTCTTGTGTTTCAAATGTGAAATGTTTCTTGAAAGTGAATTACTTGAGAAATGACAGAAATGATTTTTCTTCTTTTTCAAGATGCTGCTCTTCAGCCATATCTGGAACAGATCAACCTAATTGAGGAACAAGTTGCAGCTCTGGAGCAGGCAGCTTATAAATTGGATGCGTATTCCAAAAAACTTGGTAACTGTTGTCCTCTACTATTACTGTGTAGCAGCATAGTCTCTCGAAAGGGGGTTTAAAAAGACAAAGTAAACTCCTCTGTTTAATAAATCTTAGCTGCAGAGCTGACTGTGCTGCTTTTGAGCAACGAACATTGTATATGAAGTAGTAAGCCTTGGGAAAAGATTAATATAACAAGTTCTATGGAGGTGGACTAGTCGTAGGTATTACAGAACTACAGATTATTAGTGAGGCTTGTTTTCTCTTTTACAATATGCACTGACTGAAATTTTAAAGGCAGATGTTTAATCCTGCAAATAGAGGGATTCATAAAGTTCCACCAAGCACCCAAGTCCTCTTGGTTTAAATCAGTATTAGTTGTCTGACTTAAGAACCTTAAAAATTTTGTTGCATAATTATACTTGCCTAAATGGTTTAGTAATAAATCATCCTGAGTGATACTGTAATTTAACTTGAATTTTAAGATGTTTAACAGCTTACAGGATTCAAAGCTTTTGGTTATCCAGACCTGAATAATTGTTGTCTTTTCTTCTGCAGAAGCCAAGTACAAAAAACTGGAGAAACGGTGAAATTACAACAGTCTTTAAGTTGGAGTTGGGCTATGAGTCAGACTGATTTCTCTCTAAGTTACACAATAGCAATTCTGTATGTTGACAAGGATTTGGTTACAGCTAACATCAAAGCTGATAACTTTTTCTATCTATTGAATACAGTAAGCTGTATTCAGGCTTAAGGCTGAATAATATTTTCCTCTTCTCAAGAGGTTCTGTTGCCTTAGTTGTTCTGCAGTGAAAAGTAGAAGCCTGTTCCTAACCGCTATGTTGATACTGGCTGTGTGTTAGACTGTTTCATGTGGGACATAGGACTATCTAGGAAAAGCCCTTCATAACCTATAAAGACCTTATCCCTTAGTAACAGCAAGACCTAAACTTCATTTTTAAGTTCACTGAGCTCTGTGTTGAGAAGATACCTGGGCCTTTGGAGTTACGAGCATGGTATTGAGAACGCTTCATTTTGGTATCCACCTTTATCTGTTTAAAATAGAGAGACTAATTATTATAAATTTACAATAAAACAACTTGCTGCATTTGTCTCTCATGAATCACAAATTCCTGTTGGAAAGATTATGTAACGTGTCTTTCTTTTTTTTTTTTTTTTTTTTTCCAAAGGATCTGTTAATAAAGACAAACTCCTTCCAGCTACTGGAGATCATAGAAAAGAACATGTTTTAAACTCTGTGTCAAGTATTCCTGCAATTACATTCTTTTACTGTCGGGACCTCAGGTGAAGTGGCAAGGAGTATTGCTTTATCACATGCTCCTCTTACTTAGCAGATCTTTACTAATGAATTCTGATCCTAATAGTTTTTGAAGAGGCATGCCCAGCACAGAAAGCTTCTGAACCAGATTAGCAGTGCTCCACATTGCTAATTTAGAAGAGCCCTTCTTACTGAACAGTTATTTCAAGTGGACTTTTTTATCCATACCTACTACTTCAAGCTGTCTTTTGAGTGAGTTGCAGTGTAGGATAGTACAAATGCTGATATAGGAAAGAAGTAGTTCAAAGTTCCTACAGGATGTTGAGAAGAATGTCTATTCAGGTGCCACTGTGCAGATCATAATGCTGTCAGCCAGTATACAGCCACTGTAAATAGGCAAGATGGACACTTCCCTAGTGGTGCTTAAAAGCAGTGAAGCAAAGATGACCTTTGAGAGCCTTCACCATCACTTTTAAAATATTTAAAATAGAAAGTACTATTCTGTGTGGCCTTGATGTAGGAATTGAGAGAAGGTTGAGTTCACTTTGAAGAAAGGACTTTTTGGAGTAGGCATCTTTAAAGAACAGGATTGTCTCCCAGAGTTATCTACCCATTTGCATCTGTATTGCTTTTATCCATAGTTAACTCACAGATAATTTTTCTGCCTGTGGAAACAAATTAGTCATTAGTATTACCAAAGCAACATCCTCCAACCCAGCAGGAAAGGGTACCAATAGATGAGTTACTACTTCTGTGTTGGAGGCAATGATACCATGTAGAATGGCAGCCTGTTTTAAAATCTGAGAGATCATCATCTTTCTGAGGATTCATGCTGTGTTTGCAGTTCTGGACAAGAGGATCTAGCCAGCCAGATCTGAAAACTTCCTGCCCAGAAACTAGTTTGAATGATAGCCTGAACAGTAGCCTGATTGGTAATCTCTGATGCTGGAAAGTGGTACCACATGTTAGATAATGTAGAAGTCCTGTTTTTCCAGTGTTTCATGCATCTGTAGATAATACAAGAGCTAAATGTGACAAAGCCAAACTCACCAGTGTGTTTGATAGTATCATCCTTTCTCTTTGTGAGTGTGGAGGAGAATAACAGATGTTTGGCTGCTGATACAAAAGCTTGAGGGTGCTGCTCAGAGCTCTTCTGTTCCCTGAAAGAATGAGGTTTTTCATTATAGTATGTAGCACCTGCTTGTGGCTGGGAGCTTAGTCCCTGAATCCCTCTAAGTCCCTTTCTGGCCCCTACCTGCCTTTAAGAACAGAAAAGCTGCTGACTCGCATTAGGTTGGAAATGGTTCTGGAGCTGACTGGCCATTGGTTGTTCTAGGACAAGATCACTAATCTTGAAATCAGAGAAAGCCTAGGGAATCTTTGATTCCCAGCTGCTTCTGGGAAGATAGTGCTAGATACACATAGTGGATGCTGGCATACAAAGGAATTCTTCTGCACTGCAGGGATGCAGCTGGCCCCGCACTCTTGTCTACATAGAGATGCCCAGATGAAGGGGTGGCAGAGTTGTGTCCCAAGGAATTGCAATGGAGAGCTGGCCATCTGCTGTCTAGAGAACTGTGATCATCTCCATGTGATAAAAATATGAAGCCCTAAGTGCCAGTGACTTGTCCTGTCACATGGCAGCAGGCCAGTTAAGTTTGAATCACGGCATATAACCTGCAAATCAAGTATTGAACACAGAGTGGTATGTGGCCTGGACATCTCCATGCTCTAGTAGCAGTATACTGTCACTGCAGTTGAAAGTCCACTTCCTTATTGGGTGTGTGCTATATGCTCACTCCATGCTCTAGTGGCAGTATACTGCCACTGCCGTTGAAAGTCCACTTCCTTATTGGGTGTGTGCTATATGCTCAGACCCTCAATGAGACACAGACTCTACAGAGCCAAGCTGGGTATGGAACTGGGTGCATGGTAGTCCTGCTGTGTCTTAAGGTAAGTCCCAGTCAGCTTCCCTTTTACTTAACACCTACTGTCCACATTCTAGTTGGGATGCCAAAACTCAGTTCCATAGTAAGAAGGATTTGCTGTCACTGGGATCGTAACAGCAGCCTTGCTGTGTAAATTCCTGAAGCGGCCCAGAACAGCAGTCTGGCTCCCCTCTGTGTTAACAACTTTAGCACTTCCAGCTGACTTGGACCCAGTAGGACACCTTTTCATCTTGAGGCCATGGGGAGGCACATAATAGTGAAGGTGTTTCAGGGCTGCTTGTCTTTCTTAAAAAGAGGAAACAGTTATGTGCCTCACCCTTCTCAAGCATGGTTTAATATACCAAGCTCATCCTGTGGCAGCAAGACTTTACTTCCATAATGTGTGCCTGGGGCATGCTAGGTTGCCAAAGGCAATTATGGACATCACAGCAGTCCTGTAGGAAGCTTTCCTAACACAAAATTTAGATATGAGAATTGTAAGGGGCAAACAGAAAGGCAGAAAGGCAAAAGATAGGCTGGTGCTAGCTAAGCAAGAACATGTTCTCAGAGGCACTAGGGCTAGAGTTTTTTCCTCTGCTCAGGAATGAACTGGTAGTTTGTGATTAAGCAGATTGTGACTGTACAGAACACCACTGGAGAACATGCATACTAGCTGTAAGCCCTAATTACCACTTCTCAGGTCTGAAGGCAGAGGATCCTGTCAGTGTAATAACTAAAATTGGACTGATGCCTTCTAAGACAGCATCCATGCAGCTGTTGTTAACAGGTATTGTTCCTCACCCCTCAAGGCCAAGGGGATTCAGGAGACTGAGTGACTAAGTGGGTTGATAAATACAATCACATGAAGGTAAAACCATTATCTCTCTACTTGCCTCACCTGGAGAATGCTCAGTCTGCATGAAGCTCCTTGGCCTGCCCCATCCCACCTCTTCATAGTCAGAGGTACAGTGTGTGGTTTGTATGTTTATAACAAGCCAAAGAGCAGGCTCAAGAATAGGTGCCAATCCTGTTTGGATCTGGTTTTGTAGAACTGCTGGCTTAGCCATATGTTGTTTTAGTCATCTTCTTTGAGGAAGAGGTCCACTCACCACATACCACACAACATGCTGTTGGAAGGTCTAAGAATCTGTGTGATTGGGGCATAGAAAACGTCAGAATTTGGTATTTGTCTGCTCATTGTCTTTCTTTGCTAGGATTGCAGGAAGGCCACAGGAGGGCGATGTGTCAGCAGAGAAAACTGCTTCAAGAGAAAGCCATAAGGGCAGATTAAGGACGAAATCCTGCTCCTGTTCAAAAAGTTACTTTTCTGTGTGTAAGAAATACAGCGCTATTTCAAAACTACAAAGATGAAAACCTCCAGGAACTCTGAAGACGGGAATCCATCTAGCCATGCATTGCCATCAAGTGCTTAGTGTTTTCAGGTAAGAGAGCTAAGAAATAGCAAATTCCTGCATAAACTTTTGAGTATCCAACCTCCACGAAGGAGAAATGGGAATGAGAGCTTGTTCCACAAGTGACTATTTACTGGGAGGAAATTTTAGGTACTGAGTACTTGGCTGGTTGGAGGATTGTGTGACAGGGGCATCCCAATCAGGCTGAGAGCTTTCAGCTGTGTTCCCAGTTTTGTCTCTGAGTAAGTATTCCCCTCTCTGCCTGACAGCCCTCTATGTCACTGGTAGAATCCAAATCACAGCAAGGATGGCACGTCCTTTGGATAGCAGCACCACAGAAGAGACATAAGTAGGTGTGTGTGAACAGCATTATATTGAGGAAATATGTAGTCCAAAAGCAGAAGCACAACTTGGTTACTGCTTGGACATTTCACCTGGAGAATCCATGAGAAGTTTCAGAGGAGGTAGAGAGGTATAGGAGGAGGCTAAATCTCTATCATTTCTCTTCTGCAGCATTTTCTGGTGGAAAATACAATAAGAAAGTAGCATGTGCTTGAAGGGAAGAACAAGGGAAAGAATAGAGGAAAGGGAGGGCTGACAGATGAGAATTAAGGGGCAAGGTATCTCATCAAGTGATCTATGCAACTGCTTTTGAGCTGAAGCAGTTCTTGAGGACTTGGCCTGCAGCTGCAAACCAGGGGTAAAAATCTTCTGGTTCAATTCCAGAAGAGGATTTTCTCCCCAGTACCTCAGGACAGTTCTGCCCAGCTGCTTTAACAGGTCATTCTGAAGTCATCCACCTTTCAGAACAGTACTTTGTGGAGATGCCCACAGTCTGCAGAAAGGGCTTTTAAATCACTAGTAGAAACTGCGACATGTCCAACAGCTGAAAAACAGCTCTTCTAGAACGGAGTATACTTTTTAACCTGGAACTCTTTGTGTTCAATAGAAATGTTAAAAGATACCCAATGGGATGATAATCACAAGTGTATATAATGGCCTGAAGATAAATACATTATTGTATGTGTAGCATCCCATCAGAGGACAAACGTACAAACACAATGTAAGTAATAAGTGGAAGACAAGCATAAATGCAAGGTTTATTAAAGATTAATGTTTGTTCTTTCTTTCTGGTACTGCGGTAGACAAGGTTGACCTTAGAAAAGATAACAAAGAGTTAAAAATGAAGCAGTTCATCCAAGTTTGTTGGCAGCAAGTGATTTTTTTCTAACCAGTATGTTTTTACTGTAGACTTCATAAAGTAAGCCTTCCAGGATGCAACTTTAGCCCTTCCTGATCCCACATCCCTGTTCTGCGTTGCAATGGAACCCCTGGGAGCCACAGTCATTTTCTTGCTGGTTTGCATTGTCCGCCACCTTGTCTGTTCAGAGGTGTCTGAAACAGGGAAGCTACCTCCTGGGCCATTTCCTTTGCCCCTCATGGGAAACATGCTGCAGCATGAAGCAAGGGGATATAACTTAAAAGCTGGGTTCTTTTTTGGTATACTGTTTCACCTCAGTAAGAAGTATGATTCTGTGTTCACAGTATGTTCAGACTTGGTGTGTCCAGTGGTGTTGTATGGACCTTATGCTGTGAAAGAAGCTCTGACTGATTGACAAAGGCATAGAATTCAGTGGAAAAGAATTTATACCAGTCTTCCAAAAGTTCTCCAGAGGAACGAATACTTTTCTGAGGTTCTTCCTAGGTAGAGGTGTTCTTTGGGAAGGGTGTAACTGAGAAGTCAGAAGTGGGAAAAGCTAATGTTTCATTTAGCATAGGAGCAAAGTCTGGAAGAATCTGGAATTAAATGGTCCTAATCTCAGCTGTTGTAGATGATAGTTGTTTTATCTTTTAAGATCTGGGTTATGACCTAGAGAGCAGATGGCTGTGGGCGAATTCTCACACAGCTTTCCGCCCTTCTATGGGTATGTCATCCCAGTGGGACAGGTACATCCTAAGATAGCCAGGATTACTTTTCACTGGGGGCCATTGCACTCCCTCTTTCTCCCTCCCTTCCTGAACAAAGAAAGTTTGGGCAAGCTGCCATAAAGAAAGCAGGCATCTCTCTGATATGATAGCAAGTTAAAGAATATAACTTAAAGGCATTGCATCACGAGTAGTTAAAGACAGCAATGCAATGCAGACATGATACAGGAAATCCATACAATAAATTAGTATGGACTGCTTGGAATTTGAAATATAATTAAAAATGAAAATGAGAATCAATGTGAGAAGAGTGAATAACTACAAATTTAAAGTTGCTTTGAAAGATGCTAAAAAGCATTTAACCTGGGAGTTATGGCAAGAAACATTTTCTATCTTACAGAGGTGAAATTTCATCTGAAGGGCAAAAGGCAGTGGAAAGACCAGTTATTTCTGCCTTCTGAAATTTCTTACAATTACTGTTCCCTGGGCTGTATAAGTGTTGAAGCTTAAATGTCCATATTGGTTACTCATGCTTCTAATCTACAGCATATGCAGTCATTTTCATCTATTACCTAGGGGTTATCATATGCAGTTTCCTGTAGAAGAGGCCACATTTTAGCCTATGAAGAGTTCAGATTAGCCTGAATGGCTCTCGGAGTTTATTGGTTCTTGCAGTATGTGAGCATAGGACAGGAAGGTTTAAAGGTCATAGTTTTTAGGGAATTAATCCCCTTATGCAGGGTTTTGGGGTTTTCCCCTTAGTTTTCAAGTAGTATTTCAGACAGCTGCAAATGAAACACATCAGGAAGATGGAACAGGGAGTCAGCTGGAACAGAAATTAGATGCTGCAACCTAGGCAATAAAATGGTTATCTGTCATTTAACACCAGTTCTTGATCTGGAAAATGAGTAACCAAAGTGTCCTCATGTGCGTGAGAGGCTGTTAAGAGAGCCACACATTGCAGCAGAAAAGCTATACTCCTTGGACTGACAGTCTTCAGTGAAAGAAAGAAGCCAAATGAAGCAGACTCCATATTAGAGTTTGAAAAGCTGAAAGCGCAAGTGTTAAATCTCTCCATGAGTACCTTGACTACAAGAAAGTTGGAACCTTTGCTCTGTGTTTCTCTATTGGAGGTGTGTGAGTGTGTATCCAACAGCACGGAAGATTGCAATATTCTCAAATATTGAGAATTATGGTTATGACTCATGTGAAAAACATCTCTGGTGCATTTTTGTGCCGAACAGAAGCCCTGTTTAGAAACATGAGTACCAAAAGCAAAAGCTCTTCCATGTTAATCAGTAATCCAAAAGAGAACTTCATCCTGAGTGTAATGCAGCTCTGGTGAGCCTCAGTGCATTCTATGTGATTGTCCTGGGTTCAGCAGTAGCAGTCAAAGTGCAGTGTTTTGACTTTCAGTTGATAACAATGATGTTTTGGTTTGGCCAAGGACTTTGTGAGCCTCATGTCTGCCAGGGAGGAGGGGAGGCCAGGAGGAAGCAGAGACAGGACACCTGACCCAAACTGACCAAAGAGGTATTCCATACCACAGCACGTCATTCCCAGGAGGTAACTGGGAGTTAGCTGGAAGGGCTGGGAGACTGCAGGAGGTATCGGTCAGAGCTTGGTCGGGCTAGGGGGGGCGAGTTATCGGTCGGCTGGTGGTGAGATGATGTATTCTCTTCCCTTGTTATTTCCTTTATCATTATTATCACTGGTGGTAGCAGTAGTGATTTGTGTTATACCTTAGTTACTAAACTGTTCTTATCTCAACCCGTGGGAGTTGTGAGTCCCTCCGGGAGCAGGGGGAAGTGAGCGAACGAGTTACCTGACTGGGTTTAAACCACGACAGTGATACAAAGTCACTTTAAACTCTTGGGTCTCCTGACAATAACATATATAGCTTAACATGCTACTGCTGAGCACTGACATTACAAGAGGTCAAAATAGAGGCCCTCCTCTAATCTCAAAGCTCACTTCATGTCATGGTGGAGTCCCTGGGATCTTCAGGTGTTTTCTTGCTGATTTGCAATGCCTGCCTCCTTGTTTTTTCAGCATGGAACAGGAAGGCTGTCCCCGGGCCCATTTCCTTTGCCTATTTTACTCAAGGCACAGCTGAAGAGGAAGTATGGAGTGCCTTCTTTTTTCTATTAGAAAGAAGACTTGGAAAGCTGTAGGGAATGTGATTAAGTAGGAAATGCCAGTTCTACATCTGTACCTGTATGCTTGGCAACTCATGTAAATTATTTTTCTTTATTTTGCCTGTGTGTAAGATTGCTATAGTGATCTTTACATACTTCATAAAACAATGGGAAGATGCAAGCTGCTGTTCAGCTAGGAAATGGCATTTGGAGGATCCAAGTATTTGATTTGCCCTCTCTTGCCACAAAGGTGAGCTCTGTAAGCACAGCTGGGGTTCTGGTAGGTGTTGTAGGGTCAGTCCAGCCTTCGCCCACATTGTTACTGACAATGGAAGTTTTGTAGGTTGTTGGCCAGCTCAGTCTTCAGTCCATAATATGTTTCATATAAATGAGTGAAATAAAACAGATATGTACAAGACATTTGGGATTATAGGGTTTGTAGAAGCAGGTTTTTCACTAAATGGTGTTCTTCTGTGTCGTGGATTAAGCCCAGCCGGTAGCCCAGAAACCACGCAGCCTCTCGTTCACTCCTGCTTCCTCCCCCTGCTCCCAGAGGGATGGGTGGAGAATCAGAAGAATGTAACTCCCATGGGTTGAGATAAGAACAGTCCAGTAACTAAGGTATAACACAAATCACAACTGCTACCACCAATAATACTAATGATAAGGGAAATAACAAGGGAACAGAATACAACTGCTCACCACCTGCCGATGGATACCCAGCCCGACCTGAGCTGTGATCTAGCATTTCCAGGTAATGTGGGGAGTGAAGGCAATCAGATTTGCAGGAATAACCCAGACTGTCTTCCCCAGCAAATTCTTCATGTGCACCACAGGAACTTTATCCCCTTCTACATTATGTAAAAGTTCCGACTGGCCTGGGCCACCCCTGTTGGCAGATCCTCTGGTGTTGACCAGCCAGGTGGCTTTCGGTAAATAAGTATCCCAATGTTTGAAAGTCCCACCACCCATTGCTCTCAGTGTAGTTTTTAACAGCCCATTGTACCGTTCGATTTTCCCAGAGGCTGGTGCATTGTAGAGTATGTGATATACCCACTCAGTGCCATGCTCTTTGGCCCAAGTGTCTATAAGGTTGTTCAGAAATCAGTCCCATTGTCTGACTCAGTTCTCTCTGGGGTGCCGTGTTGCCACAAAATCTGTTTCTCAAGGCCCAGGATAGTGTTCTGGGCAGTGGCATGGGGCACAGCTGTTTCCAGCTATCCGGTGGTTGCTTCCACCATGCTAAGCACATGGCTCTTGCCTTGGCGAGTTGGTGGGAGTGTAATATAGTCAATCTGCCAGGCCTCCCCATATTTGTACTTCAGCCATTGTCCTCCATACCAAAGAGGCTTTAACCGTTTAGCTTGCTTAATTGCAGCACATGTTTCACACTCATGGATCCACCCCTTGATCATGAGCCCATCTGTATGCTACATCTCTGCTCTGATGGCCTGAAGTGTCATGGACCCACCAGGCCAAAAATAATTCACCCTTATGTTGCCAATCTAGGTCCATCTGAGCCACTTCAATCTTAGCAGCTTTATCCACTTGTTGGTTGTTCTGGTGTTCCTCAGTAGCCCGACTCTTGGGTACATGAGCATCTATGTGGCATACCTTCACCACCAGGTTCTGCGCCCTGGCAGTGATATCTTGCCACAGTGCAGCAGCCCAGATGGGTTTACCTCTGCATTGCCAGTTGCCCTGCTTCCGTTGCTGCAACCACCTCCAGAGGGCATTTGCCACCATCCATGAGTCAGTATAGAGATAAAGTACTGCCCATGTTTCTTGTTCAGCAATGTCCAAGGCCAGCTGGATGGCTTTCACCTCAGCAAACTGACTCGATTCACCCTCTCGGTCAGCAGTTTCTGCAACTTGTCTTAGGGGACTCCATACAGCTGCCTTCCATCTCCAATGCTTCCAAAGCACTGGAGGGACCCACTGGACTAGATACTTGCTCGTACTGTCCCACACACCCTGCCACTCATGGCTGTCCATCCTTGGGGAAAATTTCTTTGTGGTCCTCCTATATCGTTGTCTAATCATAGACAAGACACGAGCAGGAGCCTGCATAGCTTCCATGATAGGAGAAGATTGGGCATTCTTAGGGTGGTGTGTAGACAAAACATGGAGAGCCTATGCAGCAGCAAACTGGCTCCCAGAAAAAGGAGCAGGGTGCTTTCAAGGGCATTGAAAGGATATTCAGGGTCTTTAAATCTTCCAGAATCTACTCCCAGTGTAAACAGTCTGATGGGGGAGCAGAGGGTGTGAGGAAATGTCTCCTTCGTAGGCTGACCACCCGAGGAGGGAAAAACAGATGTGTAATTGCTAAACACTTCCATTATATACCTCCCAATGTATAGAGATGTTGACCACACTGGGCACACATACCAGCCCAGATTCATGGTCAATGAGTCTATTGCATTACAAGTCATTGCCACGAAGTAGAGCGAAACAAGAACCTTAGCCCAGGCCCCCCAGCCAATAAACACTAAAACAGCAAATACTGGCTGTAAGTAAGGTACAATATGCTGAAACTCTGAGATCGAGAGCAACAATTTTGAGAGCCAATAAATCGGCATTGTGACAAGTGACAAGTGACAATCCAAAACAATGAATGGTTATGACATATACGATTAGACACACTGGTTAGATCTGTCATTATCTCAACCCTTTGAGCCCCACGTTGTATGCCAGAAAGAACTGTCGTAGTTTAAGCTCAGCTGGCAACCCAGAACCACGCAGCCACTCGATCGCTTCCCCCCACCCCTTACTTCCCACACACCTGGAGGAGTAAGAGAATCGAAAGAATGTAACTCCCATGGATTGAGATAAGAACAGTCCAGTAACTAAGGTATAACACAAACCACTGCTGCTACCACCAATAAGAGTAATCATAAGGGAAACAACAAAGGAAGAGAATGTAACCGCTCACCACCCGCC
The DNA here is from genome assembly GCF_034315485.1 of Pezoporus occidentalis. Lineage (NCBI taxonomy): Eukaryota > Metazoa > Chordata > Aves > Psittaciformes > Psittacidae > Pezoporus > Pezoporus occidentalis. The sequence continues at coordinate 1,156,210 of NW_026916347.1, forward strand.
GACTGAGACCCAGCCTGACCTGAACAGTGATCTAGCCCTTCTGGGTAACTGCCCCCAGTTTATATACTGGGCATGACATGCTGTGATATGGAATACCTCTTGGCTAGCTTGGGTCAGGTGTCCTGTCTCTGCTACCTCCCGGCTTCCCCTCCTCCCTGGCAGAGCATGAGACTCAGAAAGTCCTTGGTCAGAGTAAACATGACTGAGCAACAACTAAAAACATTGGTGTTATCAGCGCTGTTCCCAGGCTGAAAGTCAAAAACACAGCACTGCACCAGCTACTAAGAAGGAGAAAAATGACTGCTACTGCTGAACCCGGAACACTGCCACAAGACTGTATTGGTAAAACTCTCAGGATTTGTTACCATTACGAAGTACAGACAGTGTCTATTTGCCTGTGTTTCTAGTTGATGCAAAATTACCTGTGTCTAAGAACTCATTTATGAGAACACAAATGCCTAAATTAGACAGTTCTGTCTCATCAAGGGGTCTGACTGCACAGGCACCACCTTAGATATTTTGAAGTAAAGCAATCTGTCAAAATCCTCACTGAATTGATGCACCTCTATAACAAACTGTTGGCCCAGCTGCCACTGAAAATATATGGACCCAGTCAGAGATCAGTATGATCAGACAAAAGCCATTTATTACAAAGCCTTAACTACTTATATACTTTTCTTACATGCACTTACAGTGATTTGGCATATTTGTCAACAGCTATCTGCTCCTTGTTCTTTGGTGCAGGGGCAGATGGGATGCACAGGTCATAGTAATACAGTTCATGACAAATTCCTTCACCTACTCCAGATGCATTTGGGCAATGTATAAACAGGTATTAGGGTCTGTGTGAAATTCTATACTTTGAATTAAACAAAAAGATCATAGAATCATAGAACAGGCCAGACTGGAAGGGATCTTGAAATATCATCTAATCCAACATTTGTGGGAAAGGCAGCCTACCCGCTGCCTTCAATGGACATTCATCCAAGAGGCACTGACGTAATGCCAATCTGAGCAGTGACAATGCCTGTCAAAGCAGCCCCTAGCAAAGTTCAGGTTCTGCAAACACTCTAATGTGAGAAGAAAACAGATAGGTATTTCAGGGTCAGGTGTGACTCAGTAAAGTTATTCCTTCCTTTAGATCTTGTTAAAAATCAGACTTGGTGCATGTGTTGCAATCACGGCTATGTTTGAGTAATCAATGTTTGCTCTAAAGTTCCCAGCTAATAATTTTAGAGAGAATGATCACTTCCAAAGCTATCTTATTGCCTACCTCCTTTGGTGTACCAGACACACCTTGGACAGTAGTGAGTTCTCAGTGAGCTTAAGGGATGACCCCAGTTCAGAGAGCAATGCTCTGAGACTGCAGACCAGCTGCAGCTTGTTGCCTAGATAGACTGGCTCTGGAGACCCTTACCACTTTTCTTTTCTCCATCCTACTGACAGGTTTCTGTCTCTCTGCTGGTATTCACCCTTCCCAGGACATTTGACTTTCTCACAGCCTTTTCCTATTCCCTCCCCACAGGCTGTTCTCTCCAAACTCTCCAGACAGCTCTCTCAAACTGTGGACAAAACCACCACAAACTCTTCCTCTAGAGCAGCTGATTTGACACCTTTTGTCCTATCATGTGTCATTAATCCAACTTTTCTGTGCCAGACAACACCACACAGCTTCTGGGTAGAGAAGAGGACTAATTACAGGAGCAACTGAGCTGAAGACTCATTTAAAGGGCCAATATTTGTCTAGGATGTTCAACTACTCAGTAGAACAGACCAATCACTGTAGGACCTAATTCCTGTTTTGTAGGTGACTGGGTGTTGTTAATTTCAGTAGAATTGTGTCAGCATGGGTCCTCTTTGGCTCTATAGGAATTTTCCATAGTCCTTATATGGAGAATTTACCAAATTTCAGCTCCCCCTAGTTCTTAGTGGGTACTGAATGCTTAACACCCTTTGACAGAGGAAACATCCCTGTTCTGCCAGTAGATGAATAAAAAGCTCTGCTCAGGAGCCAACACCACATGGATCATTTCTATAGCATTTTGAGTCCCCACCAGAGAACCTGAGAAAATCTAGGGAACACAAAACATGGGTTCCAAGCTTCCAAGAAGGACACATTTTGTGGTGCATTTTGTGAATGTGGGCTATGTATTGCATCTTTGTGCCCCACACCAATTGGGGAACAACTATATACATCCAACTGTCACTGAGTTTGGAGAATATCCTGTCAGATACAGGTCTGGTCCTAACCATCACATAGACGCCTGGCCTATGACATCAGTTGCTAGTTCCAGTCCTCACGCAACTCCTCTGACTTGTCAATGTAACAACAGCAGGCAGAGATCTTAGTCTGCCGCAGGCAGATCAAGAACATTCTAGATGTCACATTAGTTTCTAAAAAGAGATCTAGCAGTAGGTAAGTCCAAGGAAGTGAATACACCATTAGCAGCAGCTAATAACCCATCTGAAACTAGGAGGTTTAAAAAGAAAGAGCACAGCCTGTACCAGAAAGTGTCTGTCTAATTACAATGGGATCTCTGCCTGAACCTGCCAATCGGTCTTGCCTGGTGACATTCTTCCCCAGCACTTTTGTCTTACAGTTACCAAATGAACACAACAGCAGCTTGCATTTCGGGAGCTGAGTAAAAATATGTGGTTCATCCTGCAGGGTTCATGTCAGGAAAGAGCAGGAAAATAATGGCAAATCTCTTCCAGAAAATCACTGGGGAGCTCAGTGGTTAGGATAGAGGTACATGTTTCACTGCCACTGCAAGAAAGGAAGGTGACATTACTTACCACACAGTGCGAGGTCCTGGCAAGTGCCATCAGGATGCCTGCTCCTTCTCTTTCTTATGTCTTCAATATGGATCTTACAGACAGAGTAACACATCCTCCCTCGTTTCTCCCATTGCCAGTTCCTTTTCTTTCCTTCTTCCCTGTACAAAGCCGGATCTCTCTTATGTCAGTATCTGTCTAGGAAAGCAATGGCAAATGCTGGTGTCTGCTAACAAATCCACCAGAGGCTTAGAGCTTGGCATGTATTGCTGTCCGGCCTCAAGTAAAAGTGAACCTGCCATGCAAAACCAAAAGTGCTGAGTGTATCAAGGCAAGAGCTGTGTCTAATGTCACCAAATAGATGGCACAGCCCAGTTCTGTCATTCTTGCTCAATATCAGTAATAGCTGTTCTCTAACAGTGCTGCTGGAGAGCTCAATGTGCCAGGAGGTGGCCAGTAGGAACAATGAGAAAGTCTCAGGCAAGCAGGACTTGAACACGAACTTGTGCACAGAGGGAGCTTCTTTGTGCCCTTCCACCTAAGCATGTATTTAAACCAAGAGGTGATATAATGCAAAGGCAGAAGTACTGAGCACAAGCTAGCAGACCATATCAAGTGGCAGACTTTGCGTGTTTGGGGTCCGCTTTCATGCATACAAGGATAAATGAGGACTCATTAAAACAAACAAGCAAAAAGACAATTGAAACATTAGTGATATGGTGTTGGTGCCAGCACTCAGAACTGTGATTGCCCATGATTACCAGCTCTGTTGGAAAAGAGGGCCTGGTAGGGGAAACGAGGGCTCATCTTGCTGGTGCTGGTATTGTCCAAGTCTGTAAATAGATAGATTTTAATATAATATTGCTGCCCTCTAGTGCTTTGGAAAAGAATTTACCCGCAATTACTAGCCCTAAACACATGCAGGGCAAGGGAAGCATGAGTTTTCCAAGAATGGACAGAAAGCAGGAAAATCATTAGCGAGACCTATAAAGGCAAATGCTAAATATAGATCTGAGTGGATACAAATTCATAAACGGTATAATTCAGGAGGGCATAAATTCATAAAGCTATCAATTATTTTAAATCAGCTACATCATTTTAGAGCACCCCTAGAATCTTGCCCACTTGTGTTTCCAGTATCAGGAGACTAGCAACAAATAGCTTTTCTGCCTTCCCTCTACTGTATCCTGAGGCAAAGGCTGGTAGTTGCTGAAGATAAGGCGGCAATGGCCAATCATCCACAACACTCAAAACTGCTCTTGACACTGAAACTAACAGGTGGTACAGGGACACTCAACATATAGATACTAGATTATCTTCTGACCCCAACGATAACTTCAGGTCAGCAGTCAGAACATCTCTTATGGTCTCTCAAATACACTTCACATACCTCTACATTGCATTGCTGCACCTCTCCTGTGGCTAAGGAAAGCTCATTAAAATAAACTACTTGCAAAATAATCTCTACTCACATGTGCTTAAAAAGACAAACCAAACCAAACCCAAATGAACAAACACTTCAAACACTCTGCTGCTTCTGATTTTACAAGTGATAGCACAGGCCTGTGAGAAGCAGCTGAAAATAATCACTTCAGATCCCTTTCCCCCCTGACCTTCCAAAGCAAGTTATTGCATATCTGTTCAAGTAAAAACAATTACTGTGTTAAAAATCTCTTCACAAAAATGAAAACTGTACATCTGCAGTCTCTGGGGACATCGGACAGAAGCAGCAACACTTTCTTCAGTGTCCCCATGATGTCACTGTATAGGAGAATTAACCTTCCCAGTGTTTGCCAGGCAAAGGCATACTCAGATACTCAGAATTTAATTCTTCAGCAGGTAAAGCTCTTCTCTCCTGCCACTGCTGAAGGCAATCAGCATCTTATCCATTTTTTGTCCATTTGTCTGGACATCTGCAACATCAGCTTTTAATTTGCAAAAAAAACTCTAGCAGTAAGGGAAGGAAATTCAGGTCTTGTTGTCAGATCACAGAATGGACACCCTTGTCGGAGTTTTGCCTCTAGTTTCCAGAGTGGGTATGAACAAATCTCTATAGATTATATTATATATATGTAGTATGGAGTGCCTTGTTCTTTCTCTCCAGTGAGAAGACTTGCAATAGCTGATCTTCTTTGGCATATGGTGAAAAAACAGATGATGTTTTCATATATTGTTCTTTCATTTATATTTCCTTGATTCTATGACATCTGTGGCTTTTGCCTTTGCAATGCCATTCTACCAAGTCGTGGTATATCTAGCATATTAATATATTGAAATGAAAGAAGAAATGCCTGTTTCACATGAACAGCTCATGCCATAAACAGTTCATTGGCAGTTGTAATATTGGCAGTATTACAGATGCTATCTCATTTCACATCACACAGATTCAGTTCTCTGTCTTTACTGTGATCACTATAAATTGTACATCACAGGGAATGTGATTAAGTAGGAAATGCCTGTCCTACATTCGTACCTGTATGCTTGGCAACTCATGTAAACTCTTTTTCTTTATTTTGCCTGTATGTAAGATTGCTATAGTGATCTTTGCATATTTCATAAAACAATGGGAAGATGCAAGCTGCTGTTCAGCTAGGAAATGGCACTGGGAGAATCCAAGTATTTAATTTGCCCTCTCTTGCCACAAAGGAGAGCTCTGTAAGCACAGCTGGGGTTCTGGTAGGTGTTGTAGGGTCAGTCCAGCCTTCCCCCACCTTGTTACTGACAGTGGAAATTTCCAAGGTTTTTGGCCAGCTCTGACTTCAGTCCATAATATGTTCCATATAAATGACTGAAATAAAGCAGATATGTACAAGACATTTGGGATTATAAGGTTTGCAGAAGCAGGTTTTTCACTGAATGGTGTTCATTTGGGATCATAGATAAACAACATTTCAGCATTCTACATCTTTATTTTGCAATATATATTGTAATTTCACAAAACTTCCTTATAATCACAAAGGAGAGCACTCATCTGCCCAGTCATTGTTAAACTCCATCCCCACCATAGGAGACAATATGTACTGGGGCAAGAATACAGAAGATGATCATCTTCTAACAGAAAAATTCCCACTGGTTTATGCTCTGCAGTACGAACAGGTCATGAACAAACTGAAAATATAGAAGAGAGAGATACCTGAAGTAGGGTCTGTGGAAACCGTGGAGTAGAAGTGTCTGGTCCTGCTGTGCTGAGAGGATCAAATGATAGGGACAGCAGCAGCAGTGCTCTCAGAGCACTAGTCCACACACCCTGACTTGTCAGGTTGTCAGAAGCCTCACCTAGGAGAGCTAGGCACAGAGGAGAGCCTGTCTCCTCTTGCACAGGGAGCTGTCTCCTTCCCTATGTAGATTACTACTCTGTCTCTTCTTTAGAGCTAGCCATGATGATTATAAAAGCACCACCATAGAATTTTCTTGATTAAACGTATTTCTCTCTATAAAGCATCTTGCAATGATCTGAGTGTTTCATTATCAACAGATTAAAAATGACTTATTCAATCGGAGCTTTCGTGAATGTGGTAGGTGACAACAGTCTTCACTTGGTTAGCGTGGAACAAAAGAGACCTCATAAGGTTGGGGCATATTTGTCAGAGTGGCAATTACAGGGGTAATGTCAATGTCCTTGTGATCCACAACAGGTTTCAAAGTAAAGTTCTGCAGGATGGATGTTAGAAATATGAATAGCTCCATCCGGGCCAGACCTTCTCCTGCACAGATGCGTTTGCCTGCAAGTGGAAAATGATAAAAGGTGAGGGGAGAGTGGGGTATTTTAAACCATTGTTCCATGAAAGATCAGGCATCTCAGAATGGACATGCAGCATTTTGGGTAAACAAATTAAACTAGGGGCTAAGCGTCAAGAACATTGAAAGTGCTCAGTGGGCAAAGGCAGTTTGAAGGCTTTGGTTTCTCATTTTCTGCTTGGAGAGAGAGTTGTGTGGATGAGTCCTACCTTGCACGTCTCTTCTTGTAGAATGCATTGGAGGAATTTCTGTGATTGCTGAAGAGCTGAAACTCTAGTGCAGGGATCAGAGCTGCCCAGAAGTGACTCTAGCGAATCACCAGACATCACTGTACAGGCCATGGTGACAGAGCCACTAAAGAGGTCTTAAGAGAGGATAGCCTAGTATATGAAATAGAAAGAGATCTTACCTGCAGAGAATGGCATGAAGAAGTCACTCTTTTTAAATGTGCCATTTGCATTCAGGAAATGTCCTGGGTCAAATTTTTCTGGATTTGGAAATTCTTTGCTATCATGTAGGACAGGAGTCAGCAGAGGAAATATCATTGTGTCCTGAATTAATAATGAGAGGGATAAAATGTTAAACTGGAGACATTTTAAAGCAAAGAATCATTGAGAATTTCCCAGAGCGTAGTAGAGGGGTAGTCAAAGCTTAACCACTTTAAAATAAGCATTTAATGTCTCAAAATGTTTGCCAATAATATGGCAAAGTTGCGCTTTTTTTGTGGATGTTAATGATGAGTGTGATTAGAGTATTTAATATTTCTTCTAAATAAATTAGAAGTTTGCTTGTATTTACTTGAAAAATAAAATCAAACAGAAAGCCATCTCCCTCTTCACAGAGAGGATTAAATGTTCCTTTTATTTTTTTTTTTCCTTTTTTTTCAGGTACAAAACATTGAACTGAATAACATGCAGAATCCCCTTGCGAACAAAACTATTGAATTCTGGATCAAATTTCAGTGTCTTTGAAAATAAAATAAAATACAGTGAATAGAACACGTCATTGTTTTCAAAAGGTTATGAGCTCTTTCGGACCTTTGGAATAACAGTTTCTGAACTTGGTGTCTTTGATCATGGCATGTGGGACATTAAGTGGAACTAAATCAATGAATCTCTGGATTTCATGGATCACAACATCTGTGTAGGGCATCTGGCTCCCATCTGCCATGCAGGGGCTTCGGTCTAGGCCGATCACACGGTCAATCTCCTTCTGAACTTTCTCTGTTAGGAAATAAGTAAGTGTTGAATGGTCAAGTCCCACATCTGTTTGCCTAAACCTCTCCCCATGTTTACAGCAAAACTTGCTTTTAGGGCACCATCAATACAGGAATGTACTTAGTAGTAGTATCTCTTTTCTGTGAATAGAACTTAGACTAATACACATGTCTACACTGCAGATGAAGGGTTCCTTAGTCAGGGAACCATTGCCACATGTGGTAGTGACAGGAATTGTCCAAACTGATCCCATGACCTGCTAAAGTTTTTATTTATTTCCTTTTCTATTACCTTGTATCTCTGGGTATTTCTGGAGAATCAGAAGTGCATGTCTCAGGGTGGTGCTGGTGGTCCCTGTTCCTGCGAGGAACAAGTCGAGTGTGGTTCTGGTCAGGGACTCAACTGTGAATTCTGAGTGACCATTCCCTTTCTCCTGGAGGAAGATTTGGTAGAATGTTTTCAGAATGACAAATGTAAGCAGTTTGTTTAAAAAGGAAAGTCCTGTACCCATAATGTATGTTTTTAAACACTTTTTTAATATGGGAACACCAGCATGGTACTTTTACTAAATAATTCCATCAAATTTAGATGGCTACAGTTGTTAATTCTGTGTTTAAATGTCCTAGATAAGAAAGTGGAGAGGATAGAGTGAAGTTGATGTGCCAAGAAAAGCAAGTTTCCCTTTGTATTTGCAACAACCCAGTGCCCTGCCACAACTGGCAAGAAGGTGGGATTCAAGTGGTGGTTTTCTTATAAGCCTGTAAATCTCTAGCTGTTACATTACCTGGTCCATTTTGTTAAGGAAAGCATCGATGAAATCTCGAGGACAACTAGGATCCCAGGTTTCCTGGTGTTGTGCTGTGATTTCTAAAATAAATTTATCAACTTCATCAATATTTTTCAACATTTCTTGATGAGGCCTGGGTAAAAACTCCATGAGAGTTGGGAAGAAATTGTATAGCTGTAAAAATAAGATGATGGAAAAGCACATTCTGATTAATGTGGATACAATAAAATGTTCCCTAACTGTTAACTAGGAAAATGAGGCAATTCAACTGTCTTGGAAGTACTATTTTTCAAGTGGATTTTAATGCATTTTACTTTATGGTTTCACTATAGTCAAGAATGGATGTCAGTTGAGCAACTTTTGCAATTATATCCTTCTTTGGACATACAACAGCAGTTCCATAAGGTAAGAAGAAACAACAGGAACTGGTTATTTAACTGCCGTTTTGGCTTTCAGAAAATTTATCCAAATTTGGGAAAATCCAATCCACTTAAAAATAATAACATGAATAATTATCCATTAATTAAATATTATCATCATTAACAAATGTATTCAATATAACTGTACACACCTGTGTTTGTATAGCGTTCTGGTATCATTGTTTTCATCTAGCAAATCAATTAAAGTTAAAAATTTCTTGTCCTCATAGTCAAACCGATCCCCAAAGACAATGGAGCAGATGATGTTGGAGACAGCATGGATCAGGAATCTGCCAGGGTTGAAGGGTTTCTCTGCAACAACAACAAAAAAAGAGGTATCTTGCTTTCAGTATTTCAGGCATCTTCCCCTCCTCTGACACTACTGGGAGCTTTGCATCCTCTTGAGACCCAGAGTTTTGCAGTCCTTTGAAAGGATGGTGAAGGGCTTACTCAATTTTTTCTTCTCTACTTGAAGTGAACTCATTTCCCTGTATGAGTCGTTTAAGTATCTCTTTTGACCTGTTCTCAGGAGAACATTGGTCTGGGGGTGTTTGGTTTCTTTTCAGATGACACAAGTCTGTCTGTGTCTTTGTCTTCTGAACTTACAGTTTATTAGAAATGGCCTAAAGATTCCCACCAAAGCCAAATGAAGCCAGAAGGACTTTGCCTGAGCCTTTTCTTTAGGTTACTGCACCCTCTTTATAAACTCTACTAGTGTAACCTCAATAGTATACCTCTCCCCTAGGGATTTGAATGCCTGTGATCAAAGTCTAGTTCTGATAGCAAAGCTATGCAGATGGAGTGGACCCAGATCCAAATATGTGTAAATGAGGTCTCTGACCACCGATTTCTTCAAGATCCACCAAGGGATTCAGAAGACAAGGCAAAGAAGTGCACATTGCTTGGTTAGGTGGCAGTCCCCAGCCTTGTACGCATGGCTGAATTCCACCAAATGGCTTTGGGGCCAAGCCATTCCCTTTGCCACTTTCAGCCTTGTTCCTCAAACAGAGCAGGTTAAAGGATGCTTTCTAACACCAGTCTCCTATATTTATCCCTCCATACTGTCACAGTGTCTTTGACTGACCCACTCCCAGCACTGGTAACATTGGCTATTGGAGCTGGGAGCAGAAACTGCAGCCATATGCCCACTTCTTCAGCCATAGATTTCTTGAAGCAACACTACACCCTCCTTGTCTTGCTGCAGATATGCAGGGTGTCCCAGGAAGCACAAAGCCCCATCCTACCATGTGTGTTCCTGATCCTCTCCACCAGAAAATGAGCTTCCTCCTGGATTCGCCCCTCAATGCTCCTCTTCCCCATCCCAAAATCCCTCAGGGTGGTGAGTGCAAATCGTCGGAGCTGCTTCCAGGTCTCCCCATTGCTGGTCACAATACCTGATGAAGGAAAAATAGACGTCCATGAGGAAACAGATATGTTAGGATGTAAATAAGAAAGTAGCACTGGCACTGAATATTTCTTAGCCACAGCCACTGAAAATCAGCAGAAAACGTGCTCAGAACTGCCCTAGTGAATAAGTGCAAAGCCTAATCTTGAATGTGGCCCTGATTGTCACAGCCTATATTATCTCATCTTTGTTGTCTCTGGAATTCCCTTCTGTTGGTTACTTTAGCTGTGTGTATATTGTCAATATTTTCATAAATGGGAGAATGAACCTAAGTTCTTAGAATCATAATTGATGAGCATAATTTGAGTCAGAATTTGAAGCACGCTGAAAATGAAAAGGCACTCAGTGAATCCAGCCTGGGACCTTTGAGAGTTCTCCAGGGGACCACTTTACTCAAGGGTCCAAGTAATGAGTTGGGCTTTTAGTCTTTTATTGCTAAAAGTAGTAAATGAAATCCACCATTCCCTCCTCCACTGCCCTCTCAGCTGTTCCTCTTAAGTGTTGCTGAAGCACTGAAAGCCTTAGCTTTGTGTGCTAACATTACTGGGGACATACCTGTGCCTTTGAAGAGTCTTTTAAGGAGTGGTAGGTTGCCTCTTCCGCTGAAGTCATCTGCCTGATCAATCAGAGCTTCTTTCACAACATCATAGCCATACAGCACCACAATCTTTTGTGGGCCTAAATGTATTGTGAAGACAGGACCATACTTCTCACTAAGCTGTAGGAAATAGGAACACAAAGAACAGTATACCGTAGTTGTCCCTAAAATCTCCTTTGCCCCAGATCTTTGGAAATTGGATGAGTGAATCAGTGTAGAGTCACTGAAGCCTTGTACTGATTAAGAGGAGTTGGGCTCAGCAGGAATGTAGTGAATATAGCAAGAACATCAGCTGCTTGATTGCAAATCCACTGCAAATTGCAGTACTGCCATGAAGTCAGCACAGGACCCATCAGCAGTATGATTATTGCAAATATATAGCCTTAGACTTGCACTACACTGAGTTAGATATTATATTATTGGAATACATACATTTCAGAAGCATGCATTTCTGAGAAACCTTTTGTTTTCTGTTTGAGTCTGACATTTGGTCAATGCAAATTAAGCTGGTGAATTAAATTGAGACAGTCTAGACTTGACTTTGTTTTATATGCAATGGAGACAACATAAGAAAGGAGACAGTCCCTTACCTTTCTCAAGCTCCCAGGCAAGTTCTTTGGGTTCAGCTGGAATATGTTTCCAGCAAGGGGGAGTGCGATGGGACCAGGAGGCTGCTTCCCATTTTGTGACATGTTTCTCCATGTGGTGATGAGAAGAAGGCATGAGATGCAGATCAGCAAGAAAATAGTGGTCATTCCCAGGAGCTCCATGGTGAACTGAGGAAGAGAAGTCAAGTGTCAGAAGAGCCTGATGTTGGACCTGTAAATCCGTTCTCATTTATATGCTGTGAATCCAAAGCACATGGATGAAATTAGCCAATAGTGCCTTCCTATTCCTTCTGAGATATGAGATTACTTATTAATCAGCTCAAGATAAGAATGAACAAACTATGGATGAACTCATTGTTTACATAATTTTTTTTAACCTCTCCACCTTTGGGTAATCATTCATGCAGGACTGAAGAAGTCATGTTCTAATGCTGTCCAACAAACTCCAAATGCCTAGCTGCCTTATATGTGCTTAAACTCTGCCCTCATGCCGAGATTGACATCTGCCAGCCCCTCTAGTATCTGAGCACAGTGGAGGGAGGTGTCACGATTGAAAAAGGGCGTCACTCCAAGTTCTTCCTAGGCATTCCGCCTCCATTTCTAGAATGAACTTCTGCAATTGTAGCCAAGTCACCCATGCAGATTTTGAGGAGTACACACCGCTTGTCCTAATCTGATATTTCAACCAGACAAACCATACTGTCTACAGCATTTGCAGGGTCACAGATTTTCCCGAAACCACAGATTTCTGCAGCAACCTGCATTCTCCTTCCTGATGCTTCTAGAAACTGGTTGAAGATCCATAGAAGGTGTGAAGATCAGGGAAATATACAGGCACCCTGAACAAAGCTTAACAGATTGATTGTTTAATTAATATTATTTAATAGAATATAAAATCTTAAATGAAATAGGATGCTTTCCACTTCTTCTCCAACAGGAACCCAACCCCCTACAAGCAGAGTGAGAACAGTGTATGTTTTCTGGTAGAGAAGCAGAGCAGATTGAGTCACTTGAGACCAAAGAGCTGATCCCAGGACTCAGTTGCCAAATGTTGTCTGTACATCATATCTGGTGTCTGTAAAGTACTAGTGATATGCTGAAAACTCTGCAAATGGACTCATAGAGCCTCCACTATTCTCCCACATTCTTCTCAGTCCCAACGACTAGACATGGCATTAGGCTGTATGTTACCTTTTTCTGTGACTTTATGTAGAGAGATACTGGTCTTCTCTTGGAGCACATTTGAACATGGTAGTTATGGCAAGATGACTAGAGGTGGTCAAGGGGAACTTCTATATCATCGTACAGGGAGATGTGAATGGGAGTGTGCAATCATCAGGCACTCAGGCTTGATGCTGGCCAGGCCTGGGTGGATGGTGTCTTCTTAAAACTGATAAACCTTTCCTAAACTAGACACATAATTATTAAATAGCATTACTCAGGCTTCAGGAAACCTGAAGTGAAGTAAACCAGCGAAGTAGTTATGAAGTGAGGCACTTTCCAACCCTAAGTATTCTATGATTCTATAGAATTTCATAGGTGCAAATTATAGTTATTTTCTGACACTGCTTAAGTGTCAAGAGTATGAATTACTCTTTGGCTAGTAAAGTTAATGAATGTTATTAAAGTTCACTTCCGTGAGTCTTGTAATAGTGGTAAAGCAATGTTAATTCATGCCAAGTGAAGCCCCAGTAGGGTAACATAAACAAGAGAAGAGGACATGGAGTGTACAGAATGGAAGCTGATAACAACTGCGTCTTAAGGAAGCTACACAGGATTTGGAGAAGGCTGAGGTTCTGAATGACTTCTTTGCCTTGGTCTTCACTGGCAAAGGGTCTCACTGCACCACCCAAGTCTTGGAAGGTAGACGTAGGGACTGTGAGAATGAAGACCTTGGGCCCACTGTAGGAGAGGATCTTGCTCGAGACCATCTTAAAAACCTGAAAGTGCAAAAGTCCATGAGTCCATCCGCAGGTCCTGAAGTAGCTGGAGAACAAAGTTGCTAAGACACTGGCCATCATATTTGAGAAATAATGGCAGTCAGGTGAAGTTCCCGATGACTGGAAAAAGGGAAATATAACCCCCATTTTCAAGAAGGGGAAAATGGATGATCCAGGGAACTACAGACCAGTCAGTCCCACCTCTGTGCCTGGCAAAATCTAGGAGCAGATTCTCCTGGAAGGCATGCTAAGGCACATGAAAATCAACAAGGTGCTTGGTGACAGCCAGCATGGCTTCACTAAGGGGAAATCCTGCCTGACCGATTTGGTGGCCTTCTAAGTTGGGGCTACAGAAATGATGAACAGGGGTAGAGCAGTTCCCACAAGACATCCTTGTCTCTAAATTGAAGAGGCATCAATTTGATGGATGGACCACTCGGTGGATAAACAACTGGCTGGATGGCCGCATGCAAATAATTGTGGTCAGTGGCTCAATGTCTGGCTGGAGACCAGTAATGAGTGGTGTCCCTCAGGGATCGGTGTTGGGACCAGTCTTATTTAACATCTTAACATCTTCTTTAACATCTTCGTCTCTGACATGGACAGTGGGTTTGAGTGCACCCTCAGCAAGTTTGCCAATGACACCAAGCTGTGTGTTTGAGTTGACGCGCTGGAAGGAAGGAATGCCATCCAGAGGGACCTTGATGCACTTATGAGGTGAGCTGATGCCAACCTCATGAAGTTTAACCAAGACAAGTGCAAGGTCCTACACCTGGGTTGAAGCAATCCCAGGCACATGCACAAGTTGGGCAGAGAAGAGATTCAGGGCAGCCCTGCGGAGAAGCACTTGGGGGTGTTGGTCAATGAGAAAATGAACATGAGCTGGCTTCAGCGTGCATTCGCAGCCCAGAAAGCCAACCATATCCTGGGCTGCATCAAAAGGAGCTTCACCAGCAGGTCAAAGGAGGTTATACTGCCCCTCTGTTTTGCTCTTGTGAGACCTCACGTGGAGTATTGTGTGCAGTTCTGGTGTCCTCAACATAAAAAGGATATGGAACTGTTGGAACAAGTCCAGAGAAGGGCCATGAGGATGATCAGGGGACTGGAGCACCTCCCGTATGAAGATAGGCTGAGAAAGTTGGGGCTGTTCAGCCTGGAAAAGAGAAGGCTGCGTGGAGACCTCATAGCAGCCTTCCAGTATCTGAAGGGGGCCTATATGGGTGCTGGGGAGGGACTGTTCATTAGGGAATGTAGTGACAGAACAAGGGTAAAGAGTTAGAATTTAAACAGGGGAAGTTTAGATTGGATATAAGGAGGAAATTCTTTCCTGTTAGGGTGGTGAGCCACTGAAATGGGCTGCCCAGGTAGGTTGTGAATGCTCCATGCTTGGCAGTGCTCAAGACCAGGTTGAACAAAGCCTTGGGTGATATGGTTTAGTGTGAGGTGCCCTACCCATGGCAGGGGGAGTAGAATTAGATGATGTTAAGGTCCTTTCCAACCCTAACTATTCCATGATTTTATGATTCTAAGAGAATAGGAACATTACTGAATTAAAAAAAAAAACCAAAAAACATTAGATTCATCACTGAAGAAAATCTCTGTGTAATGAAAAAGAGAAATGAAATTGCTCTTAAACTCACTTTGAGTGGAAATCACTGACAAGCAATATTATTTCCATGTTAATCTCTGATTAACAAAGAACACGTATTTCCTGTCTATGAAACTCGTGTTCAAATACAGTGGGTAATGCTGTCAAGAAAAAGGGAGTGGGTCAGAGTTCCTCTGTAGGAAAACCTCCCTGGACAACTCATCTGAAACAACATGCTTTTATTTTGGTTTCATTTCCCTGTGTTCTCCCACCCCTCCCCACCTCCAGCTGAGAAGCCAATATCCCCACCAGGGGTGAGAAGTCCCCATTCCTATGCTTCCTGGGTAGATCTTGCTCCACAGAAGTCCCCTTCCCCATCTCCCCATAGGCTCTAGTCAGACTGACCACTCTCCTGCTCTTCACCTCAGACACCTGGGTCTCTGTCCATCACCTGTTGGTGGTGGGTGAGCATTAAATGGGTGTCAGTGTCCTCTGGACTATTTCTCTCCACACATGAGAGAGGGAGCTCATCCAGACTTTCAGACAATTAAGTCAGGTGAGACAGATCCCATCTAAATGACCACACCAGGGACCATTTCAGTTCTTCTGAGCCAGCAAAACAGGCTGTCACTGGGCTAACACTCAGCCCGTCACACTATGTCTTTCATGATACATAACTGAAATTATACTCACCCCTTTGGTGGTATGACACTGGAAGGAAGTCTTAAACTTATAAACAGATGTATATAGATGTATATATAAAAAGGAATATATTCCTACATATCATATCTATCATATTACATCATATCGTATCAATCCATCTATGCATCCCTATCTTATTTCTCTCCCAGATAATGAAAGGCATTTTCTTTCCTGCACCATCTCATTGGTTAGAACTTGCATGCACATTGGTTCAATCAGCTGTTGAGCGCTCATGTGTGCACTTTCATGTGTACAAAAATAGCCAGATATACTGTGAACACCAGACTTTGTTTGCTACTGAGCTGTCAACATGGGACATAAAGGATGGGCAGGTTTTATCTTTAGTCCAATTAGCTGAGGACTAACAGATTCTACAGCAGCAAGGAAAGAAACATTTCCCACCTACATTTCAATATTAAAAAGCTAGGTGTACAAATCAGCTAGTCTCCCCTGTTAGCACAGAAGCAGTGATACTTCCAGAGGATGGGTCATCTGACTGTTCTTATGGTCCTATGTTAGTGTGAAATGAGTCAGTTGTCACTGAAGGAGTTTATTTGTTGTCCCCTGACTAAAAAGGGAGGCTCAGGAGACTTGTACAAATTTATGTGTCTAATTGCTAGGGATCTGTTTTGAGGCAGATGACACTGATTCACTGTGCATCTCTCCTGGTCACGATGATACTCTTTATCAGCAACAAATTCTGCAATTTCTGGCACAATAAGCACAGCTCCGAATACCGCACGCAAGGTAACTGAAAACCAGAAGTGGTCAGATGAGTGAAATTGAGATGAGCCTTCTAGACTATGTCTAGAACAGTGATCATATCACTGAGAACTTTCAGTTTTATTGTCATTAAGTGAAAAAGTTATTCTACTTGCAAAGGTCTTGAATCATCTCTGATGGCAGAAACATAGGAATTATTTGAGTATGAAAGGCTATTTGAGAATG
Source organism: Pezoporus occidentalis (assembly GCF_034315485.1). Classification (NCBI taxonomy): domain Eukaryota; kingdom Metazoa; phylum Chordata; class Aves; order Psittaciformes; family Psittacidae; genus Pezoporus; species Pezoporus occidentalis. Next base: position 1,172,935 of record NW_026916347.1, read on the forward strand.
AAACGATCATCTGAGTTTGAAAGACCCATCCTGATATGGTTCACATTCACAAGAAGCACTTGAAAAACTCTGCTTGCTTCTCATTGAGGTATAAAAGCAGATGCTGGGGCCTCTGTTCTTGCTATGAAATGGCATCATTCTCTGGGTCCACCTGTGAGTTTGAGCTCAGATTGACAGGGTGGGATGCCACTGCATGAGCTGATCTTTCAAAATCCAGGCCTTCCTCTCAATGTCTTCTGGAGGCTGTTGTTTTACTGGGCCTACCTGGAGGCTTCTTTGGGCCAGCTCCTGGGGTCCCACCCTGTGTTTGTATGTAGCACTTAACCTGGGACCTGCACTTGCTGTTTAATTCACCTGCTTCTGTTCTCTTCCAGATTGGGTCTGTGTGAGAAAGGACACCTTCTTATTGTCAAACAGCTCCAGCACAATCCAAAACATAGACTCATACCAGCTGCTATGAAGAAAATTTACTCTACCCAAGGCAAAACCAGCACAGCAGGTTAGCAGAGTAACCTGTGGAAATCACCTTGCCTGTTCTGCTGTGAATAACAACCTCTCAGCTACTAAACTCCTACTGCTTTCAAAGAGGACTTTTGTTTGAGCCTTATAAAAAATCACAGTATCAACCTCTGCCTTACTTCTGGCAGCAATTTGACGAAGGATCTGCTGTGATCAGCCGGAATTAAGGTTCAGTACTAAGTTCAGCATTCAAGAACTTATGTAACAACGCCCACATTTGTAACATGCTACACAGCTAGTACAAGAGATAAGATGCAAACCACATCATTAGTTTTCAGATCACAGAAATGACATTTGACCAGCTAGCTCAAAAAGCTTGGTTAAATATTAATGTATGAACTTACAGGACTCAAAACATAAGGCAGTTGAAAAAAGATGAAATCACTGAAGTTCTTTAGTCATTTGCAAGATGTGGTTAATTGCTTGTTTAGTCTCCAAAAGGTCAAGGAAGTTAACCTGTCAGGAGCTTTACTTTTATAATGCATTATATTATTATAATTACTTCTAATAGTTACTTATGCTAATGATGAAACCTGCTTTATATGACCCTGCTTGAGCAGGGGATATGGACTAGATCATTTCTCCTGCCAACCACAGGCTGCTTGGCCTGTCCTTCCCTCCTGGATGTCCCCCTTATACCAAAGGAGGCCATCCCTCACATCAAGGTCTGGCATGGCATGTGTCCCCACCGCTCAACACCTGCTGGGTTGCAGCCAACAGCAGAGCTAAAGGTTCTTCTTGGTGGCAAACGCGGAGGCCAACCCATTCTTGCCCTTGACTGTGGTAGGAGGCATTTGGCCAACCTCAATCCTTGCACCTTGTTGTCAATGCAGAGTTTCTCCTGCCTCATCCAGTAACAAGTTGCTACTATGGCAAAGCACACAGAGATTTACATTAGCAGTAGAACTACTACAGGGTGCAACAGCGCTTTGAAGATTCTGATGTCAGTGAGGGACCACCCAAAAAAAATTTCCCAGCAGTGGGGTTCTCCCACCCTCTTAATTTGTTCCATTACCGGCCTTATAATATTAGGATCATATTAGAATCTTTCTACCTTCTGCCTTAGCATTTTCTAGCAGCTGCTGTAAATTTGCATGCTCTAACATCTCTTTTACAAGTGACAAATCCATATGATACAAGGTGTAGTTTCTTATCAGCAACTGGCTAGTAAATACAGGTGGTTTATACACAAAACAACAGCCTCTACTAATAGCTTCCTTGCAAGCACACATATTGAAGTCATTACTTTGCCCCCAAGTGATGTTTTGCATTTCTCTTTCTCTGTCTCATTCCGCTTGGGGTCTTCAAGGTCAGCTTCTGCAGCTGAGGCATCGGGTTCTTCAACTAGGCTGTCCAGCTCATGGTATGGCTTGACAAGCTTTGCTGGGGGTGATGATGGAGCTGTAGGTAGGAGTACACAAACATACCCCCTCCCCCAGGTTATCAGTTCCACAGGCCCTTCCCATTTCTGCAAGCCCAAAGGATCACAGTACCACATTCACCTTTAAGCCACAAGGATTTACACCTGTCCTGGGTTCAGCAGTAGCAGTTGTTTTTCTCCTTCTTAGTAGCTGGTGCCTTGCTGTGTTTTTGACTTTCAGCCTGGGAGCAACGCTGATAACACTGATGGTTTTAGTTATTGCTCAGTAATGTTTCCCCTGACCAAGGACTTTCTGAGTCTCATGCTCTGCCAGGGAGGATTGGAAGTCAGGAGGAAGCAGAGACATAACACCTGACCCAAACTAACCAAAGAGGTATTCCATACCACAGCATGTCATGCCCAGACACTGTGGAGTCTTACCTGGAAGACCTAGATCACTGCTCAGGTCGGGCTGGGTATCCATCAGTGGGTGGTGAGTGGTTGTATTCTCTTCCCTTATTATTTCCCTTATCATTATTATTACTGGTGGTAGCAGTAGTGATTTGTGTTATACCTTAGTTACTGGACTGTTCTTATCTCAGCTCATGGGAGTTTCATTCTTTTGATTCTCCTCCCCATCCCCCCAGGAGCAGGAGGAGGAAGGGGGTAGTGAGTGAGCGAGCAGCTACTTAATTCTGAGATACCGGCTGGGCTTAAACCCTCACAAAGAAAGGTTTCCAGACTAGGACAATGTTATGGGTCGTTCAGCCAACTGGACCACGACAGAGACAGGCATCCAGTTTCTGAGGGAATTAGCCATTGCAGAGATGACCTATTGAAAACTGCATCCTGAGAAAGCATTTGTAGAATCAGATGAAGTTGAATATACACGATCCATGTGGTGGAAATTTACACAGAGTGCACCAGCATCATATGCCCACTGTTTGGCAGCAATAACCTGGAATGACGTAGCACCACCAACAGCTGATGAACTGATTCATCAGCTCTGAGAGTTTGAAGACAATCTCAACCCTTCCATCATTTCAGCCATGGAAAAACTGTCCTCATGGCATATGATGTTGCTAAATTCTCTAGGGTTTTTTTCCTGCCACCCTGATGCTGCTTGGGTGGCAGCTAATAAATATTGTTGTTGCACTACACCCATTGCTTTTTCAGTTAGCACTTCTTGTTTCAACCAAGTTGTTCCTCCAAGTCTTGGAAATGTCCCCATGTTACTTTAAACACAGTAAGCAGGGCTCCTCCCATGCTCCCAGTGTGTTGCAGGCACTCTTTGGGCTTTGTGTGCCCCACAACATATAGATCCACAAACTGCCCCCAACACTTCAATAGATCAAGAGGGTGTTTTTCACCCGGTGGCTCTGGCCCCACCTGAGTACATGTTTCCCACCTATCCCACAAAGTACTCCACGGCTCAGGGGTCCATCCTGGCTGTTCCACTGTCAGAGTGCCAGGAGCCAAACGGGAGGGTGGCTTCCTCTTGAGCATGGTTACACAGCCCTATCACTGTTTGGAAATGTGATGCTTCAGGGCAGCCTTGGTTGTCACGATCATGAGATGGTTGAGTTTGAGATCCTCAGGACAGCGAGAAGGGCACGCAGCACGCTCACTGCCCTGGACTTCAAATGGGCAGACTTTGGCCTCTTTGGGAGCCTGCTTAGTAAGGTTCCATGGGATATAGCCCTAGAGGGCAGGGGAGCCCAAGACCGTTGGTTGGTATTTAAAGATCATCTGCTACAAGCTCACGAGTGTTGCATCCTGACTAGAAGGAAATGCGGCAAGAGGACCAGGTGAGACAAGGGGGTCTCAAAATCTCAAAATGAAATATATAAACCTTTAGAATAAATTTTAAGTGGTGTTAAGCTTGATGGCTTTGTAACAGTAGCAATGGAAGATTACTGAGGTGCATGTTTCACAGAGAAAAAAAACAGAGTACATCTAGGGAACATACTGAAAGTTCTTGTGCAAGATAAACCATTGTAGCTGACATAAGTTTAGGCCCTTATGACCTTAGTACAAAATGAGTGTAAGAAAAACAGGATAGAAAAACAGGATGTGAGGACAAGGAGTATCTGGGAATGGCAGGTGTCCAGGATGGGCTGCAGTTAAACTAACTGCTAAGTAGAAGGACAGGATGATTGCTATGTCTGTGGTGTTAAGGAATCAGTTAAGCTGGTATAAACATCTACTGCGCATGCTACAAAGTCTGCCAGAAGTGATGAAGATCGTTGGAAGAAGTAAACGACCCTCAGAGACCACCACCACATTTTTGTACGCATGTGGGAAACTTTCTGGAAAATGATGTAATCTATACGTAGCCTCACGAATATGTATGTATACCCAGTGGCTATATAAGAAGGGGTTATGTACCAATAGTGAGATACATGTTAGGAGGAGCTATCCCCCTTGTCTCCTGGCGCCGCAATAAAGAATAACTGCTTGTCAACTTGAAAACATTGTTGGCAAATTTGTCCCTGGAGTTTTCTCTGAATCACAGGAGACCTCCATGGATGGATAAGGAGCTGCTGAAGAAACTTAGAGGGAAAAAAGAGGCTTATAAAAGGTGGAAGCAAGGATAGGTGGCCTGAGAAGAATACAGAGATGTTGCCTGGGAAGTTAGGGACCAGGTTAGGAAAGCTAAGGCCCAGTTAGAATTAAATTTAGCAAGTGATGTGGAAGGTAACAGGAGGGGATTCTATAGGTATGTAGTGAATAAAAGACAGACTTGGTAAAACGTGGTCCTGTCTGGAAGCTACCAGGAGAACTGGCTACCCTGGATTTGGAGAAGGCTGAGGTTCTGAATGACTTCTTTGCCTTGGTCTTCACTGGCAAAGGCTCTGACCACACCACCCAAGTTTTCGAAGGCAGATGCAGAGGCTGTGAGAATGAAGACCTGAGGCACACGGTAGAAGAGGATCAGGTTTGAGACCATCTTAGGAACCTGAATGTGCACAAGTCCATGGGACCTGATGAAATCCATCCGTGGGTCCTGAAGGAGCTGGCAAATGAAGTTGCTAAGCCACTGTCCATCATATTTGAAAAATCATGGCAGTCAGGTGAAGTTCTGGACAACTGGAAAAAGGGAAATATAACCCCCATTTTCAAGAAGGGGAATTTGAATGACCCAGGGTACTACAGACGAGTCAGTCTCACCTCTGCGCCTGGCAAAATCTTGGAGCAGGGCTGAGGAGGAGTTTCTAGGATGTCTTTTCTACTCATCACAGTGGAAATCAGCCATGAAATGTTCTGCCAGCAAATGGTCACCTGAGGCACCGTTCATGACCTGCATCCTACAAGGAATAAGAACTTGCATCAACTCACAATCAGTATTGGATAGTAGATGAACAGCAAATGCGTTCCCTGCAGGACACAATCAGCGCTAGCTTAGAGATAGCATAAATGATGAACTGTCAAAGAACCAAAGCCAGAGTTCACTTGATTAAAGCAAAATATGTGTGTACTTCCAGTTGAAGTGAGTTTTTTCCAAGGTAATCATAGTATTTGATGTTCATTTAATGTTTGATAGTGATTGGTTTAGATCCCACTGGGACCATTATCTTCTGTGTCAGCTGTCCAGAATCACATCTTGATTCTCTTGCCCCATCCCACCCCAGCCAAAGCATGCAACAAGCTCTTCCAGTCCTTTCCCACTACAGGTTTCATGTGTGGGACCACTGAGTGAACAGGGCCCATGTAAAGCCTCTTCTGCTGCAGCTCTCATCCCTGCCTCCTTTGGCTATGAAGGTGGCTCATCTCCTCCTCCCAGCCACCATCTTCTCCTGCACATATCACCTCGTCTGGAAATTATGGTGCCTAATGCAGTCTCTCTCAAAAACATGAAAAATGTCCCCTTTCCCTTGGCTTAAACTCATTTGCAATAGTGGAAGTGGAGAAAATAAACTGTGAGTTATTTTCTCCACTTAAGAGGTGTGAAATATATGACATTTCAATAAAAAATTGTAAAAAAAGTTATAAAAAAAAAAGTTGTAAAATATTATAATCTGTGTATGTACTTCTACCTTCTTACTATGTAACTTTCAAATAGAGATAGTAACTTAAGTAAATTGTCTGGTAGTGCTAAAGCAGTTACGAAATGAACACAAGAGCAGTTTGGATTTGGGGAGCTGAGCCAAAATATATGGTTCATCCTGCAGGGTTCATGTCAGGAAAGAGCAGAAAAATAATGGCAAAGCCAGAGACAAATTAATCTCTTCCAGAAAATCACCGGGGAGCTCAGAGGTTAGGATAGAATCATAGAACCAGAGAATAGATAGGGTTTGAAAGGACCTTAAGATCACCAAGTTCTAACCCTCATGACATGGCCAGGGATACACTAAACCGTATTACCCAAGGCTTTGTCCAACCTGGCCTTGAACATTGCCAGGGATGGAGCATTCACAACCTCCCTGGACAACCCATTCCAGTGCCTCACCACCCTAACAGGAAAGAATTTTCTCCTTATATCCAATCTAAACTTCCCCTGTTTAAGTTTTAACCCGTTACCCCTTGTCCTGTCACTACAGTCCCTAAAGAAGAGTTCATTCCCAGCATCCCTATAGCCCCCCTTCAGATACTGGAAGGCTGCTATGAGGTCTCCACGCAGCCTTCTCTTCTCCAGGCTGAACAGCCCCAACTTTCTCAGCCTGTCTTCATACGGGAGGTGCTCCAGTCCCCTGATCATCCTCGTGGCCCTCCTCTGGACTTGTTCCAACAGTTCCATGTCCTTTTTATGTTGGGGACACCAGAACTGCACACAATACTCCACGTGAGGTATCATGAGAGCAGAGCAGAGGGCCAGGATCACATGTTTCACTTCCACTGCAAGAAATAACGGTTACATTACGTACCACGCGATGCGAGGTCCTGGCAAGTGCCATCAGGATGCCTCCTCCTTCTCTTTCTTATGTCTTCAATATGGATCTTACAGACTATATCAAGTGGCAGACTTTGCATGTTTGGGGTCTGCTTTCATGCAGACAAAGATAAATGAGGACTCATTAAAACAAACAAGCAAAAAGAAAATTGAAACCTTAGTGACATGGTGTTGGTGCCAGCACTCAGAACTGTGATTGACTATGAATACCAGCTCTGTTGGATAAGAGGGCCCAGTAGGGGAAACGAAGGCTCATCTTGCTGGTGCTGGCATTGTCCAAGTCTGAAAATAGATAGATTTTAATATAATATTGCTGCCCTCTAGTGCTTTGGAAAAGAATCTAACCACAATTACTTCTTGTAAATGGATGCTGGGTAAGGGAAGCATGCCTTTTCCAGGAATGGACAGAAAGCAGCAAAATCATTAGCAAGACCTATAAAGGCAAAGGCTAAAGACAGATCTGAGTGTATAATTAATAAAGTCTATAATTCAAGATCATATAAATTCATAAAGCCGTTAATTATTTCAAATCAGCTACATCAGTTTAGAGCACCCTTAGAATCTTGCCCACTTGTGTTTCCAGTATCAGGAGACTAGCAACAAATAGATCTTCTACCTTCCCTTTACTGTATCCTGAGGCAAAGGCTGGTAGTTGCTGAAAATAAGGTGGCAATGGCCAATCATCCACAACACTCAAAACTGCTCTTGACACTGAAACTAACAGATGGTACAGGGACACTCAACATATTATATTAGATTGTCTTCTGACCCCAACGATAACTTCAGGTCAGCAGTCAGAACATCTCTTATGGTCTCCCAAATACACTTCACATACTTCTGCATTGCATTGCTGCACCTCTCCTGTGGCTAAGGAAAGCTCATTAAAATAAACTACATGCAAAAACGTCTCCATTCACATCTGCTTAAAAAGACAAACCAAACCCACATGAACAAACACTTCAAAGACTGCTGCTTCTGATCTTACAAGTGATAGCACAGGCCTGTGAGAAGCAGCTGAAAATAATCACTTCAGATCCCTTTCCCCCCTGACCTTCCAAAGCAAGTTATTGCATATCTGTTCAATTAAAAACAATTACTGTGTTAGAAATCACTTCACAAAAATGAAAACTGTACATAGAATCATAGAATCGTTAGGGTTGGAAAGGACCTTAAGAGCATCTAGTTCCAAACCCCGGCCATGGTCAGGAACACCTCCCACTAAACCATGTCCCCCGTGGGCAGGGACACCTTACGCTAAATCATATCACCCAAGGCCTCATCCAACCTGGCCTTGAACACTGCCAGGGATGGAGCATTCACAACCTCCCTGGGCAACCTATTCCAGTGCCTCACCACCCTAACAGGAAAGAATTTCCTTCTTACATCCAACTTAAACTTCCCCTGTTTAAGTTTTAACCCGTTATCCCTTGTCCTGTCACTACAGTCCCTAATGAAGAGTCCCTCCCCAGCATCCCTATAGCCCCCCTTCAGATACTGGAAGGCTGCTATGAGGTCTCCACGCAGCCTTCTCTTCTCCAGGCTGAACAGCCCCAACTTCCTCAGCCTATCTTCATACGGGAGGTGCTCCAGTCCCCTGATCATCCTCGTGGCCCTCCTCTGGACTTATTCCAACAGTTCCATATTTTTTTTATGTTGAGGACAACAGAACTGCACACAATACCAACAGTCTTGGGCCCCTCTGCCCTCTAGGGCTATATCCCATGGAACCTTACTAAGCAGGTTCCTGAAGAGGCCAAAGTCTACTCTTTTGAAGCCCAGGGCAGTGAGCTTGCTGCACGCTCTTCTCACTGTCCTGAGGATCTCAAATTCGAGCATCTCATGATCGCTGCATCCAAGGCTGCCCTGAAGCGTCACATTTCCAACGAGCCCTTCCCTGTTGGTGAGCACGAGGTCAAGCATGGCACCTTTCCTTGTCGGCTCCTCTATTACTTGCAGAAGGAAGTTGTCTGTAAACGGCGAGGAGAAGCAGACAGGCCAACCCAATATGGGTGATAAGCAACTTCTAGTTTATTTGTGACGCGGTTCACATATATATAGGAGTGGTATTCAGCCACTCCTCCTTGGCACAACAGTATTGGTTAGCCCCACACAGCTTCCTCCACGTTCTCCTCCCATGTCCGGTCTCCGGTTACCTGTGGGGGCCACCCCCTGCCTTGCTCGCACAGTCGTCCAGGCCTCTATGGTCCTGCTCTTAGAGTCATTCTGCAACAGTTGTCTTCCACACAATCGAGGAACCTCCTGGATTGCTTGTGCCGGGCCGTACCATCCTTCCAACAGATGTCAGGGTGGTTGAAGTCACCCATGAGAACAAGGGTCTGCAAGCGTGAGGCTTTACCTGTCTGTCTATAGAGTGCTTCATCCGCAGGTTCTCCTTGATCAGGCAGTCTGTAACAGATCCCCACAGTAATGTCTCCCATAGCTATATTCCCTTTAACCCTGACCCACAAACTCTCTGTGGACTGCTCACCTGTCCCCAGACAGTTCCATACTCTCCAGTCTCTCCCTAACATAAAGGGCAACTCCCCCTCCCCACCTGCCAAACCTGTCTTTTCTAAAAAGCCTGTAACCTTCCATTCCAGCACTCCAGTCATAGGAGCCATCCCACCATGTTTCTGTGATGCCTATTATATCATATCCCCATAGATGTGCCCACATCTGTAATTCCTCTTGTTTGTTCACCATGCTACGGGCATTTGTATAGAGGCATCTGAGCCGAGCTCCAACTGAAGCCGGCTGGGATATCTCTACATTGCTCCAAGCATTTATTATAGGTGCTGGCAACTGACTGGGTGTGTTGGGATGGAATGATGCCCCCTCCCCCAACACATCTAGTTTAAAGCCTCCTTGACCAGTCTGGCAAGCCTCCTACCAAAACCACTCTTCCCCTTCATTGTCAGACCAGCTCCACCAGCCCCCACTAGACCTGGCCTACAAGCTTGGGTCCTGTGTTCAGGACACCCAAATCCCTGACTATGACATCACTCTTTTAACCAGTTATTAACCTGGCTAATCCTCCTAGCTTTTTTTAGGTCCTCCCCTGTACCCTGGAGAATTGATGAAAAGACCACCTGAGCTCCAGAGCCCCTAACCACCTCCCCCAGGGCTCTGTAGTCCTTCTTTATGTTCCCCAGGCTACTATCTATGTCCCTGGCACCCACATTTATCACCAGGAGTGGGTAATAATCCATGGGACTTACTAGAGCAGGCAGCCTCTCTGCAACATCCCTGGTCCATGCCCCAGGTAGGCAACACACCTCCCTTGAGACGGGGTCTGGCCGGCAGACAAGTGCTTCTGTCCCTTTCAGTGCAGAGTCCCCTACTACTACGACCCGCCGCATTTTCCTGGCAGCACCAGTAGAGATCTTCTTTACCAGTGCATCAGCTGGCTGATCTCCAGTCCCTGGGGACATCGGAAAGAAGCAGCAACACTTTCTCCAGTGTCCCCATGATGTCACTGTATAGGAGAATTAACCTTCCCAATGTTTGCCAGGCAAAGGCATACTGACATATTCAGGATTCAATTCTTCAGCAGGTAAAGCTCTTCTCTCCTGCCACTGCTGAAGACAATCAGCATCTTACCCATTTTTTGTCCATTTGTCTGGACAGCTGCAACATCATCTTTTACTTTGCAATGAAATTCTAGCAGTAACGGAAGGAAATGCAGGTCTTTTGGTCAGATCACAGAATTGATACCCTTGCTGAGTTTTGCCTCTAGTTTTCTGAGTGGTTATGAACAAATCTCTATAGATTATGCTTTTCTGTCTGTGTGTATAGTTGGCAAATATTCTGCAATATCTAGTAGCACAGTAGACACTTCCTTTTGAAGTGGCAGTAATTTCTCACAGTCGTGAAGCGGCCTGGCTAACCTTTCATTAAGCCTTCTGGTCAGGTTTCCAGCCAAACAAATGCAGGTTACAACTTTGCACCCACCTGGAGTTCCTCTTGTGTCTGTGATGGTTTACCACGACTCCACACTTCCAGTCATGTCACCTGTGTGTCCTCATGGTATGTTTATACTCATGGATGCATGTAGCTGCTTGCATGTGAATTAAGACAAGGCAGTTAGCAGCCTGTCCCTTCCTTCTTCTGTATGTTAGCAGCACTAGTGAGAGCAGGACCCGTGTGAGTGTACGTGTCTCTGCCCCTGGCAGGATCCTTGAGACAAGGATTCCATCCTGCTTTCCCATGCCTCCTGCCGAGGGCACTGCTTGTGTCAGCTGCAATGTTCAAACTTGTTTCAAACCTATCTATTTAGTGGAGATCATAGACTTCGGAAGGCAGCAGCAGCTGAATTTGAATGTTGAAGCTGGTACAACGAAGAGGTTGCTGATAAACCACAGAAACACACCAGTGTCCTCCAGTAAGGCTGAGTCATCTGCGTGCATTCTGGATCTCTCAAGCTTCCTGCTGGTTGCAAGCAAATAACCTGTTGTTCTGATTTCACATGCCAGAAACCTAAATCTGCAGACATACAGTTGCAAGCAGCAAGAAATGGAGCCTATGAAATAATGACTAAAATAGCCATTGAATCATGGTTGATAGTGGTAATGGATAAGAGGATTAACAAAAGTCTTACAACAAAAGGCTTCAGAAAATTAATCTATTCCATTTACCAAAATAAAAGGGAAGGATGTAGGAGGCAACTGGTCAGAGAAAGATCTTCAGCCACAAAAGGCTACTGCAAGTAGTTTTCTGTTACAAGAAGCAAAAACTGAATGCACGCAGAACAGAAACACAACACTGATCTTTCACAGCAAGAGGGATTCATCAGTGAGACAAAGGAACCAAGCACCAGGGTGAACCATGTATTTTGGTAAATCATGAGTGGCTACTTTAGCAGAAGATGTTTTCCTAGATCAAACACCTGTGTATTGAACTTGAAGAGGGAAAGGCCCTAAAGGGAAATCCTGAGACCTGTGCTAGACTGAAATCACTCTAAGCAGTCATAGTCATGTCTTGTGGCCATAAAACCCATGACTCAGTTAACCTGTAAACTTACCAGTCGTGTCTGATTGTGCGATATTTAATCCTGCTTACAGTACAAATAAAGCAAACTAAGCACTTCGTGCTACTATCATCTCAGCGTGTGCAATTGCTCCCTAGATACCATGTAGCTACTACTGCAGCAGGAAAGACCAGCTCCTGATTAAAACTTGCGGTCTATTCCGTGTTCTGCCCTATACGCTACAGAGCAAATAAGTCTGAGTGGCCAAGCCTGAACGCGTTGTCTGCTCTCTAGAAAGCTAAAATTAGCATGCTGCGGGTAAACAAATGTCTTACAATCTTTCTGTGAAGGGGGAAACTCAAACTAGAGCTGATCTGCTGGATTTCATTGCTCTTGTTTCATTTCCCCACCTGTAAAATGGGGATTGACTCCAAAAAATATTGGTAGCTTAGTTCATACGGGTTGACTGTGAAGTACGTGTGATTTGCCTCCTGGGGCAGTGAGAATCATGGTATTATTGCAAGGGGTTGATAAAGACAATGTCCTAAAAGGAGTTTATAGAGATAATCTCACCTGCAAAAAAGAGGAAAGCATGGGAACTAAATCTGGCAAAGGATGTGACAGGTAAAAGGAAGTGATCCCACAGGTATGTAGCAAACAAAAGAAAGACTAAGGACAATGTGGGTGTCTCCAGAAGATAACAGGAGAACTGGCTACCCTGGATTTGGAGACGGCTGAGGTTCTTAATGACATCTTCACCCCAGTCTTCACTGGAAAATGCTCTGACCGCACCACCCAAGTCTTGGAAGACAGACTCAGGGACTGTGAGAATTAAGACCATAGGCCCACTGTAAGAAAGGATCAGGTTTGAGATCATCTTAAGAACCTGAACGTAGACAAGTCCATGAGACCTGATGAAATCCATCTGCAGGTCCTGATGAATTTGGCAAATGAAGTTGCTAAGCCACTCTCTATCATATTTGAGAAATCATGGCAGTCAGGTAAAGTTCCTGATGACTATAACCCCCATTTTCAAGAAGGGGAATTTGGAAGACCCAGGGAACTACAGACCAGTCAGTCTCACCTCTGTGTCTGGCAAAATCTAGGAGCAGATTCTCCTGAAAGGCATGCTAAGGCACATGAAAATCAACAAAGTGCCTGGTAACAGCCAGCATCGCTTCACTAAGGGGGAATCATGTTTGACCAATTTGGTGACCTTCTAGGTTGGAGCTACAGAACTGATGGACAGGGGTAGAGCAGTTGACATCATCTACCTGGACTTGTGCAAAGTGTTCTACACTGTCCCACACAAAATCCTTGTCTCTAAATTGGAGAGACATCAATTTGATGGATGGACCACTCGGTGGATAAAGAACTGGCTGGATGGCCGCATGCAAACAGTTGTGGTCAGTGGCTAAATGTCTGGCTGGAGACCAGTAACGAGTGGTGTCCCTCAGGGATCGGTGTGGGAACAATCTTGTTTGACATCTTTGTGGGTGACATGGACAGTGGGATTGAGTGCGCCCTCAGCAAGTTTGCCGATGACACCAAGCTGTGTGGTTTGCTTGATACGCTGAAGGCAATGGATGCCATTCAGAAGAACCTAGACAAGCATGAGAGGTGGGTCAATGCCAACTAAACACTTTATTATTTGCATATATTTGCTTCCTTTCTGGTGCCTTTAGCCTCCTTCTTTACACAGCTTATCCTGCAGTTGAACCAGACTGCTAATATCAGCCTTCAATTGCACAGCTGATTCCCTAAGCCTCCCATTAACCCTACTTGTATCCCAGGTCCAGAGGCTAGAGCAGAAGGAACAGATGCAAGAGAACAGCCATCAGCCTCTCCTCCCATGTTTTTTTTTTTAGACAGATACTTGATTATGCAGATCATATGGAAGCTGAGGCAAGAGCACATTCACTGTACATGGGGGAAGGACAGGAGTTGGAATGTTGGCTAGATTACATCAGCTTGTTGCATTTTTTTAACTTTAAGTTAAACCTTTTATCTTTTTAGCTTTTTCTGGTGGCTCACACGTATAATGATACCCTGATACCCCCTTGCTGCACAATTGCTGCCTCAGCTCCTATAGTCATCATTTCTCGTGGACTGCAGTAAAACGAAGATGCACAAATCTTAAGACCACTTCCTGTTATTGAGAAAGTACATTTATCTTCCACATTTTTGTTGAAATTCATTAGCTGGGGGAAGAAAAAGGGAATCAATCTGCTGCAAAGGGTCTATTTCCACATCTGTGTTTCATGTGAAACAGAAAGAACATATATTTTATTAGTACCCTTTCCCAAATTACACATGAATGATAGAAGTAACTATGTTTCTCAAAGTACAGGAGCTTCATTTCTCCACATAGCACATTGTGCTTATTCCTACAAAGCTTTCAAGACAAACAGCATTACATATTGAGTTAAGAAATAAAAGCTAAATGTTCTTGCTCAGTTTTGGTTTATTAGCGCAAGAAGCTTTCTTATCTATTGAGCAAATACACTGTGCAAGATGGCAAAGCTAGTTCAAGGAACAAATACTGGGGAAAAAATAGAATCATAGAATAGTTAGGGTTGGAAAGGACTTAAGATCATCTAGTTCCAACCCCCCTGCCATGGGCAGGGACACCTCACACTAAACCATGCCACCAAAGGCTCTGTCCAACCTGGCCTTGAACACTGCCAGGGATGGAGCATTCACAGCTTCCCTGAGCAGCCCATTCCAGTGCCTCACCACCCTAACAGGAAAGAATTTCTTCCTTATATCCAATCTAAACTTCCCCTGTTTAAGTTTTAACCTGTCACCCCTTGTCCTATCACTACAGTCCCTAATGAATAGCCCATCCCCAGCATCCCTATAGCCCCCCTTCAGATACTGGAAGGTGTCTATTAATAAAACTATGAGATTTAAATTTCCCAAACCTCATTTTTGCTTCCATTATCTCAGTGACTTTCTCAACTTTAAACAGAGCCCAAATAGTTGAACCTAATCGCTTCTAAACAAAACAGACAAAACTGATTTTTTTTTCTCAGGTGAAACATGCCAATTACACTCAACTGCCCAAATAGAAATATTCCTCTTAGAGGTTGAAAATTAACCCTTCTCCACATCTTTTATCATTATACAAAGTAGCCTTTTTATCTACCACAAACCAGAAGAAGCTATCCACGAAACCCAGCAGCCTCAATAATGAAACAGAAATCTAGCATGAGTACTGCTAGGTCTTTTTGGCATTGTGCTAAGCAAAACATTTGCCTGTACACATGAAGGACATCAAACTCTGCTGACAGAGGCTGAAACAAACCTTCCTAGATTTATGTAGAAAATATATAGGTTTATTATAGGAACAAATTTTTCTTCTCATATGAATTAGGCTGCCCAATTTCACATGAACTCTGTAAGAAAGTGATAAAAACCCACCAGCTATGCTAAGAAATATCCTACTTCTATCTTCATCCTGATTAGGAAATTCACAGTTGCAGTGAAAATATTTAACATTTGTTTTAATCAGATTAAAAACAATACATAAACTTTAAAGATTATATTTTCAAATATTACCAGTGTCATATATTAAAAATAGGAAGGATTTTAAAGATGCAACTCTCTTATTGCTTATGATATTATTTTCATCGAATAAGTGAATCTGTGATTATATTGTCTTGTCCAGGTGAGGGAAAGCTAAAAGAAACATGAATATTGATGCAAAGATTAACTAATAAATCCTGGAAAAATAAAGTTGCAACAAATTTGGCCTAGAAGGTTGTCAACTAGACTTTGCCTGCAAGATCAGTCATAATCAAATTTGTTTTGAAAGTCCAAATAGATGATGGATCAGCTGTAATGGAGGGGCTGGGTCTCTTACTTTATCAGTTTCTGAGAGTTAATTGAGAAGAAGCATACGTAGCAGGAAAGCATCATTAGCTTTACATGCCTCCAAAGTCTCCTGAGTATCTGCTCAAACAGCAACACTGTTGGGAATGCGATCTGGCGAAAGGTAGTAATAAGGAAGCTTTTTTTTCTTGTTGCGCTCAGCGATGGCGTTGACAATCTCATCCAGATTCTTGCGGAATTTTACCATAGCCTCTTTCACTGGCTTCTCCACAAAGTGTTCATCCGGGTACATGCCTAGAAACAGCTAAATGAAAAACAACCAAGAGATCATGCTTTGAGAAAGCAAAGGCTACTCTGTTTCAATGTTATGCCATCCAGCAGAACAGCACCCAGACCCCTACACATGCTACTATTAAAATAGTCCTATCAATGTTTAAGCTAGCCTACATTTGGCGCTGCCAAAGAAAGATGCTGTGCCATCCTCCCTCCACCTCTGGCTGCTTTTTTCCATCCCTGCATCTTTCGGTAGAGCTGGTTCATGTTTATGTGGCACCTCCTCCACCTGCAGGGAGCTCACCCACTGAAAAAGAAGCACTTTTATTCAGGCTAGTGGTCAGCCAGATCAGCTTCCTAAGCCAGATCTCTGCATAGCCACTCAAACAATTGTGCTGATACAGAAAAGGACAGCATGGGGGGGAATGAACAGCCGCAGATGAAAACGAAAGATGACTGTTTCTTTTAGTGACAGTGGAAGTTTCTGTTAATGTCACACTGTCCTTCAGACTTCAACATGACAGTTGCTTTAGTCAGCTTAGACCGTAAGGGTGCCCTGAATGCCACATTGCCAATATGCATACTGGCATATTACCTGCTTTAGGTAACTATTTTCCATGATACTCCCTATTCTACAAGCTTCTCAGCTGAAATCTGCTTTCTTCTTAAAGGAAGACTTCATTTGAAGTACCTTCTGCCTATCATCTTCCATTTAAGGATGGAAACACATCCAGACAAAGCCCTTGGGTGGGACAACCAAGGACCTACAACCTCATTTTATCATGCTTGCAAAGCCTCCATTAGGCTTGTTTTGTTTGCACTCCACACCAGCCAGACACGAGTCACAGCTGTAGTGCATGTGACATGGGGGCAGACTTTCTAAAGGGACAGGACAAAGGGTGCTGTACATTCTCCACCAGCACTGCTGGGGCAAGGAGTGGAGAAAACCCTTGTGCTTCTGCATCCCTCTTCTTCCGACAACAGCATCCTTACTCAGCAACACTGTGCTTGAGTTTAGAAACATTCATTTTGGCTGAAACACAGCCTCAGAGTAAAAGTACAACTTCTCGCTCAGAGCTGGTTTGTACCTAGCAGAACAAGAACAAACTGACACGCCTCCACAGAAAGGCAAACATGGTCAAGCACAAAGCAGCACTACAATATCATGAGTCCATGAGTGCCATGGCCCCCATGATCTCACCTATATCTCCACAATCTAGAGCAGTTGACTTACTTCACTGTCCTGGAATTGGCTCAAGGCCCACACAGCTCCAAGATGCCAACAAGAACGTCCCCTGTCTGGCAGACTCTCCACAATTTGCTCAATGGTGACTGTCCCCTTTTCTGTTGGAGGAGGGCAGCGCATTGTTGGTGGGGCATTGGGAATCCAGGAACACCAGTCATACTGCGAAAGAGCACAGTGAGAAGATACAGTGGTTGATATTTTGGAACACTGCAAAGAAAATCAGGAGTCTTGGCACCAGGGAGTTTGCTTCTGTAATATGAGCCTCTCAGAAAGAGTAGGCTAGAAGAGAAACAGAAGACTAAAGGACAGAGAGATTGTCTAGAGAAGGACTGAAGGAGACAAGGAAGTCTCTACTGTCTTGCTCTGGATCTCACAAAGGAGAGAGGTGGGTTGTCTAAATGGGAGTAGCTATTCTGCTAACCACAGGCATGTGCCACACAGTCCAGATTCACCAGCCAGGTTAAGGACTTAGCTATTTTATTAAACAAAGGTCTCATGTTAATCTGAGGAGATCTCTAATAAAAATTCTGTAATTGACAAAACATCCTTTCCTCCAGTTGGTTTTTCCTGGAAAATTTGCTCTGAGAACATGCCTACAGTACTGTGGTCAGGCAGTAAGAGAGGCAAAGGATACTGGTGCATCATGAAATACGGCGTGTATGAGCACCAGGTTGGGAACTCAGAATCAGTTCTGGCCTGCTTCAATGCTGTGGGATGGTGATGTCGAATTTTCCTCAGATATGACACTGAGTTTTGCTGCCATCTGAGATGTTGCATATACCATAATTCTTTCTTTTCCAAGCACTTTTTAATTACTTTCATACATATTCCCTGCCCTGCCTGAGGGAAAGTCCGGTTTTCAGCTGCGTGCCGTACTTACACGGTGCTCAGTCTGTTCTCTCCATTGCACAACCATCTCCTCCTACCCTCAGCCTTTTCTCACCTGAACTCTTCAGCATTTCTGAAAGGCATCTCAGCAACCCATTTAAATGCTTAAAAAAAATTGTTCTCCATTATAAAATCATTAAAACTAAAACATACAAGTTAGAACTCCTAAATTTTAACTTTGATGCATATTTAGGACTCAAAATGCAGTTCTCATCTTCCATTTCTACAGGCTTCATGTGGATTTGCAGATGGCTCTGGAGATATTTTGACCAGACAGAGTAATGTAATGTCTTTACATCTACTAAAAAAGGTTTCTCAGACCTTGCTCTGGTAGATGGACCTCACAGCCCAGAAAGAACAGGCTTCCCAGAAATTCCTACCTGACCAAAATTCACAGCTGCATGCTGGGCCGATGTGGTGAATATTATCACTGTGAGATATTCTGCTAGCTTCTCTCGTGTCCTGATCATTTTAGGAAATCCTAAAGGAGAGAGAAGAAAAGCTTAAGTAACCCAGCTACCCAGTAGTAATCAGCTACTCAAAAGGCATAAATTAGACAACTGTGCAGCAGTCACTGAGAGCAGCGCATTGTCTTTCTGAATCTTGCTGTGTGATCTAACAGGAGCTGCTCAAACCTCTTCATATATTGAGTGTCCAGCCATAAAAACAGAGTGATCCTGCCTTACTTAATATAGGCTTGTGAGGCATCACCACTATTTGCAAAATACATGGTGTTACTTAAGGGAAGGGCAAAATATAATTATACCTTTGAAAAATACTGTATCCCTGTCCTCACACCCTACCTACCCTGCAGCAAGGAACCCAGATTGTCCACAGAGCAGGGGCCTCAGATGTTCCCTTTTTCTTCAGTCTGCAGTGCAAGCAGGGAAGATTCATGCCAAGGAGGAAATGATCATGTGCTTCTATTTATAAAGGTCCAAGGCTCAGCAATCAAGTGCACTGTGAGGAAGAGTGCAGGGAGAGCTTATTTGCTCAAGCAGGAAGTGAGGAAATGAGAACTTCTGAAAGAGAAACAACAGAATAAGGAACAGAAATAGTTGCATAAAGCTGTCTTTGAAAAGGAATAATCAAACTGAGCTATAAAGAAGGGAATAGGAACCCAAGACATCAGGGACTAGGGAAATATTTTGCTATGAAAGTGTCCCCAAGCCTGTATCTCTCCTATACCCACTACATCACAGCCCTGTGCTGTTCTGCCTGTCCCAGCCTGTGACTACAGGTTCCAGGATACACAAGGACCTGTCAGCACCTTGGGGTGAGCTGCCGCTGCTCAAGCTGCCTGTGCCAGCTAATTCGTATCCCCACCACCAATGTGGTGCAGCTGTGAACTCAAGCTGAGAGGGGGAAGAGGCACATGGCAGCTCTGGCCAGCCACCATTCCATCCTGTGTCCTACTCTCATAAGCACACTGTGCTCATCTTTAAAGGGTCTTGGCATGCTCCTAGTCAGAGCAGCCCTCCTAGGGCAGGAATGGAGATGGGAGGGAGAATCCTGGGTGCAACAGCCTTTTCCCCATTTATCCTCCTTCCATTCTTATATACCCAGCCAAGTCCCACTGCTCTCTGCCGCAGCCCTTCGGGTGGCAGCATTGCAGACAGGGATGCTGCATGTCTGTCATGTTTCCCACCTCCAGTGGCAGATATGCCACCAGTTGTGCTTTTACCATCCCACCCCAGCTGTAGCCCTGGAAAAGCTTCAGTCCTTGTCCCATACCAAGATGCTTAGGTGAAACATGAAGTTCCTACTACAAGGCCATTTCTACACTTTTCCTAAGAGATAACTAGACAAAAAATTTACAGGAAGAAAATGTTCTCCAGTCGTTTGCTTGTCCAAGTAGGTAGAGCACAGGAGGCTCTTATATACAGTGCATGATGGTAATGAGAGGAAACACCATAGTTTTGCCCGGAGGCCTCACACACAAACATTTGTCCATGCAATGCCAAGCCGTCTGCCACAGGTCACTGGCCAACAGGTGTTTCCAGATTTGTCAGTCAGGAAGTATGAAGAATCCCCATGCACCTGTATAGATGCCTGAAAATCTGGTTGGACAAAACATGAGTGGAATAAAAAAACATATTTAGGGAAAGGCAGGAGGGTTAACTCAGGTGGGAGAACGGAACTATGCTATGGGTGAGAGCTCCCACAGCCAAGTAATGGTTTGCAAGAGGGAAGAGACAGTGAGAAGAGAAAGAGCAAAGGAAAATATATATTAGAGAGAATTATGAGTATCTTCTCTTGAACAGAGCAGAACAGCTCAGTGATGACACAGATGATGAACAAATACAAAGTGCAGCAAGATACTCCTGGGAAGATTCTTCTTGTTCTTATTTGGTGCAAGGTTTGGAGGAGAGGATTCAGGGGGGCGTTTGCTGCTCCTTGTGATTTCTACCAGTCTGCCTGGTGGTTCCAACAGCACATACAGATGGCCCCTCCCCTAATGCTTAAAGCATGGGCAGACAAGATCAAAGGACCAATCCCCAGTGTACAAACAGATTACATGAGTTGCCCCAGCTCTTCATGAGAAGCTGTGGCAAAGGAAGAAGCTGTCTCCTGAGGAAGGGCCTGATCTGGAGTCTCATCCATAAAACTGAGCATCTTTGGGCGAAGAGGGTATAGGGTCTCCAACAGTTCGATGTATGCTGTGCATGCAGCACTGCTGTCAGCAGGAACTCTACAAGCTGCAGACCTGGTTGGGCCATCATATCTTACCTGAGGACTTCACACCTCTCATCCCATAGACATAAATATCTTTGACGAAGGCCTGGAGCTCCACATCCTCACACACCACCTCATCACTCTCATAGTAGATGTGAATGACATCCTCTACAAAACTGTGGACACCAGAACAAATGAACAGAACAAATGAACAAAACAAAAGCAAAAGGAGAAAGCAAGCCTGCCATTCTCTGAAGACCTTCTACCGATCTTTCAGAGGAGGCAGATGCTGCATAGGGAAAGAGAGAAGGGCAAAAGCAGGTCTCAACACCCTCCTACCTCCTTCCCACAAGCAGTGTGGATGCACAGAGGCAACTCTGATTCAGTTCTGACTGCAGCATTACTTTCTTCCCCAACAAAATAGATGCTGGACCCCACTGCATCCCCTGAACAGTCCTGTGCACTTTGTTGTCTTGTTTGAAGCTTTACTCCTGCTTGGACCTCTGTTATTACATCTACATCCTTTTCTTCACTTGACACAGACTCCCTTTGGTATATCAACAGGGGTTCCCAAACTGTGATAGTAGCACCATCCTCTGTGTGATATTCCAAAGCTGCTCCTGAATACCATTCAAATAGTTGATCCCTTCCTACTGCACATCCTTTTCACAAAATTCCAAAGTGGGGTTGGCCCAGGAAAGTTCTCTTTGGGAAGAACAGGTCTAGAACTTTCTCCTACACCCACTGCATACAGCAGACATCTCTTCCCTATTCAGTTCCTCTTCTCAAAATCCCTCTTTCTATAAAAGCTTCCTGGGCTAACTTACCTCAGAAAGGCTCTTAAAACATTAAGATAACAAATAGTTCTGAAAGCTGTAAAATAGGTAACCCTGGTTTCCTGAAAATTTAAATTTCATGACTGGCTGGTTAACTGAGATATTAACTGGTTTGGTGAGATACTCTTAACTCTGCAGGTACTTATAATCTCTTGCTAAATATTTTGACAACCCATAGAACGAAACATTTGACTGTGGAAGATGACTGATAGGATTAAGAATTAATCATCCAATACAGATTTCTCCCTAGTAAGCTATAAATGCGTTGTAATTCACAGACTTTTACAAATCTGTCAGTGTGGCTTCTCTTAGCCAACTAAGTTAAAAGTTGTTACTGAGGCAGACAAACAACTGCATAAACACCAAGAGTTTAAGTAATTTTGGCTTCCAGAGGAAAGAAAAGAAAAATCCTGCAACATACAGATATAAAGCTGCCCTGCATGAGCTCTGCCTCCAAAACCTGGGACCTGTGCCAAATGCATGCAGAAGGTAATCCTTCTCTTACACAATGGCAGCAGTTTAGAACCTCTTCCATGCAAATATCAATTAGTATATGAAGTGTTGATAAGCCTCTTGGGTTGGAATATCTTTGGGTTGGAATATAGCTCTCTGCAGTTAGATCAGAAATAAGAAGATGAGTGTTAGAGAAGGGGTTTAAAAATTTGCCATGTGAACCTCATTGTTTCTATACAGACAACTTTATCAGGTTTCTTAAATCTAGGCCATCTACTACATGTGAAACAATGCTGGGTAAAGAAGTTACTTCATCAGAAGAGTGAAGACTGATACCCCTATGTAGTGTAGGAGGTTCATGGTAACTAGACACATGCATGACCATGGTTTCATGGGTCAGGATATCACACACTCAAAAGGGTACTGTTCACGTCATTTATAAAGTCGATAATTCACTTATAAAGAATCTCTCAGCCAAGGTTGAGGCAGTGTAACATCTTCCTCTAGCTGGGTAAACACCCACAAACAGTCAAACTAAATTGAGTTAACTAATTACTATCTGGTATCTGAAGAGGCATACCTCAATCAGCAAAGAAAACACAGGAAAGAGAAAAGGGATAAAAAATGGACTACATCAAGAAAACAACCACAGAAAAGTTATAGATTCCTTTTCTCTCATATGGGCATCAGCAATTGCAGGAAATATTGCAAGAAAACCCCTTGCCAAAACTCAGAAAACATATGTACTCAACATTTTAAACGTTATGTTTGCATTATAAACCTTCTACTTTACATACACGAAGATCTGATTTTTAATGAACAGGTTTTTCAAAAGCCATGTGACCAGAAACAGCTGCATATTTAGCAAACAATTTATGCCATGCAAAATACTTTGCTTGTTAAATTGAATGCTAGTATAGAATAAAAAACAAATAAAACATTCCATTCTGAGGCAGTGTTTCATATCTGAAAAGGAGCCACATCTGTGTGGTTGAGCAGCCTTGTAGTATGTCTCCTGACTCAGGAAGCTGCCCTTCCTGACAAAACACGAGCCTTGTAATTTTAAGGCATTTTAAGAAAGGTTTTGCTCAAATCAGTTGATGCCTAATTTTTGAGTTTTATAACACAACTCGCATGCAAGGCAAGTTTGTGCATAGCAAAAAAAAAAAAAAAAAGCTAACTAAATTCCCTTTGCAGGGCTAAATTCCAACTCACTAAACTCTGTGAAATCCCATAGAAGGGTACATTCTTTAAAGGGTCTTCTGAAATACAGAATGCAAGAAAATAAGGCTAAAAAAAAAAGCCAGAATTCAGAGTCTTTCAAGGGTGTGCTTGACTATAAGTTTTTCTCAGACGAGAGATGCTGGATGGAAAAGGCACCACATGACTAAACAGTCCAGGTGCCTTTCACACAGCTGTGGTGAAGAGCAAAGTGAGTAGAGACCACAAAAATGAAGCTGTGTCTCTGTGATAGTGACTTTATTAGCCATTTCTAGAACTATGGTCTCTTACCTCTTTACAGCCTCCCACACTTTAATGCCATCATCCCGGTAATAGTAGTAGGGGATATCCTCTTTGCTGTCCATCCCTTTAGCTTTGATCTCCTCAGGGAAGCAGAGGGAGCTGTAAGTCAGATCCTTCATTGCTTTCTGCACCATTTGTACATGTCCTCCTCCACCGGTAGCATTTGCCTGCAGGAAGAATGGCAGGACAGGAACAGTAGGAGATTATGTTCACGTTGTGCCATGACTCACTTTCCAGTTTTGTAGGAGATAGTATTGAAAATGCTGATGAATCTATTTTTTTAGGAGAACAACACATCTCCACACAAACAAGTACCAAACTGCAGAGATCTACTGCATCTGTGCATGTTGAATTCAGAGATTTCACACCTCTCCCATGAATCACTCTAAATACTCGCATTTTCTCCATAGGTACAGCACCTGCTTATAATGGAATACAGTAATAAGGTACAGAAACATCAAAGTATTTAACCCAAAGCACTTTCTGCCAGCCCTATGCTCCAGAACCAGTATGTATGCGTAGAAAGGCAGCCAGCAGTGTGTTAGAACAGGGCTTTTGCTAAACCACTCATTACTGCTTCAGAGTGGTTTAGGAGAGAGTGTTTAGGGATGCAGGCTGGAATTAGCCACCCTGGAATTTAAGCCAGGAGATCGATCCTGCTGGGTGGCTACTAACGAGGATTGCCCAGGGTTTCAATATATATTACATTTGGAAAACAGAGCCTGTCCATAATAAACAGCACTGCAAAACTCTTTGGATGATCACTGCACAAAAGCTCCCAAATGTTGCTTTTCTATCATATGATGCTAGTGTTGTAGCAGTAGTCAGTTTACACTTACTGTCCTCCAGCTGATTTTTTTCTACATTGGAACCAACAAATTCAGGAACTCCAGGATCCCCTCTAGCAGGTCTTATTTATACACTCATCCCATATGCATGGGTGACATTACGCTTCTGTTCAAAGGGATGGGAGTGCCTGCCAGGCCTCCATAGTCAGCAGTGGAATACAGAAGACAAGGAAGGTGCCTGGTTTGAGCTTCTCTTTTCTCCTTGGGTAAAAAGTATGGAGCATGAAAGCTGGTTTTGGTCTGGTGTAAGAGGGACAGAGTTGTTCTGGAACACAGGTTCCCTTTTTGGAAGGACTTCTGAAACCTCCCCAAACTTCCCATTTCCTATTATCATGTTGTGACAGAGACTGCTGTGTGCCAACCTGCTGTGGTTCCTAGATGCAGCATGCCATTTCCGGGGTAGTGAGGGGAGGAAGAGCTGGGCACACGTTAGAGACCAGTGCAGGCAGATTTAGATGTTCGTATTTGACCTATGAGCTGCACTGGAGTCCATGACATATGACTATGCTTCACTGACTCAGACAAAGCGGAGTTTTAATCATAGCAGTTCTGCAGATCTGCTTTTCATTCAAGAAGAAAAGCTGGATCTACATGCTGTGGGCAGTAAAATTGTGGACTTAGAAATCTATCTTGTCTCTACGTTTTTCTCTGGTACAAACTTCCTCTTGCAATCACAAATTCTTTTGCTCACCACCCTGCCCCAAGGTGAATAACTGAGTACTTTTTAAAAACTGTGTGCATACATGTGCAGGGATGTACATGCACGTTATGTTACTTTGCGATCGTATATTCATACCCAAAGCCACATCAGCTATGAGTGAGATACTGACTCAATACTGACATTGGCCAGTTCTGAATTGGCTACTCAGAGAAGAGGTAAAGGGTAACATCTTTAGAACAGCAAGGCACCAGTTCCGTGTGCCACTTTCTCAGGTGATATCAGTTATGTTTGCCCTTCAGTAGAAAAGTCAAGAAATAAGGCAATATCTGATGATTAGAGGATAAAAACACATATGGAGCAATGAAGCATAATGAAGATTCACAAAGGGGATTACTTACCTTGTCAAAAAGACCACATTCACAGATAAGCTGTTCTCGGGCTTTGGTATTGATGGCTATCGTGAAGCGCATGTGTGGCACCAAGAGCTGTGAAATGGGACAAATAATAAAAGAAATCAAATTCTCTGAATTCAACAGCAACCATGTGTAAAGTTTGAAGTCCTGGAAGTCCTGGTGGCTTAATTGCACATTGCCTTGCCAGGCAGCCAACCAAACTATCTCAGATGAGCTATCACTAGGACTTCTTTTTGGTTTGTCAAACTAATGAGATAACCACCCTGACCCACATATATCCATTCATGCAAGAACCAACCTTGAAGAGGGGATGTACAGCAGGCAGCTGCCGGAACATAGCTATGCTGAACACCTCTGAGACTAAGTGTGTCCGTAAGAGATGGGTCACTGTCTGGTGGATGTGGAAATCAGAAGAGCGAACCCAGATTTTAGCTAGCAGCCAGTCATATGTGGCATCTGAAGGAAGGAATATGGGATTGTCCGGCCCAGGCTTTTGACCAAGCTGAAAGATGTAAGAAGAATACAAAACTCCAAGTCATTCATATTTAAGATGAGACAATAAGCAGTATGACAATGTGTCCCTTTACCCTGACAATAAACCCACCTGGATTGCAACGGGTACAATTTTATTCTCGAGATTCTTATACAGCAGACAGATGGGTGCAGCCAAGTACTGCATTGTGCATGGGTCTGTTTTATTGGCATCCACACCATCCAGCAGCTCATAGTCCACGATGAAAATGTTTCCTTGCTGGGGAGGGAAAAAAAGAAGCATGATGTGTTTTAACAGAGTGTAAGCAACAAGGCTCAGAACAAAGGTCAGGAACTTTTGACCAGAGGCTGGCTTGTACCCCGTGGTTATGAGTGGCCACTGGCCCACTCTTGCTCATAGAATTGTAGAATGGTTTGACTTGGAAGGGACCTTAAAGATCATTGAGCTCATGAAGAGTCAGGGATGATACCACTGAGACAGCAAGCACCTTTATGTAAACCACCTGACTTTGGGCTGCTGAGTCCAGTAGAGAGCTCTCTTGAGGTCCAGGGCAATGATTTTGCTGCGTGCCCTCTCACTGCCCTGAGGATCTTGAACTCCACCATCTCATAATCACTGCAGACTTAGAGCTGTACCTTTACTTCCTCCTCAAGTGTTAGGTTCCTCTCCAGACTGCATTCTACCATATCCATAGTCACAGGCAACTTCTTGGGTATCTCTGTGCATCTCCGGATCAGCACAGGATTGCATCCATTCAGGAACTGGTAGCCAAACATAAAATCTTCCTTCCAGTGCTGCATCACATATTCTAAAGGAAAAACAAGCCTGCAGCATCAGTATCTGTGTTACATCAATACCCTACTGCATTGTAAAATTCCCCCTGTCCTCCCATCTTTTCTTATACTGCACTGCAATGTCAACTAAAGAAAGTAGTAAGAAAAAGTTTAAAAAGGTGCCATAGAATTTTAAGAAAAATCACTTAAATGGACAATGTAAACTTTGTTTTTCACTTTAAGAAGGATTATATTCATAATAATTTGTCTCTCAGTGTACAAAGGCAATAAGGAGCAAAATATTCCAGGCCTATAAAAAATACTCTCTCTGAAGACCACCTTCTCAGGTCTTCCATGATGATTGTTTTTTCACTTACCCGGTGAGGCGGGGGGGGGAGCCCCAAGGGGGCTCGCGCTTCTGGCACCTGGCGCCCAGCGTGCCGGGGGGCAACCCGCTCCGGGGACAGCAGCAGGTGGGGAGTTTCACTGGGGCGGTACACCTGTCAAAGCGTAACGCAGGTGTCCTAAGGCGAGCTCAGGGAGGACGGAAACCTCCCGCAGAGCAGAAGGGCAAAAGCTCGCTTGATCTTGATTTTCAGTACGAATACAGACCGTGAAAGTGGGGCCTCACGATCCTTCTGGCTTTTTGGGTTTTAAGCAGGAGGTCTCAGAAAAGTTACCACAAGGATAACTGGCTTGTGGCGGCCAAGCATTCCTAGCGACGTCGCTTTTTGATCCTTTGATGTCAGCTCTTCCTATCATTGTGAAGCAGAATTCACCGAGCGTTGGATTGTTCACCCACTAATAGGGAATGTGAGCTGGGATTAGACTGTCACGAGACAAGTTAGTTTAACCCTACTGATGATGTGTTGTTGCAATAGTAATCCTGCTCAGTACAAGAGGAACCTCAGGTTCAGAACCCTGGTGCATGTGCTTGGCTGAGGAGCCACTGGCACGAGGCTACCATCTGCAGGCTTATGACTGAACGCCTCTAAGAACCTGCCTAGACGTAGCGATAGATTCTATGATTCCGCATCAAATCCTCCCCTGACTCAACCAGATGGAAAGGCCAGCGAGGAGTTGTGTTAGATACTTGTCAAGCTGAGATAACTTGATCTCTTGGGAGACCAAAAGTATGAATGAGCAAAAATTTTCATGAAATACAAATGCAAGTGACTGGGATATATTAATTAATATTGATAAAATATAAATTCAGACCACATTTTGAGTCAGTACAGTGCAACATTCTTGTAATTTCTTCAGAAATATTCCACTGCAATACTTCTATTCCTGTGATTGTTTTTTCCAAATGAAATTTTATTGCTATTATTAAAGAAGGAAAAAAAGTGACTATTAAGAGAAGAAATTAGCAGGGAAGTAAAATTTCTCCTCTTCTAGTTAGATCAGTAAAAAGCAGTACATCAGGGTTTTTTGAATACCTTTCAATATGCATAAATAAAACATTCACACCTAGTCTCTTCCTTCTGCTTTACCTATCTAAAGCATCACTAAGGTGTTTTTGGTTTTTAACTAATTTGCTTGTACATTCTAGAAGAAACATCATGTTGCTTTTGATCCAAAAACCTTTCAACATCTTAAGCATTTTCCCTTTCAGTGGCTGGCAAAGAGCAAAGCAAAGACCCAGATATCACTGGGACAAAGCATATTCTCTACTTTGGCATCCACCTGTCCTGTCAAAGCCAAATGTGCTTCCAGACAGGCTGTTATTACTTGCTTGAGGTGCCAGAGCTGGTGTTTGGAGGAAGATGTTAGAAAATGAAAAATTAATCAGCATACATTAGTTTTCCTCATAGCTATCTATGTTAGTAGAAACTGTTGATATTATATGGCAGACACCCGCACTAGTTTGTTTTGCACAAGTTCTCTTAACATTTCTTGTAAGCATTGAGTTAAGGCTCAGTTGCTCATCTTACAGAATAGTACAGTTGTAAAGGAAAAGGTATTGCTCACAGTTTCCCCCTCCATGCATTAGCCCACGGAATATCCAATTTTCAATGTCTCTTTCACACTACAGACCTGAATGCAAGTTCTGCAGCAGTACCAAAAAGACAGAGAAAAGTGTGTATCTCACAAGGAGCACCTCACAATACTTAAAGCAGCTGCCTCAAAATAACATTGTGACTAGCATATTTTATTTATTTAACTTAAGGTGTCCCTGCCCACGGCAGGGGGGTTGGAACTAGATGATTTTAAGGTTCTTTCCAACCCTAACTATTCTATGATTCTATGATTCTATGATTTTAAAATCCTCACTCTTCAGATCTCAGGGTATGCAGTACAGAGGGATCAATCCAAAAAAACTGGGAGAAGGGAAATACAGAGCAACATGGGTAGGGAAAGCAGTGGCTGGAGCAATTCTCTTAGCTGAAGCTGGGTGAGGGGACACTTGGGGAAGGGTTTTGAATTTGACTCAATAAAACTCCTCATTCCCTCATTGTTTTGTTGTTTAACATGTTTTTTGCCTCTGCTTATTTTTCAATTGCTAACATAAACCCAGATTGACATGCGTTCTTAATAAAAAGTTAGCCTTGGCTACTCCATCTCTTTATTGTTACACATGTAGTACCACTGGATATTTTCCACAATTGCAGTGTTCTGTTTCCTAATGTCATGTCGCCAGTTTAGCCTACAGGTTCAGATTCAGAAAAAATGTGATTAATGTAAAAAATCCCATTGGCGTCTTCATGGGAAAAATGAAACAAGTAAAGTTTTCCACTATTGCCTGATTTCAGACAAGGCAGAAGTTTTTCCAAAAGCAGTTTTTCTACAAAGGGTAAAAAGATGAAAAAGATAGGCCTGAACGAATGCAGTGATAATTTAAATTATGCCAACATTACAATGCTTTCTAACAGAGCAGAAAAAAAGTTAAAGTTGACATTTACATCATCTCTGTCAATGGTATAATGAGTTTGGAGCTGTATCTGAAGTCTACACCAAGTAAAAAATGACTTGGAGAGAAACCACATTGCTGAAAAAAACCTTGAACCCCTGTCTCTGCCAAGGCTTACAAATATGCAGGTGCAGTTGCATTAACATAAATGTTAATCGTTGGTCTCAGATAAAACTGACAGAATCGGCCTTTTCCTTGTGCGTATGAAAATGTAACCAATTAAATTAATTGTAGATCATATCTAATTCTTGTGTTAAAAATACTTAATGAAGCAATCTTGTTAAATGTAACAAATTGCTTCAAGCAGTTTTTATTAGCTCCGTCCACCTTGTGTGCTTTATTTTATACCTGAGACAAGGGGTCTCCGAATCATACCCAAGACCACAGAAATTACTCTTATTTCTGTTAATTGATTCTTAGGCAGCCTGAAGAGAAGAAAAACTCCAGAGCAGGAAGGAAAAGTATTTTCCTCTGCAGAGTCTGAACAGGCTGTTCACACGTATTTGAGGAGCCACACATTAACCAGTTTATAGTACCTGTGTATCTATTCTATCAAATAATACAGAAAAATAAAGTAAAATAATGTAACCATGGGGATTAATGTACATTTTGTACTGTACATTAACAGCAGAAGGTTGGGTCTGGCTCAGAAGTCAAAGGTTTCCCAGCCCTGCTTTACGGAAATAACACCATGAACTTCAAAACCCATGTGTGTGTGCACTTTTTTTCACTGGGTTTTCAAGTAACTGCTAAGATTTCCATATTGAAAAAGGTTAAAGAAAACAAGTGCTTCGTCTTTGATATATTAATACGACATCAATGGAGTTTTTAACAGTACAAAAGATACTGCAGAAACTGAGCATCTCTGAATACAAAAGTGAAATTCACACTCTTAAGGATGTAGTATTCTAGTAAGAAGATATGAGTATGAAAAGGCAAGTACAGCATTTAATGCAGTATCCACACACACACACACAAAAAAAAACATGTAATTCTGAAATATGTCTGAAAAGTGATATAATTTTAAATAAATATCAGAAGCCCTTTCAGGCCAAGCAAGCACTAATTTTCAAGAAGTATCATGGTTGTGGTCTGATGGCCCATCCTGGCTGCAGCTGGACCAGGTGAGGAAGTTACAGCTCCCAGGTCATTCTCTCTTTGTGACCCATTCCCCGATCTGTTGGCCTAACAGCATGAGCCTTCATGCCCGCAAAGAGTTCTGCCAAAGTGACAACCATTGGGAAAAAATTACCACTGAAAAGTGTTTGAGCTGCCCCATGTCACTGACACAAACGGCCAGTAAGAACTGACTGAGAGGAGCTACAGGTGTGGTTATGACTGCAGAACTGAGGTAATGGTACCCTTCCTGTGTTGGGACAATGTTGAGAAGCCAGGACTGTTAGCAGCAGTGCAACCAGGACTGAGCACATGGCTGGGATGTTAGGCAACAGCCTGTGATCTGGTCTGTGTAAGAGGCAGGAGGAGTCACCCTTGTACTTGCCTTTACCAGAGAACATTTCCAAATGTGCCTTTTTGAGATTTTCCATGTATTTAGATAGCTGAAGTGGGACATACATTATCAAACTTTTAAAAATGCCTTAATGGCTAATATGCTCTGAAAAGCACTTCCACTAAGCTATTCTAGGTTTAGATGCAAAATACTTATGAAAACTTCTCCTAAGGGACTTGCACATATCTGAAAATACGTTTCTAAAAGTCAAAAGGGGCTATGATGCCCAGCTGGGCTGAGCTCTAGTATGGCTCAGGACAGACAACGCCACTCAGCAGCTCCCAGAGATTTTAATTCATGCCAGATCTTCACCTTTTGCTCTTGCAGGCTGCTGCTGTGATCAGCAGTCTGAAATTAGAGTTTATGAAAAACCAGAAGTGCAGTAAGCCACTTGCTAAGCTAATCAGATATATACAAGACAAGTAATTAGTAATTCTTTGATGGAAACATGAACAAATGCTGATAAACACACCAGAGATTGTGTTGCTGATTCTGACAAAGATCCTCTCAAAATCTGCAAAATCACTCCAGGAGGACTGGAACATGTGCATGAAGCGATTGATATAAAGATTCTCCATCCTAAAAATAAAACAAAACACCTCTGAAAAAAACTCCCACCAAATACCAAAAATAATTTCCAGCTTCCTCAATATTCTTCCCCATTCTTTTCCCTCCTTTTACATACCTACACACAAGAATCTTCTCAGTGGTGTATTGTGATATTGGTCACCCTATAGAATTAAACTTGCTGGTTATATGTTTATACCCAAGCCTGAAATGCATCTCAAATACCCATTTACTAAATTCCATTCTAGAGTTGTTCTCAGCAGCCTATAATAGCAGTGCTTTAAGACCTGTGTCACGTAAAAATTAGAGTCAGAAAAACTAGTGCTTTACACACCGCCAGAAGTTAGCATCAGCTGAGAGTATTAAAGTCATTAGCACCAGTTCAGAAAGAATAGAGTAGTACAGAACGGACTGTTTCTGCTGCTATAGATGGCAGTCAATGTTAAGAGGTGCCAGGAGGCATGTTATGAAGTAAAACTCAGGCAACTGTCAAGCCTGAAACAGGAGATGATCTCCCCAGAGGCCTCTTCACACCTGACAGGGACACAGAATGATCATACAAGGATCAAAGGGAGGTTAACTACTGGGCAGGACTTTCTGGATTGATACTAGGTGTCTGAATCACAGATGAACTTCAGAACAGAATCCAGGGTGAGGGTTTCTGTTTGCTAGAGAGTGTAAGTCACATACATCTGATAGTATGGTAGAATGTCTGAGATAACATGGTGTAACCTGGGCACATGAGACAGCTCAGAAGGGGATGCTCAGGCCAGAAAGATCCTATTTGCCTCATTAACCCTGCACTATTTCAAAGAGCTCTGCAAGGTTGAGTATTTAGGCTTATCCAATGGCCAGGACTATTTTTTCAGTGACATGACATGTACAAGTGAGTGGACAGTGACTTTGTTGTCCCAAGCAGATTATGTTCAAATGCGGTTAACTGATGACCTGCTCAAAAAAGCTTTTCTTCATCAGGGTCTAAAGGGTGTATTGACACCATCTTCCTGCATGTGACTGAAAGGCTTATTGTAGTCCAGGGAGACAAGTATCTCTAAGGGGTGACTCTGAGAAATAAGTCAAAAGCCTAATGTTGCAGGTGCCAATAGTCCTTCTTCCTATGCTTTTCACCAGTGCTTCCTCCATCCATCTATAGCCAAAATGTCTAATGAGAATGCTGAGGCTCAGTCAGGTCCCAGCATGAAAAGCTTAAAATAGTGTTGGTTTTGTTTGGTTTTTTTAATTAAAAATTTCTTCAATTCTTTCTTACTTTGATTGACTGCAGAATCATCTGAGAGAATAGAACCCCATTTCGATATTTCAGTGATACCTAAAAGGCGATCAGATCCTTACCCTGCCCCCAGAGAGATTTTATGAAACTCGTCAAGTTTCACAAACACTTACGCTTTGGAGTAGTTCAGAATGAAGTCAATTCCCTTTTCATTGTCAAACTGGATGTCACGAGGCAGATCACTGTGAGAAGTGGCATCAATGCTCAGGGGAAAGCCTGGATGCCACTCTTTCCAGCTGAGAAAACAAGAGAGGTTGGACTAACCAAATAACCTTACCAGCATGAGAACTGTGCCATTTCTTTACCTCCATTGCTTCTGTGACACACCTCTAGAAAGTAAATTTGTAGCAGACACATTTGAGCCAAATCTAGTGACTTAGGCCACATCAATATCTACCAGTACTCTACTGAATGCTGAAGCACAACGGAAGGATTCTATTTGGCCACCTACCTTTACAAAACTTGAAATGACTTAGTATCTGTGATATTTCCAAACGCTTGTAATGTTTGGTTGAAATTGGCAGTAGCTTCAAATGTACAGGGAGGGGACAGAGACAGCTGCCCAATGCACACTTGTTCTTGGGGCTACCTTTTTGCAGAACTGTGATACAGCAGCTAAAAGTACTCAGACATGCGTTCCAGTTCTCCAAAAGGCAACTCTATCAAGAAGATAGTCTTGGTTCAGCTTCTCAGAAGAGCCTTACCTCCTAATGGTCATGCCAGACATTCTCTGCCATGTGTGTTTTTGCACTGTGCCCTATTTTTCACTTCAAAACAAAGAAGGTGATTTCTGAAGAATACTGTTACAAAAGTATTTCCAAATTCCTGCCACGCACAGACTGCACTGTCTGCTACCAGTTATGCATTTGAATTGTAAATAGTTATTTCCCTAGAATTACAAATGTACAATGTTCCTTTTTGCATACATAAACAAAATGTTGCCTGTAACTCTAAACTATATTTTCCTCTGCTCTATTTCCCATAATCTATAAGCAAGATATTTTCTTAGTCAAATGATATCAACACTGCACACACTAAGCCTCAGTCCATCAGTTATGAATAGACCCTCTGTCCTTCTGATTCTTAGTCTTATGATAGGGAGATGCAAGTCAAAAAAAAATCTGTTATTTTAAGAGAGATAAAAGAGTGTCTGTAGGAAAATGAAATGCTTAATGGGTTCTGGAGTTACCCACTGATAAAAGAGCATTTTCCCATTGTGACTTTTAGGAGGAAAAAATGTCTATGACTATGTAAAGATGGATATCATAACTGTGTTCTGATAGCACATTTTAGTCGCTCAAACGGGGCCAGATGTTCCGCTGCACCCCAGTGTAGGAAACAATTAAAACTAGCTTGCTGTAGCAGCTAAAATCCTCCAGTAAAAGCTGACATGTCCAGAACATGCTCCAAAACTGGAGTACTACTTGTAACAGAAATGAAATCTGCCTTCAGATCCTCCTTGAAAGCACAACTGTGTGCCAGAGTGCAGAACAGGGACTGTACCACTGAATTCCCACCTAAGCCTTCCAGATAAACTTATCTAGGATTCATGTCTTTCATAATGCCACTTGCACCACAATGATCATCACTTACAGTGAATTCCAGCTAAGTAAAAACCATATAGGGCCAACATAGTAACTTACACTGTCTCTCATCCAGCAGACCAGTAATTAGAGCAGTATGATAATCTGGACATACTCTGACCTGATTAGAATAGGCCCTGGACCTTCTGAGGAGCTGTGGCAAACTCACCGATACATCTTTTGACGAGTCTCAAGCTCTTTGCGCCTGTGCTGCTTGAGAATCTGAGTCTTGTCATCACGGGGGAGCTTTGCTGTGGAACAGGGGAAAGGAAAGAGACAGGGTTATGAAATTCCTCTGCCTATCACTGCCCAGGTCTTGAGGAGAAGAGCAGAGTTTCCAAACCTTCCAACTTCTGATCTATACCTTTACAAAGTTTCTGTGCAAAATGCTTACACAATCTAGTACTTTGAGTAGAAGCACAGGTCCCTAAAGAACCTGTGGAAGGAAATAAGCGGCTAACCTGGTGCCTGCAAGGGGCAATTAGCTCAAGCTAGGAACACCTGTCTCAACTGTATAAAAAACCTGGATTCCTAGTGTAGACACTTGATGTGCATATCTAGTGTTAAATGGTCTGAACAGGATCATGGGAATTAATTTTACATTTCAGTATCTAAAGAAATTTTCATCAATAAGAGGAATCATAAAATTGTTTAGCTAATCTTCCCTGCTATAAGACATCTCCATGAAACACCTATCCTCCCCCAGCGAGCTGTGCTCTCCTCTGTCAGCTTGGGGTAATGATCATGTCTTCTCATCATAAGAACAGAAGGAAAACCCAGTGAGACTTCATTTCCAGGCAGCTTGCTCTTCTGACAATGTATTCACTGTACCATTAAGCAACACAGGCTTCCTTAGTGATCAGAGAAAGTGCAAGGTACGTGACTCACTTTTCATACACAAATGGGAAGGAAGCTAAAGCCAGGAGGATGTTAATAGAAATAGTTGTTTGGAGTTGGAAATATCAGAGGTAATACAACTGATAACATACGGCTAACAGTTTCCAGCTGGCTGTGTTCAAATTACCAATAGGATTTCACTTGCTTTTGTTCTTTACCTTACCATATCTGAAAGCCACGCAAAGTTGCCTTCCATGGCAGTGTTACAGTTCTTATAAGTCAAATTATGAAAAATTGAAAGCCTGTTTGGAGAGCAAAAATAAACTGACACAGAGTTGTGATTGGAGCACAAAAGACTTCAAATGCAAAATTCCTCAGCCAGGAGTAGTCAAAAGCTTAATGGGAAGGTAAAACATTTAGTTCCTACCACCACCACTCTTTGCATGTACTTCCCAAAATATCCACCTCAACTGCCAGTGCCCAGACCAGCAACCTGCTTGAAAAGCAGTCCTAGTCAGCAGGAAAAGCCCATTCCCTAGGATGCAGAAGTGGACTGGCAGTGGGTCTCCATGTGAGAAACAAGATTAGGAAGTACGTGGGGAAAGGAAAAGGAGAGGTGGAAGTACTCTGGATGTTCTGCAGGAAATAAGGTTTCTTATGGCTCTCACCTCTTCCATCTCGAAGGACAACCTCTTTTTCATCTGTAATCCAGCGGTAACAAGGGAATTCCAGATAGTCACCCATTGGCATTTTTACAGTGATATACCTGAGGTACCAGTCATCTTGGTACCAGTATTTCCGTTTCTCAATTTTTATTAGCTGAATTTCTCCAAGGTCTTCTTCCACAGTCACGTCATAGGAGTCAACCTACGGACCAGAATACAGTCGATGACCCACTGCACATGCAGGAAGCACAATCAGCACTACACAACCATACTTGACTTTTCCTGATATGGCAGAGGTACAACTGAACTTTCCAGCTTCTGGTAGGTGAAAAAAAGGAAGACCTATTATTGGACTTCAATGCAACAGAAAGATGCATAAAAGAACAACCAAGAAATTATAACTGATATAGATGGCAGTTGCCTGGAGAACATAAAGAGCCCTGGGAGAGGAGGTTTGGGGCCCTGGAGCTCAGATAGTCTTTTCATCAATTCTCCAGGATACAGGGGAGGACCTTAAAAAGGTTAGGAGGATTGGTCAGGTTAATAAATGGTTAGAAGGGTGGTGTCATAGTCAGGGGTTTGGGTATCTTGAACATGGGACTCAATTTAGTAGGCCAGGACTACTGGGGGCTGGTGGAGCTGGTCTGACAATGAAGGGGAAGAGTGGTTTTGGTAGGAGGCTTGCCAGACTGGTCAAGGAGGCTTTAAACTAGATGTGTTGGGGGAGGGGGCATCATTCCATCCCAAGACTCCCAGTCAGTTGCCAGCACCTATAATAAATGCTTGGAGCAATGGAGTGAGATTCCAGCTGCTCCAGCCAATGAGCTGGCTTCAGTTGGAGCTCGGCTCAGGTGCCTCTATACAAATGCCCATAGCATGGGGAACAAACAAGAGGAATTAGAGATGTGTGCACGTCTACAGGGGTATGATATAATAGGCATCACAGAAACATGGTGGGATGGCTCCTGTGACTGGAGTGTTGGAATGGAAGGTTACAGGCTCTTTAGGAAAGACAGGCCCAGCAGACGGGGAGGGGAAGTTGCCCTTTATGTTAGGGAGAGACTGGAGAGTATGGAACTGTCTGGGGACAGGTGAGCAGTCCACAGAGAGTTTGTGGGTCAGGGTTAAAGGGAGAACAGCTATGGGAGACATTACTGTGGGGATCTGTTACAGACCGCCTGATCAAGGAGAACCTGTGGATGAAGCACTCCATAGACAGATGGGAAAAGTCTCACACTCACAGGCCCTTGCTCTCATGGGTGACTTCAACCACCCTGCCGTCTGTTGGAATGACGGTACAGCCTGGCACAAGCAATCCAGGAGGTTCCTCGATTGTGTGGAAGACAACTTCCTTCTGCAAGTAACAGAGGAGCCGACAAGGAGAGGTGCCATGCTTGACCTCGTGCTCACCAACAGGGAAGGGCTCGTTGGAAATGTGACGCTTCAGGGCAGCCTTGGATTCAGCGATCATGAGATGCTCGAATTTGAGATCCTCAGGACAGTGAGAAGAGCGTGCAGCAAGCTCACTGCCCTGGGCTTCAAAAGAGTAGACTTTGGCCTCTTCAGGAACCTGCTTAGTAAGGTTCCATGGGATATAGCCATAGAGGGCAGGGGGACCCAAGACTGTTGGTTGATATTCAAGGATCACCTGCTACAAGCTCAAGAGTGTTGCATCCCAACTAGAAGGAAGTGTGGCAGGAGGGCCAGGAGACCTCCTTGGATGGATAAGGAGCTGCTGAGGAAACTTAGAGGGAAAAAAGAGGCTTATAAAAGGTGGAAGAAAGGACAGACGGCATGGGAAGAACACAGGGATGTTGTTTGGGAAGCTAGGGACCAGGTTAGGAAAGCGAAAGACCAGTTAGAATTAAATATGGCTAGGGATGTTAAAGATAACAGGAAGGGATTCTATAGGTACACAGTGAATAAAAGACAGACTAGGGACAATGCAGGCCCCTTCCAGAAGCTATCAGGAGAACTGGCTACCCTGGATTTGGAGAAGGCTGAGGTTCTTAATGACTTCTTTGCCTTGGTCTTCACTGGCAAAGGCTCTGACCGCACCACCCAAGTCTTGGAAGGCAGACACAGGGACTGTGAGAATGAAGACCTTGGGCCCACTGTAGGAGAGAGGATCTGGTTTGAGACCATCTTAAGAACCTGCACATGCACAAGTCCATGGGACCTGATGAAATCCATCCACGGGTCCTGAAGGAGCTGGTGAATGAAGTTGCAAAGCCACTGGCCATCATATTTGAAAAATCATAGCAGTCAG
Source organism: Pezoporus occidentalis (assembly GCF_034315485.1). Lineage (NCBI taxonomy): Eukaryota > Metazoa > Chordata > Aves > Psittaciformes > Psittacidae > Pezoporus > Pezoporus occidentalis. Next base: position 1,211,219 of record NW_026916347.1, read on the forward strand.
GTGAAATTCCCAAAAACTGGAAAAAGGGAAATATAACCCCCATTTTCAAGAAGGGGAAAATGGATGACCCAGGGAATTACAGACCAGTCAGTCTCACCTCTGTGCCTGGCAAAATCTTGGAGAAGATTCTCCTGAAAGGTATGCTAAGGAACATTAAAAACAAGGTGCTTGGTGACAGCCAGCATGGCTTCACTAAGGGCAAATCCTACCTGACCATTCTGGTGGCCTTCTATGATGCGGCTATGGAACTGATGGACAGGGGTAGAGCAGTTGATGTCATCTACCTGGGCTTGTGCAAAGTACTCGACACTGTCCCACACGACATCCTTGCCTCTAAATTGGAGAGACATCAATTTGATGGATGGACCACTCGGTGGATAAAGAACTGGCTGGATGGCTACATGCAAAGAGTTGTGGTCAATGGCTCAATGTCCAGCTGGAGACCATTAACGAGTGGTGTCCCTCAGGGATTGGTGTTGGGACCGGTCTTGTTCAACATCTTTGCCGGTGACATGGGCAGTGGGATTGAGTGCGCCCTCAGCAAGTTTGCCGATGACACCAAGCTGTGTGGTTCAGTTGATAAGCTGGAGGGAAGGAATGCCATCCAGAGGGACCTTGACACGCTTGTGAGGTGGGCTGATGGCAACCTCATGAAGTTTAACCATGCCAAGTGCAAGGTCCTACACCTGGGTTGGAGCAATCCCAGGCACAGCTACAGGTTGGGCAGAGAAGAGATTCAGAGCAGCCCTGTGGAGAAGGACTTGGGGGTGTTGTTCAATGAGAAAATGAGCATGAGCTGGCAGTGTGCACTCACAGCCCAGAAAGCCAACTGTGTCCTGGTCTGCATCAAAAGGAGCGTGACCAGCAGGTCAAAGGAGGTTATACTGCCCCTCTGTTTTGCTCTTGTGAGACCTCACCTGGAGTATTGTGTGCAGTTCTGATGTCCTCAACATAAAAAGGACATGGAACTGTTGGAACAAGTCCAGAGAAGGGCCACGAGGATGATCAGGGGACTGGAACACCTGCTGTATGAAGATAGGCTGAGGAAGTTGGGGTTGTTCAGCCTGGAGAAGAGAAGGCTGCGTGGAGACCTCATAGCAGCCTTCCAGTACCTGAAGGGGGGCTATAGGGATGCTGGGGAGGGACTCTTCATTAGGGACTGTAGCGATAGGTTAAGGGGTAACAGGTTAAAACTTGAAAAGGCAAAGTTTAGATTGGATATAAGGAGGAAGTTCTTTACTGTAAGGGTGGTGAGGCACTGGAATGGGTTGCCCAGGGAGGTTGTGAATGCTCCATCCCTGGCAGTGTCAAGGCAGGGTTGGACAGAGCCTTGGGTGACATGGTTTAGTGTGAGGTGTCCCTGCCCATGGCAGGGGGCTGGAACTAGATGATTTTAAGGTCCTTTCCAACCCTAACAATTCTATGATTCTGACTTACAAAACACTTCAAAACCAGAGAAACATTTTTGCATTCAACCCATCAAATGGCAGTTCTGGTGGCACGTGCACTAATAAGTAATGCCAGCATAAGTAGAAATGAGTAATCATTTCAAATACAACTAGTAAGACACCATGTGGTGCTAAGCAGTTCAGGAGAACAGGAATTGACTCTCACTTTCCAAGAGTGCAAACAGCTCAGAGCAAACCTCAGTAGCCAAGTGCTCCTCATAACAAAGCTGAATTGTCTATGGCAACCATGGGAGAAGTAGCCAGATCCTGCTCAGCTTCATGTGGTCAGAAATAGAAACTTCATTCTCTTGTGTTTTTTCTCAACACAGTCAACCATATTAAAAAGCAACGAGCTTCTGATATCAAAGGGATGAAGTACAGCGTCAACATGCTGCAGTGCCTGTAGACACTCACCTGCCTGTGTGAGCTTTGTTATTTGGTGCCTGACCTAGACACCACACTCTACTTGTTTTTTCAGAAGCACTTTTTCAGCCTTTCTCAGGCATTTGATATATGCCTACTGTTACCGTCTTACTTGCTAGGAAAAGGCTAAGTCATGTAAGGATCAAAACTGAAAAGTGAAGAAAGATTAAATTCCAGACAGGAGAAGGCACAGGGGAAAAATAAAAAAAAAAAATAAAAGGAGAAGAAGTAATTTTAAATGCTGCTAGATGGCACTTATTATTTCAACTGTTACAAATGAAAGATTCATAGACTTTTTCACCCACATGATTGGAAGAACACACGTAAGAAGGATCCCTTGGCATCCTTTCCTGTCACATTTTAAATAAAGTTACCCACATTATCAAAAGGCAACTGTAGAGTACTGTACCTGGGCAGAAATAACCCCAAATACCATTACAGACTGGGGGCTGACCCACTGGAGATCAGTTCTGCTAAGAAGGACCTGGGAGTACTGGTAGATGACAATTTGACTATAAGCTGGCATTGTGCCCTTGCCCCAGTATCCTGGGGAGCATCAGGAGGAGGGTGGCCAGCAGGTCAAGGGAGGTGATCCCCCCACTACTTGACCATGGTGAGGTCACATCTGGAGTAATGTGTCTAGTTCTGGGCTCCTCAGTACAAGACAGACAGAGAGCTACTGGAGAGGGTCCAGCAGAGGCCACAAAGATGATCAGGGGTCTGGAGCATCCCTACCTCTCACAATGAGAGATTTCAGGAGTGCCACACTGAAACTCATATGAGGCTTAACAAGGATATTGGAATTTCTTCTAATACACAGCCTAATTCAATTTTAGGCACAAATATTTAAAATGGGTATAGACAGTGCTTGTTTTTCTTTGCTGAAATTTACCAGACTAATCTTAGCCTGAGCTATATTCTCTTCATGCCTATTAAAGCAAAATAGATTGAACTGTTTCTTTTAAAAAGGAAGCCCATCATGCCTTACACAAGAATTTGCAGTGTTTATGTCAACAGCACACCCATACACACCAGGTGGCAACAAAATGCTTCACAAATAGCGTGTTAGTCCCTGGCAAGCTTGGGATGACAGTGTCTGTCTGTCTGAGAGCTGAGAGCTAAAAATCACAGAGCTTTCAACCAACATTTTAAAATGATGCTTGTCACTTTTCCTTGCATTTCCATAGCAGTAGAGAAACAGTTATTTCCCCAGAGCCAGTAAATATATGACTTTTAAACATTTTTTTAAAGTTTATGTTGCTGACTCTTCAATCCCCCATGCTATGCCAGAACTGCTAAAAGGATAACAAGTAAAGGCAAATTCATTCCTTTGGTGATTCATAATTTCAAACCAGCTGTGGAGATTGAAAAATGCTGAGTAGCTTTTCTCAGAAATCACAGTAATAGTGCCTTGAGTCACAACGCTGACAGTCAGTGACTTGTGTCAGTGTGGCTAAGTGAATGAAGATTACTCTGTCCCGCAATGCTGGTTTCCAATACCATCCTCATCTTTGCCTATCACAACATGTCCAATATTCTTGACTTCTCTCATGCCAATTGGCACAAATAATTTTGGAAGATGGCTAGAAAATGTAGATAACATGCTCAGATTGTTTCTCATTCTTCAAATCTTCTTTCCAGAAATAGGCAGCACTTAAACCCTTTATATTTCATATTCATTGCCTGCAGCTCCTGGTTTTCTCACCAAAAACAGTGTCAATAAACCATATGCCAGGCTCAGGTTTCACTCTGAGTCAGTACTTCTGCAATTTCGTACATCTTTCCAGGACCAGATGACACTTTGCAGAAGAGTCTCTCATTACAGACTGTCATACCATGTACCTCAAACTCAGCCACATCCTGCTTGTGCTCCTCTGTATGCAATTACAACACAAAATGAATTCTCTCTTTCAATTTCACCATGATCTTGTTGTATTTGGCAGTCAGGAGCTGGTATTAGCGCCTTGCAGAGACACAGTCCAAATGAATCTGCAAAACTATGTGAATTATTACCCAGTTGTGTTCATCACTATAAAGGGAATTTAAACTTGTAAAGACTAATGCAATAACCTACAGAAGCAAGTAAGAAACTGCATCTGGATCAGGTCTGCTTTGCATTCCACGTTCCATCTTCTCACTCATTTCCAGTTGCAGGGCTAGTTGCATACAGAGGAAGAATAAGGTGACCAAAGACACTGTCTGGATAGGGAAAATGTACTGCATTATTTTTAGCTCAAGTCCTCACGAAAACCTGTTGCCGTCAAGTGACTGGTATGGCACACAAAGCTACTTTCCCAGGAGGTATAAGTACTCCTTTTAGGTGCATGCATCTTCTGCTGTAGTGCTACTAACAGCCACAAACCTCTGTTCATTGCTTCTTCACCCAGCAGGGTCCAACACTTGCAGGTACTTCTGCCCCTGCTGGACCTGGTCCCACAGCAGTTAAAGAGTTTCTGCTGAGCATATACTTAATGCTGACATCATGGAATTTTCTCCCTGTGGCAGGACCTCAGTTCAACAGGATGTTGAGAGTACCAGACTCTCCATCATAGTCATTGCTTAAAGACAGTGAAACTCTTTTGTAGTCCAGGGATAAAAGCAAACTGCCTCGTCATTGGAGATGCTGGTGCTTATCTCCAGCTGGGCAGGACTCAGCCCTCATAGGAGATCACCTGAACCCTAAGTGTGCAGGACAACCTGAGGTGTTCTTCAGTCTGTCCTGCTAATGTTAAGCTTAAAATATGTGACCGTTCACCACATAAGAGAGAAAGAATAACTGGATGTCCATTTGAGTGATTCGGATAACAAGGTTCTAAGCTAATGAATGTTTAATCATGAACGAAAGTAACTTCAACAGCAGCAGCTGCTAAGTCCTCACACCTGAATTCGCTAGAGAGTCTCCTCAGAATACTGGCTATAAATAACTGAGACCATATCTACACATGTCATCAACACTAACTGTTAACCATAGCTGCAGTGTCTACTGCAGAAGAGGCTGGATACCTAACTTAGGCTGTGAACCCCACAGTTAAAAAAACCCCGACACACCTAAAAGCAAAGCAGCATCATGACAATGAAGTCTCACTTGTACATGCAGTGGTAGGTCTCATTTCCAAAGTGATTTATAAATGCTTCTTTAAAACTTCCAAGGTTGCTTAAATCTCATCAGATCTCTTGGAAACTGTGAGTTAGGTTTCCAAATGAAATACACATTTTGGGAGGTGAAAAAATGACCTGAGCCTATTATCTCCACAGTGGAAAATAAGCAGATTAATGAGATTCAAAACCAGTGCTCAGAGTATTAAAAAATTATAGATGGATAGCCTAGGAGAGGGCACAACACACAGCAGAAATCAAGGTTGGAAAGAATAGCATAAGGTCCTTTCCAATCCTAACTATTCCATGATAGCCCGCTCCCAACTTCTTTCTCACACTTGCATGTTTGTTCTGTTTTCCAGCTTTCATTGAAGTTGCCCTGCATACTTCCCTTGGCAGGTGTTGCAGTTCCCACTGGGAGCTCTTTGGTTAATTCCTTAGAGATATCAGGGCTCTACCAGTAAATACTGACCCTAAACATCACCTAAACGAGAAGGACACACTTTTTTTTAGTATTTATAAGGAAAGTATGAGGAAACCTGTAAGCCCATTGTGTAAGCCAGTACCAAAGGGTTCCCTCTCTCCCCATGGCTGACCCACTATAGCCAGGGCTAACTCCTGGGTTTCAGGGATGAGCATGATTGGTGGCCAGGAATGGCAGCTGGCACCTTGGTCCCAGTGTCCTGCTCCAGAGCACAGGCACACAGGGACGAGAGTTTCAAAAAGCACAATCCTGAAGCAGTCAGTCTATCCCTTGGGGCACGGGGTGCCACAGAATCATAGAACCAGAGAATAGTTAGGATTGGAAAGGACCTTAATCTCATCTAGTTCCAACCCCCCTGCTATGGGCAGGGGCACCTTCCTCTAGACCATGTCGCCCAAGGCTCTGTCCAACCTCGCCTTGAGCACTGCCAGGGATGGAGCGTTCACAACTTCCTTGGGCATCCCGGCTTTGCGGCTCCGGCCCGAGGCCTCGCTAAGGGAGGTGCGCGACGGCTCGTACTCAGTGAAGGCCCTCGGTCTCCGCCGGGGCGGGGCCGGGCGGCCGCGGGGGACGCACAAGGACCTGCCCGGCTGCACTCACCGCGCCGCGCTCGAAGTCGTTGTAGAAGGGTTTGTCCAGGAGGTGCCTTTCGCTGCAGCCTTCCGTGCCCTCTAGGCTCAGGTACACGTAGTCGTCGGTGCCCGCGAACCACTGGCTGCCCGTGGCCACCGTGACCGTGTAGGATGGCATGGTCCCACCGCAGGGGCTCGGCTCTGCACTGCCCCACAGACCCGAACGGCCGCTACTGAGCCGCGCTCCTGCCGCTGACCCTGCCTAGCGCTGCCGCCTTCTCCTCCGCCAGGGCTCGGCGTTGCCCGCCCCTTCTCCAGCGCTTGACACACCTACTCCGCTACCCTGCACAGCCCCGCTTATCCCTCCTTGACACCCCCCGGCAGCCTGTGCTGCACAGCCGCTCGCACTGCAGCGGTGTCCCGGTACAGCCGCCCCGCACTGCAACGCTGTACACGTTACAGCCGCCCTGCACTGTAACCCTGTCCAGCGCCCTGCACACAGCCCTCACAGCGCACCAGCTCCACGCCAGCACAGTTTACGAGGTCCGACACGGTACTCTCCTCTTGGTATCCTTCCACAGTTGAGCAATCCAACACAGCAGCCAGAGCTCCCTGCATGCAGCACGCTGCTCGGCAGAGCAATCCTGCTCGTGCCAGGTACAGCCCTGCAACGTTCGGTATGGCTCACCGCCTCCAGGAGTTTCACCCACACACCCTCAAACTGCTCTGCACTCTAAGCTCACCTCATCACCCCAGTTTACAGGCATACACTCTCTTTTGTGCCCTAACCTTACAGGCGTACTACGTTGACTCAATACCATGAACTATCCAACGCATACACAGCATACATCCCAACCTCTTTATCTTCCAGTTACTTTATAGTCACAACATACTGCATCCTCATTATATACACCAAACCTGCAAATCCATGTGCAGCTCACCCTTTTCTCAGGTCAAGACCCCCATATGCACTACTGCTGGCATGCTTTATTCCCTGCATTCCTCTAAGGTTCTCAAACACCCTGTTGTCTTTGCACAACCATGTGTAACACTAATTTCTGGCATGTCTACATATCAGAGCTGTACATACACAGCCAACACCACATTTCCACAAAGTGCTGTAAAAGTCCCACGATCTCACAATTCCCACCCTAAGTTTAACAAGTTTCAAACACTTGCTACCATTAAGATATTATCATTAAGACAACAGAAGAGTTAGGAGTCAATCTACCCGAGAAAATAGCCCCATAGGACTGACATTGCACACTTGGCACTTAGGCACGAAGACCACCAACATTATTCTGTATTTTCAGCAGATGACCAAATACCACATGCTGTCACCCATTAACTCACTGATGATCCTCCTTCATGCTGCTGCCAGAAGCAGTGCATGATACTGTGCTGGAAGGAGACAGGCTGGGGCTTTTGCAGTTTCCCGTGTCCTTCCACCATTCCTCAATGATCAGACCCAGGTGCTAATTTCCTCTCTGTTGGGCAATGTGAATTTCTAGCAACAGATACACAGAGCAAGCTAAATTAAAACCATCTCAGAAGTGCTTTACTTGTGCTGCACTTGACCTCAGGTGCTGCACTGGATTAATTAGTATATGACACTAATCATACTTAGGTAGTACTTTCAGTCTGGGGCACTCTCTGCCCACAGGTGAGGCTGAGTGGGCATTATTAGCCAGCAACCTTCAAATACGGAGGAAGAGAGCAACTAGTTGACACTTGGAAGTTATTGATGGCTCTGCTTGCCTCTGTTCTGGCAAGCCCATTTGGAAAGCGCCTCGTGACTCACTCCAGCATGCCTGCTGCATCTTGAACTGCTGGCAACACTGCAAGATGTGCTAACAGATTCTCTGCTTCAGCTTCTAAAATTGCAGGTGCCCGAGATGTGTTGCGGCCTCACTTACGAACTGTGGCTGGTGGTGGTCACACAGCAATGGGGGCAGCCTGCAATGCCCTGGAAAGAATCCTGCTCTTCTTTCACAGAAGTGTGATGATACTGGACTTACGCTCACCCAGACAAGCCTGGGAAGGTCTCCTGCATCTCTTCTGTACAAGTGAAAACTCAACCATTTCGTATATTGTGACTTAGATTTCAGGGCTCTCCCAAATTCAGGGTATGTGTTTACATATAGTCATATAAAAAATATAAAATAAAATATCACTGTGCCTGCCTTGGCTCTACTGCATTGCTCATCAGGAATTTCTAGTCTGCTGCTGCTTTTTAAATAACAGCCAGCAGCGTAAGATTGCCAGCTGTCATATGGCACACCCAAGGTAGCTGGAGAATCCCAGCCCAGAGATCTGACTTCTCCTCCTTAGATTTAACCACAAGGGATTCTTCCGCTGCACTGAGATCCCTTCTGCGGTCAATTACCCCATAAAAGCACACCATAAACTCTTAAGTTCTTCTGTGGTTTTATTTTCCTTTATATTAAGATTTCAAAGAAATACGATTCACTTTTTGACGAGTGCTCTCAGCCCTAAAGTTTCTAAATTTAGGTTCGGAGCCTTCCTTGAAGGACATAACTGAACCCCTTTTAACAAGCGAAGTGCTTCAGAACCAGCTTCTGTGGCACACAAGGCCACCTTCTGGCCACCTTCATTATTGCTGCAAATATGCAGCAAAGCGGCGTTCAAACCTTGATCCGTGGGTTTCCATGCTTCTTTGTGTTTCAGCTCTGATGCAGCATTTGAATCCTGTCCCATCCCTCTGGGTCATCAGTTCTGTTTTCACACCGTTCGGTTCTCTTCTGTACAGAGGTGTGACTGAGGAGTCTCCCTGCAGCTTTGGAACTCCTCTTACCAGCTCATTAAAGAAAACACTAGCCCTGTACATTAAATTTGTGGGAATGCATTTGTTGCCTTTCCCCAGCTATGTTGCTTTTTGGTCTGTTCTTTTAGCACCTCTCACTTGTCGTAACTTCCACCTTCAAAGGTTTATTGATAATATTTACTGCTGATAGAATTCCAAACTCTTCATCAAAATCCTGCTAAACAAAATAGCAGGATGTGTAAAAGACAAACCCAACCATTTTATCAAGAGACAACATTATTTCACCCCTGAGGAGACCCACACTGTATGAGACCCCAGCACGATTCTCTTCCACATTGTATCTGGTAGCTGCTTGATGTCAAACAAGGAAAAACCACTACTGGAAATAGCAGTTGGATCCCATAACTGGATCCAAGGTCTGTGTCCTAAAAATTAGACAGACTTGCATTGCAGGGTTTCTCCGGCTCCCCCAACACCACCATGGATTCTTCCTGGCTTGACGGCTAAGCTGCTCAGGGAAGATTGTGCTGTGCTCTGCACATGGCACATCTCTCAGGGATGCAGAGTGAGGCTGGAACTGCTCAGGCTGAGGAAGATCCTGATCCCAGGTCTCCATGTTCCTTTCTGAAACTACCAACCCGATTTAAGCCATCCTCACCACTTCTGGCTGCTTTTCCAGCTGCTGTATTTTAAAGCAGACTGTCAAGCCCTTAGGTAAGATGGTGAAGGGCATGAAGATCAAGGGAGATACAGCCTGTAAGACAGGCTTCTAGGCCAAGATGCCTAAGTGCACGCCTGCTCCAAGCCTTGAGAACCCATAGGCTGCACATAGGCCAGGTGCTTGGACACCACTGCTGTGTCTAATCCTGAGGACTTTAGGCCAAGGGACTGATTTGAGAACCTCCAGTTCCCTCTGGACCATGGATAGATCTAAATCCTACTATTGGACATAGCAGGGAGCAAGCAGGGTCTGTAATTGCCATGTGAATAAAATACGCTGCATAGGTAGAGTGCAGTGTGAATTAGCCAGTGTGAAAAATGCAAATTGTCAGAGTAATCAATTCCTAATTATTATCAATAACTGCCTTCACACCAGACAGGGCTTTTGTGCACACCTGCTGAGACCCAGTGTTAGTTTCTGGCACCTGCTTGCAAGCCAGGCAGTCTCATCCAGCCACTGACCCAGGCAGCAAGCAGGCAGTAAGCCTGGGCTTCTTGTTCCCCAAGCTGCTTCCTTGGGGAGGCTGTAACCACTCACTGTATCACCTCTGCACTCGAGCCCCCCTGCATCTCACCCACCTCACTCCCCACTTGAAGACAGTTTCATGAGGCAGTGGTGGGATCTGTGCACTTACAAGCAGGAAGCTGGGAAACTGGGCCCTTAAAACATGAGTAGCTGCTATTCCTGAGCTGGGTGTCAGTGGGAGGCTAGGACAGCCCCCTCCATGGGGAACTCATACTCTGCTGTGGATTTTGCTGCTCCCATCTGCCTAAGCATCACTCAGATTTACTACATTGAAATTAACAGTGGAAGTCAGCTGCTGCCTCTCTATCTCCTTGCAATGCCAGTGAAAAACAAGGCTGTTCTGTGAAGATGTCACATACCTTACATCCCTCCTGAGGCTACAGGCAATTCTGGTGGGCAGACGGCTCCCTTGAAAGATGCTAATAAGGACTAGGAGCGTGAAGGAATGATACAACATGGTAATTAACAAATGACAGAGAAGATCAGCAAAGCCTACAGAAATTTCCAAGCTACATAAATAATCTAAGGGACATGGGCTTAATAGCTGAGAACATATGGGTGCTAGCTGCGTATTGCTCCACTCTAGCAGCAAGAAAAAGCTTCTTGTTCACAGACCTCTGTCCCAGCTCAGAGTGTCCCCAAATTAACTCTAGGATTGCAAAGCTTAGCACAGAGCATCCTTCCTCTGGTATCCAGGCAGCTGCAATTCTGAAAACTGAATCTCTCATGAGCCCCCAGTGGGGCTGCTATATCAACACTTACTACAATAACTTTATACCTTTGTGCAAGGGATCATCCAGACTGCAAGGGGCTGAGAGTCTTTTGCTCTCTCCACGAACTTCCTACCCCTCTTTGAGGTTGTGTTCCTTGGATCCTTCATCCCATTAAGTGTGATGCTAGGACACCTTCCTCAGTCCTGAGTACTGTGGGATCTGGCACCACCTGGCCTCAGCACCTCCCCCTAAATCTGCATATCCTCTCACTGCCTCCGTGGATGTAGCTGTGCTACTGTGGCACTTTGCAAGAAGAGGAGAGGATGGAGACAGAGAGAAGGCAGCCTGGTTTCAGGCTTCCCCTTCCCAAATGAGTGATGGGAATAGCAGGCAACACTGCTGAAGAGGAGGGGAGAGCAGAGGCATGGGACAAGGAAGCCAAGGACAAGGCAAGCACAAAGAATACAGCCACATTTGTGGATATGCTTTTGGTTTCATTTGGTCCTGCACACGTTTGAGAACTGCATATCTAGAAATGCAGTGAGAGAAGACTGGTGCAACAGTTCTAAGCCCCAGAGGCAAAGGTAGAGTCCTGATAGAGGCTTGTGCAATATCAGTCCTAATCTGGTCAGGCAGGTCTAAATCAGTCCCTGAAATAATACTTCAACTTCTGACACAGCTTAGTTTGTCACAGGGCTGCTGCTCAATGGAATGGTTTGATTTAATCACCATCTGATTTCTCTGGTGTACATCAACTGCTTAGCTGTGGCCACGAATGTGGTGTGGTCCTGAAAGCACATTTCTGGGATAAAACCCCACATCATCTTGCTGGCATGAGAAACGCTAGTTTAGCTAATCCCACAATAGGAATCAGTTCTCTTTTAATACAGCACTTTGAAAAGCAAGAAGTTAAAACATGAGAGCAAGACAAGTGGCAAGCCAGACTTGACAGACCTCAGTTCATCTACAGGAAGGGAACAGTGGTACTTCATGTTTGGTGTAAGGCAGCTATGAAGCACACTCCTTAAGACAGCCGCACTTTCTCAGTTGGGATCAAGTCATCAGCATGAAACATTTCGTGTTCTCCCAGCTACAAGGGTAATTGTTTCCATTGACAAAAGAACCTGCTGTCCTCAGCAACAAACCCTATGGCTCCAACAGTGATGAATTCTTCTCAGCCTGCTTGGCCTGACTTATTTGCAGGTTGCCTTTGAGACAGAGAGTATCACAGCAAACCAGCACAGCAAGAGGGTCCCAGCAAAAATGACTTGGAGGTTAATTTTAGTGAAGACTTACAATATTAGGAATTGCAAGCCTGATTTCTTGAAGCTTCACAATTTAACAAGCACACCCCAAGTGGTGATCTCCTTCCCCCCGCTCTGTGCAGCTTTCTGGTATTTTATTCAGTTATTTCAAACCTTCCTCTGATGTTAAAGCCTTTAAGATAACTTCATTCATCTCCTTAACACTCTCAAGCAAATCTCTCTGTTTTCAGCTTTCAGTTCCTCTGCCACAGATCTTGCCTTTCCCCTAGAATACACTTTAAAAAGAGTATTATTAAAGTTTGCCATCACTTGACCCTGTCTGAGCAGTATTTCCAATTACTCTATCCTGTGTAATGCACTGAAGTTGCTCCTGGGTTCTTTTACCCAGGGCTCTCGTGACTTTTGATTTAAAAAAAAACCCTCCCCTGGCTCCTTTCTGAATTACATTCCCTTCTCTCTCTGTTCAGCCAAGATTAATAACTTTTTTCCTCTGTTCAGTTCTTGTTCTATAATGAGATATTCTTGCCTGATTTTCTGATGTCACCCATGCATCCTAATACTGTGAAAAAACATCCTTCTGCATGTCCATGTTGTGGTAACACAATACAATCTCTAAATGTAAGGAAGCATCCTACACATCAGAGACTGCAGCCTAGAGGATTTACCGGAATCACAAGTGGACACTGAGCTTTATTTGCGCAGTGTCACTTCTGTGTACTTCCATCATCATTCCTATGGATCACATCCTGATTGTAATTTGGTTCCTCCTAGCTGTGCCCAGAGGCAAGCTGAGAAATAAAGAACAGCTGTGAAAGAGGAAGGAGGGGAAGAGGAAGGAAAATTGGGTTGCACAAGGAGAATGAACGGAAAGGGGTAAACACAGCATGATATGGCCGAATAGGCTGGGGGATAGGGAAATCTGAAATGGGGAGGGTGTGTGACGGGAGAGGGGTCCATAGGGCAGCTGTAGGAAGAGCGGGATGAGAAGGGGAGGTACAGTCCCTGCAGATGGGCTAAGCAGCAGCGCAGGTACAAGGCTGGCTTTTGAAGCTCTTGGGCTTGGTTTCCAGCCAGAAGCACGAGCTACTCCATCTACACCTCCGCAGCCTCCAGAGGGCACTCGGGAGGATCTTGCCAACCCCAGGTGCTGCTGTCCTGCCGCCCGACAGCCTCCCTCTGCCCTACTCGGAGGCGCAGATATCGACAACTAGTCACCAGGCAGCTCCACCTCCTGAAAACGCTTTTCCTGGAGTCGCAGCTGTGCCACTGAGCCACTGCTCTGCTTCGCCTCAGAGCTGTCACTTCACGCAGCGACAGTAATACTCTTTCAGATGAAAATGAGGTTTACAAGAGGGAAGAAGTTATTTTATAATTAACTCGAGGTGCCTGAACCCAAGATGAGGAGGCACTTTTTAATCAGCAGCCAGATGGCTCTATGGGCGCTGTTCCTTAAACCGTCTATCAGCTTTTCATCCAAGAGACTGTCAATCAAACAGCAGGCTCTGGAAATTATCTTACCATCTCTCCAGCAAGGTGTTTTGTATAGATGTCTTGCTGGTGGGTTTTTATGCAAGTAGCTTCATTTACTACCACCAGAACTGCTTCACTAAAAGACTATAGAACAGAGCCTTTTGTTTTGCATGGGAGCCACCTCTCTAGGGTTGCAGTATTAAGATTTCCTCCCCTTTCTTACCTAAAAGAAAATTAAAAGCTAATTCCTCCTTAAAAAGAAATATAAATTAAATGACTTTTCTTTGAGCCCACTTGTGTCTGTTACAGACACAACTTTCCAAATCTTACCTGCACCACTGCAGATAGCTGTTTTCCTTGCCCTACTGATGCTAGAAACATACTTAAGAGAAACTGCTGAAGACTTCCTATTCTAAGGCTCAGTCCTGGCATAAAAACACACATGCCCTACAACATGCTCATGCCACCAGCAATGAAAAATTAATGCAGCCATCCAACAACCCACACTCACACAAAATTATTTTTCTTCTTTGGGGAGAATCATAGTAACGAGCATCTTCTGCTCTGCACCTCTGCATAGAAACCAATGCATGTGAGAATGCTGACTTCAGACATGAAGCATTCATAGCAACACTCAGTGTTGACTCCAGAAGGCTCACAGGAATCCTCTCTTCCCACCTCCTCACAGCACAAGCCAGAAAATTCTCCTCATGATTCCTGCATCTGAGCCCAAAGCACCTGCACAGCCACATTTCACTGCACTGAAGGAGTCGCCCACTTATTCTGATTGTTAACTATCCCTTCATCATTATGAATCATTTTAACATCAAACTGTCATGGACTGTACTGGCCTGCTACACTGAAGAGCCATCAAGTTCTGTGTTTACTCCAGTGAAAGTAACTCACTTTAATCGTCATCTCACTACTGAAGAGCTCATTTGTTTTCTCATGTGGGCCTCCCATGCTTTTTCAAACACAATGGATACTATAATGGTTTTGGCTTGTTCTGTTTTTTTTTTTTTTATAGAAACACTTTATTGCTGCAGTCAATAACCCTGTGTATCACACAAATAACCAATTACAGTTTAAGAAACTAAAAATAATTCTGCAAGTGGTAATACTGAGAAAACATACATGAGAGGATACAAAACTATACATTTAAGTTACCAGAAATTTAGTAACTAAAAAATTCTGCAGAAGTGTGAAGTGTCCTGTATAAACTATACAACACATGCCAGTGTAAAGTTGTTTAACGTTATACAATTACCTATCTACAAATGTTTTACCTAAATACAAGATCAGCTGCAATTTTCAAACAGTTATCTTCTATACAAAGACAAGTGTTTTCAGTACTTCATTGGAATATGCACACACTGCAATATCTCAAAACTAAAAGATAATCCCAAAATAAAAGGTCCCGCTTACATGTTTTCTTTGTGTATCTAACATAATGCTGTGAAAATCCAGCCAGCAATACCCTTGCTCCTGTAGTTGCCCTGTGTCACTCATATTTGAGAGGGAACCAACCTAGCGTCACTGACCTCCCTTTCATTGCTGGCCAGTCTCTCCACAGCAGACTATACCAGAAATCTGTATCTTCACACGCTTCAGCTTGGGAGAAATCTGGATCCCACTTTGCAATAGATAATTAGCCAGCCAAATACAGGCCAGAAGCAACCTGCTCCCACCATGTGGCCATATCCACGCATCACTTCAAAGGTTTTTGAAGAGCAACACACCAAACAGACCCTGCCTTATAGCACTGCCACAAGTAGGACTGATGCTCTAACACAGTACAGGGGATTGGCAGAAGTAGGTTTGGACAGGGAGTTACTATTGCTTCCCAGGATTTCTCAGGTACAACACAGGGGCCCAGCACTTCTCTAACTCCTTGCAGGCACAGTGTAACCTTTGTTGAATCTCTCCTACTGAAACAAAGCCAATCTCAACGACATTCAGCCACAGGAAGCTGTCCCCAGGTCTGGCCATCTCTTCAGAACACAGGGCAACATTTTACACACCATGACCACTTCCAAAATACAGGGTTACAGTTGAAGAAAGTCCTGAGAATTCATCGGAATTTAACATCTCATGATCTCTTAAATGGGATCAACTTTCTGCAGCACACACCTGTATCATAATGCATGTTCATGACGTGAGAGATACACCAAATATGACACGGTGGGGAAATTTCCTTGGCACAGGCAGCGCTTTTTTGGACAGGATTTAAATCAACAGAATGGATGACTGGTCAGATGTCTACGGCATGGGATGTACCATCTGGCAGTCTAGGGAGAGGATCGTGGTAGACGGTATTAAGCTTGCATTTCATCCTACTTAAATTTTTGTCTCAGACAAAAAATCAGGTAACCTGAACTGACTTCGGCCAAGGAACAAGGACCAAAAGAAGTCAGACTTCTATTTCAGTCATTTCAAAAGCTACCAGAAGGAAGTGTTGGAAAGCCTGAACTGACAAAGGGTGGTCATTCCCCTTACTGACATCTGAGTGGGAAGGACAGAGCTCACCTGAGCTAGCATCAGTGCCTCACAGCTGGAAGCTGAAAACAAGTCAACAGCATCTCCTTGAGGAGAAAGAAGGAAAAAGCACCATTCAGCCTTCTCACAGCATTTCATGGCACCATGCAGCAGAAATTACAGCTCAAAAGCCCACTGCTAACACCAAGCAAGAATCAGCATGAGAAGTGTGACCAGCATAAATGAAACCCCCTGACAGATGGATCTTCTGCAGCTCTTCCTGGCATGAGCATTCCTAAGCACTAAGTTTAAACATTAGGCTTTTATTTTTGTTCAGGAAAGACCTGTGAGGAGATGGAATGGTAAGTAAGCAGCAACAATTTCATCCACAAATATTTTCCTCCAGATGATTTTGCCGGAGACGATTTTTTCTTCCCAAGATACACAGGGGCACAGCAAAAACCTTCAGTATCCTGAATACACTGAACACTACCTGGCATGTGCCACATGGAGCTTCCAAAACACCAAATGATATTTCACAACGTTTCACCAAGGATCACATCTGACGATGATGGATGAAGGACCAGTGTGTTACAGTATGCCTTACTGGCACTTGTCAGAACATCGGTCAGATACTAGTGCCTCTTAGGTATGAGCTGGAGAACAGGTTTCATACCAGAACATGACCATTTTCATTTCACCTACTGGCCACAGATTGGATGAGGATGCACACAGCATCAGCTGGCAGATGATTCTTTGCATCTTGCAGTTGTAAAGTGAACATCTTGCAGACAGGTAAGCCTTGTGCATTCAGGCATTTCAGAAGAACACAAGTAAGGTGTGCAAGACCCGATACTTAACCACCTGAGTTTATCCAGTAAATCTTTTCACAGAACAAAATAGAAAACAAAACAAGACAGCATATTATCTGGGTTCTCGTAATAGAAGAGGATGACCCACAGCAGAGTTCAGGAAAGGGCCTGAGTAATTGCACTTTAAATTACGGTAGGCATAGGCAAAAAGCTCTACATGTGCATGATCATGAAGACTGCCATCCTGATAGTAGCAGGGTATGCAGGGTTTGTCTGCCTGTATCATGTAAGCATGGGATGTCCTGACACCCAGCACAGTACGCAAACCCATGCCACTGCAGCTTTTGCTAGGACTGCCTAAAGGTCTTGGTATTTACAAATACCTCTAGAACAAGGTACCATGTTGTTCATGATGATCACAGGCAGTAAGCTTCAAGCACGAGATCACACAGAGGCACGCTTTTCCTATATCAGTTCTTAGAAACCAATGGTGTGTGTTCTCTTTCCATAGTCCCTTCTCTGCCTTCCTTTAACATAGTAATTTAGAAATAAATTAATATTCCATTTTAAGGAAAAAAATCACCAATCTCTTACTGTTGTTCTTGGGGAAGTCTTAAAACAACTACTTTTATTATGTAAAGAACTTGCCCAATGAAAGTTGTACTTGAAAAAAGACTATGTAAAATCTGAACAAGAGCTGAGGATTCAATTCAGTGTCTCAAGTAAACAGAAGCTTTTACCTAACTAAGCCCAGGCAATTCCTACTAAGACCAACCAGAAGATTATCAATGACTTTAGAGAAATTTGGATGTGGCTCAGGTAAGGAAAGTCAGCTTCTTGTGCTGATTTTTCATGGGGCTTTGTTTTTGCTCTAGTCACACTGAGACTTTGGTTGAATGAGGGCTTGAGGCTGGACGGTGGTTCACTGAAGCAGACTGGTCAAGCAAATTAACAGCAGACACCCCAGGCTTCAGGCAACTCTGTCTAAAGCCCTGCAAACAGATTTTAAAGCTGTCCCTCTCTTTTCATTAAGGCTGACTGATTAAAAAGCCAGTCCCAAATTCAAATCCACAGACAAAACTATTCTCTGACCATGTACTGCATTACATCAGGACTAAAACCAGGCAGGCGTTTTTAAACTCATCCACTTGATGGAGTATTTACTTCCTAGACTTTGATCTCAGCATCCCCTCTGACAATATCAAATTCTTGGGTAATTCACACATGACACAGTACTGAAGAGGGAAAACCAATCTCAGCTGTACTGACTATCTTTTTTTTTCTGTAACAGCTCACATTTTTGTCAATGTAGCAACAAACCCTTTGCCAACGGTTTGGAATGAAAGTTACTTCAGGTATGTATGTGCAGGTGTGTTGATGATCTGACTTGTTGAAAAAACAAAAAAACAGAACCAATTCCCAAAACAGAGCACTGAAACAGTTACGCATTGAAAACAAATGCTGTACATATCTACTACTCCCCATACACAAGTGCAATATCCTTTGAAAAAAACTGCTCCTCAAAGGAAACCCAAAGAAGCAGAGTTTTTTAGTGTTACGTTTAGTAAGATAATGTGGGCATGTGTTGGAAATCACAGGTTGGATTTTTTTTTAATTTTCCTTTTTTTGTGTGTAAGGCAAGATGTTTACTTTCCAGAAGAAAACATGGGGTAAAGAATGAAGAAATGTTTCAAAAATGACACGTTTGTTCAAGTTTCATTCTCATTTGACATACATATTACAAAATAAAGATTTTTAAAAGTGCTATATGCTTTGTAAGTCTCATCACAATATGTAAAGCAAAATTTTACACCTGCTGCCTAAGACAAAATGTTAGTGGCAGTGTTAGTGGTAGATTAGACTCTAGCTCTCTCATTTCCCTCAGTGTCTGGGACAACCTCCTTCATCATGCTTAAAGAATAACAAACAAACAAACCCCACTCTACACATATTCCAGAATCAGAGTCATCTTCTAAAGTAACAGACTCTATGAAGTTGAAGACAGTTCACTAGTGACTTGCTTGATATCAACCCAACGCTCATTCTACCCAGTATCCTGTGGCTCTGATACGCCAGTACGAGAGACAAAATGTTGAGAGGTATGCAACCATGATCACATTGACAGATATGCCAAAGGGATTTAAAAATATTCCAACAAAAAACAAATGTAAAAAAACCTCATCCACCAGCTCTCAGCTGTTAGCTGATTTTAAAAAGGTAGAGCAGTTTGCAGTAAACAATGGTATTTTAAATCTTCAAGAACATACAGAAACACCCCTCCCACCCAGCAATCAGACATGAAGGATTTCTGCAGCACAGTCTTCTGGCTCTGTGTAATGTGAAGAGTTTGTGTCTGAATGGTGAACCCCAAGCATTTCTTTACTTTCGAAGTTTGGCTCCATTAGTGCAGGTTTTTCAAAAATATTCTTTTTGCTAGTTTCTGGACAGTTTTGTACATATATTACTCGGTTATAAGCTTTAAGTCTCTTCCATAGCTGTACGTACACTTTGCATTGTACATACATGAAAAGAAGTCCTCCAGTGAAACCAATAGCCACAACCACCAGCTTAGTCCAAAATGGCCACTCTAGAATCCCTGGAACAAAGAAAATTAAAAAAGAAGAAAGAAAAAGGACATGGTCAGTATTGGATGGACTACACATTTCTCAGAAACATCCTGTAAGAAAACTGTCAGAGTTTGTTCCACACAAGCTATTTTTATTTTGCCATTTTTCTTGTTTGGCCTTCCCCTCCCTCCTTCAATTCAAACACACACAGACTTCTACTTCATGTATTACATATATTTTCACCCACCAGAGGAAAAAGAAACAGAACAACTGAGTCTCTGTGTCTGAGCTCTTGTGCAGCACAATCACAAGCAGAGTCAAGGCAACAGCCAGTAATATTTAGGTATTTTAACACCTGTTTTTAAACAAAAATTGGATCAGATGATCAAAAGAGTTCTGTGGCATGGTTTCTGTTTCATAGCAGCAGGCTCAACTCAGAGAACCAAGAAGTCTGTTCCACTACGTGATCACACAGTACGTGGAGTCATAGACTTTAAGTTCAAAAGGGAATGACTGTTATCATCTGGCTTGATATCTTTGTTATGCAGACCAGACAATTTTATCTGCATCAGACCCAGTAACTTGCAGTTGAACTAAAGCATCTAGTGTTAGAAATGCTGAAGCATTCTGGCAAGTTTACCCTCCATCACTAAAACTGACCATCACTACTTTTCCTAAGGCTGTCCAACTCGAACTTTTAGACATTGGATCCTGTTACATCTCTATCAACTACTTCTAAATGACAGACTATTAATGTTATACATCATCTGCTTACATAAGTCCTGTATCCACCCAGCCCCTCTCCTCTTTAAGGGTAGGCGGCACCACAAGATGGATATGAAAGCATGCTGAATTACCCACTATCAGGTTTCTCAGAGAATAAAATCAAGTCTTCAAAGTTTTGACCATGATATAGGCCAGTGCTCTTTTGGAAATGCATGGCAGCATGGGGGGGGAATGAAAATATTTTAGTCCCAAAATACAAAAGGCACTGCAGCATGACTACTTTCAAAATCCCACCCATGATTAATACCTGAATCTCTGATTCACAGGTGAGCTATCTGATGTCATCTGTAGGCAGTGATAGTATATGCTTGCTCCTGGGCAGACATGAATGTATACCCACACACACTCCACACACCCCTGAGCTCATTACAGCATCCTAGAGATTTAGAATCCAAATGAAGAGAGCAAAGAAAGCACTAGTACATACTATATATTCACCCTATTCCTTCTACTGATGTTCATCTAACATACTTATTGGCTGAAATAACATGGAGATAACAAATCTTTGAAAGTATATGCTTTTCATTATTATACGGAAACCTTACACTGAAAGGCCAAAAAATTTCACTGCGCATGAAAGAGATGGGGTTGGATAGAACAGAAACTAAAAGATTTCATTCAAAGCAGATTCCTGACTGAAGTCACAAGCTATCAAACTACAGCCCAAATGAGACATGACAGCAAAAATGTTCAGTCTGAAGTACTATTCTGCTGTGAAGAGACTGTAACAGCTCTGTGGATCTGCAGGTTTACTGATGCTCAACTACCTCCCCAGATGATGCTCTTCAATCACCAATAAAACATGTTCTACCTGCATGTCTAGTTGGGATTCAATACTCTGCAAGCAAGAACAGCTTGCCTCTTAATGGCTCCCAGCCTTGGCAGATAACCTGTCCCTTCTATCCCCACCTTCAGGAACAGCTCAGCTGCCTGAGTAGTTCTGCAACAGCTGCAAACCTGTAGCCCGGCATACCCAGGTAAACAGATTGCAGATTGGCAAGTTTACACCTGGTGTACTACAGAATACCTGATGTTCAGTAAGTTAATATATGAGTGCACTGTGGTGGCAAACGCGCCGTGAACTGCAGTGCACCCGACTTCAGTTGTGTGAATTTGAGTCCTAAGAATCACCCTGAATTTCTTCTGCTTCAGGCACAACCACTCACAAAAAATTTCTCCAGTCTAACATGGCAGTCACAAGAAACTTGTACTAACCCACCTCACAGATGACCAACTAGGAAGAAAACCCTGATGATTAAGCTCAAAGATTTTGATTTAGGTCCTTCTTAATTCTTCTCTATTTGAAAACTCTTCTGGTTTTGCCCAGTTAAAAGGTAGCCATAGCAGCAAACAAATACTTACTTCCTTATCTGCCCAGTACAAGTTCCAATTTAAACTAAATCAGCTAAGGCAGTGCAATTTTGTGTCTGGCTACAGTGGATTAGTTCTCATATCTGTGCATGTCACAAACACAGACTAAATTGACTTGAAGTAGACTTAAAAAGCACCCACAGATTAATTTATACAGATTTCACTAAATCATTTTAGAACCACCCTTTAAAACTAACCTAACCTCAGGCTAAAGCTGACTATTCTCATTTAAACACTACCTGCACTCTCATGCTCCTCGTCCTCTCTGCATTCAGGATAACTAATTATTCCAAAAGAGTAAGAGGGAAGATAAGAAAGTAACATACCAGTAGTCTGTCCCTGTTTAATCTCTTCAGCAGTCCTGTCTATCAGGACATAGAGAGACCACACAACACAGGTGATGGCAATGACATGGAATGTTACAGAGCACATGATCTTCCTCCTTTCACTGGCTGTCATCTGCAGCTTCTCCCACTGGCAAGGAACCCAGAAACAGAGCAAGGGATTAGGTGTTTGTTGTAGTTACTGGACAGTATAAAGAAAGAGAACATTGATAAGAACAAAAACCAGCAGGAGACTGGTTTCCTCCTAGCATGGATTTTAAAAGTCAGACAACATCATGACCACAGCACATGTGGTAGCTCACTCTGCTGTGATGGGAGCCATCCCAGTGCCAGACGGGACCTCCAGTGCTCAGCTGCCATCTGGAGCCTCAGCACAATGCCATCGCACCCTGCTTACCCACACAGGGGCAACTCCAGCACAGAAGGACCCTAACACCTTGTGCAGTGCAAGCAAGGCTGCTCTTTCATGTGTTCCCCACTCGACAGCAGCTACCCACAGTGACAGCTGAGCATTGTGAGTGTCAAAGGGTAGCCTTGCTCAGGCAGGCATTCAATAAAACACTGCAATGCAAACGGAACAATTGACCGGTGTGTGTAAGACATCTCATGCTGAGCTCTGTTAAGAGTCCCTCTGTGCACAGTGAAGGCTGTTTAGCTCTCAGCTCATGGCTGTTTAGTTCTCACCTCCTACCTCTGGGGGTTTCATTCAATCTTCACATATATTTAACACTACTTACAGCCGTGACACCCGTATTTTATTTTCAGCATTTCAAGTGCACTTAAATACATATGCCCTAAGAACACACAGCAGAAGTGGGATGACAGCTTTTGTAAGTGAGAGGATGCAGCAAATTAAATCCCCAGACTATTGATGATGTTTATATAGCCCACAAGAAACCACAAAGTCAGGTCACTGTATTTAGGAAAGACACAAAGAAAGCAGAAAATTATTTTAGATGCTTCTAATGTGCAAGGAATTGTAAAAAAAAACAAACCAGCTTTTTTTTTTTTTTTTAACCTGAGACACCCTATTTTTTAATTATTTTTTGAAATTTCTCCCATATATATGATAAAAGTTTTTCCATGTGGGATACACATCCCTCAGCATATCTGCTTGGAACAGAAAGTTAAGATGGGCTTTTCTCACACTTTCACAAAATATATGCTGGGGCACGCAGGATTTTCATACATACCTATGTGTTTCTAGAGAGGTGCATTTGATGTCTTCTAGAGTAATTTTCAGAAAAAGAGGACTTTGAAAAGAAGAAATAATGTGGAAGAGAGCAAGGATGACCTGACTGGTATGACTGAGATCACCCATTATAGTGAATTACTGTTTCCAGTGCTACAAATAAAAGAATAATTGAAACATTAAACAGAGACTTTGTGATCCTCTTTGTCTTGCCAACAATGCCTTTGGCCAGTCCAAGCCACATCTCCAGTTCTGCGGGCATCTAAATCTCATGATGAACACCTGAATTCAGTACTTCTTGCAATGGCATGCTAGACTCATGTCATGCTAGAAAGCTATGTTCTTTCAATCTTCTTAGAAAAAGGTTGGACAAAACATTACATTTGGATGTTATTTTAAAGAGAAAATCGCTTTAGTGTCTAAACAAAGGTTTTTACTTTTGGTAGAAAGTATAAATTAAATTATTTTGTCAAAAAGTATGCATGTGAAACTTATTTGTGAATGCTTTTACAGGGCCATAAGGAATTGTGCTTTGACTGATTTATATTTCTCTTTTCTGCTGGACAATACCTCCTCTGAGCTGCTGGATCCACAACCACCAACCCAATGTGAGGACCTCATCTCCTCAAGAGATAATGACTGCACAGCGAAAGAGAAGATATTCTGCTAACTATTTAAGTGTGCAGTAGCCCAGAAAGGAAACCAGAATCTGTACACCCCTGAGGCATTATTCTGATGATACAGCATTTACGAGTTAAAATAGGATTTCTGGGGTTAAAACAAACCAACCAACCAAATAAAACAAAACAAAAAACAGCAGAAAATTTGGATATAATGTCTTTCTTTTTTTTCCGTTGAGATTTTAAAATGGAGCATCCATTTCTTGTCTTCCCTCATCTTATCTTGAACCTGACACATTTTGTTTCTCATCCTCTTCCCTTACTAACTTAGCGCTTGAACAGCCCGATTGAACAGCTGCAATACAACCTTAAGATACTGAGGAAGTTTAATTCCATTTCTACCCTACAATCAAGCACAAACCATATTATTTGTCCCATCATGCTCATAATCACCAGTTCCAGGCTGTTTTCTCCTGACTGACAGGATACCATAAAGGCTGAGTTGAAGATACAGAGGCTGCTTATCTTCTGGCTTCAGCTGAATCTCTAAAAAGACTTTTTAGATATATTTCAAAGGAAATTTCTTCTTCTTCTGTTTATGGCCCTGCCTCTACCTTCTGGCATCTAGCCTCTTTCCTACAGATGACCTGTTCAGATATAACTAATGATGCTGAGTGATTCATTTCTGAAGGTGCCCAACAGCTTTTTCCCACAGGGCACAATACTAAGAAACTGCTTCCCACCCACTCCAAGCAGAGAAAGCACAGAAAAACACACAGAGAGCTGCCAAGCTACAGTCAGTTTAGCTACAATAGATAACTCTCAGAGCTGAATTCCACTGATGGTGAATTTGCCATGCTGAGTGTTAATTTAAATCTTTTTGCACCCATACAAAACTGACCAGGCTTACTAAAGAGCCACAGAAACATGATAAATATGTGGGGGGTCCTGCGAACTCATGGGCAAGGGCTGCTTCTTTTCAAAGTGGATCTGTGTTTAAGAAAGCATTTCCCTGGGAAAGCAGGTCTTGTGCCTACCTTTCGCAAAGGCTTCAGTTTTGTCTCCATGATGAACTCATACTTGCACAGTTCACAGCATCGTGTATCTGAGCTCTTGATCCACTGCTGCAGGCAGGCTTGGTGCACAAAATGAAGACTTCCTGTGCAGTGACAGGGTGTAATCAAAGGGCTCTCATCATCTCCTTCACAGTGACATATCCTGAATCAGAAGAAAAGCTGATCATTAGGAGAAGAGGAAGCAGAAAGGATGTGGAAGAGGCATGTAATACCTGTGATCACACATGGCTGCCCATTGAGTATCCTGAGACATACCTATCAAAGGAATGTGTTCCATAAAGGAGCTAAAGTAAAGAATTCCACTGCTGTGCAAGCACATACACAGGCACAAAATAATTGGGCACAGACACTGCTAACTAGAAAGCCACTTTCTAACAGATGAGGCAGACATGCGTAATCTGATAGAAATGCTGTATCCAAAAGAAAAAACAGGGTAGGAAATGATGCTTCATCTAGAACAACAGCACTTAACTGAAAATAGATCTGTATATCTTCAATATACAGATCAGATAGCACTTCCCAAGACATAATATGCACAGAGGGCTAAAGCTACTCATGGATTACAATCTGAAATGAAAGATAAAACAAAATTCCCCCCAAAATTGTGAAACAGCCCAATCCAGTATCATGAAGGGTTAATTTAGACAGCCTGGATTTTGCACAAGACAAGTGATTATTTCTAGTGCCAACTGCTAAAAGACAGATCCACACTGCAAAGCTACAGCACTGAATCTCCCCAGACTACACCTACTGTAAATGGATGAATGGGTTTTCCCTCTAATTCTTACTTTGCTAATAAGGCAGCATCAGCTCTGCAAAATTCCCCATTTCCCTCACAGCCTAATCATGCAGACAGCTAGGACCCCCTTATATATAGTGTTACTACCAGATGCTGGCATTTGATTTCCAGCTTCAATTTATACATGACCCTTGGGTTGTATGAAACACCACTACACCCTTCTAACCATGTGGAAGAGGTCATGAACTGAAATGGGAATGGTAAGGAGCTCAAAGAATGAATACAAGTTAATAAGCATATGTGAAGTACATCCTGGCATGCTGCCATCCCTGTCTATTACTGAAATCTCTTACTGATGTGTAGCATCTTGCCTCTTGCAACCTTGCTGATAGCTGGCAAGTGGAAATGAAGGAGTGGGTGGATTACAGCAGTGTCTTGTTGATGACAAGCCAATATGGAATGAGATTTTGATGGTAATGAAGGGGGGAATCAAATAATATTGGCAATACTAACTAAGGCAGCTTCAGAAACTGCTGTCAGCAAGGAGAAAGATCAGGATAGTAAAATGAGAGATAGAGGGATGGGATGTTTGCTCTTGTACATGGCGATGCCTGCTCCTCAGTCACATTTTGGAGCTGGAGCTGTGGCAAACCTGCAGACAAGTCACCATGAAGACAGTCCAGAGTTGCTTGTTCCCACCACCTGTGCATGATTAAATCCTCTGCAGCTGGAACAAGCATACCCATCCTTTTTGGATCTTGCACTATGGATATCACGGCACTCAGACCCTCATTTTGACTAAGGCATCCAGAAAGCCCTTTACTATAGAAGAGCATGGTGGGATACAAACTGTTGGAGACATAAAAAATACCTTAGGCTCTATCAACCTGATCTCAGAAGCAATTTTCAACCTGTTTTCCTTCCGACTCTCCACCCTCCGACCAAACCAGCAATGTCTGTCAGGACAATACCTGGCTCAAGAAAAGCCAAGACATGTTCAGTTTGGCCTTTTATATGTGTAGCTGATTCTCTTATGATACTCCCAGTTTGGGCAATGATAAGAGAAAAATACCATCTCAGAAACCCAAACATGAAACAAATTGCAAGAGAATTTATTTGACTCCAGAGGAAATTATTTTGTTTAGTAGCCTTGTTAAGTGCATCAGAGGCATGCAGGACAGCAGATAGAAGGCTGCATGCTTCAAATTGCACATATTAAAGCCAGGTGACAGGGTGAAAGAAAAGACAGAAACAGCACAAGGGCAGGGAAAAGCAGAACAGTCACCACCACACATGGGAGGGCTCAAAAATAGGTGGTTCTCTGGTAAACCAACCTGCAGGTATCCCCCGATGTGGACACAGGGGACAGAGGGGGGAATTTTTCTGAGAGGGGGGAAGGGCAGTCAAGGTCACTGTCCTTCTCAACTGAACAGAGGGGCGCCCGCTGCTCTTTTGTTTTTAATTTTACTGAGGTGCTGTCCTCAAAGACGTCATCATCTCCCGTATCATCAGAGCAGAAGTCTGTGCTTTCCACCAGCACGCTGGAGCATTTGTCAGCTTGGAAGTGACTGGAATAGTTCTCCAGTTCGTGGAACTTATGCAGGCTGCTGGTGCTGGAGGTGTGGGAGAAGGAAAAAAAGTAACGCAACAGTTTTTTGCTCCTTGAGGTGTCATGGTCCACTTTGTCCTCCAGCAAGGGGATATGTACAGCGTTGTGGTTCTCTGTTCCTCCCGATGCACTCGAGTAGTTGGAAAGGGAAGGGATATAGGAGTGCTTAGAATTGGTAAAAGAAAGAGGCCTGAGATTCAGTGGTTTCCTCTCATTAAGATGAAATTTGTTAATCCTTAAACACTGCTCTTGAGTCGGGGTCAATTTGCCTTCTGAGCATGTTCGGTCCACATAGTCAAAGCACTCACTGGTGCTCTGCGCCTTCTGGTCCACGTCATTGAGAGACTTGGAGAATTTCAGAGTGCAGATGGGCTTTACATTCTTAGCAGACCTGAGTGCCTGGCCCCGATCCTGCCCACAGGAGTTTCTCTTTGCTGCACGCAACTTGTCCTGACAGATTACTGTCACAGTGACCCCTTGTGTCAGAGGGCTCTGGCAGTGAGGATTTCTCAAGACAACAGCAGACTGCACTGGACTGTGATGACAACACTCAGAAAACACTGCACTGGAACTGCATGCAGAACAGTGGAATAAAAGCACAGAAAGTAAAAAACAATTACAAAAGAGAACACACATAATTAAAAGTGAAGAAATGAGAAATTATGGCTAGTGTGAGAATGGCAAATGTAACAGGGCCAAACAGTCAGTGGGATTTGACAAAGCAGTGTTAGACAGCAGCTGAGTCAAACAAATAGGATGCTTCACATAGGCCCCCATCACTTACTTCCCCATACACATGCTTTCCAGGTTTTGTTTTTTCTTAACTTGAAGCTCGCATGAGCCTCACTGTGGCCATGCAAACAGCACACTTTACCTGCAGATGTCCTGGTTGGATGGTGTAACAGAAGTCTGAGAGAAGCTGTGAGGGGCAGAAATAGAGGTTGGACTTCCAGCCTGCAGTGAAAGTAAAATAAACAAACAAACAAAAGCAAGTCACGGGTCAGAAGAGTTTGGTATGCACAGGAATCACCTTCAGGCTCAAACAGCATATGGAGTCAGATATCACTCTGCATCAGATATTCAAGGAAGTGGCTCTATTTGCAATTGGAGGTCACACACCCTCATCCTTAGGAAAGGTAGTAATCAGAACAGAAACGTTTTTCCGCAAGGTCAAATGCAGCCATCTCTGGAGCAGAACCTGCCAGCTGTCAAACACTGCACAGAACAATAGCTCAGGAAATGAGCAACACTAAGGTAATTAGAACAATTAGGTGGAGGTGTATGTATAGACTAGTCGGAATTTAACTACCACATAATAGCTAATCCTTCCACTTACAATGATGACAAGAGATTAGAAGCTTGGGGCTTTTTTTCACAAGACAGAGCTCTCAGTAATTCAGTAACTTAAACACTACTTGGGGAGTTATTTTCCTTACTAGCACGCACACAGGAGCACCATCTGCCAAACCAGACCATTCCTTGAAGTACTTTGTATTCTGCAAGGCCTTTCATCCTGCTCTTACTCTGACAGGGTCTTCCACCTACCTGGAGAAGAGGTGTGGCAGCAGTCATGTTCATAAGACCCAACAAGAGCACACTGAGATGTAGAATAACTGAAGAATTCACAATTCAGCTGAACTAACCCCCCCCCCCCCCCAAAAAAAAAAGAAAGATAAACTCTTGGTGTATTTAACACTTTATAGACAAGTCTCTAAAATCAATATGGTAAAAACAATCATTGTCTCAGAGTTGGGGCATGATGGGCTATATTCTATGGGTCACAAACAGAAACTTCTTGACTCTTCCTAGAAGTTTTGGCAAGAAGGACACCTGAATTGATAATCACATAAAAGAGAATTTTTAAACCTGGTTCTCCCATGTTCCACAGCTGCTGGACAGGCTGTGCTGCTCACCCTCTGCTGCAAAACACTACTTGCATTTCAAAATTCAAACAAAGGTTTACAGCTTGCTTGATCTACAGAGCGAAGTCTGAAACCCTGGAAGGAATAATGCAATCAGAACACGAGCGTCAACACCATGCTGGGCTGTACAAAAACCAGCAGAGCCAGCACAGACCTGGGCCAGGCAAGTGCGCAAAGCCAGACTAGGAAAGATTCATGTCATGAAAGGTGTGTTGCCAGAAGCATGCTGTGCCTAGCCCTGTACGTCAGCTGGAGATGCCAGAGCTAGCTCAGTCATCACTGCTTTGATGATCTCTGGTCATGGTGCAACACACACACACACTGTATCTCTCTCAGACCTCTTTAATCCTATACTCACTTTATTAAAAGACTCTATGGTACACTTAAACAAGGCTGCTGCAGGCTTTTACACTCTCACAGCAAAAGCAATAGCTTGTCACACATTATACTCTTCTTTGTGAGAGAAGACAGGCATACTAGGACACACACTACTTTGTAAATCAGATACAACCATCATCTTCCATTTTACAGGACTCATCTGTTAAGGTTTTGTTTCTGTAGCCAACAGCACTACTGAGACCAGTGTATCTGGCCTCACACTGGGATGCTTCAGGTGCACTGAGCCTGATGAAACAGGTATCCATTTAACAGGTGGGTCTGCAAGAGACAAGAGCAAGACTAAACACACGCCTCTTGATCCATAGTAAGCCACTGTAACTTATTTCCCATCCTGCCCAGCTAGGTACACGTACAGAATAACAAACAAGAGATTGAGCCAGAAAGCAAACTGAACTATGTCATGACTGTGACAAAACAAATTAAAGACTTACACATCAGTTATTTGCTTTATCCTGTAAATTATGGTTCTTTGCATTTTATACCACTTGCACAAGCTAACAATACAGAATGTTGATCATACAGTGAGGTGAATTCAGGTATTACTGGAAAATTTAATTTCTATTTGATGCTTAACCTCTTCTAAAAGAAAGAACATCTCTGACTTCAAACCTTGTCTTTTCAAAAGAGTTTGTGCAGTAATTATTTTCTTTTTTAAAGGCTGACAAATTAGTGAAAGACCTGACACTAAAATCTGATGCTATAATCATGCAAATGAAAATTAATAAGACTTAATTATTTAAAAAGACATATTTAGCAATCTTCTAAAAACAAAATATTGAACCAGTAAAAAAGCATGTTGCTTTCTGCCATGGAAAGAGAGCCAGATATTGTTGGAACCAGAGTCACAAATCAATTAATAAATCTGACTCAGGTTTTATGTTATAACCAAATCACAGAAGGTAACCTGCTTAGAATAAATATAATCTCTCCACACCTTCATTTTAACAATGAAGCTTCCAAAAAAAAAGACAGCGGTATATACGATGTGACCGTGTAAAATAGCAGATGACTAGATTCAATGATCCAAAATTTCCCTTCTGAAACCATGTTACTGGTTTCTTGATCCAAATGCTTAGCACCAAGATGATGTCAACGTCTCATCACTTGGGAAATCAAAAGTCTGGGATGAAAAAAAAAAAAAAGGCAGAATTTAATTTGCATTTCAAGCTTACTACTCTGTTTCTAGATGCCAGCACTGTTCAGAGCAGCTTGCAAAAGCCCCACATCTGAGGCACATTTCCTCTCATCTTCCTGCTTCAAAACAAAAGGTCCTTTGCTCCACCTTCATACATAATGCAAATGCAACCAAAATACGAGCAGAAGTTAAAACACTTGGAAAGGCACCACAAATTAGAACACCAAATATTAGAGGAAGTTACACCCCACCCTCGTTTTAAGCTAATGTAAGCTGTGGCTACCAACAACAGCCATGGCTCAATGGTTCAATGGCTTTTGCCAAGTCTCTCAGCCCATCCTCTTTTCCTGCCATGGTTTTTGCTCATGAAACTATTTACAGAGCTGCCTTGCAAATCAGATTAGGATAGCAAGGTGAGGTAAAGCTAACCACTTCTTTTACCGAGCTGGTTTAATTTAGTCAGTCACTTCCCTAGCTTCAGTGGCAAGAGGACCATTAGTTGGTTAGCGCAATGAGCCTCTAATAGAGAGCCACAACTCACTGAGAAGAGCACAGCAAAATGCAAGCTGCTGCCAAGAGCCCAAGAAGTTCACCAGTTCTAGAAGCAGAGTGCATGCAACTGATGCTGGCCAGTCCACACAGCTTTCCTGGGTTTAATGACTCAGGTACAGAAACTATCAGGCAGAGAAGTGCCAAAGTAAAGAAGAAACATTGGCAGCCTTGGCCAGAACAGGGCAAAGAAGAGGCAATGTGACAGGAGAATGCAACAGAGAGGTGGATCCAGCTAGGCTGGAGCTCTGATGTTGGTCTCATGCAATACTCAGCTCTGACGAGGCTGCAAAAATAAGCAATCAAAGCCTTCCTCACTCTGTAGCTTCTGGCATACACACCATCTTTAACACCCCAGCAGCACTTCTGGCTGAACTGGCTACTTACGATGGCATCAGCAGTTTTAAAGCACTCCTTGCCATAGGAGGTTTCTGCCACGCACATTATGTGATGGGTATCCTAAGCCTTGACAGCCTGAATTCAACCCTTCTAACACCAGAATCACTTGCTGAATCTCTGTAGACTTCCATGCCCTTCCCATGGAGGAATATCACCTCCAATGACAAGCCTTGTAGCTATGTGCTAGTCAGTTACCCTGTAAAACCTGACTGGTTGCCTAAAATAGCTCAGGACTAAAGGTCAATAGTTAGTTATTGTGTATATTTACATTCCCACCTAATGCAATTCAGTGAGGTCACAGTACAGCCTTCTGCACTGGTGTTTAGATAACCAGTGATTCTGAAGATAGCAATCCCTGGAAGCTCTCTGGAGGATTGCCATCAAGAAGGTATATATACACACACACATATATATATATCTCCATCATTTATATATATATACAAATGTATGCATGTGCATGCCTATATATACATGTACATATGCATATATATATATACATGTGTGCTGCCATAGGTGGCTGTTCTCATTCTGCCCCCACTCCATGAACAGTGTGATCTGTTAGTGAAAGAACCCAGCCTTTTCTGATTACCTACTTGTGATTACATGCTGCACACTAAATCAAAAAACCCACCCTGCCTCAGAAAATAAAGTCATCTTTGAAGTGAGCCATAGTGAACACATCAGTGACTTGGGTGTACTCCAAAATAACCTGCTTATTTGAGATGGCACTTCTTGGTATAGTTGCTGCTGTCTCACTCTTTGCTGCACTTCAGTACTAGCAATTACGCCTTGTTTTAAAGAACAGGGCCTGTCACATTCTAAAAACCTTATTAAATTATTCATTAAAGCAAAGAACTTAGAAACAACTTTATTCCAGAAGAATACCTCCACTGATTGAAAGTCTGAAAGAAGCAAAGAAAGGTTTTCCCCCACACCTGCTAACTTCATCATTTCTAGGTGCCACACTGAATAGAACCAATACTCTGGCCCTACTATTTGTGCTACAAATGCACCCAGAAGTACCAGGAAAGGACCTGGAACGAACATGCTAAGCACTATACATATTTAATGATACAGCAAACCTTTCCTCTTGGCAGACAAAGGATTAGAGAAAAGCAGCACAGTTTAAAGTCTTTTACTCAAGAGGAACTGCAGCACAAAGAGCTTCAGAGAAACACAAATTTAGTGATACAGCAAGATACCAAATACTCCACAATCTAAATTTCAACCTGGTATTCTGATTAAAGGTTTGTCTTTATTTTACACTGCGATGAACCCATATCAAATGCTTTTCTGCTTGGCAAAATAAATATATAAAATAAGAGAGCAGTAAAAATCCTGAAAAGTAGCTAGCTGCATCTGATGCTTAAAGATGTCTCAAGCACCACTAGACCATTGCAGCAGTTTCTGTCTGCCTCTGTTCCCCATAACAACCACAGGATCACAGTGATGGGTCTTCTCCACTGAGCCAACTCAAATCACCACCAGTCCCCTGGGGATTAGAGACACAGCTAACCATAGTAGGTGTTAGCTAAGTGGAGACATCTCCCACCACTGCTCCAGAGCTGTCCTGTCCCAGGCCCAACCAGTTTTCAAGGCCTGCTACCTTTAATATTCCCCCCAACCCCCAAACTCTGTAATCTCCATGCACTGTGATGCTTTTTCAGCACCAAGATCACAGTGTTGCTACCTGCAATTGGCCACTGGGACTTCTGTTTGGATCAGATTTGTCTTTCCTGGTATTAACATATCACAACGTGGCAGCAGCACAGGGGAAAGGCAGAATCAGAGGGATGGTTATCACACCCTATGTTTTCGAAGAACTCTTTGCCAGAGAGCTATTTTCTCTCTCACACACAGATCCTATTTAAATGTCTGTAAGAAGGCAAAGCTGCTGATAGACATGGACATGGCTGGCATTTATCTTGCATTCTACATCTCCAGAGGCAGCATAAGCCTGAGGCTCTGCTCCCCATTTAGCTTAACACCACAGAAACCAAGACCAACCACACCATGACTGCTGCTTTGGCAGGATATGGGTACAAACAGTGATTTGGGAAAGAAACAAAGTGATGAGTGCCTTGTGAGAAAAGGCACCAAGTGCCACTGCAAGGCTCTCCACAGCCAACCCAGCTACTCTTCAGATAGGGAAAAGGACATCTACAAACAGACCCAGGGAATCTGCCTCTCTTTGTGCCATACCTGCCCCATACATCTCCCCTCCCTCTGTCAGTGGCAAAATCCCTTTGCTCCAGCCCTGTCTCACTCACAGTGGCAAAATTCAGTTCTGTCTGCTGCACTGAGAAGTCCTGAGCCTGGGCTGAAGTCAGGCAGGGAGGTGTTGATTAAACCCAAGGGACACATCCATCATTTCTCTTGAGTCACTGCAGAATATATGCAATTGCCTGGCTCCAGCTATCCACCAGGATGCAACGTATTTGTGTTCTTATGCTTTCAGCGGGTGTTGTATTCCACGTACACACTGGCTATGGCTCTGCTGAAGTGCACTGCAGCTAGAAAGTCTCCAAAACTCACCTGTGGAACAGACCTGGCTGTTCCACTGCGTGCATGCCAAAGGAGGGCTCCGGCTGAACTAGCACACCCAGGCAGCAGTGCAATGAGACCAACCACCCGTGCCGAGTGTGCTAACTTGACCCATGGGACAGCCAAAACAGGCCATCTACAGGCAGACTGGATATTGTGAAGGGTAGACAGCCCTGCTGACAGGCTGGTTTTGAAAGCTTTTCTCAAATATGGCAGGATCAAATATCAGTAACTTCTCCATTAAATTCTTCCTACCAGAATTGTGCCAATTTGATTTCCAGCACATATTAAAATCAAGTGTCTTCAACTGGGATAAATTAGCATTATTAGAATGGAGAGTGGTTAAAAAATCTGGGGGGAAAATAATCACAAAAGAAAAAAAGATGACATGGGAGAGAGGCATCTAAAATTTTCACGACCGTCGACTCCACCATACAATTCTGGCAACAAGTCAATAGGAACCAGCAGTCAGCTGCTAGAAGAACTTTGTTCCATACTTTATATAAGGTATATGACTATAATTAGCATTATATCTAGAAACCAGAAGCGAAGCTTAAGTCAGCTTCCCTTCATTCTCCCTAAGAAAATTTAAATGAGGATTCTGGCAGGAACTTTCTCTAGATATACCAGAGCCAAAGCTGATACAGAAAGAAGGCTATCTATCCTTTCAAAATCTCCCTGTGTGCAATTCAACCTGCCTGTAGCACAGGATTAATGTTGACTAAACCCAGTAGCAACTGCACAGGTTCTGCAGAAGAAAAAAAAACCAATAAAATAGCCCTCTGACTTTAAAGTCTTCCTCAAAATACCTTGAACTGACTGCAGGGACAAAAGAGGAAAGGAAACACCTAAAGGTTTGTCTTTCACAGGGTACCATCATACCTATATGTAGTAAGAATCCAGCCCCAGGAGAGGGGATTTATCACAGCACAAGGAGAAAATCACACTCCCTATGAACACAACTGCATCATGCCCCAGCATGACATTACTTGCTCTTGTGGGCACAAAAAAGAGCATACCTTAATCTTCACACTATACATTTTTTCCTGTCTTTTCCTTTCCCCAATAGCTCAGTTGAAGAAATTTTTATTTTTTTTTAAGCAACTTCTCTTTTCCTACCCCCAGGCGCATGCACCTGAACAGAACACCTCCAAGCAGCAGTTCCTTTCCGTGAACCTTGGTCATCTGGATAGACTAAAGGACAGCTAAGCTCTGTGACTGAAAAACATGGACTGGTTTTCTACAGATGAACACTCACTGAATCCATCAAAGCTCCAGGCAACAGTGGACGTGTGTATTCATACGCTTTCCTAAATCTGTTCCAAGCTGATGAACAGCCTAAATGGATTTTAAATTTTATAGCAAGCTTAGGCTACCACTTTGCATTTGCACTGGCTGCCATTCAGCCTAAGAATAATTTAATACTTTACAGTGTGCTTCTGCTCTAAAGAAAAAAACGTACAGAAAAGACAAAGCATTTAAATTTTTGAAAGAATGCACTTTTAATTCCTTTGCTGTGATCCCAGTATTAGCATTTTCAAAGCTTACCCCTTAGAGGGCCATGAAAATAAGAGTACAAAATGCTTCCCCACTACTCTAAAATTAGCCCTCTGGAGCAATCAGATGATCGGAACAGCACACATATGACCTGAAGAGATTTCCACACATGACAGTTTCAGGCTATATCAGACACTTTAAATCTAAACAACATCACTAATTTGAGGATAACTGTTTGCAGAGCCCCTTTGTTAGTGACCTTGTTTAATCTGCTTGCAAGCACAATTCCTTTATCTAAGAGCAGAGGGTATGAATTACCACCACTGTGAAAATCCCTTTTTCAGTTGCTTTTGGTGACTAGCTGTGTTTCAGGGTCAATTTCATCTACATTTAGATGACGAAACTTCTATAAGCTCAACTGTTTCTCTGTTTGGCTTGTATGATGAAGGCACCTACCAGTGAATGGTGGCTTCTTGGGAAAAATGCTGGCTTAAGGTAAATAGTTCATATGTGGAGCTGGGCTACATACCCCTGTGCCAATACGGGGTGTTCCAATCAGCACCACTGTGATTCAACGGGTAAGTTGGGAATCAGGCCATGTCCCCTTCCCATGAGTAGATCAAGTCAACCTGCCTTTAACATTATTTTTTTTTTCATTTCAAAACAAATATAGAAAGATTCCCAAAATTCAAGCATTTCATGTGGAGCAAATTTAAAAGGAATGTTTGAAGTATACACACCAAAACAGCAAGGAAGGGCCTGGAGACATGCCACATCCCCCAGTGTGCAACAGACTGCACAAAACCTAATAGCACCATATGAAGATCCTCCTGCATCTTACTCGCTACTCCTTTTTCTGCTGCTTCTGGCCTCCATCCCATGCCAAGTATTCAGGTGACTGTTTCTTCTTGGCCTAGCCACATGTACTAACATCTCTCCAGCCTCTCTTAGCATCTGTCTCTTGGAGAACTGCCTTTTTTGCCCCTTCCTCTCAAGGGACGGTTCCACCTGGCCCGAACACTTGTGGTCTCTGGAAAGACCCTGCTACCTCTACCAGCTGATCCCATTTTCAGTGGCACCATCTGTCTGCCTCCCTCCTTGACCACTTTTAGCCCTAAGGCATTGCTCTCTTTGGTCACACCAAGTAACACAGCATCCTCTCTTGGCTAGAGGATGAGTTCTGACTCAATCCTCTCCACCTGTATTGCACTGTGCAACTGAGAGCAGTGGAAAGATACACAGTAATAATCACAGCGGGTTCATAATGACATATCAGCACCAGAAAGGCTTTGAATCAAGTATCAGTGCCAAGTATTTGTAGCAGATTTGCAACAATGGTATGCTGTGAGCTAGATTTAGGTGGAAAAATAATAGCTGAATGTGTCATTTGCAGGAAGCGTGATCATTACTTCTGTACACGCACACCCCAACATATCTGGAAATGCAGCATATAACTGATGAAACTCAATTTCGGTTAAATAGCTCTTCTTAGAATGGTGTACTATCAACAAGCTCTGGGGGTTTCAGAAGGGGCTACACAGGCAGCCAAGCATTTCCATACTATCTCCTTCACATGTATTCAATCTGCCTTATTGGCTAGGATATTATACTATTCTAAACGAAAATATAAGGCACTTTCTTATTAGACCTCAGAGCTGATGAAAATTTTTCCATGTATTTAAGCTTCTGTGCAGCATCCCACTACTGTAACTACTATAATTGGTTTTGTCCTACAAATTGCTTGCAACAGCTAACCCACCTGTAGACTGCAAAATGAAGTGTTGCAGCTTAGCACTGAGCTGCCTGGATGTGCAAAGCAGCATTTTGTATGAGATAAACCAAGGGGCTGATCAGAAGATACTTTTTCCCTAACTGCATAACAAAGCCATTGTGCTTCTGATGTGTCCATTGGCTAATCTGAAGTATGCCTGTATACTGAATGGGTAGAGCATCAAGAATCACTTACAAGATACAGGCCTGTAAGAGCAAGAGCAAACATTTAAAAATACTTACACAGTCACGCCTTGACAGCAATAGATTTCATGGTTCTAACAATAATTCAGTGTTGAAATGACAATAAAATAAAAAGCACACATCCAGTACATATTACAGGATGCACAGCTACACATATCTTAGAGAGAACAAGTCCAGAGGAAGGCCACGAGGACGATCTGGGGACTGGAGCACCTCCCGTATGAAGACAGGCTGAGAAAGTTGGGGCTGTTCAGCCTGGAGAAGAGAAGGCTGCGTGGAGACCTCATAGCAGCCTTCCAGTATCTGAAGGGGGCCTATAAGGATGCTGGGGAGGGACTCTTCATTAGGGACTGTAGTGACAGGACAAGCGGTAATGGGTTAAAACTTAAAGAGGGGAAGTTTAGATTGGACATAAGGAGGAAATTCTTTACTGTGAGGGTGGCGAGGCACTGGAATGGGTTGCCCAGGTGTCCTGGGTTCAGCAGTAGCAGTCATGTTTCTCCTTCTTGGTAGCTGGTGCAGTGCAGTGTTTTGACTTCGGCCTGGGTACAGAACTGATAGTGATGTTTTGGTTTGGCCAAGGACTTTGTGAGCCTCATGCTCTGCCAGGGAGGAAGGGAAGCCAGGAGGAAGCAGAGACAGGACACCTGACCCAAACTGACCAAAGAGGTATTCCGTATCACAGCACGTCATGCCCAGGATGTAACTGGGAGCTACCCAGAAGGGCTGGTATTCTGCAGGGTTGGTGCTTGGTTGGGCTGGGGGGGCGAGTTATCGGTCGGCTGGTGATGAGGTGTTATATTCTCTTCCCTTGTTATTTCCTTTATCATTATTATCACTGGTGGTAGCAGTAGTGATCTGTGTTATACCTTAGTTACTAAACTGTTCTTATCTCAACCCGTGGGAGTTCCATTCTTTTCGATTCTCCTCTCCGTCCCTCCAGGAGTAGGGGGAGGGAAAGAAGGGGGGGGAGTGAGTGAACGAGTTACCTGACTGGGTTTAAACCACGACAGTTCTTTTTGGCGCCCAACCTGGGGCACGAAGGGTTGAGATAACGACAGATTTGACTGGATTAACAATCACTCGTCACAATGCTGATTTATTGGCTCTCAGAGTTGTTCCTCTTGATCTCACAGCTTCAGAATGTTGTAACTTACTTAGAGCCGGTATTTGCTGTGTTAGTGTTTATCAAGCGTGGGGCTTGGGCCTCACTGTGCTTTATGGCAATGGCTTGTAATACGGGTGGGCTCCAGCAGCAGGGCGGGACGGACGTGGCCGTGGACTTGTACCTGGCCGTCCGGCTGCTCTTCACCGTCCTGGCCCTCACCCTACTCTCCATCTTCGTGAGGCTGCGGGGAGCAGAGGGGGAGCGGCCCCAGGAGCCGGCGGCTGCTGAAGCGGCCCGGGAGAGCGGCCCCGGGGAGCAAGCGGCGGCGGGAGCG
The DNA here is from genome assembly GCF_034315485.1 of Pezoporus occidentalis. Taxonomy (NCBI): domain Eukaryota; kingdom Metazoa; phylum Chordata; class Aves; order Psittaciformes; family Psittacidae; genus Pezoporus; species Pezoporus occidentalis. Next base: position 1,250,173 of record NW_026916347.1, read on the forward strand.
GGGCCGGAGGCCGCGAGGGGACGGCTGCCGGTGGAGGAGGTCGGGGCGGTCGAGGAGCAGAAGGAAGCGGCTGCCGAGCAACGGGATAAGGCGGTGGAGCCCCGTGGCCGAGCCGAGCCCCGTGGCCGAGCCGAGCCCCGTGGCCGAGCCGAGCCCCGTGGCCGAGCCGAGCCCCGCGACAGCCGAGAGCATTCCCTGGAAGGCGCCCGCCAAGCCCCAGAAGGATGCAGGAGACCACGCAGCATTTCCCAGCAAGGCAGAGGAGGAAGAGCTGGACTCAGGAAAAGAGAAGCTGGTGGTGGGAGAGCCGGCAAGCACAGCAGCTGCACCAGCCCCAGTGACAAGTACAGCAGCTACACCAGCCCCAGTGACAAGTACAGCAGCATCAACTGAGAGTTCTGAAGGTTTCGAATGGCCTTTGGGTATCCTTGGGACCTGCCTGCTGATTGTGATGGGGATCAGCATGTTGGCACACACACAGACTGTGTTCTACCCACAACCATTTTGTCTGATCTCAAAAGTTAAGCAGAGTCAGGTTTGGGTCTTGTCTGGGGTCAGACGACGATGCAGGGGGACCAAGAGATTTTCCCCAAGGCTGGACAGTCAGGAGTGGCAGGGTGTGTGGGACAGTATGGGCAAGTATCTAGTCCACTGGGCCCCTCCAGTGCTTTGGAAGCATCGGAGATGGAAGGCAGCTGTATGGAGTCCCCAGCAGTAAGCTGCAGAAACTGCTTAAGGGGACAGTGAATTATTTTAAGCCTGGTGGGCCCATGGCACTTCAGGCCATCAGAGCAGAGATGCAACACAGAGATGGACTCATGATCGAGGGGTGGACTTAGCAATGGACACTATTGCCCAGGTTATTCACGAGTGTGAACACTGCACACAGTCTCTCCTGCTCTGGAAGACTGGTACAAGAGATGGAGCCTGGCATCATGGACCAGATGGACGCAGCAGCTTTATAGCTACTGGTCCATGCACTTAGATAAGAGTGATGGTATATTGAAAATGTGGGATCTGAGCATGACGTGAATGGTATGGAATAAGGGGTGGATAATGTCCTGGGTTCAGCAGTAGCAGGCATGTTTCTCCTTCTTGGTAGCTGGTGCAGTGCAGTGTTTTGACTTTCGGCCTGGGTACAGAACTGATAGTGATGTTTTGGTTTGGCCAAGGACTTTGTGAGCCTCATGCTCTGCCAGGGAGGAAGGGAAGCCAGGAGGAAGCAGAGACAGGACACCTGACCCAATCTGACCAAAGAGGTATTCCATACCACAGCACGTCATGCCCAGGATGTAACTGGGAGTTAGCCGGAAGGGCTTGGAGACTGCAGGGTTGGAGGAGGTATCGGTCGGAGCTTGGTCGCGCTTGGGGGGGGGAGTTATCGGTCGGCTGGTGATGAGGTGTTGTATTCTCTTCCCTTGTTATTTCCTTTATCATTATTATCATTGGTGGTAGCAGTAGTGATTTGTGTTATACCTTAGTTACTAAACTGTTCTTATCTCAACCCGTGGGAGTTGCATTCTTTTCGATTCTCCTCTCCGTCCCTCCGGGAGTAGGGGGAAGGAAAAAAGGAGGGGGGGGTGAGTGAACAAGTTACCTGACTGGGTTTAAACCACAACACCAGGGAACTTGTGAATGCTCCATCCCTGGCGGTGTTCAAGGCCAGGTTGGACAGAGCCTTGGGTGACATGGTTTCGTGTGAGGTGTCCCTGCCCATGGCAGGGGGGTTGGAGCTTGATGATCTGAAGGTCCTTTCCAACCTTAACTATTCTATGATTCTATGATTATGTCAGATAACTGATGGTATAAAAGAACATACTTGAGTGATGGTTTTGGAACGATTTTCTCCCCAGGATAAGATCTCAGACATTTGTCATCTATCTTGGTCCTACCAAGCTAAGGAGGCTGACAGTGTGAAAGAGAAAACCTACTGTAGCTTCCACTTCATTTGACCTGTAAAGAGTATCTACAAAACACCAGAGTTCTAATGTTTCAGAAGCAGCTATCAATAACAGACAGGCATAAGAAGCATTTTTTTACTAGTCGCATTACCGCATATATTACCCCAGTTTTGAAATGAAAGAAAACCCAGTATCCCCAAGTTTATCAAAGACTGAGTTCATATTGAGGAACATACCTTTGAAATGTTACTAGAGCGGCTCACAGAATGTCCCAAAGCCTTCTCATTCTGAAAGAGGAAGAATAGGATCGCTGTTAGCAACAGTGATCAGCAGCAACAAATCAGAGTTATGAAGATATACTAAAGCTGGTATTAGAAACAAAATTCCACAGAGAAAGACTTACAGCTGTTGCTTTTAAGGATGTTGCTTCTACTGACATGAACCTGATTTATGCTAATCACTAAATTGCTGTGTTTGCTTAACAAGATATTACCTTGCAGAAAATCACACAGCCAAGACAAGTACAAAGTGAGAAATACTAGAACAATGATTTATTCTCTCTATGAATACTGCAAACCCTTTTCTCAGATGAAGCAGATATGCTTCATCTGTATCTAAAGGCAAACATCCAACCACTAAAACTGAAAGCACTTGCTTAAAGAAAAACAGAAGTATCACAGTGATGTCCGGAAACAATTGTGAATAACCACATACATGTCATTTCAGGAGACAAAGCAGAATTACTGAGGAACATCCTTTTTACCAGAGAACTCAGAATTAAACTGGAAGATGAAAATGCAGAAGATGCAATTCTCAAAACTGGTATCACTGATGACTGTATCTGTTACTCACTTTTCAGTGTGCACACCGTGACTAGTAAGGATGACAATCTTACCTCCTACCAAAACAAACTGTAAGTTTCACCTGAGGTATTTCATTCTTTAAGGGTTCCTTGTTTCTGAACATCAGTTTACCGTATGTGTAAATGGACAAAATTGCTCCACTGGAAGAGCCTAGAAATTGCTCTGCAAAAACTTTTTTTCTTTCCTAAGCAAATATTATGAACAGGGGAAGTCACCACATTTGGTTACAGATCAGTACGTATGTTCTTTAAGTCTGGGAAGCCAGGATACAAATTGGTTTGAGATTTAAACCTTCCGAAAAAAGGGTAAATTTAGTACTTTCTCCTATGGGCTCTATGCTCAATAAGTGATTCTAGAAGTGCATCTTTTCATCTGGGATTTTAGGAGCCAAACTTTTTCACCTTTATTCCTGAATAAATTTAACTTAACAGAGACACTTTGACAGCACTGTCTTCCAGTTCTCATTGGCACTGACTGATTATATAGAGCTTGAGATCAGTAGTCCTGTATATTAACAAATGGGGACATAAAAAAACCCAAACCCCTTAATAGTCAATTGCTGTTACTCCTATGCCCAGCCTTGGGCATAGCACACTGATTTCAGACCTCCTGCCTATGGTTTGTTCCAATTCAAGTGACCTTCAATGACTGAAGCCCACATCAAGTCAGACCAGCTGGCTGGGTACCTAGCCATGCCCACACTTTCAGATCCATGCACTCTCATACACTTCTTCCTATAAGACATGCCCAGAGCAACTTCAGAGCTTTGTGTGGAGAAAAGGCAAGGCAAAAAAAAACTTCAGCACGTGCTTACATGTCCATGGTTCCGCAGGCTGTCCTTGCCTTATATATATATATATATATAAAAATACTGCTTGTCTCTCAGCACAGTCCCAGGCACTGCCTCAGCTGACAGATATAAATTGTACTTCCTCCCTTAAAAACTTGAAGAAGCAAATATAGCGTTCTGAAAACCTCTGTATGTAGGAGTTTGAATACCCAGAAAACAGTAAATTAATATTTCAGAAGAACAGAGGAGAAGCAACCAGGGAACCCCCACCAATTTTGAATGATGGACAACCTAAAAGTCAGCACGGATCAGTTTAAGGTCTGGAATAGTTGTGGCCTGCAAGGCTGAATTTTACCTCTGAGATGGCTATAAGCTTTTGTTACATAGGTAACACTATTCCTGGAAGAGAAATAAACATGTAAAGACATCCAAAAATATGGACATGAGGCTTACATGAAGTTTACATTAGATGGAACTACTGCCAGAACCAGTAGGGCTAAGAACCAACTCCAACCGTAAGAGAAGGACCTAGCTGATTTCATCAAAGGCAGTGTAACTATAGCAACAGGGGAAAAAAAAAAGTTCATTGAAGCTTCAGAAGTCAGAATGAAGAAAAAGGAGTCAGAGACATGTTCTCAAGCTATGATGATAAGAGATCAACACAAGCTGGCAAGCACAAAGACCTGTCATTGCCTATACATATGGTGTGGGGGGAAGCAGGCTGTGCTTGGCCTCCTAGGGACATGTAGAAGGTAAACAAAGCAAGACGATGTGGGACAAGGGAAAATGATAGTGAAGAGTGATACCCGTGGCCAAGAAATCTGCCTGAAGCAACACATACAGCTCCACACAGGGGCCAAGTCTGAAATCCAGCCATAGGTGTCAAAGACTTCTAGGTGAAATTCCTAAAGACAAAAATAAAAAGAGCAGAGGTTTCTTCACATTAACTCGACACTCCCCAAATACTGTTGTCTAGCTGAAGCAGCAGCCTGCAAGGGAGTATGACTGAACTTACACAGGCACCTGTGTTGAAAAGGATGCGCTAAAATTCAATAAGCACAAATAGGCTGGACGACAAGACCTGTATTTGCACAGCATGGTAAATGATGCAGAACAAACATACTCTTAGCTGTGCCACAGAAACTAGCCTTTCTGCCTCTGCTCGCAGAACTGATTTTATCTGATGGATGCCAGGAGCCTCTAAGAGAAAGATGCTCATATTACCTTTATTGATATACTGTTGGAAACATACCTATCAAAGGTTTCAGTCAGTAGACGACTATAAACAGCTGCTTTTGTTATTGAAATAGTGATCATTTTTAAACAACAAAGTGGTCTTGAAATACATTCCCTTAAGGATTACAGAATGCACACAAACATGTAATTAGGTAACTGTGATATTCCTAAAGGACTCCTAGCCACCTAAGTGCTCTTTCACATCTCAGATTCTTTATCACACAAAGCTGGCACATCAATAAGATGAACTGGAAATTCACTACAGCTTTAGCCCAGATTGGCCAAAATCTGTACTTTAAAGAGCTACTTACACCAAGCAGGAAAAGCATCAACTCAGCCATATTTTTATGGAGTAACAACTGACCCCACAGCCACTACCAGATCCAACAGAGACTGGCAAATAATGCAGTTTTCAGTCTGGTTGTCCTGTCAACTACCAAGCAGCCCCATAATCCAGATAAAATTGCTTCAGCCCTTGGACACCAACTGACCCTGTCTTAGCCTGTCCTTTAATCAAGGACATTGTTTGAAACAGCTGCTCTAAGTCTCAAGAGTTTTGTACATGCATACTTTAAAAAGTGTTGGGCTGAAAAGAGATAAACAACTGAACTGTGCTGTACAACAGCAATTTCCAGTTCACTTCGACTACACAAGCAGCACCCCTGCTGAAGAAAGAAAATACAGTCCTTTCTTTTCAGCGACTTGCAAAGGACCAAAAAAAAATATTTATTTTTTTTAAATCCTTAAACAACAACAGGAACATCTCTCAGTAATATAGTTCATGAAGCCCAGCTGGGCTGCTTAACTCTCTTTTACAAATAAAATAATAAACATCTATTCTTCAGAAAAAAACACCATGGAAGCCATTAAATAGAGCCAGTGCTTGCTGGTGTTTCCCATGCTGATAAACTGAGGATGCTGTTATATTTTCCAGTCACTAAGATACAAAAGTGCTGTAAGCCATGGAAGGACTCCTGGGATAGGTAGATTTTAATGGCAGGCACAGTTACTAAGTGAAGAACAAATAAACATTATTTTAAAGGCAAACAAACAAAAGCTCAATTTTCATACTTCATTTATCACCACTACATTCATCCTGGGATCTTTTATCAATTATTCACAAATTAACACTGACATAGAAATGGTTTCTATTACAGTACTATCACTACCCAACAAATAAATGTCTTCAGAGGTGTTTTCTAGTATGTGCCATTGCACAGTAGGACATATTCTAGTCTGGTAATTACAGCTCCAAACAATCTCTCCTTCCCTCTTGCAAAAGCATTAGTCTTTGCACTTGAATGAAAGGTCAAGACAAATGCAACATCCGCCAGCATGGACCATACAATTACCTCCGGTTAAAGCAAGTGTCACTCTACTTTAGCCAATCAGTCTTTTTGTATGCGATAATTGGAATTCTGATTTTTAAAACCATCCTACTCAACTAAAACCACTTGGCAGACACTTTAAAGAAAAAAATCTAGATAGGAAAAATTTACAAGTGCAACTTGTAACTTCTCCTGAGCCACTCACTGCCAGCTGCTGCTCTGACCTTCTCATCAGAGCCTGGCTCTAGGGAAACGCAGAGGAGGGCATAAGCAGGGAAATGGCTGAAAAGCAGAAAAACTGCTACCGCTTCCTATGGTGACATGTTCCTCTAAACTTTGGATGCACTTGCTTGCAACCCTCCCAACTTCGCTTTCCTTTTCTATCTCTCCCTTGAATTGCTCCCTTCTGTGAGTGACAGAGCTGCCTCCTTCCTTCAGCAGTTGCTTCAGCTCACATCTGCTTTCCTGCAGGGCTCTTCATCTTGCCTTCTCCACCTTGCTGGCTCATTTTCCCTTCTGCCACCATTTCTTGGTTACTCTTGCATGACAACTCTGACTTCTCAGTTCAGAGATCTAGAAACTGACACCTCCCTCCCATTCTCCCTTTTACCTCAGTCTTTCATATTCAGAACTTACATTTGTTTTACTCTTGCTTCCCTACCAAGATACCCATTTTCACTAAGCACAACAGATGTGTAACTTACACAGCCAAACCCAGAAGACTTGTGAACCCCAAACCACCAGTTCCTATCATGTGAGCCTGCAGGAGGGTCCCCACTCACTGATAACAATTCAGGCAGCCATAGCTGCTCTTGTGCGCTTACAAATACCAATGTACCATGATGACCCTTCTTCAAACTCAGATGTAGAACTAATGCACCTCAGCAAGTGGGCATCCTAAAGAAATGCAACTTGGATGTCCTTGCCAGGACGGAAAAGGGAAAGTTTCCAGGTAAAATAGTTTTGTGTTTCCAACACTTTGGTTTTCAGTCAATAAGGCAGGGACATACAATACAACAAAGGAAGCAGTCTCACAGCTTGTGTAGCCTTCTTCTGGCTACACCCTTGACTACCACCTGTGTTCAGTCCTAAAGTACGGCTAATACTAAATCGATCTTTAATCTCTGCTCATAGACCTGGAGATGTTGTTACTGCAATGCCCCAGCTGCAGATTCCTACAAGGTAAGTATTAATGCCTCAGCCCAACAGAGATACAGTTAAACAAATCAGGGCAGACTGGCTAGGGCACTGCCTACTTGTGGTTTTCTATGTGGAATCTGAAAGCCATTTTAATCTCATTTTGTGCATTACAATTGCATTTTACAATGATATATTAAGCACAATATCGTTATCCAGTAAAATCACTTACTGTTATCAACAAATGGCACAGGCAACATTTCAACAAAGTCTTCTGGGTTAATGGTTACTTTTCTTAATAAAAAACTTTGCAGAAGAGAATGGATTAGTAATAATTGCTCCCATTCATACAGCAATTCTCATTCTCAGATCTTATGAGAATTACAGAATGGGAGACAAAACACTGTCACTTGAAACGGTGAGGTGCTGAAGGACCATTGAAAAGCAAAGCAGCAAGTCAGGAGTGAAACTCAGTTGTCCCATCAAGTCCCATGATCATGAATGCACAGTTGTTCTACAGACACGCAGCCATACACACCCAGGTACTATTTCAGGTTTCATAACTGTATCAGATTTCCTAGCAACCTCTTTTCAGAATTTCTGCTAATCTTGTCCTGCAACCCTATACCTGAACAGTAGGGAATAAAAAGAACATGTGCTTTTAGTCTGGGGAGAGGGGTGATTGTTGTTGACAATATTGTCACATGCACTTAAATTGTCTGAAATGAGTAGAATGAGAGGAAAGAAATGGGAGAAGGCTTTGTGGATTATTTTCTTCATCTGTCATAACCAATGGATTGTTAAATTACAAAAGCTTTGTCAGCACTAGATCTTGTGACTGACAGAACCCGACATGTAATTACTTCAGTAGGAAATGGTATTTTGTATCATATCAACTGAACATGGCCTTTATTTCTTTGGCAGCAGGTTATCATGGAAGAGCAATAAATTTACTAACAGCTTAAAAAGCCAGTGCATGGCAAACTTTTTAAACCTTGCTCATTTCAAATTTTGTCCATAAAACACGATTAAATTTCATCAAAGTTTCATCAATGATTTTTGCATGCAGCTAGAAGAAGAATGGCATCTAATCAAAGAACCATAATGACATCTATACCTATTTATCCCTGGACACTGGAAAACAAGGTGGGGGGGGTGGTGGTGTTGATGGAAATCACACCACCTACTTCCTTCTTTGCCTTCCTGAAGCCCCAGTATAAATACTGAAAAAGGAATTCAAACAATCTGCCCCATCCATCTAGCTCAGTATTATCTGTTCTTGGATGATCCCACTTGATTTTCTCAGACGAGAAATTCACAAATGAGTGCAGAAACTCAGTAAAAGATTTCAGATCTTCCATCACAGTGGAAAATCTATAGCAAGTTCACTGCTGATTACTCAGCTCACTAACTTGCTCATTCATGTTCACATCAAGCCACTTCACATAGGGGGAGACAAACTCAGAAAAACAACCCGAAGGCAAAAAACAAGGCTGGAAGTAAAACACTGGAGAATTAACAAGCTTTGTTCCAGGTGCTGAACTTACAGCTGTGCCTGGAAACATCAGCAACAGAAATAAAATCACGAGATCATGTATCTTTAACTGGAAAGAAAAACCAACAAAAGCAAGACTACAGACGGAATGGCTTTAATGACAGACTTCAAGGAATTCAAAGCAAAGGCTCCTTCAAGGGTTTGGGAAGGGAAGTCAAGGAGTCTATCAGATCACAGACAAGAACTGTAAATGAGAGGAAATTCAAGGAACAAGGCAAACACAGCAGAATGTTGTAGTTAAACAAGACTCTTGCCTTGCCGTGTCTGCGCCACGATGTGGTCAGAAGCACAAAGCGCTTCATGTCCCCGCCTGCCTTGTTAACAGCTCTCAGAGCTCACATGGATGTGTCTGATACTGTGTAAACCTGACAGGCATGCAGATATGGTCTAACTGTGCCTAAGTCCTTACTCATTGTGTACTGATGTGTGCTCAGCCTTGCCAGGTCTGGTCTTAATGAGCACATGGGATACAATGTTTGGAGCCATTCTTGAGTCCAGCCATACAGTGGATAAGGTAAGGAAAGTATTCTCTTCAAAAATACCCTTTTCTCCATGGCTTTGTTCTCCAGACTTTTTCAACATACCATTTTTCTGGTTTTTGCATAGCTTTGCTTTACATGCAAAGGCTCCACAAAGTGCATCTGATTATGGATAACCTGCATCTCTAGCTGTCATTTCAAAATGGAGATCTTCCCTCTTTAATTGTCTGAGCTAGAAGATGACATGAAAGCCTTCCTCTTCCTGAGCTAAGGCTGCCCCATTTTGAAGAGCAAATTTTAATTTCTGCATAAGACCATCAGTCTGATACATTTCACTAAAATGACATTCATTTGCACACTCACTATCATTCACATGCTACATGCCCCATTTTTAACAAAGAAAGTAGACTGCAAAGTTTGGCATCCAACATGTTTTAAGGATGTTATTATCTTGCTGTTGCCAGCCAACCTGCCTGAAATGGATGCCTGCCTTTATATGATGTAACACATAAAAATGAATCCTTCCCTCAGGGATCAAATTACATAAACTACAAAAGACATATCTAAAAATATACACCTTTCTTGATAATGGAAGCAGGATGCATTAGTCTTACCTGTGTGACAGCAAAAATTGTTTCAAACAATTTCATGTATTTACAGAAGAGACAGAAAGATACAAACAGAGGAAGCCAGCAATTATAAACAGATTAAGATGAATAACATTCTATCTTTTGTGAAGTAACTGCACTTAATGCAACTGCTGGAATTCTCATGGTACACTACACATGTCAATATGCCAAAGCAATTGACTATTTTAAACACTCACAGATTAAAAAACCCTCTAGGCAACTGGCAATTTGGAATTTCTCAAGCTGCCAACAGACACAGGAAGCCTGCAGCTCAGATGAACTCTCCAGAGAGCTGGCCTTTCTCAGTGTCTACACGACTTCGCAGGTTCAGTTGCTTACTGTGGGACGATGCTGTGGGCTAGCACACGCTTCTTGGGCAGGGTGGCAGGGGGCTATGTAGTTTGCGCATCATGCACAACTTGGATGTGATGCACCTGCCTAGCTCACTGCCTCTGCTCAGCTAAGAAGGTCCATAAAGCTTCTCTGGTTTCCAACTCATACCAACAACATATACTGTTAAAACAGTGACTCACAGAATCATCTCCTAGCCAAGAATACAAAGGCTTCCTGAATCTGAAAACAGATTCAAAACAGTAATAGAAAACTGGTTACTTCCAAACCCAAACTTGATAGCTTGAGTTGCTTCTATTTTGCTCAGGGATTTTATCTCATCTTTATCTTATTTCTTTTCCTCCCTTTCCATCTTAACATATTATGACTGCTTGTTAACTTATTTCTGACTGCACAGACCGTAAAGGCAAACAATATTCCCTATAGCAATTAGAGAAGTCACTTCCCAAATGATTCTGGGAAAGCATTCAGGACATTTCTGGTAACATTTAAAATGATGTTGCCAAAAGCACATGAGAGAACAAAATGCTCTCAAAAGAGCACTTATTGTTATCCGACCTGTTTAGTACTAACTACTCAGTACAGACCAGCTTGGTTTTGCCTGAAATTTCATTTTCCCATTTTTATCACTTTGCAAAATATTCTGACCAGCAGCATTTCAAACTCCCTTAGTGTTAAATGATCACACAAACTTAGGTAAATTATGAACTGGGCCCTACAGACCCCATTGAAGTTACTTAGCCAAACACTGGTTAGAATAAGATCCTTGTAAAATTCTAACCTGTGATGTTCTGAACAGCTTTAAGCACATTACATTTCTTAGGACCATTGTTTGTAAGCTCAGAGAACACACAAAAAATAATATTTTTTTTTAAATATTTAACCATCCTTACAGAAATAAACCAACACTACTTAAGGAAACACTTCTTTAGGAAGAAAGATGAATCATAGCTAAGAGAAAAGGTACTCTTCATTTAAAGGGTAGTTTATTTAAAACTGCAGAACAAGAATCTTTCAAAGCATAAATCTACTACTAAAATATATTAATTTTTATTATTTTATTTATTACTAAAAATGTATTAAGTAACTGTTCAGTTTCTGGCTAATTACCCAGGAAATTCATGTGTCAATCGACTACTTACCCCAAGTCACTTAAAGAACATGCATGTGTGAATGCACACACTTATATACATAAAGTTTGTTAAGAAAAAAACCTACGCACAGCCAACTACCCTCTCTTTCTCCAAAACATAACTCTTGATACCAGAAACAAAGGAAACAAACTCTCTAGGTGTAGCAGGTTACTCCAAGCAGTAAGCCAAGAACATTTTGTCAGGGAAGCACAGCTGGTCTCACATGAGCCCTCACCTGAGGCTTTAGGATGCAGCCAACTAGCGCATGTCCACAAAAATCTACATGGGGAGATGCAGAAGAAGAATACTGGGGACAATATCATTCATGAGCACTCACTGTGCTGTCAGCGTTCTGCACTGTTGGTGCTGTGAACATTTCAAGTCATTATACTAGTAGAGTACCAGCGCATGGCAAAAACCTGGTAAGGCTGTGCTTTGAAACACCTGGCTACATCCCCAGCCTGCTATGCTGTCACTAACCACCCCCTTCCACAGCACAGCCCTGCCAAGTCATTTTTGCAATCATGTATTTCTGGGCTTTCTGCAAAATTCAGATCTGAATAAGACAGTGCTTCCCCAGGACTGTCTTTCAGACCATCCCCTTTGCTCACGCTCCTGTGTGAGCAATAGTAACTCAAAATGGCCATTTCTTACTGACAACACAATTCCATGATTTGTACAGTGCTAAAAGCTGCAGAAGCCTCTTCTCTTAAACAAAAAGGATTTAACACACAATAAACGTATTTGGTTTTTAGTCTAAGAATCCGTAGTCATTAAATTCATTTCCATATTTGGGGTGTTGCACTTGAAATATCAACATACTCAGTAACAGAACTAAGGGTGCTGGTTCCCAAGAGTCACAGATAAACAGGTTACAGAAACCAGCAAACAAGGGGTGTGCTGAGAAATACTGCATTCTTCAATCTCAAGCAGATACTCTGGCAGTCACTCTGAGGATGTTTAGGACCTGTTACTCATAGGTGAAAATCCTGCTGATTCTGGCTACCTTTCAGTCATGCAGCAGGAGCAGGGAAAGTACAGCACCACACATCACAGACATGCAAGGGAAGAAAAATGAAAATGAAGGGAAAGTAAAGGATAGAAGCAGAATTTTAATGTGTTCCATTAGTCTTTCCTGTATATCACTCATTAAGTGGGTGCCTGATACAGGAGGAGGGTAAGAATTCAGCATCTATCTTCAAGTCTGTTAACACCACCTAAATCCATGTCTAACACCTGATGCTATCTAGTTTACCAATATTGATTGCTGGTCTATGTTTACACCATGTTCCCACCTTCTTTGCTATGTCTGTCACAACAGCATATGCCCACAAATGAAAATCAATTAAAGAAATCTTTCTGGTGGAAGGCAAGTGCTCAGAAGATTGAGATTCTCTACATTCCTCATTTCCTACTCTCAGAGTGGATAACACAACACAGGAGGCTGACAGGATGAAAACAAAATCCTACAGGAGATTTATGTTTGTTTAGGAAGGTCATTTCAACTATTTTATTTACAGAAGTGATTGAAGAAAATGAGATGGCATGGCCATAAAGAGTAAGAGGAAAGTCTTCTACAGTGGCACTGAAAGCGAAATGGTCCCTATTCTGTAGGAAATATATTTTCTAGTTCCATATTCAGCAACACTATTTCTTGAATAGGAGACTGTATCAGATCTTTTCTCTCTTCACAGTGCAGCAGCATTCAACAAAGCAAACAAGGAGAAGGAATGGGTGGAAAACTGAAACCATATCAAAACCAGTGGCAGGTCAACAGCTTTTGCATACGGTCACTAGAGGTTAAATCCCAGCTTTATGTAAGACAAGGGGAATTCCACCACTAACGTCAATCGGCCCAGGAGTTTAGCCTCTGTTAGTAAGAGATGCTGCAGAAATGCAAAGAATTTAGCAACAGACGAATGGGGTGATCAACAGTAAGACAAGTCTTTATATGAAAACAGCTGAAGCAATAGATTATTAAAAGTGAAAGTAAACAAATAAAGTTAAGGAAAGTAACAAGACTTTACAGTTGTGCTTCACACATTCAGAACACCAGGAAGCAGATTCAAACCAGCTACTGCAGGCTAAGACACACAGACTTGGATGAATTATTTCCTGGAGGAAGCAATAAACCAGCACTCCATGTACACACAGTGGTCCCACCAAAAGCAACAAGAAATGTCTGCAGTTTCAGGAAGACTCATACTGAGCCACTGATCACATCCTGATCTGAAAAAAAAAAAGTATTTCAGTAACTACAGCTGGTATTAAGCACACTGTTGCAGATTGGGACCTAAAGTAGTTGTAAAAATACTGATTTCCTTAAAGTGTGAGAAACAGAAGGAATTGCAGTAAAAGTCGGCTAGAAAAACATGTGTTTGCCTTTGCAAACAGAAATCTACGTTTACTTCATGTTCAGCAGGGAGAGGCAGGAGCACATCTAAAAGAACCCGTATGCAAGAAGGGACTGCTCCGCAATGCTGTCATGGTTTAAGGCTGGCCAGCAACTAAGGACCATGCAGCCACTCACTCACTCCCCCTGTTTTGGTGTGACGGGGAGGAGAACCAGAAAAAGGGAAAACCTGTGAGCTAAGAACAGTTTAATAACTGAAGTAAATAATAACAATACTATCACTACTACTAAAAATGACGAAAAGGAGAGGGAGAGATGAGTAAAGCCCAAGAAAGACAAATGATTCACAATTCACAAAATTATTGCCCACCACCTGCTGACTGATTCCCCAGTTTATCAGGCCAACTTCACCCAGTTTATATACTGAGCATGATGTACTATGATATGGAATATCTCTTTGGCTAGTATGGGTCAGCTGTCCTGGCTGTGCTCCCTTCCCAGCTTCTTATGTGCCTTCTTACTGGAAGAACATGAGTAACTGAAAAGTCCTTGACTTAGGGTAAACACTACTTAACAACACTGTAACATCAGTGTTTTATCAACACTGTCCTCATATTAAAGCCAAACAACAGCAACGTACCCAGCTACTAAGGAAAAAATTAACTCTATCACAGATGAAACCAGAACAAGTGCTAACACTGAGCAACACTGAGCTGCACTGGCTAAGTAAAGCATGGATGAGTCCAGTGACCCAATACAGTAAGACAGTCAACCTGAAGGCCAACAAACAGTAAATGCAAAGTAGAACTTTCAGTTTATTTTATTTTGGTTTTTTTGAGCGCGTGGTGTGAATATGGAGTATGGTGCTCAGAGCACCCCTAATCATCACTCCTGGTCAGGGCAGCTATAGCTGAAAAAGGGATGTTCTGTGTAGGCAGCACCGCTTCCCATCACTGTGATCCTAAAATCATCAGGTTACAGCGGAATACTGTTTGAGGCAATTGAGGATGACTAACAAAACCTACCAGCTGAAATCTTCCAGAAGAGCGCTGCTCTTCACCCAGTTGGAAAGCTTCAGTCTAATAAGGAGGTTGAAGTTTTTGTGTGTCTGAAGAAGCTGAATGCTGGCAGCTGCATAAGAACTAAATTTACCACCGCAGTCCCAGGAACGCCTGCATTTTCTCCTAAAATAAAATCTCTGGTCCATTAGCCTATTGGAATAGAAGATTTTCCTTCCACTTAATTGTAGACATTTACTCATTCTCTTTTTGCAACTCTCATGTTCCAGTTCCAGTAAAATCCTGCTTGGTTTCAGAGTTTTTTAAGGAAGCATGCATACACATCAGCTCAAAAGTACTAATAATATGCAGGTACTATGAAACAATTCACTTCACTGGGTCCCTTTGCTCTTACATTTATTCCTATGAAACAGAAAATGAAATGCAGCTGTCAACAGTGCTGGCTGACCTACTGGGGACTGTACTGCATTCCTGCACACGCGCTGACATAGCATTTTCTAAAGTTTATTTGCCAGGGGAAAGGGTTATAAATAAGTCTCATATTCACAGTAAATCTCCTGCCCTTCATTCCCTAGAGCTTTGAGCGAGGGCGGTTTTTGTGTCACAGGAAATTGCATCAAAGTTTTCCGAAAAAGTGTATTAGCTTATACAATCTGCTTTTGCCAAACTGCCTTTAAACTGACCTCCACCAAAGCTAGATTTAAAAAAAGCTCAGTGCTCTACACATTATCTCTGCAGCTGTTTTATTTTATTAAAATAAAATTTGTATTTTCGTAACTAATTTTTTAAAAGCCACAAAGTACTACTAAATGATCACTTCTGTATACCTTCTGAAAATACATATAGTTCTCTATGGAGGCTGTCTTCTCTTGGGCTCTACACTAGTAACTGAGTGAGAAGGTGTAGCAATAAAAGAGGGGCTTCATCACAGGCTCTAGAACCCAGCAGAGAGGATTCACTTAAAGAGTAGGGTGCTCAGTTTGGAAGCTTTGCCTGGGCATCATACTGAAAACATTTGCTGATCCTGTTACACCAAGGTTCTGATCCAGAACTTGAACTTCCCAGTCTACATACCTGCCCTGGGTTCAGCAGTAGCAGTCATCCCCCAAATCTATTTCTGATTCCTCTTAGTTTTGAATATACAAAAGATAAAATTATTCCCAAATATAAGCACTATCCTTAGTTTTAAAGGAGCCTTTCAGAAAAGAAGTAACATGTAGGCATTCTCTATAAGACAGATGATTTTGCCAGATAAGTACTCTGGGGAAAGCCAGGAGTGCAGGGGAAGGATTAGCCATTGCTGAGCTGCATCTTGCAGCGCAGGCAGTGGGACTGATGAAACTGATGAAGTAGCATGGGCTAAGGATGCAATCTGCAAGAACAACTGGACTGTACTCCAAAATACATGTTTTAAGGAAGTTGAAATGTCCCTGTGTTTTCACAGGCATCCAGGAGGAAATTCATTGCTGGGATTAAATAATTTATGTTAGGCAAGACCTGAGGCTGGGGAACAGGGATTTCTGCAAGAAAACGAAAAAAAAGCACCATGAACAATGGGAACTGACCCACAGGAAAATGCAGGAAGGACTGGTGCTTGTAAAGGGTAATCACTTAAAAACTGATCAAAAGATACCGTTCACCTGTAGTTATGACAGACTGACTGATTTTTAATAATCCTCAAAATAGGGAGATGGGGATATTTAAATACAAGGTCTGGCAAAAGCCTGTGACTCCTTAGATATGTTCCTTATAGGCTTCAAGTAACCTTACCTTGCAAACTCTTCACAACACATGGGAAGGAAGAAAACATCTCTCTAGTGAAAAGCAGCTGGACAAACCTCTTTCAGTCATTTAAAATTCAAAGCTCTAAAAATTCAAAAGTAGTGAAATCAGCAGTCTTATCCTGCAGGTAAGAACAAAGGAGCACAGCAGAGAGGTAAATTAGAAAAGCAAGCATTCAAAGGGACAAGCGTCCAGTTCTCTATGAACACTCAAAAAATTTAATACCTTTTTTGCAAGGTTCCTTAATACTATCTGCTGCTAGTACCCTGGAGGACAGAATGGATGATATCAAAAAGAGGATATGAAATTTTAAGAACCTCTCTTAACATAAACATGCATATGGGTAACACCCAAATCACCACTGAACATAAACCTGTACCACAGGATTGAAACTTCAGCACACAACAAACATGCTTCTTGTATAGCATCTGTCCTCCAAAACAGTTTTCCCTCTCCAGAGGGAATATTGCACTTGTGCAGTGCTGAAAAGCACTAGGGAGCAACTCAAAATAAGAGCTGAGAGAATATGTAAGATAAACTATAAGAGGGACACAATCAGGCCAGTTTGCAATTTACAGCCTCTCGCAAAACATGTTTCTGGAATCTGACATCAGTATCCTGAAGCAGACAAATGTGGCCATCACTTGGCAGAGGAGAGACCTGAGTCACAGGGCAGTTATGCTGCCTGGTGTGAAATTCACCCTTACTTGTCCTACTCTTACATGCGGTGTTGCTCAGTGTCACAGCCTGAAGCTGTGTCCTCTTACAGGCACATGGATGAATAGCATGTGTGGTGTGTGGTTTGCACAGGATGAGTTTTATGTAGAGTGAAGCCATGCCAAAGCAAGGAGAACATGATTGAGATCTCTCCCTTCCATTTTTCTCAGTCATAGAATGTACATATCCCAGCTGAATCTTATCAGGGCATTCATTTTCATATGGCATATCAGACTTTGGGATCTGCCTCCTGGAACCCACCACCTGGCAAAGCACTAACTACACCTTAGTAAGCCATTCCTCCAAGACAGAAGAATGGTCTCATTCACCCCACCAATCTTCCCCCCTGAAACTTGTCTATTTGTCCTCACCACTTGTAGATGGGCAAATCCTCCTTGCGCTTCCCTGGCCACACAATGGCCTTCAGATCTCTAATCATGGTGGTCAATGAGAATGCAGAAGGTACTCCACAATGCCCTCATGCCTGTGCTTGGAGACAAGCAAACTGAAGGTGATGCAATCAATGCATTAACCTTCAAAGATGCCTGCTTCTGGGTTACAAGTTTACAAGTTTCAAGTAACTTGGGGGTTACAAGTGAGGCACCATAGCATAAGAAATCTACAGGCTTCTGAAATCAAGTTGGGATTTGGGATCTTGAGATGTGTTAGGATTTTGGGATTCAAGATTAAAAAATACTACTTTGGACACTAGTTGTGTGGGGACTCCTAATCCAGGTACATTGATATTTAACTTTTTCCAACATTTGGTAAGCACAGAAACCCTTCTGCTCGTGCTCCCAAGCACACGGGCATAACTGGAGCATAGCAGTGGAACTGAAGTAAGAGGATTACATCTCAGGAGGGATGCTTTGGTGCCAGACTAGGTTTAAGGGGATTAAAAAATAGGAGCTGCTTCACAGAGTGACAGGGTGAAAAACAGCAAAGCCCACACACTAACAAACATTGCCTATAAGTAAGCATTGCTTCATATCCTTCAGCAGCACAGAGATAGAGTGAGCAGAATAGCAGATGACCAGTGACCATCAAGTGCATCTTTAGCCACCTCAACTGTCCCTAGTACCACCTTAACTCACATCATGCCTGCAATTTCTCTTTGTGCTTTTTATAACCCTTATTTCTTCTTAGCTGCTGCTCTTCCTACATGAACCAGTCCTTTTCTTCTTTCTATTAGTATCTATATTGTCTTTCTCTGTATCATTCCCCATCACCACTGGAAAACAATTTGGAAATACTTTTTAATTCAGCGCAAGAAAAGATGTCGGGATGCTATACATAGGAGGGTGACTTCCATATCAAGAAACTAGAATGGATAGAAACATAGTCATCTTCATAAGATCTAATCCTGGCTACAAAAGGGAACTCCTGTAAGCTTTAGAAAAAAGGACTGCCATCAGTTTTAAATCCAGGAGGATTTTATTTTTGTGTTAACTAACACTCCTCAAAGGTGAAGCATTAGATTTGGCTTCAAGTTCAATATGCCCTTCTAACAAATACTTAAAAGAAGCAGTGCTTTTATTCCCTGAAAGATATGGAGTTAAATTCACTAACAAGAGTTTCAAATGCTGGAGGGCATAGCATGAGTGGAACATCCTATCTGGATGTAATTTAGAAATCAGAAAACTGTGCCAAATTCAACTGATGCTTTCAAGAAAGAAGAAAATTCAGGAACAGGGGTGTATGGTGCTACATACTGTAACGCATGACAAAAGGCTGCAATTGCTTTGGAAAGCTTTTAACCTCATCCAAGAAAATTTAAAGATGACTACAGCAACCTGGCAACAGACACTGAGAGGGATACAGGCATATTGAGTAGCATATTTATGTCAAATGCGTTAAAATACACACATACACATATAAATACATAGGTATTTTAAAAAAGCCTCTACAAACTATATTTTGGTTTCATTTACTGGAAAGAATCTGCACTAGATAGGATCAAATCCCAAGGGCTACAGTCAGCTAAGACAAAGTAACCCTCTCAGAAGCAAAGTTCTGCAAGTGTCATCTGAATTTTAATGACAATGAGGCTGATTTTGTTTCTATCTCAGACACCATCAAAGTAGAATAACAAAGGTCAGAATGACCGCTCAGGGCTGGGGAACCAGGAGGTGCACTTTCTGTAGTGAGAACTTTATGGCCTTTGATACTAATCCTTCCCAAAGCTCACTTAAAAAAAAAAAAAAAGAGATCATCTCTGAAAAGCACTAACAGGTAAAACTGCTTCACATATATAAATGGTAGAGGATAGCTTGCAAAAATGCTTGCACTACAATAAGCAGACTTAAATTCTCTTCCCACTGCTGTTAGGGAGCTCAGGTTTCCTCCTTGTGAAATTCACATTTCTTGATACTGCAGATGCTCTGTTTTCATTTCAAATGCATCTGTGTTCACCTTTCTTTCCTTTCAGTGAAAAGCATGTTAACATCTTCCCTGCAGTCAGACATGTGAGAAGGCTTCTACTTGTGCTTCCACAAATCAAAAGCAGCTGCCACATGGCTTGGCATGGCAGAAGTGAAAACTCTTTTAACTAAAGAGCAGAAAGGGGAAAGGAGGATGGAGCAAGTAATAAGCAATATAACCTGCACTACAGCTGAGGAAGAGAAAAACAAAACCAATCCTCCTCTCCCTCTATTTAATTTTTTCTTAAAAGGCAAGACAACTGTTACATTTCTTTGTTGAATCTGAGATGAGAAACAGGTATTCTGACGAGAGACAATTCACAGAAACAGTTAACGGCTCGAAGCATCAAGAAAAAGCAGACCAAAGCACCTGCTTCACATGCTTCTTTATGGGCTAGGAGAGAACTTGTAATGGCAAAGGAGAATGGGGAATTACCTTCCCAGCGGTACCCAACCAAGGAATGTCCTTGTCCCTGTTAAACTTTGCCCACTCTCAAGATAACGGGCTGTAGAAAAAAGACTGTTAACATCCTTCCTGCAACAGCTGTTGCATCTCAGAAATCCTTTGACAGAAGAACCTCAGCTCCCACCACTGTATCTCTTCCAGTTGTCATTTGCCATAATATTACAGTGAGTTTGTAGAATATGCAGAGTTTCTTGATTAAAAGACATTAACATGTCTTTAAAAAAATAAGAGAAAAAAATTTTCCTTTGGGTCAGATTATCACTACATGTACCTAGCTTGAGTTTTTAATGGCATTGTACAAATTTGGTCTCTGTTTTGTTTGTTTGTTTTTTGTTTGTGTCTATTTTTTTTTTAAGGCTACCTTTGTTTTATTTATTGAATAATCACATATATTGCTTTAGACCTGTCCCTTTTCACCCAGGACAGCTTGTGACACCATATGGTTGATAACCTGGAGATAGTCTGAATCTTACCTCTAAAAGCACTTTGCTGTAGTATAACTGAGAGAAACAGAGAAGAATGGTTTATAGAAATGGTTTATTCAGCTTGTAATGAGCTAGAATTCTCATTATCTGTGACACCACTGCTTACAGTTTACATGGAGGACTGATGTCCCCTTATTTTTAAATTGCACTGTAGGTTAAGGCTATCTCACTTAGGAATTGGTTTGGGCCTGGCACCATTCTTCAACTCTCCTTTACATTTAACACAGCATTTTCTGGCAGAGAAGAAAATGCCCAAAGCATAATTAAGAGCTTGGATCAGGTTGCAGTTTGTTTAAATTTGATCAGGTATGCCATGAAAAGCCATGGTGCAAAAGCAAATTATACCCATACAGATCTCCCTGCCCTACACATCAAGTGTTAGTTTTCCGATCAAAATAAGCTTTATGGACAGAGATACCTTTGTTTAGTTTTTTCTTTTGCCTGTCTACAGTGTGTTTGCCATTTGAGTACAGGTATTATGGTAAATCACGAGCTTTCAAAGTACAGCTCAGGTTTTTAGTTTTCTTACAGCCAGAAAAAAAAAAAAAAAAAATCACAGTCTTTTCATTGTGAAAATGCTTCCTGTTGAAATACACAGGCCCCTGAAGCAGCTGGTCAAGTTAGGGCAAGGCACTGGGCTGAAATGCTGATGTGGCAATGATGGAGTATAGTAACAGTAACTTGTCACTGAAGTTCATTACTTTAAGGTTGATGAAAAACAACAAGGACAGTTATAAACCCGTCCACCTTTAAAACTCAAGAGCTCCCAAGCTTTCCCATGAACAAAGCCATTTCAGGGATGTTGACTGCTAGACTCATCAATTCTTAATTTAACAACTTCTGTCTAGCTGTAATAACTAGACCAAACTACAGGACAGGAGACCACTAAGTCAGCTCCTGCTCTATCCCTCTTGATTGTAACCTGGGAAATGGGAAGCCAACAGAAGTCAGGAGACTAATTTTGACTTGAAACGGGGGATATCTCTGGGGAGAACAATGCACAGTCAGTGCTCTTATGAAGAACAGAGTGGGTGCAAGGCCATCATTTTAGGAGAGGGACATATTAAAAAAATAAAACCAAAACCAAACCAACCAAACACATTAGCAGAAGCATAGTTCCTGAATAAAGCAGAGAGAGAAAACAGCGATTATTTCTCTAACCATGACGGACCAGCCAGGAAAGCAGAGCTGGTGCCTCAAATAGCCTACGGTATTACATCTGGTTCTTCAAACTAATCTGACCCCTTTGAGATAGACAAATACTTCCTTGGGGAAGAGTATTGTTACATTTCAAAGTCCTAATGTTAACCACTGACTGTCAATTGAGATAAAACAAGCACCCCAAAGAGTCATAAAACACTAATTTTCCATTAGACAGCAAGAGAGAAACTGATGACAAGAAACAACAACAAAATTAGCTGTTAGCAGAAACCAGATGGAATAGCAAAACTGCTCAAAGAAAACTATTAACTTATTATCAAGAGAAAGAAATAACTGTGTGCAGTAAACACAAAATAGTCCCAATATGGAGACCAATGAACCATCGAGGTCAATATAAGGGAGCTTAAACTAGTTAATTTTGAGATTGCTTCCTGTTACACCAGGGTTAAGTTGTGAACTTGACATTACATTAAAAAAAAAAAGCCAAGATCCCAAAGAAGAGAAACGCAAAACCCCATGCTGATGGCTGCCCAGCCACCAAACAGGAAGGGCAGAAACCAGGCCCTGCAAGAACATTTTAAAGACATTTCTTCCTCTTCCCAGCACTCCCCTGATACCTCTGTGCCACCTTCTCTTTTGAACTATGAATTTCTACCACTGAAGGGCTTCATATTCACTTCTATTACAAAAGATAAACCAAAACCCAACAAAATCCCCCAAACAACAAAAACCTCATGCATTTCCACAGTACACTCTAGAACCTAGTATAACCTTTGTCCAGAAATATATACCAATTCAAGTCACCAATTTGCCGCTGAGGTACTACTGGATCTAGTACTCAAAATCCAAACTTTTCACCACTTTTTAAACAACTACAATTCCATTTTGTCAACCTCTGATACACTAAAAAATGTGACTCAAGTTCCAAAATCATGAAATTAGTTAAAAATTCATAAAACAAGAGCACACATCACTGAGGCTGAGTACATCAAAATACACATGATAAAAATAAGTCAGCAACACTGCCTAGTAACTGCAAGAGACAGGAAGAACATCTTAAAAATATATGTTTCAACCATTAGTTAAAAAAAATAAGTACAATTAAAAAAACAAAAGGAACCTTTATCTTCATAACCTTTCTTTCAGTTACATGCAGGACAGACACATGGCTATGGTGCTTCCATGCTCAATCTAGAGATCACAAGGTTACGATTTGTTTTAACATAATCATAAAATTTCAGTACTGTTTAGATTTTGCTTTTGAAAGTGCTACATCTCAGGAAGAACGAACAACATGCTTTTTTTTTGGCTGTGATTTGGGCATTTTTGGTTAGTTTTTTTTCTTTGCTAGGACTGAAACTCAGGGTGGTGTTTTTGACTGGTTTGGCTTTTGTGGTTTTGTCTTTTTTCCCCTACCAAATGAGGCTGCTCTTCACAGGCACAAGGCACCTAGCAAATAGGTTGAAGTCATTCTGTCCTTTGTCAAAGTCAAAATGGAGAAACAAGGGATGAGACAAGGGAGGGCAGAATAATCTGTGTAGTCTTTCAGCCCTGAACTGCTTACCTGAAGAAATTAAAAAAATTGCCCTCTTGCAATGCTCTTCTACGTTACCTCACCTTACGTGACACAATAAGCTCTTTGGAGCACATCCTATGCCTTTAGGCACTTCTGGACAGCTTTACAGTACCCTTCTGGTGTCTGCAGATAACAACAAAATGAAAGAACTTGGAAGAAACAGCATCTGTGGATATGCTCAGTCCAGACGTATGAGGAAGGGCTTGAGTTGGGCCCTTCCGATTTCCTCATGGCTAGCTTCATAAAGAAAGCACATGAATTTAATTAATTCAAGTACCTGAAAACTTCTACGATTCTATGAAAAATTATCTGCAATCAAGAAGGAGTCAAAGTTCAGTGCAAGGGCACTGTAACTCATTTCAAGAAGGGCAACTCTCAATGAAGACTTTGCAGAGCCTGTACAGCTGTACTTGGAGAGACAACTGCTACCTCCTTCAAAGTCATTGTGCAAGCTAAATCACTTCAGTGAGCGTAAAAGTTGACCTGAACCTCACAGGATTTGCTCCTAAGAGAGCTAGAGAAACTTTACACACAGTCTTTAGAGACCTGTTTCAGCCAACCTGACTCATTAAAGGCTAGTTTCTGAGATGACTGGCAAAGGCATTCATTGCTTGGCTATTTTGAGTCATCTCAGTTTAAGCACTGGAAGGTTTCCACAGACCTGTAACAGCCACCAAAGAAAATACATTTAGAAGCAGTAGTCACTTGATGAAATTGAAGTCAACATAATAAAGTAGCATCAAGGAAGTCCCCAATCATTGTCTGTTGTGTTTCATCCATGTATAGCAGACAGGTGAGAAAAGGATATTGCTAACAAAGAAGCATATGGATTCCAAGACACATTTCAAAAGAGTATTTTCAGCAAATGCAACCGTAAGACAGAAACACACAGCTTAGCAACAAGTAGAAAGAATCTGTAAGTGAAAACAACATATCCAGAAGTGATGTTAAACAAAAATTAAACCCTGATGTCAAAAACACATCAAGAAGAGACATGAAAAGGAGAGCAAGCTACAAAAAGAAGACATCAAAAAAGAGAGGAGGTGGGAAGAACAGCATCATCTGAAATTCTCTCTGTTCTTTATAGATTTATGACTGTTAAAGATCCAGATATAAAAGGTGGTGTGGTGGTTTTTTTTGAGTCTTTTCTCAGCAACTCAGTAAAAGTAACCTAGCAAAGTTTAGCTCTGCTTGTGTACCACACAAAGTATTATTAACAAATACAGAAGGTATGGCTTGGTAGTTTTAACACCTGTGGCTGTGCTACATAGGACAGAGACACAATGCTTTATCATATTATTCTTACAAAAGCTTTAGCAATTTGCATCACCTTCAAAAAAGTTACTACCATACACCCTTATTGAAAGCCATGGGGTCACCATTATGTCTTGAAAGAAGAAAAGCATGGCCAGACAGCAGTACAGTTAATTTTCATGAAGAGATGACAAACTGTGCTAATGAGAGTCTGCAATGCCAGACAGGACCAGGCTGCCTTTAACAGGTGCAGTTAAAATCCACGGACACCACTCAGAAATCAACACATGAAAGCTCTGAGAATTACCGTAATCACATATGATTTTTTTAACAAGAAGCTTAAAAGATAACAAAATGGGCAAGCCTGGAGACAAGCCCTTTCTCTGCATTTTCAGGTACTCCTAATATCTCTGCTGAAAGAAAATTTAGGCCTCAGAAGAGAACAGCCCAACACCAGTTCTAGTGAAGGAAGTGATCAAGGATACATCACTGATTTTTGGGTCACAGAATCATAGAATGTCTAGGGTTTGAAAGGACCTTAAGAACATCTAGTTCATGGTTTCATCATTGGTTTTGCACACTCCTTGGGCAAGTCACTTCAATTTATAACTCAGTTCCTCAGGGGTAAAACTGAGGAAGCAAAACTGTTTCTTGCCATATGAGCTCACTTTTTCAGGCTAGAAGTTTTGAGAGACCAAAGGTGTCCTCTTTCTACATATATACAACACCTAATACCTAGTTAAACAGGACATAACACAAGGACTCTTCAGTCCCACTGGTGCACAATGACACCAAAAAATAATGCTTGAAGAATGAAAGTACCTGTTCTCAAAAGTGACTTTAAGTGAAGCCTTGCAAGACTCTGCAGCTCAAAGGGAGTTTGAAAAAAAAATAATTACTGAATATAAAGAAGTTTTTAATAACTGCCACTCTGGCTGTGCTCATTTTCCTCTGAATTCTTCCATCTTCAGTACGGGAGAATAAACAAAACTTCAACACACTGATTACTGAAACTCATCTTTGAACCAGTTCTGAGAAAGGCCAGTAGTCCAGGAAAAACAACCAAATAAAAAGTCCAAAGGAAAAGAGTCAAGATTTTTTCCAAAGGAAGTTCAGATACATGAAGTTACCAAAAATTTAGCCCAGTTACATTAGTTTAACAAGCTCTGGGAGATTTCTATTCTCTTTTCTGAAGGCAAGTGAACTAAGTTTAAAATATTTGTCAGTCATATAATTTTAGCTTTAAATGAATACTTGATTGTTATATCTATCTGCAAATGGATGTTTGGTCAAGTAATCTTAAATTTTATTACGTTCTAAAAGTAGCTTGGTCACAAACCTAAGGATTGATGGAATATAGTTCAACTGATCAACAGGAAGCACCACCTCTTTAGTAACAGGGGCCTGGAAGGTGAGTAGTGCCACGCAGTTTCTAGCAAAGGTGCCAGGAAATACTCAGGAAACTGCAGAGCAACAAGGCCAACCCTTACACCGGGCAAGTTTAGTGAATCATTCACTAGCAGCCTAGTGACCAGACTTCACATATTGCAGCTTTTGTAAAGGAAAGGTATTTCACAAATTAAATAGTTTGGGATTTTTTTTTTTTTCTCTTTTCCCTTGAAAGCATCAATAAGCTCATAAACTCTAAGATATTTTGGGATGGGATTTTCTTAAATTCTTTCTGTAAACCAGGTAGTGTGGGCTGACTAGTGCTGTGTTTTCTAAGCTATCATAGACAGAAGGAAAGGTTAGCACATGGTAAATATCTGACTAAAGGTTAGGAAATGTTTTTGTGTTTGGTTGATTTTTTTTGTTGGTTTTGTTTTGTTTTTTAATAACAACAGTTTTCACAGCAGAAGGAAGTCACCAGTGGAGCTTCACAGGGAGAGAGTTAATACAAAACAGCCTGAAAAGCAAGGCTAATAATGTGATGTCAGTGTTTACTTTCTGTACAGCTTCCTTTCATTAGCCAAGACAAGGTGTACAACCACCAAACCGTACCAGCTAGTAAAATAGCAGATGACATGCAGGCGGGATAAATGGCAAGTGACAATCTGACCTTTACATATACGAGGCTGGAGTCCAGGTACTAAGAAATACAATCACAGAATCCCACAGTGGTTTGGTTTGGAAGGGACCTTGAAGGTAAACTAATTCCACCCCCCTTGCAAAGTGCAAGGAGACCTTCCACTAGACAAGGTTGCTCAAAGCCCCATCCAACCTGGCCTTGAACACTTCCAGGGATGGGGCATCCACAACTTCTCTGGGCAACCTGTGCCAGTGCCTCATCAACCTCATAGTAAGAATTTTTTTCCTAATGTCTAATCCAAACCTCCCATCTGTCAGCTTAAAGCCATTACCTCATGTCCTATCTCTACATGCCCTTGTTAAAAGTTCCTCTCCAGATTTCTTGTGCAATCTTCAGGTTATAAAAGTAATTTTACAGAAACAGCAGCTCAGTGCTTGACACTGGAATAAAACCCCCTAAGAGTTTGTAAGTATTAGAGAACAAAGCAGAAAATCACTATCTTCTACAAACACAGAAATCCCATTTTAAATACTGAGTGCAGTTCTCATCCCACAGAAATCAAACAAGAGTTACTAAGACTGAAAAGGATACAAAAAGGGTAATGGGGTAACTGAATATATGAATGATTTCCATGCAAGAAATGACTAAATAGACTGGGACTCTTAACATGGAAAAGAGATCACAGAATCACGAAGGTCACATTAAAAATAACTAGGAAGCAATCTTCCATCTCTCCACTAAAAGAAACATAGAACATCCAATGAAATGCTCATTTCAGAACAAAAGACACTGGGTTTTGCACAATCCATAGTTAACGGTGGGAATCTTTGCCTCATGTGGTTTTAGGTGCTCGAAGTTTTATTTGGATTCAGAAAAAGCTATTTAAGAGATTAGTGGAACAGGAATCTACGGAGAAATATCAAATATAAACACAAAAGAGTCCTTGAGCTATAAATCAGCGAGGGCTGGGAGAGCTTTCTGGGGAGGCATCATCATATGGCTGATGATATGCCTGGTTTTAAACTATTACATAATTACATGCCTGGTTTTGCACTAGTCCCTCAGCATCTCCAATTGCACAATACCACATAAGTGCTTTGGTCCAGCCTGGTAGAGCAGTTCTTATCTTTTCAGTTCTAGCTATGATCTTGACTTTGTTGACAACACTAGCATTCCTGTTCCCATGAGCATAAGGAACTGTTTGGGTCTTTGAGTGAGTTCTCTGGAATAACCATCATTCACAAGATATGCATTTAGTGCTCAAGGGTACCAGAAAACATTATTTCATACTCCTGTATAGGAGACAATTCTCTCCAGAAATTGAATTCAGACCTTAGCAAAAAATAAACAAATCAGAAAAATGGTAATGCATGACAGGAAGGGAGCAGGGAGTGCACCAGCGCCTCAAATACCTGTACTGCAGGGACGCAGAGAGATGAAAGAGGACTGTGCTCCCCTCTGCAAGATGAGAAATCAGAAACAGCTCCTCAAATCCCAGACTACAATAGTTGCTGTCAGTTCCTTCCTGACTTCCATTTTCAAGCTGCCAGCCTTCACTAGCTTCACACAAACTCCTCCAGAAACACAGGAAGGCACAATGGCTAAAGCAGAGTTTAACACATCAGTGGTCCAACTCGGAGAGGTCTAACTGGCCTGTCCATATTAAAGATTTTGTATCTAAGCCCAAGGTTATAAACATCTATACACCAACATTTATGAACTGTGTTGAAACGTCTTTGTTAGCATTAGGCTTGAATGTTGTGTATGTCCACAATCATCTCATTTCCATATTGTTCTCTAAACATCGCTGAAAAGCAAGTACACAACTGGGGAGCTCCAAAGCATAACTGCAATGACATGCTACCATTTACTGTACATAAAACCTTGCAAAACATCTAACCACTACTTCACCTCCAATCGGTTCATCTGCTGTTACTTTAATATGAATGCGTAAATAAAGCAGACCAAACTAGAGCTGTACAGCTATACATCATGGCTTAATCCACAGGCAGTTAAATACCACACAGCTGGTTGTTCACTCTACCCCCGTAGTGGGATGAGATAAAGATTTGGGGAGCAGGGGGAGGGTTGAGATAAAGACAGTTTAATAGGACAGAAAAAGGAAAATAACTATAAAAGAATAAGAATATACAAAACAGGAGATACACGATGCAATTGCTCACCACCCGCTGATGAATGCCCAGCCTATTCCGAAGCAGTAGCCCGTGGCCAGCTTTCTCCCCAGTTTATATACTCTCATGATGTCATATAGTATGGAATATGCCTTTGGCCATTTGAGGTCAGCTGTCTCAGCTGTGTCTCCTCCAGCTCCCTGAGCCCCCCAGCCTGTGCGCTGGTGGGGTGGTGTAAGAAGCTGAATAGTGTTTCACTTAGTGTAAATAGTGGTTATCAACAACTAAAACATCAGTGTGTTACCAACATTTTTCTCAACCTAAATCCAAAACACAGCACTGTACCAGCTATTGGGAAAAAATTAACTCTATTCCAGCCAAAACCACAACACCAAGATAGCACATCACTGAGCCCTGTGCCTAAGGCTTGCTCAGAGAGATGCCTCAGGTGTGTGGGTTGTCACATCTCCACACTAACGTCATAGAATCATAGAATAGTTAGGGTTGGAAAGGACCTTTAGATCACCTAGTTCCAACCCCCCTGCCGTGGGCAGGGACACCTCACACTAAACCATCTCACCCAAGGCTTCGTCCAACCCCGCCTTGAACACTGCCAGGGATAGAACATTCACAACTTCCCTGGGCAACCCATTCCAGTGCCTCACCACCCTAACAGGAAAGAATTTCCTCCTTATATCCAATCTAAACTTCCCCTGTTTAAGTTTTAACCCATTACCCCTTGTCCTATCACTACAGTCCCTAATGAAGAGTCCCTCCCCAGCATCCTTATAGGCCCCCTTCAGATACTGGAAGGCTGCAATGAGGTCTCCACGCATCCTTCTCTTCTCCAGGCTGAACAGCCCCAACTTTCTCAGCCTATCTTCATACGGGAGGTGCTCCAGTCCCCTGGTCATCCTCGTGGCCCTCCTCTGGATGTATTCCAACAGTTCCATGTCCTTTTTATGTTGAGGACACCAGAACTGCACACAATACTCCAAAGTGAGGTCTCATGAGAGCAGAGTAGAGGGGCTGGATCACCTCCTTCAACCTGCTGGTCACACTCCTTTTGATGCAGACCAGGATATGGTTGGCTTTCTGGGCTGCGAGCGCACACTGAAGCCGGCTCATGTTCATTTTCTCATCAACCAACACCCCCAAGTCCTTCTCCGCAGGGCTGCTCTGAATCTCTTCTCTGCCCAACCTGTAGCTGTGCCTGGGATTGCTCCATCCCAGGTGTAGGACCTTGCACTTGTCATGGTTAAACTTCATGAGGTTGGCATCAGCCCACCTCACAAGTGTGTCAAGGTCCCTCTGGATGGCATTCCTTCCCTTCAGCATATCAACCAAATCACACAACTTGGTGTCATCAGCAAACTTGCTGAGGGTGCGCTCAATCCCACTGCCCATGTCACCGACAGATGTTGAACAAGACCGGTCCCAACACCGATCCCTGAGGGACACCACTCGTTACTGGTCTCCAGCCGGACATTGAGCCATTGACCACAACTCTTTGTGTGTGGCCATCCAGCCTGTTCCTTACCCACTGAGTGGTTCACCTATCAAATTTATGTCTCTCCAATTTGGAGACAAGGATGTCGTGTGGGACAGTGTCAAATGCTTTACACAAGTCCAGGTAGATAACGTCAACTGCTCTACCCCTTTCCATCAGTTCCATAGCCCCATCATAGAAGGCCACCAGATTGGTCAGGTAGGATTTGCCCTTAGTGAAGCCATGCTGGCTGTTACCAAGCACTTTGTTGTTTTTCATGTGCCTTACCATGCTGTCCAGGAGAATCTTCTCCAAGATTTTGCCAGACACAGAGGTGAGGTCTGTAGTTCTCTGGTCATCCATTTTCCCCTCCTTGAAAACATCACACAGCTGTTGGATTGGACTTCTCTGTGCTGGTAGTCAAGTCCTGACTTGACCTACAGTCAATCCTGGGGACCCAAATGGTTGCCCAATATTATCCCTCCATCTCCACCAAAGCATACACAGGGTCACATCCCAACTGCAAGCTTTGTACTACTGCCTGCTCTTAAGTCATTCCCAGGAAGGAGGAAAGGATGGACAGCACAGCTTCAGTCATTTCTGCTCAGGTATCAGCTTATCCTGTGCCTTTTGATCAATGAGACACAGAGGTCCAGGGAGGTGTGGTTGGGAGGAAACAGTCCCTCCTCTTACTGAGCCTCACTTGTCACCAGTGGCCAAGACATGCCCATGATAAAGCGACCAAATTTATCATGGTGTTGAGGCTGAAGCACAGGGAGATGACGGTATCCCCTTTGCCTTCTTCGACCAGACTGAAGTGCAGAGATTTCCAGCCTGTTCCTTAAGGAAGTGTAGAGTATCCTAGAGTTTCTCCCCCAGCCACCTCCACAGGAGGAAGCCATACACAGTCCCTCCCCACTGCTGCCAATGGAGGGATGCAGAGGGCCACCCTTCTCTGGGGGAAGAGGCAGCAGCAAAGACATAAAGCAGCTAGCTGGCACACTGAGAAAATACTACATGGCCTAGGGCAGGCAACAAAACTGACATGAATGTATGGTAATATATGCTCCAAATACATTTTACATCATTTGTCATTATGAGCAATTTGATTACAGCCGAACCATGGCACCAGAATAGTGCCCACCATTCAGCTTTAAGGGACACAAACTGGTGGCAGAAGGCCATGAATTGAAAATATCTTCCTTTTGCACTACTGAAAAAATTATTTTCAACCTAAATCTATTCTTCAGTTGTTTTTTTTTTGTTTTAAATAAAGCCCCCACAGACCCAAACTAGATCTGTTCTCACCACAGACTTACCTTTAAAACTCCTTGTCAGATGAGAAATAAAAACCTCCGAAGTTTCAACACTACTTGATAGATCCTACAGAGGCCACCATGCTTGTTCTTCCCTGGTTGTTACTACTTTTGCCAAGGACATTACAGCTGCAACCATTTATTTAAATATTGTTACAATACAATGTTGCCTTTATATCACAGAAGTAGTTAATAACTCCTCTTCTATTCACTTCTTTAATACCAACCCAAGCGTACTCTTTGTTCCAGTTTGTGTCATTTCTTGCTGCTGCTAAACACTGAATATTCTAACTGTATTTCTGAATCTGCCATTAGGAACCTTTATATTCCATTACAAAGAGACACTGAGACAGGAAATAAAACTGGAAAGGAGTTTTATCAAATAAGTCTCAGTTCTGCTCCCTGCCACAGTTTGAACACAGAGTATGTTTCCTGTTCTGGTTCGATTCCAGCTCTTCACAGTGATGTGCAGAAAAATAACCAAAAATTGGATTTGTGCTCTTTTCTCCCTTATTTGTTAGTTGTTTGGGTTGTTTGTTTTGGTTTTTTTTTGTTCAGCGCAAATTCTCACCTTCCTGAATAATGCCTGAAGTGTTCCATTCAGTCAAAATATTTTCCTCGCTCTTAGCTGATGGAGTAAATTACGTATTCCCAGACATGTGAAAGTTTCTTATTCTTTAACAACAAGTCTGAATTACAAAAAAAATAAAAATGTGAACACCAGAATAAAACTCCTCTCCCCAAGAGTGAGATTTTATTATCTACAGCGTCATATTCCATTCAGGTCCCTCATGATTCAGCTGCGTGAGAATTATGAGGAATTTTTGAAGCACAGGCATAAGCCAGAGCACTCTCAGATGGCGTGTCAAATATGACACTCTTATCTGGGCCTAACCTGGTTTAGGCTGGAGGTAAACATGCTGGATTTCTCTCTGTGCCAACGAGGCTATAATTGCTGTTTTGTGCCACAGTAATAGTATTAAATCTGATTTGATTATTTAAAGCAAACAAACAAACAAAACAAAAACCCAAACAAAACCAAAACCAGTGGAGTGGGTAGCTGGTGGGCTGAGTACAGACAAAATCTGAATGTGGATAGCTGAGAAAGAACAACACAAAGATGTTTTTGCATAACTTCATTTTAAACTATCAACACGTCTGCCCAGTACATTTAAAATGCAAGTACAGATACAACTATTCCTTCCCTACACGCTGATGACTCGACAACACAACTCTGGCCTCCAGGTGTGAGTAAAGCAGTAAAATACACTTTAGTGTTTTTTTTTTTTAAATCTTTAAGAGTTTAAATCACACAATCCATCTCTCAGTTCCACTGACTTCAACCAAATAACTCAATGCATGGGACCTAACAAGTCTAACAAAATCACATAAAGAATCCTCCTAGTGAGCTTCCATGAAACAGCAAGCTTATGCATTGAAAGGTCACACAATCTGTTGTAAAAGAGTATAAGACAGCCACCTCTCTATCTCATGACAAATACTGAAGCATCTCTAAAAGTCAAGTAGCAGATCAATTCTTGCTGGATGTACAGCATATAAATGTCAAGAACTTTAACATGTGAAATCAAAAGGAGCTTTTAAAGTTATCTAGGTTATTTAATTTTTAAATTATTTAGGACTCCCAGAGGTAATGATGTGCTCCCCCTCCCCCAAAGCCACAGGCTGATAGTGTGTGTAACAAAATATTGTCACTCCCAAATGGTTAACAACAGAAAAAACAAAAGGTACTAAATATCATCTCTCCTGTACATGCAAATTTTATTTAGATGATCAAGTCATCTTGTAAGACAACATACTGACAGGCAGTGTACATTTAAGCTTCACCAAAAGCACATGATCATTAATCTCCTCCTGGGGGATTTCACGTAAAGCTGACAATTTCTGCTTCCACCAGTAATGCTTATTTACTAAACCCCAGATTGGGCTTCAAGCTATCGTTTTGAAAAGAAAACAACTTGTCTGTACTGCAAAGCACCATTTCATCCTAGTTGTGTAGCAGGGACTCCTGATTTTTTCACCTTCAAGTTGGGTGTTTTAGCAGCCCACCTAAATAAATAAATAAATAAAATCCTCCCCAAACTGAAACAAGCCGCCCAAACAGGGCAGGCAGGCAAGCGGGACACACACAGGCACCAGAGCAGTTAGCAGCCAGAAGCAGCATACATACTTCAAACACACAAAGCAAGCAACATTTCAACATTCTTGCCAAATGAGATTATGTGCTTGTATACCTCCCTCTCTCACACATGCACAAACCCACACATTACACAGCAAACAATACTCGCAAAACAAAACAAAGACCCTTTGTTAATATTCCATGAGGTTTTGCAATATCTCCCTCTTTGTTTAAAACTGAAGTAATAGTGTTGCTCGAGCCTGATGATTTAAATATACAAAGCCTGTATAGAGAAGAAATACAGATTCCTTTTAGAGCAACTAATAACATTGGAAAATACAGACGAGCTTTTGAGAACAGAAGCTCCAATTTACAAGCATCTTTATTCAGAAAATTAAAAGAAAAAAAGAAAAAAAAGTGGTAAATACTGCAGCCATTCAAATGCAGGCACTCTGAAAGGACACAATTGGAGCGTAAGGCTTATCACAGCCAGATGTGTTTTAACAGAATCTCTTATGGTTACCTCCCACCAACAAAAGTGCTAATACCAATACAATCTTTAAAAAAAACCTTAATAAAAACAATCACCTAAAATTTCCAAAACCCAGCAAGCTCTCTGCTTTTAATCCCCAGCACCTTCAGAAGAGTGTTAGTGTGAATGAAGGAAAGGTGTTTTTTTCTCTTAAAAAAAAAAAAACAACAACCAAAAAACCCAGCCCAAAACAACAAAGCAGCTTCACAGTTACAACTGAACAAAGTATCACACTGAAAAGGATCATTCACATAGCATTCTATGTGAAGCACTCTAATGAGGAGACTCTACAGCAGCCTCTCTAGACAGGCTGCCCTGATGTACATACTCATTTTGCAGGGTTTACAGTACCCCTACAATGAACTGTAAAGCTAAGACAGTTTCCTGACAAGACGTTCTCCTACCTGAAGCTTCATTTTCCAGCACGAATGCATGTGTGTATCCTCAGTGTAGCTTCCCCTGGTTGCATGACTCCTGTTATCCAGACTAAAGAGACGGAGCTGTGTAAGCAGAGCTGCTGACTGCCCTACATTTGCCTGCAGATGAAGAGAAAGAGTTGGTGCTGTACTTGCCTGGGCTTGTTTAAGCCCCCTAAATATAATACTAATGTAGCTCAAACTAGACTATTTCCTCCAGCTGATTCCAGTGAAAGGATCTTGTGATGAATAATGCATGAGAGCTTCTATGAACATGCTCTATTCCTTGCAGCAGCTGATGTCCACTTCTCCCCCCCCCCCCTTCCCAAAAGCAATCCCTAGCAATTTTTGTGCTATGAAGCATAAGAATTCTCCCAATGTCAAAAAAGCAAGCAGGATGCTCCTCCCAGATGCGTTTTCTTTCCTCTATTCATTAGTCAAGCCAATAGATCTGGTGATTTTCTTCCTTTTTTTTTAAAAAAGAAGATAAAACTCCATGCAGCTGGAAATCAAAGAAAGCATGATCAGCACAGAGCCGTATCTCTGGAGTACACAATACTAGTAAATTCAGTTGCTTAGTAATTATTTTTCTTATTCTTAAGAGCTGGGATGCAACAGAAGCTGCATAAAGATGAACACCAAAGAGAGAGAAAGAATGTGACAGTCCGGAAAACAATACAGCACAAAGAAGGTAGGAAAAAAAAACAACCCTGCGTGCTGTAGCTGGCAAGTTCAGTTGATTGTTTTCAGAGAAGAGAGAGTGCTTAGGAGAACGTAGTGGGTGGAAGAATATGGGAGATAATTCACATGCTTCTTGAACAATAAATTCCATTGTGTCAGTACAACTTTGTAAGCTAACTACAAAAATCACTTCCTTTCAGATATTCTTCCACAGAGCGAACATAGGACTAACTTGCAATTACTTTATTTGCAAGTGCAATTACTGCAATAGGCAAATGTCAATACATGCCACTTGCAGATTCAGTTTTATTTCTCAGAATTGTTTTCCTTTGATTTCATTGTTAGATACACAATGAATTATTTGGCATCTCTTTACCCAGTTACCTACTACAATCCAAGTGACATAGCTGTCCAAACACAACTGAAAAAGCTCTCACAAGCTGTTAGCTTCCTGTAAAAGAAACGTGGCTTTAATGTACTGTGTGTGCAACTTCCTAAATCCTGAACACGACTCTTCAGTTTGGGCATAACTCTGTAGACATCTTTGGGGCTGCATTTCTCAGGTCGCATCAAAATTCAGAGACAGTCCCTGCTGTCTACCCCTGCCTTGGGTGACTTACGCAGAAAATAAGAGATAAAATGCGACGACAACTGAAAGACCCCTAAAAGAAAGGAATATTCAACGCATTAGAGTCACTTAGTGACCAGTCATGTGCAGCTGTTAACTTTTGAGGGACTCCTCTTTCACCTCTGCTAACATTGATACTCTTCCAACACTAACCTTAGGACTCTCCAGACTACATTATCCAGACAGTTGCATTTATTGTTGGGTTTTCCCTGGAATACCCTAGGAATGCTGTACACACCACAAGGCAGAGGAGATTTCCTTTCCCTTCAACCACACGTTCTCCCAGACCAACTCCATCTTCTCAACTTCTTCAGATAACTGCACCCCATTCAAAATTATGTTTTACCACAACAGTACATGATACAATCCTTGGGCCCAGGACCATCCTGCCCATGCTTTGTATCTCATACTCGCTTTCTCATGCATGGTCAAGAACAACACCCTGAGCTGGATGGACCTTTTGTCTCATCCACCGCTGCTGGTCCCATACCCTGAGCACTCTGCATAACTCACCACTTCTCCCTCCCAGACCAAATATTACTTTTTAAAAAGGAGAAATCCAACACAAAATCAGCTCCACACACACTATCAGATTGATAACAAAGGCTGTGGAAACACTTATCTTACCAATATCCTATGGTTAAGCCTCAAGGAGGCAAACTTTCTTAACAGTTAAAAAATGTGGTCTGAATGTCTTCCTCCAGCTCCTCCATTACAATTTTAAAACTGGGAATCAAGAAGCTTCCAGAGAATTACCAGGGCTGCTTAAGTGAGAGGGCAAGGGCCCTGCACAAGCCCAGCCTTGTACACCATGAGCTGCAAGGTAAGCAATTGGGCTGAACACGACGGATGCAGGAGGACTACATTATAGAGTGATCCTTTTTGTAAAGGAAGCCAGAGGAAGTATACCTTGTTAACGGAAACATGCTCATATGGCATACTCAGACTCTACACTATCAACAAACAGTAGCAGATTAAGTACCTGAAATGAATCATTTGAAGTGCAACACATCTAACAGTTTTGAAACAGGGCATGTTATGTTCATTTCTGTATGACTGAATTTCAGAAACCCCAGCAGACTGTAAATAATAAGCTGCAAGATTAGCCCTATCAATAGCAGGGTTCAAAACTCATCTCAGTATTTTCATACCAGATGAGCTTTGATTAAGCAGCAAAATACTCTTCCCTCCCTGTGTCAGTCCTATGGACTCTCATATGGAACTAGTGTGAACAAGCACTTTACAACCAAAATTTCTGTCTTTGCTCAACCTGGGCAACTGCACTGCCATGAATTCACTCTCTAGCTGTTTTTAATATCTGGAAGACAGAGCTGAATTCTGAGAGTATTTCTTCCCAGAGGCTCTAACTCTGAAGCTAATGGAAATGGTAGGGGGAAATCTTCCAAATACACATTGTAAGGCTTTACATGCAGGGAAGTATGTATTTAGGCTCAGTTAAGAATTTCACATAGCCCATTGGATATTGACCCTTGTCCTCTTAGTACTTCAGGAAGTTAGGCCGAAGGTTGGGAAGGCTGGCTTCTAAATTCAATAGGTGTATTACAGCCAGTAAGAAGAATTACGCAAACACAGTGAGTTGAAGAGAAATCTGGTTTAATGACATTCTGTACCAGTGTTATGCCACTGAACTTTCAGTAGAACTATGTCTGCACACGGCCAACGGGGCTACTCTCATGACACCCATGGGTTATGAGTAAGTTTCTGGGAGAAACAAACCAGAAGACAAACAGATTAGTGTGAGAGTAATTAAACAGCTTTTATTATTTCAGACAGCTCTCTCCATTGGGTATTCAATTTAAAACATGAGTGAATTAAAGCATATCCTGCCTTCTAAAAAGGATCCTTCTTAGGGATTTAAATAAAAGAAGTGTTTTCCTAACTTTTTAAAGAATAATGGACTCTATGCTCTGAATCCATCTGTTCACTTAACGTAGCATACAAAGTTTGTGTTTCTTAAAACATCAGCATCTAAAATGATGGGACTTTCTCTAAAAATCTGTCCATTTAGAAAAACACACATACAAACTGGAAACATGGGTATTGAAAGTCTAAAGCCATGTAGCAGAAGTGACATGTGATATTCGATTACTTAATGTAGTTAAGGGTTTCCCCTCCCCCACAATATCAAATATTAGATTAAATAATCAAGTATTGGAATTTAACTAACATGTTAATTGGTTATTATTTATGAAAATGAAAAGAGCAGTTTAAAAATTAAAGGCATTCTGCTGAAGAGCTTTATATTTCACTTAAAACGAACAGCATTTTGTAGCATTGACCTGCACGCCTGAACAATCACGTTGCTACTGCAAAAGAGACACAGAAGTGGTCTCACCACAGCAAGAACTGTGTATAGCAAAATCATCTTTCATTCATGCACACTTACTAGGTGAAACATGAAACAGTCTGCAGCATCAGCTCACAGACACATTGCATCACTACATGCTTATGCTAGGGGACAAGCTGAATCATTTTGGCTAAGTATTTAGCTACTGGCTGGCCAGTTAATTTTACAGTCAAATTTTGTACAGTCTATTTAGTTCCTCCCATTTTTAAATAACTGCAACCTCCTAGGGTAATTCTCTAGAAGACCATCTGCTCTTTTCCTATAAATCCTCCTTTCAGACCTT
Organism: Pezoporus occidentalis; assembly: GCF_034315485.1. Taxonomy (NCBI): domain Eukaryota; kingdom Metazoa; phylum Chordata; class Aves; order Psittaciformes; family Psittacidae; genus Pezoporus; species Pezoporus occidentalis. Next base: position 1,288,819 of record NW_026916347.1, read on the forward strand.
ACACAAATTTCCAAGCTGCCAATCAGAATTTCTTTGATGTCTGGGTGAAAAAAAACCTCCAACTATTCTGAACTGAAACATTCAGTACAAAAAAATTAGTTATCCCTGATCAGTAAAATAACGATAGCAAAGCAGGTCATTTCTCTGCAGCACATCTCACCCAGCAGGTAACTCCCTCAGTCGGATGAGCACTTGTGCTTTGAAAGGAGGATCACCATCCAGGGACAGTTTGTCTCACATTTTTAGCTCATCTTATTCTCTTCCAAGTTTCTGCTTTTCCAAACACTCTTTTCTGTGACCAACTCAGTTGGTACTGCCTGGGAACACCTGGTGGACGCTTCCCAGGTCTAATGCCAAAAAGAAGATGGAGGGAAAGAAGAACCCATTTGTATGGCAAAAGCGTAATGCGGGAAAGATAGGATGAGGAAATGTTAAAATACCAACCAGCGTTTCCTGTCTGTGAAACCGCATCATCATGCTTGTGCAAGCGCCTGCACTGCTCCTGTCAGGCTTCTGAAACGCTGCAGGCTGCACAGATCCAATGTTACACCAGACTTTTTCCAAACAAACAAAGCCGGAGGGAGTTTCAGCAATCAGGAACACACTGAAGAAGCTAACAGACTTTGATCCAGCAGATGTTTCTCCAAGCCTACGTGAATTTCACAGTGAAAAAAGAAGTGAGGATTTTGTATCTATTTTTAATTAAATTAGCACCAGTATCCAAATCTGTACCAACCATTCACAAATACCACAGAACATCCCATGCTTCCATGGAACAGGCAGAAAGACAGTACCTGGGGGTAGGAGCTGACTTTTGACTGCTGCCTGTGCCCAATTCAAATGCTTGTTGCTGCAACAGTAAATTCACAATGCTGCAAAGCAATATAACGATGCTTACCCAAGTACTGTGGGTGTCACTAAAGCACCTACAAACCAAGAGTGGTGTATAATGACATGGTCTGAAGATGTTTTCCAAAAAGCATTAAAAGATCGATTACAGAAAAAAAAAACAACAAACCAAATCCACAAAAAGCACTTCAGACTAGAGAAAAATGGATGATTGAACACGAAATGAAAAGGCCAAGCAACTAAGGACATATTAAGCTTCCTAAACGGTTTTATTTCCCCTCACATCTACAGCTTTGGCTCTTTGTTCCGCTTTTTTCCCTCAGAAAATACAGCTGAGCTCAAAACAGTGGATTGCACACAAGTTCTCCCCAGCAAAACTGCATATGCAGGAACTAGTTAAGACACTTTCACAAACATTTGAGAAATCTAAGAAAAAAAGTAAAAAACAGAACTTTGTTATAAAGAGGAACTGTAGAAGCTTCCTCAGAAGTTCCTCACAAAAAAAAAAACCAAAAACCACAAAACCAACAAAAAACAAAACAAACAACATGAGATTCAAAACTCATGACAGCTAAAACCCACCTAACATTGCACATGAACTCACCAGAAAGAACGCAACAGACATGCAGACATGGTGGTCAGGACTCTGCATTATAAACATCCCCGAAAAATCTAGTTATAAACCAGAACCTCACACACTACACTTACTTCTGGCTTAACGACCAAAATGAAAATCAGTAGAACCATAAAAACAGGTTGATCTTGCCTGCTTTCCTGCACTCTCTAATCCACCAAGACTTGTGTGTGCATCGGCTAGACTTAGTACAGGTAGCCAGGCAGAAGCCAGTCTTAAAGGACTTCCATGTTCTACCTCCTGTGCTCCAGATGGGTACCTCCACATCGCCTTTGGTGACAGACGGCATGTGGGCACCAGAGCCTGATACCAAATTGCTGGTGGTGGACTGCGGGAAGACCTGAGTGGACGTTCTCTAGAAGAGGATATTGTCAAGAGTGCATTTCAGAGGGGTGCAGAGGACAGACACCCAGGTTTTGCTGGATGAGGTATTGGTGAGTAGCACTTTTTAAGTACTTCCTTTAAATGAGTAGCTGTAGCACTAGGGGTAAGGAGAGGTCAAACAGAAGTCTTCAAGGAACTTCAGGGCTCTTGTAATGATTAGCTACCTGCTTCACAGGTGGGCTGAAAACAACCAAGCTGCTAAAATATTTAAACCCAGATATAAAAACTCCTGAAAACAAATATTTGGATCTGGAGATGGTATCTAGTACATTCAATACATATTTCCGATCTCTCCTGGGAGCAATGGGAAGATTCCTGGCAGTTGGGAGACAGAGCTACAGGGCTGGGTAGAGGCTAGAACTGGGGACATTTTTGGGAGATAAGCAACTGCCACCAGTCCCACTGAGTGTCAGACTGGGTGGCCTGGGGTGAGTTCAAAATGCTCATGAGCTAGGAGCACTAGCAGCGCTCTCTACTGTATCTACGTTCAAAAGGAAACGGAGGTTTATAAATGATAAGGGGTAAAACCAGAACAGCACAGCATAGCATGGACACGATACTGCAAGAATGGAAGCTCTGAGGAGGACAACACAGGCCAGCCACACAGGTTGCCTCTCTCCCTAGCTGCACTCATAGGAAAGGCCCAGTTTCCCCACGGAAACTGCAAGCTCCGCTACTCAGTCAGTTCATTCTAGTAATCATTAGAAAGCATGTTTCAAAACAGCATTCTTTATTCAGGCTTCAAACCACAAAGAACAAATCGTGTAAAAGGTGGCCCTAATACCTGGGCACGTTACCCACTCACGAAATTCTCCCCACTAACACTTGCAGAAGAAACATCCCTCACACCACCTGAGCTCATGATGCAATGGAAGAAAGTGCTGTCTTGCTGCAGACATGCTTGCCCCATCTGTTTTTGGGGGTTTGTTTTTTTTGCCAGTCTAGTATCTTCTGTGAACACTTCCCTCGTAGTCTGGTTTAGATCACCAAAACTCCCACCTTTAATTTAGTATGTCTGATATAATGGAGCATTCCCTTTTATTTCTTTTCCCATATGTTTCCATCTAAAAATGGAACAAATGATACCAACAGAAAACATGTTAAATGGTGAAGACCTGACTCCTCATAGATGTGAAGTCAGCCTTGTCAACTGAAAACCAAATGAAGATGTTCCTGCTGGTTCCACAAGATTGGGGCTAAAGCAGTCATTAGTCAATATTTTCAATAATCATGTGGAAATTAATTAAAAAAAAACCAAAACATAGGAGTTGCTACCAGTTCCATTTACAGGTGACACAAAGTTTAACTGAGTAGTAAAAATTATGAGGTTTACAGCCACTTCATAGACACTGAATATTTGAAACTGATTTGAGGGGGAAAGACTGTACTGAAACTGCATTTTATTTTCAACAAATCAAAGTGACAAAGGCTGTGACTGCAAGTTATAGAGGCTTCAGCTTGTGAAGTACAGAATTTAGGAAACTGATGTGACAACCGCAGATGAGAATCTGACTGAGGTTTAAGGACAGGATCAATGCCTTTCTCCCCTTCATTATAGCAAGTACAGATCAAGTAGAGATCAGTTTTCCTTTTGAAGCCCAACACTGCCAAGTTAGGTGCTGGAGAAATGAGGGAGCACAACCACTGGACCACCACCAAAACTCTAAAAGCAAAAGCAGCACAGCTTGCCTTGTAATCAAGACATTTGAATCTCACATGTCCCACTCTTTCCTTTCAAATGTAAGGAGAGGGGGCTCAATAGAACCTCTTTCCATCTCTTACTCCCCCCAGATGTTTTCAAGGCTGTGGGAAACACTCTACTGGGAGAGAGTCAAGAATTTTATCTGTAAGTTTATCTAAAAAGTAGATGACCAACTTGTTTGTAACACACTGATAGGTCCAAAAGCACAATTAAAGAGCCTGTTTTAATTAATGGAGAAAGAGTCACCAACAAGCAGCAGCTGGGAGCTGAAGCCAGAAAAACTCAGAATTAAAAAATAAAAATAAAGCTGGATGTGGTTTCTGTAAACTGTGATGGTGGCTGGCATGGAAACAAACTGTTGAGTAAGACAGAAAATTTACCCTTCAAGTCAAGGGTGGAGGTTAAAGTCCCTCTTCCAAAGCACCAGGAGTTATAGGTTCAGTGTACGCTACATCTTGTCACCTCCATAATACGGGTCATTACAAGTCAGATGTCGTCATCCCTGCTAGCCTTCAACACCACAAACTTCAAAGGAGTCGTTAAGATAAAACGAGCCATTCTCAAATGGGAAAGGGTTTTGGGGTGGGAGGTGCTGCTTTTGTCCTGCTGACTTCAGTTCAGACAATCAGCTCTTTATTACCACTGCCTAGAAATACATGAACATATATTTATTTTAAATAGCTATATTCTGCTTTGCACATTAAAAAGTTACATACAAAATAGCTCCCTTTTTATTATTATTTATTCAATCTGTACTCCAACATGACCTTTCCTCTTCCTCATGAACTTCACCATTGTATGATGATACAGATTTTTCACTTGGCGATTTGAAGCAATATAAGTCAAATAAATCAAGATTTTCATATTAATCACAGAAAAGAACTAGTTCAGTTCTATTCCCAGCTGTAACGGCAGAAGGTATCTTTTATTAGTTTAAGTATAAACTGACACTGCCAGTACCCAGTGGCCCTAATTTGCAAATGTTTCCATTAAGTACCCTAGCACTTCCCTTTTAAAAGGGCTTAACTTAAAACAGCTATGGTTTAAAGTTTACAGGTATGCAGTAGCTGCTTCCCTTTTTGCAAGTGTCCCAACCTTTGTGTCTGGGAATAGGAACATCCTATTCTAGGGGTCACTTCCACATTTCTGCCTGTGGATGTCTGAGTAACTCCAGTGTCTCTGGAGTACCTGATGCTTGTCAGCAGCCACAGGGGAAGGCACACTGAAGCATTTCATGTGGAATGCAGCTGATTAATTGCTGTTACATTAACCAGCTCAGAGAAATTAAGATGCAAAAGTCAGCAAATGTTTCACTTGGTTGCATATGAGCCTGCCTTGCAATCTTTACCCAAATAATGTGCTTTCATCCATCTGCATTACAGTAAACAGAACTACAGAGGACTGCGGGGGGGGGGGGGAAACGGGACAGACCAAGAAACAACTCCTATTCTGTGGGATTAATCACATGTTTCACTGTTGTTACGCATAAAACCTGAAGCCATAAAGCATCATGTAAACCACTTGCTGAGGGAAACTATGATGATGTTTCAAACTGATGATCCAGAAACCACCTCTGGTACCTACTGCTTGGCAATAGTTACTAGAAATAGGCAGGCAGATGACTGCCAGAAAAAAACTTTACAGCTGGTGTGGGGCTGTGCATACAGTCACAACTGACTAAAACATTTCTTGTTCTGAAACTTTCCATTCAGGAAAAGCTAACGATATGTATCTTAAGGCTATTCTGTGACCACTTTAAAAGGAAACAAAACAAAACAATTTATTAGTTGGTATTCAAAAAAAGAACCAGCTCCTACAACTTTCAAACCAACTTTTTTAAGCTCCTCTCTCCAAGTCCTAGGAGAATAATAATCTCATACTTCTTTCAAAATTTTGATGCCAATCCATAATTTTGATCAAGATGTGGTCATGGGATCTAAAATATAGTATAGAAGGGATAATAAAAGATAAGGAAGAAAAAAAAAAGAAATATTGCAGACCAGTCACTTCCATGGGCTGTACGGTACCGCCTGGCATTAATGTAAGTTGCAGAGGTGATAGGACGCAATTCCTCTTGTGTGAGTGACACCCGTCCCTGTAGGGCCTCAGAGGACTTGAAGTCATGCCTGCTTGTATCTGCCCTGGAAACCAGGTATTGAACTATGGAACTATAATATTCCTTTGTATACACTACTCACCACACACTAAGACGCACAGAGGTCTCTTGTTTCTAGCAAGCATCTTCTCTATTTAAGAGGGGTCAACATCTCCCACCCAGGGAAGCACAAATCTAGCATGAGAGATGTTTCACATTAGCTCAAACTTGAGAGCCACCTCTCAAACATGTCCTGGAGCTCACTGAAAAGCAATCCTGAAAGAGCATGAAGATTAAGAAGAGACAGCACGGGCTGTCATTCAGTTAACTCATTTATTGTTTTTCTAGTAACAAAGTACAGAAGAAAGGATAGTACATTGGCTCAGAAAATTCTTGTTCAAGAATAAACTGCCTCCACACATATTTGCAGTATAACATGGGTAAGCTTTTAATGTCCATTTTTGACAGCTCTCTACAGAAACTAATGAATTAATTAAATAGCTAATACAAAGCTCCACCTGCAGAAGATCAACTACTTTGTTGCAAAAGACTTCCATGACTAACATAAGTTCAAAGAAAAAAGTTCACACCTGACTATTACTGTACATGCCTGTACATACTGTACCTCCATACCACCTCTTTTTGCGGCACTGATTTCTTCACCAGCCTCACGAATCAAGTCTGCTTTGATCACCCTTACAGGAGTTACAGCCAACTGATCAGTATCCTCAGGAGCCATGATCTCAGGTGCACTGCGGTGTTGCTAATATTTGTTCTGGGTTCTTCCCTGTACATGCAAGCCTACTACATCTGTTGCTGAAATGGCTGCTAGCCTGGCCTTGCTGGTTGAGATCACCTCTCTTTTGATCTAGCATCGATGAGAAAATGAACATGAGGCGGCAGTGTGCGCCTGCAGCCCAGAAAGCCAACCGTATCCTGGGTTGCATCAAAAGAAGCATGACCAACAGGTTGAAGGAGGTGATCCTGCCCCTCTACTCTGCTCTTGTGAGACCTCACTTGCAGTATTGTGTGCAGTTCTGGCGTCCTCAACATAAAAAGGACATGGAACTGTTGGAACAAGTCCAGAGAAGGGCCATGAGGATGATCAGGGGACTGGAGCACCTCCTGTATGAAGACAGGGTGAGGAAGTTGGGGCTGTTCAGCCTGGAGAAGAGAAGGCTGCATGGAGACCTCATAGCAGCCTTCCAGTATCTGAAGGGGGCCTATAAGGATGCTGGAGAGGGACTCTTCATTAGGGACTGCAGTGACAGGACAAGGGGTAACGGGTTAAAACTTAAACAGGGGAAGTTTAGATTGGATATAAGGAGGAAATTCTTTCCTGTTAGGGTGGTGAGGCACTGGAATGGGTTGCCCAGGGAGGTTGTGAATGCTCCATCCCTGTCAGTGTTCAAGACCAGGCTGGACAAAGCCTTGGTTTAGTGTGAGGTGTCACTGCCCATGGCAGGGGGGTTGGAACTAGATGATCTTAAGGTCCTTTCCAACCCTAGCTATTCTATGATTCTATGGCTGTGCAGGAAGCAGAACTCAGCCCTCAACATCTACTAGATTACCACTGTAACTGCAAGACTATACATTTAAAAGTTCACCTGAACTAGTAACAGCATCTCAAGGATTTCTTTCACCTCATCTGTTCTGCAAGTTTCCTATCTGCTAATATCACTCACTGCTCTCTCTGTCTTCACCTGTGAATCTCAAGCTTGTTACAGGTATTAGCTAATATGAACAATCCTCCTGATATAACCATGTAGACAAAAGAACTGAAGGGTGAAATATTTCAAGTGGTGACTGCCAGCACCAAGAGCTGGAGAGGAAGAGCTGTAAGATGTTGAGGGGCACACACACAGCTGGACACTGAGGTTGGAGGAAGGCAGAGACTCCCAGGAGAGGTTCCCACTCAGTCTCAACATCAAGGCTGCTGGAATGTACTACCTTATGCAGTAATGGGATAATCCCATCTCGTAGGGAGGCCTCTCCACATTTCTGCTGGAAACCTTAACCTCTAGGTTTGGAAACCAATTTGGTACATCCTGGAGCAGTAGGCAATGTCTTGGATAAATTGTGTATGTGAGAGTAATAGTATCTAATTATATGGTTATGTACTGTTGCTTGACTTCCTGAAGCTTGTCCAAGAAAACTAGGACAAAGGATAAACACAGTACTGTTACTAACAATCATACATAAACATAGTGATGATCACTGAAATGAGCTGACACACCACATAAACCTGTTTCCTTTTTGGAAAGATCAAAATGTCTGTTAAAGCTGTGGATTATCTTACACAAACTATCCTGCATGAAGACAGTTGCTGGTAATGTATAATCCTAGAGTATGACCTCTGCATTAAAAGTAAACCTGAAATCAGAAGAATGAATGAATTGAAAGACTAGTAGAAACACATGGTTCTGAGACTTTCCTCCCTATTAGCAAGATCTCTACATTTGCCTGCAATAAGAATGTGATATGAAGGAGTTACAAAACCACAACAGAATCACAAGCAAAAGACAACTCTTGCTCCTATTCTCTGCAGACAGGACGATGTAGTCTCCAATGCTACAGCACATTATCTACAGGAAAAATATTTGGCACAATGTGCTAAAGAGACATTAAATAAGCAACAGAACATTTATACCTTTGTTTGGTTGTTGATTTTTTGTTTTGCTTTGGTTTTATGTATTGGGTTTTTTTTTCTTTCTTCAAGAAGGGGCTTTAAGGTGAAAGCAAAGGCAAAAGAAGTATTTTGGCTTTTATATGAAGATATTATGGATCTCTAAGGTTTATTCTCATTTTAGAAGCACATGAGTCAAGAACAGGTAACAGCAACAAATGTCTGCTTATAAACTAATTCAAGAACATCAAGTAGCAAGTAATTTTTTGCACCTAAAGCAATTTAGAGAATACTTTAAAAACAGAGACAAAAATTCCTCCAAACCCCCACAGGTTCAGTGAGATACGAAGCACAAAATATTTAACTAAATGGACACAACCACACACTAGTTCCAGTTAACAGAGAGATTTTACTTCAAAGTTAGTTTCTAACTTTGAATTAACTAACTTGAATTTTACCTCAAAGATAGAAAAAAATCTGATTGACATTTCAGAGATAAATAGCCATAAATAATTCTACGTCTGTGAGATCCAGAGTAGTGATTTTCCGAGGTATAAATACTTAAGAGTAGGAAATGCAATTACCCTTCAAGGTGGTAAGGCAAACTGGAAATCTGTGTCTCCAAGCTTTGATACAGATTCAAGTAGGTTACACAAGAAACTGAAAGATACATCCCATTTCTTCACTATAAGGTCCCTGAAAATCCTAAGCATAAGATTCAAACTTATTACTGAAAAAGTTCCAATGTTAACTGCTTCCACACTCATAAAATCTGAGTATATGAATACGTGCTAAACATGCAGACTTGCAGTTACACTGACAGATGCATAATATGTGTGCAAAGCATTTAGTAACATGGTCCCAGACTCTTGCCTCCAGGAACACCATTGATGCTGCACCCTTAAAGAATAAGGTGGAAACACACAGCATTCACTTAGCACAGAGGTGAAGCCAAATGCTGCAGATGTGAGGACACAGCCACCTGTTGTTAGGTCCATAAGGAATCAGAGGCAGTCTACACTCAAGCATATGAAAAAATTATAAATGGGCCAACATTAAAGCAGTGCTTATTTAGAGGAAGAGAACTGGATTGTAAATAAAGCTCCACAAATAGGCGATCCCATTCTTCTTTTTGTTTTTGAAGACGTCGAAACTCAGTTCCTGAGCCCCAGAAAATGAAATTCTTAATCTCAGCCACTGACTTCAGGGAACAGACATGTGGACTTGCTCAGTAATAAAAGCACGCTTTGACTTGTGGCTGGCATGAAAAATCTTCATAAGCAACTTCCTAAAACAGGAGCAATGTCTGCTACCAAAGGGAAACATGTTTTGTTAACAGACGAGAGACCACCACTTCTGCGACCAAGAGAAGCTGAACCCATCCCAAAGGTGGATTTTGTTTCTAGATGTGAGGACTATTGACTCAGAAGGCTGTTCTCCTAAGAGCTTAGATTTCAGCAAAGCTTGGAGGAGCAATTTCTAAATAATAAATTCCCCCATCAAGAATTCTTTATGAACAAAATAAAGGCCAAAAAAGTTCAGCAGTGCAAACATAAACCTATATATAACTTGTCAGAAGTTAAAATTTTAAACCACTGGGTGCAGGGTTTAAAGGGACATCAGCAACTTGAAAGCTAGACAGTTTCAAAAACTCTCAAGTTCAAGTACTTTAAGGGTATTACACTACAGCACGCTTCCCTGGCAGAACTGTTAGTCTTGTTCTTCTCTCAAAAAAAACTTAAACAAAACAGAAGCTCAAACCAACCCAAAGCCCAGCCTACTTTAAGTATTTCACCCCTTAAAGAAACACACTCATCTGAAAGAGCAAACCAACAAAGTCACTCACTATGCATCAACAACACCCAACAGGAGGAAAAACCCTGTACTTCTGGTGCCTCTCATTTACGGAAATTACCTTTAATAAACAAAGAACTTCAAAAATCAGTCTGCAGGAACCCGACAGTATCACTAAAGAAACAGCATAGCCACTGGACGATCAAAATCACTGCAAAGAACAATCAGGGCCGTGACTCATGCCTTTGTGGAGCTGTGATGATTTCAGTGGCACTCTCCACTGACACAGTTATTTATACACACATACAGCTCACCGTGGGATCAAGGCTGACACACGCTTCTTGTTAGAAAGCAAACAAGTAAGCATGTTTTTGCCAGGGAATTAAAACCCACTAAACTAAAATTAAATTTAAAACCAATAAAACTCTAAAATCACAAACTCAGATCCAGGGCTCCCTTTATGGGAAGCTGCTGCACATTAACATACAACAGAAACATCAACAGACCTGCAAAAAACCACCATCAAAACATACTTGGCTATCACATAATTAAACAGCACCAGTACTTCTTTTACAAAATCATAGTTTTGCAGGAATAACTCTCAGCTTGTTCGAGCAAACTGCAGTGAAAGCTAGACAGATTTTGTTAATATCAGAGAGGTGGTTTAAAAATTCTAGTTAATGCAACAGCTACAGATCATAATAATTAACTCAAAGGTTCTGGTTTTGAGACCACAAAGCAAGGAGTTCACATGCAGTAACCAAAATCAAAACACAAGTTTTATGTAAATAAGTCTGATTACAAGAAAACAGCAAAACCTGAAACTTCCAAAGTTTCTTTTCTTCTCTGAGGCATCACTAAATAAAACTCTGTGGCTGTACCAACTGCTGTGAGTTTTTATGATGTTTAAGGAATTTTTAGAAAAAGAGTTTTCTCCTTTTCTTCAAATCCCTTTCAGAAACCACTTCCCGCAGTTTGCCTTTCGTAATTCATCTCCACTCAGAAGCCATCTGCTCCTTTCCTCACACACACATGCTGTACACACTCCAAGACAAACAATGCAGAATCAAATGGCATGATCCGACTTTTTTTGTTAGGACTGCTCAAGCGGGAGCAGCTCCCTCCCATCCCACCCCTCCCTCCCACTTCCTACCTCCTCTCTTCCCTCTGCACTGGGGTTTGCTGGGAAGCAGCATCTCTAGCTTCCAACAGTGGGGCTTAAGAGGACCAGCTTCCCATTCCGCACTGAAGTCCATAAAGAGCAGAATGGATTTGGGAAGGTCACAGCGTTTTTGCACATTCACCGCAAGCAAGATGAAATGATGCCAACCTGCAAGAGGAGCACCCTTTTCATTTCCATGCACGCCTTGCTCCCCATGTGCTGCAGCAGAGCTTTAGGCCAGCTCATCAGAACCAGCGGTGGAGTGGGACTCCGGCAAAGCAGTCATCTTGGAGGATCTAGTGACAAACCCTTCCAGCTGCCCAACTTTTATCCATACACCTGAAGCCCTTTACAATGCTACCCAGCAGTACTAGTCCTTTTTCATAGATGGAAGGAGGACAGCGCAGGCACCCTAGGGACTTGCCCAACACCGTCCAGCAGGGCAGTAAGAGACAAATGCCAAATTATAGACCACTGGAATAATCCAGGACTGCCTATGCTCTGTGCTTCTCGCCAGCTTTCCAGGTACCACACAGAAGGGAACGATAGTGGTGCTCTTGCCAGAAACACACAGGAGAGAAGAAGAAAACCCTGAAGCTGGCAAGGGGTAGGAATGGTGGCAACTGCCCACAGGAAGAAGGCAGGCAGGCAAGAGCAGAAGAAGCACCTCAGGCACTCACACCACTACCAGATGCCAAGGTTTTTATAGAGAAAAGAAACAGGCAATGCCCCATGAGAACAAGTTCACAAGGGCACCTGACAGAAACTGCTAAGTGCTATGCCAAGGAAGGGTTTGATACAAGTAACAGTTAAGTTGTCTTGACAAGCACAAGAACAACTCTCTAATAACTGAGAGATCACAAGCAGGGTGGTGTTCAAGCACATGCAAATGAACTCACAGAAAAGAGAGAGGCTATTGGTGTGAAGCAGTTTCTGAAGCAATTTTCCTATTTACTTAGTACTCCTTATTAGACTGTTTACCTGTTAAAAGCAATCAGAGTGGGAGTAGGTTTAGGCACCTGCTCCTACACGGAGATGTCCTAAAAATGTGTGTTTTAGCACAGAAATCAGCCATGGAAACACCACACTTTCAGCACCACAGCACAGCTTCAGGGATACAGTTTGGAAGGATGTTACAGCCACCTCAGTTATCTGGTGCATTCTCAAATGACAAGGTCTGGGAAATACTATCTGCTCCCAGACTGCTGAAATGAAAGCATTTCCACTGCAGCTCTTCAGAGGTGCTTCTGTCACAGGCTGTCTGCTCTGTCAAAAAATTGTCAAATTACTACTTTTGAAAAAGTGGGAAGCACAACATCAACTTCTTATGCTAAATGCTTTATGATCCATTGAAAAACATGATAATGAAAAGCTAAGGTTTGAATCATCAGGAAATGACTCTTCTATTCCCACTTTGCCTCAAAGTCTACAAGCAGTACAGCAGGACACTCATGCTGCTTCCCATGAAAGAGTTAAAGGATACTCAGATAAAAATTCTTCCATAGTTAACCAGTTTCTATACAAAGCAAATTTAATAACGGAAAATTGCCAGGCCCAGTGTTAATATACAACACAGCTACACATGAACACACAAATCTCGGTAGAAAAATATTAAGGTGAAATTCCCAAAGGATTTGCAGCCTGGCTGCTTAATGAATTATTTGCTTCAATGGGCAAGCAAAACCAAACACACACATACCCCAATGCCTGAATATTTGGATCAAGTTCAGCCAGTCAGAGCCCACATTCACATGCTCAAAGTCCAAAAAGTGAATGGAAAAAGGCCACAGAGTGCTTCTGTACCTTAAAACCAATATAATAGCTCTCAAAGCATCACACTGGATTCCACAATGTAAAGCATGCACTTTTATATTGAGTTACTGATCTATGACTAAAAATTCTTGCAAATGCAGCTATCACTTTTTTTTCCATCCTTATTCAAGTAAGTCCTGCTTTTCCAGTATGGCATGGCTTCTTTGAATCAATAGGCCATAACACCTTCCTGTTACAGGATAAAAGAAATTATTAAGACAGTAGAAGAAATTTAGCAAGATGCAGCACAATGCATCTCTCAACGTAATTTCATCCACGTGAGAAAGGTAGTCATAGTACCTCCAAGATAACAGCTTTGAGAAGCATCTGGAGATATTTGAGATGATCACAGCATCTCTGCCGAGCACACAACAGCCAGTAATACTACACAGCACTTGGAAGACACGAAGATAGTTCCTCTAAAGCAGAGGACAGAAGGGAGCTTTGGTCAATCAAGCAGAATTAGCAAGTTAAATTTAGACTAGAACATTCATCTGCTTCTGTGATAAATGCTACATGATCTTTGCTGACAACTCAGTATTGCTTTGCAGGACAAAGCTACTACGAAGAAAGAGTACTGTGCACCCAAAATGACATGCACCAACATCTTGTGATCTCTCATTCAAACACTGATCTTGTCCATCCCTGATCCGCTTACAAGATCTGCAGAGACCATAGCACAGGAGGCCACGGTTGGGAAGTACTCACATGTTTGCAGAAGAGCAATTTAGAAGCTACTGGTCAGGGAGCAGCACTCCCTGCAGTAACATTTACCAAGAGCCTGGCTTCAGCAAGCCAGGCACAAAGCCCTCAAATAGGCAACAAAACAAAGCCAGAGCAACACCTCAACCACATGTCAGCAACAGATCCTCATTTCCAGGACAAATCCTGAGAGCTGTTTGCTTTTGGATACATTAGGAAACATCACTGCCAGCGTGTTACCCACAAAACAGGGGGAGGGGAGGTTGTAGCATCTCACAAACAATAGACTAACAGTGACACTGTTAGTCACTGTCCCTTAAATGAGGTAAGTATCAAGCTATTCCTAGTGAAGGATAAGTAAGAAGCTAATGATGGTTATTAACAGCCCTTAAATCTAACAGTTCATCTGAGTTAGACGCAAGAGTCATAATCCCTTTATGACCTTCCCTATCTTCATTGGGAAAACACACAAAAGTTTTGTGAAAGACTGCTATTAACCAGTTTTCAATTATTTTAAATCCTGAAAATTACACTAACCTGAATCAGAATCTACCAGGCTCTGGTACTTACATATATCACTGAGGACTTAAAATAGAAACAGTAGGCAGGAGCTTTGCTTTTTACCACCTCTTCAAATACAGCAGGATTTCTGCCCGAGACCTCCACAGGTATTGAATGTAAATGTTAATCTGCCATGAGGCATGCCTAGGGACTATAAATCACCCAGTCTGATAAACTGGATTATAATGATAAAGGTGGTAAGGATTTCTTGCTATTCTTCACTGTCAGTCACAAATCATTAGCCCAGAAAACTTGCTCTTGTAACAAGGAAAACTATCACTAAAACAAGCCAAGCCTTAACCTGAAATACAAAAGCTACAACTTGACCAGAAGTGTGAAAGAGAAGAAATAGTAAGAGATCTGAACTGTTCAGCTTGATATTTTTTCCTGTGAACCTCTACTACAAATGTGGAAAATTAAACAAAAAAAGACAAAATCTCATCTGCTACTTGACACTCTACCTTTACTCACCTTGGCTTTAGCCAGAGCTTAGCAATAAATAGGGGAGATATGCACATCAGTCTGCTCAATCTACACACCTGACAATGGACTTGGCCTAAGAACTTAGCCTGGGATTACAAAGCAAGCCGATATACGTATCTTTGAAGTACTAATATTGGCTTTGCTTGTGGTTTGGGGTTTGTTTGATTTTGTCCAGATTGGTAAGTGGCTTTGTACAACTCCAAAACATTTTATGACCACGGTACACACATTTGTCTGAGGTGCTTATTATTGTTCCTACACAGAAAAGGTAAGGAGTGTTTGTATTACATAGTGAAGCTAAGGTAAGAAAATCGTGGCACTTGAGTCAAATACAAAATGTTGCCCGTGCTCCTGAAAAACTATTAGATGTTTATACAGAAATCCATGAGAACTGTGTCTAGGCCATCCAGAACACAAAGAAATAACTGTGAGTGGGGTTGCATAATGAGAAGTCACACAACTAAAATATGAAAGCACTGAAGTTATGAAACTGAACCGCAAATGCCTTCTTCCTCAGTTTTACCTAGTGTCCATCCCTTGTACAGCAAATATTATATTACTAGGGCACAAAAATAATTAACAACTGCTCAGCAGATTTGCTCAACACAGGATCATGCTCCTCTTTATCTTGCAGTGGCTTCTATCTCAAACAGAAAAAGGCGGCTTGAAGTTAATAAAAATACGGCAGTGACAATCTACCATTTCTTTCTCTTGCATCCTATCTCCACTCTACTGCACACTGCAAATATAAATAAAACTCACAGTCATGGCCAGCAGGTCCTTATTACACCCAAGAGATACAGGGACTCTGACTAGCAAGTAGCCTTGAACGTACTAACTGATGCAATAGGAAAATTTAATTGGATTGGTCAAAGTCAGCACATTAACAACTTGACTGCCCTCCAGCTCATTCGTTAGTTTCAGCATTAAAGGTTAACATGAGAAGCAACACAGTTTGCCGGAGTGGGGAAGAGCACAGAAGGGCCAGGCTGTGGCTCACTTGAACAGGATCAGCCTCAGCATCAGTATAGCTGTGCATTGAGGATGGCAGGCATTGCGGTTCCAGTTCTGGTTTCGGCAGAATAGAGGACACTTGGGATGAATGGATATGCTCATGGAGACAAGAAGGACAAGACTTGGAAAACATGAAGTGTTTCCAGGTTAGCTTAATCTATTGTTTGCATAGTCACAGTCCCTGTTATTTCCTCTACAATACTGCAGGTATTTAAATATTCTCTTAGGTTTCAAATATCCCAAGGCATGAAAGTACAATAGCAGCCTGGCAAGGAAAACAATAATCAACATTACAACTAGTTATCATGAGGAAAACACGGGAGATTTGTTAACACTGAAGTTGCTGTGTCAGAAATGAAGAAGTTTAGAAGGAGACACGGGACTCCCACTTCTGAGCTCATTGCATGGTCAAAGTTACCACAAGTTGTTTGCATCTTATCAGCCTCCTAATCCCCATCACCTCAGGGGGGGTGTAGTTAATTCACAGCACTACCCTGCTTTTGGCAGAGGGACTGTTCCACTCTCAGCATATTCAGTTTTCATACGGGAGGGGACTAGACAGAAGAAACAGCAAAACCCTCTTACCTAGATGGCAACTATGGCAGAAGTAAGAGATTCCAGCATACTGCTGAGACAAGGTGATTTGTGGAATTAGAGCACCTCATCTGGGAGGATAACTTCTTGCCTAGTCTTGGCAACCAAAAGCAGCAGTATGCCAGCCTAATTAAGTACTGGCTTAAGAATCTGAAGCGCCAGAATCCATTTTAAGATGTCACTAAGGAAAACACTCCAAAAAATAATAGGCCAACTTACTTTTACTGACTCACTGGTGACTTTGGTAGCTGCTACTTGGACAGCTGACAGGTGAGGAGAATAGTCAGAGCAGATGATCCTAACACATGAGAAACAACTTATTTGATCCTACCCAAAGTTTGTCTTAATGAATCCCTTTCTGTAACATGACAGTGCCTTTCTTATCCCTTATACGTAAGCTACACCCTAGATCTCCTCAGATCCTGTATCTCTTCCTACTGAGAAGTCCACAAAACAAGCCCTGCTGTTGTACCATAATGTGAATGTTCTCTTGATCTGATTTTATGTTACAGTAAACCTAAAAAAAAACACAAAGAGGTTTCTATGTAACTGACAGATAATGTAAAATTCAATGCAGTGCAGCGTACACTAAAGCATGATGCACACTAAGGTCTTTGGGCTGGATCAGAGAGACAGTCCAGGAGTAAATAAGGATGACACATGAAGACCAGACTTAGTATGCCGTTAAGAATTCTTAAGTAGCCTATTGATCAGATTCTATTATACTTATAATCATTAGATACCTCAGATATTTTTGCATTCTGGTTCTCATTACCACCACCACAAGACCTCAAGATTATTCCATTCACACACATGCTGCCAAGTTAAAAATATAAATCGTATCTTCAGAAAACGGTATGTATTTCCTTCCTTGTGAATTCTAGTCACTACGAACCATAACACAGCTATTAGATGCTGGCAAGAGCAAAGGAAAACAGGATGTATGGCTCCATATAAGGGTTCACACCCCACACTATCTTAGAAAGGTAAAATACACCCGTAACAGCTTCTGTGAAAACAATACTAGAGCGGTCATTCAAAATCCCTGTCTTGAATTCTTATGCAAAACAGAAGGCCATGGCTTGCATTTTACAGAAGTTACTCAATAACAGTTTCAAGAACTTTGCAGTCAGTTGCTTTAAAATAGCAAAAAATGAGAATATAGAGAGAATTTGGTAACATTCATCTTCACTCAAGGAGTTGGGGCTTTGGAACAGAAGCAGGTCTGATTTGATCATTCCTTGTAATTGTATAGTTAGATAACTCCCTGTGAAAAATCAAGCATATCTGACAGTACCTGTTCCTCTTTTTCTTTGGTCTTGCTCCTGGAGACTCTGGAAGAGGTAACATCCTGAGCTGGAATGACAGAGATTTGATGCAGTGGCATGTTCATCACACCGCCTTGTTTGGTCCTATCATTTACAGGAACGAGGCTTGAAGACTGTGCTCATTCAGTGCCATTGTCAGACCTTGCACCTAAAAATAAAAATATTCGTGATGTTAAAGTAGCTTGAAATGAAATTATTTCTAAACCAAAGTTAAGCCACCAACTGGAAAAAGATGCACCTCTTACTTTCTCTCTGGATTCTGAACAGGAGAGTTTGGTGCACTGGTTGAGTGAGGAAAAGCAGGAGTTTTAAAGAGCTAGAACTAGACAAGTCAGAGCACTATTTATGCAAATGAATCAAGAAATAAATAATCAACCAGCTGTGAAAGTGGTCCAAGAGCAGAGCCAGAGGGCAGGGATTACGCTCGAGTCTGTGTGGACAGGGAGGAGGAGTTGCTCCACGCAGAGCACCTGGAACATGCTATGTGGAGGTGCAGAGCAAAGCTCATGAAGATATTTGCCTGAACTGCCAGCCCCACCACACTGGATCAAACTGCCTCAGACATTATCCTGAATCAGGCTGAATGCTGTAGCTTTGTTCAAAAAGAGTCAGTGGCCTGAATTTGGACCCAGTCATTCATATAAACATGTATGAACTGGCAACAGGAAGATGCATTGTGTGAGCTGTTCCTTTCTTAAGGCTATTAGAGAATAATAGAATCAAAATCCCCTGCTAGAAATCAGGAATCCACTGGACTACACAAACATGCTTTATCC
Organism: Pezoporus occidentalis; assembly: GCF_034315485.1. Classification (NCBI taxonomy): domain Eukaryota; kingdom Metazoa; phylum Chordata; class Aves; order Psittaciformes; family Psittacidae; genus Pezoporus; species Pezoporus occidentalis. Next base: position 1,307,335 of record NW_026916347.1, read on the forward strand.
TGCTTTTACTAATACAATAGGGAAGCACTACACACTGGAAAGACAGTGATAGATGTAGAATAGCCACAATTGAAAACACTAATCTGGAAGGCAGGCATAATTAGCCACACCTTTTCTTAGATTAGTAAAGTTACTTTAAATAAAAACCTCTTTGAAGCATGTAGGATTGTGGAGCCTTTATTTAGAATGTAACCTGCTACAAATGAGACACAATCAATCGTGTCTAAAGAAAGGTTAAGAGGGGAATTAAACACAGCAGGGACTATATACTAAATAGGACAACTGGAGGATGCACTGTTCTTCTGTTTCCATAACATATCAACTTTTTTGTTGGTTGGTTTCGAGTCTGTGAAAGCAGACAACAGTGCCTTATATATTATGTTCCTTAACAATTTGGAAGTATTGTAGCCTAGCACTTAAGTATATACTCTTAACTTCCATTGAATACAATTTTCATTGAATATTTAATTAATTGGAAATTTTGAAGATAGGCCAAGCTTCCTAGGTTTTTAATTCTGCAAAAGATGCTGGTCTGGTTATATTTCCGTTAAACTCCACAGGAGTACTGCAGTTGTGTAAAATGAAAACAGGATCAAGTCTTTTGACTGCTTTTGTTAAATGGCAAGTAAAAAATATTATATATCCAAGGCACTTTATGCAGGGAATGATAGTTCAGTATCACCTCTGCACTGAGGAGAAAAGAGTTATCAAAGCTTGCTGAACAAGTCATGAGCAAAACCAAAAATGCAGGCAATGCCTGCTGCTTCCCAATCACACACTCCATTTGCTGGACAATGCTACCTGCTCATTCGAGTGCTCAGCCAAATTCAGAAGCCTTACTGACACACAGTCAGGATTTATATTACTTCCACAGATACCAAGATGGTGCATCATAAAGCATGGAGGCACTGCCTCTAAAGCTTGCATGCATAACTTCTAGGCATCACTGATTAAAAAGATAAAACACATCTACATGCACAAACAAGCAATAACAAGGACACTTCCTTACTGGAGGACAGAAGGAAACATGGCACTTACCAGCACTATTGAATCTCAGCATAAAGAGAAAACACAGAACCTCTCCAGGTCCTCCACACACCTGTTTAACCGTATTCTCTACGGGAGCCAAGCCAGAGGAGAGTTAAATGTGGGCTGAGATGGGAAAATGAAACTGTAATAAAAAAGGCAGGAAGGGAAGGTATCTTCCCAAGAAAACATAAGGAAGTGAAATCCAAGGAACTTTAAGCTCCAGTGAAAATACGCCAAGTAATATGTTCTGTGCTATTGCCAGTGACAGCTGAGATAAGATGAAGGAGACAGACCCTAATCTGTGTACCCCCTCAAAAAGGGTTCTAGGCTTGCAGCAAGAACATGTTATTACCATAAAGAGAACAAGGAAAAATATTAGAAAACACAGTTAACCCCTCTGATTATGGAACTAGATGATCTTAAGATCCTTTCCAACCCTGTTCTATGATTCTATGATTATGACAAACAAGTCAAACCAGTTTTTTCTGAAGGTTCTTCGAGGATAGCGTGTGTTAGAATTCTTTGAAAGAGTTCAAACAGCAGATATAATCAAATTAGATATTCAAAGATTATGTGAAACAGCCCTCCTCTGTAAAGAAGCCTGGCAGACGCTCTAATAAAGCCTTTGTTCAAGGGTTGCTTAGAAAAATCTCTAAACATAACCCAGATGCCACACTGTAGCATGCCCAATCTGGACTGTCCCTAACAGCGCACACACTCAAAGCCTGTCCATATCAACTCAACCTGAAGCATGTTAACTCCACAGCACTAATTAAAGGATAAAGTTACATGAATCAACAGACCATCTGCAGTATCAAGTCCAAACAGACAAGGAGGCCAGAAAAGCAATGCCACTCAACACAAAGCAAGTTATGACAAGCTCCACAGAACATTTTCCATGGCTAAATTAAGACCATGTGTTCCCTGATCCAGGGATGAGGAGTTGGGCACCTGCGAAGAGGGATCCAAGCTTCAAGCACATCAAACTGGGGGGATTGCCCAAAAGGCTCCCAGGGAAGAAATGCTAAGGCCAGGGGTCTCCTCCTAGATATTCCCTTCTCTTCAGGATTCCAGTTAGATGCTCAGGTCATCTCTCACATAAAGTGGGAGCTCCTCATCACTACACTACCTCCACCCAACAGCTGAGTACACTCACCCAGGAGGTGTCAGATAAAGGCTCAGCTTGCTCCTCCCTCGTGTGGCATTTAGTTCATAAACCAGAGAAGTCCCATAACCACTAGTGTACATGCTGTTCTGTTCATGATGGAAGGACTTTCCAGTTCCTTTTGGCCTGGAAAGCTGAAGTAATCATGGGATGGGTGGATAAGGAGAGAGAGAGTACATGGAGGACAAGTCAGGTCCCATAGGCAGGGTGGTCATCTACCTGTGAAGGAGGAGGAATCCTGTTCTCCTCCTACCCTCAGGGTTGTTCACAGATCATTTACTGGAGTAACACACTTAAATAAAACCTCTCTTAGGAGTTTGGGCATTTAGCAAACTATAATAAAAATTATGCCTGTTTTCATAGCTGGACCCTTTAGCGATTTCTTTACTGATGCTGCCAACAGCCAGTAAGTCACAAACACAGAATACTGCTCTTGTACAGGCAGGTTTCCTGCAAACCTTGCTGGGATACATGGGAATGCCAGTAGAGAGAACAGCCTGAAGCTCTGCTATTACCCTCATCTACAGCTACATTGTTTCCTGCAAAATGGACTGCAGGCATACTGCATATTGCAGAGAGCCTTCCGAAACTAATTCCATTACAAAAGACAAAAAGAGGTCAAAATCCTGGCCTCAGAGCCTATGGAAGATCTTAGCTCAATGGCACTAAGATTTCACTCAACCAGGTAATCCAGTTTTGCTTCCTGCAGGACAGGAAAAACAGTTACTAAAAATGCCAGCAGACACCTGGAAGTGCATCAGCTGGGTCATCATCACAGTGCCAGAACCATGAAGCTGCAGCAAGAACAGTCAGATTCAGGGGCAATAAGACAAAGAGTCTCAAAAGGCAGCTGAGAAACAAAAAAAAAAAAAAAAGGAAGGAAAAGTATGCACATGACTCCCATCTTGCAGCTGGGACATTCCCCTGACAGCAACAGAACCAGAAAATCAGGTTCCCCTAGGTTATCAGCATTAAGTACATGAGGAGCGATTACCAACAACACGTAACTTCAGTATAGCAGAAGCAGGTGGGAGACCACTTGAAACACCACTTCTATCACCTACACTGTCAGAACCTCAGTTTCCTCAGTGACAAAACAAGAGCATAAATCCACCATGAGATGAACCTAAGAGTCATAACTTGCTGGACTGAGAAGTGCCTCCGAGGTGAAGTGAGCTATTCCACTGTCCCTCACTTGCCACCCACTGCAGCTTCTTTGCTCATTACACATTCCAAAGTAAGGGCTAAACTCTCCTTGCCAAAGATCCCATGCTAGACTGGGGCAAGTAAGCACAAATCATAGAATCATAGAATGGTTAGGGTTGGAAAGGACCTTAAGATCATCTAGTTCAAACCCCCCTGCCATGGGCAGGGACACCTCACGCTAAATCATATCACCCAAGGCCTCATCCAACCTGGTCTTGAACACTGCCAGGGATGGAGCATTCACTTCTCTTTGTGGTTTGGTATCTACTGAATCTAAAAACATGGAGTATGAACTGCAGATTTTATTAGGTCATTTACACTTCAGAAAGTCCACCATATACCTTTGTTATATGGCATATGCTGGAGAACTTCAGCAGAAGCTCTGGAGCTGTAATGGCACTGGCTGCAGATGTTCACAGTCCTTACAAAAAGAAAAGCATCCTAAGAATGTATGTAGGTGTGTACACATGCTTTGCATTACTCACAGGAGATGAAAATCAAAAAAAATTAGTAAATATGTCAGATGGTTTCCTATTTAAAGTACCATAGGCATTTTGGATTATAAAAGAGTCTGTCTTGATGTGAATGAAAGGTAAACCCTGGAACCTGTGGTAGAAACAAGATGATAAGTCACTAATGGAAGGGAACTGGAAGGAATTTCACCTGTGAGTTGTTCTGGTCTGCTTCTTACACTTTTCTTCAATTTCCCTAGCCCCCATTAATGACAACAGCTGTATCACATAGGTCAATGGTCTGATAATCTGCTGTAGGATGGGTGGTTAAAAATAAAGCAACAGATCACTGCTGTTCAGATAATCCAGACCCTGCAGCACCATGCACTGCCATCACAATCCTGCCATGGAATAGATGCACGAAGTCTGTGGACTTCAGGGGACCTCCCAGCTGCAAGCTGGAAAGTGCTGCCCTAAGGCTTTGTGGATCACTGCCCTGAACTCTGGTCTTCTGAAACTTCCCCTCTATGCAACATAAAACCTCACCAATCCAAACAGGAATGGAAACCCTCTAAAGAAACCTGTGACTGCTGCTAGATGATACAGTAACATCTTCATCAGCTGGCTTACCTTCTCCTGTGTGACCTGAAATAATATGTTAATACAGATGTGGAATCCATTTTTCTGCTGGAGGTCTTGATGCAAAATCTCCAAGCCCCATTAGAATCATAGAATTGTTAGGGTTAGAAAGGACCTTAAGATCATTAAGTTCTAATCCCCCTGCCATGGGCAGGGACACCTTACGCTAAACCATCTCACCCAAGGCTTCGTCCAACCCGGCCTTGAACACTGACAGGGATGGAGCATTCACAACCTCCCTGGGCAACCCATTCCAGTGCCTCACCAACCTCACAGGAAAGAATTTCCTCCTTATATCCAACCTAAACTTCCCCTGTTTAAGTTTTAACCCGTTACCCCTTGTCCTGTCACTACAGTCTCTAATGAAGAGTTCCTCCCCAGCATCCCTATAGGCCCCCTTCAGATACTGGAAGGCTGCTATGAGGTCTCCACGCAGCCTTCTCTTCTCCAGGCTGAACAGCCCCAACTTCCTCAGCCTGTCTTCATACGGGAGGTGCTCCAGTCCCCTGATCATCCTTGTGGCCCTTCTCTGGACTTGTTCCAACAGTTCCATGTCCTTTTTATGTTGAGGACACCAGAACTGCACACAATACTCCAGGTGAGGTCTCACACGAGCAGAATAGAGGGGAAGGATCACCTCCTTCGACCTGCTGGTCACGCTCCTTTTAAAAGGATTCTTTCTTTTTGTTGTTGTTCTGAAGGTAACAGAAGCCTTCGTGCAGCCACCTTAGCAAATTCCTGTGTGCATCCTAACTTTCCTTACTTTCACTGACATATAGCTTATGCCTACTTTCTATACACTACATTTTCCATATTTGCAAATATTTCCAATCCTATTAGCTTCTGTTGGCTCCAGTTTAAAGCTTTTATTTATTTCAGTTTGAGCTTGCCTGGACTCCTCCCCTACTAATGTAGCTTACATAATCCTTTTCTTGAGATGACAGATGTGTATTTTCAGTAAGAGAATCCTGCATCTGTGTTTCATTTTGTTTTACTGTAGCTTAATCAGTACTTTGTTAACAGCATTATTTAGGAGATGTTATCAAGCCCCATGCTCTTCACATGCATTTGTTAACTGGACAAACAAATTTAATCAAAGGAGCTTAAGGGAGAGAAAGGAACACTTCTTTCCCTGCAGTACCTTTCACATTTCAGGGCTAGTTCAGTGTGAAAAGTGAAAAGAACCCTTGTGTTCAGACCAGGCAGATATAATTCTGTATTACTGCTATTTACAGCTCTGCCCGTATATTTTACAGTGTTTAGTGGCTCAGCTGCAACTTCTCCCTTTATTATCTCCGTTCCTCCTTTCCTCCACCTGCTGGTGTCCTAAAAATAATCAGCTTCAAGACTAAAAACCATTTCCCTTCCAATAATTAAAAAAATTAATCATGTTACATAGTTGAAATCAAAAGAAAGGTTTAGAAAGGGGACAAGACGGACAAGATATCCATCTGCATGGTACCCATGTACATTGAGCAGCTTTCAAAGGGAACAGGAATATAAGGCTGTAGACTACACAACACATACAGAAATAGAGGTATCTGCCAGCTCTGGCTGACTCCTTTCAAAATAAGAATATGATTGTTTTTACAAACATAATACAACTAGACAAGCAAGCTATTAAACTACAGCATCAATAAATAATGGTCCCAGAGCTCTCAGCAACCCCCTCCCTTGATTTCAATGGAAGCTGAGCAGGATTTGCACCTCTGAGAAACAGATTCCTTAAAATCTGTCCCCTTCAAATCAAATCAGCTGCTAAGGAACTACCTTGGTAGCACTCAGAAGAAAACAAATGTCACTTTCCTCTGTTCCAGTAACAAAATGTACAGTCATTTCAGTCTCTTGAGCCAAAAGGGATTACTTTTGTCTGTTTATGCTGCTAATAGCAATTTACCTGCATCAGAAGCATCAGTGAACATTCCTGATGTCCTGTGGAAAGAACAAACTGCCAGATGCTCTAGACACACATGGGCAGTAAACTCTTGCTATAGAGGCAGAACTTCTTCAACTACACCAATGGTGAGCTAACTAATACACAATTTTAAGTACTACTCCTGTAATTTCTTGATGAAACACTCTATAACATCAGCAATAATCCCTGGGACAGTCTCTAACTATAACAAAAAGAAACAGAGGTAAAGCAGAAGCTTTACTTACTACACTGGGAAGCCTTAATGGTGGGGGTCTGGGAGAGGTCAATGGCCAGGACTGCCATTTTCACAACCAGCAAGCTGCTCTACCTGCTCCACCAGATTTCCAAATCCATTTGCATAAGTGGGTGCTGCTTGTTCTTTTGCCTAGATAATCACCATTTCACCTCACCCCTTCACATTAAACACATCTTCCTGCCCTGAGGCGCTTCCAAACAGCAATCTAGCACATGAATCACACCGCAAGCTGTGACTCTTTACAGCTTTGCTGCAAGCAGTATGTAATATCTCAGCATGTACGAGACTTGTCTTGTTATCACTCTTAGCCATGATCCCATCAACTCCCACAATGACACTGGTTTCCTGAGAAATTAATGCCCCCCTCCAGAAGAGGCATTCTTCCCTATGGTTTGGCACTGAAGCCATGCTGCAGAGCAAAAATTAGGCTGTCTTAATCACATGGCTGAAATGAAATTTTTCTTAAAGATATGGATGATGACTTGCTTCTTTGCAGGAATTGCCACAGTACCGTGCTTAGTTGATACAGTTCTGGAAAAAAACTCTTTTTCCTTTTTCGTTACACATCCAAAAGCATTGCACAGCAGTAACCTACATGGATTACATCACAGTGTCCACACTGGTCAATACGTTTTCCTTACCTACAGAATTGGTCAGAGAGTGCAGTTTCATACAATTTGAAATTCTTAAATTAAAGGAAAATAAAAAGGTAGAATTACTGTAAACACAAGTTTGGGAACGGCCCACCAAGGTTGCTGCAGTCAGTCCCCTGCAATTGGGTACAAAAACCACTCCCCCCTCCCTATTCATGGTCAAAAGCCAAAACCCACAAAACATGACATGCCAAGGAAAGTCAGCAAGTGATGTCAAGGACAAGGGAACACTCCAGATCTGCAGAATAGTAGTAAATCTATTGAGAAAACTGCCCACATGATCATTATGACTTGGCAAAACACTCCATATGATGATCAATGATTTTTAAAAGAAATGCTTATGAAGGTTATAATCAAATGGAAAGAGAGACATACTAATACAGTGAGAGAAATCTACACCGACATATACCTGCAGGCAAATTTCTAGTCTAGTACACAAGTCCACAGTATAATGTAACACCTATGGATAATTAATGATCACTTCCCATTCTCTATTGTAATCCCTTTGGGGTTCATGAAACTCTAAAACCAGTTCTGAAGTGCAGCAAAAAACTGCTCTGTACTTTTGTCTTAAAAATTAGTGAATACCATTGAAAACAAATGCACAAATTTATATTGAAGACAACGAAACCCTGGGTTTCTCAAACAAGAGTAAACATTTACAATGCAAGATAGTGATGAAACAAAATAATCTCGTCATTGTTCAGTGAGGGCATTGCTCACATTCTGTATTGTTCACAGATAACAATGATGCATTTTTAGGAAATTCTTGTGCTCCATCACTTATTTTCCATTACATCAGATGCTAACAGTTATAAAAGCTATTTATGAATGACAGATGCCTAGGCAACATTATTCACTATTGTTTAACTGCTGCTAGGTGAAATATTCCTCTTAAGCCAGAATAAAACCAGTATACTATTGACTACATGATTCTGTGTTTTGAAGTATGAAATCATTCCTTCTTTGTGTTTGGTTGAATAATAAATTTCCAAACTGGTGCACATAAAAATGTATTTCTTTTGAACGATTTATGAGTGAAATGCCAGGTAACTCTCTATTTACAGGTTTAAATTACAATACATCTTTGCTCTGGAAATCTCACTGAAAATTTCGATTTCTGGATCATTATGAAAAACATTTAAATACTTTCTGAGGAAACAGCTATAAGCCACATTCTTTAGGACCTACATGAGGCAACTGGAGAGGCCAAACCCAGTGTCTTCAAAAGTTCTTGTGCAGAGCAAAAAGGGCAATGTACTAAGCAACCTGTATCTTTTTCTTCCACAAACTTGCATGACATCAGTAAGTTATGCTGTCTCTAAATTGGAGAGACATCAATTTGATAGATGGATCACTTGATGGATAAAGAACTGGCTGGATGGCTGCATGCAAAGAGTTGTGGTCAACAGCTCAATATCCAGCTGGAGACCAGTAACGAATGGTGTCCCTCAGGAATTGGTGTTGGGACCGGTCTTGTTCAACATCTGTTGGTGACGTGGGCAGCGGGATTCATTGCGCCCTCAGCAAGTTTGCCAATGACACCAAGCTGTGTGGTTCGGTTGATATGCTGGAGGGAAGGAATGCCATCCAGAAGAACCTTGACATGCTTGTCATAATGCCAACCTTATGAAGTCTAACCATGACAAGTGCAAGGTCCTACACCTGGGTCAGAGCAATCCCAGGCACAGCTGCAGGTTGGGCAGAGAAGAGATTCAGAGCAGCCCTGTGGAAGAGGACTTGGGGGTGTTGGTTGATGAGAAAATGAACATGAGCCAGCTGTGTGCGCTTGCAGCCCAGAAAGCCAACTGTATCCTGGGCTGCATCAAAAGGAGCATGACCAGCAGGTCAAAGGAGGTGATCCTGCCCCTCTACTCTGCTCGTGTGAGACCTCACCTGGAGTATTGTGTGCAGTTCTGGTGTCCTCAACATAAAAAGGACATGGAACTGTTGGAACAAGTCCAGAGAAGGGCCACGAGGATGATCAGGGGACTGGAGCACCTCCCGTATGAAGATAGGCTGAAGTTGGGGCTGTTCAGCCTGGAGAAGAGAAGGCTGCATGGAGACCTCATAGCAGCCTTCCAGTATCTGAAGGGGGGCTATAGGGATGCTGGGAATGAACTCTTCTTTAGGGACTGCAGTGACAGGACAAGGGGTAACGGGTTAAAACTTAAACAGGGGAAGTTTAGATTGACTATAAGGAAGAAGTTCTTTACTATGAGGGTGGTGAGGCACTGGAATGGGTTGCCCAGGGACATTATGAATGCTCCATCCCTGGCAGTGTTCAAGACCTGGTTGGACCCAGCCTTGGGTGACACAGTTTAGTCTGAGGTGTCCCTGCCCATGGCAGGGGGATTAGAACTTAATGATCTTAAGGTCCTTTCCAACCCTAACTATTCTATGATTCTATGTTTCAACCATAACTTCTCACATTTTAAAGTAATCTGAACTTCTGATGCAAAACTAGCTACCCTGAAGTTTTAAATTTTAAATACATTTTAAATACAGGGGAATACCATGAGTCACTACAGTATAACAGATTCCAGCAAGAGCTTTTTATTGGGAAGTATATTCTGGCATAGCATGTCTGCTTTATGATGTTAGAGGGTTTTTTTTCACCTTTTTTCATGCTCATACCTTCTCTATACATTTGCCAGTGTTCAAGAATTCCCTCTCCAGAGGACAACATGGAAAGGACAAGTACTGTGAGCTGCCCAACAACTTGTGCTCCAGGCAGCTGGGGAGTCCATAGCCCCATAGACAGAAACACCCATCTTTATTTCAACTAACACTAATACAGTGGTGTACTTGCCGGCTCTGGTTCAGGACAGCAAATCATTTAAGTTCTTCAGCATATTCACTTCTGTGCAATGGAAAGCTAACTACTTCCACTTCCCCCTTCCAGGCTGCTTCAGCTGCACAGACAGCTTCTGTGGCAGTGATATTCTTTCTTACCACGGCAATGTACAGTACATGCTACAACCATGAGCACAGACTGAAGTGCTACAGTAAGACAAGGAATAAAGCAGTACACATCTGAGTCACTCCTTCAGTTTCACACCTGCATCCTCACCGAGACACTTGCTAGCCAGACAAACTTGGTATTTCTCATAAATTTTAACATGAAAATTATGCTATGAAGAGCTTAAGAACATCTGTGTCACAGCATTACCATAAAAAAATGTAAAGCGGTATAAAGCCTACAGACAGAGTCCAAGTCTGCGAAAGAATCTGTTCTCCTCCAGTGCCAGAACAAGGCAGACTCTTCCTGCTGTAGCCTTATCATGGGATATGTTGCACGGTTAAAAAAGCTTCATGTGCTGCTCTTATCGCAAGAGTCCCTGATGTACTTTAGAGGGGAGGCAAGCAATTTCAGATTGCTGACAAACAGCCCAGCTTCCCTCATCCTGGCTCCCTATGCCTGTGCTGACACCAACATGCACTGGCAGCAGAGAAGCATCAGCATAAACAGTTTCCTACCATGAGGGTGTTACTGCACGCAACTGTGCTGGCACATGCATGTTGGCTCTGCCTGTCCTGCCCCCACAACAGTGCTCTGTGCCACCCAAAGAGAAGGGCCTGGCATACTGGACCCCACGGACAAGGCATTCCTTACCATGGTCTATAAAGAGCCATTCATCCCCACAGTACCTAAAATAGCCACTGGATGCAATCATGAGATGAATACATGACTGTGGATTTTTTTAAATCACTGCCTTCTTAGACAAGAAATCAGTGTCCAGCAGTTACATCCTCACTGTTGTCCTCATTCTCAGTTCAGTAATCAAATGTTCACCCTTTCTGTCCCATCTGGTATTAGTCCCTTCATTTCTACAAGTATTTAGAAGTTCAGAGATTTTATGAGAAGTTTTAGAGAAACAGCACAAAACTCCACCAATCCATTCCTATGCACCTGCATCCAATCCTATTAATCAAATCCATCACAGCTTTCTATCACCAGAATTACAGCAGCATTTCTGAAGTCTGTCTGTCATCCACTAGCTGTTTACTGCCAGTCAACCACAGCCAGCTGCATAAGGCTGCCAAGACAGAGTGAAGTATCCAGGTACAGAGAAATTGTGCCTATTCATGAGAAACCCCAAGAATTGCACAGGTCTGTTTCTTGCAGATCAGAGGAGGCTGATTTGCAGTGATCTGCTGCCCTACTCTTAAATGACTTCTAGCTTTTCCTCCAGCAGATGCTTCAAGCAATCTTCAAGTGCCTAGGAAGGGTGGGGAAACACCATTAGAGAAACACATACTGTCAGATGGCTTAAAAGGAGCCTGCTGGTAGCTGGGGCAATACAGTAGAATGGATTCCGGGATGCTGTTGTATATCCACAAGGCAGGTAAAAGAAGTTGATACGAAAAGTTGTCCAAACAGGGAAAGATTTAAAATGAAATTCAGGATCATGGCCACAACCTATACTAATTGATGTGTCACATTTTTCAACCCAAACACATTTAGAAGCGTCATTTCTGTCTTCTCCCCTGTCAGATGATCTTTGCTTTACATTAGTTTAGACAGGAGCCAGAGAGATGACCAAAGTGTGCTAAATATGGCCCATGCAATTCTGATACACAGGAGCACTACTGTAAAATCTGAAACATGAAGACAAAACCTGTAAGGAACAACAGTTTCTACCAAGCATCTGCTGAAATTGAAGGCAAGAAGAAAAACTTTCTTTTTTTTAAATTATTTTAACATTAAAATCTCAGTCTTGGAGGAAAATGTAGTGCTGGAAAGAGATAATCAGTGAATCTCCTGAGGTCACACCAGAATTTTGCATCAGCTGCATTCAGAGCTGCAGTGGGATAAACCCACCCAACCTCATGCTACTCTCCTCCATACTGGACAGGACCCATATTTGCTCACCATGTGGTTTCCTTCCCTAAGTAGATAGATTTCTCTCTTCCAAAGAGTAGATAAAAAATTACTACAGACAAATAATCTGAATGTCTGCTGAATTAAGCTAACAGAGAGATAACGACATATTTCCTTACTAGCTATTTTGAAATGGCAAATGCAAGATTTTTTTAATTAAAAAAGAAAATAACAAACAAACCACCACAAACTACTCACTATTCCAAATGCAACAGATGTTAGAAAAATCAAGACAAAATCTCCTCAGTTTTCTACTCACTTATGAGTTGGCATGTTTCACTCCAGAGACAGTCCCATCTTTGGTACAGGCTCCCATACATGGGCTGCACAACAGCATCAAGATGGTCACAGAGTATTTAAACATGAAGAATATGAATTCTGCTATTTTTTTAAATGACAGGAATCCACAAGTGACCAAACACTGCTGCTTTCTCCTCGGAGCACCCAATCATTCCCTTCAGTCTCTGTCTGTGCTGCAGTATGTCCATGTTACTGGCCTCAGTGGGATGAGCCATGTACAGTCCAGCTACTTTCCACTCCCATCCCTGCCGACAAGAATTACTTTCTGACTGGAAACCAAACAGTTTCATCGTCACCTTAAATTCCCTGTTACTGGCTCAGTATATGCATATGTATCTCATATGCATTAGTTAGATTACATCCACCATGAAGACCTGCTCACGAGCTACAGGGAACTCAGCTCAAAGGAGGCCAGTCAGAGATTGTATCATCAGCTGAGTTTCTCCTCCCTTATTCACAGAAGCAGCAACACAAATTGTGTCTCAAGGGATGAGTACATGCTTTGTGGGGTCATGTGGAAAGGGATATAATACCAAAGCACCAAGTTGCAACTGGCAAAAATACCTTCCCTAAGCAGAACATCCACCCTGCAGCAGAACCATCCCTGCAGCTTTCTCCAACAACCCCTTCACCACGCACAGCCAGGCTAAGCCAAACCAACTTAGGTCTTACAAACTGTACAGCCTAAACAAAGCAGCTATGGAGGACCTGGAAAGGCAGCTGACAAGCAGCCAAACAGCAGCCTAACCAGCAGGATGCCTGCAGGGGCATCACAGCCCTAACAACCCTGTGCAAAGCACCTGTAGCACTGCAGAGTGAGAATACACCAAATGAAAAACTTCTCAGTAAGCATTCAAACATGGGTAAGACAGACTGAACACGTGTCCTAGCTGACAACTAAAGCTCAAGTACACAGAGAGAGCAAACAACCGTAACAAACGTCTAACAGACACAATGGAAGATCACAGCCAAGAATAAAATGCACGATGTATCCAATTCCCTTTCTATATAAGGAACTGATCCTGACTCCACTTCCTTACTCTCAGGCAGCTGGACCACACAATGCTATACTTGCTTCTTGCCAGGGTATCATGAACGAAGGAAAATGAGTGAGAAATCTTATCTTGAATCAAACATGTTCAACAGTAACTGAGCTGGGATCCTTGCCTTGTGGTTGGAAAAGCTGATATCAATATCTCTAGAGGATAAAACTCTAGGCTTGGTGCAGCTACAAGTGCCGCAGGGTTCCGAAACACCAAATGCTGACCACAGGAGACTGATCCTGGGATGATGAAAACCACAAAAAGACTACAAAGCATACACCAGACTTACCCTTCTGCGTTTGACATGTAGGGAGATGTTTCCACACTCCACTGCATGTGCTTCAGATGCAGCCTTACTGAGCAGGAGTAAAAATCAAGGAGAACTTAGTCAACCCTGATACAAGGCACAGGGCTCTGGCAAGGCCATCTCCTGCTGTTCTGAATGCAGTTTTGAAGATGCAATTCTAATCTATCACTTGCACACTTTGCTAGAAGCAAAGACGCACATTTCATTTAAGAAAGTAATCAGATGGATCGGGAAAGGTCAAAGAAGAATAATTTTGAACCTCTTGCCATTTGAAAAATACAGTAGAGTTGTGAACTCCACCTTCTCAGTAATTTGCCTGGAAAACATCACAGTGCAGTTCTATGCTCCCAGGAGGGTACATAAAAACAGTCTCATGCCTAAAAGGCCTTGGGAGCTACAGAGCTCCACAGGTGTACTAGAGCAGGACTCTCACACCTGCCAAAGCACGCAGCAACTTGTACAGAACAACACAGAGACCTTTCAAGCCTTACAATTTTTTATGATGAAAGCAACCTGGGGAGTATTTCTGCAACATCTGAAAGACTTCAGTGGTCTCAGTCAAAAGTTTTCCTCCCCTGACAGGTTTGACCAGTAAAGGGTACAAAACAGCTGAACATTGCTATCACGAGAATCACAGAAACAAAGCACACATCTCATGCAAAGGAACTGCTAAAGCACAATATATAATTTTCACACCCAAAACAACAAGATATTTCAAGACTACATTGTTAACACGCTGCATAAGAACACTGATGCATTTGGAAGGCTGAAATTTGATCTCATTTGCACTGACTTCTGCTTTGTTATGCCAAGAGACAAAGCCCCCTTCCCTCTTTTAATCAAACATGCTACTGTTTTAACTCCCCAGATCAAGCCAGCATGATAAGACTCCTGTAATTTTACTTTCTCTCCTCCCTCCACCCCCCTTTATGTTATCAGACATTAATTCTGGGAAGTCTGCTGTGCCATGCCAGCTCTAGTTTAGTAACAATGCTTAACCTTCCCCCCTAGGCTCTTAGAGGCCTTGCAACAGAAGAAGGCCATCCCACGGGCAGAAGGATTAGAGGCACAGTCTGATTCCCTACAGTTTGGTATTTGGCAGTTGCAAGCTTCATAAGGGCTGCTCACCCATGTGAACTATCTTGTGTCTGAAAAAGTGTTATCTCCATGAGCTTCACTGCAGGGTGGGGCTGCAACCCTAGGTAGTGACATTGCAATTTACATTACCTTCTTGCTGCAACACCTAAGTTCCATCAAATATTTGACATTTAGCCAACAAGTTACATGCAGCGTTACTGCATAAGCCCACTTTCCCCTGGAAAGCAGGCTAAAAATATGTAATTTTAAAAAAAATCCAAGAACCTTACAAAAAACATTATACAGATGACAACTGAGTTCCAGGAAACAAACGTACACACTGGTGAAGTACCTTAAACCAGACAAACAGAGGCCAGAAGCAGGAAAGAGACTCAAATTTCCTGACTCTCACAACAAACCTTCAGCTGCAAGTGAACTTCCTCTTCTTTTTAGAGCTAAGTAGGTTGGTTTGCTTTTTTTATCTCATTGCAACAGGACAGCATTTTGTTCAGTATGTGTTTATGCTGTTTGGTAGAAGAAAATGCTCTCGTCTAGAGATCATTTGCAATGACAAAGGGCAGCAACTCCTCTGCAAGTCTTTAGTCTACTTGTTTTTAATATATGCTACACATGCATGTATACGCACATTTTATAGCTGCAGCTTCAGTACAAACGATTGGTCACAGACTGTGCTAGAGAAAAAACACTGACAACTATCCTTTCCAGGCCTGATGGTTCCAGTTCAGATTTGGCAGGCAAGAGCTAGATGAAAATGACCCTGAAAGCTGTGAATACAATAATCACATTTAAAAAAAGACAACATTTGGATGCGGAGCTACAAGGGAAACTCACTTCATTTACCTGAAAGGAAGGAAAAAAACAAAGCCTCTTGTTAACTTCAGAAAATGCCAGACTGCTCCCATGTGTATTTTCCTCTTTGTCATCACCTACAGTAAACTATTACCTAGTGCTCTTCATGTTACTCTGCTGGGTCAGACTTCACCCGGCTTATCAAGAACAGAAAAGCCACTACCAAGTTTCACTTTCTATTATTATCGTGCTGTTAAGTGTAAGTTTCCCTTAGGAGTGGTCTGCTGAAGGAGGCCATGGGAAACAGGCAAAAGGAGGACAAACCCCCACTCAGACAGGGCAAGAGGAAACATTTGCAAGAATTTCTTGCTATAATGTGGCCTATGTTATAAAAGCATGGCGGAGCCCTGTATTGCATCACTCCCTGTATTTCAATCCATCAATCTTCTAGTAAATATATATATATATATACAGAGAAAAATGCAGAAGCCACAGAATCACAGAATGGTTTAGGTTGGAAGGGACCCTAAAGATCATCTAGTTTCACAAACACACACACACACACACACACACACACCCCTTCTTCCCCCTCCACAGGCAAGGACACCTTCCACTAGAGCAGGCTGCTTCAAGCCCATCCAACCTGGGCTTGAACACTGCCAGGGATGATGCAGCCACAGCTTCTCCGGGAACCCTGTTCCAGTGCCTCGCCACCCTCACAGGGAAGACTTTTTTCCCTGTAAATATGCTTTTATCCTTTAAATATGCCACATTTTTCCATTAGCCTTTCTCTTCTGATATGTTCGTAGTTACAAGAGATTATAACAAGGATTGGCCTAGTAGCAAATCACCCTCAACAGCACACTGCGCTTTTACAACTAGAAATAGAGCGATCAGAGAGATTAATCCTCTGTCCTGGATGACAGGAGAAGCCAGTGACAGCAAAAGCAAATATAAATAGGCAGGGAATGCTCTTTGTCTTGTTACAGCCCCCTCTGGTTTCAGAGGAGGCTCTTCCACCACGAGATGCCTTAAGAGGTCATTATGAATGAAATGAGACAAAGGCATTCCTTTTATAAACCCTGCAGGAACTAGGAGAGGAGGAACTCCCACTAATAATCTCTGTGACATCACCTTTCCTCTCCAAGGAAGGCAAAGGCTAGGTTCAGCCCCACTGCCAAGAGAAGCACTTACAGTAGAAAGATTTGACTGAGTACTTCCTAGGTGTTTTATTGGTGCTATAGGGCAGGTTGTGCACAGCAATTCTGTTGCTTCTTATTCAGTTAATCCTACTCAAATGATCCTCTACAAGGCAAAATTTCCCAAAAGACATGTCTAGAAGTCAGCAACCGTCAGTGCTAGGAGTCATGGCAATTTGTGGACCCCAAATGCTGTCCCCAAGCAAACTCTTGTGTAACAAGGAAGCGGAACTTAAAACCCAACTCTGGCAACAAGAACAAAAGCACATTTCCCCCCCTCTCTCCACTCCTGAAGCTGCAGCGATGTCACAGAGTCATTAGCAGTAAGTCTGAGTGATAAATTATTCTGGTCATTAGAATCAGCAGATCAGACCCAGGGGAAGCCTACCTGTTTATGAAGAAGTGGGGTTTTGTTTGCTTGGGGTTTGCTTTGGTTTGTTTTTCAGCAGGTACTCTCCCCTGCAGGCTCAGTACACACAATAAAGAAGAACTGAAAGACTTTTTAAAAACAAAGTATAGGAGTATATTTGAGAGGAAGGCAGGCACCAAGGATTTATATGCTTTTTAAAAAAATCAGCAACTTGGCATGAAACCTTGCTTTTTTTATTTTTTAACTTCCTTTTTAGTTTGTTAGGCTAGACCCTTCTATCTTTGTTTTCTTCTCCTCTGTCTTATTCAACTGACTCTGATTCAAAGATAAACAAGTCTCATCCTGTGTACAGGACATGACAGAAGTCAAGCTATCTGCTCTGGGAAGAACAGCCAGGAGTATTTTTATTCCCTGTAATGAATCTCTTATCCTTGATGGTGTGTAAACACATGATCTTATTGAAGCCATGGCCAAATCATGGGACAAACTCACCCTCGGGGGTTTGCAGTTACCTGTTAAATGACAATCTAAATCCAATGCCTGCTTTCCCAAGGAGAGACTCACCTGCAGAATACATGGTGACACATACTCTGTCCTCCTTTTGCAGGACACACAGAAACTTTAAGGGGCAGGTATCAAGACATACCTATCTGATACATCAGATATACCTACCTCATAATGGACAATACCTATATTCCATATTGATTCTGTCCACATATTCTGCAAGTTTTACAACTGGGATCCTTAAATGAGTCTCCAGGGATAAAGTGCTCACGTACTAGTTAACATCAAACTGTGGAAAATCTCAGCCACAATTTCTAGAATAAGTATTTTCCACCTATTAAACATATACCTGGCAACAAAATTTTCAGCAAGGTTCAATCAACCACGACATTCTGCCAGGTCAATGGTTAAATTCAAGAGCTACCACTCCCCTTACTTGCCTGCAGGTATCAAAGGTGAACTCCAGAGGGGCACTTATTTTACAAGACAGAGAAGCTTAACAGTCATTTTCATGTATCTGTGATTTAAAAAGGCCTAAACCTGATAACCAGATGGACACATAATAAAGGCCAGTCTTCCCCGGGTCGCTGGGGAAAGAAACTGCAAGCACTAGAAACTACTGATGTTGCTGCTATAGCTCTAGCTGTTTCTGAACTGTCTGGTGATGAGTTGCATTTAAGAATAACACAGCTCTTAATGTGTATCTTTAACTGCAAAAAAAGACTGTGCTTCCAAGGGCTCTTGTCCATTCCAGAATCAATAAAAACAATGCAATCTGTTATTTGGCTTTTTTAATGCTTCATATGAATGTGGCTAGATATCTTGATAGAAGACCCACAAATACATTGTGGGAAGCAGTAAAAATCAATCTGTTTTGGAAATGGTGAGTTCTTTGGACAAGTGGTGTTTTCAGTAAAATTCAGACAACAGAACGAGTAAAACTGGCTCTAATTAAGTGAAGAGGGTTTCAAGGACCCAGAGCTGTGAAACTTTACAACAAACAAAGCCCACCAAGGAAGTTTAATGCTAGCTCTGCTATGCCAAAGCAAGTAGTCATCACATCTTTGCAGTCACTGCACAAGCCAGCAAAACAGAAATCACAATAAACCCTACACAAGTTCTGCCTCACTACTGAAATTAATACAGTGAATTAGATGCACGGCTCATGTGGTTCACTCAGTTCCTGCAGCAGCTAGCAGTAGATGCCCCAAAGAAAGAATGGGAGCAGACAATAACTGGATACCTCGTTCCCCAGGAAGATTCACCCTCTGATACCTTATGCCCTAGAAGCACAGTTTTTACCAGACTTGTAGTTTTCCATTCTTTGCAGCCTCCTACAGTTTTGCTATTCACTATTTGTCTGCCACATGCAGACACAGTCCAAGTATAATAATGTCCAGGTTGTCTGCAAGCACCTTCCTTCAAAGCCTGTTCATTTTCTAAAGTAGCCCATCTACGGCCTCTTACAGAATACTAGTGAGACATTTCTACAGGATCAACACTCCTTATATTTTAGGGGACGGAAGGACAGGCACAACCGGAACAAAACTAATAACAATAATAATATTAGGAATATATATATTAAAATATATATAAGAATTAAAAAAAAAATGACACTTCATTCCTGTTTTCATTTTTCTGGCAAATGGCCATGCTCACTCTACTCTTTACCACTTCCAAAGCTGGCTACCAATAAGCTCCATTGGGAATGACTGCTTTTGAGGGGTTATGCAGGAAAGACGCATAGCAGTAAACTTCTTTTTCTTAAACAGCAGAATCAATTCAGGACTTGTAAGAACCACCTACCACTCCTTCCTTGAGCGGCATTACTACTGGGAGCTGTCACACTCCTGCAGTGATCAGCCTCCCCCACTAATATCAGTGTCTCCAAAAGCAGTAAGGAAATCACGTTGGCAGAGGAGAGACTTGGAAACATTGCCCTAAGTACGTGTGACAGCCTCAGCAGCTGGGAAGACTGAACCCTTTCACCCTTCAACATGAGAGAGCTGCTTGTCCAAAGGTTAGACCTAAAATAACAGGAGAGGGTTTTGTGGTTTTGTTTGTTTTGCTGTTTGGGCTTTTTTTAATCTCATCCTGAAAATATGAAAAGTTCACCCAGTATGCTGAATTAATCTATCTTCGTAACACTTCAGACTGGGCAAAAGCAGCCAGAGAGCAAGTGGATTTTCGAGCACTGGAATCATAACTGCCTCATCTGGACACCTCCACTAATTCTGGCCACATATTCATACATTGAGTCATAAAAGGATTGCAGCCTTTCTTCCAACATGACACCCCAAACAGAAAATTGCTTCTTTTCAACTAGTTTACCTCTGTAAGCAAAACCACTGACTAGCAGTAGCTGAAAGCCAAGTTAAAAAAACAACAACAAAAAATCCAATACTGTAGCAATAACATTCAGTGAATTGTGATTTTTTTAAGTTCACATCAGACTGTAACCAAAGTCACACAAAGTCCACAGCACAGGGGCAGTTGTTCAGGCTGCAGAAGTCCCATCAGTTTCAGCAACCATAGCAGAATCAAATCCTGGGGAACATCTCACTTTCCTTGCAACAGGGTTGTGCTGGGGAGTCTGGCAACAAATGGTCTGGGCCACAGCTGAAAAGCTGCCAACAACCCCTCAGCAGGAGTTACCCTGGGTGCTGGGCACACCCTTGAGGCAGGCCCCTCCATGTTTCCAGCAATCCTGGTCCAGGGGAAGCCTTAGTAGAACGCTGCATCAGTGCAAGCTCATCAGCGCTGGCAGATCTCAAAGAAAACATCTTAGGTTTGACACACGTTTTTCAAAGAAAACTTCTTTGAATGTTTCTGACTAGGGCTATTACTGGATCAACCTCAGCCTCATCTGACTGTACTCCAGAACTAATTTCAGTAGCAAAACTTCATAAAGAGTGCTGCTGCTTCAGCTGAAGTGTTACTATCAGACCGGCTCTCCTCTTCCGTCATCTTCCTTCCAAGACCTCTTTCCACCTCCACTCAAGCTCTACCTAAACTGTCCCTGCTATGTTTATGCTGTTGGGTCACCACACATATTTGCTGTGCTTGGAATTCCTTTGCCAACTGCACAGCCTCAGCTGTGTGCCCTCCTGCACTGCAATTCCAAACAAACTGGTTTCACATTGGCACGTTATAACTCTAGCTTTGCTTGCACTTCCAGCCTACCAAAACAAGGAAAAGTTAAACTGTTACAGTTCAGAACAACTCCAGCACTACTCTCTCTGCCAAGTAGCTCCAGGAAACATAAAAGAACTGTCTGCCGTGAAACTTCACGATTCGTTAGGAACACACTGCGACCAGCACATCTCACGTACCGTTTTACCTCTGGTGTATCTTCGTTCCACATCGCTAACTGAAAGCAAATCGGACGCCTGGTGCGAACAGTGCCTTTCCCACCCAGCCGAGCCGCTCCCGGTTTCTCCTCAGCAGCACTAATACCCCAGCGCCAACACGCTCACCGACGAGCCAAGGCTGCGCAAACAAAGAGCCCGGAGGTAGGAAAGCCTCTTACCGGTGAATCAGGTGCCGCTCCCCTAGCTCCCTCAGAGGAGCAGCTCTCAACGCTCCGACCGGGGCCCCCGCACCGCTCATCGACGGGAGGTTCCCTTGCAGACCCCTCCCCCACGGCCCGCCGAAGCGACCCCCGCGGCCGTGCTCCCTCCGGCTCTCCCCCGCACCGCTGCCTGTTGCTTGCCGTCGGCACCGAACTGCTCTCAGACAGCGGCTCACCTGCGGCCGGCCCCGCGGACGAGGTAGCGCCCACAGGGGTGGGACGAGCGGCGGCCGCGGGGCAGTGCCCTCCGGACAGGCGTACCCTGCACCGGCCGAGCTGCACCGAGGGCAGCGGCCCCGTGACACCGCAGCAGCACGGCCTCGCTCCCCGCAGCGGCGTCTGGCCCGGCCTCCCCGCATTGCCGGACCCAGCTCACCCCCCGCGGAGGAAGCGGTGGCGAAGACTCCTCACGGCCAGTGCGGCGGCCAAGCCTACCTTGGTGCCGACGGCTCCTCCTCCGGCTGCGACGGCTGCTACTGCTGCCCATACCCGGGGCTGGGGCCGGGCGCTGGCGAGCTCCTGCGGGGCAGGGCAGCCGCGGCTCCCTGCCTGGATGCTGTTTACCGCGGCCGGCCGGACTGCCTGTCAGCGCCCCGCCCCGCCCCGCCTCCGCCGCCGTGGCCCGGAGCAGG
Source organism: Pezoporus occidentalis (assembly GCF_034315485.1). Classification (NCBI taxonomy): domain Eukaryota; kingdom Metazoa; phylum Chordata; class Aves; order Psittaciformes; family Psittacidae; genus Pezoporus; species Pezoporus occidentalis. The sequence continues at coordinate 1,329,348 of NW_026916347.1, forward strand.
ACGGGGAAGCGAGGCGGCCGGGACGCGGCTCCCTTCGGCAGGGAGGCTGCCCCAGGCGTGCAGGGCCCGAGCGCCTCCCGGCTACGTTGCGTACGGTGCCCTCTGACTTCTAATAGATGGATGTATGCTATAAACCCGAAGACGGGTTATAAGCACCTTCATAAGGTGTTTTGTACGAGTTACACACCTGCATGTATTGAGTTATCGGCAGATTATGTAAACAGAAAGGTTCCAGTACTAAAACGGTGGCACACTCTTTTGCTATTTTTCACTTTCATTTTGCAAGTAGTATGTCGTAGTCATTTCTTCCCAAAGACAAATCTCAGGAGTCTCATAAAATATGCTGGAATAGATTAACTGCACTACCGGGGTGAATTATACCGGTGGGGGAAAAAAAAGCCAAAAAAAAGTGAGACTTTTGTAAGAAAATCCCACAGGAGAAATTTCCTCTGTCCAGAAGTGGTATCTATCCCACTTGAAAACAAGTGAAAAAGAACAGGAAGACAGGCAGCCTCACTGAATGGCTGCTGTCGGTGCAGAACAGACATGAAAGCAGATGGAAAACAAGGAAAGCTCGTGACTTGACATGCAATTTCACTCACTAAACCTAGTCAAGGTTTTTCATCTCCCAAGTCTGCACTTTTTCACATCAATAGTTTACAGGACTCTGGGGAGATGACATTTACCCTTAGGGAATAGTGAGAAATGCATAAAATGAGTAAAGCTACCCCTTTTGAGGCAAAAAAAAAAAATAAAAATGTTACTATAGGTTTTCAGAGGAGAGAGAAGCTGGGCTGGAATTCTGTCCTGACATTTCAGTTAGGACCCAGCACACTGATGTAGCAAACGTGGGAGAAGCACCACCCACAGAGTACACATCCCATCTTCCAGGGAAGAGGAGACTATGTCTGCAACTCCTTTTTTGTCCTGTGTAGACTGAAGTTAAAATTCAGATGCTTGGATTGTACCCCCTGATAAGATAGAGTATGGTAACATGCATATATGATGATAATTATGCCCTCTTGATAGGCTATGTATCGTAATGCTGGCTTGTAAAAAGAATCCTTTTCCATCCTAAGCTATACTGCTGGCTTACCTTGAGGCCATGGGGGTATCTCAGAGGAGGCTTTTTATTGTCTTCATACTCTCCTTCTGTTTTGTTGTGGGGTTTATTAACTATTTTTCAGGCTAGGACTGTATCCCACTGTGGGAACAGCATAGTCCACCAGCCAGTACTATGTGCCATACTAGGAAAGGGGCCTGTAGACACAGCTGGAACAGAAGTAGAAATTATAGAGAAACACAGTGGAGCAGAGGGCAGATTTTCCTGTCAAACTAGAATAACTAATGATTAGGCCTGAAATGAAAGCAGCTGCAGTAAGCCACCAGTACAACACCCTTAATTCTCAAGCGGAGCAAAGTGCCTAAATTCCTTTGCAGAAATAAACCTTCCCTGTGTTTTGCAATTATTACTTGACACTCTCTTTCCCCAGAAAGCTTGTCTAGTACTTTAACTGCAGTTCCTGAGTTAAAAGACTCAGCAACAACCTCTTGAACACAGGGCTGCAGAACTTGGATTAAAGCCTCAATGCTGAAGAGGAACATCCTCTCTGTGTGCCTCACAGCTCTCAGTAGAAAATGCAAACCTAAGCCTTTGCATATGTTCCCCCTCCAAATTTGCAGCTAATTTTAAAAACAGGGAAGAAAGAATAAACACAAGCTGAAGGCCAATATTCAAATGGAAGTCTTAAATTCTTCTATCTAGCTAGCGCTGCAGTTCAATCTGAGTAGGAGATAGGAGACTTTTAAAAAACTATGGGTACAGAACATCTCCACTTTGCTAATTGGACACCTCTGGCTAAAAGTTAAGGGAAAATCATAGTTGGGGAATATGCATCTAGAAGTGCATGTCACACTTAGCTGAAGATGCTGATGGGTCTGCAGAAAGAGCTGCCCCAGTGCCCTGCACACAGAGCTGGACTGTGAGAATCCACATAGCCTTTGTAGTTGCCATCAACAATTAATTCAATTTGTTAAAAGACACAATAGCGGAAGTACCTCCATGCTCAGAGGATTCCAGTTCTCTCTAGAAGCAGTACAGATCTAGTATGGTTATTAAGATTATTACTTTCAGAAATACTTGTTTACTCCTTTCAGCAGGAAGACCTGAAAAGCATTACATGGCAGAAACCCCAAACAGTAAAAAACTATTGTACGACTGTGCCCTTTTTGTCTTTAGCTATGACAATACATACAATAGCTATGTGGAAAAGCATAATTTATTTTTTTTTACCAGATAATTATAAATGATCTTTTTATTCCACACTATCAGTCTGAGCACCTGCATGTTTCCATAGCAACTCCACAATACTTCAGGGGATTACTTTAGAATTCCACTGTGGCTTGGGTCTCCACAGTTATTTAGTTTTTCTGGGGAGAATCTGTTTCCAGATATAAATTGAAACTACTGCTATCATGTATTTAATGAGCTATACCAGTCTCCTATGTTACCGCCGTAAGAAACTGCAACACTTTCTTGCAGCTTTTTGTACAAACCCATGCAGTATCTTATCACTGTAATCAGAACAGCCATTAAGGACTCAGGGCTGGAAGCATCCCCAGTCTTGCAGGGGATCACACTTACTTGAGGTTCTGATGAGAGACTGCAAATCTCAAAAATGCACATTCTTAGAACACCCCTTGCAAAGAACAGGCAGATGGAAGGAAGTGCCTTCATGCACTGAAGTACATACATGCTCATTCATTTCACATGCATGTGTATGTGTCTGTTAATTTAAAATGTGGAGAAACATCTATTAGACTGGATAACAAACACTAAGAGAAAAGAATGCAAGCCTGATGACTAGGAAGTTTTAAATCCAGATGTATGCTCACACAGGCAAACATGACATGCCTGCAACCAAGACAGGGTGTGCTCCTAAGGCTTTTTCTTTGCTAGTTTTAGTCCAGGTCAGCTCAGTTCCTTTACTTCCTTCCACCTGCGTATTGCATATCCTAAGCTGTGTATTCCCCCATCTGTCCACTGTCTTCTATGAACACTCTTCTGCCAGTAGGTAGAGATGAAGGGAATTTCTCCAGAAGTTCTCTGATGACCCCTAGTTTTACTGAGGGTGAGCCCAGGCTCCATTCCTTCCTGCAATGCTGCTTTGCTGATTTGTCTGTGTTAGGTGAACAAAATAGAGTCTGATAAGAGAAGGAAAAAGAGGTGCATTAGGGGAAGGTGAACGGAACTGATGTGAATTCAAGTGGAAAGATGAAAGGAAATACAAATAAAGTTTAGATCCTTCCTGAGTGGTTTTAATTCATACAAATTGGATTTCAGGTTCTGACAGGAAAATGAAAGAAATCAATTTACCTCTGTAAGATCTGGATTCCTTAAACCCCGTTACCAATATGCTTCACACAGCATTGTTTTCAAATCTGCTCTATAAGATTGGTGGGAGCACTTTTTGCCATGCATTTTTTACATTATGGTAAATACATTTCACAAAAACCTAGCCTTGGTTGGCCCTAGAATCACAGCATGGTTTGGGTTGAAGGGATCTTACAGGTTCAGTTCCAACACCACTGCCATAGACCTTCCACTAGACCAGGTTGCTGCAAGCCCCTTCAACCTGGCCTTGAACACTGCCAGGGACGGGGCAGCCACAGCTTCTCTGGGCAGCTCTCTAGGATGAGATCATTTGAAACTCATCTCTGGGACAGAGTGGCATCAGCCATTGAAGTCGCACTTGTAAAGCCACAGGAGAAAAAAACATTCCTCCCTGCAAAATAAAAATACTTTTTCTCAGTAGAGTGATGCAAGACCCTTGTATGGTGTGGATTCAGCAATGACTGTTGCCGGCCTTACATACAGCATGTTCAGTCAGACATGAGGAACAGCCATATGACTACACACCCCAGCAGACTTAAGCGACTCTTCAGTCATGTTCGGGTGCCTTTGAAGACTGACAGGATTTTATACAGCTTTGAATCTGTCTCAGAGCAGATAAGCTTTTGCAGTCGTAAAGCCAAACCCAGGCCTCATAAACGCTGTCCTCTGTGAAAGCGTTACTAGGGATTTTCTCATTATTGAGCCTCAAAAATACGAGAAAGTTTGGCAAATGGAACAAACTGACCTTTTAAGGTAATTTCTCTAGATAAAACTAGGTATGTGTAAACTGGCACTTGGGAAATCCAATCAACAATGTTACCGTCTTACATTTGATCAAGGCTTATAGCACAGTGAGTCATTTAGTATCCAGATAAAAGAAAGGAGAAGTCTTCACCTCAGTCTCTTCTTTGTACCCCAGTAAATTTAATGCTTAGTCAAGGCAGGATATGCACTACCAGAAAAAAGTGCAGCTCAGTGACAAGTGATGCATCTCTATGTCAAGCAGTACTGCAGCTGGGACTACAACTCACCATTTTCTTCCCCTACTTTGCAAAAAATTAAAAAAAATGTTTCTTCCTCCTCTGATGAGAAAATGGAAAAAGGACCTGACCAGTGTGCTGCACTTCCACATTTGTTAATCAAACCACTGAGGAGTGTATAGAAAGTTATATTAACTTATTCCCCCAAACCCAAATACACAGAGGTGAAAAGACATTTTCTGAGCCTACCTCTTAGCAGTCGGTATTTCAGTTTTGGCTCTCCCCACTGCAATGAATAGACTGCATGCATCCAACATGCAGATGTGGTAAAGGTGTAAAAATAGTCAGTCTTTTGCTGTGTAATGGAACCAGACATATTCCTTAAAGTATAGCTACTGTGCTGAACTCAAATAGATGTTCCCCTTACACAGCTTTCCTACCTTTTCTCCTCATACTCTAACTACTGCTATTTATATCCTGTTCAGAGTACAAACAGATTAATAATACTTTCTATAGGATATCCCTTGGAAGAACGATGGGCATATTTTACCAGATATTATTTTAATTATAATTGTAAAGGCTTCCATTGTTAACAACACCTTGAGCAGCTTAAAGCATAAATATACAAGACAGGAAAATGGGCAGCAAGGAACTGAAGAAGACAGAAGGATCTCTGAAAGTATACTGCAAAATTAGAGGAGATTCAAAGGACAGCAAGCATAATTAGAACTCTGGAACAGCAAAGACAGCGAATCATTGTCATAAAAAAGATGAGTAAGCGGAGACATGATACAAACACAGAACATAACTGAATATTCAGGAGATACTGTTCTTCCTTTCTCATAACACTAGACCAAATGAATTTCAATTATAAAAAATGGTAGGAAATTCAAAACTACAGTGAAAGAAAATGCTTTTTTTTACATTACACAAATAGATGTAAGACTGGATCTATCGAGATTCAAAAATAGCTTTAGACCTTTGTGGGCCTCCAGATTAATATCATACTATACACTGAGACAGCAAGTTCTTGACAGTTCAGACCGGTCATTAGCATAAGATCCAGTGTTGAAAACAAGTTCCTGCACACTTGGTTACAGAAGAATTCTTCACCTTCTTCTGAAATGTTATGTTACCTCCTATTCTCGGAGACAGATGCTTTACTGGATGGATCTCAGGCTAATCCAATCTATGCGTCCTATGTTCCCCCAGAAGCAAACTACCTGTAATCACTGGCAAGACAGTCAATGCTAAGAACAAGTCCTGGCACTCAACTCTCAGTCTCAAGACCATGTTTAAAACCAAAGGTAACTCATTATACATCTCTGAGTTGTAACTTTTCACCAGCCAGTGGAGGTTTTTAACAAACCACAACCCAAATAAGGCCCACTGCAGGCAACAGTTCCAGCACTTGACATTAAGCACAAATCAGATTCACATAAAATAAAACCTAGTCTACTTCTCAAACATCAGTTCAAGTGAAGTAAAAAGACTGCACACTAATTTTATGGATAGAAAGAAGAAAAAAAAAACAACTTATTTTTTTTTATCATATTCTTTTCTCAAAACAAAACAAGCAAAATACACAAAACCCCAAAAACACTGGGAAAGAAGACGGGGTGTTTCAAACCCCCTGATTTTGCATTTTAGAAAACTTCAGTGGTTTGTTTCCAACCCATTATCCCTCTTAATCACATAGCATGTAAATCATACTATTTTCATGATTAACTATTGTTTTGAATTTCTGGTGCTGGGCAGAACTCCTAATTTCAGCGATAACTCACCATGCAGGTGTGGTTAGAATACATAATCCTTACGTAGCTATATATACACACACACAGTATCGTATGATATATAGTAATCAGCTCTACTTAAGATTGGATTAAAAAGGATTGAGAAAAGACCTTAAAGTGTGGTTTAGGAAAAAATATCTGTTGCTGAAGACTTCTTGAGTTTCAAGGCCAGAAAATACAAGGAGGAAGAAGTGGTCCATTTGTTTCAGCAGTTACTGGTGTACGCTCCCCACACACCACTGAATTTATTCTTTCACATCCTCACCCTGTATCCATAAAAAAGCCATATTTATCATTACACAGTATGAAACCATATAGACTGGATATATAGCATACAGCATAACTTAGCTAACCTCTGAAATTCATACCTGCAGGGTTAGTAGGGAGAAATAGATGACGACTCTCTATTCTGCAATACATTAAGATTACCTAATAGCTTACATCATAAAAAACAGCATATAATCATACATTTTTCAGGTGCTTCTCCATTCTTTTCAAAATTTTTTGAAAAACTTTGGAATTAGGGAAAGGAATTACCCTATTGCTGACCTCCTCAGATCTGTTCAGAGTAGGCTGAACAAGAGTCATAAAAAAATAATCAGTTTTCATTATCTATGGTTTTCTTTGCAAAATCTCATTACTGGACAAAACCAAAACTTTTGCCATTCTTAAATGCCACCGCTGCCCTCTGGTGTCTCTCCTCTGCAGCTTCACACAGAGAGCTAATGTTTCAACAAGATCTCTTCCACAAAGACCCTACCTAAGAGAAAAGTTACGCACAAACTAGTGAACCATGCTTCTAGATGCCGTTCTTCTGCAGACCGATGCCTATAACAACTTCTGAAAAAGATGTGATTAGGCAAGCCTCATTCCAATAAGACACTGCAGAACACATAAAAACTGTCTCTTACACTGAACATTTCCAATAGAAATTACTTCAAATTAGCCAGAGCACCACTGAAGACTTACAATAATGTGGGAAATACCTTGTCTTCCTGTTTCACGCAGACTTCTGTAGATGCGCAATTAAACTGCTGCTTATGCAAGAACTTTTTATTTCCATTTTCCTTTTTTCTAAAGAACTGTTACAGTAAAGGCAAAACAATGACCCAAGCTAAAATATTTTGCAAGAAATATGCATGCAGTGGCCATAAAACAACATCAAGAAAAAAATTACATAGTTTCATTAACAAGAAACCCAAACATACTGGCTTATTCTAGTGTGTGTGAGTGGTAGAGAGGAATGGCTGCAATAGACAGAACCTAAGCTATAGACACATTGGTAAAGCAAGGTGCATGCTGTATTCTGCAGTTTTATTAAACAGTGCATTCCTTTTGATGGCTTTGAAAAATTGCCTTTGAGTCTTTCTAGTAAGATGTAGCAGTAGTCCCAAGAGAAGCTATGTTTGGGTTTTTTTAATTCATGGAATTAGCTGCAGGGAAGAACTTGGCTCAGGGAGTCAATCCACATGTGGCTGGATGACATGGTTTCATCTTTTGGGAGAGAAATACACAGAAAATCTGACACATCCTTCTTGGAAGACTGGAAAGGCTCTGAAGCACAACCTGTTCTTTCATCACACAACCATCTTAGTGAAACTTATCAGATGGAAGGATCTACCACGAAAAATCCTGTAGGATCTCAGGAGGTCTAAAGAGCTAAAGTAGAGGACCTGTTCCTTAATCTGTGGTTGTAAATTCCAATAAGTGGAGTAGTGGATTTCCCCTAAGAGGAAAAATAAGTCAAGCATCCAACCAACTGTGAACAAAGCAATGGGGGAGGACAAAGACCAGCTTCCTGAAATACTCTGCTTGAAAAGGCTACCTGATAAGTAAAGGAATCCACTTTTCACTAATTAGGAAATAAGACAGGCTAGGAATATAAAATAGATCTAAGCCAGACTCTTAATAGCCTAAGAATCATTAGAAATACATAGGTTTTTTTACTCAATTTTGCACATTTGTCTGGTTTATCCCAAATCTTCTCTCAGACTGGGCTCTCCATTTGCATCTCGTGGCCTTTGGGCACATGTCATGGTTGAGACAGAGCCCTCCTTTTCAAACAATTGCTCTCTTCTGGGAAAAGGGGTAGAAAAGCATTTCTGATTAGTCAAAAGGTTTTGCGCGCAAAACTTTTGGTTTGTATACATGCTCAGTGTGGGTAGGGAAAAGGAGGATAAAAACTAATATTATGAAAAGGAACGTCCCTTTACCTGTGCATAGTCTTGCTCGTAACATTCAATGGTACACACATAAATCACCTTAACGTAAAATATAAACTAGGAATTGAAACCAACTAAAGAGAACAGGAGAATGTTTTGACAAAAGTCTGCTGAGAAAATTAATAATTACAGCTCCACATATTAAAAACAAGCGTTACCATCCACAAGATCCAAATGGCTTTAAACACACCTGCTTCACAAGAAACAGCCTAATTTCTTCTGTCTGTTGAGCACATCTGCCTTTTTTTGGACAATAATCTTTCAGCACAATAACTACAGGAAGGTAATCACCTTTTTTAACTGTTTTCCACCCAACACTCCAGCGATTACAAACATTGCAAAACTATCCCAAACCAAAATCAGGGTAAGAACTACAGTTAATCAGAAGCAGCACAGGCTCACACAACTGACCCATAGCTTCACACAGCTCTCTTAGTTGCGTGAACGTCCTCACATGAGTAACTGTGGCTCACAGAAAGTGTCAATTCTCTTGAAGATGAACCTGATCTATTTAAAAATTTGAAAAACATGACCCAGTACAAAAGCCACAGGTGGAAGCAACTCCTTATGGACACAAGCAACTCCAAACCCACAACTTGCACCTAGAAAACGATGACCCATTATGAAAGCTGGATGTATTTGAAAAGAAACCGAAGTGTCTAACTCGCATGTAAAAAAGCGAGATTCTTTTCATTTTTCTAACGCAAAGCATTAACAAATATAGCCTTGTCTACAACTGAAAGTTGTTAGCAGAAGGCACCAGCGCAGGGAACTGCAAACTGAATAGACAGGAATTGTAAGCAGACAGATTTTTATCACCATGACCTTCTAGAGATTTCAGAGAAAGGAAATACTTCATTCAAGATCCAGAAACATTTCTGAGACCTCTGTGGTGCTTGTCAGTTTGACACAAGAGTCCTGGAAGTCATTCAGTAAGAGTCCAGACTGGTTCTGCCACACAGGTCCTAAAGCACAAGAGCAGCATGCAAAAAATATTTGACAGGATGGTAGAGAAACATACACCAAAGTCATTGTTAAAATTCCATTATGTAAATGCTTTATGATATAACCTAATTACATGAACAAATACACAAAAGCTAAACATTTGTCTATAGCAGATCCATAGCACCACAGTGCACTAATATTCAGAAAACCAAACCATTTATGTTAAGTTTACACAGTAAACAGTAATTAATCCATAGCAGTCTAACACATATGGTCTAAATCTATATATATATATCCCTATGTGTTTATATTTATATATAGATTACCAACTAAAACAATAAATTACAAATTTAAGTGCACTTAGGACTGTACTACTGGCTGAAATTAAGAGTGCCCCAGTACTGGAAATGAGAACAAAACCAGAAGAGTTCTGCACAACAAATGTCTGTATTAGGTGTCATCAAATGAGGTATAATAAAAATTATGAGAAGCTACACATATACAAATTAAGATTATTACTATGTTCTGAAAAGTCTGTGCACTTCAGTACACATATGCAAAAACAGAGGGTCACAGTTGAGATTTGACTCACAGACTTCTTGCCACACAACTGTTACACAGTCTTCTTAAAAGCAGAGTATGGCTATTCTAATTCACTGCAAAATAATTTCCTGATGTCCTGGGTTCAGCAGTAGCAGTCATTTTTCTCCTTCTTAGTAGCCGGTGCAGTGCTGTGTTTTTGACTTTCAGCCTGGGAACAATGCTGATAACACCAATGTTTTTAGTTGTTGCTCAGTAATGTTTACTCTGACCAAGGACTTTCCGAGCCTCATGCTCTGCCAGGGAGGAGGGGAAGCCAGGAGGAAGCAGAGACAGGACACCTGACCCAAACTAACCAAAGAGGTATTCCATACCACAGCACGTCATGCCCACTATATAAACTGGGGGCAGCTACTTGGAAGGGGTAGATCACTGCTTGGGTCTGGCTGGGTATCGGTCAGCGGGTGGTGAGCGGTTGTATTCTCTTCCCTTGTTATTTCCCTTATCATTATTATTATTGGTGGCAGCAGTAGTGGTTTGTTATATCTTAGTTACTGGACTGCTCTTACCTCAACCTGCGGGGAGTTACACCCTTCTGATTCTCCTCCACATCCCTCTGGGAGCAGGGGGAGGAAGGGGTGGGGGAGGAGTGAGCAAGCAGCTGTGTGGCTGAGGTGCTGGCTGGGCTTAAACCACAACACCTGACAATTATGCAAAGTCAAATTAAGTGAAGACAGCCAATACTATTTTAATTGTAATTCTTACCAACTAGGTACTGCAACTACAAAAAGACCAATACCTCTGTTTTTAGAGAGCTGCTGAGCCACAAATAAGGAGTTGTTGGGAAAACACCAGTACGCTTGCCCTGTTCCTTACTCCTTCAGCATCAAATACTGTCCCTTGCTAGAGATGAAATAAAAACTACAGGCACTTTCACACTACCTAGCTCATAACAACGTTTCCATACTAGGTGCAACTCTGCTCAGCAAGAATAAAACTAGACTTCACACACACAGTGTGTATATCTTTTTTCCTTATTATTACCCAAATGAATGATTTTGAATTTTTTTCCCCAAGGTCATCATGCTCTGAAAACTCCAGAAGGTTTAAGCTGCACGTGGAATGCATGAAATGTACTTCCTCCAAGGATGAGAATTCTTCAAGTTAGCTCTCTCCCTTCTAGCAATCCTCTTGATTTTTTTTGGCTCAACTTTTGATTGCCATGCTCTTCAGTTGCTACTGTTCAACTGGAATGTAGCACAGATCATTTTAATACCACAACCAATTAAGTAGCTGAGCAGTCTGGCATAAAAAGGACCATGACATTCAACTGTCTAGATAGGATAAGGAGGGATTTCTTTTGTTTTGGTGGTTTGTTGTGGGTTTTTTATTAATCTGTTTATACTAGAACATCTCAAGTAACATAAGATTACAAAAATATTTCAGACACATTAAGGGAATGAAAGAGGAAAGGCTTTCAGTAGGTATATTCCTCCAACATCACTTTCTGCAGTAGCTGTATACTCATTAGTGGGGATCTCACAAAATTATTGAATTTGCCTCTACAGGAGAAAGGCTGTAGGTTAATACATGCCATTTGTTGAACATCCATTTTTGCCTTTGCCAGTACATCTGTAAGACTTCAGGTCTAAAGCACACACTGTTGGTCACGTTATTCCTAATGAAGTCAGTGGGAATTTTTCCATTGCCTTCAGTAGAGAACAGGTATGAGCCAGTGCTTCTAAAAAAGAAAACAATAAAATCCACCCTGCCCCCATAACAAAGCCCAACTTTTAATTTAGGAGCATGCTTTAAGATAGGAAAAGTTATTTTGCGTATTTGTAAGAGCAAAAACCAGAATAAAATTTAATATTTATTAGAATTTCTTCCAGTAACAGCATTCAACATCTTAACAAACCAAGTTGTGTAGTCTTTAAAAAAATCTAGGATTACAAAAGAAGTTAAAATAAATTGTTCCTTATATTTAATGGCAACAAAGGGGGAATTTTCCATTTAAAAACAAACTTGTCATATAAACAGTATTATTTCAAGAAATGTGCTTAACATGATATGCAATTTTCAGAATGGATACACAGTGTATGAATACCAATCTGAATGAAACAGAGGGGCGGAAAACACTACCCCCTTAAAAATCTCAAAATAGGCCATTTCAAGAAAGGGGAGGGAGGGAGGATCTTTCTAGTGAAATAACTTAGAAAATACCACGCAATGGACAAAAAACACAAGAATACAGAAGACACTACATGACACCCTCATTACAACACCCCCTCAAGTCTGGTTATACAGTAAATAAAGTTAGTAAAGTGCATCTTTTAAAGACTTGTCTAGTGAAATAGCTTTTCCAAATATAAAACACAACACAAGACGTGCAGTAACATAGTGTAAGTTTTTAAAAACTAATCTTTAACTTTTCATTCACAATAAAGAAGAAAAGTTTTAACTGCAGTAGTGTTCACATTATTCTTTGATAGGATGCATCCTCATGTGCTCTTGTTACTTGGCAAATCTTTAAATATGGAGCATGGCAAAATTATGCAGTTTAAGCAAGTGCTTCTCTCAATGTAATACAATTCTTCAATGGCAGAATGGCCACATGCAGCACAACCATGTTATATTTTGGGAAGCTTTGGTGCACTAACGACGGGATTGGTCTCCTGCAAATACCTTCGCCCTGCACTCTTATAGTCGTAGGTGCAGGTGTGAGTCTCTGCATAGCGGTGTGTTGCACAGAAGATGTTTCCACATCTGAAGGATCAAGAATATTAGAAGTCAGAAGCTTTCACAAGCTTTTAACTCCCTGATATGCTAGAAGCCCTTTGGCTTAATCATCTCTTGTTTGTTTGACAAAGCTGCTTGGATTCTAGTCATCCCTGACGGATAACATTAGCTGGTGGGGTAATCAAAATGACATTTTTGTCACCTTTGCAAATTTGACCCAACAGTCTCTTCAAATGGGAAGGTAAGCAAGATCAGTACTCCTTGAATTAGCTATCAAGGATTGAACAATCTTACAAATTCAGAATGATGGGCTTTGATTTATTTTATTTCTTTTCTAAAGACCTCACACAACATTGGTTGGTAGAATTCAGAGGACAAAACCATAGAACTAAAATAATGGCATCAGGTGAAATCCACAATGCATTTCAGTTAAAAAACACCACATCATTCAGATCACCAAAACAAGATGTTTAGTTCAACACAACTTCTGCTGGCATAAACTCAAATTACTTATTTGAGATTAATAAATACACATTTAGTCAGCTGTAAAAACATCAGACAGAATAACTATGGGGAACACAACTTCCTATATGACTGGATAAAGGTGCATCTTCCCAGTATCAGTTGCAATGTGAATGAATTAAGATTATGATTTTTTCTTCAAACTTGACAGCTCAGCAGCTAAGACTTCTAACAAGATAAGAGCATACTCTGGATGTTGTAACTGATCTTGACAAGTGCTTCAAGTGGAGACTTGCCTGATTATTTGATAAAGTTGTTTCTTGACAGGAAAGCAATTACATCATTCACAGAGTTCTCTTGAAATGGATTAGGCATTAGAAACATACAAGATTTGGGACAGAAGGGACCCTCAAGATCATCTAGTTCCAACCCCACTGCCAGATGCAGGGACACCTGCTACTAGACAAGGTTGCTCAAAGCCTTTTCCAACCTGGTCTTGAACAATTCCAGGGATGGCACATCCACAACTTCACTGGGCGACCTATTCCAGTGCCTTACCACCCCACGAGTAAAGAATTTCTTTGGAATATTTTGTCTAAGTCTTCCCTCTTTTAGTTTAAAGCTATTCCCCTTGTTCTATCACTATACGCCCTTGTGAAAAGCCCCTCACTAGCTTTCTTGTAGGCCTCCTCTAGGTACTGGAAGATTGCTATAAGGTATCCCCAGAGCCTTCTCTTCTGCAGGCTCAACAACCCCAGCTCTCTCAGCCTGCCTTCATTACTTATGCAACTTTCTGTCTCGGTATTAAACTATAATCTTTATCTATCTATCTGGGTTCATAATAAACTCTAAAACTGTTACTGAGGCTTTGTGTGCCTGGTATTAAATTTCCTTTTATTTGGTTCTTGATCCTGTAATCACCAGTTCTCTCATACAACTGTATTTGGTTCATGTTCCATTCTAATAAAAGGTCGTATGGTTGCTTCTTTTGAAACTAGAACAAATGCTATTCTTGGAGATGTGCAATTTACCCCCTTTTCTAGGCTTCATTTTTAACCTTAAAGCAAGCTGCTTAGTTACTTCTGGAAGAGCTTGCAGCTATGTGCTCAGTAGGAAAATGTGCAGTGCCCAAACCTGTTTCAAAATCAAAGACTGAAGAGTCAGTAAGGAGGCAGTTCCTCACCCTGAATCTCTCCAACACAATTCCCCACTGGCAGAAGTCTTGCTCATTTTGCTTCTGATTGGCATGAACCAAGATCAGCTTCAAATGCCACCCCCACAGTGCAGCAGTTCTCAACTTTGACTAGATTATTGGAATTGATACTGAAAAAAGAATATCTTGTGGGAAATAATACTTTAAGAACCAAGATCAAAGAGAAAGTGTTCAGGGTTTGCTGTTTCTTTGTTGTTTAAGTTTCCAGTCATCACCCCCAAGCGTCAGGCCTCATTGTATTGTCTGCAAATCATGATTTGGGAGACCAGCACTCTGGCGTTCTGCTTTTGAGATGCTCTAGATGCTCAAAGGTGACTGAAGTCTCACAAGAAACACAACACATGCAAAATTAAAAAGCTGTCTAATATGAATTCATATAAATTCACAAACTGTGCAGATGTGTTGTAATAGGGCCAAATCTGAGGGAGTTTTTCTGCAAAATTGCAACAAAGTCCATATTCCTCAAATTGCTGTTAACAATTATAACAAATTATAATATTATAATGATATGGTTGAGAAACTGCAGAACAGAAATCTGTAGCAAGTTCTCTCCACACCAGTACAAATGTCATTGTTCTTTTTTTGTAATCATGTTCTTTATTTCCCGATACCTTGCACCCTAATAATTTCCATTCCTTGATTTTCCTGGAGGAAAATATACCTCAGCAGCAGAATACATACAACATCCCTGAATTTTAATTCCTAAAGTTTTGCTGAACCAAGAACTGCAGCTTTCTGGAAGGTTGACTTTTGATTTGCTATGCTTAAGGAAAACCATGCAGTGCAGGAAACCTTTTGGTTAATCCAGCTATCAATTTTAGACAAGAGCTGATTATACTTTCAGCCTACCTGCACTCATAGGTGGTTGCCAATCCAGTTTTCTTGCCACAAAGAAAGCAATGCTTTGTAATTTTCTTTTTCGCTTGAATTGAGCCATTCACAGGTGGAAGATGGGTTGCTTCACCTGCTTTCAGAGGTAGAAACACAGCAAAGACATTTTATTTTTACTTATTCCTGATCACAAACTAGTCAAATCTTTTGAAATCCAGATTAATTTTGCATTACTTAGGAACCTCAGGTGGGAACCCCAAAGCCTAAACAGAGAGGAAAAAACACAGAAGCTAAAAGAGAAAAGACATCTCAAGCCTTTGAACATCTCTGGATGAGGTTAACACAATGCAGGAATCGAATACACTACTCTTAACACCTGTTAAATGTTCACATTAAGTTCCAGAAGAAATCAAGAAATACATCTTCTAATGGTCTTCCCAAATGTAAAATGAAAACACATGATGTGATTCGGAAAGCACCATAAAATTGGGCATTGAAGTACCTAGCATCTAGCATATTCAGTAGCTTATAGCTCAGGTTTGTCAAATAAATATTGCAACATTTGAAAATCTTGCTGATACTCCATAATTGCAAGAAAACTAAATTATTAGACTACAGGCCTCAATTTAATTATATGATTGCATAAAGCATTTTGCAGATGTTTGTAAAATTTCTGTACTTCACAATTTAATTTGACTTTTTGACCTGTAATTCTTATCTGTTGCTTTAGCAACTGAAGAGCATGTAAAGAAAAGGCATTTTCCTCCCCTTGGTAGAAGTAAACTCTGTCCACAAATTGCTTTTGCCTATTTACCATATGCTAGGACAGTGAAGGTGAGCAATGCATCTTCTCAAACATGCTTTCAGTGATTCTACCACTATATTGTCAGGATGCTCACAAAAACTGGCCTTTATGAGTTCAAACATTTTTTTTTTTTTTGGTCCAGCATACCTTCAATCTCAACAGTCAATTCTCAGCTGAGACAGAGCAGGCTACATTCAGTAGTACTGCCAGGCAGTCACTACACATTGCAGTCATCACTATCAACTGGTACTCTCTCACAGATATCTAGCACAGGAACTTCCAGGCAATGTTTGCCCATACTATCAATTTCACCATCTTAAAAGCATACTATTTCAGAACCATCAGTTAGCCCAGTTTGTGAGAAAGACAGAGCTTGAAGACAGCCCCCTGCCATGAACCATACTTGAACAGAAAAAGGAATATACCCATCCTCACATTTATGATGCCTACAGCAATTACATGTAAACTGTATCTGTCCTTTGGCCAGTTATACAACTTATCATTACTGGCCACTTCTCTCTAAAGAGCCTGTATGATATGATGACACCAAATTCGGCTTTTTCACGTCTGGAACCATTTTGGAAAATACACTTTTTTCTGATGTAAGATACATCAGAAAAGTATCTTCAGAGTCCTATCCAAGATGACACAGGTGATAGCAGGCTTCACTATCATGCAGATGTGGTTATTAGAATCACAGAATAGTTAGGGTTGGAAAGGACCTTAAGATCATCAAGTTCCAACCCCCCTGCCATGGGCAGGGACACCTCACACTAAACCATGTTGCCCAAGGCTCTGTCCAACCCCGCCTTGAACACTGCCAGGGATGCAGCATTCACAGCTTCCCTGGGCAACCCATTCCAGTGCCTCACCACCTGACAGTAAAGAACTTCCTCCTTATATCCAATCTAAACTTTGCCTTTTCAAGTTTTAACCCATTACCCCTTGACCTGCCACTACAGTCCCTAAAGAAGAGTTCATTCCCAGCATCCCTATAGCCCCCCTTCAGATACTGGAAGGCTGCTATGAGGTCTCCATGCAGTCTTCTCTTCCCCAGACTGAACAACCCCAACTTTCTCAGCCTATCTTCATATGGGAGGTGCTCCAGTCCCCTGATCATCCTCATGGCCCTCCTCTGTACTTGTTCCAACAGTTCCATGTCCTTTTTATGTTGAGGACACCAGAACTGTACACAGTACTCCAAGTGAGGTCTCACAAGAGCACCATCTCTGTTACCATGCAGTAGGTAAGGACAGACCTGTTAATTAATTGACTGCCAATTCAAAGCTGCAACCCTAGTTGTGAAATGAAGGCACAATTCACTATTTTAGCAACTTTTGCTCCCACGTCATTACAAGCACATCATTTTGCCTGTTGCAGCTCCTATCTGAAGATCTATCTTCTAGCTCATTCTCTGTATCAGATCTTGAAATTCATATATAGGCACAACATATCCATTTTCAGCACACATCAGGCATTAAGCAATCCACAGTTACCAAGACTAGGGTAGAAAGAATGATGCCCACCACAAAAAAATACAGAAAAATCTGCACAGTAATCTTCAGCATCCATGCTGTTATTGCTTCCTCCCCACATTCCTTTTGCCAAATCCTTCTTGGCTCAGGCTGTAACCCTTAAGACAACACCAGTGATAAATTTGCCTCTGACTTTAGCACACTCGGAAGTATTCACAGCACTGACCTTTTGGAAACTTCAGAGCAGAAATCATATTTGTGTCTACAGATGACATGCAGGATTCACCAAGTATTAAAAAAAGCTAGGTAAGAGTTACAGTTATGTCTACCTAAGATCTGGATGACATCTGTGTGTTAAAGAGTCACTTAGAATACTAGAAGTTATACCATGACAATACAACGAAAACTTGGAAAGACATATGCCATACGAAGATAAACTACTCTTGTCCTCTATATATGCGATATATCAGAAAAGATTAAAGAGTCATCTTCAATTATTATTTAAGTCACACTACTTACCTACTCTTCTCCCTACAGCTGCAATACTTCCATTCATTCCAAGCCCATGCGCAGACTAAAAAGAAAAAAATTTCCACAAGGGAATTACTAGCAGATGGAAATGAAATGAGAAGTTAGGTAGTCTGGTATCAGCTTATCTGAAATCAATGTTTCATCAATCAACATACCTACAAAGAGTCCAAAATTACTTCTGTACACAAAATTAGAATTCTGCAGTATAAAGCCTTACTTAAAAGGTCTATTTAATAGTCTTCCCATACTTCACAACACACTAAAACAAGAAAGTACATTAGAGATCTGAAGGTAGGCATGTACAGTGCCAGTCACAGTGCAAACTTTGGCATAAATGACAATTAGCAAGCAGCAGGAGATGTCAGATGACACTTCAAACACAGACACTCATAATTCTATCATTATGGTAACTAATGATTTTAGTTGTGAACTGAACAACCACTTCAGTATTTATGAAAAATTACTTCTAGGACCTGTTCAGATAAACAGGCAGTTAGAATACCAGCAGGAATTCAGAAAACAGTTTAAGATCTATCAGAGATTTAAGTACACCTCCCCCTTCCCATCTTCCTTCCCTGAAAAGATACAGACACATGCACTGAAAGTAGAGTTTTCGTAACACCAGTACCAGAAAAGACAGAAAAGCTTCAAATTCTTTGGAAGCTTAAGTACTCACTAGAATATATTCAGCAGCTTCATTTGGAGGAGTAGCTTTCCTAAAGCTTTCTTCCTGACAATGCTGCAGGTTTGCAGGTAATGCAATACCAGAAGTCCAAAACCTGCCTGTCCCACAGGAACTCTGTATACTTTCCCTGTTTGTGCTTCGAGCCAGTGAAGCCAGAAATCCTAAGTTAGTTACAGAACTCACAGCTTCTCTGGATGCCTTGTCAGCCACATCTGTGAGGTCCCTAGCCTCTGCTTTAGAAACTACGTCAGGTCTTTTGCCAAGTGACTCTACTTTCATGCTACAAAATCTAGCAGTCCTAGAAAAAGAGGAGTCTGCTAAACTGCGGACTTCCAATGATCGAAGCATGTTTGGGGAGGCTGTAGATCTCAAGTTACCAGCCTCAAAGCATTTGGGTTGTGCTTGCGGTTTCAGAGAACTGTGACATGCCATTTGTGCTGAATACCGAAGAGGTGACAAAAGCAGATTTTTTTGAGGACTTAATTCATGAGTATGGAGAAGACCAGACCCCACTGCTGTAGTGCTCAGCACTTTGCTAATAGGTTTTCTATGCTGCTCTACAACCTTAGATTCTTCATCTCCATCAGGCAGTTCAAGTTCTTGGTTCACCTTTCCTATGTCATATATCTCACTACACTGTTCAGTGGTGCTTTCTTCTGTTAACAAAGCAAAAGTATCTGTTTCAGGTAGAAGTTTTTCTTCTGTTTCATATAGTTCTATATTTGTGAGATTCGGAAACAAAACAGCATCCTCTTCACTTGCTGAGGTCACATTTTCAGATGCTTTTTCTGAATTTTCACACGGAGATGAAACAGGGGTCAAAATACTATTAGTAGGTAGCTTTGCATTTTCTAGTTCAACACGAGATATTTTTGGTGGTAACCTGATGCTACTAAGTGACTGTGACCATGAGTTGCTCTGCCAGGTGTCATCTTCCTTAAGAAAGTCATTAGCTGCAGATGGCATCGTTCTACCAGCAGTGGCCAAAGTAGCCAATGCTGAAAGTGCATTTTGGGAAGACTCTGAGTGATATGAATTCCCAGGAGGAGGTAGGCAGGACTGTCCAATATGGGGGAGCACTCTTAAAAAACGGTGACGAGCAGCAGCCACTGAGCCACTAGATGGTCGAGGAGCCACTGGAGGACGAGATTTCACCTTGACAGTTTTCTTAGGCTATTAAATAAATAAAACAAAAAACATATACAACAATTAGTATTTTAATTATGGTTGCATTTAAAGATCACATTGCCAGGAATTCAGACACTGTAAGGCCAGAAAAGACTAAATCATTCTTTGTACTCTGTTATCTGCTGCTAGTCCTCAAAACCACACCCCAACATCTGAGTAACAAAAATCAAAATATTACAATCAGAAAAGTCTTCTTCTGATTAAAAAAAATCAGATATAGGCGACCACACATCAACAGAATAGAAAGGGAAGCCATAACGCCAAAGTTACCCAGCAGAGCTTAGGGTCTCAAACAAAATGAACAATGAAAGAAATCCTCTTCATTTTAGATCTAGTTAACCTAGAGAGACATGAACACCAATGTAATGCTTTATCTTCTAGGTAATCTCATTCTCCTGTTTAACTTTATAGGCTTTTCCGTTACAGCATTTTTAATGAAGCTTCATTTAAGAGAAACACTGATTTTTACCACAGAACTACTGCAAAACAACATTAAAGTACTGGAAGAAAAAAAAGCAAATAAGGAAAAAAAAAAAAACACAACACCCAAACCAAAACATCAATCAACCAAAAAACAAACAAAAAAAACCACCACAAAAACACACAGACACAAAAAAACACCATCCCAAAAATCCCATATACCCACAGGAAAACCCACCCAACACATATAAATCAGGACCACTAGTGAATTGTTGTGAATTGTTTGAATGAGGACAGGTAGATCCAAGTAAGACCAATGCTGCACAGCACAACATTTATACAACAGCATTTACTTAAACAACAGGTAAAGAATCATCTACCCTTGATCCTTCACTTCCCAAGACAGCAAAATATCTGATCTGCTTTTTAGAAAACCAGCACCAGGAAAGTGCAAGCCATTTTACAGTAAGAAAATTTAAATCACAACTTCACCTTTTTACTCAGATTCATGTTCTCCATCTTTGCCTTCAGCAGTTTCATTTTATTCATAGTAATTGAATTCTCAATAATCTGTTGGCCAGAAGGTGATGCCTCTGTCTCATCTTCATCATCCGCATATAAGTTATAAATTGAACCACCACTGAAAATAAAATAAAGTTTGTGTTCATCCTCTCATCACATAATTATGTTTTCAGTGAAGTAATATTCTCACAACTAGAGTCATATCTGCAGTTGATCTGTTGACAAAGCATTATGTAAAGCTGTTTGCAAAGACATTTCAAATCTATTTAGTTTAGCATATAAGCATTCCTTGTAAGATGCTCACACAAAGTGATGATGCTGAAATCAGAACACAGCCACGCTTCCGGGAAGTTGTTATACCATATACAGTTGGTTCACACTCACTATATATTTTTCCCCACAGAAGGGATATCCAGTTCCACAAATGTCTCCTGAAGGTATGGCCAAAGCTGTTAACTGTGTGACTCAGACAATAAGCTGATCAGTTTTCCAATTAACCAGACACTGGCATGGAAGCAAAGTCCAAATTTCTATCCATCCTGAGGGGTGTTCTCACCATAAGTGGAAATGGAGGGGTCACCCATGTGGATGTGATATTCTACTTCTGCTTTTCAAAATAAAAAAATAAAAAAAAAAAAAAGATCAGTTTAGGTTTCCAAAGTCTCATACTTGGGGGGGGGGGAGGAGAAAGAAACAAACCAAAACAAGCAAACAAAAAAAAAACCACCCCCAAAAAGACAAAACACCACCAAAAAAAACCCAAACCTACCCAACTTTTTTTTTTTCCTCCACTAATTAGAGCTGTCATCTTACCTGATTCACGTAGCAAAATTCTAAAGGCAGCACAACTTCAGGAGACAGATACTTAAGAGCAAGATGGCAGCAAATTCAAAGCAGGAGTTAGCAGATTAGTCCAGTCATTTCTTATCAAAAACTGAATAGCTCCATATGGGGACAGCAAGCTTGGTAAAAGACTCAACACTAAAGAATCATGTCAGAATTTTAATTTTTGCAAAGACTTAAGTCACCAACTGAAAACAATTCTTGGAACCTATTTTTGTTCAAGGTAAGGATAGAGAGAAAAGTGATGCATTGCACACGTTTGGCTGGTTTTTTGCTTTATTGGTTGTTTTTTGGGAATGGGTTTTTGTTTGTTTGGTTTTAATGCAAAAAGAATTGTTATCCTTTTTCTTGCATTTGCTGGCTAAATAGCAACCCCCAAAAAAACACATACAATAAAAAAAAAAAAGCCCTGAAGAGTAACGGAAGGATTTTTTTGCTTTGATTCTAAAACTATAAAGATGGACATGAAGCTTTGCTCTTGATCATACTTTTAGCCCATTTTCCAATGAGTATACTTCAAATCTACTTTATCGATAGGTGTCAACATTTCTGAGATCTTGCTTGTAAATATATGCCTCAAAAATGATCAGTAGCTTGCTGAAACCTTTCGACATCAGTGCTTGCCAGTCCCCTACCACAACTTCAACAGTTTTCTTTTAATCCAGAGACAATAATCATTGTATTTACACCTTGCCAATTTTGAACCCTTAACCACAGATGAAATGAAATGATCTGGAGAACTATAAAACAAAATCCAAACCAGTGTCTCATTTCTAAATTGCAGCCATTAAGTTCTGCTCCACACATAAGCAATATGAGAAAAGCTGATAAATAAGTGTCTCAAAACTCTCAGTCACCAGTATATGCACACATATAAACATATTTTACTGTCAGTGTGTAAAGTGCTACTATTCAGAGTGATTCACAGCCTTCCTCTATAAAGAGAAAACGAAAAGGTCTGATGTGCTTCCATTCTCTCCTCTGTTACTGTTTCCATTTCTCACATAGTCTGCCCAGCCATAAAAAATAAAAAAAAAAAAAACAACAGAATTTCTCCCCCACCCAATCAGTGTCTACCTTAGTAGAAAAGCTAATAAATGAACACCCATAGAAAGCACTGAACAACTGAAGCTGAATGTTTTCAACTCAAGTTGGCTTCTAACCTAACTGGATAATTTAACCAGTGACAGCACATTTCTTAAGTATAATGCATCTATCTGACTTTTATACATGCTCTTGTGCTTTGAAAAGCTTACCAAGATGCCTTATAAGAGCTAAAGAATGTGGTTTATTCCTCTGGTTTGCTACCTTTATCCAATCTCAAGCAAATAAATTACTATTTAATTTATACACTAGGATTATCTAGTTGAAAACTACTAAGAGTTTCAAACAATTGTCCATGGTAGTTTTAAATGGAGCCTGGGGACAGAGGAAAAACAAAACCACCTCTCACACACAAGAATTTGAACATGTAGGCAGATACCAGAGTGTCCATTATACAAGGAAAAAAAAATAAAATAATAATAAAAAAAAAAAAAAAAAATCGAAGTTCAAACTCCTTCTGAGAATTCCTTGCATCAATTCACAGTATAGCATCCACAGTTCTAGCTCTTTGGATGTTCATTTGCAGTTAAAGGTAAAAGGGAACAATTTGGCAGTAGGCAGAGTATCAGTGAGTACAGGAATTACACCTGTCTGCTCCTCTTTTCAGAAGTTTATTTAGCCCAGTGCAGCAGCAAGGTCCTCAGCTCTTGTTGGTGATGGTGGCTTTTACCTATTTCAAATATACACACAACATAGGAAGTGGCTATTTACTGAAAATGAGTGCAAGACTTGAAAGATGATCACAAATCTAAAATACTTGTGTATTTCCTCCTCTTATTATTTTTATATAATAATATTATTTCAGAACATTAACGAAGTAAACACCAGCAAAACAAAAAACCCACCAACACACCCCCAGTTTCTCCAAACCTTCAGACAAACCCTCTCAGGATTTTTCACTGCCAAGCTACTATCTTCCTAACTAATCATTTGGTGAAGTCACATCCATATGAGAAAGTTTACACTGTGAACAGAAGAATGTTTATAAACTAAACAAATGCCTTAAGATGGAAGAAAAATACATTTATTGCTGAATTGACTCTCCTGTGAATTGCTCCCTTTAAGAAAGGGCTGGAATGCTGAGAATTGCCATAAGCACAAGGTCAGCTTTATCGCACTCTATTGACACACACGGTGATAGATCACTGTCAGCATGGCCGCTGACCACAAGGTACTACTGTGTTGCTAGGCTTTCCAGTTACAGCATTTTAGGACACATTTCTTGCAGTATTTCAGATACTTTTTTGATAAAGTCAACAAACAGAGCTAAAAATCATACAGCATCCCGCTTTTGAAAAATAATATAGAGATTAAAACCAACTTTACCCCAAAGACTCAGATAATGGTGTTAAAGTGCCATCTCCCCGGTCTACCACACGGAAGAAATTCAACTGATCTCCTTCTCGATATACTAAGAAGGTAACTTGTTTGTTGGATGCCCCTTTCTCCCAGATCTCATCTCTAGTGGGATCCATGTATTCAGCCATTTCCCTGATAGGGTCTTCCACAGAAACTATCAAGAGAAGGAAAAAAAAAAAACAACCCAGAGTAAAACCAGATTATTATTATTATTGTTTTGATCACCTTTAAGAGCTCAGCTCAGTTTACAATGGGAATTCCCAATTTAGAAGAGACGCTGAGGTTTTTTTTTCCCATGTGAAAAATTATCAAGGGGATTTCTCCATTTTCATTTCTGTATAGATGATACACAGGTTTATCACTGGACTAAACCAATGCCTGATTCTTAATAATCAAGATTTTAAAAAGTATATGTATAATTACATTACAGTATATTTTTTCTGCAGGTAAAGAATTGCTGATTTTAAAACTTAATGATTCTATACATATAAACATACTTGTTAAACTAAGGGCAAACAAAATGAAAAGGATGGTGCACTTGGTATGTTAAAGATGATGAAAAAAAAACGCCACCAAAAAAAGACTCTATTTTTGTTAAGTACTTTCCAAATGATTTGGAACTGAAGTCTGCTCATCTAGAATGCTTCGCTAAGAAAAGCTGTTTCTGGTTACAAGATGTTGCATGAAACTATTTTGAACTTGGTTAGCACTCACCTCTTCTAGTGTTAATAGGTCCACCTCGCATAGCCAGAACTAATTTCAGAGTGCAGCCTTCCGAAATGCTGAAAATAACGAATAAAATTTTGTAGCATCATGATTACTTATGCCAATAATTATTTAGAAACATTAACTGTCATGTATTCTGTACTTACTTATAATCATTCAAACAATAGTCATCCCTCAGTTCTGTATTATTCCAAATTAAGTGCTGCTGAGAGACAGGAATACCTAAAAAAAACCCCAAAAGATTATTAAAATTCAAGCTTAATGGGAGTTCTGCTTTTTGAAGAATGAAGAACATGAGGTAATGAAAGAGAGGTGAGAAAGTGACTTACAGGGGAAAGACAAGAGGAAGCAGGACAAGAACAGGTGCATGAGCAGCCTTTAGTCATGATATCCAACCTTCCAAACAGCTATTAAGAACAATAGCTGTTGTTCTTTGAAAGTCAAAGTTAAGATCATCAGCAGGCTTGTGTTCACACTGAGTTCAATCTTTTGGCTCAACAAGGGGTCTGTAAAAGTATGCAACTGCTTCAGGCTTATTGAATACTACTTCTTTTACAGTCTTTGGGTGAGTTGTTTTTTTTCTGTTGTCTGTACCTCAGAGCTTTATGTCTACTGACAGGATAAAACTTCTAATTATAGAACTGCTGAATAATTTAATTATAAATAAAAAATATTCAGACTGATATTCTATATTACAGTCAAGACAAGGTTGCATTAAGGCAGCTCTACTACAGTGGTGACAACTCTAAATGTTTTTTTTATCATCGCTTGGTTTGGAAACAGAAGGTTCACATGTACACTATAGTACCACAGCAAGTAGTCAAACTTTGTACTACAAACACTTTTATTTTGCTGTGGGTGTTCTTTCAGGCCATCAGAACATTTTATTACTCATATACAGTATTATTATTTTTCAACTCAAGTTCTGGGACAGATCTGGCTATTTTTTGTTAATGGGAAGTAAGCATTATGAGTATTTCCTTATTAAAAATCCATATTCTACACAACAATTAACTTTGTTTCTTCATAGTCAACTAATTTAGATATATACGTAACACACAAATACGCATAAGCCATTACAACCCAAGGTCTTCACACATTTTTACTAGAATGCTACCACTTTCCAAATTTGGATGCGAATACAATAGGAAAAGATGAGACATCTCAGATCACACGCAGAAAAAAAAATTCTTCCCTTCAGCATCAAAAAGAAGTACTGTTATTCAATTTGTCCAGTGAAGTCCAAGTAATTAAGATCTCACTGTGCATTCCTGACAAACTGTAATTAAAATCAAAGCCTAGAGAAGCCAGAACTACTTTTTCAAAAGGGTCTAAGCACTACTCACAGCCTAAGAAGCAAAAGCTATAAATATATTTTCCAAAAGGTTACATTAAAATAACCTTATCTTGTACTTTTATTTACTGCATGTTCAGGCATTCAAAAGGATATACAAGTAGCAATGCTATACAGTAGGACTTCCCAAAATACATCTGGCAAGAGAATACAAAGATCAGACTCTTCCAGGTGGTTTTCAAACATACCTCAGCTCCCCAAAGCTTGCAAGAGCACTTAGCAAGCTGTGGCAAAAGGTCAGTTAAGTAGCCTCTTCCTAACTGGAGGAAAGGCACAAAGCTACCAACACCCATCACTAACAAGGAAGAAAAGGGGAAAGTCCGAACAGATTCAACAGGCAAGTAGGAGACATGTTATGTGGACATCCTTCTGCAGAAGAAGGAGTGCATTTTGGAGGAACTGTCATTGTTATTTAAGTTTTAGAGAAGATGACAATTTCCTTTTCTCACCACAGCTCACATCATCTTCTCTTTTATGAACAACCAATGCAACTTTACTTCAGTTGGACAGCATTTAACATGAAACTTGTATCCTCTGAAGTCCACAAGACATTTATGAGAGGAATATGTTCATATAGTGGACTAACATAAGTGCTACTACAGTGCCAGCTATTTAGTAACTGGTTTTCGGTTATGATTCAAGCCTGCAGCGTAAGCAAAACAAGAACAAGCTGGCAACAGCCAGCAAGCCTACAGTGAAGTTGTTTTCTGTGTTGTTTTGCAGTCTTGTGATTACAGTCATTACTGTCTGCATTTGTTATGGTTTCAGCAGCCTCCAAGGAGCAATTTTCAATTACTTTGATAAATCAAGAGAGCACTTGTTAAAAAGACTGGCTTGCAACTGGCTGTACTACAGTGAAACATGGTTTTGTTCGTTTAACAATGACAATGTATTTTTGATTAAATGAACAGATGAAAAGACTACTCTGCTTTAATGAAAAACAGTGAAGTCTTTATTACTAATTCCCTTTTATGCTGCTTTCTAAGAATTCTATATACACAGAGGAAATGCCATGTGCTTTATAGGTTCAGGTGCAGGAAAATATGATCAGCTGTCCCTTTTCTGGATCATAGTAAGGCTTTCTGGAGAAAAGATTTGTGCGTGGGATCAGCATGTAAAACTGGCAAAAATAGTAACTGCAAGACCCTATCCGCTCTCCCTAAGCAACACATGACTGTATCACCAGCCTACTCTAGATCAGTTCCGAGAAGAGAGGTAAGTGAGTAATAACCTACATCTCAGTGCTCAAATGCACTTGGCCTAGACAGGTGACTACAGAAGAATCTGCAGGCTTCTGGTGATGCATTTGCCTGCCCTTTACCTGTCTGCCCCCATCCCCTGGGCTGCTCCAGTATCTCAGGAATTTCCATCAGGCCTTGGCCTTTGTGTAATGAGATGAACAGTGAAATGTCCCTTGACCATACCAGGAACTCTTGCATGGCTAAGGGGTGAAGCACTGATCACATTAGGGACTTCTGTTCCCTGGCAAAAGTAGGAAAGGAATGTGGAGATAAAGTCAGTCAACCCCTGACAGCCTTGGAACACTCCTTCCTGTGATGTGGCCTGAATAGAACAATACCAATGTTACTGGTGGTTTGAGAAATTTCTAGTAATTACCAACTCAGATTTTGGTCAGGATGGAAATTTACTAATGACTAAAGAAAATCATCTTGTAATCCTATAAACAGTGGTCTCTAGTGAGACCCTTTGAGCACTCCTGGACCACAGCAGGCTGCAACCAGCATCTCCCTCTGTGTTCGATGCCCCTCAGAGTTTCCAGACTCTAAAGTTTGTGATAACTGGAGGACCACCACCAAAAGACAGGACCTGAGCTGAAGTCTCCCCACCCCCTGAGAAATGCTAAGACATTAGGAATGTTTTAGTCAACTCAAGGGGAATTTTTAGAAGCTATGCCTTTATATGTCTTCATGTATGTGTAGGTTTTATATAGACTATATATGCTTTATAGATTTTTTAATAGATTGCTATAACAAGTGTAGTAAATACTATTGACTTACTTTATAAGATCCACCTTAAAAATGCAAACTACTGGTAGGTGAAAGCTGTGTAAAAATTCCCTCTGTGGTGAATTGGTA
This sequence comes from Pezoporus occidentalis, assembly GCF_034315485.1. Lineage (NCBI taxonomy): Eukaryota > Metazoa > Chordata > Aves > Psittaciformes > Psittacidae > Pezoporus > Pezoporus occidentalis. The sequence continues at coordinate 1,357,575 of NW_026916347.1, forward strand.
CAATTGTAACCCTTGTAACCCTTTAGGTACTGACCAAGTCTGAGACTAAAACTAGACTTATCCACACCTAGGCTCCTTTGGGAACAAGGGGGTCTATTCTGAAGCTTGTGACTCAACAGGAGGGTCTCCCTTACCCTTTTGCGTCTTGTCTTCAGTCTCTGTACCATTCATCTTTAGCTAGATTTTCCTTTGTATGTTTCATCCATGTAATAAGTAACAGTGAACCTTCCCATTAAATTTTGTTAAGTTGTACTTTTATTAACTCACTATAAAACTATTCTTTGCTAATACCTTTGATGGTCATTCTTTGAGCTACCTTAAACTCCTCTTCATGCAAGTCTGTCTCCTGAAGTGGCTGCAGATGCACTGACAATCTGACCTACTAAAATGGGGGGAGGAAAGAAGTAAGTACTCTGTCCTATCTCTGAATCAGCCTATCAGATACATTCTTAAGCTTCACTCCTTTACTCTTCTTTCTGGCACGCTAAGCCAGCTCACCAGAGAAACTGATGTAGTCAGGTCGGACCCAGAAACAAATGACCAAACCTGTAGATTTCAGAATAAACTTGATTTTATGTTGTGTATAGAAGGTTACTGTGTTTAAAAACACCACAGACATTTAGAAGCCAAAGTTCAAACATTTTACTTACCTTTGATCCAATGTTCAAATTGCTGGAAAATTCCTTATTTGTTCTTGCTTGCAGAGAGGCTGGTGTGACAAGTCTTATTTTCCCCCCACAAGAGAGTGGGGGGAAGAAGTGCAAAGGTTCACAACTTACAGCAGCAAGGCTGTTTTCGCAACTCTTAAGCCTCCCATCTTTCATTTGCACAATAGTAAGCTACATTAGTGTACATGGTGATCAGTGCTGACCTATTCTTTATTCTAGGCATTGACAGAGGAGACTAACAGCAAGTCACCATTAACTGAATACAGGCCCAACTTCCTGGCAAATGTGACCTTCCAAAAGCTGCTCTAACCATCTGATCTGGGCACAAGCTTGCATTTGCAGGAATGTTTTCCCAGCTCAGACAAGGCATAAGCCTAAAGAAGCTTCATGAACTTCTTCTAGTCTTTATCAGCACAGTAAACAGGCAAATAACTAAGCAAACAAGAGACACAGAGGAAAAGTAGTAGACAGAAGAAAAGCAAGTTTTTTGAAAACTTGTTACCCTTATGCAATCCATTTACTCCAATCCTGACAGAAACATAACTATTTTCTCTAACATTAGTAGTAATAAATATAATACATACTCTGAATTCACAGAATTTAGAAAGAAATTACAACATCCAGAAGAAATCTGTTTGATATTCATCCACTTCCTTTGCTTCAGGTGAAGCTGCTGTACATAAGCAGCAAAATAATGACAGGAAAAAGACCAAAGCATCAACTGTCATGATGACTTAAGAGTACACACACAGAAAACAAAAACGCTGTTGCATCTGTTGTTCCCTGCTGAACACAAGCATTCCAAATTAAGATGTACTTTAAAAGCTAGTTGTTTTTCCCCTTTACAATAATACAAGAACAAGAGAACATCTAAGTTTTCATCTAAAAAGGTAGATGTTTCCATATATGCAGATCACAAAACTCAGTTGCAAGCAGTCACTGAACAAATCATGACCAAGTTGTTTCTTCTTATTTTAAAACTAGCTACGTAAATGAAGGCCTTAACCCTCCAGCTGCAGAATGCAAATTAATTCCCACAAAATAATACCACTATCACCAAATCCCAACCCCTGCTACCCCCCTTGAGATTCGATCCTATCTTACTGAACACACACATTTACAGGTACTATCTATGGTTCTGTAACAGATGAAAGAATTAGCCACTCCAGGAATACACTATCTGAATGTTCTTTCTATAAAATTCAATATAATATTCCAAATAAGGAATACTAAACTTTGCCCAGCAGCTACAAAGACTTGTGCAATAAAGGTAGCAAGAAGATACCTTCCAGCAAAAAAAGGCAAAAAGCTATTTCCTCTTTCATTGAAGTCCTGCTATTTTTAAGTACCATTCATGTGTTAAAGCTCAGTCTTTCATGTCACCTTGAAACTCAGGTATCACCTTATCCATGTCCTGCTCATTTATGTCCATCCAACACATGATCCTGCTTTCAAATACAAATAATCAAATGAAACCAATGAAGCAGGTAACACTGCTGCCCACACTATGCTGTACTGCTGACTGTATGCATTCTAGCTTTTATGCCACCAGCAGAGACAAAGGAAGCTATTTCTTCTCAGTGTACCATTTTAAAAAGCTCACTGGGTGAATCTGAGACAAGGAACAATTCACCCTAAGTGGCTCCAAAGTCAACATTGTAACAAATCTAAATACCAAGTGGTTATTTTGCCTGGAACATATTTGAGGATAAATACCTGGACCAGATAGAAACACATGTCAGATCTGCTTTAACTTCAATTTACAAGTAGAGTTTAGAGTTGCACTGAAATTTCAGATGCCTTAGAACCCATTAATAAATTTTTACCCATATTCTTTACCGACTTAAAACCAACTGGAAACTGAAAGCTGGAGATATGGAGCTCTTCCTTAGTAAGGCACCAATGTCTACTACAGCTGTCTAAACAAGCCCTTCCCATATTAGATCATTAAACAGGCACCAAGAATGACAAGTATACAAAATTCCTAACATGCCATCCATATTATCCTTTCTTACTACAGTGCAGTCTACAGCTATTGATTTTCAAGTTGTTGACAAAGATCAGTTTTCTTGATTTAGTTTTATTATTAGACTTTTACAACTAGATGTATTGGTGACATTTGAAAAAAATTATTAACTTCTGAGACAACTCTAGATTTCATTCTTGGAGATACCAAGTCTTAATTTTCCCCAAACTTGTCCTTTTATATGCTTATATACCATTATCCTTACACTCAAATGAATCTACAGAGACAATACATATACTAGGTACCCTATACAGTCTCCCAGCAGTGCAGGAAGCATTCTTCAGCCAGAAGTGCAGCTTAAATGCACCTCTTTGTTCACACGCCATGAAAGTTAACACTATACAATAAAAAAAAAGTTAAAAACAGCAGCAGAAAAAGAAACAAATGTAAGCTTCTTACTTCCCATACTAAATCACAACAGTAAAATTACTTTAGGATTTTTGCTTTAGCTGGGTGATTCATTGCTTGCACTTGTGCACTGTAACAGGAACTCCATCAATTAGAAGTGGTTCATTATTTTTTACATGCAGTATCAACCCCAAATGCAACATAAAATTAATTTGTCACTGTGTATCTGTCCCCTCCACGCACAGTTGATCGATCTGTCTTCACTCTGCCTCAAATCATATTAATCAGGACACTGCAGGTATTTTAAACTGTGTTCTGGAGTACCAAGGAATTTCAACTGACTTCTAATAACAGTTCAATAGTAAACACCAGTGAAGTCTTATTTTCCATATTTTAATGAAATTTACTTACTAAAGTCCATATAGCAGGCACCTAAGATACTACCTTATCCTATCAGCTACAACATGAGAACAAAATTCTCAATAAGTAATATTATAATTTCATTACTTAGCTGTTCTTCTTATGAGAAACTAGTAAGAAACTAGGATACTTTTTGTAAGCTAGGCACACCCAGCCTACAATAAGCTATAGGTATAATTCAGGATGTCTATTGGCAATCTCCTATTTCAGAGTAAATTAAAATTCCTCTTCCTCACATCTCCTACTGTCTTTTCATTCATCCTTTAACACTTACTTCATCTATACTGTCCAGATAGCCTTCCTTCTCCTATATTCTACTGCCTAAGCTCCCTTTTAATTCACTCTTAGCATTCTATCATGTATCTGCTTGCATCTCTCCTACGCCTATATTCAGTCACGAAGAAAATACCTTTCCTTTTCTTGTTTCACCTCTAGCCTCCAGGAGCATCTCAACAAGTTCTCAGACTTGTGATTAATTATGGCCCTGTCCACAGGAAACAAAAGCGTATCTACATAGCTGCGCTAATGGAGCTACAATGATGTAAACTCTAGTTATCTGCATGGTGGAGCTTTTACTATGTGACCTTACTAGCAAAAAGTCATCCCTATTGTTGAATGCTTTTGTGTTTTAATACTCGTCAGCTACATTTTTTTTCCATCCATTAGCACAGATTTCCATAATAGGAGGACAGTACCTTAGATTCAAGTCTAAAGCATCGCATTACATCTCCCAGAGGGTGGGTTCCACACAGACAGAAGAATGAAAAAAGTGTTCGGGTATACTGGGGAAAGAGAGGATCCCTTTTCTTAAAAATCAGCAACTCTGGTACCCTCAGCTTGTGTAGCTACAGAGTTCTTTAACTCCTCCAAAGTGACAAAAAGGATACAGTGATTCAAAGTAGCTGAAGTATTTAAACTCGTGTTTTAAACAGCATTCTTTCATGCAGGATCATCCTCACTGTAGAGGGAAAGAGGTGAGAGAGGACTAAGCTACATCTTTTCTCCTCCATTAGCACGACTGGACTCATAACTTAAAGGAGGTTTTCACTTTGCAAGCTGTGCCAAGTTCATCACGTTCAGCCAAATCATTGTTCAACCAGACTTTTACCAGAAAAAGATCATTTACCTAAACAAAATTCTAACTTCAAGCCACCTTTGCATCTGTCTGCACTACAGCTGCTCTTGTGACTGCAGTATCATAAACCATAAACTAGCTAACCTAAGAAGCAACCAGAGCACCTATGTTTAAAGTGTGCTTGACAGCTGCAATACAGACATACTGCAACACTCAAGTTTATACCCTTGCTAGTTAACAAGTTATACCAGAGAATATTTTCAACACCAAAAATGCTATATCCCATATAATATCACAGTTAATGATTTAACACAGACTTCTAAAGATTTACCTTATTAAATAAACCAAAACCAAAACACAACAACAAAAGGAGGGCAAAAATATCAATTCCAGCGAAGTCCAAGCTGTGAAATGACAGGAAAAGGAAAAAGCAGAAAAACCCCTCAATTCCAATTAATCCCAAGCCGTAAACCAAGTGCCTACTTTATATACATAATACCGAACAAGTCATTAATCCAATCTGAATAGCAATTATAATTTTTAAAACAAGACTTTCTCTAAAGTGATAAAGTTTATAATGAAATGAGAGAACAGTACCTTCCAGTCTTTGAATTTTAGCTTTCACAGAAATAACCGTTTCAAAGGGGGAAACTCGCAGTTCAAAGCATGTTCCTGTAAGTGTTTCAATGAAGAGCTCCATAGTTTCATAAAAAGGAAGCTTGTAGTGAAACGGTCCCATATTATCTTCATTGAAAAAAGGAGGCTTTTTCTTGTTGGCCATTACAAAGGATTTACAATTTTCTTGTAAGGAGATCTGTCAGAAAACTACATTCCACTTCCAGCCAAGTCAGCTTTGAGGACGGGTGTGGTGCATCGCTGTTCATTTCTAGGATTTCTCACCTATAAAGCAAACAAGCATAGCGCTAACAACATCTGCATGTGGCTGTTGAAGAGAATTTCAATTTATTCTTGATGAACAATGGAACAGCTATTAAGAAGCAGTAAATTACTATGTAGGTTGTACAACAGATTACCACAAGCGGTATTAGTATATTGTAGGTTTAGGACTCTGGTTTCAGTCAGCATTCCAGGTCCTACCTCCTACCTTTCTTATTTTTACTGTTTTCACAAACGACCTACATTAACGCCCAAAAACAACACGAGCTGAGCCCTCAACAGGATCAGACCTGGGGAAAAAACTCCAGGAAGACATAAATACGGGGACTCGTCCGGGCTCGGGGAGGGCAACAGAACAGAGCACCTTTTCCCCCTCGGCCGCTCCATGCTGCCCCCGGCCCAGTCCAGCGCTGTACCGGGAGGCAGGCCGGACTCAGGCCAGCAGAGCCGAGCACCCGCAAACAAAGGAGCGAGAGCAGCTGCCCACCCTCCCTCCCACCCCCCGCAGCCGCCGCCGCCGCCGAGCCTCGGGGCAGCCTCACACCCCGGGTAGTACGCGCGCCCCACTGCAAGGGCCAGCCGTGCCCCAGCCCACCCCCAGAAGAATCCACCCACCTTCCCTCCAGGGACGCGCTTACCACCGGCGGGGACGCGGGAGGGGTTAGCGCACTGCCCCTCACCTCGGGTCGCAGGGACCCCGAGGCAGCAGCACTCCCGGGGGCTGCAGAGCCGGTCCGCGATGGGAGGAGAGAGGGAGGGGTCTCATCTCACCTGCCGCCGCTGGGCCCGCTCGGGGGGGAGACACAGCTTCTCTCCCCTCGTGCAGCGCCGCCCGCCGCGCCTCACAGGAGCTCTGCAGCCCCGGCGGGACTCATGCAGCCAGAGGAGCTGTGGGGTAATGGACTAGGACCCAGGAGCCGCCCGCACCGCCGCCACTCGCTCCCCGGCAGCCCCCGCGCCTACCTCTCCCTCATGACATCCCCCCCGGGCAGCCTCCTACGGGCCAATGCGACGCCCGTTCTCATGCGGGTCTCCCAATCAGCTCCCTGGAGGGGCGGTGCTTCGGGAGCCGCCGGGGGCGGGCGTCCGCCGGGCCGGGCGCGCTGCTGTCGCTTGTTGCGGTCGTTAGGACGCGGGCAGGCAGAGCGTGCGCGGAGAAGGACCCGGATGCAACTCCCCGGCCGCTAACTGCGGCCACGTGACGGAAGGCCGCGGTGGCTCTTGGGACGCGTAGTCTAGCGAGGGCTAAGGGGGTCAGCGCCTCGTCCCGGACCTACCGCTACATTTGCTCAAGGAGAACGGTCAAAAACAGCGTTTATACCTCAAACTGAACCCGAGAGGCGTCCAGGGAACGCTAACGCCTACCAGCGCAGCACTGGGCCCAGTCGAAGCACAAGTGGGATGACACCCAGCCACTGCAGGCCTTTCCCCTATCCTGAGCCAGGGCTGGCTGGAGGTAAGCGCAGCTCTCGGACACCGTTACTCAAGGTCAGCGCACGACTCTGCGCTTGCTTCAATGTCAGTCAGTCAGGCTGGTCTCCAGGCGTAGCTCTTCCCTCAGCCCATCAATCTTCCTGTGAAACACTAGACAAAACAAGCTTACCTTATTAGGATGTGCTAATTACATTAAGCAGTTTACTTTCGGCTTAGGTTTTAAATAATGCAAGACCTGCCCTGGGCCTGAAACAAAACACCTAGAGTCAGTTAAAACAAACAGAACAAATACTGTGTTTTACTGCATGCAAGTAGCAGGTACAGAACCCTCAAAGTCCCTGGGCAAGTCCTGGGTACTGTAAGACTGGACCTCCAGCTCTGCCCTTCCTAGGAAATGCAGTTATGGTTTATCAAACTTGGGAAGGAGACAAACCAAGCCAAAACTCAGTTTAAAAAGCCACCACTCAGACCAAGCTCTCCCAAAAGCAAAGGACTTAGATCAGGATTCACAGTCTGTTACAAGGAGTTAATTGAGGACCACTCCATTTTAATAGGGGGAAGAGACTCTCCCTGTGCCAGTTTTTATCTATGTCACAGTGCAACTTTCTATCACGAAGTTTTCTCTACTGAGGTTCCATATTAAAGTTTAAGAAACATTTTACGGCAGGTTTGGTTTTTTTTCCTTCTACTCCAACAGTTTTTGGCCTCCAGGGTTCTTGGCTTATGAAGAGCACTCTCTGTAATGCTAATAGAAGTTATTAATGTGAAGGGCCAATAAGAAAGAAGGATGCAGAAAAGAAATAGAAGGATTCACCATCTTTTTCCTCTTTCTCCCAGTATGTCTTTGAAGCCCTTCTAAGCACAAGAGAAAGGAGTAAAGCAGCAGTCCAAATCATGTTATGTGGCATTTGCAGCAGATGTAATGCCTATAAATAAAGTGCAAGTGCTCATACTGTAGATACCCATTTGCAAATAGCTCCTACATTCTTTTCCAATCTGCTACTCCCAATTTAGCCCCCATTTAACATGAATCACTGCCAGGCCCACCTATGACTCAAATCAATACACAGTGTTTCTCCTTTATTCCTTCCAACCTTTCATTCTGCTTTACCCTCATGAGTGCTAGATGCTTCAGCTGCACTGTTCACTGTGCCTGATAAAGTAAATCCAATCTGAGAAACAAGAGACTGAAGCAGATGTCTCAAGAAAAAGGGCTTCAGTGAAAGTGCGAATTTCTCTCGAAGTCCTCTGAGCACATGCAGAACAGTCTTAAGAGTTGAAGATAAAGTAGTACATCACTATCATTAAAACAGCACATCTAGTTTTGAAGTCAGAATCACTGGCAGTCACTGGTAAAATAAGCACATTTGATCCTTCTACATTTATGCATTTGCTCTGGTTGTATGCATGCAGGAGAGCAAGTGTCTACCAGTGGGCATCAAGTATGGATAATGGCATCAGTTCCAGCAGGACAATCTAGAAAATACAGGAAGCAAGAAAGTTAAGAGAAATGCATCGGACAGTTACAAGGATTCTACAAAATAGCAGCCTCCTGCAAACAGCCTACATGAGAAAGGGAAGCAGACAGCAATCCTTTTGGCACAAGCGAGTCTTTGCACTAAGGTATGCACACAGGCTTGTTAACCTGGAAGCAACCAAGCATGCTCAGTTCAGACAGACTTCTTGGAAAGTGTTATTTGCAAAACTTGAGCAAATCCAGTTAGGTAAAAAAATCTCGTTAGTGACTTACAACTTGGATAGAAGACAACATCATGTTTCTCATGTTTTCATAGAGCAGTAAGTGCTCATCTGTAACACACTCTTTCTGGCAGAGAGGTTTTAACCATTGTTATTTTTATAGACCACATTAGCTGCCAGTATGAAATACATTCTCTTTGAATGGTGTCAAGTCCTGCACTAATTTTATTAACTGCTTGACTACATAAGAAGAGAAGCTGTACCTGATAACAGAACCCAGTCTTACCCTAACATTAGCTCAGTTGATTGGCAGCTGACCCAGACAAAGCACTGTAGTGGTTTTGGTTGTTTTCAAGTCATGAAAAGTGGTCTTTAGCAAGTGGTAAAGAGGAAAGCAAGACATACAGACAGATCTGGTTTAACAGACTCCATTTACTATTTATCAGTTATTTTCTCTATAGATCTGTTCAATAAAACAAGCTATACTTTGTGTAATAGATTACTCCATTGCAGGTATTGCACAGGCTATATTCATCTGGGCATCATGGAAACAGATAGCAGGAAGTTACTGTCTTTTTTAAAAAATATATCATTTAGAGCAGTCAGACCCAGCACAAGAGAATACTAACCATTTTAAATGAGTAATCATTTAAATATCCACAGTCATCTCATTTCAGCACTATTGGATTAGAGAATCCAGATTATTAGTACAGTACAGACATAAGGAAAACCTCCTCTCTGCAACACACTCCTCTTGGCTACTGGCCTCCAAAGGCATTCAGCGGGTCATCAAATGTGCTCAGCGTCTTGCTTTCAGATTTTGCTTCTGAGGCTGCTTGGGAAGATCTGCTTTTGGGAGTGGGCATCTTGACTTGGCTGCTAGAGAAGATATCATCTAAAAGGGGGGGAAAAAATTAATGTGATGTGACTGCCAAACAGAAGTAACATTGTACATAAGTCTCCAGCACACAGCAATGACTGCCAAGGACATTCTGTGATAAACAAATGCTTTCCTGCTGCTTGCGATTCTAGATGCATTTGTAAGGACATACGTGGGAGCTGTTAGCTGTAAGTCAAATTAAGAATATTGTTTCTTCTCAGTAGAACAGCAAAATACTTGTATTTTGTCATGTGTTCAAGCTCTCTTAAGCATTTGAGAAGTACTAATAAATTAAACCTCCACAATAAATTCCATAGTGCAAGTGCCAGATAACATCCCTCTTATCTGGAACATTAACGTCTGAGGAACCCGAGAGATCTAACTGCTGTGAGATGCTCCCAGAGAAATCAGAAGAGGAAAAGATGGTACTTGCTAGTGACTACTCATGACATCCACTAGCCATGTAAGAATCTCTGATCTATAGTACTATAAGAATACAGCACACATCACTTGAAAAAAAAAAAAACAAACCACAGCTAAGATGCAAGGAGAAAGACAGCTACGATGCAAGGAGAAAGACAGCTACAGCTACCATCCTGTTGAATATTCGAGAATACGTGCACAGTCCTGAATCAAGATCTCCCACCACCTTCCTCAATACAAGCATTTTTGTTACTCATAACTAGGACGATGACGTAGAAAAATATCATATTGCTATTAAGACAGAGTTCTCTCCTGAAAGATATACCACATAGAAATGAAACCTAACCCAGATACCCTGTGCCAGCAGCAGAGCTCACAGACCTGCAATTCTTACTGTGCCTACTGCTGCTCGCATTGAGGACCACGCTCATGGAAAGGGATAGAGCTGCTACAATACACATGCTGAACTGTTGCCCTGACGTTTCCTGGGCACATGCAATATCATAGCTCTTCCTATACACTAAGGTTTTAAGTTTAGGATACTCAGATTATATAGGTGGATTATGAGAAGTTGAAAATTACAAGACTGAGATATGTGGATTACTAGTGATTCACAAGGCCAGTGTAACAGGCACATAACTGGTCTCCAATCCCTATTAAAAAACACAGGTTTTACACAAAGGTTAATAGCCTTTTACTAGTCCAGAATATAAAAATTAGCATGTCAGCCTTCAGCATGTATCCTAACCTTGAGCAGAAGCCAAGCACAAAGCAGTCTGTCACAATGCGCTTGCCTTCCTCCTCTTGCTATTTCTTCCACTCCAGCGTATGTCTGCTACTGTGCTGATCATAGGGATTACACCAGAATAATCCAGGACAGCATTGCAGCACAAGAGCAGTTTAGAAAGGCAGTAAACCAGAGCAATCCCCTACTGGCATCACTCCAAAGCAAGATGCTATCACATGGATTAGCTTCACAGCAGAGGGGAAGTACAATGAGTATATGAGTAGTAGAAGTATCATTCCCATATTATAACAAGGCTTAAGGAATAGGAAAGTTTTGGCTGTCAAAAACAGTATTTGTCAATGCACAAGCTTAGTCACCATTTTGCAGACAGGTAGATCAAACATTGAGATATTTGTATCATCGGCCATAAATTCACTGAGGAGGCTATGAGGATAAAGACCTGAGAAAGAGTTTTTCTAATACTACCACCACAAGCCTAGCACAAATGTAGTAAATAGTGACTAGAAGCTGTGGTAGGAAAAAGGAAAGCAGCCTGCAGCCTCCACCCCCTCCCCAAACTGTACCCACTTAATGTTTTATTTGCAGCAGAAAGAATCCTAAGACAACAGTATACAGTCCTGATAAAGGATCATGATACAGAAATCACTTAAATCAACTCTTAACCTTAAGTATAGGTAAGTTCTGGAGCCCCATAGCTTTGGCCCCTAAGAGGCTGCATATTTACAGCTGCACCACAAAACAGTCAATACTCTCAAGGAAGATCAAGTCCATCAGATACAGGGTGCTGTAGATGTATCAATATCAGATGTGACATGAAACAACAAGTTCTAAAATCAGAGTAGATGTCAAAAGTGGAAGTGCAAATGACAGGTTCTGAGTGGCTAATTTTTCATCATACTTTCAAGTGGCATTCTACAACTGTTTTTTCACGAGATCTGGATTTCTGTGCTGAAATACTTGGAAGCGGTAGCAGGTTGGGCAATTATTTCATTTATTATATGCTACATGCAAAAGTGTAAAATATTAAAATAAGACATTTTAACTATCCAATACATATTTCAAATACCTTGCCTGCAAACATTTTACTCTTATTTTTTATATCAGTTGAGCAGCCTTTAAAATCTCAAGATGGTTATTCTCCAGAAAGCTTTCCAACATATCTACAGACTTCAATCAGGTCATTTCATCAGGCTGGAATGTTTAACAGCAGTCCAAGCAAAACACTGATAAGTCACATTCAATTTGAACAGGTTAGAAAGAATGATGACGAGAATCAGAGCTGGAGGAGAAGGGATTTATTTTTTTTTTTTGTCTTATAGGAAAAGAAATAGATGCAATCCCAAAGAAGAGCTATAAACATGAAGAACCTGAGAACAAACACACACTGGGGTATCAAATGACTTTCAATATCTCTACTGATGGAGAACAAGAAAGGAGCATGCTTTGCATCATTTCGCATTATTATATGATGCTTTCTCAACAAATTATAAAGCGCAAACTTTTGCTTCCAGGTGTAGTATTTGTAAATTGTTCTGGGTGTACAGGGAAGTAAATAAAATCTTACGGATTCCAAAAGAGTCACTGCAATAGTGAAGGTGGGGTGGGAAAAGATGTTAATTTCTTCATTTCACTGACTCACTTGAAAAGTATGATACAAAAAACTATGCAAATTGAAACACAGAATGTATCCAGAGCCATAACAACATGAGATTAGTTTCTTACTCCAGAAAAGATTTTTTTTTAATTCCCACAAGTGAGAAAATCCCTACAGAAATTATACTATTCCTTCTCTCAGAAGAATTTTATACACTTCCTCAATTCTTTCACATGCCATTCTAGTTCTACAAATCTAGGAAGCTCTAATCCAATGTTAAAATGCAAAGATGACCAAAGGTTTCAGAGCAGTTGAAAAGTTAAAGTCAAAGGTCCTAAAACATCCCTGATAAATGCAACTTAGGACAATATTATGAGATTTGCAGTAAGACTTACCCATTTCATCATCAAATATAGATTTTTGTTCCATCTTTTTCTTGGTCTTCTTCTCTTTTGGTTTTACAGTGAGATCCGCAAAAATATCAATGTTGTCGTCAAACAAGTTGGGTTCTGGCATTTTCTCTTTTGCTTTGTTCATTGGTTTAGTTGCCTCAGTAGCAAATATATCATCCTTGGAGCAAAGCACAGACAGACTCTCAATACAAACCACACAAAGACAACAGTTAAATTATCTGTACACAGAGCTGAGATGTTTAGAAGACTGACAGCCTTGGGCTTCTCAAACCCAAGAAGTTTAAGTCCCTTCTCCCTGTGGAGGACTTGGCATAAGTGCCTTAGTATGGGATTTTGCACAAGTCAAGTACAGCACACAGAGGCTTGTATAAGTTGCCCAGCCTGCCAACTATATTCTTTTTGAAAAAGGGTTGAGCTGCTAGGTTGACCAGATAGCTAACAGACAAGAACCAAATACTTTATTACTCTGAAAAAGGTCATAATCACAGGTATGTTGTCACAGCACAGTGACGTGCCTGCTGTGTGTTAAGGCTCCATTTTTAATCCACTCTTATAAGGGGTGAACAACTAAAGAAATGGTTTCTATTGCTCATTAGCAAGCATGAGTGACAGTTTACTTCACTGCCCATCCTGTACACGCCAGGAACTGGTTTAAGCAGTCTCCATTAAGCCTGTGTTTAAGTAGAGGGGTCTGCATAAGGCCCTCGGGATCAAAAACACCAGGGTGTCGGGCTCAACCACTACCTCAAAGATATCTTGAACAGTAGGGTCCACAGCTTGCCGGACAGCAGATTTCAACTCCTTTTTTCCAGTTTTCTGACAGGTGAAGAGAGAGTCTTCCTCTTCCTCCAAAAAAGATATAGGGCTGCTTTTTGTTGAAGATTTTTGCTGTACAGGTTGGAAGAGATCCTTGCTGTCCTGATCACCCAGAACAGACGGATTAGGCTTTTTTTCCCTGCCCTTGATAGGCTTGTTAGCCACACTGTTTGGCATTTCCTCCTTTAACTTGGATTGCGCTGCTGGTCTGGATGTCAAGCTGCTTACAAAAAGGTCTTCAGATTCAAACAGATCATCCCCTTGGTCTGTGGATTCTGGAGGAAGGAGTTTGTTTGTCCCAGCAGACAAAACACTGCCCTGAGCTGGTGGCAACAAGCCAGACAGAAAGCCATTTTCCTTGGATGCTGCTTCAGTGGTGAGAGGCTGCTTTATGTTCACTACTGCTGATGTCTGTTTTGGTAGAGACAACTGCAGTTCTTTAGCACTGTTCACCTCCTCATTCTCTTCAGACTCTTGGGCAGCTAGGCGGCGGGCCATTCTGCTAGGAGGTCTTCGTTTTCCTCTAACCTTGATCCTGGTCTGCAAGAAAGTAATAAAAGCAGAAGCATTATACAAAAGGGAAAAACCCTTACACTTCACAGAAGACAGGTCAGGATTCCTGTTATGCTTCCTTGTAGCACTTTACCTTCACAATATTGCAATTAACATGCATTACCCATTTCATACTAGCACACTAAAATGGAATTAACTACAACTTCTGCTCACAGCTCTGGTTTAAGTAACTTACAAAGCAACATGTACATTTAAGCAAATGCTCAGTTGGGAATCTTGAGCAAGGAATGCTGAGCACACACATGGATTAAGGCTGTAGGGAGAAGCAGCATGAACTATTCATTATCAGCTCAGCATCATCCATTCTCCCCATTTTTCAGAAAGGGGAAAGATGGACAAGTGGGACATTCAAGCTTAGACTAGTTTACAAAGTTCATAAAAATAATCCAGAACTTTTGATTTGCTGACCTCTGATCATTCCACAGCAGGTGAAATTGGGGTATGAAAGCAACAGCACTCACTAGTAGAGAGTCACAACACAGGTCAGCAAGCCACTCTAGTCCCTCAGCATTAGGTTGTACCTTGCTAATCCAGGGACTGCTGCAGTACAGTTAGTCTGTGCAAGCCATGACTAATTAAGTTTTCCATTTAATTTCATTTTATCCATAGCCTGCTGTAGTTCATTCCACTACTGCTTTTAAGACACACATCCTTCCCTCCCCCAGGTTTCCATTATAGCCTCTAACATATCCTACGTGGACAGGAGTATTCACGCAGGTAGGAAAAAGAGCAGAACAACTTCCTCTTCCCTTTTGTTAATTGCTGTGTTGGAGTAGGACAATCTGCATGGATATGCTGTAAAACAGCTTAAAGAAGCCATATGCTTTTGTCAGAATCATTGTAGGAGCATATCTGCCTTCAGAGTGTGGGGTTGTACTGATCAGAGCATGGCTGAAAAATATGAAAATTATGATTGAAGGGAGATGCACTTGAAAAAAATCTGATCCCAGCTCCATGAACTGTTCTTTGAAAGGACAGCCAGAATGCTGGGTAGGTTGCGTTGCTTCAGCCTTCGGAGAAAAGTGCATTTGGCCATATATACTTACAGCTTAAACTCAAACTTGAAAGACCGAAGAAGTAATGACATGCCAAAATTAAGACATGTAATGTGAGCCACAAAAAAACATTCACTGTAGTTACTGAGATGCTTCTTCTCAGCTTACTTCTGTAAACAAACACGCATCAACGTTCAAGGTTGACCATATGTACCTTTAGGAGCTCCATTATTTTGCAAGCCTAGATATTTAAAAGTACCATGATAGAGAGGTTTGTCTGTTGTGCAGGATATGCTGCTATTGGAAACAACTTTGCCTAGGTGGTAATGCCTTAGTCTGGTGTAGAAGCTTCAAAACCATTTGATACTAAGGAGTCATGTCAGCCATTGTGGTGACAGCTGCTGCATCTTCCGAAGTCATCTCTGCTGGTCATCCAGTAATGAACAGCCCCAGCAGCATTAAAGAATCAAAGATAAGATTGAAGTCATCTTGTTCAAATCACTGCTCTTGGCAAACCCAAGACATTTATAAAATCATAAGCACCCAAACTGAATTTTAGCTACATGGTTTTGGGGTTTTTGTGCTTTGATTTTTTTCAAGAAACACTAAATCTTTAATTAGAATATGCCTTTTGCAGTCCATACTGTGAAAGGTATGAATAAAAAAGCCCAAGTGAGTCAGAAGGCAGAGATCTACCATGTCAAAAGCTGTAAAATTTGGTTTGGTTTGGTTTTGTGGGTGTTTTTTCTTTAAAAACAAAGTTCTTGTTTGAAAAAGAATTGGGAGTGACTATCCAGAACTGGCTGGATGGCCACACGCAAAGAGTTGTGGTCAATAGCTCAATGCCCAGCTGGAGATCAGCAATGAGTGGTGTCCCTCAGGGATCGGTGGTGGGACCGGTCTTGTTTAACATCTTTGTCAGTGACACAGACAGTGGGATTGAGTGTGCCCTAACCAAGTTTGCCAATGACACCAAGCTGTGTGGTTCGGTTGATAAGCTGGATGGAAGGAATGCCATCCAGAGGGACTTTGACACACTTGTGAAGTGGGCTGATGCCAACCTTATGAAGTTTAACTATGCCAAGTGCAAGGTCCTACAGCTGGGTCGGAGCAATCCCAGGCACAGCTACAGGTTGGGCAGAGAACAGATTCAGAGCAGCCCTAAGGAGAAGGACTTGAGGGTGTTGGTCGATGAGAAACTTAACATGAGTTGGCAGTGTGCGCTTGCAGCCCAGAAAGCCAACCATATCCTGGGCTGCATCAAAAAGAGCGTGACCAGCAGGTCGAAGGAGGTGATCCTGCCCCTCTACTCTGCTCTTGTGAGACCTCACCTGGAGTATTGTGTGCAGTTCTGGTGTCCTTGACATAAAAAGGACATGGAACTGTTGGAACAAGTCCAGAGAAGGGCCACGAGGATGATCAGGGGACTGGAGCATCTCCCATATGAAGATAGGCTGAGAAAGTTGGGGCTGTTCAGCCTGGAGAAGAGAAGGCTGTGTGGAGACCTCATAGCAGCCTTCCAATATCTGAAGAGGGGCTATAAGGATGCTTGGGAGGGACTCTTCATTAGGGACTGCAGTGACAGGACAAGGGGTAATGGGTTAAAACTTAAACAGGGGAAGTTTAGATTGGATATAAGGAGGAAGTTCTTTACTGTGAGGGTGGTGAGGCACTGGAAGGGGTTGCCCAGGGACGTTGTGAATGCTCCATCTCTGGCATTGTTCAAGGCCAGGCTGGACAGAGCCTAGGGTGGCATGATTTAGTATGAGGTGTCCCTGCCCATGGCAGGGTGGTTGAAACTAGACAATCTTAAGGTCCTTTCCAACCCTAATTATTCAATGATTGTATGATCCAGAGCAACATGACATTTTTATCCTCAGAGGAGGTAAAGGTCAACGTACAGGAGGGTTGTGTTCTTGATATCTTACCACAGCAGCTGCTCGTAACATACTTTGTAGTTAACCTAGAGAGATGCCTTTCTTATGGTTTTCAGGTTGATGTTTCCTGGGGCAGGACAAGATGGTAAAATTTTATGCTAAAATACCTTTACTCTGTAGGGAAGACCACTGTATTTTGGGAACGTGCCTCAGAAAGGCACAGAATTGGGCATATGCATAATCCCCTTACAGAGTTAAGGATGCAGTAGGCTTGATTTTCTTTTCAGTGGTCCAAGTGAGAGGGGATTAGATTTCCACACCTCTATTTCAATTCAGACAGACCATGCTGTTAGCAGCACTTGCATACCAAAACACAAAGTCCTGTGTGACGACAGACTGTGTTTTTAATCTCCCTTTCTATCCTTCTAAATAGCAAGGTTACCTTATTTGCACTGTGCAAGGTATCCGCTTGCATAGGCTGATCAAAGCTTACACCCAGCTCTTCATTGTTTCCTGCAGCAGAGAAGGCTTCGCTGTTCTGTACATCCTTGGCCTCATGCAGTGAAACTGGTAAGGGGGACTTTACACTGGAGACCTTAGGCATTGCACCAGGCAGTAAGGCTGCAGGGTTAATAGCTAAGTTAGCCTACAGAGCAGAGAAAACAAAAAACATACACACACAAAGAGATCATGTTAATACTGCTTAAGAGCAAGTGTGGCTTCAAAGAAGCAGCAAGAATTATCATACATGGGCATTCAAGTTCTACAAGTGCCTGGTCTTTCTTACACCTATGCACTTCTGCGTCTCACATGTCCTCAGTCTTGCTAAGCCTGTGGAGTGCTCAATACTCCGTGTAAGAGCTGCAGGAACAGCACGACCACATTATGTCAGACCAAACTCCTATGTAGCTCAGTATCCTGGCTAAGGACAATGGTTCTGACATTAAGAGTGGTACTGTGATATTGACAGTTTAGTCATTTCATGTCAGAAGAAGGACATAACCAAACCCCCAAGCCCCTAAGAGTCTCTTATCATAGTTAAGATAGTGCTGAGAACAATAGGAGGTCAAAGAGAAGCACACCCTCTGCTCCCAAAATAGAGTAAATAGTGCCACTGAGAATTAGGTCTGAAACAGGAGAGGAAATAATGTTAAACATGCAGTGCAAAACCAGTAACAGAACATATGCCACTTGAAAAAGAAAAAAAAAATGCAAGAGGAAGGCAAGGAAGTAAAAAGATTTTGTTTCAGGGAAAGCCATCAGTGAGGCAAGGAAGACTGTTTTTTTTCTTGAAAGTCAAAATGCCAGTAAAGTTAATTACTTGTAGCTTTTCAATCCGAGGTGAGGGCTCTTTGGTTTTAATAGGAACAGGACCTGTAGATTTCTGAACAAAATTACACTGAATTAAACAAGTGGGCAAGTTGATATCAACCAGACCATAATTCGCATTTTAATATATCTATAGAAAGCACCTCACTGCTTACCAATTTCTTCTGAAGATACCCCTCTTATCTTATATGATATGCTATCATATTCTACTGCCAGAGCTACAGTTTTCAGCTTCAGTGCCCCACGTGCCATAGCCTCATCTTTATTATATTTCATTCCACTCTCCTTCTATCCAGTATTATACTTTGCCATAGTATTCCAACAACTTACATCTTCTCCAGGTCACACACACCACGAGTCAAATCAAACTGTGACAGCTACATCCTTGCTTACTCCCTCCCCTACGACCCTCTGAAGCCACATTGCCAGATTATGGTATAACTAACTTTTTCCTCTTTGTGACAGGCTATATAATAGGATCACAGACTTCAGTGAAGCCCACATGGAAGCTGAGAGCTGTACCTTTTAGCCTGCAAGGAAAATAGCTTAGTAAAGTGAGTGCTCCTCTATAGAAAGTAAGCCATTAGGGCCAAAAATTAGACTAGTCTAAGAGAGCAAGAGCAACTGTTTAGTCTGAAGACTTGGGTCAGTTCTAGGTCTCAGAGATGAACCGAATCAGCTAAGGTGCTTTTCCCAGGGCTTGCTCTCCACAAGCTTATAGTCTACATGGTTCTGTGAGCTGGGCTGTACTGCTGTGGGTGTGACTGGGCAGTCAGAGGTCCTACAGCTCCGTGGTAACTGAGGGTTCAAGGGTTAGGACACTGGTTTGAAGCTCTTGATAGCAGGATATTGGAATCCTAGAGTCTGAGGAGATGGTTCTCCACTTAAATGCAATGTGATGCTCAGATGAACCTCAGACAGGCTGAAATCATTCCTATACCAAGCTGTCAGTAGCTAAAAAAAAAAACAACAACAAAAAAAAACCCAAAGGAAGATGAGCGTGGTTCTGCACTTCAAGGAGTACTTCACCATAAGGAGACAGCCTAATTACTAGCCCTACAGACTTGCTCTGTGTTCCTCAGCCCAGAGAAGAAAAACAACACCCACCCCCACGATGAAAAGCTAATCTCCTACAGATGGAAATCCACCAAGCAGCTCTTGTGAGGCACCAGCCAGAATTCAGATCCAGGCTGCCTCTCTCAGAGATCCTTGCTTCTGCAAGAATAAGGACAGGAGTAGGAGTCTTGTTTGCTCATCAAAAGTCTCCTAGATAAGATTCTCAACAGCCACAGATTTGTGCTACATGCCCCAATATCCTTTCTGAGAAAGGATACATACTTATAAGGCTTGTACTTTAAGGATCACATTAATTCCAACAGACACTGGCACTTCAGAGAAGAATGAACAACAACCCATTTTCAGTCCAACTAGACCCAAGGTGTAGTTCTTCACTGCCTTGTATTTTGCCCTTGTAAGTATGTGGGCAATGAATAAAACACTGTATAAACAGCATTTAAATTTCTTGCTAGTAATAGTGCACCTGCTGATAAGTGGAAACAAGTTTGACCATGCATTGCCACTTTGAGCCAGAGAATCCAGACACTAGTTTTGATCTTTTCAAGAGACTTATTTAAAACAAAATGATACCCCTCCTTTTTCTTTGCCTTCTGTTCAAAGCACAAGATTTAAGTACTTGCCTCTGTAGTTACTGCCTTTAGAGCGTCATCTTGTTTGGCACTTAGAGCATTTTCTTGAAGGTTACTGCTCTCCAAAGAAGGTCCAGTACTGGCCTTATGTGTTTTCTTCTCAGGTATTTTCTGAAAGCATTAAGAGCACAAGTCAACATGAATCAGGTAAAAAGCACGGTCTGCAGATCAAAAAAAAACAAAACAAGCAACCAACTACAGAAAAACAAACAAACAACCAACACCCCCCCCCCCCAAAAAAAAAAAAAAAAAAAAAAATCCCCCCCCAAAAAAAAAAAAAAAAAAAAAAAAAAAAAATCACAAAACCCAAAGGAACCAAAACAAGCAAAACTTTTTGAAATCTTGCTTCTATCTGAAAAGAAAACTAGCCACATCTTTTAACTCTGCAATACATAGTAGACATTGCCTTTTGGCTCTGCAGTGACAAGGGCCTTCCACTCCTCCATTCCTTCTCAACCTTTGCTGTCTATGCAAATGATCAATGCAAGTTTCAATAAACTTCCAAATGCACACATATTTCTTCATGCACAGGACAGCAGGGAAAATAAAAGCACAAAGCTAGCTAAGGAACACTGCTATTTTTATGTTTTCAAGCAAACAGGCTCCATATATAGCTGCCAAGCGCTAATTACTTAAGATCACCCCTTCCACAGTACTCAAAGAAACCGTTTCCAGGAACTATTGCCAGTTTTCTAGCCTAACTTCCAGCTATAGGCATGAAAATAGACTAAACTGAAATTTGGCTTCAATTGAGTCAAACTATGTATATTAGAGTAGCATTTTAGAATGCGTGTTAGGACTTTGAGCTCAGACCACCCGTAACGCAGTCTGGTTCATTACTGCAGCTGCTCATCTTCTAAAAACCACCCAGTGCACACAAGGGTTTTAATACCGCATTCATTACCTTAAATCAAACCAACCTGCAGACACTTTAACTACATAAGTCAGAGAGCAAGGCTCATCAATCACGCATGAACTACACAGAAATAATATTTGCAAGTTAAACAGTAGAACAATTAAACAATACAAACTCTACTACTCTGATTTCTGCTCTGGTGTGTACGCTTACACTTAAAGCTAGTCCCAGTGGTACACAGAAAAAAAACAATCCAAACCTCTCATCCCAGCTTTGGGAGACCTAATGCACCACTCTATTCTCTATTTCTTCAGGATTAAAATGGCCATTTCTGTTCTTCCCAAAATATTTGAGAAGTCACTTCATGTCTTGTGGGGATCCATATGGAAAAAAAAAAAATCCCTTCCATATACTTCTTTACAATGTCTTTTATATAAGCCATTTACAGTAGAGGAACTGATACCGGAAGGTTTGTTTTAGCAGTATTGAATAGATCATCCTCATTGTCATCTCCAAAAAGCTCTCCTCCAGATGACGGCTTCAGGATACGGTTTGCAGACTAAAGAGACAAAACATAAAGGAAAGACATACCACAGATCACACACCTCCTTCAGGCCATGATGCCTGAACTGATACTAGCACTAGGTCCTCTCTGGAAATCGGTGATTTCTAAGCAGTGTTCAAAAAAGGAACACCAGTAGGCTTCACACTTCAAAGACTTCTTAAATAGCAGGTTCAGAAGAGGACTTTGAACTCACCACTGACATTTTGGGGCTGGCAAAGAGGTCAACATCTGGATCATTGTCCTTCTGAAGTTTGTGACTGAAGAGGAGCTCTTCATCTTGAAAGACTCCAGTGCTTTTAGGCCGAGTACTTTTCACAGAAGCCTGGAAGGAGAGGAGAAAGGTCCACACAGCAAGAAACTCCTTCATCATGAAGGTTATTTGCCTGGTAATAAGGCAGGTTACAATTTACCTCACGTTACATTACAACCCAGGTAACAAAAATACAGCTTTAACTGACAGTTACATTTTTGGTTAATGTCTTCTCCTCAAATCAAACTGTGAATACAAATACTTTTTTTGTAAGTTTTGCAAATTGGGTCAAAGTAAAATATGTATCTGTGTCTGCTGACCTGAGACCCGGCTCTTACTATTTGCCTGTAAAGCTTCCTTGGAAGGAAGGAAAAAGTTTTCAGTATGTTATCATGAGTGTATCGTAAGGTTTATATTTCAGTAAGACTTTTATGCGTTTTGAATTTTTCAGCTGAGGGTTTAGGACAGAAAAGTAAGAGAAGAGAATGTGGTTAATTATTTTCCTAAGCTACTTTTTAAAAGAAGAATAAAATAAAAAAAAAGAATAAAGTGGAAGGCCTATAAAGCTATTTCTGTTGCTAGATTCCCCATTCCCCTGCCATTAAAGCAAACACACCTCCACAATGAAGAACAGAACATTGTCTGCCTTTGGTAAGAGCTTGTACTTTCAAATTTGCTGGTGGTGTGGGAAGGTTGACAGTCAAACGTATCACCTTATCATTCCTCCATTATCTGGCAA
This sequence comes from Pezoporus occidentalis, assembly GCF_034315485.1. Lineage (NCBI taxonomy): Eukaryota > Metazoa > Chordata > Aves > Psittaciformes > Psittacidae > Pezoporus > Pezoporus occidentalis. Next base: position 1,379,905 of record NW_026916347.1, read on the forward strand.
ACCAATCAATATCAACTGCTTGGACACCAAAACTAATGCCTTTCTATATCAAAACCCAGGCCACATTTTTAAAGCACTCCAATTGCTGTTTATGCCCTGATACTTGAAAACCTAATATACATCTAGAAGGATCCATTACTTGAAATGCATATTAAGCTAAGCGAGGAAAATAGTAGCACCTTTCATATTTGCCTATCAGATTAAGTTCCTAAATTACCTACTCTGATTTCTGCATGAATATGTATTTCAGCACCTTAATCACATCGTGACTTACATGCTGACAGCTGAGTACTTTGAGGAAAGATTTGAACAGATTTGTATCTTTCCCAAATTCACAGGGCAGATATGGCTTCTTGCAACCATGTCACAGTGTGCCCCCCCCCAAAAAAAAACCAGACACAACATACATTCACAAGTCAATAAATGCTCAAGCTAACTATCTGTTTTATCTCAGAAGCAGCTACAGACAGGGATAATTCTCCAAGAGCCACCTATTTTATTCAGCTCCAAAGACTTCTGAATGAAGTGTGTGTATAGCCTTTAGGGTTGACAACTTCACATGGTCACACTAAAATGATGATTGTGGTATGCTTTAGTACACCACATGTAGTATATATTTTTGACATGACCTTGACCTTACAGAAAAAAAACTTGGTACATCTGCATCAAGGAGAAACAAGAACATTGCCACGAATTCAAGGATATTGCTGCTGAAGATTCAAAGTCTACCTCTTGATGGTATATGCTGTATCAGGAAAGCCAGACAGCAATATGGCAACAGGAGTCTTTTTCAAAGAAAGTGAACACACATACTTGAAAAACAGAACACAGAACCAAGATGATTCTTGCTGAAGCTAAGTCTGCAGGTGTATATCCACCAAGCAAACTGCATCAATATAAAGAAAATAAAGGTATAAACCACAAGGCTTCAAATTCCACATCCTTCTACTTCCTAGTACCTCTGACCTTGAGGAGAAACTATGAAATCAGTTCTGTACAGCAGAATCAAAACATCTGTACAGAATTTCTTTTCATATTAAGCATGCAGCAAAATGCTTTCAAGTTTGTGGGATGGGAAAATTTACAAAAGGATTCAGGATCATGGGGAAGAGTAGGAATAATTTCCCACCCAAGAATCAGAAGTTTAGGAATATAGAAAGATTAGCCTCCATGACATGAAGAGAGGGAGGGGTAAAAATAAAACCTTGCTTAGAATAGTAGAGGTAGAAATACTATTTCCTAGCATTCAAGATTTTCCCTAGACTCACCACACAGTCTCTCTGTGCATTTTTAATGCCATCATTGTCTTCCAGTCTCTCCTCTTCCTCCTCTTCCTCAAACAAGCTTAACACTTTCTTAGCTTGAGTCTTGACATCTTTCTCCAGGGCAGGCGGTGATGTTGCAAACAGATCTGAGCTGCTGGCTGGCTCTGAGTATGCTGCTGCAAAAGGCTCCACCAAAACAAATATTTAACACATAAGCCTCAATATAGCCTTCCCCAAAATTCTCTAGGCTTCCTTGGTTAAATGCTAGTAGCGGTCAGAGTTCTATAATCCATTACCAAGCAGACTATATTTGACTAACTTTTAAGTAGACAGAATAGCAACATGCAGATTAACAAGACACAGTAGATAAAGAACACACTTTATGGCTTTCAAAGAAACACAAGTTTCCTCGTTTACGCTACACTGTAGTACTGTTGATAAGCAACTTCCTGTATAAGGTTTCCTCCTCATCAGTATGTCAGGATGCATGGACACCACAAAGCTGCATTCATCAGTTTTGCCATTATCTCCAAGGTACCTATTCGTGCAACTTGGGAATCTTTGGTGTGGGGAGCATTACCCGAAGCATGAATGTACTCAGGAAAGTGCAAAACAAGATAATTACTCTAGAAATTCATCAGCTGATAATTCCCCGACACTCATTCAGTAAAACCATGCCCAAGGTTAAGTTCTGCTAAGGCTTCTCCAGTAAGAGACTCAACAGTACACCTTAACACTGTTCTGTAACAGCGTTGCCCAAGAGAAATTCACAAGCCTGAAAGCCACAGCTACCAACACCATTTCTAACTAATCACACAGTACACTGTATCCTCTAAAGGAAAACTCTGCTCCTGTGAATAAAGATTACCCAACCCACTCTGGAGGGAAAAAAAACCAGATCCTCTCAAAGAAAAACAAAAAGAAAACAAATTGAAACCAACCAAAACTCACCTGAAAACAATCAACAAAAAAAACAAACTAAACACCCAAGCACCAAACCCAAACAATTCATTCATGTACTTCAGTTGGGAAACAACTTCTAAATGCCATTTAAGAATTTGCTGTTTGACTGACACATAATTTTGCTAAATGTAGACAGTTTTTCTCTCCTTGGCAATAGAAGAGGCAATCCAGAAACAAAATTCTGCTCCAGAGCACTACTGTTAGATTGTTGGGTGTTGTTTTTTTTTTTAAATGAACCTTTACCAAACTTCAGATTAATGTAAGAAAATCCCTCACTTTTTCCTTTGTTTGCTGCCCTGCAACATCTGTTCCTCTAGGCACAGCAACTGCTCCAGGCTCTTCTAAACACCACAGTGTATCTTCTACCTGGTTAGACTTTACTGCTCTATCTGGCAGATCTTTCTTCTCCTCCTTTTCTTCTTTATTAAATAAAAGTGGTTCTTCTGCTGGTTTTACTTTCCCCTGAAAAATTAAGAAAGTGTTGGTGACACAAAAGTGGTAGGTATATGAGTAGTATACACTGCTGTCGGACAGCAAAGTTTTAGTTGGCCTCCTGCAGTGATATGCTTGCATACTTGCTTGACTTCTACTTTCCTCCCATGGGACATTCTGGTTTGTGACTTTTGATTTCTAGTACTACAGGCTCTTCAGTCTGGTTGCAGAGTACCAGGAAACAGTTGCAAGCTTAGAGCAGATGCCCTCGGAATCTTGTCTGGTTGGTACACCATTTCTTATGACTGCCAGCAGCCAGACTGCAGCTTGCCTGTTTATTCTTCTGCTCCCAAGCCTATTATCTTTCTGGGCCAGGACAAGTTTTCCTGGCAAGCAGAAAGGCAGGGCAAACACACACACACACACAGGTACACAAATTCCTGCTACAGATACAGCTGTGCTAAGCTTTTACATCTCTTACTCTAAGTTCCAAGCAAAACCAGACAGGTAGTAACTATGGGCTAAGGTCCTAAGCAGCTAGCATAAGCACCCTCAACAGAGGGCCAGTAAGAAGCCTACAGACACATCTGAATCATCTTGTGTTGAAGTGATACAAAGGGTGAGGCCCTAGTTTCACAGTCAGCCTTCCTCTTAATAGTATTTTATGGTTAAAAGCTCTCAAAACATACTCAGAAAAGACTTTTAGCATAAACCAAATAAATTTAGGGTTAGTGGTGAAGAAAATCTTTATATCTCTTAGGCTGGTGGTAGTAATAAGTTTTACATGTAAGAGTTCAGTCTGCCCTGTTCCCATTCCCAATTTGCTAGAACTACCATTGTCTAAACCAAGTTAGACTTATATTCAGTACCTAAGAAGGTCTAACTATAAAAGACCAAGTGCTCTGCATTAGTTTTAAAAGAAAGGGGAGATACCACTGCAGGCTTAGCAGCTGAAGGAAGTAGCGTTGACTGGGAGCTGAAGAGCGATTCTCCATTAATGGCATCATCTTCAAACAACAACGACACCTTCTGTGCCTTTCTTTGGCTGCAATGAGAGAGGGGAAAATGGAAGATTCAGTGCAAAAGTTTCAGAGGCCATGCACTGCATCTGTTTAAAAGTATCATTTAGGACCATCATTTGCATTGTAGGATAGCAATCTCACTTGGCCTTCTGCAGTCATCTGCTTGCAGACTTGCACCACAGACACAAATGAGGTAAAGGAGCCCAGCCCTGTCCATTCCTACTCACACAGCTCTACTTCCTCCTCAGCAACAGTAGCAAGGGACAACATTTGCAATATGCCTGGGTTTATTGGGTTTTGAGGGTGCTACCAGGCTGCTCTGAAAAAATGTTGTTCCCCTGCCCCCTCCTGGACTGTCACCTCTCCTTAGTAATTGCAAATAAATCCTCCTCATCTTCTTCCTCAAAAAGGCTCGTCTTCTTCACAGCTTTAGCCTGACTGACAGTGATAGCTGGTTTTGCAGGATCCTCCTTTCGGTCATCTTCAGAAGGAAGTTTAGCTGGCTTGGAGACATTCCAGCGTTCCTTAAAAAAATAAGGAACCCTTAAGTTGTCTTGGCTATCTCAACAGTTTTATGCTTTGCCCAGCATAAAGCCCAGTAAACCTTTTCAATCATATCTTACTCCTCAGTACCTCCTCATCACTGCTGAATAATAAGCTGGAGGCCTTCTTGAGTGGTTCTGACTGTTTTGGTTTATCCTCCAGGGGTTTTTCCTGTTGCTTCTTGGCAGGTACCACACCAAAGAGATCCTTAAAATAAAATACATTAAAAAAGATATATATATAAAAAAAAAAAAAATCAAAAGCCAAAGCCACTATGAAAAGCTTACCGAGAAGTCATCAGCATGCAAGACACTATTGCCATTCACTTCTCAGATGAGTAGGACAGAGAAATAGTGTTTTGTGAACCCTTTTGGAAGATAATTTCAAGTGTGATACAGCATTCTGGTTCAGGGAATTCTACACACACAACATTTGATAGACCAGAAACTTGTAAGCAGACAGCCTGGTTTTGGTCCACAGATTCTCTACCATAAGGCTTGACCAGCAGCCAGAAAACAGCAAGCAGCAATTCTGTTGCACAGCTGTTAACACAATGGAACACTGTTTCTGCATCTACATAACGAAATAGAGAATGAATCCTACTCAGAGAGGAGAGGCAATAAGCGACTGAACCACCACCACTGGGCAAGAAACAAGACTTTTCACCAAAAGACACTCATACAGACAATAATATAGGGATCAGAATATACAAATCCATACGTTGACTTTACCCCCTAACATTTATTTATGCTTTTCTCCATGCAGCTTGAACTTCAGCGCCATAACACAATCTTCATGGCAGATACCAAAGACCTTACCACATTACAAAATGTTTCACAATCATGACAGTTGCTTCTGAACAGCTCCTATTCAGAAAGGTGAAAGCAGCCCCCTCCTAAATAGGAAAAATTTATCCTAAGTTTGCAGAAGTCTCCTATCTTACAGCTCTGAGAAGGCTTTCTATTTGCCTCAGATTTAGACTATGAAAGATCTTTGGAGGGTGTGTGGGAGGGAGAATAGGGTTATACTGGGTTTATGTGGCAAGGTTTTGATAGTGGGGGAGGAAAGGCAGGGCTACATGGCTGGTTTCAGTGAGAAGGTGCTAGAAGCTTCCCCCATGTCTGGTAGAGTCAATACCAGCCATTTCCAAGAGAGATCAGCCACTAGCCAAGGCCAAGCCCATCAGCAATGGTGGGCCTCTGGGATAATTTTTTTAAGAAGGGGAAAAGTTACTGTGCAAGAAAAAATGTAGCTGGAGAGCGGAGTCAGGAGTGACCCTGCAGGCACCAGGGTCAGTGAATAAGCAGGGGGAGGAGGTGCTCCAGGCACCAGAGCAGAGATTCCCCTGCAGACCATGGTGAGGCAGCTGTGCCCCTGCAGCCCATGGAGGTCCATGGTGGAGCAGATCTCCACCAGCAGCCCCTGGAGGACCCCACGCTGGCATAAGGGGATGCCCAAAGGAGGCTGTGACCCTGTGGGAAGCCTGCTGGAGCAGGGTCCTGGCAGGACCTGTGGCACCATGGAGAGAAGAGTCTGTGCTGGGGCAGGTTTGCTGCAGGACTTGTGACCCCATGGGGGACCCAAGCTGGAGCAGTCTGTCCCTGAAGGACTGCACCCCATGCAAGGGACCCACACTGGAGCAGTTCATGCTGTAACCCATAGAAGGGGCTCTACACTGGAGCAAAAGAGTGGGAGGAATCCTTCCCCTGAGGAGGAAGTAGCAGCAGAGGCAATGTGTGATGAACTGACAGTGACTGCAGTTTGCTGACCCCCTGTAGGTGTAGGGGTAGAGGTGTTTTTAAGATTTGGGTTTATTTCTCATTATTCTACTCTCATTTGATTGGTAATAAATGAAGCTAATTTTCCCAAGTCGAGTCTGTTTTGCCCATGACAGTGGCTGGTGAATGATCTCTCCCTGTTCTTATCTTGACCCATGGACCTTTTGTTATATATTCTCTCCTCTGTCCAGTTAGGGAGGGGGGGTGCTAGAGCAGCTATGGTGGACACCTGACATCCAGTCAGGGTCAACCCACCAAAAGGGTAAAAAAGGGATAAGAAAAGAACTAATTCACTTTTTCACTAATTCAGTTTAAGTTCCTCGCACTAACTGTGCTCTGGTCTCAGTTTCTACAGTAGCAGCCATAATTACACACTGAAAAGCAAGAAAAGGAATTCACCAGCCATTACACAAGAGAAGCAAGAAGTTATTCATGTGGCTAGACACCACAGGCCATGATAAACAGTTTCTTGAAGCTCATATTTCTTCTATTGCTCAGTGTTCTCTAGTATTATCAGAGGGATAATGTCCTTCATGTTTAGGTTCAGAGATGATATGCACCGACTACCGAATACTAAAAACGATACCAAGAACTTGCAAGAGTCTCTGCTGCCATTCTCCATAATGCTGCCCACATGCTCAGAACTGGTACACAGTGCAAGATTCACTTAATGCTCTAATTTATTGCTTTATTTAGAAGCTTGGTGTTGTAAACTTCTGAATATTTCCTGCTGCATTTGCAACAGGCTATGCAGGAGGGTTCCCATATAAAGCAAGTGCCTGGAAGGGGTACTTACCTCTTCATCATCATCAAACAAAGACAGCGGAGCTTTTGTCAGGGAATTGCTGGTGGGAAGAGATGTAGCTTTGGACTTCACAGTTTTACTTGATGAAAACAAATCCTGTGAAAACCAAAGAAACATCACTTTGCAAAGCAATGCTATACGTTTAAGAATATTAAACGGGACATTCATGTTTTTCTTTTAAAAGAAAATAAGTGTTTAGTGTGCCTGTGAAGTAGGGAAAGATTGTCTTACTTGGATGTACCAATCACATCCATTACTTGGACGTACCAATCACTTGGATGTACCAATCACCATGAGGATTGCCCTCAGCTTTGCAGATTAATTACTAGCTGGAAGTCAAGGACACTAGATTAAACATATGCAAGTCTTTCATGATTCTTGCTCTTGATTTGCTGATCTTTCCCATCTTCAGGCTTTCAAATTTTGCCTGTGCATAAATTTTATGCACAATCACATTGCTATCTTTAAAGATAGGGAAAACATTCCCAGACATTTCACTCTTGCAGCAGGAAGGAACTTTCAGGATTGCTCAGTGTAGCTGCATGGATGTCACAGTTTCCAGTCCTAGATATAAATAAGGAGTCCCCAGGTATAAGTGGACTGAGGTCAGGGTGACTCACATCCCAAGGATTTCTGTAGGGATTTATTAAAGAGGTACTCACTTCAGAATCCTCCTCATCAGAGAAGAGGCCTCTCTGTTTTCTTGGAGGTGTTTCAGATAAAGGCTTGAAGTCCTCACCTGAAGATGGTTGACTCTTTAGGACAAAAAGACACTGCATCAGCACCCATTTAGATTCAGTAAGGGCAGGCACATCATATAACGCTTTTTATGGGGTATGCTGCTGGCAGCACCTCAGCACTTGAAGGGACAGAACACAAGCTTGTTACCCAGGGGCTGAAGTCCAAAACTCATGTGTTGAGTGAGCTCCTCACATGCGAACAGCTATGCACAAGTGACTTGAAGGTTTTACCGTAGGCTTCCCATCCACCATCTTTCTCAGCAGAAAAATGTATGCAGGTGCTCATGTCAGGCCCCCTTATGAGTTAAATTAAAATGTTTCTTTTAACAAGCTTTGTTTCATAAAGGAAGAGGGCAGTTTGTGCCAGCCATCACTTCCTGCATTAGCACAGCACAGCTCCAGCCTGCCACCAGCTATATTGCCATTAAACTCAGAATGATTCCAGACCAAAGCATTACTGTCAGCAAGCTTGGAGGATAAAACAGTCCTCACTTCCTGACACGGCAGTAATGGTGCTGCTGAATCAGTACTTATCCTCTCCTCTCAGAGAGCCAAGTGCTATGTGCCTCACACCACCACTCTTGCTCCATTGACCATAGATACTCTTGCACTCCACCAAAAAAAAAGAAGCTAGCTTTGCTTCTTGTACTCAGCTGCTTCTTGCAAGCCAATATAGTGAAAGTTCTACAGCAATTTGCATTAGACAGCCCCAGCACTGTATGTTTGTCAGTGCAGAGGGGAGAAGAGTCACTGTAGCTCATTATGTTCAAATACTCCTTGGACAGCAAATATGTATAAAGTGAGTACATACAATCTCTGCCACAGAACCGAAAAGCATTACTGTTTTCCTCAGGACACTGCTCTGAAATTGCAAGTGGACTGAGCATTAAGGAGGCTCTCATAATTCTATACATGTGTCCTCAGGACAGCATTTGGAGCTTTCTACAGATTAAGAGTTTTCAGCTGAAAAACAGCTTTTTAAACACTCCAAGTATTGTATATGTTTAGGTAGAACTGTGACATCCACCTTCCTCTCCCACAGTATATACAAGCAACGGGTTACCAGTTAAGTTGCTATCGGCAGTTGGTATAAGTCCTAACACAGTTTTCACAGCACAGAACTGTGACACCAAAGGTTCTTAAATCAGGCTGGTTTCATGTCAGCATGAACTTCATAAACATTTTTTATTATCAGAGGCTTCTCATTTTGCTTTCATTTCAATCCCTGCCTCAATAAGATTCTTCCAATCACTGCCCACATGAGAGAAACCTCAAATAAAACCAAAGTTTGAGAGGAAAAATGCATTTAAAGACCCCTGAAGAACTTACCTCATGGAAGACCCTACGAACTCAATCCTTTTTCACAAATATGGCACTTCCATAGTGTTGTACATAGAAAGACTACTTCAACTGCAATAGTAACTTTTTTCTAAAACCTCAGCCATACGATCCATTTATATGCAATTACCTTTTTTTCCATGATAGCCTCCCTATGACTTTCTGTTTCTTTTGTTGTGCCAGAAACCACACAAGGAGTAACAGATTTTTCCTTGAATAAGTCACCTTCTTCATCATCATCAAATAGGTCTGCTTTGGACTTGACTGCATTAAGACACAAAACAAACAGGGAGCGATGAGAACAGAAAAGCCATTACAGAACAACAGAAGATAATGGAGTCTCCAAAGGTACCAAGCTACCTTTTTAAAGATGGCCAACATCAGGATTCTTTAAAGGAACAAGATAGACAAGCTCTCAAAGTGAAACACCACTTACATGACAGTACTGGTAACAGACAGCGCAGTCAAAAAGGTAGAGTCAGTTGGCACCTCTAAAGACAGTGTTTTTTATTAGCTTGGCACCATTAAAGGCCTAGAGCCTGACAACAGGGAGTGTTGGGCACTGGGACTCAAGGCTGTATGAATAATTCGGTACCATTTCCCTGATTCAAGTCTAGATACCACCCTGACAGCAGAGGGAGCATCCTAAGAGATGAAAGTTAGTGGACAGCACATACAACTAAACCAGTCCCACACCACTCTATGGAAAAGAAACACCAGTAACAGCAAATAAAACCCTCAACTAAGAACAACAACAACAAAACTCTAAAACCAAACAACCAAAACCAACCAACCCAAACAAAAGAGAAAAACACCAAAACCCAAGCAGACATAGCAGTGACACAGGTTTGAATTTTGTAACTCATTGATTCCTAACAGCTTGTCTTTTGATAACCTTTAATGTTTAATCTTCCACTTCACATGTATAGATGTACCTGAATCTGGAGGCTTTTTAGTTGTTCCCACAAAGAAGTCGTCATCATCATCATCATCAAACAGAACAACTTTCCCAGGCTGTTTTGGAATTTTCTCTGTGCTCTGTGCTGCAGAATTCTTCACTTTTTCCACAATTACAGTGGAACTGAAAACATCACTTCCTCCTGCAGGTCAGATGAGGAAAAGAAAAGCAACCCACACAAACATCATTGACAGAGTTACCAAAAAGCTGAACTTGTGCCATAATAAGTGGAGCCAGGCAGAGTTTCCATCACAGCAACTTTTAATGAGCTTCTGCAGCAGTGCTGCATCAAAAGCATTAGCTAGAAACTTCTTGATAAAGCCGAGTCACAGACGGATAGCCCCTCCCTCTCACTGCAATCACTTCTTCCTCAAACCTTCTTATTTCCCTAGGAACAGCAGCCAGGTTCCACATTAAAGCTAGAAGACCCCACAGTCCCACACTGTTGCCCCTATGGACTTCCCAAACCATCATCCTACATTACTAACTAGTAAAGCAGGCAATGGTGGACAAATTGGTAAGGTGCTTGGAGAGGAAAGGACAGGTGAATGAGTTCTCCCAAGGAGCTGCACTTGGTATGTAAGACAACCAGCAGTACTGCAGTGTGAGGCTAAGTTCAGTCCTGAGATTCCTGTGTGCTTCAGGTATGGCAGTGATCAACTGGTAACAACTGTTTCTTCTACATCTGGTGTGCAAGTGTGCAGCCTCAGTGATACATGCATGCCAACAGATGGTCTGCAAAGACATTTAGGGGTTTTGGTAAAAACTGGCAGCCTGGTTCTAAGCCCGTCTTTTCGTTTCTTACCTGCAGATGCTTGAAAATGGCAAGAGGGAAAACAAACAAAACAATCCCCCCAAAAGAAAGAAAAAGGAGAAAAAAAAAAGTTTGGCAGGAAGTAGAACAACAGCTATTCGGTTAAAAGTCAGCAGACTGCATGAATTTTAACCAGCATTGCAGCAGTCTATTACAGATACAGTTTATCACACAACTAGAAACTGCCACAGGATTGGCAGGAACACAGCCATGAAGTTTGATTAATTATTAAAAAACCTCAAGTTCCTAAACAAACTGTTCCCTGCAAATGTGTTCATCAAGCGATTCTGAATAGCAAGGAAGCCTCAATCTTAGTCTTTCTCTGATGAATTTAGCCTGACTACGAGTTACTGAGAGAAAGCAACTGAAGACTTTGAATACAAGGCAGATACAACTTAATCCCTGACGAACTAAAACAGGACACTGTTAGAAAGGGTGGGTAAATTTACTGCTTATGTAACAGTACCTCCAAGAAAGTGAAGGATACAGGAAACCTCCATCTGCCCTTTTAAACTTTGCTACCAAGTCTTACAATTATGTAGAATGATAATTGCTGATGTATGTATTTTTGATCCTGAAGCAAAAAAGGCTGTATTTGTCTACATCCTCTAAAAACCATGCTGACCGAGGGCTCAGTTAACTGAAGCCATAGTCTTAAAATAGGCCTTTCTTAATAAGGAATAAAACTTAAAATTAAGGTAACTCAGTCAGGTGAAGACCCTACAGAGAGACAGAAATCAAGGTTAGTTAATTCAAAGAGAATGGTGACATGTTTCTTTTCATTGCTCAGCTTGAAGTCCAATATGCACTGCAGACTTAAGCTGTATAGTATCAGTTAAAATAACACACACCCTTAAAAGTCCATAGCCTAACACTGGAAGCTGACAGCTGCTAATACCTGCCATCAATGACCTCTATCTTCAGAGCTCCTACACAATCTTTATTATCCATGAGGCATGCTGCAGTTTAAGCTTAGCATGGTAGAAGCACCTGTATTTGTCACTAAGAATATGATCAAGCAATGTAGTGCTGCTGTGTTTGGACAGTTTCTTTAAAACCTCCCCAGTAGGTTTTAAAGAAAAGAGCATTTTGTGCATGAAGCAATTTGCTATTGAACAAATCATACCTGGGAACAGAGATACTGCACCTGCAGGAACTTTCTTTAAGGACTTTGTAGAGGATGCTGAAATCATAGGAAGTACAATACAAATTGGATGCACTTGTTTTATGCTGTCAAAGCCTTCAGAACTCTAACATAGAAATAGGAATCTAAGAAGACTTCTGAGCTCCATTCTTTTTTTCTCAACAGCTCTGAACTCTTTAGACATTCTCCTTGAACTTTTGTTTCTTTGCATATATATATATATGTATCACTCTATTTTCCCCTATGAAAACTCCACAAGACAGCTCTACTAAACTGAAGCTTATAAACATGATATGCATTTATACGTAGCATTATTTAAGAGTTCACATTCACACATTCAAAACCACTTTAATACAGTACACTCAAACCGGCTTAGTCTTACAACCTTGATCTGAAAATTCATCAAATACAATGCTTCAGTAAAAACTGCTGCAGTACAGAATGGGTGCTCAGACTCCTTAAGGGTCTAGACATGCAGCTAATGAGAAACTCAGACACACATTAGTCTGCAAGAAGAATCTTTACTCCACTCCAACCCACAACTGGATCCTGCTATGTACTCTTCAGCAGCAGGAACCTAGTGCACACAGAGCTCTGCCAACATCAGTAAGGATATCCTTTCAGCTCCAGATAGTAGGTGTGTGCAAGAGATCATAATGAATAAGCACATTTAAAATTCAAGGAAAACACAGCTGTTCTCTATTAAGACTGGGAAGAAGAGATATGCCAACAATTGCTACTCTTTCTCTGGTGGACTTTCTAGCTTGGAAACAAAACAGTCTACAGGACTAGAAGAGGCAACAATTGGTTCTTACCATCACTTACTGGGACTCGCTCCTCTCTCTCTTTTGATTCTTCTCTTGGTGCTCCAGCAAAAAGATCACTCTGTAGATGAAAATGTAAAGGGGGAAGAAGTGCTGAATTTCTATTTTGTAGGAAAAGACAGCTGCTGATTTTTCCATGTTGAAGATCCACTTCTAACCCAAGACAGAGGAGGTAACCACCACTCCCTTCTCAAAAGGATGCCTGCACATATGTACTTAAATCTGGGTACTCTAGCATTAACTTGAGTGCATATATTCAGAAAAGTAGCTTTCTGTCTTCTAAAATTTAATTTACACTGATTATCAGGCTGTTTACTGCAGAAAAAGAAAGACCTTTTATTTGCACATCTTCAAGGGCTTACACCAATATACAGCTGTTCAAGGTTCCCATTACATCCTTCCATGCTTTCTTGTTGAAGCTTATGCAGTAAGGTTTGAAAAAACGAATCAGGTCAGGCCAAGCATAAAAGTACTCTTCAACTACACATGATTAAGAAAATGACTTATATTGTTGCTAAAGAGATGCTAAGACACCAGTATGGTGTAAAGATATATACATTATAGCTCAAAAGCAGTGCTGGACAGTCCCACAAAAGTCCTTGTGCTCAGATTACAATTACCCTCTGCCAGCCCTCCCTGAGAATCCCAGGAAACCTCCGAATTTGTATGTACTGACCACTTCTATTTTTTGAAAGACTCACTCTTATGGAAGTAGGATATTAGAAGTTGCCTACCTGGAAGCTCAAAATGCATGGTCTTTGCATAAAGCTTTATAGAAAGAAGGCAGCAATACTTGGGAAAGAGCAGGAAAGCACAGGGCTGTAGCAGGGATGTCAGTGATTAAATACACATTGTCAGTTACTATTTGCTGTTGACCTTCTGTTGCTGCATTCTGCTACAAGGCCTCCTCCACTGCATAAAGTAGGTGACAATAAGTTACCTTTCCTAGATGAGTAACTGTCAGGTAACAGAAAACCAAGAACAAACATATGCAGGCAGGCAAAATCACAGAGAAATCTGCTTGGCTGCCGTGTGTCTACAGGATAAGAAAAGTACTCTTGGCAGTAAGTAATAACCAAGAGGCTTTAATGATAGCTTCATCTGAATTTGCACTGATACAAAGCCTCCTTACAAAGGCCTTCTTGCAAATCTCAGTTTAACACACCCCTTAGCTCCAAGGAACACCTGACTCATTCTAGTTGCACAAAGGAACACCACATCCAACAAAGGCAGCAGTTTGGCTACTATTCTGGACTAACTTTGACTGTTACCGATACCAGCTGCATGATTAAAATCAAAGGCAATCATCTGTTTTACATAGCTGTACTATCAGATTCTTAAGTATCCCCAACATAGGGCTTCTATTCCCTTTTACCTGCACAATGTTAAAACAGAAGTAAAAATGCACTTTGTGCCATTCCTTTATCAAGTCAGCTCTAGATACACAGCACAAGAGCAATCTTAAGGTGAAATTTTCCTGCCAATGCATTAATTAGATGAAAGAACATAGCATAATTGCAATAGGGAACTTTCAACAATGCAGAGACAGAAAAACCCAACAGCACCACTGTCCAGATATGGTACATGAAAGATAAATTGTGAAGGGCATCACATTCTCTTTCCTCTCAACCTTCTCCCATACCCAGGGAGAAAGAGAGAATCACAAAATTCAGTATTCACATAGGCATTTTAATAGAAATTTGCTGTTTTAAAATAAACAAACTGTATGGCATATCTCTGGCATATCCAGAGATAAAAGTGAAGCAGTGGGTAAGCTCTGCTGGAATTAGAACCTGTCTAATATAATGCTGGAACCACACCTGCATCTCTCATAAGCACCACTGCAGAAGAGAGGGCTTTGTGTCAAGAGAAACATAAATAGCTCATTCATGTAGTTCTGTTTCTCCACTGGAAAGCCACTATTCCTCCACACTTGAATACTACCAAGCAATAAGATGCTGTTTTCCCTCCCTGCCTTCCAGAAGTGGGAATTTGTGGGGATCTTTTGTTTTTTAAAGGTGGACACACTCAAATTTCTCTTCTCTTCAGCATTCTCACCTCTTCATCATCAAAGAGACCTGTTCCACCACTGAAGAGGCCACCCCTAGACCCAAACGGTGTGAAGTCTTCATCAGTCAGTTTAGGAGGCTTGAAGATGTCATCTTCATCTAGAAAGCACAAGAACCAAGAGTTATAGTGGGACTGACCAAGTTTCAGGAAAGGGAATTAAAGAGACTACCAAAATAAAACCTGATTGGATTCCATCCCTTCTCTCTCATAAACATTATATGTACGGAAAAGTTGCTGTAGACAGACTGGGTTGTGTGTTGTTTCTCCACAAGACCACATTTAAGGAGGAACTCTAATCTTGCTTCTAGCATTGTTTTATATGCACATCACAACCTAGGATGGTTTACACATTCACCTTGAAGGACAATCAAATATCCTACCCAGTTTCTAAATTACATGCCACAATTTCCTGTGTGATACCTCACAATCCAGCCCACAATTCAAAACCAAGAGGATAACTTACCATCTGATGGAACTCTAACTTCTTTCTTCTCTTTCAGGGTTTTCCTTGTTTTAGTCTCTGATGACAGGGCTTTAAAGGAGAAAATTTCAAAGCAAAACAGTCCACCTTTATTTGTAGCCTGTGATTAATCTATGGTAAAAAGAACCTTAAAGAAAAAAAAAAAAACTAACCAAGCTGACCTACACATAGCAATGTGTTTTCCACTATAACACTGGGTGAATTCCAATTGAATCCTTAAAGTTATGGACAAAAAGGTTCTCAGAATGTGCAAGTGTCTTTATTTACTCTTGTTAGGCTTTCACCTAATACAGATCTAACTTCACATACTGTTACACAGGATCTCCTGTCCAACTCCTGAGCCCTCTGCTATCTCCCAAGAACTTATCAAAACTAAAGTTAGCTTACATGAACGTTCTTCATCGAGTTTGACTGGTATTTCTCGTTTGATGCGGGCTGCCAGCTCATCTGCAAATGATGTCGGCCTCTTCTTTTTCTGAAAAGTAGGCACAAATAACAGCATACTCTTTATATACAATCCAGTGTATAAGTTGCAATTACAAATACTGTATTCTACAGCCTCAGTTGTACAATATCCTGTCTAGACTTTGACTGAAGCCCTCAGAAGAGGCAATTCAACTTTCTATTAAGAAACCAATTAGGAGATTATGCATGTATCAAGAGAAAAAAGGGGCTGTTTCTAGTCCCTTATGATCATATAATTTTTAATGTCACCTTGTTTTGGGAGCAGGACAAGCAAGAAGACCTTAACACACACAGATGCAACAAGTAATTTCCCAATAACCTTTCAAGACGGCTTTGATGCCAGTTTAGGGTGCAGGAGTCCCTTAGTTTAAAGGGGCGAAGCCTGAACAATCACGTTGAAGATCATTCAGGATTTTTACAAGCCCTCTTACAGGACCCCATCCAGATAACTGAAAGCTACCATTATAATACCTCTAAGAACACTTTTTTTCATGAGCAAAGTCAAACCTCTCCTTCCAGCAAGGCAACAACTACTTACAGGCCTTGTGCTTTCATCTAAGTCTCCATCCTCATCTTCTTCTTTTTCAGAGTCAAAGAGATCACAGCCATCATAATCATCTTCATCACTCATCTGTGCTGTCCTCTAAAAAACAGTAATACCTTGTTGTGTTCTCCTGAAGGTGGCATACAAAATAAGCACAAAACTATATCTGCACAGATAAAATATTCAAAGCAAATTTCCTGAAAGGAGGGGAACATTCAGCCAGTTTGGGGAACTTCACTGCTTTTGAGAGGTAAGGAATGAGTGCCACTAGCTTCAGGCAAGTTGTTGCATTCTCTAGTACACCCCTTTGCTGTGTCACTGAACATTTCTGTACCAGAGATGCAACTGAAGCCACTAAGACCCTCCTCACAAGGAGTGTACCACTATTAGACACAAGCTCAAACTGCTTTGGCTGTGCTGGTGCCCTTAGTTTATGAGCTGCTCTTTAAAGACATAGTATTTAGCCTTAACACAGGGACTTCGTGAACATAGTAAAAAATTGCATCATCTTGAGCTATTCCTAAGGTGGATAGCAAAATGACAGGCACAGAATGACAGCAGAATCCACATCCTGGATTCAGTCATATGAATAAGAAAAAGATGAAGTGAATCGTGAGCTGCAGGCTGGCATGGGTCAGGCCCTAACACCCCAAAGATACCTCCTCATCCTAAAATACATCAGGAATACAAAGTTACCCTATGAAGGTCAATACAGCTGAGTGCCTTGTAACACTGTTTTATTAATGTTACAAAGATTGCTGTTTGGAACATAGTTCTTTCAGACTGAGGACACCCACATATAAGTCTTTCACAATAGCACATCTAAACACAGGTAAGATTCCTTCTTCTACTACCAATGACTAAAGTCAGGCTTGAATTTTTCAACCTAAACATTTCTTTTCCTGTTTCATTTGTTACCCAAATGGACATACTTTTCAAACATTCAATACTGTTCACATCTTTGATTTCACCCAAACCGAACTGTTCCTTACTTCCTGCATAGCAGGTTTAGAATTTTAATTATAGGCCAAATAATCCCACCAGATCCTAGTTTTCCTGGACTAGATTCTTTAAACTCTCATAACTCCAAAGTAATTCCTGAGGAAAACACACAGCAGAAAACGCTATCCCACATACACTTTGCATCTCATTATGGCTTGCAAGCATGTCTTTAAGCCAAATCCAGGTTCAATTTCACAACTCAATGCCATCTGGTCAGGACAACCTTCTCATACAAAGTCATACAAATCAGGCTGAACAAAAGTTTTTAAGTGCTGTGTAGAGCTTTTCTTTCTTTCTTGCACCCTCACTGTGTCACAAGTGGAAAATCTTTCAGGGATGTACCAGGGTGTATATAACCATACCATCTTTTGGTCATCTTCACTAGGGTTTCCAAACTCATCATCTGATTCCTGGAACACAAGAGATCCAAAGACAAGTAACACACATTACTTGGTTCAGTGGCTAAGGGAGAGGGCTCAGAAACTCTGGCCTTACTTAAGTTTGGACATTCACATCTCCCACCATGACCTGACCAAAGAATTGTTTCCCCACTGCTCACCATCTTTATGAATGGAGCTCACTAGAATGTTATTAATCTAGTAAAGACAACAAGCTCCGACAGTGTATTAGAGTAACTTGAAGGGGATTTAACTTTAACTGAGCAAAGACACCAAAAGCAAACTCCCAAAAAAGGGAGTGCTTCCATAGCACAGTTACAAAGCAGAGACATCCCAGCCCAAGCAAGTGAAACATACCAGAAATAGTACTGTTCAAATGGAGCAGATTTCAGGCAAAGCCTAGACATGCATTACTGACACCTACTTAACCTTTAAACTTGCTCCTGTTAAGTGTTTGTCCCATTCTTTGGCATGTAACTTACAACAGATTTGTTCTCCATAAATACAATTCTTGCTAAGAATCTGGTTTGCTTCACATTGAAATTAGGTGCAATGAAACACTTCAGTTTGAAGTATTCTACTACAATAGCAGCTAGAGCCAGTACCACTTTATTGTTCCTCTGAAAAGCTGCAGAGGAAACCACTGCATAAGAAAAATGAAAAGCACATTTGCCACAAATAGATACAGAGAACAGACATTGCGCAATATTAGCTTGAGACCTCACATGAAAAAAACAAAATAGCAAATAGCCTCACACACAACCAAGGACTCATAAATGCTTGTGCAAAGTGGCTGGTACTCTGTCACTTGTCACTCACCTCTTCATCCTTGTCTTCACTGTCAATTACACTTCCACGATCGCTATCTACTGATCCTTCTATTTTAAATGCAAAATTAAAAAAAAAGTTAAGATCAGATATGACATCCATGCACAGAGATACGTAGTCACACTATCAACAACATCTTTAAAGGCTTTGTGAAGAACACTAGAAATCAGGTGGAAAAGAGAGTGGTTTGGAAGAGCTTTGAAGGCTGATGAAATTTTAGAGCTTTGTGTTTCTAATACACAGAGCAGAAATTAGTAAGAAGTTACTGCTTTGTGTCCTAGAAAAGTGGTTGTTACAGCATTTTTCAGCAAATTGCACATTTTTCCCCCCAATTAATTACAGTGGGCATCTAAACATGCAAGAACACTATGCAGTGTAACCCAAGCTGTGAGTTAAACAGACCTAAGTCACAGATCAAGAAGTAGTTACTTGCTTAGGAATAATGGGTCATGTTAGCACACACCTTCACTAGAGAGATCTCCAAGGCCAACATCATCTTGTTCCATAAACTGCTGAGAACCAATCAAGTATGGTAAAGGCCTGTCAATATAGAGATCCTGGAAAGAGAATGCATCAGGTCTTTTTGATATTTAGGGACAGCTCTGCATTGTTGACAAAGACAGAAGTCTTACACCCCTTTTTTTAACTCAAGGAAGATACAAGCTTGTCTAAAAGAGGGTCCCACCAGACACTTGCTTCAAGTATGCCTGCAAACGGGTGGGCCACCTGAAGTTTATTCTTTTCTAAGACTGTCAAAGAAGGGGTCTATTTGTGTGATCACAATTTGTTTCTAGGTGTCATCTAACACAAGAATATCCTTGCAAAGACTTGCAAGCATCAGTCTTATCCTGAATCCAGCACCTAGTGTTCTTAACTACCAGAAGAGTAAAAACCACCTATGAAGATATGGTTTGTATCTAAAGAGCATGAAATTTCAAGGTCCCACTGCACCCAGAATTGAGGCTTCTCTTTCCAAGTTCACCGTCACTAAATTAGTTCCCTTTAGGGTGGCATATCTTAATGCTAACCCAACTGAAAGACAAGTAGGCTACACAAGGAATAGCTCAGCAAGGAACACTTCTCCTTCAGATGTAGTCATCCAATCCTCTTTTTAGGTAACAAAAATCAATTTTACACCAATGCACAATCAGTTTTATGGTGATACTGCTGACAAATGCAAAGAGCAAGTCCAACAAAGCGAAACACAAACCCATGCTCCCAGCAAGAACAGGTCTCTGTACCTTTGGCTCTAGTATCAGTTCCACCCTTTCATTACTTTCTTCCTCTTCTGAGTCGGAGTTGCCTGCTTTGATGTCTAGCTGTTCAAACGCACTGTCCAGAACTTGCAACCCATAATTCACTGCTTCTTGGATTTTGGGGATCAGATCAGCTTCTTTCTGTTCTCGTGTCTTTTCCTTTAGTAATAGGAACAAAACATTCTCATTGCATTTGACTTAAGACTCAATCTCACTGCAATATGCATACAAAATTTTAACTTCAAAGTAGTACAATAAAAGCTTTTCCACTATATGCAAGAGAAAAACCTTCAGAATCTTCCTTTTTTGTTTGACTTAATTAATCTTTATCACTCTCAGAAAAAGAGATGTTCTAAACATCCACACCAGCACAGTACTGTATTATTCATGCTTCCAGCCCATCAAGGGAATATTTATGGTATTACACACGTAGACTGTAAGATATATTAAAAAGCTCTCTTGAGTTTTTATCCCTGGGAATTGTACTCAGATTCTGCTTCCTCAATCTCGTACCTCTGAATCCAGTAAGAAGGCCAAAGTTCTCTCACTGAAAAAAAAATGCATAGCCATTTGAAAATCAACACATAAATCCTGACTACTGGGCAGAGTATTGAGCTTGGGGAGGCCCTAACAGATTGCCATATACTGTAGTAGCCTTCAGTGTTATAGTAAATTTTATGTTTGAATGACATAGACTGCAACTTCATGGAGAAAGGTAACAGTTTGATTTGTAAGGTGTAAATGTCCACAAAATAAGTTTGAAAATGAGAAAGCAGACAACATCTGCAAACACACTGACAGCATTCAGGGCAGATAAAATTAATTACCTGCTCTGTTTTGTCTCCAGCATCAGCTTTGGGAATAGGTTCTTCCACTTCTTCATCATATACTCTCTAAAAAGTCAAGCAAAATTAATTCAAGTAAGAACAATATAAGTTGCAAGGGCTAAACCACAGGCACCACCATCAAAATGAAATGCACTGCTAATGTGCTATTAATTGCACATTAATTCAGTGCACATTTAAAAAAAAAGGAAGCCATGGATGATGCAAAGCATTTCACAGCCTCCTTCACTGTCCTGGGTTCTGCAGTAGCAGTCATGTTTTTCCTTTGTGTTAACTGGTGCAGTGCTGTGTTTTGACTTCCGGCTTGAGAACAGTGTTGGTGAAGCCGATGTTTTCAGTTGTTGCTAGGTGATGTTTGCCCTGACCAAGGACTCTGTGAGGCTCATGCTCTGCCAGGGAGGAGGGGGGGCTGTGAGGGAGCGGGGACGGGGCGCTTGACCCGGGCTGGCCGGGGAGGTATTCCATACCACAGCACGTCATGCCCAGGGTGAGGGGTAACTGGGAGTTACCCGGAAGGACAGGGGCTTCCGGGTGGAACTCGTTTTCTTGGCCGGTGGTATCGTATTCTCTTCCCTTGTTGTTTTCCCTTATCATTGTTTTAGCTGATAGTAGCGGTGGTGATTTGTTGCTGGACTGTTTTTGTCTCAACCCGTAGGAGTTGCACTCTCTCGATCCTCCTCCCCGTTCCTCCGGGAGCGGGGAAGGGGAGAGCCCCGGTGCGGGGAGGCGGGGGGGGGGGGGGGGGGAGACGGTCACGGACCTCGATTGTTGTCAGCTCGGCACCACTCACTGGGAATGAGTGAACAAGCTACCTGACTGGGTTTAAACCACGACATTCACACATTGAAGTCATCATCAGGCAGCCTCCCAACCCAACTGAGGCAATTCAAAACTGGAAATGTCCCTGCAGCAGCAGAAGACAAGCTGACCATTTAACCCTGTTCACAGATTGACTTGAATATGTTTTAAAAAAGCATGTTTTAACTCCCCTAACATAAAGCTATTCTAGAAACCTCCAAAGTCAAACCTAAGTTTAGTTGTGAGCTGTCTATTTTCTCTTTGTTTTCTGTCATTTAGTAGCTTTCCTTCTTAGCCTTTACCCTTCTCCTGTACTTACAGGGAAGGTTTACTTCCTCCCTCAGCCTTCAGTTTGTTCTGATGATCCCCCCTATCCAGCTCTTTAAACAGTCTTTTCTAGGACCAGCTACAAGAAAACATAGGGAAATAAAAATAAAAACAAAAAAAAGATCTTCCTTGAACCTGCAAACCTAAATCTAAGTCTCTCAAACACAAGCACAGCTATCTCCTGAGAAGAGACAGATCTCCCACATTAATTAATTAAGAACTAGAAACGAGGACCTATTTCTGTACACTTAAATTTGGGAACAAACAGCTTCAAGCACCAAGGTTTTAAGATGTTTGATACAAACTGTTCTCATCAGAATCATTACGCTGAACAGCAAAGTTAGGCCAGAAAACACACTGCAGCTCTGGAAAAAAAATCTAACTACCACCAAAAAACCCCGAACCAGAAATCCAGTTTTCCATCATCTTTATCCTCTGCCAGTATCTTTCCAATAACAATATTATGGCTTCAGATAAGACACATGTGGCCTGAGAACAATGCTGATCAAAACAAAATACCTACTAAAACTTACAGTGCTAAAAACCCCTCCACAAATGTAAAAGACTGTTAAAGCTCTACATCTTAATTATACACATGCTCCTAGTGATACAGTGTTGTAAGCAGGCTTTCAAGTCTAGCTTACACCTTTCTAAAATAGCAACATTCATAAAGTCGGAACATTAACCAACAAATATGCTTATCAGCTAAAAACGTAACAGACAACTGCCTGCAGTCCAACACCTTTAATGCCAACTGCTTTTAGCATTAAATAACACCTCTGGCCAAATTTACAGCACCGTATAACATTCCTCTTATGTAAACAGCTAAGTGTAGAGAGATGCTACATTCATGCTGCCTGTAAAGCTAGACCATGACATCCCAGAGATCCCAACTCATTCACAGTACTAAAAACAAAACTCTGACTTCCATGACACATATAAACAAGGAAGGAAGATAACTCAGAAGAGGCAAAAGAGAATATACTGATATCAGATAGTGCATTACTCACAAAATTAGGACATCCTTTAACAGAATACAATTAAAAGCTAATTAATCTCTAAACTAACATTAGACTTGTGAAAAAGTCAAATGACTTCTCCATGTTATAGTAAGGGACAACACCAATGTTTGGAGTACAAGCTTGATGGTGTGCAAGAACATACTCACGTTCTCTATGAACTGTGTATTGGACAACATAAGAAAGTCATTGAAGACATTATGAAGGCGACAGTCTGTGGCTTTCGTTTCGCTAATCAATCCATCTACTTGCTTTTTGATTTCATGAGTCCTGGAAATTGTTTGTTGTGAGAACTCTTGTAGAAAATGCAGCAGCTGTTTACAACAGGGGAAAGAAATAGTCAGCATCCAGCTCCTTTTCCTCTTGGCACCGTTTATCACACGCAGAGTTATCACGCACTTCAACGGCGCATCAAAATAAACACAGTTGAGAGGAAAGAACCCACATGCACCCAGGACCAAGCCTTCTCCTGCTCTGTTTCCACTTCAATCTGCTTCTCCTTTCAGGCCAACTCCTCATTTTATTTTTATCGCCCGGATCTGAGGTTTTAAGCAACAGCAGGCCGCCGCTCGGGCCCGGGGTGAGCAGCACCCGGCCCCTCCTTACACCTCGCAAGCCCCGTTCAGCATCCCCCCCGGTTCCATGTTCGGTCCCGGCCGCACCGCTTACCCCGGCATCCGAGGCCAAAGACCAGCTCTGGCTGCCCTTACGGATCTCCTCCAGCGACCAGGGCCGCTCCCACACCGGCGCCGGCTCCGCCGCGTCCCGCGGGGCCCCGTTCATCTGCGTAAGAAGGGGAGAAGGCCAGAAGGGCAGTGAACCAGGAGCCCGGTGCCACCACCATACCCGGCCACAGCA
This sequence comes from Pezoporus occidentalis, assembly GCF_034315485.1. Classification (NCBI taxonomy): domain Eukaryota; kingdom Metazoa; phylum Chordata; class Aves; order Psittaciformes; family Psittacidae; genus Pezoporus; species Pezoporus occidentalis. Next base: position 1,403,422 of record NW_026916347.1, read on the forward strand.
AACCCGTCCCAGCGCTAACCATGGCGGCAGGCCGCACTTCTCCTCTTGCGCCCGCCGGCGCCATCCGCCCGCCCGTCAGCTGAGAGCCGTCACGTGACCCGCCCAGCACGGGCAGGGCGGTAGGGGGCGCGGTGCTGCCGCTCGAGTGCCAGGCAGGACAGGGCTCGGCCGCCCTCTGTCGCGGGGGACCCATGGCAGCCAGGCACAGCCGCTGCCGGCAGCAGCGGGCTCACGGTGGCTCCCGCCCGGCCTCACACCAGCCACCGCAGCCGCCTGAGCCTGCACCAGCAGGGTAAGGGAGGACTGTATCTCCCAGGCGTGGGGAAGGGAGAACCACGTGGGAGATGGCTTCGAGCACTGCAGCTGCCTCTAGGATCTGGCACCCGTGGCTAGGAGGCTGTTCATGGGTCCTAAGAGACACGAGTGCAGAGGCGCCCTGCTCTGCACTGGGACCAGGCCAGGGTGGCCGGAGTAGCATGTTCTGGTCTGCAGCACAGCGGCATTACCCACTGGAGCACAGCAATGGGGTATGGTGATGACCAGTCTTAGAGAGGTATGCTTTCCTCCTATTTTCCTTGCAAAAGTAAGTGCAAGACTTACATTGCAAGTCAGGTAAAACTTCCTTTGGCTTAAATAGGGATTAGTCTTGATAAACCCACACCAGAATCCCAGGTTTTGCTAGGAGAAAGCCCTATATACACTAAGACAAATAAATATATAGTGCAAATAGCCAAACTGGGATTCACAGCCAATTATCCCTTAGTCTTTAGAGGTCAAATGCTCTATGATGCACGCTAACTTCCCACTTCTCACTAAATCATTTTTTTTTCCCAATGGATTAAAAAACTTTATCATACTACTGTCCTTTGTGTGTTCTTCATTACAAAGGAATTAGCCAGAAATGAAATTATAATAAAATAATCTGTTCTTCCAGCTGGCAAATAAATAATTCATTGGAAATAGTCAATTTAGATCAGCCCTTGATATTAGCACATGGAGTTTATTTATTGCACACTGATACCACAGAAGACGTTGTGAAGAGCAGAGTACTGCGTGATTTACTTTTTTGAATTCTCAATTTAAGTAAGAAAAAATGCCTAAGATCTCCAAGTTCTCATATATTGATTTTAATGGCTACATCCAGATATTTGAAGGATATTGCTAGATTAAGGACATAGTAGCTTCTAAAAGCAAATAGTGTCATATTCCTTTCAATTCTGTTTTTCTGTCATTCTATAACAAGATACCATTACTGAACTAGCTCAGACCTTCAACCTCAGTAGAATTTAAAGAATTTTAATATACTGATATTAAAGGAGAAACTAACAAAAGTAGAAAAATATTAGTCCAGGCTACTTTCATAACAATATCTTGAGTAAGACTGTTAAAAACCACACAGATGGGATTAATCTAAAATTATTCCTTAAGGCTTCTAGCGTTTTGTGATCGTTCCTTCCTCTATGACATTCCAAAAAACAGAAAAAAATTTCCTTTGGTTACTTTCCATATTCACAAAAATGTGAAATAAAATCCAACAGTTTATTGATAAAGCAAAGTTCTACTGGCACAGAACTTTGTGCATTACAAAATCTGAGGCCTATATGTTCTATGTGTACTGATGCTGCAAAATGTAGGGTCTTACCATCAGGCAGCTTCAGGTCTGGAGGTCTCAGATTAGTTTCCATTAAAAACCAAACCAAACCAAACCAAAAGACATTAGCATGTATCCTGAATGTTCCCTTAAGGGAATTTGTTCATTAGTGATACGTACACCAGCTTCTGAGCAAAGAGGGCTACAAACGGCTGTCATGGTTTAACCCCAGCTGGCAGTTAAGGACCATGCAGCCATTGGCTCTCTCCCACCTAACCTTGGTGGGATAGGGAGGAGAAATCGAAAAAGGTAAAACCTGTGTTGAGATAAGATCAATTTAATAATTAAAATAATGTAAAATAATAATAGTAGTGAAAAGGAGAAGGAGAGCGAGGATAATACCAAACAAACACAAATGATGCACAATACAGTTGCTCACCACCCACTGACTAATACCCAGCCTGTCCCTGGGCAGCAATCCATCTCTTCCTGGTAACTCCCCCCAGTTTGTATACTGGTATGACATGCTGTAGTATGGAATATTCTTTTGGCTAGTTTGGGTCAGCTGTCCTGTCTCTGCTCCCTCCCAGTTTCTTGTGCCCCTTCTTACTGGCAGACATGAGAAATTGAAAAGTCCTTGATTTAGAGTAAACACTACTTAGCAATGACTAGAACATCGGTGTGTTATCAGCATTATTCTCATACTAAATCCAAAGCACAGCACTGCACCAGCAAATCAGATAAAAGTTAACTCTATCCCATATGAAATCAGGACAATGGCACAATAGCAGTTTCAACCCAAACATTGCAGTCAGCATCCCAAAAAGCATTTCAGTCCTAAAATTGCTTTTAGAGAAGAATTTAGACAGGTTCTTTTTAAAGGATAGAGGGCAGATGGCAACAGAAAAATCACTTGCTCTTCCACTTCTTCCACTTAGAACATTCCAAATTAATATGTGACGTAAAGATATCAAAAATCACATATCACCTGGGACTAACTTATATATTAAGAACCAGAACATGTAAGACTGCATAGAGCTGAGCTCTCTGATATCCATGCTTACAGGCATGCCTTGGCTCTGTGGCATCACTTTCTACTTGTACATGGCCATGAGATCTACGTCTGTGCAGCTCAGATTCTCTAAGACCCCTCCAGAGCAGGGCAGAGTGCTTCTGGAGTCAGTCTGGAGGACAAGTTCTTTCCTGCATGGCCACAAAGACAGAAGTTACAGGGGGCTGGTGTTCCTTGGCATTCTGCCAGTCCCCTGCAGGTGCTGAACTCTGTGCATTCACAGCAGTGAAAATGAGACAGAGGTGAAATGAGACAGAGGTCTTTTGGTGGGACTCAGGCTGCAGTGAAAGTGTTTAAGTGGGAGTCAGGCAGTCAGGTTACTAGAACACCCCTGTGGGTGTGGATTGCAGAGGTGGGCCAGAGTACAGGACACAAAGGGTTTGAGGAAAATGTACGCAAGATACATTTGAGAAACATAGCGCATACCGCATTGCTGTTCTCTTCTGCCCTGAAGTTTCTGGAGAAGAACTAGCACAGCATAATGGGATGTGGTACTTGAGCAGGGGATTTGGGCTAGATCATATCTCCAACATATGCCAACTACAGGCTGCTGGGCCTGCCCCTTTTTTCTGCTGTATGGCTCTCTGGTAACAGGGGAGGCCATCCTTCACATCAAGGTCTGGCATGGCATGTGTCCCCACTGCTCCACGCCTGCTGGGTTGCAGCCAACAGCGGAGCTAAAGGTTCTTCTTGGTGGCAAACACAGAGGCCAACCCAGTCTTGCCCTTGACTGTGGTAGCAGGCATTTTGTCAGCCTCAGTCCTTGCACCTTGTTGTCAATGCAGAGTTTCACCTGCTTCATCCAGTACCAAGTCGCTACTACGGCAAGGCACACAGAAATTTACATTAGCAGAGTAACTATTACAGGGTGCAGCAGCATGTTGAAGATGCTGATGGCAGCGAGGGACTAGCCAAAGAAATTTCTTACCAGTGGAATTCTTCCACCCTCTTAATTTGTTCCATCACCTGCTTTATAACACTACCAGTGTATTAGAATCTTTCCAGCTTTTGCCTTAGCATTTTCTAGCAGCTACTGCAGATTTCCATACTCTAACATCTCTTCTACAAGTAACAAATCTATCTAATACAAGGTGTAGTTTCTTATTAGCAACTGGCTAGTAAATACAGGTGGGTTTATACACAAAATCACAGCCTCTAATAATAGCTACTTTACAAGCACACATACATTCAGGCTGTTACTTTTCAGTTGCTCCCAAGTGATGTTTTGCAATCATTAGTTTTTCTCTTCCTCTATCTCATTCTGCTTGGGGTATTCATGGTCAGCTCCTGTAGCTAAGGCACCAGGTTCCTCCATTCGTCTGTCCAGCTCATGGCAAGGCTTGACAAACTTTGCAGGCAGTCGCCATGGAACTGTAGGCAGGAGGACACAAATATAGCCCCTCCTCCAGGTTATCAGTTCTTGAGAAGCAGACAGGTTAAACTGCACGTTGTTAACAGTCGAGGAGTTTGCTGCATCATTGCCCTATAAACACCTGCCTGCTCGGCAGCAGCTACAGCTGCCTGCCTGCTTCAGCAGCAACCATAAATACCTGCCGGCAACCGCACTTTTGCATTAACCCTTTCTTGCCCGAAATGTTAAACTGTACCGGTTAAAAACTTTTACATGAACCCAACAACAAAAAATACACAGAACACCGTCTGCCCTCAACACACACACACACACACACACACACACACATATGGGATCCCACAAGCACACTCCACACAACTACAATATTTGAAGCACAAAATCCAGACATCATTACTCCCACTACAGTCCCACGTACAGAACGTGGCACAAGGACCCTGTGGAGACTAACAGCAAACCAGCTCCACGAAGCATCATTGCAGTGCGAGGTGGCAGGCTCATCCTTAGCGGGCGTCCCCACAGAGGCTCTGCCTCCCCCACATTGTATGAGGCTTCGGCTTTTATACTGACCAAAATGCACACTCATTCTGACACAGGTGGCCAGCCTATGTTGGAAGAAGTGCCCAGCAATATCTATAAAGGTCTCCAAAGGTCAATAGAAACATGGACATACTTATATTTACCAACTTCTAGTACATGAGTATCGCAGAGAAACTGTATCAAATGAGTTGTATATGGGGTCCCAAGTCCGCTCCGTCACAGTCTGCCCAATACCCCTGATAAGAGCATATGAGAGACCTTCCCACCACCAGAAAATCACACAATATGTCTGTATCCTGCGCTGGTCTCGCTTCCCTGGAGGTTCGGGGGGGTGGGGGTGTGTGTGGGTTTTTTGTTTGTTTTTTTTTTAACGTAAAAAAGGTTGCTCCCTTCACTTTAAGAAGGACTGAAAACATCCATAAAACGGATGTCCTGAGCTCAAATTTCAATTCATTCAATCACTGACAAGGGGGGTGTCCTGGGGCGGTGCTGACTCTTTCCAGGGTTTCACCCATCGAGCTGGCACCCACCGCAAAATGGAATCTGTAATTACACACATATAACCTCAACCAGTTAGTTTTACTTCCACAGGACCTTTCCAAATGCCGGTTTCCAAATCCTTGTACTGGACCAGAATACCCAGAGTTTTAGTCATATAACCTGAACCTAATGCCTGACCATGTATTATGGCCGGGGGATCATTAAAGTCTCCTGTCAATCGCAAAAAATTCATAACATATACAGCTTTCTGTATCCTTGCTACTGGTGTAAGTCCTTCTTTCCCTGTTTTTTGTTTTTCCAGCAACTGTTTCAAAGTTTGATGTGTTCATTCAATAATAGCTTGTCCTGTAGGAGAATAGTGTCAATAGTAACATGGACATATTTCAATTTCCCGAAAGAGGGTACATGAGTCACATCCATTTGCCAAAGCTGAAGAGGCTGGAGGCCTCGAGGGTTGACTCCAAGGCCTATATCTACTGCTTGGCCTTGACTGTCGGGACAAGATTGCACAATACCTCGGGCATCTGTTAGGGACAGTCCAAACTGTCGAACTAACATTTTTGCTGATTGATGGAAGAAGGCATGGGATGCTGGAGCTTGTTGAAAGATATTTACAGAGGGCCCTGCCCATGGTGGGGCAACTAATTTATCCACTTTGTTATTGCCTTCACTAAGGCTTCCTGGAAGGCCTGAATGACTGTGAATATGCATAATAAAATATGTACATTTACGAGTATTCACAAGTTGTAATAAGGTTTTTAACAAGATCCACAACCTGTGATTAGTGACTTCTTGTAAAATTGCCCTTTCTATACGTTGAACAATGCCTACAACATATAAAGAATCGCAGACAATATTAAGAGGGGTGTCAGGCCATTGCTGAAATACTGCAATAACAGCACTTAGCTGTAGTGTTTGTAGTGAATCGGAAAAATGACCAAATATCTTCTGCTCTTTCTAACCATCATTTTTGCCAAACATATCGGGCTGTGTGATTGATTTTGCTTGCATCTGTAAAGACAGTTAATCCTACAACAGGTTTACTAGATTAAAAGGTAACATCTTCAAACTGATTAGCATTGTAAACATCTTACGAGGTGGCAAATGTATATTAAAAGGACCAACAAAACCTATCAGAGCAGACTGAAAAGCAGAGCTAGATTGTTGTGCCCAGTCTAACCATACCCTGGTAAGTGGCAAACAAATTTGTGATGGCTCACAGCCCATAATTTCCTGACAATGTGAACGACCTCGTACAATCAAAAGAGCAAATACTTCTAACCGAGTAGTTACAGTTTTACGTAATCGATAAGGCAGGAAAATCCATTCTAAAATGCATAAAGGATCAGTCTTTTGAAGATCCCACTGTGCTAGTAGACTAAATGGATGATACTTACTGTTGACAATAAACAGAATAACCTCTACATCTGGATTCCATTGAGAAGCGTAAGAGGTAGTGATTTTTGTCATGATGTGATCTACGGCCTCATACTGAGCTTTTGATAGAACTCTTTTTTGTTCTGCCTTTGACTCACCCTTTAAAAGGGGCATGAGATCGGTCAGATCATCATTTGTGATTCCACACAAAGGGCGGACCCATTGGATATTGAAACAAGGGGGTACAAAATCACAAAATGGAATATAGAAACCTTTAGAATTAGATTTAAGTAATGTTAAGTTTGTTGGCTTTGTAACAGTAGCAATGGAAAATTACTGAGGTGCATGATACATAGAGAAAAAAAAATAGAGTACAGCTAGAGAACATACTGAGAATTCTCACAAGATAAATTGTTATAGTTGTGACATAGTTTAAGAAAAACAGTCTAGAAGAACAGGACACAGGGATAAGGAATATCTGGGAAACGCAGGTGTCTAGGATGGGCTACAGTTAAACTAACTGATAAGTAGGAGGATAGGAGGATTATTATGTCTCTGGTGCTAACAAACCAATTAAACTGGTATGAGCATCTACTGAGCATGCTTCAAAGTCTGCCAGAAGTGATGAAGATTGTTGGAAGAAGTAAACGACCCTCAGAGACCACCGCCACAATTCTGTACGCATGTGGGGAACTTTCTGGAAAATTATGTAATCCACACGTAGCCTCATGAATATGTATGTATGCCCAGTGGCTATAAAAGGACGGCTTGTGTGGCAATGGGGAGACACACATTAGGAGGAGCTATCCCCCGTGTCTCCCGGCGCCGCAATAAAGAATACCTGCTTGTCAGATTGAAAACTTTGTTGGCAAGTTTGTTCCTGGAGTTTTCTCCCTATCAATATCACCCATCAATTTCTGCACGTGAGACAAGATTTTTATCTGTGTGGTAATTTTAACTTTTTGAGGCCTAATTTCAGTTCTGGAAATGATCCACCCCAGGTATTTCCAAGGGGCTTCACGTTGCACCTCTTCTGGTGCAATTACTGGTCCTGCTTTCACTAATTCTGATTGTAGCAAGCAGAGCAGATGGTACTTGTTTAAATCTTTGCCTGCAATTACAATATCATCCATATAGTGATAGATAACACATTTTTGAAGTTTTTGTTGGATTGGTTGCAATGCCCAGGCAACATACAGTTGACATATAACTGGAGAATTTTTCATACCTTGAGGTAAAACAACCCATTCATATCTCTTAGCAGGCTCTCCTTTGTTAATTGCTGGGACAGAGAAAGCAAATTTTTCACGATCGCTTGGGTGTAGAGGAATTGTGAAAAAAGTCTTTTAAATCAATTATTATGAAATCCCAACCCTGAGGTATCATTGACGGGCTAGGCAAGCCAGGTTGCAAAGCAACAACATTCAATTGCCTTGTGGCCAAATTTGTCATATTTAATGCATTTATCTGCAAAACCAGTAACACCACCCTGAGGGGGGCGGGTTGCTGAACTAATTTTCTTAACAGTACACTGTTTTGTTTTGTTTTAAAAAAAAATGTCCCATCCGTCCACAATTATAACATCTCATACCTTTAGTACCCCCACGGTCACCCTGACCTTGTTGTAGAAGGGGTTTAACAGCAGCGGCAAAGGCAGTAGCCATGTATCCAGCCTTTTCCTCTGCTGTGCCCACTTTAGAACATGCATCCATCATTTCCTGAAGACCAGCAGATTTTGGCAAAACCTGCAAAATACGCTTACAAGCTGGGTTAACATTTTCCATAGCCAGAGACATAAGCATTGATTCTTTAGCATTAGATGCCAGATCAATATTCTTTTCGATAGCCTCTGTCAATCTGTCAATAAATTGCATATAGGGCTCAGTAGGTCCCTGCTTTACTGATGTATACGAAGGATTAGGTTTTCCTGCTTCCAGCACAGCTTTCAGAGCAGCTAAAGCCAATTGCTGTGCTTGCTGTAAAACTTCAATTTTCATATGAGCTTGTGCTCCATCAGGGTGAAATTGTCCCTCTCCCATTAACATTTCAGATGAAACACCGTGCAAAGGGTGATGAGGATTACACTCTGATTTCTTATCCACAGCTCTTGCAGCAAGCTCCTCAAACCCACTTTTAAAATATAAGAGCTGTGAAGGAGTTAATGAAATTGCAGCCACTCTGAGACAATCATTTGGAGTTAGAACAGAACTAGAAAAGAAAGCAGATAGCATTTGCTGTGTATATGGGGAAGACAACCCATACTGAGTAATTGCTCCCTTAATTTCTTTCATAGCTTTCCAGTCCATAGGAGTCCAGACAGACTGTCCCTGAGTATTTATAATAACAGGAAATGCAGCAGGAACATTGTCCTGGGTTCAGCAGTAGCAGTCATTTTTCTCCTTTTTGGTAGCTGGTGCGGTGCAGTGTTTTGACTTTCAGCTCAGGAACAGAGCTGATAACAAGGATGTTTTGGTTTGGTCAAGGACTTTGTGGGCCTCATGCTCTGCCAGGGAGGAGGGGAAGCCGGGAGGAAACAGAGACAGGACACCTGACCCAAGCTAGCCAAAGAGGTATTCCATACCACAGCACGTCATGCCCAGGATGTAACTGAGAGTTAGCCAGAAGGGCTGGTAGACTGCGGGGTTGGAGGAGGTATGGGTTGGTGCTTGGTCAGGCTGGGGGGGGGCGAGTTATCGGTCAGCTGGTGGTGAGGTGATGTATTCTCTTCCCTTGTTATTTCCTTTATCGTTATTATTGGTGGTAGCAGTAGTGATTTGTGTTATACCTTAGTTACTAAACTGTTCTTATCTCAACCCATGGGAGTTGCATTCTTTTCGATTCTCCTCTCCGTCCCTCCGGGAGTAGGGGGAGGGCAAGAATGGGGGGAATGAGTGAACGAGTTGCCTGACTGGGTTTAAACCACGACAAACATCTATTGGTAAAATAGTACTGTCTATGACTGCATCCTGAATGCAGCCTCGCCATCTCATGGCACTCGGATTAACTTTATTAGATGTAGGAGTCGGTGGTAATGGCACAACACAAAGACTGATCTTATCTGTTTTTTTCCGTTTTTTCTGGGGCTTGCTCCCTCTCCTCCCCCAATTTGTCCAGATGGTCCCGCAAGTCCTGCAATTGTTTATTGAAGGATTTTGTCCATTGTCTCCAGTTCCACTCATTTTGTGGCTCCAGTGGGAGTGATGCAAGCGGTGGTGTAGGTGGCGGAGGTGGGTATTTATTCGGAGTTACACTCTCCCCCTCAGGAGACTCCCACCCTGGCAAAAAAATCTTGGAGATTAAGTTCAGGGGCAGTAGCAGCACGAAAAGGGTTAACATCAGTTTGTTTCGGTTGCTCAGTAGCCGCTGCTGGCTCCCGAGTATCAGCTGGAGCTACTGCCGGTAAAGACGTTGTTGACACAGGATAGGGGAAAGGCTCAGGGTCCTCAAACATTCGTACCGTACTGCGAGCCGGTTTTTGGCCAGAATGTTTTATGCCCAAAACAGATGACACTAACATGGCTGTAGCACCGGGTGCTGAATCTAATGTAGGTGCCGAGCCCTGCTGTTGTGAAGGCGAGTCAGAGAGAGCTGTAAAAGTGGATTTTGCCGCCTGTTTGTCAGCCTTCATTGCGGCTAGAGTCCCTTTTAGTAGTAGCCAGGGGGCAGCAAGAGACTTCGCCTCCTTAAACCCACAAGTAACTTGATCCCACAGGCATGCCCCAATTTTTTCCCAAGTCCCGAGATCAAAAGCTTCATTAACCCCCTTGATCAGCTCTTTTTCTTTACTCCAGAGCAACAATCTTTTTAACAGATTATTGTCATATTCTATCCCTCTCACTGGAGGGTATGCTGGAAGAGCTTAAGGATGACCATTTCTTCTTTAATTGATTCCCCATCCTAACCCTCTTCCAGACCCGTCGGCTGTCACCTTATTTGCATTGCGCAGTGTCTTCCGGGCTCACAGGGCTCTGTTCTGAGGTGTCTACCTCCCGATCCTGGTCCTGCTGTATCGAACCCAGCCGATGTTCCTGCTGCTCCGTGTTTTCCACTTTCTTTGGTGCCACGCGCTTTAATTCCTTCAGTTTCAATATGAAAAATAGGGGGGGGTCCCTGTTCGGGCGCCATTTGCCGCTGAAGATATATGGACTCAGTCAGAGATCAATATGATCAGACAAAAGCCATTTATTACAAAGCCTTAACTCCTTATATACTATTTCTTACATGCACTTACAGTGATTTGGCGTATTATGATTGGATACATGTCTTGAAGACCCTTAGTGACTAACATATAATTAGTGAAGCACAGGTGTGAGAACTTGACCTCGAAAGCTTGCCAACAGTCCACAGTTCTCATTAGCTCAGTGAATTCCAGCTTCTTCTTATCTTGTTTGCTTAAGCTTCCTCGGGCCTCTCATGGCCTTGCTGTATCTTTCAGGATTATTCAGAGTTTATGTACCAATTATCCATTCTCCTGTGAGAACACTGCTTACACAATACTGCTGTTTCCTTACAATGGAAGTGTTAACAAAAGCTTAAGCAGATAGAGCACTTGGTTAAACTCACAAATATTTACAAGGTTAAAAATGAAAAAAGAAGCCAGCTTTCCCAATAACTCACAGAAAGTAAACATGTTTTTATAACTTTAGAACAGGATGCAAACAAAAGAAAAAGTCAAGTTTTAATTAGAAGACAAGACCAGGATACGGTTGGCTTTCTGGGCTGCGGGTGCACACAGAAGCCAGCTCATGTTCATTTTCTCATCAACCAACACCCCCAAGTCCTCTTCCACAGGGCTGCTCTGAATCTCTTCTCTGCCCAACCTGTAGCTGTGCCTGGGATTGCTCCATCCCAGGTGTAGGACCTTGCACTTGGCATGGTTAAACTTCATGAGGTTGGCATCAGCCCACCTCACAAGCATGTCAAGGTCCCTCTGGATGGCATTCCTTCCCTCCAGTGTATCAACCGAACCACGCAGCTTGGTGTCATCAGCAAACTTGCTGAGGGCGCACTCAATCCCACTGTCTGTGTCACCAACAAAGATGTTGAACAGGACCGGTCCCAACACCAGTCCCTGAGGGACACCACTCATTACTGGTCTCCAACTGGACAATGAGCCATTGACCACAACTCTTTGCTTGTGGCCATCCAGCCAGTTCTTTATCCACCGAGTGGTCCACCTATCAAATTGATGTCTCTCCAATTTAGAAACAAGGATGTCATGGGGAACAGTGTCAGTCGCTTTGCACAAGTCCAGGTAGATGACATCAACTGCTCTACCCCTGTCCATCAGTTCTGTAGCCCCATCATAGAAGGCCACCAAATTGGTCAGGCAGGATTTCCCCTTAGTGAAGCCATGCTGGCTGTCACCAAGCACCTTGTTGATCTTCATGTGCCTTTAGATGCCTTCCAGGAGAATCTGCTCCAAGATTTTGCCAGGCACAGAGGTGAGACTGACTGGTCTGTAGTTCCCTGGGTCATACATTTCCCCCTTATTGAAAATGAGGGTTATATTTCCCTTTTTCCAGTCATTGGGACTGCCATGATTTTTCAAATATGATGGCCAGTGGCTTAGCAACTTCATTCGCCAGCTCCTTCAAGACCCACGGATGGATTTCATCAGGTCCTATGGACTTGTGCACGTTTAGGTTCTTAAGATGGTCTCGAGCCAGATCCTCTTCTACAATAGGCCCAAGTTCTTCATTCTCACAGTCCCTGTGTCTGTCTTCCAAGACTTGGGTGGTGTGGTCAGAGCCTTTGCCAGTGAAGACTGAGGCAAAGAAGTCATTCAGAACCTCAGCCTTCTCCAAATCCAGGGTAGCCAGTTCGCCTGACAGCTTCCGGAGAGGGCCCACATTGTCCCAAGCCTGCCTTTTATTCACAGTCCACCTATAGAATCCCTTTCTGTTATCTTTCACATCCCTAGTCATGTTTAATTGTAACGGGTCCTTAGCTTTCCTAACCTGATCCTTATCTTCCCAGACAACATTCAGGTATTCTTTCCAGGCCACCTGTCCTTGCTCCCATCTTTTATAAGCCTCTTTTTTTTCCCTCTAAGTTTCCTCAGCAGCTTGTTATCTACCCATGGAAGTCTCCTAGCCCTCCTGCTGCACTTTCTTCTAGTCTGGACGCAACAATCCTGAGCTTGTACCATTGCATTGGTAGTGCAATGACTTGATTACCAATGTATTTATTAATTTCAAGGAATTTAAAATCAGCTTTCCTTTAAAATAATTAACTTTTAGCTGTGTGTCAGGAATAAGCAGATTATGATTACCCACATCACCTAAAAGACCTCGCTGCCATATACCCAGTCAAATGACGTACTACTGTAAGTTGTTGTGCAAGCAGGAAAAAAAACAGGCTGATAATTCAGGTAACTATGAATCTTAAGGGAGGAAAAAAATCTGGAAAAAAGGAACTGCTTTGGGCATACATTACTTCCTTGGTTTATGGTTTCCTCTGCATGGGTTTGTTCCTTCTTTGATCTCAAAAGTTCATCTGTCATTGTAAAATCAGTCTTGGAGGACAGCCATTACCCTGGTGTTCCCTTGGTATGGGTTAGAAATGCCTAGTGTGTGAGAAGGGGGAATCACAGAATGACAAAATCATTAGGGTTGGAAGGGACCTCTGGAGATCATCTGGTCCAATCCCCTGCCAAGGAAGGTCCGCCTAGAGCAGGTGATACAGAAGCACATCAGAGTGGGTTTTGAATGTCTTCAGAGAGGGAGATTCCACAACCCCCCTGGGCAGCCTGTTTCAGTGCTCTGCCATCCTCAGCATAAAGAAGTTCTTCCTCATATTGAGGAAGTTGACTTTTGGGTTCTGCAGTCATATAATAAGCTCTGAAACTAGAAATCTCTGACACACCTAAGGGAGCCACCCAAAGTCATGCATCAAGTCAGTATCACAATGAAAAAATAAAGCAAGCTCCTGAATCACAGTCCCATGGTTTTTTACTTCAGTCTTTAACAAAACTTTGAAACATGAAACTCACAAGACCAGTGAAACAGTGCTACCCTCCCACTATTGTAAATAGGCCAAGAAACTAAATTTCTCATATCAAGTGATATATCATAGCTGATAAAGCAACATAGAAAGCATGGCTGTGAACTTATGTTCCAGGTTAGATCCAGCAGAGCCAAGTGCACACTTGAGAACAGGGAGTGGCTCTGCTGGAGACAATGGAACTACAGATCTCTTCTGACCACAGGAGTGGCAAATCTAGTCTAGCAGATTATAATATGGTGTTTCTCTCCAAGAACATTATTCTCAACTCCTGCCGATACTCCAGAGTTCCTTAACAGTAAGGAATGTATATTAGTTTATTTAAGCCAGTGCAAAAACATTTAGTTGCACTTGAAAAATATCTCTCTAGCAGTTTAGCTAGGAGGGAATTAACTTCACTAGAATTTGCAAACAATGCTTAATGTGACAAATAATGACTAAGTCTGGTCATATTGGTGGTGAAATAAATTGTGGTTACTTATTTTATGGTTTAGAAATTTTTTTTAAATTTTATTTTGCAGGAAAAATAATTTTTTACAACTGTAAAACATAATATCTATATTAACAGTGCCCCTTGGACTTGACCTTGTTGAACCCTCATGAGGTTTGCATGGGCCTGCTTCTCAGGCTTGTCCAAGTCCTTCTGGATGGCATCCTGTCCCTCAGGGTTGTCAACTGCACTACTCAGCTTTGTGTCAACTGCAGACTTGCTGACAACACACTCAATCCCACTGTCTGTGTTGTCAATGAATACTTTAAACAGTACTGGTCCCAGTACCCCTGAGACATGCTGTTTGGTAAGTGTAAGGTCTTGCACCTGAGAAAACAATCCAAGAATGCAGCGCAGGCTGGGATCTACCTGGCTGGGGAGAAGCACTGTGGAAAGAAATCTGGAGGTCCTGGTGCACAAGCTCAATGCAAGTGAGGAGTGTGCTGCTGCAGCTAAGAAAGCCAACAGGATGCTAGGTTACAAAGATACCACCAGCAGAGATAAAGATCCCACTTTACTTGACACTTGTCAGGCCTCACATAGAATACTGTGTTCAGTTTTGGTCCCTGCTATACAAAAAAGTTGTGGACAAGCTAGAAATTCTACAGAGAAGGGTACAGAGAAAGATGATCAAAGGCCTGGGAAGCCTGCCCTATGAGGAGAGGATGAAAGAACTGGCTTTGTTCAGCCTAAAGAAAAGAAGGCTCATGGGGGACCTCATTACCACGTTGCAGTGTTAAAAATGTGGCTACAAAGAAGATAGACACTCCCTTTTTAGAAGGAGTCACATAGAGAAGATGAGGGGTAATGGGCACAAATTATTCTGGGGGAGATTCTGGCTGGACACAAGAGGATAATTTTTCAAAATGAGAACAGTCAGCTACTGGAATAATCTCCCCAGCAAAGTGGTGGATTCGCCAGTGTTGGATACGTCTAAGATTCAGTGGGACAGGATGCTGGACACCTTGTCTAAATTGTGCTTTTGCCAAGAAAGGTTGGACCAAATGACCCCTGAGGTCCCTTCCAACCTGGTATTCTATGATTCTGTATAAAACTGATCATATACTCTGTCACAGTTACTCAGGTCAAAGCCTGAACAGTCCCACAGGAGAAGCTACAGGCTCTTTATGTGAGAGGAATGTTTTATTTTAGTTGAGAAGAGAAATGTTTAGTGTGATTTATCTTTGGCTAAGATTTGAATGTTAAGAAGTTTTAATACTGGTAATGGCCAAGTACGTTTGGTTATCTTGCAGTGCACACTGCAACATTAAACAAGAGTATGCAAAGATCTGGCAAAAGCTCCCTAAGCTATTGATATCTAGTTCCCTACTTTAAAGGTATTCCAGCCCACCGATAGCAGAAATAGTCAGCATGCATTCCTGCCACAACTACAAATCAGGTAACCATACAATATTGCCTACAGCCTACCTATCAATTATTGTATTTCATCAGAAAGACATTTATTCTAATCATAATGCTTCCAAGGAATACCAAGTTCCAGGTTCAACCTTTTACCCAGATCAGTGCTCTACAGAATCAAACATTTTCTCACTGTCAGCTGGCAAAATTTCAGTGATTTCTTCAGAAATGTCAACATAACTGCATTCCAGTTGAGTAAGCTTTTTTCCCCTAAACTTGAATTGCTCAACATAAAGGCACCATAAAATATTTGCTCTCAGATTCCATATAAAGCACTTTCAGAGGTCTTCTGGAGACTTGGAGCTCTTTGGAAGGCAAGCATTCCACAATGGTAAGTCAAAGGTTTAGATTTATGTTTTTTAAATGAGGATAGAGATAGCTATTTGCTTTAAAACTGCAAAGAAGGATATTTAAGAGAATCATGTAGCTATAAATTTTAAAACATGGATATATTCTATTAACTGCAAGCTGCAAAGAAAGCAAGGCACCTTTGTGAATTTTGTTGTTTTCTAATTCTTTGCAAGAAACTGCACATATACGGCTTGTCTTTCACTTGCTGTTATCTTTTTCTCAGAAATGTTTGTGAGAATTTCATAAACATTTAGGACCATGTTTTTAAAACTGACAGATTTGAAATACAGTTTAAAATATAGTTCTTTTACAATGAAAAGTGTAATACACAGTTATTTGCCTGCATTTCTGTTTTGTTCTATCAAGTTATGTCCTATTTCAGCTCTTCAAGCCTCCAAATATATTTGCCGAATCCGAATCAACAGTTAGGTAATGTTAAATAGATAGTCAAAGTCCTATGGCCCAATTTTCCTCTAATTTATGCTCACGTAATCCCCGAAGTTTCAGACACCAGTTACTAACTTTGAATCGAATCTCAGGACTGGCATAAGTTTTACAGAAGAGACAGTAGTTTCTGTAATATATGTAGATTCATGAATAAAGAGAGAAATTATCATCTACTTTTTTCTCTGCCTAAGATTTTTTGAGGGCTTGTCTATACTCAGATAAGACTTAATTGAGCAAAATAGTTTGGTAGCTCCATCCACATTAATTCATCCACTTTCAAAGGACATTAAACCCCATTCGGAGGATTCTGTTCTGCAAGATGGCTAGTGGCACCCCCTATTTAAGAGAGCAAACAAGAAAAAAAAAGTTCCTTGAAGTGCCTTGCTCACAGACCACCCAGAGCAACACAACTCTGGTGTTTAGCTAAGAGGTCTTGGCATCAGTATAACACTAATCTCTATAATTTCTGATGAGGGTTACTGTTTCAGCCAGTGCTTTCTTACCTATTTGATACCCTCTACTTACATGTAGAATCATAGAATAGTTAGGGTTGGAATCATCAAGTTCCAACCCCCCTGCCATGGGCAGGAACACCTCACACTAAACCATGTCACCCAAGGCTCTGTCCAACCTGGCCTTGACCACCGCCAGGGAAGGATGTTGAGATCCTCTGTGGAAAGCCATGATTCTCTGAGGTTACAAATCTCCGGATAGCTGCGCAGCACAGATGGCCTGACAGATACACTCCAAATGCATGTGGAGCCTCATCAGAAGCCAGCTGCAATGTTTCATCCTACAACTTCACAAAGAGGAGTTGCTTAGACAATTTTCCTTTGGCCAGGCACTACAGAATACCACTCTTTAAAGCATTTCAGTCTTTCTTCTTAACTTCTCTCATCCAGACTATGGTGCTGAGCACAGCAACTAGCTGTATTCTACCCCAAACCCTCAGGAACTCCAAATCACAGAACTGCTGTGGAAATTAAGCATTACACCCTTCCCAGACCACTTCACAGACCCTTCTCCTCCTCCTTTTCTCTACACCACAAATGTCCCACAGCCCTGTAAGAAAGCAGCACATCAAAGATTAAAATATGATTTTATTTTTTTTTTCACAACAGACGGAAGAGATTTCCCTTGCTCACCATCTGCCCAAGGTTCAGGACTTTTAAGTGTCTTTTGACATTCATGATTCAAGTAACCCAAAGTAGACAGCTGAGCTACCTAAAAACAAAGACTCTCATTGCTATTTTAAACCCCAGTTTTAAGTAGCAACAGCCTCTGGAGCTCAGGACAGTAATTTGGAAAAATCTACTTGTTATACAATCCTTTAATGTTAATCTGCAACCTCTATCAAGAAAATAGAGTAACTTCCTCCATCGTTTCTCAGCCTCTGTCCATTCCTAAACTTTTGCCTGAAGTTATCTAGCCTGAGCAATCCATCAAAATAATCCTGTGCTCTCTCATGCTTCTCCAGTCCTTCTATCCCTGTATAACCATCATTACAAAGTTATTCAGGCTTTTCCAGAAAAGTCTTGGTTATTCAGCAGGTCCCAATGGACATCTTTGAAGAGCTCTTACAGACGTTTAGCTGTTGCCTTCACTAGACAAAAGGAAGGTTGTGCTGTGACATATCCAGACTTGTGTGTGCATGGTTTGACAAGATGGCTCATGGGCTGCTAAGCAGAATGTACAGCTCTGGAATTTTGCATTGAGACACTCATTTGTGTCTCTCTTATCTGCACAGCCACAACTTACTGGAATATGATGAGGTCTGTGATCTCCACTTCACTGACAAATCTGGAGCAGTTGCTGTACCCAAGTGGAGAAATAAGATACTATACACACAGTGATTTGCTGGATAGATGCATTTGACTCAAAGGCAATAAATAAAACAATAGTAAGAGTCTGACAGGGCTTTCAAGTGTATAATACTACTATAGCATTTTGTGATTTCTAGAGATTGGACTTCAGCTGGTGTCAGATGCTGCTGACACAGTTCTGTCTTATAATTTTGGTGGGGCTTTTTCCACCTAAAGAAAAACCCACCAAAGCATTAAAATATCTGGAGTGTCCTTTTCCAGTATTTCCATGTACACATAATGTTATTTCTAATTTTTGATTCATGTTCAGTGACTTAGCTTTTGAAAATAAAGATAGCAGCCTTCCAGTGTCTCAAAGGGGCCTACAAGAATGCTGAAGAGGGACTCTTCGTCAGGGGCTGTAGCGATATGACAAGGGGCAATGGGTTTAAACTTAAAAAAGGGAAGTTCAGGTTAGATATAAGGAAGAAGTTCTTTACTGTGAGGGTGGTGAGGCACTGGAATGGGTTGCCCAGGGAAGCTGTGAAGGTTCAAGGCCAGATTGGACAGAGCCTTGGGTGACATGGTTTAGTGCGAGGTGTCCCTGCCTATGGCAGGGGGGTTGGAACTAGATGATCTTAAGGTCCTTTCCAGCCCTAACTATTCTATAATTCTATGATAATCAAAGCAGAATTAAATTCATGCTATGGGCTTTGTGTTTTTTTTACAGAAGAGCTTTCTGGCTTTCCTTGTTGCAATGGGCATCACAGTGACACTGGGTGATGCATACTGTTTTTCTAAAATAAACAAGCCAGAGGAGACCAATAAAGGTAAGAACAGGGAAGATTCTCTCATTTGATTGTCCTGTGGAATCTTGGCTCTATGTGGAGCTGCCAGGAAGGGCTCAAAATATAAGGGATGGAGAAGGTGTTAGAAAGACATGTATTGGTTGCAGCACCAAGTTGCCAAAAGTAGGAAAAAACAAAGTCTTCCCCAGGACTGGGTATGGCTGCAGCAATATTATTGCTACTGATGGTAGGTTGCTATGGCTATTCCAGCACATGATGCTGATGGAGGAGTTGAGAGTAGTTCTGAATAGTATGTTAACAGGTGGGGGACCTGGCTCTTTGGTTGCTCACTTTCATCCCAGGTCTGTCACACTGAAACAGTCTCTAACAAGTGAGGAAGAAATAAGTTCATGCTGTCAAAATAGTCCAGATAATGACCTAGAGAACTTTATTACTGCCAAGAAAAAACATTTTCAGAATACTTGAAATAATTTTAAACTTTTCAGCCTTTATGTGGAGGCTTAAAGAATTATTTTTTTTTTTTTTTTTTCTGCTTTCTCATGCAGGCTGTGTCCTGGATGGAAAACTGTACCCCTACGGAGAGATCGCAAGGACAGAAAATTGCTTCAGGTGCCACTGCAGCAAAACACATATACAGTGTTGCTCCCTGTAAGTTTGAACTTCTTGGTAGCATCATTGCCTGTAGGAAAAGCACAGTTTTCAATTTGCTGGGGGTAAATGAGTTTCTAAGGGCACAAGAGAGCCTTTCCTCACCCATGTAAAAGAGCTAGGGCAAGCCACATACAGCTTTTGATCATTTTTATCCTTGGCAGCATTTACCTTAACTTACTTTCTGCTGACCAGGAGTGGACACAGGTCCTTCCAGACACAACCAGTTGGTTGCCTTTAATTTGTAGGAACTGGTGAACTCCTCTTATGCTGCAGTTAAGTCTTTCCTTAGCAGGTAAAGTTGGGGTAGGAAGGAATTAGTTCCACAAGGGACTCAAGTGAAGCTCCTCTAGAGGGCTTATGATGATCCTTTTTATGATCCTTTCCAGAGGTGCTTGTCTCCAGTTAATATGCTGACCCAAGAGATACAATCTATCTCCAATATCCTCCTCTCAGACTACCTTCTCTAAGGGCCAAAATTTCTTGATTATGATTATCACCTTTGCTCAGGTGACAATGTCTCAGGAAACAGCTACCACATTCTAAACAAACTTGCAATAATGAAAAAGTAATGGAAAAAGAGATAAAAGATGCCAAAGCCATGCTTATGTTGGTCTGTAGAGTGGTGTGATAGAAATCCCTGTGCTAGTCCTGAGCATACTGCTACATCTGCACAGCACACTGCAGCAAGGTATCATTTGAGGTCCTAGAAGCTGTAGTTGTGGGAGCTTTCAAACTAGCTAAACTGGTCTTAGGCATAGCAACAGAGATTAATTCCATCTATAATCATTGAACCACTGAATCGTTTATTGCTGTCAAGCTAACATTTGGTTTCTTTTTGCCAATGACAGCTTTCATACTCCTCTCAGTTATGACAGAGAGAGCTGTAGAGTCATTTTCAATAAAAAAACCTGTGACTATGAAGTGGTACAGAAGAGCGACCCCACAAAGGAGTGTAACAGCTATTCTCGTGTGGGCTAACACAACATCTGTTCCAAACCTTTCTGCACTGTGGAATTCCTTCCCTTCCTACAGATGTTTTGCCTTCACAGAGAAGCTTGAAGAGATGGGAGATCTTCTAAGAGAGCACTTCAACAGCTCACTTCTAATCTTCCAATCGTTCTAATTCAGTGTACAAGATGCATAATCATATACAATGTTTCATTTGTTATTACTTGCATCACTGAGCTTTTTTAAACATAATAAATCCAGATGAAACACCCAGAAATGCCTCATAATGGTTCTTTTTAGGTAATAACATGGGGCAATGTCACCTTCTTTGAGAAAGGAATGAATCCACATCACTACTCTGACATGCTCTGCACCAGTACCGCTGGCACAAGCCACGCTCATGCTTTTCAGGGTCTGTTCTAGCCAAGGGTCACAGCAGACATTTTAGCTCACTAGATGTCAAAGTCCGTTATCATTTGGAAAGTATGCATTGTTTGGGACATGCTGTACAATTGGACCTACTCAGGACACACCTAAACTGCTGCAGGAGTTTTGGCAAGAGTCCCCTGAAAACAGTGGATGGAAGATCATCATCCTTTTTCTTGCCCCTACCCACTTATTTTCTCCCATGTGGCCTCTTCCAAGCCTTGCTTCTGAAAATCTGCACACACTGCACTGCAGCAGTCAGTGGTTCTTGCCCACACTGAAAAAAAATATCTAGGTCCCTGCCCATGGCAGGGGGAAGGAGGGGAAGGGTGGGACTAGGTGATCTTAAGGTCCTTTCTCACTCTAACTGTTCTATGATTCTGTGATCAGTCCCTGGAGACATGCTTCCTCATGGCAACAGCTTGAGGTACTAATAAAAAGCAGATGCCTTCTGTCTCTTTAGTAGAAAAATTCCCCAGATCCCTGGGGAGAGAAATCCAGTGATGGGCTTTAAAACTGAATCTTACACCTGGCAATTGTTAATATCCTAAATCTGTCCACACAGGAGAGCAGGCAACAATACCCTATAAAATACTGCTTGTACATGGTCTCTATGCTCCAGAACTATTACTGCATTTAACTGTTGTGTGTCTTAAGAAAGAACACATCTTCCAAGACAAATGGGCTGTTCAATGATCCATAAGCACAACAGGTCTGTTTTCTTGTAAGAGTATGAGGTTACACACAGCTGAACACTTAGAGAAGGGTTCCTCACACGGTCCCAAATCAATTATCAGCTTGTATTTATTCAGCAGAGGTACTTGCTTCTCAAGACAACCCATCTCAAACTCTGCAAGCCATCAGTAGACTCAGAAGGATTTAAGTTGGTATGTTTTCTCTGGTTTTGTTTTTGGTAATTCGCCAGTGAAAACTCTTTTAAACTTTCTTATGGCTTCACTCAAGATATCTCCTTTTGGGAAAAGGATTCCAGCATTTTGCAAGCAGTGGTGTTACATACTTCGCCTTTTAAAGTTCTCTGTGCTGCAGGCTGGGTATCAATCAATAACTGTTTCTGTACAGTTGGTTCCTGCAAGGCAAAAAAAAATGTGAGGGACCTGAATTAGTCGGTTCAGCTTTTTCCAATATAAATGTTTGCACATGCCTTTTTTAAATCTTCCAGTCTCTGATTTGATCATGTCATGCCTCTGAACAGCAGCGTGTGGAAATGAACGTTCTCATATTGCTTAAGGTCCAAAGGTAAGTTTTTTCCACTTCGTATACTGCAGGAAAGGAACAATTTTGAAACTTGCCCTGACTTCTCCCCTTTTTTGCCAGTTCATGTCAAAATTACACAGAACACAGCCTCAACTGGTACCTGAAAGAACGTTCTCACTTACAGAACAGCTGCAGCTTCTTAGGGCGATATTTTTAGCATGGACATCCAAAGGCTTCCTACATAGCTCACAGGAGTGTTTCTTGAGAAAAATCAGGGTGTTTTTTTCTTCCACCCCCTCCTCCTTTTTAAATCCTCATTTTAAAAATTTACTTTTTCATGGCTAACAAAAATGACTGGGAGGTTCCTCATGGTTTATTTGTTTAATTCAAACCACTGAGATGTGCACACATCAAGATTAACACTCAGTTTGTTGTAGTTTGAAGCTGTGCTATGTGATCCTGGAATTATTTTAGTATTCCAAGTTTTTTCCTACTAGTCTTATAAATTAAGACTGCGTTTTTCTTCTAAAACTTCTGAAACTTAGTTATTATCTCATAAGGTTACATTTGTGTTTTTAATATTAATAGCTCCTCAGTAAGTCTTCATATTTTAAGTGATTTACAGACGCGTAGTTCATTTTTAAATGAAATAGAATTCCATGCCATGATAGCTGTCTTGATGCTGTTCTGTTCTAGTTGCTGCCCATCAGGAACAGACAGGAAGGGTGCAACACGGGCAATGGAAGGAAACAGGATTTTACACATTATATTGGAATTAAAGAGAAAAAATCCCAACAGCCAAGATACCCCATGGGTTTGGCTGAAGCATTTTGTGACTGCCCTTCCCACCTCAGTCTGTTCTGAGTCCATACTGCAACAATACCCATGGAAATAGTGACTAATGCGTTTAGGAACTTGAAACAATCTCATGCTCTCTAAACAGAGCTGAAATACAGTGTAGGTATAGAATTAACAGAACTTCCAAAAAAAAAAAAAAAAAAAGGCACAGAGGTCACTCAAGTAAGTAACTGACAGTGACAATATAAAACTGAAGTTAAGCCTCCTTTCATTTAGTCCATGCATGTGCACGTTGTGTTAAAGATGGAAGACTGCATTAAATGTAAAATGAATACAATTCTTGGCTATTTCCTACACCAGGAGAGATATGAAGACAAGCTTTGAGGTTTGTAGGTATATGAACCTCAGAGTTAACAAAAATATTTCCACCAAGATAAAACTTCCTTCTATCACACCTACAGACTGTTTCTGTGTCAACAGTGCACTGTGTATTTTAGCAGTTTGCTTGGGCTTTTTTCTATAAATGTTGTTCTTTCTCACATGCAAATGTGGCAGACTTTGCTTAACAATTGTAAAAGCCATGTACATTGTACCTAGTACTGTTAGTTCAAGGTCAAGACAAATTTATATGTAAAATTGTGTTTACTTGTGATCTGATATGCCTCATGCTTTCTCTTCTTGCTTTCTGCCTCTCAATGGTAGTCAACCTACTGGTGTTAATAACAGGATATGTGAACTTACCTTCTGTAAGGAGTCCTGCACTTAACTCCCTCCTATAGAAAGCTGATTCCCTGTCAAGAATGTGAGAGTAGTACTCTAATGCTGGGTTAAGTAGCAAGGTTTCTGGCCTGCTTTCATTCTAGTTGATCTCCTCTAGCTTTAAGTTCATAAATAACATTACTGCTCCAAAACCATGCTGTGCTTCTCTGTTTACTGCCTAGCACTAAAAGATACAGAAAAAACAAGGCTGACAATATTGCATTACTCTTATTATCTCTGCAGTCAGTGACATGTAACTAGAAACCCCAGCTGAAGAATGACTAAGTAAAATAGTGAGGTAAATCTTCAAAGAAAGTTTCCAAGATTTTTCCCTGCCTTAGGAAGAAACACGATAGATGGAAAGAGGACACAGAACTGGGCAGAACACTGATATTCTTAAAATATTTTTAGTAAGAAATAAACCAGTTGGGAAGAAAACATAAGATTTCAACAAAGTAATGTTTGTTGGAGATATCTGTTGCCCACACAAGTGATATACCTATCGTCCTGTACAAAAACAGCATGAAGAAACAACATAATATAGGCCACAGGTTACCTAACTAATCAATGTATGAATGGACTATCTTCATAGTTTGCTGCTCTGAGTAGTTTCAGCACCACAACATGTTGTTAGGGTCCCCCGGGTTCACAGATCACGCAGGAGCTTCCTCACCATGGCCAAGCTTACACAGGTTACTCCCTGCTGCATCCCAAAGAAAGCTGCTTGCAAGAACTTTTCTCCATATCTAGCATAGCTTGCACCTAGAAAACAGGGAGGGTCAGGCAATGGGAACAACAGGGTGGTTACTGCTTGTCTGAAAAGTTGAGAAAGAAAACACTCATGCACATTGGTTGGATTTTTGGATTTTGGAGTTGAGTGACAAAGGTGTTTTCTGTCACTCAGCACCAAATCAGCAACTTGACTGCATTTTGGCTGCAACAAATTCCAGAAGTTTCACTGTAATACACTAGTATCAGAAACTGCTGTGTTTGGTAACTTACATTCACATACAAAAACTGCTGAAGGGTGCCTTTCAAGCAAGATATTGAATCAAACTCCACAACATAAAAAAAGAAAAAAAAAAAAAAAGAACATAAATCAGTGCAATGTGATGATACTTTTTTTCCAAACTGTCACAGAATATTTGCTCCAGATTATCTTTGAGGACATGGAGGAGCCAATAACTTAGGAAAGACTCTGTGGTACTTTCCACAGTCTTGTCAGCCAAGGAGAAATAGTTCTCAGAACAAAAAGATTAAAAAAACAGACAAGCAAAGCTCTTGCTTTTTCTTCTGTAAAGAGATTTCCAATGCCTGTACTCATGTTTTGTTGGTTTGCCAATGATTAGGAGTCAAGGGCAGGAGCCTCATGGCTGTGATATTAGTCATCTCCTGCTTCAGGGCAGTGCATGCATCAGCATTGCCAAATCTAACTTATTAGATAGGCTGACTGTGGGCAGCTTTATCAAACCTATGAACTTCAGCAGGCACTTCAGCTCTTCTCTGCCATCCTGAAGAAAGATCTGGTAACTGCAGAAAAAACAATTTACGCAACCTACCCAGTGGAAAGCCAGCTAAGATGCCCCTGTGAATAGTGGTCTCTGGCCTGCAGTGCAACAATGCTGGCGTTCTCACATGGACTTTGTGAGCTACCTCTCAGCTTTGTAGTTTGGGTAGAAGACCTGGGGTAGTCACCCCAGCTTGGAGTTCAACCTCTACTCCCAATCCCGCACAATAATGGAACACAATTAGGCTTCTACCTAATGGAAAACTGAACAAAAAAAATGGCTATCTATGACCCTTTTCTAAAGTCCTGCAGATGCCATCCACTCTCCACAGAAACCATGTTTTACATGTAACCCTTCCAACCACTACTCCTTTCCTACAAGAGCTTTTTTTCATGCTCAGCTGATGAAGAAAGCTGAATGATTGTTCCAGGTCCCTCTCTTGAAATGTAGGTGGTTCAAACTCAGCATGCAACTTTTGTTGTCAGTGACAGCCACAATGTCTCTAATAGGTTTCTCAGGGCAAGTGCTAAATACTCATTTTAGACTCAAAATTTCTTTCAAAGTACCTCCTATGACTGCTCTCCAGATCTGGTGTGGCACAAAAGCCACACCTGTCTTTTCACTGCCTTTTAGAACTAAACCTTCCTGTATATAATTAGCTTATTTTAATAATGTCCTCCCCATGAGGTCATTCTGCAGAAACCTCATTGGAGATATTCATGCATGTTCAGTTTGCTCAGTGACTGACATAATGAATTCCCTCTCTATATAAGTCCTCTGAGAAGATGAGCTTCCTACAGGCTGCCTCCGTACTGAAAGCCTCATAATGGTGAGTCCTTACATTTTATACTGTAAAAAAACATGTAATGTTGCTATAGATTTTAAAGGAGGCTCTTCTGGATTAACTCAGGATTCAGACATCTAAGCAACTTGGAGGAAGTATAAATTCTGTGGTTTGCAAGCAAAAGTCAGACAGATAGCCACAGGCAGGTAAAACCTTGGGTAACATATCAGCATGTATATGTCAAGAGATGTCTAATAGGAGTTCAGCTAAGGCTTTTTATTATAACCTGTTTTCATTTACATGTAATGTTTGGAGATACCTTTTCTGGCAGAAAGCAGCCCTGTCATATCTCAACCTATAACTGGTTAGTTTTTGTGAAGAGTCTAGATAATATCTGAAGTTAAACTCAAAAATGTCTTAATTTTTACTCATTTGCAGCTCTGTGGGTTTTAATCTCTCTTCTGCAAAATAAAATGCTAGTTTCTCCTCGCCTCTCAGCTATAACTTTTTTATCAGTCACCAGTTCAACTCTTTCCAAAACAAACACACATAAATACAATGTGTGTGTGTGTCATTGTCTACTCCCGGTCTACTTTTACCAACATTTGAAATTCATCACTGCTAATTCCATCGTAGAGTTCTTCTGCTCTTTTCCTTCACATCCGTAATGAAAACTTTGAATATCAGGTTGAAATATTTGAAGGGCTAAGAGACTAGCTGAGAAATTTAAGCTGACCTTTCAGAAAAAGCTGATGACAAAAGTTAGATAGTACAGAGTTACCTAGGTTGGAAAGGACATCTGCAAGTCATTTGGTCATGCCTCCTGCCCAAAGCAGGGCCAAGGTCTTGAGAGTTCAACTGTAGCTGAAGTTCTTCGGCTTGTTCCTAGTCCTTCAATATTAGGTTAACACTCCCAGTGGGTTCTTCAGACTCCTGTGAAGAAGTTTTTACAACTAGGAGTGAGGTTAGTAGCAGAGGCAGTCAGTGACTGATCCCATGGAGAAAAGAAGAACAAGAAAAATTAAAAGGGGAAGCGAACAGAATACACTCCTTTCAGAAACAGTTCTGGGTCTACAAGTTCTGTATCAGGCAGTGCTTGCTTTTAACACCTTGGAAAAAAGACAGGCTCTTTCGCTCCTCCCACATAATGCTCTGCTTCTGCTTCTTCTAAATGGTTCCTATTCCTGGTTGCATACTGAAGTTTCTAAACTGCAAAAGAATTGGATTTTTGATTTGAAGCCACAATGTATTTTGTTATTTCTAATGGTAGTATTTATGATCAAGAAATATTAATAGTTACTTAAATATTCCTATGAATTCTGCTTTCTTGTACAGAAAACCATCTTGGCCTGCCTTCTTGTTCTTGCTGTTAGCATTCCACTGTCCAATGCTTATTGTGTCCGTCAGCCATCGAAGCCAGAGTTGTCTGATGGCAAGATTGTAGGTAAGAAATCAGCTAACATCAACTTGACAGATGCCACCACAAGTACTGCCTGATTTGGTTTGTCCGTTCCATACAATTTATCAAAATTCAAAAGTAAGTGGAAACAGTGGAGAGAAAACTTTAGGAAAGGGGAGGAAAATGGGGCATGGAGAGCAGGGCATTTATAATGCTATAAAAAAGAAGAGGTTATCTGAGGAGCATCACACAGGCCAAATTAAAAATTAATTTTGTGTAGGGAAGTAGCACAGGCTTACTTTATCCATCTGCATGATGCAATAATTCATGTTTTCAGTATGGCAGCATATTTAGAAATACAAAGAAGGGGGAAAAGGGCCTTTCTCTGTGTGTGTGTAGACAGTATAAAGTAGGAATCAGATTGGCAAGTGTTCAGCACACTGATTAATTTACTCATTAGTTGTTTCCCTGTCCAAAACAAGTTCTTAAGAACTGAATGGCTGCTCCACTTGAGTCTGAGACTGTTTCTCCAGAACATAGCTTCTCTCATCTGTAGATTGATAGATTAGCTATAAGAAAATAAGTGCTCAAAAAAGAAACATGGAATTATTTGGACACAAGAAAAGGTGTTATGTGCCAATATGCAAAATAAACCAAGTGCCTCCAAAACAAGATTTTCTTGGAAAGATAGTGCTACTGCTCGACAAGTGGGTTAGCATTGCTAAAGAAACAAGACATTTATAGGCCAAGATACAACCTAGAAATCCCAAACTCTCCAGTCTGTCTTGTCCTAGCCGCATAAAATACTACTTTCCAGATCACTTATTTAGAAAGTGTATTCTGTGAGTATTGATGGGAACTTTATATACAATATGTTCTTTCTTCCTACAGTTTGGGATTGGGAAAGTTTTCCAGGCAGATTTAGTCTTGCTCTAAATGAAGAGTCAACAGTAGTTGGTGTCAATGAGGGGGAAAGTCAAAGCCTTTTCTAAATTCTGACCAGGTCTGTGCCTGGGGGCTCCAACTCCTATACTTAAAGACGAACTACTCCAGGAAATGTGGTGCTGCTGCTCATCACAGGAAACAGAGGCAGCCAGGTTACCCTTCTCCATGCATTAGAATAGTAGCAGTCCTGCTCTGTAGCAGTCTTTGGGAACCTATTTTTTTGCCAGATAGGGATGCTAATGTAAAAAGCCTGCAAAGATCCAACCCATTTTGAGCAAGCAGTAGTGTTGCTACTGCAGTAGGTCTGACACTGAAGGCTGCTTGCACACACTGTTTTCAGGATGCCGTGACTTGAATGGAGAGCTGCATGAACTTGATTCCCAGTGGAGGACTGACAGCTGCCATGATTGCTCTTGTTCTGAGGGTGCAATTGACTGCTGCTCCAGGTGAGTTCAGAGCAGCAGTGGGGGGTTTCCTCTGCTGCCATGACATAACACAAAACATTCCTTTTTATGCAGGGGTCCCTGAGAAATGACTGTGACCCTTCTCTTGCTCACTTGATATCACAAAGTTACACATTAACCCAATACCATCATCTCTGAACACGCAAAGAAACTCCGCTGACAAATATACCTCATGTTTAACAAATTATTCTTGATTTTAAGAAGAGTACTTCATCCTTCTCGGGGATAACATTTCAGGCAAGATACTGATTCAAGAGAGGCCACATAGTTACTTAAGAAATTTCTACTGCTCCTAATTCAGGTCTTCCCAAAGCCACACATTACCCCTCTTTTCTTTGAGGGGCAGCTCAAGATACACTGGCCTGCCTGTAATTTTCCTATAGTGACACCCAACCACTCATGCAATTTTGTTCCATACTGTGGCTGAAGAGAAAAAGCAATGATAGTGGAGTAGCAAATAAACACAACAGACATCATTTAGGTTTAAATAAGATTAGTAAACTACAACTTTCTATTCATCCTGCTTAAGCAGCAGACTAAGTAACATTTGTGTGAGCCCCCTTTTCTGCTCTTGAGCACCTTCCCAGTATAGACTCCTCCTACTAAAGGTGTAGATATGGAAGCTGTTTACTTCTTGATCTCATCATCTCTTTGTCTTTCTTTTCCTGACCGCAGCTTCTCAACACCGTCTGACTATGATGAAGAGAATTGTGTAAGCATTTTCAACAAGGAGACCTGCACTTATAAAGTAGTGGAGAAAGATGATCACTCAAAAGAATGCCCAGTACATGAGTGGGTGGGCTAATAAAGAAGGATTGTGGATTTGGGAATTATTTCCTTTTTTGTTTGTTTTAAGGGTTCTTTATCACAAATGAAAACAACCTGAAAAATGCAGCTGTAAAGTGAAATCTACTCATAAATCCTAATGCATAATAAAACTGAGTATCCACTCACAAAGGAGTCCCTTGCTTTCTCTGCCTTCGGCTTCCCCATGAAGAAAGAACTGACTTGTTCCTTCCTTAAGACCATAAATTAAACATTTTAAATTTTAAAGCACCCTCAGTAGATGTTAATTATAATTCTTCCGAATTCATAACTCAGTGCTAGGGAGTATATTCTGCTATCTCTGCACAGCTAAAAGAAAAACAGAGGAAGCATCAGAAATTCATGTGACATTTGCTTGTTTGAGGACGGAAACCTAAAGAATTAATATTAAAAAAAAAGAAAAGAAATGGAACATGGAACTGTTGGAACAAGTCCAGAGAAGGGCCACAAGGATGATGAGGGGACTGGAGCACTTCCCCGTAGGAAGATAGGCTGAGAAAGTTGGGTCTGTTCAGCCTGGAGAAGAGAAGGCTGCGTGGAGACCTCATAGCAGCCTTCCAGTATCTGAAGGGGGCTATAGGGGTGCTGGAGAGGGACTCTTCATTAGAGACTGCAGTGATAGGACAAGGGATAACGGGTTAAAACGTAAACAGGGGAAGTTTAGATTGGATGTAAGGAGGAAATTCTTTCCTGTTAGGGTGGTGAGGCATTGGAATGGGTTGCCCAGGGAGGCTGTGAATGCTCCATCCCTGGCAGTGTTCAAGACCAGGTTGGACGAAGCCTTGGGTGAGATGGTTTAGTGTGAGGTGTCCCTGCCCACGGCAGGGGGGTTGGAACTAGATGATCTTAAGGTCCTTTCCAACCCTAACCATTCTATGATTCTATGATTCTATAAATGAAAAGCAGCTTAAGCCTTCTGAATACTCTCTTTTCTAAGAAAGTGTCTTATATGATCTTTTATCTTATATGGCTCCCTGGAGCCTGCCCAGCTTAAGGACTGAAAAAGCCACCAGCTACCTTGTCTAACCCCGCACTTTACTTACATAGCATCCACAGCACAGCAAACCGAGTCCTCAACCTGGGGTTTGGGTAAAAGAAAAGGTCCTTTATTCAGATCAGCCCTTAAGAAATTCAAGTTCTTAAATTGGCCAATAGGCAGGATTGCAGCTAGATGGAGATACTTCAAACAGGGAAGACACTAGATGATTCCACAGACAATAACTGAGATGGATACATTTTCCAGTATAAGCTCTCCAGCTCTCCCTCACAGTACTGCTTCATAATCTTTATGGGTACATTTGCTCAGTTGCACCAAGGTGCTTGGGAATTGTAGGGTTGCTATTTCTGGTTTCCACCAAAGGAGGTGACACAGGAAAGGTAGCAGCATGGATGGAGAGAGTTTTTTTACAAGAGCATGTAAGGATAGGACAAGGGGTAAAGGTTTTAAACTAAAACATTCAGATTATATACAAGAAAGAAATTATTTACAGTGAGGGTGGTGAGGCACTGGAACAGTTGTGGCTGCTCCATCCCTGGCAGTGTTTAAGACCAGTTTGGACAGGGTTTTGAGCAACCAGATCTAATGGAAGGTGTACCTGCCTGTGGCAGGGGGCAGAGCTAGATGATCTTCAAAAAGGTCCCTTCCAACCTAAACCATTCTATAGATGTCTTTCTGTCTGCAAGAGACTTCTAGGTTCAGTTTTAAGGCATGTCCATTGAGAATGGCAAGTCTCAAGTAAGTCATAACCAAAGATTTATATTTTTTAAGGCCTACTAGATGTTTGCATCCAAAGTCCAGAAAAGCCAGCCTGTACCAGCATTCCTATATGACCCAGATCTATTTAACTACATTTTAAATCCACCCAAGCAGCTTTCTCTACCATCTGCTAGGTCTTGTTGCAATATGCGTATCTATCATGTCAGCTATGCAGAAGTAGGTAATTTCATGTCTAAACCAAAGAACCTCCAGGGAACAGTCTGCTCTCCTCTTGTCTGCTCCAAGTTTCAACATGGAAACAAATTATGTTACCTGTTGCATCTAGTTTTGGAACACCGGAAGCACAGCAAGGACTTGGCTCTCTTCTGTCTGTAGGACTCTAGCTGTGGGAGGGTGACAAAACTCCTGAAAAATCAAGAAAGCAGAGACAGAGCATGTAAAGTTCTGCTTGTCAAAAGGAGGAAGAGTAAAGCAATGTTTTGTTTTGGCATTTCACTGCTTCAACACACACAGCTACAGTCTTACACAGAGAATACATTCCTCCACACTCAAAGCTTTAGATCATAACATTGCTTGCACGATGTAGTGGAAATGAAACACTCACAGAAGAGTTTCCTCAATTAACCTAACGTGTAAAAGGTTTAGGAGACTCTGCAGAGCCTTGGGAGACACCACAGCTCAGGCAAAGCAGAAGAGGTTGTGGGCTCTCTTCCTTCCAGTTTCCCTCTCCTTACCTGGTAGCCCACTGCTCTCCTGCTACCAAGAGAGGCAGTTTCAGATAGCTGGTCCTCTAATCACAGTGAGTACTGGAAAGGTGTTCTTGGCCTAAAAATGAAATCTAGTACTTAGCCTACCAAGGCTTTAAACCAAACACCAGAACACACATAAATCTGATGGAAGTTTTCCTATTAAACAGTGCTCATCACCTAAAACTGGTGGTTTTGTAGCCATTCAATGTTCCATTAAGATTTTTTGCTCCAGTCTTAAAAATAAAATTCAATTTAATCATAAACAAGGAAAGTGCATTTCTCATTTACATTATGTATACCAAAGAAGCTAGAGGCTTGCAGTTCACATTCTGTTTCATGCTATTTAAAAAAACCACAAACTCTGATAAATTCGATTCATGACAATTTTTCTTGTTTGCTTTGCTCTTAGCTCTTCTATTGGTATGCAGAGAAGTTTGCATTGGTACCTTTTGAAAGCCTGAAAGTTTGTTCAAATCTATTGCTGCTCACATGTTTCCCTGGGCCAAGCTGTGGATTATTTTAGGGCAAACTGATTGGCTTTATAACAGGTATTTACATGGAACTCCAAAACACATAATTCACACAACCAATTTAAAACACTCAGCAAGAGCTGTTACTTTAACCTTCCTCCCCACATCCCAGAATTCTGTTTTCACATTAACTACTTTCAGAGTGCTTCAACCATTGGTCCATGATTTTTACAGCTCTTCAGAGCTTCAGCGCTTTTGCAGAATCGATACTTCAAGTAGATCTCCATTAAAAAGCAGTGATAAACTGCAGTCCTCTGCCACCACAAGATAACTTCTTTCAAAATAACGATGCATGTTCTCCATTAATTCCAGAGACTTCTCCCATTACTGCCCTGGCCTGCCAAAGATGGGGCAAACCTACAGAGACAGAAACAAGCAGTTTTGTTTAACAGCTAACTATAATGACTCAGAGACTGCGAAAGAATTCATTCCCTAAGCTGTATAATACAGAAGTCATTCCAGTTTGCTCTATGAAAGACAGGGTAGCTGTACTGGGCTGAAATACCAGCTTGGAACCATCCCTGATGTGCTATCCTGAGCCAAGCCAAAGTCTAATGGCACAACAGCTTCCCGAAGAGCTTTGCCTCCACTTTTCAGTTCCTAGTTTGGGACTTGCTTGATCTCTCCTAACAGCAATATTCCATGTCCTGTGCATAGAGCAGGCTTCCCAGGGGTTGCAAGAGCTTATTTTATTTTGGTGCTCTCCTGCTTTCACCCTGCTCCTGAACAAAAAGGGCTGCTGTTCTGCACACCAGAGGTGATGGTCAAGCAGAGGCAAGCAAGGTTCTGGCTTGGTGCCGTATTCAGTCAAAATTCTTTATACCCCTGAAGTCATAAACTGGATTATTTAACAACGTCTTTTTCCAGGTCAGTTGTTCGTTCCTGTTTGTAGGATTTGGCTGTTTAAGGCAGACTATTAATCAAGCTCGTTCAAAGCATAGAGCATTGTCTTCTAATATTAACAGCAAATTATACAAATGGGTTAGGTAAGAGATCAGCTCTGTAACATTATTATGAATCCTGTAGAGACATTTGAGAGCATAACACCCTTAAGTTTGACATCTGGTTTAGCTACATGACTGGGCTAGGTTTTTCATATGTAACTGCTATTGAAGAGTTAGTATCCCTCATTAACATCTCCATCACTTTCTTTTGAGTCTCTCTTAAATGGGGGTACTCTACCTTTTTTCTTCAGTAAGGAGGGGTTCAAAAGTTAGAATGACCAAAATTGTATCAGAAATGGAGAGTGGCAAACCAGTATTCTTTCCTTGGTGCTCACTGCCAAAGAATTTCAGAAAGGACCAGAGTTTTTCAGCAAGCCTAGTAGGAAAGTAACAGAAGCTTGATCAGGCATATTGCTATAACTACAGCCCAGCTACTTTAGTACAGTTTATTTATGTACAGATATGACATCTCTAGAACTTTATTTTTCTGGTGTTGTTGAGGGTTTTTTTGGTTCTCTTTTCTTTCCTATAAATCCACTAGTCACTAGATGACATCCTAGCTCTGTCACAAATCAGAACTGCAGGGAACACAAAACCCAGATCCTGATTCAGTTGGCAAATGAGCTCAATTTCTGTTTACTCCAGTAAGGTTTGAGAATGCAAGTGGCTTTTTAGGAGTGTCTTTGGTCTATATATTTAGCTTTCCAAAGATACTTTCCAAAGAAGTATCATGGATGGGACTGAGTATTTCCAAGAGAGTTTTTGAACTTGAACGCAGAGTGGCCTGCCTGAATTACCCTTGATACAGGAGAAGTTTTACGACAGAAGAATTATGACAGTAATTTAGGAGAACAAAACACTTAGCAATAACACTACCTCAAAGTTTCATTCAGGGAATAGATGCATTAGCACCTCTGACTGTTAATAGAGGAAAAACAGGAGTTTCTCCTTTCAGCACAGCAGTGCAAGTTGAATCAAATGTGATGGCTTGTGAAAACATCACTAGGGATAAAATGGAAAGTCTAATATTAAATTCTGAAATAGGCTGGTTCATAGAAAAAATAGTGCTGGGATCAATTCTGTTTGGGAAGAGAAGCAACTTCATAAGCTTTGTTAACAGTGGAAGCATTGATAGGACCAATCATGCTTTAAGGATTTTGGTAACCAACTTCTTACAGAACTCTCAAACTGCAGTTTTATTATATCAGCTCCCCATTCCCTAAGATTTCCAGCCAAAACTTCCTCAAAGGTGCTACTGTCAGAACGTAAGAAGACAAGAGAAAAACAAATGCCTGTAGACCAAGTTAGTCTGTGCAACACTGCTTCCCTTCCCAAAGCCCCCAGCAAATGAGAGCTGATAAGACTACAGGTATTAGCTGGAAGAAACAAGCAGCACAGTATTCCATGTACGGTTCAGGAAGTGCACATGTAACCAGCTGCTGCCACTCATCTCCTCCAGTACTAATTTGGGATAAGGAACCCAGGAAAGTTCCATTGTTTGCCTGGACCTTACAGCACAACTGACATCATGTAATTGAATTTCAGTGTTTTACTGGTCAGATAGACATTTGGAAGGGTGTAGATGGACACAGGTTAGATAGGCAAGACCAGCACCCTGTCTGCAAGAAGCAAAACAGGACATGTTGGTTTTAACACAAGCCTTCCTCACTAGAGCTGCTACCAGACTCCTATAACTGCATAACAAGAAGTATCTCTGGGGTGTTTGAGAAGAGGTCAATATGCAATTGTTCAAAAGTGTCATTGCCAGGATTGAATAGAGCCAAGCTCACCACAGCAGGAACATGAGGATGGCAGCTTTGGCTGCTTAAGCTGCAGTCTAGCAAAGTCCTATAATCATCATCTAGAAGCTGGGCATCTTTGTAGAGCCACTGCTCCTTTGGTGGCTCCTTCAGTATTCCCTCTGCCACCTTTTTCAACTCATATACAGTTGTATCTTTAGCCACAGTAAAGACTGTTGTCTTGTGACAGCAAATCAACAAGCAGACATCCATCATCTGGTGCGAGACCATCTTGAGAACCTGAACGTGCACAAGTCCATGGGACCTGATGAAATCCATCTGCAGGTCCTGAAGGAGCTGGCGAATGAAGTTGCTAAGCCACTGTCCATCATATTTGAAAAATCATGGCAGTCAGGTGAAGTTCCCCAAAACTGGAAAATGGGTAATATAACCCCCATTTTCAAGAAGGGGAAAATGGATGACGCAGGGAATTACAGACCAGTCAGTCTCACCTCTGTGCCTGGAAACTCTTGGAGCAGATTCTCCTGGAAGGCATCTAAAGGCACATGAAGAACAACAAGGTGGTTGGTGACAGCCGGCATGGCTTCACTAAGGGGAAATCCTGCCTGACCAATTTGGTGGCCTTCTATGATGAGGCTATGGAACTGATGGACAGGGGTAGAGCAGTTGATGTCATCTACCCGGACTTGTGCAAAGCGACTGACACTGTCCTGCATGACATCCTTGTCTCCAAATTGGAGAGACATCAATTTGATAGGTGGACCACTCGGTGGATAAAGAACTGGCTGGATGGCCTCATGCAAAGAGTCGTGGTCAATGGCTCAATGTCCAGTTGGAGACCAGTAACGAGTGGTGTCCCTCAGGGATTGGTGTTGGGACCGGTCTTGTTCAACATCTTTGTTGGTGACATGGACAGTGGAATTGAGTGTGCCCTCAGCAAGTTTGCTGATGACACCAAGCTGTGTGGTTTGGTTGATACGCTGGAGGGAAGGAATGCCATCCAGAGGGACCTTGACACGCTTGTGAGGTGGGCTGATGCCAACCTCGTGAAGTTTAACTATGCCAAGTGCAAGGTCCTACACCTGGGTTGGAGCAATCCCAGGCACAGCTACAGGTTGGGCAGAGAAGAGATTCAGAGCAGCCCTGCGAAGGAAGACTTGGGGATGTCGGTGGATGAGAAACTTAACATGAGCTGGCTTCTGTGTGCACTCACAGCCCAGAAAGCCAACCGTATTCTGTGCTGCATCAAAAGGAGCGTGACCAGCAGGTCGAAGGAGGTGATCCTGCCCCTCTACTCTGCTCTCATGAGACCTCACTTGGAGTATTGTGTGCAGTTCTGGTGTCCTCAACATAAAAAGGACATGGAACTGTTGGAACAAGTCCAGAGAAGGGCCACGAGGATGATCAGGGGACTGGAGCACTTCCCGTAGGAAGATAGGCTGAGAAAGTTGGGGCTGTTCGGCCTGGAGAAGAGAAGGCTGCATGGAGACCATGCAGCCTTCCAGTATCTGAAGATGACCTATAGGGATGCTTGGGAGCGACTCTTCATTAGGGACTGCAGTGACAGGACGAGGGGTAATGGGTTAAAACTTGAACAGGGGAAGTTTAGATTGGTTATAAGGAAGAAGTTCTTTACTGTTAGGGTGGTGAGGCACTGGAATGGGTTGCCCAAGGAAGTTGTGAATGCTTGCAGTGTTCAAGACCTGGTTGGACAGAGCCTTGAGTGATGTGGTTTAGTGTGAGGTGTCCCTGCCCACGGCAGGGGGGTTGGAACTAGATGATCTAAAGGTCCTTTCCAACCCTAACTATTCTGTGATTCTGTGATGACTACCCTAAGGCTTCTTCCAGTCCTCTGTCACTGGGAAACAAGTTTAAGTCTTAGTGAAAAACCTGTATTTTCAGGAACAGCTTAAATCAAGACAGAACTATCATCAGATGAATGGATCCAGTGGATGCATTGGAGGGGACAAGAAGGTGAAAAAAAACTGAGAAACCTACTGGGAGATGTTCTACTACACAGACCAATAATCTCAAGTTCTACACAAGCAGAGCTATTAAGTACTTAATGACTTTTGTTTTCCTAGCTAGATATCCTCTAGAAGAGAGATTTTATCACTGTTACTGAGGATCTTTGTTATTTTAGCTTCTTACCCAAAAGTATTTCATTGTCAGTTTGCTTTGGGCCATGGTCCAAGGAGGAGCCAAGCATGCAACTCTGACTGCAGTCAGTACAGGAAAATATAGCACACAGAATGGTTGTGCTTTGTTGGTTTCTAGTCAGGCAAGAGACAAGGACTTCCCCAGCTCCTTCACATGTTCAGTAAAGATAGGAAAGTTGATAAATACAGAAGTGTTGAGAGTTGTCAACAGAGAGTGTTATGATATTTTAGCCATCTACTGAAATTCTAGGAAGTTGTCAAAATAGCTCATTGCCTACAACCAACGCTGATAGCGGAAACTCAGCTTAGGAGTAACCCTTCTCCTTCAGAGTTTGGCTAGGATGGAAGAGACTAACACAAGAGCAGAGCAGGAGGCAAAATTAGGACTGGTAGGATTAACTTAACATGGAGCTCTTCCAAGCCCAGCCAATTTAGGAATATCTAATGGTACCACCAGTGTAGTCGCTTGTCACATGAGGAGCACGTCACACCCAAGAAGCTAAAGGCTCATTTCAGCTCTGTAATGCTCAAGAGGGTCAAGGACATCTTCCCAGAGCTGCTATTACTAGCTCCCACAGAGAAGTTCAGGACCAGCATGGGGCTGACTCCATCTGCACCCACAGACATTAAGCCCGACTCCCAGCCCTCTGGAAGAATAGCTGCACTTTAGGAATTTGGGCTACTCTTGTCTTTGGGATGAGAAGGGTAAGGTCCAGATGTTCATGAGAAGTTATTGCTCCTTCCACCCCCTCAGCTGGACTCCCTCAAGAAGTAAAGCAAGACACTTCTCTGGATGAAGGCAAGCAATGGCAGTGGTAAGCCATCTGCAGGCCTGCACTGCTGAAAGAAGTCAGAACTCTCACTGAGTAGGTCAAAGAGAGGAGGGGTGGCAGGGGAAGAAAAAAAATAGTCACCTTGTTTTTTTCTGCCATCTCCACTTTGCTATCACTGGCACATGCAACCTCTCCATGATAAGTGTAGGCTAGGTTTAATAATCCCTTGGATGGTTATTCAAGCTAGATTACACCAAAGATAGCAATGGATGCAATAGCGCTGCTAT
Source organism: Pezoporus occidentalis (assembly GCF_034315485.1). NCBI lineage: Eukaryota > Metazoa > Chordata > Aves > Psittaciformes > Psittacidae > Pezoporus > Pezoporus occidentalis. The sequence continues at coordinate 1,441,836 of NW_026916347.1, forward strand.
TCCAGTATTTATTTTTTTTTACCGCCTAACTGGAAGAAAGTCATTGCTATTCCAGCCTGGCAGAGCCCAGTTTGTCCATCATTGAGCAGCGACCCAGGGGCACTGTCATCCAAGTATGGCCATTACCTATCTCTTCATGTTATGCCAACTCAGACATGCACATGTGCCTGTTCCAGCTGAGGTTCCTTGTGCTTTGCAGTGTGTTCTCCAGGAGAGGGGAAGAAAGGAGCAGAGAGCTGTCACAAGTGCAGCACAGCCAACAAAACAAGAGGGAGCTGCTCTGAACTCACTTATGGTTTATACAGGGGTTAATTCCTGCTGGAGATAAGTGGGACCTTGGGACCTAAATAACTTGCGGATTGACACCAAAATTGCCACCTCCATAATCCTACTACTGAAGAACACAAAAAGCAACTTTTACCACTCTTCAAGGTAGTGGCGATGTTACACTGCCTTTATGTTATGTCATTTTGTTGAACAGTTTAAACAAAGAAGTCAAGCCTTCTGTACACGAGTAGCAGCTAGAGAACTCAATTTTTGCTTCAAAGGGAGAGTGTTCAGAAACACACCAACCTGGACAAAGGAGATCATGCGCAAAGGCTAAACAACTTGAAGTAATTAAACTTTAAAATAAACAAATGCACACACATGCAAAAAAAGACCGAACAGCAATCTGTCCCAGACTAGTAAAGGTGGGAACTGATGGGTAAGGAAAGGGAGAGTTAATAGAGAAATGCCTTTTTAAAACTTCCATTAGTGAGAAGATTTGGGCAGGGTGCATTTACATAACCTAAAAACATCAGGAAGTCAATCTTGAATCCTTCCTGCCAGAGGGAAGACAGTACCAGGGAAAACAGCAAGCTGCCATAGTCTCCATGTCTCAGAGCTATTCAACCTTCTCACCCATCACAGTCATCAGCTAGGCAAGCTAGGCTGGGAGAACTTAACCTTCCCAGAACTCCCAGAGGACACCTGCTTAATACTGTAACCCCAAAAGATAACTTCAGTTACATCTGCTTTAATATAAACTTCAGGTTAAGAAGGTAGGGTTATCAGGCATTTCTGGCAGTAATAGCTTTGGTTTCACTACACTTCAGTTTCCTATTTTATACATTTTTCTATCTATCTGAGAATAAGCAAGTATTCTAAGAAAGTTATTAATACAGTTATTTTCTCCAAGGAAAAGAATTATAATTAACTAATTAATTAATTAAAATAATCACCTTTAATAAAATAATAATTTAGAATCCATTGTGTTCTTCAAGACAGAAATTACTTGTTACATTTCCTTGAAACTACACCCTTATTAGAGAGATTATACGCTGTAACACCTTTCCTCAAGAAACAGCACAAGATTTGTCCAGAAGGGACATGGCAGAAGTAAATCTGGCCTCTAGTTACACCAGACTCTAATCAAATGGTTTCAATTCAAATAAAACCAAATTCATATTACATACTTTAAGGCTTAGTAGTGAAAAATCTATGCAACATTTTCATCTTGCTGCCTCTAATTGCTAACAAAATAATTTTTAGCAACTCATTCCCTTCAAGTAGAAATCAATTCATTTAAGGGTTACCAGAAGAGGAGTATTTTCTCAAGGAACTTCATCAGATACCACAACTGTTTCCTGCAGCAGAGCCACACACAGAGAGCATGATCTAGTAAAATCATAAGGTTAACACAAAATATGACAGATGCACTGCAAAGCTAAAAGCAAAGTACAACAGAAGCTCTAAAACCTCTTGCTAAGCACACAGAAATTAATAAACTAAAAGAACATACATAAATCAGATCTTCTGCCACAACAAAGAGCAGCTGCCTCCTCCACAACTGTCCCTTTACTCCAGATACCTCAAGAGACTATACTTATCCTGCCACTGCCCCGTTTATTCCAAAACCCCACTTCCAGTGCAGCTTTGCTTCCTTCAGTGGAAGCTAGCAAGTTCAGCCATACCAATCAAGGTGTCTAATTAAACTCAGGTGTGCTGAAAGAGCCAAATTAATGCAACTCATTATTCTGGGAATACTTTGGTAACTTCTAAAACTTGTTATGCCTGTGCTCCAATTCAGGCAAGCGTTGAATCCCTACAGCCCTTGATACACCCACTGGGATCTGCGCTAGTTTTCCTGGCTGGTTTTGAGTTGCAGCCTCACATACTGTGTGTTGCAACAGTCTAATACCTGAACACCTATGGCAAGATTTGTATTGAAAGAAATGTCCTCATTTCAGCATTGCACGAAGAGCACCGCTATTTGTGTCAGAAGCTGTGTTAGAGGCAGGGCAAGCATACAGTGAAAGAAAACTAGAACTTTTTCTTTCTTTGCCTCCCTCAACCCTTAGCATTACTGATGCTGCTTTCAGGAAAGGAGCCATGAGTCACAATCATCATGACTTTTATGTTCATTTCTGGGCTGAGACAATACACAGCTCATCTCACTTTTGCTGCCGAAAAAGTACTATCTGGTTGTGGTGATCTGCCTCTGTTTCCTGGGCGTGGGCCTTCAGCAACTGGAAGATCCAAATTAACAACTAGTCCCTGCAGGTCACTAAATATGGACAAAGTAATATGTCTTATATAAAATAATTGAAATTAAAATAAATCAGACTGAGAACAGTGGACTTTCCACACTACTGCCCTGTATGAATAGCCTGCCCTATACCTGGGGGCGATCTCCCTGTAGCAGGTCAGCTGAACAATAGTGTCCTGCTGCCTTGCATAGCAGGTGCCCTTTCCCCATGTTCCTTGGTGGCCTGCCAGTTCTGGAGGCTTAGCTTTCTGGGAATCAGCCCCTTCCGCTGACACCAATGCTGATGTGGAGTAACTAGTCTGTCTACTGGAGTTTTTTCAGATTTACACCAGCACAATGGAGACCAAGATGCCAATGCAAGACTTTTTTGAGGTGCCACCTTCTGATTGATGATTGGAACAGGTTAAAGTGTCCATTGGCACCCAGGGTGCTCACATTTACGTCACCTCCCTTTGCACTGATCATTGTTTCCTCACTGTATATAAAAGCACTACTCTTTGTTATGAAGAGTGAATGACCCATGCAAGTATGGTAAGTTAGCAGCTTATAGTGTGTGTTTGTGTATGTACCCTGGAAGTATTTTATATTCTAAGTTTCTTGGGAACAGTAAGATTCATCCTTAATTCTGTGCAAGTTAGTCTGCTAGACCTTTGAAAAAAGATATCTAATTTTAAAGAAAGATACTTGTTTCTCTTTTAGAAATTCTTGCTGCTTTTTTGCTCGATCCTTCTCTTCTCAGGGACTCTGTGTGATGCTCGCTGTTACTTCAGACCAGCCAGCAAATATGGTAAGAATAGCAAATCTACCAGACATCCTAAAAGCATTAATTCAGAGATTCAAAGCCCCCCCCCCCCCCCTTTTTTTTTTCTTAGAAATGTTGGAATAGTATGATACAATCTTTGCTGAGAAATGTTCCAAACAGCTGCATACTCAGGAATCAACCTGGAAGCATCTCTGGACACACAGAAGCTTTATCTCAGTTCCTCTAGGCTGATGTGTAAATGAAATTGCCTATGTGGCAAAAACCATGTACTTTTGAGCAGCCTTGACTAACCTGAGGGGGGTACTTGACATTAAAATCAAATCAAAGACAACACAGCTGGTGTTTAAGTTCAGTTTAGAAGACCAAGTTGAAGTCTAATAAGACGGAGAAGGGAGAAACTGAAGTCTAGACCTATGTGATCAGTGTGAGAAAGGGCAGAAAGATCCTACCATAGTCATAATCTAAGGCATTTCTCGTATCCATTGAAAGAGCAGAACAATACTCTGTGGTATCTGGTTGCTACCACTTTATTATGCCATGCCATGCACTCATGCACACTAGATATGGTATCTTTTCTGCAGAGTACTGGGTTAGATTTTTCCTTGGTGCGACTCTATGAAAATTAATGCTCTGATTGCTAGTCCACAAACATAAGACTGTGGTCTATGTCTACTGATAACTGTTCACATTGATCTACTGACTATCATTTTCTGGTGTGTACATGCAGGGTGCCTTTCAAACAGAAACCTCTATGTTTTTGGTGCGGTATGGAAGACTGACGATTGTTACCAATGCAAGTGTAAGATGACTGCAATGATTTGCTGCAGCTTGTAAGTTCACCCAAATTATTGTTTGCTTATTCAGGAACTGGTTGAAATGTTCAGACTTAAAAAGCCTCACAGAAAATGTGCATTGGAATTTCATACTTACATGAGCAAAATTCCTTTTCCTGTTTTCCAGTTAGCTCTGATCAGGACCAAGCAGAATAATCTGGCAAACTCATAGATTTCTTTGGGAAGAAACAAAATGAAACACAGTAAAGATCTTTCCAGCACACAGCTCTTCCTCATCACCTAGTCCTTCTTTTGATTCTGGTACAAACTGGGTGTATGTTTCCCTTTAGCCTCTGTTTTCTTCCTCCTATTCAGCAGATTGTCTCCAGATATCTAAAAATCCCGCAACATTCATACCTGTGGGATTCTGCTGCTCTGCACCAGCCCAGTGGCCTGCCTGCAAGCATCTAGTCAGGCCAGAGCTGATCCAAATTCTACCCATGCTGCCAAGAACCCACTCTTCATCAGGACACGCATGCCCTGCTCTGATAATTTGCTTTCTAAATCTTCTCATGTGTTCCTGCCTGATGAATGGCAGGTGACACATCAAGGAGAGCTGTGTCTTCCTGACTATAGTGGTGTGACCTGATTATACACCCAGAAGGCTGGAAAAATTCTTCGGGTGAGGGAGAAAGAGTTCTGTAAATGATCTGTGAGGAAGGGTAGAATCCAAGGACCCCTTGGTGGGAAATAGTCCTGGCTGTCTTCAGCATAGGAGGGAGGGAGCTGTCCTGTGCTGAGAAGAGGCTTGGCTGGGAGGTATTCATGCTGGGGTGATTCAGCAGTCTTTAAATGGTTTGTTATTATCAGGAAAATTTTAGTTTGAATGAGGAAGACAGAATCAATTCCTATTTTGTCACTGCACGGGCATCTAAACAGATCTCTAACAGACTGACCAGTGAGAACTGCATTTGAACCAGAACAAGCATTGGGAAATCATTTCATCTGTTAACAATTATGATCAGGGCTCTGTATTCCTCCTATGATAATCCATAGTGCTTGTATTAATGAAATCCATGAACCAAATCAAACCATGATTGCTTCAGGATGGCTGTGGCTCAGAGAACATCCTCCTCAGTCCATGTCTTGGCTGCTGATTTCTCTTTGCCTTTCTCAATTACAGGGTTTTAATCCCCAAGAACTATGACAGGGTGAACTGTATTGGCCTATTCCACAAGAAAAGCTGTTCCATTCGAGTGGTGAAGAAGACTAATCCTGACATAAGCTGCAAAGTCTACAATGGAATTGGTTAAGACCACGATGTGTTTTTCCTCTTCTGCACCTACCCCAGAAGTTGAATGTGCTCTGGATCTCTCCTTCAGAGGAAAGCAGCAAAGCAACATGACTTCAGGAGTTTGCCTTGTGCCTTTCACAGCTCTAATTGCGCCACATCTATCTCATTTCTGACACTAGGTGGTTTGTCTTATAACATACACATTTCTAACCAAGCTTTACCACAGATAACTTTATGACTTTTTTCCTGTTGGGATCCAGAGTTAAATAAATTTTCACATATATCAAATCACTGCTTTTCCTTCTATGGAGTTACTGTTTGGTCTTCTTGAAAACAGAATAATTCATGGTGTCTGTAAATGTTTGTAAGTGTAATTATTGATTTAGAAATTATCTAGCTTTTAGAGTGTATGTAAATTTTTGCCAGACAAACTGATTCATTATGCTATTACGCTCATTGACATTCCCCCACAGATGTGTATACTAGTAGAATAGGATAAAACAGAGCAGAAAACAGCCCTTTGAAAGCTCCCTCCTCCTCTGGTGCCTTGTGTAGATCAATCTATTAGTGCAAACAAGGGAACATTTTCTCCAGGAGATGATTGGTATATTACAAAAAACATAAGCCCATGCCTGAGAGTCCAACCTACTGCAAAGTAATGCTATATAAATAGCTCTGTAGTCTTCCATATCGGGGTAGAGTTTCCTGTAATAATCTTATTTGGATCGAAGTCCACTGACAAACAACCCCATGAAAGCTGTTTGTACAGAAAACCTAGACTATTAAACATGTTTAGCCAATAGACCTTGGGTACTACACTGTGCCTGGTGCAAAGTCCATGAAAATGGTTTATATGAGAAATATCCTATAAACATATTTAGACAATATTAAGAGCAATTATAACAAGAGTACAGTACAGCTTAAAAGGCCCAAATAAATCATTTGAGTGCATTCAGTTTATTCAGCACTGGAATCACAGGTGTTTTCTTCTGTCTTTCCTCTATCTTGCTGAAGTGTATTACAACGAAATATTTCAGCTGATGGTAACAACTTTTCTTTAATATCTATTTTAGAAAAACCCAGTCAAATGGTCTACCAGTGCAGTGCTGAGAGTATACAAGTAGAAAACCTGCACATACTAGGGAAAACAGCTTACCAGTGGTTAAGGAAAAAACATCCACAGCTCCAGGCACTACCAGAAAGTCATTAAGGTGATTCCAGGAAGCAGGTGAAGTTAGAAATACAGCTGTAGTTTCTTAAATTTTGGCCCTCAGGATTAGTTAGAACTCACTAATAGCAGCTCACTTTGACAATATTCCCCTGTGTCTTCTTAAAAGTGATGGAGTGGGCATCACTGCAGTTGACTATAGCCCTTCCCACCTGTGAGTAGCAGACACTGGAGGGGCCCTCACTTTTCTGCTTGTTGAGGGTGGATCAGATGATTTCACCCAGTTATATGTATATATGAGGAGATTGATACAGATTAGATGTAGATATAGATAGAAGGGATCATACTATCAGCTTCCTAGGTGCCAGAGGCATTTATAATGGCCTGCCTAGGGGACCCTGAGTATCAGGGCTACTTTTCTGAAGGCTTGAACACCATTTAAGCAGTTCAGAAAAATCCCTGGGAAGATACCTCCATTTCATAGCTCACTCCATGGAAACAGGGTAATGAGAAAACTGGAGAAGGCTGAAAATGATTAAAATACTTATTGTAATTCAGAGAGAGTTAGAGATTCTCACAAAATAAAACCAAATCAAACTTGTGCAAAATGCTTACAGGGATGCCATGTAGACCTGATAAGCTTAGCACACACTTGGACTATGTACTCTTCCATGGCACATTTTATCCGTATGCTTTCAGCATTAAGTACCTAGTACTATTCTTTGTGGATGCTGTTTACTCACTGTTTAACGGTACCAGACAGAGCAGGACTCCAGATGCTAGAACACAATTAGATTTGCTAAGTGTACTGTAGGAGATCTGGCCTCTGAAATTCCATGTTCAAAGGAAAGAAGGAGACAGTGTGTCAAGGCTCCATCTGTGAAGGCTGATATGGTTGAAGTCTTGACAAGACACTGGAGGAGCCCCTCAAAGCATCCAGAGTGCAACTGTAATCCCACTGCTGTGACAATTCTGTCACTCCCAAGGAAATGCTTAATTGCCCCCAATGAATGTTTGTTAGTAGAGGCCTTACTGTCACCATAACAACTTGCAGGAAGGAGTTATTTGCCCAGAGCAGGGAAGACTATTTCCCCGCGCACCTGTGCCCCCTTGAAACACGGTCTCCATGGAGTCCACCTGTAATAAACATAGACATGTAATATGTAATAAATATGTAATAAAAATAAAGACAGTTCCCCTCTGCCTTCCCGTAAGAGTAGCACGTGTTGTAGACAGAGTGGGAGCAAGTCTTCTCACTGCTCTGTGCATAGTAGGACAGCCGCATGTCAGCTACAGTTTCTTTACTTCATTCCGTATCAACAGCACACAGGAGATGGTTCTTTGGTTGGTAGAATCAATGCAAGACTACTGATATGAACAGAAACAGCCAGTCTGGCCGGCATGTGACTAGCAATAGCTGGGAATACAGTACTTCCACGTTGCTTCCCAGCAGCAAGTATCCTGCATATAGATGAATTTCAATCCTTATGCGCCCTCTTACAAGTACTGCTTGTGCGTTTTGCATGAGCCTTAATGGGTCAGGATCCTCACAGCTACTCTCCACAGACACATGCTCAGTACTCTCCATTGTATAGTGAAATTAAACATGGCCAGATTCAAACCAACCGGCTTGGGTGCCAGCATCCTTTTCAGCAAGGTGCTGCACCAAGCCTAGAAGACCCACCTCTACGAGGAAACAGCATCTACATCTTTGTCTTGGTGCTGCTGTTCTCACTCCAAACTAGCTACAGTTTTTTTCCCTCTATGCTACAGTCTAGACAACTACTGCATGGCAGCTCCAGCTCTGCAACATCTCCTAGCTTACACTCAGTGACTGCTGTGTGCATGCAAGTCCCAGGTACACCAACTAGGGAAGGGTTGGAATGACCCAGGTACTGTTCCCACGTTATCTTTTAATAGTGAGCATTTTCACCCTGCAGTTTGGACACGATGTGGAAAGAATTTGTGTGTAATAGGACTCTAATGCAGCCCCATTCACCTCATCAAAAAGTGGCCAGAACCTTACTACAGTTGCTCATCCTAAAAATCTGTCAAGAAGAAAGTCCCAGATGCCATAGCAAAATATTGGTGGTTAGGGATCATTTCTTCATCCGTGGGCAGCAGAGCCTTGAGCAGTCTTTCAGGAACAGTGCTACACCTATTCTCTGTTGACTTTAAGAAGAGAGCAGATGCTAATTTCCTAGTTTGCAGGCTCTGCTCACATGTCTGTATTGTGAGAATAAAAGTGACATGGCGTATCTTTAGATGTTCGGAAGGTGTGGAGATAAGACTAGCTAAGGAATACTGCAAGCTGAGAGGGTTGAGAACAGCTTCACAAATCAAAATAGCCCTCAGTAAAAGAACTTTCTGTTTCCTAGCGGTCTTCCTCCCATTTCTTTAATGCTTTGAACAGCAGAACAAATAAACATATGATAAATAAATTAAGGAAGAAACAGAAATGAACAGGCCAGCTAAGTAAATAATTTTAGCATTTCTGGCTCCAATAAGATAGGAAGTTTCTACTTCCTAAGGAACTGGCAAGAGTCTAAATACCTATGTGGGCTGATGCTTTCTCAGCTGGAGAACAAACTTCATGTCCTCTTCCCTAACCAGATCAGAAAAGTCATCTCCTTCTGAGTCGCCTGGCTGAAAGGGAAATGCTGGGATATGGGGTGCTGGTTCAAACCAGCTGGTAAATAAAGCTCGTGAAAAGGAGGCTGCAAAAAATAAGTAATACAAAATAAGAAGCAGCTCAAGCATTCCTGAAGAAAGAATCAGTCACTAAGGACAACACTCCGTCTTATACCATTCATTACACAGATTCTGTTTTATGCTTCTTGGCATCTTGAGACATAAAAAAATGCTAAAATAGGCTAGAAAGACCTTAAATAATCCTGCTTCTGCTTTGCTTATTTCTCTAATGACGAAAGATGTCAACTGAGATCTTGAAATAGATGAGCAGAATAAGAGCTGGTGTCAGAAAAAATAAAAGAAAGAAAGAATACAGTACAAATGAAAAATTATTCCCACAGTTAGTTTAGTCGATAAGAGCTGGTAAGTTTAATTGACAAGAGCTAGTACTTATTTTGATATTGAAATGTTTGATTTCTGTTGACATACTACATGCCTACAAATGAAAACACCCATTTACTACAACTACTCATCATACCTTTAGAAGGGCCCCATAATAGCATTAGCCACTGGGCTAGATAAGTAGACCACAGCTTAAATGCCACTTTAAGTAAAAACTGAAATTAGGTTATTCTATTACAGCCTTTGGAAATAGTCTGTTTGCGTATTTTCCCAATTCTTGAGAAAAATTTGCAATTCTGATTTCTGCCTTGTTTTTTTTTTCACGAGAAAGACCTGGGAAAAAAAGCAAGGCAAACTGGCATTTCTACAGTTCTTTCTTTTCCTCTGTTTCCATCTTGCCTCAGTGCTCTTGCATTTCTGAGTTATTTGCCTGGATAACAGTGTACCTCTTCCACTTCACAATTTCAGGAATTGTAGCCTGGATCATTCTAAAATAAAACTTCAGTATCAGTCTGTGATGGAATGGAAAAATTGAGAAAACCAATACTGGCAACCTGTTCATACTTATGAGGCAAAATTCTCTTTGAGCCCTACAGAAATCTTGGCTCAGCATGGAGAACAGGATTAGGCTCTGTTCCTGCATGATGTCCCTTTGGTTCACAAGATTCCAATCGAGTGCACACTTGTGTGCAGCACAAGTGCATGACGCGCTTCAGATAACTTCATAGATCTTTGCTGAAGTCGCTGTTCCTCTCAAGTGTCTGTAGAATTTCTACATTTATGTAACAGCAGAGGGAGCCAGAACTTCAAAGTCAGACCGTAATCATAAAGCAGAATTCATTGGCTAAACTGAAGGGAGGGAAGGAAGGAGGGCTGGAGAGAGAGGGAGGGAGAGAGATGCCATCCAAATTACCTACAGAAACAGTGAGGAGAGCTTCTCTTCTGGATTGATAGGATACAGAAGATCTTACTTTGCTGCTACAACACTCCTTCTTTCTTCCAAGATAGAAATATGCAGCAGCAGCAGCAGTGATTTTCTCAGTCAATTAACAGGTAAGGATTCTCTAAATTGTCTACTTCAGACTGATAAATGTTCTGGTAACTTTATCAAAGTTATCACTTTTGATTGTAAAACAAAAAGCAGGAGACTATGTTTGACAAATGGATCCAGTCTGACTTGTTATGAAAGGTCCAACTCTTGTATCTACTAATCTGAGCTTTGCAACCTTTCAGGGTGCAAGGAGGAGCTTCTTGGGGATCTTTGGGGTTCAGGTGTGCTCCTTGCCACCTTTCAGTGTGACAGAAAGCCTTACTGGTTGCCATGGGTCCCTGGGAAACACTTCTTATCTCCTAGTTCCTGAGACTTCTTGTTCCTCACACAACCCATACAGTTTCTGGCAGTACACGCCATGTTGCTCTCTAGATATCCTAACTGGCTGTCTCCTAGGGCGCCCTTTACAATGATTTAAGGATTCACCACCTCCTTAATAAGGTCACCTTTGTAAAAAGAATGTTTTTCTTTTGGGTACAGGATAAGTCACAATGGCCTTTACTCTTAAGGAATAAAGGACTAAGTACCATTCTCTAGTCTGCTGACCATTTTACCTTTGCCAGTCACATTTTACCCTTCTTAACTGGCTCTGTATCTTTAGTATGGTTATTAGGAATTTGACCAAGAAATAAAAAGTTGGAGTAGGTGCTCTTGTAAAGTTTCCCTGATTTCTGCAGTATCAAATCTCATAAGTTCATAACCTCTAAAAGGTTTCATTCTGAAAATATGAAGCTGTGAGAGGGTGGGAAAATATTCCCTTTCCTAGGCATATATACCATCTCCCAATATTATAGACTTGTAACATGTTAATACACACAAGTCATTCTATACCCTAAATTATGCAGGGTTTAGAAATTTTTAACATATATAGCTTTTTCAGTGACCTAAGGTAGTTGCTTACAATATTTTTGTAACACAGAGTTAAACAAAGATGGAGAGACCACCATTAAACTTCATTGTACAAAATCCCTTATGCATTTTAAATTGCTGTAGGATGCCTGTGCATACTTGGTGGCAGGATTCCTCTTCTAGTTCAGTGTTGCCTTCCTGGAAACCTGTGATGATAGCCAGATGATTTATAACCTTTCTCTAGGATATAAGGCTAAACAGGGCAAATCTATTTTACTGACAGAACATCACTGCCAGTGAAAAGGGGATACCACTGTTATCACCATTACCTCAATTAACACCTGCAATATGAATTTCAGAGTTCTGTTAAATCTTTCCACTGCTACTTTTTTTCTAGTTTCTAAGAGGAAGACAACAGCTGCTGTACTCCAGATAATTGCTATAACTGTTTAAATAAGTAACATAATTACTTCATGTCTTTAGGAATCACTTCTCTCAGGAAGTCTTATGGTCTGAGGGCAGCAAACATGACTTGAGCGAACAGTCAAGTTCTAAGCCAGTTAAGCAACTGCTTCTAAGTACCAGATAATGAAGCCAAAAATTGTGAACTTTTTTTTCTTAGACTTATATCTGATGTCAAAATTGGTACACATTGACCACCACAGACAGGTGTGGAGGCTGGTTTTGTTACAGGGAGGGGTTGATCGTGATTAGCTTTGCAAGAATGATACACCCTTTCCCAGTGAGTACATAGAGCACAGCATCAGTAGTAGTCTCTTGCTTTATCCTGCACTTTTATACAGAGGTTTTCGTAGGATGTCTTGAATCCAGAGCTCTTTCAAAAGGGCAGTCATGCATTAACTGCTTGGGGCTACATTGTTCAGCAGTCTCCTTGAAACCCACTGGGTGTTTCATTTTCTTCGCAGATCCATCTCTTCAAATTCCCTTTACTTCGAAGAATTTTCCTAGGAAATGCAGGATAAGCCCCTGGAACAAGGCTTTCAGGCTGCCTAGTGATTGTCCGTTTCCTTCTTTTTCAGACAACCTGCGTTGTATTTGTTAGTTCAGAAGGCTGTGTTCTTCAGCAAGACGAACCCTTCACACCTTGCCTATTCTTCCTTGTTTTTAACACAGCAGAGTTATAAATGTGTATAAAAGATGTGAGTGGGGAATTTAACTTACACTAAAAAGAAATCTGCAAGTTCCTTCCTTTTTACTTCTGTATCCTGTTAATTTGCTTCAGACTTTTGTGACACTTGCTTTTTAGATAAATGATCTCATCCTGCATCAGAGAAAAACACCCTTGTATTTTGATCATCTTAGCTTTTGTTACTGATCTCTTCCCTAAAGTTCATCAGGGGTTCTGAACAGGAGTACACTTTCCTCTTTAAAAAACAAACAAGCAGTATCAAAAATAATCCAACCTTTCCCTGCACTCAGCAAACTGATTTGGAAAGCATGCTTGTTACTCCTACAGCCCAAGAAAGTATTGCTTCACTTTCTGGACACAAAAGTCTGGGGTTTTTTAGCCAATAAAAGTTCTGCTATATTTTACTGGGTAATTGACAAGCCTTCGATACAGTGAGGTGACTAACACTTTTGTTCCCAGTACATTGGTGATTCAGAATACAAGTTAACATTTGATTCAGATATCTAACCAGAGTATGCTTACACACTGCTTATTACTGGCTCTTAATTTAGACCAAACTGAATGGCCTCAAATACCTGGGGATAACACAGCTTTTGGCAGCGACTAACCTTGAGAATCTACAGTCTGAGGAGACCATAGTAGGGTGCATAAGGTCATTGCAGCATTTATTTTTCTATTTTTCTATAACTACTTTTTATATTATGGTTGCTGGAATAAGAGATACAGAGAACTATGGACCTAAGTGACCTAGGCTCTGACTTTTCCCAAGACATCAAGTTGGCAGGCAGTTTTATGTACTGCATAGTGCACCACAGGTTCCCTTGAAACACTGGAAAACTCATACCTCACCTCTCTCTGTTCTCTTATTTGTGATAAGAGGGTGATCCTTACTTGCCTTAGGGCAGTACCAGCAGCATGAATGTCCAGGAAGTGCTTGACAGTTACCTCTTGGAGGACACCATGGAATGCAAGGTGCTAAAAGAGTGAGCTCTTAACCCAACAAAACGCATTGCTGAGCCTTCAGAGATGCTTTTTACCCCCACAGTGTTTGCCATTTCCCACAAACACATAGACATGCTCTGCCTTCGGCATTCTTCTTGGGAATGTGCCCCTTAATGCTCTGGGATCTGGATTCTGCTTTTCTGGTGGCTCCACTTCTTTTCTGTGTTGCTACAACTTTATAGTTCACCTCACCTCACTGACACCTCAGCATGTTCAAAAGTGACTGGGACCCTTGACAGGGTTTACTTTGTGTGGCACAGATGTTTGTAATAGCACACATTTTTCAAGCAACAAAGAGAACCATGTGTTTGTTGTTGAGGATACTGTAGCTAAGGACACCAGGATTAGACTGTAGTAAAAAGCTGGTGTATTTATTTACAGTGGAGTCTGTTTGTCCTGTCCAAATGCCAAGACAGAGCTCCTTTGACTAGTACCAAACAATACTGGGGGATACGTATCCCTTTGCGTTGTTTTGTTTCCAGCATCTCCACTGGCCAGCAATCACTAAAAGCTAAGGGGCTGGCTGATGGTTTTTTATTCTATACCAATTTTCATACCAAAACAGACCAACATACCCTCCTCATATGTAACAATGCAATCTATACATAATCGTTATTGCTTCTTTTAGTTACATTAAAAAAATCAATCTGTTCACACAGTTTGAATAACAAGACAAAAGAGAGTGGACAGATTCATATTTACATCTACAATTTGGAAATTTTCCTTTGCCTTCTTTAATTAAGATTTAAACTACCGAGGAAAGAAAAGACCAAGAGGAAGAAAGTTTATTATATTTTCCTCATGTGACTATCCTGACTGTCTCAGATAGAGGGATAGAGATAGATAAATCAAGAGGTCTAACAAACAACAAAAGAATTCACTGTTCTAATTTTTTGCTGATCAAGCAAGAACAAGAATCCCAAAATATCTTTTTATTTACTGTATACTATTGCCTTTGTTAGTCTCTAAGACGCAACACCTCTAGAAGCATACAATAAAATTCATAACAAGAAAGTCGAACAAACAAAAAAGTGTAGGATGAGGGATGCTTTTTTGTACAGTACTGGTTACCTTTACACATGCAGTTGCTCAGCAATAAATGGTACTAAAACAAAGTGATAAGCTCACTATAGCATTTTATTTATGCACTCATATCTTGACCACTTGTTTTTATGAAGCTCAGAAGTTTTTCACAACCCCACAAACTTATTTGAGTGGCATTTTATTGCTGAGGAAAGAGTCATGCAATGGGTAAATTGTGTTGTGCCCAAAGTATTTATTTACTTTTCACATTACAAACCTTTGTACAGCACAAAACTGCCTCTGGTCTGAGGAGAACTCCCAGCAGAGTCAGACTTTTTTTTTCCCTTTGATTCCTGGAAATAGACCATTTGGACTTCAGGGTCAGGATTATAAAGCAGTCTATGGCAGATAATGAGAGCAGCCCAGGAGCTATTTGGCAGAGTCCAGCCATTCCTGTGGCTGAGGTTCTTAAAGTGTGCAGCCTCTGTTAACTCTATAGGTTTAGCTCCTTGACACCTCATTGAAAGTCCCAGCTCAGGGCTTGCAACAGTGGTTAAGAAGCAGACCCATCCACCTGTGCAAGAACAGGAGATGGCACATACTGTTACAACACATGAATTCTATTGGTTAAAAAAAAACCAAAACTATGCTGAGGGAGAATCAATAAGAAGCTTCTCACAAGGAACTAAGAGATGTTGTCAAAATCATCCACTCTTAGAGCCAAAATCAGGAAGCTGGATTATATTTCTGACAAACCTTGTGATGGCCATATTAGACACCCAGAGGGAGACATTAGTGCTTCATGGGCACTGGAGTTCATCCAGGATTAGAAAGCAGGAAATTTGGACTGCAGTTCCCATGACCTATCACAGCTGTGCAGAAGCTGAAGAGTGCTGAAATGATTCTGAATTATTTTAGACTTCATCAAATTGTCCCACGTTATCCTTCCTGAGGATATGAGCCTGAATTTTTGCATGGTGATTGTCTCAAGGAAATGTGTGTTCTGACTGCTGTCACAAATGCATTTTACAGATTAACTCACATAAGACGTTTTAGTGTTGGCTTTATGCACCTAATATGCCTTTTCACATTGATGTTTAACTCAGCTGAAGGTAAATGCAGCCCCACAATGTGTCTTCTGCTCAGTTCTGAATTGCCAACACCAGTTGCAATCACCAATTTTTTCCCCTAAATGTGTTTTAATCCAGGTTTCCTGAATCACCACTCTACTGCATGTAGATGTTCAAGGGACTGCACTGAATTAAATGATGAATTTAAGGTGTTTTTAAATCCATGGAACATCCTTACAAAGAGTAAAACCAGTCATAATCCAGTAGAGTTGCACAGAAGCAAAGGCTTCCATTTTATGATCTAATGAACTATATAAATGGAAGTAGCAGAATATACACAGAATCCCTGGTGTGTGTTTCCCTGTCTCCCCCCCACTCCCTTTTAACTCGTGTCTAATTGCATAACTAAGCAATCTTTTTTCTTTTCCTTTGCAGATAAACCCAGATTTTCCACAGCTGAACAGAACACAGAAAACACTTTTTGGACTGGCTAGAGAAGACCCAGATTCTTTTTGATTATCATTTTTTTTTGGATAAATATTTTGGGGTTCAGGATGAATAAGACAAAGGCTGTTAATGAGGGCTTTCCTTTCCTGAGCAGTAAGAACTCGAGCTCAAATCGAAGCTTCCCTGTGCACATTTCTAATCAGTGCAGGAACATCACTGACCTTACTGTCTTTCTGGCCACCTCTTACAGCCTGGAGACCGTCCTAGGCATTGTGGGAAACATCTGTCTGATTGCTGTCATTGCCAGACAGAAGGAAAAGGCCAATGTCACCAACATCCTAATTTCCAACTTAATAATTTCAGACTTGTTTATGTGTCTTGTCTGTCTGCCTTTCACCGTTGTTTACACCATGATGGACTATTGGATATTTGGGGAAGTCATGTGCAAAATGACCTCTTTCATTCAGTGCACATCTGTGACAGTGTCAATCCTTTCCCTTGTCCTTATTGCTCTGGAAAGGCACCAGCTCATCATAAACCCAACTGGCTGGAGGCCAAGTATCTCCCAAGCTTATTTAGGAATTGGAGTAATTTGGACTTTGGCATGTCTCATGTCTCTGCCCTTTCTGACCACGTCCATCTTGTCTAATGATTTGTATGAGCAGCTCTCACACATCCTGAATTTTTCCACTGACAAGGCTATCTGCATTGACTCGTGGCCTTCTGAGCAACAGAGACTTATCTATACTACCACTTTACTGCTCTTGCAATACTGCATACCACTGTTCTTCATTATACTTTGCTACCTGCGCATCTACTTACGTCTACAGAAGAGAAAGGACATGTTTGAGAAAAGTGAATATAGCAACCGAGCAGTTCAGCTGAGAAGAATAAATATTTTGTTAGCATCCATGGTTGCTGCATTTGCAGTTTGCTGGCTACCACTGCATGTTTTCAACACCATCATGGACTGGAATTACAAAATCATTTCACCTTGCCACCACAATCTGATTTTCTCATTGTGCCACCTGGTAGCTATGGCTTCCACCTGTGTCAACCCTGTTATCTATGGTTTCCTAAATAGCAACTTCAAAAAAGAAGTGAAGTCATTGATTTTGAGCTGCCAGCATAATTCAGTAACTGCATCAATAGAAGAATATGATCATTTACCTTTATCCACCATGCAGACTGAAATTTCCAAGGGCTCACTGACGTTAAACTGCAGGCATAATTCTATCTAGCTACTAGTAAACATTTCAGAGGGGTGCCCTGATGCTACGCACCAATTATTACCTGCAGGTATAAAAAACAACTCGTGATACCATAGCTGAGATGTGAAGAGGAACCCATTACTGCCTGATTTTTGGAAGAACAGGCAAAGGAAGGTCATGAATGTATACAGTAGCTCCTATGGTACACAAGTTTTCATGTTGTTAAAATGGTAAAGACGTTGAGGAGACTGGTCTGATGTATATGTGACTGCTCTAAGAGATCAGTGACTAAGCTGTGGCTGCATATAGTCTGACATGGGCTTCACCAGCTAAGATCACATCTCCACCATGGTTGCAGTAGAAATCCAGACTTCCAGTTTCATCATTGCAGGCAGCCAAAAGCTGTATTAGAGAAGACTCTTCCAGTTTTTCAGTGTTAGATTTTTATGCACAGCTGACACCAGTGGAACAGAGACTTGTAAATATATGGATTTTTGTTCTTTACCAATTCTCACAGCCCATTCGTTAGGTAACAGTAATCTTTCAGCAGATCTAGTTCACATCAAACAACTAGATGTTCATAAGAAACTTCTCTCTGTGTCAAATTGGCTAGATAATAGCCATTTCCTTTGCAAGTAGGGACACAGAACAATGACCCTGGTATGTAAAGACTACTTATTTTTTGAGGGATGATGAAAAATGAAAATGTTACTCAGTGGATTACTCTTAAAATGCATTTAGATGATGCTGAGTGCTATATTTAAGCAAATGGAAAACAGTTGTAAAACTACATAGAAACGAGTCTGCTTGACTTTGCAATTTCTGCTTCTTGTCAGTCACAAAACTCTGCTAAAACTGCATATCATGACTGTGCAAGGCAGTTGGATTACTGGAGTTGTTCCAGGTCTTGGTAGCAAGATGTCACTTCTGCTTCAGTAGCTCTTTGATACCTTAATTGCAAAGTATCTCATTCACAAGGTCAAGATGGACATGAAAACATGTTTGTAGAAGCAGGTACACTTCCACAGAAATATGCATATGCTTGGAGGCTTTTGATTTCCTGTTGAAATAAAGCCAGATGTCAGATACCAGTCCCACTTGCTGGCATGGGCAATAGAGATGGAGCTGAAATTCCAACTAATCAGTAGGAGATCAATGAAAATACACAAGTGGAATCCAGGTCAGGTTGAAGCCAAGCTACATGTACATAGGTAGTATTGTCAGTTATTGTCACTAAAGTGAGAGTCATGTTTCTTCACATGTGGTATTTTTACTCTTTGTCCACAAAACCTACAAACCATAAACTCAGTTTAACTTCTGGAGCCAGAGACTTTGCTCAGTGACTATTAAGAAACCAGGATGTTATGATAAGCAGTTGTTACTCCTTGTAATCAATAGGTTTGCATTGAGTTGAAACTCTCCAATGTATAGTTATGCAGACAGATAGAAATCCCTTAGCTGAATGTTCTCCAATTAAACAAATCAGTAAATAGGAGAGGAAAAAATTCTTCCCATGCAATATGGGCGCAGGACAGAGTATCTGAAAACAAGCGTGTTACCTTGTGCTACAAGGTAGCAAGAGCTGTCAACAGGTATGAGACCATACCCTCAGCTGGCAGAAACAGGACTTAATGCATTGCCACAAACCGAGTGCACAGGAATCAGTGGCAAAACTTCAAGTTTGGACTTGAATTCTTGTGTGCAGAGTTTTAAGGCAGAAGTTGTTTTGATCCAGCTGCCTTTCTAATTCTGTGCAGAACCTGTATCTCTCAGTAAGAGAATTCACATATGATTACATTTTGTATCTTCCTCAAACACCTGGCAAAATATTTCTGCTTCTTTCAAATGGACTTCTGCTTTCTTTTTTTCTTTGTTACTTGCAGAATGATAAGTAATTTCTTTTGATGTGTTGGTATGCAATGTTATTTCAAGACTGGACATTAAGTCTTAGAACAAAAGGACTCTTGTTTTATTTTATATGCAGCTTGAAATATGCTACTGTAGCTGAAATCAGAGCTGCCACAAACCTGCAATGCTGAGTAGTACAGTAACTCCTCCTCATCAGCTTGATTTATACAAAAACTGTGTTGTATTATTTGAGGGCTCAAATACTGCTTAAACTTTGTATTGGTTTTGTATTTAAGATCTATTTCATGCAATCAGGCTTTAGTAATTCTGCCTATTTCCTGCATGTGTTATAATTCCAACATTTAAGATGTGTGGCAAGCTGTTGTAAGAATGCTCTGCTAAATATGAACACAGAAGAGTATCTGATTGATGATCTTAAATATATAGATTTTCAAGCACCAGTGTCTTAACTATAAACACAATAACCTTTGGAATCTGTACTCCACTTTCTAAGTGAAACCTTTTTGACAGAGCACTTACAGCATATCAGAGACCTGCCACTAGAGCTATGTATTGGCATTGGTCCCAGTTCTTCCTGCAAAGGGTAGGAATATCAGAGGGATCTGACCTTATTTAACTGTAATTCATGTGGCTATTTGTATCCATGATCACAAGTAAATATGTAAAGCAAGCAGATCCAACTTCACAGTATTTAGACAGACAGAAATGAATGTATCTTTTTCTAGTTATTAAGGGAAGTATCAGGTTTGGAGTCAAGTACTGTTTATTGGTAACAGACTTTGGACTGGATAAACTAAAGGATTTAAACAATAAAAGCCACCAAATCACACTCATACATCTAACTGCAAAAAAGCAGATTTTCAGAACTCCCAATCAGTTGCTGCCTAACCATCTGCTTATATACCATCCTGAGGTACCTCATTTTCAACCTCTAGAATTCCATAGGTAACGAAATAAACTCTAGAGCAAACCCTGAACATTATATATATATATATATATATAACTTCCAAAGGACTAAGTATCTGCCATGTGTAAACCCTATCTTTACACACGAAGCACCAGGCTGGCATAAACAGCCATAAAGGAAAGGTGCTTTACCACTTTTTCATTCTGTGTGGACATCAAGTCTTATGGAGCTGTGCACAAATGCAGTAGAGGATGCTATGCTGCTAGCTTTTAAGGACTGCTGTAGCAAAAGTTCCCTGTTCTCTTTGAAGGCAAAAGCATAAGGCTGGTTGTAATTGTGCCTCCATGGTTGAAAGAGCCATTTTATTTGTCACTTTGAGGCTTAAATGCCGCGAAGGGGAGCTGTGTCTTTGGTCCCAGCAGGGAGAAACAGAACAGAAATAGCTTACATACATCTTATCAATTTGCAAATAACAAACAAGGCTTGTATTTAGGAAGGATCAAGCATTTTTTGTGTTTATTGTATGCAGTGATGCTTTTGAGTATGCTTTTTATGAAGGTCTGCTACAGAGTTAGAAAAGCAATATTGGGCAAATACACAGAAGTTGTGCAAATCATGAGTTTATACAAATCTAAGACTTTACCCTGACTTTTTTTTATTAAAGCTTTTTATAATTCTTCTTCTTGCAACATGTTGCAAGACGGCAACAAATTTTTCAGAGCAAGAAAATGTCTGATTGTTGTGGTAAGTGGAATGCTATAGGGAGTCTAACAATAAAATTATATATTACCTCTGTTACTTCATTTCTCTCTGCCCACTTCTCTAAAATGGCATAACATTTTTCACAGTGATAAGATTTATCACTCAACTAGTATTTGTCAAGAGAAAACAAGTTATACAGTATAAGAGCCATTGATATATTAAGGATTAATAGCTTGATACATTGTTCCTAAGAACAGACAGAGGTGCAGCATAGCCAATCAAGGAGGAAAGGACAGGGTAAGTATCAAAAATTCAACATGGGATATTGGAATATTCTGATGCTAGGACCCAGCTCATCTTCACAGACTTTCCAAATACACAGCAAACTGGGTCCTACAAGGCATATTGTCCTGGAATCCCAACCAGAACATAACAGACACTACAGAGATGAAAACTGAAAATTAAAATTTTATTGAACCTCAGAAATACTTTGACTGAGTTAAAAGAATTGGTAAGTTTCTCTGACCTGGGTTACCTGCTTTGGCAGAAAGTAAACCAAGGTAGGAGAGATGACCACAGATTGTGCTATAAGCAGGTTATGTTTATTACATTTACATGCACAAGGAAGGAGTGCAATAGTGGTATCTGCTACCTGTCTGCCATGTTGTTGCATGTCATAAATGTGATTTAACCATCAACAGTGGTTCGTAATGATGTTGTGACAGCAGTCAGTCAATGTCTGCAATACACTTTTGCTATTTGCAAATGCAGCATACACACATATATGAAGCATGACAGTCTAAGAGCTTATTGTAACTTAAAACATCATAAGCTAAGGACCCTTTAAGAAATTCTTTTACTTTGACCTGGGTGTCTTCTCACAAGAGCACCTGACATTGCTTTGTACAGGCCATTATCTTCAAATTTCTAAATTCATTCTGATTTTCAGACCAGTATTGAGTTTAAACAGAAACTGTTGTTGCTCAGCACCCATGGGTGATCTGGGTTTGCATTTTATGAGCTTCAACATCCAAGTAGCTTTTATGACCTTCCCTCACTTTCTGAGTTTGCTTTACAAAGTCACTCCTTTGAACTCAGGAAGTCATAAGCAGACTAAGCCAGAGATTTATACTTTTGAATAATGCCTTTTCCTGCCAGTCAATGCTTGTTAGACCTAAATCAGAATTGTTTTGTTGTCCTTCCAAGAAATGCTTAGTAAACATGAAGCCCAGTAGCAGCACAGAGATTATATGATAGAAATCTGGGATTAAATTAAATTCCAGAGAGGTTTGGGTTTTAATTTATAACTTAAACATACAAGACCCTACCACCCATTCAGTTAAATAGTTCTATAATATTCATCCCATATGCTAGAAATACGTTGTTTAGTAGCAACTATTATACAGATTATCAACCATATTACTAAAAAAACATTTAGCCATGGTACACAAAATATAACATTGCACATTTTTTTTCATACTTACTGGCAAAATATGAATGGTTATGTTAAACATGGTGGCATCATAATATAAGTATTTTTTGTAGAATATCACAAACACAGATGCAACTTGCTTTTATTAGGCTCAAGATGCAACTTCTGACAATAAAAAGACAGATTTCATGAGTCAAAAGCTATGATGACATACAGAACATGAAACTTGTCCTTTAACTCTCAAAAATAGGGCTAAATTTTGTACTTAGAGTCCCAGAAAAAAAAAAAAAAACAAACCAAACAAAACCAACAACAACTCTGTCCTTTGACAGAGGATAAAATAACAATTTTAGCTAACAATATTGAGACCATTATCCAGACTATAGGAATGCAAAGTCTCCCTTTTGGCAGCTAGTGGGCAAATAGTACTTCATCATTCATAAATCTTTGTCTTGGTTCCATTTTATTACAAAGTGACAGCATGAAGAATGCACATGTCCCACGCTATGCCTTTAATAAGGTAATGAGCATTGATTCCTATAGCTGATAGGCTGACTTAATGGCTAAAAGTAATTACATGTACCGTGCATTCCTCAAATTTCAAGACAGAATGTAGAAAACTTCCTGATGTTCTAAGGACCAACATGACTACTTTCTGAAACACACTGCATTCACAGCAGAGAGACCGCTGAAAAATACTGAGAAGTTCTGGTCTTCTCAGCATATATATTAAGCTCATAGGAATTAATACAGCCAGAGAGTTTTGTTTAAACTAATGGCAAATATACAGACTGATTCAGGAACGTAATGTACTTGTACCACCAGGCCTGGGTTTTAGGAAAACTCACAGGATTCAAAGAAAAGCAGAAGCTGGCTAGCACTGTGGTTAAGATTTTTAAAGCTGAAGAAATCATCTAACAACATCAGTTCCATTTAAAATTCAGTCTTTACTCAAGTCCGTTAATCAGAAATACAGTCATACTCTTGCAAGTCGTGAAGTGTCCTTTCTTAATAACCCACATTTCCACAGCCAGTCATGGAAGTCCCACATGGCACAACATACAGGCATGCAACTTCACACCAAGCAAGCTCACCTTCACTAGCAGACCTAACAAAGGTCTGATATTAAACCCACAAACTGCTAATATAGTTTGTTTCCCTCAGAAATAGTCTATGAAACATAGGTCTTAGTAGAATTAATGTATTTCTCATGCAGTGCAAGGGAGCTTTGTGCCAGTGTAGTTGCATTCTGTGTCTGGGAGAGCTGCTTACATATTTCCATCTGTAAGGACAGGGCAGAGAGGTCTTAAATCAGGAGTATCTTACTATTTGCAGTAAGGAAGCAGGGAATTACGAGCCTGAGACAAAAGAACCTGTTCTACCTATACTCAGAGCAACAGGCAATATATTTTCAAACAAAACCCTGATCCAGCACATGCTCAGTTCTTTGCACTGCAAAATGAATGTATTGCATTCCAGATTTGCAAAGGTTAAGTGAGGACAGCATGAGGCTTTATTCTTCAAACATTTTCACTTACCAGTTTTCCACAAACCAAAATCAAGAAAACAATATGCAAAGTATACCAGAATTAAACCACACACACACACACACACACACACACATATATATGATGAATCATAAGCCTATATAGTTTCCCAGGATCTGGGCCATGGAACAGTTGTACACTACACATTTAAAAAAAAAATTCATTAAGAAAATCCATTCTTTTATTTTGGTATTTTCCAAGCAGCAACTTACAAGGATGAAAAACAACTCGTTCTGCAAACAGGCTGAATGCAGTAAAAAATCTGTTTACTTGAAACCATGTCAGCAATAGAAGTAGCTTGGTTTTGATCAGTACTTCCTAGGTTAACACATTAGCTTCACTAGAAAGAACGTAAGGAAACGATACATTGATGGTAGAACTTGAGAGCACACAAATGCACTGTTGTGACTGGACTGTAAGTAAATGGTATGATTTGATGCTGTACAGAACAGCTAATAGCTTCTCTTAAGTATAATAAGGAATGTGCCTTTATTTTAACCAGCTTAACTCAGTATCACTTTTTACAAATAGAATTCACATGAAAGTAGTGTAGTAGCAGGCATCTGGGCATGCAGAGAGTGTATATGATCATAAGGAACAGATTTAAGACATTAACCTTAATCCTCTTGTATCCCAGAGACTGTGTAAAGTCTTTATTAGTTTCTTTTAGACCTGGAACTAAATCAATTAATGCTGTTCCTATGATTCAGCCATCAGCCAGACTGGCTGAATAAATATTTTGTCTCCATAGATTGTTACTAAAGTTAGGTAATGAAAATAACCACTGTGGTGCCTATTATAAAGAGTGCTTATCAGTGGCAATCTCCCATTTTGTACTAAGAACAAAGACGTTTAATATTTCCTTTCAGAACTAAATACAAGTTAATTAGAGGTAAGGGGCCAAAAAGTAGTACCAACTTCCAGAAATATCCATTCTTTATCAACTTTTTTTTTGTTTGTTTTTTTTTTTAATAACGTCTATAATACCTATTCAGGAAAATGCTGTCATGTATTTTGATAGAGGTTTACAAACCACTGTAATGTCCAGAAACAACATTTTGTTGCAACCTGTGTTAACATGCATTAACTGTAACTACCAGCAGCATCTCCTACAATGGGTTCCAGGCCTCCCAGTGCTATTGTGGTACACAGAAATTAAGTGTAAGCATCTACAGAGAACTCAGCTACAGAGAACTTCAGGAACATTTTGACTTAGATGCCACTGGCTGTTTCCCTACATGCCATAAACACAGATACGCACATACAGTCAAGGCTACAGTCACACAGCCACAGAGCACCATGAGACAGCACTGGTGTGCAGGAAATTAACTCCCAGAAAAAAGAATACACTAACAAATTAAAGAGGTTTATACCTTACCTTTCTCTTTTCAGGGGCCTGAAGGCACAGATAGATTATTCAGTTTTTCTAGCTGTGCTATAAATTAGGCTCCCCTCTACAGCAGAGGCTGTGTGCAAAAGCAAGAAAGGGTCTCACACACATTGCACATACACATCAGTTACTCAGTAGTCACACAAGAGCAATGGGAAGGGTATTGCCTTGCCCAGGCTACTGATGTACATCTAACTGAGCAAGCCTTTGTGGAAGCACAGGCTGGGCAGCACCTGCTCTGCAGACATTATCAGGGACTGGGAAGGTGACCTGCTCACCATTGATGACAAGACCAAGGGGATTCTGGAGATGGCCACAGCAGGATTTCAGGTGGACCGGGGAAGTGGCAAAAAGCAGAGGTCTAAGGTTAGGAAGCACTTTGAGGGTTCTGTTTTGGAGCAGAGGTACCTAAAATCCATCTAAACTTAGTAACACTTCAGAAATCTGAATTCATCTGTAAAGTGACATGTCAAAGTTACACAAGGAGTTTGAGCCCACTCCTTCACCAGCATACTAGTCAATAATGCACTTCAATCTTAACTAAATCTCCAAACTGCAGCCCCAGCATCTTCAATTCAGAAGAGACCCGGAGAGTAAGAACACTGAAAAGGAGATGGGGCTGTACAAGGTCACCTGAATAAGGACAGGCAGTCACACAATTAGAACAATTCCTCTTCTTGGGGAGTCACTTGATTTTATAATTAAGTTAGCTTGAATAGTTCATTTCTTGCGAGCTCTGTAGTACTAATGAGCTCCCCAGCCCCTGAGGAACATGTACCCATGCAAAACTTGCTGCGTGCACTTTCACGCAGTTTTAATTCTTATTTGGCTAACCATTAGACCTTCTCAACTGCACTTCAGGAAAGCATACTCCTTTTTTCATGTTCTGCCTATCCCCATAAGAAGAGTACCCAAGAGATTCAGTTATCTGAAAAGAGATGCC
Source organism: Pezoporus occidentalis (assembly GCF_034315485.1). NCBI lineage: Eukaryota > Metazoa > Chordata > Aves > Psittaciformes > Psittacidae > Pezoporus > Pezoporus occidentalis. Next base: position 1,467,990 of record NW_026916347.1, read on the forward strand.
TAATTTTTTTACTTAATTAACATCAGATAAAAGATACTCCTGCTTTCATCAAGAGACATTGTATAATTGCAAACTGACTTACACTATGTTGGATCCAGGCATACTGGTCTCTTTCCAGCTTTCTCCTCACCCACTTGCTCATCAACCCATGTGCTATGACAGTACATGCCAGCAGAGCTGGCAACTGCATAGCTGAACTGACATGCATTTAAAAATAACACTCAAAAAAATAAACATTCTTAAAAAACAAGAGAAAACTTGTTATTTTTAACCTTGTCTTGTCATTGATCCGGTTAATGTTGTGCCCTATTAATAGTTGTATCACTGCCAGTAAAGAGAGAGTGACCTTGCAGTATGGAAAAAAGCAAAGGAGGAGGAACGTTGGGGCCTGGGATTTCTTAAGTCTGCTTCAGCAAAGTCAAGATTAATCCTAACTAAACCCTCAGTCTCTGGGATTATTCTTTACCCATATTGAGGGGAGTGAGGTCAGAACCCTGACAGAATGGCCAAGTGTGAAAGGGACTGCCTGAAGTCATCTTGTCCAAACCCTGAGCTCAAGCAGGGTCACCATGTCCAGATGGATTTTGAATATCTCCGTAGATGGAAATTCCACAGCCTCTCTGGGCAACTTTGTACCAGTGCTCCACAAGTAGATGTATCAATGCTTCATTTTACTGTCTTAAGGTATAATCTTCTGCACCAACTGCAATGGGATGTCAAGGATTTACAACAACTGGGTTTCCATTCCCTACTTCGTTTGCTTTCACTCCAAGTCTGCCACTATATTTGAAATTGCTAATTCAGCCCTAGTTCAGCTGCAGGTTCATATTGCCTGTGGTGATACAAGTTCACAGGCCAAGATAGAGTCTTGAGCTTTAGCAGAGAAGGTAGTGCCTTTGAAGTTCTTATTGAAGTTCAGGCCTAACTTGCAGGATTCCATGTCACCTAATAACAGCAGTTCTTGTTTGGTGGTGGTATCTCATTGGGCAAGGCTGAATATATAACCGCAATGACATTAACTTTAAAACCTAAGACAGAACAAATAGCTTTAAGGTCCCTTTCAACCCAAACCATTCTATGATCCTATGAACTCCCCTTTTAAGACTTGTTCCTTTATTCCATATTTTTTTCAAATAGCTTTAAAACATGGTAGTATTTTTTGCTTTGCCATCTGTAATTTTGCGACTTTTTTCTGTAGGACACGGTATGAAGTTCACAGGTCTCATTTGCCAGGGTATTCTGGTTTAAGGACATGGCAGCCAACAGCAGGAGCAAAGGTCATGTCTAGTACTTTCACAATAGAAGGATCATGCTTGTCTTCTGTTACTGTAAGGAAATCATCAATGCAGCTGCTTGAGCAGTGCTGCAGTCCAAACCTTTGGGGAATGTACTGGATGCATCAGACCAGCAAAATGTCAGCTTACCTTTTCCTCTGCTGGGGTCTTATTTTTTAAAAGCAATGTTTTTCCTAAACTGCCCTGATTAGGTAGTACTAATAACATTAAATTAAATCAGTTCCTTGGGAGATGTCCCAATTAAATGGCTATCCTAATTAAGCACATCCTGATTAAGAAGAAGATCCTATAATTATTATAATAGCATGTAATAAAAACTGGCCCATAGTTTTGTTCAGACAGAAAGCATTTTGAAAACCTTATTTACAGGAACCACTTTATCCAGAATTGAAACACAACCAACTGTTGGGTGAAATGCTACATCTGTCTAACTAGTATTCGGTAGAACTAAACAGTCTTTCAGAGCAGGAAATGAAAAAATCCTGCACCATACTGACAGTGCAGATAATGTCACGATAAGGCAGAATGTACTTAACATGTAATTTGGAAGAAATATTTTGACTGCTCTTAGCAGAATTGCTGCAGTATTTATAATTGCTGCAAATGACCACAAGTGCACCCAAAAGGACTTTTAATAGAAGCTACTAACAGGAAGGTTCCATACTAAATGGAGAAAAAGTACCACATGTTGAACTTTTGCATTCCAAGTTCTGAAAAAATAACTTATTCCTGTATTAACACCATAGACTTTCCTCAGTTTACAATACTAAAGAGAGTGTAGCACAAGAAGCTGGGTACAGACTGGTAGAAGTACTAATGAGAATAAACCAGCGAGGCCACTTTCTCCAGTGAGCTGTAAAGCTGAGATCCTGACCCTTTGTAGTTATTGCAAATGTATGGCATGCATTTTTGAGTGCTACTGTGCCAGAGGGAATTCCTACTGTGTGTTCTGGATGCTGTTCATGCTCCAGCTTGCATAATTGTATTTGGCTGGCTCAGTTCCTCTCTGGATCACAGTGAAGTATGACAGCCTCTGTTTTTTAGTTTGTCCTACACTGTAGCGAAGATCTTAAGTAACTCTCAATAAGTAATGGATAAACAACTTGGATAAACAACTCTGAACAAACATTTAGTTATTAAAATTACTTTCCTTTTTTTTTTTTTGTTTCTTAGTGACAAAAATCAACATGAAGTTCAAATGCTCAGAGTTGTCAGCTGATACTAAGGGAATACATATGTAAGCAGCCATAGAAGAGTTGCTAAAATCCACCATAAATCATTACTCCCAGGAGTATGTGTAATAACTCTCTAAATCTCTTCTAATTGTCCTGTCATTGCAGTGTTTGAGCACCTGAGTGCTACAGAGATACTGCAATATCTGTTTATTCAACATTAGGTCAATACTGCGTGGATATGGCAGCTATGGGAAATGAAATTGCAACCTGAGAATGCATAGGGCAGCATAATTGCAATACCTGACTGAAGTGTTGTTGTGCAAGGACCTCGTGCAGAACACATGGATCCACACTGAGGAAAGATCTACAGAAGCTAGGAACAGCTGCAAAGTAAAATTATTAGGATTAGAGAAACAGCCCATCTATATATAAAAATAATTAAACTGCTTTGCTGTTCAGGCTGCAGTTGCCATTTGTACCTGCATCAGGCAAATTAAATCAGAGAAAAAGAAAAGGCAGTTCAGATAAAGGGTCAACGTTATTATGAAAGCAAATTAATGTAGGGCTTGAAACTGAAGAGGCTTTCATTGAGGTACCTCCTAACCATATTAGCCTTAAGGATAAAGCACAGTTAGCCAGTAAACAAGCTTGCCTGGTGCTGTAGCAGATGACAGCTGCGGACCAGCTCGTACAATCTTGTGCTCTGTTGCTAGGTAGTTGTGACATCAGACTGACCACTACAATCTCAGTGACATCTTTTCTTGAAGTTTCCTTCCTTTATCACAGACTGCTAAGTCACTAAAATCTCTGTACCTTAATATATCTCTCTGTGATGCAGAGGAAAAAACTAACAACTTTACACAGGCTACCTGTTGAGCAAACTTCTCCAAGATAACATTAGCTTAGATTACTTTCCTTTTTAAGTAACTAGCATAAATCTTCTAGCAGTTCATAGCTGCACAACAATCACTCCCTGTTCCCTTCAGGAAGGGCAGGAAATACTTCTCTTTTTATAGAAATACACCTTGAAGTTCCCGATCACTAGAAGAATATTTCTGTAAGTAACAAGTATCTCAGAAGACACTTAATACCCCTCCCCGAAACGTAAACCAACCAAAATAATACAAAGCTGTTGGTTAGATCTCCATCAATACACTGTGCTGTGGTAGTAAAGGCTATACTAATTTCCTGCCTTTTTTCAGACTCATCTTCCCCACCAACTCACCTGACAGCCTGCTTTCCAGCCCCTTAAACAGCATAAATGAAGGGCAAGTCTTCTGGACCCCTCCCTAGCAACCCTCAATCAATTATCTTAGATTGGAATTACATGAAGTTTGATTTTCTCACCTCTTCATGCCCTGGTGTCTCTGGTGGTGCTTTCATACCCAGGTGTACATATTATAAAAAAAAAAAAAAAAAAGCTAAAATAAAAAAGCTACTTCCTGCAGAACATGGGGCGATTCAATCTTTTTGCAAGCATTAATAAAGATTTTGAACAAGCTTAAAAGTAGAGTGAAGGTTATGATAGATGAAGTGGCAGTTACCCAAGTAGCGAAGGCTGGAAGAGTGTTTTAAACCAAAAAGACTATTTCCAGGCAGTCAGGAGTTTCCCAGCCTTTGGGAATTAACATCTGGTTGAATTAAAATCGGATTTTCAGCTGCCATAAAGCAGAAGGGCACCATTTGAGTTAGTGAAATAGGCTTCATTTGTGCAAATGCAAATGGCTTCTGCAACTCTACAAAATCATTATCATGGGGAGAGCTGGGCCAAAGCTCAGTCCCCATCCAGGTCTAGCCATTTTTGGATCATCCAGAAGTACACTAAGCTAGCAGGTTACTTCATTCTTTGTTTCGCTGAGGCATCCTGAATTGGGAGCTCAGGCATGTACATGTTATTTTTTCTATATATGCATCATTAAGTGCACCTGTGTTACTGATTATCTTTGTTTTGTCAAAATAGTGACCCTTTCCCCTTACTTTAAGTTAAGATATGCTCAGATTTCCATTCTTCGGTGATTCTATGACTGCTGACAATCTTGAGAAGACATTAACTGGACACCCCAGCAATCCAAGAGAAGTTCAACAAAATCCATGGTGCTCAGACCTAATGTTGATTCTGTCCAGACAAATCAGCTACCAGGATTGGAGTCCACACAAGCTGGCATGTTAATAAATCCTTTCAAAGTGAATTATTCCTAGGGTAAGGTTTCAATTTCCTTTGCACACAATATCGAGGTCTCACTGATAGCTGCATTATAAAACTAACAAGAAACATCAGTATGTTTTTTTAGTTGATTTATTCTAGAGGGAAATGGGAAATATTTTAAGAGCTATGTTGCAAGTTTAGTCTGAGTATCTTGACCCCTGGGATTCTTTAGCCTTAAGCCTGAATGTAATAACTTCACTCTGCCCTCAAGACAGAAATGTTGTGCTTTGTAGGATGTCCATCTCAGCACAAACTTTTGAGGCTTCAGGCTATGTTTTCACTGATCATGAGGTAAGGGAAGTGTCAGAGCATATGTTATAACAATGATTAATGGGACAACCTCCTTCATTAAACTGACTCACAAACAAGTATTTTCTTAGACAATTTTAACTCTTCCTTTCAAGAGTCAGACTGCTGGCTCTTGCAGAGTAGCACCTGTGGTGGTGTTAAACTCTCAAAGTTCCTTGGCTGGCAACACACACAATCTACAGGCTATATGCAGACATTCAGCTATTTAACTGGTGTGTGGGAGGGACATTTTGCAGGTTGTTACATTGCTACCACATCACGTAGCTTCACATGTCAAGCCCTTACAGGTCACCTTTGCACAGGAGGAAAAAGATAAGCATAATTAACTTTATTTATACATTATACACAAGTCCTTTAAAAGGGTTGGTTACAAGCACAGATAATTTGAGAGTTCTGTGAGACAGTCCAAGCATCAAAACTTGGTTCCCAGGGAGCACCAAGCCTCAAAAGCTGGTTCCAAGTAGACAGAAGGGCAAACTGTGCCACAGCTTTATAGGGTGACAGGTTCCTTTAGAGCTCAAACTCCATCACCTGATTCAGGGAGCATCAAAAACCAAACAAAGCTGTACCACATGATGAATCCTGCCCTGTAGGTTTTATCAAAATTACTTGCCTTTCAGCAGACTTGGTGACTGTCAAGACCTCCAATTCTAGGAAGCAAGGATTTCAGTGTATCCAGAATACAGAGAGGACTCAGATAATGACAAACAAACCTCAGCTTCCCTGACATTGCTGCTGCTCTTACTATGGGAGTGGGACACAGACCTACCTTTTATTGGTCCCTTTGACAGTCATGCCACCTTCGGATTGATACTGATGGAAGATTTTTAGAGTCTGTAAATATTTACCTGGATATACAAAAAAAAGAGGGAGATGCAGTTCACAGAGTACCAACACTGGACTCAGGGAGATGCGATTTTGTTCCTTGCAGCATCATAGGTTTCCTGTATGACAAGCACAGCCAAGCCCTACTGTTAGAATTAGCAACAGTCCCATATTCATTCAGTTGTACACCCTAAAACAGAAGTTAAATGTAACAGGACTTTATACACAAAAAGAAGTATTCAGATACCAAAACATAGGTGTTGGGTAAATACCTCTGAGTAACAGCAAGATTCTGCATAATTATCATCATGACATCCAAAATTCACTATGCCAGATTTATTTATCAGCAAAATACAATCATAAATAGATGATGCTTTTCAAGCACTGTGACATTCCCTTCCTGCAGATGTCTGGAAATGTTCTTAGATACAGTATTTGCAATTAGCTTGCTGATGAAATTAGTGTTCTGAAATGGCTAGTTTTAAGGATGTCCATGTTGCTCCCTCTGTAGCTATTACTGCTTTAACCTTTTTGAGACCTTACCTGAAAGCACTTTCTTAGGACTGCAATACTGAGAGTGCAAGACAGAAAGAAACAGCCCAGCAGAAGCAGAGAGAACAGGTGGAGTCCACAGGTGGGTGGTTTGCCTTGGGCTCTGACAAACCGTGTCCTAATCCCTGCTCCACTGCTGACCCCAGACTGGTCACTTACCTCTCTGCCTCAGCAAAATCAGGGCAGTGCTACCTACTGTCTTCCAGCCCTCCTGCCCCTTCAGAGGACATGACATGGGAGAGTTTAGAGCCATCAGCATTCCCCTGGGGCAGTTCTGCCACCTTCTTTTTGCATGAGTAATCATAATTTCTGACATGTGCTGCTCTGCCCCTCTCATTTACCCAGCAGAAGGGTTTGGGGCATGTGTTCAAAACATTCAGGAAAAATCCCTCCAACTACTGCTACTGACTTCCCCTGGGAGAATTTTCCTGGTGCACACACTGCTGAGGACTCCTTGCCTGCAGGCTGGAAGCACATCAGTGACGGAATGCATCTATTAGGAATAGAAGGACTTCATAGGTTACATCAGGGATCTCAGAGGGGGTCCAATACAGGCCACATTTGCTTCAATCTACTTTGCCACTGTCCACTGCTTTGTGCCACTGGGATGTGCAACAGCAGAGTCTCTTCCACAGGAAGCAATCAGGAAACTGAGAGTTTAAGCTTGGATTCTTACTCTCTTTGCACCTAAGCCTGACAATGTCTTGGGCTGGTTTTCACCTTTCACTGACGCTAATTTGCTCACAACAAACAGCTTCTCATCTGAAAGAGGATTGGCATGAATCATAGCAGAAGCATGAATCAAAGTGGACTGGCATGAAAAGCTCATGCTTATTTTTGAACACTGCATTATGCCCTGATTAACTGGAAGTGGCTAATGGCTCTATCAGCAGGACACACTCCCTGGAAGAATGACACATTTCTGGGAAATCCTCCACCGACCTAAGCATGCATTATTGATGAGCTAGGAGAAAATCATCATTTAAACCCAAGGTTTAAATCAGTTTTGCTGCAAGGTCTGCCAGTCTTTTTGATTATGGCTTCCCTCTGAAATACACTAAATTTCCCCTGAAGTAAAGGATTTAATTATGGCGCTAACCTACAGCTCGGGAGATCTGTACTCTTTCCTTGGTTCTGCTTCAGACACCATGGGTAATGCTGGACAAGACATCTTGAAAAGGTTTTCTATGCCTGCTGATCTGGAGTCCCTTTTTTAAAAGCACCTACATAGGTGCAATGTCAAAATCTCATGAAGGCAGCCAGTGGGCTGACTGGCATGGCCCTACTCTCCGCTCTGTCCACTCCACTATCTCCCCTGTGGTGGTACCATCAGTCTGATGATCCAACCAGGACAGGACTCTGAGCCAATAGGAAAGGAAGAAGGCAGGTTTGTTATTACTGACCTGAAGTAAGAGCCTGCTGAAGGGGGTTTCTTCCTTGCCTTGGCTATGATCTCAGTCTAAACTGATGCAACTCCCTTCCTAGGTAAAGAAGCGCCAAGGTATTTTTTTGCTGGTAGGGCTGGCATGTGATCAGATAAAGCCTGCAAGCAGCAACAGGCAAGAGTACATGGTTGGGAGTGGAGCAGCTTGCTTGCACCATCAGTGAGCTGTTCAGTTGGTGCAGGCAAACCCTTGAAACAAATTTACAGCCTCAGGCTACAGATACTGATGTACGTTGTCTACTGCTAGGGCAGCAGGTAGCTAGTGCAGCAGCTAACCTGTATTATTAGACCACATCCTAAACCAGCTATTTTTCCTGGGGCTAGATCTACCACCTGTCCCATACACTGCATGGGTTTTTAAGTCTTGGAGCAGGAGCTTCTCCTTCACATGGGCTTGTGCAATGCCTATGACCATGGGGATCTGATCTCAGTTGTATGCTTACAGATCATAACTACTCTTTAGGAAGTCTCACAAAAGATGAAGAACATTCAAGTGCTGCCAACAAACCTGGCTATTCAGTAGTGCTCCCTCTTCACTGCAGTATTTGCAGACCTACTCTGGAGAGCTTTTCCATCCTCTCCTGTTTCCTGCAGGGATATTATCTGCGTTTGTGAGGATTCAATTAATGCCATTGATATGGAATGTTGTTCCATTCATCACTAGCCACTGCATCTAATGAATAGAGAAATCTAATTCTCTCTAAATAAATATGACACCAAATTAAAAGAGTTCATAAACAGCTTCCAAAATGGAGTGAGTTTGTTTCAATTTATTGCCTTTTAAATTGCACTGGATCCCTCAAGTACCAATCTAGCTATAAACAAGTCAGTGACTGAGTTTGAAAGTTTATTATCACTAATGTTTGCCTTTATTTGTACTAGAATTGAGTATTAGTATTTGCTGGAAGAACAGCAAAAGGAAGGTCATCCAAATGTCACAGTTTTTAACCACAATTTTCCTAAACTAGTGAGAGAGCTTTAAGCTACAATGTATTCCAGATTATTATTTTCTCTGTGTTTACCGTCACTGAAACATTTAACAAAGTGGTTATGGCCTATCATTAAAACCATGTGAAAAGTTCACCAGAAAAACAGAAAAAAGTACCAGAAAAAAAGCAGTACTGCCAACTGGGTACTTGGCTAGTTTAAGAAGAGACTTCTCTCCCTGTCTTCCACCAAAACCCAAAACAACAGTTAGCTTTTTGCCTGGTATCATTTTATTTGGGAATCAGCTGCCAGACAATTGATTATGTACATATAGACAGATGATCCTGTCAAGCTCTTCTTTGAATTTAGTCTGGTTGTCAGAATCCTGTGTTGTTTAACCAGCCATTCCAAAATACTTGACAGGAAAAGAAAGAATTAGCATGGCTGTGGATTTCTTACAGGATGATCTAGATGAAATAGGAAGAGAAAGGAAGTATAGACCTAGGGTGGTGCTTACAAACTACATCATATGAGTTTTCTGGTGCTTCAGCAGAAACTAATCTTGTGCTTTACTGCTTGAAAATCCTATTTATTTAACAGCCTCTATCATGGAACCTGAACACTTTCCTGAAATTAAACATTTTAACCTCATTATAGACAGCCCCAGGAAGTAAAGATCTTTTACCTGGCTTTTATAGTTAGCACATTACATATGGTAACACAGCTCTGGCTTAGAAATTTAGAGCAGCCATGTCTGCAGAGCAGAAAACTCCCTTGTGTGGGGATTTTCTTTCAGTCCCAGAAGCATCACAAGCAGCGAGAAATAAGTGGATTTTTCATAGAATCATAGAATAGTTTGGAGTTTGGGTTGGAAAGGACCTTTAAAGGATATCTAGTCCAATCCCCGGCAATAAACAGGGACATCTTCTTCTGGATCAGGTTGCTCAGAGCCCCATTCAGCATGGCCTTAAATGTTTCCAGGGATGGAGCATCTACCACCTCTTTGGGCAAACTGTTCCAATGTATCCCCACTTCTCAATATCTAGTCTGAATCTCCCCTCTTTAGTTTAAAACCATTACCCCTTATCCTATCACAACAGGCCCTCTAAAGAAGGTCCCTTCCAACCCAAACTGTTCTATGATTCTATGATCCTCATTAGCCCCCTGAGAATCCTGGAGCCTTCTCATTTATATAATGATTTTGACAGAATTCAGGACATTTTGTATTTCAGCCCTAGACTCAGCCTGAACTCTGAAACCCCTTTCTGCCTTGTGTGCAGGGAGAGAGCTAAGGCTGAGATGGTGACTGATGGGGATAATCATGAGATCTGTTACATTTAAGCAGTAATTTCTTGAACTAATATAAATGATTGACATGATCTTAAGAAAAGCAGTAGTTCTGTTTATTAGTAAGTCATCTTTTTTTTTTTTTCAGTCTAGATACCAGAGTATTAAATGAATATTCTAGTATTTTAGTTTAGGGAAAAAGTGTTCTAAATAGCTAATAAACTTCAGAACAATAAGCTGTGTTTGGAATTGTTCAGCACAGAGTGTGAATTTATTTCTGCACTTTCCTTTTGCTCCTTTTCTGCTGCAAACTAGAAAGCTGACCATGTCTTAGCACTTGTTACAAAAATATTTCATATTCATGTATCATAGTTGCTTCCTAACAAAGTAATGAAGTGAAGGTGAAACCTAGGAAACTGTGGACAGGCAAGGCTAAGTGACTAACACAGGAAAGTAGGAAAGCTGTAGGATGATTCTGATGTGCTTTATAAGCTTTGAACAGGAAGTCCTGGCAAGGCTGGAAGTTGACATCAGCTATAAATATTCCTATTTTTTCTTGTCTAGACTTTTTGGGATGTTTCAACTCAGAACTTAGCCCCCTCAACACTGATCTTTTCTGTTGGAGAAGATTGCTAGTGACATTTAAAGCAATGACTCTTCCCTTGGTTTTGAAGAACATAAGTCTTTATTTTAAAATAAAAAGTGATCTTTCAGCTCAGTGGCTAACACAAGGAATTGACAGGGAATTCTTTGGCTTAAACTAAAATAGAAATTTAGGAGATACTTTGGAAAGTAAAACAAAAGTATTCAGATTAAGAAAACCTTTTTAATAATTGTTTTTCAGCTTGAAACAGTTTTCAAAATGAAGTTGCCATTTTAAAATCAATACATGGAAAAGCTGACTTTCATATTTTTCCTATTCTTCTGCCTGACATTCTTTTATAAGCCCAGTTAAATTGCATTTATGTCCACAAAATGTCATTTTTCAGTGAATATACCATTGTCAATAACATTTTGCCCATTGTTGACTGTGATTCTATGCTTTCCTAGAACATTGCTACACATGACTCAGTCCCTACTTGGACTGTAACTCAATTTCAGACCTTGCTGTCATCTATAACTCCAAAGAGCAATTTCAGCTGAAATTCTAAATTGAATTGCAAATTTGTACTGCATTGCTCACTATTTATTAATAATATTGTGCCTACGACATATCCTGTTCCTCATTACCACAGAGAGAACAGTACTGGTTCTTCTGTGTAATCCAGAGCTATTTATTTCTCCAAATGTTAGATCCCTGAATGTACATAACCTACAGACATCTGCGTTTCCTTTGTAATAAGTACTTTTATCCAGCCAGTAATGCAGAAAAAGTTTCTCGGGACCGTAAAACCACTTGGATATATCAATATGATCTATATGTCACAGAAAAATATCACCATATGCATTCTTCTGGTTTCAAAGAAATACTAAGTATTATGGGATAAAGCCCCTGCAAGCTTTGAACTCTCATGCCAATAACACCCTTAACTGTCAGGTGTATGACTTTTGGTAAGAAATGTCAGTTCTAAGCCTCCAACAGACAACAGCAGTCCAAGGCATGACGCTGACACATCATGGTTAATTGAGATTTGGAACAGGAAAGGACATTGGGAAACCAGCAGCACAGCTTGAACAAATCACACTTTCCTCCAGACAGGAGCCCAGGTCCCCAGGGCTGACCGTTTCTGTCATATTCTGGGAGGACAGTCAAATATAAAATTTAAAGTACAAATTTTTCTTTTCCTGCACCCTAACATATGATTTTTAGTAAACAACAAATTCTGTACTGATAACTTCTTGGAAACTCAAGGATGAGCCTTTTGAGTTCAAATGGATGACACCAGAAGACTGAATGACTACTTAGAAGGCCAGTATTGTTTGCAGCTATGGGAGTGATGAAGAATTGGAGTGACCTTGTTTACATGTGGTCTGAGGAGGACAGCTCACTACAGTGCATCAAACAAAACATATCTCTGTTGCTGTGGTGCCCCAGGCACAGGGGTCTGTTGCATTTATTGACCCCAACCATGAAGGAAGTGAATAGTCTTTGGAGTCAGTTTGGGCATTCGGGTTCAAGGTAGAAGTTGAAGGAAAGTGTAACAAAATGTCTTTGGCTCAGTCCCATCTTAGCATCTTACAGCCTGGTACCATGTTCCCTGCAAAAGAGATACCATCCAATGGTCCCAAGGAAGGTCTACAATTGACCCCCTTGTCAGCAAAAAGGGCTCCTTCAAGAAAGCTGCACAACACTAGGAGACTCCATTATTCAATCTGGATGCCTGTGAGAGGCAGTATTTCCTCTCCACAGCACATTACATTTATTAATCAACACTAATTTATCATTAATTTACTGATTGTTGATCACCTAAATATATTTTTTATAAATATAAAATATCTTTATTTTATCTAAAAATTACTCCAAAATGTTGCAGAATAGAAATGCAAGTGAAGCCAGAGCCATCCAATCTTTTCTTCTCCCCAGAGGTCACAGTGATGAGATACCTCTTAAGCAGAGCCTTTGATTGCCTGTGGCTGGTCACTGCCTGCAGTTCCTTTGGTCAGCCTTCTGTGTTTCAGGCCACATCTGCTCTGGGATGCTTGGAGAGTTAAGTAACACTATAAGAAGTCACCTTTCTCTGGAATGGAAGCCTTGAAGAGTTCAACATGATTGTCCTGGGTTCAGCAGTAGCAGTCATGTTTCTCCTTCGTGGTAGCTGGTGCAGTGCTGTGTTTTGACTTCCAGCCTGGGAACAGTGCTGATAATACCGATGTTTTCGGTTGTTGCTAAGTGATGTTTAACCTGACCAAGGACTTTGTGAGGCTCATGCTCTGCCAGGGAGGAGGGGAAGCTGTGAGGAAGCAGAGATGGGGCGCCTGACCCGGGCTAGCCGGGGAGGTATTCCATACCACAGCACGTTATGCCCAGGGGGGTAACTGGGAGTTAACCAGAAGGACATGGGCTTCCGGGTGGGGCTCGTTTCTTGGCCGGTGGTATTGTATTCTCTTCCCTTGTTATTTTCCCTTATCATTGTTGGTGGTAGCCGTGGTGATTTGCGTTATACATTGGTTGCTGGACTGTTCTTGTCTCAACCCGTAGGAGTTGCACTCTTTCGATACCCATCCCCGTTCCTCCGGGAGCGGGGAAGGGGAGAGCCCCGGTGGGGGGGGGGACACGGACCTCGACTGTTGTCAGACCGGCACCACTCACTGGGAGTGAACAAGTTGCCTGACTGGGTTTAAACCATGACAATGATTTATGCACATCGGCATAATATCTGGAACAGCTTTTCATTAGTTTTCCCGGGTGTCAGGAACAGAGCTAATAGTTGCAGTCAGCTTTTCCTATGTACACCTGGGTGTGAGTTGAGCGGAACACTGAAGCACCTACACCCACCATGTTGCCAGTTCTCACAGCTCCTGCTGTGTGTGCTGCATCCAAGGACACGGGGCATCATACATCCCACCCAGGGGGGCACAGCAAGGTGGTATTAGTGCAGCCACTGGAGACTCCCCACACACAGGTCTTCCTGCAGCACAGGAGGTGAACCAGTCCTGGGCCCTGTTCCCTTTTCTTTGCTGAGCTTTTATCTTTATTTTTGTGCAATAAAATCATGCTAATTTAACTGTGAATGAATAGAAAGTCAATATTTGCATTTGGAAAAAAAATGGTTAGAATGGCTTAAGAATTGATTCTGCTTTATTAAGGCACCTGTTCACCCTGGGAACATTTTAGCAGCAATCAATATGTAACCAAATCTTTATTGATGTTTTACAATTGTTTTGTTTCCCAGCAATTATGGTGATAGAATCAGCTTCTCTTGACTGTTCCTCCTTCCCAGCTTTGCTATACTGATCTCCTGAGAGCCTATTGGCAACTCATCTTACATCTCCCAAGTTGCTGTTAGTAAAATAGGACCACAGTGACACTGAAACAGCTGTAATCCTAACCCACAGTGCTAAGCACAGGCCACCAAGACAAACCAACCTCTGACCTGAATAACCTAACAACAACAAGAACTCTGAGATAAGTGCAAAAGTTTCAGTGAAATAAGCAGACAAGTCTGAACTAAAATATTTTGAAGAGCTGAGATTTCAGTAGATTTTTCTAGTTAGATTTTAAGTCCCTCAAAGCTGGGATTGCTTCTCACACATTGCCTGTCCAACCTGGGGAAACACAAATGTCATGGGCACAACTGTATAAACCATCCACGCTCCCTGCGTAGGGCAGTTATATGTTCCCATTTGGCCTTTCTGAAGTAATACCCCAAACACAGAGGGAATGGCTCAGTCTTACTAAAACTTCATCACACAGATGTGGTCAGAGGAGTGCATTTCTGCAGAGCATCTTAGCTGTACCAGAGTTAAGGAGCTGCAGAGTGAGAGCCCCTAAGCAGGAGTCACGAAGGCAATAGCTGTCAGCAAATGCATCCCTCCATTGCAAACTTTAAAACGGCTGGGAGGGAAAGCATGTGCTGCTTGAAGGGGAGCAAATCTCACACACCCCTCCCCAGAGGTCGGTTCTGCACCTCTCCCGGGGGAGCCCCTCTCTGCGACCGAGGAGACCGGGCACTGCGCTGGGAGGCGAGGGGTGATGCGGCACTCCCTCACCCGCTCCCTCCGGCGGATGGATCCCGATGTCCCGTGGGACCCCGCCGCGGCGCAGCCCGTCCCCCACGAGGTGGCGGTGTAAGCACGGGTTTCCCCGCAGCAGGCATCCTGCCCGCTCTCTGCTTCCTCTCGCTAGAAATCAGCGCCTGAGCCTGCTCTTAGGAAAACAAGAGGAGCAGACGGGTCATCAGTGACTATGGGAACAAGTGGCCCTCCGAAAAATGAAGTGGGTCCTCTGGCCAGCAGAATGGACGTGTAGATCTCTGTCCTTTGATGTCTGGAGCTGCCCCACATACCCCCAAAAAACGGAGCGAAACACCTCCCCTTGGTGCTCAGTCTTGAGACACACCTATCTCCAGCTCATCCTCATCCAGGTGAGAAACTGGGATATCACTGAAAACACAAGCACTTAAAGAGCCAGAGATTGAAACCTCCTCTTCATGTTCATCTGGGGAATGAAGATACCCTGACCTCAGGAATGGGTCCTGGAATCCCCAAGACTTTTTGAACCCTCCACTTGCCCTGCACTGGTTCCTGCTCATTTCAGCAGTAAAAGGAAGGAACCATCCCCACTGCCAGAAAATTAATTCACTTGATCAGAAAAGCTATTTCTCTGAACACAATGGCTTTGGGTAAATATGCATTTAAATGAGTTGGTTTAAATGTGGAGAATCACTGTCAAGGCAGACCTGAGCTTCTCAAAGCATTTCAAGCTGTTCTCTCTGTATCACTGTGCAAGTCTGGGGCCTTGATCAGCTAGTGGTAGGTGCAGTCATGGAGGTGTGGGGAACAACCAAGCGAGTCCACTGACTTCCGTGAAGTTACTGTGAAACCAGGAGCAGAAACAGGTCTGCTTCCAAGAGCAGGATATCCTATATTCACCAAAAACAAATTGTCTGCCCCAGTTTTGATTTTCCTATGGTCTGACATTGATGTCACACCCTGAACTTGTCAGTCTTGCCCTACAGATATTCACACAAAGATAGAGGAAATCAGTCACATAGTTTTTAGCTTTCAGCTTTCACATGCTTATGGTCAGTTTGGCTCTGCCATTCCCAGCTCCTGGGAAGCCCTCACTCAAGTTATGCAGATAAGACTGCTAAAACAGCCCCTGAGGACGGACTTCTCTACTCTGACCCGTGTCCTAAAGCCTCATTAATATCTGGCATTCCTTCCAGACCTGCCCTGCTAGCATCAAATGATCACTGCTCTAAGAGCTTGTCCTAGTGAAGTTATCAAGGCTACGGGGCAGCCCAAGCTTTGTAGGGTTGTTAAGACCTGCAGAATACCTACAGAGGTTTTAAAAAAGCCTTTAATTTTACATCCAAGTAGCAGCCTTTACAGTGTGCTAAAAGAGAAGGGAAATTGCATAGAACAAAATGGAAGCAAAAAAGAAACATTCCCACTTGGGTTTGAAAAACTGTTGGGGTAGCGAATAGCATTTAGTGTCTAATGAGCACCCACATCCTCCAGAGCCCTATGGAAACCTTGACAGTTTATTTGATCTTCTTTTTTTGCCCAGTTGGATGAATGGAAAGATTTTCTACAATGTACATTTTCAGATCCTTGTTCGCTGTTAATTTTCTCTCTGTATCCATTTCAGCATCTTCCTCCTAGATGTTGTCAGTCAGTGCCACAGAGATTCAGCAAGGCTGTCTTGTAATCGCCACTGGTGTCATCCTGACATGAGGAAAAAAAATGAAAAAAGGTGAGCATGGAAGTTCCTCTGCATGCTCCGAGTGCTGACTTTGTCAGTCCATGGAATATGCCTACACAGGAAAAGGACTTTGGAAAGAGCAAGCCAGACTTCAGCAGTGTTTCTGCCAACTGACACACCATCAAAAGCAAATGGAGAAATGAGGCTTGTAGCTGCCACCTGAAATAACATTTATCAAGTCCAATTCATTTCTTTGGAGTCCAGGTGAGCAATTTATCAGGGCTACATCCTACAGAGCAGCACAGACAAAGCACAGACAAAGTCAGCATGAACAAGAGCAACCAAGCCTGCTGTGTTCAGATTTCATGTCCCCAAGTATTTGTGCAGCATCTCTCCCCTACAGGAAGGGAAAGGGCAATATCGCTAGCCCTGACACATGACATGTTATAAAAAGCCACAGTTGTGGTCATTTTGGTCTAGAGGAGCACTACAGAGAATATCGCAAGGTAAAAAATTACTCCCTTTGACTGTTTTGTGATGACAGGTGTAAAGCCCATTTCACTTCTCAGAAGGAATGAATATTCCATGCAGACCCTTGAAGACTGATCATTAATCAACATGACAGACACTGACAGTGTCAATTAGAAGAAAGGTCCTTCATTATAGAACCAGACTTCCCATGGGGACTGCTAAGGATAGGGCTTCTGTGCCATTTGCACTGAGGGAAAGGAATGCCCCAGAGTCCTTAGGACAAATGGTAAAACCCAACATTACAGCCCCAGTAGGGGAGGGACATTCACTCAGAGCTGAGACCCTAACCTCAAAAGCTACAATAAGCTTTGACAAGGTTCAGTTTCTAAACCTATCATCTCACCACAGTATAGACCAGGCCTTCTCCTAGGATAAGTCAGCTAAAGGATATGTCAAACCAACCAATCAACACCAAAAAGAAAACAAAACAAAGAAAGAAAAACAGCACTGTTTTGATTTATATGGGACTGGCTTGAGGTAGTTAAGGACAGCACAGAGAGAGGACAAAACGGCACAACAGTGCGGGAAAGGTGTAACAGGGAGAATTAAATGAATCTAGGTTCATCTAGAAAATCACAAAGTGCATGGATACAGAGTACAGCCCATGAAAAACCTGGAGCATCTCTCCTCGGGTTTGGCTTTGCCCATGTCACTTCCAGAGCATACAATCTGACTCACCTTTCAGGTGTGTATGTCTCTCAAGGAAAAGATTGTTAATAGGCCTAATGAAGGAGAGCTTAGCAGAAAATGATATTTTTATTAAAAACAACTGTGGAAGCATCCCACAGTGCTGGACAGGTTAGGAATGTGTATGATGGTTAAGAACCACCGTATCAAGATGCTGCTTACCATAATCATACTGGAGAGAGGCTTTCCTGCAATATGCTTGAATTCAGCCTTTATAAGATTTAAATCAACTTCACTTCGAGAAACGATCACCCTTATAAGAGTCCCATCATCGGTGCCAGCCCCCTGGAATAACAGATACATCAGTCTATGATGTCAGTGGATGTTCAAGGGATAAGCTGTTGCAAACTGGTCCAAGACAGGAGGAGTCATGTTTCAAACATTGGTTGGCGCATGTTCTGCAGCACATCTGCTGCTCTTTCTGGAGGACCAATCCGTGGGGGACATTGTCAGTACCACAAGCCCATCGTGGAAGTGTGCTAATAAGTTTCTGCACACATCAAATTCAAAACCAAGCATGTTACAGAGTTGGATGTCAGCATTGAATACATATTGTACTTCTGCAGCATCACCCATGGGACACTTGGCTTCAACAAGTATTGATTAATCACTCACAGGAAAATTAAGATCATGTTGATAACTAATATCAGTCATCTCAGCTTTCACAAGTTTGGGAGAGCTGTTGTCTTTTACACATCTGTTAAGAGTTACAGGGCCACAATCTGTAGATGCCTTGTGTGTCCCCATTTGGGACTCTTTCATTTTATACTGCCATTGAGAGAATTGTTTCCTAGAAAGAGAATATTGTGGTCCAGTCTATTATATTAACATTATGGACAAAAATTCCACCATGAGCAACCTCCTAGAAAAGCCTCTTCCAGAAATTTTGTCCACGTTTCAAAAAGTGGGACTGGACTCCTTGCAGACTCCTAAATCAGAGAAGATAGACTCCCTTGGGTATCTCACTTTTAAGAGGTATTTTTCTGCCTAAGGTAGATGAAGAGATCCTGCTATTACCTGCAACAATAGCCCTAAACTTGCTGGATTTCACCAAAACCTTGCCTCTTCTAACTTGACTTCGTGGAAGCCAGGTTACAAATTCAGTCCAGTATGAAAACAAGTATGTTACACTGAAGAGTCTTACCTTTAAAGCATGGTACAGCCTCTCTGCAAAGTAGCAATGGACACTCCTGGTACATTTCACTAGACATACAAAATGGCTGAGTAAGAATCAACTGCAATTCCAGTTCAGAGCAGCAGGTAACAAGAGATTCAACATGGTTTCCAACAATTCAATGTACCCTGGGATCTGAGTTTATCCTACTTAAGAAGAACCCTTTAATTACCACCAGATACCCTTATAAAGTAGCTCCATCCCATAACAGTTACCTGCTGCAGGAGAAAATGTAGCAGACTCAGACAAAAGAAAGGGAAACATAGCCACTCTTACCAATAGCTAGCATGGCATCCTCAAGTGAACCACAAGTTTCACTCTTGATAGAATCTTCTATGTTCTTACCAGCCAGTTTCTGGTATTCTTCAAACACTGTTGGAAACAAAGAACTTCAATTTTTACCAAGCAACTGCTCAAGCTTTTTGTGCCCAATATTTACAGGTATTGCTTGTGTACTGACATGGAAACATAGATCCCACTGAAGGAATGGCCACATTTTCACCAACTTCAGAAGGCTTTAGTCAAGCCCAGAAATCAGCTACAAAAAAAAAGATGGCAACGTTCACAGAAACGCAACTCATCCAGGGTTCTTAATTCGATGCCTTAATTTGAACATGCGAGTTCAGTCACTTCATGTTAATTTGGAAATCTGCCCCTTCATCACTGTATTTAACCACAGAAATGAAGCAGACAGCAGAAGGTTAGGCACAACTCTACCATGTGGCCTTGTATTTGTTGATGCCACAAGCTTCAGGAACCAAAACAAAATCAAATTAAATCTAGGACTATGCTGCTCATGGCCCTTGGACTTTTGAATGATGACAACGATTTGGGAAAACTTACTATTTCAATCAGAAGGAGAAAACAAAATTCTCAGAAAAGATGAGCAAAACACAGTTGTAGATTCCAAGGTATTTCAACTCCCACATTAACAAAAGCTCAGCAACAGAGCTGTTGTTCACCTTATACACTCTAGGTACTCCAGGGTTCAGATCTCAGTTTTGATTCCTAGCTTTCAGACTAACGAAGAAGGAAAACTACTATGTAATGCAGTGGGCATCTTAAAGAAGTTTGCTTGGCATTCAAGATCAGATTACCTAAACACTAACACTAAGATAACTTTGGGGAAAGGTAATACCACATAACAGATAGATGGATACAACGTCCTCAACTCAGACCTACTTTCCATATTTTTTATATATATATATCTGCATATATATACACACATATATATATATATATCTGCAACAATCGCACTTAAGTCTCAAGTTTTAAAGATGAAGAATTACAGGTTGCCTTAGCACAAAGGAAATTACTTGCTTGGTGATATGGCAGGTTCCACAGACTGATTTCATCCTGACAACTAGTTGAAACTCAGATCTAAAAGGCAAAGCCGAAGACAAGAGATCATTTTTTTTGGTTTTGTTTTCAAAATTAACCTCCCAGCAGCACTTAGAAACACAAGGGGGAGCTGGCCTCAGGGCCTAGAAAACAGTCTCAGAAGACCTCAGCTTGAAAAAGCTCAGACATAATTTATTTATCACTGGCTAAATTTATCACTTTATGTCCACATAAAGTAACACATATGGATTTACACACTACATAACAGCTTATATTCAACCAATATAACAACATCTATCAAGCAGTTTTGGACTGCCTCAAAATTCTTGAGATGACAAGGCCAGGTCTCTGTTGCACTGGGCAGTGGGGAGCTGAAGGCTCCCTTACCTGGATCTGGGTTAGCATGTTTGCTTCCAGCAGCCTCTGATGCCCTCAGAAGAACCTGAAGCAGAAGTGCAGGGTGCACCCTGGAATTCTCCATCACTGAATAAACAGCTATGTTTCCAGTGATTTTTTTGCCACAGAGGAACCCATAACCAAGAGGTCATGGGTCTGTCACTGCATGCTCCTACCTGGTTAGAAAGGGACTGTCTCTCTCCTTGGGTTTATGAAAAAAGCTATACCATCCAGCCACCACCATTGTATAAGGACTCTCAAGTAAGCCACTTGATTTTCAGCAGTCATAAGCCTTCGTAAGTTTTCCTGAAAGCTGCTGGCAGCTTTTGGTCACTAAGTGACCAAGAATAAGGAGACAGAATCAGGTACTTACTTCTGATGACCCATCTCTCCCACCTATATTCCTGACTCTGGCTAATGAGGAGAGTCCTCCATACCTTTCAGCAAGTGTATGGCGCTCCTCTTGCACAAGATGGTGACAAACTGTATCTCATCGGTGCCCCGTATCTTCTCTCCAGCAGCATAGAGAGCCTGTAATTTAACACACAATTTTTAGAGATGTTCTCTCTGTAGCTGGTAAAAAAACAGAGTTTAGTTTAAGTTGAAGTTAGGGTGATTTTAAGTAACCTAAAACACTGTGTGAACTAGACTCTCATAGAATTAGTGATTATGAAACCCCTTGACTGTGTCTTCTAGTCAAACTGGAGCAAACAGTATCTCCAACCTTTCCATTCCTCCTCCAGCAGCTGGAGCAGCCAACAATACTCTTAGGTTTTCTTCTCTATTCTTTGCTGTTCCACTCCACCATACATATACTTTTGCATATTTAAAGCAGCTGAGCCCAAGCCCAGCTATTGTCACTCTTTTTTGGAACAGCAAGGCTCAGCAATGCAGGCAAAATTGAAGAACCCCAAGTTGCTTCTGCTTGAAGACCACCCCTTCCTAAGCTATTGTGGCCACAAACACTCTGCTGATCAGGACTCTGCTGCCTACTGAAGCACTTTGAAGCTCAAGACAGATGGGATGCAGGCATATCATCAATTACAAGCATTTGATAGTACCTCTGCATCTTGGAGAGCCAGTGCTGGGTCCACATAGAAAGTGGCATTGTCCCTCTCACCCTATGAGAAGAAAAAGAAAGGTAACCATTTTATTTCACGAAGAATCTTCCATACATAAGGATCACAGCATACATTCTGGGTGAAGATCACTTATCCTGATGAGCTATTCATTTCTGCAGAGTACTCAAGTAGTAATGTTTCAGACAGCATAAATACTAACTCCTTCACTGAAAGGCACTGAAATCAGTCATATGAAGCAGAGTCAAAAACTTGCTAAGTTATTCTGCTGCTAGGCAGGAAAATTTGGAAAATGTGGCAACATAAATGCATCCAAATGCACTCAGCATTGAGAACACAGCCCCTGGAAGGCTGGTGAATTAGAGCTGAGGGGCATTGTTTTCTAAGGCCCTTGTAGAGCGCAATAGCTTTATGTGTATGTAAAAGTGAGGTGTCTCCCTGCGGCAGAGCTGTGTTCCCAGCTGCTAAGGGAGGGAGGAATCCCTGTTTCAGTCACATTGAAGTTGAAACACAGACCCAGTCCAAGTGACACATTTGTCTCTGCAGTTTATCTGGTGGTCATGACTGTATTGCCTCTTCTACTGCATGTCTTCTCAAAAGAAAAAAAAAAAAAGAGAAAAATGTGAATAACTTCATACTGTCATTTCTCTAGCATTACCTGAAGAAGGCAAACCAGAATCTGTTCCAAGTAGCCACTTGTTTCTGATTTTATGTCTTCTTCCAGATCAGAACCGTATTCTACTCAAGGAAAAGAGGAAGAGAAGGATTTGTTATTTGGATCACATAGTTGGGATATTGCCAGTCACTTAAGACGTACAAGACCTGACACTAGTCAAGAAGGTTGCTAGGGAAAAAGGACAGGACTGAGATCAACTCATACCCTTAGTGACACCCAGGTCAGCATTTGCAGCTGAATCAGTCGCTCCACTGATATCCAAGGCATAAACATAGATTTAACATTACAGATAGCAAAGAAATATAAAATATTTACAATACATATTTGATACACTCTAGATGGAAGTTTATTTGAAGGGGAGAAGCAGCCAAGTATATAGCGACAATTTTGTTTGCATTCTGACAGTAGCATGTGACCAAGTTGAACCAAACTTGTGATTTGCTGACCTTTTCCTTCAGTTGAGTGTAAATCTGGAAAGGGATTTTCAAATTCTGTCAGCATAGCCATGCTCTGTTTTGCTAGGCTGAAAGCAGAGTTAGGCTGCACCTCCTTGCTTTTAAAAACACCATCTACCTGCTGACAGTGCTAGTTGGTAACCTCATTCCTGCTGTGCAATTAGGCAGCCATACATTGCTCTGACCACACAGATCAGGCCCCAGGCACTTTACCTTCTTTGTATGCCTTGATTATCTCTCTGATCTGTGCTTTTGTTCGGGATGCCAGGATCTCTATGATAACATCTTCACTTGTTCCCACACCCTTTAATAGAAAACATAGGGGAGAAATAAAAGTGGAGAAAGGCATCTAGTCATGGAGTGAAATTTATTGCTAAAGAAGTATGGTCAAGTGAGGAGTCAAAGCACATAGCCTAATGCAGCAGTGTTAGGCTGCGTGATGAGCTGTGAGAAACCATCATGATGAAAGCTGGAGACACAAAGCACTTTGGTCTGAACATGGTTTCGTCTACTGATGTGCCTAACTCAGGAAGGATGATTTTATCTAACCTTTCACAATGCATTTCTGGAATGCATTTCTGGATTTGGATATTCGATGACAGTGTTAGAGGGATGCAGGGAGACAGACCAATACTTGTCTAGTTAGTCCATCTTTCTACCATTTTAATAGACCTCTCTGCATCTGCAACTTGAACTGTATTGGTAGGTAGGATCTCAGCCAAATCCAGCCTTGCCCTCACACCACCACTCCTTGATTTCTTAAGGGTTTCGTGGCTCAGCTGGGACATCAGGGCAATAGCTTTGTGTCACTGAGCTCTGTTCAGGAGAAGCACAGCAGAGAGCAGCAAAGAAATGTTTAAATAAAGAAACAATCTGTGGAAGTTCATTCCTTGCCAAAACCGAGTTTAGTTTGCTTTTGCCTTCCCCAGGCTGTATGAGAAATGTATGTACAGAAACTCATTCAGCCCAGATATTAAAGCAGAATTTCCCCTCACAATATGCATTGACAGTATAATTATTTCTCAAAGGCTACTGCTAATAACAAACTTAGTCATGTAGCAGTCCAGTTATTGCACTGCTTCCATGCTACTACTGAAATATCAGCATGCAATTCACTTACTTTCATGGCATCATAGAGCTCCTTGGCATCATACTTGAATGGGGAGTACATGAGAGCTACAATGAGCCTCTCAAAGTTGCCACTCAGTTCACACTTCAGGCTATCAATCAGATCCTGTTAAATATGCATCACACAGTTACACAAAAAGCCTCATGGGATCTTTTTACCACCTAATGCTGTTTCCATCCCCATGGCCTACAGTAATGAAGCTGAATGACAGTATTGTGTTGCTAGTTTATTAGAAAAGGTCCTGGGACTGGAAAAGGTACCTATCTCGAAAATGAGATTTGTCTACATACATCCACATTCCCTGTTGTCCCACTACTTAAGCATCTCCCAAGCATTAATTAATTTTGCAGCAGGGTAGGGAAGAATAAAGTCTTCTTCCACCCTGTTTTACTCAGGGAACAGAACCAGGCAGTTGAAGGCCTTTAACTGAGTAAAGGATGTAGCCTCACACAGGGCTGGCTCCCAAAGCCTGCATGAACCGAGGGCTTCCACAGAATCAGGCATGCAGTCTGTCTGAAGATAAAATTCAAACTTTCTATCCCCACAATGCATTTTTGTTATGGTATGACTCACACTGTTTCAGTGGGATGTGAGCACTCTCTATTCATTGTCCTATACTTGCCACCCCCACGTTTTCTTCCCTTTCTGAGGCCCTTTCATGGCAGTCCCCTTTCCAGCAAGGGTCATTGGAGACTCCAGAGTAGGGCTGGTGGCAGAGCTTGCTGATGGAAAAGTTTTCCCAAATGACAGTAAGATTTTACCAAAGACAGAAAGATAATCACAGGAAAACATGGTTGTCAATAACTGCAGTTGGATTCCATTTTCAGAATTTCCAAAGAAACGTAATTAAATAAGTCTTTAAATTGAGCTTTCTCTGGCATTTAAAAGGACCCCAAACTAAACCAATATTTTACTCAAAATGCCACTTAGAAAAGTATCCATTTTTGTTACAGCTTCAAAAAGAAGTTAGAATTTAAGTTAAAATAGCAAATAAAAAATTAATTTTTAAGAAATATTTTTAGTAAAAAAATCTACAAACTTTGGGGGAAAACCAGGTTTTCCAACCAAAAATTAATTTCACACATTTATCCCAAACCTTATAAATAAACATCCATCCACTTATTTGCAGAAGACATGCATATCATTTGCATCATGCTTCCAGGATGAATTGTATACCCATTTACCACATCCATTTATTGTATGCCGTGAAACAGTGACCGAATATGGTTTTGGTTTGGATAACCTTTCCAAACTGTGCTTTGAAGGATTTGGCAATCTCTTGACGCTGCGCATTACTCCTCTTGGTTAGGACATCAATTATAGCCTGTTCATCAGTCCCTGCAGAGAGCAACAATAAGCCATAAGTCACAGTGCACAGAATAAGTTGAGACTAGCCCAAAAAATCCCAATTCAAATATTCAGACAACCTTTCCTACTCCATTGTCTTCATGGAGAATTTTAAGTGTGTACTGAAGAAAATTTAATTTTTAATTTTCCACATTAAAAGTGATATGTCTGGCTGCAATTTTCTTAAGGAATAGCTTTCAACTTGGCAATTAAAGGAGAACATAGAATTTACACACAAATTTGGAGTCAACTCACCAAGCCCTTTCATGGCCTTGTACAGAGTCTGAGCATCAGGTGTGGGGTCAAAGTTTAAAGCACCTGCCACAGACTTGCCCTCTGCTTCACTCTGAAAGAAGAAGAAAAACGTAGCACTTTTCACCACTGCTTTTCATCAGCTGAAGAAAAAGTATTTTGAACGTATGTTAATAATATTCATTGCTTGTGCATGGCGAGGGGACAGTCAAGTAGAGGGATTGGTTCAAAATCTCTCAGCAGAGCAGAACTCCAAAAAGAACAAGTTTCCTTCCTCCATCTGCCTGTACCAGCCTTTGGCTCCTGGCAGAAACATGAAGTGCAAACCATTAATAGTGACACTGCTGTTACAGTCATTATGTGCAGGCAGTCTGCTGCTCACACACTATTTTCTAAGTAGCAGCTTTATTCTGCTGCACCTGCACAGCTGGTTTCAAGAAAGAAGCATTTCCTCTGAAAATATTTGGGCCAAGAGATTACTTTGAAGGAGAGATCCAACAGCAGGAGTGCAGGTTTTATGTTCTCACCTGAACCAAGGGCCAGCTACACAGGAATCCTCCAGACACCTAAGATGCTGCCAGTGCCAGACTTCCAGGGCAGAAAGACCAGCTGAGACTTATTCCAGTCATTACAAGGTAGCAGGGCCATCAAACAGAACTCAAGTTTAAGAGCTTTAATTTAACATCAGCTGTTAGTCAAGGGCCTGGCTTGAATATATTTACACATCTCTAACAGTATGGTCCTATCAACAGGGGAGTACTGAGTGGTTAGATATAGAGTCATCACCACTTTATTCCAATAATGGACATGATTTTCTCTTTTTTAGCAGCAGATTTAAGTTGCTCTAGGAAACAACTGTATTCTCACAACCTTAGTTGCAGAGATAGGGTTAGTACTGTACTACTGATATCAGTATGACCTGATGGATTTTTTAGTCAGTGAAGTACCTTCAAATCGGAGCTTACAGACCAGAAGGAATCACTGTGGTTGTCCCATCTGACTTGCATAACGCAAACCACCAAATGCCACCCAGCAGCCACCTGCTATGATGCAAATCCCTTCTGCTCTTGTTTCCTGTGTGAAAGAGGGCTTTATTCCTATCTCCCAGAGCCCTTCCAGGTCATCCAAGCCCTCTCCAGAGATAAAAAGCCTCCCCAGGAGAAAAAGCCTTCAAGTAATCCTTGACAGAAATGCTTGCAGAAATTTTCTTCAGGACCTACAGTTCTGGCTTTTAATGAGAGGCTGGAAGATTAATGGCTGTGTGCTCAGGAGTGTCTGTCAACAACTTCCAGGTTTAGCCTAGCCCTCAGCTGAAGCATGCCCACATTGTGCTGCACAGATGCTCAGGCTGGCTGAGGGCAAATTAGCTCAGGTGTCCTTGTCCAGTGCTTTGCCAGTAGATGTAGCTGGCACATGTTTGCATGCCGGTCTCTTTGCTGGCCAAGCTCTGGAAGCAGTGACAAAAAACCAAAGGGCAATGATGGTTGTTGAGACAGGCAGTATATTCATCAATCAGCAAGATAGGGAGAAGTTTGCTTTACAGCCAGCACATAGACAGACTCCTGTGCTACCATATCTTGCTCCCAGCTGAAAGAGCAGCTGTGGAGGGTGTCAACAGAAAACTTTTCAATAGATGCAGCTTTGAATCCCAGTGATGACTGAGCAGCAAGTTTAAGGCTGTGATGAAGCTGTCACTGCAAAAGGGCGGTGACTAAAGCATTGCCACCCCCAACAGTTTGTCATCAGCCTGGAACAGAGTTTGGCTGAGCTAGCAAGTTCTCCTTCTCTAGTGCTCTGTGAAGTCAGCCAGCACCATCACAGCTACCCTCAAAAGCAG
This sequence comes from Pezoporus occidentalis, assembly GCF_034315485.1. NCBI lineage: Eukaryota > Metazoa > Chordata > Aves > Psittaciformes > Psittacidae > Pezoporus > Pezoporus occidentalis. Next base: position 1,495,221 of record NW_026916347.1, read on the forward strand.
GTTGCGCTCATCCATCTGATTTTGTTCTGAAAGAGATGGACAATCGTCTGTAGCTGCCTGTAAGGACCGTGTGAGAGAAACACTCCGGACACAACTCAGTGAAAGACGAGGTGCAAAGCTGAGCTTTCATTTGAAGGCAGCAGAACAAGCTGAACAATAGTCATCTTTGACACTAAGTCAAATAAACGTTGACAGCCCATCAAGGCTCAAGTGGCACACTCACGATTCAATCATAAGACCTTATTCTCTGTCTACATAATTGTTTCAGCACAGGCTCAATCATAAAAGGTTTCCAGAGAAACCCTGTTCAGTTTGGTCTTGTTTCCCAGATGAACTGAACCTACAATTACCCAACTGAAATTACTCAAGCCATCTGTGCAACTCTCATGTGAAGATGAATAATTCACATGAAAGCAATGGAATCACTGTACTTCAGACATGATGCCCTGAAATGTTTTACCTATAAATGAAGGAAAGAGGAATTAAGTTTTCCTACCAAAATATTTTCAAAACTAAACAGCACTTTGTTGAAAAGCTGCAATTTGGGGACAAGTGGGGGCACTGTTGTTTGGGTTGTGGGTTTTTTTTTTGTTTTTTTGTTTTTTTTTTTCAGTAGAAAGCTTCTGAAAAAGTTTCACAGTTTTTCATTCTTTTTGCTTTTGAACAGTATTTTTTATGAAGGGGTTAGAAAATCAAAACAATTTAACATCCTTCCTTTGCCCTCTCATCTTTCTCTAATGCTTCTACCCCCTACAACACTGAAAGGTAAGAGATCATTGGAACTTTCAAGAGTTTTTCTCCTTTTCTTACTCTGAGTTTTCAAATGATTTGCAGCTTTGGGCATAGTGGAGAACAGATCAGCAGAAAGGGGAAAATTGAAGTGAGAGCTACTCCAAACTTTGGAATAAAGAGAGTACTACTATACTGAACTTCCAAAAGAAAATACGGAGGCAGAGGGAAATGAGCAGAAAGGAAGATTACAATTTTAATCTTTTTTTTTGGGGGGGGGGGGAGAAGGATGTTGAAAAATCAACATATGTTTTGAGAGCAGGAAAGCTTCTCATCTGGAGCCTACTGTAGAAAAGTAGGAATTAGTTTGGTATTCCCCACCCCACAAGGTGTTTTGGTGTTGGATTAGTTTTTTCTTGAGTTCCCACCCCCTAGTTGCAAAAATTGTAACTGAGAAGATGAAAACGGTCATGCCCATGCAAAGTGGTTTCTCTCTCCTTGATGATGTACTGCACCTGAGGTAATACAATACACTGCAATGCAGCTCTCCTACACTTCATGGGTACCTTTGCTGGCAAGTGACAGCAGAGGCCCCTTGCCCCCTTCTCAAACACCAGTGCCAGGACTGGGAGAGGAGCAGTAGCACTGGAACCTCCGTGCAGGCTCACCCCTTGCACAGGCTGCTGAATACGAAACCGTCTTCACAAGAAGCCAGGGGACTCTTGGACAAATCTTTCCACAAACAAGACAAAAACAGTCCAGAGAAAGCCTGTGCGCTACTGGCAGTGGTGCTGCACAGTATTCTTCCACTGCGTATCTCCAGCAGATGTTTTCTAGGCTTTAGCTTATAGTTATCTGACAATAAAATCTGGGGGTAAACCTGGCCTTCCATGGGGGCTAATGGGAAAGCTGCCATAGCTGGCAGCAGAGCTGTGCACATCACCAGAGCTGCCTGGCACCTGGCCTGAGCTGTACCCTAGAGGTTGCCTCAGCATCCCCCATGAGCATCCCCCTGTCCTGCCACATTCCTCCAAAGCCACAGGGGTTTAGAAGAGAACATACACAGCATTTCTGGCTCCTTGCAGACTGACAGGGTGTTCAAGTCCACATTGTCATTGCAATATAAAAATCCTACCAAGGAGAAAGACACTGGCTTGACCACATCTCCTTCTGTGGCTACAGCCTGCCAGTGCAGCTGGGGGCAGGCCAGTGCCCTGATCTCACTACCGCATGAGACAAGAAGCTTGCAACTTGCAGACCTCAGCTGTGAAACTTTGTTGTTTCCCAGTATCATCTCCCTATATACACAGGCACACAAACACCCCCCTGCACCGCTCTTAGCTGAAGGATCACAGACAGTCTGCTCCTCTTCTTAAGGCCACCAATCATGTTAACATCTTCCTTAATCAAGATTTTTGAAGTGCTGAATACTATTTTATAGTCAGAAACCCAACAAATAGATCTTGCTGGGTTTTAAAGAGAAACATTTAAATCCCACACAGTGCCTGATGCAACTTACAAGTTACCTTATTATGGTGCGAAAAAAATCAGGGTGTCTTACTTCAATATTTCCTCTACTTACCCAGGCCTTCCACCATGCCATTGCAGTCTAAGTCTGGGTTTGCTGATGAAGAAAAAACACACATATCACACCTCACAGTTAGGGAATCTGAGGTTTGAAGGGGGTGGAGGGGGAAGAGGAAGAAACAAAAGCTCTTTTCTATACACTTACCACAAGCAAACTGGAATAACTGTACTCCTCAAGAGGCTTATTTCCTCGGGAAGCTGCAGAATGTAACTGGCCTCTCTGTGCTGGTAACACACAGGTATAAACCGTCCTTATCTACAAATTCCATAAGGCAACGCCCTCAGACATGGCTCAACCTGTTTTTCACAGGGAGAGATCAAGTTGCTTAATATATGAGCCTTCCCTTGTGAGGAGCCAGCCCTATGTTCACCCAGTTGACTAAAACTCATTGTAATTTTTCCACTGCTCCCTATACACACCCTTCCCTCCTAACATTTTGGCCTCTGGCACAGATACAACATGCAAATTACAACCAGGTAATTTCTCAGTATAAAACCCCACTGGGACCTGGTGAGTTCTGCTACAACAGAATAAGCCGCTTACTCATTATTATCAATCCTTGCTATCTCTACCAATCTGGAAAACCAAACCAGGATTCTAAGACTTAACAAGCCGTCCTCTACCTTCCTTCCATCGAAAGAGCTTATTAAACACCTCCCTCCCCCCAAAACAAACCCCACACACCACAGACAGCCACGCCACACCCCACACTGTACCACGTCCTTCCTACCTACACCTTACAGTAAAGCTCAGTAAAGCAGCAGACTATACAGAGATTGGGAGGTTCCCCCATCCCACACCTAGACTTGCGTGGCATGAGTCAAGAAGCATCTCTAGGCTAGTACAGGCCCAGCACATTTACGGGTAGTAACTTTCAGTAATGCCAACCCCAGCAAAGTTGTCATAGAGCTTGCTCTAGCTGCTGTGACATGTTCAGGCTCAGAAATGGAGTGTGAAATGTTTGGGTTTCTTTTCCCCCTTTTCGTGTTTGTTTTAAACAGAGAGGGACAGCTCTCAATGCTTTAATTTGGAGAAATGTGTCTGTGAAAACAGCTGAAATATCTTATGGTTGTAGCCATATTTTCCTATCTAGACTTTTGTTAGAATCCACCCATGACAGCATTTATTTATTTATTTATTTTAAATGGAAAGCTGCCCTGATAGAAATGTTCCCACCAACTTAACCCTTGCTATATAGGAGCCTTGTCCCCTCTCACATTTACAGACCCACATGGGATGCTGGGTAAACACCAAACTATGGACCTCTCTCATTCCTTCCCACACACTGCTATTTCACTTTACCAAGGAGGGTCCCTGACGGCCTGGGAAGCTGCCCTGGCTATTCCCAAGAGAATGAGCTGTGTCAGCTGCTTCTGCCTCAAACACATCCATCATATGGTGAGGGCACATTGTGAAGGAGGAGGCCTTGCTTTTGGCATAATAAGCATGCTGCTAGGGTCTGCGCTAGCTTGGTTTCTAGCCACTTTTGAGAGGCAGGTTCAGCAGCAGCACACAGCAAGGAGAGCTCATGAGTGGTCCTTCATTCCTCCTCCTCCTCCTCCTCGGGGTAAGGTGGATTCATAAGCAGGGTGGATTGGCTTTTGCTGGATCCAAGGCTGTGTCTGGCTGACTATCCCTGTGCTGGGATTTAATTGGGTCAGCTTGCTATAGAGGTCAGCTTTCTTAAGGCCTCCAAGGACAAACAAGCCCTTCTAGACAGAAAATCACAGAGTTACAGCAAACAGCTGTAGGTCACAGAGGGGAGCAAAGATCCGACCAGACAGAAAATGGGAAAAAAGCAATCATTCTTATCAGCATGAACTAAAAAGGCTGTGAAGGGGCACAACAGGGAATTTCAGTGCAGGAAAACGCTGGCCAGATTTTAATAAACCAGTATGTATGGGCTAGGAAAGGTCTAGAGAACCTGAACACTGCAGCAAATCTCAGGCAGCGCTGTGGAGCCTTCATACATACCAGAGCAGTTGACACTTGCAGGCCAGTGGAGCAGGAGGCAGACACTACAGTTCAATATCTCTTTTTTTTTTTGTGGGATGCTGTTAAACTGAGCAGCTTTAAACATGAACAGATTCACTTTCACTACATTTCTTGTCCCCCCCTTAATATACATGCTACTTATGTGAGTAAGCTTATCTGTGATTCATGCACTTTATTACTCTATACCAGAGACACACACATCTTTGACAGCACCAGTAAGCTCTGCGAGGCACAACCTCACCTATAGCTCAGTGATACCCTCAAGAACATGTAAAACTTCATAAAAGGGGCAAAAGATGCTGCATGGGTTTCTCCCAAGCCTCACTGTCTCACACCCCTGCCCCTCAAGAGGCCATTTTTGCATCTCAGGGAATATTTCTTTTTGGAAAGTAAACTCCAAATGCACAAAGACTGTCAATAGAAACTCCACCCATCATCATATTAAGGTGGCTAGTATTAGATATGGACCCTGATCCTGTTTGCTTGTATTGTAGGTGCTGTGGTACCTCACAAAATACAGTCATCTCTCAGGCATCTCCAGGAGGAACACTGGGGCAGTGAGTCAGTCATGCTATGGGTACAGACACCTCCAGTGTCTGCACAGTGGACCTTTCTCAAGCCTCATTCATAGGCCTCGTCTAAGCTTCCAGAGAGTCCCTGTTCCCAATGATATGGCTGGCACAGCCATCATCCAGCAAGAGTGGGCAGAAATCTCTAGCAGAATACCATGTACTGTAATCAGGTTTGGTCTGTGCATTTCTAATCCATTTGGTCCAAATCAATTTTCAGCTAAGGCAAAATGAAGACACTATCAGCATACTCAGCTTTTTTGACTCTGCCTTTGGGACTTTCTAAGCTTGAATCCGTGACCTTGGGAGGTGCCCTTGATACATACTCAACCAGTGTAAGGAAAGTTAGGGAAGAAATCACAAGCAGGTTTTTTTCTCAACCTTTTTCAAACTCCCAAAATACTTAATGCATGACAAAGAGCTGCTGGTAGCCTTAGACATACTTCAAGAAGCTTTTACCACCCATTAAGCTCTGGCAGTTCTGTCTTAGGCTGAATGAAGGCAGTCTAAACGATGCCTTAATTTAGATTGAGAGTGACTCAAGTATTCCAGGGTACAGAGGCAGCCTCCTTTCCCATCTGTAGATCTGTAGTCTGGCCTTATGCCTGGAAAATTTCAGACCGTGAACTGACTGCTTTGGAGAATGAAGGTTTATAGAATTCAGGTTCTCAACTGCTCAGCAATTTCACTTACTCCATGGCTTTTGCTTCTAATATAACTTTTCAAGCCTATAAAGAACAGCACAGCCCATCGGGAATTTTGCCCCAAAGTTTGTATTTGTTTTGTTGTTTTTTTTTTTTCAGCCAGGAACTTGGATATCAAGTGGAATCATTGTGGAAATAACAGATCAAACATAGAGAGATACTTCTGTACACAGCGATAATCTGATAAATGTATGGTATAACTACTAAAATTTGGGGAAATTAGAGCATACCCTTAAGGCCAAACAGGAGAGGGGTGTTCTGCTATGAGGCTAAAAAATGGATAACTTTCTCCAATCTAGTCTGTAAGCAATACCATGTAGAGCTTTACCTTTGACAAGGACCCAGTTAAGCAAACTGCATTATTCTTTGTCTTTTTTCAGTGCATAAAGGAAGCCATCAAACTCATGCCGCACTATGCAGACATTACCCCCTTACTTACAAGTCTTTTAGCTTTACACTCATTATTAACACTTTGCCCTGCTTTCCAGTGTTTTATACCAGTCTTTTGTCCCAGCATCTGCTATGTTTGCAGACAGGCTTTCAAACTCATTGTGCAAACTACACTAGTTTCATCCTGAAGATTTTAAGCCACTATGCAAACAAGTCCAGAGACCAAACACTACCTCATGCTGCTGCTCCCTTTTCTTTTTCTTTCTCTTTGTCACTACTTATATGGATAGGAGCAGCTGAATGCCCTCACAATCTATTAAGCAAACACCCTTACATATACTAATCAACTCACCATCACCTGAAATCAGGTCATTATATGAGAGAGCTGTGTAAATTTGCCAATAAGCCAAACCAAACAAAAGGTTATTGTCTGTTTGTGAAAGGGGGAGGAATGAGCAGAGGAGGAAAGCAGAAGTCTGAGCAAACAGAGCATCTGTAATGCAAAAATAAAGTCACTAAAGCCTAAAAAACTTGTACCCACCTACCTAGCAGCTCACTGCTCACCCTGCCCTTTCTTCTCGTGCTTTTGAACCATGTTTGACAGTGAAAGCTATCTCAAAATAGGATTATTTCCATTTGAAAATCACTAGTTCAGCTCAATTTTCCGTTTTTCCTTCATTACTGCAATGTATTTCTCCTGCAATGCTGTGCCAAGTATTAGAAAATTCCTGTCTATGTGTTTTGAGGAGTGTTCAATCACAGAAGCAGCAACAGAGTAAAAACTCAGATCTTGAGTCCTCTGAGAACCCTTGTAGCTCAGCAGGATGAGCCCCAGGGATAGCCAGTGCTGCAGGGGACTGCACAGAGGTGTGCAGAGGTTGGTGAAGGGTGTGTGGGCTTCACCTTTCCAGAGCACTTCTGCTGCCCCGTGGGAGAGCCAGGGTGAGGAGCTAGCACAAACACAGCAGCTCTGGCTGAGCATTTTTCTGCTCATTCCTTTCTTGTGCTAGTGCTGGTGCCAAGGAATTCCTCCCAGTCACCCTAACAACCGTTCCCCACACAAAGGAGGCAATCACTGCTCTTGTTTAACCCCAAAGGCTAACAAAGAAAGCACCCTCTGAATCAAAACGGGTGAAGGCAGCTTACTTGGGTCTGATGGGGACATGACAGATGCCAGGAGTTCACATGCCATCAGCAGGTGGTAGGCAGCTTTCGGGAAGCCTTTGGATGGCAGTGTGTGAAGTATTTTGTGCATGTCCCTATCCACCTCTATGGGAATTGATTTTTTGTGTAGTCCTTGATAGAATGTACAGGTTTCTGCACACAATTAAAGACAGTACTGTTGCTTGAAATGACCATGTAATAGAGACAGATTTATACAAAGCAGCCTAAGGGAGAAGAGAAAAAGCTCAACATAGTGAAGTGCAAGGTCCTGCACCTAGGTCGAAGCAATTGCAGGCACAGAAACAGGTTGGGCAGAGAAGAGATTCAGAACAGCCCTGCAGGGAAGGACTTGGGGGTGCTGGTTGATGGGAAAATGAACATGGGCCGGCTTCATTGTGCACTCACAGCCCAGAAAGCCAACCGTATCCTGGTCTGCATCAAAAGGAGCATGACCAGCAGGTTGAAGGAGGTGATCCTGCCCCTTTACTCTGCTCTTGTGAGACCTCACCTGGAGTATTGTGTGCAGTTCTGGTGTCCTCAACATCAAAAGGACATGGAACTGTTGGAACAAGTCCAGAGGAGGGCCACGAGGATGATCAGGGGACTGGAGCACCTCCCGTATGAAGACAGGCTGAGGAAGTTGGGGCTGTTCAGCCTGGAGAAGAGAAGGCTGCGTGGAGACCTCATAGCAGCCTTCCAGTATCTGAAGGGGGCCTATAGGGATGCTGGGGAGGGACTCTTCATTTGGGACTGTAACGATAGGACAAGGGGTAACCGGTTTAAACTTGAACAGGGGAAGTTCAGGTTAGATATAAGGAGGAAGTTCTTTACTGTAAGGGTGGTGAGGCACTGGAATGGGTTGCCCAAAGAAGTGGTAAATGCTCCATCCACACAATGGACGTTCACAACACACAATGCAGTGTTCAAGGCCAGGTTGGGTGACATGGTTTAGTGTGTGGTGTCCCTGCCCGTAGCAAGTGGGTTGGAACTAGAGATTTTAAGGTCCTTTCCAACCCTGACAATTCTGTGTTTCTATGATTCTAAATACATAATCACTCTTTGCTGAAAGGCTCACTACTGGACTCAGCAGATCACAGACTTCTCATGACATTATCATCAAAAGAAACAGGTATAGGATTATACACAAGGAAGAACGCTTTTCATCAGGTGCAGATGTTTCTTTGTGTTCCTTTTTCACTTGTAAAATTAGTGGAAAATTTCCAGTGATTTCAGTGAGTGCTGAGCCAGACACATGGCTTTCTGTTTGATTTTGGTTACCCTTCCACTGGTGCAGAATTACAGTGACACTACTGAAGTCAGTGTGGCCATGCTAATCACATTGGTAACACTGGAGCTGGTATCCAGACATCCATATTTGTACATTCAGATGTCTTGGTGGACATAGCAAAGACATTTGAATGTCAAAACCTTGACAATGGGGAACACAGAAAAGGAGACATAAAGTACTGCTTTTCTTTCTTGGGGACATAGCATTAAGACTTTACTCAGGTACCTATGATCTTCATCACCTAAGCAGATCACTGGAGACACTTTACACAAGCAGTTGCTTGAGCTCTCGGACAGGAGCAAGGCTTTGACAAATGGGCCTGCCTGCGTCAATTTGTCATTCAAGGTATAGACAGGTTACTGAGCCATATCTCACAACAATGTGGACACTTACACATCCTCCCCCTCACCTGGATGCCAGTTTCTAGGACCTGATGAAGAATTGATAGCTACTGGGAATGTATGAGGGTGAATGGTTTGGTTTTTTGTATTTTATTGTATGCTTACGCAATGGCTGTTTCTTCCTAAGAGAAACCAACATATTTCACAAATTGTTGTAAGAAGAACAGAAAACAGGGCAAGTAATCTTATATCAGAGAAGACTTTTGCATTACAGGCACTAAAAATAGCAATAGTGCTGCTAAAACAGCCAGCTCTCCTTAAGCTGAAGGCTGTGGTCTAGCTGTGTTGAAAATCTTCAAAGTATTTTCTTGGAGACCTCTGCCAGATATTGGTGGGTGATCTAAGACCAGACCCTCTATGACACTGAGGTGATTAGATTCCACTGGGTCAAACCAGAAAGGATGTGTTCAGGGTCATGGAGAGAATAAGAAATCAAAACAATCTCTCTCAAGAGTCAGTCTCATAGCGCCACAGTGACTCAGTTGCAGAATGTCATGAAGTATTCATTCATGCCTCAACAGACTACCTTGTGTCTCAACCTGTGCGTTATTTTCAGCACCAATTTTTGTCACAAAGCTGATAAATGATGGCTGTACATTTCAGACATGGAATCATTGCCATCAGTTCATAGATAAGCTCAGTTAAGTGCAAGAACAGAAGAGGACTGATGGACAGGGCTTGTTCGCCTGAAGAATTTTACTCAGCCCATGTTTGAGGATTGATCTGTGTCTCTTTTCAGTGATGTAAAAATCAGGTCACAGCTCACCAGTGAGTGTGCCTGTATGAAGTGCAGCGTAGAAAACACAGCACAGGCTTGTGCATACTGACAAATTACCGGCTTGGCTCTGAAGAGGCTGCTGAGGAGGGCCTGATTGTGGCACAGAACCTTAGTGGGAGCCTTTAGCCATCAGATCATTTTTATTTGCAGAGAGCTACAAGCCGTATAATAATAGATGCTGTTGGCTTAGGAGACAATCATCTCCAGTGCTGGGGAGTAGGGAAAGCATCACGTTGCTGGAGAACCTGTGTGATGTCTGGAGGACTGCTTTCATTAGGTCAGCATGTCTGGTTCTGGTCCTACGAGCTTTTGGGAATCTTAGCAGAGATTTGGGTAATACCTATATGAGCAGCAAAATGACTGCATTGCCTTCCAAGTCAATAGTTATCTAGGAAACAAGTGTAAACTCTTATCCCAGAGGATTTTACAATTCCTATTTCCATTTCCATAAAAAGTCAGTTCTCTCTTCTGATGTGAGTGTGCATGTATATGTGACTCGATGAAGTAGTTCAATCACATAGATACACATCTGCATAAACTCCCTTCTAAGACTACAGGCACACAGCACTATGGACAAAAGTAATCTGATCTACCAGGGCATTCCCAGCAGGAAGCTACTCCCTGCTTAGTGCAAATCCCAGCTGAGCATGTGGACCTCATGCTTGCAATGTCTCAGACCAATGCTTTTCAGTGGTGAAGATGAGGAAAACCAGAGAGACTGGTAGTGATGTGGCCTACAAATTATACAGCCAGGAGTTTCTCCTTGGCAGAGCAAACAGAAGGGCACCTGGAGAGCACATGCAGTCTGTGTGCAGTAGAGAAGGCTGTTGCTGGAACTGCTGATTTAAGCAGGGTTTCACAGCAAAATCAGCTTGAAATAAGTATTTATTTATTTTTTTTCTTTAAAGCAATGCCTGTTTCGCAGTCTGCTCTGCAGAATTCCAAGCAAGCTGCTCCACTGTGGGAAATAGGCTATCAAGTCCTGCCCTCTAGCTGGGCCTGCCTCCCTGACCACCATGGCTGTCATCCACTCCTCTGCCATGGTGAGCGCTGCCCTTACCAGAGCATGGAGTGCTGCCAGGGGCTGTAGTCCAAATGGCCACTCTGAGTTGGTACCATGTGCCATAATGCGCCTGTGCCTGTGTGCAGTGGCCTCCATTATGCAGGTGACAGCCCTGCCAAGGAACATCTCGCTGGCGTTGATTCAGGTCTCACAGCATCCATGCAGGAAAAGGCGCTATCAGCTCTCACTGGACAAACCCTACAACAACAGGCTCTGGGGCTGACACTTGCCCTTAGCCAGCTGTCTGAGCAGCAGCAGGCTTGCAGAGGCAAGTGCTTCTCCACAGCTCATTCTCTATGTGCAGCTCTTCAAAAGCCAACTAGGAAAGGGGCTGCTGGGGCCAGATCTTGGCAGAGACATTGTTCAGTTTGCTTCACTGCAAACACACTGACAAGTTATTTTCATACTTATTTCCTGCTGTTGAGTTGGGGCTGCTCCTGAACTACCAAAAATAACAGAATGCCAGACATGAGTCATGTGCGTGGCCAGCACAAGGAGCCTCTCCTGCCTCTTCCCTCTGCCCTAGAGGGATCTGCAAAGGTACCCAGAGAGGAAAGCCTGGCCAGTAGAGCTGAGCTGTACAGTTCATACAGCCAGAGCTGGGCTCTGTCCTTACAGCAAAGGAAGCTGAGTCATAACAAAGGGCAGAGAAACAGCCATAGCCTCATTTGCCTGCAGTAGCATCACAAGAGGGAAGGAAAGGATTAATGCTGGCTGTGCCACCCCACAGAAACAAGTTTGCAGAGTCGGTGAACTCAGGGGTGCTCTGTCAACTCCTCAGTGCCCCTGTTAGCACCAGCAGCCTCCAGCTCAGGGCCCTGGCAGGCAGACAATCATCACCTATGCACAACTCAGGAAAATAACAGGATTCATGAAGAGCACTCACCCTCCTTATCTCCCTTTCAGGAGATCATGGTAGAGCTGCTGCCTGGGGCCACCTGAGAAGCATCCTGCCTTTTCTTCTGGGGACAGTGCTGGGTTCAGATGGTTTGGGTTAGAGGCAGACTTGCTCCTTTGCTCCTGAATGTGGCTGGGAGGGAAATGAGCTATTTCCTATTTTGACCTGTGAGTCACTTCAGTGATGGAGACCATTAGTACTGGCAAAAATAGACATAGGGCTGGGAAACTCAAGAGCCTGCAGAGTTACAGTCTTTCCCTGCTTACTTTTTCCCCTAGAGAGGGACAAGTGCTGCAAGGCACTGATAGTACCTGACTGAATCTGTTAGCCTGGGAGGCGACAGACCCCACCAGGGTCTCTATGACTGTCCTGGTGGACAGGCTGTCACTTGTGGTGTCTCAGATATGGGCTGTGTGCATTCCTGGAGCAGAAGACTCCTGGTGACACTCAGTAGACCCAAATCTACCGTCATGATGACTATAGCTTGTAAGAGCTATTAACTGCCTTCTAAAGGCACCTGCCTGCTGAGGACATGTCAGGATTTCCCAGTTGGAACCATGCTTAACAGTCTCACTACCGCATTGGCATCCCCTTATCACCAAAGTACACAACCGACCTTACACAGGAGGACCAGAAATCCAGAAAACAATAAAAAAAAAAAACTAAAGATGACCAGGATTAACCCCTACCTCTAGGCATGTTCACTTTTAACTAAGCTGTTATTAATGCACAAGGGAAGAGAGGCACAAAGCAGCCACAGTTGTGTTTTTGAAGAGGTTGGGCTGCCACATATGCTTGCCATATTTTCCCACTGGCTTTGGTTGTCCAAAAATGCTTTTGATGACGAAAGGGTATCTTGGGACTCCTGTTTTCAGCTCAAAACATCTTCCTGTGTACCAAAAAACTAGAAACTAGAAAACATTTTAGGGCTTTTAGTATTTTAACCTGACAGTACATAAGCCATGATCAATGAGGAAGGAGTAGCTTTATTCAGTCAAATGCATGCTTGCTTATTACACGTGGCTATGTCCTGGCTGCTATGTTTCCCTGCGCCCTCTGGGAAGACTCATGCTTTAAATCCCTATCCCTCTGCCATCGCAGGGAAAAGTGTTTATCTCCAATATGAGGTGTTCTAGGTCACAGACCCTAAGACATTTCTAAAAGACCCCTATTTCTATCATGAAGAAACAGACAGTCTGAACCCAAGAATCATGGCCCAGAGGCAGGATGCAGGAGGACACCGGCATGGTGCTACATGGCTGTTGACAGGCTGGCATGAAGAGAGCTTACAACATTGAACTCTGTGGCAAACACAGATGGGGTTATCTGAGGACCCGCAATGAAGTTTTATCCACGAACAACAATCCTGCACCTCTGAAAGCTTAAAAGGAAACATTATCTATGTCACAAGCAAAACCACTCAGCAGGATGTTCCATTTCTGTCAGAGAATTCTTTCATCTCAATCTCATCATCTCACTATTCTCCTGGGCTGCAGTCAAGCAGGAATCAAAGTGATACCTAGCTAGGAAACTTCATGTAGCCTCCGTTGCAGTAGAAAGTGGGGTCCTCAATGTGCATGAGGGGGGGAACTTTGAGGCAGAACCCGATGAAACCTGACATGAGTACTAAACCAAAGGGCAAAGCACATTCAGAAAGTAAAGATGAGACAACTTCCAGCACAGGCAACATGCTCTGCCTGTGGTTTCCTAAGGAATGGGAGGATAGGGGTAAAAGACATTTTTTCAGTTCCTAGCTCAGATTGCTGCAGCCAGTAATATTCTTGCTGCTGAGTTCCATGTAGCCAAATAGGGTATGCTGGTGTATGTCCCCATGTAAATGCCACTCCTGAGACTGTAAAGTATGTTTGATGAAAAGATGCTACATCAGCGCTAGAGGTTATTTATAGACAAATCCGAAACCAAAATCCTGGATCTGCACATTCCCAATCTCCGGGGAAGTTCAGGTCAAATCTTAACTTTGTTGTTTTAGGCATGCATAAACCTAACCAACCACATCTGCAGCCAGTGTCAGGTTTTTGTTAATGCAGAACAAAACTGCCCAGAGCCTTGGCTCCAGGACCGCTTTTGTTTATCTGATCTCCTTCGAGAGCCTGGCCCTGCTTTTTGCGTAAGAAGCAGATGGAGGAACAAAAAAGAGCAAAGGCCACAAAACCATTTTGTGTGAGTATTGTCTTGGCAGTCTGGGGAGTAGAGTGAGAGAAAGGCAGGCTCTTTGTCTGAGCCCTTGACTCCACAAGGGAGGAGCACATCTCAAAGCAAAGGATTTTAGCTCCCGTTAGCAGCACAGTCAGAGTTGGAGCTCCCAAGAAGGGAGGGCGATGCCTGCCTCAGCCACCATGCAGCTCCTACCTGACTTCATGTGGCTACCATACCCCCAAAAATCAGTGCCTGCCATTTTTGGAGATGAGGTTCACACGGGTTCAGAGGACTGCATGCGTGCAAGGACAAGCCTCCTTTCCGATTGCATGCAGGGCTGTGGCTGCCATGCTGGGCAGACTGAGTGCATAGCACAGCTCAGCAGCTCTGCAGCACCCTTGATTACCCATAATTGCAGCCTGATAGGATTGGAGATTTTTGTGGCCTACCACTGTTGATCTTCTTGCCTGTCTTATGTTTCCATGAGCCCCACTCCCCCCCCAGCCCCAATCTTCAATGGGGTTCAAAGAGATACAGAGGAAGCATTAGAAGCACAGAGGGAAGAGAAAACTAGTTTCAGAGGTAGTGAGGGAGAAGGTGATTTTAAGATCCAGTCCTGCATCCTTCAGGCAAGACTCCTAAAACAGTAGTTGTGTTTGATACCTGTTGACTCCAGGCTCCATAGGTATAGGATTTGCCATAGTATTTCTCTTTGCTAAAGTCTTAAGCTCTAACATCTTGTCTTGGGTGGCTTCTACTTTGCATTAGACAACTTTTCAAGACAGTCACTGTAAATTCATACCCCGCCCCATGTGCTAATCTATGTTTGAGGACTGACTCCAGTAAAATTTACTCAGCATTTCTACCCTGCTTACCTGAGATCTGAAAGCGTTTCCAACAAACAATGGCTTACCTTTGAATTAATTAAGCAAACACTGAAATTCTCAGGCTGGAAACTGGAAACTGAAACACAGAACATAGCCTTGTCTCCAGTCAAATAATGAATGGGTAGCAACTTGAGGATAGGAATTCTGACAGCCCAACCCCGCTTTCTCCACCTGACCATTAGGTGGCTGAGCTGATCACAAACGAAGTGCAGACAAAGCTTGTCCCTTCTTAAAATAATCCTGCAATGGAATTCTCTGTAGTGTTTAACCAGTAAGCACTTTTATTGTTGATTTTGAATCCATTAAGACTACATCATGTTGGATTATAACACTTTGGCTACATCTCCCACATTTGCATGCAGGCATTACATTTGCAAAGTTTTCTCAGAAAAATGGAGCAGGTGCATAAAATCTATAAAGATTATAGGATTATAATGTGGAAGCAGCATGTCAGTTACAGAACTTTGTACCACATGTAACAGGAACAAACCCACACACCCATGTAAAACTTCTCTGTCCCCCCAAAATCCAATTGCTTCCTCTGTCCCTCACCTCCATGCCCCAGCTATCAGCCCACATCCCCACTGTTTTTGAAAACACTTATCTTCTTCTAAAAAAAGTTTAGTACAGTACATTTTTTTCCCTTAAAAACTAGAACATTTTTCCTTCTCTACCCCCTCCCCCCAAAAAACCATAAAATCTATCATAATCTACACATCTGTTCAAGCACTGTTATATGTTAGGAGTCTATTGCATTATTCAAAAGTATCAGATTAGTAACAAACTTCTAAACAAACTAGGATGACCCAAAAATTCCCCTTCCCTAAAAACTACAGAGAACTGAAAATGCTATACTGCATTATCACACTTGCATGCATGTATCCTGAGCCACCTGTATTTATTCACCTTAACCCCTTTTAATAAATAACTGTCCAGCAGTAACATCCTGAAGTGTGCTGTCTCCTCCAAATTAAACTCTATATTTACAGAAGTAGGGCTGTTTTCTCAGTGAAATGAGTTTTTCTAAAAAAAAAAAAAAACCCAAAATGAAATAACAACAGTAAAACCAACATACAAATAAAGAGAGAAAGCATATTACTGATCATGTTGTCTAAAGACCAACAGGAGTAAAAAGCATCAGGAGCACCAGGTGCACATGCATCTGAACTGGTACAGTTCAGGAAATATGTCATTCATTGTTATGCTCACTCATTCAGACGAGGAGCTGATTCTTTTCCTTTCTCCCCCCGCCCCCTTTACATTTAGGACCGTCTGCTCTGCAGTCTACTCTCACAGATGGCAATACACGCACTGAGGTTGAAAGATGGCCATAAACACGCTTTGATCAACATGGTTCTGTATCAGCTTTAAACACATGGGGTTTCCATCACTGCTGCTTTGCGCTTTCTGCCATGTCACATCTGTGCTGTTAGCCAAAGATCCTCCTAATCCACATTTTTCTCTTGGATTTGGGGAAGCATTAGATATCCACTTTTTGCAAGTTTTGGTTGATGCTATATGCTGGAAAATACAGGATGATCATCCCACATGAGAACATTTCTTAGCATTTCTTAACATTTACTATAATCAAAACTGACATACAAGCATACTATAACAAACCTTGAAATATCAAGCCAGTTGGAGGGATTTTGTCCATTTATTTTGAGCCAGGTCTCAGCTGGTAGACACCAGTATTACTGCCTTGATTTCAGTTGGCTTATTCTGATTTGATTTGCCCCAAGTAAGTTTCAAGCTCAACAGACAATAAAGTAGCAACCATTCTCTCCTACTGCATTGTCACAGTGTCTGAGATCACTGCAAATGGGCACATTTCTAGACAACTAACAGGCCCTTCTGTAGCCAGTGTAGCGTATTCACTGCCCCCCACCTTTGCAAAGGCAATTCAGTTCAAGTTCACTTTTTCTTCTTCCCACTTCACTGGCAAACTAAACCTGCAGCGCTCCTATTGCAGAAGCTGCAGCCAAAACACAAGTTACACACCAAATGCTTGATTTTATATAGTGAAAATGCTGGAAACTCCATTTATGCTGAATCTAATTTTCAAATTGATGGTGCTTTATCATATAGAGATCTCATCACTGGAAGTGCAAACCACTCCTATTCTCGCTGCACTTGATAGGGATGCAGAAACTGTTAATATCTGTTATCTCTGCAAGACTGGCTATACCAGCAAAGAATATTACTCCTTTCACCTGCAAAAACCAGGCATGTTGGATATGTTACTGTGAGAAGCCCTCCCTAAGCCAACACCTCCATTCTTACTGGAAGTAAGTCAAGTTCTACCAACATTAACAAATACAAATCAGTACAAATCTGAAACAACTCTACTGACCGCCCTCAAGATCTGTACAGGTGCAAGACAATACAAAATCTGGCTTCCAGGCTTTTTCATTAGCTAAAGCTTACTCCTGTGACTGTGTGTCACACTGGCTGCAAAAGGCCTTTCCATTCATAGCAGTGCTACTCTGAGCAATTTTTGTAAAGGAAGAAAAAACCAAACAAAACCCAACACAGCTCCCCCACACAAACACAGACACACACACACACACTTCTTTCTCCTCCAAACAGAAATCCATTCTTATGAAACAAATTATGCAGACCCTATTCAAGTGACTAAAATGAATGAGGAGAAGGTTGAGTACCCCCCAATTCTCCTTTCTGATTACAATGAAGTCACAGGTCAGCAAAGTACTGGGCATAAGGATGTTCCTCTCGACCTGCAGGACATTTTAATGCATGCAGAAATGCTTTGCTGGCTTAGACCTAAATTAGGAACAGCTCCAAGGCCAGCAGGCACCTATGACTATGATGCCACTACTTGCACCAATATATATGAGGTAAGAGTATAACTCAAGAGCAGAGCAGTGCAAGAGGAGAAAGAGGCTCTGTGGTTCTTCTGAGTTTATCTTTGACAGCCTCAGCTGCATACACACGGCATGTCACAGTGATCAGCATAGACTGATGAGAGCTTGGTATGGTGTTCTGCAAGTGGGACTTCCACTGGAAACAGTAAGCCTGATCTCTGTACTAGCGCAATTTTATATGTCTGTAACAACTGCATGAAGAGGCCTGAAATCTGGAGTAACCGCATGATACTGTCAGTGTTTTATCTTAGACTTATGTGCCAGTAACTACTGTGATGTGCTACACACCCCCACCTACACACAGATGGAGAGATAGGTATATGCTGTGTCATAATGCAACATAAACATTATTTCTACAACTATCCTAATAACACAGGCAGTGCCAAAGCAAACCAGCATGGGAATTGGCAGCCACCCTCTCCAATACCATAGGTAGTGGCAAAGAAAAAGCAAGCTCAGGTGTTGTTTTGATTCACTAGGGAATGATCTGGGCACAACCCATTCACGTATTGCTCAGTGAACACTATTCATGGGCTGTCCCACAATCCCGCGTCATAAATTCCCACCTCTGTGTGGGTGCTCCCATCACTTTCTGGTGACACACAGAATGAAGGTCAGAGGTGAGCAGTCACACTGTTTGGGAAGTACTCTAGCCAAACAATATATAAAACAGGGACAAAAGCTCATGCTGACACTTCATGCCATGCCTCTCGACCACAGGTAGACTGCAAGGTTACATTTAGTGGGATCTGGGCTGTCTAAAGAAAGAGCTACTTATAGAGGAATACATATTTTAATCACAAGAGGATCTAGCTCTGCTTGGCAGTAAAATCAAAAGAAAATTTATCTAATTAAACAGTACTGGAATCCCTCAATGCTGCTGATAAAAATAATACATGCTGTTTGCATATTACAGCATTCATACTCAAATCGCATGAATGCTTGCTCCATTTTAGAACTTGTTTTCTGTAAATAAAAACTAAACACCTGGCCAAAATGTTGGGGTATTTTTTTCAATGTTCCTCTGAACTTTGGACAAATCTGAACCCTGGCCATCAGTGGCTATCCTATGCAACCGAGTCTAAACATATGCAGAGATGGCAGGTTCAAACCCAATTTTCTCAGCAAAAAAAGATATCCCTCTTCCATGCTACATTACTGTTGCTTGATTATTGGCACATAGTCTCATTTTACCTCATTATTGTTATAGCCTTCTTGTAAACTTCCATGGAAATTCCACCTGCAGAACCAAAGGCAGAAAGTTATCTTTGCAATTACTGTTCCATATTATCATCTGCATGCAGTACTGTTGGGGAAAAGAAAGCAAATTTCTCAATGAACTATGTTTAACCAACTTGCAGGTGGCAGCTATCGAAACAGCTGATGCACATGTACTGGCTAAAGTTATTAATGAATGATTTGACATACCAAGCCAGACAAATGTCATATGTAAATAGATCTTCAACTGTGTACATATAAAGCTGCTACTGTATCTAGATGATTCACTTTGGTTTGTTTCTATATCCCATAGCTCTGAATCTATCCACTGAATGTTTACTCAGCACGTGTGATATAAATATATTCATACACTAAAATTGACACTTGGCAATTTTTCCTTTTTTTTTTCCTTTTTTCTTCTTTTTTTTGCTGACCAGCAACAAATTCTGATATCTTTAACTGTAAACCGATACTCAATAAATATGCTGTGTTCAGCAGAGACATGTTTTGTCGATCAGGTTTTTGCTGCACTCTAAGCCATGGGCTGTGGTGGTGGGCGTGAAGGAGGAGGTCCAGGAGGCACTCGGGATGGGGGTGGTCCAGGAGGTGGCTGCCTGGAGGGAGGCTGCAGAGACACAGGAGGAGAATGATTCCTTGGAGCGTTGTTGAGAGGAACCTCCTCACGCCGCGGCAGCTTTGGTGGTGGGCTGTAAGGGGCAGAGGTTCCATCCGATTTCACTCGAGTGAAGTTCATGCATCTTCCCTGGAGGTAAAGAAAAATTCATTATTCATAAAACGCAGGTGTTTTGACTCAGCAGAAGCTAGCCAAAGGGACTACAAGCAGAGGGGCCAGGCTGCACATAGAGATCTTCATCCAGTTATCATTCACTGCGTCCTAAACATGACATTCAGACCATATTGTAATAAAGATCAGCACTAGAAACTAATGCTTCCAGGAACTGTGGTGGAACTGTGTATGACAACAGTCATACCTGCCTTGGTGAGATCTCTGACCAGCAAAGCTGTGCTTGACAATAACCTCATAGTAGACACAGGATTATACCAGAGGAACAACCTTAGCAAAGACACCATCTGTAGCTTTGCTTTTCACAGTGATGCTAGCCTAGCTGCTGTCTGTGCTTTGAACAGTGCACTGGGATAGTACATCTGTTTTCTGTGCTCCAGTGTAGATTTGGCTTCCCTCACTAAAACCAACAAGGTGTGGGACTTGCACAAACAGTTTTCCAACGAGTATGTTTTCAGAATATATGTGGAATGCAGGCAGGCAGAATGTGATGGGAGAACTGTGGATGGAGATTTTAAAACAGGAGTAGCTTGGGTTTGAAAAAACACCAAGAACTGGGAATGTTCTAGTCAACTGGCGGGTAAATGCAAACATGTCAGGGTTTCCTTTAGCCAAAGGAAAGCTTTGCATAGGAAAGCTCTGCATAGGTTACAACTAACTAAGTTCCAGACAGGAAGAAAGACGGATCCAAAAGACCACCTAAGCTTTTGCTGTGGGGAGCAGCCAAAGGCTCCCAGGCACTTCAAAACTTACATGGCAACCTCAGACACCAAGATCTCTACTGTCTGCTCTACTTACTCATCCCCATGACCCCTGACTTTTGTTACAAACTGCCCCGCCATTTTTGTGGAGGCCACATGAAATCCTGCAGACACAACCTTGTGTGAGGAAATGCAACACTTGGCACCACTGTCTCCACCTCCTCACCTATGGAGGTGGGAGGAGATGCTTGTGCAAGCGCCCAGCTGTCACAAGCTTGGCAGAAGCCTGCACCTTGAAGTCAAAAGGCCTCTCATTGTCATGTACAAAGACTGAAGATGAAAACTGCCTGAAATGCAGGAGTGACACAGCCAAAACCCCATTTACAGGAGCTGGGATGTGGTTTCCAAATAAGAACTGCGGGCTGGAAAGTACCCATCCCATCAGTGATGAACTCCATCTGCTAGCACCTTCTCCTTTGCGCAGCAAGCCTGTTTTGGTCCATGCAGCAATCATCTTAATGATGACAACCTCTACAGCTTAGCGTAGAGGGGAATGTTACCTCTTTCTTTCTTTTCAAGACAAACACTAACTGAGGGAAAAGGAGAAAAACTGGTTTGTTTAGAAAATATCTGTCCCAGAAGGCATCTTCCCTTTGTTGTTTTGAAAGACCTGCAGAGCCATGATGCGATGACACCAGAGGTTTAGGTTGGACACTGGAATAAACAAACCAAGTTCAGCTCAAGGTTATGCCAACATCTCCCAAGCAAAATTCAGGAGAAAGACTCCAGGTTTAGAAGAGCTTATCTAAGAGCTAAGCATCTGTAGATCAGGATCCCCAGAGCTACCAACGGCTGTGATAACAGGGGAGTACATCAGTGACAGATGGCTGCTAAATCAGTGCTGCCTGGCATGACAAAACTCTGAAAATGCTTAGGGAATAGGATGAGTTTCTGTGGCAACCCCACAAATCACAATTTCCCCTGGAATCCAGGCATAAGGCATCACAGGCGAACCACAACTATGTTTTGTTAAATGACTTGTTCATGAAAACTATTTCTTTTAAAAGAAGGGGATTGCTTAAGTTTGTGGCTTCTCTGAAGAAAGCCAAGTAGTGTATCAGGAGAAGCTTAAATAAGCTCCAGAGAGCTCAGAAAATGATTCAACAAATGTACTAATCTCCAAAGGGTACCACTGTTCCACTTACTTGGATCGGATGGCTCAGGGCTGCAAAAGCCCAGCTGCAGCCAAGAGTTGTTTAAATGGGCATCTTGTTGCCTGTATGTGAGACCTACTCAGTAGTTCTCCATCCTAGCTTTCACCATCACAATTCACCACTGCACTTAAACAACAGTATCAATAAGTAGGATAAAATCCTCTTTCTAAAAATCCAGGCTTGTTACAGTACATTTTAGTTATGAACCAGGTGCAAGACAACACTACACTGGAGCCAGAGCCTTGCAGGGAAGCAAAAGGCAAGAAGTCAAGGTCTTGGTCACTTCTGTAACAAAGATAAACCATTGGATCAATAAAACCAAGTCAATACTTTGCTCCATCACATAATTTCAGTCCTCACCAGCACTGGAGTGAGCAGCCACCCTTGTTAGCTATTTGTCTTCTGTTGTGCTCCATTGTATTTAGAGCACACTTGGAAATTCAGCAGTATTTACTGCCATGCAATGAATGTCACAGATATATTTAATAGCTGTACTTCAAATACATTTAGAAATATCAAGGCTGAGTTTTCGTAAAGATACGCATTTAGAACAGCTAAATAATCACCCAGAAGGAAAAAAAAGAGGAAGTCAGAGGTATTCAGATTAAATGCACCCTATGGGGAGAGAAAAAAATAAGGACAATCTCGCTCACAGTAAAAGCAAAGCTACAAACCCAACACTAGTGCTTTTGCTTACAAGCCTTTTCTGCCTCTCTGTTGTGTCTCTTTCCCAAACATCAATTCCAAATATATTCATAGTCTATAATCAAAGGGGATCCCATAAATCTGTTTGCATTACTTTCACTTCAGTTAAAGTGATAGGCGACGTCAAACTGCTGCCAGTTTCTGCCACACTCACTGATTTGTCAGACAGATGGGTAATTTAAAGGCCATGCGCCGCACTGTGTCATAAAAAATACGTTTGGGTTGGGAGAGTCTGACAGATAGAGGCTTGGATGATCGATGTATGTATTGTGACACTTCCTCACAAAATATTATTGGCGTTAGCCTACAATCTCATATATCAAAGACTTCTGGTGAACACTGGAGGAAATCCTCCTGAGTACTTCAAGCAGCCATTGATAAAATGAGGCCGAATCCTTAGCTAGTGTAAGTATTAACAGACTAAAGGGAAAGGGAGGAACAATTGGTAATAGACTGTAAATTGCAGTTTGGACTTATCAAGCATATTTCATCAAAGGATTTCTAGGTTGAAGAACTAAGTCCTCTGCTCATCACACTTCCCCAATAACACGGGTATTTTACCTAATATGCACACCCCTCTGGCGTTAGTTTATATAAAAAAAAAATCCATGATGTTCTGCAAAGAAATATGCTAACCACAGGATTTTTAATATTCTGTGTTTGAAAGGACTAAGTAATTTCCTCGCCAAAGGCATATAAAGGCTTTTAAACCATAGGGAACATGGACAGAAATCAGGCATGCTCACCTATGCTCTCCTTGCACAGGAGATTAACAGGGATTAAGAGCAACCTCCATTTTAATAGTGGTAATAGCAGGTATTTTTTCCAGAAGCATGGTATGCACTGTTTTGGGGAAGGTGTCAGAGTTGCAAGGTGTGCTAATACCAGGATGATCTCAGGCACAACAGCTGTCGGTAGCTGCTGTATTGTTTTCTAGGAAGCAGATGAGCTATGTAAATCCAGTTTTGTCTGGTTTCAGCCCTGCTCCCAGTACAGCAACCATCAGATGGTGCAACCCACACCGCGTACTGTCATTCACGCACTAACTGAAGGTCAGCATTGTGCCATATGGAGTTACGCCCTTACTTCAGCTCACATCTGCACAGTATTCCTAATGCACAATTATTTTGCCTCCCCATATGTCCATCTACTTGTTAGGCTCTTGTTATGCTGCTTGCCAAATTGGCTTTCAAAAAGTACAAGTACTGAAGGAGCAGGATCTGCTCTTGTCCCGACTCCAGCCTTTATCCCAGTATAACAATCACATGTGCAATTCAGGCAATTTGTACTTCTAGGCAATGATTCCTCGACCACCTAGGATGTGTTTTTGTGTGGTTTAAGCTGGGGGGAAGGAAGGGAGGAACCTCTTGAAAGCCACTGCATCGTGTTTCTGGGCTACTTTCGCCATAATTCTCAGTTCATCATCCCCCAGTGCTTGTTCCCCCAAATTTTTTGCTACTACTCAGCATGTTTTCAATGGAAAGGAACTACTGTTAAAAGAATCCAGGCAATTCAAAGAGCCCACTGGGAAAGTCTCTTCATCATGATACTAAGAGCACTTCAGAAAAAAAGAACTTAAAAAATCACCCCATCCACCAGTAGCTGTCCCTTTTCTCTGTTCAATTTAATACATGAGTGTTTATTCAACAAAAAACAAATCCAGTTTGTTTGTGTACACAAAAGTATGTGTTTCTTATTTTTAGCTGCATTAGCTGACCTAATAAAAGATATAATTTCTTTACAAATGATTTTTGCTTGTTACAAATTTTGCTTGAGTTTTCATTCACTCCTGGTTTTATTTATAGAGTCTCAGTACTGTAAGTCTGAGTAGCAGAGGGAGGTATCTGACTGAGGAGTTGGATTCTCTTAAATGTCTACTGAAATTTCTTTGTCTTTGACTTTGCAAGAATATGATACATAGCTTTACATTTTAGAATGGATTAAATAAAATCATTCATTTAAAGTTTGAGATTAGCAATCCAAAGCACCAGGCCACCAAATTAAAAAAATAAAGTAGCTCCCAGTCAAAAGTATTACATCTAGGACACTGGAATGTGAAATGAACATAATTTCCTTGGGCTCAAATAAGTAGTCACCTTTGTCCCCAATTTTGTTTATGTATG
This sequence comes from Pezoporus occidentalis, assembly GCF_034315485.1. Taxonomy (NCBI): domain Eukaryota; kingdom Metazoa; phylum Chordata; class Aves; order Psittaciformes; family Psittacidae; genus Pezoporus; species Pezoporus occidentalis. Next base: position 1,519,483 of record NW_026916347.1, read on the forward strand.
TCACTGAGATGACGCTGCCAGCTTACAATGGATGTGGTTCATCAGCATGTAGCTTTACTTCCTAAATATCTATCAATAGTGCAGTGTAAAAGTGGAGCTCTAAAACTCAAGAGAATATATCCAGGTTTTTGCTCTTGTGGTTACAAAACCACAAGAGTGAGCATCTACAAAAAGTCAGAATCACTTTAGCTAAGTGAAGGTTTTGATCCACACACCCAGAAACCAATGGGATAAATACCTTTAAGATCAGTGACTTTTGCAAAAATTTAACCTTGGAAAAATTAAGACGACGGGGTAATCTCGGTCCTCTAACAAAGAACGAAAGTGTGGTAGCAGAAACACCTACCCTGAGTATCCTAAACCAGCAACAGTGTGGGGAAGCTTGTTTAGCAAAGGTATTTATGAATGGCATAGATTGTGGATACATGAATTTTATAGAGAAAGAGCTGAATTGAGGTGGTACAGAGTTTCCACTATTCGAGTTCCCTGGGCAAGTGTCAGGATTAGCAGCTGGCTCCTCATGAACCAGTATCTATGTGCATCAGCCTTTGCCAAAAGCTTCCTCACACTGCCCTGCTTCATGCTGACTGTGCACTGAACATGTCACGGCTCATTAAAACCTTCATGGATTTCCTGGGAATTGCACTGATTACCCTGCAGCATACAGGCTAGAAATTAGTAAGCTGCTGAAACAGTTTGTCACATAAAACCTAAGACTGCCTGGTTTACAGGCATGTTCAAGTAACTTACCAACTCCTACTCTTGCATTTGGGACTCAGATATTGGTTTTGTGTTGAAAAAGAAAGTACTGGAAACATCAGAGATTCCTGTATCAGCAGTTTAGAGGCTGATCATGTTTCTGGGTCAATAAATATATAATCTATAATTAATTTATAGCTGTATTGATCATATTAACTTGAATCATCACTGTTAATTATGTGGTTATTGCATTATTCATTATAAATAAATTTATTAGGTTGTAATTAATTTTTATATGTAGCCATTTAAAGTTATTAGGTCTCAAATCAAAACATTAAATATCAACATAAAAGATTTGCTTGCATGAGAATCTGACTCTTCAAGTATCTGCCAGTTTAATAAGTCCTTTCCTGTCAATAACAATTTTCTGGGGATCTATTTGGCAGCTCAGCACTGATGCCTAAAATTATGATAACCTGAAACTATGATGAGGTAAGGAAAAACGGGGTCGGCTGAAGTGTGGAGGATTTCAAAAATAAGGTCCTGTAAAGTGGCAGTGTCCCAACAATGAGAATATAATTATTATTTTCTTTAGTGCTGCTTTTAAAAAGGAGAATTAGTTCAGCTTCTACTTTATCCAGTGGCCTCTTTCTAAGTAAACTCATATTACTTCTGCTCCCTCCATCTGTGATGGAGTTATTGGAGGGGAAGGAAATCACTGCATTGTGGATTGTGAATTACTCATATGGCAATAGCCAGGACCCTATAATGACCTTAGGTACATCAGATAAAAAATTACAAAATGATGAATACAAATGCACATGGATGACCCAAGCAGCAGCAGCAAACTCTGTTTACTGTGCAGCATGAGCGAGGTGATGCTGCAAGAGGTGTAACCTACTGAGCTCACTCAGTGTGCTTCACACTGCAAAGGAATTAAATTGAGCTTTAAGATGTGGGAGGTAACACAACTTTAAACAGGACACATGCCCTGAACCAGGACGGAGTAGTGATATTTAAGAGGAGCTGAGGCACATGCAGATCCTTCACACAGTCCACAAAGACACTCTTATTAACAAATTGTATGCCTTTTCTCTTACATTTTAGCAACCAAACCAACCTACCCACAACCCAGTCACTGGCTCCCTGGTGCAGCACCAGGGAGAAACAGCACAGAAAGCTCATCCCTGCCTCAGAAACTATGAGGCCCAAGTCACAAATGAGAAGATAGCATGTTCCCTGCATACAGGCTGGGAACAGATCACAGGGTGACAGCTAAGCAGTGGTTTGAGTTAAAATCTGTTGGCTTAGACAAGGCATGGCCCATGCTGCTGCCCAGAAAGGTGAGGGATGTCCGAGACCCTCTCACAGAGGCAAAGGGGGACCAGCTTTGCTTTGTAAAGGGGCTGGGAGAAGAAATACTTCAGAAGCCCATGTGCCCACAGCCATCTTGGCTATGGGAGCAAATACCTGAGAAAGTAGGATTTATGGAGTGGGGAAGGAAGGAGAGAGCACAGGAGTTCTTTTTACACGAAGTGTGTGATAAACCTCCAGTTTATCTCAGTCCTCCAGGGACTGAAGGAGCAAGGCTGCCAGGGCAAACTTGATCACAGGCCCATGCCATGCACCACACATAAAAGCAGCAATAAAAGTCATCTTTTGGTTCACTTGCTGGCCAAGGGAAAAGTCAACAACAACCAAAAATCTTTCAGGTAAAAGAAATATGTCAAAATAAGTTTCAATTAGGCTTGAAACATACGTTGTTCAATTCAAAACATCTTTTCTTTGAGTTTTGGACAGAAAAGGTGTTTCAAAACAAATATTGAAAACATTGAGGCTTTTTCAAGGGTATTATTTCTACTTCAGCTAATTCCACTAACATGCAAAAATATTTACAGACTATCTAAAAAAGCAGTTTTTAGTCAAAACAAAGAGAATCATGTGGAAAATAGTGTCCAGATTTACTACCGAATTAAGACAGGAACTGTTTTACAGTAAGATTAATAGCTGCAGTATTCCAGACTACTGTAGCTTCTTTAATCAGGATACAGATAGTTGAATACAATCCAGTACTGATAGGTTCTCAAGACACACATCAACAGACACTACTTCCCAGTTCACAGTCCCAGCTGTGCATGGCACTGCTTGAAACTAGGAACAAGCCCTTTGGGAGCAGTCTATTCAGTTTGAAAACTAGTGCAGGAAGACACTGAAGAGAAGCGGACTACTTCCAATTTACCCTTGGAGAAACAAGCCAACAATGACGAATGTGAGAGCAATAGCTTAGCCAGGGTAACTGGCCTTTTAAGCTAGGACCATGACTTTTCACCAAAATAAACTCTGTGCTGAACACATCCCCACCATTCAGCTCTCAGACACCTGATACCACTTTTCCACCTTAGTCACACAAAGCAAGTGACATGGACACATGGAGAACCCATCCCAGTATTGAAGACAGATCTATTCAAATAATTTGCATCACTCCATTCAGCAGGAGCTGCATATTGTTTCCAGCCCTGTCCTAGCAGGAAAATGCAGCAATGCGCTACAGACACCTCCTGAAAGAATGGCCAGAATCACAAGGTATCTTGCAGGAATGTACAAAACATCACATGTCTTGGACCTTGCTGAGGTTGTGGCTGAAGTAATGCACAGTGCAGAACCATACCAAAGCCTGTTGATTCTGAGCCCTAAAAATAACGAAGTGGCAAAGGAACAGAAATGGATAACGCTGGACATCAAAGTTAAGATCTATCAGGTGTACTTTATACTCAATTACCAATCTTAAAGTATAGTCATGCCAGACCAAGTCCCACCCAAACTTGAGAGGAATGTCTTACCCTAAAACATGATTTACTGCATTCCTCTTTTTTGACAGCTTTTATGGATGAGGCTTCCAGAGTGGAGGAAGTGAGGAGTGCCACTGTCAGGTCATGTCATCTACCCAAGGTTATGCAGAAGCTTTGGGTCAAAAATCCCAATATTTACAAGTTCAAGACTTGTGACTCACATCCCTTGTTTTAACCACGGCACCACACACTTCCACACTTGAATGCTGACCAGACTAGAGTGTGGTTCAAGAGAAAAAACAATGGTGGTTGGTTTGAAAAAGATTTTTCTCTTTCCTTTGGTGTTTTCAGGGAAAAGATCACCTAGAGTGGGGATGGCTTTGGAGCATAGCAACAACAGCAACAAACGTTTAGTGGGTGCAACAGGCTCAGCCTTGAGGTATTGGTTACTTGCTGGTAGCAGCAAATTAGGTCACAGAGGACCATAACTGGTCTTAGTCAAACTATAATTAAGTGGTATCATGCTTTCCAAGGTGAATTATTTGATTGACTCTTCAGGAGCAAGCTGAGATTATAGCGAGCACAGAGGAAGGACACAATGCTCTTTAACCGCCTAGGGTGTAGGATAATGCTGGAGACTTGGAGAGATTTCTGGTGAAAATGGTTATTATTTTCTTTGCCTCTGCCAAAAAAGTAAGACTGTGGCTCACCTCACAGAGACGCTGCCTCTTTGTTTGGAGTCTGGAAACAGATACAAGTATCCCCAACCCTTCTTTTGGTAACTGGTCCTTAAATAGCTCTGCTGCTGCCCAGAGCAAACAGGTGGTAAACCCAAAATTCCAGGTTCCTCTAGCTTCTCTCATAAGGACTTTCTTCTCCTGGGACGAGACTCCTACAGTTCATTATCAGTGCTGACATACTCTGTACAAAGCACAGAAATCCTCTCCTCCTCCAAAACCTCTTACATTGGATGGAATAGCTCCTTGGGACAGAACCACCTTATTCTTTCTAGGAACGAACACACCAGGGAAGCAATTAAAGTACCAAAGTCCTGACATGGAACCCTCCTTCACATTCCAGGTATGTTTCACCTATTGCAGCTTGACCAGTCCATCAAGTACCAGCTCTGCATCTTGAAGCCACTTTTTAATATGACTACCCCACTGCCACCTCTCTCACACAAAGTGTTACACACCCTGGCATCAACATACCAGAGACAGTGGCCTGTCCCCTGCAGTAGAAAAAACCCAGGTACACCTCCTCTATTTTTCAAAGGTCTGCTCCACTCAGAGTGCCTGCCTGGCCTTTAGCATTACAAGAAAGGACGCTGCATACCCTAGTCCTTAAGTTGTCCAAACATCTTAAAACCACCAGTGTTGTTACAAAGAGTGCAGGGTGTCATGTTATTCCAGAAGCAATTCCTATACGAGACTAAAAATGGCATATAAAACTGGAGGATATTATTATTAACCTGATGTTTATGTTCAAAACCAGATTAAATCAAGACAAAGACTTAACAGACATAGGTCATACACTCTTCAAGTTCTGCAGTATCTTTGTGTTACTTCTACAATGGCAGACTCAATTGCTCATTCTGCATATTGGGAAACTGATTCTTACATGGTTACTGGAAGTATGTAAGCAGACTGCTAAGGAATGTTGGGTAGGTTAATTTCTGGACTGTACCCAACTCAGGAGACAATGAGGGATGTACAGCTCACAGCAATCCAACTGAAACAAGGTAACATGAGGTTCAGCGTTGACCTATGGGTGCTGCCAAGAAACAAATACACATTGGCTGCAGCACATCTGTTCATTTGCACATGTAAATCAGATCTGAACACAGAGTCCTAGCCAGCAACTGCAAGTTTATGCACTTGTTTTCTCAAAACAGATATACCTTCACTTGTGGGCTTCCTCCTAAGGCCCAGAATAGTCACCCAACTTCAAGCCAGGGCTGCATAGCTTAGACACACTATACTCTAAATATTATCATGGAGCATCAATGAAGTACTGCCTGGAAAATTTCAATAACAACACAAAAGAGCCTATTCCCCCAAGGCAGGCACGTCAGTGTTGCAGTTAGCCAAAGACTTATCCCAAAGTCATGCTTCCTATTAAAACAGGGAACAGAACAGGTTCATCAGGTCCTTTACCATAAATACTCAATTAAAATCAAAGTGGTACAGATGCTTAGAGACTAGAGAAGAGCCCTCTGGCTACCTAACAGAGTCCATCTATGAAATGTTCAAAGTGCTGTTAGGAACATGGTCTCACCGTCCCAGAATTTACTGTTAATCTCACCATTACTGTGGAACTACAGTAAAACAGAAATTAAGTAACTTTCATCAACTACAGCCAGGGTCTCTGAATTCACATCTCAGTGTCTTAAACACAAGGCCAAACTTTCTTCATCCTGTTGTGTGCTAAGTGGCACCAGCCCGGGGGTTTTTACACTGTCTTCAGAAGAGCCCCTTGTGGTTGTTGTTACTGAGCATGCTGAGCATTACTGAGCTCTGCCAATTACTACTTAGGCAATTACAACACATCTCCAAGCAAGTGGCATGGAAGCCTATTAAACACCATTACTTGGTCTTGAAAAGAAATAATAACAATGAGCTCCAAATAATAGTGGTAACTGGGCAGCTAGTGTGGAGTGATAGGCTGTATTCAAACTGCTGGCCACTTGTAGCTAGCAGCCAGAAAGTAATAACTAGTTGTTAGTAATCGATAGGCTTGGTGTCACACCATTCATCTGAGGAGTCCCAGGTGCCTGACAGGACTTAACTAAACCTCACAGCTGTAAGGAAGATAAATAAATATTCTCGTGATTATTTTGCAGTTGGGAAAACAAAACCACGTAGTTGTTGTGGTCAGCATTAAGAGGAATTGCTCAACATTTGAGGGTAATCAGACCTGAGCTTTAACTTCAGTTTAAGAGTGATCACTTTCCAAGGGACATGCAGAATAAGGAACACAAGGAACTCCCGTTCTCATTTCAGAGGCAAGTGTTTATAATTCTAGCTGCTGTGCCTTGTTCAAAGTCCCACAGTAACTCAATAGTGAGAACTTGAACGGACCCAGAAGTCCCAGCTTCCAAAATGACCAGCAGCTCATGGTTTGTAAACTTTTTGACTGCACAACAGCCTTTTTACCTTCAGTTTTATGGAAGAAAGAAGGCAAAAAGGCTTTCAGATGTTTGTGCAACAGCCTGCTTCTAGTGTCCTTCCCGAGGGAAGGGTTTTGCATGTGCAAACCACAGGGTAGTACTGCTAAAGTATTGTTTTTTTTCTAAGTGAAGTCCCATGAGTACAAAAAGGTGATGGTGACAGTAAAATCCAGGCTATGTTCTCTGTTGCAGGTAGTTTTCAGTGACAAATATGAGATCACTTTCTAAAGATTTAAAGTAAACAAGAGCAATTCTGCCTGTGGGGAAAAATGTCGTCTCTTTTTCAATGAGGTTTTTGGTAAACCAAGCCTCAGAAATTCCTGTGACAGTATGTGCTGAAATGCAAAATGGAATAGATTTGCTGAAAACAGCAACTAAGGAGACCATTTGAAAGAAGCATCTCGCTTTCCTCTCTGCACACATTGGGGCTTTTAATGTTTACTTGCTGGTGTTCATAACACCACTGCTTTTGATCCATGAAGCCAAGAGGGAAAACTTGAAAGTTCTTTTTTTTTCAGAGGCTACTGCAGAGACAACCTGTCCCACCAGCTACTGTGGTTTCTATGAGATACTTCAAGATAGCCAACCGTTAATATTTCACAAACTCCAATCTTCATGGCAGCCCCCTGCAAGCTTAGAATCAAGCTCAGGAGGACACCAACACAGTGATGGAGAGTCCTCAAGGCAGCCTGAGCATCCCGGGCAACACACAGCTCACCACGCCACGTGGCCACTCTGACACTCTTCCTGTTGCTGGATGAGCAGTGTTCCTACCTCAGAGCTGTCAATCCTTTTCTTGGGCCAAAAAGTGACTGCTGGTCCTGTAAGCCCTGAATTTCTGGGGGAGGAAGGGAAGAATAGCAATCTTGCTCTAAGGGATCCATCACTGCAGCAGTAGCCCAAATATCTGTGAAGTCTTCACCTTCATATATTACTGCAAGGAAGAAAGCCCATCACTCCAAAACAGAGATGCTAGCCCTTTTTCAATTTTTTGCTCCTCTGCTGATGTTTTCTGACAGCTCAGCAAAAAGCCAACCCACAAATAGCAGCCTATCTGCTAATGATGGGGTAGAGCTAAGGGTGTTTATCCCTTGCTGTCCCATCCTAGTGCAATAAAAGCTTCTGCTAGGGGTGACCTGCAGAATTTGAGTGAGTAGGGTCCTGTGACTCTTTACTGAGGTACTTGTCAAACTAATAACCACTTTCAGCAGTGGTGCAGTGACATGATCTTGAATGGAGACCAAGAGGAGGAGCTGTTTGCAGAGCCAAGCCAAACACCGTGGGCATAGCTCCCAGGAGAAGGGGCATCAGAGCTTGTGCTTGGCTGGTTTTCTTTAAATCACAGTTCCAAAAAGCGCCTGTGATTTTCACAGCCAGTCCTATTAGTACAATCCTGCCTAATACTGATAGGTCGTCCATCCCAAGATCATTTTCTTGGTAAGTCTGTAGAAGCATGAGGCAGGGCAGGAAAACTCTCGGTAGCCTCGGCCAGCTCTGCAGGGAGGCCATAACCCCTTGCTACCAGCAGCCCAGTTCCTGTGGTGTGAGAATATCAGAGGAAGGAGGCAATCACAATCCCTCTCTCCAAGATCACTGGCCTGTGGATGGTACAGTCTGAAAGAATGCCATGCACAGAGGCATGTCAAGCTGGACTTTCATGTCTACCCAACAGTAAACCAAAATCTTTTGACTGCAGTCACCACTCTGTGGAAAAGTGACCTTGTCCCTGCCTGGCCTGGATCAAATGGAGCAGTGGGCTTGCTCTTGGGACTGCCAGGCTCCTCCAGCTCTGCACAGCCATAGCTCCAGGCTCTCCACGCTGTTGGTTACTCATAGCACTGGCTTGATCTCCCTATTCTTCAGACACAGTGTGTGCATGTGTGTATGTATACTCATATATACTTATGTGTACATAATGTATATTTATATACCCCTTCCCCCCCAAAAAAGCCTAACTTACAAGAATCCAATTCTCCACTGAGAGATTTTTTTTTTACTAGAAAAGTAAACCAAACAATAATCTTGGTCTTTTCTGTGCTCACTTTCCCCATGAAATACAGGCCTGTGATGTCTCTTTTTAAAACAGCAGAGGGATTTCCAGTCATTTTCTTTTTTCATGTTCAGTATTCTTCAGCTTTAGTTAATTTCACAGGCCAGGGAACAGAGATGATCCTATTCTTCCACTGAATCTGGCTCAATAGAATTCTTTCCACCCTATTTCCCAGATGTACATTTGATTTTTCTAATGTTCTCGCTGATACAATAATCCTTCAGCTCATTCTGTTTTACACTGACTCTTTTGAGGCCCTTCTCCTCCCCATAGAAAAGCTGGAAGGCAAGGAACTAAGGATCCCTGTTCGGAGCCAGCCCCCTGCATGTTTCTTGACTGCGCAGGCTAACAGAGGCACTGTTGTACTCTGCACTGACAGAAATGTACCAACCAAGGGAGTGAAAGGCAGAGGATAGATTCATACTATACAATGCTAGTGCTATCAAAATACAGCTGGGCCTAAAGAGCCTATTCAGAAGCTCCAGATCGTGCTTAAAAAGTAAATAAGGTGTTTTGAGCACAGCTGCTTTGAAAAATGCAGCTTAGTGAAACAGTTAAAACCATTTTAGAAAGTAGCACAGGAAGCTGAGTTTGGTCTCTTAGTTTCCTCATGCACCAAAAGAAAAACAAAAGAAACTAAACTTGAAATACTGAAGCTGTATGTTTGGTTAATAACCAGACAAGTGTCATAATGGTATTTTGCCATAAACCACAGCAGTACAACTTATTTGCCCTAGATGATGCAAATTCGGGATACTTTTAAAGTCCGTTATTAGATGTGAAGGTCACCCAGGAAAACAACCCCACACAAGGGCCTCTGCACCACTCCTACCCCACAACAGCACTTAGTGGCCCCTGCTGTAACTCTGTAGCCACTTCCCCTTGAGAGCTAAGGTGATGAAATATATGGACTCTGGCCAGAGAAGGGCCACAGTGGGGACAAAGGTGCTGTCATTTCTGTTCAGTCCTCACATTTCACGGTGGCACTGCGGAAAGCCAAATCACACCTTCAGGTGAAACAGCCCAAAGCAGCAGGACTCAATTCTTAAGAGAGTTTTCCCCTCAGAGTAACAAGACAGATAGAACCATAATGGTGCTGGGCTCTCACAGGGAAATTGTGAGAGCTCTCAGCTAAGCTATCACAAGTGACCCAGGGGGAGCACACAGACATCTCCACATCTCTGAAAGGCACATACTTCCTGCTTCCTTCCAGGAAGAATCTACTTCTGATCAGTGTTTGGCTAATAGACTTTATCAAGGCAGGAGATACCCTCTGTTTACATATAGGATATGACCAAGAAATGTGTCTTTGCACAGATTTTTACAAAAAATTTTTTCTCCATTAACTTTGATGACTTGTTTCTACATCACCTGCACGTTTCCCCATGAGTTCATGATTTCTTTTATTATTCACTTAACTCTATTATTAAATCCGAGAAGCATTTTAATGAAGTTGGGTAGGAAGGATAATTACTGTTGTAAAATGACTACTGCATACTAAATTCTAAATGAACAGTCTCAAAGAACGGATCTCCTTTGACTTCAACACGTGTGACCAGGAAAAAAAAAAAAGGCTAATAACTAACATGGCTGAAAAAGGTCTCATATACTACTGTGGCTGGCCAACTTCTTCCTCAGCCTGCTCAGCTCATCACAGTGAACACATTGCTGTTGACCTTTTGGGGCAATATTTTAAAATTCATGCCACAGCAAACATTTTAGCTCATTTTGAACCTAGAAAGGTGGCTGGAAGGGAAGAGCATTGCCGCTGCAAACAGAGAAGTGACATGCCAGCGTGTTTGCAACACCTTACCTTGTCCCCTGGTTGCGGTCTCATAAGAGAGACTTGATCATAGCCTCGTCGAACCAAAGCCCACAGTGCATCAAGTTTGCCCTGGAATATATATGTATAAAAAAAATAAAAGTAATGTGACCAAGAAATTTTGGAAAACAGCATGAGATTAAACTACAGGAAGTTGATTCAGCTTTTCTGTATAAAATTGTCTGCACAAACATTGCTCCTGTGCCCTTGCCCTCTGTATATTGCTTATCTGGACAGCCAGAAAAGAGACCTCAGTGGGGTAACATGTACCCAATATGCAATGGGCCAAATTCAGCCTGCCTCAGTCCTCGGTGAGTCATACTCACTGAGGATGACTGTAGTTTAATGTGAACAACTCCTGTAAAATGCACAATTAGACAGGTGTTACGTTAACAAAAGGCAGAACCACGAAGTACTGTGCTGATGGGAGGTGAGCTGCAGCATGGATAAACAGCCACAAAACTACCTACCTAGGCAGGCGTTAAAAGAAAAAATAAAATCACAGCTACTTTCCAGACAATGAATTCAAGCACTGTTAAACTCATCTGTGAGCATGGTGGGGAGGGGAGACCTCATCTCACAAAGCACTGGTTTGGGACATAGCCACAGGTTTCTGGGATGAGCATGGTATGCTGCTCCCTTGGCTTGTGCTAGCTCTCCAGCTTCCTTCTCTGTAAGTGGAGAGAATAGCTCTGCTCTGCTCTGCCTCCAGGGTTGTGTGAGGATACATACATTAAAAGACAGGGAGATATCAGATACTATAATGATATGGGACAAATGGGTATGAAAGTGTGGGAAGACTGAGCGACTTGCCTAAAATCAGAAACTGCATCTTGTGGCTGAACTAGAGGGAAACAGCTGAATCCCAACCAAAGGCCTTCGCCACAGTGCAGTCAAAAAAGGGATGCACTTTATGTGATCCTCCTTGTATATTGCCTTGAGACAGCATTAAAAATCATCTAGCCTTCTTAAGAGTTGAGATGTCTGCTGTTATAATCAAGGCTATGCAAAAATGCCTGAAAAGAAGAAATGAGCTGAGGGAGGGAAGATGTCTACTCATGCCTGCCAGTTTTCCTCAAAGAGCTATTGCACCACATTGCCAGGTGAAATGCATTTTCCAAAAAATGAGCAAGGGTAATGGTTACAGGCCTTTTTTCTAAATAGGCTCTCCCCAGCTCCACTGTAAGAAAGGCTGCACTAAGGAAGCAGGATGTAGCAACATACACAACAGAAGAGACTTGGTAAAATTGAGGGGCAGACGTGCTACCTTGATTGGAGTGTACCATTTCCGCTGGGAAGGTGGTTTTCTCACATGGGGCTTCCTCGGCTTGGGTTCCCATGGCTCATACTCCTGTTCTGGCAATTTAATAATAGCATTTTTGGGCTTCTCCAATTTTGCTCCTTCCTCTGTTGACCCCTTGTCTCCCCATCGCACCTGAAGTCAGGAGAACACACTGTAAGTCGATATTCTTCAGCAGTCCCCACCAGCAGGTGGCTTTCATAGACATTAGTTAGTTTCTATCAGATGACCCAATGCCACCAGATATGTAGCCCATTTTATCAAGGCACCAAGCTTGCACTGTAATCAGAAATGCACATTTAAGAGACAAACAGTCTCACTCAAAAACTGCTTGAACTATTATCTTTTGTACCATCCAGTAACCTAAGTTGTTGTGGGAATTCACAGCACCCAGTGCAGATTAACCCATTTCCAAGAGCAATCTGAAGCACTCTGCCCAGCTCTGCTAGGACACAGGTGTACAATGCTTCCCATTGCCTCATGCAAAAAGCAGACAGCAGCTCCAGCTGAAAGCAGGCAGTCTTTACAGGCAGCATTAAAGAGCTCTGTTGTTCAGTTCAAATAGTGAAAGAGTCAATTGAACAAGTATGTGAATGGTTTAACAGCATCAGCCCTCAAACCTGTATGGCTCTTCCAAAGATGACCTTGTACAGTCACAAAACAGGTCAGTAACCTTAACTTTACACGCCGCACACTACTTATTTCAAGCTGAAATTCTGATTTTGCTGTCTGACTTACCTCAAACAGAAATGTGACCCTGCATTCAAGGGCAATATAGTGTTACTCAGCATCAATGATAAAATTCTAGGAAAATAGTCAAGCATATTAAGATGCAATACATCAATGGCACACTTGCAGGGACTTGCTGTGAAGCCACTGCTTTCATTCTGTTAGTCCTAGCTTGGTCTAGATCCTTGGCTGACTTATGTTAGACCACCTCCCTTAACTATCAATTAAATCTAGTGGAAGTTTCTGGTGTGACATCCCTAAAAGTCATTATCAGGCCCTCAGCTGATATAGGTGAGTGATAATTCCCTGCCTTATATTATTCATGGTTAGGAATATTGAGTTGATTTCACTAACATGGTTATTTACAGGAATTAGTAGCTGATCACAGCATTAGCCACTGATTCCCTGAAACATACATGCCACAAAACAGGACACAAGGCAAATTCCTTTCAGAGTAACACCTCACTTTACACACTAAGACTGGCTTGTGCATGAATCCCAGGGCAGGATTTGATTCATTGGCCAATTTCAGCACATGTGGTTTTGTGCATTAGGAGTTAATACTTAACTAAAAAAACCCAACCAATCAACAAACCAAAAACCCCAAGACCAAACAAACAAGAAACAAAAAACAAAACAAAAAAAACCCCAAACAAACAGAAAAAAAAACAAACAACCAAAACACACACCCCCCAAAAAAGGAAAAAAAACAAACCCCACCCAAAAACAAACCCAAAAGAATAATATGGGTGGACTGAAGAGAAAAAAAATACAACACCCTAGCTTAAATTCCCCAAGTTAACTGCCCCCAGCCAGTCAGGCACAGTGTAGATGGCACCCTCAAATCCTCAAAACTGGTGTGTAACTCTGCCTGAAACAAAAGAATTGAACCCAACTGCACTGAAGGGTTGATTCATTAATTTAAAACTTCTTTTGGTGCTTATCTCACTTCTTAACTTGCAAATTTTCTCTAGCTCATAATGCTAGGTTCATTTAATTATTCAGGCAAATAATGGCAGCTTGGTCTCTGTTACTAGGACAGCAGGTGCAATCAGCTGGACAAGCCCTAATTAAATCCCAGTCTCTAACCCATCAAGGTAGCTTTAAGAAAAAACAACAAAACACATAAAACCAGATTGTTATAATTTATAACTAAACATGCTGATTTTTACAACACTAAAGAACAAGCCAAATACCTCCATCCTCTTAATCCCACCAACACCTCGACCTCCATAATAAGATGCGTCCACGGTTGGCCACTTTTTCTTTGGCAATCCATCTTCATCGTCAGATTCCTATGGGAAAGTCAGGGAGCTATTACTTCTGTTCTCACACAAACAGTGTAAACTATGGTAAACAACTGAACATCCTATGGTCCAGCCCTTGGATATCTGGCTTTGTGTGTTATACTTCTTATTTGCTGACAAAAAACAAGAGTTTTTTGTCTCTCCAGCTGCAATTTTAACCAGGGAAGCCAAAGAGGATTGCCTATTCCTCTCTCCAGGCAGTTTTTATGCAGCCAAATATGCATTGAGCTTCAAAATCATAACTGATTTTTAAGGGAAGGCAAAGTGAAAATGAATCATATGTTATACTGGCTTACCACTATTGCTATGCAGAAGGTGCAGCAATCAGTTGGCCTAAAGAAATCATTTGTTAATTGCATTTTTAGAACTTAATGTCATCTAACAGGGAAAAAAGCTACTACTGTGAGTTTTCTAACATGGGCATCAGACCATTTTCTCATGGCAGCTGTAACTAGTTATTCTGTGCTGCTTTGTACAGTCTGGCTCAAGCTGTACAATTTGGAACCAGGACTGGGACTGGAGAATCTCCAAACTATCAGGAAGCTCAGATCCAGAGTTTCTGACCTGCACTTATAAAGACTGCAGATTATTTTTCTGGAACGTGGGAGAGTCCGAATCAGGCATTTACTTCAGGTTCACTGTTCTGTTCTTGCTTAACTAAAAGCTGGCAAATGTTTATGATTCAACAACCCTGGGAACACTTCTGCTCCCATCATCAGCTGACAGAAGTCACTGGGATTTCTCAGACTCCCTATCATTACACTGAGTTGAGGCAGCTGAAAGTCACACCATGACACCTATAACCAAGGAAAGGGCTCAACAAGCCTCCTAAGGTACCATATTCCTTCCCTACATAAACACAAATAAATACACTTCATGCTGACATGCAGATGTGCACACTGCTCTTGGGCTGGCCCTGCAGTGCTTCTTGCTCATTTTCATCAGTACAAGCATGTTTCTAAGAAACTGTCTAGACATAGTTTTTTACTAAAAGAAATTTAAAATAAATTATCAAGTGAAATCCAGATACTAGAGAATGACACAAGTTATTGTCACATTACTAGGTGACATTTTCTCAGAATTGTCCCACATGATTCTATTGGAATACAAAAGGAATTGAGAGTCCAAAAGCCAACAAGTTGTTTTTTTTTTAAACATGCTGTTATTTTTGTTTGTTCGTATTTAACTTTTAGGTTATGCCTCTGAGAAAGGTTATTTCCATCAGTTATTCAGTGACATCTGATCTCTCAGCTATGGTACATGAGTTAGCTCCTCCAACAAATGCTTTAGTATGGCCAGGCAAGACTAGAGTTGACATTTTCATTAACCAGTAAGAGGGGGTTGTTTTGGTTTCATTTGCGGGATGGGGTGGAGGAATCAGTTGGTGGGGTCTTTGGTGCTGGTGTTTTTTTTTTCTGGCTTTTTTTTTTTTTGTTACTGTTTGTTTTATCCTAAGTCAGGGAAACAAACATACAAGGAAGGTACTGGGATTTGGTGTTGGGTTTTGTTGGTTCGGTTTTGTTGTGGTTTTTTTAACAAACAAATTTTATCCCACTTCGTGGACAACTAAACCAGTACCCAGTGAAATACATCAATAGTTTTAACTCATTGATATTTAATTTCATTGTGAACTTGAGTATAATATAAAATACACTGGCTCTTACATGTGATGTAACAGAGATTTCATGCGTTCATGTCTTAATAATCTTTGTTATACCAAATACCCCCTACACTGAACACATAGCAAAGCAACATAAACAGCTACCACATATATTTTGAATAGTAATGGAAATCTAATGCTTGTGGTTTAGAACAAGTTTTAGATAACTATATTCAGTTTAACAGCAGCAATACTAGATGTATCAGCTAAAGGCAACTCACTATACCTAGGAAGACTAGTGCTAAGTATAACAAGCCCACACTCCATACTGGATATCAAGACAAGTAATCCCGAGTAAAGGAATGGATAACATCTGTATTCTGTGTTATTCCTGGACACCTAACATCAGCTCACAGTCTCTGATTACATCTAAAATCTCTGCAGATCAGAATAACCTCAAAGCATCTGGGAACTCTGCTGCAGGAGTGCAGTGCTCTCTAAAACCTGTTTCAAACACAGCTTAGCTGCAATTGCATGCTTCACAACAACGCTAATCACCCTAGAACCAGCATGACTTTTGGTGTGTATTTTAAAGTTAAGTTGTCACAGTGCTGCTGCCCAGGACAAGCAACAGGATCACATACACAGTTATGGTGGCCTCTGCAACCTCAAAACAGCAGCTGTGGTTGCTTCCTCATATTCATGCCAAGTTACAGCAAGTTAGCAGCGAACTGTAAGCTTCTCTTGTGGGTTAGGCAAGTATTTTTCCATCATTTAACTGTCTATGCCTATGAAAGAAATAAAGGAAGGCATGAGTTTTCTCTGGAGGTACTTTTATTTATTACTATTATTTTAATGAAATTAGTACAGTGAAATTAAGCTAAGAGCCAGATGGGTCAGCATCAGTTATTGTCCCCAAAAGAGCCAACTACAACCATGCCTCAAATAGCTCACAACCTAAACGGAGAAAGGCTAAATGTCCTTTAAAAGGTCACTGTGCAGCAAAACCACAGCTGGGGCAGGCTCTTGTCTCCCTCTCCTGTAAAAAAGCCACAAGAATGTGGCCTTCACTGTCCTTTCTTTCAGCTGCCAAACTTTGTTTCGTACTGCAAAGCTGGGCTAAACTCCCGCTCAGAGCAACAGCATCTTTGCTGGAGGAGGGACAGCTTTCAGCACAGCTTTAGAAGCAAAGATTTGCTCACACACCTCTTTTATGTGCAGCAGAAGGAACAAAATACCATGGGAACTCTCAGTCTATGGACTTCTGAGTTATGCAATTGTTTTCTCAGTGGATGGAAATACCCTTACTGTATGTATATAAAGCAGCCAGAAAACAGAAATAGCTGTCCTGACCAAAGTGACTTCCTCTCACAGCCTTCAAGGTGTCATTAAGACACCTACAGGACTGACATTCCTGGGCAGCACACTACACTACAGTGGCTGCAGACAGCACAATAGCTCAAAAGTAGCGTACTTACAGGCTCTGGAGGTGGTGGTGGTGGTGGCTCCTTGATCACCTAGAATATATAAACAATGGAAGAAATCTGAGATAATGATAGGGTTCATCATCGCAATGCTATGTCTTCTCTGCTCTTCTGCTGTTATCAAAGATGGGCTGCCCAGATCAATCAGCAGGCCCAAAATAAATGTAGATGAGAATTTAATCCATCACATTGAACTGAGTAGTCAAGAAGTGCTCTATTAAGTAACTCATAATACAGCTTATTATTCTGGTAGTTCTGCCTTAAAAGCATTATACAACCACCAAACTAGTGCAAGATATTCATGCAGAATCTGCAGCTCCAACAAAAACTTTGGCTATGTCCACAAGCCCATTTAAACTTATTCAGTGTCAAAATCACATAGACTTTACAACATTCAAAACCCCAGACCAGAGTGACTTAACAAGCACATTTAACAGCCTGCTGAATCAGCACTGTACAAGCCTGGCAGTATTTTTTCTTAAAGTTATCCATCCACTCCAACAACTTCAATTCTGTGGTTTCAAAAAGAGATGAAACCAAGTCAAAAGAATAAAATCCTGTACTTACCACTGTGCAGCAAAGGGGCCAGAACCACCACAGAAGAGCCAGAGCCAGCAGCAGAAAGAGAACCAGGAGAACAATGAAAAGGATGGTTCCAGTCAGCTGCAAACAGACGATTACTTCCAAGTTATGTGGGCATGTCACAAACAAGGCAGGAGTCCTTAAGTTACACATTCAGACTGGGTAAAAGGAACCAAGTTTCCCTTACTGTGAGGTCTTGGGTAGATTGTGCACTCAGTTGCTATTATCATTAGGGTCACATCAACATTTGGTATGACAAATCTCTATTTGAAGTCATGATGCAGGGATGCACCTCCTGTTCGTGATGTGTATAGGTATCATGAATATATGAGTTTATGGTATACTTCTAGCCCACTGCATTAAAGTGTGTTAACTTGTATAAAAACCATTCCCGAATCTGTGCTGACAAGTCCCTTAGTACTCTCAAAGGGGCATTGCAAACGACATGACCACAGACTTTCTCAGGTGTGCAGTCATCTTGCATCATCAGAGATGTACAGTATGTAAATGCTGATATTCAAAGAATAGGAATATTTGGTCTAAGACTTTATGGGTCAGCATCACAAACACAATTTACTCAGCCTCGTCAGTTCCCAAGCCTGCCTGTACTGCATCTTGACTCAAACCGCATACATAATCCCAACCTGAGTGATTATAGAACCATCAAATAGTTTGGGGTGGAAGGGACCTTCAAAGGTCATCTAGTCCAACACCCCTGCAATGAGCAGGGGCATCTTCAACTATATCAGGTTGCTCAGAACCACATCCAGCCTCGCCTTGAATGTCTGCAAACTAGTCCTTCATGCTGCTGGTTGTTGGTACACTTCCTAGAGCTGGTTTAACTATTTTTAATGAGATTCTGTCATCATGATCTTAGGTATTTTTGATTCTTATATTGTATCTGTTTCTCTGCAGAGAATAGTGAGACTTTATGGCTGGATAGCCAAGGGTTTGCATTCAAAATCAAAGTTAATTTTCTTTAAAATTACTAGAATCTAAAATAAAGTCAAATGTTAACACTTGAAATTAGCTTTTCAGAGCAGTCAGGCAACCAAAGAGAATCACAGCTTCGATTTTCCTGAGGAAATCTTAATAGATTCTTTGCACTCAGAGCATTTCATGTCAGTGTGTTCAGAAGAGTTATTAACTCTGTGTATTACTGTGATGACAGAGAAGCAGGTCTTCATATGCTGCTTGGCCGCTGCAGAGCACACAGAGCACATGGCTTTTTGGAAATTAAACATTTGTTGCAGTGGCATGCTGGGACATGCTGTCTCCTTAGACTGCACTGGGCTCTTTGATGAGGTTAAGATTAGGTCTCATGCTCTAGCCTTTTCTTTTATACTGGGAAAAGAAACCTCTTCAATGGTAGATTTTCTGAGGTTGACAACAGGTTCAGTTCACTAGCAACAGAGGTAGCAAAGAATAATCAGAACTTGGCAGCAAACTAGAGGAGAGCCTGGGATTAGGAGGATGTGCAAAAAGCTTGAAAAAAGGTCTGTGAATCAGGCTGAGGGAATCAGAATTGGCTAAACAGGAAGCTGTAAGAGATCTTCAAAGAAGGGCAGATGGGAAGATAAATGGGAAAAAATGCAAATTCCAAAGAAGACTTATGGAGGATAAAGTCCATCAGATTCACCTGTTAGATAACACACTATCCAGCTGCAGTTCAGTGCTGCAGCCCCCCTCTCTGGCCCTCCTACGGACCCATGTGGCACTAAGTACACTTGGAAAGCAGATTTGAAAGGCATGAATTCCCATCAAAGTCAGTTTGCTGAGAAAAAGATGAGTAAATGCCAAATATGACTTCAAGAGGTATTGATGCACTCAAAATCAAATCCAAGCACAGCAGCAATGCAGTGCATGAGCAACAGATGCACATACCACTGCTACTGTTACTCCAAACACACCTCACCTGTTCTGTAGCCTATCCTTCCAGGTTCACTTTTCCCATGCTAAATGCTCATATAAATTGCTGAGACATTTGCCCGCTGCAGCTCTGAAGGTGCTGGCAGCAAAGAGCTAAAGTGTCCTCTTTTAATGATTAAATATACAAAGCATCGTAGTGAAGTTGGACTTGGAAAAAGAAATAGCAGACTTCATGGAGCTGAACAGAAATAAGCATGGGGATCCCAGAAAGGCTTTAGGAGTAAAGTGAAGATACTTACTGTACAGAAAGGACAGAAGGGCCAGCAGGGGAGGAGAGCTGAGCAGGCCAGCTGACTGCCACTCACAGAAAAGGAAACAGGAGAGGAAAGGAAATGGAGGGAGTCTCTAAAACAAGAAGAGTTAAATGCATGAAATTAAAACAAAGTTGCAAAGTGAACTGCCAACCTCCCTGTTTATGGGATGTAACTGGACTGAGACAGCCTTTTTGTACCAACTGAGAATCAGGCTTTCTGCCTCCTTCACATTCAATCTGCAAGATGCTGGTCAAAAGCTGTCAGATTGACAGGACTGGAGATTGGATTCCTCTCTTTATCCTAAGGCTACTGAAAGGAACGCTTCCTCCATCCATGCTCTGGCCCGTGGGAATCCCAGCTATGGCTAAAACTTCGGTGCTCATCAGAAATAAGCTACATATGGGTGACTAAATGAACCAGTTAATACTTGTGTTTCACAAGGGGAATAAAATGTGAAAATATCAGTCTTTGGGGTAGAAAATTTGGGGGAAAGTTTCAGAAAAATAAAAATCAGGTGAAGCACCAAACGTATCTCTGCTACGTTCTGAGTTCCTGCACCCCAGCCTGTCCCAGCAATGTGGTATAAGATTTCCCAGCTTCATTGCTGAAAACATCAGAAAATTAAATTTGCAAGTTCCAGTCACTGCCTCTGTGCACATTCCTACCCTTGTTTTCTGCAGCTGTCAAAAAGACCAACAATGATTACAAACCAATATGACAGCATTTGGCCTAGGCTATGAAAGAACTTTTGACGCTAGTAACAATAAAGCTCAACTCTGATACAAAGTGCTTTCTATCAGGTATTTCAGCCAGCTTGGCTTATTCCACAAGTACAAGGCCACATCATTCGCTACTGCTCTTGCTTGCATCAGCTACAGATGCTGCATATTTTCACTCCAAAACAAGGAGGCCTACTGCTTATCTCGTAATTGATGTCTTCATTTTGATTGATTCTAAAGTCATATTTTTAATACAGGATCACTTCCAGCTGTTGGCCCCTAACACTCTGCCTGGTCTTTCTGACCAGGAGATGCTCATATCAAAGCCATTGCTGTCCTGCAGCAGCGCATTTGCCCTTGGCTGGGCTGAGCAGTGGCCTTTTATGAAGAAGCTCACCCAGATCTGAAGCTGCCATATCTTTCTGGTCACCTCTCATGACATCAAGAGAATAGCAACCAG
Organism: Pezoporus occidentalis; assembly: GCF_034315485.1. Lineage (NCBI taxonomy): Eukaryota > Metazoa > Chordata > Aves > Psittaciformes > Psittacidae > Pezoporus > Pezoporus occidentalis. Next base: position 1,540,376 of record NW_026916347.1, read on the forward strand.
CCTCTGCCACTAAAATGGTAAAAACACCTTAGTAAATCGTGAACTAGCAAAGGCAAATTGTGGTGGTCTAGAAGCAATTGCTGTAAGCTCCAACCAAAAATAACCACGTAAATTCAGAGCACCTTCAATGCTGGGTCCCTTCCAGATCCAAGTCCTGACAGTTGCACCTTTGACCCCAGATCCCATAATGGAGCCCAAAGTTCAGCATCTGGAAGCAACACCCTGTTCCTTCCCTCATTTTCTCAGATTCCCTTCTACTTAGTACCTAGTCTTGAGGATCCCTCTTTCCTGAGCTAGGAATGGGAAGGGTGCCTTTTGTTGTACTATTTTATTCAGTAAACCTATCATGATCTATCCATCAACAATAACAATTTAAACTTAACTATCTCTGGTTATTTTCCAAACAACTGCTGGGATCCAGTCAATAACTGTGATGCAGTAGCTGTAGAGAACTCATGCTCACTCAAGGAGGCTTTGCCTGAAGAACCGCTGCCTCATTGCAAGTTCTCATGGTTTCTCTGTCAAGCCCCACTGCAATTACTTACACACTGTGTGCTGGTGATGCTGACAGAGCTGGAGATGAATGTTAGCCCGTTGTTCATGCTGACTTGTAAGAAAACCACCCTAAAACACAAAACAGATACATTTATTTTTAGTGTCATATTTATACCCACTGTTACCTTTATTCTGGCTGTGGTTTAACCATTGGTTCATGAGCACGCATGGACAGAATGTCCTGCTGAGTCAAAGCATTTTCATGGCTTCAGGTGCTCACCTGCATTTGTGTTTCTGCTTGCCCAGGAGCTATCCTTTTTATGTTGCCTTAACTAAGTTGGGGCATATGCTCTCCATTAAAAAACCTCCACCCCACCTGGGGCAAAGGGCAGTAGGACAACAGGTCATAACATGTCTTGGACATTTACAATGGTACCCCAGAGAACACAAGAAACTAAGACTTTATTTTTTTTTTAAACTCTTTCTGCAGCTTTAAGAACCAGAATGTGTTTATTTTATATACAAACAAATCCAGAATACCCACACTGAGGTCTAGGGTAATAACACTGAAATGACAGTGAAATTAAAGAGAAATCTGGCCCTAGCCATTCTCCCATATCAAAGAAATGGTTTGAGAAAAAACAAAACAAGAAAACGCAAAACAACACCAAAAAAACCCAAACAAATGAAAAAATACCCAACCTCAAACCATAAGACAAAAAAGCCCATAAAAACACCCCAAAACCCTCAACAAACAACTTTCCCTCACCCATGAATAGGAAAAGGGAAGGAGGCATTCTCCCTCACCCCCAGTATGGTATTTAAGCACCCACAGGATCACTCAGGGGGAAGGTAGAGCCTTGTGCCATGTCTCCCAGGAGTCTGCACAATTAAAACAGCTGGAAAATACCAACACTAGACAGAGAAGGGCAAAATGCAGGAATCAACATCTACAACAGCATCAAGAGAAATCAAATCAAGCACCACTTTTCAATCAAATTCAATTACCTTTTGGTCTGAAAAAACAGGATATAGGAACAGAGGACAAAGCACTGTTCTATAATGTGTCCATGGTCCAACAAGGCCTTTGGTTAAGCTGTTCTAAAGACCCACTGTGTTGAATACAGCTATGCTTGCTCATCTTAGGAGAGGATTTTGCATAAAGGGGGTGGCTATAATTCTGTCATACACACCAAAATTTATTAGCTTAGCACTTTGGGCAAAATTCTGAGCCCCTGCCTCAGTAATGACACCCTCATCCAGAAGCCCACTCTCTCTTGACATGTGCTAGAAACAATACTTACTGTCCAGCATCTTCTATCACTGGGGCAGGACAAAGTAAGTAAGTATCATGAACAAGGGTTGGCTTTTCATCTGAAAAGAAATGAATATAATTGTCAGTGGTGAAAAAAGAAATTTTCCAAAGCAGGCCACCCCTTGGAGAAGTGTTGATATCAAATGAGAGTCATAGACAAATTCGGTATATCGGCAAGTACCAACAATCCCCAGTGGTACCAAATTACAAAGCAAAGTATGGAAATGACCATTCTTGTTGATGCCAACATAATGTTATTAGGCTGGAGATACTACATCAAAAGTTTGGAAGTATATATCTATTCCCAACAGCAGAGATCAGCCATTTGGAAGCCAGCTTTGAGCAATCTTCATCTTGTCTTTCTGAAAAGTGTATGCAAACTCTACTCGAACAGAATGCTCTGACCCCACAAGTTACTCAAGGGGTCACAAGTATAGGCTTCAATTTTTGCCCACCCACTTCAAAACACACATACAGGAGAAGCCAAGTGTGCACTGTTTGAACTCCGGGAAATGGAAGGACAGGGGTTGGGTGAAGCTAATGTGTACAGACAGTAAAAAAAAATCCCAAACCCTATGATTGGGCATATATGAGAAACAGGCAGAAAGGGGCCATGACTCATGTTACTATGAGGACCTATCCTGCACTAGCTGCTGCTTCTCCCAGCTCCCAAACTCCCCTCTGAGGCAGCATCATCCACAAATAGCCCATGTTTATGAGGATTTGGCGCAGAGATAGTGAAAAGCAAGTCCATGGGTGGTTTTCCACCTCCTTGAACTCTGCTGCTCCAAGAGTCATCAGTACTAATCCAGTTGCTTTCAAAACTCACATCCAGAAAGTTCCATGAACACAGAGAGGAGGCCCAGCAGCAATTCTGCAACGCCACTCCACTAAAAATGGGTAAGCTATGGCACAGGAGCAGAGGACTCACTGCTGTGACTGCAGCTTAGCTCTGACTAGCCAGCAAAGCAGCTACAGTGCTAGTCCAGGGAAAGACTACTCACAAGACTCCAACCCAAGTGAATAAGGGGCTGGTAAAAGCTGCTAGCTTATTTATAATTTAGAGGCTTGATTACTGTTTCTACCTAGGAAAATAATAATAAAGAACAACAGAGAGTTGTTCCTTCATGCTTCACTCCAAGGCCACCCAAAGACAAAACTCATTTCCCTGCTTTGGCAGAGATGAGGCCACAGAAATCATAGTGAAATGCTTTAGGGCCAGCCTGAGGGCAAAAAGCCAGCCAGAATACATCAGTGTCTCATCACAGCATCTGCTGCAGATACAATGCAACGAAAACACAGCACGGAGGAGATGCGGAATGAGGGTAGTTTTCCTCCTGTGTGCTTCTAGGCCCAGGTCAGAACTCACTGTGTGAAGTCCAGTCAAGGTACTAGTGGATGAGGGACAAGGAGTAAAAAGTAAAAGTGTCTACCTGGTAAACCACAAGAAATGAATCTGGCAAAGGGCATCTGTAAGTGGAATGACAGTGAGACCACCAGAGTTTATTTAATGCAGCCTCCACACAGGCAACCAGGATGGGAAATGAAGGAGCGATTCATGTGCTCCCTCTTGTAAGTGAATGCTAGGGGAGGCACCAGTCTGACCACAACAGGATATGAAAGCCTCTACTGTGCTCAGCCAACAAGGGTAGCACATACAGAAAAGGAGGAAAGCTCCCCTCCCCACACCATGCTTTACCCTGCCAGACATACACAGCTTCTCAGGAATAAGAAAAGACTGCTGAGAAATGGGACATTCGACCTTTTTTGGGCATTCAGTCCTCTGCCTAGCTGCTGAGGTAACAAACAAAAGACTGTTTTGTACAATGATGACAGGGAGTTTCCGTGTTAAATGCTCACTGTGATGAGACCAGCAAATGGCATCAGAGAGGAACAGAGCAGGCCTGGGAGGACCCTGCTTTGTGGTGAATGTCTCCTGAACTGCTGAATAAAGACTCTGAAAACACCAGTGGCAGATCAAGACAGCATTATTTCTTTTTAGTGCTGATGAACAAGGTAATAGAGAGCAACTTTATTTCTCCCTTTTAAAACCTTATATCCAGTCCTCACTGGCTGTATGTTACCCACTTGCATCATTAAAATGATGATGAAGTTCATTGTGCAGCAGCATGCCCCACATAAGCAGTCATGACACACTGCCCATGGGTCACAGGATTGAGTAAGGATGAATTTCAAGCTTCTGTTAGGTACAGATTCCTACCCAGCTCCTCCTACAGCCACTGCAAGGACTCCCCTCAACATGGATGACAGCTGGCCTACGTCCCATGAGGTGACACAGCCACAGGGGACACTAGGATTCACCAGCCTGCAAACTTACTGATAGTAAGGCTGTCATTGAGCTTGAAGCTGCAGAGTACCTGGTCGATATTTCTTGCGTGATAAAAGCCGTTGCCTCTTACCACAACTTGAAAGGATTCTGTAAGTAAAAATACCAGAGAGTTATGAAAAAAAAATTCAAACACAGCATTTCTATCCAGACTGATCTGAAGTACAACATGACAATGGCTATTCTCTGTGCTATGCCTGAAACCAAACATTCACACTGTTACTCTCTCTATTCAGCAGCAAAGGCCAAGAGTGCTACAGTGGCATTAGTGCTGCACAGAGTCTTCTCTTTGTCTCAAGTTTGTTCTCATAAGCATAGCACAGACCATGGTGCCTTAATTAAGGGTGCCACAGCAATACTGTAAGTCTGACTTGGCTGATGTCATCTCATGGTTGCTCCATGGCTTTTGGGACAGACACCTTTGCCAACCATAAGCACCAGTCCTTCCTCCTGTCCCCACAGCAGATGGCACTTAGCTTTCAGCAGCAGCTCTGTTCTGGAGCATGCTGACAAACAGGATTCCTGTTCTAACCCTTCTGTGAATCAGAGAGGAAGCTCTGCGTCTGGTACAAGCCCTGGAAAAACACAATCCTTCTGCCCGTACAAGAGCTGTGCACAGCTCCACTAGCATCTGGTGCATGGGAACAACTAAGGATTCAGGCACTGCCATCTTCTTTGTGCTCATCCTCCACACCCCTGCCACAGCAGCACAAGAAGAGACCTGCCACAATCAGACACACTCTGCTGGCCAGAGCAAGTGCTGCAAGCAACCTACTCTTCAGCTACTCTCACAACTTCTGTTCCTTCAGTCCTGATAGGGAGGGTTCCTGTGATTTTTTTTTCATTATCACAATAAGCACCTGTGATTTGTTCATTCAAGCAGAAGAAGCATTATCATTTTTTTCAGCAAACCTTTCAATAGTCTTTTTACTGATAAAGCAGTTTCACATTTGAGTAAAGCCAGTCTAGGAAATAATTCTGCTGTCAGAAATAAGATTGCAACTGCACATGCCTTCCACTGTTGGCACCACTGATCATGTTGCAGTGCACTGAGCTTGCTCACGCACCTGAAAAATAACCCTCTGTTTGTTGCCAGAGAGATCAGTAAGGTAATCTGCCTGGCTGAGCATCTGCTGGGAAAAGAAGTGTGCAGGAGAAGGGAAGGGATGGAGACAAGTAGTGATAGCACTCGCTGAGTTTACATCCATCATGAAAGCACCTGGAGTCATTGTACCCAGCAGTTAGACAGGGAAATGAATTTGAGGGAGAAGGTATTAAGAAACCTGAGTTTGTTTCCTCAGCTTCTTCACAGCAAGCTTTTAAAATTATTTCTTAGTAACTATAAAGGAAACAATTCTGCTTGGAGCTCTAACAACAGCACAACACAACTGTTTGCTGCTCTTTCTTCTTAACTGTGCACAGCCCAACACTGTGCCACAGTCTCCTCTATACTCATGATCAAGCACTCAAAACCCACACTCTGGTTTTCTTCATGGTAACTTTCCCTTAGAGCAGTGCTCTGAACTGATATAGGCTGCAGGAAACATGGGAATCAGAGAAGATATTTTGAGAGGGGGAAAAAAAATGTTTACTGGAGTGCATAGTAAAGTGGAACACATGCTTTGGCACTCTGCTGAAGAAAGATCATCAAATATGAGACTCATTGAGTACATCAAGAGTCAACATCAGAACTTGGCCTCTTCTTTAAGGGAGGGATTATACCTCCTGGTTCCCACTGGGGGTGGAGGGCACTTTAAACAAAAAAAAAAAACAACAACAACAAAAAGAAACAAAAAAAAAAGGACTGTAGGGTAGATTCAGGTTTTCCCCCCCCCCCTCTCAATTTTATATTATAAAAGCAGCTTGCTGAAAGAAAATTGCACATAGATTCTACACATCCCCATCTAATTGCCTTAAAATGTAGCAGCAGCCACAAAGGTTCAATTGATAGCTATTTCAGTGCCTTTAAAAAGATGCAGCAAGTAAGAGACTTTCAACTCAAAACATCAAAGGTAAAAGCTACATCTAGAAGTTTAGTCTTGTCAAGACAATTTACCTTTCCTGCCCTTCTTTTCCCAGTCACTGCCACTCTGCACAGTGAGCTGTGAACAGCAGCTTATCCACCAACACAAGCTGACAATATAGTTTCAATACCAGACTTGCATGGAAATATAAACAGCTGGTACTGGATTTGGTTGTCTGCCCCTTTGGATGCTCCAGAGCATTAACGTGTTCTGGATGATGGTCTGTTGAAATGGCTAATTCCATTTAATTTTGCATCCTGGCTCTGGCTGCGTCCTTTTCTTCCTTAGTTACTGTCAGATCGTAGATTGTAGCTTTTGACAAGACAGCGAAGGGAAAAAGGTCAGCACTGAAATAACCGGGCAGCGCTGGCAGCGAGATGGTAGGTTGAAGCTGGTGTGCGCTGGCTGCGCTGTCGGCTTCGTTTCTGTGACTCTGATGAGTAGCTGACGGCTTGCATCCACACCTGGTAGTTGATGTGGCCAGTAGGATGCCACATCCAACAAATCCTTTCAATCCCGTCTGGTTACCGTAAGCATAATCAAAGCAATGATGCTGTCAAACAGGATATGAGGCACCTCCAATTCTGCACTGATAGCCTGTTTACAGGCTGCATGTCGGTCACTTTAAATGAAAGAGTAGAGGAAAGACCCAACTACATTGCTCCACACTGGGGACAATGAATGTGCAGGGTCAAAAAGCATTAAGCATCAGATAGCTGTCACAACTCAGTGAGATCAATTTGTAAGTAGACTTGCCAGATAGCTTCGTCACAGAGAGCCAGAGTCCCAACTGGAATTGTTGCCACATGGAAATCGTTCCATCGGCATTTTGCTAAACCTCTGGCAAGTCAAAAATGAAGCGGAGATCACCAGCAATCACCAACACAGTAGTAATTACGAGTTGCAAGAACAGTTACAAGGAGTGGGGCAGATCTATTGTGACTGGCTTCCACTGAACAACAGAAAGACCTCGTGATCTCATACCAGATTCTAAAAATTAGTAACAATGCTAAAAAAAGCCGAACTGATTATCACCACCTCACTCAGGTAAGTCTTACACAAAAAGCACAGACAGAGCCACATTTCAAGGATGTAAACTTTCTTTGCTGGAGAATGCAATAATATATTGTACTTTTTCAGAAGGTCTACTGGTTTTCGACCAAAATTTTGGAAAGCAAATTTCAATTACATACTAAAAAAAAAAACTTAGAAAAAGGGGGAGAAATCTTGCATTTCTAGGAAATCTTATGTTCTACAAAATCTTATGTTCTTGTTTTCAGCTAGTTCTAAAAGCAGGTGCATATATATTTATATTTTTTTATTATTCTTATATATATTATTTATATTTGTTATTCAATAGTACCTATATATTTATCAGTAAACAATATTAGTAACTACCTAAATTTAAAAAATGCATTACAATTCTGAGATGAATTCATAGGCTTCAGTATTTTTTGCATTGAAGCCCAACTAAAGTACATTTAAAAAAAAATTAAAAAAACCACATTACATGGAGTAGAAGTATATCTGACCGTCCAGTGAACTGGATTCAGGATCTGGATTCACACTACCATGAAAAAAGTTGTTCAATCCCAGGAGATTCCTTCCAGCAGAGAGTGGTGCACACAGCTATAAAGATGAACCTCTGGCTATGTTAAAGTTAGTGGGATAATAAAGGATAATAAAGTCAAGTACAAGCATAAATATTTCCAGCCTCGTACTGTAAAACCTTTTCCAGGAGTTAATTTCAGCTTGCAAGACTTGACTCATAATAAAAGCCATTAGAAGCCTGATTCTTCATGCTAAAGACCATTTAACACAAGAGCATGCACCATTTGGAGCTGCACTTTCAGATTCCTCCTATTTTCAAGCCTCCTACTACTATAGGTAAACCTTCAAGCATGCAAGATCCACAACTTCATACTCTGGTGATTCAGCACCACACTTCACTGTGTGCCAGCCTTTACCGGATGGTTTTGTCAACAGGACGAACCTCAAAATTTAAGTGAAACAAGTGCTGGTATTTTGCTGAAACACGAACAATACATGGAAACTGGTTCTCCTCAGTTTATATTGGTCTTACTTAAAAGCCACAAACACAACAAAAAAACATTTTCAGATGCAAGTAATGCAGCAATATTTTATTTTAGTAGGAAGGGCAAACTATTTTGAAGTGCACTTGTGTATTTTTAATCATGCTTGTGATAAGCTAGTTACCTAGAAAGCTTGGCAAAAATCTGAACTCATCATTCCTTTTGAATAAAAGAAACTTTACTCTTTATGCTGAAATACATCCAGTTTTGAGAAGCCTGTGGCAGGGGGGTTGGAACTAGATGATCTTAAGGTCCTTTCCAACCCTAACCATTCTATGATTCTATGATTCTATAAACATTTTCTTTAAAACTTATTTCCTCAAATGCTTCTGAAAAATATTTTCAAATTTCCATTCGAAAATATGGTTTCAAATTCATCTTTCCAACATTCTTAACATTTTCTGAACAATTACAAGACTACTACTGAAATCTCTCCTTTTGGAACATTCACATTGCTAAATGCAATTTCTGTTGAATGGGAAAGCTTGCAATAAGCTGTTGCACAAAAAAACCTGTCTGGTATACAATAAACTGAAAGCAAATAAAGGAAGAATTTACCACTATGAAATAAAAAAAAAAAAACAACTTTGAAAAGTCAAAGCTTTAAAATTGTTTCTGATCATCTCCACAAACTGATTTTTAAAAATAAAATCATTCCTTTTCATACTTTTTGTACTGACAGGATTTTTAACACAAACATCTAGTCCACGATTATGTACCTAGGAAAAGTTCAGAAGATACATGGATATTTCATTTTAAATTGAAATACTCATAGCAAGATTATACTGTGATTGACATGTGGAAATGAAAAATGAACCATTTATCTTTTCTGTAATATTTACTAGATTTTTCCTGATTTTCCTAATTTTGTTTGTTTTCAAGGTCAGCTTTCATGCATCATTGCTATTTTAATGTGCTCATTTTTCAGCATAGAAGAAAATGAACACAAGACAGTAACATCAAATCTAAATAACCATGCTGTAAACTGTACCTTCCAGCAAACTTATGGTGTCACTCTTACTCTGCTGCAATAGCCTCTTCAGTAGACAAACACACAGCAAGTTAATTGCTAATGCAAACCAGAACAAATCCAAGCTAAATATACTACACATGAAAAGCATGAAATTATCAGCAGCTCCTCTGGGGATTCTTCATGTTTACCACACACACTAACCGTTCTTTTATTGTAAGTAAAACATCAGCAGTTTGGAAAACACACCAGGTACCCTGGCCTACGCAGTTCATTATATTTGGTTCAATAAAGCTGAAATTTCTGTGCACGTTTTGCAAAATCTTGTTCTAACTGCTGACAAGCCTTAGCAGACCCAGGAATGCAGCCTTTCCAGAAATTTTTGAGATGCCATCTTTAGACCCTAAACCACTTCTGACAGACTGGCTTTACATCACTTTTGGTGTCTCTTGCTCTTGGATGTTTTAAAAGTGGTATGCCCAGTTACCAAGGCGCTACCTCAATCAACTCTCCGAGCAGGTTTTCAGGCACAGCAGCTAGATGTTTATTGGCACTATTTTTTTCTCAGGCTGAGAAGGAACACGCAAGGCTTTCTTTAGCCATGGCCTGAGGGGATCCTCTAACACATCCCCAGGCTTCAGCTCTGATACCACATTAGGCAGTTACTGACATTTCATCAGTGTCGATCATTTGCCTTATCGCACTGCTCTTGTGGAAACTTACCTCCTGCACAAACACTCGATGGTTCAGCTGCTAGGATCTCAATGCAAGATTTCTTGAGAATCTAAAAAATGTAGATAACAGCATTTTTTGTAATCATTTTTATTATCTATTCTTTATTAATACAGGAAAGGGTGTCCTTTTCTGGGTTTCAGAATACCCGACTTACTGAATCAATGGTGCCTCTTAGGGCATAAAAGCCTCCCGTAACTGGAAAAACATGATTGATGCTGTCAGCAATTGTTGACAGCTGCAAAGAAAGACAATCATAAATCATGAGGAAAACAAAATTACAGTGAACAAAACTGAGCCCTTTCATACTTGCTAAAAGACATCATACTGACACGAAATGATTTATGCCTCAAGTAATTAAATAAATGCCTTCCCCTGATGCTGTTACTTGTGCAGTAATGTCACAGAAAAACAAAACTAGAAGAAAGCAAGCAAAGTTACCTGCGTTTCATTGAAATCTTTCACTCCAACACAATAAACTATAGCGCCAAAGCTTCTGGCTCGGTTGGCCTAAAAAAAAAAATACAAAATTGCCATCAAGCGCAAAGCCATGTAATCAGTGGAGCCCGCAGCTAATGCCTACAGGTTTGACATAAGCAGTTTGGGTGAATGTGAAGGTGACTTACTTCTTGTTCTGCATAATAAAACTGAACATCTTGCAATTCTCCATCCGTCAGAGCAATAATCACACTAGCGGTCCGAACTCCTACATGAAAGATAGTTATCAGATTACCATTGTATGTATGACACAAAGATTCAACAATGAAATGAAAGTTTGAAGTGAGGCATTCCTTTTTTTTTTGACAAATAAATGCATCTACCAAGATTACATCTAGATCTTTTGTGTGAAAAAGTGGCAAAATGGATTTGCACAGGAGGATAGGTTTCCCCTTTTCTCTTTGCAAACTTGACTCTACACAAACCTTGCCCAGAGATGATGGTAAGAGATACCTGTGCAAAAGGAGCTTTGCTGCCATCCTACCTTCTCCTCCAGAAGATTTCCAAAGAGCAACCCAACTGAATATGGCACAAAATGTGCTTCTGTAAGGGGTTCAGTCCTACACTTCTCGAGCAACAAGAGCTGTCACTAAAAATCGTATGACTTCTGAGCATGTGAAAACCTTGAGATCAGGTTCATTACAGAAAATTCACACCTTGTGGAAAGATTTTATATCCCACCTTAGCTTAAGTGAAAAGGTTGCACAGACTTTGGATAGCTATATGCATAATGCAGTATAGGATAAAATACTACCTAAAAAAATGTAACATGTTAACAAAATTAAACTTAATTAATATGCAAACTATGGCTCAATCAACCATTCTGCATCCATGGTTCTTAAGCAAAGTAACTAATACACACACACACGTTACTTTCAGAGAAGTATTTCTTATTTTTCAAAATAATCTGTTACAATTTCAAGTGTCTTCCCCCATACTGTCTGAAATTAAACACTGATCAGTTCTGACAGGTTTCTTATGCCATGCAGACCTTCCCATGTCATGTCAGACACAGACAAATCTTAAAAAAAAATGACCTGCAACTTAGGGGGAGGATAGCTTGGAATCCTGTATTCCTCTTTTTTTTTTTTTTTCCTTTTTTCCTGGTCAGTATGCTTGAAAAGGGCTGGAAAAAAAAATTGAAAGCTTATTTTGTTTTCTTTTGAACACTTGTTTCTTCTCTGATATTTTAGTTCATAAATCCAGATGTCATCTACTTTTTCCTTACAGAATAGTTGGTTAGTTCTTAGCTATATATTATGGTGAGGTAAAAGAGCTTTCAGTTGCATTCTTCAGGACTCTCCTGACAGAGGTGCCTGAGAAGCTATGCAGAGGTGCTGATGAAGACTCTACACTCACAGCCTATTTTATGAAAAGGCACTGACCCATTTCTCCATTTTCCAGAGCCCACCAGCTCACAAATGAGAACCACCTCATACCATGGTACAAATCAGGCAAGAATGGTTCAGTTTAACTAATTAGGCCTTCTTTTGGCAAAGATAAAAGCCACAAATACATTTCCCTCTTCAAATTTAGGGAAGATTTACATTTTAGGAACTTGGAATCTGATCCTGAATCTGTCACGCTGATGCAAAAATCTCAGCTGATTGCATTCACCCCTATACCAATGAGAACAAGGACTTGGGTGCAACAAGGCAGGCAGTGCTGAGTGTACCAGGACAAAAGGGTGCAGGAAAATCTGGGTATTCCTGTCCCCTGGGAACAGGACAAGCAGTTCTAGCTTTAATGCTTTGGTCTGTATTCTGCAATGGGGCAGATCTGTGATCATACCGGTCTCCTCTGGTCTTAATAAACCATGAATCATGCATTTAAAAGTAGGGCCGTAGTCAAAATGGAATGCAGTGATTGCGTAACACCAATTCCTTCTCCAACACTTTTCAGCGGGTTTACTGCAGGTCATATATGAACTATCATCACTGTCTCTTCAATGAAGATACTTAACAGGAGCAATATACAACACATACCTCCATAGGTTTCGTGGTAAATCTGCTCATTTGCCTGCAACAAAGTGCAGAACTTTGTTAGTTCTTAAGTACACCGGAAGCAAGCAAAGCAAAGTTTATATGTATAAATCAAAGGAAGAAGGTACTGTGATATGTACCCTTTTAAATCCTTCATGCATGAATGTGTCTCCTCCAGGCACTTCAGACTGAAGAATGTTGAGCCCTCGTCTTATGGCTTCCCTTTGGATAGAAAACAAAACCAAACAAAACACTGTTAAAAATCAATTTTATTTTATTTTTTCAAACCCCACAATTTTTCAGCCAAACACCCATAGGAGCACAAAACTGGATATATGATACAGTGTTAGGGTTAATACATTTTAAGGGTGCAATTCCATCCCTCATTCTGGTACACTGTCAGTCAGGATAAAATTGAATTAAAGCAAATACCAGATATTAAACTCTGACAAACTGCAGACGGAATGAGAATTTAAAAGCTTATGACCCTGTCACGAAAATGGGACAAATATAACCCCTGTATTCAATCAATCACCAGGACAGCTGGAATTAGGACTTTTCCATTATAAAGACAGAGGCCAAAAGATAAGAGAACAGGATGGGAATGATGTGTATTTCCTATCCTAGACCAGGGACTGATCAACCGTCCTGGGGCAGCTGCTGCCTAATAAGAGAGGGAATTTGATCCTACGACACCTTCTTGCACAGCTTCTTACTCCACAAATACCTGTTAACAAAAGGATCGCTCAGTGAAATTAATAATTTAATCAATCACTGACCACTAAAAGACCCTGACCCTCAGCAAAGTTTTCATTATATTAATGGAACACAAATAAAGCAAACAAGGCACAAATATTCAACAGACAAGATGGAGGCAGTCCAACATCATCCCCAGATGCCATGGCACATCATTTTTTAAAGGATAGTGAGAGCCCCATTTTACAACTGGGTATTTTAGGTGGTACAACCCCAGCTACAGAGGAAACAGAAGTCTATGTGGGATGAAGGTAAAATTAGAAGCTGGAAATTCAGGATTTGTCCTTAGGGCAAAAAGCACATTTTTATCCTTTCAAAGTATAGAATGACCTGGAAAAGCACACATGGTGATCCATACAGAGAACAGGAGTTCAGGAGAGGGAACATTCTAGTATGTTCAACATATTGCCACAGGGCTTCTGCCTACTTTTCACCTTGAAAAGAATAAATCCACCTGGGAGAAGTAAGCAAGTTTGGGCTCCACCACCAAGGTACATGATGGAGACCTAAGCCAAAATTCAGTGGAGCCAGCAGAAACGCAAGACCCCTGTGGGGTTTCTGGCTTTGGGTGAGGCCCTGGAGTACAAAATGGAGGAGAGCTGTTGTTTCAAGACTGCTTCAGAGCCGCCTTTTTTTATAGGCGCACTGTACTGCTGGGACCTTCTTACACAGACAGAAGCAGCAGCAAAAGCAAGGGCTTTAAGCTGAAAGAAATTTCTTAGAAACACCTCCATAACTGGGATTTGGGTACATGAGGCCAATTAAACCCAAAATTATTTGGGTTCGTTTTGCCTGTTTGGTTGGTGTTTTTTTTTTTTTGCTTTTGAGGTTTTGGGTTCTTTTTTTTTTTGTTGTTTTTTTTTTTTTTTTTTTTTTTTTGGGGGGGGGGGTGTGGGGGCAGGGGAGGTGGGGGGGTTTTGGGTTGTTTTTTTTGGGGGGGGGGGGTGGGGCTGGGTACAACTAGCTGCTGACATGAAGTTCAGGACTTTGGGTCACTCTGAAAAGCACTGTGGGACTTCCATACAGTCCTTTTGCTCATCAGCTCAGGGTATGAGATAGCTGATGCAAAAACTGCCCTTATTTGGGCACCTAGGGATAGTGAGGATGTACATGATTCCTTGACTGGAAATGTAGTTTCTCCTCAAAATACTGCAATAAAGAACATACAGCCCAGTGCTGCCTTACTCTTACATGGCTGAAAAAAAAATGCTAATGGGAGACTCAAAGTCCTTCTAAGCCCTCTTCCAGCTTGGAAGGGTGGAATGGATTTCAGTTGCTGCCTGAGTTGGTGCCACAGCGAGACCAAGACAGACCTCCGGATTCTGGTTTGGGTGCCACTTGCTGCTTGAGAAGACGGATGGAGGGTATTTCTGGATGAAAGCTGTAGGGAATACTTGCCTATTTTCTGTTAGCTTCATGATTGTAGTGCCTCGTGAAGAAAAAACGATGAAAGACATCCGCAGCATTGGACTGAAACAGAACAAGCCAGATCCACATCAAACACAGACCACTTCAGATTTCCATTTGCTAAGAAGCAGTGAATGAAAGAAATTAAGTATATAGCAGATTAAAATATCAACTTAAGAGAACTTTACCTTATGAACTTCTCAGCTAGGCTTTCCACAAAAGAATATATCTCAGTCCAATGATTTCTAACACTTCCAGACCTGTACACAAAACATAATTGATTACATTAATCTATTTCACATTGAAATTCCTTGTTCCACTCTCATTCTTAAGCCTGGGCTTCTCCAAAGGTGATTCAGGACACAAATACATAGATGTCTATGGAGATGAGGCAGCTAGCTCTGTTGAGGTTTGTACAGCAGTTGTGTTGGAACCTGTAACAGAAACCATCTTGGCAAAACCTACTGACTCAAAGAGAAGTAGGTCTGAAATGGCTTGCCATACAATTTGAAAACAAATTCAGTAACTCTTCCATCTGCTTTTGTTCCTTTTATAACATAACATAACATAAAGTATTTTCTTCTAGTTTAATTAATTTTATTTGACTGTGAGCTGCAAGCAGATTATTTACTTTCCTAGAGCACAGCTCTCCCCTTGCAGCCACACAGAAAGTCCTGACTGATCTATTCTCCCAAAACGTGTGGGAGAATGCTTCCATGAATTACTGTTTGTTTCAGAAGAGAAAGCTTCTGAAGTAATTCAGAAGGGAAAGGCAGTACTTGTAGCTCATTTGCTGGACTAACATTCTGGCCAGTCAATCCCTGGCTGCTTTACAGATTTCTTGTGAAAACTTGGGCAGCTTGGTTACATGCACAAACTTACATTCATGCTGCCATTCCCCAAAAATAAAATGGAATCACTGGCACTCCCTGTCTTTTTTCTGCTTAGTCTTACATTCCCAGGGACCCCCACACTCAGACCTCAAACAGACCCTTGCATGCAGCAACTCTGTAGTAAATGACAGGCTGTTTCTACTTTGTAGATATAGGCCATACACGTTTAGGCCATTAAATAGGCTACAAAGTATGAGAAGTCAATGGTTTTAAAAGCCCTCTCTAGCACCGTGGTGTTTATGAAAGAATGACTTATTTGCTTTCCTTGCTAGGCAAACTGACGTTATCAGGTGCCTAGGCATAAAGATCAATAAAACAACAGCACATACAGAAAGATCACAGGGACTTAGGCAGAGAATTAAAAAGTTTCTGAAATTCAACTACTGTATAACAGTAGGTTTTCTCTAACTTGTTAGATATTTTTCTGTGTAAATATATATGAAAAAGTGAGAAAATGACCTGTATTACAATTCTCAGTTCTACTACGGACTTCCCAAGTGACTTTATGCCAGTCGCTCCTGCCCCTGTATGTCAGGTACAGGTCAGCATGCAGAAGCCCACGTGTGCTACTGCTCTGGAGAATTGGTGATTCATTCACAGACTGCACTGGTTATCACAGAATTAAAAAATTGCCAGGCACTGAGAGAGGGCAACAAAGCACAAGGAACTGCTCAAACCAAGGGTCTGGACCCTCTGTGGTCTCCAATCTGTATGTGCTATGCAATGACAAGTTTACATAGTCATACACAGCACCAATGAAAGTTTCTGGCACTGCCAGCACTTTTATCATCATTAAAAAACAATCCATGCTGATGTGAGGTATGTACTTTAAAGACAGCTTTTCCAAAAAGGGATTTGAGGCAGTTCAATGCCCATAATTCTCCAGGATTTTTCTCAGCGTCCCAGTCTAACTCTCTAAACATGATGAACTCAAAGAGATTTTCTTGAATCTCTGCGAGATGCATTTACAGCTCCCAGATTATTTTTTTTTAATCCTTTCCCCCCTGTAGTTGACATCCACAGTTTCATTCTGAGTTTTACACCCCACTTAAATCAAACTCCTGCAATTTCTGATCGAGTCACTTCACAGATTAGCTGCAGTTCTTTACTTGGAAAAGACTGACCTATTTTGGATGAGGCATCAAATTTCTACTGCTGGCACCAGAGGCACTGATGCAATCCAAAAAAGAAAGTAGCAATGAGTTTTCTTTGTAACAGCCACAAGCCATCATTTCCAGTACCTTCTTAGGACAGTCAGAATTACCTCTCCTACCTCCCCCTCCCCTTTTTTTTCTTAATCTACCCCTCAGGCAAAGAGCAGTTTGTTAAAACAGCCTCAACACTGGAAATTCCAGAAAATCATAAACCACTTATGGTGGAAAAACATGAAGACTTTTAAAGTAAAAATATACAGATAGCCTTAATACTGTGCACTTCCATACACTCTGACTATAATGAAACACCCCTTCATGGAAAGGGTACAGCCAGTGAGACTAATAATTGGCTGCAATCAACCTGCAGATGCCCACTTCTGAAAAGCTATGGGGGTCTGGGGAGCATACAGTGCTCTCAGAGTGTCTGCCTCCACATTATCAGGTTACAACCCTGCTGAGCAGAGGTATTTCAGCATGGCAGTGGGTCTCCTTGTCCTCTAGGATAGATTCTACTCCACAGTGAAAGTGGTCATTTCACTCTCAATCTTAAGACTGATATTCTTAATATGAACCCATATGGTGCTTACCAGCTGGGAAGTGCCAAAGTATTCCAATTCCACTGGGAAGTGTCAAAACCAGACAGAAACGCTAGCAAGAAAACATTCCTGTTTCAAAATCCCATATAAAGAGTACCAGTGAAGTGGTCAGCGCTTAATCACTTCCACACCACACTCCTCCAAGCCCATGTATGTCATGTCCCACTGCAAATAATGCCCAAATGCCACCAATGCCCATCATGTCAAACCTCTCATGAACACCAGTAGGGGTAGCCTAGGTTATAGAAAAACCTGGTTTCCCCACCCTGCCACTGAAGCTCACCTCTATATATCCTCACTTGTAAAGTATTTTTATTTGCTGATTTTTATATATATATATGTTTCAGAGGCTGCTGGGGTTTGTCCTGATAGTTTCATCTGTTGCCCTGAGGCATGACCATACACCACCACCACCAGTTTTAATGGCAGATTAAACAAAGAATTACAACAATAAAATGTTTGCTAAATCTATATACTATGTTGCCAGATGCTGTCAAAGACTGACAAACCAGAGTTGCCCAATGCTACTGAAGATACTGATGCATTTCATTGCTTTTGGGATCTTATCTTTCACACTTCAGAATCACTTCTGCTGGCAGCATAAACTAACCTGCTGCCCTTCTTGGCTGCATCAGGCTAGGAGGTTTCTTGCCTTGGTTTCCCATGACAAGTGGGAGGCTCCAAGCACACTCCTGAGCTCCTATCTGAATATAGCCAATGCTTGAAAGCCATACTCGTTTTTAACTTCACAGTTACCAAGCCCAGAGAAAGCACAGGGTCTTTCAGTGATTTTCTGCCCTACAGGTTATTGTTGGTCATCCACACAGCATGGCTTTTACAGTAGTTTTGTTGCTTTTGTTGTTTCCCTTAGAACCTTTCAGTAACTCATGTTAATCAGTGTACCCATGCTAACAGGGGCCTCAGAGTAGATGTGTTGTCCCAAAGTGTCATCAGTAAATGACCACAAACAGATTCCTTGCTTGGCCTGTTTGGCCATCAAATGATATATTCCTGTAAGATTTCAGAGGAACTGTGAAAACTTCTGAATAAAGAGAAAAGAATAAAGGAAGCATGGAAAAGGTCAGTGCTGTGCAGAAAAAACACTGGGCAAGCAATGCACGGTCATCCTCCCTCACCAGTAATTAGGAGAAGCCATAGGGAAGCGATGCAGCCAGGGAACCCTATGTATCCTGCTGTGGAGATTTGTACCAGTGGATCCACCAAGCTGTCAGCAAAGAAAGGCTACGCTACAGACAGACCTATCTTGTTGGCTCACACCTTTGAGATTTCCTGCTTTCAGTCATCAGCTACCTGGTTCAACTCCTCACATCATTCAAAACAGCCACTGTCACTCAGCTGAGCACCAGGCTTCCTCCTTGCACACTCCCCACTGAAGATGCCCAGTGAGCCCCATGTTCTCTGCAAAGTACCGGGGCCCACATGCCAAATACCTCTGTGGATGGTGACCCACAGCTTATGAGCAGCGAGTGTGCCTTTCAGAGGCAAGCTGGATGATGAGGCTCCAGCCCTCAGAGGTTACATAATTCTCATGGCAAAGGAAAATGCAAAGCAATAAACAGCTGCTGTGGGTAGCTGGAGAGCCGCCGAAAGTATTTCAGGGCCTGTTTCTGCTGGGGTGAGCCTGGAACAGGTCCAGAGAAATAGCAGAATTTCCCCAAGTTCATACCGGCACAACTGGGATCAGACTTAAGCCCAAGCAAAGTGAAAAACCCACAGAAGCCATTTGTTGTGAGGGTGCTCCCCACTCCACGAGCTCTGTTCCCATTACACACAAGACAAAGAGGAGAGTCAGCAAACCACAACACAGGAAAGAATGTCCTCCTGGCCTCACTGGGACTTGCTCGGAGGAGCAGCTGCTGCTGCAGCTCCTGCTGCTGCCGTTTTCCTGAATTTCTTATTGCTGCTGCTTGAAGGGAGGGGAAAAGAGGAGGTCCGTGAGTATTTCTGGGGGTGGAAGGAAGTGATGTGATTGCAAGGCTTCATTCTGCTCCTGCTTACTTTGGAGCGACTCCTTCTAGCTTAGCACTTTTACTCTGTGTCAGTATTAAAAAAAAGCATGTTAAAGTCATGCCTACCCCAATCTGAGGTACTTCACTGCTGCTTGTGAAGGCAACAAAGCGTGAGATGGGCTGGAAAACTCCACTTACAGGCTCCCAGAGGCAGTGGAAGCTGGAGCCCTGCGAAATTAAACAGCAAAATGCTGGCAAATGGGGTGCTACTCTCAGCCCAGTTACTTCAGCAGGCAAAAGATAGGAAGGTCAGTTGTAAGGTGTCTGTCCTAGGGCACCTGTGATTCACAGTTACAGCTTAACTCACCATCAGGAGCCTATGTAGTGCAACATACATCAGTCCTGCACCTTAGCAGTGAAAGTTAAAACCCCAGTGTTACCTGAACAGTGAATATATTTTATTATTTCATGTATACAGAGGAGAGGCAGCAGGACACACAGCCTTCCCTCCCTGATGAAAGTGAGAAACTCCATGAAGATACAGGGCTGCTCCTCGTCCTATTCATCGCACATGAACATTTGCCTCTGTTACAGATTAGCTGAAGGCAGCAATTCCGGGAATGCCAGAGCACGAAACAGACTCATTATTAATGATGCCACATTCAGTTTGAGTATGGTGTCAGGAGAGAACAATACTCATTAAGTTTGCAGGTCCCTATAAGTCTCTATCTCCTAAAGCTAATGGTGATCCTGTATAAAGCCCATTGCTCAGAAATGTGGCGCTTTGTTGTTGTTGTTATTTGGAGTACTCTTTATGGTCACAACCATGCTGTAGACAACAGAATTCTTGCACATGGCCAGTAACAGCTCTGCAATAAAAGCAAACCCTGAGGCACCTACTTTGTTGTGGTTTCAGACATGCACACGAGCTTGTTCATCCACCCCTCTACTCCCTTCTGAACCAGCACAGCATTCAAAGTGACAACAGTCCTCCTCTCCCAAACAATGCTTCTTGCAAGCATATAAGGGACTGGGTGATTCATCTAGGCAAGGACAGACTAGTTTATATTATGTGCTCCAGAGGCAATTAGAAACACTGGTGGAGACAGCTATTCTGAGACAGTCCTTCCTTCAGAGTACTTGTAACACTAATTGACAAGACAAAGGCTGGAATGGGGAGGGGAAGATGCAAAGGAGTAACTGGTAAATGGATTTTAGTCCTAGGCCAGCACCCTGAGCACAGGACTCAAAGTATTTGAATACAAAGGGTCTCACAAACAAAACCATTAATTTTATACATGGCTTTTCTCTAGTAAAATTATCAACAAAATCTGCAGAAACATTACAGACTTCTCTAAGTCACACCTCAAACACTGCTCTTTGCTCCTATGTAATCCATCTAATCCAAAAGTCATGTCCACCCGCTGCTATAGCTCTTACTACATCCCCAGCCAACAAAAGAGCACAAAGTGAAATTCAGAAGCCATGATTAGGCTGCATGTATCCACTTCAGATCTCCCTTTAAGGCTCCAGAGCTGCTCTGAGGAGCATTGAGGCTGGAAGACCCATTCTCAGCATCCCTGTTCTCTTCAGCACAAAGTGAGCAATGCTCAATCCCAGTCACTCTGCAACACTCTTAACAAAAGTGCAAATGATAGCCAGGAGCAGGGAAATACAACTCGTGAGCCCTGAAAAACTCCTAGGAGTCAATTCTGAGTCGCATTTGAAATGAAAAGGTTCTGTCCTACAATGCCTTATACAAACTCACACCAGCGTTTGGCCTGCAAGATCAGACAAAAGTAATGAAATTCTCAGTCACTGAGTGCACACAAACAAAAATCCTGGGTCACTGGGAATCTTACGGTTTACTTCCTTGGCTCAAGACCCAAATAAATCAGATTTAGTTACATGCATAAATAGACGGCAAATGACAAGCTGCCATGGCTTTTTCTTCCTGTTAACTGTACATGGTTTATGTCAAATAACCACTACCCATTAACTTTGCCTTGTGTTTTATAAAGAATTTTTTTCTTAGGGCAGAAGGGAAGAGAATTGGTTTTCCTGAATATTTTTTCCTGCCAAAAGACAAAGCTGGCAGAATAATACCAGACAAAATACAAATAAAACCTGGTTCCAATAACATAGGTATGTCTGAAGCCAAATAAAAATTTGCTTTGGAACATTCCAAGCAATTATACCTGTTGTAAGAAAATCACAGTGCTGTCTGAGATACAACCACAACAAAGAAAGATGCAAAGGCAAAATATCAGCAGATTATGTTTTGAAAACAATAAAGAATATTGCTTAGGGGCAGCTGAGGAATATGAGAGGTGTCATGTAGATGATGTGGTCACATATAAAGGGGGGGAAGAAAGTCAGACAGCAAAAGTGGAAGACCATTTTTAAATATACATGCATAGGAATCAATGCCATCTAAGGAACAAAACTGATACTTCTGTTCAGAAAGCAACTCCTCTCAATCTCAATAGACGGCTGACTTGCATCAAGTCCTATATTTTACAATGAACTGAAATCTGCCTGCAGTAGGTAGATATTCTTATGAAAAAGGAAAAAAAAGGAGTTCAGCAGTGGTTTTAGTCAGTCAACACAGATTTTCAAATGCAATTAAGTTAGGTGACAGCATATGTGTTCAGGCACCTATCTTTGCCAGCAGTCTGATTTCCAACCACAACAACGTTCTTAGCCACACTCTTCCCCACCTCACGTGCTGTGTAAAACCAGCACAAAGAATGGCATCAGACCAAGACAGCACAGAGAGAGAAGCTGCAGAAGTTCCCACAGGTCCTGCTCCATCCTAACATTCTTGGGCTGGGATTACATGAGTATGGGAAAGGAGGCAGAGTGAGAGCCTAAGTCAAAAAATACTTGCTCTCACTAGTACTTGTAATTCATGAGTGCTAAATTCATTCAAATCATTGGCAAGGAAATAGGGATAAGGAGGGACACAAAATGTGTTTACCAAACTCTCCTTCTTTGCTTTAAATATGGCATATTGTGAAAAAGAAAAAAAAAACAACCAAACCCAAGGTGAATCAACAACTCATTATAGTTGGTTTAAAACGATAAAAGCTGGCCCAGAATAGCAGCTCCTGAAATGCCTTTTGTTCCAGTAGCTTTTTTGGCTCACCTGCAGTGACTTAGGAAGCATCAACCTGTTTCCCTCCCTCTTCCACAAAACTGGCTTTTCAAAGGGAAGTTGGGTAGGCTGACAGAGACCCAAAACTCAAAACCAGGAAGCAGTTGAGACACAGTAGCTAATTTCCCATATAATTAGAGGTTGTACTCTTCCCCACCAGCTCCCAGTCAGTAACATTCACCTCTGGAGTGAAGCTTACCAAGTTTAAAGAGAGGAAGCTGGTAAATGGATTACAAGCGAGAAGCTAGCCATATTTTACTGATGTCTTTACCAAAGCTGCTGTTGACAGGGATTCTCTCAGGAGCACAGGAGACAAAGCAAAACTGCTGTGAAAGGCAATATTGTTGTGGGCCTAAGAGATGGGAATACCATGAAGAGTTACTATCCAGAAGTTCAGGGGGAAGATGATGAGTGGATAAATAATAGTAAGGCCAGCATCTCCCCCCAAAAAAACATTATAATCACTGCTCTAAAAGAAAATCAGCCAGGGCCTTACTAAAGACATTTGTGCTGCCATGGTGTCTGGTGTGGAAAAAGAAAACATTTTCCCAAGGCTGTGCAGATCATTTTTCCTCAAAATAAAAACAATTTCTTAGCAAACATCCCAGTAGGAAAATGAGAAAATAATTCCCTCTACCTTGCATTCTTCCCCCACCCCCAATTTTCCATCCTGTCCTAAAGTGAAAACAATAATCAAAGACATTTCTTCATATTGGGTAAATACAAAATACAGACAGCTCTGCAGCTCAGATCTGTCATGTCAAGCATTGCCAGCAGCAGATATTTATGGCAGTTGCAAGTCCTTACTTTAAAAGGGTTTCTATTTGTTGCACTAATAAACAATCATAATGATGCTACCAGGCACTGTTATAATTAGAAAACACTAGAGGTCACTCATCCTTTCTGCTGTGCAAGTGCATTTCAATATAATTACAAACAACAGCCAGATGTCAACAGCAAGGCAGGCATGAAACGAAGTTATTTACGTACTCAAGCACAAGGATGTCACTATAAGACCTGATAGTCAAGCACTCAAATCCCTAAAAGGACCTGTCCTCGAGCAGTTTGGGATGGGACTGAAACAATTTCTTCATGCACCTGGTAACCAAGGCAAATGAAACAACCAAAGCAAGTGAGAAATACAGAACTATTCATTATGCTGGGCTTCAGAGCTATGTTTGTTTAAAGGTAAGATCTTTGAGATCTTAGGTACCACATGTGACTTGTACCGCATGCCATAGGAGAGGTGGGTATGCTAGCTGCACTGTATACTGCCTTACCTCATGCAGAGGGAATGACTGCTAAAAAAAGAAAAATTT
This sequence comes from Pezoporus occidentalis, assembly GCF_034315485.1. Taxonomy (NCBI): domain Eukaryota; kingdom Metazoa; phylum Chordata; class Aves; order Psittaciformes; family Psittacidae; genus Pezoporus; species Pezoporus occidentalis. The sequence goes on from NW_026916347.1 coordinate 1,564,084, forward strand.
CTGCTGCTTCAGTATGGTACATTGAAGTCTTGCACTACATCTCCCAACAAGCTCAAGCCTCATAACTCAAACTATGACATGCAAACAGCACAAGATTGCAGATTACAGGCAACCACCTTTGTGGCCAGCTAATGTCCAGTTTAGCTTCAAGCATCCCCAGAGACCAGGCAGTCCTAATGCGGCTCTGGCACAGTCAGACAATCCTAAGGAGGATGGTGGCACATCTCCCTCCCATACATGCTGCTTCTCCCTTTCACCATGCCAGCTTCTTGCTCATCCAAGGCTTAGTTCCACTGCTCTGATCTTGCCTATCCTATGGAGTTAACATAAAGGGCTGCAATCAACTTCAAGCTGAGAAAAATTGTAAGAAATCAGTGAGTTTCTTTCACTAACTGGCAGCGTATATATTATATCAATAACTTCACCAGCAGATGATCTTTTCCATCTGATGGTTGTTGCCTGCAGGATTAAATCCCCAGAGACTTTGCCTGGCAGAATGAAAAAGAAAAATCATGTCCCAATAAAGTCATTGTAGTAACACAGAGTGCTTACATGCGTAAGGAGAAAGGCTTGCTGTCTTCTTCCAATTTGCCTCCTATTGATGTAAGATTACATCTTTCTATGGGGAAGCAAAGCAAAGCAAATTTAAAGTCATTTAGGTTCACACCCAGGCTGACTTCAGACAGGGCCTGTCATTCAGCTAAAGAGCACACCACAGGGTCACAGGATTAAAGCCTGGAGTTTTCACAGAGCCAGTGCTTCAATCCCATTGTTAGCTAATTAAGACTGAATGCATCTAACTCCTGACTGGCAAAGCACCAATGAAGGGAGGCAATACCCAAGCCATGTGGGGATACTCTGTGGTGTAGAGGGCTTGGTTTTTCTGGGGATTCTCCCACTAGAAATTAGAGCCAGTATTCTTCCCATATATGTGGCAGTACAGAACCAATTCTAAAGAAAAAAATAAAATATGTCCACTGCATTTTCAAATTTGACCAGCTGCTTCTGACTAGCTTCCTGCCTTCTCTCTACCAGGAATACCCTGACTCTTCTCAACACTAATGGAATACCTGGTTCCTTCCTGATGAAGGAACTGGATTCTGCTTCAAGATCCAGTGTCTATCCACTCAGTCAATCCTCCTGCCTCTATAAAGCTCCCAGTGCTATGCCAGATGTCACAGAATACAGCTGGGACTAAATACACTCTCGGCTATCATGGGATTTACAGCTTCTAAGGTCTGGCATTCTAATAGTACCCATATAGATAGTAATGCGATCTCACTGAGGCCAAAAGCAGCTTTGCCACCATGTTGCCACAGACTTGATAGGAGCAGGGATGGATTCTAAAACCACTCAGGTGCCTGAGGAACTTCTACTACCACTTTTTTTTTTAACAAAGAGGAACTGTTTGATATAACTTCAGATTCAGTTTGCAACTGAAGCCAAAGAGAATTTTCACACTGGAACTGAAGTGCATGACTTTTCCTTCAACCACATTCAGGTCGAGTCTCCAATGGACCACTGTACAGAGTGGACAGACACCCAAGCCAATATACAAGACCTATAGCCTACTAAAAGAAAACACACCATTTCACATCCAAAGTACTGAAAATGCACTTGCTTATACAATCAATTTCCTATTACTTGACATATCAGTTACTGAGCAAATTACTCTCTTCTCTGCCTTGATTTCCCCAAATACAAAATGAGTGATAACAGCCATCACTCAAGTAAAGTGCTTTCTGATCACAGTGTGGCGATTGCCAGAGGTACACAATGCCAATATAAACAAGGAAACTGCACTATAGAATCATGTCACAGAGAGAATCACATCGCAATCACCAACATTTATTGTTGCAGCGAATTCAATATGGGAAGTGAGCATAACAACAGTACGAGTCACTTCGGAAAAGCCTGGCAAGAATTCAGTTAAGAACTAACACTAACCCCCCACAGAGCTCTTTCTAGACATGAAGGTTACTTCAGGAACATGGTCTTAGTGAAAGAAAACAAAACAATGACCTCATGGTGTGTTAGTGCCTTTTAGAAGGCAGAACGCCTTTGGTCTTCAGATGCCTTTGCTCTAAGAACAGAACCACTACTTAATGATACTTTTTTCCCTTCTTTCTGAATATGGGAATATACTGACTCCACAGTGATGGTGCTTTTTTTGCCTTGTGCGAGCTGTGCAAAGGGCCCAATGGACTGAACAGTTCTCCCAACCAGGAAACAGCACAAAGCAGACTTCACACCTGGCTTGTGGGCAGGAATCGCAAAGAAAAGGCTTCAGTCTTTCGTAATACCACATCTTATACATAACCCAGGATGTATTAGATAACTCAGTCATCACACTCCTTGAGTTTTACCCTTGGCTGTCAAGGCAGAGCAATGCACCAGGAATAACAGAAAGGTGTAACTTCCAAAGAACACCTGTGGGCGAACCAGTTCACCTCTCACTTTGCTACAACTTGCTATAACATGCCTATGAACGTGAGCCTAACCATACCCTCTGGCCATGCCTAAATTGGGCTAACACAGTACTAAAGTATTTGCCAACCTATTTTAATAGATGTAACCCAAACACAGGTTTAGACAATTCCAAAGAAGCTGCGCAGAAACAAGCTTTATAAAATCTTATCGTGAGTCTGTAAAAAAGCAACCACCACATAGAGGCAGTCCAGCCTTAACTTTAAGTAGGTCTGCACAGACCTGCACTGCCCAACAGGCAACAACTCGGCATTTAGCTTGAGTCTTGGCAACAAACTCCAGGAGTGCTGGGGCCACTAACCAACATCCCCTCAAACCTAACGCTCACAGCTCATGCACCACACCTACAACCTGAAGGTGTCCCGGTTTCCTGCGTCTATATGTGCAACTACCCTAGGACAAAGCACAGTGCTCTCCTAAACGCTCTGCTTGAAAAACGTGCAAATTTTGGGGAGCAAAAATAAGAACCCTGCCCTACACATCACGTTTGGCACCAGGAGAGGTGGGGGAAGGCACTCGGGGAGACGGAGGAAAGACCATCCTCGCTGTTGCAAGGAGGCACTGAAGGGTAAATAAACGTTTTTAAATGCGACTGTCACTTACTTATCCAGGATGAAGTAGAGATCAAAAGCACCGTGACAGGAGCGCTGCTCTTCTTGCTCTTCCTCCTCCTCCGGCCGGGCGCAGGAGGTTAGGATCCCCATTACCAGCAAGAAGCAGCACAAAAATGCGGCTTTCTCCACGCTGTTCCTGCAACTCGCCATTTTTTCCCTTACTTAATTCTTCCTCCTCCCCCAGTCTCTCTCTCTGCAAACCTCACTGGCTCTTTGTAAGCACCGAGGACAGAGAGGAAGAAAATAAAAGAAACAAAGCAAACAAAGAAACCTCTAACTTCAGGATCTCAGCTCAGCCCTGCGGGCTCACGGCAGCCGTGCCCTCCGGGTAGCGGACTGCTGGCTCAGGGCTGGAGATCGAGCCAGCCAGACGATCCCCAGAGCCCCGTCCCCATACCTCCGCCACCTCGGCGGCTCAGACCCGTCCTGCACAGAGAGAAGCGGCTTCTCTCGCAAGGGCCAGAGGCAGGAAGGGGCAGAGGGAGGGGAGTGGAGGGGAGGGAGACAGGATCTTATGGGGGCAAGCTGAACAGGGACTTTCCTGTTCCGGGATACCGAGGGGGGAAAGGCTGCTGCGACTGCAAACGCAAAGTTAGGGAGCGCTGCGCCCCAGCCCCGTCACCGCCCGCGGGCGCCTGGCGGGCGTCCTCCCTCTTTTCCCCTTCGGTTGCTGGCGGGACGCTTGGCAGCCGCAGCGGGAGCAGGAGAGCAGCACCTCCCCGCCCGGGCGCGTTGCTGGGCAGCGGCCCCCGGGGCACGGGGGCAGCCAGAGGCGGGAAGGGGGGGCTGGCCTCGCGGCTCTTTCTGCCTCTCGCCCGTGGACTCGGGGAGCAGCGGGGGTCCCGGGGATGGGAGGCGTCAGCCAGCGAGGAGGAAAGAAGTTTCTGTAGCTGGGCGTCATTGCAAAAAGCTGTGACAGATCGGGCGTGGGGGCCGACGCGAGGGGGATCTTGCGAAAAATTTAGTTGCAGGAGATGAGTGTAATTAAAAAGGTTATTGGCTGGGGGCGGGGGAAAGGGCAGGTTTTCACGACCCTCTCACGCCACAGAAAATTGTTCTTCGCGGCAAGAAAACCCTTAACGCTGTAGTCTGCACTACTCTGTAGGCAGTGAGTGATGATGAAAAGGAATCTCTTAATGGAGGCTTTGCACAGTAGCATTATCATTCCCCGCCTGATACACGCAGGATACAATGCACTGCCTTGAAGAGCTGACCCAGCTCATCTGGATGCTGTCTCCAAAGTTTGAATAATTAGTGGCTTCCAGCCGCTTCCCTCTCCCCCACAGCCTCTGCAGGCCCTAATTAATGAAAAGAGCCACGGGGAGGGATGCGACCAGAGTCACTTCGCATGACAGAGTTGGGACTAGACGTTTCTCTTTCTTGGGGGGAGGAGGCTTTTGAACACGAGTCAAGGTCTAGGGAATCCATTCTCCGTGGGGCGCTGGCACGCTGCCCCACCAGGCAGTAGCCGTCCCCCAACACCCATCGGCTTCGCTGGGGGCCTCTTCTCCCGGGAAGCCGAGCGCTAACGCTCTGGCCAGGAGCCGTTTCTACCTGCCAACAACAAAAAGTGACACCTCCACCTCCAGGCACAGTGGTACTGGGGGGAGCACGGCCCACCCGGGCGGGGCTCAATCCACTGCCCTGCGGGATGGAACTGGACGGGCGGCTGCGGGGGAGGGTGTGTGCTGGGTATCCCCTCGCAGCACACGGCAGCTGTGTCCTGGCCCCCACCTGTCCGGCGGTAGGGCTGCGGTACCGCTGGGAGGCTGTGGGATGCTCTTTCTCTCGACGTCCGACAAGGACACGCGTGGACACGGGGCGCCTGCCTCCGCCCCGCAGCACTCTTCCCCGTCGGAGCCGGTGCCCCCTCCAGCAGCACTCGGCATGTTTTGTGCAGTGTAGTTTGCAATCCTCAAGTCTGAAATAAAGTTTGGCACTGCGGGGAAGGCATCTCGGTTTCATTCCCTTGTTTCTGTGCTGGACCGAGTTCAGACACATCCAACCGCGGCGGCGGTTGGGGACTTATCAAGAAAAGATTGGAGGGCCCACCGGTTTTCAGCCTTTCTCCCGGTTTTAACTATGCACAGCTAGAAGCTGAATGTACTGCTTGAGCTGACCACTTTAAAGGTTTTTGTGCACTGGCCAGCTGAGACCCAGCGATTACTTAGATCATGGAGAAGTACAGAAAACCCACATCCTCACTGGTGACATTCACGAAAAATGAGCAAGCGGCTGCTGGGCGGCAGGAATTCTCCGTCCGCCCGGCTTCGGCCTCGACGGTGCCCGCTAACGTTGGGAGCCCACAGGGGCTCCCGGAGTCGCCGCAGGGGCCCGGCCGCCCTCGCTACCGCCGCCCGGAGCAGCCGCGTTCCCCTCCTGCGGCCGTTCAGAGCGAAGTAAAAGTCCTAATAGCTTCAGATTCCCTAGGTGCTCCGTGAAGATCAGGTTGTTTCATAAAATAACGCGGCAGACCTCAAGGGACTGTCCAAAGCAGAGTACGACACCACAAAGAAAAATTTGGCTGAACTATTTTCTGATAACGTGTGTTGCCCTTCTTCGATCACGGATAAATCATCTTACTCTGCTAAGGGAGCAGGCTGCCCGGTCTGCCTTCTCCAAAGGATGTGTGTCCCCGGCGAAGGGGGCATGCTTTAATTCTCGTTGGGATAAGCGAAAGACTAACGAGGGGTGAATGGCACAAATTACTCCCGGTGAGATTCCCGTTAGAAGAGGAAAATTTTTCCCAATGAGAACAATCGGCCATTGGAATAATCTCCTCAGGGAGGTGGTGGACTCCCCAGCGTTGGAGCTTTCAATAATCAGCTGGACAGGACGCTGGGACATCTTGTCTAGACTGTGTTTTTGCCAAGAAAGGTTGGACCAGCTGATCCTTTAGGTCCCTTCTGACCTGGTATTTTATGATTCCATGATTCAATGAAAAGCGATGATACCGCCGGTAGAAGTAACTGCCACGGCTAGTGCTGAGCAGGAATCCCACGGAGGGTGTGGGATTCCTTGCCTCTATGCTAGTGACCCTTCCCTGCTGGCCTGGCCCCGAGGGCAGAGCCGAGCAGGGCCGGGCTGGGTGGGGAGTGCGGGTCTCCCTGCAGAGCCACCTCCGGCGCCGCAGCCTCCGATGTTCAACAAAACAGTTTTTCCCATCTGCCTGAGCCCGTCCGGTAGCTGTCACAAGCACCGCGCAAGGGGGACAGGTCCAGAACCGGAGTGGGAGGGGAGGGTGGGGTGGGGTGGTGGTGGTGGTGGTGCTAGTGCTCTTGCCCAGGGGAGGGGTGGCGGAGAGCCGGGCCGGGCCCCCAGCCCTGGGGCTGCCCGTGAATGGGGCGCCCGAGCTCTTTGTGCAGGTATTGCTCGAAGGAAGATCAAACCAACCCTGAGCTGAGCGCAAGATGCGGATCTCACCCTCAAACAGGTTACTTCTGCGCACTGACTTACAGTGATTCGAGCTCCGTGGGGTGACACGGGCGCGTGACAACGTCCAGTTACCCCTTCCCACGCCTTGTCTGCATAAAGGCTGAAGAAATTTGAGTCCGAGCGATACCAAGTGCAGTGAAAATTGTCCATTTCGGTTTCTTTCCAGATGTCTGCGCCCCAAAGCAGAAAGTGTTTCCAAAGAGGCGTTAGGAGGTTCCCCTGGCATCCCGGGAAAAATGCCAACCTTCCCACAGCAGTGAGTTGCCCCCAGCTCCCACCCCCTGGTGCTTTGTAACTGTTCTTTTGCCTGAGCTGAAGAAAATAGAAACTCTTTACTTCATCCTCTTTAATTTCTGTAGCACAGAACACATAGAGAGTGATCCACCCTCTTTATTGGTATGAGATTACCCTTTAATTGCAGCTAAAATCCGGCCTTTCAAAAGCATTAAAGACTTGACGTTTCTTTTCCCAGTACAAACCGATATTCAGATTACATGGACACTAATCAAATAACCCGAGTTATTTCATTTGTCAACATGTTCATAAAAATTTTCTACCAGGCGTTAAAGGCATTTATATGGTACGACATCTTTCAAAAGCAATGTTGCTAGTCCGCATTTAGGGAATATTTGATTATGACAAGACGTTTGATGGTTTTATTTTACGTATCAGCTGTGCAACAGATCGTCTCATACCTCAAACAAATCCCTAATTTTGCTAGCCCTTTCTCTGAAACAGTAATTTTCATTTTAAGCCACTGTTGTCCACACCTGCAGCTCCGAGAACAGCCTTGTATTCAAAAGTGCTGTCAGATGCTCTAAAGGACAATTGGCAAGAAGACTTTGGAGGTGGTTTCGGTTTGTTTGGTTTTGTTTTGTCCCAACTTTGAAAGAAACTCTTCTTTTTACAGCGCCGTTACGCGGGGGAATCCCTCCCGCTCACTTGAGTCCTCCTCCCCGCGTTCGCACACCTCCCGGGATGGATGCTGCGGGGCCCAGTGGAGGGGGACGGTCCTGGTCGGGGGGCGGGGGTGGGGGGGTCAGGGGCAGGCGCTGCGGAAGGCGTTTCCCGGGGTCCGCTCTGGGCAGGGAACCGGCGCGGGGCAGAAGAGGGAGGGTGCTGGGGCGCTGCGGCGGCGGGGCCTGCCTGCCCCGGCGGTGGGGTGAGCGCGCCTCGCGGTCTCGGACGTAGCGGGATCCTGGCAGCGGCTGCGCGCCGGGAACGGGTCACGGCGGGGACCCCGGTGCCGCGGAGCCACTGCGTGCACAGAGCCTGCAGAGGGACCCCAGGTGAGAGGGGCCCGTCGGGGTATCCAGGGCAGCGCCCCGCAGTCCCTTCCGCCCAGCTTGCGCGGCCGCGGAGCGCTCCGGTATGCTGTCCGCCCGGAGCGGGCGGTGCGCACCCAGGGGGCGGCCCGAGGGGACCCCGAGCAGCCAGGGGCTGACGTCGCACAAGGACCTGCCGTGCCCGGGGCTGGGCTGTTCCGGCGGGGAAATTGGGGTTTTCCGGGGAGCCGGCGAAGGCACGGGGGTGCCCCGCGGGGACTAGTGCTTAACCCCGACCCTTCAGCGCCCGCTTCAGTGCAGCAGCGAGAAGCCCGAGGAGGGTTCCCCTGGCGGCCGGTACCGTCCCGGGGCTGCTGGGGGCGATGAGGAGGAGGCGGCTCAGGGCGGGGCGAGGCGGCCCCCGGCAGCCCCGAAGGCAGCGGCCCTTTCCCACCCTCCCAGATCCTCTTCTCTCGGCGAGACGTTTCGAGCATGAGTTGTTTTTACTGGGTACAGCTGTCCCCATCCTTCCGGCTTCGACAGGTGATCAGAGCATCGTGGCGGTTTTAGGTACTTACTCAGGGTCTAATCGCTTTTAAGAAATTAATGAACTTTCTTTGGAATAGCTCACGTTGTTATTCTCTATTTATATCCAATATAATATGTTAGTAGAAATTTCCTACTGGTTAAGTAAGTTAGTGAGCTGCTATTGTCACTTTAAAACATCACATTGATCTTTACATTTGCGAATTCTTCCGTGAAAAGGTTTCTGTAGGAATTCAGTCCACTAGAAATGTTTGAATAGGTTTAGATTTTTAATGTAGTTGCTCTTAAATAAAAAGCAGTTGCATTCATACTTGAAATTCAGAATTTAATAATAAATTATTGCTCAGAAGTTATCCCTTATTTTTGCTTTTAAAAATGCAGAATTTAGTGCTTGACAGCTCTATTTACCATTTATTAAATATACTTGGTACTAGAGAGATGGATTTATGTAGGGAATAGGTAGACTGTGAGAGAAATTTAAGATTTACTCATTTTAATGTGTAAAACTACACCAAAGCATAAGCTGCTTTTTGAGAAATCAAATTGATTTGGTATTTAAGCGCCTTTCAGTATTGCAAAGCAAAGTAGAGCTGCCTTACAGAACTCTATAGAGATACTGTCTTACAAAAACCAAAAAGCTTTATCGCCATAGAAATATTGATGGAAAGTCAAAGTATTACTTTAGCTTCTATTGTCTGAACATAATATAGCCCAGTGAGAAAGTATAAAAATAATTTTTGCATAAAGACTTGTAGATTCTAGGAAGATTTTGCAAAGGAAATTACTTGGCTAAATCCTAGTATGTGATATGTGAGTATTTCTAGGTCTGTCATGCTGTGAATCAGCTAGTACAATTTTTCTACAGCACAATCATATGTTACTTGGAAATGGTATCTGTAGGCATCAGGTCAAAGAACAAAGTACTTTGTTGGGAAACAAATTATTTTAGGTCAAAAAATTTCAGGTCAGTTTTAATTTACAAAACTTGCTTGCCATTAAAGGGTTTCTTTGCTTCGTTGTAGAGTAAAAGTTGTTTACGTTGTTCCCCACAATTTCACATTACATAGTGCTCTTCAGCTCAGTTACTTGCTGTTATTGAAGGTGACATTATGTAGTAAGTTTGGCATTAATATAAATAAGATTAATGTTACTCAGTACTGTTGAAGAACTCTCCAGTATTAACCATATGAAAATGACTGCTAATCGTTTAAAAATATTTCTATTCAAATACAGATGTTGAACATAAACAGTCACAAAAGATTATATAGCTGTATGCATAGCTAAATGTAGTTGTGAATGCATGTATGTGTGTATATATATACGTGTACATGTACATATGTATATGCTACACAAAATACATTAGTTTCTTGTCAGAAAGAAACATTTGAATAGATATAACATTATTTTTTTTTAATTAAGAGCTACCAAACGTAAATAGCAGGACTATTAAACAATGTTTAATGTCAGTGTATCTTGAACGTCAATCAGATAATGTAATTTCTTTTGATTTGTGAAAAGACAGGAATGTGAACTGTATGAAGAGAGAGGAAGAATGATTTGTGACTGTTGACACAAGATACACATTTTGGTTCAGTCTGGTTGTGTTTGGATCATGTTGGTTAGTTGGTTGGTTGGCTGGTTCTTTCGGTTTTGTCTGCATGAATGCCTGGGTGAAGGAACAAATGCATAAGTCTGTGTGAAAACAAATGTGTTAGCATGAAGTGCTGTGGTCAGGACTCTTGTTTGTGTGAATCAAACAAGGATTTTGCTGAAAGTGGATACACACATCTATGTGACACATAAGTTTCTTATGTTGACAGACAAGTAGTTGCCTTCTCTGTTTCTCTGTCACGGAATAGCTTTGCTGCTTTAAAACGTGTTTGTTATATGCTTATTTTTTTTTTTTTTTTGAAAAGCAGAGGCATTTTTACATCTGCTTTCTCTCACTTCCTGGTTGTGCCCTGTAAAATTCAAAACTCCTATGACATTTTGGGGCATTGTGTCTGTTGCTGAAAGGTGAACAATGCCAGAGCTGCAGAAGCAGAACCCATATGAAGTCTCTGAGGTGACCAGTAGCACAATTCAGGTCTGGAATCTGAAATACTGTGTGCTCTGAACTGAAATACATCCATACAGTGCACTTTATGTACTATGCTGCTGAAATAATGTTAATTCATAACATTTACAGCCTGATAATCCTCAATACTGGCTAAAGAGTTAAAACATGCTCCCTTTATCCTACAAGGCCTCTAGTTTTTAGGTCTTAGGCCTTGAAACCACAAAAGCCAAGTGGTGGATAAAGGTAATGCTTCTATTAGACAGAACAGCTGTAGTCCAGTGAAGAATCAGCCCCTCAGTACAGTGCCCTGCACATAAAAATTAAGTCTTTGAAAGCCAGCAGACTACACAGCTGTAGTCAAGTCCTCTTTACCCACAGGTGGATTGTCTGACTATGAATGTCTTGTACAAGCCAGTACCATCCACCAGGGTCCATTAGATCAGACACTGCCAGGCAAAAGCACTAATTCTGCCTCTGGAGCCAACCCAATTGGAAAGGAGTATTGATATTTCATGTGTCATGGAGCCAAACTCCTAAACCCAGTCTGTCTGAACCACTGGGAGAGCAGAAAATAACTGTATTTTATCCTTTATAATTAGGGAAGCATGGTATTACTATTGCTTATTGTCCAGCTTGACACATCAAGAGCTCTCCCAGTGTCTGCACTGCATTTCTTACATTCAAGCACTGGGAGGTGTTGAACAGAAACCTCAGTGACTCTATCGCTCACGTTCCACCATATAGAAAACCTCCATTTAGGTCTGCTAAATCAAAGGCTTCCCATCGACCTATGCAGGTACTGTTGCACCACATATTACCCAGGTTTTCCTGCTGTATGGGATAGTCCATTCCTCTCTTCCCCAACGTGTTTCCTGTCATGGAAGATGGTGACAGTAGAAATAGGTGTTCACTGTGGAAATTTCCTAAGGACACAGGGAAGTTTGGGGCAGAGCTACTATTTGAAAGACAGTGGAGCTAGGGTACATGATTCTGTTGGGACTTGTTTACATCTCAGTTATTTTCTCATTGGATTAGACTTGATGCTCAATGTCAAGCATTTTGTTTCTTGGCTTCAGGTAAAAAGTGGGAATTACATCCTTGTGGTGGTCTTGAAGAAGCAAATCAATCTGCATCTGTTTTGGAAAGGCATCCCTGAATGTCTGTGGGGCAGTTACCATGTAGCAGGAGAGAGCCCACTGCAATCTTCCCTATTCTCAGAGAAAATGAGAAGAAACTTCGAAGCTTTTCTTTTGATCTGTGTTTACAAATGGCTCCTGTATTTCACAAGACTTGCTTAAGGCAAGTGTGGTGCTTGAGGTATTTACTCATTTCCAAGCAGGGATTTTAGGTCTGTCTTCTTCATTATTCCCACTGAAGTTTGAGAGATTGTTCATAATAAAAAGATTTGGCAGCTTCATGATTCACTAGGCTGGGTATCCAGCCAAGATATAATGATGGTTTATCAAGAGCTGTCAACTTAAATTGTATGTACTGGGGATTTCAGGTGATAGGAGACAGTCTGAAGACCATAGAGCCTTAAAATAGGAAGAACTGGAGAACTGTTCCCTGAAGATATCATGATAGTATAACAACAAAATTGTGAGTACCTCACAAGGTCTTTGATTCACAATAAAGCATCCAGAAGGAGCAAGTTTCTGGAATTTCAAAGTAGACACCATACTCTTCATGCCTTGCTGCCTCATGATCTTTTTCCAGGGATGCTAGGCAGTGAGTTTCCCTGTTTCTACATGCTATTTTTAGGGGCTTGTCAAGTCAGAATTGTGCAGCTGCTGTACAGGAAAGTATGGTGAAAGAAAGCTGGGGATGCCTGGAATGCCAAGGGAGAACTATTTTTATGAATTAGGCCAGGTCAGTCCCAATTTTATTCCACGTTTTTTAGATTCAGCTAATCTCGGCAGTCAGCAAATTCCTCTTGGTGCATAGTTGTATTTCCTTCTGCTTGTTCCCAGATGCCTAGCTCAGGCAAGCTTCAGGGATGGAGTCATTGCAGGAATACAGGGCAGATGTTCAGCAGTACCTCAAGGACTATAAGGAACAGAGAAGAGAGGTACTCACAGTATGCCCCAGGCATAGCCCTGGACATCAAAGCATTCCAGACTCTATAGGTTTTATTATCATTATCATTATCTCAGTTAATTTATCAGTGCTAATTTGGCTGTTCTTAACACATAGATGGGAAGGGGCTCAGTGGCAGGAAAGGGCCCTCCTTGGACCAGTGGCCCTCTTGCTTCTATGCAGAATCATTGCTGAAATCCAAATTTGCTCAGTGAAAAAGGTAGGATGAAACAGCGTACTCAAAGATCAGAACAGCTGATCATACCAAACAGGCTAGGAATGGCAGCACATAGCTATATCTGCCTATACTCTCCAAGGACACTTGTACAATTTTCTTCATGTATGCAAGATTTTCAGCAGTAAAGATATGAAGGACCCACTTCATGCCCAAAAGGAAACAGCTCCCAGACCTGCACCCAGGCTGAAGCACAGAAGCTTTTCTTGCAGTGGCAATGAGCTAAGAGCAATCACTTTCATCTTTGGACTTTTCATGCTTTAAAAGGACCTTCTCAGGTTGTAATACAATAGATTTAAGTTGCAGCTTCTTTCAGGTTTATTTTGTGGGTTATAGAATGACTTATTTTGTCTTTTAAAACAAGAATTCTCTATTCCTTTCTTTGTTTTTTGTGCCAGTTTCCTTCAGTTTTAGTTTTGATTCTTCCCCTTTACAGTTCACATCTTGAATAAAAGGAGAATTAGATCTTGCACAGAAGGAAAGCACATTTTTAAAACCCAGTAAGTGGATTTTCTCACTTTTCCATCTCTGATTCCCTTGGAATTCCCTTCATGTATTAAGAATCCTCAGTTCCTTATAACAACAGAGAATAATAAATGTTTCAGACAGAAGCATTCTGTCTGCATCAGCTCAATTCCTTTAATATCTGTAGTTTATTGTGCATGACACTGCATGTCTGATCATGGATTCCTCAGACCGACAGACCTCCTATTGAAACCAAAGGCAGTTTTGGCAGTAGCCACAGGAGTGCATTGGCATGAAGTCACAGGTTGTGTGTTCCAGGGAAAACGCCGTCACACTTTACAGTAGAGAGGATTAAGCTAAAAAGTGAAGGAAAGGATGGTTCCAGTATTTAATTTTTTCCTTTCAGCATTGTTGATATGGCAAATACTGAGCTATACTGTTTATATTAATCACTGCTCTGGAGAGAAAGTCTGGAGTAGATATAAAAATGGTTGGGGAAACTGTGGGATAATGTTTTCCAGGATCAAATACTTTCATTAGTTTTTATGAGTAATTTCTCTGCTGGGTTGTTTGTTTTTTTTTTTTTTTCCAATTAGGGCAATTGCTTTGAAAGTAATATCAGTATGTGCAAATTAATCCACAGTTAAAAAGGAATTTAAAGGTAAAATAGAAGAAGTTACTGAAATTTAAAAAAAAATCAGATTAATTTGAGAGAAACAATTTTTATTATCTCCTTCCATTTATGATTATGGAGAGTTGAACTAGTTAATTAAGTTCCGGGTGAAAGGGTTCCCCTCTTTCAAAGGTGATTCATTGGTTCCCTTCATGCTTTCAAAGCCTATCATAATATTAAATTAGGCTACCAGCGCTTTTATGACCACCAGGAAACTCCGAGTGATGCCACAGTTCAGCATTGTCTGTGTGCTCTGGTGAGGAGAATTAGGCCAAGTTCTATGAAAATAGGAGGCAGGGAAGTCCTTGCTCAAATTGGTCTTTCTACATCTGGGCATTGCCAGATATTTCTTAGAAGAGCTTGCAGTGACATCTGAAGGACATGCAGTAGAAAATCAGGGATCTGAAAGAGCTCAGAACTGTTCCTATGCCCTCCTCTTACTCCCCCTCTAGAAACACATTTTTTTTCAAGCTGCAAGGGAGCTACGTAAAAATTTTTCAGGGTGGCAGAAGTAACCTTAGTTAATTAATGGGATGATATGCAAATGGAAATGGGGAGAGAGGAGGGGAATGCTACCTGCAGGGTTCCAGCTTGAAAGAGCATTTAGGAAACCAAAAGGTGATTATCAATTTGTGTGCTGCTCCTGGAAGCAAGCAGGCTGGGAGCAGTTGCTGTGAGCATTATCTGTTTCATGTACTTTTTGATGGACCATCCACAATTGCATAATCTATAGGGAGTTGCCTGCCCATAGGTACTTGTTGTTTGACAGATCTGTCACACTTCTCAGAAATCAAGATGCAAAATCCATCACTCAGGGACATGGTATATGTGTATCAGACACTCTCTTGGGGATGAAGAGTCTATTAAACAACAAGTCCCTAAACTCATCCATATGAAGAATTTGCATCTGTGACAGATAGAATATGGAGAAAACCCATCGTCTAACAGGTGATCTGACTCTAATGTGCTACTAAAGCACTATAAATATTCATTTTTTTTCACCCTCTCAGAGACAAGTGTGTGGGTGAGCCTAGAGGGATAGGAACTGCTTATGCAGAACATGAGCAAGAACAGCAGGATTATGTTGCATTCGGGGGGATCATGTCTCTGGCAGGCAATGGCACTCCCAGCACTGGCAGTTTGAGGCAAGCATATCATTGCCTGCACGATACAGAGCTGAAGGTACAACCTTCACAAAGAAGCCTAAGACAGATGTCTTCAAACTTTGCTACATAGTAGGAGAAGAATGAAGAGTGAATTAGTCAGATGTGTGACAGCTAGTGAATCTGTAAGAAATGAGAGCAGAGAATCATTGCTCCTTAAAAGAGGCAGCCAAAAGGTAGAAATCAATAACATATGACAGGAGCAATCAGTTAGGTGAAGTCTTAGAGAATTCTCTGTTATAATAATTTTCTCTGTCCTTTGCTCTCTATGAAGAATGTGAACAATTCACCTACTTCAGCCTATCAAAGAAAAATGCCAGGCATTCTAGTATACCTTCTCAATTTCCCATTATGACTACGTTCATAGATTCTTAATAAGTATGACTTTCCATAGACTATGAAGACTGTTGGCAAAGATGTGACATTTGCACTGAGACCAGACTTACAATTAAACAAGAGCTGAAGTACTGGGTTCATGGGTTAGTGTAGAATTCTCATTCAGGTTCAAGTCTGACATTCATGAAGACTAAGAGAAGTTTTGCAAAAAATCCCATTCTTGGTTGTGGCTGAAGTTCTGGCTTTAGATTATAAGCAAGTGAAAAACATGGAGAGGTTAGTCTAGATCCAAATCAAACTCCCATCCAAATTGAGAGGCACTTCAGATTTATATTCTGGCCTACTTACATGTGATCTTACTTTGTCCTACCTCATTTCTGTAACCTGTTTTAAGTGCTGCAGGTGGTGCTGCTGTATTTCAGCAACACTGAGCTATCTGCAGTGCTCTCAAGCTATGAGGCTGCACAGGGCATTACGCAGTAAGCCTTCTGCACTGTGTGCTGCCATAGTGCAGTCACACACCCCTAGGAGAATCCAGCAGATGCCCTTCTGGCAGCAGTTGGACCTGACCTTGCACACAGCCGTTCCTGGCCTATATCTAGGTTTGCAATGAGTGGTGGCAGAACTGACCAGAGCTGATTAGGGGCCCTGGGCAATCTCATGCCCATACCCTGTTGAGATTTACTCCTGTAAAGTGTCAGTGAGTATTTTATTGGACTTACTAGGGGAAGAGCACGGAGTAGATTTAGGCTTGGGGCACTTCCCTGAGCTTAGCTGAAAAGGCACCTCCATGTGGATTTTCCAGACACTACCATCATCAAACTCATGGGACAAAGGTAAAATCTATGTTAGCAAACTTTCTTTAGAAGTGCCATGCAGCCTGATAAGTTTCTTTAGTAGCAACAACCAATAAAAAGTGATTTTGGAAAGTCTGCAATGTAGAAATAAACTGCCTAGCTTGTCTCTGTGTGTGTGTGCCCTTTTTTATGCTGCAGTTGCTGACTTGCCCAGTCCAGCCACAATATTGCAGTGATGCCTGTAAAACTTTAAGATAGTTTCCCTTCACCTCTTACTCCTGTTGTCCATGGTCCTTTTATCTCCCTTCAGCTCATCTGTTGTGTTTCCTTTGCTCCAGTCTGTTCAGAAAGTAAATAAATCCAATTTCTCCTCTCAAGTCATGTTTCAAGAGTCAGTCTTTAGTTTTGAGAAGGTCAGTATTTCAATTCTCCAAGATAAGGGCTGCAGCCCCCAGAGAACCCCTTACTATCCCTCCCCTGTGCTGGAGGCAGGACTTGTTCCAGTAGTGTCCCATGGATGGATCTGCGTTCTACAGTGGAGACCTCTGAGTGAGTGCTGGTCCAGGTCAGAAAGCCCACAGGATGCAGCACATCCCTTTGCAGAAGTAACAGCTCATTTTTGAAAGCAGTACAGTCATGCTTGCCGTTACCCCTCAGCTGATGAACTTGACTCTCTAACACTATCTGAAAGCTCGTCCATGCAAAGGGAAGAGCTTTCTCATGCTATTTGGAGACTGGAAGAAAAAGTTCACCCTTTTTCTTCTGAAGGTGCTGCAGAGTATCACCAACTCCACTCTGAGTACCGGATGCACATCTTCAGCCTATCTTCTCTGTTTCAAAGAGAATGTTGAAAATTGAAATTAAACTCCCTGCCTGGCATAATGCTGACCAGACCCTTTGGAGGGACCTTTGGGTAGAGGGAGGCAGAGAGAACGACCCACTTACGAGAGAAGGGTGACAGGGCGTTCAGAAGCTGCAGTGGTATAACACACTAACAATATCAGGGACTGGGTTTGTCCTGCTGTCGCTTTGTTTTGGGACACTGTTTTATACTGAGATGTCACACTAGATGGTGCATTCGGCGAGTTATTTGAAGAGATTGATCTTCCCAAGCTGAAAGCCTTCTGCACACGGCTGACGGTAACAAACCCATTTGCTGTGTACACACAGTACAGCCTTTTCATAACTTTTCACAAATTTGACCCTTCTGTGCAATTTGACCACAGCTGTGAATGTGACCACAGCTGCCAAGGCAAAACTTTGTGACTTTGGCATTTATGTTTTTTTTTTTTTCCCATCACAGATCTTTGACTAATTCACAAGTCACTTAGAAACAAGCAAACAATAGCATATTGAGTTTGAGGGATGCCTGTGTTTAGATAGAGGAAGGATCTGTTAGAAAAATACTGAAATTCATTATTAACTTTCATTTCCTACATCACATCAATCTAGATGAATTAAACAGAAGATGTGCACATAGCGATTTATTTGCTGGAGAATAAATGTGATTTATTTGCATATGGCCAGATGTATTTGCCATAGGGCAGAGCTTCCTATAAGCCGTCCAGTGAGAAGTGATGGCTTTCTTTCCCCTCTCCAGAATGGAGAACTAGCCTTCAGGCAGGCCTGTGGGACAGTGGGTATAGGCAGAGATCCCACACTCCCCTTGGGTGTGTGAAAGCCCTTCCGTGTTCGGGCTTTGGGACAGGAGGAAGTTCCAAATGAGGAGCAGGCAGCACAGCAAGGAGCACACACGTTGCTAGGAACTGCTGACACCTTCACAAGGAGCTTAGAAGCGCTCTTCGGGTTGGAGGTGTGTGATCTGGGTTTGCTCTGGGAGCCGAAACCTTTCTTTGGGACGCATATTATGTCAAGAATCACTAGGTGGTGCTGTTACACATAAATCTCACAGGTTTTCTTGGTATTCACACTTGCTATTTTCAGCCTTCCGAGAAACGGTTCATGTTAGGGTTGGGTTTATGGCACTTCATTGAAAAGCTGCTGAGATAGAGAAAAGTAGCAGGCAGCAGTAGCTAGCTGGAAGGGATTGTAGCTTCTTCAGATCCTCATATCTGTGCTTGGGCTGCGATTTCTGGAGGAAGAAACTGGCTGTACACCTGTAGCACCCACCCTCTTCTTGGAGAAGTGTGTATGCTCAAATCCAGCATCCTTCCTCATTGAAAACCCAGCTTTGAGGGCCCTGGATTTCTGTTTCCACAGAACTCTCTTAGTTCGCATGGAGAAATTCACATGAAGTTCACAGAAAGGGAAATTTTAATAAAGAAGAGTTGCCTTCTAGAGTCATAGGTGGATAAGTAGAATAAAGTCAGAAGAGATTAGGAATATCCTGAATGTGAATTCCTTAGAAAAGGAACTGGCTCATGTTAAAGTACATTTCTAACAGTTTTTCCTCATTTAGAGAAACTTCTAAGCATTTTTAGATTTCAATTTTTTTTTTTTCCTGATGGATTTAGAATTTTACTTTTGGTATTATCTAAAAAACATTTACCTTGATGATTTTAATTTATTAAAAATTGGTATATTTTAAATGGAAACACACCCATACATACGAATATGTTGTAATTATTTAGATTCTATATATTGTACAAATGTACACATAAATCCCATCATTCTGTTCTCACATCAATAGTAATTTAAGGAAATTATTAGGAAACCAGGCAATGAAACTCATAATGAAGAAAAAGGAGAAACTCAGTCTATTCTTCTCTTAATAACTAATTTCTTGCAAGCCATCTGACCTTTTCCTTAATCTTTTATGTCCCACTCTTTGCCTTGGTTGTCTGGTTCAGGCCTTCATCCTTCAGATGTTTACTACTTACTGCATGTGTAACCATGTATTTTAATGTTTTCAGGGTAGGGCCTTAGACCTTGCTTACCAGAAAGAAATTATAATGAATTAAATGTACTGATTTAGTTAAATCAGTGCAACTCTTAGGCACTTCACACCACTTCAGTTTAAGTCATGAGTCAGTGAGTAACAAATAAATTCTGTTGAGTGAGAAAGATTAGACTGGATCTTCAGCTCTTCTATCTCAGTATTTGTTAGGCTAAAGCCTCT
The DNA here is from genome assembly GCF_034315485.1 of Pezoporus occidentalis. Taxonomy (NCBI): domain Eukaryota; kingdom Metazoa; phylum Chordata; class Aves; order Psittaciformes; family Psittacidae; genus Pezoporus; species Pezoporus occidentalis. Next base: position 1,583,314 of record NW_026916347.1, read on the forward strand.
TCAGGGCTTGTTGCTCTTCTCTTTAATTTTCTCTGCCTAATGGACCTGATCCAGCTGTTGATGGCATAAACGAGGGTTTTTCCATGACCTCCAGCTGGGAGCTGGAGACAGCAATATCTTTATTAAAAACGTAGAGAAGTTATGAATGACAAATAGCTGAAACTTACCTCCTCACAGCATACAGAGTTTTCAAATTGGGGCTCATATTGCAGAAATCGCCTCAGCTCTGAATAATGTAATAGTCTACATTCAGGGCAGGAAAATTCAACCTTTAAAGTCATCAATTTCTACTAACTAAGAATATCACCATACAAAGAGTCATAATCTGATTTAATTTTCCTAAAACAGCAGATAAATAAGATCTCTCATATATTTTGATATGGCATAACAGTAATCTTTTTCTCAATTTCCACAGATTTTGTTCATTCACGTTGAATGGACTCAGGACTCAGATTAATCCTGGTTTTGTACCAGCATAATCAGAAACTATACTGATGTTGCACTTCCAAATCAAAGAGCACAGCTTTTTCAAAATGTGTTTAAAAAAAGTGCTTGCTCTTTGTTCTTGCTGTTGTTGTTCTCCTTCTCTATCTTTCTTCACACTTCCACAAACTACTACTGATAAATAGGAAGGATATGTGAGAATGTGCTGAATGAGCATATGCTGAGTTCCACTCACTGAAACTGTTGCTTACTGTTCCCAAAGCTTCTTATTCCTGGCTCTAGAGAATAGCAGTGAAGCAGGACTTGAACTCCTGAAAGAATTTGCCTATTCCAGAAAAGAGGAACTTCTTTACAAACCTAAGATTTTGGTTTAATGTGAAGTAACTTTTCTCTTTCTAAACTGGATGTTGACAAAGCTGCAGACTCTGTAACTAACATTGTCCTAGCACACTCTTGCAATTCACCTACAGCTCCTGGAAGTCCTTGTATTGGAAGTAGTGATACCCCCTTCTATTTCCATCTCTATTCCAATTACGATTTCTTACTTATTTTGCAGGTTTATGATGGAACTTACATCTTTGCCTAAATTCTTTTGGACAAGTGACAACAAACTTCTGCATCACCATTTTCCGGACATACTGGCTACTGTTCATACCACACAAGACATTGCCGAAGAAGTTGTTTTTGGACCATGCATGCTTCAGAACACCCTGCTGGACACTGTAGCTTTTATTGCTCTCAAGTGTTCCGATAGAAGGAACATTCACTATGTATTTAAGGTAGGAGAAAGCATCGTTTAATTTTAGTCATATAAAAAAGGGTTACACCACACCTGGGAAGGTACCTTTGTCAAGGGGTAGATTTTTGTTTCATTCAGCACAAGTGACAGCTCCTTCAAAGGGGAGAAGTAGCCAGTGCATTTCTGATTTATGAGCTGTAGACTGGAGGGACCTCAGTGAAAACTCTTTCCTTTGAAGGAAGAATATGAAGTCCCACTTCTATGCTAGTGATTGATGACCTGCTTCAGCATTGACCAGGAATAGGAGGAAAGAGTTTAGAAACTTCATGCTCAGGTTTCATCCTTACAAAAGATAAAAGAAGCTTATCAGGAGGTGACAAACCTGTGAGAGCAGAGAGGGAAGACTGTGTGTGACGTTGCACTCATTCATGCAGGTGGTAGATTCACAGTATTTATTGACAGATCTGAGAAAGTGTTAACTCTGTTTGCTCAATTGTCTATAAAATAAAATCACAATGGCTGTGATCTCAGCACAGGTTGTATGCACTATAGAAGGTATCAATCAGGCAACCAGTCCACACAGTCTTCAGGCAGCCACAATTTATTGCTATTAGTACATGTATCCCCTAAAATTAGCTTAGATATATCTGTCTGTGTTACAGCTGCACTTTTCAGTCTTAGAGAAGCCAGAGTGTGAAACAAAAGGAACGGTCATGTAGGGAAATTAAAAAAACCCAGGATTCTGATGGAGGGTTAACTTTCCAGCTTTACTTCCCCAATTTTTTGTTCCCTAGCCACTGTTTATCATAACATTTTTATCTGGACAATGCATATTTCTCTTACTGGCCTGTTACCTTGGCTCTCTGGCTCCTGGAGTGTACTGCAGTTGTCATTGGTCTTGATGAAGACAGAGAAGTAGTGTTTTACAATGTCGGGCAAGCAAATTTCCCACATGCTACGGCATGGATGTATCTGGGAGAAACTCAGGTTCTCCTAAGATTTCTGTGCTCTGGACAAGAGAAATCCCACAGACTTTTTGTAATATGGAAGATGCAGCTGTTGGGAGATACCTGTTTTACACTTTTGCTTTAAAAAAATTAAGAAAGAAGAGGCTTCAGGGTTTTTCTGTTTTGTTGAATGTCTGGCACACGTTTGCTTGCTTGGACAATGTTATTAGTACTCCAGGAGAACCACAAGCTCTTTGGAGAAAGATCTGCTCTGAAACAAAACTTTATCTATGGGATGTTTCTGTATTTCTCCTGGGAGTTTTGGAATTGCTGTAGACTCAAGAAAGAGCCTCAAAGGGTTTTTTTACATTGGAAGTGCCCTCCAGAGGGATGGCTTTAGTGTTTTGCTATACTTGAGCTATGTAATTGTTATGCAGCCATGAAACTAGATGTCTGAGTTGGCCCAGATCTCTGTCTTTTGGCAGTAAATACATCAAATACTGTGCAAGTAGCTGTTTCAGATGCAATTGCAAGTCCCATATCCTGCTAGCTACTTACAATTAAAATCAAACCTTCCAGAAATCACGAACTATTGTTACGGTCCTAACTCTGTGTAGAGACAACCAGCAATTCAATCAGGGTACTATGTTATCATGGCACTAAGGTGCAATGCAAGAACTGGGTTTTCATATGTTGTCTATGGTACGAAAAAAATACACGCAGGAATAATTTGGCAAGGTGGATTCTTCACAGCTGAGGTTCACATTCGTCATAGTTCAGCAGCACTCCTGCAAGACTGGGGAGAATATAATTTCTAACAAGGGTTTTTTCGTCTTGGGCTTTTATGTTTAATCCAAAAGGGAGTTCTATGTTTCTACTCTCATCCTCACAAAGACCCTAATTTGAGCTCCTTGTGCCAATTTGTACACTTGGGCAAACAAAATGCCTTGGCAACTGTTGGCATAGGTGGTTCTTTCTAGCCAGTCATTCACCTCAGCAAAGCAAACCAGCCTCTTACAAAGCTCTCTGTCCCACTGGGTTCTTCTGCTCCTTACAGCTTTTTGTGAGTTTCAAGAAACAGTCTTATTCTCTCCCTTCTCCTCCATCCTCAAGGAAGCCACTTTGCCTCCTTAGCCCAGCTGTCATTGAGCCTGTGGAGCTGTGAGGCCCTTACCTCGTATATAGATGTAAAGGATTCATTTGAGGTGTTGCCATGTCCAGAAGAGGGTGGCCTTACAGGGTTTATAGTGTCTCTAAACACACAGGGAAACTAAAACTGGAGCATGCTTCTAATTGACAGCACCCAGATCTTAATGTTCTGTGCTTTATTCCTCCCCACCTTCTTTAATCTGTCTCAGCTCTTTCCCTGGGGTCCTGGTTACTGGAGGAGCTGTGTTCCCTTTGACTTTGCTTAGAGGGCCAGGTGGATGCTTAGTATTTCTGAAACACAGAAACTAATATATGACAGCCTCTGTCATAGTTATTAGTTACAACCACTGTGTGTGGGTGGGTGTGCTTCTGTTACTGTCAGACTTCCCTATTTCTCAATCACTGTTAATTATCATGGTGTTTAAAGAGCCTGTTACAGGGCATGCTAAATTATTTTCTCTTTTATCCTAATTAACTCTTATCCTAATGGCCCCTTAATGTTTCATTCTTTTATTCAAGCTACTAAATGTGGTCATACTTTTTCATGGGAGGTAATAGAGAGGGGAAGAATAGCCAGTGGAGGGGGAAAAACAGCCACCATACTGTTTCTGATACCAACCACCAATTAATGGCTACCCTGCAATTAGTAGAAAACAAAGAGCTATGCATTGCTTGGGGTAAAATTTAAATCATACCTGTCATTAGACATTTTTCATTTCCCATTTCCCAACTTCTTCCTTTCTGAACAATGACTTAGTGCTTACAAATTAGTTGAGGCTTTTTATGCATGTAAATGTTGCCATTGATCGCCCTACATTTCAGCCTCCAAGCTATGAAAATCTTCCCCGTCTTTCAAATACTGCAGAGGGCATAGCTCTGCTGTGGTAAACACCAAGGAAAAACCTGTAAGTAAATAAATCAATCATTCCTTATTCAGAACAAATGAAGTAAAGTAACTAAGAAGGGAGACACACACTAAATGAGGACAAAGCCAAATGTTTTATATTATTTCTAGAGCATGGTCAACCTGTGACTGAATGACTCAGGAGCCCTGTGGAGAAAAGCGTATATGTGACTGAGGACTATGCTGTAATATACAAGCAGAAGGGAAATTTAATTTGAGCAGTAGACTTAATATTATTTTTTAACTTCTGAGTGCCTGACCTTGCAACCTAAGCAACATTTTTTAACTTAATTTGTTTGGTATTTCTGAATGCACACATCTGAAAGCAAATCAACCCCTCGCACCTCTCAGAAATAATGTCATAAAAAAAATTAATCTGATGAGTTTTCATCTGTTTAAGTACAATGAAATGAATTTAATCAATCTGTCAAAGGCAGAAATAGGAATATATAATTTTATATCTGAAAAAAAAGAAAGACATCATTTAAGATCTTCTTATTTATATTTATTAAAAAATAATTTTTATATTATCTAGCCAGTTATATATGCATATTTTGTCTCCTTGGGGTATTGAATTAAATAACCAGGATTATTCTGACACCTCTTGATCCATAGTCTCCTATACCAGTGAAAATCTCCACATGCAAGTGCCTTGAGTGTGTGTTCATTTTCAGGCTCTCACTGCTCTGATCCAGGGGCTGCACATCTCACACACACCCCCCCCCCCAACCACAGCACTCATGGTCTCCTGACTCATATCCCATTTTCCCATTGGATTGAAACCTCTTCTTACAGAGGAGCTCAACTTCTGTAGCTCTGTGATCCACCCCTGATACTGTCCCTTGGGACAACCTGCACTGGATGGAGGACACCATGCTTGCCATGAGTGTGCTAGAGTGCTAGAAACTGATTGGCATACCAGCCCTGTCACTGCTATGGGAGGTTACATGTGAACACTGGTGTCTCATTCTTCCCATGCATCTGTATTTCCAGACCTCTCAGCACTCATACCAGGGAAGCCTTTTGCCAATGATGATTTTTGGATTTGGTGACACAGTCAATGAACTGGGCTCACAGCTTTGGCATACTGGCTCTGTGTGAGGCAGGAAACAGGCTTTGCTCTTGAATTTGATGGAAATCTATTTTGGGTCCCAAAACCTAAACCCTGCCTTTTTTGTATCCTGTCTCACAGGTAGATGTTACATCTGTGCACAGTCCCACAGGTTTGCCTTGGATGAGACTTGTACAAGCAGCTGCCAATAGTAATGAGCAGAACTTGGAAGCTTACTTAGAAAACAGTCAGTTATATTATCGCTCTACCAGGAAAATTAGCAAAAATGAGGAGCTGCTTGTCTGGTATGATGAGGAGCTTTCCAGCCTCTTGGGTTTCAATGAGATAAAAGCTCAGAGTCCCCAGAATGGTAAGTACCAAGTTGCTGACTGCAGAGGTCACTGAGGACTGAAGTGAGTCTGCAACTTCTTTAGCATGTGGTGATCTTGTAATACAGGAAGTAAAACCTGTCTAAATCCTTAGCCGGTCAGCTAAGGAAAAAGATTTCTGGTTCAAACGTCAAATCGTCATAAAGTCTGTATGGTTTATCTAGATCACTGTGTACTGCCCAATTTACATAATACAAATTTGTCTTCAAACTCAAGATGAAAGTGATTTTGCAAGTAGCATGTGGAGGCAAATATGAGTGAACCATTTTCCATAGCAGCAAGGGACCTGATCTCACACTGGCATTAGCTTTACCATGTGTAATCTAGCATGACATAAGAGATGTTTCTGTATTTTCTTTTTTGTCAATGGCAGGGTCAGGATCTGCATCCATCCGTGATTCTACCTTTGCAAAACTCATCATCTGTTGTCTGTTTCTGCAGAGCTGAGATGCCAAGAATGTGACCGAGTCTTTAAATGTGAACATTCCTATCTCTCCCATGTCCGCTTCCTATGTGTCCCAGAGAAGCGTGCCCTGCTATGGAAAAACTTCCAGAACCCAAAGACTGAAAACAGTAACTTAGCTGAGCAGACCACAAATTTCCACAGCTTGGCAAGGGATCTAGAGGTCAAAATGACAGCTTGTAAAGATGATGCCCATGGTCTCACAGGAGAAAGGAGAGCAAAATCTGAAGAGGCTGAGAACAACAGGAGCAGGAAAACAGTGTTGTTGGAGAAAACCAATAACTTGAGTGAGGAACATAATTGTGGGAGCAAGGAAGGGGTTGGGGGAGAGCATGCATTGGCTGGTTCTTTCTGGAAGCTTAGTTCAGGGAGGCAGTCAGCTATGAAGGATGGTTTAGAGCAGAAGCAGAGTGCTTTCACTGAAGTCAGGAGAATGAAGGAGAGGCTGAGGAGTGAGAGAATGAAGGAGCCAGAAGAGGAGGATGGCATAGTCCCACCTGGTGAAGAGCAGGTACCAAAGGAAGTGTGGTTGAACTCCTGTGGTAGTGCATTCTCCTTTGTGTGGCCCAGCAGAACCCGAGGAGAACAGAAGAGTGCTTTCAGCAAACCCAGTAAATGTCTAATAGAAAGACCTGCGATAAATCCTTCTCATCCCATGAGTGAGTCACCAAAGAGCTTGGGAGAGCTGTCTGGCTTCAATGCTACCACAGACATCATGTGCTGCAGCACCCTTCTCAATTCCAAGTTCTTTGTCAGTGATTTGTGTAATGCCCAGATGCTGCAGACAAGCATCGGTCAGAGCAATATTTTCCCATATACCTCAGAACCGTGGCCCAAACAAGCAGGAAGACAGTTACAAAACACAACCACCACTTCTTCCTCCTCCTCCTCTTCCTTGACTCTTCTTCCCCCCACTTTCACGTCCTTTGGAGTGGCTGCCCAGAACTGGTGTGCCAAATGCAACCTGTCCTTTCGCATGACATCCGATTTAGTCTTCCACATGCGGTCACATCACAAAAAAGAATACTCCTCAACTGAGTCCCAGTGTAAGAGAAGACGAGAGGAGAAGCTAACATGTCCCATTTGTCATGAGTACTTCCGAGAACGCCATCATTTATCCCGGCATATGACTTCTCATAATTAGAGCTGCGCAGATAAATCTCACCAAGGGACTGGGCAGGTTGGGTAAAGAAGGGAAGCACAGTACACTTGCATCCATTTCTTTTTGAGTTTACGTTTTACTTTTTAATTTTTAAAATTCTTTTAATTAATAATTTTAATTAAAATCTTTTTTTTAATTATTTTTAGTTTACTTTTTAATTTCTTGCAGAAAATCACTGTTTACAGTAATTTATAATAGATGCTTTGCAAAAAAGAAAAGTAAAATGTTTACATGAGTCTGAATGGGTTGCAAGTTTTGAAATCTCAGCCTAGCCCTTGTCAATCTATTTTTGAGGAAATAAAAATAGTGAAATCAATGCGTATGCTGTATTAATTTGCAAGAAGTTGGGGATAAAATTATTGTTTTGCAAATAGTTTTCTTTCTTGGCATTTCTTTTGCTTGTGTTGGTACAGTACAATGTAAATACAGAAGTAACAACCAACACTTTGACTGAGGACTATTTAAGCACTAATAATATCAAAGCTTATATGCTAAAAGAAAAAAGATGCTGTTTCTTGCAGCTTTGGTGGACACTTGCTCTTTCATGGTAACTGAGTCAGCTCTCTTACCAGATTTGTGAGCCTAAGTAAAAACCATGTATCTCACTGTCACCTTGCCTGGGACTTGAAGTTACGACTCTGTTTGATACATGTGATTGTCAACAGCTGAACAATTGACTGCCAAAGATGTGTCTTGTAAATCAGAATATCTGAGTTCTGTTCTAGGCTCTGCCACTTTTGAAATACCTTTTATAAAGTCAAATCAACATTCTGGCCTGATGTGTGCTTGCAAGATCTGTGTGACTTTAGCAGGTGTACAGATCTGATGGAGGTAGAGTTTGGCCTGTGGTTTTGAGGTTTTTGATATGCTGAAGAAAACAACTAGGGTATTTAAGTTGCTATTAACTACTGATAGATAGAATTTACACACCTTAGTTGTGGATGATAGGCTCTGTTCTGCTATCAGTGAGAAGAATGTCCTTCACAAAATATGAATAAATGACTTTGCAATATGCTCACTGTTTCCACCATATGGATGATATAGTCCAGTGTTTGTCTACAGCACAGTAGAGAGAATTTTTCTTTGATGATGCCTAGGCTGATAACGTGTATCTGCAGATAAACACGTTTGAGTGATAAAAGACAACACGAGAGTCTTAGGCTGTCAGCTGGGGTCAACATGTTACTTATTGTCATCTCTTGGGAGATTTCTATAAGTCAGGAGACTATATTTTTTCCCAATATATTGCTGTTGAACATTAATATGTGTCTGTTTCCTATTGACATAAACATTGTTTTATATATAAACATTGACTTACTGCAGGCCAACCACAGGCAGTGCACCCCAGCTTTATTTTCCCAACATAAAGTGAATAAACTGTTAGACTATGCCTTTGAGTTCAGAAGACATAAATTGAGACTGCAGGTCTGGTTGGATTGTAATACAGTTTTCCAAGGTCAGTGGTGGAAGCTCTTTCACTGAAGTCATTAAAAAACAAATGAACAAAAGCTTTGAAACATGGAGTGAAGGGAACAACCTTGCATTGAGTAGGGCATGATGTGGTTTCCTTCTAATCTTTCCATCTCTGTTTTCTGTCCAATAACATTAACTGTGTAAGGAATATATTTATGGCAAGGTTTAATGGGCCCAGTTTCACTCCATCGGGTTTTATCTGGGTGCCAGCCAGTTTACTGTGAAGTCAGTGTCCATAAAGTGTAATGAAGGACTCCATGGTGTAACTGCATTCATATGCGGTTAGGGTTATAGTTCCCATTAGTAGTTTAGGCCAGATTGTGATCTCATTTATTCCAGTGCAAATCCAGAATAATTCCATGTTGCTACTCCTGATTTACATTAATTATATTAAGATCAGCCTGGCCCAGTATAAATAAGACTACAGATCTCTTGGTACCATTGCTGCAAACTGTTCTTTTCTGTACTTACTGAAAGATGCCATGTTTTCTTAATAGTTTTACAGTTAGAAACCTAGCTTCAGATTTCTTCTGGAAAAAGACAAGACCAGCTCTGTAATGCTGCCCAGTATTATGTTGGCACATCACTTCAACATTACCCTGCTCCAAAGGCCTATTTTTCCAGTGTGCTACACCCAGCATATCATATAGATGAGAGTGAAGCACTACCAAAACTAACTGTGTTGGTGTAAGTGATCTTGAGAAAGTGTGGAGAACCAGCCACTGCTGAATCTCAGAACATCCTCCAATGGTGTTTTAAATCTACATCCTTAAAGGTCTCACCAGTAAATCAGACTTCTTCATTCTGCTTATAGTATGAAGCTTAAGCAAGCAGCAAGACTGTAGAGAGATATAGCCTTCCTTTATCTTGTGAAGTAGTTTTCTCAGGGGAAAAAAAAGAGGGTAAGAATTCTTTTCCAGTGTTTTAGTGGACATATCTCAGCCACAGCAACTTATATATTGTGATGACAAGCAATGTATAAATGCCTTCTGTGCACAGAAAGGCAAGAGAACCAGTTACAAAAAGTGTCAGAGCTGATTCAGAGCGCAAAAATGAAGAGGAGAGGTTTTAATCAACTTTATTTCTGGTACTGTCCTCCCCTCCTTGAGCTGCAGGAGCAGTGCAGTTTAGTCATACCATGTAAAGACTGGGGATTTGCCTCTTGCAACATGGAAATCACACTGCAGGCAAATGTGTACAATACTGCCCTTGCTCCTTTGTAGGAGGCCACTGTCATAAAAAATGGTGAACAAATTGCTTCTTATACTTGACTAAAGTGTTTTGTGAACTAAGACTTCTTTACACACACAGCTGACCAATATGACATTTCATTGCCTACTACACCTGTGCTGACATCAGAGCAAAGCAGCATAGCTGCCAACAGAATGAGAACTTGATTGCTGATGTATAAAACCAGCCCTTGTGTAAAGCTCCTTGCGCAGGCAGAGGGAATGTCTTTTATGTGTCTCAAGTTTAACTGAGTGTCTCATCTAAGCTGGGTTACATAAACTAAAATTATCCAAATTATCCAAAATTTTTGCAAATTTTATTTCTTCAAATGAAAATACTCATACTAAAGCTGAGCAACCCAACTATTGCAGAGGCAGAAGGAAGCCTAATGAGACAAAGAAAAACAGACTTCCCATAACTGAGTCATGCTGGAAGCTTTTTTCCCTTTATGTCTAGAAGTCTGAACATTTAAATTGGTGCATATGAAAGGAAATCCTGCTGGAGGAAAGGTGCTCCAGTAAGGCAGGGGGTTCTTGAAGAGATGAAAGGGCTTAAGGAATTCATGAAGGACTGCATTCTGTCCCAGTGCAATATAGTGGTTTTACAGCAGGGATCTGTGTCTTTTCTATAAGTAGAAATGCTTGGAATAAAAAATAGGAGACAATTTGAAGTCAGCTGACTGGTTCTCTTCCTCTCTTTGGTAGCAATTGCCTGTGTCATTTGATCAAACTCTGTCTCTCGTGACATCTCTTTCTGGATCAGTAAACACAATGTTGTCAAACTTAGCTGTTCAGGCTGTGTTTCTGCAGTGGGTTGTGTGTTTACTGATAGGAAATGACAGAGTAGGATATTTGTTCACTGAACCCTGAACTCTCTCCAATGAAGCTGGAGAAAGGGCAGCCATTGAAAAGGCACTCAAATATGCTTTTGAAGAATATTTATTTACTTGCTTTTGAGAGGCTAATTTTTCACTAGTTGATGCAGTCCGTGGGCTCCTATTGGTGTACAGTACAGTTTGAAAGTCACTGGACTAAGGCAGCTTTTTTTTTGGTATGATCAGAGAAGGCTATACTAGAAGGACTCTCCAGAGAGAAAGAATGCATCATTTTGTCACAAAAAAAAAAAGAATAATCTAGCCAATCTATTCTTGGTCAGAATTCTGTGAATGTTAAAAGGAGAAAGATCATACTGTTAGGAGGCCTGATAAACCAAATCTTTTCTTCCTTCCTCTAAAAGGAACATGATTAGGATTAAACTTCAGGAAGCTGTTCTAAGTGGGATGGTAAGGAAATGGTGCTATAAATTGTTGAATGTCCATATCAGCTCTGGAACCAGCATAGAGAAGGGTGGCAGTTTCAGTGTATTTCATGTTGTGGAAAGGCACTTCTGAAATTGCTTGTCCCTCTGTAAGAAAACTACTGTCTAACTTTATCATTTAAACCACAAACCATGGATTTTCCATAACTAATTTTCATTCATAGTTTTGTGATGTTCGAACCTTTCAGTGCAATGTAATTTTCTGCATAATTACTGCCTGTAGTTTTGTGAGGTCTGTTGATCACACTGTGTGTGTGGTCATGGTTTAGGTTGAGCTCAAAGTTATAGTGGTCACTAGAAACATAAAAAACACCAGATGGAGCCAAACCTGGGGGACATACATACAAAGTGGGACATACACCTCAGGATCTATGTCCTCCTTTACACTATAGAAGATGGAAGATCCATGCAGAAAGCAGCTGTCGGAAAAAAAGAAAGTCCTTGACCACACAGATGATAGAGATCTGCTTTAGTTCACAAAGTGCAGGTTTAGGTTTCAGGGAAAGTTCTGCTACCTATCATAGCTCCAGATGTTCTAGAAGAGTTTGGTACCTCTAAACAGCACAGACTCACTAGCTTCAGTGCCACTTTGCTCAGTAAGTCCTGTGGGCTCTGCCTTTACATGTATTTCCTTTTTGTCAGTTCTGAATTTACCTCCTTTCAATTTCACTGTATTAAAATGAGATAGGATAAGATGTAGTTTATCTATACTGCTTGTTATCTCTCCACTCTGAGACAAGCAATCTGGTCTTTTCAGTGTCTTCAAACAAGACATGGTCCTAGCTTGAGCAAAAAGTACAATCATACAGAATTTACACTACACTGTATGCAGGTTCTAAGCTCACTGAGATGGGAATAAATATGACATAGCAGTTTCTAAAGACAGGAACAAATTGCTAGTAGATTATCTATGGAATAATACATAATATTTTGTTGATTAATAAACTTTGTCAAGGTTGCACACTAATTTTCCTGTGAAATGGATCACTTCAGTGAACTAACAGCACTATTGATTTCGAATCAACTCACCAGCAAATGCATCTTCATTGTTTGTTTTCTCAGCTGGATTCCAATTTCTGGACATAGTTACTGTTCATAAGTACTTACCGTATTACTGCTGGAAGAAATTATTTGCTATTTGTGCCCATATAATATAGCTTTTGGTCCTTGAGTGAATAGCTAAATTTTTTAAATGCTGACTTTTGCAACTACTATTGTTTGTACATGACAGCACAACTGATTGTATTTTATTTAAGAAAACAAAGCAGTCTATCTGGACCATTTAGATATTAAAGAGGCTTAAAAGACAGCAGAAGAAATACATTAATGTTGTTTACTCATTTATTGACTACTCCAGTCTTTTCCATATTAAGACTCTTTAACATACTTCATACATATATCACTTCACACAAAATTCTGTATGAGTTTTAGTTAATTGAAATATTTTCCACAACACTGAGAAGTTCAGCAACTAGCTAGTGCATAAAAATCAGAACACAAAAATAGCTCAAGAGTCCAGGTCAGTGATCTCACTGAGTGTAGTTGATAAGACAAACAAGTAGTAAAAAAATGGAAAGTTTATTTTGTTTAAATTATTTTCCTTTAAATACTGAAAGAGATTCTCTGCAGTTAGACGTTTGAACATGATTTATAAAAACAAACCCAACTCTGCAATAACTTACAAATGACCAAGGAAACATCAATGTGTAGCTACTCAGACCTTAAGTGACTAAATTTTGGGGGAATATTTTCCTAACTTAATTACTTTACAGCTGGAATTTTACAGAGATGAGAAATTTTGAGATCTAGATTACAGTTACATGTATTGCTAAATAATTATGATTTATTTATTTATTAAACAATTAAAGACAGATAATTAGATAAGAATTGTAAGAAAGACAACTAATGTTGTGCATTAATTAAGCTCATGTCAGTATTCTGTTAGTTGCCCTGGAATACACCATTACCTAATAAGTAGTTTGCTAGCAGAGTGCAAAGGATATTTCTCTGCTTTCTGTCTTTGTGGCAGGACATACAGCAGTCTGCTTTTAGTCTTAAGTAAAAAAATACGATGTTTTTTCATGAGTCTGTTGATCTGGGCACTAGGTGAAAGAGTCAATGTTTTGCCCTTCTCTTGCTCATTCCCCCTCCCTCTGCCAGACAGTAGGGGAGAAGCAGCCACGTACCTAGAAATACCAGGAGTCTGGGCAACTTTGAAATACTGTGGCTATTTTTGGTACATCTGGATGATAAAATGGTGAAGAGATTAATTTAGCTGTTCAAGTTTGGAAAACAGACTCTACCAACTAATGTTAATTCTTCTTTAATATGTATAAATAGGAATTGTACGCAACTTCCAAGGAGCAGAGGTGCCTTTACTATTATTTGCAAAAAATGCTTTGAGATGGCTTACATGCCTTCAGTGAGTTGGATGTAAATTTAAAAAACAGACACTGCAACAATGAAAATTTCTATATGACCAGAAAAGGAATCCGCAAAACCTAGTGCATTATCCAAGTATCTCAACCATGCACAGAGAGAACTGGGTTCCACAGAATGGGGTAAGAAAGTCAGTGTGTTGAAAGAGAGTCACTTTGAGCTGCATACAGGGAACCAATCACTGACCATACAGATTGAAATTAAGTTCCCACTTCTTTCTAGTGTCTACATTTGGGGTGTGTGTGTGTGTGTAGCATAAGTTGCCTAAGAACTAGGGGCATGTTCCCTTACTGGGCTATCTAGAGCTGTGCAGGTGAGCACTGAGCATCTCCTTTGCTTTAATGAGTGCTGTTTCAGCTGGTGTTTCCATGTGAGGAAGGACCCCTTTCCCTTCCCAAGAAGTGCTCTCTGCAGAGGTGATTGATCTGGAGGTGGGGATGATGATGTAGAAGTTCGTATCATTTACTTGATACGTCTGTGGAGAATGGCAGCCACCGCTGGTCTGTTCCCCAATGATGAGAGCTCTGCCCAGTCTCTTCATTATGTATACAAACTCTTCAGCAGCCCCAGCTGTCACAGCACTGGTAAGGATTATTAGTCCCTTCTGAGAGCCATACCTCTCTCCTGCCAGACAAGACAAAAATAATCAGAAATGCAACCATTTTCAGAGATTTATTTGCATAATGGAGCAAGAAAAGTCTTAATTTCCTACTTGTTATTACCAAAGAAGTTTGGAAATATACTTTGTATCTATGATGGTATTAAAACACATTTTACACTAGTCCAGCCTCTATACTGTAAAGACTATTGTCCTATGTGGTACTCTTGTTCTACATTTCTGGTTATAAGCTCCAGCAGCTGGGAGGCCAGCTCATGGTTACTACTGCTGGCTTTTCTGTGGCTTTGACTTACACGGGAGCTCTAGATCTCATCAGAGGACTGGTATAGGTGGGTGAGGAAAGCAACATTTTCCGCTCCTTCAGCAGAAATACTCAAAGCTGAGCCAGCAACATCTTCAGTTTCATCCCTGCTCTAGGAACATGGCTGTCAGAGAGCTGGCCTGAAAACTATGCAGGCGGCATTTTATGAAATTATAATTATAGTGGTTTCCCACAGGCTCTTTATAGTCTATAAATGGAAGCTGTTGCATGGCCTTTGTCCCAATCCCTTCAACAAATGCCCCTTATTAGGATCTGAGCCAAGTTATCTCATTTTCTTACATAAACCAGCTGACAGGAGTAGGACGTGTTTTGTACCTATTTTCAATGTATTGGAACAGCCTAGATAGTTTTTGAGGTTTAGTTCCTTTGAAAAAGTGGCCAAAGCATCATAACTGGGACCTAATAACTTGAAAACTACTATAAACAAAGTAATTCTTTAAGTGAGTTGCAGTATGACGTATAATTCTTAAACTGTAAGAGAGGGGCCTATAGCATGGTAATTAATTTCCACACCATCTTTGCCCTTCACATTTCACTATAGATGTAGTATCCGTTAGAAGACCTTTTTCACAGTAGATACGTATATATAATACAGGATCCGATCCAACTCCTTTGAAGTTAATATGAGCCTGCCTGTTCTCTTTGGTGGGAACTGGAATGTGTCTGTAGTAATTATATCCCTTAGCACAGCCCACCTCTGACCGCCTGGGAAAATAGATGGACCCTGCAGCCTGTGATAAAGTTTAAACATTTCAGTATGGTCCAAGCCAGTAATTGCAGACACTATTGTGACACCATTTTTTTGTTTTTTTTGGTACTGTCTTAGCTTTAAAAGGGAAAAAGAATTAAAACTAATGTTTAAGGCTTCTTAGCACTCTAGCTGCACTCTATGAGCACTCAAGAGCTCCATTTCTGCATGTTACTGCATCCTTTCAATTTCCACAAACAGCAGCCAGGGTGTGTGTGTTGAGGGGTGTGTGTGATACATTGCCAAATAACCTAAACTCACTCACATGTGAATGTGCCAAATAATCTAAACTCACTCACTTTTCTTTCTCTCTAACATTTTGTGAGCAAACTGGGCTATTGTGAGTGTTTTCATCTACTGAAATTGTGAATTACACAGGTAGAAAGTGAGGGGATACATATAACACCGTGAGTATTGGAAGAAATATTACAAGAGGTCTAGGCAACACAGATTTATTTTTAATTTTGGCAACTTCTAAAAAAAACAAGTTCCAACCAGTATAAGCAGTATTCAGCTAAACTTCTGGGAACCAGTTTACAAACCTCTGTGCTTAACATACCCCATTCCTAGGAGCAATAAACTGTTACTTGTAGATAGCATTGGGGAACATGGCTGAAATGCACATTTTTGTTTTAATATTCTCTGCACAGCTTGAATTAATAGTGGTCATGTGCTTTCACCAAATGAGTTATGGTTTCTAATGGCTGACTTTAAAATACCCAAGGAGGGACAGCTGAAATGAAAAGCTACTCTAAAAAGAAATTGACATTTTACCTTTCAGCTGTGGCTCAGTCCATATTTCCTTTACTGAGTCAGTGGGTCTGTCATAAACTTTGTCCAAGAGAATTTTATGTCCTTCATCAAAGAAGTATGAGCATAGGATTGCTATGGAAGTGGTGGAGCCTCCAACATTGTACCTTTTCAGAAATTAAAAATATTAAGGAAACAATTGAAAATTTGAAGCAGACAGTAAGTCTCCTTTCCAAGTATTGTTCCTTAACATCAGTACTGAGAGGGGTTACGGCTATAATTTTTTACATTTACATTCATTCTCCCCTATCAGCATGTGTACATTTATCAAGAGAAACAAAATCCCGTCTAAGAGTCTTGGACTGTTATTGCCCACAACTGACTTCAAAAGCAAACATAAAACTGAATAGTCTCTTTTTTTTCTTGATTCAATTTGGAAAAAATTCAGAAAGTAAGCAAAGACTCTGAATCTGCAGAGAAACATCAGATTCTTGTTAGTCTTCTACTCTGAATAACCCATGCTGTTACTGACATATGCAGCAGGAGTAAATGCCTAAACCCCATTTAAGAAACATGTTTGTAGAATGTTGTGTTCTTATTTCCTGCTGCACACAATGGGAATACTCGGTGTTTGGCACTTTATAATATCACGCCATTTCTTTTTGTGCCTAAAGACTGTGTTAGCTGCTTCATTTAGGACAGTCACGTTTGCATACTTTGGTTGTAGTTTGATTTCGTACCAGTCTCTGAAGAATAAATTCACTGAGGAGCCTAACTGTCATTGGAGAACCCCTGCTATGAATACAAAGAATGGAATATCAAAGTATTTTTTATCTGTCCCTCTTCACTAGTACTACAGCATATACAGCACTGGAGATGTTTGTACTTTGATCACTACTAGTAGGAGATCGATATAGTGCTTTCCTATAGGTGATATTCAGAGTGCTTGATGCAGAAAATCCTTCAAAAACCTGCTAGGAAATGAGTTTTGCTCAGTCCAGTTCATAACTAAGTTTTTTCACCTCCAGAAAAGGATTAGAATACCCAGAAAGCCTCTGTCCAAAAGAGTGAAGTTACCCTTTTACTCTGCAGTATTTGGGAGCTGTATGCTGGCTTCACACCGTGACTGGCTAGAACTGAAATAAGACTTTTCAGTGTGTCCCAGATAGCAGTATGGTGTCATGAGGTCCCACTGCTGCTCCTGCACAGCTCAGGAGGCAGCTAGATCCAGAAGAGCCGTGATTCCCACAGCTACCATCATAGCTGAAATGAGTGGCAGGCAGCTAGAGCAATGCTGGAGAGCTTTTCCTGGGAGTCTCTTGCAGAGAGTGAAACTGCAGAAATTTTAGTCAGTAATAATGGCTGAGCAGTTGCTAAAGGTTTAGTTTAATTTCATTACAGACTTCATGTGTGACATAAAGAAAGCTGTTTAGTTTACCAGTGTCTCAGTGCTGTGAAAGTTAAAAACCAGAAGTTCATGAGTGGCACAGCTGTTCCAGGGAGGAAAACTTGTAAGATGAGAAACATTATTTGTTATGGCTAATCCATGCAAAAGGGAAATTATCAGTCTTGCCTTAAAATCATAAGATGGTTTAGGGAGAATTTCAGAAGGTAAAATGTTTGGAATTCTTTTTTATATGCCTTCAGAGACTGGGTCTTTTGTGTACACTCAAAGGACTAGAAATACATTAAATATAAAAAAATCCAAAAAAATACAAACCAAAATCAAAGTAACGCAAGAAAAGAACTACAGTGATACCAGTTGGTACCTGGTACATGATTTCATCTTTGCTGTTTTATTACCCCTGGCCCTGATACAAGTTTTAGCCTGGGAGAAAACTGGGGCAAGAGTGAGTAGTCCCAGTCCTATCTCAAGTCTATGGGAAGATGATGGTGGTGCCTTTGATGAATCTGAATTCAATTATGGGTGTGTTTTGTTGGTTGCTGCCCTGCCTCCTCTGCTCAAACAGTAAGATATTTCTCTCTGCTCTCACTGCCATGCTCATCTTTTCCTGCATATGCTCCAAATCCCAGAAGAATATTAAGAAGACTACTAAATATCAAAAGCCCCATGGTGGCATTGGACATTAATGGTTCTAGCATTAAAAATGAAATCTTACAAAGGCCTTCTTTAATTGATAATGGCAATGTTCTGGGCTCACAAACATCAGGTCTGGACCAAAATAAGGGAATTATTTACCTAAATGTTGTATGGAAATGTGTATTTGTGATATTCATCTGCTTTTATAGCTGGCAGCAAATGGATCTCATCTTCTGGTTCACAAGATTTGGAGCATTGTTGACACACTGGAGTTCCAACAGAATCCTTAGCTGAGAGCAGGCATATGAAGCTGTATCTTGCAGCAGCACCTAGGAGTGCTACAGTACCTTTATGTCACCTTTGCCTCTGTGCATAAGGGTCATTCCGTACAGGACTGATTACTCAGGATAATTTAGCATTGCAGATATGGCAAACTAGATGTTGTAACACAGCCTTACTCATGGTCTGTTTTTTTGACTGTTCAATCACTTGACCACTGCCTGCAGTGAAAGATTTATTTAAGCCGCATATATAGATATTTTATATATAACTAATATAAGGCACGTACAGCGTTTGATTAGGAAGAAATCAGAGAAAGAAAATATTTGGGACATCCAGGATTGCGTTCTACAACATATTTCCTAAATTTTGCTATTTAGTTCTAAACATCTCAAGTGATGGTGCAATTTGTCTTGAGATATACTTCCAGACTGTTACTGTTTTCCTTGGCTGCTTTCCTTTTCTCATTTAATCCCAGCAATTTTAGCCTGTAAACAGGACAGTAAGCCATGTAAAGCTAATTCACTATTACAAATAAAATGCTGTTTGGAAAGTGTTTTGGTTATTTGCCATGCAAAGGTTTACCTCATGTCTATGATTAATGCATCTGTGTGAACAATTTTCTTCCAAACATGCTCTACCAGTAGGTCGGACACCTGGGTTAGAAGTTCACAGTCTCCAAACATATCAAATCTCAGATAGCCGATGTTGTTTTCAAATACATTTGTGTGGAATGAAAATTTAATCAGATCTTCAAATACTTCCGGGGAAGGGATCTGAAAGAGTTTGGGAAAACAAAACAAATCATTTGCTGGCACTGATAGCTTGGCACAAGATTTAAAAATAATTATGTGGATCAAGTTTAGTTCAGGTGGGATATATGTGAGGAATATGACCAAGTTAGAGGAATATAATAAATAATATTCATACTTTTGCATATTAAACATAGGTTAGCATTGGCTGCTGCATTGCTTTCCCAGCATAGGGTGCATCAATAACATGCCCAGAACCTGGATCAGGCACCTATTTGTCAGGGCTCAGTTTATTTTTCAAAAATACAGGAATTTCCTTGGATCAAACAAGCTGAGAAGGCTACAAGAACCATCCCCCAGCCTGCAGCATAGGCCATTATCCCAGGCCTGCTACCCAAACCCACTTGCTTCCTTCAGCAGTTCTTTCTAAATAAGGCTCCACTCTAAATAAGGACTTTTATAATCTCTTGATTAGCCTCAGCTGACAAACAGCTGCTGGTTACAGGTGAGGTTGGCCCCAGCCCCTTTTGATTATCCAGTGCCTCTGACAGTGAGAAACCCGATGTGTTGGGCATGTGCTAGGATACTCAGGAGGTAGACGTGTTAAATCTCTCTTACGGTGGACATGTGCTCAGAGTCTCACGTGTTAGTCTGTGATTAGTTTAATTTTGTTTAGCTTATGTTATTAAACAGCAGAATTTTTTAGCAGCGATGTGTAGCCAAGTAATAAAGTTATCCTAGTAACCCCTGCATGTATCGGGACTTAGCCTGCTCCTATTGCCAAACTTCTGTTTTGCATACATGTGTCTGAAAACTCTCCTTCAGCTTAAGAAGAAAAGTCTTTGGGATATATATGATTTATGTGACCTTCAGCAGTTTGGCCTCTTCTCTTCAGGCTGGCTGTGAAAACTATTTTATACTTGTTTTTAAATCAATTGCCCTCTGCCATAGCTCAGCTCCAGACAACCCATACTTTTACATCCCAAAGAACAAGGAGTCATCAGTGAGCCATGTGCCAAAAGGTGTTCTCCCAATCTGCAACATACCCTACAATTTGGAAGGCACTTGGGCTTTTTCTGCAGCTGTAGAGGAGTCAGGCAATCTGCTGCCCTACGTGTAGTGCTCTGGTCTGGGGATGTGCTCCTACCAAAAGCAGGTCTGCCACAGCAGAAAGAGGGTTTCCAAGGTGTGTGAATGCAGCTGTATTTGACATAGCTCAAGCACTTTACCTGGGGGAAAATTGCCCACCAAATCACGCTTCCAGCTGCCCTGAGATTCTTCATGATTCAGTGCCTTCTGTATGCCAAAATTTCAAACATTAATTTAAAAGCCCTATTGGCCAGTAGTTGACCTGATGCTAACAGCAAACTTCACTGAGTCCTTTTCTGTATGCTTCTTTCTCGCTGTACCTTGTGGAAATAACCATTATATCTGGACTGTAAACATATCAGTCCAGCACTACTGAGTTTGTCATTTCCAATCCACTTCCCAGTGACAGCAATGCTACTTGATCTGTCCACTGTACTTTGATTAACAAATCAGTTTTGAAGAATATATCCAGCATGCATTGCATTGTTCTGATAGAGCTTATATCTAGTTCAGAGGTACTGGTCCCCCCAGGAGAAAAAAAATCATCACTCATTGGTAACATCTATAAATAAAACTGTTGTGTTACTTTCAGCCATTTACTAATGATATTTTAACTGAACACACATTTCTTAGTTCTATCTCCAACAGTAATTGCTAGATGCATACCCATTAGCATGTTGATTAAGAATAACCTCTTTGTCTATGTCTGGTAATTTTTTTTCCAACTTGTTCTTTTACTGTGCTGCATCACATGTTCACTGAGGACTTTAGTACTTGTTAGCAGTGTTGCTAATTTTTGAAAATTCATTACAGATTTCAAGATGGGCAGGTTGCTTTTAAAGACTTGGGACTCATGGGGTAAAATTAATATACAAGGATCCCAAAGAAACTCTTCGTCTTCATGTTTGAAGGGAAGGTATGGAAATATATCAATTCTGAAGGCTTTAGGAGCAGAAGTTATGAAAATGTAATTTTGGGGCAGTGGGGAAAGCCTCCTAATTTTTAAGCAAAAGAGGTGAGTAGGCTGGACCGACAGTAGAGCATTACTATCCTCAAAAACCACAGTTTCATGACACTGGCACATAGGCCATGTGCTGCCAGTACTTAAGGAGGTAAGCCTAGCTTCAGAGAGCAGTAGCACACTCTTCTTTGGAAGGCAAGACTGTTTGCTGGAGAAGGACAAGCTGGGACAGGATGCAGCTGAAGGTAAGACCTTGCTGCTCAGTCAAGCGATGTTTACATACAAATTACTTGATGTTAAATACAAACCCTTAGGTGCCTTAGTAAAAATACTATAAGCAATGTGGCTAGACTAAAGTATCTCCAAGCTAACACCACTTAAGCCAAGGAAAAATTGTTTTTTCTTAACTATATAGGGTCTCTAGCCCTATTCTGCAGTCTCCTTCCACAGGTGAGTGGCCTAACCGGAATAAGTGATGTGACACAAAATAGGAGCTAGAATGTTGCCTTAGGACTCATACATGGAGTTTCATCCCTGAATCTGCTACTGACACATACCCCAACCATAGGCAAACTACTTTCCTAACTGTGTATCTCTTAGCTCTTTTCTTCCTTTTCACCTCTCCCCTAACTTGTTCTATCTATTTAGATAGAGACTGTATTTTCATACCTAGTTTTGTGCTGAGCACTGCAACATAACGCTGTTTTACGTTAAGGTTGCTAGTACTGTCAGCTGCCAGCTGTTAAAACGTTATCAGCCAACATCCTTGTGCCATTGCAAACTCTGAGATTGGTTTAAGAACCATGAGATCTTGGGGACTGAGTGGCAGAGTTGTGCCGTTCTTTCTTGGAATAGCATTTGGGTTCTGCACAGGCTGGAATGGAACTGTCCATCCTTGTAGGTCTCCCAGCTCAAGGACTGAGCAGGATCAGCTATATCACTGACAGCCAATTCTCACTTGCTCTTAAAAACACCCATATCACTGGGTGATTTCTGGGCAATTCAGTCTAGTACGTCACCAGTCTTACTATTACAAAGATGTTTTTAACATCTAGTGTAAACAGTCTAAGTTCACTACTTTCCACAGTTTAAATGCATTCCTTCTTGGCCTGTTTACCATGGATAAGGGAACAGATTATTCTCCTCATGTTTGAAACAGCCTGTTACGTATCTGAGGACCATTCTAATGTCTTCTCTCAGTTTTCTTCTTTCTGGAATAAACAACTCAAAACTTTTAAACTTTTTCAAGATTACTCTTATTCAGTCTTCTCTTTACTCCTGTTCCCCTTTTCTGCTGTCTCCCCACTTGAGGAACATCTTTCCAGAAAAACATTGCCCAAGACTGCACATTATATACTCTAGCTGAATTTTCTTTAGAGCTGAGTGTAGCAGACTTCACATATTTTACTGATTATATTCCTCCTTATCCATTCCAGTTTGAGGATTATTATTTTTTACTGCAACAACTTGACTCTATTAACTTGTGTTCAGCTTATGAACTCTGAAGAACCCATATACTTTTTTAACACGACTCCCCACAAACAAGCTGTTTTCCTCCCAGAGCTACGCAGTCAATTACTATCACCCTAGAAACTGTGTGAGAACCCTGCATGTGTTCTTATTTAACCTCATCCGTCTTTTCAGAGATCATTTCTCCAGTTTTTTCCAGAAATATAGCTCTGAATTCTAATCCTGCCCTCCATTGTACCAAGACAGCCAGGACTGGGGGGGAGGTTACCACAAGCAAAAGCTGAAACCCGCTGGGACAGTGCTGTGGAAAGGATTAAAAGAGGTTATTCAAGGCTTTCAGCCTCCATTGAGGGAGTACAGGGCAGAGTGAGAGCTGTACTTTCACCCTGCAAAGGATGGCACTACAAAGCGGTGTGTAAGCCTGCTCTGACAATACACATACTCATTGCAAACCACTGAACTATCATGAACATGAACTAAAAAAGGTGAAGAGTCAGTGACAGTTAAACATGAGTCATCATTTTGGCTTGCATGAACTTCTGCAGTTCCACTGACTTTACTGTGGTTATGTTGATATATATCAGCATCATATGGGCCCACAACAATTTTGTTCCACCTGTTAGCAACAGGTGTAGAAATTTTATTATCCATCTTGACACTTTGAGGCTGAGTATTTTGATTTCACTCATTTATGAAGGGACATAATCAAACTATGCTACTTTCTGGTGAAACATCTGTAACTATTTTCTCCTTCAGCAAGTACAATACTCTGCTATAGATAGATATTTTTTTATCTGAGAAAAGGACTTCAAATGGAGGAACAATTTCTCTTTCTAAAGGAATAATTTTCGTCTTCTACTCTGATCATAATTTAGAACTTCTTATCTAAAATATTAATACAAAAATTCTCTTCAGTATGAAGACTGCAATCAAAGTATTTGGACAGTATCAAGGAGTCAAAAGAGTCATTCAGGGAGAGTACTGTCACTTAAAATTAACATAACCACATTTGCTAAAATCAGGCAGCAGTTCTTCTATATGTAGCCAACATTACTCAGATATTCATGAACACAAATGTTTCAGTATGGGAATTAAGGTATGACTGGAGAGAGGCAAACAGAGGAATAAGAAGTATGAATTATTGAACTGCACATCAGCAAGTTTACAGAGTTCTGCCTTATAGGCAAAATGCTATTTTCTGAATCACAAACAATGTATAAAATATTTGCCTCTGGGAAGTCTGACTTTGGAAATGGCATTCATGCGGCAGACAACTCCAGCTAGCATTGACCTTGCTGCTATCATAAAGGAGACATATTCAGTACCCATATTATGCTTCAGCAACTATTCCAGTGTAGCAGATGCAAAGGTCTGCATACATTTCACTTGTCTGTCTGCTGTGTCCCATCTCATCCTTCTTGCAGTTATTCACCATCACTTTCATTTAATTGTGTTGGATCTGCTTCACTGTCAAGGTCATTATAAAGAAAATCCCACTGTCAAGGGAAAGGGTGGCTTGGAAGGTAGGTAGCACAAGAGAAAAACTAGCTTTTAGGTGTTGGAGGAATAAATGTGATACAGATTAAAAAAGCCACCTTGTCCATTATAGAACTGTAAAAAAACCCAACCAAAAACTCAAATGCAATTAGTGTCATCATATAAGCTTCAGTGTAATCTTACGGCATTTGCTCTCTGGGTTATTGGAAGGGGGTATTCCTGAAATATTAAACAGAAAGCACCCCTCTTGGCCATGCAAAAGCAAGGCAGGAAATGAAAATACTTTTGCTGCCCAGTGGTGAATATGTGGAATAGGTGAATTTTCTTTTACCTCTATCAAAAGGAAAAGCCTTTACTTCAGTAACTTCAGTGTCTTCATTCACTCACTCTCTTTCACCTTAAAATGTTTTAACACAGCTCTCTTGTCCCTGTCTCTCAATTTCCTCAAGCACTGGAGGGAATGCATAGGTCTTTGGAAACTATTTTAGCCTCATAAGAGACCCATGCTTCTCCTCTGCTATTTGTACATTACTCCCCTTGAAGAAATCTCACATTTGTCCTGATTTTCATGTACACTGATGTGATCTCTTTCTTACATATGTATTCCCAATATCTTCCAATCATTTTGCTTGACAAAGAACTGAGGTAAACATAGGCATTAATCAGTATAGTAGCTTTTTCTCACCAGCTCTATTAGGATCAGAATTTCATGTCATTTGACAAATAAGGTATTTGTCCTGCATATCCTGTTCTCAACATTCAAGGTCTGAATAAGGGTTTAAAATGGCCTACAATATCTATTAACAGCCTTTCAGTGAAAGCAGTGACTAATTTGCAAGATTGGCCTACACTGTAAAATGGGAAGAAATTATGATCTATCACTACTGATATGTTGGTAATAATTTAGCAGGGAGATCTGTCAAAAACATTCTTAGAGTAAAGCTTTCTACAGCTGAGAAATGTAGGCAGGAAAAAGAATGATGAAATAGAAAAAATATTTAATTAATTAATTATTTCAATTTAAGCCTAGAGGCAAGAATGGGGCCAGCATCTCTTGGTTAACAAACTTGAAAAACATGCCTTCCCCGGCAATGTTTAGACTTTGTCCTTGAACTTAATGTTGGAGATAACACCACAAAGGTCATGCTCACTTTAAATCATGCATACCAAGAACTTCAGAGGGTGGAAGCCCACAGATTTCCCCCCCCAGAAAACATTTAAGCTACCTGACACTTGGTATACTCTGGTTCATTGCAAAGGCAAATGCATTCTCTTCAAAAAGCAATTTTATAAATCCCTAGAGAAAAGACGTCTCTGATAGCCACACTAGAGCAGCAGGCAAAAAGAGGTTACTCCATGCAAGAAAGGGATCAGGTTATCCTAACCCTCCTTTAATTTGAAGATGGGATTTTAGCAAGTGCTCCTGGGAGCTCTCGCCAGCACAACAATGGACAAGAAAGACTGCCAAGGCAGACCAGTGCATAAATACCCAGGATCAGAACAAAGTACAGACTGTTACGCAAACCACACAGCATGGGCAAAAGTAGGTTATTAAAAATCAATTTCTCCCTGGGGTCACATAACTTCACACAGATACTTCTCCTAAAGTATTTCTAGGTCACTGGGAAACTGTCTGATGCTGAGACTGAGATACAATCAGAAAAACTTTCCACTATCACTACCAAAGAAGCTGCTTGTTATTCTTGTGTAATATAAGTCAGGTACAATAATTTTATATAGAAAAATCCATTGAAAAGTATGTGGCTGAATGTTTTGTGGTGTATGCATGTACCCTGGTCCAACCAAATTTTTCTTAAATTACAAACTTGGTTTGTAATCAGTGGGATTCTGCATTAATTTGTTATAGCTTGAAAAGCCATAGCACTGAAAGAGAGGATTACAAAGACAATGAGGTATCTTCCCTTTAACCATGAAGCCCGGCATATTTGCTTGTGCAGATGGCAACTGAAAGAAATTTAGAGCTTGAATGTTGTTCCCAAAATAAATGCATCCAGAACTATCATCTACTACCACAATATACTACCCTGACTTTCCTCCAAAATACACTCAGTCACTCACTTTTCTTCTGGGTACAGGTAAATCATGGTGGGTTTATGATATGGCCTAGAAACAAGATGTCTGACACAGTGCTCCCATTAGTTGGCATCAGCATAGCTGGATTCAAGAGAACTGTACCTGTTTTGGTGTGATCCCTGGGGTGCTGTCCTTGGCATGTTGAGGGATGTAGAGTAATTTCAGGTGCTCATCATCGGAAAGCGCTTGCAAGTTGGCAGTCACCTTCCTGGCCAGCTCCTCTTCTGTATTAACCCTTCTAAAGCTGTCTTTGTTGATGTTCTTGGTGAGGTTTAATGCTATAACAGCCCCAGCATTCACAAAGGCATAATTATCTGCTACAAGCTTGCCTACAGTTTGCAATGTCTGTGGCACCTGGGCACGCAGACTGGCAATTTGCTGAGCTACAGACACAGCTTCATTGGCCTGGACGGTGATATGTGGCTCCACCCCAGACACACTCCACACTTTGCCGGTGACTGGGCTGAGCACTACTTGGCTGGGGATGGAGGCATATAGGGAACTGTTACCAACACGATAAATGCCCACTGAGAGAGAACCACCTACTGTAGGCTCACCAATAACTGTGGCGCGGTATAGATCCTTCATAGAGCGAGTGAAAGCTTCAGCTGCTGACCCACTCATATGGCTTGTTAGGATGTAGATGTCCTTGAGAGAGCCATACCTCTTGCCTGTGACTTGTGGGAGAGTCCATACCTCTGTGCTGTGTGAGGTACTACGATCAAAGATGGTGTAGAGGTGTTGCTGAGGCTCAGACTCAAAGAAGTAGGAACAAAGTATTGGAATGGCAGTGGAATAACCACCTGTGTTGTACCTCATGTCAATAATCATGGCATCTGTGTCCACCAGCTTGTTCCACACCATTTGCAACAGCTGGGGCCCAATGGCCTTCACTGTTTCTGCCTCAGCCATCATATCAAAGCGAAGGTAGCCCAGGTTGCCTGGCAATACCTCAATTTTGAAGAGTGCCTCAATGATGTAGCTCAGCTCCTCAGGGCTGGGACTCATGCTGGGAAGCTGCTCTTCTGGTGTTGGTTCCACATGGCTGTGGAAGACATGAAGCCGATGGTCCCCTGAGGCCTCCTGCAAGTCACTGGTAAGCTGGGAAGCCAATGTCTCAAAGTCTACAGCTGATCGATAACCTCCTTGGGCTTGTTTAGTGCTCAGCATATCACTGGCCTTACCAGCCACTTCTGGGATGGCATAGTGAGCCTCTAGGAGTTGTCCGGTACTTTCCAAAAGTACTCGCATATTCTTGTGGAAAGCTAGCACCTCTACAGCCTTCTCCAGTGCATCCTCAGCCAACACTATGGCATCAGGCACAACTCCTCCACCCATCCAGCTTTCGCCATGGTTGTCAATGAAGGTAATGACAGGAACTGTGATAGTCAGGCCACAGGTTATTCCCTGCTCAGGCTGCAGAAGAGGGAAGGTACGGGTGTGTGAGAGGCTTCCTGCTGTGATCTCACCAATCAGTGTGGCACGGCCCAAGGACTGCATGAGGTAAGCAAACTCCTCAGCAGCTGTAGCAGTGTGGCGGCTGGTGAGCAGGTAGATGCCACGCTGAGCCCCATAGGGCTGGCCCAGAAGTTCTGCCTGACTGTTGTGCTCCTGTGTGTGGTTGGTGCGCCTGTCATAGGTTGTGAAGAGATGGACAGGACCAGCAGCAGGATCTTGGAAATAGGAGAGTAGCACAGGCACAGCAGAGGAGGAAGGGCCCCCTGGGTTGTAACGTAGGTCCATGATCAAGTTTTCTGTATTTTGGAGGGGCTCCCACACTTTGTGGACAATGTAAGGTCCCAGCTTAGCAAGCACAGAGGCATCTGCAAACTCATCAAAGCGCATGTAGCCAACATTGCCTGGCAACACTGACACCTTGAAGACAGTATCCACTAAGGCATGCAGCAGTTGCTCATTGTCAGGTAAGTTGGCTGCCAGTGCAATTGGCTTCTCAGCAGGGGGGACAGCAGCTTCACCTGGCATCAAGACTCGGACCAACAGGCGGGGGTCTTCAGATAAGGTCTGCATCTCAGAGTTGAGCTTGGTGGCCAGGTCCTCTGCTGACTGCACAGAAGAGAAGTCAGAGGTGCTGAGGTGCTGCAGCAGCGCTGGCACTCGGTCCACTAAGCTGTAATAGTCATTTAGTATGTTTGTGAGGTGGCTTAGGGTGCCAGGCACTGCTCTGCGTACTGCCAGGATGTCCAGGGATTTCTGTAAGGCTTGCTCTGCCTCAGTAGCCACACATGGCATCACCCCACTCACCTCCCAGCTCTGTCCGCCCCTACTCAAGGGGCTCACAGATCGTGACACAGGAACCATTATGTAGAAATTGGAGGGGCCAATACGCAGCTTCTGGATGTCCAGTGAGCCCCCAGCTGTCTTCTCCCCAACAGTGATAGCCCTGTTCATGTGCTTGAGAATGTAAGCCACATCTTCAGCCACTCCTGTGGTGTGGTGGCTGATCAAAACAATGACATCCTTGTCTTTGCTGTACCTCTCTCCCAAAACCTTTGGAAGTGTCCATATCTCTGTGGTGGTGTTGGAGGGCCGATTGTATACAGTCTCAACATGTAGCATCTTGTCTGCTTCATGCAAGTACGAAATGATGAAGGGGAGGCCAGAAATCTGTCCCCCGGTGCTGTGACGAAGATCTATCACCAAGGCAGATGTCTCTATCAGTGTCTTCCACACCTTGTCCACCAGAAAAGCTCCAACTTTCTGCACAACTTCCTGTCCTATGATATAATCAATCCTCAGGTATCCAACATTGCCCTCTAGCTTGTCATACATGACCACATGCTCAATAAGACTAAGGAGTTGCTCACGAGTGGGGGAAGCTTCAGCTTCTTGACTGGGATCTGCATGTGGTGATGGCTCATAGGAAATCACCAGTCTTGGGTCATTCAGAGCACCCTGCACACCAGCTGTCAAAACACTGGCCAGCATTTTTGGATCTGATATGTCCAGGATCTCCCCACTCTTGATTGCTTGTTCAATGGCTTCTTGCATGCCCACTAGGTTTTCAGGATAGCAGTAGTTATCCAGAAGGACTTTAGCCATGTCCAGCACTAGAGTTGGCTGAAAGATTTCCTCGGCAGGTATGCTGAATATGATCAGTGCTGAATACAGAAATAAATGTGCCTGGATCATTTTGTCTTCGAATGGAATAGAAATGAAGGAAAGAAGTCAGAAGCTCTTATTGATCAAGATGAATGTAACTCTCCAATGACTCTCTGTTCATGGATCACGCTGAAATCCCTGTGTTGAATCCAGGCACACTGAACAGATAAAAACCTTTTAACCGCGTTAAACCTTTAATCTCATTAAAATGGAGTGCATCATCTGAAGTGCACCAATAGATGAAGTTCAGCTAGCTTGTTACTACTTCACAGCTCTCTTATGAAACAGTAATAAACTTCAGTCATCAAGGATAATCTTTCTGCATCAGTTAATTATTTCCAAAAGGTACTACATTGCCTGTTATCAATGTCCTGGCTTATCCTGACAGTGGATTTCTTAAATGCAAATCTTGGATTTCAACCACAATTAGAACAGCAGTCATCCAGTCTTTTACCATTATTTATGGAAAGCTTATACCAGGAGATTCTTCAGTGACTTCGTTGTATCAATGTTCAATTTTTTTTCAGAAGTTGTTGACAATATATTGTCTTTGGTGTTTTTCAGTCTGAGCTGCAAAGGATTGTTCTTGCATTCTATGACTAAGGGCTCCAAACAAGGAACTCCAGACATTTAAAACAGCTTATAAAATCCAAGGTAATGACAGCTTGTTAATTTCTGTGCTGAGAATTGCCAGCATGTTAAGCAGAACTTTGAAATACATTTGCCTCAACATAATACAGCTAAATCTGAGGTGACTTTAATCTTCATAATTTGCACTCAATTAGGATTTACTTGTAATGCCATTGAGTAACATATGGTCATGTCTGATGACAGCTTCCAGCCAATAGACTTTAGGCTCAACACACCAAAATAGAATGTGGGGGATTGCTTTCTTCTGTTCACAGTGTATTCAAGACCCTATTGTATTAAGAGTTTGAAAGAGGATCAGAACATGCAGGATGAAGCTGCAGGCTGTACCCATGTGAGCTGTCAACATTCAGAGCTCCAGTATGACACACCAAAGATGCACAAGAACAGATTCTTGGCTTTAAGTCTGAAATGAGCTGCCACCCCCGTCATTCTGCTTGCTGGAGGTAGCTGCAAGAACAGACTAGGGAATTTGTGAGAAGCATGTTTTTGTATTGTTTTCAAAATGTCACTTATTCCTTCATATGAATACATGTGGAAGGAAGAGCCTAAAGATGGTCTATCCTGGCTGGGTGCAGTGTGGCTGTCCTGTGTAAGTATCATGTGTGAAGCTTGCCACTTACTTGAGCAAAGCTTAGGCAATTTCCTCTTTCTAGGTTACTCAGTTGTAGTAATAAAAGAGCTTTGTGAAGTTCCTTCCTTTAATATTTCTGTTGGAATGGCCTTTTCTAAATGTGCCGGTACATTTCATCCCATGGTTGATTTGTATCTGTATGTTTGTAAATGTATAAATGTAAATCCATCAAGGGGAACAGTTAAATTGTTCTAAGAGTCCATTAGAGAAAGGACTGCTCTATGGCAAAAGCTGTAAAACCTGATGTAATCACAGGGATCTCTGGCAACCAGGATGTGCCATCACCTGTAAGAAACAGCAGTTTAAAAAATATTCCCAATTCCCTTGTCAAAGGAAGAGGCCTAGAATATATTTTAAACTGTTGATAATGTATAAATAAGTAATTAAGCTCCAAGTTCTGTTGAATCTTCTTAATTTTGGGGGATGGTTCTATATTGTGACAATGTGTGACATCCATCACAACCTAACTCAAGGGCAATATCACCAGTTTGTATTGATCTTCTTGCTTTTTTTCAGCAAAGAATAATCCAGCACTCCAGGTCAAAGGCAGCTGGAATAAAAACTCTCCAGCATAACCCCACTTTGTCTAGAAATGGTCTTTTGAGTCCCAAGATTTACTGCCAGAGTTGCACCAAATCCTCATGTGGCAAATACAGTGGACAGGACCCTGGTCAAATTGATCTCTATTGCTTTTCTTACCCATGGCTCTTCTGTCTGTCTAGCTTGAAAAGGTTTGGGGGCAAGGAATCTCTTTTGCTACTTTAATGTCTGCTACATTCTCTGCATTTACTTCCAACCTCTGGTAGTGTCTCTAAATGCCATTACCACAGGAATAATTGCACACACCATAATGTATGTTAAGACAATCAATTCAACGGATGAGACGTGCTTTATGAATCCTCAGCTTACTTCTCTGTGCACTGACTAAGGCAGGGGACGTCTGAAATAAAAACCATGAGCTGTGAGAACTAGATGATCTTAAGGCCCTTTCCAACCCTAACTATTCTATGATTCTATGATTCTATGACCAAGAGTGGGATGATGAATAGATCATCTTAATTCTGACATTTCTCACTTTGGAGAGCTTAACATTTTGATGTCACTTGTATTTTTTGTGTGTTCCAATGCCTTTCCATTAACTTGGAAGGGAAGATACAGTTTCATTTTGTTATGATGAAGAAAAAATTGTAATTATAAAGAAAACATATGTATGATCTAAAACAACAAAGTAAAAATGTGTAAACATGGAAGGGTTAGATATTTCATCTGCTCAGCTAGGGGGCTGGGTGGTTCAATGGGTCCCCTTTTTGTTTCTTATTTCTTTCTTCCTTTTACTCCTGCTGGGTGCTGGAGGAGGGCATGCCCAGGGGCCAAGGAGCAGGGTTACAAAATGGACCCATTGTGACAGAAACTGGGAAAAGTAGTACAATAATCCATGTTCCTAAGAATATGTCAGGATGGATCACTATTTCTGTCTGCCTCTTCAGTAACTTTAAGAATGCAGCTTTCCATCCCAGAAAAAAAGAATGACACTGCATGTTTATGGAGTATACATTTTACTTTCTTTTTTAATTCTTCAGTACACAGTACATAATGGATACTTCTATTTATATGAAACTATTTACCAAGTATGGGATAATGGTAGAAATAAGGTAAAATTATTTACCATAAAAATTAGAGAAATTAATATTTTCTGTAATTCTTGAAAGTAATTCCATTATGCTGTTTAAATCACTGCAAGTCTTCATTTTTTTAGAAGGACCTTCTTTTTCACTGTATTGTTCTCTGTCCTTTTCTGCTTTTGGAACAGAAAATAATGAAACAACAGGCATTTTTCAAATTACTTCAGTTTCAACTTGCTGTGCAAAGGGTATTATAGGGTGTTACAGATGTTATACATGAGGTATCAACAATAACCTCATCTTACTCTGAATGTAACAAGCACAGATGAATTTCCATGAAGATCATATTCAGAAAGAAGACAGTAACAGACAATTATTAGCGTTTTTATTCAGGGCATGTGCCAGCTAATTACCTTCCATATCTAAAAGAGTTCTATATATCCACTGCTAAAGTCATTGTGTGATAATTTCTTTTCCTAGCATCTAAGAAAGTATTTCCATGGATTCACAATACTCTTCTCCAGTGAGGCCTTATCTAAACATTAAAACTCATGACATGTCAAAAATCATGAAATGTCCCTTTCCTGCATCTGATCGTAAAATCATAAGACTACAAAAAGAATTTTTTTTCTGTTTTTCTAATATTTATTGTGCATTTTATCATGTTCCAAATATTTTCCTATCAGGACTAGAAGCTGTAGCTGAGGTTTTTACGAAGCTAGGGTTTTGAGAAATACATACATGATTTTGATTAGTTATACTCAGTAAAAGCCAAGATACGGCAACACTCCACAGATCAATTTATTCCTCAAGTTCAGATACATATTCTTCCTCATGCACTTTATCATTAGCACACAGAAACAAATCTAGGTTCACAATGAAAATGTAAAACAAATGTTTTTTCCACCATTATAGAATCATAGAATCATACAATCACAGTATAGTTAGGGTTGGAAAAGACCTTAAGATCACCTACTTCCAACCCCCCCTGCCATGGGAAGGGACACCTCACACTAAACCATGTCGCCCAAGGCTCTGTCCAACCTGGCCTTGAACACCACCAGGGATGGAGCATTCACAACTTCCCTGGGCAACCCATTCCAGTGCCTCACCACCCTTACAATAAAGAACTTCCTCCTTATATCCAATCTAAACTTCCCCTGTTTAAGTTTTAACCCGTTACCCCTTGTTCTGTCACTAGAGTCCCTAATGAAGAATCTCTCCCCAGCATCCTTACAGCCCCCCTTCAGATACTGGAAGGCTGCCATGAGGTCTCCATGCAGCCTTCTCTTCTCCAGGCTGAACAGCCCCAACTTTCTCAGCCTGTCTTCATACAGGAGGTGCTCCAGTCCCCTGATCATCCTCGTGGCCCTCCTCTGGACTTGTTCCAACAGTTCCATGTCCTTTTTATGCTGAGGACACCAGAACTGCATAGATGCATAGCTTAGAAAGCTCGTACAGCGGAAACCAGTATTTTTTCACACTGGATCTGTTCAGTGATCTATTTCTCTTGCCCTGAATTCAGTATGACATGTATCACTCACTACTACCATGGTAATTCTTTACAGATGGTTTCCCTGTGTGGTGTGGATTCTTCACACTTTGGAGAATGACTATTTACTTACTCATTTCTTGATACATATAGTTTAAATTTTTATCAAACATATTGTTTAATGCAAGTCTGTTCACTGAACTCTGAGTACCTAAATCCAAAAAGTGACTGTACCATCATTTCTAATTTTTATGTAACCCAAGCCAAATTCCTATTTTGATTGTAGTTTTGAGCTAAACTCAATAGCTCAGGCCTAGCTCTAGCTTTTATAACTCATAAAAATTTATTAACCTTTAAAATTTGTCCACAAGTATTTCATTTTCTGACTTCCTGTGGGTATGAACTTCCACACACTGTGATATTTTCTTTTATCTGCCCCAGACTAGTCTGTATGCATGGACTGCATCATTCAGATCACATGCTAAATAGTTTCCACAAGAGGGAGATTAAATGTTTTGCTATATGTTTTTTGTTTTATAGATCTTGTTCCAGTTCTCCATGGTTCTCATCTGCGGCTGATCTCATCGTTCCCCGTATAGACCATTTGGACACCAACAAGCTACAGTAGCAGGAGGCTCAGATTCTGAAGGTGGCAGCAAGAGCAGTTTTTTCACTTGCAGAAATGCCAAGAGGATGAAGATGAAATTCGGAAATAAGCTACTTTTGGTTTTAGTAGAGCTCTCTAATACAGGCATATTTAAATTATATGTATGAATTAAAATTAATGTAAAGGTGATATGTGGCTCCTAAATACTGAGAGGCAGGGTTTATTAGCTCAAGCACAGGACTAAGCTAATGAAACGTTTAATGCTTCCAGGACTCTGGTAAGTATTTCTAGAAAAACCTTCACTGCATTTTATAGATGTCAGCTACTTCATGGCTGTCTGTGACAGGCATTACTGGATTGCATAGGTATGCCCTAGGACTGTCTTTTCTGTTCTGTTCTTGTACTGTTTGGTACAAAGGAAAACTTGTCCCTGAGCGGGCTTTCTTGGCCCTGTCATAATGCAAATAATGAATAATAGCACCCTTATATGCCTTTATAATTCCCATGTCAAAAGAAGTAATGTTAAGTTTCTGTGCCTAAGTTTTTCAGTTCTTATGCTGTACAAACACAGAATCACAGAATCATAGAATAGTTAGTTAGGTTTGGAAAGGACCTTAAGATCATCTAGTTCCAACCCCCCTGCCATGGGCAGGGACACCTCACACTAAACCATGCCACCCAAGGCTCTGTCCAACATGTATAGGTTAAAATTGTAGCTGTTGGAAATTTTCACTTCAAGTGAGTTATTTAATGATTACATCTGTACTAAAAAATATTTAAATTCCAAATGTGCTGGATTTTTATTTTCTTCCCTCCCCTTCACTTCTCTTTCCTTTCTTTCCCTTCCCTTCTCTTTCTTTTTTACAACAACCAACATAGAGAAAAAGTAAAAAAAGAACAAGAAGAAAATTTATACTTCTATTGAAAGATTGGGGAAGAGTAGGAAATATATATTCCCATTTTGAAGCCTTTCTAGTTTCAGCCAGGAGCAGGTGGAGCTCCCAGAGCACAGATGTGGTAAGCTTGCACTGACCAACTCAGCTGAACCAATGAACTGACATACTGTAGCTAAGCAGAAGATTCAGGAGAGCTTCAGGAAAATGCATTGCAGTGATCCAACCTGAACTGATTCAGGAACATAGTTTTGAATTTTGGTCAGTTTTTTGTTGTTGTTGTTTTGTTTTTTTTTTTTTTTTGGGTTTTTTTTTGTTTTTAAAGGGAAACTGATGTACAGTCCTTTGAGAATTGGTATATTATGCATTTGTATTGTATAGTCCCCATTTTCCAAAGCTAACAAGTCATTCTCCTGTGAAGCTTTAGGCTGAATTATCACTCATGGTCCAGCAGGAGGTCTAAGAGAGAGGACAAAAAAGAAACAGGAGCAGCTCTGAGGCAGCTTGGAGAGATGACACGTTCCAGAGGCAGCCTGGGGGCAGCAGCCAGTGCAGACATGGCAGTGGGGCACTCTGGAGACGCGGTGAGGGCAAAAAAGACAGCCCAGAGAGAGACGGCAAGAGGCACCTATAAGCTGACAGATTTCAAGGTACCATGTAAGGAAGAGTAAGAAAATGTGCGTCGACCCCTCGCGAGTGGCGAGCAGAGCGGAAGCAGAAGCAGAAGCACCACACAGCCTGCAGATGGCGCCGAGGCAGCACGGAGCCCCCTCGGGGCCCAGAGGTTGTGCGGCGCGGGCAGCCGGCCGGCCCTCACAGCCGCGGCATAGTGGAGGCAGGGCCTAGGGTAAGCACTGAGGGCTGATGAGTGGCCAAAGATGGCTCTGAGGCGGTCTCTAAGCCTCAGTCAGACCAGGGAGGCATGGAGAGGTCTGCAAGTCGGACACCTGCACTTAGAACGTTCAGCCTTGCAGGCGGACGGGCGGAGCTCGCCCCTCGTTCTCTGGAGGCTGCGGAGGACCTGCCTTGTTTTTGTTTCTGCTAAACACACAACGACGCGTAGGTTGGGGAGTTAACACAGGGAAAACGGGGGTGGTTATTAGGAAGATGCAATGTCCTGTTAGCTGGCATGTGGAGCTGTTACACTATTAAGGGTAGGGTCTTGCCTCATAGGCATTGTGCATTTACTACTTGTTGGCTTTGCCAGCTTGTTCTCTGTTCCCACCTCTATCTTTCAGTTCTTCTTTGCAGTAATAAGATTCAATCTGGTGCTGCCTATGAGGAGTTATAGCAGGATACTGGTATCTCCTGAATTTCACAGTGTGTTCTTGTGTGGACCTACCTGGTGCATGGCCATGCACCTATGTCCATTACCTATGTGACAATGGCCAGGCTCTGAGGAGGCTGAAGACAAGAATCAGATGTGGTCTGGGAGCAGCCTAAATTGTTAAAGCACAACTGAAATTAAAGTCTTCTTGAGAGGCAGTCTAAAACCTATTAGCCTGAATATCAGGAACTAGCAATTCTAGGTTAACTTTTTCCATATTGTCAGGATCTTTCCAGTCTGAGCAGATACCAGCTGAACACCTCTAGATTCCCTTGAGGCCATTGCTTCTTACCTGTGGAGAAGAATAGTGAACATGGAGATCTTTCTGACTTTTAGTGATCACTGGTGCTGTGTTGTTAAGTGGTAAATTGCACTAGCTGTTCTTCTGTGTTAGGACTTAACCCAGAGCAGTGGATGAGATCAGAGAACTCTGTGCTGGCTGTTTACACAGACAGGGTGGGAAGCTACGAATAGTAACAGCTGTACCTCCTGACCAACTTCCACCAATTTACCATGTTTATCTGTTAAGACTGAAGTGCTATAAGGCAGCCTTAAAATTGTCAGAGGAAGATGGTGATTCTGATGTTACAGGGCTGTTACAGAGATAGCTAATGGACCTGAGAAGGAGGGCATGCTCCAGCCATGTTTTTGTGTTAAAACGTGCGAGTTTTATTTTAACTGTGCATCTGCTGGACTGTGCACAAGCCCCAACCTGCTCCTCAGTAGCAGCAAGCTGCTGGTTGATGTTCAGAATCCAATTATGTGAGAGTTTATTTTTCCAGTGTCTGATGGGGCCCATTTTGAAGAAGGGGGCAAGGTGTTTTCCTGCTCTTTGCAACCTATATACTCTCTAACATATTGGCCACCTAGCTGATTTGTTGCATCCCAAAGCATCTGAAACATGAGGGAGCTTTAGCAATTGTTTTAAAATTGAATGTTCAAAACTACATAAATCAAGCTGCTAAATTTACAATGTGAAACCAAACATCAGTTTGACACGCACTCCAGACATGCTGTAGGTAGCATCTGTAGTCAGTACTGGGTTCTTATTTCTTCTTGACCTTGAGCTACACCCTATGGAAAAATTCATGTTTCATTTTAGTATTGTACCAACCAAAATGTTAAGCCTATGGAAATGTGATCATTAAAGCTGGCTGGAAGAGCAATCAATTTCTTTTGGTTGAAATACAAAAGTGACTTGTAGTCCAGTTTTGGGACAAGATCTGAAAAGCTTATCTGGCATTCTTATAGCCTAGCTAGGATCTGAGTTTTTGAGCCAAAAAATGGCTTTGGTTTTGTGTTGTTTGTTTTGGTTTGTTTGTTTTTTTCTTTCTCCTCCAAGTAGGCTTGGGAAGCAAAGACCAACGTTTGACTTCAGATTGTAAAAACAAAACAAAGCAAAAAAAAAATTTGATTATTCAGAATTTCTCTCCCTGAGGATGTGGGAACTGTTCTGTCTCCTTCCCCACTTTTTCATTTAATTATGAACAAAGTCCTGTATTCAGTGAAGTCAAAATATGACTAGGACCTTATGTTTAGATGACTTAAGGACACACAGCTGCAATTACCTTGAGACATGGGTGAATAACTTTTCTTATGTGGTCACACCAAGTGCTTGTTTGGTAGTTTCTTTTACTTGATTAAGAGAAGTTGAGAGTATCATGGGTTTAGGAGACAGGAACAAAACAGGATGAGAATACAGGGGGTTCCAAGAGAAGTAAGACATAACAGTGGTTGTAAAATGACAGAAGCCGCTGGGGAGTAGTAAAATGAGAGGATTGCCTTGAGAAGCTTAAGAGGTTAATGACATACAGCTATGAGTGGATGGAGTTTGCATGGACCCCTTTACTGATCTCAGATCTGATCCAGTTGCAGCCCAGTTCTAAAGGAAAAGCCTGTAAATCAGTACAAGAATTCTGGTGAATCGTGCTATGTGCTCATGGTTTGTGATGTAACCAGCAGTTCTTGATGGAATTACAACTGCCCTGCTCACACTCACCTGCTATTTGCTCTGTATTAAGTTATCAATAGTAAATAAACTGTATTAGATTTCAAGCTGACCTGTTCATGCCAAATGGATGTGTCTTGCCCACAGGCTGCCCTAATTTAAAACATGTGGATCGATTTAAATCCTGTTGCTTCCATACATTAAGCTACTGTTTAGATTTTTGCCTCATCGATATTCTTTGCCATTTTTAAATGGATGTTTAGTTTGCTGTGGGCTTGGATCAAAAGTGTTCTCCGATAGTGGTTTCTTTGTTTTTGTTTTTGGTTGGTTGGTTGGTTTGGGGTTTTTGGTGTGGAAGGTGATGGAGGAGTAGAAATGAGGTGGATTATGGTGTCGTTATACAGCACGTACACCCATCACCTGAAACCAAGAGAAGACATTATGTTTGTTCTTTAACATGCAAACCCTTCATTATAATCAAAGGAAGTTTAATTGCCAGAAAGATGGGCTCCTTGTTCAGTGAAAATGCAACTGAAGTCATGAGAGCTGTTGTATGATAGTATATTTCCCATACAGCAGTATAAGTCTCATAGAACACAGAAGTTTTCAGGTTTTCCCAGGTTTCTAAGGGGTGAATTTATATGTAAAATAGAATTTCCCAGAAGAATAAATTTAAAAAAAATCAGAGACTTATGTCAGACTCCAAAGAACATATTTAGGCTTCTAAATAACTAGCCTGGGCTTTTCAAAAGTGTTGAGCTCTGCCAGCCCCACTACTGTTAGGATACAGCTTCTAAGATATAGGCTGATCGTCATTAGACTGCATGTTCTTGCAAAGAAATACTAAGAATATGCAGTAGGTCAAAGTGTCTTCTTATCTTTGTACAGAGATAAGGGCTGCTGTTCCTTGTAGGAAACAGTGTCTTAGAAGCGGAAGGCTGCACTTCTTATCATTCAAGTATGTGCCATAAGGGGGTAAAAATAGGGACATTGAGGATAAGAAAGTTGAAACCAAGGCACCTGCTACCCACAGAAGGAAACTTGGGAATGAAATATGGCTGAGAATCTCTTCTCTTTTGAATACTTCAGATCTTCACTTATAGGAGTAAATATTTGCCTGTAAAAGCCTGTGAGATTATTGATGTGAGAAAAGGCTTGCAGGATTTAGACTTCTGACTTTATCACGCCGACTAAATTCCATTTACTGAGTTTTACAGAAGTTGAAAATGTCAGAGTTGGCTGAACAAATTCTGTTTCAATACCTATTAGACATTTACAGGACATCGTAAATCCCCGGTGAGAATCCTTTTGTTTGTGACCTAAACAGAACTGCTCAAACAGAAAAGTTGAAATAAGGTATTCAAATTGTATGACTGTTGCCAAATAATGCACAATTCATTCAGTCTCACAATACTTTAATCCAGTATTCACTTTGCCGTGATATATATAATGCAGGCTATTTACAATGATTGCCATTCTTTAAATGCCAGTTTTCCTTTGAAACAAGCAGCAACAGCAACAACCAGGCCCATACCCTGCTCCAGACATTGTTTGCAAGGATTTTCATTTGTATCACTAATGTACAGATTTACACATAACAGAAAAAGTGAGTATTCTTATTCTTAGAGATTCTGCTTTGTATACTACCTGCAGCCACATTCTGCCACTTTCATCCCTTCATAGTTGTATATCAAAGTGGGCACACCAGCATCATCCTTATAAAGAATGGAGATTGAATCCAGTTTGGTTGGAACACAACAGGCCTTGGAAGCTTTCTTTGGGTTTTGGAGGTGCACCAGCGTTTGGACAATAGCATGTTTCGTTGGGGTAACATTATCTGTCAGAGGGAAGAAACAACCTCCTTTACACTCAAAAGCCTCATAATCTTTCGGTGCAATGATCCAGGAATCCCAGCCAATCTCCTCAAAATTGACATGGAGGGAAGTTCTCCGGCAGTGGTTGGCTCCGATGCTTCTCTTGGTTCTGGAGGAATGCTGGTGGTGCCCAGTGATGGCCTTTTCCTCTCCCTGTTCTAGCTCTTCAGATGAAGTGTTGTTCTTCCCTAGTTTCTTCAGCACACTTTCTTGTTCATGAACAATCATCTCCCGGAGCTCCACTTTGGTCTCTTTTGTCCCATTGTTACGGTCATTGGAGAACACTATTAACAGGGGCAGATTTTTTGTATCAGGGTTAACACTGATAGCTGGCTTCCCACAAGTGAAACCACCCAGAGCCTTACTCTCTATAACAACCTCTAGCTTGTTTTTAGTTTTCAGTTTGTCTGCCCTGACCCATCTTTTCACAGCGCTGGACACTTCAAATATCTTCCAACCACATTCCTGAATATTGTGGGAGACAAGGAAAGATTTGGTACTTTCTTTGTTTTCCCAGTGGTCACCACCTAGAACATC
Organism: Pezoporus occidentalis; assembly: GCF_034315485.1. NCBI lineage: Eukaryota > Metazoa > Chordata > Aves > Psittaciformes > Psittacidae > Pezoporus > Pezoporus occidentalis. The sequence continues at coordinate 1,624,345 of NW_026916347.1, forward strand.
ATAAATGACCATGTTGCCTTCCAGCTTAGAGAGAGAGACAAATCCCCTGTGACAGGAGATATATATTCTCAGTTCAGCTCTGGTGATTTCCTCATATCGTGGAATAGAGATGTTGAAGAGCAAGATGTGCTTCTGAAATGGATTTTCTTTTGGTGAAGCTAAAGAAATAACATCTGCAATAGGAAATGAAAATGTGGTTACAGTGCTTTTCTGACTGTCTAACTAACTTGCTTTTAGAAGACTCAGGATGTATTTTGGAGTTGCAAAAAGAGCTTGGCTATCCAGTGCTAAAAAAACAAAATAAAATACCATCCTCTGGCTGTGTTTCAAGGGCAGAGAATGGAAAGAAGAAATGGAGGTCCCTGGTGTTGGTAATGTTTTCACCAAGATTGCATGGTCAGATGAGTATGAGGAGAGGAGCATGAGTCTGCCTAATGATGCTCATTAATATTAAGTACATAAATAAGGCATCTGGGGAGTGTTCAGATTTAGCGATTTCCTAAGAGATTTTTACACAAAGAATTCCTGAAAAACCCTATGAATTTCCTTATCATCCTGCAATGGGATGTACTGCCCTCCTGATACAGAGAAGTATTCTACGTATTTAGGTGTCTCTGAGAACTAGCTGTGCTGAGGCTTTTGTTGTCTTCAGATAACTTTGAAAGGGAGTTTGGGGAAATAAAAAAGGTTTTGAAAATTCTGAATTGAAGCTTCAGGGTGTGTCTAAATCGGGACTTGGTGAGAAACAGCTTTTCTTGTTCAGGTCCCAGTCCATTCCAGGCTGGACACACCGAGCTAGTGTGGTTTTGTTTGTGGTTTTTTTTTTCCCTGCAAAATTGTATGCAGTACCATCAACTCTGCCTTGGGAGGGGCAGATACTTGGGCGGAAGATCAGTAGTGTTTAAAAGTCATCACTGACTGATGTCTATTTGATGGTCAATGTAAAATAAGTACTCAATCATGACTGGGCTTTAGAGCAGTTTTAATCGGCTAATGTTGATATTTCTTCACAGTGTTTACCCACTAAAACAGTCAGAGAAGAGAGTGAGATATGGAACCTATAATCTAGCTCATTCTGTTAAGTTTTCTTTCCATTTCAGAGCTAGGGGCACTAATTTAGGAATTTGAAGTTCTCCCTAGTTCTGTTACTTCTGTATGTCTGTTTTCATATAAACAGAAGCTTTATTTCTCCCTATCTCATTTTTATCCCAAGAATTGCATTTATTTCTTTTTTACTTCTTCCTTTGATGGAGCTTTTAAAAAGTCTATTTAATGTTACACAGGTAGAGATCTTGATTTTTTTTCTTTTTGGTTAACACAAGCTTGACTACCCATTTCCATACAAATCTTTCCCTCTAACTCAGAATTTTGGGGGAGCACTGCTGTTCCCTGTTTGGATCCCTGGACACATTTCTTTGTTGGCTGCTGTGTTTTTTAAAGAAGAGCCCACCTGAGAGAAGAGCTCTCTAGCATGGATGTCTCAATTATAGATGATAAAAAATTTGCATTCTAACATTAAAACTCAGCTCCAAATATCTAGTTTTGAGAAACATTATTCATGTAAACCCTCTTACTCAGTACATCATCTCAGTTGATGCATTTGAGAAAAGAGTATTGCACAGTAAAAATATCAAAGAAGAAAATGAAAGGTAATTGTATTTTTTAAAGACTGAAAAAACCCTACAGATCAAGAGTACAATCCAAAATTTTAATCTATTTTATTTCTAAATAATCAGTGGAAGTTTGGCACTCAGTTCCCTCTGAATATCAAAAGAATCTGAGTGCCTCCTGTCCATGTAATTCTTTAAAAATTCTAGTCCACATATTTAGGGCTTTTCCTACCTTCAGTACTGAAGCTCCTCACAATATTGGATGCAGGGATGGAGGACTTGTCTGCAGTATATCTGTTGTATAAATCAATCATGAACTGTGGTGGTTCTTCTTTGGTCTTCACTTGTGAGGGGACTCTTGACAAATTCAAACTCCTTAGTAAATCCATCTTCATATTCTCCAGGAAAGATTTAAAGTCGAAATGAGTCTCACCTTCGACTTCCTCAGGATCATGAAAGTGTGCATCAGACTTTCCCATAACTGGTAACTTGTTCCAGTCTTCCAAAGGCTTACCTCTTGTCAAACAGGCAATGATGTTGAAAACAGACAGTGCAGCTAATACCCCCAAATAATGCATTTCTTCTATATTTACTTTCTCGTGGAGAGACAAAAGGATAAGGGTATTTTAGCTGTTTAAAAGTCTTGTTTCATTACAGACAGAGGAAAGGAAATGGAAGGCAAACAACTGGAATACCCTTTGCAAATCACTTTCTTGTGTTCTTTTTGCAGTCTGCTTCAAACCGCAGCCTCTTGTCAGTTGTCAAGCAGATTGGTTGTACACTTGCCCTTATCAGAGTCATTGATGCCATGCTTCAGCTTCAGTTATCTAGCAAAGCTCTTAGTTAATGAAGATTCTGTAAACATCTGACAAACACATGTGGCTGGTGGGAAGGACATTGTATATTGTAAAGAATCCACATTTCACTTTAGGGTCATCATTGCTTAATTACACTCTTCTATCACTTCCTTGCCAAACAGAGAGAATATTTGTTAGGGACGTGGAAAATTATACTGTTTTCATCACTACTAGAAAATAGTGATCTAGAAAAAACCCACTCTGTTAGCTATTAGTAAATGACATCTCACAAATCTTTATTACAATCCCTTCACATGCTATCAGAGAATCCTTGATCATTTGATGGAGATTTGTGATTCTGCAAGACGTGATCTCATGACAGTACAAACAAACTTAAAACTTCTTCCCGTTTATCAGCCAAGAGCAATTATCTGTACACAGTGAAATATCTGTTTTGTGTCAAGTTCTCTTCATGGTGTTTGCAGGCTTGTCCATTTTCAGTTTGATTCCTTTGGAGTATGGGAATTTAGTCTTGTTTTTATAGTATCTTATGTAATATATTTCTTAGATTCTTGATGGTCAATCCAGTCCAAGAACAACCAGTCATTATTTTAGTGACCTTCTCAGGCCACATGGAAAGTAAAAGGTCTCTGTGAAGATACAGATTATCTAGGAAGATACTGTTATCCATTATAAGAATGGGCCAAGGCAAAAATATGAGACTTATGATAGAATTTTTCATTATACAGAAGAAAAAACTCTAACTTATTTGTAAACAAAAATGTCACTTGCTGTTTACCTTAATGAATGCATTAGGATTCAATCTAATGATATGTGTGTTATCTGTACTATTAATGTATCATTTTTCCTAAGCACAACTCAATCTATGCTTTTACATGTGTCATAAAGTCTAAATAGTAGTATGAGCTTTTACATTACAAAAATCTCATTGCAAAGATTTTGTCCTTTCTGCCATTGTTCTGTAGCTTTCTAGGAGTGCATACGCAGCATTTAAAGTGATCCCAGACTTCTCAATTACTCGCTTTATGTGTCTGTTCAAGTGTCACCTTCCAGTATCTGAAGGGCGCCTGTAAGGATGCTGGGGAGGGACTCTTCATTAGGGTCTACAGTGATAGGACAAGGGGTAATGAGTTAAAACTTAAACAGGGGAAGTTTAAATTGGATATAAGGAGAAAGTTCTTTACTGTAAGGGAGGTGAGGCACTGGAATGGGTGGCCCAAGGAAGTTGTGAATGCTCCATCCCTGGTGGTGTTCAAGGCCAGGTTGGACAAAGCCTTGGGCGACATGGTTTAGTGTGAGGTGTCCCTGCCCATGGCAGGGGGGTTGGAACTAGATGATCTTAAGGTCCTTTCCAACCCTAGCTATTCTATGATTGTATGATTTAGCATTGATCCTGGTCTCCTGTATATTTTACTCAAGGCCTTTGTGTTTCCTACCTGTGTGCAGAGCACAATTTCTTGTGTTTGGTTAAAACATAACTTCTTATGCATCTCCAGAATTTATCTGAAGATGTCAAAGAATCAAAGATTTTTTCAATTTTTGTAGCACTTACTCTAAAAGGTTATCACTTGTACTTAAAACCCCCACAGTGCTCCATTTATTATTTCATTGTGCCTGGTTTCACCTTCTAGACATGAGTTCATGTAGCTTTCTGGCTGGCTTAAGGAGTCCCACAGCACTGGAATTTTTTCTCCGTCAGAGTACTTGTACAGTGTAATCAAGCTCCTTCTCAGTTTGCTTTCTGATAAAATAAACAGATTGCGTTTTTTAGACACATTATAAGACATTTGCTCTAACTGTTTTTGTTTCCTTTCTGTGTCTCTTTCAGAGTTTGAATGTCTTTTTGAAATGGTGGACACTGGGGCTATACATATTTTCCTAGTGGCAGTCCACCAGTGCCACATGCAGAAATAAAATCTCCATTCCTTATGTGGTTCACTGCTCCAGTGTGTATCTTTTCAAAGCTTTTATTAGCTCTCTTTACATAGCGTCACCCTGGATGCTTATAAGCTGCCATAAATCCATGATACCCACAAAAAATGTTTGAAGACTTATGGCTTTCAAGGATGCAGTCTTTTATGCAGCAGGCGAAGCTTCCACTCCTTGTGCTTAGGTACCAAGTTCTGCATCTGTCTACCTTAAAATGAATTTTGATTACATAAAGTGCAGCTAGATCAAGTGATCTATATAAATACCTCTCTCCTAAAGACTGTCTTCTGCAAATAGTGTGGAGGTTGTTATATACAGAATTCCAGTTCATATGTAAAGAAAGATGTCAAATAGTGTTGGGCCAAGTATCAGCTTTGCAGAAACTTTACAGTGAAGAGTTTCATTCAGTGGCAATTCCTTTTGAAAGCTGCTCTTTGAGGTTGGTCAGTGAGACAGTTGTTAAGTCATGTGATACAAATATATTAATATCATCCAATGGTTTCTTTTAATTATGCAGCCTTGTGCAAGTGAGTTGAACTACTCCACAAAACCCTAGGTACATTCTAGCTGTTGCTATTACCTCTGGCAATTAAACTGCTGGGTAGTATCAGCTGTTCTCTGCTTTTAGCTGTCTTTAACCATCTCATATTAATATATCCTCAATTCTTTTAGGTTTAGTTAGTGGAATTATCTTGACCTGCTATCTTAAGTGTTTGTCAATAGTGATGTTCTCTAGAAATTTACATGTTCTTTGGAATGGTTTATAGGATGTTCATAGAAATCAAAAGATCTGTTGGAACCAAGAAAGTAAAGGGATCAGTGTTTTCCAGTAGCACCTGACTGCATTTGTGCTGTTCAAATGCAAAGTTTCCTTCTCTAGAGGAAGATCAGATGCCAAAACCCCAGAAACCAGTGTCTTAAACCACTAAATGAATAGCTATTTAAGAACTTGTTCACATTAGACAATTAACTGGTACAGGTGAACCTCAAATGAAATAAACTTTACTAATAAGAGAATTGTATTGCTTGTGTAGTAATGGTATGCCTTGAGAGCTATGCCACTTACAGGTATAATTTTGTTTTGCCAATCCTAAATTACATAGTTTTGTGAACAAACCTTTAAATGCAGACTAAACCTGTCAGGGTGTTACAGGTATCCTGATAAGTATAGGAGTAGCATTTTCTCTTATGTCCCATAGACCTTATAACAGATCATAGGATGGTATCTCTTTCCTAATTGCTTATATCAGTACACCTTAGAAAGAAAGTTTGTACCCAAGGAGTAGTTGAAGATGTAGAAAAGATTCCTTAAGGAAAACAAAATGCAATAGATAAGAACATAAACACAATAGGCTAGTATGTTATGCTGTTCAGAGTTGGTGCTAAATGGGAGCAAGTCTAGACCTACAGAAAAGAGTAGATTTTCATAGAGAACAGGAATGACAATGACTTAAGATATTTTGAAAAGTTTTATGCTTATGGCTGTTCGTAGGGAGAAATGATGGATTTCTCAGAACTTTTCAATATTTCTTTATGCCTTAGGATTAGTTTGTCAGCTGTAGTTGATTTTCTCATGATTTATAGAAACACAAGATCCTACATTTTTAAGGGAGATTTCTAACAGCAACAGTTTACAAATGTTTTCCAGTAGTTTCAGTGTAAATCACTGTAGTACTCTGGGAGAAGAAGAAATGCCTAGCTGGATCCATGATCTTCTGTCAGTCATAACTGGCAGTCACTACAAGGTGCCTTAGAACTATCTACTTCTTATTGAGAGCTGTTTAGGAGGAACTAGCAAGAACTGCTGTTGAGTGTAACCTTGCAGAGACTTCCATACACACTAAATCTTGCTTTTATGTAAGTTAGCAGGCAGTACCACATTTACACACTCCTGTTGTCTTGGGAGTCTGTACCACATGAGTATGGAATACTAGTGGCAGAAGTCACCTAGCATCTTAGCAGCTTTCCATTTAGGCAGTCATCAGAAGTTAGTGTGTGTAGTATCCTTCCCTAAAAATATACAGCTCTTAATGGGATAAGAATTGCAGAAGGTTAGGCTGTCTTTTGAGGAGGAAACACTCTGTATCTTAAACTCTGCTATCTCACAGACTTCAGAAGTTTCTTCTGCTCCTGGTCTGCCTGTGCTACTGTACAGCAGCTGGGTGAAAATGGAGTATGCGGCAAGTGTGTCCTGGCATGCAGGGACACTGAGAAATAGGATTGACAGGCACAGTAGTGGAATGTCAGCTCTTAAAGGAGTGCTGCAGTTAAAAGGGCTACCATAAATCTATCAACAGAGTATTGTACAGGAGTTAGAGGGATGCAGAGACTTTATTTCTACAAAGACTTCTAACAGAACCACTGCCAAATATTGTGTCCTATTTTGATGTGCATTGTTGGAAAGGAAGGTTAATGAAAGTTCTGGAAAGAGTTCAGAAAAGAGCTGTGAGAAATTGTTTTGAGGCTTAGAATAAGAAATCAAAGTATCTGTTTAAAATCCTAGCCAAAATGTAATTTGACTCTGCCCTATATACTAAAAATACACAGTGAAAGTGTTTTGGATAATAGATAAAAGGGATCTAATAAAATAGGTTACAGTAAGATCCAGTGAAGTAAAGCTGAAGCTCAGCAAATTCAGGATTAAGCCACTGCATATGAACAAAGAGCACTAACTTTTGGAACAACTACTTGTAGTCCAGTAGATATATTCTGTCACATGAAATCTTTAAAGCCAAATTTATGCATGTTTTTCAAAGATATTCCCAAGCTCCAAACAGAAGTTCCATAATGCGTGGTGCAGAAACTACTGAGCAAGGTTCTTTGATCTATTCTGTGCAGGAGGTCATTTTAAATGATCATAGTATTCCCTTCTGTCTTTAATCTATTGAGGTGCATTATGATGAGCTTAACATGTATTTACATGTTTCCATCTAATTAAGAGAACGTAACAGAGTGCATTTAGAGAAAGAAAATTCAACTATTTTTAGATACTACTGTACCTTTAATTTATTAGCTTTTGTTAAAAGCATGTAACAATCTAGAGGATATAAAGTATAATTTACAAAAATATAAATCTTGGTTATTTTTTTTTTAGTATTTCAACATATTACTATATAGTATGTGTTACTTAGGGAATACGTTTAACAACCCAAAATGATCCAACAAACCGAAAGTGTGGGATATCACATGTCTTTTGTAGACCAAATTATATATTAGGGAAGGGTAACCAAAAGTGGCTATATTAACATACTGTTTATATAAAAGCTTATGCAGTGCACTGTACTTGAATCCTGAAGAAACTATACATTTTAAGCCCTTTATTACAGCATTTTCAGTATAAATATGCAAATTAAGAGCATGAGTGTTTTAGGCAAAAGGTTTTGATTTGTGTACAATAGTGATAGTCTAAAAGAAGCCTGACTTTGCAAGTTCACTTCCCATCTTCTTGGTTAACTGAAAAGATAAAATAGTATAAAAAGAAAAAGAAAGCATATAAAATGTATTTTAGTCCTTTGATTATAGAAAACTTTGCACTTAAATTTCTTGCTAAACTCCAGGTTTCTTGGCTAGATGGGTTAGCAAAATACATGTGAAAGTACTGAGTACCTGGAAAATGAATATGAAAGAAAAATGATGACAGTAAAACATATCCTTCCAGGTGAGCATGTGGATCATTTTCGGATCTCTGCATGCTCTGTGTAGAGAACTGTAGGCTTGCATTCATTCAACAGCACAAGTGTATTCTTTTCCTGTTTACAGCATTCCCACTCTAGTCGGGCAGGATGTCCAGGTCTTCTTAAAGATGTGTTTGTATGAACTTATCGGCAGGCGCAAGTTTCAACTGACATATTGGGATACACCTTTAAAACAACATTTTTGTTCTCATCTAAGAACAGGACACTGAGTGAGCTCATTTTGTCAGGGACACAGCAGGGTTCTGGGATGCCAGGAATAATTCCTACTGCTTTTACGATGCTCTGTATTGTAGCATGATTTGATGGCCGGACAATCTGGAACAGAGAAAGAAATAGTTATCATTTCATTTACGAACAGTCACTTTCAGAGGTAGACTTGGAATATGACACCAATTATGCTGTTTTGTTTCTCAAGAAAAGTGAATATATGTGACTGAGTCACAGGGCCATGATGCAAAGTCAGTCTTACACTTCCAGCTTTCTTGTGGAGAGTGTATTCAAGAGATAATTTGTGTCCCTTATGCTGCCTTCCACAAATACCAGAGGAGGGCACTGGTGGCACAGCTAGCCTCAGTAGCCTGAAGCAAGAATGTCCTTGACTGCACCTACAGGATGCTGGAGGCAGGCACGCAGCAGAAAAGGACTAAGGTGGGAACGCTTCTCAGTCATAAGATGTTACCTTTTGTTTTCTTAACCTCTTGTCAGACTTGGAAAATTGGCTACTGTAAGTATTTCCAAAATAACCATGCCTATGTTCCAGTATTTCTTCTCGTGTACACTAACCTGGAATTAGTTACTTTTTCCGAGAGTAATTACTCTCTTTTAAAGAGTGCTCCAGAAGTAGTGTCCACAGGGAGGAGTTAGTCTAAATAGTCGAACGACCTGACAGGGCCAGAAGATCATAACCCCACGACAAACTAGTACTTCGTCCCTGTAGTCTTTGCTTCCCTCTGCCTTCCTCACCAGGCTTCCCCACTCCCCTGAGCTATCCTCAAAGTGGAGAAGAAAACAAAAGGCAGGGAAGGTAGGAAATGTTTGAAGTGAGTTTTCATGACAGCTTTACATCTACATATTTTTCAGGGTACTGAGCCACAATTTTATATAATAATTTTATATACTAAACCGTATACTGTTTAGTAGTTAAAAATAAATTTTAATTTTAATTTTTTTTTTTGCTTTTATTCACAAGCTATACTTGACCCTTGTAGTCTGAGGAACAGAGGAGTACTGGACAGTTTTCACCACTTCTGTTGCTTGAGGGACATACAGTCAAGCGGAGGTTTACTAGTGACAGAGTGACAGCCTTCCTTTGCCACTTTCTCAGCATAACATGGAATGCATATGCTCCAGTTATATGAGGTGATGGTATGGCATGCAACCCATCATTGAGGCTGAAGCTTCAGTGACTCCTGTTCAACTGTCATGTTTGAATACAGTCCCAGCAAATGAGAACAGTAAGAGTAGGAAAAACGTGTTAGTACTATCAGGCTTTTGCTACAGTTTCACAAGTTTTCTGCACAGATCTGGTATATGTGGTACATGAAATCTTTCATCATCATCGTCATAGCTGAATATTGGGTGGAAAATGACATCTGTAGGAAAACAAGTAGGGACTTTGCACACCTCCACGTGGAAGCAGATGCTTCAAGTGAGAATAATTAATGTCTCCCATATCTTCTTTATTTTTCAAATAGTAATTGGGTATATGCAAAATGTGATTTTTCATTTCAACATGAAAAGTTATGTAGACCATGGGTGTAACAAAGGAGCCATATTATGATAATTCAGTTTTGATACATTTGCTTTAAGTGTAACATATCAGATCATAGAATCATAGAATCATATTAATTGCTATTAAGGGTTTTAGATTTTCCTTGACTAAAGCAACCTCATTTGAGCCATTACAAGGAAGAACTGTGAAATTTATCCTTGATCCTTCAGGGCTTCAAGACAGCATCCTTATAACCAAGTCCCAACAAGTGACCACTCCTGGAAAGTGCCTTTCTGTAATTAGCATATGTTGGCATAATTAGCAACAACTTGCTCTCTCATGCTGCCCTTCATCTTTAGATTTCAAAGCTGTCTGCAGACAAGCAGTGGTGAATTAGTCTCCTAGATGCTTTTGTGAAGTAGAAATAAGCTTCTACCCACACTGGCCATGTCAGAAAATCTGGATAGCAAGAGAGAGACAGATGTAGCTTTCTTGTGTTTAAGCAGCTGCAGTTTAGAAATTCAAAGAACTAGAGTTTCTAGAATTCAGTTCTTACTTTACCCTTTATGAATAACCTCCTGAAGTATTCCTAGCACCTTTATTATTTCATATTGTTTCTTGAAATAGTCACAGATGTGCTACTGAAACAGAATTTGTTGACCCCATACAGCAGATAGCAATCATTGCCTGTAGTGCCAGTTACTGACTCACAGGATCCTACTAGGATCTTCTCCAGCTATGCAGTCTCTAATATCTACAAGGAACAAATAGATGTGAGCAGTCTAGTGTGAACAGCTGCCCACCAAGACAACAGCAGGTGTATACGCTATGCACAAAAATTCTTACAGAGAAAAATACTTACTATGGACTATTACTGCATGCAGAATATGGCTGCCTGAGCCCTACATCCACAGAACCAGCAGAGCCAGACAGCACACCAATCCCACAGCCAGCCAGGCTCTGAATTTTCCAGCCATTCTGGAAACCTGGCAGGACTGTTCAGCGATCGTGGGCTGGGCTTCACATTTATCCTTTGTACTGATGTGCTGACATGGAAAGCTTGAAATAATGAGTTAAATGCCCAGTAGCAGTGGCACTGGGGAAATGCTACTGCTTTAAATGCTGGCTGCTAAGTTATGTACAGCAGGCCAGGTTCTGCTCTTGCTTAACCTCTAGGACAGTTCCAGCTCAGGAACATTTTGGGCCTGAGAAAGTTGAATGATGGTGATGAGGCCAAAAAGCAATTGAACAGCAGGTTTGAAATACTTTAGACCCTCCCCTTCTGCCTGGCTTACACACCTTTTAAAGTCTGTTTTATCATGAATTTGCCCCTCAACACCCTTTTCCCCCCACTATCTTAATAAGCAGTACTTAGCTTCAGGAAAGTTTTGTTTTCAGGTTTGAATTCAATTCTTAAAATGAAACTCATGAACTGATACAGCTACAAGAATGAAATCAAGAGAATTCTAGTTACTGTACACCAGAGAAAGGATATGTTCCCATCTACGTCTACCACACGAAAGACTAGCATTTGATTTGGCAAATGCAACAGTGCAGTCAGTCATGATTAACCATATAAACCAGTCTTCCCTCTCACAGTTCAGGGAGTAAGAACTTCAGCAGTAAAGTAGGTGAACTTGCTATGACAAGATTTGTACCAGAGCTGTTTTGTATCTAGATCAAGAATTGTGGTTATTAAAGTAGATATGCAGAGTAATGTACTGATACTTTAAAGAAATAATTAAACCATGTGATGATTCTCAATATACCAGGTATATTTCTATCTCCACAGTTCTAAAAGAGTATCTTGGAAGCCTGTAGTCCATCACAGGTTGACCATGCAGACCAAGTGAATAGCCTTAATCTTTGGATTAGGATCCTAAACCAAAGCCTTTGATTTAGGAGTGCCAATATCATATGTATACTTTCCTTGCTTAGGGATTATATGCAAGAACAAAAACTATTTTGTCCTCTATAGTACTTAGCAATTCTTATGCTCTGACCTGGAGTTTGAATCATGCTGATGTCCCAGTTATTTCTGTTCATTTGAAAACAGTCGTTTTACAGGTTACAACTATGAATCTGCCTCTTCTTTTTTTTTTAACCTCCACTTATTAATATAAAGCTAACAGAAAGTAGACCTCTTCCAAATTAAACCAAATCAGAGAGTGTGTCAAACCAAAAAATCCCCCAATCTACGTATCTGTGATTTGGTTTTAAATTTCTGGTTGGTTTTGTTTGTCTTTTTTTTTTTTTTGGCACCAAGATGTTAGTGCACTCATATCCATTTACCTAGAAAACACGCATCAAAATGAAAATGAAACTGTTTTTTTTTACAAGGGAATCTTTATTCTATAGCAAGTATACTATTTCTAGATAAGATGTCAAGCCTATTTAACTATTTCAGCTAGAAATGGATCCACTGTCTTTTGCTTCTTTCACTTTTTGTGTCATGCCGCTTTGCTCAAAGGAAGCCAGATGCATTAAGTGTAAGTTTTGGGGTTTGTTTTGCTTTGGTATGTATGAATGGTGCATTAGACTGTGGTTCTGTGGCAGAGGACCCATATTCCCAGGCTGTATTTTGTTTTGGATAAGTTGAATGGTGATTGTGTTGCACAATCTCTTTATGTTATAACAAAAAAGTGAAGTTGCACGTGAGCCTGTGCATGCTTTAATTTTTACCAGACCATGTATCAATTTATGTGTACATGGTTCAGCATTGGCCAGCTACACAAGAACATGTGATCAGATTTGTACACCCTTACAGTGATGTCTGGATTTCCACTGTTCCTGGATTTAAACTAGCCTGAATATCTACTCTTCCTGAAATCATACTACCTATTTCAACACGAACACACGTCATTCTCCCTGTATGTAAAGTAGGGTAGAGTCCAGTCTCAAAGCTCTGAAATTCTCTCCTGTAAAGCACTATACATTATTTATGGTCTGAGTGACGGCATGCAAAAATGTTAGTAAAATAAATAACGAGGCCACTTGTAGGTAGAACTGCAAAATATTTACAGTTTCTAAACATGCAGGTTATGCAGTGCTTTAAATCCTCGCCTCCCCCAGTACTTGAAAGCACTATCAAATGCCAGTAATTCTTGTGCTACATAGGATTGCCAGGATTTCTACTTCATGCCATAGAGCAAGTGAGTGGGAGTGGGCCAAATTGAAATTCCATTGGAGCAGGAGTTCATGTTTGCCTCTCTATTAACAAATTTCACACTGCTTCTATAGGAGGAATTCAGTATGCTAATTTTAGAGTGTTACAGACAGCTATGTGGCATTTCCTGCCACATAAAATAAATCGATGTTTTTGTTCCAGGAGGATTGTCTTGAAAATTTAGTAAAATAAAGAAACACCAGAGAATTCTGAGACACTATCAGCTTAACCACTATTACTATTTTCAAAGTGACAAGCAGTTTCTTAAAAATACCTCAGTGTCACTACTCTGCATTTTTCTCCTGAGGTATTACCAGGGGAATTCAGAAACACTCTGACAGAGTAGTTTGTTTACTATTAGCATTTAATACTTTATACTTATGCTACCACAACAGAGTAGTTTGATGGTAACTATATTGTAATAAGCTGCATAAATCTTCATGTTATGGTTTCAAGATACAAGATGAGGAATCATGAGATAAACCTGAGACATTTTTCTTATTCTTCAGATTACTTTTAAAGATAACTTGGGATCTTTTTGCACTCATAAATACATCAATGAAAATGATACTGTTTAAATTATTTAGGCTCAACAAGGCAACAGAAAGAATAAAAGAGATAAAATCTAAAGGAAAATCTAACTAAAGGAGTAGTTGGATAAGCAGTACAGTAGATCTACTGTTTGTAAGCTGGCAGAAACAAAAAAGCATACTACCTTGGGCATTGGAAATTCACATGCCCCTGCACAGTAGTAGGCATCAAATGATTTGGGAGATATGATCCATTCATTCCAGCCAATGTCAGCAAAGTCAACTTTCATGTATCTTCTTGAACAAATCCTTGGCTCATTCCATTGTTTTCGCCTTGCTTTCTTCATTGTTTTCTCATCAAAATTTAGCACCTGAGACTTTGTAAGTGTTTCTGTATTTTCTTGCCCTTTCCTCCTTCGGTCTTTGCGTGAAGCTTTTGGTTTCAAGGATTTGTAAGCATTCTCCCATATGTCATGTTTGTTATATTTATTGTTGTTATAATCTACTTCTGGCAACTCATTGTTCTGAATAGAGCTAGAGAGGTATGTATCCCTCCTCACTCTAGTATCAGTAGAAGCATTAGGGGATAGATTTGGGTCCCCATCATTGGAAGGGGATGGATCATAACGCTGTAGGGTGACTGCCACACTGTTAGGTTCAGAGATTGCAAGATCATTGGCATAAACTAGTATATAAGGTAAATGACTGGCGACCTGTTCGGGGAAGTCCTTGTGTTTCTCTCCAGAATCAAGCTCAGTGCAGAGAATGAGCTCTCCAGCCCGTTTTGATTCTTTTATGATCTGTGAAATGTCCTTTGCATGCCAAGCTCCTCGCCTTTGAAGAAACATGGTGATGTTCCCTTTCACTAGTCCATAGGCAGAATTCTGGTGAATGCTTTGGAAGATGAGGTTGAGCCGCAGGATCGAAGGCAGGTGAAGAAGGCGGCAGGATGAGTTCTTGGATCGCTTACAAAACACTTCCTGGTGCCGAGGGCGCTTGTCAGCATAGAAGTGAAAGGTGGCAGCAAGGATCATCTCTGAATCCTGCATGGATGACAGATTGAAGCAGTACAAGGGCTTCTGGGCCAAGAATTCTACAAAAAATCAAGGAAAACATGGATAAATACCTGAGACCAAAAAACATAGGGAAACATTTATTACTTATAAGTGAATTAACAAATTTTGCTTTTCACTTACCCACTTCAAATCAGTTCATATAGTGAGCTTGTCACTTCAGCTTAAAACCATGGTGAATAAGTGGAGGAAAAAACCCTAAAAATATTTAATAGCAATATTACAATAACATCTGGACTGTCCAACACACCAGCCACCTGTTGTTTACATTAGGGATAAAACTCTTCACAAAGATTTCCAGTTTCAGACTTTCTCTCATTCAGCTAGTCAGGAAAAGCAATCCTTGATTCTGTTTCTTTTATAACAAAGTCAAGCTCAGAGAAGCTTTCAGATTTGTTAGTGGCAGAGCTCAGAATGGTACCCTACTCAGTACACTAATTGAAAACAAGTTCTACAGTTAATAGTCAAGATGAGCCAATCTAAAGATGACTGCAAAGATTCCTGAAAGATCTCTGGGTGCTTACTGTGTGGTAATATGAAGTTCATCATCTGTAAATAGTGCACAAGAGACGTTTCACAAGGAGGCTGGAAGTAAGCAGTACAACACATTTTGAAGGCTATTACTCTTAGGAGCAATCCTCCTTTTCAGAGTGTGTCATGAAGGAGCTTTGTTTTCAAGCACTGTGAAACCTACTTGGTTCCTAAGACTTGTGTTTTGATCTGCTTGGTGACTACTGTTGAATAGGAGCTGACTCTTAAAATTCAAACTCCATTTGGCATAACTTCTTTATCTAGTTGAACAAGTTCTGCTCAGGTTACATCTCTACCCTCCTCTCAAGGAAGATGAGGAATTTTACACTAATAATTGTTTACACCACGTTTATTTAAATAGTAGAAACCTAAGAGATAACATGTGTTAACATGCAATCCCAGGATCAAAAGACCATGCCTCCACAGTCTATCATGGTGAAAAGTTGCCTTTCTTTATTTTATTTTATTTTTTTCCTTAAACTAGCTCAAGAATATACAGAAAAGTGATGGCAGAACCAAGAAGTGATACTTCTTCTTCCAAGCTCAGACTGGTACTTGGAATGCATCAAAGGACTACAGTAGGTAAGTTCGCATCTTTACTTAACCCAAGAGGGCAAACCTTCTGGCATCTCTTTTTGATATACCTGGAAATTCTCTGGCAGCAGGGAGAAAAAAGGGACAAACCCAACAAACACAGCAGACAGTCTTCACAGAAACACTTAGGTTTGTTTTTTGATGCACTGGGCATGATGAGCCACAGAAATTCTGGCAAGAACAGAAAGGCAGTACTATTACCTTCCACCTGTCAGAATGTTCTTCCTTTTAAGCACAGTTTCATTTAAAAGGCAGAAATTGATACTGCTATGTCTCACTAAATCGGTGCTTGCTATCTTCCAGTTCATGCTGCACAGAACCATCATTTGAACTAAATCACAGCAGGTTAGGATGCTCATTAATCCCAGGCCCACATAGTCTGAAAGTACGCATGTTCAAGTATGCAGTTTCTGTCTACACCATGTGTAATTTTTTCCTGACGCAGTAAAGTGAAAAAGTATTCTGTGATGAGAAACTCTTTGTTTCTGTCAATTCAGGACAGGATTCCTATCAGTAAACTTCTAATCAACGCTAGTCTTATGTACAGATGCTCATACTATGAAAAAACTTAAAAGTTTAGATTCTTTTAAAGTCTTTGGAGCATAGAAACTTCACAAAGCTGCTAGCCTATTTTTCAGACCAAGGAAGTAGTAGAATTGTAGTAATTCCTGTACCACAACACATGGTTATCAAAGTTTGCTCATCTCAGAAGGCATATTTTTCTAAAATGGAAGTCCATCCACTGCCTCTCGCCACCTGAGCTATGTACAGTTTAATTTTTTAATACTTTCTTTTAGTAGTGGAATGATCCTAGCACCATCAGTTCTATAGTTATGACTGTGAAGCATATGCATTCCTGGGCTAAAGGCATTTCAAATGCCAGTTTCCCAGGGTTTCAGATCAGAATGTAAACTTGCAGTGATAGCTCAGAGAAAGTGCATTTTAATTCTTCTAAATTAATTCTGCATTCTGGAGTGAACAAATCCTTTCAAAAGTCAAAATTATTTGTAGAATAGGACAAGAGTCTGAATCTGCAGCTACTGAAGCCTGGAAGTACAGGCTGTTCCGGAAATGGGAATCAAATTTGGGGTGGAGCATAGTCATATTTATCATACTGCATCAGATGTCTCAGGCTTTTACCAGCCTGTCAACCAAGCATTGTTACATTTTCCAGCTCTACTCTGAGTTGAACTGTGCTAGCTGTGTACATTAAGTTTAATAATATTTTACTGATTGTATCAGTAAAATCACTGATCACTGTAGATAGCTTCAAGTTAGGAATACAGGCAAGATGTGTGGAGCATACACACAAGAGACTGGTAGAGGAAAAAAACAAGGCAAGTGGCCAAGGAAAGAAAATATTAGCCTTTAGTATGTGATCCACATAGGAGAATGTTGCATTGCAGTAAGCCAAGATTGGCAAAACAGATTTACATGGTATTTATGGTAATACATTTGTGAGAAAGATATATGCAGAGAACCTAATTTAACGTGTATTAAGCTATGAAATTATGTTAAAGTAAGGCTCTAGAGGCCAGAATTACAGTTTCCTGGGTAATCTTGATTTAGTTTTCTTGCACATATGCATTATGATATAGACTTAATTAAACATCTATTTTCTGTTATTCACCACAGCCTTTGCTTCATTTAGCACAGAGGATGGATACAAACTCTGTGCTAAATGAAACAAAGGCTTTGGTTGGGGAAATGAGCCTGAGCTGCAAAAGTCCATTTATGGGGAATTTTCATGGCCTAGGCAGCAGATTACTGCCATGAACACAAACACCCTCCAGTAGCAGCAACCTAAGTGAGGTAGGACAATCATGGAATCATAGACTGGTTAGAGTTGGAAGGGACCTTAAAATTCATTTAGTTTCAACCACCCCTGCCTCAGGAAGGGACACCTTCTACTACCTTCATATTCCACCTTTGGTCACAAAGCACTTACGACTTGACTGTGTAGCTACCTTCAGCCAATTGGTGCTGTTTTCTAAAGCTACAAATTTCCCTGGAAACTGGAAAGCACCTACAGAAAAAAAAAGGGGCTGAGAAATTATTTCACAGACTGTCTCTCAGTTGTCAGAGACATAATAAACTCTTGCAAACACACACAGAGGTGAGCTAAGAGAAGGTAATCAGATGTTTGTGAAGCACCCTTTCTGAAGTGATAAATACTGCTAAAGAAATGTGAAGAAGTTGTATCTGGAACATGTGCAAATAGCACATGCATATATATAGCAGGTGCCTCACACAGAATATGGAGAAATATCACATATTCAGTAACCCAGTCAACACCATCTACACACTGCAAGGCATATATAGGATGGCAATATAACTTTGTAGTTGAGGAGACCTCAATAATGCATAAGACAAAGGAGCAAACTAAGTCTGGGCTGACATTTTGTGCCTCTGGAGCCCTCCTGTTCACAGTTGTAACTAACACTGGTGCTTGAGTGTCCCCTAACAAAGACCTTCAAGCTGTGGGGTAGGAATAGAAGGTTACAGATTTTCTGAAAGGTACATGTCTAAAAAAAAAAGAAAAAGAAGTAAGTCCATTGCTTAGAATAATGAAAAGGAAACTATTGTAGGTGTAGTCTGTTCTGCTTATCTCAGTGGTATTAGAATTCTCATCCGTATTTTATAAAGAACAGACCCTCTGCATGTCTTGTTAGATAAAACATGACAATTTGTTCTTTCAGAAGAAAGCACTAGAACTTCTTGGGGGAGATAAATTAAGACATTCTGCCAGATACGGCTCTTCTCCCCTCCCTCTCTTGTCATTCTATAGTTCATTTCAGACTGTTCATCACTAGGTTGATGAATTACAAAGAAATAAAATTTATTGTTATAACAAAGGAACATTGCAGAGGAGCTTCTGCTTTCATGCCATGTCACTGGGGAGGGGTGGGATCCAGTAGATAAAATACACAGATGGGACACTAGGGCTTTGGACATGTGTGTGCTTTATTTCCATTATGTGGAAAGACAAGTTACTTCCAGGCATCTCTGGCTTGGTTTCATGATCTGACAGATGAGCAAAATAATACTGGTTTGTAATTGATCAGTACAGTCTATTTTAGTGTTTTAAACCAGAATTTAAACCGCTTGGATGCAAGTAACTTGTTCAGCAGATCAACTGAAAAATTAAGAACGAATATAGTGCAATTCTTGCGTTCGTCCCAAATCACTGTTGTGGTCCAGGTCCTTACTTGGGTAGCAGCCAGTATCAGCAGCTCAGTACACAGAGAAATAAGAGTGGTAGCAGGAGGTCATGCAATAATCACCCACAATGGAAGTTCCTTCCCAACCCCTCTTAGCAGCTGCTAGCTAATGAGCTAGAGCATGACTATATATTTCTCTCCCAAATGTCTGCAGTTGTTGTTTTCTAAACATTTTCATTACCCTTCAATGGGATCTCCCCCTCCCTGAATATGATTATTTTTAATGTTACATTTAACATAGGGTAGAAATTAAATTGGGGGTGCTCTAGAGAATATGATTTATTTTGCAATGGCATAGTAGCATCAACCACTGAATGCTGCATTGTATTCTATGTATGAAACAAATGTAGGCAAACTAGACTGAAACTCACAAAAGCAAATTTTGAATGCATCTATCAGATATGCCTATTACAAAATACATATTTCTGGCAGTGTAACAAAAATTATATTCTAGAAATTGATATAATTCTTTAAAGAGTGATGTTGTCAGTTGTATTCTGTAAGAGTTAATCAAAGAAAGAAGAGGTTTTCCAGAAAAGATAGTTTGGGTTTCCTTAGCACAGGATAACCACGCAAAACTCTTCTTTATTACTTTGAAGGAAGACTGGGATAAGGAAAGTGAAGTTTTGACAGAGTGTGTGTGCTCTTCCACCTTCCCCATCAACTTAAGCAAAGCTGGGGAAAGGGAGATCAGACATGCGTCTTTCCAGGTCTGGGCAGTGCCTCGGACGCAGAGACCTGAGTAGTTCTGGGCGGCCCCGCAGGCGGCACTCTTCGACAGAGCCGGCGAGCCTGCGGGAGGAGCGGACCTGCCGCTGGAGCACTCGCGGCTACGTGTGTGCTCAGTACTTCTGAAGAGGTCTTGAGACCCATGCGATCTGCGCTGGGAACAGCCCTTCTTTTGCCGATGGTCTGCATCCACAGCAACCGCAGCTCTGAAGGGACATAATTCTTGCAGATTCTCTTGGGAAAGGGAAGGGAGGCGGGGAGGTGGGAAGCAGCCCGCAGAGCAGAGAGCAGATACCAGGTCCGAGTAGTTAGCAAGGATCCCCCCAGCGTGACACCCCGTGCAGTCAGTGACAACCTCGGCGCAAATCCGTCACTGTAACGCGAAAGAGGAGCGAGGGCTCCAGCGGTGCCCTCCCGCGCCCGGCCCGTCTTACCCGGCTTGGCTTTGAAGCTCCGCACAGTGTTGCCATCGCCGGGCCGGCTCCCTTCGCGGTTGTACTTCTCGTAGAGTTTAAGCATGTGGACAGCTACCACGTCCTGAGCGATGCCTCCCAGCGCAGGGGGCGGCGAGGAGCCCCAACGGGGGTCACTGCCGCGGGAGGGCCAGTCCCGGGGGGCTGGCGGCGAGACGGGGCAGGCGGGCTGGCTGCTGGCGCCCTCCCTCGCAGGCGAGTGGCAGCCCACATGGACCAGGGCCCACAGCAGGAGGCAGCAGGTCAGGCGGCTGGCCATCGGCGGGGCGGATGCTGCTGGGCGCCGGGCACGGAGCGGCGGCAGCTCGGGCGCTGACTGCGTCTGGGTCTCCCGGTTGGCCCTGCCGCACCGGGGCGAGGGGGCGGCGGGGACAGGCAGAAAGGGAGGAGAGAGGGTGAGGGCGGCTCCCCCCCCCTCCCTGCCGGTGATGCCGCCTCCGCCGGGCCAATCCCCGGGCCCGGGGGTGAGGAGGTGCGGGCCGGGGGTGCCGATGCGGGGAGACTCGCAGGAAGGGACGCTGCGTTACTCCAGTGTAGGGCTTCCCTGCTCTTTAAAGCGTAGCGGGGAAAGCATCTAAATTAATCAGCGCACAGTCGCTGATTGGAGACATATGTCACCGTCGCCGCTGTGGCAGCGGGCGCTGCGGCAGGACGGTTACCTTGGCTGCCTGCGCCGGCAGGGGTTGCGGGGGGGAGTGGGCATGTCTTGAAAATTACTTCTAAGATACAGAAACAGATAACAAGCGGGCAGGCAGGCGGTGGGAAAGGGCGGGTGGGTGGCGGGACATCATGAGAAGGAAAGGGTGTGCACATAAGTGCGAAAAGAAGTGTTAAGAGTCTTTTTCTGTTCCGATCGGCAGAGGTGACGGTGCTGTCTTGGAAAGGCAACGCTGTAAATAGTGTTTGTTTCAATGATCCCGGAGAAAACAGAAGTCCCCGGTGAGTCCAGGCTCTGGAAGACCCGGTGTGAACTAGGCAGTAGTGTAACAAGGGTCACTGATAATTCCAAGCAGATACTTTAATAGTAGGGGTTAAAGGGGCTGTGCAGGGGTAAACTTTCGTCATTGGGCTATTTCTATGCGTGATCTGAAGGAGGAGAAAACTGGTGTGAATTTCTGAAGGATTTACATGGCTTAGGTCGGAGGGGGTTGATTTAAAAGTGAATGGTGCATGTTGCGCTTATTCACCATGTGACACAGGTAGTTCTGACTCATAGTTTATAGTCACCCAGCGGGTATAAATGCTGCTATAATGAATAGCAGTTTTAAAGACAACTTATAAGGAGAGTGGTATATTTTAAGGGAATTTGTTCCTTCTGCCTCTTTTTTTTTAAAGCTTGTCCTCCAGTAGCCAAGACAGTTACTTTTCTTGGAGAGTATACAATGCAGTAAGTGAAAAATTGTTGGAAAAAGCTACTGTTGCTGTGCATAACACAACTCTTTTGTGATTTTTTAACCTTGGAGTGTCAAATCTGAGCAGATACTATTGAAAGCCTTTGAACCACAAGACTGTAGTTTTGAATCACGGCAAAGAAAGGTTTGATTCATTTTTAAAGTTAGCACCAGGCCACATTGCTCTCTGCCCTTGAATGTATGAAACAAACAATTTGCAAATACAAATTTGCCCAAATGTACGTTGCAAAAGCATCAAACCTCCTATTAATTAATCTTTGCCTATAAATAAGCCAAACCATCCTTTGGTGAGGGGTTGTTTTTTTTTTTTCTCCATGGTAGCACGCTCATGACCTCCACTGGGGGTGTGAGCAAACCTTTTGTTGTTTGTGGTTTTTGTCTGTACTGTTTCTATACAATCAAGGTCCTGTGAAAAGGAGGAAGAGGCAGCAGGAGGTAGGAACAAGCTGGGCTATTTTGGACCAATGTCCCATTAAAATGTTCTCTCTCTCCTTAACTCACTCCAAACTCCTATTCAGGCATACACTTTGTATCAGTCTTTAACCTGCACTAAAACCTGTAGGACACTGATACTTTGACATTGTTGGAAAGAATTAAAGAATCAACCAGGGATGACTAATATTTCTTGCCTTATTTTATTGCAGAACAGCAGGAATTCAAAGTCTTTAAAGCTCTGGTACTTTGACTCTTTTATGCAGCTGAGATGATGAAATAAAAATGTGTTTGGTAAAGGAATTCAAATTAGCACTGGGTCACATAATTCCCCTGTTCTGAATATGGCCGATCAATGGCATCTCTAAGGCATCTAGAGGCAAGAGCTATGCAATTTCTGCTCATGCAGAATAATATTCGTAGCGTGGAAATTTCTGCTAATTAAAGCTCTTGCCAAGTAGAGTCTTTTTTTTTTTTTTTTTTCTTTGCAAGCCAGGATTTGGAGGCAGTCTCCCCTACAGTCAAAGCAATGCAGTCAAGATTTTAAACTGCAGATACAAGCTTCTTGCTAAAATTATTGTGATGTAAGTAGTGTTAGACACCTTAAGTAACAGCTTATACATGAAAAAAAAAACAACCCCAACCCCAGATAATGTTTACTTATGGAATTAGAGACATCTACAAAAGAACTATTGTGACCTGTGTTTGTGTTTTGTTGTAGGACGCAATGTGGGAAATACATAGCAAATGTATAAGAGGGGCCACCAGGGCACCAGGATTAGTATCTGTTCTTTTTGTTCTACTGTAAAATAACTTACTAACTCCCTTTAGGGTTAGAGCTATCTATATTAAAACAGTGTTGACTGATTTTATTTTTAATAATAAAGTCAGTAACTGGAATAATAAAGTTACAACTCCAGGGAAGTTAATGAAACAAATTATTATTGAATTTGGGCTTAAGTCCAAATTTCTGGTTACTACTTACTGTAGGACAGCTCATTTGTTTTTTCACTCACAAAAATACCTAGCTATGCATCACGCTACATAATTACCTAGGATCATACAAGACCATTCCTTAAGTATATAACTTATTAATTAGAAATGAACCGAATTAAATGCATTGGGCTGCAGGTTCTCATAGAAACTGTTGCCAGAACTCTAAAAACCCTTTTCACATTCAATCCAAAATCACATGGTGTGACAAGAATATATGGTTAGTAAAAAGGCTTTTGTTTTTTGTTCAGTATTCCTGAACAATAGTGAAATTATCTTAATACCCCAAAAAGAACAAAGAATCATAGCAGCATTTAGGTGTTAGAGCAAGCAGAGTGCTCAGAGCTGATCCAAGGGTCCTGGAAGGCTCTTAAGAGTTTGGCATGTCAGGCAGTGCTTGTTTTTTTTTTTCAGGAAAACCTTTTCCTCTTAAGAAGCAGCACTCACAGTCCCAGTCCATTCCCTCAGCTCAGGAACAAGCTCTTGCCTTGGATTTCCATTCTGGATCCAAACTCCCTCACATTCCAGTCTGTTGCAAGAATAGTCTTTCCCCCATCCTTCATCTTTAGTGGCGAAAGTATGTTTTTATTTCCCATCTTGATTTGCCTCTATTCACATCCTACCACACTATCAATGATGCATAATTACAGAAAGTAACAAACTAAAAATCAAGATGCACGGACTCCAGTTAGCATGATTTGTTCTGCTCTATTGTAGATATCCTGTCATTGTTTAAGAGACATCTCTTCACTGGGAGAGGATGTGCCTGGCCATAGCGCTTCCTGGGATACATACCCTCTTCTTCCATGGGAGAGAGAAGCCACAAACCATGCAGGGGAATGAGAGCACAATTCAATCAAACCTCTCAGGTTGTGGCTGAAGCAAAAGTAGACAGATTTAGGCAGGAAAGGGGGTAGGGGTTTTAAATCCAATTTCTTGTTCAAAAGCATTTTTAAAGAAGTATTTCAAGCAGCCCTAGGCACCAGTCTTGTTCCAGCCAGCAACCTATAGGGATTTGAATTCCCTGTCCTTTTGCTCAGTTTATTTCCTAGGCAGCAAAGACTCTTACTGAGGTTGGTGTTCAGTACAAGTTCAGAGCTCAGCCTGATGCACTTAACAGGCAAGATCAATACCCACAGAGCGACGGTTGCCAGTGTAAACACTAGTGCTTTTCAAGAGAACAAGTGGGAATGGAGATGAGTTAGATAGGCTTGGTGAGACTGCAGCATGCCATTACAGATCCTGCGTCAGTGCTAAGGTAGCCAGCTGTAATATGCATCTTCTGACTTCTGTTTACAAGTGGAATTTGAAGGCTGTGGAAAGAGAGTGGGGGAAAGGCGGCAGCAGCTGGGAACCATCCATGACCACAGCTGGTTCTTCAAAGATCGTCTTGCAAATTGGGTTGGGATCTCTCCAGGATTTTCTTGGTCTGAGTAATGCTGCAGACGACAGGAGGATGTATTGTGCTGATAGCACAGAAAGGTTTCTGCACATGGTGAACTAGATTAGACAAATATTGGGGATTTAGAAGCATGATGAGCGGCTGCTGACCAGTAGGTGGCAAGCATGCCCCTAAGTCAAGGCACCCATTGCCCTCCTGTTTTGCATGGAACGCTATCGTGTCTTAGGGTGACGGTTGGGATCACTTACGATCCTGTAGCATTTTCCCAAAGAGTAGATCTGCCAGGTAGCCTCAGTGTTTCCAGCTTGCATAGTCATAGCTTTCTAATCCTTTTGATACCTTTAGCTGGCTTCCTGCATAGGGCTTGTGGGACAGCCTGTCCCAGTGAAGTATGCTAGGTTCTCACAGGTCTCCCCCCAGGCTATGACAGTTGCTTTCTTAGAATCATAGGATCCTAGTAGGATTTGGGTTAGATCATCTAGTTCCAACCCCCTTGCATGGGCAGGATCACCTTCCACTAGACCAGCTTACGCGAAGCCCCGTCCAACCTGGCCTTGATCACTGCCAGGGAGCCACAACTTCTCTGGGCAACCCATTCTTAATTGCAAGTGACAGAGAACTCTGAACAAGAATTATATTTTCATTAATATTTAAGACTTCTATGCTATTTTTATCTCAAAATAAAAGAAATTGTTGTGCTTTGGTTTCCTACAGACTTGGATACAGATTTTTTTTTGTTTGTTTGAAATGTAGTATGGTTTCTCTGCAAGAATAAGTGGTTCTCATGCTGTTTCCTGAAGGGGCAGCAATGCAGTTATGAGTAAAGGCAGCTATGTAGTAAAGACTGACTCAGATCAGTGATGTCTCTTCCAGGGATGTAATTGGGTGTTGTTTTTGATTCAGAGTGTTTTAAATACTGTGGGATGAAAGATGCTGCAGATATTTAAGCAGAGCTGATCCTACTCTGAGGTAGGGTGAAGAATGAAATGATCTCCTGTAAAGATTTTAGTTCCTAAAAATTCTGTAGTTCTATTAGTGGAAAGGATGATAATTTATACTAATAAAAAGAAATTGAATAGTAAATATGGCAGATATGTTAGGGCATTTCCTCTCTGTAAAAACTTACCAAGCATCTGTGTTTGACACTAAATCTGTATTAGATCTCTAAGCTTCTCTTTGTATGAGATGCAGGAGTATTTTCTTAAGTCTATTTGTCATCTTTCTGGAGCATGTGCTCTTTGTTCCACCACCACAGAAGTGAGAGTGTGTGGTCTTACTATTGTAATTGTCTGGATCCATGCCGACAGTCTTCCCTCGATCCTGCAAATACTGCAAAATACATACTTTCAGATTTATTCTTCCCCTGAGCAGGTGTTCTGAATGTGGAGTTACTCAGGATAGATGAAAGCAAAGAGATTGAGAGGTTTCCAAGCTTTTTGCTTTTTGGTTTGTTTTTTTGTTGTTTGGTTTTGCTTTTTTGTTTATTTGTTCATTTTTCTTAATAAAATAAAACTTCTACAGCAAATATGTAGTTCCAGGCAAAATAGTAAACGCACATACATGTTATTTTGACCATGATTCCATACCTCTGTATTGGTATTTTTGTTTGTTTGGTTTGGGTTTGGTTTTTTTAGTAGATCAGGATTCTGTTAGGAGTACAGGATCCATTTGTAACTTTGTTCGCAGTGGTAATCATATATAATGGTCATGATGATCAGAGTCAAGGCAAGATTTGAGGGTAGATGTAATATTTTGCATTAGATAACTAGCATAGGAAAGCTGAAAGTTTTTCTGAATTTTGCAGCCATACTTGTTGGTCTAATGAGAGCTATTGCCTCTATCTGTCTTGCTTCGGAATCCGTTAATCCTTTTCTTGTTTCTTACTCTGTGTAAGCACTTAGCTTTCTCTTCAGGCATTTCAACAATTCAGCAGAATTTATATCTCCAGATACATCTTTTCCATATGTCCTCAATCTATATGTCTCTTCCTCATTTTCTCAGATTCAGCATTTTTGAAGGGAGTTGCCAACACCTCTCGCCTTTTTCTGAGTAAATCCTATTCTGTCTTCCAGGCTTCAGCAGTAACGTGCATGAGTGAGTAAGTGCGTAACACTGGCTTTCAGGAGGATTTTACCATTCAGCTTACTTGAAAGAGTCATTCAGGTTATCATTTTATATTATTTTCAATATGCTTTAAAAAACAAACATTCAACACAGAAAGTGACCAGAGCTCAAAGTAGTGTTTTTATTCTGATTTCCACAGACAGAATCCAGAGTAGTAAACAGAATTCACACATTGTGTATAAACTGACTCCACAGATCACTGCTGTGTCATTTGGGTGCATGTGGGTATTTTGCTTTTTGTCAAAGAATACTAAGGGAATGTTTTCTGGTTTTCTTTATACTAAGTTGTGGGCCAAAATGTAACGTCACTACATTAACTTTGGAGTTGCACCCAAGATGAATTTGGCCCTGTCAGTTGTTAAATTCTTGCTATGATTGATCTCAGCTTGCTCAGAGAGGAATCGTGCCAGACAAGCAACCACAGAAATCATCGGTTGAAACTCCACCAGAATTCTCATTCCCTGTAAATTGAAAAATAAAGCTTTGAAATAAAATGCTTTGTTCTTCAATCTCACACTAACTTTTCATTAACATTATAGAAGTCTTAAGCTATTAAGAATGGCTTGAAGTACTTAAGTGGAGAGAAATACAATAATGGTCAAGGAGAACCTGTGGATGAAGCACTCTATAGACAGATAGGAAAAGCCTCACGCTCACAGGCCCTTGTTCTCATGGGTGACTTCAACCACGCTGACATCTGTTGGAACGATGGTAAGGCCTGGCACAAGCAATCCAGGCAGTTCCTTGATTGTGTGGAAGACAAATTCCTTCTGCAAGTAATAGAGGAGCCAACAAGGAGAGGTGCCATGCTTGACCTCGTGCTCACCAACAGGGAAGGGCTCGTTGGAAACGTGAAGCTCCAGGGCAGCCTTGGATGCAGTGATCAGAGATGGTTGAATTTGAGATCCTCAGGACAGTGAGAAGAGCGTGCAGCAAGCTCACTGCCCTGGACTTCAAGAGAGCAGACTTTGGCCTCTTCAGGAACCTGCTTAGTAAGGTTCCATGGGATATAGTCCTAGAGGGCAGGGGGACCCAAGACTCTTGGTTGATATTCAAGGATCACCTGCTACAAGCACAGGAGTGTTGCATCCCAACTAGAAGGAAGTGCAGCAGGAGGGCCAGGAGACCTCCTTGGATGGATAAGGAGCTGCTGAGGAAAATTCAAATGAAAAAAGAGGCTTATAAAATGTGAAAGCAAGGACAGGCAGCCTGGGAAGAGTACAGGGATGTTGTCTGGGAAGCTAGGGACCAGGTTAGGAAAGCTAAGGCCCAGTTAGAATTTAACTTGGCTAGGGATGTTAAGAATAACAGGAAGGGATTCTATGGGTACATAGCAAATAAAAAACAGACTAGGGACAGTGTAGGCCCCCTCAGAAAGGTCTCAGGAGAACCGGCTATGCAGGTTTTGGAGAAGGCTGAGGTTCTGAATGACTTCTTTGCCTCGGTCTTCACTGGCAAAGGCTCTGACCACACCACCCAAGTCTCGGAAGGCAGACACAGGGACTGTGAGAATGAAGACCTTGGGCCCACTGTAGGAGAGGATCTGGTTCGAGACCATCTTAAAAATCTGTATGTGCACAAGTCCGTGGGACCTGATGAAATCCATCTGCAGGTCCTGAAGGAGCTGGCGAATGAAGTTGCTAAGACACTGTCCATCATATTTGAAAAATTATGGAAGTCAGGTGAAGTTCCCAATGACTGGAAAAAGGGAAATATAACCCCCATTTTCAAGAAGGGGAAAATGGATGATCCAGGGAATTAGAGACCAGTCAGTCTCACCTCTGTGCCTGGCAAAATCTTGGAGCAGATTCTCCTGGAAGTCATGCTAAGGCACATGAAGATCAACAAGGTGCTTGGTGACAGCCAGCACGGCTTCACTAAGGGGAAATCCTGCCTGACCAATTTGGTAGCCTTCTATGATGGGGCTACAGAACTGATGGACAGGGGTAGAGCAGTTGATGTCATCTACCTGGACTTGTGCAAAGCGTTCGACACTGTCTCACATGACATCCTTGTGTCTAAATTGGAGAGACATCAATTTGATGGATGGACCATTCGGTGGATAAAGAACTGGCTGGATGGGTGCATGCAAAGAGTTGTGGTCAATGGCTCAGTGTCCAGCTGGAGACCACTAACAAGTGGTGTCCCTCAGGGATCGCTGTTGGGACCGGTCTTGTTTAACATCTTCATCGCTGACATGGACAGTGGGATTGAGTGCGTCCTCACCAGGTTTGCCGATGACACCAAGCTGTGTGATTCGGTTGGTACGCTGGAGGGAAGGAATGCCATCCAGAGGGACCTCAACACGCTTGTGAGGTGGGCTGATGCCAACCTTATGAAGTTTAACCATGCCAAGTGCAATGTCCTACACCTGGGTCGGAGCAATCCCAGGCACAGCTACAGGTTGGGCAGAGAAGAGATTCAGAGCAGCCCTACAGAGAAGGACTTGTGGATGCTGGTCAATGAGAAACTTAACATGAGCTGGCTTCAGTGTGTGCTCACAGCCCAGAAAGCCAACCGTATCCTGGTCTGCATCAAATGGAGTGTGACCAGCAGGTCGAAGGAGGTCATCCTGCCCCTCTACCCTGCTCTTGTGAGACCTCACTTGGAGTATTGTGTGCAGTTCTGGTGTCCTCAAGATAAAAAGGACATGCAACTGTTGGAACAAGTCCAGAGGAGGGCCACGAGGATGATAAGGGGACTGGAGCACCTCCCATATGAAGACAGGCTGAGGAAGTTGGGGCTGTTCAGCCTGGAGAAGGCTGCATGGAGACCTCATAGCAGCCTTCCAGTATCTGAAGGGGGCCTATAGGGATGCTGGGTTGGGACTCTTCCTTAGGTACTCTAGTGACAGGACAAGGTGTAACTGATTAAAACTTAAACAGGGGAAGTTCAGATTGGATATAAGGAGGAAATTCTTTCTTGTTAGGGTGGTGAGGCACTGGAATGGGTTACACAGGGAGGTTGTGAATGCTCCATCCCTGGTGGCGTTCAAGGCCAGATTGGACAGAGCCTTGGGCGACATGGTTTAGTGTGAGGTGTCCCTGCCTATGGCAGGGGGTTGGAAGTAGATGATCTTAAGGTCCTTTCCAACCCTAACCATTCTATGATTCTATGATTCTAAATGAGGTATTATAGTAGTTCTTGGCATCTTGTGGCATCTTATCTCTGATGTTTTCAGTTGCAGATTTCATTGCCCTCCACACCCATTTATCGTAGACGTACATAATGTAAGTAAATTAAAGCCTATTCTTGGCGTATTAGTTTTATGTATTCAAAACCACCCAACATCCATATGAATGACACAATATGAACACTTTCCCAGCTCTTTCTTTTGAACTCTATGCAGAGGAATTTTTTCCACAGAAAGAAGAAATACCAGAAATTACATAAGGCTCACTTGAAATTGCTTTTTAGCAAATTGGTGAAAAAAGCTCATAGATAAATATTGGAGCAGAAGAATCATGAAGCTAATACTAGATTATTTCTTTTCAGTACTTAGAGGTATAAGTGCATGTGACTTCAATAAATTTATACTCTGAAAAGCTGCTCTTCTAATATAATTTTTTATATTACCAATACACCAGAGGAATAAAAGGCAAAATCAGATCCTAAAAAATCTGCCATTAGTAAGCATTGGGTCAGTCAGTATTGGATTAAAAGAGCTGCTGATCTGATGGCATGGCAATCCCTTTATGCATCCCTAATGGCATTGCACATTTACAGTTTTTCAAATGCTAGTGATTTCCACATCAAATAGCTATTTCCACTCTATGTATCAGCAGTGGTAAATTTCTGCAAGCTAACATGAATTCCCTGGGCTAGCTGTACTACATTCCTGTTGGGTATGAGTAGGACAGGAAAATTCAGAAATATGGGTAATCAACTTGTTATTAGAATCCAATAAATTGTCATACTGATTCTCAGATAGGCATAAACGCTACATTCCTAACGTATATAGGCATAAAAATAGTGTTTATTTTTTAGCCCTAATACCAGCAAATAAGAAGTACAGGGAGATAATTATTTTACTTGAAATTCCTACTTTTTAGATGGGAAAGTTAGGTTGAAACTATTTATATGCATTAATAATGTTCAGCATTGGTTTTATATTCTATTTGTTCCCATATTCCAAGGTTTATTACATTCCAAAGAAGATCATGCAATTTCATAAATACAATGTTTGCAGAAGCAGCATGAAATAGCTGTGTCAAATCTGCCAGATTTCCTGTCATTGAGAAAGCTAAGAGAACCTTCTTACTGAAAGACCCTGAAGCACTTGGAGAGATGTACTCTTAGAGCTGGAGCTTTTTATGGACATGAAAGACAAACATCTGTAATGAATTGTTAGGTGGAACTGAACCTGCTGTTGGACAGGAGAATTGAATGGATGACCTTCTCATGTTCTTACCAACCCTGTGTATCATTTGCAAATGGAAAAAATGAGTCGTATCCAGCTTTGTATTTATAAAGCGATGGGGTGATATGTACCAGTCTGGGTAGTGAATTTGGCAAAGCTGTATGCAAAGAAGTGAATCTGCAAAGTGAATTCCTATTCCAGCATTTATTATTATAATAAGGTGGTAGCAGTCACAAGCATAGGCACTAAATGTATGGTGCGATTGTGCCCAACAGAGACACATTAAATGCTTTGTAAACTCTAGATCTTCAGTGAGATTAACTTCAGTAAGATTAAGATAACTCTGTTGCAGAGTTATTAGCATTTTTGTTCAAGAAATATCTCAGCAGCTGTGCAGATCAAATAAAATGATAAATCTGATTTCAGTTCTTCATCTGTCTTGATCTGTCATCATGACCTTCTTTAGAAAGATTCTGAAGTGCAGAACCAATTGCTTATGGCTTGCATGAAAGAAAGGGATCTCAAAACTTCTAAATTTATTAGCGGTTTCAAAGTAAATTAAGTAGCTTATTTTAAATCTTAGTGATTGTTAGTGGTAGTCTTATAGACACTTTCCTTACAGCTTCTCATCAGGTGGATATCTGACTTGCCTGGTTAGTTCAAATCAGTTCAATAAAGCATTCAGTTGCAGTTCTTTGGCAGCATATCACCTTCTAGGGGTTTCAGGAGTTGGAGGTTTGTTCAAGGATATTTGAAACAGTAGGAAGAACTCTCTGCATAATTTGGGGCTACAGAAATCCCACCCGGCTTTTGGTGTAAATGCAAGGTTTGTTTCCAAGGCATAGTGCACTTTCGTTTACATAAATAAAAGACCACATGTATTGGCTTGTTTTTTATATATATAAACTCCAAACAAATAAGAAACTTGCACACCCAGAGAAATAATTAAATTTCTTCATTCATGCTTCTTTGCTTGAGGAAATAGTGTAAAACCAAACAGAAGACATATCTGATCTCTGTTGCTTAGTATACCGTGGGATCGCACTCTGATATTAAAGTGATGTAGCACAACCTGCATAGGTTAGAATAAATATTCTAGACCTTTGTTTCTAGCATCTTAGTATCACCCAGTGACCCACTAAAGACATAGGCATGATCTAATTAAGTAGTCCAAGTGAGATGGGCAAAGATTGCATAGTAGACTCCTGGTTATGGCAAGGTCTAACCTCTATGGCTCTGCTCAGTAAGACATTTTTGAAGCAATGAAGCAAAGTGTTCTGAAATTGGAAAGGGATGCAAAAGGCAGTAAAAGTTTGTAGTCAAACAAAGCCCTAAGCCTTTACTTTGTGTTTTCGGTGGGTCAGGCTCCTTCCATAGCAGCTGAAAGCAGCTGCGGTGCCGCCATGTCCCAGAGCTGGGAGTCAGAGAGCTAGTAAAGGGGCTCAGCAGGGTTATGCTGGAGCAGAGGCTGCTTCCAGCAGCCCTGTCTTTAGTGAGGAGTGTCAGGTTTTTATGACCATCGTTACGTTTTTATAGTTTAATGAGTTTGACTATTAAAGAATAACAAAGCGCATTGAAAACTTGCCGTGGCTCATTTCCGCACTCAGTAGCAAGTCTTTGCTATTTGCAGCATGGGTCCCTAGGAAATACTAAATAACAAAGGCCAGTTTAATATAGGGTTTTTCGCATCTTCCTTATCCACTTTAACCATCTCGGTCCCTTTCTATTTAAAAACAGTCTTGATCTGAGGTGTGTTTTGTTTAGCTTCAAAGTTCTCAGCACAGTGGCTAGTCTGGGATTCACACATATGGGTTGATTTCTCCAGGAAAGGAAATAAGATGGTAGTTTGTATAAAGGCTGCAGATGACAAGAGAGATCATTAGAAAAAGTAGTTAAAAAGACACTGTCATAGAAACTAAGAAGCACTGGATTAAAGAATAGGGTAAGAACTTTTGTAAAGAAGCAGTAAAGAATACTGTAAAGAAAGCAACTATGATTAGTTGCCAACACTGAAAGTTTGACAGAGTGGAGAGTGATCTGTTAGTTTTAAAAAGTGGTGTTGGCATCTTCAGTTACAAGAACTTGGAGGTCGATCCAGGCTGCAGTCCAAGGGAAATTTAGTGTAGCAGCAATTCAGAGTTCACTCTGGATACAGCCTATGAGATCTGTGAATCACTAAATGGTGTTAAATTTAGAAGACACTACTACCAAGGATGGCAGTGTTGAAAAGAACATGGTAGGGCACTTAGGTGCTCAAAGATAGTATGAGGCGTGTCCGTGTTCATCGCAGCAGGGGGTTGGAACTAGATGATCTTACGGTCCTTTCCAGCCCTAATCATTCTATGATTCTATGAAAGCTGACAGGGACTTCAATACTAGCTAGAGGAACAAGTTCATCGAGGACGATGGAAAATACGGTGCAGAATATGAAGAGCAGTTCCTTAGGGTAGGCAAGGAGCAGCACTGACTTTTGAAGCTTGTGGGTGTAAGATGGAATGCTCTGTGGGAACGTTTAATGCATCTCTTTCTACTTTTATAAAGAAAAGTTAGAAAGTATAATTCAGATAAAGTCTCATAGGGGGGATTTTAGATGTCTTTTATTTCTAACAGATAGCTTCAGTAAATGGATGAACAGAATACTTAGAGCTTACATTTGATTTTGGTTTGCTATTTCAATAAGGTCTTTGCAAAATAGTTTTAAGGTTTCTATTAAAATGAAATCTGAAAGACAACTTACATGTAGTGGAGCACCTGGGTACTTGTATTGTTTTTAAAAAAAAGTATTTAGGTGTCTTAAGAGGCAGGTATGTATGTTCCTAATGGCATTTTCAGAAGGAAGCTGGTATCTATATTAGGAATTTTGGAAAATCCTACTAGGTGCTAATTGACATTTTTTTTCATGCCTAAATATGATTATAATTGGATTTCTTGTGAGCTTTAGGATCAAAGTGCTTTGGAAATGTAAAATATTTTATTATTATTTACTGCCTTCACTTAATTTGCTCATATGTTTTATAAGCTCTTGAAAGCCATTGCAGATTTATGGCAACATGATCCAGATCTGGAATAAATCCATGGGTGATGATGCATTCAGAAGGCATGCATTTACCACAAGGCGTTCCAGTGCTTCTCAGTGGTGCCTAGTCTCCAAAGATGGTTTGTTATTACATTCATCTTCCTCATAACAGCCTGCATTTAATACCACTTGCACTCATGAATCAGAGAATGCAAGTTCATTATGGGGTTACTTATCATTGCCAAAGAAACTTCACTCATTCTTTTCTCCATATTCCCAGGAAAGAAATGAGGATTCTAGCAAACTATTCTGAAGGTAACTGATAAGTTCAGGGATTCTGCTTCATGACCCATGTGTTATAGGATCTTTTACAGCAGAAGAGTTATAATAAACGTCACTGAAAACATATTGCAGATCACTGTTAAATAATTCCTGGTTTATTTCAGTGAAAAGTGCTACAACAGTGTAATGATGTGTAATGAAATCCTTCTAATGATAGGGTATATGGCCTTTTTAAAGTTCTTGAATGGTAGCTGACCTTACATGGGAAGACAAGTAACCATAGATGACAAGGATCCCAGCTGGCAGATTTTAAAACCTTCCAGCTTGGGAAGGAAAGAGAAGGACCAGTTATGCAGCAGGTTTGTCAAAGGAAGGTCTCCCTGTCTGATGGGAACGAGGAGAAAGTAGACTATTCTTTTATTTGACAGCAGACAAAAGATTGATTCTGAGATTCCACACCAGAGTAACAATACTACTCTGTCATCCCCAGTAAGAGTTATGATCTATTTAAGTGTGTGTGTGTGTTGGTCAAGTGGCAACAATTGAATAGACATCACAAAAAGTAAAGAAAAATCTTACAGAAACATGTTATCTGTTCACTTGGTTTATTCAGTGCTCCTGAACAGTTTTGTCTTCTCTCTTCCCTTCTCCACATAGTAAGTACTGTTAGCTGCTGTAAATATGAACTGTGGTTTTACCAAGAAATGTAGAAAGTAATTCCAGTTTTACTATGTATCTTGATATGAGGAGTCTTCATGTGTAAGTGGATGAGGTGTGGACAGAAGAAATGTGAAGTTGCCCTTTCTCATGTCAGCAAAAGCTGATTTTTCAATGCAATCATGTTCCAGGAATAGGAGCTGAAATGAGGGGTAGGAAGAGCTGAGACAACGAATGCCATGGGACTGAATGACAAAAGGGATGATGCAATATGAGATTGGTACAATGCAGGGAGAGAAGCTGCTTAGAATTAATATGATAATTATATCTAACTGTTAAAAGAAGGGTGAAAAAGTATATATACCATGATGTAACAAGTGAAGCAAAAGAAATATGACAGTGCTGATGTTATAGACCCACCGAAACGGTAGTCATCTAAATAGTGAATAGCTGCGGAGGGTCATCTGCTAACAGTGGTGTTTTTGTTGAGCTCTCAGCTCAACAAAATATTTCAAAGTCCCATTGAAAATATCTGAATTGTCACAATGAAAAGAGATTTGAAGTTCCACTGAGATCTAGTTCCCCAGATATTCCAGCTTTTAGGGCACAAGAATCTGAAGGAGCAAGATTTGGTGGCTTCTGTTAGATATGGGCAAAGTTTTTTGGTTAAGCTGAGTTATCTAATGCTTCTGCTTATTTTTAGCATGAAAAGTTTTCATCTTTTCCTTTTGTTCCTACAACCAATGTAAAATTGCCTTTGCAATATAATCTACTTTTATCCCAGTCAAATTGTTAAGGTTTACTTTAGATGCCTAGCAACAAAGGGCTAATGTGAACAAGCATTCATCCCTCTTATTGTTATACTGCACATGCCAAGGAATTATTTTAGTAAAATTGATTTCCGCAGAATCTGTGGATGGTGGCTGGATGTGGATGGTGGTGACCCCCACAGATAAAAACTGCAGTGGTCTGGAAAGATGAGGCATTTGGCTTTTGCGTATCCAGAATTATGTGAGATGGATTCCACCACACAGATAGCTGAGTTATCTGATTGAAACTGGATCCTGTGAATATCCCTGAGTGCTGGGAACTACATATGCCTTAAACTTAACGTATTAGTGACCATTCCATTTCCCTATACACTGGCTAAATGGCAGCACTGAAAATGAAATCAAAGCTGAACAAGATGAAACTCATATGCTAACAGCAAGTACCATCAATGTATCAGGTATTGTAATCTTCGCATGAAATGTAATGCACGATTTGGTGTGTATTACATCCATGAGCTACCTACAGTCTTGTATCACTTGCCAGGCATCTAGCACATCGATATTCCTTACTGGTTGTGCCGTCTATTAAGACACTATCACAGAATTACCATACAACACAAAATTACTGACAGTTCATTCACTTGTAAAATAAAACAGTGAATCATTTTCAGTGTCTATTTCCACCCCTCAGACAGGAAATACTTTCTGTGCTATCTGCATATATGCAAAGGGATTTCCCATCTTTCCTGTATCAAAACCTCTTTGAGTACAGAAAATACCCTCATACATATATACAAACATACTTTCATACCTGTTTCAGATATTTAACATAGGGATGTTTGTTAAAAAAAAGTCTCTGTATGTGTTTCTTTTCATATTCACTTTAAAATGAAATGGAAAAAGCTGCCTTTGCAAGGAATTTTTATTGGCGAAGCATATAATTTACTTTGGCTCCATAAATCAAAGGGCAGTCATGTTGCAAAATATG
Organism: Pezoporus occidentalis; assembly: GCF_034315485.1. Lineage (NCBI taxonomy): Eukaryota > Metazoa > Chordata > Aves > Psittaciformes > Psittacidae > Pezoporus > Pezoporus occidentalis. The sequence continues at coordinate 1,660,861 of NW_026916347.1, forward strand.
GGTAGCCCATTTAGAAATATTCCATCAGGAGGTATAGAGGTACGGTATATTATACCTGCTGTTTCAAATAAATTGCATTCTCAATTCCTGTTCATCTGTATATAATATCTTTTATTGCGATGTGGTGCTTTCCATCAAGTTAGTTAATTTTGTTCCTGCAATTCAAGATGTAATCGATCACTACAGTACTAGCCCTTGGGACAAAGTATCTTTTTATTCAGTATGTTCTTTCAACTTTTCACCATTCTTTTAAAAATATTCTATATGAAATATCATAGCCTCTGCAATAAATTTTATAGTTCTTTTTTTAATTATTTTTTTCTATCTTCAGCGTATGTATGTAGTCTGTAGTATGTACTACATGCATCCTTCTGTTCTCTACCTACATTCTGTTTTGCAAAAAGACGCTTTTCAACATCATTTGCCTGAAGCTTGTGGATTATTTCAGTTAGCTTTAGGTTGCAGGCTTCAGTTTAACAAATTACTTGGGTTTGGGCTTTATCTCTTGTGTTTATAGAGCTACTCAGAGAGCAACACAAAGCTGGGGTTTAAATTTTGAGCTATTATAATTAGTTTTAGTTATAAGCTATTACTTTGAAATAATTGCAGTGTTCTAGTGGACTTTTAAAATCTTGTAAATGTTTTATATATTAAAATTATTTTTGTTTTGAAAGTAATTCAGAAAGAAAAAATCATGAGAAGCCTGTGTCAGACTTTGCAAATGAGTCTGTATAAGCTAGGAAATAGTTCAGGAGGATTAAAGGTGTCTATCTTTTGATGAGTCGCTAAAGGAAGTATTGAGTCACTTACTCAAGCGATATAAGTCAGAATGCCTAAAGAGTGATGATGTATTTCAGACAAAACCATAATGGATCAGAAGTGTAGTTATCTTACATTTCAAATGTAAGCTTTTTGGGGCAAGGACTGTACATATAATGGGTCCCCCAAGGTACTATTTCAGTACAAGTAAATCATCATCATAATAAATATCATAATTAATCCTGTGGCATTAGAGAGAACAGCAAGTAATCAAAGGAGACTGAATGCTCGGCACTCGGCATTAGGGGGTATGCCTGTAAAACAGCAGTTGATGTGCTGGGAAGATCTGAATGAGAGCAACTTCTGTGTTTAGGTGTCTTCTGTGGATTGAAAATTTTGGCTCTATTTCTAAATTTCTAGATTGGTTAGAAATTTAAAAAAAAAGTTTTCTAGGAAATCTATTGAAATTTTAAACAGTCATGAAAAAAATAGAACAATGAAATTTTTTGCCACTTTTGAATTTATTTTTGGCCAACTAGTTGAAGTAAAGTAGCTGGAGGGATTTATATGGCTATATGTTAAAATTTTCCTGCACAATTCATTTTGATTTGGAGAGAATCCAAATTTTTACTGCTGTACCAAACTGGAGAGAAGGGCTTTCTCTTTAAAAAGAAAATGATATAAAAATATTTCAGTCCTAAGCTCATAAATTACTTCAGAAATACAAGTTAACTAACCTTTCTAATGCACATATGCATCACTATTACAGCCAACATGTTAAAAATCAAAGAAACAGGTTTTAAGTATTAGAATTGAGCTTTAATTAAGGCATAGTCTATGTAATTTTGTTTGTCTTTTGTTAGGATTTCTAGCAATTGAGGTATTGGAAAGAATATTAATAAATCAAGGAGGCAGTTGAAAAATAGTTACTTTATATGCATCCAGCTTCTAATTTTGAATTGATAGCATTTCTGATTGGGGTGGTCAGTCATATTTCTAATTCTCCAAATGTGTGTTTTTAAGCAACTGGAACATAATTAGTGCAGCATGAATTACAATAACAGATCTTCAGAATAAAGGGAAATCTATTGTTAACAGTAGTGAAAACAAAATGATACTATATTCTGAACAATTCTTTTTCTAGTATACTTTCAAGGGTAAAGAAAAATGGCTAGGTAGTAATAGGAGAACTTGTACGGTTTAGTAGTAGTATATGAGCAGGAAAAGTTTCTAAAAAATGTTCCAGAGTAAACATAAGTAATTTCCCTTTTGAAAAATCCTGGTAGAATAGCCTGAATGTTTCTTTAAATATCATTGGTGTGCTTAGCCAGTAACACTTTCTCCATTGAACCACATACTTAGCACTGGAGGTTTTGCTGATATAACTGTGCTGGCTGGCTATAATTGTCTTGTGAGCCACAATGCATTGCATACATCCCCATTCCTTCATTGAGACTGACAAGTGGAAGACTTCTAGAAAAGACTTCTTGTTATCAGGTGACCACAAGTGTGTACTCAGAGCACTGAGCTCTAGGCTTGGCAGACTCAAAACGGACATTAATTTTGAAAAGTTCCTAGTTATTCAAATAGTACTGAAGTCTCAGACCAGCCCATGGAGCTGCATTCATTAATCCAGCACATTTAAGACTCTTTGGGAGTATTTTAATTCATTTTCAACAAATACTGGATTGGTCTATACACTTACAGTCCCTGAGAGAGCTTGGATGTCATCACCCAGCTATGTGTGTATGATAAGCTATAGACTGTATTTAAGTATTCTTACTTTGGCATTTGATTTTGCTTCGATAGATAAGATTCCCAGGCTACTTTTCTATTACCTGTTGCGGTTTTCTGTCTTTTCACTATGTTTGCAAGGTGAAGCTCTCATGGTCTTTTCAGGATGATTTCCTGTTTATTCTGGGTGGGGTTGCAGAGCAATGGATTTCTTTTCCTCTTTTGTTTTCCTCTCATCAGATAATACACAGTATGTATCTGTAAGCATTGCCTTGTGACTGATATCACCATTTTACCAGTGCCCCATATGTATATGTGTGTATATATATATATATATATGTAAAATATTGATCATTCAGTGAAAATATGTTGCCAGCAACAATTAGAGAATTTAAGGCTTGTAAAATAATACTTCACTTTGGAACAAAATGTGTCAGGAATATACCTTGCTGTTATGCGTCCTATACCACTTCATAAACATTCATTACTGTTTCAATATACCGTCAAATATTTAGGTCATTGCTGCTGTCATACTCTCCTGAGTCGTTTTTACTTCTTCTGAGCTTCTAAAACAAAGACATTCTGTCTGTCCTTCAGATGTTACAGGAATCTTGAACTGCTTATAATAAGAATAGTAGAAATCTACTTTTATGCTTATCTTCTTGACAATTGACTGTTGTTAGGGTTGTCAAACATTGCACACTGTAAGTATGTTTTGCATGTTAACAATGAAGGCAGAAGTTACATGAATTTAAAATTGTTTAGATATTTTTGGGGAAAGAAGGGAATAGGTAGTGTGGGTGTGTAACTGAAGGATGCTGGAGGCAGAAGGAACTTGCATTAACAGGTCTGGTGCCGACGCTGTGGCTAGTTTGAAGAAAGAAGAGATGGACAGCGAGTGAAAGCTGGAAATAGCTGGAAAATGAGTTTGGGATAAGGATAAAGAACTAGGCAAGGTGTCTGTGTCTAGGATATAGAGAGACTGCAAAGGGAAGTCTGGAGGGATGAGACATGCTGGATCAAGGATCCAGAGGACCTTTGTTTTGTAATCATCTGCTTCATTCTCTAAAAAGCAACCAGCTTTTGCGATAAATTATGTGGGAGACTCCTTTGCCATGCAGCTTTGTGGAGCAGGCTGTCCTTGAGCGTCAAATTAATTAGAAATCTATAAATATGATTTTAGATTATAATCTATAAATATGATTTTAGATTATCTCAGCAGATATACATACATAGAGTCAGAATCCATGATAAGCAAGCATATTGAATTATAGTATTTTCACGTATCTTCTGTTTGACTTTGCCACTTTCATAATACTTCTGAAATATTTTTTTCTGTATATACCTAGAATGCAGATCTATTCCCATTGAGAAATATGCCTATTCCGGTATACACAGACTATACAAATGGCCACACCAATGGAAATATATGCACATAGGCACAGACATGCAACTGAAGCAGATGAAAATCAGAAGGGCATAGGACCATACATGCACATGTGCACATAGAGAAGCAAATTCACATATAAGCAATGGGAGGCAGATAGCCGGGAACAGTATTGCATGGATACACATACAGATATCTACACACCACAGTTCCTTTTACAGCTGTGTAAAATGACAAAAAGGCCTGGAGCTGTGAAAACATCATTGAAAGACACCCACACATCCATGGCTGTCTCAGGCTGGAAAAAAGGGAGTACTGAAAAATACCATCTGGGAGAACAAAACAGGAGAGTCAACCCATCAACTGTCTGGAGCTAAAGTAGTGCCAGAGAGTATACCCCAGCCAAAAGCACTGCCAGCAACTAAGTCAGTCACACAGCAAGAGCAGTCATCTGCACATACATATGCTGCAAGAAAAATATCCACCACCTGCCAACTGGCTACTGGCAACCATGATGTGTGTGTGTGTGGCCAGTGTGCTGGCACCAGTGTTGTAAGAGGAAGAGGAGTGGAAAGAAAGAAAACAGCAATAGGAAGTCAGAAACAACAGAGGTGAAAAGGAATCAGTGCTCCCAGTCAAAACATTTGTTTAATAGAAACAGAGGTCTGGAATGTGTACAATATATGTTTTACATGATGAAAGGTCCTGGTCATGTGTGAAGCTTCAGCCTTTTTGAGTAGCAGGAGGTCCTGTATGGGTGAAACACATAGCTACACTTAGCACATATTGCATGTCTGGAAAATGCCAAGCAATGAAACAGGTGGCTAATTGGCTTCCATCCTTTCACTTCCTATAGCAAGAAGAGATTTGGTCAAGTGGTGAGAATAGGATGCTCATACAGGTCTGTCTGGTGTTCTAGGCTCTCTCTCCTTTTGAAATGCTGTGTGACCTTGGGTAACTCTTTGCTCTTTGTGTCTAACTCTGCTAGGAATAAAAGAAGGATAATAAAGTTTCTTTACGTCTTTAGGGGTGCAGGAAGATTGGAAGAATGGAAGTAAAACTTAAGATTCATGAACAATAACAAGTAGAGGAGAGCTGAATTGCAAATGAAATTACTGCAGTCTGTTTCTGAGTCAGACACAGTATTTCAGGGTAGATTTGAGTGACACTAGCATTTAATGGCAGTCAAATTCCATTTTCATGCTGGTTACATATTTATATCTCTTACATTTTGTCAGGACAGCTTTTTAGTATCATATAATGATTGTTTTTTCCCCCAGTATCATGCTATCACTGTACAGCATCTCTCCACCTAAACTTTACTTTGAAAAAGCCTAAGTAATTGAGAAAAGCATATTTGACCTTGTTAATTTCAGTATTTTCATACTTCCTCTCAATAGCTAATCATCTTTTTTGCTCTATTGTTGTTACCTATTGCTTTCTGAACACTTTTCTTTACATGCCTAAATCCTGAAGAAAAATCATCCCATTAAGTTAACTGCTTTTGTGTTTCTCCCCAAGGAATAAGTTATAAATGGGGAGCTCATCTACTCATCTTTTCTTATTTAAGGTAGTATGAATCTTTTGCATTGATTTAATTCTGTGCTGCCTTCACTCTCAGCTCAGGAGGAACTATTAACAAATCACCATAGTAAGAATCCTTTGAGCCATGCCAGGCTGCATGCCTTGCCTTCCCCTCTGTCATGAGACTTTAAGTTGTTCAAGTCACTTATCCATCCAGACACCCATCCGGAAGAATGTGGTTATGGCCAGAAATTCAATCCAAAATCTAAGCACACAGATAAATTTCTGTTGAAATGGTAAGCTGTCCTGGGTTCAGCAGTAGCAGTCATTTTTCCCCTTCTTGGTAGCTGGTGCAGTGCAGTGTTTTGACTTTCAGCTCGGGAACAGAGCTGATAACAAGCGATGTTTTGGTTTGGCCAAGGACTTTGTGAGCCTCATGCTCTGCCAGGGAGGAGGGGGAGCCAGGAGGAAGCAGAGACAGGACACCTGACCCAAACTGACCAAAGAGGTATTCCATACCACAGCACGTCATGCCCAGGATGTAACTGGGAGTGAGCCGGAAGGGCTGGGAGTCTGCAGGGTTGGAGGAGGTATCGGTCAGAGCTTGGTCGGGCTGGGGGGGGCGAGTTATCGGTCGGCTGGTGGTGAGATGATGTATTCTCTTCCCTTGTTATTTCCTTTATCATTATTATCATTGGTGGTAGCAGTAGTGATTTGTGTTATACCTTAGTTACTAAACTGTTCTTATCTCAACCCGTGGGAGTTGCATTCTTTTTGATTCTCCTCTCCGTCCCTCCGAGAGCAGGGGGAGGGCAAGAAAAGGGGGGGAAGTGAGCGAACGAATTACCTGACTGGGTTTAAACCTCAACAGTTCTTTTTGGCGCCCAACGTGGGGCACGAAGGGTTGAGATAACGACAGATTTGACTGGATTAATAGTCACTCGTCACAATGCTGATTTATTGGCTCTCAGAGTTCTTTCGCTTGATCTCACAGCTTCAGAATGTTGTAACTTACGTAGAGCCGGTATTTGCTGTGTTAGTGTTTATCAAGTATGGGGCCTGGGCTAAGGTTCTTGTCTCACTGTGCTTTATGGCAATGGCTTGTAATACGGGCGGGCTCCAGCAGCAGGGCGGGACGGACGTGGCCGTGGACTTGTACCTGGCCGTCCGGCTGCTCTTCACCCTCCTGGCCCTCGCCCTACTCTCCATCTTCGTGAGGCCGCGGGGAGCCGAGGGGGAGCGGCCCCGGGAGCCGGCGGCAGCCGAACCGGCCCGGGAGAGCGGCCCCGGGGACCAAGCGGCGGCGGGAGCGGGGCCGGAGGCCGCGAGGGGACGGCTGCCGGTGGAGGAGGTCGGGGCGGTCGAGGAGCGGAAGGAGGCGGCTGCCGAGCAGCGGGAAAAGGCGGCGGAGGAGCCGAGCCCCGCGGAAGAGCCGAGCCCCGCGGCGGAGCCGAGGCTTGCGGCCGAGCCCAGCCCCGCGACGGCCGATGGCATTTCCCGGAAGCCGCCCGCCGAACCCCAGGAGGATGCAGGAGACCACGCAGCATTTCCCAGCGAGGAAGAGCTGGACTCAGGAAAAGAGAAGCTGGCGGTGGGAGAGCCGGCAAGCACAGCAGCTACACCAGCCCCAGTGACAAGCACAGCAGCTACACCAGCCCCAGTGACAAGCACAGCAGCTACACCAGCCCCAGTGACAAGCACAGCAGCTGCACCAGCCCCAGTGACAAGTACAGCAGCATCAGTTGAGAGTTCTGGAGGTTTTGAATGGCCTTTGAGTATCCTTGGGACCTGCCTGCTGATTGTGATGGGGATCAGCATGTTGGCACACACACAGACTGTGTTCTACCCACCACCATTTTGTCTGATCTCAAAAGTTAAGCAGAGTCAGGTTTGGGTCTTGTCTGGGGTTAGACGAGGATATAAGGGGACCAAAAGGTTTTCTCCAAGGCTGGACAGTCATGAGTGCCAGGGTGTGTGGGACAGTATGGGCAAGTATCTAGTCCACTGGGCCCCTCCAGTGCTTTGGAAGCATCGGAGATGGAAGGCAGCTGTATGGAGTCCCCAGCAACAAGCTGCAGAAACTGCTTAAGGGGACAGTGAATTATTTTGAGCCTGGTGGGCCCATGGCACTTCAGGCCATCAGAGCAGAGATGCAAAAGAGATGGACTCATGATCGAGGGGTGGACTTAACAATGGACACTATTGCCCAGGTTATTCACGAGTGTGAACACTGCACACAGTCTCTCCTGCTCTGGAAGACTGTTACAAGAGATGGAGCCTGACATCATGGACCAGATGGACTCAGCAGCTTTATAGGGACTGGTCCATGCACTAAGATAAGAGTGCACTGAGATAAGAGTGATGGTATATTGAAAATGTGGGATCTGAGCATGACGTGAATGGTATGGAATAAGGGGTGGATAATGTCCTGGGTTCAGCAGTAGCAGTCATTTTTCCCCTTCTTGGTAGCTGGTGCAGTGCAGTGTTTTGACTTTCAGCTCGACAGAGCTGATAACAAGCGATGTTTTGGTTTGGCCAAGGACTTTGTGAGCCTCATGCTCTGCCAGGGAGGAGGGGGAGCCAGGAGGAAGCAGAGACAGGACACCTGACCCAAGTTAGCCAAAGAGGTATTCCATACCACAGCACGTCATGCCCAGGATGTAACTGGGAGTGAGCCGGAAGGGCTGGGAGTCTGCAGGGTTGGAGGAGGTATCGGTCAGAGCTTGGTCGGGCTGGGGGGGCGAGTTATCGGTCGGCTGGTGGTGAGATGATGTATTCTCTTCCCTTGTTATTTCCTTTATCATTATTATCATTGGTGGTAGCAGTAGTGATTTGTGTTATACCTTAGTTACTAAACTGTTCTTATCTCAACCCGTGGGAGTTGCATTCTTTTTGATTCTCCTCTCCGTCCCTCCGAGAGCAGGGGGAGGGCAAGAAAAGGGGGGGAAGTGAGCGAACGAATTACCTGACTGGGTTTAAACCTCAACATAAGCACAGTCAGTTTTGTTTCCACGATAGGTATTTTTAACAAAAAAACCCCAGCATTTTATCAAAATGTTCCAGACCTGCAATATACAATTTTTTTACCATGGGAATTGACCTCATGGACTAAATGTAGAACTATTGAACATTTTTCCATGAGACATTTTCTCATCAATGAGTGTTGTTCCAGAAAACCAAATATAAGCAGGTTGTTGTTGATTTTGACAACATGAGTTTAAGAAAATAAGAGGATGAGGCACTTTAGTAGGATGGAATGTTGTTTGGTATAAATGAATTTTATACTGAAATGTATTTTAGCTTGATTTTTTTTTGTCTTCAAATGGTATTTCATCATAGTGCAACACAGCCCATTTGGAAACTGCATGAGAATGATTTTTTTTTGAGGAAGTGCTTTACTGGGTGAGTGAAGGCAGTTGTAAATCTGGAGGGAAGTTGGAGGGAAGGAATGCCATCCAGAGGGACCTTGACATGCTTGTGAGGTGGGCTGATGCCAACCTTATGAAGTTTAACCATGCCAGCTCCAAGGTCCTACAGCTGGGTCGGAGCAATCTCAGGCACACATGCAGGTTGGGCAGAGAAGAAATTCAGAGCAGCCCTGTGGAGAAGGACTTGGGGGTGCTGGTCAATGAGGAACTTAACATGAGCTGGCAGTATGCGATTGCAGCCCAGAAAGCCAACCCTATTCTGGTCTGCATCAAAAGGAGTGTGACCAGCAGGTCGAAGGAGGTGATCCTGCCCCTCTACTCTGCTCTTGTGAGACCTCACTTGGAGTATTGTGTGCAGTTCTGGTGTCCTCAAGATAAAAAGGACATGGAACTGTTGGAACAAGTCCAGAGGAGGGCCATGAGGATGATCAGGGGACTGGAGCACCTCCTGTATGAAGATAGGCTGAGAAAGTTGGGGCTGTTCAGCCTGGAGAAGAGAAGGCTGCGTGGAGACCTCATAGCAGCCTTCCAGTATCTGAAGGGGGCCTGTAAGGATGCTGGGGAAGGACTCTTCATTAGGGACTATAGTGACCGGACAAGGGGTAATGGGTTAAAACTTAAACAGGGGAAGTTTAGATTGGATATAAGGAGGAAGTTCTTTATTGTAAGGGTGGTGAGGCACTGGAATGGGTTACCCAGGGAGGTTGTGAATGCTCCATCCCTGGCAGTGTTCAAGACAAGGTTGGACGAAGCCTTGGGTGATATGGTTTAGTGTGAGGTGTCCCTGCCCATGGCAGGGGAGATGGAAGTAGATGATCTTAAAGTCCTTTCCAACCATAACTATTCTATGATTCTATAAAGTAAATAAAATACCCAAAGGAAAAAAAATCCTCTAAATTGTTGTTGGTCAAAACAAGATCAGTATAATAATTATATTGGACATAAAATATTTGGAGAAGTTGCAGAGTATTATGAAATTAAATGTTTTGTCTCTTAATCAGTTTATAATATTTGGGTCTCTTTAGGGAGAATGTGTAAAGCTAGAGTGAAGTTAAGCATTGTAAATTGCTGTAAGTCAAGAGAATCTACATGGCTATTAAGGCATTTGAGCCTGGAAGAAAGTATACTGGTTAAGGCTTAGATTTTGCTATGCTTTAGCAATGATTTGCTTTTGTTCTTCGGTTAGAAAATTGTCAGTGTATTCATCATTGTCAGTATATTCATCAGTTTTTCAAGCAAGCCTGGTACGATGATCTGGGATTCTTGTACTTCTGTTTATCAAAATATATTTACTCTGTTTTACCAAGCCCAAGATCAGGGCTGAAGATCCCTCTGAAGTAAAAACATTTTCTTACAGATAAGGTGGCCTGTCACAAAGAACTTTTTTGCAGGAGGAGATTTCAGACTCGCTTTGGACATAACTATGTTCTATTTCTACAGTTAAAGAACTTAGTATCTATGCAAGTGAAAGGCAAATGGTCCTAGAAACACAGTATATAGGAATAAGGCTGTATCACTGGTGGTTGTAATACATTACCATACAAAACTGTGTGCTGCTGAGGAGCCAAAACGTATTATCTAAAGGTTCCAGGTCCCTGCCCTGCCAGGTGGTAAAGGCAGTTCCAATCAGTCATCAAAGCTGCTTCCCTCAGAAAATGCTAGAAATAATTGTATTTGAGTGGAACTGACAGTGGGAGATTTGCCAGTTTCTCTTTGGAAGTAAATGTCTTGAGCTCAGTTCTGCCTCTGACTTTCAGACATGGTGGCTTCCCAGCTGGAGACATCTCCCATCAATCTTACTGGCCTTAAGGTATGTCGTGGTTTAAACCCAGTCAGGTAAACTTCCCCCCCTTTTCTTGCCCTCCCCCTGCTGTCGGAGGGACGGAGAGGAGAATCAAAAAGAATGCAACTCCCACGGGTTGAGATAAGAACAGTTTAGTAACTAAGGTATAACACAAATCACTACTGCTACCACCAATGATAATAATGATAAAGGAAATAACAAGGGAAGAGAATACATCACCTCACCACCAGCCGACCGATAACTCGCCCCCCCAGCCCGACCAAGCTCTGACCGATACCTCCTCCAACCCCTCAGTCTCCCAGCCCTTCCGGCTAACTCCCAGTTACATCCTGGGCATGACGTGCTGTGGTATGGAATACCTCTTTGGTCAGTTTGGGTCAGGTGTCCTGTCTCTGCTTCCTCCTGGCTTCCCCTCCTCCCTGGCAGAGCATGAGGCTCACAAAGTCCTTGGCCAAACCAAAACATCGCTTGTTATCAGCTCTGTTCCTGAGCTGAAAGTCAAAACATTGCACTGCACCAGCTACCAAGAAGGGGAAAAATGACTGCTACTGCTGAACCCAGGACAAGGTACAAGATGGCATTTTAAAAGGCCAGTTTAGTGTGTCCTATCTTCTTTCCAAGTGGGCAAGGCAGGAGCTGGAGCAGAAATACAGTACTTAGCACAGGCAAGTCACTGGGGCCCTTGCATACTGCTACAGTACAAACAATTACTGTCTTTGTGCCAGCATAGTTAGTTCGGTAGTATGTATGGGGGAATTTTGACTCAGTTATCTACAGTTCATCTTGAACCTTCTTCCTGCTTCTTATGACGATTGTGCTAAAGACAGAATACTGATGTGGTATCACACGGTGACAGAAGGCTGAAAGACTTTGCTCTCTAAGGGTCCAATCAGTTCCAGTCCATTCAATTCCAGGTATTTCTAGGCTGTTGTAACCATAATGGTTGTGGATATGAAAGTCAGAAAGGGCTGAGCATCCTGCTTGGAGCTCCCCAGAAGTTTCGAAAGAAATCATCTTGAATCATAAATTCTAGGATTTTACAGGATTATGGCTTCTCCTGTTCATAGAACAGACTCAGATAAATACTTGGTGATAGTTACGGTGGACAGCCTGTTTACAATGAAATAAAGAGCCATTCTCTGGTATGAAAAGCTGTTTCCTGAGCTCTGAACTGAGTCCTAACTCCGAGAGTGTTCATGCTGAAAAAGCATTGAAAAAAAATATGTCTATTTCTCACTGTTGTTCTTTTTCTTTGTGGGAAGAGGTATCACTGGTTCCTGCAGCAGCTACATTTCCATGCTGTTGTTAAAATGCAGACAATGTCTTTACATTGTTGTAGATAGTATCTTTAAGGAATGAGCAACTGAAGCTGAGCTAAAAAAGTCTGATAAAGCAGTACATAAACTAGCCAAGCCCAGGGAGAAAGCTTACTCTGAGGTCCATATTTTAGACCATTATACCAACAGATCTAAGTTCTGTGAAGCAGGTGAATGTTCAAAGCATAAAATCCCATTTTCCTGTGTCCTTTCCTGCAAGCGAAAGGAAGATACAGAACTATTAATACTTCTGTGAAACATTGTGATTGCCTTGATCTGTGAAGTTCAGCATTTGTTTAAATAGTCTTGAGGCACCAAGCATACTGGTTAACAAACTAAAGCTGAAGTGATTATTTCTATTCCTTGAATGAATTGGAAAAAAATCAAAAGAATCTGATTTAATTCAGAGCAGATGTCTCTTCCTCACACCTAGGAAAAACACATCATGCAACCAAGTATGAGTTTCATTGGGAACACTCTTCAGTCTCTTCCTTGTTCATGGTATGCTGCATCCAGCCCTCATAAGGATGTAAGACCAGACTGTATTGTTTCAAGTTCTGCCATATACTCAATGTGTAATCTCTGGGTAGTAATTTAATCCCCATCCTTCTGTTCTCCAGACATTGAATCTTTCGTTTGCTCACCGAGACTACAAATTTTGGAGAGTAACAATAGTTTCTATTTACCACCAAATGCAGCATGAATTTCTGGGTGCAAGAGTAATAAAATTGTAATCTGTTCTTCTGAACAGCTTGTTCAGGATATTGTTTCAATGGGTGCTCTAACTTAAAGTGATGATTTTCCTCTGTAGGGAGCTTTCTTCTTCCATTGGCTATAAAGAGCCTGAGAATGAGAGTCAGCTAACAGTCTGAAATTTGGCTTTGTTCATACCTCTTAGAGTTCTTACGAATTCTGAAAAGTCAGTTGTACTCAGTGTATTCTAGTCAGTGTTGCAGACTTGCCTCTCCACCTATGCTCATTTTTTGCTCATATGCTCATTGCACTTGATCAGTGGCCACCCGCCTCTGAATTTTCAAGCTGAATGGTTGAATTGAATCTTGCTGTATAGTCTTTCAAACAGTGGACCACCCTGGGTCCTTTAAAAGAGACAGACAAAACATCTAAGTTCTTTGTTCACCCTCAACGTTGCTGGTATTGTTTTACAGCACAATCTTGTTTAATACCTGATAATTAGTGGTAATAGCCTTCTTAACTTCTGCAGCTGTCAAAACCACTGATCTCTAGCAAAAGCATAAAAAATATTATGTATCCAGGCAGTAGGCTACATTATCCCTCCAGTTTGTCTCAGCTAAGAAAAACATCTCCGTGATGTAACTCACATAACTTTGGTTCTTGTTACTGATCAAATTCAAGTTGCTGGTCTTCTTTTTTTTTTTCTTTTTTTTTTTTTTTTTTTTAAAGTATCTGAGTCCTAGAAGCATCTGACAAAGGCATCAAGGCAGACAGCTTCATAAAGGAAAAGGACACTTCTCCACACTGTGACTTTTCTTTTAAAGAGGATCCAAGGAGGGCAGAGGAAACTATACAGCAGTCCCCACTACAAACATGACACATAGCCTTTATTGTACTGTCCTGTTTGTCACATGCCAATACTCAAAATGTGCAGTGTTATGAAGATCTGTGAAACAGGCTGCAAACCCCACATGGTTTGCAAGCTATTGTACCGTTTTAAATCTCTGCCCCCACAGCTGGACTCCAGATCATAATAGAACAAAAGCCCTTTCGACATATTTACTATGTGTCTGCAAAATAGTTATGTTCTCACTAATGAGTCTGGAAGTGGCATTGTCCATGCTTTGTACATTGGTATGGGGATTCTGGGGGTTGGCATGGATGCTAGTCTCAGTCCTGCAGCTAATGTATGTTATACCTTCAGCTATGTCATTTATCCAAGTGTTGGACCTTAACAGAGTATAGCATAAGAAGGAAATGTGAATAAAACCAGCATTTCTAATGTTTTAGGGTGTTTGTCAAACATAATTTTGTGATGCTGGGTTACACAGGAATAATTAAAGAAACCTGTCTTGACAGCAAAGTAATGATCCACCAACTATTATGAGCCAAGTTTACACAAGCCCAGGAAAATACAGGTTGCATGAAGATAGATCTATTTTTGTCCATGTTGTCAGACAGACCCATTTTAGCTACACTGTTTATGGACATGGAACATGCTTAGCACAAAGGTAGATGGAAACTGGGCTATTAGTGTTAGCAAAGCCAGAAACAAAGGAAAGTTAGGGTGGGTCAAGATATGATATAAAACATGATTTAATATAAAATGTTTTATAATTAGTATGGCTGACTACTATGTATGGATGTGTTTCATTCTCTTGATTAAAGTTTATTACCAACTTTGTGAAAAATTTTAGGTTGTAGAGAGACCACATGATGGCAAACCAAGTAAGCACCAAAAAGAAGGGGCCAGCAGTGTGTTTTCTTATTCAGTGTCCTAAAGCATAGACAAGAATGGGATTTTCTGTGGGCAAAAAACACAGAACATATCTCAGTAGATATCGTCATGCGAAAATTATGTTTGCTTCAAGAAGAGTGGAGGTGACAGATGGTATGTTGTGCAGCCTCTTGCTATTGGATCATGATTGAATATTACTGGCAAAGGAATATCAAGTTGGGCACTCAGTGACAGTATGTTTACCTGTGTGGCTTTTAATTTACCTTTGACTTACCTTGAGGGTCCCATTTCCATTTTTCTTGGGTGTTTCTTGTACAGCTTGTTGTGTGCAGCTCAATAGACTTTATTGGCTGCAAAAGGGATTGAATCACACGGCTTCCCTTAAAGAAGTAAATGTGTGTGTTTGCCAGTAGTCCAGTTTGTGGATGAAACTTGGTGGACTAGACTCCAGATAACTTTCCCACCATTTCTAGTGAGCACATTGCAATTACAGCTGGCATTTCTGATAGTGTCAGTTGTATTCATGGTTTAGATTTGATACTTTCTAGACAACTTTTAATAGCTCAAAACTTGAATGCCTAAAATTTTTGGCGTTCACATGAAGTAGTCATAGGAACACCATAGGAACTTTTGATTGTTCTTGTGTCAAAGAGTTTATTCTGATTCATCGGTCCAGAATTGAGTTCATCCAAGTTAAGGCTATTTCATGGGAAGACTCCATTCTGAATCTAAGAGTAACTTGAGAAACAAATAAGTTTGTGATGTCCTAATTTCCATGTCTACATAAGAGTGGTTTCCATTTTCAGAATCACACAAAGAGTAACATCCCTATACAGAGCAGACATGGATTAGATGCTTTTTGGTGTTGGTATGTGACATAAACTGTGAGGGGCTTTTAGGCAAGTATTACCAAAATTTGTGAATGTATTGTTACCTAGGGATCTCAAAGTTTCTCACAAATATTAAACTTATCTTACTCCAGGTTGTAGTGTCAGGTATGTAATGAAAAGGTTGGCACAAATAAGTAAATAACTAAAGTAAATAAACAACTAAAATATATGAAGTGTTATTAAGTGAATAAATGAGGGCACATATAAATAACTCATCTCTGAACTGTGACAAAATATAGTGATGGAAGATACAGTTGGAAGTACCGTCTTTTCCGACACTGGTAAATTTATGTCTAACTACTGTGAGTCTTTAAAAGATTTAAGCTAACTGCACAGAAAATGAAGGACTACATCTGTCCCTGCTCCTCTTACCTCTGGCACAACACAGAGCGTCCATCAAGCAGGAGTTCCTACTGGCACAAAATGTGTGAAGGCCACCCACAAAAGAGCAAAAGCCCAAAGACTGACTCTCCCTAGTGAAATCTTTTGTGTCAGTTGTAGAACTAGGACTCTGAATATCACAGCTTGGTATTGTCAGCTCTTTCAGTGACAACCCATACTTAGATTGCCTAAGAATTTGGCAGAATTTTTCAGTTGAATATCAAGCAGATTTGTGTTCTGAAAAAAAAATTCCTTCAGATTCATCTCTCTGCTAACTTGTGAAGCTGCAATCTTGCTTTAAAAAAAAAATTAATATTTTTCATTTCCCTAAAATTGTTTTTATTTTTTCTGAATGCAATTTCTTTTAACTTTGGAATTTCCCTCAATTTTATTTTTACATGGATGAAACAATTATTATTTGTCAAATCTTAGCTACAACATTTTGTTTTGCATCAAAGATGGCGCTGTTTGGCTTGAAGTCATGCTTCCTTTCAGCTTTACAATGACTGGAAATGTTGGTTCATGGTTGACCTGAGACTAAATTCTTGATATTTTAGAAATACGACCGCTGCCAAAATATTACTGCAGCCTTAGTTCTAATCTCCTGTCTTCTCCTATACACACTATCCCATACTTTTTCTCTTGTATTTCAAATGAACAATTCTCTGATAGTCACTGGGTTTCACAGTAGCCCTCAATTAGAAAAATGTGCTTTCCAGGAGCAAAAAGAACGCATGCCCCGTGGAATGTGAAAGCTGCTTTGAAATGTCAGAGTTTGAGACCTGTGATTAAGAATTTGATTTTGAATCATTCATCTTTAGGGAAGTTTCGTTTTTGCTCAGATCCTGGAAATTCTCGGTCTAATGCCATACTAGAGACCATGTGTGCAGCAGCAAGTTGACAGCACAGCAGGAGGATTAAACTTGTGAAAAATGATTTTCTAATGAAAACCCTCTTAGGAAATGATGTCCATTGCTGCCAATATAAACATTCACCTTGTGTCCATGCCAGCAAGAAAATTATTTTTTTCCAGAAAAAACAAGACACTGAAACACATGTAAGCAGCATGGTGTGTGGTGAAAACATGAAGGGCACGTAAGCAAACTCCAGTTACGCAAGAAACTGGAAAAACTTAGAAAAACTTGTTATCAAGGAGTGATATATGGTCACTTCTATTTATATTGCAGCAGTTTTTAGAGAACCCATCTTAAATCACTATCCCATATGATAAAAACTATTAAATTCATCTCAAGAAACAGTCTTAGCGCTCTGGACTTCACAGTAGCAACAGGATAGACAAGCAGACTAGGAGTATGAGAGGAATTAAAAAAGAGAATATACACACTGTCATAAGGGAGAGAGTAGCAAATTATAATCCAGGACAGCGCGTGGACCTCACTGAATGTGGTGCAATTTTGTCATCTGACATAAAGCATTCAGAATTATTTCTGTCCTCTGCCTTGCTGTTCAGTGGCCTATTCAGTCAGTTGTTTTTTTTGACAAATTCCTAGCACTGGTTAATTCCTGTGAGTGGAAATGAGGAAATCTTCCTTTCATGAGAATGGAAGCTTAGAGTATCAATGTTATGTTACAGGTTGCTGGACTGCTCTTCCAGGCAGCTTGTCTCTGGCTGATACACGTTGTTATAAATACTGAGAAAATGGTGATACAGTCTGCTGAAAAAAACATTTTTCAATTCATATTTTTATGTAAAGTTAATGTATTTTTCCATCAAACTGTTCAGCTGAAAATATTTTTATTGAAAAAAATGTTTTATGAAATGTGTCATTCATCTCTTGCAACATTCTAAATATAGAAGCATCAGCTTCAAAGTGATTTAATATCAATACTGGCCTCCTACATGGTTGATGCTAATAGGCCTTTCTAAAGGTAACACAGCTGGCTGCCCTGCTGTTCCCATTCATGTCTTTCTGAGTGTGTCTCTCAGCTGCTAGTTCATGAATTTATACCTTTCCCAGTTGAATCTTTGAGAGGTCTTTTTTTCCTTCTTGCACATAAACTACTTTACCCTGAATAGCAGCCAGCACATTGTATAGAGTTTGATCTATGTAGTTCAATGCCTGTCATTTTTAGCTCTGGAACTGTGTCAGTGCAGAAACTGGCAAAGCAGCCTGCGTAAAACAGCTCATTTAATAATAGGAACAATTCATTAGAGGGAAGGAATTTTAAAAGACCAAGCAGTTGGCACCCAAATTGCTGTACTTGCCTTGTGCTGACACTTGTGCTTATGTGGCTGCACAGAGAGCTGAATCAGGGAACTGGATGAAAACTTCCTTTTGCAGAAGAAGGGGGTTGGTCTTTCAGTTGGATTAGTTCCCTGACCCAAATTACTGTGCAACCACACAAGCATCCCTCTCAGTAGCAGCCTGCACATGTATCAACTTAATTTACTCATTTCACCTCAGCTTAAGTGGTTGGTGAACATTAGAAGACAGATTTTCTGCACATCTGTATTTCTGGAAGATGTGATTTTTGTTGTTTTTTTTCTATGCTAAGTTTGCGTGTCCATTCACATGTGCAAGAGGACACTTTATGGCCTTCTCAACCTCCTGACTGGGAGATCAAGCCTAGGTACTTGTATTAGATTTTATGCACTGTGCAGGTAACTAATCACAACTTTTAAAGTTTTTTAAGTGTAAATTATTGAGTTGAATTCAGGATCTGGATAAGTAAGGTATGACCAGCTGATGGCTGTGTTAGTGCATCCTGATGAACTTAAGTATCACTGCCCATCATCTGGTGTGGAATGGCAGAAAACTTGCTTTTTTTTTTTTTTTTTTTAATCAGAAGTGCTTTGAACACATCTCTGCAGAGACCTATCAGCAACACCTTCACTTACACTGAAGTTTCTGTGTTCAAGTCATTAATAAGGCTAAACTCCAGCAAGAATCTATGTTCAGACAAAATACTGAACTCAGTATCTAAATATTGATCCTTTCATTTGCATTTAATCACTTAAACAGCAGGACATGCAGTTTCTATTCAGAGTAGGTACTCTAGGTACTTCCTAATGAAAAGCATTCTATAAGATGTCACTTTTATTCATAACAGTTGAATTGCAAATTGTGCATTGCAGTGAAAAACTTTGCAGTAAATCACTGATGTGGAAAGTTGTGAAGGTCTCCATTAAATTTCAGTAATGAAATGCAGAGCATGGGGTTGAGCAAGAACTGTTCTGTAGATGCAGGCAGGGCAGACCACTCCTTGTTTTGCTAAGAAACCTATAGAACTCCTGTCACCTGTGAGAAAGAAGAAAAACAGGAATGAAGGAGAAAAAAAATAATTGAAATCAGTTGGATACAATGTCATCTTGACTTGTCTTAATGTAATAGATCTTGTCCTTTTCCACATTGTGACTACACATTTTGATAGAGAAATGCATAGTTTATGAATCCAGAGTGTTCAAAGGAGTGCGGGAATTTTATCACTACATTGCAGGAGTTGACAAGAATAATCCATGGTCATCCTACAGGCAGTTAGCTGATTGAAAATAAAAAGGAGTCTTGGTCCCAGTCCATTGTTGAAGCCATAAGGCCACATTGACTATCTCTTTCACTCTCTCCCCACAGCCAAAATTCCAAAAATAACAGTTTCAGGACTTTCTCTCATTTGCCATAAAGAAAGAAAGAATTGTTTTGACTTCTGAGAGCCTTTTAATGACTCTGCTGGAGTTCCGTTATCTTGCAGAACTCAACTCAGTCTCAATAACCATTTCTCAGTTTCAATATAAATTTTCAGTGACCACACACTGTCAGGGCTGGAATTTCACTTGTGCGTGTGTATCACTTTTTACTGTTGTCACTCAGTAAGTACTCAGCTATCATAGCTTCCAGGGTTTCTTTTCCTGCAGCCGCTGATTACTGCTTGGAGGGATATCATCCAGATATATCACAAACCAAACCTGGCGTCACTGGAGCTGTTAAAGGATACTTGTTTGGTCATTCTGCTTTGATATTTTGCCAAATAAATAATGATGAAGACAAGCTCAGTGAAAAAGGAAAAAATATTGGTAATGCCTGAGAAGCAGGATTTGACAAATCATTGTCTGTATGATATCCCCTGCTTCCAAATACAGTTGAGGCCTCATTTTGTTTGATGCTGGGGCTGGGCATGGGAATCTGTCTTCACAGCATAATAAAGTGCTATGCAGATATATCCAGACTCTGAATAACATGAGGCTCTCAGGTGGGTTTGTCTGGCAGTGTGCTTCATGTCGTATCTGGGCTAGCTTGCGTATGTTTTGCCTTGAGGATTTGCATAGGAAAAATGATCCTCCAAACCACATGATATTTGCAATTGTCAAGGAGCGCTTCCTCTGCTAAATCATAGAGTAAGCTAGGTTGGAAAAGACCTTTAAGATCATCAAGTCCAACCATTACACCAGGATTGCCAAGACTACCACTAAACCATATCACTGATCTTGTTTCTATTAAAACATAAGAACACAGTCAACTTCTCTACATGTTTTACACTATCATTTCCATTTAATTCCTTAATAGAAAATAAAAGCATGACCTCTTTTTGCTCTTAGTTTCAGCTTGTTCCATCTGTAACAATTGTAGAATCAAAAGATGTAAGCATCTGTGAAAATTAAAAGCCACTCAGAAAATATGTGTTTTCTATTGGTCATCACATTTTGTTTAAAAATCTCAATTTTTAGATGAAAGCATTTCTGGCCATAGCCATGCTATGATAGGCCATCAATATTTATTTAAAAGTGGCATGAACAAGACAAGGAAAATCTAATGTCACAACATATTTGTCACAAAATGCTTGAAACTGAAGTGAAATTCATAATTTTTCTCTTTTAAATGAATGCCTGTAAGAGCAAATAATAAAAGACTTTTGTGAGCAAATGAACCCAACTGCCGCTACTCAAAGGAACAAAGCCTAACAAATTAGCATTAGCTAGAGATTCAGATTTTCTGTTGTGAAATAGGTTTTGTTGAGGTTTTTTTCCTTTTACTTTTATATGCACTTGGATAAATTACTGGGCTGAATAGAATTGTAGACGCAAAGTGATTAGAAGTCACTTGTTATATGGTGATGTTTAATGGTCAGTCATGTGGGTTCTCAGAATTTCTTTTGCTTAGTATTAGCAACGTGTGAACATGAAGGTACCTGAAAGAACCTGAGTCTTTACTTGGTAGGTTCTGTACAGGTGTGATCTTACCTAGAGGAGCAGCTCACTATTAAACTGCTGCATAAGGATGGGAGCTGAAGAGTTTAGACTAATGACATATTTGGACAATTTCCAGCCATGCTGTGGCCCATATAGTCATTTAGCAGTTTTAGGAAGAAAAATTCTTTCCATTCTATGATTTTATGGTTCTTTTATTTCTTACAGTGAGAGGGTGAAACACACAAAATCATTAGCTAGCAAAGAGCAGATCTAGTTGTTGGGATCATGAGCAGGAGGATATTTGTGACAGTAATAGGCTTCTTAAGTTAGCAGATGAAGCCAAACCAGCGCACACAGATCTAAGACATACATTGTTTTACATATGGAGGTAGTTCATAAACATAAATCCTTAACTGGTGTTCTGAAAGATTTTCTGTATTCTAGGGTAAGCAATGTAAGTGAATACTAGATTCTGTTTTGAAAGGTACAGTCTAGTTCATCTAGAAATGACAGTCATCAAGCAGCAATGAGTGGTATGAATCTATTGACTGTGTTATGCAGAGGATCAGATGAGCTAAACAAGTGAACCTTTGTGCTTCCAAGAAGCTAGTGTATGTTTTTTGGTGCTATACAAATGTACAGAACAGGTAGTCCTTTCTGAAAAATGTAGAGTTTAATCAAGATATTCAAAAGTAAACAAGTGGGGAGTGAATCTTTCAGTATTTATTTTACATCATTATCAAATACAAACTACTTTTCTTTGGATTACAGTATTGTGATTTATAGGATGAGAGAACTGAAACTGTGGGCTAGAAAGGAATTTAGGAAACTTTCCAACTTAATTATATTTGCATGAGAAATGTGTTTTATCTCTATAAAATTACCAGAGCCACTGCTGAGAGAATGGAGATGTCTCTTACAGACCATGCTTCCAAATAGTTCCCCTCAAAGTATACCCAGGCTTACTGACTGAGGAAAATATGTGTGGAAGAACTCCTCTGCATGTTTCCAGAATTGTATTTGTTGTGCACTTGTACAGTACTGCAATATAAACACAGCAGTTTCAGCTAGTATGACAAAGAATTGCAATTAGTTCAAAACCTTTGTAAGCAGCATGTTGCTTTGCATAACTTTTCAGAATTGCTAAATCCACCAAATCCTTCTCTTTGTTTATCAGCATATCTGGGAGGCTATGTGAGGTATGCATACGCTTTTCTGCCAGTCCTCAATAATGGCTCCCCTTCTACCTTAGCTCTGTGGCGTACTTCTTAGAAGTTGTATTGCATCTTCCAGGGTGTACCAAGGTATCCCCTCAGGATGTGAGAAAGTAGCTCTGATGAGGAATACTTAGTTAGGGACTTGATCCAGAGAGGAAAATGGGCACCTGTCCAGAATGAGGCAACTGCACTCGAGAATCTGCATTGCTCCACATGTCCGAAACTCTTGGGATTATACTGCATTGAGTAAAAAGCTTAGGTTTCTAAAAAATAAAAGAAATTCTTATTTATAGTAGGAGACTTTCCCTGCAAATAAAACAATGAAATAAAAAAGAAAGTGTAGTTAACACTTTCATGCTAGATAGAAAGTACAGGAGTACTTCACTTGCCAAATTCTGAAATCAGCATTATCTGACAAAACTACTATTATTTGCTCTTCATCAGCTTTTAGAGATTTAAAAAGGGAAACCTACTCTTCTTTTGATATGAAACTAGGTACAGAATGATAATAGGACAGGATTTATTATCTGTGATGTAAAAAAATGTGGTTGGCTCACAAACCTGCAGCAAACAGTCAACAGTCTGATGGAAAAATGAGACCTTGATGGACAATTTTATACTTAGGAAATGAAAACCATCATAAATGCCTAGCAGGGATGCTGCTTAAAGCAGACTTTCAAAGGGAGTATAGGTGATGCCAATAATTACTTGTTACAGTCAAACAGAATTGTCTCAAAAAACTTAACAAAACACACAACTGAGGTGAGTGTCAAAAGCAGCTCAGCCGGTAAGCTGTCAGCTGGTATAGAGACTTTGGTTCATAGGAACAAGGCATTCCTGCTGTTACAGAAAATATAGGCTGTATCTTTATATATGGAAGATAAGTTATGTACATATGTGCAGCTTAACACATGCATCTTGATAAACTAGATGGAAAACAGCATTACGCACAAGCATTCTATGCACTCAGCCTCGCTGGGGTACAGTGAAAACAAATTATCTGCATGTGGTAAGTACTCAGGACAGAATATAAACTGTTTCCCTGCATCTGGACAATAAGCACCACATCTGTATCTAATAACTCTAATCACCCTGTATGTAACTAAGATAAATCTGCATTACCATGTAAATGAATTACCATTAAAACATGACCTGACCATTAATCTTCTATAAAAGAGGAAGTTTGCTATGGTGAATTTTAGTAATTCTTAATAATTCAATTGAATTGCTCTCTGAAATAATAATTAGTATCTTCTGTTTTGCTTTAACCTGGTGGTTATCAAATTACTAGCAATATTTAACTGCTTTCTAAGAGCGCAGTTGTTCTAGATAAGGAGAACATTGTGTTGGGAGTTTTTCTAACCTACTAGCCTGAGACTCCATACTTGGGTGAAGTGATAATGGTTTTGTGGCTTTTGCTAAAATGGTGGCTGTCAAAATTTGAGCAAGGAAAAAACAACTGCAAATTATATGGATTAGTACAAGAAAGCATAAGGGGAAATTTAGTAGGCTGTGCTGCACAGGAGCTCGATTAAAATCCATCTGAAGCATCTCTGCATTGCATTGGGTTTTGCAGCCAGACACTGAAAATCAAGTCAGCTATGTATTAAAGTGGATCTTTACAGATAAGCAGAACACCATCAGTCCCACAGAAGTCACTGAAAGCTCAAAGCAGTCATTATCACCTGTGATAATTCATTGCAAACTTAAAAATAATGTGAGTAACAAGAGTTGGAGTATGCATCTCCACAACTTAAACAACACATATACACTCATTGAGATACTGGCAGCTAACAGGAGGAGTAAGCCTCCATAGAAAGCTACATAGTTAAGCTCACATTTATGGTGTGAGAAGCACTTGAATCATGCTCTGCCAAAACGTGTTTCCCCTTTCATGTTTTCTAACACTGGTCTCAGGCTATTTCATGTAAACAAAGTAGCAAAGCACCATTCTCTGGGCCTCTCTTCATCAAAAGGCATGGCACAGTTGATGCCCGTACTGTTTTATCCTCTTCCACCCAAAGCAAAGTATCCTCCTTCAAATTGTCAGCTGGAGACAGTCCCTGTCTTGAAGAATTTCCATAGCATGCCCAGGCATTGCCTGAGATAGTGTCAAATGACATGAGCCAAAATTATGCCAGGAACTATACTAATAATTCAGTGGTAGGAATGGTTGTATGCTTGAGCCTATGCATTAACCATGATTAGTTTACCAGCACAGAGGTAGTTTCATTATGTACATGTGTTAATCAGGTAAATATGTTCTAACAATATCTTGAGGGTGTCAAAACCATTTGTCTTCATTTTTACTTCTCTAAAGCTATATGTAGTCCGGCTTGCTACAAATGTAAAGTAAAAGGTTTAGGTAAGTTTATGAAGGCGATAGAATAAAATCATATCTATTTGGAAGCACACACAGGCATAGCAGAGGGCACTAGGAAAGTGCTGCATTATCAGTGTTCAGATATTAAGCTGGATTTGCAAGGAATGTAAAAAAGTATGTCTACTAATTCAATGATTCAGAGGTTTAAGTATAGTCTAATGGCAGGGAAAGCTCCCAGTCCAACTTGAGCCTGATTATCTATGCTTAGTTCAGAAGATATCCATGGGCAATTCAGTTCACCTCTCAGCTGGTAAAGCAGAGTTGATGACGTTTGGAAACCACTTTAAATCTTGCCAGTGAGAAGCCTGTAAAGTGCTAGCCAGTGTTAGCTGCTGTGAATGTCTGCAGAGTACTTCCTTTGCCTCTGTAATCACTGATTTGAGTTGCAAAAGAAGGAACTGGCAGCTGGATAAAGATACAAACAGTACGGAGAAAGAAAGAGTCATTTCGGCTGCAGGCATTTGTAAAACATTAAGGAGCACAATTTCAATGGATTGCAGAGTGCTTTTCACCACATAACTCCCTTTGATTGCAATGGGAACTGACTACTTTTGAAGGCTAAGTTGTGTCAGCATAGCACAATGATGAGGTTTTCATTTCACAGTCATTTGCATGGCAATGATTTGTTCCTTCCAACAAGTCTTATAAATAATGCAAAAACTGAATAATAGATTGCAATAAAAAATATATCCAGGGACACAATACATACTTTTTCAGTAAGCAGGCAATGAAAAGAGGCATGTGTATTAACTGCAGACAAAAATCACTTCTCAACAGCCTGACTCTCAAGGATGGGAACCTAACGAAATGTCAAGTTACAGATCACAGTTCTGTAAATCCTCCTGCTGCCTGGTCTTTGAGAAGAAAATATTATTACATTGACAATCAGCTCTAACTTTAGACTGCAGAGAAACTAGAAGTTAATTGTATTTTCAGATCTTTTCTTCTTAAGCATAAAAAATCAGTTTGTCAATTTCTAATGCAAAGGAAGATGAAGAAAAGCTTGTGAGTAAGATACTGTGGAATAGCTGACATGTCAGAAGTTCAATGCAAGTCAAAGCCCCAGAACCACAAGACCATATGTGTGCTCCTCAAAATGATCCACCCCCAGTATGTCTTAGGAATGAGGGTTTGGCTGCAGTGCTGTAATGTAACTCAGTGCCATTGAGTGCTCAGTCTCTTTGGATTCATATGCAGCAGGTGCACACAGCACATTAGTTTATCAAAAGAACTTTGGCCTTCTGTGAAAACATAGGCTTTAAACAGCTAAAATAAGGGTGCTGGTGGTCAGTCTGACCTTATATAGAAAATCCCACAGGTCTGCATCACTGCTCTTCAAAGAGCACTCTGGTCTTGCTCTGGGGGTAGGTGGGGCCTGGCTGCTGATTGGATTTATATTCCTGTGTGTGTGGTAGAGTCAGTGCACAATTGCAGTCAAATTACTCCCCTTCAATTTTAATTTGAGCATATTTCTCTCTGATGATATTTCTTTTGTCTGCCATGTGTTTAGACAGTAATCACTGGGCAAAAACTCTTCTTAGTATCTGTACAGTGCTCTGACTAATAGAGCTCTCTGATCAAAGATCATCTTTAGTACTGAGGCCATAGAAATATAGATAGACCCCTCTCTTTAACAGAGGTAAAGTGACAGTGCCATGAAAATAGTATGAATAATGGAGAATCCAGTTTTTTTTCCTTTAAGAATTTAAAATTCTCACAGGAATTCTAGATGATGATTCAGAGTGACTTTGTCAGCAGTTGCAGATTTGAGGAAGGCACAAGCTGGAAATAACTAATTCCTGAGCAAAAGTTTTCATGGCATTATTTACTGCTGAACATTTATTTTTGACTATTCTGATGGGTTTGGTCCCTCCTTTCCACAGGCGTTGATCATTATCACAACAGATACCAGCTATTGTCTGCATTATTACAACAAAAAAGTCAGGGATGATTCCAAAAAGACAAATCAGGAAGTTGGGAGCAAATTCAGAGGGAAAACTATAACATGAATGAAGAGATAGTCTGCCTTTTCCACATTTTCAGATTTGGACCCCACTTATTTTTTATTTTTTTTTTTCCTCTTTATTTATGTATAATTTTTCTCCTGACAGAATGGACAAATGTATCACTTTTATTATATAAACCATCAGAGACTGCTTATATAGCTTGCTGCCTGAATGTTCCATGTCATCTTGTGCAAGGGAATGGCCTTTACAGAGTTCATTACATTAATTATTTTCTCATCAGTATAATAGATTCCTTACAGATTTGTGATTTCTGCATGAAAACTAGTTTATTATTTTATTTGTAATTATGTTTCGAAATAATTTATGTTGTGGCTCAGGATAACAGCTGGCAGTCAGTCTCCTGCTGGTCACTTCCATTTTTATTGTTTCAGCCCTTTGATCAGAATTCATTTATACTGTGTTTTAAAATCTGCATTTAGTTACTTTTCTGTTAGGAAAAAGAAGGCTGATAATGTTAAAAGATATTGCCTTGTTTTTAAAAATTCTCCATTTTTTACCATTGTCTTTGCTGTACTTAAAGTGTTGTTGAAAGCAATATTCCAAACTCTTCAGCATTCTCTTAAAATTGGAAACTCGTTTTTGCTGGCATGTTCTCTTCCATGCTATGGAGCTCCTCCAGCAGTCTTTCAGAATATGTAATGTATCTATTCTCAGCTTAGTGGATTTACAGCATGGTCTGACTCCAGTCTGGTGTGATTGTTTACTAGAGGCCGTAGATAGAATTCAATGACTTTATTAGTGACAGTGATGGTGAAGCCAGTGGAATGTATTCCTGGTCTACAGGCATTGTCTTAATTTTACTGAAGATGGTGTTGTGCTGATTTTCACCAGATGACCAGATACAATGGGTTTCCACTGATGTGAAACTGCTTTGTGATCATAATCAGGCTCGTAGCCTGTTTAAAGACAGACCCAGGTCTTCAGGTATGAAACCTGTAGATTACATGATACTGTGGGAGTGCCCCATGAATTTGGAGTGTATATGAAGAGAAACATATTTCCATCAAATTTGTTTGCCTTTGAGTGGACCTGACAGCACTGTTTATCCATAGAAGATGTGCAGCAAGGCAGTGAGAAGGCAAACTCTTTCTTTCAACATGTGCACACTGTGCCTTTTCAATCTATCTTCATGTCTACCAATATATTTTCCAAAGAATGAATTCTGACTGAAAGCCTGATAGAAAGAAGAGATCAGGTGCCAGCAACTCCATGATTCTCTCCTGCTTCTTAATCTTGAGGTCTACATCTGTGCCTTTTCTAAATTGGAGATCATTGTTAAGAAAATCTCTTCATTCCTTGTTAATCCAAATTAATAGCACTAAGTGCAACATAAGGAACTGTAGACCTGACCATTACAGTTCTATTCCTAGCTATCTAGACATTGAGAAATCCATCTGTTAATTTGTCACTTCAATCCTTGCTGCTCCAAGCCCTCACTCTTAATGCAAACTAGACTGTCATCAAATGACTGAAATCTTCTATGTGAAATATTAAGAACCATTCCTCCTGGCAGCACTACTATTCATCTTTTCAAACTTTCAGGCCCAGTGACTGGCTCTTATGCCTTTGTTGTCCGTAACCCTAACATAAGGGGGGAATGGATGAACCGGGGAACTAGAGACCAGTCAGTCTCACCTCTGTGCCTGGCAAAATCTTGGAGCAGATTCTCCTGGAAGGCATGCTAGGGCACATGAAAATCAACAAGGTGCTTGGTGACAGCCAGCATGGCTTCACTAAGGGGAAATCCTGCCTGACCAATTTGGTGGCTTCTATGATGGGGCTACAGAATTGATGGACAGGGGTAGAGCAGTTGATGTCATCTACCTGGACTTGTGCAAAGCGTTTGTCGTGGTTTAAACCCAGTCAGGTAACTTGTTCACTCACATGACATCCTTGTGTCTAGGAATTGGAGAGACGAAAAAATCAACTTTGATGCAACCAATGTGCAACACAAATCCGCTACTATCAACTACAACAATGATAAGGGAAAATAACAAGGGAAGAGAAGACGATACCACCGGCCACGAAACGAGTCCCACCCGGAAGCCTGTGTCCTTCGCATACCCCCCACCCCGGCCATGACGTGCTGTGGTGAATACCTGGCTCGGGTCAGGCGCCCTGTCCCTGCTTCCTCACAGCTTCCCCTCCTCCCTGGCAGAGCATGAGCCTCACAAAGTCCTTGGTCAGGGTAAACATCACTTAGCAACAACTGAAAACATCGGCTTCACCAACACTGTTCCCAGGCTGGAAGTCAAAACACAGCACTGCACCAGCTACCACAAAGGAAAAAAAACAAAACATGACTGCTACTGCTGAACCCAGGACAGCGTTCGACACTGTCTCACATGACATCCTTGTGTCTAAATTGTAGAGACATCAATTTGATAGATGGACCACTTGGTGGATAAAGAACTGGCTGGATGGCCTCATGTGGTCAATGGCTCAATGTCCAGCTGGAGACCAGTAACGAGTGGTGTCCCTCAGGGATCGGTGTTGGGACCGGTCTTGTTCAACATCTTTGTCGCTGACATGGACAGTGGAATTGAGTGCGCCCTCAGCAACTTTGCCGATTACACCAAGCTGTGTGGTTCGGTTGATACGCTGGAGGGAAGGAATGCCATCCAGAGGGACCTCAACACGCTTGTGAGGTGGGCTGATGCCAACCTCATGAAGTTTAACCATGCCAAGTGCAATGTCCTACACCTGAGTCAGAGCAATCCCAAGCACAGCTACAGGTTGGGCAGAGAAGAGATTCAGAGCAGCCATACAGAGAAGGACTTGGGGGTGCTGGTCGATGAGAAACTTAACATGAGCTGGCTTCAGTGTGTGCTCACAGCCCAGAAAGCCAACCTTATCCTGGGCTGCATCAAAAGGAGTGTGACCAGCAGGTCGAAGGAGGTGATCCTGCCCCTCTACTCTGCTCTCATGAGACCTCACTTGGAGTATTGTGTGCAGTTCTGGTGTCCTCAACAAAAAAAGGACATGGAACTGTTGGAACAAGTCCAGAGGAGGGCCATGAGGATGATCAGGGGACTGGAGCACCTCCTGTATGAAGATAGGCTGAGAAAGTTGGGGCTGTTCAGCCTGGAGAAGAGAAGACTGAGTGGAGACCTCATAGCAGCCTTCCAGTATCTGAAGGGGCCTTATAGGGATGCTGGGGCAGG
The DNA here is from genome assembly GCF_034315485.1 of Pezoporus occidentalis. Classification (NCBI taxonomy): domain Eukaryota; kingdom Metazoa; phylum Chordata; class Aves; order Psittaciformes; family Psittacidae; genus Pezoporus; species Pezoporus occidentalis. Next base: position 1,690,449 of record NW_026916347.1, read on the forward strand.
ACTCTTCATTAGGTACTCTAGTGACAGGACAAGGGGTAATGGATTAAAACTTAAACAGGGGAAGTTTAGATTGGATATAAGGAGGAAATTCTTTCCTGTTAGGGTGGTGAGGCACTGGAATGGGTTGCCCAGGGAGGTTGTGAATGCTCCATCCCTGGCAGTGTTTAAGGCCAGGTTGGACAGAGCCTTGAGTGATATGGTTTAGTATGAGGTGTCCCTGCCTATGGCAGGGGGGTTGGAACTTGATGATCTTAAGGTCCTTTGCAACCCTAACTATTCTATAATTCTATGATTCTATAACCTCAGACCTAACCCTATCTTTATGAATAGCCCAAAAGCTCATAGTCACTTTGAGTCATTTGTTTCACAGACGCTAGCATGTCAATCTTGTTTCCTTAGCAATCTGAGCAGAAGTGGTTGTTCTTTTTGTGCCTGTAATCTGAAACGGTAAGTCTAGCTCTAGCCCTAACCTTAGAACCAGTGGTGATAACCTCTTTGATGTTTAGTGACAAATGTATTTTAAAAATGTTTTAGTGCATGTTAAACACTTAGGTCATTGTTAAGAGCCTTAATTTCCACTCATGCTAAACTTAGCATCTCTGCTAATGATTAATCGCTGCTCATCTAAAAAGACCAGAGGTGGTAGGAAACAGAGCTGAAAAAATGCAGGGTATAAGTAACAGGACTAGAAACTGTCTCCTGTCATCCCTACTCTGAGACACAATCTCAGAGCCCATCACTGCTGATCAGAACATATAACTGCAGCTCAGGTTGGACAGCATTTTCAGAGAGTAATTGCCTTCTGGACCTGAGCAATATTCATTTAGACAGTTACATTTCAAGTGATATTATCTAGGGTAAGTCAAAGAGATTCAAGGAATATCATATCTCCCCCTCCAATGTGCATACTGATCCTCAGAAATCAATGGAGCCCTTCCCACATTCCCAGTCTTGTACAACTGGCTATGACAAAGGCTTTTTACTTTTTCTGAAGCATTTGGCATAGGCCGCAGCTGGATGTGGAGTTTGGGGCCAGATGGTTCAGCGACCTCCCTCACTGTGGCCAACTGCAGTTTATAGGAGGCAAGTGGCAGTAATGGCAGGGGGCAGCCTGTCACTGCTGAGATGTGGCTGTCCTGTTCTGGTGGTACACTCTCAAGCCCGGGGACTGCAGTGTAAATCACCATTGGAAGAATGCTGAGGTTTTGATGTCAGTGTTAGGAAGGGCTGATCCAAGATAAAATGTTACTAGAATATTGACATCTGGAAGTTTCCAATCCACCATTTAAAAAAGAACAAAACAAGGCAAAATCAAAAGCCAGCCAGTTTAGCTTGGAGGGAAGCGTTCAAAGCAGAAATTAAAGAAACCACAAGACAGAGAATTGCCAGTATTCAAAAAGAGAAAAAGGGAGAGAGAAATGAGATACTGCATTAGCGAAAGAAATGTGTCCAAATGTTGTATAGCAGAGAGTACTATTATTTTTCAACTCTTTTCAAGACTAATATGGTCAGATCTAATGGCTTGCTTTACCAAATTTGGATTATTTGAATTATAGTTATAGTTAGGATTTTTTTTTACCAGTATGTAGGATACACGCTGAACAACTGAAGAGAAATAAGAGCATGTATTTTAACAGGTAGTATACATTATTTGCAGAAAGATACTTCTTTAGATGCTATTACTGCTGTTGCTTTGAACTTCCAAAGGCCACTAAAAGTGCAGATGTCTCTGGATCTCTCTTATTTGTCATATGTTTTAGAATGTGCCTGTCATGCTATCCAACCATTAAGGGCAAAATTATGTTTCCTTGAAGTAAATGAGGGATATGCTATGAATTCAGTGTTTCATGGCTCTACTCTGAACAGTGAAGTAGCTGCAGAATTTAATGGAGTAGTTAACTTTCCACTGTGAAGAAGGGGGAGATTTCACACATCTCTCTGAGCTGTTTTTTATGAATTCTGAGACAGACACCTATTTTCAGGGTATCTTTTTAGAGTATATACACAGCTGTGAAAGATAAGGTCTTTTAAAAATGAAACCATAGGAAAATATCTTGTCACTTGTTATCATGTAGAACATGTTGTTGCTTTAGTGTAGTCTCAGTCAGTTGCCAGTTGGAGCGTCTACAGCCACCTCAAAACCTGTGTCTGTTCATGAAGGACCAATGCTTTTATAGGCAACCATAGCCACAGTGCTAAATTATTTCACAACTGCAGTCCTATGTGCTGCAATTACTTATTCTTAAGTAATTGCAGTGTACACTGAGGTCCCAGTCTCAGGAACTAGCATAATTCAAAGTGACTCCCATAAAAACAGAGAGATGACTGTCTGGATACAAAATATAGTCACTGAATGGGGAACAATCATTTAATTCCGGTTAAGGGAGTCTTGATTTTTAACCCAAGAGTTTCCCTTGCTAGGTTTTTGATCTTGAAGTTCTATCCTCAGGCCAGTATTCTTTGCAGTGGTCAGTTCTAGAGATTATGCTACTAATAGCCACAGTATGCCTGTCAATGTAATTGTGATTATTTTATGTTTCTTGGAATCACAATAAAATTGCCAAATTAAAACGAGAGGACACAAAGGAACACAAATTAATTTCATATTTTCCTCATTTGTTTTGAAAAAAAAAAGCTTTTCAAGGTTGCCCCAAAACTAGAAGGGATTTCACTGTTTCACACTTTACAATGTTAATAAGTGTGCTAAAAAGCTGTTCCATTTTGTGTCTCAGTAGCTCTTCCAAGTTGAAAACAGAATGCAGACAAGACACTTCTGGTTTTAGCACAAGGTACTCATAAAAGTCAGACTTTGAAGGAACTAATGTTCTATTTTTTCATGGTGCTGTTAGAGCAGACAGCTGATGGTTATTAATTAACTCTAGTTTTATCACCTAATTCAATAAAGGGAAGCCAAAACAACCCTCATCCTTGCTCAATACTTAGTACAGCTAAAAGGAAAGGAGAAAACACAATTCTTTCTACCAAAAGGTAGAAAAGGGACTGTAATTCAAAAATGAAAACAGGGAACTAGTCTGAGCAAACTGTAGATAGCCAGTTTGGATTTTTTCTCAGTTTTGTGTAAGCTGGGTGTAGAACTGAGTGTCCTTGTAGCTTAGTCATTTGTTCAAGTACCTAGATGACTCTAGTTGCCTGTATCTGATTTATGTGTTTTCAACAAAACATGCTATGATTTAGATCTTTCTTAGTTTTACAGATGTTAGGAAGCAGAAATAGGAGTAAATTTTTAAAGTAACTGGAATTTTAGCTATGTTCCTGGGTAGCTCTGATTAGAGATGTCTTTATAGGATCAATGCTAGTTGCCTTTTGGAAAGAGTATTTTAAGGTACTTCTAGACAATTTTCCCACAGAACTGAGGGTTGGTTCTTCCGAACATGTAGGCCTAAGTGACTTCCCAAGGTCACGTGGGGTTTGCAGCAGAAGCAAACGAATATGCTTCACAGGCCCCCAGACCAATCTTTCCCACTTCGTCATTTTGTAAAGCAGGATAATAATTCCTGCCCATGTGAAGTCTCAGGACTCTAACAGTATGTCTTTAAACCAGATCAAATGGACCTAAAGAGCAGCAAAGCAATATTTTTCAAGCTCATGTGTGCAGGAGCACCAGAAAAACTTTGGCTTAAGTTTGGGTATAAATTTATTATGAGTGGCTTCAAATTCCAGCAAAAGATATCTGTCAAAACCATGGTATTAATGTCAAAAGTAAAAAAGACACTTCTGTCACAGACTTCTGGAATAGGACCGTTAGCTTACAGGTTTCAAAGAGTCTTGGAAAAAACATATAAAATGTAGTTTCCTCATCTGGCTGTATGAAGCTTCATGGAATTGGACAATTTATACTGTGGACGTGAGACAGAGTTTCTGGGAAGTGCCAGAAGCATGCCATTTGGGCACTGTAAAAGACCATCACTGAGCCTGAGCTGTACAAGAAGAGGTTCCTTTATATTTATGCTTTTTGATTCCATAATCTAAATATAGTATTAAATATGAAATAACAAAATTCTGTTTTGCTGAGTACTGGTGCTCATTAGAGCCCCTAATGGTGTGGATGCTTCATTTGGTCTTTGAAAAAATACCTTTCATGCCTGACCTTCTCAAGTCCCTGAGTCTTTGTTTATAATGTACTTTACCCATAAAGTCTGTTTCCACCACTTTCAGGCTATTAGTACCTACCTTTTGAAAAGCATTTCTAAACTTCTTGCTTGAGAAATATTTGGTGATATCTGAAACTTTTACTGAACTGTAAAAGTAAAAGTTCATTTTAGTGAACTGATTTGGTCTTGCTTAGCTGTATTTCAGGAAATTAAGTAATTAAATGTAAGTGTGCATGGGTGCTGTCTGTATCGTATCATTTACTTTCTAGGGCTTCTAAAGATCCGTTCTCTTTTTCCTGCCTCTGTGACAGGAAGTGCCAGAAGAATAGCAAGCTATGAAATGCCATCTGGGAAATTTTAACTATAAACAATTGTGCATATTTTCCCCCATACTGGAAAGAAGTTAATGTTGCTGTTTATATTTCATGTAGAATTTCCAGTCTTTTGTTATTGTTTTGTTTTAATAAACATTTTGAGGGATGGTCCTTCCACATTCCCCCCCCCTCAAAAAAAAAAAAACCTCACAGGAAGCAAAGGACTGGGAAAAAAAAATTGGAAAAAGAAAGAAAAATAGAAATAAAAAAGTGAAATTTTCTGTTAAGCTAACAAAATATTTTAAAGCTCACAGCATAATTCTTCTACCTTCACTTTGTTGGCAATGAGTGGTCCTTCACAGTGCTATATTGACGGATATGAGCTTGACAGGAACATCACATTCTCCCAGAAGCACTGAGCCTGAAATTATGATGCCCTGTTGATGTTAGTAGATTGTTTAGGAAGCTTTCATCTGTTAAGGTGCATTAAGTTAGACTTGTTGCGATGCACTGAAATGGAATGGGTGCCTGGTAAGTCTAGACAGTGACAGTGCAGGTCTTTTACAAAATAACAACTTCATTTCTATTTTCAGTGTGCCTAAAGGGCTTCATGTGCTGATGTAGCTAATCTGTGCATCAGGTTTTCAAAGGCCACTGGGAACCAGTGTGCACCCATGGCACAGGAAGAATAAACAAAGTTCTGTGACTGCAGCTTTTTTGTTGTTATTTATTTATAATGGGTAGAGCTTTAGATGCATCTGGGCAAGCCAGGGATGGGTTTGTGAAAGTCTCGGAGGAAAAAAACAGAGAGGTCTCCACACTGAGTTGTGCATTGCTTATGTAGTATTGGTGGAAAAGAGTGGCAGCATTCAGAAGCAGTGTGGCAGGATAAGAGGAGAAAACATACGTGTACTGACTGGGAGTTTTCTGGAATGGATAGTTGCATGTGTATTTCATTTTCCTTCTCCTTGTACAGATTAGCTGTATGCCAAATCCAGGCTCTTTGGACTGTATAAAGTGAAGGAGACTGTTATTTTTTAGCTGGAGCAATCAGGTTTCATCTTCTGCTCTTGCAGCCACAATGTGCTTCCATGGCCAACCATGTATCTTTCATCACTTTCTTTTATTGGTTTGGGTCCAGTAGAGATGAACCCAGACCAAAACCAAAGAGGCACAACCTCTGCAGCAAGCTTGGAACCCAGGGACCTGGCCCAGCTGTTGCTGCAGGGTCAGCCCTAAGGCTGGAACTGTGATGAGGCTTAGATCCCTGGCCAGTTCCAAACCCAGGGCTGTATGGTTTTACCTCAGCTACCCTTTTAAAACAAGAATGTCTTCTGAACTAGCTGTTCCCAGTAGCTGACTATCTGACAAACATAGAGTCTCTTGTGCTGTCATCCCCAACAGTCCTGGAGGACAGAATCATGCTATTATCTCAATTTCATTACTGGGGAAACAGGTATAAACTTACGCATGTCAGAAAAGCAAGGAATTTCCTAACACTTGATCACAAGTCTGTTGCTAAGAGTAGTTTAAAGCTTGAAACACAATTCTGTGCAGTATAACTACAGTGAATAAGAGCTGCATGAACAAGCAACTGTCTGACTCTCTCATGGAGACTGCAGAGATCAACTCTCATAACCCACTTTTGCCTATTTACAGTGAGCATACATTTGAAGTAAGTTACTCATGCCAATCCAGTTCAAAGTTAGAGTTACTGGAAAGCTGATACCATCAGCTGATGGCTTGCTTTATGTTTTTTCTTTCTTTTCTATTTCAAATGTGATTCAGTGCAATCAGGCAAACCAAACAAATTGCAATTTCTTGTGACTGTCATAAATCTCACAGTAAATCTTTTGCTTTTTGGTCCTGTGGGAATCTCACTTCTTCTAACTTCTTGGGTACAATGAGGAGGTAGAAAACAGCTCAGAGAGCAGAAGCTTGGGCTTGTCCAAAATCTTCCCAAAACTGACTCTTTGTGTGGGAATGGCAGCAGGCGCAGAACTGGGAGGGCTCAGCTTCTGTGCCAGCCACCATCTGTAGCAGAAACTCAGTGTATGCAAGTAGAAAGTAGAGATGGACATGTTAGGAAATGCTGAGGGTACAGTATTCTGGTGTTGCCTTGCCTTCCTGTGTCAGTCATCCAACAGATCAGCTCACATTCCTGCAGCTTACCTTGGGGGTGAAATGAGAAAGAAGAAAGTGATAATGAGGCAGTAAAAAGGCATATGAAACAGCCTGGAAGTAGTCAGTCTAGTCTTTACACTTTAACAATTTTTATTTTAAGAAATTTAGGATCAGAATGTCTCTTGAAAATATGTGGCATTGACTGCTGTTAGAGAGAGCCTATTGAACTAATTTGACCCCAGGCTGTTCCAGTGTGTCAGTGCCAGTGCTCACTTGAAAAAACAGAGAATAAAATTTGAAAATGGGAGAAAGGCATCATTTGAGATAGTGCTGAGGAAGGGCACTGACTGGATGTCAGGAGATAAGGCTTCTATTTCCAGCTATGCAATTCACCTTCCTGACGTCACACAAAATTCTGTGGCACAAGGATTCTTGTTATGTGTCTCTGCAATTCTTAGTATTACTGGGCTCCCATATCACTTGGCAATACCAAAACCTAATATATTTTTATTTCAACCTGACATTGGCTCTTTTCAGGCCAACTCCCAGCTTTTTTTTTTTTTTTTTTTTTGGGTTGCACTGACTTTCAGCTAAGAAATGAAAGAATGAAACTTAAACCAAAGAGTGATGTTGTAGCTCCAAGAACAACTTGCAAGATTTCATAAAAATGTTTATTCTGTAATCAAAATTCAAATAACAAAACAGTCTTCTTGCTATCCCATATTACCAGAGGTTAGGATAATAATAATTCAGTCATTTAAAAAAATACCAAAACCCTTCTGGGCTCACATATTTCAGCTCCCTGCCAGAAAGGAAACTATGGAATTGTATTTAAAACAAACAAACAATAAACCAACAAAGCACTACAACAATATCAAAACTTTTTTTTTTAAATCCAGAGTCATACAAGATTTGTGGAAAATTTACAGGGCTATTTTCTGCTACGGTCAACAGTTTTTATGTGGTTGCATATTATGGGATGTTTGAAATATCTTTTATGACTATGTAGCCTGTTATTTCTGTTATTTTCTTTTTGCTGTGCTGTTTACTTATGCCAAACTGGATGAGGAAGGGAGTGTTGTATCGTAAAGCAACACAAGCCAACACTGCAGCATCCTGTTATGGACTATAAAAATTAGTGGACATAGATGAAAACCTATGAATATTTCTTCCATTTTCTAGAATCTTTTTTCTAGCTCTCATTTCCCAATTTTTTGTGTGGGATTAAGTGCTAGCCCAGCGTAAAATGCTGAGATATGACACAGATGCAGGGGACAATAATTTCACCATAACAAAAGAACAAAATCCTGGCACATGGGAACATACATTTTCATTAATATGAAAATACAGGCAAATATTCCTGGAATATACTGAGAAGCTGCAATGAAAGTAAGCAAAATACATGGAGTATTATGATTGCAAAAGCAAAATTAAGAAAGAGCATAGCAGCTCATGAAGTGGCACCCTCTAAATAATCCCAGAATGTTTCAGCTTCATCATAACAATTATTTTAAACAGAAAACAATCTTTTTGAGCAGGTGTGACATCTAGTTAGCTACCAGTGGAACACTGGACTAGGGCCGTAAATGCCAATTTAAAAAATGAACAATTGCAAGATCATTTTCTTGGGGGTTAGAACTATATGATTTTAAGGTCCTTTCCAACCCTATCTATCCTATGATTCTATGATTCTATGTGAGAGTCTGGAATTCAAAACCAAGAGGATCTTGTATAGAGTAATGTCATGCCTGACATTTATTTGCAGTAGGCAAGTCATCTAATGGACAAGTTATTAATCAGCTGAGTAGTCAAAGAATCATCAAACCATTTTGCCCCTGTTTTACTGCAATAAAAGACAAGAAAATGACTACCGACAAGGATTTCCTCATAAAACTGTCAAAAACTGACGGGCAGCCCAGAGCTCTTACTTAATTAGGATCTTTACCTACTCGAAATGACACAGTGACTGTTCTAATCCACGTTAGAAGGAAAACTGAGATCAAGATTATTTTATGCTAGCAAAGTCTAGAAACATGTGGATTCTATTTGCCCAGCAATTGTGAATAATAAATAAACTAAGTCACAATTTGTTGTTAGGGTATTTATGACCAAAAAAAGAAGACTGAGATTTGCCAAAACTGTTATTCTCATCGTTTAAATCCACAGATAGTTTAGTTGCTATTTCCTAGCTTTTCTGTGATGCTTTAGGCCAGCAATTCCTAAACTGTGGTTTATGGACCAATGGTGGTCTGTTAAAACAATGATAAATGGGTCTGTAGCTGGTTTCTGTAACTACATCACCTTTGTTGTGTTTCCAGTGAAAACTTGGAGGGGAAGGGTGGGGCAGAGAGAATTCTGAGGGTTGACAGTGACAAAAATTTTGGAGTCCACTCTACTGGAAAATACAATGTAACCTTTTACAAGACTGATATATTTGTTTCAAAGGTTACATGAGTTGCAAATGGCGTTTAGGATTCCTGTGTTCTGTACTGAGCTGTTTTCCAGCCTACCCAGGGCCTGCCGATGCATTCATTGTCGTGGAGTCACGCTGGAAAGTCTCAACTGCAAACCATACATTCTGAACAAATTGGGTCCGGTGTTTCTGGCACTGACTGGTGCCTGCCACTGGAGAAAGAACTGGACAGTTCATGGAGAAAGCTAATTGTTAAAAACTTTATGAGGTGGTAAAGGGGGAAAGAGAATGAATCTTGTTTTGGCAAGTCATCCATCGCAGATACATCCCACAGACTGACAGTTTATGCCCTGAAGCTTGGTCTTATTAGTGCAATCATTATCTCCGCCTAGCATGACTACAGATGTGATGGTCATAAAATGATGCAAGCCTTTCTTTAGTGTCCAGCCCCAGTTAACTTCTGGGTGTGTGACCTTCTGGGGCGGCGAATTTTAACAGGTCAGTTTCATGCTATTCAGAAATCTTTCTATTTCTTGCTTTTAAAATTCCCTGCACTTTAGTGTCATTAAATGTCTTCATGTTTGGGATTCAAAGGGAGGATTGGTCTGCTGGGAAGCAAATGGTTTCAAAATGCAAACCACTAATAACTGGAGTTCAACTGCTGATTCTCAGTGTAGCTGAAGATACATAACATCTTCATTGCATTATGTGATAATTAAGCACTATTTGATAATAAAGCAAGATGCCCCTTGGCTCTAAGAAAGCTTGGTCCATTGACCTCTGGAACTATTTTGCTAGTTGTTTTCCAGATACTGCACTTTCAAGTTTACAGGAGTGACACTTTGTTCAAAGAGACAACACAGTATGTTTCAGAGGTGACATGCTATCTTTTTTTTAGACTGTATTTTTCTTTATTGCTTCTATTAATCTAAAAACATATAGAGTAGCACTGAAAAAAAATATTTTTTTTTCCCTTGCATTCAGACGAAAAAAAGATAAGAAAAACATCGTTTAAGGACATTCTCCTACAACTTACTCTATCTGTTAATGAATAGCATGGGGCATGGAAATAGTATGTATTTTCAGATCACAGAGACAGAATCATTAAGGTTGGAATGGACCTCTGGAGATCATCTAGTCTGACCCTCTGCTAAGGCAGGGCCACCTAGAGCAGGTTACACATCAGCATGTCCAGGTGGGTTTTGAATGTCTCCAGAGAGGAAGACTCCACAACCTCCCTGAGCAGCCTGTTCCACTGCTGGAGAGGGAAGGAGGGAGGCCCGTGCTCATGGACTTCTCTTGAAAGTCCCTGAAGGAGTAGAATTTATCCCTGTGACTATTGCCTTCTCTAAGTTATAGTTTTAAATCACTCTACATGTAACCATTTCTAAATGAGATGTAAACTTAAAGTTCAATAGCTACTGCAGAAAAAATTTCTATGTGGAATTCCTTTTTCTGAGTGCAGCTGGATCATTCATATAAATTTGATTCTTACTATGTTATCAGATGGGCAAGAAAATGTCCCAGCTATTTTCCTTTTCTCCAGCTTGCTGCTCACATTAGTAGGTCACAAAAGTTTTCTCTTTCTCCACTTTTTCCAGTAGAGTGACTCTTCCAGTCATCTCCTTTTACGTATTTTTTTCAGTTGCTTTATGGCATGTCAGCTGTTGCAAATGCTCTGGCTTCACTTACAATACGTCCTAGATATTTCCTTTTTCTTTGCAGAATAACTTCAGAAATAAAAGATTGCTGAACTCAGACTGATCTAAGAATTTGATTTAAAGTAATTCCATTTAATCCCTAGTACTTTTCTACAGCATTTATTTCAAAGACATTTAGACATCTGTCAGTACTTTTGGTAGTTTCCAGCTGTTGCATCCATGTAAGAAGACCAAAATTGCATAGTTTTGCAATTGAATTATAGATTTGGGATAACAGAATTTTGTTTAAATTATGGATGAAGTTGTTGCCATGTCAGCTTTGACTTTGGTCTTTTAAAGGTATTTCATGGCTTGAGTGTTACTGCCAGTGCATGTTAACTGACTGTCTTTTTCTCCTCTTCATTCCCTCTTTCCCTCACTAAAGAACACAGGAAAGCCTTTGTCTCCAAAATTTATTTGAAGTGGCTGTGGGTACACAAAAGGCTCAAAATATTTTTAAAATAGTATTTGTCAGAAATCCCCAATAGAGAGAGTTGCACTTGTTCAGCCAGCAAAAGAGAAGGCTTAAGGGAGACCTTATAGCCTTCCAGTATCTAAAAGGGCTTTTTACAAGGGCATGTAGTGACAGCACAAGGGGGAATGGCTTTAAACTGAAAGAGGGTAGACTTAGATTAGATATTAGGAAAAAATTCCTCTGAGTGGTGAGACACTGGAACAGGTTGCCCAAAGAAGTTGTGGTTGTCCCATTCCTGGCAGTGTTCAAGGCCAGGTTGGATGGGGCTTTGAGCAGCCTGGTCTAGTGGAAGGTGTTCCTGCCCATGGCAGGTGGGTTGGAACTAGATGAGCTTTAAGTTCCCTTCCAACCCAAGCCATTCTATCATTCATCCCATTATTTGTTTTAAGAAAACCTGAAGAAAAGAAGATCTCTTTTTCCATTGTAAAGCAGCTCAATCCCGTTTAGTTTCTGAAATTAGGTATAGTCTCATTTTCAGTGTAGATTTGGATAGGTGAAAATTGATAACATAGTGAGTCTTTATTATAGGATCAGTACATGAATACCTTTTCACTGGTACAGTCTTTTGCAAGCATTTTTCAGTGCTGAACCTGCCACTGATTGCGGTGTCAGCAGCCATCACTTGTGCTGGTCTGTAATTACCTTTGAACATATTCAGAGCAAAAGTTACGAGGAGCATATGCACCCAGGAGAGTGTAAGACATCTGTACTTTGGGCTGGGCACACTCTACGTGTCTTTGAGCAAACATGCCAGATGTATGAGGGACCATTTTTTCAGCCCTCATATTATGTTAGTGGACTGCAGCTTGTGCTAAATCTCTATTTCTTAGAGTATTTGTGGGGCTGGTACTGATCAGTTATGCCTTTAAATGGGTAAGACTAGACAATCTGAAAGCATTCTTATACCACAAAGGATGAGGCACTGTGTCTTCGGGAAAATCTTTTCCAAAGCATTAAAACAGTAAGAAGACTGGCAATGCCTTTACAAGATTCCACACACTTATCTGATTATCCACCTTCGAGTGGAGGAGCAGGAAAGGAATGAAGAGATAAAGATAATTCTCTGATTATATGTGGGCCAGATCCTTGACTACTGTAATTCATGTTGCTATGAATGTTTGAATCATTTGGGAATCTGAAACTCTATATTGCAGATTAGGTGATGAAGTGGAATTAGTAGAGTTTGAGTGTATGAGGAATGCAATACAGAACTACAGATGAATTTAGGGGTAAAGGTCATGCTGGTTCAAATTTCAGTCTGAAATGCTCTTCAGCCTGCTGAAAGAGCTGGCCAAGTTAAAATATGTAACATAGTGCATTGAATTTGTGTCCACTTTTCTGTTACTTGTGATATCGTAATATGAACAAAAACAACAGAGCAGCCTCAGACTGAGAGGCTTACTCTATGCTTCTGCTTTTGCCTGCCTGAAAAATTCTTGGATTTTCATCTGAGTTCTGAAAACAGTATTTTCAAAAGTTTATTCCTTTTGCAGGCTGGATGAGAGCCATTCTTCATGCTTTGCCTGATATAACTCTTGAACTGAAAAATTTGAGTTCATTTGGTGTGTTTCTGAAGGTTTCATCTTTGAAAAATAAACTCAGGAGAACTTGACTACTGCATGAGAAGACAAAATGCAAAGCTTGGATTTGCTCTTCCCATTCTGGTGTTAGTCACTGGAATTACACGATGGTGTCAGATTTACTTGTAGGGGTGAGAGTCGGGAGTGTAGTGGAAGGAATAGCTGCTTCTACTCTCCGTAATAATTGCATTTGGGAGATGCAGGGGCAGTAGTTTGGCTTTTATGAATATATAAAAAGCAGAGCAAGCATAAGGTAAACATTACCTTTTTCGATCATCCCAGCTTCCAGTCCTAAGGAGTTTAAGGATCTCCCAGATGAAAGATTGCATCCATGCTGACATGTTTATTGCCTGATATGTGATCTTTTATTAATGTGTATATATTTTTTTCAGACTCAGTAATGCTCCTGACCTCCACATGATATGTTTCACTACTGGATTATGTACTATGTAGAACTTTGTATATACTGTGTATGTCCTTAGACATAGACGTAGGTAAGTCCCCAAAAGGATCATTATTTGGGAGGAGAAAGGGAGGCCCTCTAACTTTTATGTTAGAATAGAATACAAATCCACTGTTCTGCACATTATTTGTAATTATACAGACTTCTAGCATATCTCTACTCAGTCATAATGTTTCCAGCCTGAGGAGTCCTAATCTATATATTTTCTTTTCCCAAGGAAGTTGTGTGCTACCTCTTGCCATCCTTATCAGCCTCTCTGTGCTTTTCTAGATGTATTCTCCTCTAATCCCTTTGCAGGTCATCCACCACTTATAGTGTCTTAAAGCTCTAAGCCTGAATCCTAAACCCCTCAAAAAGAACCTAGAAAGTGTTGTGAAGGACTTAACATTTTTTTTACTTAACTGGGCAGTGGATTAGTATCAGAGATCCAGATCCTCAGTGGTATTAAAATGTGCACTCTTATTAAACTTAGCCTGACTTTTATGGGAATGCAGTGTGACTCTCTTGGGGTACCTGGGTTGTTGTACTAATGAAAAGTCCACAGCTTTAAAGATATGTAGGATAGAAAATTAATTTAACTATGAGCATATTTACCGAAATTTCTGTATTGCTAACCACTTGCTTCTGCTTCATATTCATGGATTTTCTTTCTTATCCTAAAAAACCAAAGCCCTCTGCTGTTTAAGCACATGTTGTTTCAAATATATTGAACTGCTTGGCTTTCAGCACTGTCAGAAGATATTATTTTCCTTCTTGTATTTTATTGCCTGAATTCGGCCCTTGTTAATATTAAAACAAATATCTTGGCACCAAATGCAGTCTCCCTGAACCCTGCTTTTTGTTAGCCACTGTTTGAAAACCTTGTTATCTTAGTATCGGGCACTCATTAAACTTTCAACTTACACAAGCTGCCTCCCAGCTCTGACAGATTGTCTGTACCACAGTGTGTATATGCGTGGACATGTTTGTGTGTGTGTGTGTGTGACTTACTGACCTGTATGCAAGGCAAGTCACTGTAAAAGAAACGCATACCCCTTTTCACCCGGCAAATCCAGGGTGTAGTTCCTCCCTTCCATCTGTGATGTACAGAATTCAGCAGTGATCCCACACAGGGCTCCATTCTGCTCTCAAACAATGGGCTGCTGTTCAGTCCATATTATCATGTATTACCTTAGCTGTGGAAACTCCTCATTACTAAGTTAATAAAATATTTTTCTTCCTGTCCCTAAAATTTTTCACAACAGAAAGATGCATGTCTTTGCATTCACAATGATCAATATCTCTGCTTACATAGGCAGGTAGTCACATGGTCCTTGTTTTGTTTTGATTTTTTTGTAGGTTTTTTTTTTTTTTAGCAGGGCTGCAGGCAGCACAGGAGATGAGGGGTATTCTGTTTTTCCAAAGGTCGGGCTTGGATATGCCCATGATTGCCTGGCTTACGTATGTGGAAAACCAATGTCAAACAGCACAGTGACTATTTTTTAATCGCTATGTGACATTTTAATGTTTTACTTTAATTACATATCCCTTTTCCCAACACTTGCCTGCTGTTGTGGGGGAAAAAAAAAAAAGAGAAAAAAGAGAAAAGAAAAGTCCTTAGAGAGCAATCAACCAAATAGAGACACTTCTGTACAATGCATCAGAGCAAAAGGGAGAGCTTAAAATGCTTTCCTCCATCTCCATTCTTCATGATCCTGCAGCCAAACAGTTTGCATTTTAGCAAAAGGAAAGCACCAAGAATTTGAAGTATGTACATACATGTCCTCCATTTCAGAGTAAATCAGCAATGATGTCAGTGCTGCTGTGCTGATTTACACCAGCTGCTGTGCTGATTTACCCATTGCTTTGGTGGGATTGTACTGGTGTACACCTGCTGAGGAGACAGGCTGTGAGACATCTAGTTCTGCTATGTCTGTGAGGAATTTGACCCATGAAATTAAGGGAGATTGTAACAATATAGAGAGAGTTGTATCAGGACCCTTCAATGTCTACCGATTTGCTTGGCTTCTGAATTTGTTCCCTGTGGTATTCATCTCTCAATAGCTACTTGTACTGCAAAATACCAATATTTACATTGGGATATGTTGCCTTTAAGCCTAATGGCTGATTTTTTTATTATTTTTTTTTTTGTGGTTTGTGCTTGAGCTGAGATTCAAATTAATGAGGCTTCTCCCACCCTCTTTCTCGCCACCTTCTAGTGAGGAGGTTCAGATGGTTTCAGCTGCAAAATGAAATAACCAGCTTTTGAACGGTAAGGTTAAGAACATTTTGGCAATAGTTTCTGAAATACATAGGACTTGGTCTGTCCTTTCCAGGGTAGTTCTGTCTCCAAAATAATCCTAGTTCTGGCCTTCCAGACAACATTTCGAAACAGCGTCAGGAAGGTGGCAGATCAACAATCTCTTCCCAGACTGTGGTCAGCCAGGCAATGAGGCCTAAATATCAGTAAGGATGTTCTTTGACTGAGGACAACTACCACAGCATATGTCATGTCAGGCCCAGATCCACAGTGGAAAGTGGAGGCCTCAGGATCTGAATGGTTGTAGGCCCTAAGCGATAATCCTTGATCATTTGTAAAGTCTAGCTCAGGACAAGGAATTGAATACAATTGCAATCTTGTTGGCTCGAGTCGGAGAAGACTGGTCTCTGAAGTTCCTTCAGCCCTCTTTTTCAGCCCACTTCCTTTTGTGCATTGCCTTCCTTTTTCAGTCTATGTACATCTTGTATTTGGAGGTGGTAGTTTTTGTACAGCTGGATGCCTCTTACTGTCTGTACGTGCAGAGCCTGGCACAATAGAGACAATGCCTACTTAGGAGTTCCAAGTAACGCCTACATGTTACTACCAGTACCTTTGAGTGGAAAGTATAGGATGACTATAGTACCTGAAGTAGGAAGAACAGCAGCAAGAAGGCAGGAAGTATGAGACAGCTATTTTGCCCTGGCTCTCTTTCTGGGCATACCACCAAGGTGTAGCCCTTCCTATGGAGCGTGAGAATCTGTTGCTTCAGACTGAATTGGTTCACATGGTAGATATGGCTCTCATGCCATTGCCCAGCATTGATAGCTTTTGAAACCAGCCTTGTGTTTTACCAGCATCACTATTAGATGTATGTGCTGGCTTACCTGCCTGTTGAAACCCTGTGCGTAAAATCTGAGGTCACCTAAATTAATAGCTGTGTCAAAGGATGAGACAGATCAATAACAAGACCATACTTTAAATATCATTTCATAATCTTGACTAAGCAGATGTTCCAGGAAAGCATTAGTGAGTCAGGATGAGGTCAGATCCTACATGAATGAAATTCTCTTCCCATTGCTGACATGACTTCAGATTTAGCCACCACAATTTTTAAGAAAGGAAGGCATCCAGATGGGTCAAATCTCCTTAAATCCCCTAGTAAAAAAAAAAGGATGTGTGCTTTATTTACAGTAAAAAATCCCTTGCTTTTTTGCTTTTTTTATTTTTTCTTTTTCTGAGAAGCATTTATTTTGTTCTTTATAACTTTTTTTCTCCTTTTAAATTAATATAAACAACGCTTATATGGACTAAACATGCACTGCTCTCTGAGTGCATCTTATATCTGTGGAATAGAATAGCTACATTATTTTTTTCACGGTTGTCAGAGTGTCTTTCTTTAGCTCCCACAGTCATGTGAAATTTCATCTCTAGTTATTTTAAATAACATCCTGCTTTTCTGAGTGCAAAAAAAGAGGTATAACACAGCTTGACACCACTGAACTCTGATAGCTCAAAGCTGAAAACCACATTAATTAAGAATGATATTTAGTCTCATTTATTAAGACTGATAGAATTCAGTTTTAGGGTTATGAGTTCCTGACTTTGTGTTTTTAGCATGCTTGATTTGCCAGCAATAAAGCTGGCTCTGAAACTGAATTTCAGTTCTGGGAAATAATTTTGAGTCTTCAGAAACTATTGTCCCAAAGTAACAGAAAACTTTCAGAGTCTGGGAATATAGCTGTTTAATAAGAATATTTTAATTTGGCTTAATCAGCAAGTTCTGAGGAAAAAAGGCTTGGTTTGAGTACTTGTGATCAGTGCTATTTTGCAGTCCTACTCTTGACTTGAAATCCATCATTTTCTTTCTAGAACAGCAGTCACTTTTGGAAAAACCTCTCCTTGTGCCTTCTTCATTAAAGTTACCACTTTTGCAAGATTCTGCTGTTACTTCCTGTGAGTGTACTGTCTGTAGAGCGAAGTAAAGAGGTTGTTTGACTCATCAGCTGAGATCCACATTGCTGCTACAGAAGTTCAAGGTGAGCATTGCCATTGCTGTCAGTAGTATCTGGTTGCAAACGAGTAAGTTTGTTGTCATCACTATCTGCTTGCTCCATTTGTTATGCTAGCAGAAATTATTCCATTGCTCATCACCAGCAGGAAGAAAATAGTTTTTATAGAACTTTTGCAAGCTAGACTGTTTTCCAAACAGGAGAAGAGAGAGAGGAAAATTAAGAGGAAAAAAGGGCAGGGATTTCCTCTTTCCTGTTTTACCTATGACATAGAACAAAGCAGAATCCTTCATCACTACACCTCAGGCGCAAATATTTGTTGTCACAGGGGAATAATGAATGTAGGGATGGCACCTGTGACCTGACCTGACCAGGTGGTAGCACCCTGAGTGGTAAGGATGGGGCACGTGTATCAAGGACACGGGTACTGCTGGAAGTTTGTTAATATAACAAACAACCTAAACAGGTTGCATCAGAGAAACTAAGATGTAGACTTTTGGAAGAGGACTTCGGAGTGTCTGTATGCATGGAGATTGGGACTCCTGTATCTTATTTTCAGTGGTGTTGAGGAGATTGCAGATTCTTTCAAACCCAAATGGAATTCTCTCAGTACTCTCAACATGCATTTTATTGCCTTTTGTCCACATTGTAGCAAATTACTGTGCAGTAATAATACAAGAATTCAGGAATACCATACACATCCCAGTGAGGGAAGCTCACACTTTGGAAACTGTATTAGTTTGTGTAGTTCTTTGTTATGATAGAGGTGAGTTATATACCTGTATGAGTTTTCCTGTGTCCAGTTTCAATTTTTTGTTCCCAGATATTCTGTAAAAGTGCTGGAAGTATGTTGCTCTTATTCGAGCTCAGGGCAAATTCTGTATTCTATCACTGAGTTTTAGAAAGGAATACTAAGAAGGAGAAACCATCTTTGTGTTTCTCTGTTTTTCCTGTGATATACCTAAGACTAATTTAAGGTAGTAAACTACTGTTCATACAGAAGTTGCAGCATCAGGTTTTTTCTCTGTCTCGTTCTCTGTAATGACTCCAAACATTGGTTTACCATCTGCTGTCTTTCCTGTTGGAAACTGAAAAGGTAAAAGTATCTAAGTATGGACTTTGTCCTGATTGCAGCAGTTCAGTGCTTTTGTCTCATGGGATTTAACTTGAAGTTCTTGGTTGCATCACTTTCCCCCCTCATGCTGGTTCAATATCCTTTCTAGTTTCAAACAAATAAATAACGAGGAAGTAAGTTTGTTCTTGCAGCATACAAGTCGGATGTTTTGGAGACTGAAGGGAGGACTTTAGTGGAGTTGGATCAGAGGATTTCTGTCATCCCCCACAGTGGTTAGTAAGGACAGAAAAATACCATAGAAGTCAGAGTGCAGAAGGACTAGGCATTTTTAGTCCTGTGACTTTCAGCAGCATTCCTGAAAATACTTCCTCAGCTTGCTCCTTTGCTTCATTTGCTGTTGTACTAGCTGGTCTGGCAGGTCCACTTTCTGCAAGAGCATGAGATTCTCTGTTGCACATGCTGTTGGCAGTGGTAGTTGACAAAAGGAGAATGTTAAGATACTGCTTCCTTGGATAGCACAGCTTGTTTTCCTCTTGGTTAAGGTCTGCAGGTAAAATCACTGCTGAGCTCTGTCAGTTCCAGGGACTGGAACAGGAGATGCAGGAATAGGATATATCCCCTTGCCTTTCTTCCTTTCCTCTTGCTCTTGCCTTCTTCAATGTTCTTCTTCAATATGTCCCAAAAGTAACTTCTGTTGCTAGCAGAGTCAGCTGAAAAAAGGTAATTGAGAAATATGCTTCTGTCTAATCTTCAAATAGCTGACATTTATATTTAAAAAAAATAAAAAATAAGTCTAAGAATGTGTTAGAAATAATTGCTCTGGCATTTTCCTCTCCTTCAATGGGAAAAATGCAAGCAAGAATATCAGAAAATAGTAAATGAAAAATGTAGACTACAACTTAAGCTCCATGGAGAAAATATATAGTCAATCGAAGTAATTTTCCATCAGTAAAAACTTTGAAGCCAAATGTGTCAGCCAGCCTTTATGGCACATTCTCCTTCCCAGCAGTCATCCAACTGAGGACATTATAACTTCAAGCCTTGGGGAAGGTGGATGTCAGCCCAGAGCCTCAGCCTGCATAACCATTTTTCAGGCAATATGTAATTATTAGAAGCAGCTCTTATGAGATCATTTGATGAAACCTGGTGTCCTGTCTGACCTCCTCAGTACATAGCACTTTGATAGTTGTGCTATTGTTTTATTTTATTGAATAAGGAAATTGTCGTTTGGAGGTCACAAATATGTTACCATCTTGACCTTTTCATCTGCCACTCATATACTCCCTCGAGTGGTCTATATTATGAATTGCATTTAATCGCTATGGCTGTTCTGGATATAGTGGCTGGTCTGAATATAGTGATTTTTGTGGGTATGATCCTGTATTCTCCTGAATCGGCTGGATGCCTGATTTTCTAGCTTCCACCAGGCTGTCCTATTGTAGGAGGAAGTTTGGAAGTGTCAGTGTCTGAATCTGACCCTCAAGTCCATGTTGTTGGCCACAGGTGTCTCAATGAGGGGCACTATCTGCTCAGTTTTGTCTAGATACCTGCTGATGGTTGTCTACTATTAGCATTAGCATTTGTACTGCAGTAGCATGTAGAGCTATCCACCCTGAACCAGTGTGCAGTACTGGTCAGAACAAAAACATTTCAGCTCTGAGAGCTTAAAACCTGTGAGTATACCTGTGTGTAGTCAAAGGTGTGACTGTAATTTGCATAAACCCAGGTAAATTAGCTTTCATCTAGATAGTTTGTTATCTGTGTAGCTCTTAATGCAGTAGCTGAAGCACAGGGTGAGGAAATGATATCTCCAAGATTAATTAAAGCCCTAGAGTCTCGGAAAAAAACACAAACTGTACTGTTTCTCTACAATGCTTTGCCTACCAGGCTGCATACATACTGTCTGCTAATTCTACTAGGGTCAGATGCTTCAGTGATAAACACATAAACCCAGCAGAATTTAATTTATATTACAGTTTTGACAGGGGCATTTCCCCTGTGTGGCATCAAAAGAGTAGAAAATTCTAGTAAGTAGACACCATTATCACCAGGGGAGTTGTTGATCCACAATCAACAAGCTTCTGGCATAATGATTTCCTGATAACTGGCTCATGTCTGGAAGTGGCAAGACACACTAATATTCACCTGAACCAAAGGAAGTGATGGATACTATGGGCCTTCTGTCACTCAATAACATCCTCATTGCTTCAAGTGTCAGAAGACGACAACGTCTTGGTCTTCCCTGGGGTTTCTCACATGGCAGAGGGAATGCCTGGCAGTTTTACATGGACTTAGTTGTTCAGCAGTGGAAGCTGTGATCATGAGCTGGCTTCATCTGGTTTCAATCACTTGCTTCTCTCTCTCTCTCTCTCTCTCTCTCTCTCCTTGCTGAATGTTCCTATGTTCATGGAATATTTTTCCAACCGCCAAATGTGTTCCTTTGGCATTACCTTTCCAGCCCACAGCAGAAGTATTGCAGGAAAAAAAGAAGTGGCTTCATCAAAGTAGCTGTTTGAATCAATAAGGCGTTATCAGCACTAGGGATAGCTTTTTTGGCTGCCCTGGCAGCAAACTTGTTCTACTTTTCTTGCAGGGAAGTGCATCTTAACCTTTCCCAGATTTAGCCTCAGTGAAATTTAAAACAATCTGATCAGTATCTTTAAAGTTCTTAGCTAGCTCATACGATTCTATCTTGCTGTTGCAGAGTTAAAGGATGTTTGAACAAAGAATGGAGTAGTGTTCTTCCAAGATATCACATTATAACTTTGCTTTGGGGAAGATTTTTTTAAGCCAGTAACAGTTGTGGTGGAAAATAACCTCTCCTTTATTCCTCTTATACTTCTGTCACCAAGAATTTAAGCAAATCTGTTCTTCATCGCATTCAGATAAAGACACAAGCAGATTTCAGAATCACTGCATGTGTCAATAATCAAACAATATAGAGGCCAAGGGGCTGGTTTAACTTTAACAGTTTTGTGCTGGGATTATAAAAATGCGTGGTGATGTGTTTCACGAATGGGAATATCAAAGCTCCCTCTTTTATGTGGAAGAAGCAATGGCACATGTGAGAACACTCTAACCAAAAACTACTTTTTAAATAGAAACATTTCCAATATAAAGGCAGTTTAATCTGTATGTGTCTGCTGCTGGGTCCCTTACTGACTCCAGGAAATAAATGTGCTAAGTGGTTTGCTTTTAACTTAGAAGAGCAAGATGATGTCAGTGTCTTCTGGCAGATCCAAAATGAAACCCATAGGTATTTCAAGGAAATGAAACAAATTATGGAATCATAGAATGGTTAGAATTGGAAGGGACCTCAAAGATCATCTAGTTCCAACACCCCTGCCATGGGCAGGGACACCTTCCACTAGACCAGGTTGCTCAAAACCCATTCATCCTGGCCCTCAACGCTTTCAGGGGTGGAGCATGCACAACTTAAATGAGGACCTGGGTGTCCAAGTATGTGTACAACTATTACTTTAGGTGAGGGCTACTTTTATTCCTTTGAAGAAGTGACATTCAAGAGCTGTTCTGTGTGGAACAGAGAGGGCTGAAGACTTAAATTATGTTTGTGGGCTTCCACCAGCAAGATGCAAAGGGTCTTTGAATTGAGTCATTTTCCACTGGAGTCCCGGCGGACCACTGTAATGAGGAGGCTAAGGCAGTCCAAGGAAACAGAAGCAAAATATGTTCTTTGTCTAGGTGGATTGTTTAAATCAGCTTTACAAGTATCTTTCATTCCTTAAGACACCCATGACACACTATATTGTCTCTTTGAGGTTTAAGCACCTCACACTAAGAGGGGAGTGCTGTTAATTTTTGGTAGTTGATATACTTGGCTAAAATGAACTGCACATACAACTGAAAAAAAAATCTAGCAAATTTGAATATTGCAAGCTAGATCAACAGAGATATTAAGCTTCAAAGCCTCTGCATGCTGTAGAATAAAGAGTCCGCACATAAGAGCATCCTCAGTTTGTAACCTCATTGGTAGCTATCTGTTCAAACCTTATCACCAGTATTGCAGAGCATATAGCTAGAATAATTTTTCAGTTAAGAGGAAAAATCACAAATTTAGCTCCAGGCTCTTAAATAGAGAGGTCTCTAAAGGTAAGTTAGAAGAAAGCAAAATGTAAAGTTGAAGACAGTGGGAATCAAATGAATAGCTGGAAAGCTAAGATGGGAGGTAAAAGTAGTATCAGCTGCAAGTGCTGGCACGCAGCTGCACCCAAATAATGGCTGAGGAAGGCCTCTTGCTGACATCAAACAGCTGCTCTGCCTCATAGAGGGCAGCGTGGAGATCAGTGTCAGGTGGAATAAAACAGAACAGAAAGTGCTTTCCTTAAAACACAGGTGGCAAAAGGATCATGCAGAGCTTGCTTAGCACAAGCCAAAAGCTTACTTTGTTCTAAGGAACAGACATTTCATCTTATCAAGGCTTTGTTGAAAATGCATGTACAGACATTTGCACTAACTGGAATATATTGTTGCTACAGTTAGTTTGGATGATTCGCATCCCTATTGTGTCTCTAGCAGTGAGCAACACTATAGCAAAGCTATAACTACAAAATTGTTTCTTTTTTCATCCTTACTTTTTTGCTTCTGTGCTCCGTTCTTTCTGGGAATGGCAAGTTTTCTGGGAATGTCTTACAGCAAGCTGAACATGTATATGATTCTTCCTGCTTAAGGCCTTCAAATCGTTTTCTGTGTGCAGGTTACAACTGAGAATGAGCATACTGTCTGGTCCCTAGCCTATAACCTGGGGGAGCCCATTATCCCATTTAGAAAACTGGGGATCATGGATCACATTAAAATGAAGAAATGGGAAAGAGCATGGATTTGTACAATACATGGATTTTGGTTGTCTCCTGCACGGGAGCTAAGGTATGTCTGCAGCACATTGCAGTCAGCTAGACTAGGGCGCAGACCAGAGCTCAACAGCCTCCTCGGTCTACACTGCCTAGATACGGAGTGCTTGTAGCTCTGTGGATTTACCAGTGTTCCCAAGGGAGCAGACTGTATGCAAATACTGATCTTTTGAGGAAGACAATTTTAAGCCTTCTTTGGGAAAGACACTATGACACATTATGTACTCACATTGGCTGAACAATAAGAACAGATCTAGAATGGGGTTACTATGTCTCTTCCCCACTGCACATGGAAGGCAGTGTAGACCCGACTTCTCTCTGTCGGGAAATATTTGTTCTCACATAGGATGTTAGACAAATTTGGGCTTGACTATAGTTTCAGTCCTGCTGTGGCAATCTTAGGAATGTTCTGAGTGTTACCCTGTGCGCCTGAGAAGGTCCCATCTTTCTCTTCCCTGTCCCTTGACTTTTTTTGAGGGTTCTTCTTATTATGTAGATTCATTTTATTGTATAGATTCATTATATAGATTTGTTGAGGGTTCTTTTTATGTTGGAAAGGAGAACATGTCTTTATGATCCTTTCTGCCTTTTTTCTCTCTCGAAAAAAATTCATACATATGTGATTTAGGGCTTCTTGAGAGGAAGTATGGTGCTTCCTGCTCCAAATACTCTGCCAGTCTAATCTCTATACTATGGCCAATAAATTCAGCCACTTTGCTCCTGTATATGTGCAGTTCTCCCATCCCAACAGCCGCTGCTTGTCTGTAGTGTTTTAAAGCTGTGTGATTCCTGGGACTAACAAAAAAAACCTTTAGTTTGGGTGGGAAACTGGCTTACATACTGCACACTAACCAAATATAAGAAGGTCTTTTGTCATTTGAGTATAACTTTGATAGCAGTTAAGTATTTTGCTAAATATCTCCCCAGAGTATAAATCTTTCACTGTTAAAAGGTATCATTCCTCCATTTTGCTTGGGTTCATGAATGTCAGCTTAAGATCGTATTCACTAGGGGCTTTTTAGGTGACAGGGGAATAGAAACCTTGTAAAATACATCTAAGATTGCAGGGTTAATTTTTAACCTTCTGTAGAATAAAGCAGTATAAAATCAATTTGGCCAAAGCCAGCTTAAGTGGGTAATTAAGGTCACAATCAGCGAAAATGGTTTCTGAAACCATTGCAGCTAGATATCATTACATTTCTCTCCCAGCACAATGCAAAAAGATGGGCCCCAACTAATGCTTTCATCTGGCTATCAATCATCATTACATTGTAAGCTGCCAGGGTGAGAGAGGGCAAAGCTTTGAATTCAGAGCTGATGGAAGTTCTATGACCTTGGGGCTTTCTTAAGCTAAAGGCTAATTAACCATAAAAGAGTCAAAGGTCTGCAAGTCTAACACATTAAATGATGTGACTGCCTCTTTAGGTTCCATTGTATCAGTAAACATTAATTCCGTTAAGTGTGAACATGTCTAAAACAATCACTGCCTTCTCCCACCCCTCCTTCTACCTCCTTAGTTTTGTATCTTTGGATTTTCTCCCTCTATGTGAAGTGGAGCTTGGGAACTGTGCTCACGATGGAGAAAGTTCTACGTAATGCAGGCTACATCTGGAAGATGGATTCCTGACATTCTTCTTTCCTAATCATCTTGGCCAAGCTAATCACATTAGCTTCAGAGAGTGTATTTGGTCATCAGAGTCCAGAGCAAACAAGGTCATAGTCTAAACAAGCGTGTTTGAGATTTCATAGACTGTGGGAGGCAGCTGTAAAACCACATGAACCTATATAATGAATCTATGGATAGTAGCATAAAATTGAGGTAAAGGTAAA
Source organism: Pezoporus occidentalis (assembly GCF_034315485.1). Taxonomy (NCBI): domain Eukaryota; kingdom Metazoa; phylum Chordata; class Aves; order Psittaciformes; family Psittacidae; genus Pezoporus; species Pezoporus occidentalis. The sequence goes on from NW_026916347.1 coordinate 1,715,651, forward strand.
AAATGAAATTTAAAGGTAGCAATATGGGACAAGAAAAATAACAATCATTAGATAGATCTACATTTAGGAGAGTTTGAATGTTTTCTAAATAGTGTTTGTTTCTTTAAGAAAATCTTCTAGCCAAAAGGGGGTAAAATTGTTATTGCACAGTACCTGCTTTTGGGACCTCATTCAAAGGTCATTGAAATCAGGGAGAATTTATCTATGAACTCCCAGGAAACTCTGGATTAGATGAAGTATGGTATGAAACAGTGTTCCAAAGCTCAGGAGATGTGTATTTGCCATTGTTATAATTGTGTTGTCCAGGTACCCTCTTCTCCCCTGCCTTCATTCTAGCCTATCTGTCTCTTCCTGTGGTGCTGTGCTCCAGCTCTTCACTTATGCCACAAAAGTTTCTGGAGCCACTTTATTAACCAGAACTAAAATAGGGTTAAAAGTTTTCATTTTAATCTGACACATTTCAGTGGTGCAATTGGCAATGCTGGAGGAAGAGAAGAAGAGTTAGCAGGTGCAGGGGCAGGCAGGAACTTCTTAAGTCAGCTTTGGCACCAGAGAAAGTGTTTATCTAGGAACATCTTGAGTCTCTCATTGATTTGTCATTAGCGTTTAGCAAGTTCAAGTTCCTGAGGTTGCAGTTCCATTTTACAAATCCTTTCACAACTGAGTGTAAGGGGTTCCTGTTCCTGTCCTTGCCAAGCCTGCCTACATCTGTCAGCTGCTTGTTCTTGCCACCTGCGAGACATCACAGCCTTTGGTCATACCAGTGAAATCGTTCATGTAACAGTGATCTAAAGTGGTCTAAGAAATGACCTGTTTAAAAAAAATGCAACATGGAAAATCTCCAATCCCTGCCCCCCCCCCCCCCCAAAAAAAAAAAAAAATAATGGGGTAAAAGAACTTCTTATCGCTCCAGGCATGTTGACTTTGCTAGATTTTTCCTTGGTGAGAATGAGAGGGGAAAATGCTTTCTGACAGTTACTTAATAAAGGATCTTCATAATATGCAAGTAGAGGGTCCCTTACCGTCATCTGCCTTGATTGCTTGCCTAAGCCAGTTCAGGGTATTTTAGAGTATTCACTCCTTAAAACCAGTTTGTGATTCTTGCAGTGAATTTAAGAGTATTCTGAACGGTTGCCTTTAGATGAGGGTAAATATATTGTAGCTCAAGCACATCATGTTTTCCACAATGCTGACTTTTTTTTAATTGAGGAATATACTGAGCATATGCATTAATTATCAGTAAAGTTCAGCAGAATGCAGACTGCGTTAGTGATATGATTGTAGAGATGAAGACATAATGATATGACAGGCATAGTCTGCGGGGAGAAGTACTGTCTTTTATTAGTTTCAGAGAGTTGAAAGAAATTGAGAAGTTTGGCATTTTGTTTTCATTATCAGGTCTCTGTATACCAGCAGTTGTGCTATGGTACCACCCAACAGTCTCACAAAGAAAGTGTAAAGGATAACAGCACTTGTTTGGGGGTTTTGTTAGAAAGGTCCTTCCTGTACTATGAAAAAATGATGTATTAGAGTCAGAGCTTTATGGACTTTGGACTGCTGTGGGTAATATTTTTGGAGAAGCCCTACAATTATACCCTGACCATTAAGTGTCAATTAAATATGCCATAATGCCATTTTCAGGAATGTTAGTGGGTTTTTGCTTCAGTTCCACTGCGGCTTACCATATTGCAGTTTTGGTCAAAAGTTCCTTTTGCTTTCTCCACATGGTTTTCTCCAAGGCTTTTGATGCAGTACTGATAGGCTTTGGCTGCATTCCAGGGTAGGTATTCTTGTAAGGTCCCATCACCTTGCCCCTAATCCTTTGATGATCGCATCAGAACACTTAGTGGAGTGCATGGAAGTTCCCTCCCTGCTCACGTATCTTTCCTTACACAAGGTGCAGATGGAGAATGGGGCTGAAGGGTCCTTTTGTACAGATTGTTATTTGTAATTAAAATGATGAATTAAAAGGTGTATCACCAATAAATCTCATTTATTTGTTAAGAGATGCTATGAGGGATCCCCACAGACTGCTTTTTGCTGTAATACCATTTAGTATTGTCTTCAATGAGCTAAACAACAAAACAGTTTTGAGTGATAGTTTTGTAGTAAAGATTAATGAAATAGTAAATAATGAAGGCAAGTTTCTATTGTGGAGTGATAGGAATCATCTTGGCATGTGCTCTTCCAACAAACTGAGCTTTCAGACTGCTGACTAAGAAGGCAAGGTATTCCCACATGCTGTGAGACTCGTCTTGGAAACTCAGAGGAGTGAGATGTTATAAATAACCACCCTAGCAAAAGCTGTTAGTGCAGTACTTAAAGTAAAAAGGACAGTGTGATCTTGTAAGAGGCTAGAAAGGCCATAAAATGGAAATATCAAATGGTCAGAGGGAAGTGACTTTGCTTCTTACATGGAACTAATGAAATCAGTTTTGGTGTCCCTCTTTCCAAGAGGAATGTATAAGAAAGAGATTATTGGGAGGCAAGCTTACATGTGAGGTTTGAGAGCTGCAATGCTCAGACATGTAAAAAAAGGCCCTTTGCCTGTTTGCCAGAGGTGTCCTAAGTAATATGAAACATTATATTACATGATCCAATGGCTTCTTAAGTTCTTGGGTCCTGTGAAACAACTGTTCCTTCCATTTCACCACTTATGTATGCAAGATTGAATTAGTTGCATTTTAACTCCAGCATGATGGCATTGCACCGTCTGTGCTGACTGATCAACTGACTTCAGAAGAGTCACAAGTGTCAGCCTGGAGTAATGCAGTGGCAGGCTATACAGTTTTTATGGAATTTTTAGGATACCTCAGGATAAAAGGCGCTATATAAATATAGGTCACTTTTATTAAATGCCTTGCAAATCATTTATAATGCCTTTAAATATCAGAACAGCCATACCACAGCAATAACCCCTGCACATGTGTTTACTTTATTTTAGAGTTTGCCACAGTTCACTATAAATGGCTTAGATATGTTCAGTAATTCAGTTATAATGAAATGCGCAAGCCTCCAATAAATGGACGTGTTGCAACTGGCCTCTGATGTAAATGCGTCAGAGTACTATATGTACATTAGCGATGACTGTAGCAGGCTTGTAAATACTTTTTGTAATTCTTTGGCCTCTATTCTCCCCTACCCTAACATAAGTTTTATAGTAGTGTGTAATTCTAGATTCACAGATTTTTAAGGCCAGGAGGGACCATTAGATCATCTAGCCTGACTATCAGTGTAACAGGCCAGAAAATCTCATCTGGTTACTTAAGCAGTGAATCTAAGAACCATTTTTCTTGTCTAAAGCACATCTTCCAGTCAGCATGTCTGCAACTCTTCAGGTGCAGATCCTGAGATGTGAAAAATCAGTTAGTGGACTCAGAAATCTGCTCCAGTTTTAACCATCCTCACAGTATGTCTTGTCTTCTTCCCCTGCTGTATTCTACATTACATCTTTGTATACAACAGAAGATCTAGTGAGGAGAGCATCACCTTAGCTTTGAGCATCAGCCCAGATCTTTTCAGACTCTAACCTTGTCATGGTTTAAACCAGTCAGGTAACTCGTTCACTCACTTCCCAACCCCCCCACCCCACCCCCCTTCTTTCCCTCCCCCTACTCCTGGAGGGACGGAGAGGAGAATCGAAAAGAATGCAACTCCCACAGGTTGAGATAAGAACAGTTTAGTAACTAAGGTATAACACAAATCACTGCTGCTACCACCAGTGATAATAATGATAAAGGAAATAACAAGGGAAGAGAATACAACACCTCAGCACCAGCTGACCGATAACTCGCCCCCCCCCAGCCCAACCAAGCACTGACCCATACCTCCTCCAACCCTGCAGTCTCCCAGCCCTTCCGGCTAACAACCAGTTACACCCTGGGCATGACGTGCTGTGGTATGGAATACCTCTTTGGTCAGTTTGGGTCAGGTGTCCTGTCTCTGCTTCCTCCCGCCTTCCCCTCCTCCCTGGCAAAGCATGAGGCTCACAAAGTCCTTGACCAAACCAAAACATCCTTGTTATCAGCTCTGTTCCCAAGCTGAAAGTCAAAACACTGCACTGCACCAGCTACGAAAAAGGAGAAAAATGACTGCTACTGCTAAACCCAGGACAAACCTGCATGAAGTTTTTCTTCAGGAAAAAGCTTGATTTAATTCTTGCTAACCTTTTTTTCAACAGACCTCCAGGCGTTTTTTCTGTTTTCTTTCCCATAATGGATAAATTCTTTGCAGAGAAGCTGTGTGAGAGCCATATGGCATTTCAAATTAATTTTCAGCCTCTAAACACATTACTGAAAGAACTCCTCTCAGAATTCTAAGGCTTATACACCCAGAAAAGATGCCAGATTTTCAAGGGCCAGGCACCTCTGTAGGTATATACATTAAATCAATTCCATGTTGAGTTTTTCCAAGGATCTGAGTGTGTGTAAAGGTTGGTAAATAGAAGTTGAAGACCTTGAAAAACCTTCACACTTTGTGTGGATGTGTCTTTTAAAAATACAGCTCTATTCTGATTCACGTGTTGCTTGGCAATTGTTTGTACAGACTCACTGGAAAAGAGTAAATGTTCCCCCTTTCTGCCCACTACCACACAGGTTTCTCACAATCATCATGTGCACTTCTCTGGACACTTTACCTGATTGCCAGCACAAGTCTTTTTACTCTTCCATGGTTCATTCAGCACCATCAGAAAGTTTACAAGTTTCCGATAGGGTGGTTTTATTATCTGCCAAATGTACAGACTCATGGTATGGGTGTGGAGGAAGAAGAAGATGGAGAGTCTGCATATAAATGTGGTTTAATGCTTTGGGAAATATTATTCTACTATTCCAGATTGATTCTGGAGTCTATAAGAATAAGTAAAAGTACAGCATATACATTACAGGCAGGCAGGGGAACAAGTGGCAGGCAGGAGGAGTTCAGCTGGTAGATGGTTTCTTGGAGTTTTGTGCCAGAGCAAGGCACAGTATCAGGGAATTGCAATCTGATAGTTTAAGCAGAAACCAGTAATAGTTAATTTTTATGTTAATGAAAGCATGAAGGCAGAAGAGATCTATATTCTCCTGACAGATAGCAATGTGCAGATCAGACCTGAATCCACAGGAAAACGCTGAAACCTCTTTAGAATAAAAATGCAAAGTTGAGACTGTGCATTTTTAATTGCTCTATTAGCACAAAATAAAAATGTACATAAACTTTAGTGCTTTTAATATTACACTTAGGCATGTTTACTTGCTGAAGGTAAAGTGCTTTGAGAAGGAAAGCATACTTCCTCACAGGGGCTGCTTCCCATAATTGGAGTATGACTGTTTAAATTGTAGCTCAGCAGAAATATTTTGATTCTGTGGGGCACCAGCAGCTCAGCAACAGTGCTGCCTTTCACATCCACTTCTTAAGTGTAACAGATCATTTAGATCTTGGGTTGGCTAGGCTCACATAAACCAGGTTTACAAAGAGTTATAAAAGCTTGGCTTTCCTCCTCCCTTCTCCCCCCACATTCCAATTTTTCCCCTTATAATTTTACTACAAGGCAATGCAGTCAAAGCTTTTCTTGGATCATATGAATCTAGATCAATAAATATCAGTTGCAGAATGGGAATCTATGCACAGGCATGTGCTAGAAGGATGAAATAGTTGTGTTAGTTTAAAGGAACCTCAAAGTTTGTTTTGTTCCCTATTTGCAGGGTATAATGCCTATGTTATATAGGCACCAAGCTGCAGCTGGAGCGGGAGTAAGTTTCTTCTGAAAAAGCAGCAATGCTGGAATGTACTGTGGAGACTCAGATTGTTTTTCAGTTCTAGAGGCATGTATGGTAAGAAAAATATTCTTATCTCTGGTTGGATAAGGGTACCACACATTATGGAATAACCTGCATTGCAGCTGTGATCAGATAGTTATTGTCAATATATATGCAAAGCATTTTATGGGAACAAGATGTTTGGTTCAACAACAGACTGTCAAAATCATTAAGGCACTTATTTTCTCGCGGTGCTTAGACCCTGAGTCAGCCTCTACCATGCTCTCCTCCCCTCATACCCCCCCCCTGCGAGGGATAAATTACTTTACTAGCTCTGAAATGAGATTCAGAGTGAAATTCAACCATTTGCAAAACAACACTAGAAGGGTTAATCATTGTTTAGCAGAGATGCTGTGGGACCCAAATGGTGCACAACAGTTATGTTTGCCCTGAGCCTACCTTATCTCAAACATACTAAGTTCAATAAGTTTTAGATCAAGAACATGCTCCATGTAGTGTATGAAGTAACTAGGCTCAAGTAGTGATTCTGCCACTAAACTGAGCATCATGATATTATAATCAGAATTTTTCTAAATGGATTTATGTCTTTGCATGGAAGTTCCTATATAATGATATAGGAATTGCTGCAGTGAGACCAAAGCCAGAGTGTACAGTCAAAGGCATTTCGCCTTTCAAACTACAGTGAACTTCTGAGAAGATACAGTCTTTCTGATCATAACTAATTGAAAAAGTTTAACTAGAATGGTATAGAATTGTGCTGAGTCAACAATGATGATAGCAACCTCTGAAACCTGCCAAACAGAGAAAATCAACATATGACTTAGCATGAGTTGCTAAGGGCAGTTGCTAAGGACAGTTGTTTCCCATATGAAAAAGTGTTAATTCTGTCATATTTTGCTTTGAAGGAAATAAGGTACAAGATCATGGTACAGTAATCATGGCAGCAAAATTTTACTTAACTATCTCTTGCAGGCCTGTTCTATGATTTTAAGCATTCACTTCCCTTTATGCAGCCACCTCTTAATTTAGAAACTTAGAAGTACTGATTCCCAGGGTGGGGTTTTGTGGGATTTTTTTTGTTGTTGTTGTTTGGTTGGTTGCGTTTCTTTAAGTTAAAAGGGATCATTTTGCTTATCTCACCCAACTTCCTGCAAAAAGCAACCATAGAATTCCAGCTAGGATTTATCATTCTTTTGCAAAGTACCGTGCAATCTCTGGCCAGATGCAGCTGTATTCCTGATGAAGTGAGTGGGCTGCACACTGATATAGCTTCTTTTCATTCATGTGGCAAGGAGCAACATACCATATATGCTTAGAGAGAAAGGGAGGAGTAGGGTTTTTTTTACCTTCCCTGATATATCTCTCCCACAAAGTATGACACACAAATGTAATTGTATAATTTTTCATAAAGAAAAGCAATATACCATTTTTCAGAAGTAACTTTTCATGAAAAAGTTCTTCTTTTAATTAATTAATATGCTTTAGTCATATAAAAATATAATAAAAAATTAAGTATTTTCTCCCATGTTTATTAGCCTCACTGGGAGTAAAAATAGTTTTGATGAAACTTAAGATAAATAATACATATATAGCCATGTAATGTTTATATTTATATGCACACATTCTTAGCTTTCTATGTGCATAATCATATCTATCCATACCAGAGTACCAGATAAAATCAATCAGGGGTGTCTCTTGGTCTGTCTCTCACACACGCTTTCAAAACCTTTCACACTGCACAGTAAAGCTGCGTAAAACAGACCTCATCCTAACCAAGGCCAGATTAGATCTTTAGAATCCAGCCCTGATGATTTGCAGGAGGCCTTCCACATGCAGATTCCAGAATGTGTGTTTAGAAATTAGCCCTTGGATGCACAGCCAGAGTAGGTGCCTTCAATAAAGCTGCTAGTTCTGTCATAGTAATAGTGACTCTTAGTATATTAATATCATGTTCCTCATGTTCTGGGACAATTTAGTGAAGCAGAATAGAGAAACCATGTGCTGCAGCTTCTGGCTTTCAGCTCCATAGGCATATGGCAATATGTTGTTAATATAGAAGTCAATAGCTACATGTTGCTAAATTTCATATGAGGGTACCTTGCTTTTTAATTAAGTCCAAAAGATGCCTTTGGTTTGAAAAGCTTCTAACTGAGCATAATTTACATTTAATTGTCTATTAGCAAAGGGGTTTAAGTGTTTTTATTATTTTGAAATGTGAAAATATCAGAGCTTGAATAGAGTATTACAGGATAAAAAGGAGCTTAAGTTAATTTCAAAACTAGATTAACATCCATCTCCTCCTCTCCACTCTATGTTCTGCTTATGCAATATAACAGGAGCGCAGTCTTAGTTCCTGTTTTCAACCAGTGTGGGGATGTCCTCATCACACATGGGCCCAGTGCAAACCCTGCTGCACATGATTTCTGTGGTCCCCACTGCAGGTAATGTAGCAACAGTGAGGAGGCTTGGACCCAGCATAGAGGAGTCTGAGCAACAGAAATGGAGCTTGCTGAAGGCCAGCAAATGCATTGTCAGAGCAGCTAGTAGGCTGGTTCGTCTTGAGTTTGGTCCACACATAGGTTGGTAGACCCCAGCTGCAGCCAGTTATAAGCATTAAATTTGCTCATAAATCAAGGTCATCAAAGCATTATTCAAATATTAATAAGTTAAGCATTGTACTGTATGCCATATTTACCTGTAATGTAAGTAAATGTTAATAGATGTATTTTACAAATGGGCAGATTTGGGTTTCGTGAAACTACTTTGCAAGCCTACAATCAGGCACCATTGGAGCTGAGAGCTGAGGAGGGACCTTGGGATCTGTGATACTGTGCTGAAAGTATTGCCAGCCATAATCCAACAGCACCAGTATGAGAGGTGTTCCTTCAGTATCTGAGTCAGCCTCTGAATAAGTCCTTCATTCTTCCCTACCTGCATCTGTGAAAGGAAAGTTCCTGTTCTCTCTATCAGATAAAAAGAACAGTGTCAGGAGAATGGGGTATCATATTCCTCAGCTTTCTCTGGTAAGCTAGTACTTGGTAAAAAGTGTGTTAAAAATAAGACACCATGAACAAGAAAAGTATGCTCAAGTCTTGACAGTTTAAATCCCAGAATACAGGGGAATGTGTACAAAGCATGGGCTATTTATAAGAGTTAGTAGTTAGAAGAGCCATGGTAGAGAAAGTTGCAAGGAGCAATTATGACCCTAGGCAAAACAAATGTAGTTGCTTTGCTTTGTTCCCATCTAAATTGCAATTCAGTGGGAAGGACGACCTGTGCACCGTTCAGTTTTGAGATGCACAAAATCTCTCAGGTCCTTCTACCAGCTGAGGTCAATGTAAGAAACCAGGGCAAGGACAAGTCAAGAGAGCACAAGACAGGTCAAAGGTTGAAAACTCACATTTTTGCCCTTTGTAATCCTGCAGTGTTGTTACTGACAGAACGTGTAGTTGCTGCGATTACAAGCTCATACGTGGCAGCAGCACAGACTGTGGGTGTCTCATGTTTTTAAAAGGCAATCTTTAGAAACATCATTACCCTATGTCAGGCTTTCTCATCACTTTGTTGCAAGAAATGTGGATTCTTATACCAATGCATACATGGACACTCCTGAAATCCCTTAGATAGACATTTTGCTGTGTAAAGTCCTTGTTAAATTGATTTCATTTGATTGACCAATTTATAACAAGTAAGGCTGTGCTTACAATGATCCAAAGTAAAATATGACCCACCTGATCAAGATAGGCTACTTCTAACGGTTTGTGTAGCAGAATCAGAGGTTTGTGGATTACTGCAGATGTCACTAAGCAGAATGCCTGCCTTTTGATATGATTCTATGGATTTAAAGTTGCTGGTTTATATTTAGTAAAAAATGAGAATTTGGCAAGTGCATTTAACTCAAAAAGCATAACCCAAACAGAGGTTTGGGTATTTTTTACTCAGCATTATTAATGAATGCTGTTTCAGCAGTGTGTATTTCACAGGTAAATATATGACCAGAAATTTTAAGAATGGTGAGTTTGAAAAGTGGACTAGGGTAAACTGGGACCCAGGAACAAGGAAATGACTCAATTTGAACTACATGGCAATTCACTGGCTGGCATCAGAACAGTGCAATGATCAAACTGTTGGGATGTTGTGGCTTTCTGTTTTCACTTCTTAATATGTCTATATTTTTATGCAGATGTAATGCTATATGTAGCTAATGTAGCACTGCAGGAGCCACCATTAAAACTCCGCACCTAATGGTAAGAAGTATTTTAGCAAAATAAAATTATAAAACAGTCCATGCTCTTCAGAGCTTACTGACTATATATCCAGTTGTACAGCCTGGGGTAACCTCCAACACTCCACTGACATCACAGAGAAAATTAAACCTGTGCTATTTCTTGTTGCAGTCTGTCTTACCTAACCCCTTATGAAAGTTAAACAGAGGGCCACATATTTTGCTGAGAAGAGACAGCAGGCTGAATTAGGACCCCAGAGATGGTTACATGGATTGCTTGTTCAGGATTGTACCAAGCCTTTTACTTGCCCCATCACAACCAAATAACGTTCTTGTGGCAACCACAGTAATTCCCTGCAGGGGGCAGGGATATTAAGAAAGTATGTTTAGAGTCTCTTAATGTAATTTAGCAGCAGGAAACTAGGAAGGAGTGCCAGAACCATGTGAATAGCCAGTTCTTTGTGCAACACTTGCAAATGCTCCACCTAGGCCACAACAGGGCAATTGCTGCCTCATTTGAATTTATTGCTAAGAAGTGTTTGTCTGCAAGTACATTTCACACCTGATTTAAGGCTTTTCATTTACATGTGATGTAATAGTAGGTTTACAGTTTAAGTGTGGTTAATAAAAATTAGTATTTGATTCACTGGAAACTCTTGTTTGACTTCCCAGCTATTGGCGTATTTAAGCTCTGTAACAATTCCAAGCCAAAAGTGTCTTTCTCCTAAGACCAAGTAAGTCTGCTAGGTGATAGTATTGTCAACACCTCGTAGTGCTGAATGTCCTGGGTTCAGCAGTAGCAGTCATTTTTCTCCTTCTTCGTAGCTGGTGTAGTGCAGTGTTTTGACTTTTGGCCTGGGAGCAGAGCTGATAACACTGATGTTTTGGTCTGGCCAAGGACTTTGTGAGCCTCATGCTCTGCCAGGGAGGAGGGGAAGCTGGGAGGGAGCAGAGACAGGACACCTGACCCAAGCTAGCCAAAGAGGTATTCCATACCACAGCACGTCATGCCCAGGATGTAACTGGGAGTTAGCTGGAAGGGCTGGTAGACTGTGGGGTTGGAGGAGGTATGGGTCAGTGCTTGGTCAGGCTGGGGGGGGAAGTTATGGGTCAGCTGGTGGTGAGGTGTTGTATTCTCTTCCCTTGTTATTTCCTTTATCATTATTATTATTGGTGGCAGCAGCAGTGATTTGTGTTATACCTTAGTTACTAAACTGTTCTCATCTCAACCCATGGGAGTTGCATTCTTTTCGATTCTCCTCTCCATCCCTCCAACAGTAGGGGGAGGGCAAGAAGGGGGTGAGTGAGTGAATGAGCTGCCTGAGTGGTTTTAAACCATGACAAGTATATAGTAGTTTTTTGCACCTGAATACTGTGGAAGTGTCCTTGTTATAGTTCTGTGGTATATCATTAAGATATTTCATTATAATAAACATTCACTTAGATCAAGTCAGTAAGCAGAAAACTAAAGCATAGTGAAGAGATGGTATCTGTATTGAAGATCTTGTGTGAAAGGAATGATCTAGGCCAGGGATATGCAAAGGCACAGAGAGCAGAAGTGACTTGTCTCAGGTTATGCCACTCTTCAGCTGCGGGTCCTTAGTGGTAGTAACTCAGCCATTTGATGGTGGTGTTTCCACTCTTTACCATATTGGTTATATGAATATAATAACAATATTTATTTACAGAAGATTAACAAAGTAGTTTAGGTAGCAAAGACCAAATGACTGCATGGTAAAAAAAAAACCCAAACCAAAACATTAACAAAAATTCATATCCTCCCTTGTATCCTTAAAAACCAGTTAAAAATATCAAGATAAATTTATCCTTTTGTTGCCCTTAAAGAAAAGCCATCAGGGATGAATTTGGCCCCATTTTATTAAATTTGTACTCAATTTGCTAACCTCACTAATTTTCTCTTGTTTTACTCTCTGTTAACTGAGAAACAGCAGCCCTTTGCAATAGGCATTAGAAGCAGGAAATCTCCAGGTATGTTTCTAATTGCCAGACTTTCTTTCCCTCTTTCTGCTGTTCCTGTTCTTAAGGAAGCATGAGGGGGTGGCGTCAGCATGAGGTGCCACTAGGGAAACAGAAAGAGTATCAAGGTCAGGGTGAAAACCACACAAGAAGCAGGAAGAGATGCTTGCAGTTAGGTTCATGACCTTTGTATTTTTTTCTGATTGTCCAGGAGAGGGAAGAAGCGGGTAGAGAAGGAGAGATAGGAAGTTAACATTAGAGCAGATGTGTGCATAACCCCTGCTAGAAAACATCAGAGAGTTATGAAGGTTACATTGAAGCTGCTAAAAATTGTATGGTTTTTACTGCTGAACATCTGGGAAAATCAGAAATATGTCTGGTTTTTGTTCCGAGGCAGCTGAGGTAGTTCCAACAGGTAAAGGTCAAAGCCTGTGTTTCAAAAGGACAACTGAACCATAGAAAAGACTTGAAACATGTTTGGTTATTCAAAAAGTATTTTAAATATTAAAAATATTTTCAAAGCAAAACAATGCCATTCGTAATTGGTAAAACTGAAGTTCTTACCAAATATAGTAATTTAAGATGTTCATAAACATTGGCAGGTACTAGCCTTAGTGAGCATCTTCAATTTCTCATTGAGATAATTGAATTCTTCATCAGTTTTCTTTGTGTTCTAACTTGGATGTAGTAATGTACGTGTCCTACTCCACAAATTTGAAAATGGAAAATTGCGGCCAGGTGAGAGTTCTGCTTAATTTTGTCTGGGCTTGTTGAGGTCTCAGACATTTCAGTTTAGGCACATCCCTGAAGAAGATAAAATCTTTCTTTCCAGTGCCTTGGGGGACAGTTTCAGTGCATCACCACAAAAAAGTCTGTTAAGAATTGAAGCTCAGTCTTTGCCCTATTTCATTGCATATGGAACTGCATAGCATTTTTTAATACTCTTGTCTTGAGACAAGACTACAAAACTCAGTGTCTCTGAGGCAGTGGGTGATGGATTGAAAGATGAGTGGTAGAATCAATGCTCTATAAAACCTCTGATGGTTTTCTACGAGGTTGGAGGGAATGACGAGTCCTTTTTTTTAGTGGTCCACCAGTTAATAAAAGTTTGTACACTTGTGTGTAGGTGAACTTCCCCACCTCCCTGTAACTGCTGAATATTTTGCCACCTGCATTATGCTGTAAGCTACACTTTCTGTTTCAGTAGGAAATGCTAAGAAGCTACTAAGCAGTCTTCAGCCAACTATAAAACCAACTCTGGAAATTGTAGTGACTTGATTTTTCCAAACACTATTAACAGAAAATAATTGTGTAAAATGAGAGAAATGAATAGTTCAAATATTGGTGTTCTTACTGTGAGTAGCTGTTTGCCTACCAGTTAATTGTAGGTGTAGTCAAGATACTTCAGAACTTAAATGGCTTTTCAGACTCCATGTGTGATATTCTCTGGTGTTTCACACACATAAAAGAGTTGAGGTCTGTTTTCAAGACTTTGTACCTTGTGATGTCCAAGATAATGACTCATTTATGTGTCAGGGAGCGTGTCAGGAAGGTCACAATAGTCACCTATTGGTAGAAGAGAAGAAACTTTAGTTCTTGGGGATTCCAGGTTATGTCTGGATGGGAGCCTATTAACATCTCTGGGGAGGCAGGAAATTAGACAAAGCTTCATTTGCCTTTCTTCTATGTGACACTGGAGTCATATTAGTGAAAATCTGTTCAGTTTCATGTATACCAATAATAAAGCATTATTGTCTCTACTAGATTATTAGAAGACATAAAAATATCACCAAATGTGCCTGCAATGAATGGTTACCAGGGCTAATTGAAGTTGGTGTGACTGGATTCTGCAAACAGGAAAAATTGGTTTATTGAATGGAAATAAAATTGAAAAAAATAATTTTGTTTTTGTAAGCATTCATGAGGGTAATGATTCTTTTTGAGATATTAAATGATGCTGAGCTTTCTGAGGAGAGCTAGTGTCAGGACACCTTTTGTAAACCAAGCAGATGATGTCCAGGTGTTTCTTTGTTGACATCAGAGAAGCCAGCAGCCTAGCTGATGGATTTCTGTGAGCTCCCCATTCAGTCATCAAAGCAGTAATTGCTGCATCTGGACTTGCAGAACAAATTATGAAGCACTTTCCAAAACGGGACTTCACCTGAATTCTGAGTTTTAGCAGCTCTGGAGATCAAAATGTGATCTGCAAGCAGAGGGGAATGAACTGATAATTACAGTATGTTGTCATATTAGATGCTCATTTAGAGGAGAGCCAAGATTAAACCAACTGCAGGACAAACTGTCTTACTCTGCAAGAGCCTTGCTTGATACCTAGATATTGATGATCCGTTCTTTCTTCCTCTGCAAGTTTAATTCTTTGCCTGTTTTCCAGCTCCCAACAGTGTTCTTTGTTTATGCAGCTGGCTTAGTTCTTCCATTTGCTGTGCACCTTTGAATATTTCAAATTTTGCTCCAGTGAAGAGCATAAATTCGTGAAATGTCAGAATTTATCTCAAAATGGGATTTCTGTTGCCTCATTAAAAGTCTGTTTTCATGCTTCCTGTTCTAAACTGCTGCCTTCAACTTGCATTCAGAAATCCCATCAATATTCATAAAGAAGAATATATCTGCTGAAAAGTTAAGTACTGTAATTATCACCTGAGAGGGGCTTAATTAATTTTTAATGATAAAGGATAAGGATCTGTAAGCAGAGAGAAGGCACCTATGAGCACCTGCCTAAAACTGGTAAATCCTGAACTAAAGACACAAGAATGGGAATAAAGACCTGATTGTTTCTTTTTTGAAACTAGGCTAAAAATGACTGTATTCTTGAGAATCAGAGGAGGAAATTAATCTTCTAGAAATCTCTGTTAACAATAAAGAGAACATGTTCAAGTACTCAGGAGCCATGTCTAGAGTTGGAAAGCTTTCATACATTGCCATTTTTGCTAATGGTGCCTGAGCACAGCAAAGCTAGCAATAAAAAGGGTCCCTGTAGGCTTCATCTACAAGTAAAGTAAACAGTGCCAGGATGCATTCCTCAGTAATGGAACTCAGTTCTCTGTGCTCTGAGATTGTTGGAAAAGTTCCTGGCACAGTTTCACTTCTATCACCTGGAAATCTCCTACACAGTTCATGGGCATGGTTCAGGAGTTAGCAGCTTGTAATAAACATTGAGGATACGGCCACCCTGTTACAGCTTAAGTGAAACTAATGTCATGGAGGGGGACTGTTCCATGCTTGTTGATATTAGTACCAAAGAGCATGTTTGGGGACATATTAGCCCTCTTAGACAAGCCACGTGCTGTCTTAAATCAATCTCAATGTCAGGAAATCATAGCTTGTTTACCCGAATGCTTCTGGGGAAATAAATTGTGCCTATAGTTCTACAGACCAGACTGGCAAAGCACCAAAAGAATTATTTGAGTCACTGTGAAGTCCCCACTGACAGCTTTCACTGGCTTGCTACCATACCTTGCCTATGTCCTTCAAGGCCTGTAAGATAATTTCCTTGTGATGAGAACACTTCTGGGATATTCTGGATCCACATACTTAAAGATGAAAGTTCTTGTTCACCCATGGAGCTCTTGCAGTTTAGGAAATGCCAGTGTTTTATCTTCAGTGCCTTGCCAGCATTATTTAGTCTTAAAGTGGAGTGACTGCTTCTAGACTAATAAAGCCTAATTTATTTTAGTGACTAATTCACTTGTAGGCATCTTGATGCGTAGCTATCAGCTATGCTACCTAAAATTATGATTTTTGTTAGACACTTGGAAACTCAGCATCTGGTGCAGAAGTTAACCTGAGGTAAGGTCACCTGCAGCCAGAACCTGATCCTGGCTTGCAATTATCCTTAGTCAGAACCGAACTCTGTTGTACTGACAATCTTGTAAGTCAACATGCTGGTTAAAGTGTTGGAATTTGACATAAAATGAAAGTCCATAGCATCCTTTCTGGTGTTGTAACAAATTATTAGATCAAGTGGGGAAAAGAGGTAACACACTATATCTTCTCCCATACTCAGTATCACAAAAAGGTACCCAGGAAGTTGCTCGCCATCAGAACAAAGCCTGCCATCAGAGGCTTTGCACTGCAGAGGTCACAGCTCTACCATCAACTCTTGCCAGAGTCAGGAGGCAGTGTATAGAAATTGAACAGGGAAAGAAAGGGGGGAAAGATATTGAAGTTTTGATTTTCAAAATTCACAGTTGTAAATGTGTGGGCAGGAGATTCACTGAAGAGAGAACTGGTCAGCTGTTAACAGCTCAAAGCCGAGAAGGTCCTTGCTGCCTTGTTGGGATTCCACTGGAATGGCAACACTGGAAGATGTTGCAAAATCAAAACGACAAATGGGAAGAAGGAGGGGAACTGATTCCAGTATGAAGGAGGCAGAGAGCAAGTGAGCTTGCTGGGGAGGCTAAATCAGGGTTGGTGTTGTTTTGAAAGAACCCCCTGATTCAAAGTAGGATGAAAGGGTGATTGGTGGAGGTAGGTGAACAAAGAGAGGACACGGAATGGTGACTAATAGAATAACTAGAAATGAGAGTTACCTGAATGATCCATGTGGTAGAGACATGCCTCATACTCCCGAGAGTAGTTGTCAGTAGCACCCAGTAGAAAATTAAGCTAGACAAACTGTTAGCACTCCAGACCGCCTGAAACTTGCTCTGGCAAAGAGCACTGACTGGCTCCCAAACTGCTGCTGTCAGGAAGGAGGCCAAGGACCAAATGCTCCTTTCCCTCTTGGGGTGGTCTCAGTGGTCTGAGTGAGCTGTGTGTGTGGCAGAGACCCTGTCCCTGCCACTGCTTGTCTTGTGCCTATTCTGCAGACAGAAGGCCTCTGTCTGCAAACTTGTTAAACTGGCATCTTCTATCAGCAGTAGATTCACTAAAGGAAACATGTAGGAAGGGCGAGTGTATTTTGCTGATGTTCTTTATTTCAATCATACAAAGAAAATGACAATTTTTATATAGAAGCCATTAAGGATGCAAGAGGCATCGGTTCCTAGCTCTAGGGTTCTTTCTTTTAACCAGACTGTGGCAATGCAAATACAGCCCATCATGATATTTCTATCTTTAATTCTTGCATTCACCACATTACTAACACACTGATGGGCCCCTTGTTCTTCATTTGTCTATTTCCTTAAACTTTCTGCCCCCTTTTTTATTATTATTATTTTTTCTGTCATGTGTGCAGTTCTTGAAGGTCAGTCAGACGTCACGGATAGAGCCATTCTGTTTAGGGGCTCGCAAGCAGCTTGTTTATGAATGAAGAAGGCTTTGTGAACTTCCAGGGACCTGCTGAGCTTTTTTATAAAACTACCAGTGGGACAAGGAGCTTGGGAAAGTAAAGGCCTCTCACGGAAACAGAAAACAGAGGCATACTGCCAAAAAAACCTAGGCTGACATTCCGGTTTGTCAGAATCATGTCCAAGTAACAAGTTTCTAGAAAACAGATCAATATATCTATATACCCAGGGTTTGAGCCTACCATATGTGAGCACAGGGCAGTATGTATGCTAGGAGACTGCCACAGCAAGTGGTTAAGTCAAGATTTCACCATAAAAGTTGTCATAAAATGAACAGATCAGGAGGACCAGAGCTTTGTGGAACCAAAAACAGAAGGATAAACACAGCTTAAAGAAAAAAAAGTTAATGGACTATGGCTGCAATGCACACAGCAGCAGATGCATGTTGATCTAATACTGCTTGTCACAACTTTTTTACCAAATTTTCTATCTTAAAATTAGTGTTTCATGCAACTGACAGGACATTCTTTTGTTAGAGGCATGCACAAACCCTTCTAAAAAAAAGGAAAAATGTAGGAATCACAAATTATACACAGTAAAGGCAAACAAAGAGTTTTGACTCCACTGCAGTACCTGGCTCATGAAGATAATTTTGAGGTGAATAATTTTTTCATGCTGATATCCTGGATAGGAAAAAAGAGTTTTTTCAAATACATGGCAGATAAAACTAACACCAGAGGCAATGTAGGCCCACTGATGAATGGGATGGGTGCCCTGGTGACAGAAGATACAGAGATGGCAGAGTTACTGAATGCCTTCTTTGTCTCTGTCTACTCTGCTGCAGGCAGTCCTGAAGAGCCCTGTACCCCTGAGACCTTAGATGAAGTCAGGTCAATGGAGCGGTTTGCCTTAGTCGATGAGGAATGGGTTAGAGATCAGTTGAGCAATCTGGACATCCATAAATCCATGGGTCCAGATGGGATGCATCTGCGGGTGCTGAGGGAACTGGTGGAAGTCATTGCTAGACCGCTCTCCATCTTTACCAAGTCTTGGGAAACGGGAGAGGTGCCCGAGGACTGGAGGAAAGCAAATGTCACTCCAGTCTTCAAAAAGGGCAAGAAGGAGGACCCGGGTAACTATAGACCGGTCAGCCTCACCTCCATCCCTGGGAAAGTGATGGAACACCTTATCCTTGGTGCCATCTGAAGGCATATCAAGGATAAGAGGGTTATGAGGGGCACTCAACATGGCTTCACCAAGGGGAAATCATGTTTGACCAATCTCTTAGCCTTTTATGAGGAAATAACATGGTGGATAGATGATGGCAGAGCGGTGGATGTGGTCTACCTTGACTTCAGCAAAGCATTTGACACAGTCTCCCACAGCATCCTCACGGCTAAATTGAGGAAGTGTGGTCTGGATGATCAGGTAGTGAGGTGGACTGCGAACTGGATGAAGGAGAGAAGCCAGAGAGTTGTAGTCTATGGGGCAGAGTCTAGTTGGAGGCCTGTATCTAGTGGAGTGCCTCAAGGGTCAGTACTGGGACTGGTATTATTTAATATATTCATCAACGATTTAGATGAGGGAATTGAGTGTACTATCAGCAAGTTTGCTGATGACACTAAGCTGGGAGGAGTGGCTGACACGCCAGAAGGCTGTGCTGCCATCCAGCGAGACCTGGACAGGCTGGAGAGTTGGGCAGGGAATAACGGGATGAAATATAACAAGGGAAAGTGTAGAGTCCTGCATCTGGGCAGGAACAACCCCAGGTTCCAGTATAGGTTGGGAAACGACCTGTTAGAGAGCAGTGTAGGGGAGAGGGACCTGGGGGTCCTAGTGGACGACAGGATGACCATGAGCCAACACTGTGCCCTTGTGGCCAAGAAGGCCAATGGCATCCTGGGGTGTATTAGAAGGGGGGTGATTAGTAGGTCGAGAGAGGTCCTCCTTCCCCTCTACTCTGCCCTGGTGAGACCCCATCTGGAATATTGTGTCCAGTTCTGGGCCCCTCAGTTCAAGAAGGACAGGGACCTGCTGGAGAGAGTCCAGCTCAGGGCAACTAAGATGATTAAGGGAGTGGAGCATCTCCCTTATGAGGAAAGACTGAGGGAGCTGGGTCTCTATAGTTTGGAGAAGAGGAGACTGAGGGGTGACCTTATAAGTGTCTATAAATATATAAAGGGGGAGTGTCACGAGGATGGAGCCAGGCTCTACTCAGTGGCAAACAATGATAGGACAAGGGGTAATGGGTACAAACTGGAGCACAAGAGGTTCCACTAAAACTTGAGAAGAAACTTCTTCTCAGTGAGGGTGACGGAACACTGGAACAGGCTGCCCGGGGAGGTTGTGGAGTCTCCTTCCCTGGAGACATTCAAAACCCGCCTGGAAACATTCCTGTGTAACATTATCTAGGTGTTCCTGCTCCGGCAGGGGGATTGGACTAGATGATCTTTTGAGGTCCCTTCCAATCTCTAGCATACTGTGTGTGATATCCTGTGCAAGGTCCTACACCTGGGTTGGAGCAATCCCAGGCACAGCTACAGGTTGGGCAGAGAAAAGATTCAGAGCAGCTCTGCGGAGAAGGACTTGGGGGTGTTGGTTGATGAGAAAATGAACATGAGCCAGCAGTGTGTGCTTGCAGCCCAGAAAGCCAACCTTATACTGGGCTGCATCAAAAGGAGCATGACCAGCAGGTCGAAGGAGGTGATCCTGCCCCTCTACTCTGCTCTTGTGAGACCTCACTTGGAGTATTGTGTGCAGTTCGGGTGTCCTCAACATAAAAAGGACATGGAACTGTTAGAACAAGTCCAGAGAAGGGCCACGAGGATGATCAGGGGACTGGAGCACCTCCCGTATGAAGACAGGCTGAGAAAGTTGGGGCTGTTCAGCCTGGAGAAGAGAAGGCTGCATGGAGACCTCATAGCAGCCTTCCAGTATCTGAAGGGGGCCTATAGAGATGCTGGGGAGGGACTCTTCATTAGGGACTGCAGTGACAGGACAAGGGGTAACGGGTTAAAACTTAAACAGGGGAAGTTGAGGTTGGATATAAGGAGGAAATTCTTTCCTGTTAGGGTGGTGAGGCACTGGAATGGGTTGCTCAGGGAGGTTGTGAATGCTCCAACCCTGGCAGTGTTCAAGGCCAGGTTGGACGAGGCCTTGGGTGATATGATTTAGCGTATGGTGTCCCTGCCCATGGCAGGGGGATTGGAACTAGATGATCTTAAGGTCCTTTCCAACCCTAACGATTCTATGATTCTATGATTCTACTATTCTATTTAACACTTGTCTAGCTTTTATATATACTTTTAGTAAGTTCAATGGAATTCTACACTGAGAGTTTGGTAACCTCTTCAGCTGCTATCATCTATTTAGAAGTTCATAATTTTGAAAACATCTGAGAAGCTGAAAGTTTC
Source organism: Pezoporus occidentalis (assembly GCF_034315485.1). Classification (NCBI taxonomy): domain Eukaryota; kingdom Metazoa; phylum Chordata; class Aves; order Psittaciformes; family Psittacidae; genus Pezoporus; species Pezoporus occidentalis. The sequence continues at coordinate 1,736,274 of NW_026916347.1, forward strand.
ATTTGAGAAATTATCAGAGAGTTTTAGGTACATGAAGCTTAATGTCAGGCAAGTGAAGACTGGGGAAGGGCTCAGAATTTAAGAAGCCATAAAATTGCTTACTCTGTGCATTCGTAATTTTTTACTGTGTTATTTCTGTTACAAAGTTAGCAGCATCCCAATTGCCATTGTTGGATGATACCAGTGGGGAACAGAGAAATACGAAGGAGATGGCTCAGCCTGTTCGCATTTCTACATCTTCCATTTTGTTTGGTTGGGCATTTAGAGTTTCCTAGGGGAATGGGTTAATACTAGACATGATGTGTCCTGCTCTGTAGTAACACTTGGAAGTGTACTACTACTTGAGTAAAGCCAAAGAGTGCAACTGGTTCTTACATTTTTTTTTTTTGGCTTCAGTAGAACAATCATTTGAATCTCATAGATTCTGTTTGAACCTCTTGGATTTTGTGAACTTCTTATGTGGATAGCACCCCTCCTGAATGTAGCTGGAGAAAGAGTAGAGGAACTGGCAGAACTGTTTAATTGGCCTAAATTTCCTTTACTCCAATTTAAAATTTAGTTGCCAACACATTGGAAGCCAGCTGGATGTTATATACTGAAACTTTCATTGTTGTACTCGTCATTCCAGTTCCTTCAGGGAAATGCTGATACACTTAATGAAAGCAGATTTAGGAGCATATAGCAAAGTAACACAGAGATGGGCAAGCAGAGACCTAATCCAGGCCTCAGTGTTCTTCCCTGACAATTGGCTGTGCAGCCTATAGGTGCTACATGTAGTCTTTCTCTGAATATCTTTAGTGTTTCTTTTAAACAACGGTAACAAGGGCAAAACCTGAGGAAAAGCACATCATTTGTCCCCAGAGCTCCAGCACACCAAACTTAGAATTATAGAATCATAGAATAGTTAGGGTTGGAAAGGACCTTAAGATCATCTAGTTCCAACCCCCCTGCCATGGGCAGGGACACCTCACACTAAACCATCTCACCCAAGGCTTCGTTCAACCTGACCTTGAACACTGCCAGGGATGGAGCATTTACAACCTCCCTGGGCAACACATTCCAGTGCCTCACCGCCCTTACAGTAATGAACTTCCTCCTTATATCCAATCTAAACTTCCCCTGTTTAAGTTTTAACCCGTTATCCCTTGTCCTATCACTACAGTCCCTAATGAAGAGTCCCTCCCCAGCATCCCTGTAGGCCCCCTTCAAATATTGGAAGGCTGCTATGAGGTCTCCATGCAGCCTTCTCTTCTCCAGGCTGAACAGCCCCAACTTTCTCAGCCTGTCTTCATACGGGAGGTGCTCCAGTCCCCTGATCATCCTCGTGGCCCTCCTCTGGACTTGTTCCAACAGTTCCATGTCCTTTTTATGTTGAGGACACCAGAACTGCACACAATACTCCAAGTGAGGTCTCATGAGAGCAGAGTAGAGGGGCAGGATGACCTCCTTCGACCTGCTGGTCACACTCCTTTTGATGCAGCCCAGGATACGGTTGGCTTTCTGGGCTGTGAGCACACACTGCTGGCTCATGTTCATTTTCTCATCAACCAACACCCCCAAGTCCTTTTCCGCAGGGCTGCTCTGAATCTCTTCTTTAACATCCAATACAGTTTGGGAATACTTGCTATGTCAAAGAAGTAGTGAGTTGTGGAAATCTTTGTTTGAATCTTTCTCTGACTTGCTTTCCAACTCTTGCCTTTCTATCCCTTCATGACCATCATCATCAAAATTGCTATCATCATTATTCCTTTCCTCCTCCTTTCTCCTGCCCAGATGGGCTTGTCTCCTGGGGTATTTCTAGTTCCATGCAGTCATGCTTTTCCCTTATCTTCACATTTGAGTCAGGCTACTTTCACAGGTAGATGTGGCACTTGAGGGATGTGGTTTAGCGGTGGACTTGGCAGTGTTAGGTTTATGATTGGACTTGCTGATCTTAAAGGTCTTTTCAAGCCCATATTAGTGATTCCATAGTCCATGACACCTAGGCACAATTAAGCCCTGTAGATAACAAGGGAACATTCCCCTTAATATCAGATTTGATGTTTTAGCCAGCAGGTTTGGGGAAAACTCTAATCAGCCCCTGAATCCCTCATTTGAAATTGACTGTAGAATTTAACTGTCAAGCTGTACCACACTATTGTGCATAGGCACAGTATTCGTTTCTGCCCTCAGTGAGTTAGGGTTTGGCCAACTATGAATTGTTTTTTTGGGGAAAGACAAAAGGCTCATCTCTGAAATAAGGGAAACTCATTTAAATTTCAAATCTGTTTTTCAGCAGAACTTTCTGAAAACAAGAAAAATTGTGAGAATATATTTAATATGCACAAAACGACATTTCCCACCTAATTTCATTGTTTTAAACAGCTAACCTTTTTCAGCACAGTGTGAAAAATAAAAGAATAGCAATTCTCTGGCAGACATTTAGCGTGTGAAATTTTAGTTCTAACAGATAATTTTGGCAATGTCAGGTAAGTATCCTTAAAAACAAGGATATGCCTAGTATCTGTAAGATGAATATTGGTCACCCTGTACAACTTAGGGTAAAAAAAATCACTTTAAAATATGGTCTTTGTTTTGACATTTCAGGATACTTTAGAAATACAAATTAAGTCTCCCATGCTTCAGCTGTACTCAGTGTGTGTGTGTTTTTTCCACTATGTATCTATACTGTATTATATCCAAAATTATGCAGTTAATTTAAAGATGAGCTATTTCCTTAGCTGGGATTGCAGGCCTTGGAAAAGTTGGAGATAAGAAACCCACTAATCAAAGTGAGAGCAAAGTTTAGAGTGACTTAAGAGTTTCTGAGCTGGACTTTAAGAAAATCGATGCTGTGTTTTTTGAGAAGAGACAGCTGTACAGCTGAATAAGAGAACCAAGAAAGAAGCCATGGCAGGGGCTAGCGGGAACCCAAAAAATACCCTGACTGGGCTATTCCTAAGGCTATCACAGAAGATCAGTCAGCCTGTTAAAAGGCCTGTCTTCATGAACACAAGGTGCATAGAGGCAGGATAGCAGGTGGGGAAACCCCAGTTACATACTTGGAGAAAAAGCTCCAGTACTTCCCGATGGCTGTCCCTGGGGAGCCATAAACCTCAGGGTCCAGATGTGAAACCCACAGAGTCTGCTGCAGAGGCTCTCTGATTAACTCCTGAGCAGACAGACTGTATAGGAGCCAATACAGGAGGGATCGACATTGTGTGTGTGTATGTATGGACATTCATGGTGATCTGTACTAGTTTATATTTACCCTTTTTTCATGACCTGGCATGAGAAATCCTCTTTGTCTTACTCTGAACACACACTTTGAACATAGCTGTCATATCACCTTGTCATTTAAAATATGAGAAAAAGGCTGATCTGTGCAGAAGACAATGCTGACCTGATCACACCTGACTTCTTTCAGACAGGGGGATGAAGAGTTCTTCGCAAAGCCACATTCCCAGAAGCAGCAAAAACACCAGTAGAAGTTGGACAACTTTGCTAAAATGTTTTGGGTTTGGCTTGTTTGGGTTTTGTTTTTAGAAAAAGAAACATGAACAGTACAAATATCAATTTTGAATGTAGTATGTGTTGCTGAGGTTTGGATTGCCCTTTACAAATTTAAGCGGTTCTTATTTCTGTTTTCAGAACATGAAAGAGTTATTCGGAGTGTCTGCTCAGTGTACAAGCAGTATTAGGATAATGCTGAATGAACATGACTAAGTCTAGTATGATGTGGTAAACACAACTGAATACATTCTTCTCCTCCCTTCTTACAGGTCATTCAGAACTTAGATTTTAATAAAAAGCCTTTATTAATATTTTAAGAATATTTAGATCTGACAATGTTGAGAGTTTATAGTACAGACTATAGGGCAGGGGGATTGGAACCAGGTGATATTTAAGGTCCCTTCCAACCCTAACCATTCTATGATATTATGATTCATTCTATGAAGTTGTCTTCTGTATAAGTGTTAGGATGGAAGAAAGAAGACTCAATATTTCACTTGATCAGAATTCCCCAAACTGACAAAGCTAAAATGTTTTTGGAGAGAAGCTTAACACTGCAGATGCCATTCAGTGTTATTCTCAAGAAGGAAGAAAGTAATTTGGAAATCAGTTCAGAGGATCAAATCACCATGTGAATCACTTCATGGGTTTTGACTGACAAAGGAAGACTGAAGCCAAATTACAGTGACTCCTAAAAACTTACCTTGGAGTCCTGGGGGACAAAATCCTGATCTATACAGCTACTGTGCTAAGTGGAAACATTCATCCTCTTTGCCTAAAGGAAGTCTCACTGGCACCCGTTTAGCAACTCCAGTTGGCCTTAAGGAGAGGCCTGAACCATGAAGTGATAATTTTGCATTCTGTGCCACATCTGCCACCTAAGTTTCCTCCTGCTGCAAAGGTCCAGCCTGATGACTCTGCTGCATAGAATTCCTTCTGCACTGAAACTTGCCATATAAGGATTCAATAGAGAGCAGATTTTATTTATGCCAATATATGTTTTGCTCTTTGGAAGCTATTTGAAAATGTTATGGTCACTAAGTGATTCAATAGTTTTTGACAAAACATCAGCATGGTTGTGGCCTTGTTGTTTTTCATAGACAAAGCCAGTACCACAGTTTGTTTTTGTTCTTTACAAAGGCTTTGCAGCACATGTGGTACAAACCCCTCCTTCCTCTCATCTCTATGAGCTTAAAGTGCATATGGCAGAGTTTTCTTAGGCATGTGCACAGTAGATTCAGAAGGAGGAGGCTCTAATAATCATACAAGGCTCTCCTTCCTTGCTGCTACTTCTGTTAGCTCCTACTCAGATCCTGGCTTTAAAACTCCTTGTCTAGTGACCAGTGCACTACAGTTGCCTCCATGTCGTGTAAGGGGCAGAAGGATGTTCAGCCCATCTTGCAGCAAACAGAGCAGGAAGTATTCCTGCCAGTTATACTCCATCTAAACACCTACAGTACTATGGCTAGGAGACCTGGGCTTTCCCTAGCTACAAACACCAGGTTCCTGGACATTTTAAGGCCACTCAGCTGGAGTAGCTGTTGGCAGTAGGAGTAATAAGGCTCTTAAAGTAGGGTGAGCATGAAATGGAGTCAGTGAGCCTCTACAAAAGTTTGTATTGTAGTAGCCATAGTAAACACTCCTGCCAATGACTAAGATATTGGTATCCCCTTGTTAGAGGCTGGAGAATAGTGAGCTAGAGTCAAAGAAAACTCTTAAGTAATGCCTATCTACAGAAAATGCCAGAGGTGATGCAAAATGGCATCCTGATGCTGATGTTAGGAAGGAGTCTTCTACGACTTTGCAGAGGACTTGGTAGAGGAAGGAACATGGTAGATTTCATAAGCTACATGGTAGATTTCTACATGGAAATGTACACAGTAGATTTCATATTTCCCAGTTCCAACTCGGAAACAGGTATTCTTTAAATCCACAAATAACTCTGTTCCACACCTGGGAAATACGAAGACTCCATCAGAATTGCCCTGTTGTGCTTTCATTTCATATTAGCCTGTAAGGAACCTGCAAAAAGCTTTCCAGAAAACAAACATGTCCTACTTTTTCTACTCATCTCTTGTCCACAGTGATTCATGATTTATTTACAGGTGTTGGTTATTTAAATATATTTTTGGCAGTAATTATTCTTACAAGGCAGGGGTCTGTTCTATATGTGGAGAGACTAAGACAATGTCTATAACGTCATGATAATTTCAGGCAAGACTTTGACCTTGTTGTCCACATGATCTGTATTTTAGTTCTTATTGCAGCTCTGGTCTGAAGTGAACCCATTGACTGTACATGAACTCAGGCATTGGAGAAAGACTACACATGATTAATTTTTGTTCTGATGGTCAATTCACACACAACAAACCAGACAAGGAGCTTCAACAAGCTTAAGCCCTGCTACCACAGGACAACTAAGTGTAGCTGTAAAGATCTCGGACTTGTGAACTTCAAGAGGCAAGGAGCAAGGAAAGGCCTGGCAAAAGTTGCAGTATTGTGTGCAGTTTTGGTGTCCTCAACATAAAAAGGACATGGAACTGTTGGAACAAGTCCAGAGGAGGGCCATGAGGATGATCAGGGGACTGGAGCACCTCCTGTATGAAGACAGGCTGAGAAAGTTGGGGCTGTTCAGCCTGGAGAAGAGAAGGCTGCGTGGAGAACTCATAGCAGCCTTCCAGTATCTGAAGGGGGCCTATAGGGATGCTGGGGAGGGACTCTTATGTAGGGACTGTAGTGACAGGACAAGGGGTAATGAGTTAAAACTTAAACAGGGGGAGTTTAGGTTGGATATAAGGAGGAAGTTCATTACTGTAAGGGTGGTGAGGCACTGGAATGTGTTGCCCAGGGAGGTTGTGAATGCTCCATCCCTGGCAGTGTTCAAGGTCAGGTTGAACGAAGCCTTGGGTGAGATGGTTTAGTGTGAGGTGTCCCTGCCCATGGCAAGGGGGTTGGAACTAGATGATCTTAAGGTCCTTTCCAACCCTAACTATTCTATGATTCTATGATTCTAAGTTTAGGGAAGAAGTTAATGAAAATATATTGCACACTTCTTTGAAAGCAGGGATCAAAAGGCAACACAGTAAAAATTACATAACAGATGATTGGTCTGAAGGACTCTCTGGTGCAGATGTCATGGAGACTAAAGGTTTACTAGGTTTTCAGAAACAGTTAGATGAATGTGATCATCCAGAGCAAGTTATGAGGAGTATAACATTCTTCTGCTTTGTAGAGTAAGCCAACTGTAACTGAGAGTTCTCTTGAATTTACTATTGCCTTTTGCTGTTAAAGCAAAGCTGGTTACTTTCTGCTTTGATTATTCCTTTCCTGCATTCTTTCTTTTTGGCATACAATACTTCAAGCAAGACCTGAAATTCTGTGTGATTTCCATGGAGTCCCAGATGAACTGTGACCTCTTGAGTAATGAAGCTATATATTCTTAAGTGGAGAGTCCTGTGTTAAGACCAGAACCTATATTATAAATAACATTTATTTCCCCAGCATTGTGAAATGTTTCAATATTTTTTTTATACTGAGCTAATGTTTCAGAGTATAAGTACTTGATATTCTTACATAGCACTAATTGAAGGCACAGTAACTTTTGCTGTTAAAAAAAAAATACTGGAACATTTCCAGAATGTCAGTCTTATTCCAACAGGAGAATTTATTGAATGGATCATGTCATCATGAAGTTTTGTGCCCTCTATTTCTGCAAAATTTGCATGCATTTAAAATAAATCCTTTTTTGAAAGTCTAATCAAATGTAAAAACTGTCATCAAGATCATTCTTGAGGAAATTGGTGGCCTGTGGGGAAGCAAAATGAAAATCAGGATTTATTTTTTTAAAGTTTTAACCTGTATAGGTCTTGATGTCTTCAGACACGGCATGCTTATTCTGCTCCTTGGTTGCAGTGACATAGGTTGCGCCTTCCACTCCTAAAAAGATCTGGTGGAACAGCTGTTGTTATGGGGCTTCTGTGACCTGCTAGTGCAATAATACACCTCTTGAGCTACAAATCAGATACTGACCTGATCAGATAATGTCGTAAGGCATTTAGAAATGCAGACAGACTCAGAACAATTTCCACCCTGACTCTTCAATGAAAGCACACCAAACCCAAGCTATTTAAATGGAACATAGAAGCATAGAATAGTTTGGGTTGGAAGGGACCTTCAAAGCTCATCTAGTCCAGCCCCCCTGCAATGGGACATCTCCAACTGTATCAAATTGCTCAGAACCACATCCAGCATGGCCTTGAATGTCTCCAGGGATGGAACATTTACCATCTCTCTGGGCAACTTGTTCCAGTGTTTTACCACTCTCATTGTAAAAAATTTCATTCTCATGGCTAGCCTGAGGAACATAAAGGACTCTTGCTCTTTTGTTCTATATTTCCATCTCTCGATGACTCAGAGGCCCCATTATCCCAGGTGTTCTATGACTTTTCCATACCAACACAGTATCACTGGGTCTTAGTTGATCTAGAAACATAGATGCTGCTGCTAGCTTGGCTACAGGAACAAGAGTAAGTGAAAACATTCTGTCATACAAATACTCAATTATACACTGTTTTAAACTTTTCAGGTGATGATACTAATCATGTCTTACTAGAGATTTGAAACAGAGCCAAGGATTTGCATGCTGTTTCTGAGAAATTCTCAAAAGCAAAGGTCTTAACTCCATAGCAGTAATTCTGTAGCACTCTTTAGGGGGAGTGGGGTTTTAATATGGGGGATAAGGCATGATGGGTAAAACAAACTATCCCAAAGTTTGTTTGCTCTGTCTGAAGTGAATATGAAGGCCTTGTTTTAGCTCCTGTTTAGCAGTTTCTAGACAGTTGCAACTGTTACTGAGTTGCCATTAAGCTAATGAGAGCTTCGCTTAGTTTGAAAAGAGCACAGAGACTGGCCTATAAAAACCCCGAGGCTTGGTCCTATTCTTTGGATGCAGAATATAGGCTGAATATAGGCACCTATCAGTCTTTTTCCAGAGAACTAGTAGGGCTTATTGTTCTCTTTTAAAACACAACCACAAGCAAAGAAGGACATGCCTTTTATGTAAGAACAGAATAACTAGTAATTTCACCTAGAAAGGAGGAGAGCCACTAAAATAAAAGTATTTTATCTGTAATATGTTGGGACTACACAACCTCAGAGCTCTGTTACATTTTGCTTAGGTTTTTGTTCTTAATTTTTCTTTTTTATTGTTGTTCTGAAGTTCTTAAATCAACAATTTCTCCAGGCATTTGTATAGTATATAATTAAAACTTACAGGATTCAGATGGCTATTGGGAGAAACAGATAAAGGAAGCCTCAAGAAATCATTCTTAATGTTCCAGCACCAAAAATCAGAGCCCCTAGTTGAATGAACAGTTTCCTTCTTATTGCCTACAAGTAGTTTCTGTAATTGGCAAAATTGCCTGTTATTGTTTGAGTGTGTCTGGATCTCCTGTGGTAGGTTTTATATGTTTGAGAATTGACTGGAAAGAAAAGCAGTGGCTTTCCCAAGTCACTGTTTCATTCACACAGACCGAGCTGTAGGTATGAGATTAACAGGGTCTGACATGAATGGAGTCCCTTCTTTCTCAGGCCTATTGGAAAACAAAACACATACCGGCATACATTTGAGCAACTGTGAGTTGACTTTGGAGAGCACTGGTATTTTTACACGATAACAGTCCATTGGATTCCCTCATAAGTCTTTCAGTTCTTCATTACATAAGGACTTTTCCTGAACTGCAGAGCAGAGAGCAGCATGTATGTAATCCCTGTTTCACACTAATGCATCACATGTGCTTTGGATTTCAAACATCAATATTTGTAGGAACATACAGTAGGGCTCTTTCTATGAGTAGGGGTTGGATTCTCACACTTACCACCCTTCATGGACTCTCCATAATTCACTGAGCATGGGCTTTGCTTTTCTTTATTTAATTCTTGTACTTGAAAACTGACCCTTTATCGTAGTATCGTAGAAACCTCCAGTAGCAATGCAGATAGCTACAACATGACATTTACAAAAAGAGTCTTTCTTATAGGTGAACATCACTGGGCAGTTTTTATTTATCTCCTAAGATAATTGTTTTAGTTGATCCTACTGGCTAGGTTTCCATCAGGTGTGAATCAGCACATCTGTACCAATTTCAATGGCAATACTGATTTACAGCAGATTAAGGATTAATCTAATCTCATTCCTGTCATTTCACTGTAGACAGTGAAATCTGTAACAATAGTTTTAGGAATGCCCTTTATTAACTGGTTAATATGTCTAGAATAGTTTTTGTGGACTGATCCTGTAACATTACAGAGGGAATTAACAACTGGTCTTATTAATTACAGGAGGCCGTGGTACAGAAAGAATTACCAGGCCTGCATGCCCAAAAGAAAGGTGTTGTAATCCCTAAATGTAAGTGCTAGGTCCTCTTGATGGAATTCAGAATTTAGTTCTAAGTAGCAAGGTTCCTGATACCTGGTGGGCCAAAGTAGGTGTCTCAGAATGGGAATCAAAGCAACCAATGCTGAGAGCAGGAAGTCATGTAGAGTAACCAGTTGGAAGTGTTAAGCACAGAGCCCTTTCTGGAACAGAGATTTGCAGTCTAGAAAGCACACAGGTTCTTCCATCCATGCAGGATCCAGTGTCATCACTCATCTGCTGAATATAAGCACCTATCAGTCTTTTTCCAGAGAACTAGTAGGGCTCATTGTTCTCTTTTAAACCCAACTACAAGTAAAGTAGGACATGCCTTTTGTGTAAGAACAGAGTACCTAGCAATTTCACATAGAAAGGAGGAGAGCTGAGTTCTGTGCCCCCTCACACCCTGCTGAAGTCTGAGGGAGCTCAGCATATCACTTAATAATGAAGCTATGTACTACTGTGAGAGGGAGTCACTTTTGATCCCTGCAGAAGCTTTCCCATTGCATTCAGACTTCACCAAACATCTAAATGTGATCAATTGAGCTATAAAATGACTATATTCTTCTTTTAGTAACACCGTGACAAAACTAATCATATTAGTACAATTGCACAGCAGATGTTGGCCTTGTATGTCTCAATTATTTCACCTGCTTTGGTTGCAGGCTTCAAAGATCTCAACAGAAGAAAGTGTCCTGTTTCTAAATATGCTGTTTGCATTTATCCACAATTAATCTGCAAAGAAATAATGAAAACCTAGAAAGTAGCATTCTCAGAGAGAATTACACTCATTTTCTTTTGCATGCTCACAATGAAATGCTTGTGAGTGCTCATAAGAGCAGACAGTTTCTGTTAGCTGCCTTTTGCCTGCTGAGTTAAACAGAAAGAAAAATGTTAATGGTCAGAGCTTGTCAGCAGTACATTGCCATTCACGTTTAGTCACACTTCACTATTGTTTTGCATAGTTGTTAGGATACAGATATTTCTGGGGTCAAAAGGGGAGTGGTTTCATCCCTCTGGAAACTTTATTAACGTTTCAGCTCATTCAAGACGTGCTACACTTAAAAATTAGTTCACTGACTAATCAATGGTAATGATGGGCAACGTGAGAAATGCTTATAATTTCTGATTTATCTGCATGTAATATTTTCTGCTTCTTTTATAAAGGTATGTTTCTACTGTAGCATAGTTAAGAATATATTCTATTTTGCTAATATTTCAATAACAGATCTCTAATTGCTTTAGAAATACTGGTAAATATGAAATAAAAGATTTAAGTGGACCTGAAAGCAGATAAAACTTAGTCATAGGATTCAGTAGATCTGAGTTTAATTCCATTCCTTCAGTGACAGTGGATAATTCATTTGATCTTCCTGTGCCTGGATGTAAAATGAAGTGAATTCTTTCCACTGTGCATCTTGTTTATTTGAACTGCAGGATCTTGGAAGCAGAGACAATCTCTTGCTATGTCCTCAGAAGGTAACTTGGTGGGACTGCGTGCATTGTCTGTTTTTTTGTTATGGGGAGGAAAAAATGATCAGTCAGAACTGAGTGAACACCATTCTGTAAGTCCAGTTCACAATCAGACTCTTTAGCTGAGGACAAGGTTTGCTTTTCTCTATAAATCCAGCTTTTATTTGCATCTCTGCTAAAGCACTTTCCTTCTTACCCTGTTTAGTTTCAAATTTGGCATGAGTGGACTGTAAGCAGTTGATAATATGATCAAATTTGAAGTTACTTGAACAAGCTGTTTCAAAGTCGCAGGGAGTGGTGAGGGGTGGGAGAAATGTATTTTATGAAATTTCTTCAGTGGGTTTTTTTTTTCCCCCTTTGCTCTGGCCTACTGATGAAACAGATTGAGCTAGGGATGTTAAGACTGCCATGTATAATCTGATAGGCTGTACTACATGGACCTTAATAGGCTGTTGAACAAAATAGAGTCTTCAGGCTGTTGAAAAGCATGTTTGGAAAGTGACTGAGATAGGAATTTTGAAATAGCATGCCAGAATCCAGCATATTCCTAGGGGGGCAACCTATTCTGGTGTTTCTGTGCAAGTTCATTAGGCAGCTGGCTCAGCCAAAGAGGTTGCAAGCAGCACAGTCAGGGATGTAGCAGGGAGTATGACAGAGATAGTGAGGATGATCTTTCTGAGGCACACAGAGGTTCAACAAACAAAATGGAACTTTACTAGAGTGTTGTCAAATTGCCAAATCAGAAACCAAATCCCCAAAATCAGGAAATTGGCTTTTTTTTTACAACGAAAAGAGCTATAGAGCTTTTTGAGCACAAGAAGTCTGGAGCATCATGGACTTCTGAAAGTAATGTTTTTTCCTCCTGCAAGAGTTAGAAACAAACACTCAGACTTGTAAGTCCTGTGTTGTATGTGCTTTTGGTGTTGTTTCATGGTCCAGTGTGAGATGCAGCAGTGACATTCACCTGACATTGTAGTGTGCTTTTAAAGATATCTCATGATATTACCACTGCTGCTTTGAAATAAAACAGCCTTTTGGAGTCTATATGGCTCCTGATGTTAGACAGATATGCCATCTTACAGTTTTCTCTTGTCATGAGTGGGAGAGGCAAGGTGTGTGTTAGCATGGTGTAAGAGCCTAGCACCAGTGTGGGTTCTGTGTCCTCTTACAAAGAAAGAAAAAGAGATAGGGACTGGATTTGAGATCCAAACTTTTATATGCAAAAATGCAGTATGAATGCAAATACTAAAAAGATTGCATAAACCTTTGCCCCATAGTAGTTGGTACAAAAGGAATGCAAAAATATAGCTTTTCCTATCTCAGAGTAACCAGTGTCTAAAGCCATCATTTCCCCCATGTATCTGAATCCAAACCATTTTAATATGTGTGAAATAACTTTAATATCAGCAACAGCTGTTTATTATTGAATTGTTCTGTGAACTTTGAGAATACAGTAAGTCATAGGGGGTGAGATACTCCAATTACTTATCCAGTTTTGAAATTTACAAATCAAATGAAGAGTCAGTGAGCTGATACTTCATTGAGCTGCATTGATCTTAACTGTAAGCCTAACAAGAGCCCATCTAATAAAGTGGGTGTGAGAACAGAAGCAGGGTGCCTCCATCTCCAGACTACTGTGTACAAAGCCTCTTCACAGCACTTAGTAGAGCAAGCTGCTTGGCACTTCAGGCAGATTTACCCTGGCCATCACACTCTCTGGCCTCTGTTCTGCATCTTCTGCCTGTAGGACATTTCATAAGCCATATGAAAAAGGCTTAAGTTTTCCTGTCCCCCTAAGGTTGAGTGAGCCAGCGTAGGAATGGTAAAATTCCTCCCCGTTCTTTCTGAAGGAGATATGAATCCAGTGATTTAGTGCAGAATAACCTAGAAAGAAACAGTGCACTTAATTTTTATAAAGAAACATAAAAAGGGAATTTTTCTTGAGAAAACTTTTGCAGTTGAAACAGTTGTTTTAAACTTTCTGATTTAAAACTCTGCTTGCTGCCAGAATATGGTCACAGTAATGGCAAGTAGGATGAGAGAAGTTAATTACTTCTGTTTGTAAACCTCATGAACCTCCACTGAAATATCTGAGGCTGAGCAGCAAATAAGAATTACAGTTTTTAAAAATAGATGAGATATTTCAAATTCTGTTTTTGTGGTGCATTATCATGCAAATGAAACAGCAGATAAGAAAAACCTTATCAAGGACTTGTGAGACCAAAGGTCACATCCTTGATGCATTTGTCCTAGAGCAGAAACTTTTGTGTCATTTTTCTTTACTCATGTGACTACCCTGTTACAGAACATTGCCTGTGCTAAAAGCTGCTTTCGCAGTTTGATCAGAAATTCTTCCCTAGACCTGAACTTCCTGCTTGAATTTTCACCTCAACCACTGCACTGCATGAGGATGAATCTGTAACTCCCAGCAAAACATAAGTGCAAAAAATAGAAATGTATTGATCATCTCAAAGTGGGACTAGTCCTTGTACTAATTCATTCAAGCGCATAGTGTCTCTTTTTCTAGTCCTTTGCAGTTTGAAAAGAATGAAAGTTTTGAGCATCTGCCATAAATTGAGAAACTTAAGAAGCTCAAAATTTTAATCTTATCTGAGGTAAAACAAAACACCAACAAGAGAGTGAGGTCTGTGTTTTAATCTGTTAATAAAAAAAATATTTTAGCAGTTTATATAACAGAATGTAATTCACTAATGCAGTAACTTGCCAGAAATATGTTGGATTCTCTACCACTGGCAGGTAGTTGGAAAGACACCCATCACAACTTTAAAAGTTACACAGCAGATTAACCATGTGCTATAGCATTGTTGCATAAATCATTGTGTGGATTTGTGTAGATGATTCTGGTAGTCTCCGTGTTTTTAAAGTTTGCCTGTCTATGAACCAAAAGATGCTTTGGATAATACAAGATTACATACCCTGTAGGACTCTGCCTCTGTATTTATCCCATATCCCAGAACTTCCTTTAAGGTTGCTGTTAATGAGATTAATTATTTGTGCTTATTCCTACCTGGCATTTCTGTTCTACCAGCTATACCCCCAGGAATGTCTTGCCAGAGTGCATAACATACCTTGCTATAGCTCTGGGTGAAGAGGATTCCAGATATGCTGTTGTTCTGTGTGTCACTGGTCACATGAATCATGTGCCTTGAACCACTTACGGAACAGAAAGCTTAAGGATGGACTTTCTTTTACTATTGCTATAGCAGTCACTTGATGAATATGGAGCTTAAGGAAGGCTTTGAATTTAATGCCCACACAATTCAGGCATGCTGGGAGCAAGGTTTTGGTGTATATTTCCTGAGGGGTTTTGCCTCTCTTTTTTTGTTGTTGTTTTATGTGCTCATTGGAGATGCTAAAATCTGAATGAGGTAGGTTGACTGAGCATCTAGAAACTATTTCATGATTTCTGGTGCCTGTAACCCCTGTTAATTGACAGTGTCCCTTCTTCTGCCTTTCTGGTGCCATGTGGTTCAGCCAAGCCACATTAACTCAGCTTTACATCTCCTGGCCCATGCCTCCCCTGAGGCACAAAGCCACGTGTTCAGCTCCCAACACTGACAGATGAAGGTAAACACTTCAGGATAAGCAAGTCTAATGCTTGTTATTTGCACACCTAGGCAAAAATCAAAGTCAGCCATTCATCTTTGCTGTTCAGTAAACACAGAAGCTAACTAGGCTGCACTGCATGTGGTTCCCCTGGGGATTGTTTTCATAAGACTTCATGTGAGGATTTTTGTTGCTGATTTTGAAAATATTTTGAGGTTGGATTGCAAATGTGATGTCCTCATTTACAGCCTTTCCTGAACCATAAATCAAGGGATATGTAATTAAATGAAACAGATAGTCAAAACCTTGACTAAGCTGTTTATTGAGCCTGGAAGGGAAAGGGATTCTGTGGTTTCACAAAGATCTTTACATAAAGATCCACTTATAAAATGCAGTTGTCAGTGTTCAGGTATGGTGGCGTTAATGCATGATAGCAGCTAGCACTGTATGCTGCCGGCTAAGAAATCCATTTGCCAAGTCAAAAACCTGTACTGTAGGACAGTAAGAAATTAAGAGTTGTTCAACTCAAATAAGTTGCTAAGGCCTATAAATTTTTTTTTTTCATGAACCAAAACTAAAATCTGTTTTGTACCTCCTCTTGCCTCCCCACATTTTTTCTAACAACTATTGTAAAAGGGGAGATAATGGCTTTTTTAGAATTGAATGATGTGCTGAGTCTTTTAAGGTGATTTAACATTTAATTTCATTTCATAAAATTACTTTTCAAGCACAGGGCTGTTTCTAGTTGAATGAAATTTTGAATGGGAGAAGAATGAAAATGTCAATCTTCTTGCTGGAAAGATTTCCAAATAGCTGTTCATGAAATGTTTCAGTTGGAAGAGGGCTGCACTTCAGGATTTTGACAAAAAGTTTCTGTAAAAAAAAATCATCATACATAAGGACCAAAAAGTTGATGAGATTCTTGTTTTTCATTTCTTATTTCTGAGTTAGTTTATATGAACTGGAAAACTTTCCCTTCTTTCCTCCATCTACTCCTCACTCCTGTAACATAATCTGTGCAACCAAAACAGCGTGGTAATGATGGTCACTCTTACAATGGATTAAGTTGTTTTTTTTAAGAGCTTAGTCTGTGATGATGGAGTTTAGAACTCGAGGTAAGAGGTCAGGAAATTGCCATTTTCCATGCTTTAACCGATGGGGCACTTTGTTGGGTCTTCGCATGGTAGCACATTGCTCTCTGGAGGAGTGAGTGCTGCTGTAAGTCCCGGGAATGCTGGGGCTGGCTCTCTCACTTTTCCTAGCTGCTGGAAACATCCCACTGCATGCAGACTGATGGGCCCAGAGAGTACACAGGGAGTCAGGAAGATGCATGCTATAAGTCAAGTCTGGACACTCTTTTGCATCTTTTTCCATGTTATCTCCTGATGCTTGATTAACTGCGTGAGGCGCTTAAATGACACTTCATTTTTTCCACCATACATTTCTATACATACGTAGGTATATGTATACATGTTTAGTTGTATTTACTATACAATTATTCATGTAAGCAAATAGGGTTTCCTGTGGTTATTCTTCTGCCTCAGGGTACTTTTTAACTGCTACCAGTCAAGCTTCTTGAAGTCCAAATTATGTTCTTCACTTACTTTGCAGGCATGTTTTGAGCAAAATTGCTTAAAATCAGGGCAGTGCATCCCAGGATTGGTGTCTTTCCCTTTCTTTTGTCCTTTTATGTGCTTGTGTCACACTCATCTCATTATTGCTTGTTGGAATCTGCATGTAAGCAGTAAGTCAGTACAGTTTTCTTCACCACTGCCTTCTATGTGCTGCTTCTTCCCAGTCAAATGAAAAAAATCTTAAAGGACCACACAGAGCAGCTGATGCATTCTGGATGCCTGTCTGCTGCGGAAATTTCCCCATGTTCTGGCCATTTGACAGTATTGTCAGCTATGAACATTTGAAAAATCAAAGTAACCCTGGTGTAAGGGGGTGTGCTCCTTTTTGCATATCAGGAAATCCACACTTTCATAGCTGCTGGTGCCACTGAGCTGAACCCTCTTCATAGCTTTGGATTTACAAATCTCTTCAAGGTGCAGACTTTACCAAGGTGACCAATCCAAAGTTTTACGTGCGTTTGGGATAATGTATGTATGTATATATGCATGTATGTATGTATGTATGTATTTCAGTTGCAAGAATTTTGAAATGGGAGCGGATCTCTCAAGATGAGCTTTTCCAGGAATCACTTCAGGAATATAGTTGGTGCTTGGGGTAGAAAGATAGGAGGTGTAAACACAATGATTCCTCTCCTAAAGAGGCTGCAGCAGTGAAGGCAAAATCATGCTCAGTGTCTCTTGGAGTGCTAGAACTCAACAGCTGCTACTATCAGTGAACTGAAGGTATGTTTGGAGAGGTTGCATTTTATCATTGGTTCCTCCACTAACAGTGGTACATGGTTGAAGGAAGTTGTTAGGATTGAGATTGTATGGGAGGGTGTTGGAGAGCTGATGGCTTTGCAAGGAAGTGGCAGCAGTGAGTTGCAGAGACAAATTGTTCATTAAATTTTCCACTGGCATTAAAGTTATTTCAATGTGATTTTTAAAAGTGCAGTGAATGATAAAACATATATTTAAAAATAGGGAGCAATTAAACCATTGTCGTGGTTTAAACCCAGTCAAGTCAAAACACTGCACTACACCAGCTACCAAGGAGGAGAAAAATAACTGCTACTGCTGAACCCAGGACAACCATCTTCTTAATAATCAGTAGGATCTTTTAAGCTTTATCTAATTATTAATGGAAGTTACCAGTTCTGTCTCTTCAGTGTTCCAGTCTAAAAAGCGTGTAAGAATTAAAGTTAAAAATCCACACACAAAATGTGTCTAGTTGGTAGTAACCAGAATTAAGCATGAGTTAACACTTATGGCAGAGTTTTTTTCTAAGTACTGATTAAAGATGAAACACAGTGAGCATGGTTGTTTTTTTTTCTAAAACCGAGTGCAGCAAAAAGCTCCACCCAAGATGGAGATTTTGCAGTGTTTCTGTCCTGCTGATCTGTTGGTCTGTGATTAAGTAGGATCTACTAGGCTACATGCTGTCTGACACAATGCACTGTTTATCTGTGCATACAAACAGTGTTAGAGACCAGATAATGACTCATATTTTAAATACAGATAATATTACTTGGTCTCATTAAAGGGTTTTGCTGTAAATTTAATTCATTTAAGTTTAATTTATTATAGATTATATTGTTGATAATGAGGTACTTAGATTACTAAAACCCATGGGTCTTCATGGGAATTATACATGCAGTTATTTCTTAGGAATGATGGAACTTATTTTTAATTTTCCCAAGGGTTCAGTTTTATACAAGAATGAAATTGCTTATACAAAGTCTTTTTCAAATACAAGCGACAAAGGCTAATATGAGATTTAAGTGCTACACAAAAGGCTGGCTTGAGGCTCTTTCTTCCCATTCCAGAAAATCATATTGAAATATATTTTGAGTTCACCTTTCTAAAGAGAACAGTATGCTTGCAAATCAGTAGGACTACTTTCTCAAAGAAGTCAAGCAAGACTTTTTAGGAGGAAAATTCATTTTAAGCTATGCATTTTGTAAAGCTGAGACACCAGTAGGCCCCCAAGCCCTGTTCTTCATTAGGTACTAGATACCAGACTGTGCACTTCACAGAACTATATGAACATGTCTGGCAGGGAGTGACTTCTTTCACTTCATGCATTTGCAACGCGTGTGTGGCGCTGCAAAGCGTCAGAGGCTTAACAATCTTGCTGTGGTGACCACAGACAGATAGGCAAGGGGAAGCATTCACTGGCTATGCTCAGCTGGAGCTGAAAATCCACCTAAGACTAGAAGAAGAGCTGATGCCCAAAGCTCTGCAAGGATGTATTCTGACTGGCTGCTTCTTTTTAAACATTGCCTTAAATCTAGCTAGCACAGCTTATGTTTATCTCTTGTGGAGGGTTGGAGTATTAACAGGAAAGCTCTGGTGTGAAATGAATCACCCTGAATAACCAGAAACTGCACTAGAAATGTCTGTATCACAGAGGCTGTACAAACAGTACTGGAGGCATGCCCCATTCCAACAGTCCTTCTGTGCTCTGCAGAGGTTTTGAGTAAATACTTACAATTAAGTATATGCTGACAAGTTTTGCTGAACAGAAATTGGTTTAAGTAATACCTGTAAATGTTCTGTGAAACTTGAACCTCTGTTCCAGACTGCACATGCTAAAAAAAAAATAGCAGTAATTTTAAAAAATGTAGTGAGAAGCTGGCTTTAAATAATATTGTGAAGGGTGAGAGAAGGGCATCTACAGGTAGAAATTCTCACTCATCTTGGGGGAGGGGGAGCAGAATTATTATGCCATATAAATATGTATCTTAGAAATAGTTGAGGTTAGGGTTACTGGCCTCTAAATATCAGTAGGATGTCATCTGCCAAATAAGAGAGTGTGCACTTGGATTAGAAATGAAGAATTATTTGGCTGTACAGTAGTCCTTTGGAAAAGGTCAGGAAAGTTTCAGTGTGTGAGGCTTCTTCAGGTGTTGTACAGGGGAAGCTTTCTGGAGTATCTAGTGCATATCTTAATCTCCTGAGTTCTCTGATGTTTGTCAGACTGGAACACTTCTGGCTAGCGATTTGTTATCTTTGAACAGCATCTTAATAATGTAGGTAACTGCTAAGAAACTCTGTGCAGCCTGCCCAGCTTTTCTGTTTTCTTTTGGCTCACAGGAGAGGAGGAGTTAGGCTGCCCAAAGCCATGAGGGCATCATTGTACTTCACCAGCTGCATGTCCTTTTTAATAATTATGCCCAAAGCAACTAAGCCAAAAAGCTATTAGAAAAATATGTAATCAACCAAATTTATTTTGTATTAATTTTGTGCATGTGTGGGTTTCTGTGGTTTAACTTTTTCATAGGTGGCAAGAAGCAGGAAGCACATGGATGTCTGGTACCATGTTCACGTTAAGGGAGGAAAATGCCACAGATGGAGGGAGCAAGTCAGGAAGGGTGGAGAGAGAAATAAACCACATCCTGAACATCCACTGCCCAAAGGCCATGCAGTAAATTGGTGCAAATAATATTTGTTTGTTTGAAATGTCTTAATTTGGCAGAAAGTACGTAACCCTTAAGGTCATTTTGAAAAGTAATGCTTTCAAAAGTAAAAAATAAGACTTCTTATTTTTTAAGTCAAATCCAAAATGTTTTAAATGTCTTGATTTTTTTTTTTCATCTGTACCTATTTCAGACTGAACATATTTCTGAATTTAATCCAAATTGTCAAATCTGGTTTTATTAACAGAAGTTCCTTTACATATCTCTTTGTAGTATGTAATAAGATCCCTGACATAAAGTTTTCATGTGATTCCAGTTCACCACAGAACAGAGTATAACATCTTTGGACCCTTCTGACCCCTAAGAAAACTACACAATAAACACAAGATTCCTGGTTTAGTTCTATTTTCCCCTGCAGAGCTTAACCATTTTCACTGATAGCTATTATCATTAGCTGTCAGTCAATAGCTTAGTCATTGAACCCTTTAAGATCAATGCCAGGATCTTTAAGTGGGTCTGTGCTGTACCAATTTATAGCAAGAAACCCCAGTCAGTGCATCTGTCTTTCCCTTACCATGAAAGAGGCAAGTTGCTCTACACTGTTGATTCAGCTGGAGCTCCTGGGTGGCCCATGTGCGGTTGGTAACAGGTAGAGGTATTGCAGACAAAATCCTGGATTATTGTGCTATGACTGGTTCCAGGAAGAAAGGTATAGCCTACCAGCCAGTTTGTGATGCATAAAAAGTATTCTTGGCCATGGGTACTGTTTTGGTGCCCAGAAATGGAGGGGAGACCAAGAAGATGCTGAAGTGGCAACACTTCAATAGAGAAGAATGTCTCACCAGCTGTTCCCCAAGTCTTTTTCTATTTTTCTCCTATTCTGGCTAGATCCCGCTGCTTTTTATCCAAATGTTTATTTTTATCAGTAGATGATATCACAGTTTAATATCATCTAATGTGCTACATAAGAATGGACCAGAGTAGGCTATTGTTCTTAATGTGCTGCTTGCAGCAAAATCCACTGGCCTCTGATTTTATGTATAAAATATATGTAAATGGTGGATAAAGGCACTTTATACACCTTGCTTTTCTGGTACCTAATCTATTCTAGTTAACCAAAGAAGTCCCTGTCACTAGTGAACTTGAGGTTTTCATCATGGTACTATGTAAAAGCCTTGCTAAACTGAGGTCCTAGAACTCTTTCAAAATGTATCTGATCTGGAAAAATCTCAGCTTGCATCAAGAACCAAATGCATCACTGTAAACTGCAAACTTTCTACCTGGCATAATCTCTGAAAGTGACTTCCAGGGTTTACCCAAATACCTGCAGGCAGCAGGTAATACGTGCCCTTCAGTTTATTGGTGGAAGCACAAATTCACATGGTGTTATTTTTTCACCATATCCAAAGTGACCAGATACCACCTCTATAGACACTCACAGAATCACAGAATCCTAAGGGTTGGAAGGGACCTCAAAAGATCATCTAGTCCAACCCTCCTGCAAGAGCAAGGTAACCTAGAGTACATCACACAGGAACTTGTCCAGGTGGGCCTTGAATATCTCCAACGTAGGAGACTCCACAACCCCCCTGGGCAACCTGTTCCAGTGATCTGTCACTCTCACAGTAAAGAATTTTTTCCTGATGTTCACATGGAACCTCCTATGCTCCAGTTTACACCCATTGCCCCTTGTCCTATCACTGGACATCACTGAAAAAACCTAGCTCCATCATCCTGACACTCACCCTTTACATATCTGTGAACATTGATGAGGTCACCCCTCAGTCTCCTCTTCTCCAAGCTAAAGAGTCCCAGCTCCCTCAGCCTCTCCTCATAAGAGAGATGTTCCACTCCCTTAAGCATCTTTGTAGCTCTGTGCTGGACTCTCTCCAGCAGGTCCCTGTGCTTCTTAAACTGTGGGGCCCAGAACTGGACATGAAATTCCAGATGCAGCCTCACCAAGGCAGAGTAGAGGGGGAGGAGAACCTCTCTTGACCTACTAACCACACTCTTTCTAATGCGCCCTAGGATGCCATTGGCCTTCTTGGCCACGAGGGCACATTGCTGGCTCATGGTCATCCTCCTATCCAGCAGGACCCCCAGGTCCCTTTCCCCTTCACTACTGTCCAGCAGGTCAGCCCCCAACCTGTACTGTTACATGGGGTTGTTCTTCTCCAGATGCAAGACTCTACACTTGCCCTTGTTGAATTTCATCAAGTTCCTCTCCGCCCAACTCTCCAACCTGTCCAGGTCTCGCTGAATGGAAACACAGCCTTCTGGTGTGTCAGCCACTCCTCCCAGTTTAGTATCATCAGCAAACTTGCTGAGGGTACATTCAGTTCCCTCATCCAGGTCGTTGATGAAAATATTAAACAGCACTGGTCCCAGCACTGACCCCTGAGGGACTCCACTAGTCACAGACCTCCAGCTAGATTCTGCCCCATTGACCACAACTCTCTGCCTTCTTCCTTCCAACCAGTTCTTGATCCACCTCACTACCTGATCATCAAGCCCACACTTCCTTAGCTTATCTATGAGGATGCTGTGGGAGACAGTATCAAATGCCTTTCTGAAATCAAGAAAAAACACATCTACTGCTCTACCATCATCCATCCACCTAGTTACTTGCTCATAGAAGGCTATAAGGTTGGTCAAACATGACTTCCCCTTGGTAAAGCCATGTTGGCTGCTCTTAATGACTCCCTCATCCTTGATATGTCTAGAGATGGTGTCAAGAATAAGTTGTTCCATCACCTTTCCAGGGATGGAGGTAAGGCTGACCGGTCTATAATTACCTGGGTCATGCAATAATTACTCAGGTCATGCATTCCCAAATGTGTACAGTGATACACTTTCATGGATCTCTGTGTCCACACAGTATTTTGTATACCTACATATTCTTTAGGCTGAGTGCCATCCTTCAGATAGCTTCTGATATTTTCTCATAAAGAAAAGAGAAAAACTCCTTGTCTCTATGGCATCCTGCTTTAAGAAGGCCAGGATACAGGCAAGCTGTGAAGCCCCACTGCAAGCTCACTATCTGATACTGAAAATAATATTTAAAACATTGTTTGAAAGGAGGGGAAAGATTATTTTTTTTTCCTGATTTTCACAGGTTTCCACTTTGTTTATTGCTCCAGCTGAGGAAGTAAGGAATCCAGATAAAACTACTGCATTAGAGAAACAGGAGATAAAGGATCCCAAGTAGAACTTTGTGACTGGAAGGATTTCATGTCTTCTAGATACTGAAATTCACTCACCTTTCTCCTTTCGTGGATCAAATGCAATGCACTAGGTGGACTCCCTTGCAAGCCCTTTCTGTGTCACCCTCTTTCTGTTTTCTTACATTGCTTGGGTCCTAGATCACAGTCCTAAGGCAAAAACAAATTTCATTTGACCAAACATGTCACCTTTGAGTTAAAGGGTGATTAGCTGGGAAGTATGCTACTGGGGTAGTAGAGGTGATCTCTGAGCTGACTCTGTGCAGCAGCTGGTTATACAACCTCCCTGCCTATAAAATTATCGTGCATATAACCATAAAATTGTTGTGCTGGCAATATATTTAGATTTCTTTTCAACTTTCCAGAAAGCACGTGACCTTCCCTGTAGAAAGACATCCCATGGCCAGGGCAAACACCTGCAGAATCTGGCCTCATTGTGTGGCACAGTCTCATTGTGAAGCTGTTCTGCCCTTTAGAGGTGATGAGCTCTTCTAGGTTGATATCTGACAGCTGGTATCTATCATATCAGGCACTTGGATGTTACAGGATTCACTTGCAGGTTAGAGCACTAAGAAAAAACACCTTTTCTTACTCTGTAATCTCATTGCATCTAATTGTACAGGTGAAACAGTGAGGAGTTAACACTCAACAGAAATCAGTGCTTAATTACAGCCTGCAGATAATAATAATCCAGATAGTCTAGAACAATAGAATGATGCAGCTGTCAAAGGGAATAATTGATGTACTTCATTGTGAAAATGCTGAAGAAAACCTGCCAAGATAGGAGTCCCACCCTTTTCCCTCGTCCTTAGCTGGTAAAACAGCTCCCTCTACTGCAGCTATGTCAGAAGCCTCGTCTATCACAACCTGTGCTTCAGGTTCTTTGCCAATAGCATATTTGTGAGCTGCTTTCAAAACACAAGGTAGGTGTTTTCAAGGCCAGGTGAGGTGGTGAACAGGTAAAGGGAGGACTTTTTGTCTTTCTACGTGCAGTATATCCCAGTTGTTAACGGGGGTTGCCCAAGTCACCATGATCCTTCTTTCGTACAGGAAAATCTCAGTATCTCAATGCTGTGATCACAATAGTTAATGAAAAGCAGACAAATGTTTTCATCTACATACTGAAGAGATTTCTAAATTATTTTTTTGTTAGTCTGGGTAGAATATCTGAGATAAAGGCTTTTGGAAGCTGAAGCCTGTTCAAAATAGAAAGGAAATAATTAAGAATGAGTCTGGCCTTGTAATCCAGAAAGGAGAAATTCAATTTCTGACCATAAGCTGATTGCTTCACGTCTCTGGGATGGGTTCAGTATTCCCTTGGGAAACAGGCATAGTATGGGAATAAGTCCTAATGACTGTAGGCTGCTCAGAAGCATTAGTGAATGTGATTTTGAGAAAAAGCAGTCCTACAACAATCCAATCTGGTGCCTCAGTGGTAAGACATTGATGACAAGTATTGGCTTAGTCCATTAAAAAATCCAAACCTTAACCATGCTGTTGATTTAATATGATTGGATTTTCAAGAGCATTCACTGAAAAACTATGCAGACTTGAGTTTATACTTTACCTGACCAGCATGCTAATTCTCTGCAATATAAAAATAGACATTAATTTTGAAACTGTCTTTAACCCATGATGTTAATCTCCTTGGTCAGATTTACAGGAGAGCTTCAGAAAAATAGAGAGCAAATGTGTCCAGTGTCTGATTATTCCCTCCATTTAGTCACAATGCCTTGTTATAAAACTAGCTGAAAAGGTTATAATTTATTTTCATTACACAGTGAAATAAAAAGCTGAAAAAATACACTGCATTATGATAATTCTGAAAAAAAAAATGGGACTGTCATTGTTTCAATCAAAATGTTTCAGCATTCAGAAATGAAAACATTTAATGTTTTTCTCTGCCTGATCTCATCTGAAATGCTTTGTTGAAACTGCAGAGACCATGGGGTCTGGAATACAAAAATACATATAACCATATGGTGGCAGATAAGTGCTTTGAAATATTTGAGGCAGCTCAGAAAGAAATAGTCTGTACTTCTTGCAGAAGAAACTAAAAGAAAAAAATTATTTTAGTTTTCCTCACTCAAAGCTGATCACTTTTTAAAGACTTCCCAAAATATTGTTATGGAGTAGAGATTGTCCTACGCTTTCTGGCTGGGTCTCCAGCAAGCAAAGAAGCCACTCCCACTCTCTTCCTGCTACCCTACCACACCTGTGGATCAGTTATAATACTAGGCTTATACTTAGGCTCACTAGCAGCTGACTGAGGGGAACATCAGTCTGCAGATGTTTTGGAGAGTGTTAAAAAGAAGGGATGGAAAGCCATAGATGAAATTCTGTGATTTCTATTTCTTGTGGGGTCAGAGATGTTCATTATAGAGATTGATAAAGGAGAAATAAACAAACCCCATGTTCTGCCTTGCTATGCCTCTTTCCATCAGTAGAGGTTCTGTGGGGATTGAGAACTAAGCATGGTGCTCTCTCCTTGTGTGCATTCTGTAAGGAGCTGAAAACAGACGTGTATCTGAAGTTGGGACATCTTGTGTTCCTCACCTTTTAGTATGTCTAGGTGAAAAGCATCACAGGTACCTCTGGTCCTCACTAACAAATAGTTCGAAATCACTTTTGCAGGAGATGGCCCTTCAAGTGCAGAGCATAGAAAGAGAAAGAGTGCAAGGAGAACACCTGTGCTAGTTCCTCTTACAGCCTGGCAACTAGTCATTAGAGATCCCTTCCCAAACACAACTTCTGAGGGAGGAAGAGATTGGATATAGCAGTAGCTCCCTGTCACTCAAGTAGGATCACTGGGCCCAGGGCAGAACAGACTCAGGAGGAGAGGAGGAGCACAAAGAATCAAAGAGTCTTTGACAAATGAGGACATCTGTAATGTTATGTGAGTGTGTGAGAGGAAAAAGACAGAAAAGATGGTTGCGACCCCAGACACTAATAAAGCTTTGCAAGGAACAGATGTGAGCTGTCAATGCTGAGCTGGAGTGGGAAGAGAAGAAAATGGCTGTTGCTAAAGAAGTTTAGAAGACAGACAATGAGGAGTAGGGGGAAGTCTTTAAGTGGAGGGAAGGAAAAGGAACTGACTCTGTGCAGTACCTGGTTATACGACTCCCCTTCCTATAAAATTATTGTGCTTATAACCATAAAATTGTTCTTGCAATATATTTAGATTTCTTTTCAGCAGTCAAGAACTGAAGACTGCTTGGGAAGAAAAGGAATAGGGAGTGGATGAGAAGTTGAGAGAGAAAGATTAAAAAGGGGATCGCTTGCAGAAGGAGCTGTATGAATATGCAATGCAGTCTTCTAATTCAATTTCCAGAGCAGCTCAGTTTCCATACCAGCTCCAACAGGCTGACTAAATACAAATTATGTGCAGCTAGCTGAACCTCTCTAAGAACTTCCTAATCAATCAGGGAGCCTCATTTGGGCCTGTTAACTTAAGCTGTAACTCCACAACATTGCTGCACAGACACAAGTCCAGTGTGGGACAATTGTGAATAAAAGTCTTAGTTAAGTCTACAGTGAAGATTTACTGTGTGCATTTACAGACCATTTACTGCAATGTGACAATGATCTCAACTGGAACTATTGGTTCCTAATGTAGTACAGAAAATATTTAAAGGAGGAAAATTAATGTTAGGGAGGAGGAATGAAGTTATGCTTTTGTGGTCCTTGCTGCAAATAAATGGGTAATAACCTTGCACTTCTTGTGCTGGTGGTTTTGACATGGAGAGTGGCTGATGAAGCCTTATTTTCTGCTTGAACGCAAGGAATAGACTTGCTGTTGGACTTGAAGAAGGTCATTCAGTGATGTTGGTGATTCATGGTAGCAGGACAGTGGTCTCCTGAGACTAGTCATGAAATCTGAATTTGCTAACTGGAAATAATGATATTGTGGTGGAAGGCTCTCATCTGTTGCCAGAGAGTCTTAAAGGAAGCTTGCTCCAAACCATGCTTACCACAGATGTCTCCTTTCCTTTCTCTCACCAAGATCCCTTCCTGGCACATGAAGATGAGAAGGATCATGCAATTTGCCACTTCTCATGTCCAAACAACAAAAATTTTGGAAATTCTGACTTGACCCAGAAGAGGCTTTAGGGGAAACAAATTAGCTCTGTTAACCTCAGTAGTGATTAAATGTCAATAAAAGTTTTATTCATGTGAAATAGAACTTACTGACAGCTAGACCCATATTTGAACCTCTCCAACCTCTGCTGGAGTCCATGAGAGTTGGACGTGAGCTCCTTGTTCCTGCAGAGGCTGGGAGGTTGCGGAGACGTTGTGACAAGACTGTGGGGACAGAACAATTAGGGACTTGGAGGGCAGTGGGAGGAATGTGAGACTGAACGACAGTCTTCTCTGCAACTTTTACAAGATGTTCTAGTGTTTTACAAGATTTACTTAAGAAGAATCAAATCATGCTGCAAGACCTTCAAATGCTTTGAAATGGGAACTGCTCACAATGTCCCATTTAGCTTGTTCTGATCATGCAACCTCGCAAGAGGTTGCTGCCTCTGAAGTTCAAAGTGATTCAGAACAGAACCTGAGAAATATTCCAGATATTAAAAACAACCTCCTTTTGTTTCTCCAGTGCTTACTAATGTTTGCCATGCATGTCAGCAGCTGGCATCTTTATGATAATTCAGTTCTTATAAATAAATAACTTAATGATCTTATCTTCTTTAGCAGTTATAGAGACTTAGAAAAATTTGTTTCTGTTGTGGTTTGTTTGCTGTTTGTTTTTGTTTGGGTGTTTTTTTTTTTGTTGCGACTTTTTTGTTTGTTTTTTTTTTGTTTTGTTTGTTTGTTTTTTCATGGGACATGAGAGGGGTGGTTGGATAAAATTTATATTTTAAGGTCAAAAGAAGGAAGTTGGCTTTGTAAAGCAATGAGTTGGTACTCAGCAGAGCGTACTTTGTGTCTCAGGTCTACCAGATCCTTCTGCTCAAGTGACCTGTAGCAAAGTACCTGGTGTTCTAACTCATAGAAATAGGCTACAGAGATCATCACCTGCTTCTGTCTTCTTCACTTCTATCCCTTGGACTACCCCTTGGAGAGTCTTTACACCACTATATGAGTAGTTTAACTGATCCTGAAACAGTTGCTGTTTGTTGCAAGTTAGTGTAATATATTGAGGAAACTCAAAATCTCTCTTGGCTTCCTTGATATAGCAAGCTATAATTTGTAGTTCAGGATGCTCATTTCTATCAGTTTAGCTGTCCATACAGTACATATGTCTGAGAAACAAATAAGTTGGACAACTTTGGCTCTTATTTTAATCTGTTTGTATTTTTGTGAGTCAGGACCATCAGCAGGAATGCTCCCATCTTTCTAGGGCTTGTGGAAAGTCTTCAGTCTATATTTGACTGATGAATAGTTTTGTACCCCACTCTTTCATAACAGTATTGATTTTCAAGGATCCCACTGAAGTCCAGGAGCAGTGTTACCTCTGCTGATGCAGTATGTTATGCTTGTTTTACTTCCATCTCCCTGTACGACAGTCTGGTCTTCTGGTAGCTGACAAACTGAGACTGAAGTAGTAGTCCTGTTTCCTTGTTTCTGAGAGGTAACAGGGAGTAGTTGTACTTGTGCTCTGTCAAGTACAGAAATAGCAGGAAATTTTGTTATATTCCACAAGAAAACTGGCCATTTCCTAATATTTTCTCATATTAGTGGAATGAAAAAATGAAATCCAGAAAATCGTTAGTTGAAATAGAAAAAAGTAAGGTTTAATTTCTTGAAATGTTGTTTCAGTAGTTTAAAAACATAGCTTCACTTTGATCTTTTAAAATGTCTGCACTTTGTACATACAAATCAAATTTCAAAGCAAAATTTCACATTGAGAAGAAAAATAAAATTAGAAAAATGTTAGTCAGACTTCCACATATTTTGAGGTTTTCCCTCTCCAAGCACAGTTGTTTTCCAGCAAGGTTGCTTCATGAAGAAAATATGAACAAACTTTAGAACATACCTGTTTTGTACTCAAGACTGGAAAAGGATAACAAGGCTAATTACAGCATATTCTTCTCCTCCTTTGTACATTACTGTCTTTTCTTCAGCTACGGCCCTAGGAAATCAGGCTGAAGCCTATGTAAAACATCCAGCAGAAGGCTGGGCGCTGTAGAAGGTGCAATAACTTGCAGGGTTCAGAAAATAATCAGCTCATGTCCCGAAGCATGAAATTTGATTGTCCTGTTTTTCTCAGACCACATCACTGTGGTTATGTCTAGCTGTTTAAAACCCCTATCTCAGTGCTTCGTTCTGTGCCCCCCGCAGCAGTGAATGCTGCCATCTAACTATGCTTCACGTACAACAATCTCTCTTTAGATTTATGTCACAAGTCATTGAATTTCATTGACAGCCCCAGTACACATCTCATGAAATGAGGTGAAAGAATGGCAGGTTAATTTTCCTGTATGTAACTTCACTTATAATTTTTTTTACTGCAATGCTCCCCTTTTCTACAATAAATAACCAGAACCATGCTTTTTTCTTTTCTTTTTTTTTTTTTTTTTCCATCCCATATATGGACTGACCAAACTGGCTTACAGGGAAAAGTGAAAAGGCGAGTGAGGCATAGGATAGAATCATAGAATAGTTAGGGTTGGGAAGGACCCTCAGGGACACCTCACACTAAACCATCTCACCCAAGGCTCTGTCCAACCTGGCCTTGAACACTGCCAGGGTTGGAGCATTCACAACCTCCCTGGGCAACCCATTCCAGTGCCTCACCACCCTTACAGTAAAGAACTTCCTCCTTATATCCAATCTAAACTTCCCCTGTTTAAGTTTTAACCCGTTACCCCTTGTCCTATCACTACAGTCTCTAATCAAGAGTCCCTCTCCAGCATCCCTATAGCCCCCTTCAGATACTTGAAGGCTGCTATGAGGTCTCCACGCAGCCTTCTCTTCTCCAGGCTGAAC
Organism: Pezoporus occidentalis; assembly: GCF_034315485.1. Classification (NCBI taxonomy): domain Eukaryota; kingdom Metazoa; phylum Chordata; class Aves; order Psittaciformes; family Psittacidae; genus Pezoporus; species Pezoporus occidentalis. Next base: position 1,766,407 of record NW_026916347.1, read on the forward strand.
AGCCCCAACTTTCTCAGCCTGTCTTCATACGGGAGGTGCTCCAGTCCCCTGATCATCCTAGTGGCCCTCCTCTGGACTTGTTCCAACAGTTCCATGTCCTTTTTGTGTTGAGGACCCCAGAACTGCACACAATACTCCAGGTGAGGTCTCACAAGAGCAGAGTAGAGGGGCAGGATCATCTCCTTCAACCCGCTGGTCACGTTCCTTTTGATGCAGCCCAGGGTATGGTTACATAGCCAAGGACACAGTTAAACATAACAGGATACAGTTAAACGGATAACAGCTATCAGTTTCCCCTAGCTGAGTATGTATCAGTTCACTGAGGTCCATGGAGCTGTTTATCTTTTACGAACAGAGGACATACCCAGGACTTTGTAGAAAGCAATGTGAGGTGATGGTAACCATGCTGCTTTGGATAAAAGCCAAGAGAACTTCATGCAGGAGTAAGTCAGCATATGAGTGTTGTTAGCAAAGGCTGGTCCAGTTCCCAGTTTGAGAAGAACATGTGTTAGTCATAGCTTATAAAGCAAGAAATCCCAGATGCAAGTGAAACAGATCAGCACTTGCAAAACAAAGCTAGGAGGAAGGAGCACGAAAAAGGAAGCCATGGTAGGAGTGTGTTATATTCTAACACCTGAATGTCTGGCTGCCTTCAATTACATAAACCATTTGACAAGAATGGAAAGTGCTTTTGAACGTCAGTGAAACAGTAACCACAAAGATTTTCAGGCAGATGTTAGTGAACTTTGTACTGAAAGCAGTGAATGAAAGTACTGGGTATGGAGAAATGAAAAGCAAGGACACTGGAAAAACAACTCCCCATCCTGCTCTGCCAGCATATATCTTACATGCTGGTCATTTTTCAGTATGACTGTCACCTTCTGAAGGCATTTGTACAGCCCTCCCCTGCAGCATAGCCATCTCATAGCTTTTCTTCTTTCACATGAAGTGAGGTAATACTACAATGCTATGTAATACTGTACAAATTCCCATTGTATAGAGAACAGATATACTTTGAGCTTCATTCCAAGTGTGATGCAGTGAAGATTCAATGTCTAACTTAGATGCCAGGTTATAAAATTGAATTACAGTCCTGAATTAGGTGATCAGACTCCCTACACAATGCAAATAGAGCTAGATGTCTAAAAATGTAGTTTCTATTCTCCTGTCAGGTACTCAGCAGAACCTGTGAAGCTGCAGATAACACAAAGGGAGATCAAAACTGGGCTTTCTAAGGACTGAACAGCTTGAACAGCTAAGTGTGAAGTGGAGCAAGGCATCACTGGTGTATTGGGCAGCCAGTATCTGTCTGTTTCCTTGGTGTGATATTCCACCACACAGGCTGGAGAATGCTTAAGTGGTGAATCCTACAGTTGTGTCTGGTTGTGCAACATTACCATAACATCCACTTTCATGAGAGAAAAGCTGTATCATGCTCCTTGAAAAGCTTCTCAATTCTAGTTCATATGTTCCATGCTATTTTTCTTAGTTTTCCTCATAATCTAGGTGCGGCTGGATCCAGGCTTGGTCAACAATTTATGTTTACAGGGTTATATGTGCACAGTCACTCCTTTATATCATTTAGCTAAGATTTCAAAGTTTAGCATGCTATTAATCACTTACTGAGAATCTGTTGTGGCAAGGAATCTCTCAGGCTCAAGGCTGCTCCTTGAGTGGCATCCCTACTCAAGGGGAGATCCTGACATGCAGCCCACTGCCATGCAGGGGGCCTCAAAGAGGCCTGGGCTGTTCACTGTTTATGGAGTAAGCTAATTGGCTCATAGCCATATTTGCATACCGACTACTGAAGTTACGTGGTTTTATCCTGAGTCAGACCTTAACTGGCATTATGGTTAAGGGGGGTGCACATTGTTCAGATTAGCCCTTGGATATTGCGTTGTTATCTGTCTCCCCTGAATCCAGTTTGAGTTGGATACAGCCATCATAACCAGATGCATCCATTGCTGCCACTAGTGGTTATCAGTTGAGCAGAGTTACCAGAAATATATAAAGGTCAGGCTGGGAGGAAGAGCACACTGTCACACTTATGAAATAGGTCAGTCAGAAATTTTCCAGAATCCCTCCTAATTTACACCCTACTGCTCTGATTCCACAGCCCAATGTGGAATTCCTTCTTAATGATCTTTTTCTTCCTTCTCTTACCTGGTGTTAAATTTTCATACATTCAGTGCTACAGTGTTACTAGCATTTCTGTGTTCCTGCTTAAAATGTGTTGAAGTTTTTTTTTTTTATATATGTTTGTGAGATAAATACAATAATTCTTTATCCAGAGGAATCACATGAAGCTCTCCTTTATTGTTTTATTTTGGGATCTGCAGTCTTTTTTAGATTTTACAGGTTGTGCTTAGTGGGAGGTATGGTCTGTCTGCATAAAAGCCCAGTGCCCTCCTTTGTTTTTCAACACATTTCTCTTGGCATAATATCTCCTAAAGATGTGTTATGTATCTTCTTGTGTTCGTAAGCCAAAACTATTTCTAGTCTATCCACTTGGACAACTTGCTCATAGTCTGCTTTTTTCCTATGCACAGATTTTCAAAATCACTTCTTAATACAAAGGAAGAGAAAGAATGATATTTTAAACCATTTTACATGTTGATCTAAGTGTAATGCTCAAGTTCATATGCACAGAGTTACAGGGCAAGTTAGTAAATATTAAGGAGATGCATAGCCCCCCCAACTATGTAAAAGGGCTTGTGTGTGCTTCTGAAGAAATCAAAATTATGCCAGAGCAACAGGATCCTCAAAAGGGAAGGCAGTTCCACATGAAAGTTTAACTGTATTTTTATCAGCTTAAAAGTGAAGCAAAGAGTTAAAGAGTTAGGGAGGTGTAAATTGGATTATATTCAGGGTGCATGCTGTATAGGGCAGCATAGGCAAACTGGTCTGTCAGCTTTTTCCTTCTTATGACCCATCATTAAGAGAGACTAACTATATTGCATTAAACAGTATTGCTTGGAAGAAACAGTCTTGTTTCAGCATCAGGAGATTCTGTTGGGGATAGTAAAAGCAGGCTTCAGCAGTAGCATGTGTGTCTTATGACAAAGAACAAGCTTCAATATGATGGTGTTGCTCATCAGTAAACAAGACATTTGTTATTAAGAAACTGCTTACCAGAACCTAAGCAGCACTCCGTAAATTTCAAGGAAATCACTGGCTACACCAGCTTGACTTTTTCTAGGCTTTATGAGATTAGGTTACAAGCATGGAAACTCATGCATTGAGTATGCAATGGGAGAACTTTCTTATTGTTCCTGGAACACAGCAGAAAAGCATGCTGAGAACTGGAAGAACAACTTAGCAATAAAAAAGGTGAATACAACAAATAGTTCCCAGGGTATGAGCTTTCAGGCAATGCAAATTAATTCCTTATCCCAACTGGTCTGCAAGTAATGAGTGAACCTCTAAATAACCAGAGTTTGGTTAAGACTTCAAGAACTGGAATCTCCCTGCAGTCACAATCATATGACTGTGCTTTATCTCCAAAATGCCTATCCTCACAAAACCCAAGTACAGAGCCCTCATTATTATATTGTATTAGATTTGTTCCTGAAACTAGAAGGACAGCAATTACCACAGAAAAATTAGCACTGTCTGCTGCAGTCTTCAGGTCATCTTTGAACATTTCCTCTAGCACACTGAACAAAGTCATGATATTGTTTGCTCATGAGGTCCAGTTAGACTCCATTCCAGCATGGTAGGCTGGCTTGGAGGAGTTATCATATTTAGACTTGATTCTGGAATTACAGCAGAATGCATCACTGGCAGAAATTGTTTGCCAAGGTTTGGAAGGTGGAAGGACTAAGCAAAGAGATCCTGACATAAACAAGTGAAAAATCAGTGGTACTGACTAGAACTATGTTTATGAGTTAGCAGGCTGGAAAAGCCTGACATTTCTCTGGGCATGTCTAACTGGCATGTTTGCTGCAGATAACCCCAGCTGCAACTGCTTGGCCACAAAACACAAGACTAGTGTTTTCCTTTGTATAAACTGTGCCTGAGCTTTTCCCCCAAGTATTGGAACATGCTTTTCAATGATACAGGTTGGCATGACTTCTTTTTCCATCTGTTTGGGGGAATGGGGCAGGGTGGAGTCAATATTTTCATTTCTAAAAATAAACATTCCAGTTACACAGCCAAAAATTGGGAAGCCTTCACTCGACAATAGTATTTAGCGTTTCCATTTGCTTTGGCTTCCTCCTCTAGATTCCTGTGCTGTGAAAGAGTGTTTGCTATATGAGCAGTACAAATTTATGTGAACAAAAGCTTATCATGCCAATCCAGCCAGTCAGCAGAGATGGCACCCCCTAATGAGAACAAGATCCATTAGTTTAGAGAGCAAAGTGGTAGGAGGGGCTGCTTTTCTTAGGACATCAAAAATCACAAGGTGGAGAATCCAAAGAGCAGCAGTTCCCCAGGGCAGCCCCTGTAGGTCATCACAAATGTCTGCTCATTGCTTGTGCTTGCTTTTTTCATATAAAGGCTTCTGCTTTGGAAAGTGTATGGAGTGGGATGATTGGCGGCACAATGACAATTGCAGTTTGTGGGCGCTATCATCTGCCACCTACTGAACAGTAATTAATAAGGCCTGCCCTGAACAATACCGCTGGTTTGTTGAATGCTGACATGTGCAACAAATTCTAAAGGGAAGAGACACTCGGTCTGGAGTCCCACCCATCCACTCCCCTCCTCCTCCTCTTCTCACCCTACTTAGAAGATTGTTGTTTGTTTTTTTTTCTTTTTTTTCTTTCTTCTTCTTTTCTTCTTTTTTTTTTTTTTTCCCCACAGCAAAGGTTACAGTACATAAAAAAGGACTGCAAACCAGTTTGTCTCTTTGGTTTGTGTTTCAAACAATGCCATGGGCTTCATTGGTGTGGTGTAATTAGAGCTCCATTCTGAATTCACAAAGAGTGGGGTTTGTTTATGTTGACGCTTTGCAGCTATGAGAGTTTTGTATGTTGCTGAAAAATCACTGGTTGCTTTTCTTTGTAAGTGCAGCTTGCTTTGCTCAGTAATCACCTTCTCTGTAGTTTGTCACATAGTTTTCAAGTGTCATTTTATTACAGCTCTTCAAGAGACATTATCAGCCAGAAATAAAGGAAAATATTTATTCTCTTTAATCTGAGGGAATCATTATATTGCTGTTGGGTCAGAACATTCAGACAGACTCACTATTTTTAAGTAGCAATTCATTAAATTGTGGTTTTCAAGATAACAGCTATATGACACTGCCAGATCTGCATATAGTTCAATTAATGCTCATCACACAGTGGGGTAAATTAGGCGGGAGCTCCACCAAGTTGGGTGTGGTTATAATTTAAGAGAGCCTAAACTGATGCTTCTGCAGCTGAACATGATATTCAAATTCTAAGTCCTGCTACAGTGTGTAAATGTAGATGAAATAAATCACTAACATCTAACATCCCAAATAGACAAATAATTTTATGGCTTTACAGACGTGAAACCCAGAAAGGCATGAAGCGTGCATTTATCTCGCACAGTATTGTGCTGCTGTCCTGTACAGATACCCCAAGCTAGCAACATTTGATCAAACTTCAGAGACTGGAAGCAATAAAGCCATATAAAAGTGGCACTCAGTTAAACTAACTGTCTTGTTGAGTGATAGTCTTCATGGCCAAAATACAGTCTGATATCAGCCTGTGTTAATGAAAGTATGACACTGCATCATTTAGAAGTACCAGCTTGCATGGTGGTAGCTGCATTTTATGGTGTAAACATCCCCAGGGTCATACAGGCTACTGCTGTACTGCCTGACAAAATGCAGATGAGCAAGCATGTTAAATAAAGCACAGCCCCTTGACCTGACTACATTATGCACACCACTAGGATGTAGGGTGCTTGTATTTCAGCTTGGTGTGACACAGACACAAAGCAGGTCAAACCTAGGCTGCCTACCTGCTCCATTATCCCTTAGCAAACACAGTGGTGATGCTTTTCTAGACAGAATATAATGACTAACTTATCTTCTTAATGTGAAGTATACTTGGGCCTATTTGCTGAATTTGTTTCCTCATCATAGAGTAGCCTTACTATAGGGACATGGCTAAACACTTTGAAGAGAAAGTGAATTTAGACTTTAATACAGGAAATTGTCCATGTATCTGTCTGTAAAGGCAAAAGTGAGTGTGACTGGAATTAAATTTAAATCATTGCTTTCTATTAATTTAATAAGATGTATAAGGTGTAATTTTATCAGATAAGTCCCATGAGATTATAGACAATGTGTGTTATTCCATAGATGCTTTGTACGATTTGGAAAAAGGTGCTATTGACCCACTCCTGTAGAATACAAAACTAGAAGAGAAGGAAGAGACTTTCCCCTTCTCCTGCCAAATATTTAGATAGGAATTAACTGTCCTGAATTTGGATACTTTGAATTAAAGTGAGAAGGTGAAGAGTATGTTTTATATACATATATATATTTTCTTTTTTAGCAGTAGTTACTCGTGACATCTGGAAACTTGGCACTTAACCTAGGCCTGGCAGTGTGCCCACTCTGTACATAGAAGGAGTAAGAAGCTTTTCAATTTCTCCAATCCAATTCATTATGCAGCGATGCACAAGTTGCCACATGTGTGCTGTTAGGAAGTCTCAACACAGATGGAAATAGACTTTGTCACAAAATATGAGAATTCATCACTGGTGATGCTGTGCTTCCCCACTTGGAGAATGATTAGCTGTCTTGAAGTTCATTTGCAAACTGATCAAAGACGTGAAATGGGGTTTACTGGCTAATCTTATTTATTCCCTCATGCCATTTGAAACAAATTGGAGGAAGATGAAAGGGTGAAGATTTTTGAATACCACAGGTAAGAAAGGCCTTTTACTCTGAGATTTGTAAATTCACATTTCACTAGAATAAAAAGCTACTTTCTTATAATTGCATTCTTGATTCACATGGTGAATGGATTCAGCATAGCAAAAAAGCCCAACAAACCTCAGACGTGGAGTTAAATAATATATGGTCAGGCACTACTCAGAGCAGCCACTGACTTTATAAAACATGGAAAATCCTTAGAAGTTGATTATGTCTCATGATATGTACAATTGTACAAGTTGCTGGACTTTTTTTTTGTGCCTTTTTCTTATCTGGACAGTGCTAAGGACTTGCAACTTCCCTTGAGATCACCAAGGTGCTAAAGGAATATAGGCTGGGTGGAAATCTCTGGTTTGAACTTAAAAGGTTTGAGATTTATGATAATTCACCTCTGAAGACTATATGTCTGGAAGAACAGGGAGAGGAGAAATTGAAACATTTACAAAAAAGTGTTGCAGTGTCAGAGTACTATCTATCTGTCATCCTCTCTGCTAGCAGTAAGAAGGGTGGTGCTGAGTGAAGGCATCTCACTGCCAGCTCATGTTAAGTTTCTCGTTGACCAGCATCCCCAGGTCCTTCTCTGCAGGGCTGCTCTGAATCTCTTCTCTGCCCAATCTGTAGCTGTGCCTGGGAATTGCTCTGACCCAGGTGTAGGACATTGTACTTGGCTTGGTTAAACTTCATGAGATTGGCATTGGCTCACTTCTCACATGTGTCAAGGTCCCTCTGGATGGCATTCCTTCCCTCCAGCGTATCAACCGAACCACACAACTTGGTGTCATCAGCAAACTTGCTGAGGGCGCACTCAATCCCACTGTCCATGTTGCTGACAAAGATGTTGAACGGGATCGGTCTCAACACTGACCCCTGAGGGACATCTGTTCTCGCCTGTCTATAGAGGGCCTCATTCATGCTGTCTTTCCTAAAGATCCTATAACCTTCCATTCCAACACTCCAGAGTCATAGGAGCCCTCCCACCATGTTTCCGTGATGCCAAAATATACATATGGCAGAGATTCCAGAAACCTTTTCATACTAAGTTAATAGTAACTTTCCCCATTTGGTAATGCCATGACATATTATACCACCTGCCTGCATTTCACCCAAATGGATGCAAACTCCAGTCTTTCCATTCTGTTCTGCTTGAAACAATGTCTGCATAAATGGATTCTGTGGCTACTCTTAGCAGCTTGGAAAAGCTTGGTTCAAAGTGTCCCTTTTTTGTTAATAGTGATTCTTTCTCATGGCTGTCTCTATGGTCCCTAGTTCCAGCCAGAGTCTGAAACACAAGTACGCTGTGATGCTCCACATCACAGGCTGGGGTTTTCCTGCCCAGCCAGATGCTGGAAGTCCTGGAAATCTTGCAAAAGAGTGTGCATATATCTGCCAGCTCAGTTGTTGCTTGGTTGTCTACAGCTGTGGGGGACTGGCTTTGATGGTCTGGATGCCCCTTACCAGGCCTATGTTTGCACGTTCAGATTAAGATAGTTTGGTTGTGATCTAGAGCCAGACAAACAACTTTTTTAGAAACTTTTCCAATTTTTACCCTACCCTGTCCACATAAGATTAGTATTGGCAGATTGCAATGTATTTTGAGAATACTATGGCACAAAGCTGTAAAGGCCAAGGCTAGAAGCAGATTGTCACTTCAAGGGGAAACAATGGCTGTGCGTTCTTCTTTTTTATACTAAAATCACATTGAACTTTTCCAACCATTTTTTCAGGGGTAGCTTTTTCTTGTGCCATACCCTTTATGCTCATCAATGTACTGAGGAGGCAGAACTCTTCATCTTTTCCATGCCTGGCCTTTTACACTTGTAAAGAAGGCTAATGATAACTCTGCATTAAGAGTTCAAGTACTTTATTCACCCCCACTGTTCTGAACAATTGCATAGATCAGTACACTGCTTGCAACACTAGCTTGGTACACAAATACTCCTGTTATTTCTTTATTCCAACATTTTTATTTTTTTTTTGCATCTTTAACCAGCAATCTGTCAAGTGTCAGGCTGCTGCTGCCTGTAAGGTGAAAAGAGTGTAACTGCTGGCTGGTCAGAGAACATCAGGAATGAGTGAGTATGGACTAACAGCCATAGGCATCAGTAGTGCTAAATTCTCTTATACATGTTAGGTCTGCAACTTAAAGGAGAGAAGAAAAAAAGGAAAGCAAACATCTTACCATAACCCAAACCTAGGTGGGAACAGGGAAAAATTGTTTGTACCAACCTTCTTCCTGTCTCCCCACTTCCCTGCCATCATTTTAGCACCATAGATACTCCAAATCTTTGGAGCGTCTCAGCTGTTGGAATAAGATGTTGTTTCATGTCTGTTTTGCATCTGCGTCTGGAGGCAGAAATGCCATAATACCGCAAAACAAGCCTCTCGCATGCTACTTCTGATCATGGACAGGAATCTAGCCTGCCCCCCAGGAGGGCATGGCTGTGTTACAGGATTAGCAGGCACCCCCAGAGCTATGGGAAGTAATGCAGTGTCAGGCCATGAACTCTCTACTTACTTGGTTACTGAGCACGTGCAAATTTTTCCAAGCATATCTATGCAGCACATCAGGGCTTTCCAAGCACAGAACCAGGCCACCTTGCAGCAACTTCAGTGAGCAGATCTTGAAAAGTATTGCCCAAAATGCTTAACAAAGATGTGTAGATCTCAGCTGTTCTCAACTGTCTTCCAATTTACAGCTCTCCTCATATGTTGTCGTTAAAGTCACAGACAAATATATTAACATATAGAAAAGGACCCTTGCATAAAAATAAAAATGGCATTTCTTTAAACATGTGCAAATCAATTCAAGTTTCATGGAGTATGAAGATAAGTAAGAACGTGTCGACGCTGGTTACGTTTGTTAGTTTAAGAGCATTCTTTGGGCTTCTGTATACAGCAGCAAAATCCCTCAGTATCTCTATCTTCCCTTACCCTGACAAAGTGGCCTCATTAAGGGATTAAAGATGTTATTGCAATACTATTCATAATGTATACACTTTGCAGCTCCTCACATCTGTTTTTTGCACTATTTATCTAATCATCAAGACCCTTATTCATATTTTCCTTGGAGATAACAGGGCAGGATACCAAAGGATTCCTGGGTTGAGAGGAAATGACAAAGGGTTGGTGTAATGAACTAATTAAAGACTTCAGGGTCAGACTAGAGAAATCCAGAATTCTGTGGTGTGGGGAGACTCACATGATATACAACACTACCCCATTTTTAATGTCACAGGCATGAGCAAAGCCACCTGATCCTTCCATCCCAACAAACATGCCTCTGCCAGATCATCCAGCTTCTGATAAGTGGCTGGTGTTCTCAGCCACACATTAAGAGAGATGACAGGCTTTACTTTTCATGTAAGGAATTACAAGGAAGCCAGGCAACTTGTGAGAGCAGAGAGCTTACTCTCACTAAGGCACTAACATCCCACGAACACTTTGCTCTCCTCTTGCTGACCTGTCAGTTGTTTGACTGTAAAATACAGTATGAAGTTGAAATCTATTCTTTTCAATATGTACTTTCAGAAATGCCTCCCCATAGCACTTGTACTGCTAATATGTAGAGCAGAAGAATGTTTGCATATGTGATTTGTGGTAGAACTGGGCTCAGTGGCCTAGATCCCTGGTTGGTACTTAGGTTTCATTTCAAAAGTGCTCAGAGAAAGAGAATTATAGAAATCTTCACTGTAGAACAATAAATATACCTTATAAGACAACACTTTTAAATTATTTCATATATCTGCTCACCCAGACACATGCATGTGCTGCATAAAATGGATTAAATGAATACAAATTATCAAGTCAAAACTCATTAATATAGAAGTTGAAATTATCAAATAAGATTTCCCTTCCCTGAATACTTTTCAAGTGTTACTTACTTTGTTAAAGTCAGTACCTAACAGTGAAACTCTTCCACGGGAAATACTGCATGTAGCTCTATATGGCATCTAAATATCACTTGTGAAACAAGAGTTGAGTGAAACAGAAGGAAAGATGTACGAAGTGAGATTTAAACAACAAGGATCAGTGTAATAAACAGTAATTATGGAGTGCTGGCTATTTTCGGGGCCAGTGTGACAGGAAATTTGATCAAAAATAGAAGCTTCTGATCTGCTAGGCTTAATGAATTAAGAGTCGTACTCAGAAGGGATGGCTGTAGCAAATCCAGATTTTGTGAACTGACAGTGGGATACTTAAAACAAGTGCAAAGGACGCTTCAGCTGTCTATACATTGCCCAATGTTTTGTAGAGATCTTTACAGAAAAGAGTTTTAAAGAGACATTTGAAGAATTTTAAGGGCATACGCTCTGCTTCTTCATCTGGCTAATGTCACCAGCAAATCAATTCTAAACACATGACTGCTTAAGTGTGTATTTAAAGAACTGAGAAGACTTGCCAAAATCAAAGACGTTCGGAGTTTAGAGCAAGATGGAGCTTCAGTCTGCAAGAGCAGTTTATCCAGCCCACAGGCTATTGCCTCTTCTCTTTCTGGGGGCATCTCAGCTGTAGAGACAGTGCTGAGTCAGACTAAATGTATTGTTTTGGCAGCCAAGTGCTTTCTTCTTTTCCTTGTCTCCAGACATCATGGGACAAGGTCAGCACAGACAAATGTCAGTGACCAAATTAGAGAGAGCAGAATTACTACTGCAGCAGCTAACAGGAAGAAACATTCCATTATCTCTGCAACACCAAGTTCTTCCAACTGTTTTGCAACCTATTGATCTGGGGTACAGCAAGGCCCAGTGGGACAAGCAAAAGAATATCTGACAGAAGGGCATGAGATGGGTCCCCTTGAAAGTCATGTCCCATAGCAGTGTAAGTCCTACTATGAGACAGGGGATGTATATTGGCCGATCAGAATTCTCACTTTGCAATGTTACTGACTGTGCTCATTTGGAGAATACCAGCTGCTGCTTTCTAAATGGACATAGTTGTACTTAACCAAGAGATGTCCCTTCATAACTACCTATGAAGCTTTTCTACTTGATAGGTTCCCATCTCTGCATTAAAGCACTCAGAACACAAATCCATTTAGGGTTTTTGCAAGCTTCTGTCACTATCAACAGCTCAGTTTGGTTATGGATTTAGGGAGAACTAATAACATAGAAGTGGTAATCATAGACTTCTCTGGCTTGGAAATATAGTAGGAACATCTGGAACTGACTACATGCTAAAGCTTCAATGGAAAACCCCTTTTGAATTTGCTCTGAAGTTCTGCTTTCTTTCAGCTTATCCCCACTCTGTATCTTATTTATGGTGGTCTGAATCAAACATCTCTATTTGAACTCTGCTGAACTAACAGAAGTTTGCTAGTACAGATGAGAACAGCTATTCAGACAATATTCCTGTTCCCTGATCAGTGCATTCTGAAGTGTTTGCCACTGTTTTTCCTCAGAAAGTGAGCTAACATAGTGGCATACTGAAAATTACCTTAAGGCCAGGGTATGGAATGAGCTCATTTTAGCCAGAACTGGCTATTGTCCCAAATTAGAAACTCTGATTTTCAGGGAGGTGGACAAAAGAGACCTTGGGCTGGAACCCTGACATGGGCTAGCAAACAGTCCCACTGCACTGGGTATTGCAGGTACTTTTCTACTTCTAAATTTCCTGTATGTTTCCTGTCATCCATGAACGGGACCTCTGGAGATGGTTTACTTACAATATCATAATGGAAAAACATGTTATACTAATTCTAGTTTGATTTTGATTGTCACAAAAGCAAATTGCACTGGGATATTTGTACTGTTTTCAATGTGCCAAATGGCAGGGCTAGTGGTTCAAAAGACCTGAATTCTGCATCTGCTTTTTTCCTGGCTTCCCAGGTGATCATACAGACAGTTTGCAAATTTCCTCTTTTAATCTTTCCCCACCACTGAAGTTGGATCTTCTTTGTAAAACACTTTAAAATCTCGTTCAGCAATACTGGTTCAGAGTGGTGAGAATATGGAGTATTATTTTATTAGCAAAGGAGGTGACTTTTGTGTAGTCTTCTGTACCCGGACAGAGATTAGAACGTGATCAGAGATGTGATTAGTCCATCACACCCTGACAGATCCAAGGTATCATTAAAGGGTAGGAGGCAGCTTCCTTACAGTCTGTTATGATCTAGTGATCTGAGGAGAGACAGTGACCAAAGTGAATGGCTGTGATGAGCATCACACCCCACTGCCTGTCATAGTCACATGTTAATCAGGGTGCAGTAATTTGTGAGAACATTAATAAATACACATCACTCTCTAGGGGACTGCAATACATTATTTTACCTTCAACAATAACAGACCTTGTTATTGCAGAGAGAAGCTCCTGTCAGGGCAATCAAGGATGGCCACTTTTAATGAAGACAAATGATCTCCAGCAAGCCTTGATTTGCCTTAATGGCTCACTAGTATGAAGCATGGATTTAATCAGAGCTCCAGCTTCTGTCACGCATGGGCCTTGAAGTCAGGTAATTGGAAGCAGGTGCTAAGTACAATTTAAATGAAATGTCTAGTTAATAAGGACAGTTTGAAACAAGCAATTTATACCCTTCCCCCAAGCCATAGCCATCTCAGGGACGTGAAGGCAGCCAGCTGTGCTCAGGAACCAAATGACTTAATTTCTCAGTGTTGCTTTTCTCACTCCCAACACTCTGTTGCTACTTTTAGCTTGCCAGATGTCCCAATTGGATGGACAACTAAGGGACTGTTTGAGCTCAGTATGCTTTGTTTTCTGCTGGAAGAGGCAGCTAAGCCAAAATCTGGACGGAGATATGGTCCAAAAGATTCTGGCTTTCAAGCTTCTCAAAGTCCAGGTTGTGAATGAGAAGGAACAGAGTATCGGTTTTGCCCTAATACATTTATCATTGTTTACCCCTAAACTGTGGTTCTGAATGAGGGGATTTGACTCTCCAGGCTATATTGTGCAGGCCATTTTAGATGGCCGCAACTGCTGTGTTGAAATTGGAGTACATATAACCCAAAATGCCTCTCATAATCCAAATTGAGGAGCCTTCCGAAGAGCACTGTGGTCCCTTTCCTACCTGCTAACATGTTACGTTTCCTTCAAAGAACATCATCATAGTTCATATTTTTATCTTTTTCCTTTTTGGTGGTGGTGAGACCCCATCTGGAATATTGGGTCCAGTTCTGGGCCCCTCAGTTCAAGAAGGACAGGGAGCTGCTGGAGAGAGTCCAGCGCAGGGCAACCACGATGATTAAGGGAGTGGAGCATCTCCCTTATGAGGAAAGACTGAGGGAGCTGGGTCTTTATAGTTTAGAGAAGAGGAGACTGAGGGGTGACCTTATAAGTGTCTATAAATATATAAAGGGGGAATGTCACGAGGATGGAGCCAGGCTCTACTCAGTGGCAAACAATGATAGGACAAGGGGTAATGGGTGCAAACTGGAACACAAGAGGTTCCACTTAAACTTGAGAAGAAACTTCTTCTCAGTGAGGGTGATGGAACACTGGAACAGGCTGCCCAGGGAGGTTGTGGAGTCTCCTTCCCTGGAGACATTCAAAGCCCGCCTGGACACATTCCTGTGTAACGTTATCTAGGTGTTCCTGCTCTGGCAGGGGGATTGGACTAGATGATCTTTTGAGGTCCCTTCCAATCTCCAGCATACTGTGTGATACTGTGATACTGTGATGGGGCAGGAAGGAGAACAGAACTTGTGAGTAGCAGAGAGAAACTGCCTACAACCCGTGATCTGTGTGTAATTGTCATTTGGAACCATATAGGAATTGTCAGCATCACTAAGTCTTCTGCTGTAAAGGAAAGTCTTCCAACATTTGTAGTTTGTTTTGGTTTTTGTTTGGTTTAGTGTGGTTTTTTTGTTTCCTTGAAAACCTGATCAGTCATGTGCTTATGAAGGAAAAAGTGCTTGTAGCCAGGGAAGAAAATCTGAACATGTTACCTAAAGCAACTGCTGCACCACCCCAACACCTCGCTAAAAAATACTTACTTTTTACGTACAGTCTTGAAGAAAGGCCTCTCATTTTCAGGCATTTGTTGCCAGCAACACTGGACCTTATAGGGAATATTGGGATTTATAGGAAGTTCAGTGAATTATCACTAATACATTTGTTGTAGTCTAGATTTTCAAACATAAATCAAACAGAAAGCAAACTGGGTTTTAAACCCTAATTTTCAGTTACTTAAAACAAGAATCTAACAAATGAGCAGAAGGATAATAAGAGCAGTACTATTGGTACTATAGGATCTTCCTTATCTCTTTTAGGTCTTTCTGCTACCTTTACACTTGAAACTAGCAGTTAAAAGGTAGTACATTCATAACAAAAACAAGATTTTACTTCTGAGGGAGAAAGTAATTAGGCACTGGCTGTGGAAATATTTTCCATTAGCAATTTTTCAAACACAGGCTGGAATGCAACAATGCCTGTAGGGACTGCATGACTGGTACAAACCACAAACCTTCACTAAAAGGACATTTGTATGATCAGCTTCTGTGAAACTTGTTTCTTAGTCAAGGAAGTACACAGAGGCAAGGAAGGACCACTGGTGCAATTAAGGAACCAGATACCTGTGTGCTTTCACAGGATAACATATGTGCTGGTTGCTTTGCAGTGGCACCAGGCAACAGGTAGGGATGCCTCTCTACAGCAGGACTGAAGTTACTAAACCTGAACCATGGTAGGTGCACCTATTTCTGGGATCATGACGTGGCAGTGGTACTGGAAATTGATTTCTCTCCATTAATATCTTATTATAGCAGGACGACTCAAGATTAGATGCCCTCTAAGGGATCTTCTTTAGAGAAGAAATAAAGTAATCCCTTGCTCAAATTGTTTGTTGAACTGCTTGGAAGCATGAATTTTTCCTGGGTGCCTCTGCAGTTTTTATCTAGATTTCAGGAAACCAAAGGGGTTTTGGCTTTTCAGATCCATTTTGAAATTCACTATTGATTATTTTTTTTTATTTTTGATTTTCATTCTTTTCCCTTCATCTGTTTTATTAATTGGGAAAAAAACCTGACTGCTATAATTAACAGAAGAGAAATAGAACAATCTCGAGGAGGCAAATGGATCAAGAAAAGAGAAGTAAAACACAGGCTTTTTAGATTAGAAGTTAGTGTTCAGCTGGTCAGAATCCTGCTATCCTTCTGCTTTATGGCTTTTATTTCTTCTAATAGCCCCAAAGGTGGAATATTTCCCATTAGTTACAAAATAATTAACAAGCAAAGTGTTCAGATGGCCTTTCAAGTCTACAGCAACATTGTGCTTATGCATGTGATCGCAGCTTAGATAGCTGCAAAAGAGCTGCCAACTCTTAGAATTACTAAGTCTAGCTAAGTCAGGTACCAGAAGCAGTGGGCATTCAATAACACCAGCTCCACCAGAAACTGAACAAAGCTGGCTGCTGTGTGAGCAAATACGCTGTGTCAGTTGCAATCATGTCTCTCTGTAGTGGAGGAGAGAAGCAGCGTTCTGTAAGTGGCAGAGGTTTGTGCTTCCAATCCCAAAGTCACTTCCTATTCATGTGTGTTTAAGGAGGGGTTGTCATGGGCATGCATGATGATGAATAATGATGGGAGAAGAAAAGAAGGGTAATTTGATTCTGTACCAGAAGGGGAACATGTTGCAATGTCCACCTTGCCTTTTGAATGTGGGTTGTTTCTGTGTACCTGTCAAAGTAAGATGTTTATGGCAGGAAGAGAAGCTATGATTCTGTCAGAAAATGAAGCATTGGAAATGCTATGATACTGTATTTAGTCATTGGCCCAGCTGAGGAAAAAGAGAAGGTCCCAGATGAAGAAAAGGAGTTCATGATAACTGTTTAATTGATGCAGAAAGAAACAATGGAGAGAAGCCCCAGCCTGGGATAGTAGTTCCCCTCTCCTCCTCAGGAAGCGGAATTGGGATGGTGTAATCATGGAGCAGTGAATAGTTTGTGCATGTTCTGTCTGCAGTCATAGAATCACAGAATAGTTAGGGTTCGAAAGGACCTTAAGAACATCTAGTTCCAACCTCCCTGCCATGGGCAGGGACACCTCACACTAAAACATCTCACCCAAGGCTCTGTCCAACCTGGCCTTGAACACTGCCAGGGATGGAGCATTCACAACCTCCCTGGGCAACCCATTCCAGTGCCTCACCACCCTTACAGTAAAGAATTTCTTCCTTATATCCAGTCTAAACTTCCCCTGTTTAAGTTTTAACCTGTTACCCCTTGTCCTGTCACTACAGTCTCTAATGAAGAGTCCCTCCTCAGAATCCCTATAGGCCCCCTTCAGATACTGGAAGGCTGCTATGAGGTCTCCACGCAGCCTTCTCTTCTCCAGGCTGAACAGCCCCAACTTTCTCAGCCTATCTTCATATAGGAGGTGCTCCAGTCCCCTGATCATCCTCGTGGCCCTCCTCTGGACTTGTTCCAACAGTTCCATGTCCTTTTTATGTTGAGGACACCAGAACTGCACACAGTGCTCCAGGTGAGGTCTCACAAGAGCAGAGTAGAGGGGCAGGATCACCTCCTTTGACCTGCTGCTCACGCTCCTTTTGATGCAGCCCAGGATAAGGTTGGCATTCGGGGCTGCAAGCGCACACTTAAGTCGGCTCATGTTCATTTTCTCATCAACCAACACCCCCAGGTCCCTCTGGATGACATTCCTTCCCTCCAGCGCATCAACCGAACCACACAGCTTGGTGTAATCGGCCAAGTTGCTGAGGGCGCACTCAATCCCACTGTCCATGTCACCGGCAAAGATGTTTGAACAAGACTTGTCCCAACAGCGATCCCTGAGGGACACCACTCATTACTGGTCTCCAGCTGGACATTGAGCCATTGACCACAACTCTTTGCATGAGGCCATCCAGCCAGTTCTTTATCCACCGAGTGGTCCATCCATCAAATTGATGTCTCTCCAATTTAGAGACAAGGATGTCGTGTGGGACAATGTCGAACGCTTTGCACAAGTCCAGGTACATGACATCAACTGTCCTACCCCTGTCCATCAGTTCTGTAGCCCCATCATAGAAGGCCACCAAATTGGTCAGGCAGGATTTTCCCTTAGTGAAGTCATGCTGGCTGTCACCAAGCACCTTGCCTTGAAAAGCAAGATGCTTCCTGGCGAGTGTTTTTCAAGATAGGTATGGAAAGTTGGCTTTTGTGCTCAATTTAGCTCATGACTCTCTATGTAGGTTCCTCTGTAGCCTGGAAAGCAGTAGCACAGACTTCCTTCTTGTGCATGCTATTGTATCTCCTGCCTGGTCTGCCGTGTGTTTCAGGTACAGAGCAAAACTGTAGTGTTCACTACTGGTAAATGAAGGGAGTTTGACTCAGATTGAGCTATCCAACAGCAGTGAAATCATGGCAGCTTTGGCTCTGCTTATGTCATCCACTGTTTTATCTACTGACACAAGGAAAGGCTCTTTCCTCAACTCCTTACGTTTGCTGTTTTACCCTGTTCTCTTCAAAAGGGAAAAGCACTCAAGCAAGAGGCTTCTGCTGCCTCGACTCCAGAGATCCTTGAGAGCTTGGTGACATCTGGTGGGAATTGGAAGGATCGCATGTAATTTATAAAAAATTTTAAAAATATTTCCCCCCAACTAGTCACAAAGATTGCTATTGATTTCATACTCAAAATAGCAAACATGATGTTATAATGGTGCATATTGAGCACTGTATAATTTGGAGATCAAAGGGCTTAAAATGCTGATGGGACATAACAGAGCTTAAATGGAAGGTATTTGGCACTGGGGTTTTGCAGGTATGTAAATTCCATCTTTTTATCAGCCTGGTCAGAATATCATTGTAAAAAGCAAATCATGCAGGTTACATTTGCTCATCATGCAGTGCCAGGTCCCTGACGTATAACCAGTTTCCATCATGCTTAAACTTTGCACAAAGCACTTATATGCCCTAGCCTGGGAAGTACCACTGTGGCTGTGTTTAGCAACCCATTTGCAAGCAGTTGGATATGTGTGCCAAAAGTTTGGATTAGGCATGGGTCTGACATTTGGTGCAAAATTTCAGAGAAGGGAAAGGTAGTGAAGATAATGTTATATTCAGGCTAAGTCTGGTAAGGAAAGAGAAAATGGGTTTCTTGAAGTTCAGTTGATTTATCTCGTTTGATCTGCATGAAAATGCATCAACAGACCTTAGGCCTTTAACATAGCAGACTATATGGAGTCTTTGGAGTTTAGTGTTAGGTATGCCCATTATTTTAGGTTCCCTGACCAGCACTGGAGCAGGAAAATATTCTGCTAATACTGAGGTGTTCATGGTACTATTGTGACACAGTGATAAATTGTTAAGTCCTAACCCAGAGAGAAAGCCATGTTCACCACCATGATATACACATGTCATCTTCTGGGGCAGGAAGGTTCTCCTGCACAAAGTGCAGACAGGACTAAAGATAAAATCCCCATTGACAAAATCTCGAGTAGCTGTAATGGGGCACTTAGTTGAATGTTTTTGATTCTGTTCTGCAGGGAGCAGTGTTACATGCATACATGTTTGTGCACTCACAAACAAACACACATTAGGTTGAGGAGTTAACACACGCAGTGAACACACGCATAGGTTGAGGAGTGAATTAATGTCTTATTTTAGTGTAGATTACTCTGTGATTTGGCAGAGGATGAGAGCAAAGAAAAGAGGGCATTTCTCCAAGGAGTTAAAGCAGGGTGGGAATTTCATGCGCCTGCCCTATTTCCTGCGTAATCTTCTGGCCTGCATCAATCATCTGTCTGCTCCTGTGGTATTGTAGTCTGGTGAATGCATCCACATTTACAAGGATATCTTTCCCAATCCTGCCAGTTTTCTTCCAGAAAGTAGAAATCATGTACATTTGTGATATGAGATAGATTGGAAATGGTATATGCTACCTTTTCCGTAAGTCTCCAGAACCTAGAGGTAGCCTGGCTGCACTTTGAATTATTCAATGACAAAAAGCTGGGAATCAAAGTGCGCAATTGGAGTTTACAAAACTGTTGCCCTATTAACTAAACAACTAAGGGGGGAGAACTGTTGACAAAATGGAGGGAAGAAAAGTTTTATTTACTGGATAATTTTAATATATTTACTTGGTGGTGGTGTTCCCAGCTTATTCTGTGTCCTTCTCAGAGGTCCAAGGAGATAGCTGAGTTTCACCAGATGCTTTGGTAGAGTTCAAACCAGTGTTATGTAAGTCCTTGGAAAACTGAACATGGCCCTTTGAGCCTTTTGAGTTTCCACTGACAAAGGATAACAGAAGACATAACCCAGCAGCCATCCACATTCTTAGCTAGGGATCTAAGTGAATGCTGCTGGGAAGTGGAGTAGGTGGAGAAGTCTCCATGGGATTGAAAGTCTCAGCAGGAGCTGGAATGGAGTACTCTGGAAGGAGCTGCTGTTGTCTAGAGCAATGTTGCTCTGAAGGAGCTGAGCATTTGTATTGAGCTGAGAGATGTGGTCATCCCACTGCTCCTGGAATCCCAGGCATTGTCTGGATTCTTCTGTCAAGCAAAAGGAATGATGCTTAATCTGTGCTAAGTGGCTCAAGTTAGGTGATATTAATGGTATTCTTGCTGTGAAATAACCACTTTGTTCCTACTCACTGTTCAAATTATAGATTAACAGAATCCTCCTCTTTGCAGGGGAAAGGCACATGCAACAAAAATAGCTCTCAGTTGTGTGAACTGTTTCCCTTAATGAAGCAGCATAAATTTCCTAATAATAGAGACAGATGCTTGCTACTTGTACTGTACCTCACACACAGTGGTGAAGAGGAATGTGTGATAACTGAAAAGTGCAAACATGGAGAATATTTTGTGCTTTGTGCTGTCTTTTTCTTTGAGTACTTCCTCAACACTTCACAAACATTACCTGTGAGCCATGTATCTCCTCTAAGATGACAAAACAGTCGACAAGGAAAACTATTAAGGAATTTGTCTTACAATGAATTATAGGTATGATGAAGAGATTAACCAAGAAGTTCTGGAGGAATATGTGTAATGCTATTTCAAGTTACATGAACTATTTTTTTATTTATCTACTGAAAGTCAAAATTCCCCAAAAGTCATTCAATTATTTCAGTTTAGGATAAAAAAAAAGTCAAAAGTCAGAAAGCATTGTCTGTGTTCCTGTTGAATACACAAATACAGGTTTTGCCTGGTTTCAGTGAATAAAATAGGTGTGAGGTCAAGGCAGGATAGTTTAGTGAGAGACCAAGATTCAGTTCCTGCCTCAACAATGACAGCCTCCTGATCACCAAGATAGTGTTGTCAGTATGTGGTTCCTTTGGTGACATGGTGCTAAACTTGCAGTGGTATCTGGAGCCAGCTGAGCAAGGTTTGGGATTTCCTTGCAAAGACTCAACAGTTTCGGAAGTGTTTTTTTCACCCAGCATTTCCAAAAGTGTGTGAGCTATGTTTCTGGCTGCTGTGGGTGTGATTTTTGCATGTGTTAGGGGTTGTGGCAAGACTGCAAGCCAGGCATGCTCCCTCCTGATGCTGTAGCCCAAGTTGCTGCTTTATCAGAACCTTTACATGTACAATTACAGCACTTTCCTTGCACTTATGGTGGGGGTTTGCTTTATGTGAATACTTGTGTTGCTATAGCTACATTTCCCTAATGCTCATTATTTCCCAGTGTCTTTGTCGCTCATCCAAGGATCCTGGCATTAAGCGAGCTCACAGCATGTAATTTCTGCCTTGGGAGCTATTGGCAGGTGTACGGAATGGCCAAGAGGTACTGCAGCTGGTTTGTTGCCTGGGCTAAATCTACTTAAACCATGAAGGAAGTGTTCAGGGAAACAGGACCTTTCTTACAGCAGTGTGATGGGAAAGACAAGCCTACAATCCAAGAGGGTTGAATGGGAAGGAGGAGAAGAAACTGTCATCTCTCAAGGGGACAATTACGGGGAGGGGAGGGATCACGGGCAACTTCAGCTAATTGCTAGGTTGTGTAATGAGCTGGGGTGCTGGACAGCTACTGTATAGTCTCCATTGTGTCCATTGTGCCTGGTTGGGGGTGTACTGCTCCTGGGCATTTTAGCTGGTTTTTGGTTTTGAATGGTTTAATGAGTGAGCTAAATAGCTGTAAAATTCAGAGCAGGCTCTCAAAAAGTTCACTTGCCCTCAGGCATGCCTGTGTATCTGGTGCAGAGCAGAAGGAGCAATGAGTTCTGAACAGCCACCTACTTCCTGTGGGAGGGAGCTATGTACAGAACTCAGTTGCACAAAGAAAGACAGCAGAGAGTTAGTTAGAAAGTAGAGCTGGTCACTGGCAGATCTTGCAGACTGACACCCAGGAGATGCTCCAAACTTCATCTTCTGGAATATCTGTCATAGAAGGAGAAGCTGAGAGAACTGTTGTTTAGCATGGAGATGGGAATGTTTGGGGGCTATATGTACAAATTCCTACAGGAGAGGGAGTAAACAAGTAAAGAAGGAAGAAACAGACTCCTTTCAGTAGCATCCAGTGACAGGACAAGATACAATGGGCACAAATTGAAATATAGGAAATTCCATTTAAACTTCAGAAAAAAAAAATGTTACTCTGGTGGTCAGATATCAGAACAGGTTGACTAGACAGATCCTGGAGTCTCCATCCTTGGAGATACTCAACACCCAACTGAACACAGTCCTGAGCTGTAGATGATACTGGTCTGAGTTGGGGGCGTTAGACTAAATGCTCTCCAGAGGTTCCTTCCAATCTCATTTGTTCTGTGGATTTGTGATTCTGTGTTAATGCTTCTGTGCTATTGGGTCTACAGAACTGAGAACAAGTATGAGGTTCTGTTATTCCTGGTTTGCATTAAGTAATTGACCAAGACAAGAAAAATGGTACCTGTATGTCACTACAGAACATTTTCCTGGTTTTACAAGCTTCTTTCTAAACCTACAGAGCCACATGAGTGCAAAATTATGTGCAAATCACACTTCACTGTTACAGATATCTTTTATAAGTTCTGTGGCCTTCCATCACACACATGAATGGACATTTAAAAGATCAATCTAATAGTGGATTGTCACCCTCAGTCTGCTTAGACTGCAAGGGTGAGCTCTCTTTTTGGGGTAGGGATCTCAGCTATAATGTTCAGTCAGTAGGCAGGCAATCTTCATGTTGAGCCCAGATTTGTGACTTAGCAACTGTGAGAAATACTATTCTCCTTCACGGTAACTGTTTTACTGGAGGTAAAACAGTTTACTGGAGCACTGGAGATGCTCTTCCATTATAAATCCAGTAAGAAAGGCACTCGGACTATGCACAGTGTCATTTAAAGTGCTATTTATTGATGCTAACACTGTAGAAGAAGAGATGATAGTACAGATAATCTTATGTCCCTTCAGATGGCAGAAATTCTGAGCTGTGCAGCATCAAAAAGGCAGCATATGATCCGGGTGCAGCCCATCATGCAGACTCTGTCTGAGAAGGGGTTTCCCTCTTTTGGTCATTTGAATTATTATATGGTTTTGGACAAGAAAACTCCATTTTTCTACTACCCAACAGAAGGAGTGTTCACATGAGAAATACTTGCTACACTTCTAGGTAAAGGCAAGAACTTGAAGGTGGTATGATCACCAGTACCAAGTGGGGGATGCCTACAGGCTCTCTGTTACAATTAGCTGCCTGTGTTTATTCTGTAGCTGAGATATTCATAGCAGAACAGGGGACTGAAGGCTAAGCTGTATGTGCAGTACAGCGCAGCCATTGGCCTACTCAGGTTAAACTTTATCCATTGTTGATGTGCAATGATTGGGATCATTACACTGAGACATATGACACTATCTCCAGTCATCATTCTGCAGATGGAATTGCAACATACTTGATGAAAGAAACCAGTTTACATGTATTATCTTACACTAATATATCCCAACCCAATCAGATTCAGCTGCTCACAGGGTTTCATAAAACCAGTTCTTGTAAAACTCCAGGAAGATTTACCATTACTCTTCATTTTCAATAAATGAAGGAAGAAAGCACTCCATTGCAAAAGCACCACTGCTTTAAGATCAAGAGCAAGTTTATTTATAAATTAGGCTCTTGTCAGATTTGGACAGATCCTGTTCCTGAGGACAATGAGTACTTTGTTATCATTTATTTTAGGATCTGTAGGACTGGCACCAGTATGGCTATATAGTTGTCAGCAGTATGCAGCCCTTGCCTGCCCAGGCAGGAACCTGTCAGGCTGAAGCCAGAGTGCTACATCCTGCCGACCCTCTTCTGGTAATGCTTGTGAAAGAGCCTCAGTGAAAGTTCATGGAGTGATTCTGTGCCAAGGACATGAGTGAATCACTGCGGTGGATGCTGTGGCAGTGGCGATTTGCCCATAGATGGCAGCGTTTGCTGTCCTTTTGATATCCTGGTGATACTTGCATTTACTGTATTTGTTCCACCACAGAAGATTCTGTTGTACAGAAGGCCATAAACTCCAACTGAAAATACAGTTAGAGAAAACTTTCTGATTCATCTCTCAGGCTTTCTAAAAATAAAAATTAAAAGGAAGCCCGAATAGCCTGAATAAAGAACACAGAAGTATGACCCTCATTTGTGCTGTGTATTGGAGGAGATGGTGTAGACCTGTTCTCTGTAGCCAGATTCCCCTATACATAAACACATCATAAATGTCTTCTAACTGTTTGCAGTTTATCTACACTTTGAGTTCAGTGGCCCCATCTATAGAGAATATAAGCGTACCCCAGTAGTGCAGCGTAAAA
The DNA here is from genome assembly GCF_034315485.1 of Pezoporus occidentalis. Taxonomy (NCBI): domain Eukaryota; kingdom Metazoa; phylum Chordata; class Aves; order Psittaciformes; family Psittacidae; genus Pezoporus; species Pezoporus occidentalis. The sequence continues at coordinate 1,790,906 of NW_026916347.1, forward strand.
GAAGAAACCTGTGAGGTGCAGAGAGAATCCCATTTAACTGGTTTGGCTTATTCAGGAAGTCTACAGCAGAGCTGGAATTTGAATCCCTGAGTCCTACCTTTAAAGGGGAAGCTGAGTACAGATGGTTCCTTAGCATCTCCAAGACACCGTATACATCAGCCACATCTGCTGAGCACTTTCTGGTGATGACTCATTGTTTATTTCTCCAAACGTGGTGTAGGGAGAAGATGCATCTATCGTTTCATTCCTTTCCTCCTCAAAATATATAGGCTGTCTAGGCTGACTGTCAGCAGTGGAGTTCATGAGCAGTACTAGTATGGAGGTAACCAGCCTTTAGCTTCAAACATGTGCAGAACCTTTGCAAGTCTCCAGTTTCCTTAAAATATTTTCCTTCTGTGGATTGAGAGACTCTATGAGATCGCTCCGGCACTGTGACAGATGGAGGGTCTGTCACCCAGCTTGTGGTTATTTGTGTCTATCTGGCTCCACTCAGAGTGGGTTTGAGAGTCTCTGAGATTTTCTGTGGGAAAGTTTCTTTATTATAAAACAGATTACAAAATATGTGGAAGGACAGTTCTGTTTTATCTTACTCTGCTAGCAGCCTTAAAGGACAAGATCTGTGTAAATTGTATGTTTCATCCAAAACAAAGGTTCAGTCTGAGTGACAATGCCATTATGGGGATCACAACCATAGGATCTGTTTAAAAGCATTTGATTATTATATTCCTATAGGCTAAGAACATGGGATATGCAGAATGTCTCAGAGGTCAGTAATACCTGCTTTACAGAAGTGTACAAAAGGTAGCATAATCCCAAAATCTGCCTTTACAGGAAGTTTAAGACTCAATTAATAAAAGATTGTTTTCCCTAGATCTCAATAAAAAGAAATTGAAATGAAACACAGTGCTTCCAGAAATCTTTGTAATATCCCTATAAATCAGGAAAAACTTCCGTCAAACAGCAAACACTTCTGTTGAACAGCTGTAGAGATGGTGTACAAGTGCAGACGAACAAATAATGCCATGAAGATTGCCTTCTAAATCCAGAATGCTTTTCCTAACTTACAGAAAAAGCACTCTTGCATAAAGCACAAGAATATTTTCACTGAGAAGCTTTTTAAAGCTGTTCTGATACATAAAGTGAATTGTGCATTCATGTGCATTCATTGCATAGTCGTACATGTGCAGTAATTAAAATCAAAATGAAAGGCCTAGTACCAAATGAAGGTAACAAAGTTATGAATAAAACTTTGACTGATGACATTGGACAAAACTGCAAATAGTCCTTTACATGCAACATAAAGGTAGCAAATGCAGACTGCATGGAGAGCAATGCTTCTGGGAAGGCTCAGATTCAATGAATTTAAGACAAAACATTGAATTCTGTTAATATTTATGCCAATTTAATTCCAGGGTTACTCCACTAACTTAGTGTTACTCTGGATCTCTATCAATATGGTTGAAATTAGCATCTGGCTCGTTGTCATAAATTTAATTTCTATCATTTCCTGACTTCCAGCAGACAGAAAAAATGGCCCTTGGCCTTAATTATAATTGTATTACAGCAGCTTTTTCTGAAAGTCATATTTTTAATTTCTATTTAATCCATCCTTCTTTCTGAACTATAAACCTTTAATTCATAATGAAAATAAACAGCTATTTTATTGTCTTGTTTCTACTGCAGTTTTATATTCAAATGCCTCAGGATTTTGTCCTTTCCTGAAATCAAAGAAGTTTTAAAAATATGTACAACTGAGTTAAATAAATTCTCTTATTATATTTTATGTTTAAAAGTTACTCTTTCAATGCAACCACCCCACCTTATAGATAGAGGACTTAGAAGTAGCACTATAGAAACAAGTACAGTCTTACAAACTTGAACAGCAGATTTCTGGTCAAATCTACTCAAACTCACACTAATGAAAACACTTTTTACAAGAGAAATAAACTGTACAGAGAGTTATTTACTATAAACTGAAACCAGTAGGACCTCCCATAGGTTGGTTCAGATCCTGGATAAAAATTAGAATCATAGAATAGTTAGGGTTGGAAAGGACCTTAAGATCATCAAGTTCCAACCTCCCTGCCGTGGGCAGGGACACCTCACACTAAACCATCTCACCCAAGGACTCGTCCAACCTGACCTTGAACGTTGCCAGGGATGGAGTATTCACAACCTCACTGGGCAACCCATTCCAGTGCCTCACCAACCTCACAGGAAAGAATTTCCTCCTTATATCCAATCTAAACTTCCCCTGTTTAAGTTTTAACCCGTTACCCCTTGTCCTGTCACTGGAGTCCCTAATGAAGAGTCCCTCCCCAGCATCCCTACAGGCCCCCTTCAGATACTGGAAGGCTGCTATGAGGTCTCCACGCAGACTTCTCTTCTCCAGGCTGAACAGCCCCAACTTTCTCAGCCTGTCTTCATACGGGAGGTGCTCCAGTCCCCTGATCATCCTCGTGGCCCTTCTCTGGACTTGTTCCAACAGTTCCAAGTCCTTTTTATGTTGAGGACACCAGAACTGCACACAATACTCCAGGTGAGATCTCACGAGAACAGAATAGAGGGGCAGGATCACCTCCTTCGACCTGCTGGTCATGCTCCTTTTGATGCAGCCCAGGATAGGGTTGGCTTTCTGGGCTGCAAGCGCACACTGCTGGCTCATGTTCATTTTCTCATCGACCAGCAATTACAAGATACCTAATGAAAATGATCAGGGGAAGATGAAAGGTAAATGTGTGCCACAATGCACACACAGTCCTTTCATCTGGCTTTGTATTGCATTCCTTTTCACATGGATGCAGAATGAAAGAATACTGATGCTGTCTAAAGATGTTCATATTGCTGGGGAAAAAATAATATTCTATCCAATTATTTGAACACTCTTTCTGCTTTGAAAAGAACCCACTAGATTTTAAAGGCATCTTATTTTTCTGTCAGTTTCTTAAGATGTCCTTTGATGGTGGTATAAATTCCTGGGCTGGAGTGATGACTGGAAATGATTCTACATTGTTCAAGCAACCAAAGCTAAATAAATTGAGTCCTTCCACACAAAAGCATAACTACTGTAGAAAATGCTGATTTGCAGTCCAGAAACCAATAGTGCCCAAGAATATGTAAGGGACAACTAATCTTCCACCAACACCAGCAGAACCTTAGATTTTCATAGTTGCCTCCGGAAAGTAGAACTAATTCCAAAAGCTGCTATCTCCTTGTCAGAGTCCCAAAATATTTTCCAAACAATCGATATGTTATTTTACAGAGCACGCAAATTCCATTTTAATTTAACAGCAGTGTTGCAGCACTGGTTGGCTGTTTCTCCAAACTGTGTGCCAAGACTTAAATGACTTACCAACGACATGTTAAGCAAGGTTTTGAAATGCTTTAGAAATCAGAGTAATCCAACAAAGCATGTAATATAACACTTGTCTGTGCTGGCTTGACTTTGCTTTAAAGCAATTACTGAGTGGTCCCTGGAGTCCAACGGGAACAGCAACAGGGAAGAGTCATATTGCAGTCAGTTGGAATCCATTGCTTGAAGGTTCTGAAGGACTTCCAGCACAACTTCATAGCAGAATAAATACTCATCCTGGATGCAAACACATCAATGTGAAACATCTAATTACATTCAACATAAATTCTAGACAAAGAACAATGAACCGTTTGAAGTGTTGCTTATAACACCAGCATCTATGTAACATCGACACAAAAACTTATTTAAGAGAATCTTTGTTCTTTTTGTTCCATCACTTGAAAAGCTCATGAAAGTTTTCTTATTCAGTGCAGTACCTGTAAGCATGTGCTCAAGCCTCATTTAGGTCAGTAAATGCTTAATTTTAATCACACACTTAATCATTATCCTGAAGAAAAATATATCAAAGCATATGACAAAATATTTGCCTACAGGAAGAATGTACCCTGGTCTTGTCTTATTTTATTTCACACCACTTGTTTGCTTAAAATTGAGTTAGCCACATCTTATCTTTTCCTGTGTGAAAGCTCTTTTCAGGAGTAGGTTTAACTCAGCAGTAGTAGGCTTTACTGAGGTGGTGATAACTCAGCAATACAAAGAGTTCAGCTGAAGGCTGCAATTTTTCAGGGTAGAGTTTATGGTATCTCACTGGTTTTGTTGTTGATCCCTGCTTTTCTTTTTCCTTAAAAAAAAAAGTGGGGGAGTGGGGAGGGAATGGGGATGGGACTGGAAGCTGTACTATAATGGTGCTTTGCTTTTATTTCCATTAGTTAGTAAGAAACAGACCTTTCATATTTAGATCTAGACACCGCTTGGCTGGAAGGGTGTTATTTTCCTCAAATGAGAAGGCTAAATTTATAGAATCATGGAATCATAGAATCGTTAGGGTTAGAAAGGACCTTAAGATCATCTAGTTCCAACCCCCCTGCCGTGGGCAGGGACACCTTACGCTAAATCATCTCACCCAAGGCCTTGTCCAACCTGGTCTTGAACACTGCCAGTGATGGAGCATTCACAATCTCCCTGGGCAACCCATTCCAGTGCCTCACCACCCTAACAGGAAAGAATTTCCTCTTTATATCCAACCTAAACTTCCCCTGTTTAAGTTTTAACCCATTACCCCTTGTCCTGTCACTGCAGTCCCTAATGAAGAGTCCCTTCTTAGCATCCTTATAGGCCCCCTTCAGATACTGGAAGGCTGCTATGAGGTCTCCACGCAGCCTTCTCTTCTCCAGGCTGAACAGCCCCAACTTCCTCAGCCTGTCTTCATACGGGAGGTGCTCCAGTCCCCTGATCATCCTTGTGGCCCTTCTCTGGACTTGTTCCAACAGTTCCAAGTCCTTTTTATGTTGAGGACGCCCGAACTGCACACAATACTCCAGGTGAGGTCTCACAAGAACAGAATAGAGGGGCAGGATGACCTCCTTCGACCTGCTGGTCACGCTCCTTTTGATGCAGCCCAGGATAGGGTTGGCTTTCTGGGCTGCAAGCGCACACTGCCAACTCATGTTAAGTTTCTCATTGACCACCACCCCCAAGTCCTTCTCCGCAGGGCAGCTCTGAATCTCTTCTCTGCCCAACCTGTAGCTGTGCCTGGGATTGCTCTGACCCAGGTGTAGGACCTTGCACTTGGCATGGTTAAAGTTATGCTTTAAGCCCCAGATTTATCAAAGCATGATTGAGACATTTAAAAATCATAATCTAGTTGAATATTGAAAACTTACCTTTGTTTGGATCATGCCAAATCGCTGATGTCTCAAGTCTCTCACTATCTGCTTGATGTTGAACTATCAGAAGAGAACAGGTTTTATTTTGTTGACATGCAAGTTATAAAGAAAGATTTAAGCAAGTTCAGATGGGGAAGTTCTGACTTAGTTCTGTTACAAATAGTATATTTGCAGTTATTATCTTTGTTGCTTAAAACAATAAAAGCTGGTTTGTTCCATTTTGTTACATTGAATTCTAACAGGAATTATGCTGGTCTAAGATACTCCCACTGTTTTTTTTGACATCCATACCAATTTGTAATACTTAATGACAATCTGTTTGATACTTACAGATAAATCTTTTTCTATATAGCTGAGCAGAACTTCAACAGCCAGCAAAACTCCACTTCTTCCAATGCCAGTGCTACAGTGAGCAACAATAGGTCCTGTGCTGTGAGCTCTTCTCATGTAACAAATAAATTTTACAAGCTGCTCAGGCAGTTCGGAAGTATTTTGGTCTGGCCAAGTGGTAAACTGCAAATGACTTATAATGCGCTTCTCTTCTGTCTGGAAGAGCAAGACCAAAAATGTTAAGAATGACCAGTTCTAAGACCAAGTTTCAAGTAATTCCACTGATAAATTTTCTATTAGCTTCATTCTTAGTCAATTGTTAGTCTACTGAACAATTCCTCAGCTTTTCATTCTTGAGTCTATTAAGGTTTCTTTTAGGTTTTCAGAAACGTACTCAGAAGACACAGGCCTAGGATATTTACTTCATATAATATTTATGACACACTGAAGTTACTCTGGATGTAGTTATCTTATTTGATTAGAAAGGAAAAACAAAAACATTTGTTAAATTACATTCCAGTACTGTATAGTAAAATTAGTTTTGTAACCAAACTAAGTCATGCTAATAGAAGAGTAGTAATATGATAGACATGATAGCAAGATTGTAAATGCTATTCTGGTATGAGATATAAAAGAACAATTTGTGATTAGATACCCTAACATACAAACCAAATCAAACAAAAAAATTCTTACAAGAATAATCATAATGTAGGTAAAATAAAGAGTATTATTAACAGAATGGTCCTGGGACAGTACTTCTTGTTGCCAGCTTGCCATGTTAAGCTGAATGCAAAAGAACTACCCAGGATTTTTACAATCAGAAAAAAAGTGAATGCATTTTTGGATTTCTCCTGAAGTAAAACTATGTCTTTCTGCAGTAATGTGATATTGGTCCAATACAGACATAGCAAACTAAGATAACCATTGAAACAATTACATGTAACAGCCTATCTTCTCATCTTAATAATCTTTTGGGGGAACTCATATCAAATGTTTTACTATGCCTCACACTTAGTGACATAAAGTAAATTGGCTTTTCTTTATATAGAGAATTTTTTTTCTTGATGGAAAATGACCAATTTAGTCTGGAACAAGAATGAATCTTTTAATGGTTTCATTAATTAATATGTCCTGCAGAAATTTTTGCAAAGTTAAGTAAAGCTTTGAGGCAAGCTATTGAGGCAAGACTGATGGACTTATAGTTGCCCAGTTTCCATGTTCTTACACTTTGATTCTGTATTTGTAGTTTCTGTATTCACGCCTTCTTTTGACATTAGAAAGAAATATCATTAATTGTAAAATCTAAAAAAAACACTTTCTTCCCCTTCCAGCCAGCATTAGAGAATGTGAATCCACTCTGGCAGCCGTTACTGATTTGACTTAATGAGAACAGTAAGCAATTCTGCAAAACACTGAATGCACCAGCTCTGTGACTATTAAGGGACAAACTTTTGGACATTCTTGTATAACCTTAATTTCATGCCTGTTATTCAGATTTTTACATTCCTAAAAATTACTGAGCAAATGTTACAGAAGACGCAAACAATAATATTAGAATATACTTATGTAAAATACCTAATGAATTTCATCATATACAAAAATATTAAGCCTACACAACTTACCTGCTTGTTGATCATTTCTATTGTTCTAATTATGAAGTATTCCAGAATCTGGTAATTGTCTAGCCTGAGATGGAAATTAGCCAGGTCTATAGAGTCATGGGGAGGTTCAGGCCAGTATCGGTGACATCTGATTTGCCCTAGCTCCACTTCTTTTGTCATCATGGCAATCACATCTGATTCACTCTCCCAGACCATTTGCCAGAAATCAGCCACAGTGGATGGCAAAGGCCCTTGGGTTGTAATATAGAAATGTTCATCTTCTCCAACTTTCATTCTAATGTAGCTTGCATTAATGTAGCCATTCTTTTCTCCCAGAGGAACTCGTGTCCTATCATCTGTACAGAAACAGAAAGTAGTTATTTCAGCTATAGATCTGAAACAAGAGTTCTACCATCTCTAGCAGTTGGGATGGTGAACCTCAGCTTCAAGCAGCAAAGTATGCCTCTGGATTTTCAAATACATTTGACAAGTACCACTAGTATTAATCACCATTAATAGGAATTCCCACAGATAAATTGTATTATTCATTTCAGCTTTATTTCTCTTAAGATACCTGTGTAACGCTCTGACAAGCCTTCTAATTACCATAGAATTTTATGGCAATGATTCAGAATAGTGTATCCAATATGGCTTTTAATATATGGGATGGGAATATTGTCACTGGATATTGCTGTTTTAAAGCAGGAAACTCCTGAGAACGTTCACTGTGTCACTAATATGGAAAGGTGACTGTGCTACAAATTTTGCATACGTTTTCCTGCTGCTGCAGTTCAGAAAGACATCAAGGGTCCAGCAAGCGTTCCCGTTCTGTTGTGATACCTCTCAGGGAATCATTGGGTATTACAGGAATTTTTGGAAATCCTTATTAACAGCAGACATTCAGCTCTTGTACTGAAATCTTCTAAATGACTAAAATGACTTCTCATCAGTGAGCAGACTTGTTTCTGACTTAGAACAGAGATGAGCAGCTAAAAGCTCTGGTTGTATATTACGCTTCTAAACACTTCTGAAAACATCTTTTATTTTTCCAAGAGACGCATAACTCCATGATTTCCACCATGCTTTCCAGAATTCCATTGTGTCACAAACAGTAGATATAGCTGTACATTCAAATAGATTTAAAGATCTGCTGTTATAGTTCAAGTTACACTTGCCCATAGAAATGTAGATCAGTATCTCTGAGAAAAATGGGAAGGAAACACTCAGATAGCTGCCCCCTATCGGACAAAGTCACACCTTGTGGAAGATGATACTTCAGAAAATTACATACTGTGCAATGCTGACACCCTTACATGAGCTCTACCTCCTTTGGAAAAATCTCAACACGTTTCAGTGTTAGCATACCTCTCAGTGGCTAAGAATGCAGTGGGATTTGCATCTCCTTTGTATCAGTGTTAAAACTGCTTTTCTGTTTTCCAGTTAACTGAACGTATGTTCTCATTAGTGCGCATACTTACATGGAAGAATATCTCGGTATCTGTTTTTATCCCGGTTTTCTGGTGCTTTGCCAGTTCTGCAGTCATCTATTGGTTTCAAACGTTCTAAAGCCTAGAACAAAGAGAAATAATCCATGTTGTTCACATCCTTCATAGACAACCCTTATAGAGTTGGTGTGAGCAAATTGTACCGCTGTAAGTGACCCAACATTGGTAAATAGACTTCTTACAGAAGAGAATCAGTACATCACCCTCTAAACTTCAAATTGCTTTGTACTTTCTTCAGTCTGCACAAGATTTCTGGGGTTTTCAAGTGAGATTTCCAACCCAAATCCTCAACCCTTGTCATTACAAATCCCTGTTGTATACTGCTGTGAAATGGATGTTTGGAATAGTGTCTTGGTCAAATGTCCAAATGTCAGTATTCATAACTGATGACATACTAACTAAAGCACCAAGTATTGCTCTATTAACAAGTACTGAATGTCAGTGAATACTTTTCAGTGACAGGGAAAGTGATGGATATAGAGAACAGCATCAATGGTGAAAAGTGCAAATAATGTGATTGTTGAGTACTTCATAGCAGATTTAGGGGAATAGTGCAGTGTAGCTGGAAGCAGGAATGTAAAAGTTAATTTCATTTAGAGTTTTGAGTTACCTTCACTTTTCTTTATTCCTTTACCTCTTTGGTATGCACTGCACAATGCTCAACCATCACATTATGGCACTATACAGTGTATATGGGCTGAAATACATGTGACATTTCTTTAATATATTCATCTGTTACTACAGCTTTTACTCAGATAAAATATCCACTGGCTTTGGTAACCAGTGCATTCCCTGTTAGACCTTTATGTTTTCTGTGCAGACGCGTGTTTCAGCTCATATGCTCTGCCTGCACCAGTAACAGAATGGAATGAATGGAAATTAATACATGCCCTTGAGCCTTTAGGGAAAGTCAGCAAATCCTATACACTTCAGCCTGTGGGATTTTCTACCCAGAAAGTCAGAGATATAAAGGCAAGTGAAAGGAACTGATAATGTTGTAATTGCTATTGAAAAGTGGTAGCAATCTATTTCCCTGGTTTTGAGTACATCCTTTAAAGGAAATTCCAGTACTGTGCTGAAGAGTTACGAAATAATCTGTTCTTTAGGAATTTGATGATAACTGAGTACTCTTTTTATATCCTGAAACAAGAGATTCTATATGCTTCCCTAATTTTATATATTTTCATGCCATCAGATGTAATTATGTGTTTTCATTATCTGTGGAGTTACATTACTTTTTTCTTTTTAATTTCATAAAGTTCCCAACCTTAATAGCATCTTGTGGCAATGAGTTCCATGGTTCACTGGAGCATTGCGTGAAACATTTTGTTTTCAACTAAGTGTTTCAGGACTACTGAATCCCTAGCAGCATGGATTTCTTGCTTTAGTGCAGCCTCAAAAATAGTTCTTAGGGAGATGTTCAGCAGAGCTGAGGGGGTAATAGGAAGAAGTCAGCCTAGGAAAAAGTGATTAATACTCTAGTGTATTATTTTTCATTCCATGTGGGTTGTGTCTTTGGACAGGGAATAGTGAAAGCCTGACCTGTGTGGAAAGAAAGATCCAAATACTGTAGCATCACCCAAACCGTAGAGTAGAAACCCCATTCTGGCAGGAATAATTCTCTGAGAAAGTGGAGTCAGTAAAGATATACAAGCCAATCTCCCATACAGTATGCAGAAAGCTGATAAAAGTCACACACTCAGATCTTAAAAAGTAATCACACTTTACCACAAACTCCTTTAACACCTCTTGAGTCTCAATCCGAAAGTGAAGGTCTTGAATAAGACCTGTGATGCCAGTTGTTGGACCTATTCCAGCCAGTGATGTTTTAAAGTTAATTAAGTGAGTCAGTTCATCTCCAGAAGCAAAGGTTCTACCTATATATCAACAAAGAAAAACAAAGGAGTTTTTAATTATCATTGTTCATAGTACAAATTCTTGGCTTTAAAAACTAGGGGGCTGCAGTACATGAGTACATTTTGATGCTTATACTGTGGAAGTGAAATGTGAAAAAATATTTTTGGCTTACTTATGTTCACAGCAGAAAGAAGAGTAAGTCAGCACCATGGATACAACCAGCACCACATTTCATGTCATTTGGAAGCAGATCCAACTATTGCAACTTATTGCCTCATACAGTTTCTAAATACAGTCTGTTTAAATAAAGTATTCTTGCAGAAATTCTATTGGTACTGGAGTCTTTCACCACATCTTCACGAGGAATCATCTTCATCTATCCAACACTTTCCTGAAAATTAGTACTGCCACACCCCAGTGCTAGGAATAATCACTGCAAATTCTTCTTCCCTGAAGTAAAATATCTTCTGTCCTTTTCATCTTACCTCACACTCCTCTTCGAGAACGAGATGCAAAGCAACAAAATCAGGATTCAGTTTTACTAATTTGCTCACCCTGAAGTATATGTTCTGATATGAAACTTGACAGATTAAGACAATGAATAAACATTTATATCTCTAGAAATATGACTACTTTACTGTAGCAATTGAATTTTTTTTTTACCATGTAGAGGAAAACAGTAGCTTGTTTGGTAAAAAATAGTTGTTTGAGGCAGAGAAATTAGGAATTTGTCCTTTTAGTCATAGGCTACTGTTGGCAAAGGATAACATGCCAGCTGTCTCAAAAGAACCCCATTGATCAGTTCCACAGGTTTGTGGTATGCTGAAGACAAGAAGCAATGCTCTCTTTTCCTCTTGTAAGATGTCATCTCTATTCTTAACCAATCTCCATAACAAAACTGTTGTGCTTTCTATGCTTTTGTCTGGGCTACAACTTGCATCTGCCTTGCCTGAGCTTCTGAAATGATTTCTGTCCACTTTCTGTTCTCTAGCCATAAGATATGCCAGGGTATTACTATTAACTAGTTGAGAGTGCCAGTCAAGACAGATCTGCCACTCCAGACACAGCATGCTATTTCCTATACACCTCTCTTTTGTTCCAGATCACGTGGAATAAGAAAGCCAAAAATCTGAGCAGGTATGAGAGGAGAGATTGGTTATAATTTTCTATTTGCTAGCCAGCACAGTTTGGTAGTGTGAGGGAGATAACTGTGATTTACTTCTTCTAAGAGCCATGAGCAATTCATTGCTTCCACAGGGCAAGAAGAAACAGGGAGAGACCTGTATTTCAGAGAATCTATAGGATACTGCAGTATGATTGCTTTCACAAATTTTTCTTGTTTGGAGGGGAAGCAGCTTTATTTCCTATAGGAACAACTAGGCAGATTCTTTCTGTAAATGTTTTCTGGTATCAGAACGGCTTTAGCACCTGAGCTGTGAAAGTGCTTCAGTATGTTTAAGCACATCAGTTCTAGAGGTTTCAATTTCACTCATTATATTATGTGAAATTCAAAGCCATCTGCTTTTATTTCATTCATTTTGGAACAAAGAATTTACATTTTTAATTATGCACTGGGAAGCTCCCACAATTTTGCTTCTGACCCAAATTGCACTGGTTTTGTTTTCTTTTTTTCATTCAGCCCCTGAGCCAGTGTGTCATTTCTTTGCACGATCCAATAGTGCATGACTTGAACAAATGTTATGAAGTTGCTCAAATTAATGCAAGAACTTTCTTTTCCTCTTTTTTGCTCAGTTTACAGCTCAATTACACCTGATTGAGTCTAATCAAGGTATTCAGAGATTTTCCTTTGAGGAGGAAGGACATGATATGGAGCATGGGAAAAAAACAACAACAACAACAAAAAAAAACAAAATAAAAACACACACACACAAAAAATAAAAAAATAAAAAATTTGCTCATCCTTTTGAAACTGGGGTGCCAGAGCAGAGGTGCTTTGAGCAGTGGTGAGTGGGTGATGGCCAGCACAGCTGCCCTCCCTGAATTCAACTAACTACATTCAGACTCGTGTTCCTTCCTTCCTCCTGTTCCCCAAAAGAGTTGGAGAGCTCCTGATGTAGGCCTTCTTCTTGCAGATGTTTCAAAAGTTTGATGGCCTTCATATGTATCATGGTAAAAATTGTGTCCTGAGTGCTCTGGTGTTTGAGACACAAAGAGCAAATACTTAGCTTATATATAAGTGATTAGTGTTGTTCTGACTGTACATATACAGAGGAGCTGGCCTATAATGTTAAAAGAACAGAAATTTTTGCATGGTTACTTCTAGGTAGAACAGAAATCCTGTAGGGCATATCATTGTCTTCATCATTCTGGTTGTCTGCCACAGGCTGCTGAGTCTCTCTTCTGCAGCCTTCACATTCGGCATATTTCTGTAACCTGTAAAACAGCATCAGTTGAATGGGCTTACAGAAGCAGCAGAAACTTTTATAGTTTGGGTTTTTTTTAATCTATTTTTTATCACTTTTAACTTTCTTAAGCAACTATTTTTAAGAATTAGCGTGAACTCCAAAGAGCATAAATCCAAGGAGTAATAGCATAGTGAAGAGTAGTGTTTGGAAGTAAGGTTTGTCACAGTTGCAGACAATTTTTCATGTATGATATTTTTCAGTTGTTAGGCAGCCATACCTATATAGGCTTTGCTTGTTACTGTTGCCTAAAGTATTTAGAAAATTTTGGAGCCCTTAAATATGTTTTGGTAGAAGACATGCCTACAATCCAGAATACAGCTATAATGGTGTGCAGAATGGGTCAGATGTTCCTCTACTGGCTAACTCTGGTACCCGGAGACCTAACATTTAACTATGTTAGCAGGCTTAAGCATATCAGAGTCTTGCATTGTACTATCCTCGGTGTGATAAGAATATATAATGTTAGAAATAGTAGAAAGTACACTTAAGAGGGAGAATAAGATAATAAAAAGCAGCTTTCTGAATATCAGTAACCATTGCAGCTGTGCATGTTCAAGTTACACAAGGCTTTTGCAAGCAGCAAAAGGAACACTGGAAAGTACTGGTAGTAAAAAGATTCAGATTACATGACAGGGGCCAGAAAACCATCCTATTTGCAAAACAATCAGAAGAGATACTTGTTATCCATATATATGATAACTTTGTATTAGTCATAGACGCATTTATGCATCTTGCCCACAGAGCAAGATAATTTAATAATAATCATGCCTAATTGCCTGGTATATGACAAGATAATGTTATATTAGCAATGAGGTAATAGCAAGGGACACTGAGCCTCTGTTCATATGGATGTTCTTCCATGCAGATGCTCTCAAACCATCTTGCAGCTCTGCAAGCAGGTGAGTTAGGGAAGATTTTCATCCCTAATTGGTTGGCCAAATATTGTTCTTACAAAATGTTAAGTTTTCTCACAAAATTTAAGTAAATATTTAGTCTTTTTTTCCAATTTATGTGGGTTGTAGGTGATAAAAAAAATAGTCATGTTTCATCTATGCCATGTCATTTTAATAGACAAAACTTCCCATGTCTTATCAACTTTGGTTTCCCATTGTACTGTGAATTTTAAATTTGAAGTAAAATTCTTCTCTTCCTGTAGCATGTACTTTCTTTGGAGTAACAGTCTCAAATTCTCCTGTCTCTCAGATGTCTGGAGTTCAAAATCTGGATTGCTACAGGCATAATAGCACAAGGTCCAGCCCAGGCTGCAAGTGCTGCTCAGAAGACTTAGTAGAACCCACAGGTACCCTCCCCACAGCAATGTGATAGTGGTACCACTGTTCTCTCTCCTCCTCAGCTAGAAAAGCTAAAGCTAGCTTAGGCATGTCTGCATGAGCTGTTAGAGCTAGAAGCCTGTGTTTCATTTAATAGTTGCGTGGAAGCTGTTTAGCATTTCTTACTGCAGATGGAGCTGTATTCCAACAGAACTGTATTTCTGTCATTTCGGACACATGGGTGAATTTGCACTCCATATTAGGACAGTTCTGGAAATAAAAGATAAATTAGCCATACTATTTATTTTAATAGTTTTAATTCATTTGAAAGACTTACCTGTCTGAAATGTTACAGATTATATCCTTACAGTCTCGTCCAGACAGCTGACCTTGCAGAAGCGAATCGTGTGTGCTATCTAGATCCTGCAGGTTTAAAATGCGAAAAAGCTGTGAAAAATCAGTACATAGAAACATCAAGCATGTAGTTACTTTCATTGACATTGTTTCTTATATCTGTAAAAAATGTGTCCTTCAGTCAGGAATGGAAGGGAAAACAGAACAGTTTCCACTTTCAGAAGAAAGTATGCAACTTTGATTCAGCATTGTAGTACGTACTAGGAGTAAGAAGCCACTAGGTGTAAAAAGTATTTGTGAGTTTCATAACAATACAGTCTTCAGAATCCCTACAACTTAGAATTAATGACTAAACTTTGAAAAGTTTCATGTTAGTCATATCCTCCCCAATCTCATAAAGAAAATGCAATCACAGGAATCATGAGTCATGCTGTATTCTTCACCTCCTTAGCTCTTACTGGGAGAAAGCACCACTGTCTGAGATGGAATCGTTGGTAATAATTTCCTTTTTCTGTCTCAGACACAACGATGCCAGCTGGTAGAAGCTGGGTGCAGCTGCTCTACTGAAGAAGTACTCAACTAACAGAGAAGGCAGGCCCTTGATCACCCTCCATATGCAGAAGTGATAATATTGGTGGCTGGTTTTCCATCCTAGAGAATTATAAATGGATTCTGCATTTAAATAGTGATTCAGGACATCTGCATCTGCATCATGTTTGTGGAAGTGGCTCCTTCTGAGTTGAAACCCTTGATAGATAATGATTTAAATTCTAGTTCAGTGGTGTTTCTTTTTCTTTCCCTCCTTAATATTCCAGATGTACTCAGAGTACTGTGACATGTTATACAGTATAAACTACTGAATGCCCCACAGAATCTTAATGGTAGCTTCCACTTGCGCCTTATTTTCTTACTTTTGTGCTTGTACTTTCCCATTAGAACAGGGAAATTCATGGCTGCCTATTTAATAATGAATTAATTTACCCAGTTTCTGCACCTACTAACTGCATTGATTGGAGAATGCTGTATAGATTTTTTTTTTTCTATTTGCTAAGGAAAGGTATCTTACTGCTGCTTTTTTGCATCTGTGATTTTTTTTCAATGGGTTGTCATTTTCAGAGTCTACATCTTTAGAGTAGATGGCAGCTGTGCTCTATAAAGTAAAGCATAAATAGTTTCTATTCACAGGAAACAGCTAAAGGCAAGCTTGAAATAACGAACACTTAATGAAACTAATTCAGCACAAAATTTTAGCATGTGCTTAGATAGACTTTACTACATGCTTAAAACTACATTTGTGCATTAACACTTTGCTAACTTGGGGATCTAATAAGGAAACTGTAACCTTAGTACTATCTCCTATTTTTTATTTCATTTTTTATTTCCTGGGTGTACTTCTTTGTCAAAATATAGGCATGACCTTGTTTTGATATTACATTTCATCAATCTCTTAACAGTTTAGTTCAACACCCATTCCAACAGAGTACTTAAAACTTCCTCAAACAAATTCCTTTTAAAAGTTTTCTCATCTTATTCACATCAATGATTTCTTCCATTTTTCTTTTCTAGTTTGATTATTTTGGTTTATTTGTTGTGGATGATAAAAAGACCTACATTTCTCACATTTCCTGAGTAGTGGTTTTACAATTGTAAACTTAGAAATAATAGATGCTGTAAAATTTGATGTGGAACGTCTTACAGGACTTAGTAAGATTCAAAAACATAAACATGTTTGAAGAAGTTTGGGACCCTTGGAGTTATGAATATTTATAGAAGACAGTTGAATAGAAATCTTCTAAAGTGTATTGTTTTAAAAAACTGAAAGAATGGTAAAATTAACTTATCATTCATTCCAGTGTTAAAAAGTACAAGAATTAGACTTGCATATGCAGCCTTCCACTTCCCCCTTCCCCTCTTTAGTGTATATATATTATGCTAATTATATGCTCTTATCTCAGTGGAACCCCCTGACTCATTCAAATGTTAGCAGTTCCCATCATTGTAGCACACTTCCCTCACCCTAATCCTTTTTTGTTAAGAAGGTGTGGTTCACAAACGTTGAGTACATTCCCTGATAACTTCTAGAAGCATGATTCAGATTTTTACCTTGGTACACATCTGGTTGGATTCTTCTTCCTTGAAAGTGAGAACAGGCTGAGCTCGCAGGCTTCCCTCTGCACTATCTGAACACCAGAAAACAAAATCAAAACAAAATCCCTACGAAGCATGAAAATATAGTCATTTCTTCTGTGCCACGCACACCAGAGGACTTCAACCTTGGAAAAAGCACTGAGATACATTGCCAGAAACTGGCATGGACTATCCCTTTCATGGATGCTCTGAGAGGGTTAGTACAACACAGATATTATATATCACCACTGAAGAAGCCAGCATAATTCAGGTTGCCAGAAGATACACTGAAGAGACCCCTGTATCAATAGCAGTTAAAAACACTGAAACAGAATTTAATTCTGCCCTCTCTAATCCAGCCCATTCCTAAGGCCCAAATACCATGGATGAACTTTAATGCCAGTGCTTCTATAATACCACTGGGTTTTGTTGGTCCAGGAAAACAATTTAAACTTTCCAGCAACTGTGTAATTCACCAGTGCCGTGAGATGCAAATAAATGTGCCCACAACTAATTCCTTGAATTTGCAGAGCTGGAGAAAAGGCTAGTCTTACTGAAGTGAATGGGAATAATTCCACAGACCTTAATAGAGCAAGAGCTCCAATCAGCCTTTTTATAATTGGCTATCCTTACTTTATTTATTTATTTATTTATTTATTTTCATTATTAACCCCCAGAAACTAGAATAGAGATGGGCCAGTGAACATCCTCCTTTGAAGCTGGTGCTGATCATAGCTTTTACATCCTTATGGAAAAGCTTTGCTCTTGAAACTCAGAGGCAGCTTCCAGTAAGTGAAGGAGTATCCAGCACTTAAGACACTGGCTAGAAGTTCAAGATGATTAGGTTCAGTCTAATAGATACTGAAAAAACTGAGATCTTTGAACCCTATGGAGCAGCTGCAGAATTGCCTAAAATACCTCTACAGGCAAGTTCGCATCAGTAAAGCTGACTAGATGCATAAATGTTTGCTCTAAAATATGTCAAAACCGCAGTCAGCTCAGCATCTCTTCCTCATCAGCTGAGGAGAAAGTAAATAGCAATGACACTAGCTTCTTGCCTACAAAGATTTGAAACAAAGCCTCCAATTTGTAACTGATGAGCTAGAAGGTATATTAAGAAGGAATTATATATTCTTCCCACTGAATTTTCTCCTCAGTGTTCAAGAAAATAGGTGGTTGAGGTATATAAACCCATAATCTGTTGTTAATAGTATATCCATCCTTCCACTCATAGCTTTAATTAGTATTTTGATTTTGAATGTTCATTAGAGCAGAGTCTGCAGCATAAGCTTTTTTCTATTAGAGTTAGTCAGCTGTGCGAGTTTTGCCCTGTGCACATTGATGTGCTCTCAAATTAGTAGCAATCAATCTGGGAGCCAAGGCTTCTGGGTTTGCACACACACAGAAAGGAGAGGAGCTGTTTGTCAGGTAGAACTGATGCTTCCTAGAGATAAGGTAAGAGTGCTGGGGTGTGAAATTTATGGGAAATGTGTTTTAACAGCTGGGTCAATAACTGGCTGTGATTCCATCAGTGAGTTGAATAAAACTGGGTAAAATCAGACCAGGAGCCTCCATGACTTAAAAATAAAAGTTGAGTTAAAGGTTCTGTGAGGGTCTTGCAGCTTTGCTTCCACTATTTCTAGACTTAAAACTGACGCTTGGGCATTCCTTCCCTATGGTCCTATGTCTTGAGTAGCTTATCCAGAGCTGCAGATCAGGATGAAGAATGTGTTTGTATGTGAAGCTATGAATCAGGACTAACTGTAAAGTTTGTACTGCTGAACCCAGGCAACACATAATCTCACTTTACTGTCTACTGAGTGGATGTAGCTGCTTACCAGGCCCTGCTTTTGTGTTTGGAGGCGAAGGTATACTCTCACTTTGGTTGCCTGAATAAGCCCAATGCAAAGCCATCCTTCGGCACACAGTGAGTTGAACAGTGCCTTGAGCCTTGCGCAGCAAATCTGTAACTGTTTGGCGTGGCAGGCCAGACACAAAAGTCTCATTCACCTGAAAAAATACAATGATATATACTTCCAGGTTCCTGTAACAGAAATGTTTTTTAATCGCATTAATCTGCATTGAGCACTTTGCACTTCATGTGTCCTCATCCCCTCCCACTTTAGTAACTTCCTTGATCCTCTCCTGTGTACTTCTTTATACCATGATTGCCAGCAGTACAGCACAAAAGTGTAGTCTGCACCTCTTCTGAGACACTAGGAGGGCATTGTTCCCCCCATAATTCAGATGGAAGACGGAAGTAAATGAAAGTAAACGAAAGTAAATGAAAAATAGAAAAGCAAACAGAACTACTGAAACTCCTGGAGGGGGAGGAAAAAATAATTTGGGGTAAAAATAAAACTCAAACACCCCCCAAAAATCCAAAACATGATTTACATTAAGAGATGGTTAAATAGTAAGATTTTAATTAAAGATTCAAAAGTTCTAATTCCAGTGCTTTTTGCTTGTCTTGGTAATACCTGACTGGCACTGATGATAGATTCCTCCCAGTATCCTCTTGGTTAGCTGTTATATGCATGCTTGGTCAGTTAACTCTTCCTTCCCTGATTTTTTTCATGTGTAACCATGTGTAATCCTCACTGTGCACAGTTACACTACAGAGTGATTGCACTTTGTCACTTGCCCTGCTGTCCTGGGTTTGCTTCTCTGCTGGAATAGCCAACAGCCACCTCCAGCTGTAGAGAGGCCCAGTCCCAAAGGAAGCTGAATGTTAGGCGAGGGATGGAGGTTAGGGAGGCAGAACAGCCGTCTGACCCTCAGGAGCTGAGGGCTCCTATTACTGTGCCAAGCAGCCCCAGATTTCCAACCTGTGCAGCCTTTATACTGAACAGAATGCTGATCATAGAATACCTAGAGAAATTGTAGGCCAAAACAATGAAGAACAAGCAGTACCTTAAGCAGGATGTCACCAACTTGAAGCCTTCCATCTGTGTCTGCAATGCTGTCTGGGCTGATGGCCTTTATTAGGACAGCCCTGCCATTTCTTCCACCTACGAGTGCAAATCCTAGGCTTCCATTTTCCGCTCTTTCCAGCTCAATCTTAATAATGAAGTCCTACAATAGACAAGGGTGTAGTCTTAAGTAGAGTTTAGTTAGGGCTGTGCTTTTTTTGCATTTTTAATACTAAATAATCCAATTATGCTTCACAGTCCTCACTCAGTTATGTAGATTATGGGATATATCCTTCTCCTGAATAGGTATATAGAGCTTCCGTATATTAAAATAGCAGCTGCATGTATGTATCAGAATGAAAATAGTACATACTTATATCCATAATCCTTTTCAATAACTGCTGGAGGGGAAAATAACCTCTTAATAGCAAGGAAAAACTTACTTTTGTAATCCTTTTATAACGTTTCAAATACATCACCTTCACTGACAAACAAGTCACTCTTCTCTCCAGCATGATGGTAATGCAGTACATAGAATCATAGAATCATAGAATGGTTAGGGTTGGAAAGGACCTTAAGATCATCTAGTTCCAAACCCCCTGCCATGGGCAGGGACACCTTTCACTAAATCATATCACCCAAGGCCTTGTCCAACCTGGTCTTGAACACTGCCAGGGATGGAGCATTCACAACCTCCCTGGGCAACCCATTCCAGTGCCTCACCACCCTAACAGGAAAGAATTTCTTCCTTATTTCCAATCTAAACTTCCCCTGTTTAAGTTTTAACCCGTTACCCCTTGTCCTATCACTACAGTCCCTAATGAAGAGTCCCTCCCCAGCATCCCTATAGGCCCCCTTCAGATACTGGAAGGCTGCTATGAGGTCTCCACGCAGCCTTCTCTTCTCTAGGCTGAACAGCCCCAACTTCCTCAGCCTGTCTTCATACGGGAGGTGCTCCAGTCCCCTGATCATCCTCGTGGCCCTCCTCTGGACTTGTTCCAACAGTTCCATGTCCTTTTTATGTTGAGGACACCCGAACTGCATACTCCAAGTGAGGTCTCATGAGAGCAGAGTAGAGGGGCAGGATCACCTCTTTTGACCTGCTGGTCACACTCCTTTTGGTGCAGCCCAGGATAAGGTTGGCATTCGGGGCTGCAAGCGCACACTTAAGCCGGCTCATGTTCATTTTCCCATCAACCAACACCCCCAAGTCTTTCTCCACAGGGCTGCTCTGAATCTCTTCTTTGCCCAACCTGTAGCTGTGCCTGGGATTGCTCCGACCCAGGTGTAGGACCTTGCACTTGGCATGGTTAAACTTCATAAGGTTGGCATCAGCCCACCTCACAAGCGTGTCAAGGTCCCTCTGGATGGCATTCCTTCCCTCCAGCGTACCAACTGAACCACACAGCTTGGTGTCATCGGCAAACCTGGTGAGGGCGCGCTCAATCCCACTGTCCATGTTACTGATAAAGATATTGAACAGGACCGGTCCCAACATCGATCCCTGAGGGACACCACTCGTTACTGGTCTCCAGCCAGACATTGAGCCATTGACAACAACTCTTTGTGTGCGGCCATCCAGCCAGTTCTTTATCCACTGAGTGGTCCATCCATCAAATTGATGTCTCTCCAATATAGAGACAAGGATGTTGTGTGGGACAGTATCGAATGCTTTGCACAAGTCCAGGTAGATGACATCAACTGCTCTACCCCTGTCCATCAGCTCTGTAGGCCCATCATAGAAGGCCACCAAATTGGTCAGGCAGGATTTCCCCTTAGTGAAGCCATGCTGGCTGTCACCAAGCACCTTGTTGATTTTCATGTGCCTTAGCATGCCTTCCAGGAGAATCTGCTCCAAGATTTTGCCAGGCATAGAGGTGAGACTGACTGGTCTGTAATTACCTGGGTCATCCATTTTCCCCTTCTTGAAAATGGGGGTTATATTTCCCTTTTTCCAGTCATCGGGAACTTCACCTGACTGCCATGATTTTTCAGATATGCTGGACAGCGGCTTAGCAACTTCATTCCCCAGCTCCTTCAGGACCCGCGGATGGATTTCATCAGGACCCATGGACTTGTGCACATTCAGGTTCTTAAGATGGTCTCGAACCAGATCCTCTCCTACAGTGGGCCCAAGGTCTTCATTCTCACAGTCCCTGTGTCTACCTTCCGAGACTTGGGTGGTTTTGTCAGAGCCTTTGCCAGTGAAGACTGAGGCAAAGAAGTCATTCAGAACCTCAGCCTTCTCCAAATCCTGTGTAGCCGGTTCTCCTGAGAGCTTCCTTAGAGGGCATACGTTGTCCCTAGTCTGTTTTTTATTTGCTATGTAGCCATAGAATCCCTTCCCGTTATCCTTAATATCCCTAGGTAAGTTTAATTCTAACTGGGCCTTGGCTTTCCTAACCTGGTCCCTAGCTTCCCAGACAACATCCCTGTGTTCTTCCCAGGCTGCCTGTCCTTGCTTCCACTTTTTATAAGCCTCTTTTTTCAATTGAATTTTCCTCAGGAGCTCCTTATCCACCCAAGGAGGTCTCCTGGCCCTCCTGCTGCACTTCCTTCTAGTTGGGATGCAACACTCCTGAGCTTGTAGCAGGTGATCCTTACATCCTCCATTATTTTATTATTCTATATTGCAAATCTTAAACTTGCAACCCCAACATACCTATCTGTTTGGCTTTAGCATTTCATTCAGTTTTAAAATAAGCTGCTTTCTTAGGGTCAAATATTATGTCAGAAATAGCAGCAACCTAGAAATATTTATGACTTGCAGCATGACTTGTTCCTGTGTTGCAAATGTCACCATCAGAAATTATTTTAGCATGTTGAACAGATAAACCATCATGGATTAAATGGTGCAGAAGAAGCAGTAATAGTGATGACTTAATCAAAAGTGAGAAAATAGTTTCCATTTTTCTGCCAGGTTGGAGGTCTAATTTTAACAAGAGAGCAGCCTTTTGCAAACCACAGTCAAGAGAAAACTAGTAAATCAATTCCCATGAAATATCAGTCCCAATGTGGGCAATTTCACTTCCATGTAATGTTTTTTTCCACATTTTTGCACAAACAGAAGTGGTGCTTGCACTTGTAAGAATTTTGAAGCATTGTGTGTTGAGCATGGAAATTCTTTTTTTGAGGAGCACACGTGTATTTTAAGAAGTCATCATTTCAAAAATGGCATTAATTTTGATAAATTCAACCGTTAGGGCTTATGTCAATACTGCAGAATACTCCAAAGGTTTTGAGTAATTTTACACTCTTTTCAAATGCCCCCATCTGAGAATTTCAGAATGAAATATATTAAGTGAGATTACAAAAATTGTTGTGGAAAATATTTTGCAATTACAGTTGCACTTATTTGCCCTAGATTCCATGATATCATACGCTGAAAAACAGTAACAGAAGAGCCTAACTCCAGGAGTATTCAAGGCAGCCTAGTCCATGAAGATTGAAGGAATTCAATACTTCACAGGACACTCTCCAAATGCATTATATTCACATTTTCAGAGAAACTGGAGAGGAATCAAATACTGTTGAAATATCACTGTTGAAAAAAAATCTCACTCCATATAGCTCACTTCACTTGACGGACCATGTCACACTTGATAAACTTGTCACTTACCTTACATTCTGGAGAATCAGGTGTGTTTTGCTCAGCATCACAGTTTGTTTCCTCCAAATGTTTCTCTGTGAAAAAGCAGTGGCAGCAGTATAACTCTCAAAATCATATTCAGAGGCGTAATAAAACATTTTCTACTTGACATGTAAAATACAAAAAAAAAAATAAATTTGAGGACATATGTGGGCTTACACTCCTGAACTGCAAACTTAACTTTCTGTGCATTACTGTGTAGACTTGTTATGTCCCAGTGAGCAGGTTCCAAAACAAGCTTTAAAAGCTGCATATTATAGGGTCAGACACTCTAGATGGATGACAGGTAATGTATAAATGTTTTCTGAAAAGCTGAGGGAGGCAGTTTTGTTTATGAAGAATTAATCTTTCCCAGGTGTGGCCAGTACCACCTAGAGACTCATTTTCTTTCAAAGAGAAGGCATGTAATTTTACAAACCCTGATTGAAAAATACTGAGTTCCTTACCATGTTGATGCAGCAGATGCTGTTCTTGGGAATTCAGGTTTTCATCTGAGAAAGAAATATTGGCTTTCTCTGTCTCAGCAGGTGGCCCTAAAAGCACACATGTAGGTTTGTTCTGACAGGCCTCCTGCTAACCTTCATATACACAGTGGAATGTAAACTCTTTGCTTAGATTATTAAACAAAGAATCAATATCCAGTATTGACACTACATGAGGCAGTTTGAGACACTTACTACTGCGTTATTAAGTTTGCCAGTTTGCACAGTAATATAAACAATTCTGTCATGAATTGCAGAGCTGTTGCATCTCAGTCATTGCTATTTTTAAAATTGTAACAACAATCAGAGATCAGACTGAGTCGTTCGAGACATGTGGCAATGATCAGGCAGAGGAAGAAGCAGGGCATTTTAGTGTCTGAACAGACAGATTTGTAAGAAAAAAATGTGCATTTCTTGACACTCCCACCTCTAGCCACCCAGCCGCAGTTTTGGGATTTTGCTTTATCATCTTGGTGATCTTCGTTGTTTTCCAAAAAGTATTCTTCATTGTATGAATTATAGAAAATGTAGCAATAGGACAAGGGGTAATGGGTTTCAAAATAAACAGGAGAAGTTCAGACTAGATACAAGGAAGAAAGAATCAATACTGGTGGCCTCATAGCAGCCTTCCAGTATCCAAAGGGGGCCTACAAGGATGCCAGAGAGAGGCTGTTTATCAGGGAATGTAGCAATAGGACAAGGGGTAATGGGTTTCAACTTAAACAGGGGAAGTTCAGGTTAGATATAAGGAAGAAGTTCTTTACTGTGCAGGTGCTGAGGCACTGGAATGGGTTGCGCAAGGAAGTGGTGAATGCCCCATCCCTGGCAATATTCAAGGCCAGGTTGAACAGAGTCTTTGGCAACATGGTCTAGGTTGAGGCATCCCTGCCCATGGCAGGGGGGTTGGAACCAGATGATCTTAAGGTCCTTTCCAACCCTAACTGTTCTTTAATTCTGTAAGTTTTCTGCTGGTTTTAAAGGAAAAAAAGAGCTCCCTGTTGCATTTGCAATTTTAGTATGCATTTTTGTGATTGAGAGTCTATCAAATGAAGAGTTGTTTCCTTAATTGCAAATTGTTATGGATTTTCTATAAATCTATCAAAGATGATAGAACAGAACACAAAATACCAAATTACTATAGATTTAAGTGCCTTAGAAAAGTGAAGAATCTTGTTTTATAAGAGAGGTGGGTAACTGTACTATTGTAGAGTTCATAAATCTGTATCACAGGTGGATCAGATCTGGTAACCTATTTTGCAGGTGTCTTGAGAAATCTCAGAATATGCAAAGCTCATGGCACAAGGATGTGTAAGCAAGGTCCTATCAGGATATGCTTTTACCATGTTTTAGCTATACCACAGGAACTGAGAGCGCATGTAACTTTAGCTGTAGAAAATTCAAAGAAGTTTGTTCTTCAGTAAATAAACTGCTTCAGATTATAAAAGCAAACACATGACTAGTTGTTTTAGGGTCGGAAACCTGTAACTAGCTTGACTTGGAATAATTTCTTCAGGTAGTCAGATGCTAGTATTAAGATGAGTGTAGGCATACAAGTAATTCTGTTCCAGGGGTACTTTTTCAGGTCATCTTTAAAAAAAAAAAATTTATTAAAAAAAATATCAGATATTGAGTCAAGTAAATGAAACTGAAGGTCAGGCCTGACTGAAAACTGCAGCCAAATGTACACTGGAAAGTATGACTCACATTGGTAAGGCACTTTCTGTGCAGTGATGTAGATGCGATACCTATCCTTCCATCTGATGGTGCAGATGCAACCTCTGCTTGCTGAGTTTCCTTCTACTGCTGCAGCAGTTCTGGTCATGTCTTTGCAGTGCAGATGATTATTGTACTTTTGTGTTAGTTACAGTATTAAATATACTCTAGGAAAGCTGTTATATATTAACTAAGGGATATTGGTGCTGCCTGTTTCTGATTTTCTATAGATTTACTGATAGCAGTTTAAAAAGTTGGAAAGTTGGTCTAGATGATGAAGTAGTGGCTCATATTAAATAGTTTCAATCAAACCAGATGTTGAAATACAACCACTTAAAATTCCCTTTTAATATGAATTTAAAAAAAATAGAAACTATGCAAAAGACAATAAATACTTTTTTTACAGAGAACTATACATTTAATTTCTATCTTTAAGGACCTACCAAATTTTCTTCAGACTCTTAGAATCGCCATAACTGAATGCCATGTTACAATCTCTTAATAATGTTTTAAAGGCAATGAATCAATACCTTATGCTTATTTCCAAAATCAGAAGCAAGTTTTGAACTAAAAAAAAAATAATAACATATTAGCCTTACTTACTATTCTCCTGCTCTATAGGAACCACTGGATTACCATTTCTGGGGGCAGAAAAAGTGAAATATGTGAGCCATTAAGAGCTGCATGCTTTGTAAAGCACATATGAAAAATCTTTTTAGAAAGTCAGTTGTCTGAATTGTGGTTGTACTTCTATGATTTTGTTAAGGGTGTTTTCCCAAAGAGTATTTATATGAATATATAAACCATTTATATGTATTTAACAACAGTGAAACATTTTTATTTAATTTATTTATTTCCCTGGGTTGGGGAAATAAAGAACATGTTGAGCCATCTGTCCTATTATAAAACTGCTTTGTGGTATATTTTGAATTCAGCTTTGGTTCCTCCGATATAAAGTCAGAATGATCTTTTGTCAAAATGTTTGGCTTTTGTAAGTAACTCAGAGTTTTCCATCAGAGGCAGTTTCTTGCCTGTAGTTGTCAATCTAAGATTGTATGCACAAGGTTGGCGCTAGCGGAGGACTTTCCCTAGAGAAAAGGATACCTGAAAATGATGGCCAGCCTCGTGGTTAAACGTCCACATTTGTATTTGGGTGACAGTTTGGAGATATCTCATTTGTATTGTATGAGTGTACTTGTACTCATTGTGTTAGCTGTAATTACAAGGAGTGAAGATATCTTATGGATGTTATTTATCAAATGGCAATGTTTAGACCTTTGAGTTAAAACATTTTTCTTGTAGTTTGTCTTGGTTTTATTGTTTGACTTGTTTATGTAAAATTGAAGAACTTGCTTCAACATTAGGATGAAGGTTGAGTATGCTCAGATTTACCTTGTGGCTTTGATTTGGACATGCTGGGTGGCAGCTTCACACACTCTCACTGCATCATCCAGGCTAATGCCCTCAGTCCACAGTCCACAGATGTAAACAATCTGATCTCGTGGCTGCAAACTGCCTTCCACACTGGCGGGAGAGCCAGGCACTATTTCTAGCACATAAATACCTTGTAACTTGCTTCCAGCCCCTCCTGCCAGCTTCAAGCCTAGAATAATGCAGAGAAAGCATCTTTTGCAGCAGCGTGTTTTCAATTTCACTGTCAGTGACATACAGCCTAATGGAATAGATGTGGGTCATTGAAGGATAGGCTGAACAAATCACTGACATTATAAATAACAGTCACCCCAGTAATATGGGGAATAAGAGCTGGACAGGGAGAGTGAAATGCAATTAGATGCTAAAAATGTATGGAAAAAACTTAATGGTATTGTCTATCTCTACGCTTTGGCTATTCAATAGTGCTTCATTTCACCTGATGTTGAATAGTGATTTGAGTAAGACCCTCAGCTGCATAGCAGTAACTCCCTCATTACCAGAGTGCTTAAGTGCCCCGCAATCTTTAGAATGCCATAGGCAATGGAGACATAAAACAAATGAGGAGATACCTATACAGTGAAAAATGGAATTGTGCAAGAATATCCAAGAAAACTCCAAAGAAGCTAGTTTTGAACTTGAAACTGGATGCTATATCTGAGCAAATATACTTATACTGTTTCCTGAGTCTACAGTTGTATCTGTGTACAATACTCACCACATTCTGCAAAAATACCAAGATACAGTGTGGGGATTTCTTTTATCACTTGTTTTGCACAATGTAGATCAAACTTTGTGTTTATGGTTAAACAAGGATTTGAGTGGAGACTTTTTGAATAGCAAACTAATTTGTTTTCTTTCCCTCCAAAAAGATATTTATGTATCTCATCAGGTAGTAGACATTATAATGTACAACATTATTATCTACAACCAACAGTTTCTGTATATCAGTAACATAAAAATATGAGACTAGAGATCTGCAAGAAACATTAGCTGACAGGGTCATAATACAAAGATCATTTATCCAACTGGCTTCACTGGTCTAATAAGAGATATTGGTCTTCCCTTTAAGGCCTTACCCAAAATAAAGCTGTTCATCCTCATGGGTGATGGTGAAGAGCATAAAGGTGTCAAGGTCACTCAAGATCATATTGATCTAAGACCACAGTTGGCTATAATTACCTTATGATTGCTATAATCCCTGTCCAAAATAACAAGCATATATTTATTACACACCTAGCTGTCCATTGGCACCTTTGGTGAGAGTAATTTCAGGAATCTCATCTGGCCTAATAGAGGGACGTGGATCACTGTCAGCACGACCAACCACAAGGTGCAGATCAGGAGGGGAGCTTTGCAGTAAAGTCAGGGCTTGATTGCATGGTAAAGATGTGACATCAATTCCATTCACCTAAATGACAAACCAGTAAAATGATGTCATAGATCTCATTGACCATCATGTACTCATCCCTCCACTCTTAATTTTGCATATGAACTTAAATTAGTTTCACTTTCATGTTACTGCTTTGGTGTGGTATTTAATGTCAGTGAATGCAACAGTTAAGATTGCAGTAAGATTTCTTTTTTGGACTTTTGTTTTTCTAAATGGAGAGCTC
Source organism: Pezoporus occidentalis (assembly GCF_034315485.1). Taxonomy (NCBI): domain Eukaryota; kingdom Metazoa; phylum Chordata; class Aves; order Psittaciformes; family Psittacidae; genus Pezoporus; species Pezoporus occidentalis. The sequence continues at coordinate 1,819,379 of NW_026916347.1, forward strand.
TCATAAAAATAGCTCTTTTTTTTCCTTGAAATTCAAGGTCTTGTAGCAAATAACCAAGGAAGACATTCTAATACGAAAAACTGAAGATGAGCCAAACTGAAAACAGGCTTTATTCATAACTCCTATATCCTTTGTATGCAATCTATCTTATGACATTGATTCAGTTTATTGGGAAAGCATTTCATATCTCAGTTGCCTTGCATTGCTGTTAGATGAGTCATGTTATTTGCCTGGTCATACAACCTATTCAGTGTGAAACGTGTCCCGCTGAAGTCAACAGAACTACATTTATTATATGATTCATTTGCACTTGCATGCCTAAGTATGTGTTAAACTGGACTCTATGAAGGGAAGAATCCTCAATATAAATGGCATTGATCTGCAATTATTTTCTCCTCTGTATAAACTCAAAGTCAATTACTGTACCATAATGATTCTGTCTCCCCTTCTTAGTCTTCCATCAGACAGGGCAGGATCATTCAAGATTTCATCAACAAAGAGGCAAGAGTCCACTTTGTTAAGAGCTACAGAGAATCCATAACTGTTGTTCTCTGACTTTGTCAAAGTCACAAAAATCTCTGTTTCCTATTAAAATAAGCACAAGATATGTCTGTTGTAGGCTTTTCTGTTGCTTCATTAATATCTTTGATTATATGCAGTGTTTTATATGCAGATAGTAATCAGATCCGCAGATGATATGAATAAGAGCATACATAAAGGCTTCTCTGATCTGTCACTGCTTTACTCCAGAATTCATTTTACTTCTTTTTACCTAGTGGACCTTCATGATGATTGACTGATAGGGCCTAATAAGGCAGAAAATACCATCAGGGACTGGAATTTTGGTATTTGAAATGTGTAAAGTAAGGCTTGGAATACTCTGAGCTGGCAAGCATTAGAGTACTAGGGTGCAGAGATTATTATTGTTATTAATACTGCTATTGCTGTCACACTGAAGGAAATGGATGGAGATAAATTTTGGCCTTGGTGATCCCAAATTAGTATCAATTCAGAGCTAAATTAGTTTCAGCAAGAATGCAAGATGTTCAGACTGAGCCTTAGATTTTGTATAGTAATTAGCAGAAGGAACGCACTTTCTTATCAGGACATTACAGTAGTATCACTGTTACAAAGAGATTTTTCATATGGGTTTAAAACATGACAGAAAGAAACCCATGTAGCTGACTCCAATTAATTCTAGTAGCTATAGCTACTAGAGGACTGTTAGGCCTTTGTAAACTGGGAATAATACTGCAGAATTCTGGAAAGCTGCAGAAATAATAAGGTGGCGAGAGCAAGGACTTGGCCTTTAAGGCAATTGGTAAAGAATTCTGGAGAGCTGGGTGTTGCAGAAGGTCTGCTTTACTTGAGGATTCCAGACATTCAGGAAAGTAAAAAAAGCCATGCAGAAATAGCATAGATAATGAGTTGAAATTAATATTTAAAAATGTTGCATTCTTAAAAGTTGTTTCTTTTCCCATGTATTCTACCTATTAATACTTTGGTGCCTATTGCATACCTTAGTGCAATCTTCCTTTTCTTCCTTCTCTTCTTCTAGTTCCTCCAAGTCTTCCCATTCATTGTCACTGTCATGTGTCTCTCTAGCTGGCATGGATGATGAGAAGGGACCATAGGCACGTGGTTGTGGGGTCATCATAGTTGTGGAGAGTGTCTCGGAGCTTCCTCCCCATGAAAGTGAGGTCACAGATGTTGAGCTGATAACGAGATACTCTTCATCAATAGGGGTTAGAGAGAGAGCTTCAGGCATACATTTTGTGTTCAACAGGTCATCATCACTCTTATTAAATATGTGGCTGGAAAATAAAGAGATTGCAGTGCTGGGGTTTTCCTCTATATGCTTTATTAGATGGCCACTGAAAAGTCTACTACTTATACACGACCTTATTTTAACTGAAGTACTAGTTATGATATCAGATTGCTGTGTGGGTCTTCCAGTGTTACTATAAAAATAAATAAGTAATCAATAGTGGTGACCTCATAGCAGCCTTCCAGTATCTGAAAGGGGCCTACAAGGATGCTGGAGAGGGACATCAAGTACTGTAGTGATAGGACAAGGGGTAATGGGTTTCAACTTAAACAGGGGAAGTTCAGGTTAGATATAAGGAAGAAGTTCTTTACTGTGCAGGTGGTGAGGCACTGAATGGTTCCCCAAAGAGGTGGTAAATGCTCCATCCCTGTCAGTGTCCAAGGCAGCTTGGACAGAGCCTTGGGCAACATGGTCTAGGGTGAGGCGTTACTGCCCATGGCAGGGGGGTTGGAACTAGATGATCTTAAGGTCCTTTCCAATCCTAACTATTTTATGAGTCTATGATTCTACAATATTTTGCAAAGCTAATTAAAAGATTAAAAAGCTTTCAGAATTTGAAAAGAGTTTTTGCAAAATCTTGCACTTTTTTTTTTAAGACATTAATTAGTACTTTAGTTGTTTCTTGAAAAGAATAATCAGACAGTTCCTAGGCCACTGCCATAAACAACTTAATTAATGTATCTGGTCAGTGTTATGTACATTACAATACTACTACAATCTTTATATTTTGCATTTTTGTTGAAAGAGGAATGCCAGCCACACTCCTGGCTCCTACAGGTCTTTCCTTGGTAACTAGAGCACAGACCAGAAACATGAAATATGATTCTTGTCTCTCCATAAAAAAAATTCAAGTCCTGACTTCTCTTTGTAAGCTTGCTTTTATTCTTATGCTTGTCTTGAAGCATAAGATTTGTCCTACAGAAATCAATGGATTTTTCAATTACTTGAATTGAAATTGCTATTGATTTTATTTCACAACAGTGGAGATAGTGTTCAGCACTTTGGATGTTCAAGCCCAGACTATAATCGTATGTGTTGTGTTTAATATTGTTTTGGCTGTTAGCATTAATGAACTTTATAGTAGAGTTCATTACTATACCACTGAATCCCATTAAATTTAACATTAAACCCAATAGAAATGCTTGAAACACGTTTAAGTAGGTATTTTCTTTATATCAGTCTTTATTGAAATATTGTTAAACTTCATTCATCTTAATGAAGAAAACACTTAAAATGACACAACTTTTATTAATGCTTCACATAGCAGAAGCGCCATGTCATTTCATACATGTCATCTAGGAACTTCCGCTCTGATAGAACTGAAGTGTGTCTACCATCTCCAAAGCAAACATAGACAAATAAAATGAATGCATATTGTGTGTCTTGCATGAAATCACAGAAGATCTCCAGTGTTAAGTTCTTCTTTCAGAAGTTGTTTATGATCAGAAGGATAATACAAAGCACACTAGCAAAACAAACATTTTAGTTGAATATAGCTAGTAGCTCTCAATAGTATTTTGAAATACTGATGAAAATTAGAAAAGCTTGTAGGCTCATGCTGTGTGCCCTCAGTGACACAACCAATCTAGTCTGTTAGCTTATATCTTTGCGGGGAGGAATTGAGAGAAGTTGGCCATCTCGAGTATCACAGCAAAGCTAAGAATGAAGCTGACAGTTTGTGCTGTAATAGCTAGACAACAGATACTTACAGCACAAAGAAGACTGGGGCAATTGAAAGAACTGTTTAAGGGTAACAGCAAAGGCACTCTGCTCCTTTCTTTTGGAGACAGGAAAGAAAAGTATAAGTTCAATAGACATTGGTCAGTGTGGGTGTCATAGAAGCTGTCACATGCTAGTGGAGTGCTGGCTGACCCTCGGAGTGTATGAAGGTGTTTGGCAGAGCTATAAGAGCTCAAGGCAATGAGCCAGCACAGGCTTAATCATAGCACAACTTTGAGCCGATCTCCACATCACCGTGGGAAATAACATGAGTTTTGGTCCTGCAGGCCCAAACATGAGCTTCACTGCTTTTGACTTCCTTTTGGAGACTTGTGACTGTACACCTGGACTTCACAGGGAAAAAGTACAGGCTAAGGTTTTCCAAAGCAGCCTTATTGGTAGCGATAAAAAGAAGAATAAAAGGAATTTTCCATACGATACCCTGAACCAGGGATCTTCAAAATTCATATCAGAAGATATCTACATTTGCATGAGCAGTTTTGAGAAATCTGAAGGAAAGAAATTTCCTCATTAATCAAAAGGAATTCCTTCATTAATGCCTATTTCTTTTTGAGGGGTTTTTTGTATGTGTCTAGATAGAAGTTTAAACTCAGATTATATTAAAATATTCTTTAAAATGCATGCCATCTTAAACTTGCCTGCCTGCCTTTTGAAAATGCAAAAGCTGAAATTAAATGATACTGAGAATGCACCAAACAAATTTTAAAAAGCTGTATTTCAGTACTTCCTTCTTGTGAAGAATCCAATTTTTTTGTTGGAATTTATATTTTCCCACAGTAAACATAGTGTTGTTGGAACTGTATCTCTTGGCAAAGATGTTTGCTACAGACATATTTCTGTTGGTTTTACTCTAAGCAGTAGGGAACCATATAGGCAAGCAGGAGCTTCACTCATAATCGTAAGTGAAGGTTCTCCAAAGTATAAATTTCCATGATGGCCCAACTTGACTTTTGAAGTCAGCTTGGGCTGTGACTCTTGAGATTGGAAGCTCTGACGGTCTGGTTCTGCGCTTGATGAATGTCAAGAGTAACGAAAAGATTTCAAGCAACGGGGTGGAAAAACAGAAATTAGTTTCTAGATAAAATTACTAAAGCTGTAAGTTAAAGGCTTCTAGAAGACCTTTAACTTGTCTTTCCATCAATCATTTCTGTTCTGATCATTTATATTCTTTGCACTGGGAAGGATGATTAAAATGGAACAGATCATGTTTTGTGTGCCAGCGTCTGGCATATTGAAAAGGATGTTAAAGGAGGCTGAGTCTGTTTGCACCACATCTTATTGTGTAACTCCTCTGGCTGAGAGCTTCTACCATTCTACTGGCTTTCAAAGACCTGAAAGTAGTTTGTCTTTCAAGTTTGTTTTATTTTCTCTGAAATATTTTGGAATTAAAAGATCATACAATAAGAAAGAATTTTTTGGTGCCTATTTAAGTCAACTCTGAGAAAAATGAAATTAAGAGATCATATAATAAATGAGAAAGTCTTTGGTTCCCATTTAAGCCAACAAGAGTCTTTCCACTGATTTCCAGCTGCAGCCAGCTTCTCCTGAACAGCATCAATTATTACAGTAGTGCAGCACTCATACAAATATCTTGAAATGCAGACTTACTCAAAAATCTTATAGATGAGAGTAAATAGAGACAGCAGGTTAGGATAATCAGAATAAGATGGTAAAGCAAAATCTTCAGTAATCAACAGTGATTACAAGCACATAGTTCTGTACTTAAATCCAAGCAATTCACTCGCAAAATTGAAAGAGCCAAAGGAAAGGCTGCAGAGCAAATTTCAGCATTCCCTACCTTTTGGCCCGTCCAAATTCACATGGTGAGTAGCAGTTCTCCTTCATTTCTTCCTCGAGGAAGTGAAAGACTTCAGAACTGGCAGCTTCTTGATCAAACTGCCAAAGATGCTTATAGAAATGTTCCCTGGAAGTCATAAGTTTCTGTATGGGCTTCTCTGGAAGTTCAGCTTCTTGCTCTTCGTAAGTTGAACTGTCTTCCTCAGGAGGCTCACTGAAATCTGCTGCCACTGGAGAATCCAGGCAGTCTTCGAGGTCTGGAGAGGTGCTACCTCCATCACTGGTTGACTGATCCATACTATTTCCTAACTCTGTACTGCCTGGTGTTTCTGCCACGAACTCCTTAACTGGAGATGGTGCTGGAGTCTACCAAAGTAACAGAAAGGTTAGTGTAACTACATTTTATCTCCCATCTTCTTTAAGAACAAAATAACTTGAAGAAGCAGCATCAATAAGCATGTGAATGTGAATATATGAAATGGTAGCGGGGAGGGGAAAAAATAAGAGGGGAGGTACTTTTACTAAATAAGTGTTCAGTCTTTATGCTTTTCTTCCATATTCTGCAGGAGTTCCTGCCAGGACACTACTACACAATTCCACTTTCCGCAGTATTTTTTTTTTTTTTTGCTAGAGGTGGCCCTTTTTAATTTCTTTTCATATCATGTCTCAATTTGTGTCTATATTTTCTTCATTGTGTAGAAGTAGCTTCCAGATTTGACTGGTGTGTGATTGACTGTAGAAAACAGTCAAGAGCACACAGCAGGAGAGCAACAGGAGCCAGTTTGCTATCTGGAGATGGTCCTGGCTGTAATTTCTGTCTGCCTATGGACAGCTCTTATAAATCCTGGAGGGACAGGAGCCATAAATGGGCCATTCTGCTACAGTAATACAAATGCATGTTCATTATAAGAATACTTGTGTATGTGTTTATGAGTTGTGTTGAAGAAGAAGGAATAATGATACCACAGCTAATGGCATTGTTTTAGTCTCTGCTGCCTCTAATGTTTGCGTTTTTTCTCCCCCTTCCTCTCCACAATTCCCCCACTTCTCCCCCCCCGCCCCCCCCGCAAATTCTGCTATCAATAAGAAGCTGAATAACCAGTTGAAACCATAATATTTTTAAGTTTACTAAGAGGTAGCCTGTAAGGGAAAAGTTATTTAGTTTCCTCTTACTTTTGGGAGTAATACAGCTACCTCAAGCCCACAAGTTGTAATAGCTGCAGTTGAGAATACTGTAGGTTTTGGCTGAGGATTTAGTAGAGCATTTTTAGAAGCATCACTAGAATATCTGCTGGGGTATGTGCTGTTTCACTCCAGTGACAGTACTGTAATTAAAAAGTTGTTGGACTGGGATAAACATGTTTCACATCTGTCAGATTTCTATTATTTTGATTACTAAGGAAGAAACAGTTGAACTTTAGAGCTCTAGTTGAAGCTGGGAAGGGAAAGAAATGGAATAAAGGGCCTTCAGGAAAATGGAAGGTTGCCTTATTCAAAACTTGATAGAAAAGGTATTGTTTTTCCAACTTTACAGAAACAAGCTTACTGATGGAAGCTTTGCCTTACCATGGCACTCTGCTCTATTTCTGGAAGAACACCTTTTGGTGGTCTGCAAAGTAGTAGTATGACTTCTGAAGGAGCTCCTCTCAACAAGTGCAAGACATCCTAAGCAGGAGGAAGGAATATTATCTTTCTTATGGAACACAGTCTTTTGTACATGTCAATTTACCAACTGGGATGGAGACAATTTTTATAGAGAATGCCCAGTTTCTAGTATTTGTGTCTCTCAGTTGTGTCTGGGGGACAAAATTCACCACTGTATGATTGTCATATAAGTGGACCGTAGTTTTTATGTGAGTGTGTATCTAAAGTCAAGTCAGTTCTATTTACATATTTTTGTTCCACCAATAAACACGTAAGTTTAAATTCTTTTCTTGAAGAAAACAGGATTTTCAGGCAAATTCATTCAAATTGCATGTGGCAGTGACACATCTTCTGTCAGTTGTATCAGCACACCTCTACAGACCGCCATATTAATAAAAGGGAGACTTTCTCAAAGCCCCTCCTTGACATAATATCTCTTCAGTGGCATTCAGTTTTTAGCTAAAGTGAGAGACAAAATACTTAATATGGGAGGAGGGGAGGGGGGGAATGATGCTTTAGGCAAAAACACCCTGTCTGTCCCTCTGCGCAAACTGAGTAAAAAGGCTGTATGTCAGAAAGCAAGACACTGCTGGAAAGGGACAAATTCCAGGTAAGAAAAAAAAAACAACAAAATGGAGTACAATTACAGCAGCTCTCCAGGTGTCTGGGACTTACAGCACCTTGCCTTTTGCCCTAGCTACTTAATGATACAGGTGACATGCATTCCAAATTATATGATTTCAATGTTTCTGTTTGTTACCAACTTCATCTATTGGTATATGCATATTCACATACAAAAGTGGCATTTTTCATAAGGCAAACAGTTTACAAAGAAAAAAATAAATCCACATGCAGTCCTTTCTTACCATTTAATTTCTTCATAGAAATAATTTCTTATTCTAGGTAAGAAAGTTGAACTGGACTTAGCTCATGCAGTAGAGATCTGAATCTGGGGCACGGCATTGCAAAACACAAATGACCATGGGGAAAAAATGTTCCAGCTATGCAGAACAGCAATAAAGAGTCCAACTAATTAACAACTGGTGTGCATCTGACAATAGACTTTGTGCATCAATAGTAGAAAGTTATAAACTAAATAACAAAGAAATTCTGTTAGGGAGGGTATTCTCCTTAAGAATTGTAGAGAATAATCCTACATAGAAATCAGATTAACTATATGCTAATTCTGACTCCCTCTGGTAAGAATTAAGTTCAAATGGAGTTTTCACCCCATTGTCCTTATTATCATGTTACCTATCTGGAGTTCCAGTGATAGTATTGCCTGGTACCTGATACAGGAGTCCTTGAATAGGCTTCCCATTCACAGCTAAAATGATGTCTCCGACTTCAATTTCGCCATTCTCTTCAGCTGGCTGCCCTGGAAACAGTCTTTTGATCCTGATGATAGATCCTCCGAGGTGTTTGCAACCATCTCCTTCCATTTGCAGAACACTAAAGCCGAGGCCTCCCAAATTCTTTGTTAATTTGACTTCAAATATATTATCTGTTCAAAGTGGGGATTAGAAAAAGAGTGGGAGATGTGACACACAGAATCATAGAATCCCACATATGCAGCTGATGTAAATTATACCCTCAGCAGTCCTTTCCCTTGTGTCCTGCAGAAGTATATCTACTGGTAATAATGGCAAAAGAAGGGTTTGGTATTGCTTTAACTTATGTGAGCCCTTGAAATAGCACGTGTAGAATGTGGATAACTGGATTCTGTTTCACCATGTCTTCACAGACTTTATGCCATCTGCTACAAGCTCATAAAGGAAGAAGTCTTTTGTGCCAACAGTAAGGTTCAAATGCTATTCTTTTCTGACATTCTTTCTGTAAGTGTTGAGTATATCTTACTACTGTGTTGATACCTGATGTTAATTTGGGTCCTGCAGTAACCAGCATAACCTAGAATAAAATTTACTGCTCTTCCCAGACAAGAACAAGAGACCAGACTTTTTCCAAATACAGTATTTGCAGCTGAACCCCATTCTGCTAGGGACAATGTAGAGAAGTGTGCCCCACGAGAAAGCATGGTGTTTAGGAGGCAGCCTTACAGTAAAAGAAACAGCATTTATTTGTTGGCTAAATTCAGTGAGAGTGATCTCTGAATCTTCTGCTTTTAAGAAATAGTGCTGGCACTCTCCAGTCCTGTTCCTGGGGCAGCAGTTCACCCTGGCTTCATCACTGACATAGGATGAGCAGTTGTGCTGGCGGTCCTCCCTTTGTGTATCAACCTGGCAACATCAACACAGCTGCTTCATGCCCAGTGGTGCTGTAGAGTACAGACAGGGATGTCCCCTGCCAGCTCCAGCTCATGACAGTACAGTATTTATGACTAAGATAAATTCAGTTATATCTAACAACTATAACTCTAAGTACATCAGAAATATTTTGTTTGGGATTGATTTTTTTATAATGTCATTAATATTGCACATTATATGTTTATTCAACATGCAGTTTTCCTTCCAATCCACAGAAATTTCACAGGATTATTTTCATTTATTCCTTTCTTGCACACTTTAAAAGTCACCCTGAGATCTTTTTTTTTTTTTTTAATCACTCACCATCTGTCAAAAAGCAGTAGTCCTTGATATCATCTGTGAAGGATGTCGCTACAGAAACAACTGCGCATTGGTCCTCCTTTCTGTCATTAACAGTCAGGCATGGCTCTGCCGATTGGTAGTTTCCCCGTTCTAGAACCAGCTTGGCAATCTAAAAGAATGATGAACAGGTTCCAGTTACACAGTACACAGTGAGCCCTAAGTCTTTTCTTTTTACTTTTGCTTTTATAATAGAGTTGGATGGGGGAGGGGTGCAGTTTCTCCTCGTCCAGCTTTGCTACTGTGCTTCATATTAAATGCAGTTTAGTCTCCTGGGTATCTTACTGAGCTTTGCTGTTGTACAAACCTGGCCAGACTTCTTCAGGTGTTCCACAGCCTGTTTGTGAGTGATGCCACAGAGGCTGATGCCGTCCACTTCCAGGAGACGATCACCTGAGGCAAAACAAAACAAAGAAGCAAACAAAAAAGGGTTCAAGTTGCTTTGATGTCTAAGTTCAGTGGGTGTAAACCTTGAGGCTACCCATGATGCAACAGACCTTCATGCTTACAAGTGTCAAACTATGCTACTTTGTATGAAAGCAATACTGCTTGTTGTACAGCGTTCTATACCTAGCACTTAAAACATACCAGCATATTCTGTAAGTAAAATGCAGTGATAGTATCTGGTTATCATAGCAGCTTCTGAAAGTAGATGTTAAAGTCACTAGCCTGATGTGCAGCTACGCAGAGTAACTGTACAATGTTGGTATGAGGCTCCTGTTTTTTCCATGGGATGTCTATAGGTAGTACTGTGACTGCCTGACGAATAATGGACTACATATTACGTTTCACAGTAGTATGATCTCCGATCCCAGATGGGTTTCATTGTCCCTATGGCAAGCATTCCTCGCTAACATTGACTTCTGCAGCCCAGAGTTTTCTTGACAGACATGTTACCTATCTTTATTTGTCCATCTTTATCAGCTGGTCCCATGGGAATAATTGACTTCACATATATCCCACCGTGGCGTACGCTAGTGTTAATTCCACCCTGCAAAACATACACCTACAGATTAGAGTCTTTACATGACAAAATCAAAGCCATTTTTACATGCATTGCAAAACAACTGCTTCAGGAATTACATTTTATATAAATATAGGAAAAAAAAAGGAGAAGAGTACGTTACTCCAAAGTCCCATCTAGTTGTAATATACTTTCCTAAGCAGTAATTCTGTTTTTTTCTCAGGAAAATGCAATGCATTTCCACTTGGCTATATAAAAACATTTACTAAATGTTCTTAATTTTTTCCCTGTGCTGACATAAAGAAGATGTTGCATCTTTCAGTCAGTCACTATCCCAGATTCCACACTATGCAATATCCATGCAGTTATTACTAATGTTTCAGCCAATACACAAAGCATGGACCTGAACTTGTGCAGCCATGTGCGAACTGCCAGCTCAGAGGAATACCAGATTAATCCAAGAATCATGTTCTGCCCATCTGCACGCCCTGGCAAAATTTAGATGAAAAAGCAGCCCTCAATTTCTCCTGCAGGTAATGAAATGGCTGTTGCTTCCAACTCCGTTTCAACAAAGACTGTAAAGACATCTCAGCCTGGAGGGGTAAACTCAACTTCAATAGCCAGGACAAGGAAACATTATTCAAATGTGCCAGATGGTTTTCATTGCTGCCTTCTCTGGTCCTCTGAATATACAGTCAACTGTATTTCCTTATATTAGGAAATAAAATTGGCCATGGCCCTTTCTCTGGCCTCCAGAGTAAGAAGCATGATGCCATGCCTGAGTCCACAAGCTAAACTTTCATCATGGGATGGCTTCTGTTATTCTACTTGTTGAGGCACAGGCCAAAGCCCTATTGAGGGCTGTCAACAATTAAACAGATCCCATGCCACAGTCCTGTACAACCTGCTTGTACAGACACAGTCCTTGAGTTCCAGGAGCTGTAGGGGAGCAGCAAAACCAGTCATGACTTGGAGAATTCTTGAATTGCTGCATTTTCTAGAAGCCCTGGCAATATCCCTTGCTGACCAAACTCAGTGGCAGGTCTTGTTCTCAGACTGAGTAAGGTTGAAAAGGGCTTGTGCTGCCATGTGCTTTAGTCTGGCACACTTTCACAGCTTCTGCAGGCAACCACTGGGGTATGAGCAGAGCATGTACTTTATGCTTTCTCAGTCAGTCAATTGGGCAGTTAGGTTTGAAATGTGCCATGAGAACATCTTTTGTAATCAGCCTATCTCCTATCTCTGTTCTACATAAATACACTTCTCTGTGTGTTTCTTGGTCATTAACATTTGACAGACACACTGAAAGACTAACAATAACACTTGCAGTCACACTGATTCCAAAAGTTCCGTCTTCTTTAACAAGCTCCACAGTATAAATTTCCTTTGAGTTAGTTTCAGATGGAGATGGTAAGTGCGAAGAATCAGCTTCCTGTCCCAAAAATATAAACAGTAATGAGAGTGCAGCATCTCAATAAAAAAGGAGAGCAAGGAAGAACAAAAAGGAGAGTTTCCAGGAGGGTTTGATCCTGCTGACACTGTAAGCCTGGAGCAGTAACATTTATATCCCTGACACTATTTCAAGCTTACAGTAATGTTTCTCAAAATATAATCTAAATGTGCATATGCTGAGTAATGGGGAGGTTGTCTAATAGTGGAAAATTAGACACAAATTGTTGCTGTTCTCTGTCAGGTTGAAAACTTAAGAAAATGCAAGGAGACAATCGAAATTTTGTACCCTCACTGGAAAAGGGAGGAGAATTTTTAATAACATTTTCTGGAACAGTTTCCCTATTTTCTTTCACATATTCTAGACATGTCTATCATCTTGACATTTCCAATGTAATTTAGCAAGCGACATCTTCCAAGGTTTTCTTTCTCCTTTATTTTTTGTTTTTAATTTCTTGGTTACTTTCTACGCTTAACAACAAGCTGGCATGTTGTTAAGACACATACTGGGCATAAAAGTACTGAACTGCATCAGAATCTCGGTTACCTCCACATCCAGGCTATCAGCTGAAGGAACTGGAATCCTAGAGTCCACATTTGGTACTAAACTCCAGGAAAGGGCCTTCTCAAGTTCATCTACATTTCTGTCCTGTTCTTTGGGGAGGGCTGTATGACAATCCTGAATCTTTTTTCTCCTGTTGTCTGCACAGGAGATCTCAGATCCACTAGTGCTGTTTCCTCTTGATAGATTCTTTTCTTCATTTAGTCCTTCTTCACATATGTCTGTAAAGCCATATCAAAATAAAGCATTGCTGAATGCAAACAGTAAGTAAACTTGAAGGCAAATACTATTATACCTCAGCACAGGAGGGCAAAATAACTTCCTACACCAGGTGGTTGTGAAATCAGATCTATAAAATGAGTCGGTCATTTTAAAGTGGAGCTCTGCTATTATGAATGTGGAGAATGTGTTTGCTTTATCATTGCAGAGGACTGTTTCTCTATGAGAGAAAGAAATGAACAAAATCCCTTGGTATTCAGCAAAGCAGCCAATAATAGATCTTTTCACACTGACTGTAGAACACAGATCACTTGATACCTACTAGAAGCTGACTGTTTTCACTGCTGAACTATGGTTATTATGACAGGCACTGAGCAGCAAGAAAGTACTACTACATCCCAGCACCTAATAAGTACCAGCGTCCTGAGTTAACTATTTGCATTCCGTAGGCAGGAAAGGCATTTGCCTTTATACCTTTGGGTTGAGAGATGATGAGCTCCACTTCATCAGGAGAATTCTGTATGATTTTAACTGCAGTATTAAATGAAACACCCTCAAGACTAGTATTATTCACAGAGATGAGTCGTCCTCCTTAAAAAAAGCCAAAAAAAACAAGAAAAAAACCACAATGATAAAACCAAGACAGAGGAAATCTAAACAGAGACATAAATCCAGAATAGCTAACTTTAAATCACGAAAGTATTTTAATTCTAATTAAAAACTAAGGACAATGACCTGGTTTGATATTTCCAGCTCTGTCTGCAGGTCCCCCAGGGATAATTGAAGCGATAAAGATACCGAGGTCTAATTTTCCTACATTTTCTCCTCCAATAATTACAAAACCTGCAAAAATGAGATAGCATGAGAATGCAGAGACATTGGCATTATTAGAAAAGATAAACCTTAGAAGCACAAAAAGCTCTTGCTCTAATGGCTTAAGTTTTATACATGGTCTGGAGAATGGGGAACTCTGATTTACATGGCATTTGTAAAACAGGTAAAAAAAGGTCTTGATTTGGAAGAGCTTTGAATTTGTATTATATTATAATTAAAGTGTGCTGGTGAATTCACTGGTATGTAAGTATAATTTCTCAATAAGAATACCTTCCCGCCATGGGACTTTCAAAGATTCCAGCTACTTTCTTACAAGAGTCATAAACTCTTGTATGTGGACCTTAGTATTTAACACCTGCAGAAGTAAAATGGTATAAAAGCTCATTTAATAAATTAGACATTTTTCTGCATCATGTAGTGTAGGGCCTGTCAGGTGGGCCATGTAAATTTCTAATGGAAATGTAAAGTATATCTAAGAAAATTAAATCTATTGTCAAGGAGTTCAGTTTCACTATCCTAGTTCAGAATATTCTGCTTATTGCAGAATATATTCTTCTTTCTGGTAGCATAGTTGTGTTTGGGATGAGGATATTCCACACAGACATGCACCATTTAGAAACTTAATGCTTAATTTTGTTAATGGTCAGCTGTGTAACATGATGGTCCTCTGAACTTATCCACAAGAACAGGATAGAGTGCAGTAATGTATTATATAACAAAAAATGTTGTCTGAGTAAGAATCCAAAAGTCAGGAAACATTAATGTTAAGCTTGTGTACACATTTTGCACTTCCACAGGCATTACTTAAAAGGTTTGCAGAACATGATCTCCCCCTGTGTAATGTCTAAGATAAATAAAATCACTGAGCTTGCATTTCAGATACAAAAATAGACCATTTTTCCTTTCACTGTACTCTTAGCACTTGGTCCCCTTGACCTCTGTGGCCTTAGTTAATCCTCTGAAAAAAATGTGGTCTTGATTTATGTGCTTAGTTCTTTTCAGTCTCAGAAATTCTAAGTCCTTCACAAAGACTGGTAGTTTTATTCTATAAGAATAAATGAGGTGAAGAAGGTTACAGTCTTGGCCAGGTTGAGTCAGCAACTATCAGTGTTAGCACCAGGATCTGAAAGTCTCGGTAACAAACGCAACATTCGTGTTCCTTACTTACCAAATCCATTCTTAGGGTCACGTTTTAGGTTGACACAAATTATTTCCCTTTCTAAACCACTTAGTAAAACTTCCTTTTGGATGGCTGGTGATCCAGGTGCTGCAGAAACAAAACAGCTAGAATAAATGGAGATTAATGCAGGGAGACAATAGATTCATATAGTATGAAAAACTGGGGCTTCAAAATGAAAAATATATTTTGTCCTTTTCAACATTACCATCACTTCTGAAACAATGTAACTCGAAGGAAGCTCAAACAAGTGTCTGAAAATTTGTATTCTGTAGAAAAGCATATGTACACTAGCTGTGTAAATTCTTCCTATAATGCTCCTTCCTGGGAGACTATGCATTTATCTGCAATAGTTCTAAGATTAGGACATCTAAAGAGAGAGGCTTGTAGTGCCCATTGAACATGAGGGTGATTTGGAGACAAAATCTCCTATGGATTCCTTTGGAAACTCTAGACTTTGTCCCTGAGGGCCCTTTTGTCTCTGTAAGTGCAATCCAATCAGCACTGATTAGGATGGTGACTTTTTTAGTGTTAACACTACTTAATATTGTGCAATTGCCACAGCATGTCCAAAATACAGTTCTAATTTTAAAATGGGCCAAACAAATAATCATAGCTTTGTATTTCATACATCTCCTCACTTGTGCATCCAATGTTAGACAATTAGGTGTCCAGATCTTATTCTAGTTTGTGTCATACAAATGCAAGAACAGAGGAAGGACCTGGAGCCTACGTCATCTCATACATTATTTATTGGGTTGTAGATCTTAATTGCAAATCAAATGATGACCTCTGAGCATTGGGGTATTGACTCATGCGAGAGTCCTGGGGATACTGAACCATGTTTCTGAAGAGCGTTAGGCACCATTGATAGAGTAATTATATCATTAAGTCCCCTACCACTAATCCTGATGGAAAGCAGGTGTGAAAGGGAAGAAAAGAGCTTGTCTTGCTAAAATCTAGGTTAATTGCCAGGACTAGAAGTGCAAAAGGATATTCTTTAATCTGTAAGTAAAATATATTTCGGTCTCCTGCTATTAAAACAATAACATGGAAGGGTACTGTCTCTATGATTATTATACTCACCATTGATTGTGTTCTGAGTTGAATGGGTAGACAGGTAGTCATAACTCCTTTGCTTTCCATTCAAATTGATGTGCATTTCTGACTGGGATAGTCCTGATGTGGATCTGCATGGCAGGAGGTAAAGACCTCATTACAGGAACAAATCAGCAATGGTATTTAGCACTCCTCATTGTCATTACTCTGTCAGAGCCAAGTTAGGAACACGTCTTTATAGCCTTTCAATGATTATTCTGATTTCTGGGCCGCATTTCATTGTAGAGTAGAGGTAGTCTAACCTTGCCAGCATTAGTTTCCAAATAACAGCTGCCATTAGACCACTCACATCACGACTGATTTAGCCTTGTGTATTCTTTGAGCTGGGTGCAGGCATCAGGAAAACAGAGCATAGTCTCAGCATGATTCATTTAGCCCTGCTGTCCATTTAAACAAAATCTTGTCTGAAACTTTTCATACTAGTTCCTGTTCTTCTTGGCTCTATTCTCAGTATTCTAAAAGGAACTAGAATTCATCAACGGCCTTGAGACTGTGTGCAGCCATAGTAACCGCCTACACTGGTGAATGTACCAATGCAAATGAAAAGGGAGAAGTTCTTACGCTGTTCTCTGTGATTTGCACCTTTAGACAAGGAGGAATCAATTAGGCAAGACCTGCTCAAAAACAGCTTCCAATGTGCATTGAATTCACATACTGCCATTTCCAGAGAAGATACAGATACTAAAGATTTTTATTTTATTCTCCCTTATTTTTATCCCTCTCCATAACCCAGTAAGTGGTTCATTCCTGAGTCTAGTACAAATTTAAATGTCATTCTTTTTGAAGTTCTCTGTTAAGGGATTAGCTTCCTGCCTGTGTTTGTGCTACTGCTGGCACCATGGAACCCCAGGACTTTTGGTGTGACCACAATAAAGGCTGCAAAAATCCCCATCTGCCTCACAGCTTACCATAAACGTTTGCAGTGATAGTCCATGACTGAGTATTCTTATACATGTTTAGAGGAAAAAGCAAACCCACCTGCCAAGATTGCTTTTGTGTCTAGTCCTGTTGCTGGTTTCCACACTGAGGTTATCACAAGATTTGCTCATCATCCCAGCAGAAAGATTTTCCAGGTTTGCTCCATAGAGCACATTCTCTGAACGAGACAATCTCTGAATCAGGGCAAGGTGTTCATGCTGAGCTGCATATGCAGAATTTGATTTGTCTGTTTCCACAAATTTACTTTCCTCTTAATAAGAAGGGAGAGAGAGGGAGGAAGGAGAGATAAATCCACTGATAATTTCCCATCTTTTTAAGCTCTAAGGCACTTTCTGTCTAACCTTTAGAAAATGCCAGCAAAAAAAAGCTTAGCATCACAGATATATTTGTTCTGGTATCCTTGGGGATACCTAGGCCTTGGAGAGGGTGGAAAGGGTTTCCAAATAATTTCTGTCATAGAAAGGATATGTTGGAGTTAGATTTCATTTCTATGAATTATACTTTCCACAAACAGATGAAATTGACAATCCTGTATAATTTAAACCTGAATATTTCTGTAAAGCATACTTTGGAAACGTTCAGTGTATGGAGAAATACCCATCTGTCAGAGAGTGAATTAGTCAGGTTGGTAGTTTCCTGTCCTTCATGGACAGGACACCACTCTGACATATATGTATCTGAAAAGACAGGAGCTACACTAACACATGCTGTCTTAAATTCAGAGAGCGACCAAGGAGCTGGCTGTTTGCTCTAAGTGATTTGCACAAGTTGAATAAGGGGCCATATCGATGGCAATGCTTTCTATCCAATTTTCCACCTCTGTGTGAAATCTACTACTTGCTTAATGACATCTAGGCTCTGCTATGTACAAATCTACCCTCTCAAAAGATTTAATTTCCCTGAAACAAGATAGTGCTGGGGGAGGGATTGTTAATTTATTTAGGTTCTCAGCTGGTGGGCTGGACAGGGGATTTGAAGGAGAGAGGACAGTAGGCAATAGGAGGGATGCTGGAAAGTAAAACAAGCTTGGTATAGGTTAGCAGAAATACAGGCTTTAATTGTGCTTATACATGACAGCTGACCTGCCATGTGTTTTCCTAACAAGTGTTAGCCTGAATGCAACTTTCTAGAATGCTACTGTGAGGCATTAAACTGAGGCTCCCTCTTTCCGCAGTGACTTTGTTCAGGGGGCATTTGTTGAGGCATCAGAAGGCTTAACTGTCCACAGTCTCAGCGCAGTCTGAGAGTTGCCATGATAATTTTAAAGTAGGGGGTTGCTAGCAATTTTTGGAGAGATGGTGACTTGTACATTTGAAGAGTGCAGCAGAAACAAGTTTCCTTCATGAAGAAAGAGCCTTATAATGTCTTACAGCCCCACAGTGGTGACTAAGGCAGCATTTTGAACTACTGTCTGTCATTGCCTTCACAAAGCCTTTATTTCTGGGACAGCAAACGCATATCAAACCTCAGAACCTGCAGTCACATGGCTTGTGTAAGTCTCACTTTTTTCAGTGGTTGGAGGGGGCTTATAATCAAGATTTGGGTTATAATTTTCTCAGCTCTCATATATGGAATGTAGTAATTTTTGTTAAGATATGCTACCACAAGCAAATGTGACACAGGAAACTTTAAGATTCACTGTTAGCACTCATTTGTATGCTACAGATCACAGTCCCACTAAGTTATGTTTGAAGCTGAAGGAGCACAAGCAACAAAAGATGCTTTGAACCTAAATGTCATCCTAGCGCCTTTGCCATGGTAACAAATACGTACAGGTGGAATTTCACTTTCATGAAATAATTTTAGTGGGAAAGAAGCCATATATCAATCATCCTGTTATATTCCATGATAAAATTTTTTGCCTATGCTTTTCCAGTTTTACTAGAGAAAGGAGTATCCCATCAGATAAGGCATGACACTTGACTCTCCCGCTATGACTCACTGGGTCAAATACCCAGTAGCTGTAAATGATAATGATTCTGTTCAAAACAGTGGATGAGCTAGTGAAAACTCATGTTGATCCACTGAAGCCAAGAGTCATGACAGTTATCAGCTTAGGCTATTTTTTCTTATGTGCCTCAGTTTCCCTATAATGATCCTCACGATAAGAAGTGCTATGTAACTGCCCTAGTTGAGCATAATTTGTCTTTGAAACTAGAAAATCTGAAGTTTAAGGAGGTATTAGTCATATCTTCCACAGACATGGCAAAATCTAAGATAAAAGCAGCTAGCAGCTACATAGTTGAGTGAGTATAATGGATGTGCCTTGGGTTTAGTGGTTTTGACCTTGGACTGAACCATACAGCTGAACCCCTGTCTTATGCAAAGATGGCTAGTTAACTAAGCTCAGCTCCAGCACATCTGGGCACTACTATATTTATTCATTTTGAGCAACATTTCTCAGGATACAGTTGGAGTAAGCTTGATATGTTTCTTCAGATTTCTCAGCAGATTTCCTGAAGGGAAGTATCATGTTTGTGGTTTTTTTTTAATCTGGGTTAGCTACATAGTTTTTATCATCAGAGAACCCCTCTCCACCCCCTGCACATGCCCACTCTCATCCAGAGACTAAACTAGACTTACACATCTCTAAATTCTAGTGAGCTGGAGACATTATTTTCTATTCTGCAAATGTGAAACTGAAACAGAGTGAAACTGATGTGGCATGTTCTGATTCTCAGCTTCACTGAATGCACTTTTTCTAATAGCTAACTTTGTCCTATATCCTAAATAATGAAAAGTGCATTTATACCTCACCTGATGATGTTTGCCGAAGTTGCCTAGAGTTCATCTGTGCATTGAATTTGTGCTGGGCAGAGCAGAGGTCCAGTAGATATTTACATGTCTTTGCTGTATCAGTAATGAAGGTGTGTTTCTTGCCACTGAAGCTGCTTTCAATCATGAACTTTTTTCTCTAAAAGGATAAAAAGCACAGCTTGCTTCATATATCAGTCATTACAATGAGGCACTGAAAGTTCATTTTACATAATCTTGTTGGTTTGTCCAGTTGTATTTATGCCTGGTTTCATGCCTTTGAGTACAGTAAATACCTATCATAAATTCAGCAGTTGTTACTGAGGTGGCAGTCTTCTACCCTATGTCAAAAGTCAGGAGCCTTTGGACATTGACTACGTTGAGAGCAGGTTGATAGAACTGGCAAAATTTGGCCTTACAGATGTTAAAATAATTAAACCAATTTAATGTAAAACCAAAAATATCTTCAAGGGGAAGAAAGGCCATCCTGGGAGAGCAGGCAGGCTGGGAAATGTATGATGCAGGTTGACACCTACACTGTACGATGGTAGATTGATATACCTGTGATGGCAAAATAGAATTTAGAAGGGATCACAATCTTGTCACCAGTACCAGTTTGTTAACAGACATCAGTATACCAGGAGATGAGGATGGAAATAATGAGATCTGGAAAGACGGAGATGTGATCCCATGACCTGCTGTGGGTAGGAAAACAAAAGGAATGGGGTGGGGGAGGGAATGGGGGGGGGCGAAGAGAGAGGGGAAGATGGGAATGAATAGGGAATGTGCCATAGAGAGATTTGACATAGTCTCTGTAACAGTCAACACCAGGTTATTCAGTTTTATAGTAATTTGACTCCAGCCTTGGCAAAAAACCTCCAGATCTAAACCTCACTGAGAGCTGGGTATCTTGGTAACTACATCCACATCCAGCCTCTATTTTAGACTGTTTTCAAAAAGGACTTGCTTGTACAGAATGAGTTTAATTCTGGCTCTGAATGCAATATTTATCAAAGTGACAGGCAGAAGGGGAGTAATGTGGTAGAGTGGAGAAGAGAATCACTTGGTTCCAACTCACATGAGCAGAAATTCTCTCTGTTTCACGCCACTGGAATCTTAAACTGGCAATTCTTGTTTGATTTTTAACCTCATAAACAATGATGCCTTTGGCACAGATTCCCAGGATGATGTCCCCTGCTGCTCCTTTCTTCTCTTGGGAAACACGGTAGAATAAGACTCCATATTCAGGAAGTTGCTGAGTCACCTTGTAGAGAAAAAGTGCATTTACCAAGCATTACTCAAAAAGAGGCATGGGAAGAAGAGGTAAGTAGCTGAAAAAGGAAGTGGTTTTGAGTCTCTTTACTCAGTATTCTTTCACTCTGTCAAGAAACCTTTGAAAACCCTTACCAAATTTTCCTATCTGCTGCCTCACAGAATCATCCCTTTACTTTTGGTATGTCATAGGACCATTACATGCATTCATTTTCCATGCATAAAATTGAAGCAACACTTTCACACGTAGCTCATTTGAAGAGGCAGGAGGATTATATACCTTCCTCCACAATAATCTAAACATTACATTGCCACTGAGGTATTCAGCATTACTGCTACTTGGCACTTGTGTGCATTTCTGAATAGAAATCCATGCAGGATTAGCGCTGCTTGACTACTGTTAAACCTTGTTTCATTTCATTTTCTTTCCTGTGTCTGTTTTCCTGAGCAAACCCAGAAACCATGAAGTACAGCAAATATGACGGTCTTAGTAAAACTGCTAATATTTTGGTGCAAGGGGCACTCTGACATTTTTATGGGCTTGTGTGGTTTCCTTTCAACAATAGTGACATCCAACTGGACAGTGACACTACAGCTCCCTGCCTGCAGCTATCTCACACATATGTCCATATAGGTACATATGTCCATTCCTTCATGGCCATCATCTTTTAAAATCAGACATTATAGATTTCTGTTGCCAAGGTCTTAAATTATAGGGTTTGCTAATTTGCCCCTTAAATTCCCTCACCCAGATATAGTGGTGACTTTTGAGGGAATTTCAGTGTCCCAGAATTCCTTTCGGTGCCAGACTCTATAGCAGGTGTCACTTCTTTCTTGCACAATGAACATTGCTAGGCAAAACATTAAGTAGGAATATACTTCAAGGTACTGAAGAGCCAGCTTGTGCCCCTGCCATCTGTCTGTACAGAGGATACTCTGAGGAACTCACCCAGAGGTTCTGGGTTGTTGCCTTTGTACCTCCTGCACTTGGCAACAAAATGTTAAAATATGACTCAGACCCTTTACAGAACTGTGGAATATGAAGAGGGTTTTTCGTTCTCTTTTGTGATCTGCAGATCAGTAAAAGTGTATTCTACAGCTTTTTTTTTTTTTTTTTTGGGGGGAGGGAGAAGCTAATGTAGAATCCCCATATTACTTTTCAGTAATGAAAAGGGATTTTCAGCGATGAAAAATAAAAGAAAATAAGTTTTTCAGAAAGCATCCAGAGCACAAATGTTTAGGTCCTGAAAACTAGGGCATCTATAATTATTAGCTGAATCTAGGTTTTAATTTTTAATCCTTTTTATATTTGAAATGTGCATGTTCTTGCCATGGGGGCTATTTTTCTCACTTTGTATAATGTGTTGGCTTCTTCTATAAACTTATTCATTGAAACAGATACTAACAAAGCTGCTTTTCTTCATTGGATTTGCCACACACAATGGAACTGTCATTAAGGCTAAGCTTCTATCTATTTCTTCAATTCCACTGACAACACTGGATGAGGAACTAACATAATTAAACAGCAACTGAGTTAAAATTATGCTATAAATAAAAACATGTGGCACTGCATCTAAATGGCTACTGATACTTATTCATTATCAAATCCCTGATATTTTTCATTTGATGGCAAGCAGGGAAGTTTGGGGGAGAATGAGAAATCAGGAAAGAAAAAAATATGTCATCATGACAGTCTAGAGCCCTAGAGAAAGAGTCATGTGAGAAAATACTTCAGAGAACTTATTCTTCCCTTCCAGAGTTCACAGATATTTTTAAACAAATAATCACTACATGTTTAGAAAGTAGCTGAGTAGCTGCTGTAGTTTCAGAAGTCAAGAAAGTGCTTATTCCCATGCTTATAATCATCCCTAATACATTCAGTAGGTGCATTTATAATCATCTGGAGCCCAGACATGTTGGTAACATGCTGAAAATTTGCATCAACCCTTGGGATGTTGAAAATACACTGAAATGTATATTAACCCTTTATAAACTATCAGTGAAAGGGAACCTACAATGAAAATGTCATGGAAGTTATTTAGAGTAGCAGTATCTGCAGCAGAATGAAATTCACATGTTTTTGTTGACCAAATTTGTTCACCATATCTAAAATATACTGTATCAGACAAGAAAAAAATAATAGACAGTGTAAACAGAGAGGGGCTTTCTATCTCAAAATAAGTAAGTGTTTGGGGTATAGCAAGTTACCTTTAAAAATTCTAGTTCAGCTTCATCCTCAAATAGGGAATGATTCACACGATGCAATTTAGCAAGCTCCCTCTGTACATGTGCCAGGGTCATTTTCTCTATTCGGCTTGCTGGAATGTAGTCTTCAACACGAAAATAGCTCTTCCCGTGCATCTTTGGGAGGAAAAATAAATAAATAAATAAATAAATAAATGAACAACCCAAACAACAGAAGAGAGGAGCTTTTTGTTCTTTCTTGACTTTTCTTACTTGGTGCATTTCCATTTTCAAGGTGACCCATGTGCTGAAGTCACCCTGTTGCTATTTCCTAAGAGAAGATGGGGAACAGCAGGTAGTATCATGACAGCCAAATATTCCTCTTGTACTTGTGCTCAGCCAGGTGCTTAAAGTACACACTACTGTATGTATTGTGCATGTGGAGCTAACAGCTACAGCTGCCTCAGTACAAACTACAAGGGGAGACCCAGTGCAGGGATGGATCCAACCAGATAGATCAGACCACTGAGTTCAATTAATAGAGCTGCACTGATTTGTATAACTGAAGATATGGCAAAGACCATGAAAGGGTATTTTCTGTATACTTTAAAACTGGGATAACTAGTTCAGATACAGCATCAGTAATCTGTCTTTGCGGGTTGTGGATCTGAGCCAACACACAAAATAGCTGTGAATTCTGGAGTGTTTATTTTTTTTCTTCCATGTTTTCTAATATCTTTAAACCCCTCTACACATCCAAGCTGTGCCTATGTTGAATTTTTTCTACAGATTTTTGGAGTTTCTGGCCTCTAATATTAATTATGAAGGACCAAGAGTCTTTCATGATTCTGCCATATTGCCTACCAAATTCATCTGGCTTATTATTGCTCTTTAATCAGGAAAACTTTGTAATTTTTAAAATTAAATCTGAAATGTTATTACTAAAGGACTTAGCCGAAATTATGTGCTTTTTACATTTATTCTTTAAACTCTAGGTGACAAACGAGAGACCTCTGAGAAATATTGTATTACTTATCCACACCTCAGGAGCATAATTGCCAAGCTCTGCCTGTAAAGCCAAAGCACCAAGTTTCAGAGCAGTCTCATCATTGCAATACAGTCGCTCCTCCAAAATATCTTTACGAAGCTGAAGATAAAACTGATGCCTTGTCAAGCCATGCCTGGAACATAAAGAAGGTTTAGGAACACAGGGGAAGCATTGAACAGTCACCTTAAATGCTTCTGTTTTTCCTGCCATCAGCAGAACCATACACTTACTGGATAATATTAAAGTGATTGACAAAGAATTTTATCCTTAGAAAGAGCGTGAAATTAATGATGGATGTTTTCTTCTTGGGTTGGTCATTCCAGCCATCTGGGGCCACTTTGTAGAGTTTGGTCTCCTCATCCAAAAAGAAGAATTCTTTACCTGAAATGAGATTTTGGATTCTGTGATAAATCTGGAGATACTTCAGTTGCTCAAAGTTCTGCTATCTTTGTTCAGTGCATCACTAGCAATAAAAATAAAAGGTATGGATGTTAGCTGAGATATATTTCTCTGCATCATGGCTTAATTTACTGTTTCTTTGATAGAGAAATTAGGATAGCACTTAGTGTGTAATTTAGGATTACAATTGTTTGATGCTGGATTGGTGAGGTGTCTATGGAATTACTCAAAAATCAATGGGGCTTGTATTCTGCCCACCACTGTAATCCTCATGTCCTACACACAAGGATGCTTCTTCCTAGTGCCTCAGCTATGCTTACTATCAGAAATGGGCTAGGGAGATATGTGTCTTGTAGATAAAATAGCTGAGCTTGTACTCCAATTTATATCTAGGAACAGTCAGCCTTCCTCATTACAGTGCTTCCTGGAATTTCTAAGGGAGCTATGTGGCTCAATATTATTCCAGTGTAAGGCTGGGACACAGCCTTTGCTGCATGAGAATATCAGATAATAACAGTATGGTTGTGCTAATGCAGAGTCCCTAGGGTAGACATACTTTACACCTCTGCAATACAGTGTAAATCGACATACCTGACTTTTGCTTAAGCTTTGGATCTACTTTCATCTGAGGACCTTAAAGGAACTTGTTGCAATTCATTAATAAAGTGACTACAAAGGCACTGAGGGGGAGAACTGTTACTCTAGTTAGTTATGTTTCATTACCTTTCAGGTAAGCCAAGCCAAAGTAGAAATGTTCCACCAGGTTTGCATATGCCACCACGGTGTTGAAAACATCTCTTGCCTTGGACTTGATGTCACATTGCACCTCAAGGCACTGCCCATTGAGTAGAATCACATTGAGATCCCTTTGGGACAAATAGGATTTCCCTTTTTTAGTCTAAGAACATGTAAAAAAAATGAAGAATGAGTGTCAAGTACAAGCAATGCAAGTTCCACCGCATTTTATTGCTGAGGCCCCCTAGTCTCCTGTCTCTACATAAACTGATGGAGTTGGTCACAACACAATACTATCCCCTGCCTCCCTTCTCACAGATTAATATCCCAAACATTTCTCATTTTTTAAAACCCAGGGAATCCCAACAAAACAGCTGAGCATACTCAGATTCTACAATCACCCTCATTTTCACTGCTGTATGCTGTCAGCCTTTTCCTTTATCTTAATAAAAGGTAGAGGATGTGCCTGCAAGTTGAACGAGTCCCATACGTTGGCACTAGACGTCACACTGCATCTATACAATGTATAATCTTAATATACAATGTATAATCTTAATCTCAAAATGTCTTGTGTTAAAGTAAGCATCCTTGCTGAGAAGGATAAATTAAGCTATTTCACACCAACAGAAAAAAATACATAGCACTGAAAACTAAATGACCTCCTTCCAAGTTTCAATACCTCTGCAGTAACCCTCACTTGGTTTGGGAGGAGCACAACAATACTGAGTTGGGACTCATATGTAACTTACAAAAAGCCCCAACTAAAGGATCACCAGGTTAGTTCTAAATTCTTAATGTTCATACTTACCACAATTGATCCAGGCAGCTGTAAGGTCACTGGTGGTTCACTAGACAAAATAACAAATTCTGGACCTGAAAACTATAAGGATGCAATTTAGAAATTTAATAAATGTTTCCTTAATATAATGAAGATCCCAAACAGCAGTACCAATGAAACCCATTTCTGTTTGTCTGTATGTTGTAGCTAATTGACTTCAGTGTCTAATAAGATGGAAATGCTGACTGAAGACTTCTCTCTGTTTGGAGTCTCTCCTGTATGGGCTCTCTGGGGTCTAAATAGGTGTAAGGTCATGCTGAAGCCTTTTCTTCTGTAAAGGCACTTAACCAAGATCCATTTCCTTTGCAAGGCACCTATTTTCATGACACCCACAGAAACTTAATTTCTTCTAAGACCTTTTGTCATTTGATTCCCAAGTTACTATAAGAACAGTCACAGACATATACATAGAAACATACATGCTACTGTGATTTTCATAAGTCTAGCTTCTGTAGGGAACCAGACTGGAACACAGAGCTACTTTCTTCCTTGTAATAAAAGTTGACTGATGTATTAGCAGACACTGTATTCTTCTCCTTTAACTTCCACAGAATTTAACAGCACTTAGTGAGCTTTTTCTTAGTGAGCATCTATCGCAAGGAATTTTGCTTATTGTTTTTTTTCATATTCATCTATGCATTTATATCCTTCAAGCAGACAGAAAAAAATGAATGTCTGCAAGTGGCAAGATGTGGATCCTTCCAACCATTCTCCGTGACTTAGTACCTTGACCAGTTAGATCTCCCTTTTTCTTATTTTTGTTTGAGAAAATATATGGTTAGATTCATAATACTAGTATCATCTACCAAGACAATTCAATTTTGTATCACATATAATGAGAGTCTAGCACTTTGTTGCAACAGTTACTGGATGCCTGAGGAACTCTATTATCCCAGCAAAACCATATTCACAAAATCTAAAAATAAATTTATTTATAAAAGGATAATTTCCCAATGTATCTAACTGAAACTCTTGATCAAAGTTCTGCCACTGGTCAGTCTGTAGCTGGTGAATTGGGAATAGGTTAAAGGACTCATCAGCCTGAAAACTGTCCAGAAATCTCCATGGTAGTTTGAAAGAGAAAACTCCAAACAAGAGAAAACTCCAAAACAATGGAGAAAACTCCATTGTGGAGTTTTCTGATTCAATTATTTATAGATTTTTGTGACCAAACGGCCAAAAACAACATTATCCTTCCCATTTAGCAGAGTCCTACAACAAATTAGCAACTAGAAATAGACCCTTAGGTGAACTATTGGTTTGGCACACTCTCTGCTAGCCTATGCTTTCTGTCCAGGCATATACTTATAAAAGCAATTTAAGATCTTTGAGCACTGTTGACCAGCAGGTGTTTGGGTTCAGTGTCTCTGTAATTTTTTTTTGCTGTACTAAAGCTCCTGTCAAAGTGGTTAATGAAAACAGACCATATGGTGCTTGATGCTTGCAGAAACCACACATGTAGGTCAGACAGGGTTTGATTATAAGCTTTTGCTTAGTCTTTACGGACAAGAGCTTTCACTGCCTTCAGTTCTGAGTTACCAGGACAGGATCATGCCTAATTTGGAGTTTGTCAATTTAGAATACTCATCTAATGATATGACTCATGCAGGTCACTGGCAAACGACAACTGGATAAGAAGTTTCTCTTTAGTGATATTTACATTTTTAATCAGCTTATAAGTTTTTCATTAGTCACCTTTTCCTTCCTGTGGAACAAACATTTCTGTGATGTAGCAGCTGCTGTGTAGTCCTTTGTAGACACAGAGAAGGTGGAACCTAAATTTAGCAGGTTCTGTCTGCTGTTCTTCTGAATTCCAGTAGGGATTTCTTCTACAGCACTGACCGATCTTCAAAAGAAATGTCATAGTGAGCAGTATATATAGCATGCGATCAAAACAACACAGACTTGAGAACAAAGAGCTTAAGGTGCATTGACTGCAAGAATATTATGAAATCCAGGGCACTGTCAGTTACAAGTTGTTATATGCTTCATTACAGAAAAACCCAAAAATAAATCAACTGTGATTATATTATTATATTACTGATACCCTTTATAAATACATCTAAAATCTGCTTTTTTTTTTGCTGTTGTTGTTGTTGTTTGGTGAGTCAGATCTAGCTGGTTTCATTCATTCTGGGGAAGCCAATGGGCAAAGAGTTTAGCCCTTGTCTTTCTGTGAATTCTGCAGGATGAATTAAATTCCTAATTTCTTATTTTCTGGAGCAAAAAAGCTTCCCAAAATCATAACATTAGTTATTGCATTATTCAGCGTTTTCCAGGAATGGAAATTAAATTATCTTAATACTAATTCATTAGAATAAATTAATGTCTAAGAGAACTGAGGAAATTTTCTATTTAATTAAGACAAAGATGTGTGAAATCTCAGATCAGAAAGATGTCTTTACACTATACTTCTAATACATACAGTAATGATGTTTTCCACATGAGCAGAAACGTGTGCTTAGAATAAACTTTAAGTATAATATATATTCTTATCAATGAGGAAATATTGATTATGTGGTATAGGAGGAAAGATTTTGTTGAGGTAGGTTTTTGTTAATTACATTTTAAAAAAATTCCAAGGTCACACATTTTTTGTTATTCCAAAGTTTTATCCTTTTCTTTTACATGTTGTTGAGTTGCTTCAGGGAACTATTCATGGAGTTTTCAAAATGTTTTTAGTAAAGTTACTGAAGTAGTTGCTGATCTTGACCTCTTCTCCCTGATATCCAGTGACAGGACATGTGGGAATGGTTCAAAACTGTGTCAGGGAAGGTTCAGACTTGGTATTTGAAAGCATTTCTCTACTGAGAGAGTGGCCAAACACTGTAACAGTCTTCCTAGAGGGGTGATCACTGCCCCAAGCTTGTCAGTTGTTTAAGAGGCATTAGGACATTGCCCTTAATAATATGCTTTAGCTTTTGGTCAGCACTGAGTCAGGAAGTTGAACTCAATGATTGTTGCAGTTCTCTTCCAACTGAACTGAACAAACCTATCCTATCCTATCCTATCCTATCCTATCCTATCCTATCCTATCCTATCCTATCCTATCCTATCCTATCCTATCCTAAATTCCTCTGTTATAAAGTTGTCCAGATACTTTTGTTTCGACGTACACAATCTCTTACAGATCAACATTTAACTAAGAAATACACCTAAAAAATGACCTGAAGTGACTTTTGTGTGTATGAAAATACTGTTAGCTCAAAACCCAAGACACTGTATTAAGAAGATTTTGTTTTCTTGTGGAAAACACTTCCTGTTATTAGTCCTGCAAGGTGGGAGGTATGAGACTTGACATTTGTGCCTTCTTTATATATAGGCCAGAGTCCTGTGTGTACTTCAAGCTTAACTTTATGAGATGTAAGCTGTATCAGTCGGATGGCTTATAGAATTATGATATTAGTAAGCTTTAAAGATAGTAAACCCATCACTAAGTTTTGTGTTGGTTGTCCTTCTGTATGGGAAGTTAGTGGTTTCCAAACTAATTAAACTCCACTGTTGTTGTGGTACTTAAATTAGGGCCTTGCAGATGCTTACAACCAAAAGTGAGGTTTACAGTCCCTGAAATTCTATGGTAAACAGCTTGCTGGAAATTTAGAGAAAAGAGTTCATCTTTCAGCAGAGGAGGGGAACATTTTCTTGGCAGCATGATTTTAGATCAAGGATATGGGGACAATACCCAGGTTGGTAGTCAGAAGCATTGCATTTGCTCCAAAGTACTCAGTAAATAAATCTTCTGTTACTGATAGCATTCCCAGGTGTGTAACGCATATATAGATGTCTGTCTACACACATATGTATGTTTTTGTGTGTAGTTAGACAGGTAGACAGAGACTTCTTTCTTCACAAAAACTGGCACTATCCTACATCCTGCTTGTAGTTCTTTCTTTATTGCAGGTTTAGAGGTGTACTCGGGTATCTCACATCACACAGATTATTGTGGCTGATTTATCGGGAAGTTCAACTGTTTACCTGGGGTACATTTAATTGGGTGTTGATCTAAATAGAACATTTCCTGTGGGCCTGAATTATTCATGCCATGGTTAAAAGAAGAAACTCCTGTTTAACTGGGTCAAGAACTCGATTTAAATGGGATGTCTGTAGGGATTACATGGTGCTTAACTATGGGATTCTGGTCTTTGTGGTGCCTACAGGCTAACAGTAGTTACATCTCTCTTTGTTTGGAAACAGCCACGATTACAGCTTCACTATGCTAACACCCTGTTTAGAAAACTCTTGTTTGGCAGCAGTGGTGTTTCCCCAGCTTTTGAAAATGAGTAAGCATCAGCTGTACAATTCTCAGCTTTCCTTGCCTATGTCTACAGGGCTGTTGTATAGACTGTGGCTGAAATGAGGCTAATCCTTATGACAGAGCCAAGTTCTTTACTGGTTGTGTCCCTGGGTTACTTGAAACTCTTCAGTAAAGTGGTGGTGCAGGCCTGGATATGGCTGACAAAAGCAAGGCAAATCGATTTAAGAACTGAGATGGAAATGAAAATAAACCACTGAAAATGATGGATCATATGCATGGTCTGTCATAACCACTCCAGAACACGTCAGGCCTCTGCTAATGTGACAGCAAGTCAAGACCAGATACAAAATCTGAATGTAGACAATTATGGACCCTGCAGAATACCTTGGCAGTTAAAGCAATGCCTGTTTGCACCCTCTCAACATGTTTTTCCTTTCCACACTCTCTGTGGAGCTGCTTTGCGGTTGTTTCAGGCACAGCAAGCTATTGCTCCTTACCTGTCTAATTATGCCAGAGACCTGCTAGGGGCAGCTGTTTTGGGAGGCCAGTAACAGCTGGCAGGACACAGTGGTAAAGAGTAATGGTAGAAAACTTCAGTGTGCTTGTTTTGCACTGATTGATCACGGCCAAAGCTCCATTTCACTAGAGTGTTTGGACTGTTTCGCTTGGAGCCAAACTGAGCCTAGGTGCACTTTAATTCTGTGTAAACAGTATCTATTATCAAAACGGGTTCAGATGGCAATCAGGCATTTTCTGATAATGACATTGCCTCATTAGTTGCTGTTTCACCTGGCAATAAGACAACATCCATCTTTCAGGAACATGAGTTCTGATTACCTGTTTATGAAGAGCTTGTAGCTACTTTGTGTCCTTGACCCACTAAGGGTGGGGTCCCATGACCGGTGTGTCTGTGGAACTCTCCCTGAAATGAACAAAGGAAATTTCACAATTGAAGCAATTTAACCAGCACTCGGCATCAGACCTTGGGACAATAACAAGAAAGAAATTTAGACTGTCTACCTCCTCTCGTGTCCTCACTTGGGCATGACAAACAGGTATTTGATAAGGTTAAGTGAATACTACACCAGCAGTATTCCCAGTTCTCTAGTTATTGTTACTTCCTCTTCATAACTCTTCATGTGAATGTAATTTGGAAAATAGCTGTGTAGGTACAATGGCTGTTATTTCCACATATATGGAGAGCTTTTGCTGTTCAGAAATTACCCTTAGTATTCTTTGTTCTTCTATTTCCAGGCATAAAATTGGGAAGGAAGGCTGGGGGAAGCCATGAAATTTCTCTGGCTTAATCAGAGTAGGATATGAAAGGAAAACTGTTTAGAAATATTCCAACAGTTATTTGCTACATTTAATATATTGTGAATGGTTTTACAGCATAAAAATCTGGTAGGAATATAGGACTGCTTCTGAGTTACTAGCAAATAAGTTTTGTATAATTCTCACCTTCAGTCATCTCTGCTGCTACAGAAAGGATAGGCATTGCTCTGTCAAAATATATGAAAGTTGAAATTTAGAGGTAGAACCAGAAAAGGTTATGAAAGTTCTGTGAACATCTCTTATAGCAGCAGAGGTGTTTTAAACCCTGTAGGGAAGGGTGGGAAGGTTAAATTTTTCATCAGTTGGACCATTTCACTGATCATATTTGAAGAACTGCATATCAAACTATTACATAAGCAGTGGTGATAAGATGAGCTGTGTGGAAGCACTCATACAGGTCAGCTTTTTCTCCAGATAAAATATCCATTAACTACACCCTGAGACCTCGCTCTGAATTCCAACATGAAAATGTGACATTGAATTCTAGTATACCAACCACCAATTGCAATTTTAAAAACTAGAAAAGCTACACATTGCTAAAATATGCATAAAATGGTTTTCAAGCCACAAATGGTAGCGTCAAAATGGGAGATTTGAGATAAGCCAAATATGCAGGGCTATTTACCAAAGTTAAGATTCAGTCCTGTGTTCTGAAACTATGTGCTTTTTAACAAGAAAGCCTTGCAAAGTTCTCTGCTTACACTATAGGTTTCACATAATTGTGTAAATATATTTTGACAAGCACATGAAATTCCCCTTAGTTTTTCTGTCTCAGTTGTCATGGCACTGAGACAAGGTGACTAGTTTCAGTGGCCAGACTGCTGTGCTTTGATCACAAATCCAACACATTCCTGTTGTTAAGTAACATGTGGCCCTCAAAGACATTGATCCTGCAGATGATTAATGTAGTAATGTTGGTCTCTCTTGATAATGGTGCTCTACTAGGTGGTAATATCTTTTTTCAGAGAAGAATGCATTTTTCTAATACATTATCTCATCAAAGAACGTTTGCAGCAAACAAGTTCTCACGTTGTTTTCTCATGTAATTTAGTTTTTTCTTACAAAATCCTGAGTACAAACAGCTACCAGTGTATCAGTGAAGACTGAGACATGCACAAATTCACTAGAATGGGCCTTTGTCAAGTTTATGTCCTTATTTTTTTAAAAAGACTTACAAAAAAGGCTCCTGGGCTTACTTTCACTGTGTGCCACTACGTCTGTGACTGACATGTATGCGTCACATAGGGAGCAGCTGCAATTTCAGGGTTTTATTGCTGCTGATATTGAAAGCAATTCTGGAGCTTCAGAAAAGTGCCTTTAAGGAGTATCAACAGCAGTTGTATGAGTAGCCTTACCTTCCTCATCCTTGAGGCCAAAGGCTTGGGGCTGAGAGGCTGTTACATGCTGTGTTTTGTGTTTTGTTTGGGTTTTTGCTTTGTTTCCCAGGAAGTATTTGTTTTCTCTCTGCAAATCATCTCTTGGCAGGCTTGTGATAATGCAATTGGCACAGAGCGCTTTTTGCTATCTTTCCTAGGGAAATTTGTGCCTTGAGATCATGCTCTATGCCTTTAATTTTTGCCTAGTAAATTTTAAACTTTTCACATTTGGAAGAGTGTGAGTAATATGTTCCTACAAATCTCATGACAATCAGCAGCTGGATATCGTAAACCCAAATTAATGCTTCCCCGTGAGAAAAAGAAAGGACTACTCAGCAGTTTTCTGTCATATATGACATCAACGAACTAACCAGTCAGTGTGCTTAACTTGTTGCATCATAACTGAAACAGTGGATGTTAGGATTATAGGGAGGAAATTTCTGGGATAAAAACCACACATGCTTGCAGAACACATTTAAATCCATGCCACAGGAGGACCTAGTACCTATGGAGCCTACCTACAGAGGCTCATAGTGTGAGGATGTAAACTCCAAAGTACAGCTTCCTGGGACTGGAAGCTCAGGACAAATGCCCCAGGCAGGATGGAAAAAAAAAGTCTGAAAACAGGAGGGAGGGTGTGTAACTGTGGAATAGAGAGCAGAAATGTGCATGTTTCTGAGATGGGGCGCTGGTATGTAAGCTTGGTTTGTTAGGTGATGCTGATGGCATTTGGCTACAGGAACTTTTTGCTCTTCCATGGGTATTCTTACATTTCAGGGGACAAAAGAGATGAGTATGTAATTCATAAACATAATCTTTCAGGAAAATCTTACCTCTCCTGTGTCCTCGGTTAGACAGTATCAAAGATGTACTTTCAGAAATACTATTAGAGTCACTGTAGTCCACAGAGAGTTGTCTGTAATCTTCTGTTGATTGACTGTAATTCATTAACCTGGACCCTTTGTCTGGAAACAGAAAAGAAATATGGTGAATCCAATACTTTAATTATAAGTCATTGTATCTGCATGATAATGTAAATAACATTTGGCTGGACTAATTTTTATATAGTCCATGTCACTGTCTTCTAACACTGACTTCAACTCCTTAAAGACCAAGGAAAGCTTGGTAACTTCATTCTACAACTTTCATAATCTTATTCTGACCCAAAATAGTTCTTATAGTTCTCCTAAGACATTCTGAATAAAACAAATCTAACATATTAATTCTATTCCACGTGTTATGTGGAAAGGTTGCAAAGTCCAGATAACCTGCAAAGTTCTCCTTTCCTACATTCTGAGACCCAAAACCTTCAGCTATAAAGTATTATCTCTGTGTGCGGGATGGAGAGTGCCCAGAGACAAGCCACTAGCAGTGTTGGCTGCAGAAATTCCATTAAGGAGTCATTCTAAGTCATTAGGAAGTACATGCTTTTGTTGCACCTTAACTTCACTTTGGTTGCATTCTCTTGCCCTTTTCCAGAACCTCTGAAGGTTATAATTTTTAATAAAATACAAAGAAAGAAATGGAATGCTGCCTTGAGAAGTGCGGCTCACACATTCTCAATGTAATCAACATCCTGATTCATTGAAGCCCTTCAGTGTAAGCCACATGACCTGAATCCCTAGAAAACACAGAGATCACCCCAGATACATAATCAGGAGAACCAGTAGAAGGGAAATGGCAGGAATTTGAAACTAACAGGGAGTTGAAGATGGGACCATCCCTTTTAGCAGTAGCAGAGTTTTTACTAGCTTATGCAAGTGTGAACCCATAAACTCAGTTTCTGAATGAGTGAGCTGATGTGCTTTGAAGGGTGGTTTATCTGTATGTTTTCAAAAGAATGTCATTTTCTTGTGACCAGTAATACCTAATGGACAGAAATGTTTTGCAGGTATTTAAGCATGTGTTTAATTCTAGCTGGAGTTAATGGAACATACATGTGATTTGCT
Organism: Pezoporus occidentalis; assembly: GCF_034315485.1. Taxonomy (NCBI): domain Eukaryota; kingdom Metazoa; phylum Chordata; class Aves; order Psittaciformes; family Psittacidae; genus Pezoporus; species Pezoporus occidentalis. Next base: position 1,854,399 of record NW_026916347.1, read on the forward strand.
GAATAGGATTTGGATTGTTCATATGCCTAATACTGAGCATATCCAAAAAAAATGCCCATATAGCTTTGTCCAACCTTCGCTTTCCTGCAGAATTAGAGACTTTTGTTGAAGTGAACATTACAATATAGAGACTAGAAAAAATTAACTGTCTGAACCTGAAGCTCACATTTAGTTACAGCTAGAGAATTAGTCTGTGGGATAATAAAATCTTGAGTTTAGTCAAATGAAATGTGAAATTAGTATATGCTGGTTTATTTATATAGTGAGCAGGATTTGGCCTTGTGTCTTGAAATCACTCCAGCAATCCATGTGTGAATTTATAAAACATCTCTGAATACAAAACCAAAACTAAAATAAAAAAGAATTCACAAATCTTTGCTTGAGTAATCAATCAGGAAGGATGAATATATATTCTTTATGGCAACAGGATAACTTCACAGAATCCCGCTCTTTACCTTCAGAAATACACTGGAGTATGCAAATATAAAAACATACTCCATATAAAAAGCATTTTTCAAATCAGGCTTTTTTATATGCACAGGTTTTATGCAAAGTGCTTTAAGAGTTGAATCTGTGCAAGCTGATTCGTTATCATTGCTTCACAGCCCTCAGACTACTGTCCTTTGTGGAAATAAGGAACAGAAACCTTGCTGACTTGCCTCAGAGTCTTTCCATTCTGAAGTCATTTATATGTAAAGTAATAAATATCCTATCCAACGCTACTTGTAATCACCACAGCATGAAATTAAACAAGTCGCCTATCCTGGGAAAGACTCAGAAAAGGCTGGCTGTATCCTTATTACACAGTTCAGATTGTAAGTCTTTTTTTACCTTGGTGAAAATTCATCTGGGAGTACAGTGGTGAGCTGTCCGATATTTTCTCATGCAGCCTTTTCCTTATCACATGACTTCTGTTAAGCTGAGAGGCTGTGCTGTCTTCGTTGACTACCCGCTCTACCTAGAAGACAGTAGTACTGCAAGTCAATGTCATACGATATGTGGACTTCGGACTCTCATATTGAAGTGATCCTTGCCCTCTGCTTGTCAGAGGCTGCTGATTGTGTTGGTATAAACAACTTCATCTTCTCAGATTAACACAAAGCAGGATTGAGTTTTGATGGCTTTTTGCTCTCATGCAAGCTGTGTTTAAGAGAGGACACTCTCTCTTACACTGGGAAATGGAGTAATAAGGAGTGCAAGGGAAAAGGTCATCTCAGAATATTAATGAATACTGGTTGAAAACAGGGAAAAAAACCCACAACCCTGCAGTGTATTTTCTTTCGGTTTCGTTCAGCTTGTCAACAAAAATTCTTAGTTGATATTTCAAGTCTTGAAAAAGACTCAGGTGCTCACTTATTAAAGACTTCACATGGTCAGGCTTGATTGAACAGCAGGTGTTCAGTTCCAGTCAAGAATGACAAATTGAATTCTCAATATGATGTAAATGTGATTTCTTCAAATTTCTCAAAGACTGAAACCAGAGGGGCAAAGGAGAAATCTTTTGTGTAAAGACAACTGGCCAATATGAGGGTTCTGTAAAGGTTATGACTGCTTCAATATTAACAAAAAGAAATGAAGGTACAAATTGGATTTGTGTCGTTTCCCAGGAGTGTAAGAGTGGTGTGAGAGATAGCTTCGTTGCTTCATTTGCTTGTACAATTTCCTGCTTAGGTCTAAAACCAAATCTAACTTCCTGAATTCATACAAGCATTAATTTCAAGCAACTGCTCACCATGACGCTGCTCTCCCTTCTCACCAAAGAAAAGATAATATATGAAAGTAGCACCTACCTCACTGACACTTCCCACAGCAAACAAGACCATTTTCTTTATATAGACATTAGCTGGTAAGAAAGCAGCTTCTTTCTGATGTGTCTCACATGCTTCCAGAATTGACTCAGGAGAAAGCCTTTTGTGTGGCAGATCCTCACATAGTGTCAGCAAGAGCATGTGTAGCTGGTCACTCAGCTGGAGGGACTGAGTCAAAATACAGGTACTGTTAAATGACATCTCTCAGTGGTCTGAAATGCTCTGTAAACTGCAACAAGGCATTTCTGTAAACCTTTTACTCTGGGTGAGAAATGGGCAGTGAATTCCTTTAAATTTTGGGAAAATTCCAGACAGGCAGCATAACAGCACTAAATGGAGCCACTAATGGGATCCAGAGGGAACTGGCATCGACAAGGAAACTCATCAGGCCATATAGGGGCTTCCTGATGACAGACAACAGCTCAATTTCTCCACAGCTTTGCTAATTAGACTGTGAATCTTAAAAGATTCATGCAAGTAAAATATGTGACAGCATTAGCTTTAAAAGGGTGAGGAGTTATACCAGCCAAAACTGTTACCACAGAGACAAGATACTTAAATTTTAGTCATTTAGCTTATAGAGCTTTTTCTCTTAGACTATGTATACCCACGAAAGGGAGGTTAGATCTACTAAAAGTTTGTGCTTTTCAAATAAAAACACATGTCAAAGGCATGGGTACAGAAATGAAGCAAAATGTGTGCTACAATTCTTTGAAAGAATTCTGGGTAAAAAATGCAAAATTTCAATTAGCAGAGATGCTGGTAGAATTTGCACAGAAATAAGGAGAGTTATTCAGTTTACGTAGCATCCCATTCTTTGAAAAAGCACATAAATGTGCACAGCACCACAATCATGTGGACATGATGTTTTTATTTTAGGCCTTCCTATTTTAGAATCATAGCATCATAGTATCATAGAATAATTTAGATTGGAAAAGACCTCTAAACCATCAAGTTCAGCTGTAGCCCTTATACTGCAAATCCACCACTAAACCATGTCTCTAAGTGTCACATCTACACATCTTTTAAATATCTCATGGGACAGTGACTCAACTACTTCACTGGAGAGTCTGCTCCTTATTACAGCCTTGGAGTAAATCATCTTCACTCTTAACAGCAACGCACAATTAATCTTATTTGGAACAATTCTGGTTTTTGAAGCAAAAGAGAGAAAAAAAGGAAAGTAAAGATGAGGCTCAACTAAATTTATTACTTGGATTAACTAGTATTTTTGGTGAAGTCTGCACCTTGACATAGGATTTCCAATTTTTTCTAGTGGTCCAAAACATAAAGCTCCTCCCTCTGAGATTTCAGATTATGCCTCTCAATCTTTGAAGCTACTAATATAAAACAGAATAAAAGTTCAAACTTCAACAGGGGAAGTTCAGGTTAGATATAAGGAAGAAGTTCTTTACTGTGAGTGTGGTGAGGCACTGGAACAGGTTGCCCAAGGAATTTGTGAATGCTCCAGCCCTGGCAGCATTCAAGGCCAAGCCTTGGGTGACATGATTTAGTGTGTGGTGTCCCTGCCCATGGCAGGGGGGTTGGAACTGCATGATCTTAAGGTCCTTTCCAACCCTAACCATTCTATGATTCTATTCTAAAACAAAAATGTGTTACTGGCCTGGTTTGGAGGAACCTGGTAGTCTGCTGACCAATAGAGGGTCATTCCTAAGGAATACACCAACATCTGTTAAAACAGAAAAGGAAACATTAAATACAGAAAAGCGTTGTACTAGAGACGCCACCTTTTGTGTCTCTGGTCACCAGCGGCAGAAGCCAAAGAAGTGTTAAAAAAAAAAAGCAAGCTAGACTAGAGGAAGCGTATGAAAGTACAATAGTGACTCGGCTTATAGACTAGGTAGCATGCAATGGGTATTGTTCAGCTTGAGCGGTTGAGCCAGACTTCCCTTTATCCAATGATGCCATGAGTAGGAAAAGAAATTTTAACTCCTTTTTTTAGTTTTGAAGCAATCTCATTGGTCATTAAAGCTCTCTCATACCTGTGGAGCTGACTAGCACTCATGTCCATCTATTCCAAAGCTTTACGTTTCTGCATAGTGTCTAAGTGATCGGTTACATGGGAGCCTGAAACTACTGTGTTCTGCCTGAGGGAAGTATGCAGTTATGCAGTCCTAGTGGTTTGTAAAACTTATACATACCTGAGTGTTGTATCTTACTGTCTTGCCAGAGAGACTTATTTGTCAGGGAGAAGAAAAGTAAATTGTTAACAAAGCTGAACATATTTCTGACTTCCTGGGAGTGCTTCCACTCTCTGATTGTAATTACAATTACCATATCTGGTCAAGCATCATGTTCATAGAAATATTCTTCCTTTCTGTGGGCCTTTACATATAATACATTTGTGTAGATCTTGAGGACTGATGTCCAAAATTTATTTTGATGATGACATGCATGCTGTCTAATGGCAAGCTTCAAGACACATCTAAATCTTTCTTATTGTAGCCTAATTAGTGTTATCAGAAATGGAATTTGACAATAGATACCTGGTATACTGCATTAAAACCCGCAAGCTTGTCTTCATGAGGTACTCTCAAGATTTATTTTCTAATATACCTTACCTTTGTTAGTCCAGTGTGCTGGTTTTTACTTTGTCTTTGAAGCAATTCTGGTGCACTGAAAGGTACAGCTTCTGTCTGAGATGCATTGTTTTGGAAGGACAGATTTCCTTCAGCAGACAGTAGTACTGACCATGGGCAAATCACACAGATGGTAGGGTCTGAAAAATGTTGAAGAAAATAATGGAGTTTTTAGTGTTAAATTTACTGTGCTTCATAAATTTATACTGCTGGTGTCTCACCTGCATAGCCAAACCCATCAATGAAGTTTCATGGAGATGTACCCAGAAGTCAGTGGAATCATGCTCATTTATGCCTGGCTCATTTTGTAAGGTGGAATTCAGTGATGGTTAAAGACTTGATTTCTCTCTCACGTTTCACACATACAAACATATTGATTTCAGTGGATTTCTGAAGCCTAAGGACAGTCACAAGTACATCCCGTGTGCAGATTCTAGAGATACTGACATTTTTGGTAGATCTTTTTATGCAAAGCACAAGAGAGTATCTGAGGGATAGAACACTCCTTCCAATAAAGTACGGGTACTTTGAACTGGCATTTGCAAAGACCTTAAGTTAATTTCCATTAAGTTGCATGACTTCATTATAAATCTCTGTGGTGATATATTTTTGTTCTGTGTGCTCCTTATAGTCAGTTCTGCATTTTAGTTACCTCTTTTTCAGTGTATTGTGTCTAGCAAAGCCAAGTTACTTTGCCAGAAAGTCAGTGTCAGGATTCAGTACCTTTATTCCTATTGTAGAGATGAAGAAACTGATGCAGAGTCCAGCTTTGATGACTAGACCATACCAGTCAACAGAAGCCAAGGTAGCTTCCCAAGTCCCAGTGCTTTAACCTATGAAACTTTTTGTAGAGTGGAAACATAATTTCCAACTAACCTAAAGTTTGGGATTTTTTTTTTTTACCAGAATGCAGATATGAAAGCTAACCAAACTAAACTAAGACTAGATTCTAGCAGTCTAGTAGAACTGCCATGATATTTTAGCATTATTCACATTCAGTCTTTCTGTCTGCATGTCATATCTCTTAAAAGAGGGGATATTTCAAACAAATGTGCTTTCAAATGATAAATGCAGACTCCTAAACTTGACAAGGTCCCGAGGACACTAATAGGCCTTAATGGCCCTGACCACCTGGGAACTAACCCCATCCTCTGCCCATCCCAGGCTCAGTTAAGTGCAGCCTAGGGCCTTGAGTCCCTGCCTGAGGTATGGTGAAGGTGTGCCTGTGTCCAGCTTAGCCAGTTATGCCTTGGCTGACTTCTTTGATCCTGACACATTGACTAACTTCCCAAAAGAACCTCAGGGTTGCCTTGTCACTGTGGACTTGCCTGGTGATCACTGGGCCATCTGACTCTGGTTGCCCACAGCAGACCTGATCCTGACTCAGCTTCCCAGCTTGAGCTCAGACCTGCCTTGTCATCACAAACTTGTGTGTTGGTCTGGATTCTCAGCTGTCAAGCCCCAGACCTTCCCTGCTTCCCTTGTTTGGGTAATGTGGGATAGGGCTCTCTGTACCAGGAAAATGGATGGTAAAAATGGATAAAATGTTAAACTGGGAACTCATATATATACAAACCTAGGAGGTTTGTATAGTCAGAGGACCCAGAGATTCAAGACTTAGGGACTGCTGGTATCTGCAACAATTGTGGCATTTACTTCTTTAGAAAACTAAAGGTCTTACAAATGTCAACTAACCTATTTTGCTTCTTCCTCATTTGCTGTAATATTGTATGCAAATGCAACCAGCATGTGCTGGGAAATTTGTCTGTTTTAGAAACAGGTAACCAGCTTGTACTTCAGCATTGATGGAGATTACCCAGCCTTCTGTACTGCTGTCCAGCCAAGGAATGAGCGTACCTGTCTAACCAGTTAGTGCTCGAACACACTGAAAATACTGCTATAGCAAGTGTTGACACTCAACAGGTTTAGCAAGATTCAAGCACAGTGCAGCACAAATGTGGCAGTACTAGCCCAGAGAAAAGCCTGATTCCAGAAGTAGTATAGCTATAATTAAGAGATGTGGAGCCAGGGATATGCCTTAGTCAACTGGGATGATGCTATGCAGAGGCAGTTTACCTTTGCTGCCCTCCAAGAAACTGTAGCACTGGGGATTCAGCTTCAGAATGAGTCCAACTTGGCATCACTTCTGGACTTGAGCTCTCTAAAGACATGTTTGAGCAGTCGTGCTTAACCTATAGACCAGCTTGGTTCTACACAGCTACTTCCTCTTGGCTTACTCTTCATCTTCTGATCATAATATCCTAAATTTATCTGGTGCAGCATAGGGAACATAGGCCGATTATCTGAATTCAACAGATATCCAAAAAGTCTTTCTGTTTGTTTGTTTGCTTGTTGTGTTTTGGTTTTTTGGGGTTTTTGGTTTGGTTTTGGTTTGGTTTTTTTTGAACAAGAAATCAGGAGCGCATAGTGTCAGCTTAGCATCTGGGACAGAATTAGTAAGCTGTGATGGACCTGAGCTGAATCTATCCAGGTGGGTATCTCTGTGCTGCACTCCTTTGGACATTCCTGGTGCCTGTCTTGTTTGTGATGTTCTACCCTCTTGTTAGACTACCTAATAGAGAACTGATGGGATAGCCAACCTCCTATAGTGCTCCAGTCCATTAAAAACTAGTTGATAATAAAAGTTCACCCCTCCAACTATAGCAGAAGTTACGTATTACTTGTGTTCAGTATTTTGTATTTTGGTTCTACATGCTCATGAGGTAAGAACACATCTCATTCATTCTCCCTTCAGAAGGAATATCCATTGTCATAAACAGTTCTCAAAATGTGACAGGTTGCTCAGCTGTGCTTTCTTATACAGCTGGCCTGCTTGGCAAGCATTTGTCATGAAGACTTGCCTAGCTACTATGATAAGTCATTATTATCAATGATGAAAGTATCTTCCTAGCTGAATGAGGAACCATGTGGATTTGCCTGTTCTCCTCTGCTGGAACATGAAAGACATGATTCTAGCTGGCACTGCACCTTCTGTGAGTGTATGTTTCTCAGACTTTAGGAAGGACTCTTCCATTCTGTTCCACTGTGTATAGTTGTACTTAGATGAATTAATATCTGATGTGTAATTTGAAAACAAAATTCTGTGAATATCTCTCATGCAGGCAGAGTGGTCTGCATGCAATGGCAGCAGCACTGAAAGATTTCTCATTTTTATTATCAATATACTAATATTGCCATTAGTGCTTTTTGTCTCTCCCCCCAGCCCCCACCCCACAAAGCCAAAAGAACTCAAGAATGGATTTCCAACAGTAAAAAGCATAAGAAGATACTTTTCACCTCACCTTTGTGAAGGTCGTCCAGAAGCTGTTCTGTGGCCAGGTACAAGAGTGCCCATATTTCTTCTTCCTCTAAAGGGCTTCCTTTTGCCCACAGGACCTCTGCCAGTGTCACACAGGAACTGCTCATGCCTGCTGCAACAGAAACCAGATTTTGGACACACTAAAGTAGACTGGTCACAACTGTATCCTTCTCTCACAATATTTTGTGAACCACCTTCTTTGTTCACTAAAGGTAAGTATCATTCATCCCCATCTTAATCTGAATAAGAGTAAATAAAGGGGTCTGAACTAAGTGACTCCCTGTAATCTTCTGGAGCCCTTTTATTCCTCGTTTCAGACCAATCACAAGATTATTTGGGGCAAATAAATTTTACTTGGGAGATCCTCCATGAATACGTGCTGTTCAGACTTTGTGAGTGGTTATATGAATAGCAGGGCATTGATTTTGCTGCTTAATTGAATGCTCTTGACTATAAAAACATGACAGAGTTAACCTAAGAGAAAAAAAATTGCAAAGCAAAAGAGATGCACTGTAACATGGAAGGTTTGTAAACACAGTCCAACAGAGCAATTGAGTTTCATTCATTGCTCAGGAGATTGATCAGTAAAAGCTTGTAGACTCTTACTGAATTCATTGATGAGAAATTTTCTTGGTCAGATACCTGTGACTCAGGACTCACAATTCATCCATATCAATACACATATAAACTTGCTTTCTTGCACTAAACCCTTAGTGAGCTGCTGAATAGGAGTTTAGTGGCTCCCTGCGCACTGTCCTTTCTGACAGGTTCATAAGATCTGGCAGACTTCCGAAGAATGTTGGTGCACACTCTCTGTTTTGTCTCAGTGCAATGCAGCATCAGATAATTTAGAGAAAGGCATTCTGTAGTGAATCATAATTTAATGTCTTACCTATCAGAAAAGTATTTTCCTAATCCCAGCCAACTAGAAACTGACTAGTGACTTGAAATATCAAGGCTTCTTTTCCTCCAAATGTGTTACCATACTCATGGTAATTTGACAATATTTTGTCAAAGAAGGTTTTGTTCTTCATAAATGGGTTTGATTTTTCCATTTCACCAATTTCACATTTTTATAATTTACTAATCTAGGCAGAGCTGCTCTAGGTCTACACATCGGTAAGGAAAACTGAATCCAAGCTTAAAATTTGCTAAAAACTGTTGAATTTAATTTACTCTTTTGCTGTTACTATACTGTAACAGTGAGCTCCATAGTTTCATTTTATGCTGTGTAAATAGGGGCATAATGAGAAAAGTTGGAAGCGATCCATCTATTGCATTGAGGTTTTGATATTGTCTAGATTGATGGACTGTCTGACCACCAAGTGAGGACACAAGAGCCTAGGAAGTTATTGTCACATAAAGGATTATAAACACCACTGTAAAATGAGTTCATTTACAGCCTGAAAACAGATCTCCCCCCTAACCATTTCTTCACTCTTTGTACACAGCTCGCTTACTTACTGCTACCATTTGGGGAATAGAAATAGAAACAGCAATAGAAACTCCTGTGTCTTACAGCTGGTTTCTTTGCCAGCTTCCTGTTCATTATGCAGTCTTCAAGGGGTCACTGCAAGAGCATTACGAAATTCTGCAGGACCAACTTGTTGCTGATTAATAGACTACTCAGACTTTGATTTATGGGGTCTTGCCTTGGCTCACTAGCTTCCAAACAAGGAATCACAACACTGGAAGAATGGTCCCTTGCTGCAATCACCATATGATTATGGACCAACCTAGTGACGTTTTAAACAGAACTAGAGTCCTAATTTTAGTCTCTGTAGCTTCAAAGGGTAGTAAAGCTTCTTAAGAACTTAACCTTAATTAGAAGAGACAGACAAATCTTCTTAATCTAAGCCATCACCATTTCTCTTAATAATAAATTACTGTGATAGTGTTTCACTTAACCCTGTGGTACTGGGACTAAGCAATCAATTCACATCCCCAGAGCTAGAATCTGTGTGGCTTCTCCATATGGGAAATCCACCAGAGTGTACTTATTGCTGTTTTATTTGAGACTGTGCTGGTGGAAGGAGCACTGACTGCATCCTTCATTTTAGATAGAAGTGCTTATATGAAGTGATTCCAGTGCTGGTATTTCTAAGTCAATAAGCAAGTGTGCAGAGTGCAGGTGTTACAACCTCATAGAGCCAAAGGGAAATCAAAAGTAAGACCAGATATGCTTAACTTTTGCAGTGAATGTTTTTTCTAAGAGTAAAATTAATGTCTCAGATCAATACTAAGTATGAATTAAATGAATACTGCTAGCAACAATGTGCAAACTTCTAAAAATTGTAAGATTTTAAGGCCATAGAAATCATAATCTCTTTAAAGTGTAATAAATTATTGCTTTAATGGCACATAAAGTTAAGGAATGTGTTAATTTATATTTGAATTTGCAATTGATTTTTAAACCCACTTGTAATGCCCCGTAATTTGGGGCTGTATTTTTGAGTTTTGGCTTTCAAGATCAGCATGATGTGATATCTGACAAAAATATAACTGTGAGTGCTTGGGCAAAAAAAATGCATTTAATTTCCTTTTATAGCCAGGCTACGCTATGTGTATGATATGAGAGTAAAAGTGATATAAAGATGTTATCACTGTAGCACTGCACATATTCATGGTCCCTCAATTTAATAAAAGCTGTGATCCATATCCAAACAATTCTGACCTTCAAACAAGCTACAACCAATAAGCCAAAGCAGACAAATTAGGAGGCATGGAGGAAAAAGTTAACAACAGCCTCGCAAAAGGGACTGGATTGTTTGCAGTAATCCTACACATCAAGCAATGCTGGTAGATCTAGTTGAGCCTGAAGGGAAAAATTAGAGCAGCAGAATGTAATCACCCACTTTGGAGTTTGGCCAGGATATAGAGGTGTCGTGGTTTAAACCCAGTCAGACAACTCGTTCACTCACTTCCCCCACTTCTTGCCCTCCCCCTACTGTTGGAGGGATGGAGAGGAGAATCGAAAAGAATGCAACTCCCATGGGTTGAGATAAGAACAGTTTAGTAACTAAGGTATAACACAAATCACTACTGCTGCCACCAATAATAACAATGATAAAGGGAATAACAAGGGAAGAGAATACAACACCTCACCACCATCTGACCGATAACTCGCCCCCCCCAGCCCGACCAAACATCGACCCATACCTCCTCCAGCCCTGCAGTCTACCAGCCCTTCCAGGTAACTCCCAGTTACCTCCTGGGCATGACGTGCTGTGGTATGGAATACCTCTGGCTAGCTTGGGTCAGGTGTCCTGTCTCTGCTTCCTCCCGGCTTCCCCTCCTCCCTGGCAGAGCATGAGGCTCACAAAGTCCTTGGCCAAACCAAAACATCAGTGTTATCAGCTCTGTTCCCAGGCCGAAAGTCAAAACACTGCACTGCACCAGCTACCAAGGAGGAGAAAAATGACTGCTACTGCTGAACCCAGGACAAGAGGTTACCAATTTGTGCCTGGAAAAAGTAGCAAAGGGCTTTCAGTGCCAATTTGTGCTCTGAGTTCAAAGACAAATCTTCTGCTGACTTCTACAGAAGAAGGTAGTACCACCCAAATAGGCAAATTAGCTTAAAATATCCTATCCATTCTAATCTTTGCAATACATTAATTCACTGCATGGACTGTCTAGTCAATAAAGGTTCCCCTGGGAGAATTTAAACTACTCTTTTTGCATAGATATGAAACGTATGCTGAGGTGAGGCTGACCCATCATTTTTATTCTATTTTGTTATTTAATATATTTTTTTATCGTAAGTGCAAGCTTTCATCCAGTCATTGAAAGCTAGGGTCAAGGAAAGAAACTGAATTAAAGTTAACGAACTACAGCTTTGCATCTGAATTTAACACTTAATAACAATCACACATTAGTAATTTCATATGCCATTGTCACTTCACGTGCAATTTGGCTTTATAAGATTTGGCAATCTTAGTTAGTAAAATGTAAGGGAACAACTTTACTTTTGCTACTTTGTTGACTGTATAAAGAAAACAAAAGAGCTAAAACCTTGCTTTTGGAAGAAAACTGTCCTTCCTTTGTCAAGCATATGAATTAGATAACCTCAAGAGGAATGGGGCATCTGGATTCCTTGTAAACGACAGCCCTTTTCATGCAACCATATCAAAGAGAGTTTACTTGGGAGTTTGTTCAGCTGCAGAATGAAAGTCTTAATTCATTACCTGGATGATGATTAAAAAAAAACCAAAACAACAGATGATAAAGGGACATCATAGGACACAGTAATGACTAAGATGGTGAGGAAGGAGAACTCACATTTAGATTTTGAAAATACAGGGTCAAGTTTGTTTCTGGTCTACTTTTAAAGGCATGAAGCAGGATAGATTTCCCCTATTCGGGCATCTTGAAGAAAAACTGGAAATGAGAACTTCGGCAAAAAGTTTCTGTATACACAGAACAGCAACAAAGGATTAACCTTGGGTAGCAACCAAGCATTCTGTGAACTGGAAAGGCTTCTGTCAAACCAGAAATGCCTTTCAATTTTTACTGCCTGGAAGTTGTTCTTGCAGCAGTCTTTTCTTTCTTCTGATTGAATACCCAGTTCTGCTTCATTACTCTACCTGCATATCAAAAAATACCTAGCTGGAAACTTAACCAGCTTTTAAATTGCTGAAGGCTATAAATAGGCATAGATTTTGTAAGCAGTTGTGTCTGAGAAAGGTGTGTTCCCTATTTATGGTTTGGACATACATGCTCATCACAGCTCCTGTACCAGAGGTCACTAATTGATTTTGACAAGTGAGCCAGAGAGAGGCCACATAAGTAGGTCCTCTGGCAGATGAGAGGTTGCTAACCTCAGTCATCAACCTCACTAACAGAGTGTGAGTAGGCTTCTACTGACAGGCAAGTGAGTGTGGGCCTGGAGTTTAACCTCTACCATTTTCACCAGTATATCCAGAAAAAGTTGTCTACTCCTAACAGTATGTGTAAGCTGGTGTAAACCCTCTGCACATGAAGACGCATGAAGTTGGCTAATACTGATTTTACTTAATATGACCACTACACTGTGGAGAAGTATCTGAATCTCCATTGGTCACTTTCAAGGGCAACTTTAGAGATGAGGAATTGTTTCTTCTAGTGCTGCACTGAAGCAATAAAACTACACACAAATCTATAAAAAGATGGGGTTTTAGCCAACTTTCTTTAGATACAGTACTTTTCTCAGCCCTCTATCAATTTCAGCTCTTGAAATCCAATTTCTTAGTTGTACTCCTTAAGCCTCACATACTGCCTGATAGTCTAAAAGCACCTCCTGTAAATAAATGACCAAACCAAGGGGACCCAGTCCTGCTTCAGTATAGCCAAAGGCAAGACTGCTTGTATCAGTGGTAGAAAAATTAAATAGAGGAAAAAAACCACTTTTTAGAAGACGGACGTAGCCAGAGGACCTCAGGTGCTATTCTGAAAGATGTCAAGCAAAAATCTGCTTTCAAATCCAGGCTGATCAAATGCCAGGAAAGGTGGGAACTTGAAGTGACATTTTCCTAAGGTGCTGGAGGGCTAATAAGACCGATTTTAAAGGCTGAAAAGGAGTACACAGCAAACAGACTAGCAAGACAGACTTGCTAATTCTTAAAGATCTTTAGAACAAAAGTGACTAGAAAAGTGCATTTTTAGTAAGCATCCTTTTGCTTGACATGAGGTGCTGGACAATGGGTTAAAAACATAGCAAGTAATGTAATTTCTGTACACACCCAGGTGAGGACTTTGACCTAGATAAAATCAGTCTGTCTGTCCTATCTCTTGCTTTTCCTCTGTGGTCCCACCCCTCAAAGATTAATAACTTGCAGTATCTCACTGCTTTGAAGCTCACTATATTTAAGAATAGCCCAGTGATGATTTTGTATCTTTATATTTTTATGACATAGGAGTTCAGAAACTTCATCAAAAGTGACTGAAAATTCACTGAAGACTAGAAATAAATTAAAACACAAATAATATCTGACTAAGGGCAAGTCAAGTTCTTTTATAATATCAAATATTCCAGATACCCAAAAAAAAAGTTCTTGCAGCCTATCTCAGGACTTGCTGTGCAATAAATCAAACTCAGAATACAAAATTAGGAGGATTAAAAATATGGCTAATATTAATATTTGGATTGAGCTATAGTTTTGAAATAATCACTGATAATTCCAAAGTAAATCTACAGAATTTTAAAAAGTCTCTTCCTAGCCTAGCAGTATATTGATGTGACATGATGAAGGCAGAACACTTTCTGTAGTAACATGTGGAGAAGAAATGGATGCAGCTAGCATCGATCTTGCTGCCTCTAACTTCCCTGATTTGTGGTGACAGGGACAGCATTTGGCACAAATCTGAACCAAAGCCAGAATCACCTCTCCACATTTTGTAGGAGTTGTCTGCAGGAAGATACTTAACTGACCTGCATTATGCACTTAAATATTATATAGCTATAAATGTGAATGCAGAGATGTTTTTTTAAATGAAAAAATATCCCAATAGGCATAAAGATTAAATATTTGATGTACAGAATCATTTCTGAATTGAAACTGGAAAATAGAGCTTGCTTTTAATAGAGGCACAAGATTACTGCACAGTACCTACGTGTTAAACTGATTCTGGGTCTCTACAGACAGTTTGGGATCACTGAAATCTGTCCCACTCAAGGGTGTCTACACTGTTAATTCCTAAATGGACAATTTTCATGTGAGGATTACAGTCTTTTGATGCTCCAGGCTGCATGGTGTATGCTTCCTCAAAAAAAAAAAACAAAACAAATCCAAACCTTGTCATTTGGAATACTCTATGGAGATTTGGTGTTGGTCTCCAAAGTAACTAGAACTAGGTAGGTAGGAGATTCTGAAGAGGCACTGAAAGGTGGAACGAAACTGTCTTTTAGTGAGAACACTAAACCTGTTCTGTTTTGCATCTGATTTCTAATAATCCGTAAAACTATAACATGCAATTAGCTACAAAAGTTTGTAATTGTGAGCTTTGGATAGGGTCTGACTGCCTCTACTCTGTTGATGACAGTTCTGGTTTAATACTTCAGGTTATATTTTGGTTTTGAAGAACAGTACTCTTCCATGAGAAAAATAAAGCTTTTCAAAAATACAGTACAGAAATAATTTACTGAGAAATGACAACTAAATATATTGGTTTTATGAGCACTAAATGTAATATCCTAGTCATAATGATATTAATATCCTAGAGAAACAATAAAGGAAAGACTCTGGGAAGATCAGATACTCTTACTGTGTACTTTAGACTTTTTTAAATGTCTAAACTAAACTTCGAGATTCTTGTGTATACAGTGCATCTCAGGGCCAATAAGTAAACCTTTAGTATATTTAAAGTCAGTTCTTGATACATGCTATCACTCATGACAACATGTTTTTTACCTGGAAATATAATAACTGGATGAAAAAACTGAATAATTACAAATTACTTTGCTTAAGTACAATCTACTGTATTTCAGTGCTGCTTGTCCATAAAATACCAATAAATAATAGATGCATGAAAAGTTGGAAAAGACTGAAAAGAGCATGTTTTCTTAAAGATCTAGTTTAAAATGAATTTAAATTAGAACCTTATTTATTCACATATATTCTATATATAAATGTTATACTCTGACTCTATGCTTTTTATTATCATTCTGGAGAGTACACACTGCATTCCTTATACCAGAGAGATGAATCTCATTAAGTATGAAATTAAACTTTCTGAAATATGGGGTGGAAATTTCTGGGTTTATAATTTGAATAAACAAATAAAATGACGTGAAAAAATTCTGTTCAAATGAAGTAGAGAGGTGGAGCCAAATCTGTAAACACTGACAAGTCACTAAGGGAGTTGCCCTGTTGCTACAGCATGACTTTTCCTTAGAAAGATTATGCCACAAGAATTATAGCTATAATGATACATTTTTTCACCCTCTAATGGAAATTATTTCCTTTCTAGAAGCATGCACTTTAATCAATGGGAGAATTAACCAGACTGCTGCAAAGTATTCAGCACTCAGAAGAGATAAAATTTCTTTGCTGATTAGAGCCAAGCTTCATTGGTAGGAAATCATAAACTTCTCATGGGTTGGGCTAGGCTTTAAAGAGTCTAATCTTTGAAGGAGAGAACTGAAATCTGATTCCTGAGCAGTGTGGTTATGTGCCTCTCTGCACTGAATTTCATAAGCTGAGTAGTAAGGGTGGCTTTATTACAAGATCTATGGTCATTGTTTCTCAAAGGCACAAAATGTTATTTATGCCAAAAGACAATATAGAACTTCTCATCTGACAGAATCAAACATAACAGGGCCAAATTCTTATTTCTTTTACTTCAAAGGGAACCTACCTGTGAGGGGAATATTATGCTGAAGTCACTTTGCAGAAAGATCTTCTTTCAGTAGAAATGTGTAAAAACATCTGCCTGGATAAATGCATTCAAAAGAAAGTGGTGCTATGTTTGTTCTTGCTAAACTTATGTGCCATATAGCCTCCCCAGTGGGTGATGTCAAACCCAAAAGACCTTATAGAATATCTGCCTGTAACAGAAAGCTACTGTCATACTTTTATTTTTTCCATGAACCTTTCATTGAGAACTCATTCTACAAGACAGCATTATAGACTGATCACCTAGAACTGAATCTAATACATCTAATACACAATCTACATTCCAATGCTTCAAAGAATGAAGCTTCAAAAATACCGTCTGCTACTGCAGTGCTGGAAATAGTAAGACAGTAGAACTCCAGCAACACACTGGTGTTTCTCTTTTTATTGGCTTATGTCCTTCTTTATGCATTCTGTAAATTCTCTTCAATGAGGCAGTCTTGTTCCAGAGATAGGAATGAAGAATCAAAGGGTTTGCCAATGCTGGGGTTAAAAGGCAGCACCATAACACAAGTAAAAGGACCTGGGCAGGCTTTATTCTAGCTTCTTCAGGTGCCAGAGAAAATTAAGTCCCAAATTAAAGATGAAGAGCCATGAGTTTAGCCTATACTCTCAAGGCTTACCACATTAGTTTCTCAAGCAGCTAATCCTACTATAATAATGCAGCTGGTTTTGCCTATAGTTTATATGTTAAACAGGTAGTCTGAAGCTACTTTTTGAGTCCTAAGAGTTTTACAGTTATACCTTTGTTTGCAGTAGAGAAATATCTAAGGCTTCTGATCTTGATTCTGATGCTGATTGGCTTTATCACCTGAGAAAGAATCAGTGCCTTCTTTCACCACATCACTGAGGATGATGCAGTTTGCTGTCATGAGTGATCCACTTTAGATGTAAATAGTTCTTTACCATTATTTGTATTCCTTTGGAATTTTCACATTAAAATTTCTAAATCACTAATATTTATGAAGCATATACCAGAATGATATAAAATAAAGCTGTTTTTATTTTAGAAACTGCAAATTATAATGCAGGGACTTGCCTAAAATCACATTAGAAAGCAGTAGAGAAGAATTAGGAAACCAGTTTTTCAATTGAGACTCTTTAGTCCCAGGTTGTCACCACTGGTAATCTTTCTAGTGTTGGGAGTTCAGTCCTGTTTCCTAAATCATAGTACTCTGTATAAATCCATGAATAAATAACATACTTAAACATGGTTTCCAGAATCATGTGAACTGCTTGTTATACAAATGAAGACTTACCTTTGCCATCAAAGCAGTAACTATTCTTTTGCCTTCAATAGAAAATAAAAATAGGCTGAGGTACCCTAAATTTTTATCAGTGAAATTCTGCCATAGGTAAATGTTTCTAACTCCAGGAGAAAGCACAAGGGACTAGGCACTGGCATTCTGTACCACAATCTGACCAGTTCTATATTGTTATTTTTCATACAAGCATGCAGCCTTCTAAGCAGAATTAGCTAATGACTTGAGAGAAATTAAATGAGCTTTAATTAAAAAAGGACAAATATTAGAAACTGCTCTACAAAGCCAAGAAGATGCTTATTTATTTGATAATGAGATTAAGAGACATACACAAGAACCTACCTGTATAAGTTAGACAGATGCTGCATCCAGAATAGTCTGAAACCTTCTATACTTTTGCCCAATACTGATTGTTTAGATCATCATAGTTGTAAATGTCTCGTTAACCATATTCAGGACTTGCTTGGATTTCTGTTTCTTGTGGGTTTTACCTCTTTTTCTTTCTTTTCTTCTGTCTTCTTTCTTTTCTGTTTCTCTCTGTCTTCCTTTCTCTCTTTCTACTGCTTTGTTTATATATTGTAACTAAGCACTCTGTGGTCTGGCAAGTGGCTAAGCAAGTAAACAGTAAGGTTCCTTCTCCTGCTTGCAAGCCAAGCCTACCAGCTCCTGGTTTAAAGTTGAAGGTAACGTCATGACTGCTGAGGCTGTGTACACTCCTTCCTTTTCTTCTTTTTGTTTTTTGTTGGGTTGTTTGTTTTTTTTCCCTGTTTTGCAGTTCACCCTCCAGGTAATAAAAGTCAGCTTTTAGGAAGTGCCTCAATATAAATCTCTGGGTCTGTCAACATGTAAGAACTCAATTGGATTACCTGACGCACACGGGAGCATTAGATCTAAAGCCCTGTAGACTGATGTCACTTTCAGCCCCCTGCCAATCCAGAGAGAAGTGTTACACCAAAGCAGAGACTGATGATTTAAGGGGGTGAGCATGTCTTTTATGAGCAGCAAAATCCTTCAGATTCAATAAACAATATGGATAACATTTTGATGGGTCTGGAAAAACCAAAACAAAACCAACCAACCAACCAAACGAAATCCCCCAAACCTGGAAGAAGGGAAGTTGATTGTTTTTTTTATTGCTCAGTCTGAAAAATGCTGGCTTATTATGGCTCTGTGCTCAGAGCAGAGCAAAGTGATTGACAAGGTGACTGTGAGCTGGCCATAAGAAAGTGAAGAAAAAAAAACAACTTAGCAAAACTAAAGAAAATTTAATTGGACTTTTTCAATAAGCTCTTCATGTTAATTGTTCCTTCATTCTTCCCAGCTCTGTTTCTGTTGGCATTATGGTTTACTCCCTCCATCTTTAAAATAGCTTTCTTCTGGTTTGAGTTAAACAGAAATCACTCTGCCCCCCAAAAGTATGAATTCATTAATTTAATTCCCAGTGTTAAAAATGAAATAACAAAACAAACAAAAAAACAAAACTAGAAGAAACTTTTGAAATGTACGTTATGTATTGAAATGGCAGATATCCGCTTTAATGATAATGTTAGTATTCGGATAGAGCAGACAGCATTTTATTTTTAAAGAACACCCTCAAAAAATTGGATGACACAACAGAAAATACATAATTATTAAAAAAAACAAGAGCTACAGCAAGAAAATATTAGTATCAGGCAATCGTCTCTTTTGCTGTTCCTGACTATGTTAGACACAAGTCAAGATTATTTTACCATCAGAAGCTGAAATTGTCATTACCCTAGATCCTCATACTGCTTGATTCATCAGCTCAGACTTAGCCATGTTCTTTATGTCTTGTCCTTCCTTTGACTATAGGTCTGTCTCCACTCCTGATTCTTGTCCTCCATAAGTGCTCTTCTGGGAAGTAGCTGGAGGATCCTTCACTTTCTCCCTCCAGCTTTGTATGGGCATTCCACAAAGCTGCATTTGTTTACTCTTTCTCCCTATAATTTGTCCCTGAGCAATGTGATTTGCAGATGCATTTTCAACTACAGTCTTTATGCCAGTGCTTCACAGATGTCTCCACTAATTGTTGTGGAGAGAAATTGAGAGAAATTGTTGATTTCTCTCTTCATGTCCAAGTGAAACCCTTGGATTGTCTCTCTTTGCCTAACATTGTGCAACTAGTATTTTAAGTTCAATATGATCAAAACCCACCCTCTTATTTCCATATTTCTCATTCCCTTTTCCTTTCTTAGTCACTGTGAATGAAGCCACTGTTATCTTCAGCCCATACCCTGGGTTTCATGTTCAGTTTGGTCATCTTCCTAGGTCAACCCTTCCACTGTATCAATACCTTGACATGTGCTTTGAATAGAATTTACAAGCTATGGTCTTCTTTATCTATTAAAAAACAAACAAACAAACAACAAAAAGAAACAAAAAAACCCAACAGGTTTTTATCATCTCAATTGCTGCAAAGTCTTCTGTTCTGACACTCACAAATGCAGTATCGCTTTATCCAAAATGTCACTGAAAACATCCATTTCTCTGAATTCTCACATTGGACACAATTCTTATCTTTTTGTATCCCTTCTCTGGTCCCTTTTCTTTATAGCAGCAAAGTGAAACTATTTTTTTCTAAGTTTGGTCTTGGTCCAGAAGTCATAAATCTGATCTGAAGAATAGTCTGCCAGGAACGCAGGCAGGAATTAAATTAGGTAGAAAAGTCTCACATCTGAGATGTGTCAAACAGACTATTACAGAACTGGCAAATTAACATATAGTGATAAATCTTACCAATACTTAACTAAGACTATTTATTTACCCTTTTCCTATGATCACTGGGATTGATACTGCTTTTCATTTTTTTGAACTCACAAATCCAAATATCAACAGATCAGCAAAAGGCTGTTGAAAAGAAGCTCTGAGCATTGATGCACATTGGGATGTATTCAGCCTGATTGTCCAACTCAGTCATACCAGCAGGAGAAAAGCAACACAGAAGTTTGTGGCTGTTCCTTCCGCAGATAATGAGTGGGGAGAAGTTATTTATAGTGCTGTGCTTGTAGCTACCAGATTGATTTAAATAGATGTGTGTATAATGCTGTTTATGGAGTTAATAGGGTATGTGGCTTGTAGAATCATTTTGCTAGAAATAATGTGTTGTGTGAATACGCTCCCATTAAATCAGGTAGAAATGTTGATTTGATTAACTAATCAAAGTTCCTAAATACTTTATGCTCTATTGTTTAAAGAAAAGACTCAATCATTCTTCTTGTGAAAACATGGGCCCAATACAAATCTGTGACAGTTCTGTCGGTGTAAGCAATGGTTCCAGATTTGTGAAATAAAATTCTCACCCATGGTTCCTTCTCTATTCAAAACAGTCATTGAAAGGAGACATTTTAGAAGATGATTCACATCATTTGGCCTCAACCAAAGCAGTATGTCTGACTTATAAACTCAAAAGAGACAGTATGAGAGCTGTACTTGCATTTATTCTATTCATCTGTTGAACCCTTACTGTGTACAGGTGACACATTTGTAATTGTGGCAAAGTTTACGTAACTAGATCACTATGAAAGAAGGTTAACAAGATGAGACTATTTATCCTGGTGAAGGAACTGCTGGATGGAGGCTTAGGATCCCCCTTATGTTCCATCCAGCTTTCTGAGAACTGGCAACGGTTAGAATCCAATTATTCTCTGACATTAATGCCTTCATCCTACAGAAGGTGAAGTGTGGGAAGCTCTTAAAGTTTACATAAACGTGAGGATTATTATTTACTTCTCTGCTGATGGTGCTACAAGCAAGCTGTCCAAATTAAAACCACATCAGGTGTGGGGTTACTGTTAAACAGAGAAGACTCACAGTGCTTCTGTAAATGTTTAACTGGTTTTAGTTCAGATTCCCATGGAGTGAATCATAAACTGCCTGCGCTATCAGAGCTAAATGGGACATCACATGAGCTTTCAGAAAAATCGGGCATCTCCCTTTTTGTTTTAAGTCTGCTCAACAGGACCTAACCAGTTCTTCTGATAGTGAACTTCCATGCATCATCCCTATGTCCAGTATATGTACAAATTAAAGTTTTATTTCCATAATGATTTCTAATCAGATTGGAATTGGACCAGTCTTCTATATTTAGCTTGGCAAAATAATACAGGGATGTGTCTATGCTCTTGTTCTGGTCTTTGATGTCAGGGGTATTTCACAGTAGTATCTTCATGGGAATCAGATCAGGTTAGTGTAGACCTGGTATCAGTTTTGAAGAAGAAGAGGCCAACATGTAAGTAAGATCAATGAATCATAGAATCATAGAATGGTTAGGGTTGGAAAGGACCTTAAGATCATCTAGTTCCAACCCCCCTGCAGGGTATGGGCAGGGACGCCTCACACTAGATCAAGCTGCCCAAGGCACTGTCCAAACTGCCCTTAAACACTACTAGGTATGGAGAATTTACCATTTCTATGGGCAACCTGCTGCAGTGACTCACCACCCTCACAGTAAAGAATGTCTTCTATATATCTAACCTGAACTTCTCCTGTTTCCCTGAAACTTAATTTTCAACCCATTACCCCTTGTTCTATAGCTATAGACCTTGATGAAAAGTCCCTCTCTGGCGTCCTTGTAGGCCCCCTTCAGGTACTGGAAGGCTGCTGTGAGGTCTCCGCACAGATGCAAAGAACGGATCTATGTAAGGAAATCTATTTCAAAATAATTAGCTGAACAACCATACCTGAACAGCCTTTTTCCCTTTAAGAGAGAATTTCTAAGTTAAATAAAAAAAAAATAAAAACCAACCCACCCAAGCCCAAGCCCCACTAAACTGAGACTGGAGGTGTTTAGGGGTTTGTTTGTACTGTTTTGTCTGAAGGGGGAAGGAAGGCAGCGTAACTTCTACCTGCTACTTGTGACAGTAACCAGTTTTCCTTCAAAGGAATAGTTGGCAAAGGCTGGATCAAACTCCTGGGAGTTTCTAAATCTTCAGAAAGTTCTATGAATGGATGAGAGGCAATTAAAGTATCACTTTTAATACAATCTGTTTAATTTGCTTTTGCTTCTTACACTGCTTTTGATATGTGATGTGAAGCAACAAAATGTGATTGGACAAGTAGCTCATAATTGTGATAGCCGATTGCAGCTCTGCTTATCCCATAAGTAATCCAATGAGTGGTAGTATTCCTATGGTATATCCTCCAATGCATCTTTCTAGGTTACAAAAGAGGGTGTAAAGCAAGTAATTCATTATATAAAGTACAAACTGGCACTGTTTAATACCAAATGCTCTCAAACTCTAATGGCATTACTCTCTAAAGAAGAACTGGAAGTTCAGGCCATTAATCTAAGGAAAAAAAATGTGCAACTTCTTCAAAGTTTCTGGAATATGGTGATGGAATTCCATGTGTGCACTCCATTTGTAGTTTCACTGAAAAGTGCCATTTTAGCCAGCATGGCATGGATGCTGGTATTATAAGGAAAAAAAGTCTCCTTTCTTGGAAAAGAGATTATATATTTGGTTTGCTCTTGGCCCCCACAATGAAACCTGCATACATTCAGATATACTTGTGTATATTAGATTAACAATTTACCTAAAAACTGAAAATATTTTCCAACTATGATCAGCTTATAATGACAAAGGAGAAACAGTTGATATAATAGCCCATATGGCTGCCTTCTGAATCCTGGAAATTCCTTTTGTTTTGGAATTATTCTTAGAATTCCAAACACAAAGTCTTCATTTATAAGGGTGCAGGAAGGGAGATCAGGCATGTCAGTACATAAATTAGAAAGACAGGAGTGTGGTACAGATATAAATTAGAAGTATGGTTGGCAGATTCCTGAACTAAATGCCAGCAGCACACATTTACAATCAATCACCAGTAAAGAAACCACAACGTCTTGGTTGTGACTTAGGTAGAATACTGCCACAATCCAGCCCAGTGAGCACACTGTCTAATGTTGTTCCCAGGTAATGCTAAACCCCAAAATCTTGCATAAGCTCCAGGGCTCATGCAAAATTTCAAATGAGTAGTTGTATAAAGAACACCCTATGCTGTGTTAATATCGGTGTACAGAAATATGAGTCATGTTATACCCTAAATGCTGTTTTCTAATAGTTAAACTACACTTCCCGCCATCATTTCCAGTTAGCTGAGTATCACAGTATCACAGTATCACAGTATGCTGGAGATTGGAAGGGACCTCAAAAGATCATCTAGTCCAATCCCCCTGCCAGAGCAGGAACACCTAGATAACGTTACACAGGAATGTGTCCAGGCGGGCTTTGAATGTCTCCAGGGAAGGAGACTCCACAACCTCCCTGGGCACCCTGTTCCAGTGTTCCGTCACCCTCACTGAGAAGAAGTTCCTTCTCAAGTTTAAGTGGAACCTCTTGTGTTCCAGTTTGCACCCATTACCCCTTGTCCTATCATTGTTTGCCACTGAGTAGAGCCTGGCTCCATCCTCGTGACACTCCCCCTTTATATATTTATAGACACTTATAAGGGTCTCCTCTTCTCTAAACTATAAAGACCCAGCTCCCTCAGTCTTTCCTCATAAGGGAGATGCTCCACTCCCTTAATCATCTTGGTTGCCCTGCGCTGGACTCTCTCCAGCAGCTCCCTGTCCTTCTTGAACTGAGGGGCCCAGAACTGGACACAATATTCCAGATGGGGTCTCACCAGGGCAGAGTATGTCTAATGCTTGTACGTACTTGGCTGCCTGTTTACTTGCTATACCTATTAATATCAATTGGCTGTACATAGAATTACGGCAGCTCAGAAAGAACTTTGCGGGATGAACAAAGAAGTGGTTAATAGTATTAATGACATTTCAGAGCACAGTTTCTTGACTAGGCATACAGAAATGTAATTTTTACTGAGCTTCAGTATCCCTTAGCCATGAATATGGCCCTCCTTTCATGTTCACATTTATAACCTGTTGCATGGTGCCCCATGGTGGCTGCTTGCCTTCTGTTACATCTGTTAAAGCAAGAGACTGCTCAATTCATTTTGGTTACTAGTAAAAAATGTCATTCACCGCAGTTCACCATTATTTGCCAATAGTCAGAATTCAAGTATATAACAACATTTGGCAACTATTGACTGTTCCATTCAAAGAGGGAGCACAGTCCCTCTAGCTAGTTACATGAAGTTGACTTCACACTGCTTTTCAAGACTTGCTTTTCAAGACTTAAGTAAAAAGTCTAACTGTTATGATGTTTCTTTTATTATGACTTTTGCCGAGGTGAGCAGCTCCAAAGAGGACGCTTTCAACCCCGGAGGGCGGGGACGCACCGCGTCCAGGAGCCTCCGTTCCGTGAGCGGCGACAGCCACGAAGAAATCTGAAGGCCTAGGCAGGCCTCGTCCGGGAGCCGGCAGCTCAGCTGAGGCGAGCAGGGGGCGGTGCCAGAGGAGGGACGGCATCAACCATGACTGGGTAAAAACCCGCTCCGGGAAGCGTGGCAGCTACGGCGTGGCGCCGATAGCGGGAGTCGGCGGTGAGCGCTCGCCTCAGGACCAGTGCCCCGTCTGGGAGCTCTGCTCTGGATGCCCCGGCGGTGGCAGCGTCGACACCAGACACAGCCGATGAGAGGGGAGGCTGCAGTGCAGAGCTCGGGATGTAGAGAGTGCCTGCACTGGGCTCGTGATGGGAGGGTGCTCAATGGGCAGGGCTGTACTCGGTGCGCCCTGGTGGAGGCCCTCCTGCAGCAGGGGCTGAGCTGCGGGATGCTGTCAATAGGCTGAAAGATGTCAGGGAAGCTGAAAGGAAGCAGGAATGCTTGCTCCGGGCCCACACTGTACAGGGTCCTCAAGCGTCCATTGTAGTTCATGCAGGAAAGAAGGAGGGCATCGGTAAGGTTCCATGGGATAAAGCCTTAGAGGTCAGGGTGGCCCAAGGCTGTTGGTTAATATTCAAGGATCACCTGCTACAAGCTCAGGAGTGTTGCATCCCACTCCTGAGAGGGAATGGGAAATGCAGCAGAAGGGCCAGGAGACCTTCATGGATGGATAAGGAGCTGCTGAGGAAACTTAGAGGGGAAGAAAAGGAAGCTTATAAAAGGTGGAAGCAAGGACAGGTGGCCTGGGAAGAATACAAGCACATTGTCTGGGAAGGTAGGGACCAGGTTAGGAAAGCTAAGGCCCAGTTAGAATTGAGTGTGGCAAGGGGTGTGAAAGATAATGGGAAGGGCTTCTATAGGTATGTAGCAAATAAAAGACAGACTAGAGATAATGTGGGCCCTCTCTGGAAGCTATCAGGAGAACTGGTTACCCTGGACTTGGAGAAGGCTGAGGTTCGGAATGACTTCCTTGCCTCGGTCTTCACTGGCAAAGGCTCTGACCACACACCCAAGTCTTGGAAGGCAGACGCAGGGACTGTGAGAATGAAGACCCTAGGTCCACTGTAGGAGAGGATCTGGTTTGAGACCATCTTAAGAACCTGAATGTGCACAAGTCCATGGGACCTGATGAAATCCATCCGCAGGTCCTGAAGGAGCTGGTGAATGAAGTTGCTAAGCCGCTGGCCATCATATTTGAGAAATCCTGGCAGTCAGGTGAAGTTGCCGACAGCTGGAAAAAGAGAAATATAACCCCCATTTTCAAGAAGAGGAAAATGGATGATCCAGGAAATTACAGACCAGTCAGTCTCACCTCTGTGCCTAGCAAAATCTTGGAGCAGATTGATCCTGGAAAGTATGCTAAGGCACATGAAAAACAACAAGGTGGTTGGTGACAGCCTATGACAAAGATGCTCTTCCCCTTCTCCAACAGATGGTCCCTGTCAATCCACGTTTCTCAAACCAAGGCTCATGCTCAAAGTATCTGAACCCCTGGCTGTGCCACCAGTCCTGTAACCATTTGTTGATTTGTCAGTTTCAACTGGCCCATTCAAATGCCTGCCCTTTGACTGGGAGGATTGATGAAAAAACTACCTGCACTCCAGAGTTTCTTACTGCTGCTGTCAGGGCTTTGTAATCCTTCTTGATGTTCCTCAGACTGTGCCTGGCTGTATCATGGGTGCCCACGTGAAATAGCAGCAGTAGGTAATACTAAGTGGCCTTATAAGGCGTGGTAGTCTCTTGGTGACATCCCTCATATAAGCCCCTGATAGGCAGCATAACTCTCTAGAAAATGGGTTAGGTTAGCAAATGCATGCCTCCATACCTTGCAGAAGAGTTGCCTACTATTGTCACCTGTCACCTTTTCTTAGTTGCACTGGTTGTTATAGGGGGAGCAGATCAGGCAGCATCTTTCCTGATGTGACAGTTCTTTCCTCTTTAGTCTGCAGAGTGGTGAAGCGGTCCTGCAAGGGCGCATGCCTAGAATATCTTGTTTCTATTTTCAGCTTGTCTAAAAATGACTGTAGGCATAATCAGATATTTACTTGGAAAACAGCTATTGCAGTTTAAGCAGCTACCACCCTGTATCTGTTCACAACAGTTCCATTCAGCTGAAACATACTGAATTACTATGTGTATTTTCCTAATCAATTTTGGTGCAAAAATAAATGATTATTCTTTACTATAGATGTTTTGTGGGCAAAAATGACTACTCCAGGTATCTTTGGGCCTGTTACTTTATGTTATAGCTTCTAATTTTTGACCTGAGTTTTGAACATCAAAATTTGCATCAGGTACTCAGATCTGTTGCCTTCACTCCAAAGATTTCAGCCTAAACTGTTTGCTTTGCAGTTTATAAACATCAGTATGTTAAACCTGCGTTTACTACCAAGACTGTGGTAATTGATAAGAACTTAAAATATTCAAATATGACAAAACTACATTTTCAGTGCAGTTTCGTGACTGCTGAATCCATCTAGTTTAAAGTTTTCTTGACCAGCCTGGCAAGCCTCCTACCAAAACAGCTTTCCCTTGTCAGCTCCATCAGCTTCCACTAGACCTGGCCTCCCAAATTGAGTCCTGTGTTCTAAATATCCAAGCCCCTGACTATGGCACCACTGTTCTAACTCTTTATTACCTGCCAAATCCTCCTAGCCTTTTAAAGGTCCTCCCCTTTATCCTGGGGAATTGATGAAAAAATTACCTGAGCTCCAGAGCCCCTAACCACCTCTTCCAGGGCTCTGTAGTCCTTAATGTTCTTCTGGCTACTAACATCGATACCGCTAGCACCCACATGGACCACTAGAAGTGGGTAATAGTCCGTGGGACTTACTAGAGCAGGCAGCCTCTCTGCAACATCCCTGATCTGTGCCCTTGGTAGGCAACACACCTCCCTTGAGACTGGGTCAGGTGGACAGATGGGTGCCTCTGTGCCTTTCAAAGTACAGTCCCCTGCTACTATGACCTGCCACTTTTCCTGGAGGCACCAGTAGTGATCTTCTTTCCTGGTGCATCAGCTGATTGTTCATGTGGTGAGGTGTGTGTTTTTTCATTAGCCCCCTACAGAATGGCAAAGCAGTTCTGGGTGGGGAGGTCAGATTTAGGAGGAAGCTTCTTGCTTTTAATTGTCCTTTTGTTGTTGTGGTTTTTTTTTGGTTATTTTTTTTTTTTTTAGGTTTTTTTTTTTGTTGTTGTTGTTGTTGTTTTGTTTGTTTTGTTTTGTTCCTCGTTCCCAGCTTCCTGGGTTAATGTCCTCTTTCTTTCCTGCATGAACTACAATAGACGCTTGAGGACCCTGCACAGTGTCGGCCCGGAGAAAGCATTCCTGCTTCCTCTCAGCTTCCCTGACATCTTTCAGCCTATTGACAGCGTCCCGCAGCTCAGCCCCTGCTGCAGTAGGACCTCCACCAGGGAGCACCGAGTGCAGCCCTGCCCATTGAGCACCCTCCCATCACGAGCCCAGTGCAGGCACTCTCTACATCCCGAGCTCTGCACTGCAGCCTCTCCTCCCATCGGCTCTGGTGCCGACGCTGCCACCGCCGGGGCATCCAGAGCAGAGCTCCCAGACTGAGCCCTGGTCCTGAAGCGAGTGCTCACTATCCCGCTCTCCTGCCCGCTAGCGCTACCGGCGCCAACTGCCGCTGCACACCCTGACTGCTGTGATACATTCCTCCTCGCTCCCGCTCCCTGGGGCCGGTTTTTACCCAGTCAGGGTTGATGCCGTCCCTGCTGGCTCCGCCCCGTGTGAGTCAGCTGCTCGCGTCAGCTGAGCTGCCGGCTCCTGGGCAAGTCCTCTCGAGGACTCGAGGCTCCCTCGGTGGCTCTCGCCGCTCTGAATTGAGGCTCCTGGACGCTGAGCTTCGCCCGCTCCGGCGTTGAAGGCGTCCGCTCTCGAGCTACTCACCTCAGCAATTCAACATGCTTGTGAAAAGCAGTTTTGAAAACAATACTATAGTGGTGCACAGTGGCATTCTCAGTTTTGTTTTCTTATTTAGGGACTTGGTTTTGACAAACTGATTATATACACAGTCAAAGAAATGTTTGTCCTTACTCAGAGATATATTATAGAATCAGTCAATCAAGGAATCACAGAATAGGTCTAGTCATCTAGTCATGGTCATCTAGTTCCAACGCCCCTGCCATGGGCAGGGACTCATCACTCTAGACAAGGTCAGCCGAAGCTCTGTTCAACCTGGCCTTGAACACTGCCAGGGATGGAGCATTCACAACTTCTTTGGGCAACCCAGTCCAGTGCCTCACCACACTCACAGTAAAGAACTTCTTCCTTATATCTAACCTGAACTTCCCCTGTTTAAGTTTAATCCCGTTACCCCTTGTCCTATTGCTGCAATCCCTGATGAAGAGTCCTTCTGCAGCATCTTTGTAGGCCCCCTTCAGATACTGGAAGGCTGCTATGAAGTCTTCACACATCCTTCTCCAGGCTGAACAGCCCCAATTTTCTCAGTTATTTCAATGTCTTGTAAATTTTGCATAGTTTACAGGAACTTTACTACCTATCATACTATTTTCTTAAACCATTACACTAGTAAGCAGCAAATTAACAGTATGAAATCCTTTCAGTTTTCCTTCAAAAAATCTTTACATATTTTGGAGCCCCTATTAAAATATGTAACGCCCCTTCATCACGTTTTGCAACAACACAATGTGATCTTTTTGTGTAAATTCTGAATTATTATTTATGTTGCTTATCAGCTCTACATGCAAGATGGCAATAGATGCTGATGGTCTGGAAGGTTGTGAGGATTAGTTTTAAAAAGTCAGTCTCTGTTTAAAAGTGTCAACTTTGTAAACTATAAAGTCTTAATGAAGGTTTGATTATGTCCTGAAAAAGACAAATCTGGATCCTAAACAAAACACCATTTTATACTTTATATATATATACTATATATATATATATATATTTTATACCACTTATATCTTTCTTCTCTTGCAAATCTTTCCCATGGAAAGAATGCCTTGTTCTGTCCAAAATACTGCGCGCCAAACCTCCACACATTATGCAAGTTATTGCCCTGTGGTTTAAAACAGGCTTTTTATCATCTTCCTCTGCATCCTCTTTTTGCTACTCAGTTGTCTGTATCTGATGGACAATTGGTATACTGTTTTCGAGAAGCTCCAGTGCGCATTGGTCTCAGCCCTTTTCTCCTCCATATCTTCACAACTGCCCTTGCAACCGAAATTTCTTGCAGGTTCAATATTTGGGCTTTTGCTTATATGGACACAGTCTTAATTCAAATGGGATAGTCGGGAACAATAACTCTCCCCAAAAGAAAAACATCTGAAGAAACGTCCATGGGTCTTGTTGCAAATAACTGAACTGGCTGAGCATGATGTCACCCCACTTGTTTGCTATGCAGAGGAGACTGAAGATTAATACCAGAGGTCTGTTAGCCAGTAGAAAGAAACATCTAAGGGTGCCATGGCCTGCATCAGCCAAAATCAGCAGGGCTAGTTTAATCTGCCAGTGAGGATAAATATGACCTACCCAGATTAAATTTTCCCTTCACTGTATTTTGGGGATTCACATTGCCCCTTCTGCCAGCTGAGATTTGCCTTTGGCATGTATACACATGGAAGGGAATGCAATGTCTGGCTGTGATCTAATCTACTGCAACAAGAAAAAGCCTTAAAACTAAAACCTGGCTAATTCATTTCTGGGGCTGTCCCATGGAAATGGTAAGAAGTGAGGTGGGAGGTGTGTTTTAGAAACATACTTAAAGCCCAGTGACATCTAAAGAGGACTGGGGATGGACTGTCAGCAATGGTTTTGTTTGAGGGTTTTGTATAGATACAAAAGAAGCATCATATATCTGTGGGGATTTGTAAAAGAACAACTTCGAACTTAGGGAGTGAAAATGGGCTTGCTTAAATTGAGAATTTTAACGGCAGAGAGTGCAGAGGTCTTAATAAAATGGTCATGTGAGTAGTATACAGACAGCTTTGTGGAAATGAAGATTTAATCACCAAGATAGCAGGCAAAACTGTAATATTCTGAAGCACCACCTTTACCATGTAAAAATCCATGCTTATTATGGGAGGATAAAAGCTGCTAGCAGCAACAATCACAATATAATCTTTGTCATCTTAAAAAAAATGTGACATAGGCCACTCAAATGTTTGACAATAAATTAAATGTGTGTAGTGGTTTAAGCCCAGCCGGCAACCCAGACAGCCGCTTGCTCACTCCCCCCGCCCCTTTTCTCCCCCGCTCCCAGAGGGATGGGGAGGAGAATTGAAAGAATATAACTCCCACAGGATGAGATAAGAACAGTTTAGCAACTAAGGTATAACACAAATCACTACTGCTACCAAAGATAATAATGATAAGGGAAACAACAAGGGAAGAGAATACAACCGCTCACCACCCACCAACCGATACCCAGCCCAACCCGAGGAGTGATCTAACCCTTCCGGGTAACTGCCTTCAGTTTATATAGTGGGCATGACGTGCTGTGGTATGGAATACCTCTTTGGTCAGTTTGGGTCAGGTGTCCTGTCTCTGCTTCCTCCCTGCTTCCCCCCCCCAAGCAGAGCATGAGACTCAGAAAGTCCTTGGTCAGAGTAAATATTACTGAGCAACAACTAAAAACATCGGTGTTATCAGTGCTGTTCCCAGGCTGAAAGTCAAAAAACACAGCACTGCACCAGCTACTAAGAAGAAGAAAAATGACTGCTACTGCTGAACTTAGGACAGTGTGGAATGTCCATATTAACAGTGCCCTGTGCCTAACTGGCAGATTAAAATCTGTTATATATTATATATATATATATAGTATATATATATATATTGTTAAGTATTGCTCAAAAGGCCTATTTTACATAGTAAAAATATACAAAGGCTTGCTTCAACCATATTAATATGGCTTCAAGGCACGGAGGGGTCTCCTTTTGTCTCTAAGCAGGGATATTCCTGGGGGAAAAAGGGGGGGGGGGGAAGACGATGGTATACAAAACATCAAAAAACAAAGGAGAGAATATACTCATGTCAGGTGCCAAGAGCCAAGGGCAATGGTAATGAGTAACTCCAAATCCCACAAAAGGCACTGAAGATTTAGAGGAAAAACAGAGCCAAAACAGATACAGAACAAGAAAACATTACAATACTCCAGACGCCCAATAATGAGATAAAGTGCTGCCATGCCAGGCATGCAAAGGGAAGCCTGGAGCTGCCAAGGCCGTGAAAGATGTCTAGGAGCAGCAGAAAAACTGATGCCAGAGCGCGACGGTTGGGTGCCAAAGCACTGGCGTAGAGCAGGAAGGCAGACCTGAAAAACGCGATGTTTTAATGAAAGCCCCAGCAGGAAGGGAGGTCTGGCTCAGGGGCGTCATTCAAGAAAGGAACTGCTCCGCGGGAAAGGATGCGGAGGAGACAGAGAGGAGCTGGTGCCAAGCAGGGATGCACGGGCAGCCGGGGCCGCTCAGCCCCCGCAAGGACCAGGTCGGGGCCGCGGGACGAGGCAAGGCTGCGGTGAAAGCGCGAGCGCCGGGTTGAGGGCAGGAGCGGGCACCGGCAGCGGCAGCCCTGAGCCGGGACCGGGGCGGGGCGAGGCGAGCGGAGGGGGCGGGCAGCCGCAGCGGGCGGGCGGAGCGCGGTGCGTGTGCGCGGCCCGGCCCCGGCTCATTACTCAGCGACCGAGGTAGGAGGTGGTGGTGAGTGTTGTGTTGGGGGGCTGTGGTCCCGCTGAAGCGGTGGGAGTGGGGGGGGAGCGCAGCTGAGCCAGGGAGTGGCAGTGTACGGTGTCGTATTGTACAGCATGGCACCGTTCCGTGTGGCATGGTACGGTACGGTACGCGGGCGAGCGGCCGCGCTGCGGGGGCCGGGCCCGGTGTCGTCGGTTTTGTTTATGTTTTCGATGGGGCAGCAGTAGGGAGGGAGCTGGGGCCGGCCTGTGCACTTGCCCAGAGGCGGGCGGCGGTGGGGGGGTTCTCCGGTCTGGTGACCTTCCCTGTCTGCTGGGCTGGAGGTGTCTCGCTGGATAATGGCGGGGACCTCTTTGTTGGTGTGGCAGGAGGGGCAGGAGGCTCGGCGCGGGGCTCCTCCTCCTCCTGCGGGGAGCGGGGGTACCGGGGCAGGCCGGGCCGACGACGCCTTGCAGCCTGGGCTCTCGTTCGGCCTCCGAGGAGGGAAGGGTCTGCGGGCGAGGGGTCGGAATGCTGCTCTGGGAGTGAGCGAGCCACCTCTGCGGCCAACTTCCATGACCTTGCTCCTGGAAATGCCCCTCTGGGCAAAAATACCTCTCTGGAATAATATAACTGCTCCAGATAATAGGTGCTTGGCAGGGGGGAGTGCAGCAGTGTCTTTCATTTGTTTGCCTTTTAATTCTTACATTTTTTGGGGAAAGGAGTGAGCTGTTTCTTTGCAGAGAATTTCTTTTTCTCTGGTTTCTCTGTGTTCCTATATTCAGTTTTGCTCCCACAAACAGTTTTGCCTTTTTATCTGTAGTGGTTCCAGAGTTTGACCTGAGCGCCACTAATAATAACCTCCAAATGTAAATCCCATTTGATTTGTTCCCACTCACTATCCCCCCAGCTACAGTAATGGTTTAGAGCGTATAGCATGTTGGAATATTGATGTTGTTCAGAACAGGTGAGCTGAAGCCTTTCAGACAATAAAAAAATCCTACAGGCTTTGGCCTGTCTGATAATATAAACACGAAGGGTGTTAGGCTTGTTAGGGGAAGGAAGGTATTACTTGCCGTAGGGCATGTGCATGTGGAATTGAGCAAGCTTACTGGCTGCAACTGGGTTTTATTTACAGGTGTGGAGACTTAACCAGTGGTTGTCTCACCTGTTCTCACTTCGGCCAAAATAGTATGAAACCTCAATGTATTTGCAGATATATCAGAATATTAGGTAACTTGAAAATGGTTTAAACTGTAACATAAAAAGAAACTGAGCCTAACCTAGTTAAAGATACTGTCAGAGTGAGCTCACTGACTTATGTGAACATTGCTTGTATATAATGAAGGAAAACTCTTAATTCTTCAAATAATAGTTAACAAAAATATGTTGAATATCAAATAGTCCCCTGCTTTCATCTCAGTTTGTGGGGGTAGCCATCTTGTCTTTCTTCCCCACTTGGTTCAAAGATGCGTAACATAGACTAGCTTGGTAGTAGGATGCAAGTATGGAGTTCTGCAGAGTGGGTGATGCCAGTACAGGACCAGACAAATTGCAGCTGCCTGATGGGTATTGAGTTTGAAGGGCCAGCTGGCCAGAAGTATATTCAGAGAAGGGAGAGAGAAACATATGCTGAACAGGACTAACCCACAGTTGCGGAGGGTGTATGAAGTTGTTTTGTCATCAGTCTGGAAAAGGAATTTTAATGTATCTTCCTGTCCTCCAGTGCAGAAGTTCCCAACCTTTTTGGACCGTTGACTTGTATAAGCATTCAAAGTAATCTTGTGGGTTACTGTATACTTCATGGAGGCTTCTGGGTCAGAAACATTAGTAAAATGATCTAATACAGTTTTGAGTCCTGAAGGTTTGGACTGCTTGTTCTAGACAGAAGCAGAGGTGCCTTTTGTATATGTGTTTTGTGCTTTTAGCTTTTAATCCTGATCTTTAGGGACCAAGGCCTCTGGCTTTTAGGGGCACAGATGTAACCCTCTTTGCAAAGGCTTTAGGTAAACTTGTTATATTGATGAATTGTTATGCAAACGTTAGGGAATAAACAAGTGTTTAAAGATTTTGACAACAGTTTATTTTCTGGCTGCTACTTACCTGAAATGAATTAATGAGTTTATTTCATGTTTTGTTTGTTTTTTTAAACCATGAGCTAATGGGATAGTATTTGAGATTATAATGCTACTTGGTTATTTGTTCACTGTAGATGTGGTTTCTGGTTTCTTTCATCCTTCACAACTAAATTGTTTGAGTGCTTATTGTTTAAAAGATGCATGGAAAGTATGTGCTCAGCTCTTTATTTCTGAGGATTGATCCAGTGTTCTGGACAAATAAAAATGTCCTTGATGGTCTACATAGTGTACTGTTTCTTAATTTCCCACTCGCCCCCATTGGAGGGGAGAAAGTGCTCTGTGTGTATACAGTTTTACTAGGTATTTTTGTTCATTGCTGTATCCCTTTAGAAATTGGACTAATATAGTTTCGATCCTATTTTTTATTAATACAAATGTATTTTATTGGGGTGAGTGTTTCCTTTTAAAAAAACCTTAGTCCTTAACTCAAAACCTGCAGAAACAGGCTTCTGTTTATGTTGCTGAAAGATCTCTTGGCTTTTGAAAGCACTTTAAAAATCCAGTTGAGACTACTTATGCTGTTTGCCTGCTGTGACATTCACACAGTTTGGACATGGATTCTACAAAACACTTTTTACTGTGGTTTGATAATCTAAACATGTAGTTTTCAAATCTCTCAAGAATCCTCTTGTGAAATTCCATCTCCATTTAAACCTTTCAATTTGATAAAGGCTCTTTCTGGCTGTCCTTGTGAAAAGATGAGCTATATTTAGAGAGGCATTTGTTGCTCCATTACAAGGTGTATTTGCATAAAAATACAGAACTTGCATATATTGTTCTTAACAGTGGCTGTAGTGTTGTTAGTGAAAGATACTTGGTTGATAAAGTCCTTGAGTTTTCAGAGCAATCATAAGGATTTATATTTCTATAACATCGCACCATAGTTTCATGTTCATTGTCTACCTTGCTTAAGCAATTTCTCTTACCTGCTATTCCTTACCAGCTGGTGTGTGGCAAAATAGATCATGGAGCTAACTGATCCAGCTGGAAAGATCTTCCTGTTGGACTGTTTTTCAGCCTGATTAATTCCCTTATGTGTTTAACAAACAGCTATTCCATTGACAGGTTGGAAGACAAGGAAGCTGCTTAGGTGGGGATTCTTATCAGTCATACACATGCACAAAAGTATTTACAAATCAAGTAGTAGTTGCTTGAAGACTAAAATGATGGATGTGGGCAAACGTCTTCTATGTTGAGAAGTGCTTGTTTAAAGATCTGTTTTGCAGACTTTGTCTTCTGCTGCTGTTACTGAAAAGCATTCTGAACAAGATGTTCATTTTGGTTTCTTGAATGCACTGTAGAGCCCAAAATTAATGGGGGGGATGTGGGGATGAGGACCCACTTACAATGAATGTTGGTATAGAAGTTATATGTTACTAACTTCATCAGGAAGGACATCCTCTTGCACACCTAACTATTGTTTCAAGGCATGTGTGTAGTATCAACAGGGGTCCTAAAATAAAACAATCTGGAACTTTCTGGACTTGAGGTAGGGGGCTGGTGCAGAAGATGCATCCTCACAGTGCTGAGAACTGTGTTTTCCTGCTTTCTTTAAATATTATGTTTGTGAAGAAAAAATATGAAATATTTTAGGACTGTATTTTACATGTAGGAATGCAAATGCGCATCTTTTGTGACACTTCAGAAATACGTAGCATTTATCTTTTTAGTTATTCTGGTTGGTAGGGGTAGCATTTAATTCAGCTTTCAAAATTTCTCTTAGTAAGCTGGGAAAAGCTATAGTATATCTCACAAATGCATGAAGTCTTCAGGGAAGAAAAGCTTGAAATACCTACTCTTCTGTCCTGACTCTTACTCAAAATAAGGGACTGCAGATGTAGGTCATTCTCGTGGTTTAAACCCTAGCTAGACAGCTTGTTCACTCACTCCCAGTGAGTGGTGCCAGGCTGAGAGCAATTGAGGGCCCCCCTCCCCTGGGGCTCTCCCCTTCCCCATTCCCAGAGGAACGGGGAGGAGGATTGAAAGAGTGCAACTCCTACGGGTTGAGACAAGAACAGTCCAGCAACCAATGTACAACACAAATCACCACCGCTACTACCAACTACACCAATGATAAGGGAAAATAACAAGGGAAGAGAATACAATACCACTGGCCAAGAAACGAGCCCCACCCGGAAGCCTGTGTCCTTCCGGGTAACTCCCAGTCACCCCCCACCCCGGGCATGACGTGCTGTGGTATGGAATACCTCCTTGGCTAGCCTGGGTCAGGCGCCCCGTCTCTGCTTCCTCACGGCTTCCCTTCCTCCCTGGCAGAGCATGAGCCTCACAAAGTCCTTGGTCAGGGGTAAACATCACTTGGCAACAACGGAAAATGTTGGTATCACCAGCACTGTTCCCAGGCTGGAAGTCAAAACACAGCACTGCACCAGCTACCATGAAGGAGAAACATGACTGCTACTGCTGAACCCAGGACATTATCCACCCCTTATTCCATACCATTCATGTCATGCTCAGATCCCACATTTTCAGTACACCATCGCTCTCCCACATATATACTTCCATATACACACAGACCAAGAGAAAAAGATCATTTTCTTAGTGCATGGACCAATCCCTATAATGCTGCCGAGTCCATTTGGTCCATGATGTCAGGTTCCATCTCTTGTAACAATCTTTCAGGGCAGGAAAGGCTGTGTGCAGTATTGGATCGTTGCCTGCTGATGCTGGTCGTTCCTTTACTGCGGAACTCATCCAGTTCTATCAAAGTTCATTCTCTGTTGGGATGATGGTTGGAGGGAAGTCAGGGCCAGTCGCTGGTGACCTGGAGACATCTGGTTGATGAGCTGTAAAAGTATTACACAGCAGGCAACAGCATACAGTTAAGTTCATTGGCTGTTTTCCCCTAAAATCAAATTCCCTTGAGGTATACATCGGACTTCCCC
Source organism: Pezoporus occidentalis (assembly GCF_034315485.1). NCBI lineage: Eukaryota > Metazoa > Chordata > Aves > Psittaciformes > Psittacidae > Pezoporus > Pezoporus occidentalis. The sequence continues at coordinate 1,891,744 of NW_026916347.1, forward strand.
ATCTTCCCGCATTACCCACCAAGTATATCCAGGTCCCTGAGCCAAAGCAGTCCCACAAGTGGGTTTGCCTTTACCTGAAGCAGGAATTACCCAGACTGTCTTCCCCAGCAAATTCTTCATATGCACCACGGGAACTTTGTCCCCCTCTACAATATGTAAAAGTTCTGATTGGGCTGGGCCAGCCCTGTTGGCAGATCCTCTGGTGTTGACCAACCAGGTGGCCTTTGGCAAGTGTGTATCCCAATGCTTGAAAGTTCCCCCACCCATTGCTCTCAGTGTAGTTTTTAACAGCCCATTGTACTGTTCAATTTTCCCAGAGGCTGGTGCATGGTAGGGGATGTGATATACCCACTCAATGCCATGCTCTTTGGCCCAAATATCTATAAGGTTATTCCGGAAATGAGTCCCACTGTCTGACTCAATTCTCTCTGGGGTGCCGTGTCGCCACAAAATCTGTTTCTCAAGGCCCAGGATAGTGTTCTGGGCAGTGGCATGGGGCACAGCGTATGTTTCCAGCCAGCCGGTGGTTGCTTCCACCATGGTAAGCACATAGCGTTTGCCTTGGCGGGAGGTCGGCAGTGTGATATAGTCAATCTGCCAGGCCTCCCCGTATTTATACTTCAAACATCGTCCTCCATACCAAAGAGGCTTTAACCGCTTGGCTTGTTTAATTGCAGCACATGTTTCACACTCATGAATAACCTGGGCAATAGTGTCCATTGTTAAGTCCACCCCTCGGTCACGGGCCCATCTATATGTTGCATCTCTGCCCTGATGGCCTGAAGTGCCATGGGCCCACCCATCTCTGCCCTGATGGCCTGAAGTGCCATGGGCCCACCGGGCCAAAAGCAATTCATCTTTATGTTGCCAATCTAAGTCCATCTGAGCCACTTCAATCTTAGCAGCTTTATCCACTTGTTGGTTGTTCTGGTGTTCCTCAGTGGCCCGACTCTTGGGTACATGGGCATCTACATGACGTGTACCTTCACCACCAGGTTCTGCACCCAGGCAGCAATATCTTTCCACAGTGCAGCAGCCCAGATGGGTTTACCTGTGTGTTGCCAGTTGCTCTGCTTCCATTGCTGCAACCACCCCAGATGGGACTCGAACCCACAATCCCTGGCTTAGGAGGCCAATGCCTTATCCATTACGCCACTGGGGTTGTTGTGCTGTTCATTGCAGCCAAAGTTTGAGTAGCGACTGTACTTGTCACTGGGGGTGGTGAAGCTGCTGTGCCTGGAGCTGCCGTAGCTGCACTGACTGTTGCTTTGCCCTCAGATCCGCTGACATTCTTTTCATTTTGAAGGTGCTGGATAGTGTTGAACAAGGCCCTGTAAGCATAGGCCAAGCCGCAGCATGTTGCCATGATTTGTCCATCTCTGGTATGGCCAGAATGACCACACACCTCATTTAAGTGTTTTACTAATTCTTCTGGATTTTGCAGTTGTTCGGTAGTGAAATTCCAAAGTACTGGAGGGGCCCACTAACCTAGATACTTGCCCATACTATCCCACACACCCTGCCACTCATGGCTGTCCAGCATCAGGGAAAATCTCTCGGTCCTCCTACATTGTCGTTTGACCCCAGACAAGACCCAAACCTGACTCTGCTTAACTCTTGAAATCAGTCGTGGGCAAAACACACTCTGTATGCATGCTAGCATGGTGATTCCCATCACTATCAGCCAACAAGTCCCAACAGCATTAAAACGCCATTCAAAAACTTCAAAACTCTCAAATGTAAATGGTCTGGGGGGAGGACTGGGAGGGTAAAAGGATGTCTCCTTCACAGGTTGAGCACCTGAGAAGGAGAAAAAGATGTGTAATTGCTAAGCACTTCTATTACATATCTCCCAAAGTATAAAGGTGGTGACCACACTGGGAACATAAGCCAGATCAGTTTCATGATCAATGATTCTATTTTATTACAAGTCATTACCATAAAGTACAATGAGACAAAAACCTTAGCCCAAGCCCCACACTTGAAAAACACTAATACAGCAAATACCAGATGGAAGTAAGATACAATATACTGAAACTGTGAGATCAAGAGGAACAACCTTGAGAGCCAATAAATCAGCATTGTGACGAGTGACTATTAATCCAGTCAGATTTATCCTTATCCTCAACCCCTCGTGCCCCACGTTGGGCGCCAAAAAGAACTGTTGTGGTTTAAACCCTAGCCAGACAGCTTGTTCACTCGCTCCCAGTGAGTGGTGCCAGGCTGAGAGCAATCGAGGGCCCCCCTCCCCTGGGGCTCTCCCCTTCCCCGCTCCCGGAGGAACGGGGAGGAGGATTGAAAGAGTGCAACTCCTACGGGTTGAGACAAGAACAGTCCAGCAACCAATGTACAACACAGATCACCACCGCTACCACCAACAATGATAAGGGAAAATAACAAGGGAAGAGAATACAATACCACTGGCCAAGAAACGAGCCCCACCCAGAAGCCTGTGTCCTTCTGGGTAACTCCCAGTTACCCCCCACCCCGGCCATGACGTGCTGTGGTATGGAATACCTCCTTGGCTAGCCTGGGTCAGGCGCCCCGTCTCTGCTTCCTCACGGCTTCCCTTCCTCCCTGGCAGAGCATGAGCCTCACAAAGTCCTTGGTCAGGGTAAACATCACTTGGCAACAACGGAAAATGTTGGTATCACCAGCACTGTTCCCAGGCTGGAAGTCAAAACACAGCACTGCACCAGCTACCATGAAGGAGAAACATGACTGCTACTGCGGAACCCAGGACAGTCATTGATGAGCTTCCCAAGTTGTTTGTATTTACCAAATACTTAGTGGAATTTTATTAGTAACATTCATCTGTACAAATAACCATACAAAAATGTTTTTAAGAAATGTGCTGCCTTGGAACTTGAAGATGTTGGTGAGAAATTCATAATAACTTTGTGATGGATGGAATATGTTGCCATATTGACTTGAAATTTACAAGCAATAAGTGTAGGTGTGCATGAGATCTTTAATTAAAGAAAATTAATATTTGAAGAATTAAATCACAGAAAACAAAATCAGAAAGACCCAGAACTACTGGATACTTTAAAAGTGTAACTTAAGATTTCCTTGCTGCGGACTTTGATGTGTGAGCTCAAAGAGCACACCAAGCACATGGTAGCAGGCCTCCTTTCCTGAGCTGTAAGACTACCATTCTCTGTAGCATAAGGAGCACTCCAACTTATCATATAGCTGACAATGCATAGCAGTTTGCTTCTGCTATAGATTTTACAAAGCCTTTAGGTGAGAGCTCCTCCAGGTGAGACTGGATCTGACTGCATCAGATGCTGAGAAAGAGATCCATTAGTGATGTTGAATCAGACCAGCGTGGAGAGCTGCCCAACCAGCTGTTTGTATAGTACCATTACCCTGATTTACTTATTCCATAAAATAGTTTTGTAAGGGTTTCTAAGGCCTTCGTTTTCTTAGATTTGTGTGAGAAAAAGATAATTTTGGTGTACCAGGCTTCTAATTAATAGCAACACATTTCTTCTTAATGTCAGATGCTTTTTTCCTCAAAGTGATTAGAAACTAATTTTTAGTTCTTTTTCTGTCCAAATTGGTTGCCTGTAAGCTTCATTCTAAATAAACCTCTTAGTTGCTGCCCGTATTGTCACTTCTGTTGTTGGATAAATGCTGCTTGATATGTGAACAGACGGGATGCTTATTAAATCATTCTCAGTTGGATATTGTAGACTAATACTAAAATGGTGACTGCAGAAAATACACTTTCACTTAATGGTCACTTTATTGCAAACAAAGCAAATACTGTATATGTGCTCATGTGTGTATACTCTTAAGAAGGGAAAACATTAATTCTACAGAGCTGCTGGAAAGCGTATTCACTAATTACTGATTTTGAGTATTTAAAAAAAAAACCCAAACCTTAGTCTGCTGAACAAAACCTGCAGTGTCTCTAGTCTGGTGTTTTTATTGTGAAGTAAGAAGAATGAACATTATGTATCATGTTTCTCATTGCGATCTCAAAGTCATGGAAATACCGTATGTGTGTTCCTGTGTGTGAAGGGTCATGAAATGAAAATGCTTCTGCTGCTGTCAGTTGCTAGGAACTGCTGACTAGGCAGCAACTCTTGCAGAAGAGGACCTGGGGCTCCTGATGTGTGAGAAGCTAGCAGAAGTCAGCAGTGGGCCTCTGTAATCTTCAAGGCTAATTTACTGGGCTGCATTGGCAAGAACCTGGCTGGCAAGTACAGGGAAGGGACTGTTCACATTTGTGGGGCAGCCTCCCACCTGCAATGCTGTGCAGTAGATCACGTATATACATGCCCTGCATGAGAGAGGCAGACTGGAGGGAGTCTAGCACTGGGTTGCTCAGATGGTTGGGGGCTGGAGCACCTGAGGGTGAGGAGGAGGTACTGGGTCTGCAACTCTGAGGAAGAGAATGCTAAGGGAGAATGTAATTGTTCTGCTTAACCATCTTTAAGCAAGGCATTACAGAGATGATAGCCATGCATCTCAGTGGCTTTCCTCTCAGAAGTGTATGGTGAAAAAATGAATCAATATGGTCACAAGACATAAGAATGGAAATTTCTGTAGGTCATGAAGGGGATGTCATGTTGCATGGGAGTGGGTGAGTGCTGCATCAGGAGTCCAGAGGGGCCATGTGCTCACCATCTGTGGAGACTTTTGACTGGACAAGGTCCAGAGCAGCCTGATAGGAATACAAATGTGAAGTTTGCCTGTTTTGAGCAGGTAAGATGACCTCCAGAGGCTGCTTTCAAGCCCCATTATGATTTTACTCTTTACAGATTTTTTTTTTTAAATTTTATTTTCAAAGTAGCTTGAGGAAGTTTGCAAAACAAAGGCAGAGTGATGTAGATAACAAGGCTGCTCAGAACATTATTAGAAGCTGTGGAGGGAAAAGTAATGAGACATGATAAGGATCTTCATTGAAGACTGCTGGTGACTGTACTGGAATTTTTCTGCACTGCATTGAACTTTCCAGCTAGACCAGAAGTGCTTGCAGGCTAGCATAAAGGATGCACACAAAAAAAAGGTTATAGTACCTATCATGCCTGTGATCACTGTGATGAACATGAAAACTCATTTCTGAAGGAACAGCCCGGAGTAAGCAACCTTGTAGCCAGCTGAAGTTTCTCCAGCTTTTGCTTTCTGTAGCGGAAGAGCTTACTGGCAGCTGCTGCTGTGAGGCTTTGATCTTGTGCTGGGTGTGTGATAGTTCCTTAACGCTTAGCTGGAGTATGGTTACTCGGGGAAGTGGCTTCATGGAGCAGACCTGCTCTGATTTCCAGTTGATCACCATAGCAGCTCATGACTGCAGAGAGGTGGTAGGGCTAATAGCAGCTGAGAGAAGGTAAAAGAGCCATGTCAGATCCATAAATCTTTCTGTATTACTGTCATTAATACTTGTGTTGCCTTGAGAAGACAGTGTTGTGCAGCGTATATGTTTCGGTTAATTCTTACATATTTGTCCAGTTAGTGATGTTAACAAGAAATCTTAAGGAAAGGGAGGTGAGCAGAAGAGGAAGTTAAAACCCAAGGTGATTGTTCTGTGTTTCAGCAAAGCAGCTCTCCTGGGGTTTGAACCCATAGGTAGTTAAATATGTGAATACAGGTGCACATGTGTGTAAGACAGAGTTGGATGGGAGATCTGATGTTGGGGATGGCTCATCCTTGTAAGCCCTAGATGTAATCTTTAGTAGCTTTTAACATCTAAGATTATGTCAGAGCAAAGTTATCAGTAGTTATGATACTTGCAGGATCTTGAATATGGAACTACAAGCATAGGTTTGAGCATGTAATCTTAATTTTTACTATAGAAACAGTAAAAGCAAATCCCATGCTTGACATGCCAGTCAGCATGAATCATAGAATCGTAGAATGGTTTGGGTTGGAAAGGACTTAAAGGTCACCTGGTTCCAATCCCCTTGCCACAGGTCTATTGAACACCTTTCAATAGACCAGGTTGTTCAAAGCCCCATACAACCTGGCCTTGAACACTTCCAGGGATGGAGGAGCCACAGCTCCTCTGGGCAACCTGTTCCAGTATCTTGCCACCCTCACAGTAAAGTATTTCTTCTTTATATCTAATCTCAATCTACCCTCTTTCAGTTGAAAGCTGAAATCTTGGTAAGTTCTCTGTTGTTCATTGAGTGAATATTGGAATCCTGGAAGGGCAGTAACATGGTATCCTAAAAAGCTTTATTAGAAGAGTGTGAGCTGGGTTTGCTTGTTTTATTTTGTGCTGAAAATGAATACTCAGGAGACAGACAGTAGCAGGAAGGTCCTTGTAGGTGCTGGGGTTCATCTTACGAGCAGTGAAGCCTTCCAATAGTGAGTTACTTTCATTTGCACAGTTGCTGCAATGCAAAACTCCTTATTGCTGAGCAATAGTGAGGGTTTCTTTTGCTGTTTTTTAAATTGGAGCATTACAGGATTCTTGTGCTACTCATATGTCGAGATGGAGGAAAAAAAAAGTTCAATTTCTAATAAGATTATGTTGGACATAAAAGGGTTTCATTACTATTAGCATGACATTGCATGGAAGTTAGAAATCTTGATGTGGCTAGAGCTATTATTCTCCCACTCTTTTAGTTTATTTGAAATTCTTCTGAGTTTTCTTCAGAAAATTTCTCATCACAACTTCATGTCCATAGCCATTAGCTCTAGTGTATGGTGCGCAGCAGTGCTTCTGAAGTGAGGTTTTCTTCTTGTTTAAAGAATGGGAATTCTCAGACTCTTCCTAGTTTGGGAATTTATGTCTTAGATATTTTTTTGCTAGGACAGAGCATCAGGCACTACCGAAGCATACCAGAAATGCGGCAACACAACAGGCTATCTCCATTAGTAATGCACCTTGTAGATTAGTGTAGATTTCAAAAAACTACCTAGATAATAAAGCCTTTATTTTGAACTGTTCTGCCTTGTTTCCCACCCCAGTCCCATAAAATTATTGTGCAAAGTACTGTACTGCATTACTAGAGGTATCTGTGAAGGAATTGTTAGGGCTGAGGTTGTAATGTATTTTAGAGTACTTTGTTCCATTCTAAAGCTCTTATTACTGAGGTATTGTATGCCAAATACTTTAGACAGGATTTCAGGGCACATTAGACTACTTGTACTTGACGGATAAATGCATGAATTAGTGAAAGTAGCACATTCATAATAATAAGTTTTTATAACTGGAATTTAAAGTTTAAATGTTTTGAGATTTTTTTTTTTTTTGCAGAACAATTAATATAATTCCTAAATGTAGTTTTAAAACATTCTGAAAACATATTTCCCAGGTGTTATGCTACTCCTTGATTCCTCTGATGTCCTGTAGCTACTGTTCTCTTCATCGCTGATATTTAACAAGTATTTTAGATCACTTAGTAGCTTTTGTATGCTTGTGTCCTTTAAAGAAGTTAGGGAATATTTTGATACGTTTCTTCTGCTGAAACATTTAGCGTCACCTTCCCCTACAAGAAGAGGTTAAAGACTAAGCATTTCCTCCTACCCCAGAAATAATCCTGGAAAGGCAATTCACTTCTAACCTTGTGCGCATCTCATTGAAGTACTCTGAGTATTATTTACTGATTTATTTTTCCTATGGTTTGCCTGTTTTTCTATATTACTGGTTTGCCAGTGGTCACTGGATGGGGAGAAGACTAGCATATGCAGACAGACTTTCTGTTATGGTTAGAATTAACAGTTCCTTATGTAGTTAGATGAAACAGTGTAGTGCCAAGATCAGTAATTTATTCTCTTCTTATGAATTTCAAGTTAGATTACACACATACAAAACAATGAGGTGGTTGGTGACAGCCAGCATGGCTTCACTAAGGGGAAGTCCTGCCTGAGCAATTTGGTGGCCTTCTATGATGGGGCTATGGAAGTGTGAACAGGGGTAGAGCAGTTGATGTCATCTACCTGGACTTGTGTAAAGCATTTGACACTGTCCCACACAACATCCTTCTCTCTAAATTGGAGAGACATCAATTTGATGGATGGACCACTCCGTGGATAAAGAACTGGCTGGATGGCCGCACGCAAAATGTCGTCAATGGCTCAATGTCCGGCTGGAGACCAGTAACGAGTGGTGTCCCTCAGGGATCGGTGTTGGGACCGGTCTTGTTCAAACATCTTTGTCGGTGACATGGACAGTGGGATTGAGTGCGCCCTCAGCAAGTTTGCTGATGGCACCAAGTTGTGTGGTTCGGTTGATGCGCTGGAGGGAAGGAATGCCATCCAGAGGGACCTTGACACGCTTGTGAGGTGGGCTCATGCCAACCTCATGAAGTTTAACCATGCCAAGTGCAAGGTCCTACACCTGGGTTGGAGCAATCCCAGGCACAGCTACAGGTTGGGCAGAGAAGAGATTCAGAGCAGCCCTGCAGAGAAGGACTTGGGGGTGCTGGGCAATGAGAAAATGAACATGAGCCGGCTTAAGTGTGTGCTTGCAGCCCAGAAAGTCAACCGTATCCTGGGCTGCATCAAAAGGAGCGTGACCAGCAGGTCCAAGGAGGTGATCCTGCCCCTCTACTCTGCTCTTGTGAGACCTCACCTGGAGTATTGTGTGCAGTTCTGATGTCCTCAACATAAAAAGGATATGGAACTGTTGGAACAAGTCCAGAGAAGGGCCACGAGGATGATCAGGGGACTGGAGCACCTCCCGTATGAAGACAGGCTGAGAAAGTTGGGGCTGTTCAGCCTGGAGAAGAGAAGGCTGCGTGGAGACCTCATAGCAGCCTTCCAGTATCTGAAGGGGGCCTATAGGGATGCTGGGGAGGGACTCTTCATTAGGGACTGTAGTGATAGGACAAGGGGTAATAGGATTAAACAGGGGAAGTTTAGATTGGATATAAGGAAGAAGTTCTTTCCTGTGAGGGTGGTGAGGCACTGGAATGGTTGCCCAGGGAGGTTGTGAATGCTCCATCCCTGGTGGTGTTAAGGTCAGGTTGGACAGAGCCTTGGGTGACATGGTTTAGTGTGAGGTGTTCCTGCCTGTGGCAGGGAGGTTGGAACTAGAGGATCTTAAGGTCCTTCCCAGCCCTAACTGTTCTGTGTTTCTGATCACGGTTAAGCTTTTTCAAGTCCCTGAGTAAGCTGAATGGACCATGACATACTATTCTGCACAAAATGTAGTATGGAGTAGCATTCTCTTGAATGCAGTAGTCCCAGTCATTTGGCAGAAGTGTAGTTTAAGTTAGATTTTTAACCCATTTTCTGGGTTCCAGCAGCATGCATTCATACTGCATTTTTGTCACAGTTGAGTTGGATACTTAAAATGGAACAGGTTTTTGAAGTCTTGCTTCTCTGATTTTTCACTGATTTCAGATTCTAAGAATAGTCCTCTTTTTTTTTTAAAAAAGGGGGTTACAAATAATGCTCTGCCATAAACCTGAATAATTTAAGCTTCTTTAAATACGTTTGCCTTGATTTTCTCCCCATTTACTGTCCTTTAGTGTAATCTTTTATGTGAAAAAGGATAAAGGAATTGGAAGATCCTTGCCTCATCCTGTTATTTCTGAAAAAAAGTTTTGCTAAGAATAGTCTTTTAATCTGCTGTCATAACAGCTTCTTTGCCAAAATGTAGAATTAGACACGTTTTCTTTTGATAGAGCCATTCTGCTTTATGATTTCTGCAGCAAAACTGACCTGCAAGAGACAGTTGGGAAAGTGTTACTTCATATATTGCAATAATAGGATTCATCATGGAACCATCTGTAGTGGAGCTTCACGTGACATTACACTGAAGAAGCTGTATTCTCCCCATGAGATGTAACACAGCAGTGTTTGCAGAGGGATTTTTTGTGTGTGTGTGTGTTTGTGTCTGTAGATGTAGCACTATTCATTCTAGACACACTAGAAAAATGCTACCTATTATTTTTTTTTTGTGTGTGTTTAAAGTCACAGTTAATCTGCAGCAATAGAAATGCCTGTTTACAGGCTCTTTAATACTGCATGTTGCAGCCTATTTGTCTCTTCATTTACATCTTACTGGCATGTGAATCAAACCGGTTTTACAAAGGAAGATAGTTATCTTAAAGAGTCTCTGCTAATGTCTAATCAATCACTTCTTAAAAACATAATGTTTAAGAACAGAGGAATTTGCAGTATCTTCCATTACAAATGCATCATTTCACTGTGCAACCTTCTGTGTTGATGTCTGTGTCATGTATATCCTTATCACGAAATACAAAACCCTGGAAGACTTCTAGTACAGAATGCCATATAGTAGCAGAGTGTCACTGTAAGAAAGAAAATCAGAAGTGATTTATAACTTGGTGAGGATATGTACGTTAAGTAACTGCTGTTGGCCACAGATGATAACTTTCCAGAGAGGATGTGCTGGTATTCTAGGGCAGCTGTCTTTACTGGTCATGTTAGAGGAGCTGACTTGACAATGAGAAATGCTGGGAGGTTGTAAATGCTGCTGTTGTTGTTGATTTGGATAAACAGGGCTGATTTGACTATCACCAAAATTAACTCGCAAGCCTCAGATAAAGTTTGGGTAAATCTTAAACTTCATAAGTCTCAGGACAGTTGTTAGGATGTTTCAAAAACTTATGTTGGTGGCTTTCTCTACAGGTCACTTCACGTTCAGAATATGTACCTTTTAAAAATATATATTCCAGAAACCAGGGAATCTGGATAGCACGAAGTTAATATTCACAGATGATGAAGAAGTGGCAGGTTTCATCTCCTTTGCCACAAACCATCAGACTTCCCTGCTTCCTTTGAGGAGAGGGAAATGGCTGAATGGTAGATAACCAAGCACAAATGTTCACATCTTTTCATGGAGCTGATAGAATGCATTCGCTTATGCTTCTTTCTTTCCTTGTCTTCAGGTTACTGGAAGTCTGATTTTTAGACCATTTTTAGATCATATTTTGACTTATTTTCTCATTCTTCTGTTTTCTGAATCTTACTCTTGTTTTACTTCAGCTTGCCATATTACAAAGCTAGAGCTGCTGGTGTCTGTGATGTGTGTTTTACTTAATTGCCAGGCAGAGCCTAAGCCAACAGGCTGTGGATAATTTTCTCCTGTGACCAGCTGCTTTAGTGATTGTCGTAAAGGAGATAAAACTGAGTAGCACTGAAAGTGCCAGAGGTGAGGCCAGTTACTGGACTGGTGTAGGTAATATGAGTGTGCAGAAGATAAACAGAAATGTGCAGTTCAGTGTGGTTCTTTTCCTGTTCTTTGTGACAATCTGTTATTGTCTCTGTACCATTAACAAGCAATGCCTTAACTCATGGATGACTACTATATGCTAGTATTTTTTTTTTGTAGTGTAATTGCTGTAGCATACAGAGTGGCATTATGTGACAATATTTTAGAGTTTAGAGAAACTGAGGTGCAAGAGTAGGAAGGTAGATTAAGTGAAATCCTCTCAATAAGAGCTTTATTGATAAAAAGCAAAACCTGTCTCTTTTGAAAAGAGAATCACTGCAAAACTGATGTCATTTGTGAGTAAATTACTCTGTGTGTGCATTTGTTACTTTGTTCTTAATTTTCCTGATTGTGCAAGGTGGTGTGTTTGGCAGTAAAGATTCAGTTCTCAGCTGCATTTTGTTTGATATTAAACAAAACAAATGTTTTAGAAGCAGCAGAAATTATATCAATTGTCTTATTTTGGATCTTTTGTATGAGATGTTTCACAGTACAAGAATTGTGTTTAGAAACACACATAGCAGTTAAATATTGAGTTTTATATAGAGGGTACTCTGAAGTTGTGAATGCAGGTTCAGCATTTGACATTGGAGCTGCTGACCTGAGTTGAGGAGTAGTGTTTTCTTAAACCACTTTAGAAAATATTGCTGTTTGATATTGGGTTTGAATAAATGCATGCTGCTAGATTCTGAGGAAAATGTGATGTGAAGTGTCCGTGCTGGCCTGGCCTGTGCTCCACAGGGAGCAGTGTGTGAAAGCGCTGTTGGAGCTTTGGTGGCTCTGTCTGTGCCAGCTGGCTGAGCAGTTCTAGGAAATGGTTCAGCTGGAGCAGTGCTTAACAACGGGAACTGGTTTTGTGGCTTTCTATGCATTTGCATGTGGTTTTATGCTACCTATTTCTAGATAAATGCCAGTATCTCAGTATTCTGCTAGTTGCAGTCTTCATTTTGTTGCTGCCAATCATAGGTCTTTCTTTACTGTTAAACAACCTCTGAATTGCTAGTTACTTCTGATATTAACCTGACCTTTTGAAGTTACTTGAAACTTGGAAGTGGAAAAGCTCAAGTTCCAGTTGCTTAATACAACAATCGCTGAGCGCTGCTTACTTTCTTGAACTTCAGGTTTACCCAATTTCAGGTTCAGCTGTTAATATTTTGGCACTGATGGTGGCAACCTGTGACTGATTGCTATTTCTGGCTGCCTAGTATTTTAACATGATTTGATGCAGGGAATTCAGGCATAAAATGTAGTGTTGAAAATTAGCTGTTTGAGCTCATCCCTGGTTTTATTATTAATCTCTTACTGTGGCTTGTGAAACATTTGGGGTGAGGTTCCAAGAATGGCAGTAGAAGAGTAGCTTTTCTGCTTTTGGCTGAGAGGCTAGGGTATTGACCAGAGTAGTCTGACAGAAGCAGTGTTAGGGAACATGCCAGCTTCAAGTTCCTGGCTGTATGACTGACCCTGCAAATATAATCCTTAGGGTGTTACAGCTTCAGTGGCACTGCAGAACGTGTTCTCAGCCTTGGTGAAATCACCTTGTTTGAGAGAGGAGCAGCATGAAAAGGCAAAACTCAAGGGGCTGCGTTTGCCAGCAGCTGCTACTGAAGGGCTCTGCTTGGGAAAAATGTATGTTCCTCTTCCCTGGAGAAATTCTTGACTGACTGCCAGTAGTAACTGTCCTCTCATTTCTCTCCCTCCAAAGCAAACAAAGAAGCTCCCAAGTGCTACTGGTGCTTGTAGGTGAGGCTGTTTACCTGTGCTCTGCCCCTGTGCTGCGGCTGATGTCACGGCCCCTCCATGGGAGTCATGTGCTAATTGAAATGACCTGAAGAAGGAGCAGGTCAGTTTAAGATGAAAAAATTAAACCTGAATTTGCTATCCTTATTTATGTATATACATACTACTTCTAGTAACTGCTAGTCTGTCCCTAAGCTGGGACCTGACTTTCAGTAGCTGTGAAATTTTATGGGTGCAATCTGCCCCTTCCATAACACACTGGAATTATTTTTATTCAGTGGGTAATGCAATGGCTGGCTTGGCTGTTACAGTCATAAAATGTGTAAATATTAGGCTGGGAAAGATTTAAATTGCAGGAAGCTCACTAAAAGTAATAAAAAAATTTAAAAAAAAAGCTGTTTCTGTTTCTATGAAGAAGTTCTCTCCTTTCCTGCTCCCAAATTCTTCATTAAGATAAATGTTAAAGATAAAAGTTCACCCATATTTGCAAGGAGAAAATATAGAGGGCTGTGCCTGGCTGTCTGCTGAAGAACTCTGAATTACTGAGAAGTTGATGCATTTGTCAGCAGCTCTGCAGGTAGCCCTGGTGTCTCCCTAGAAGATTAGTTCATCCTCAGTGCTCTTGGATTCTGGTTTCTTGTCTTTTCCTCACTGTGTGTTTTACAGGTGGGGAAAAGAAAGCCCAACTCTTCCTCTACTAATTCAGGCTTCTCTTTGTTGTTGTGTTTTTGGTTTTGGTGTTTTTTCTTTTTGTCTTTATGTTATCCTTAGTAAATCTTAAGGTTGTATTTCTGCCTTGATTCAGGATCTGGAAAAGCTTTACTTTGTTTCTGATTTTTAAAACATTTTTTCTTCCATAATCCATAGTCATAATTGGTAGTTAGAAAGATTCCTTTTTACAGGGTAGTCCAGGCTGCTTCAGCACTTCTAGAAAACTATAGGGGTGATGCAGTTTCTTGCCTAGGTGTGAAGTGCAAGGTCTGGACTTTGTGAGGATTGAAGGAACTGCTTCTGCTATGAGGAAGCACAGGAGCACCTCTGCTGGAGGCTGGAAATCGAGGAGGTTGGCCCCAGAACTGGCCTTGCTGGAGTAGGGGATGCAAGGATTTTTGAGGCAGAAAAGGAAGTAAGGAATGGATAGTGTATACTGCTATGTCTGTGGAGAGAAGTATGGGTCTACAGAGCAGAGGCAATCCAAAGACTGGAGAGATGTATGTGTTGCAAGAAGGCAGCCTGGTTTAGAGCGTCTGAGAGTACCTCACCTGCAAAAGATTCTGTCAACACTAAAGTGGCTGCATGTACTTCAGCATGTTCAGTCTTAAAAATGCTTAGTTTTCTCCATTTGAGTTCCTACTTCCAGTCACTGCTAATCTGGGTGAAGACTCAAAGCACCTCATGATTCTTGGGGTACTTCATAGTTCTTTTAGACATCTGTATATGATGGTTTTAAGAAAGGTCTCTCTATGTGAGGTGGTAGGATTACTTGTCTGTTGCAAACAACTGGGATTTGGGGAAACAGATCAGTTGTGGAGATTAGAATCAGATTATTAGACTTTCTTTTTGTGAGTGCCTCTTTCAAAAAGTAATACAGCTTCTTAGAATGCTCTTTTGGAGACAATATAAAGTATTGAATTTAGCAGAATTTTGTATTTTACTAAGGGCATTTTTATTGACCACTGATAAATAAGTACAGACTTTTTACTTATGAGGTTAAGAATCTGGAAAAAGAAGTTGAATTTTAGATATTTTATGAGTCATTTACAAAGCCAGTTTTATGTAAATACTCTTTTCCAAGCAATGTGATTTGTTAATTTTCGTTGTCACAGGGGAGACATACTTCCTCCTTTGCTTAGACCCTCCTGTGCTACCAACTGTCCTACACACAGATTGTTTTGTGTTTAAGAGGAGAGACAGTGTTCCTGTTAATTTTACAAATGTCTGTATTTTATTTTTCTATAGATGGGAGAGGGGTCACTGTGCAGGTTTGAATTGGAATTCAGTAGGGAGTTGTGAGGTGCGTAAAGCTGCTGTTTGAATGGTAAACAGCTCCTTAATACTGACTGGGGCTCCAAGTGATTTTTTGAATGTGGAATTAGGTTCAGTTCATTGTGTTTCATTCGATTAGGTAATTTTTTTACAGAACTGTAGTAATGTGAGTATTGGCCAAGAAGAGGCAGATGGTGAATGAAGCTGCTAAGCCACTGCCCATTATATTTGAAGTGAAGTTCCTGGCGACTGGAAAAAGGGAAATATAACCCCCATTTTTAAGAAGGGGAAAATGGATGACTCAGGGAATTACAGACCAGTCAGTCTCACCTCTGTGCCTGGCAAAATCTTGGAGCAGATTCTCCTGCAAGGCATGCTAAGGCACATGAAAAAAAAATGAAGTTGCTTGGTGACAGCCAGCATGGCTTCACTAAGGGGAAGTCCTGCCTGACCAATTTGGTGGCCTTCTATGATGGGGCTACAGAACTGATGGACAGGGGTAGAGCAGTTGCTGTCATCTACCTGGACTTGTGCAAAAAGCATTCAACACTGTCCCACACAACATCCTTTTCTCCAAATTGGAGAGACATCAATTTGATGGATGGACCACTCGGTGGATAAAGAACTGGCTGGATGGCTGCACACAAAGAGTTGTGGTCAATGGCTCAGTGTCCGGCTGGAGACCAGTAACGAGTGGTGTCCCTCAGGGATCGGTGTTGGGACCGGTCTTGTTCAACATCTTTGCCAGTGACATGGACAGTGGGATTGAGTGCGCCCTCAGCAAGTTTGCTGATGACACCAAGTTGTGTGGTTCGGTTGATGCGCTGGAGGGAAGGAATGCCATCCAGAGGGACCTTGACACGCTTGTGAGGTGGGCTGATGCCAACCTCATGAAGTTTAACCATGTCAAGTGCAAGGTCCTACACCTGGGTCGGAGCAATCCCAGGCACAGCTACAGGTTGGGCAAAGAAGAGATTCAGAGCAGCCCTGTGGAGAAGGACTTGGGAGTGCTGGGCAATGAGAAAATGAACATGAGCCGGCTTCAGTGTGTGCTTGCAGCCCAGAAAGCCAACCGTATCCTGGGCTGCATCAAAAGGAGCGTGACCAGCAGGTCCAAGGAGGTGATCCTGCCCCTCTACTCTGCTCTTGTGAGACCTCACCTGGAGTATTGTGTGCAGTTCTGGTGTCCTCAACATAAAAAGGACATGGAACTGTTGGAACAAGTCCAGAGGAGGGCCACGAGGATGATCAGGGGACTGGAGCACCTCCCGTATGAAGACAGGCTGAGAAAGTTGGGGCTGTTCAGCCTGGAGAAGAGAAGGCTGCGTGGAGACCTCATAGCAGCCTTCCAGTATCTGAAGGGGGCCTATAGGGATGCTGGGGAGGGACTCTTCATTAGGGACTGTAGTGATAGGACAAGGGGTAATGGGATTAAACAGGGGAAGTTTAGATTGGATATAAGGAAGAAGTTCTTTCCTATGAGGGTGGTGAGGCACTGGAATGCTTGCCCAGGGAGGTTGTGAATGCTCCATCCCTGGTGGTGTTCAAGGCCAGGTTTGGACGAAGCCTTGGATGAGATGGTTTAGTGTGAGGTGTTCCTGCCTGTGGCAGGGGGGTTGGAACTAGAGGATCTGCAGGTCCTTTCCAACCCTAACTATGATTCTATGAGTTAAGGGGTTGGTTTATTTCCCTGAATGTCCTCCCCTTCTTGGTAGATTCCTCAGATTACAGTTACTGTCTTGATATTCAGGTGAGGTGACAGAAATACATGAAGGTAACTATATCCAGAAAAAGTCAACCTGTCATCTCTCTGGGTCATGTGGTTAGAGCCAATATATGAACTTGTAAACTGCAACGTTAAATCACTGGAAAGATTGCATTAGTATTAATGGATTTCATTCATTGTTAACTTAAGACTGCATAGAGCTTTCCTGTAAGAGGTACCTAGAATAGAGTTGGTTTAACAGAGAGGGCTCTAAGTCTTCCCAACAGATTTATCAATCTGGCAATGACATTTGCCAAACCGCTGAGATATTTTTTTTTTTTTATAAACAGATGGTAGTATGTTCTCTTAAGTTTCATTTTGCTGCTGCATACTTACAAGTTTTTTGCTTTAAAACTATATTTGTTTTTCCTAGATCAAACCTGTCACCTTTTCTGAATTTCCTCTTTAGTGTTTGACTTTCTGGTGGCCAAAAGATATGTTGAAGTGTTCTGTTATTTTAAGAAATGTACCTGCACTGCACTTCAGACTTGTGGTATATAAGAATCACTCCAGGATATTTGTGGTTCTGTTTAATAGTTGCTTGCAGAAAATAGCTCCTTAGATGAAGCTGTAGAGTTAAGATGTTGTGCTGTGCCACTCCTCCTGTGAGTAGTTTAAGCCAAAGGGAAAACTCCTGTAATGCAGACCTACATTAGATGATGTGCAAGCACTTCCACATCAATTACTCACAAGCTAGAGACCTCATTAAACATGTGCCATTGTCAGGAGTAGTTTAGGCAATCATGTGTTAAGTTGTTCAACTTAAAACCACCTGACTTGTGAAGGTGTAATTTGAAAGCTGTGTAAAATGTTAATTAATCCTATAGTCAACAATGAGAGTATTTCTAAAACAATGAGAGTTTTAGAATAAGCTTCAGGTGTTTCAGACAGCTTTAGCATTTATAATGGTCTGGTAATACTTTGCTTCAGTGTTCACCCAGCTAATGTTAACGCTTTTTTCTGAATTCCTTATCTGCATCAGCATTTAACAGAGCTGGAAGTAGTGTGAAACATAACTTTCAGTTTTAAGTGCAGTATGGGAAAGGAAAACATTATTAAAACTGTGATTACTTTTGTGAATAATTGAATGACTTATGAAGTTACTTTTAAGAAAAAGAATGATTTTGTTTTTCCATTTACTAAAATTGAGCCTTTGAAGCATTTGTTTTATTTAATATCTGAAAACTGGGCTTTGTTTGCAATACCAGTTTAACAGATGTCTAGAAGCCTTTAAATGTGACAGCTGAAAACTAGACAAGCATTCAGAAATACATGATGCATATAAATCAGCTATGTGCCAACTGTGTTTTCACAAAGAAATTGTATGAAATTCATTAATGCTAGAGCTTTACATACAGAATTCATTTGTTTGCTTTCAGTAGCAATCTAGCATACACTTGAAATACTGTTGGCTTTCTCTAGGTCAACCATAGATTCCTACAGAATATTTATTTTGCTAGTGTTAGATCCTTTTCTGAAATGAGTTATTGAATCATCATTGATATGTGCCTTATGTCATTATAATGTTGATTATATTAATAATTAATTTATTCATGCAGGTAATTATTTTAAAATTGCCTTTTCCATTTCTTCATGTCTTTAACTGTCATGATCTTCATCTTTTGTCACCCTACTTCTGAGCAACTACTGCAATAATCTTTAGTTGTAAAACAGCTCTGCCCAGGAGCCCTCAGTTTTCAGCATGTGTAGGTAGATCGCTGTCTTAGTTGGTATTTGTGTTTCACGTAAGACACATCTTGCCCCAAAGGCTGTTTGCTGTCTCAGCATCCTAATTTTCTTCTAAGACTAAGCACATTTATATTTGCTCTTAGGAAAGGATTGCCTTAGAAACCATGAGCATGAGAATCAAGTCGGGTTCCACACAAAACTTCTAGCTAATGATGGTTGTTGCCTGTTACATTTTTTCTCATTTCTTATACTGTATTACATTTCAAGGTATTAGGGTATGAAAATGTCTTCTCGGCTGTACTTCTTCACTGCAGTAGGAGCAAACTGAATACATTTAATTTCTTACATAAAAGAATACTTAGGGTAAGGTATTGTGTGATATGGCAAGGGGTGAATCCTGGATTTTTGTTTTAGATTGTCTAGTAAAGGTATTAGCCAGCAATTACAGAGCAGTCTTAGAGACCTAGCTGTACAGAGCATATGTTTCTCCATCCTTTAAGTTGGCACCATTCTAGTCAATTTTGTTTCCATGTCCCTCATGGGAAAATTATCTCTTGGGTTCCATTTCTTTGTCTGAAGAGGTGTATCTCAAATGTAAGCAATTTTTTTTTCAGTTTGCAATGCAACCTTTGAAGCTTTCCTGTTGTTATTGTCTCTAGTGAGGGAAAAGTGCAGAAGAGGTCGTAAAATGTTTTGTGCTCTTATGTAAACTGAGAGATCCTTTCTTCCACAAAACCTGTTCCATTTCTGCTCCTCTGTATGCTTAGAATGCATGCGTTCAGGTCAACGTGTGAGAGAAGAAACATTATGCATAATAATGTGTTGTTTTTAAAGTGATCTTTGATTTAAAAAGCACAGACTTTGTATCTAATGTGAAGGCTAGCAGGTGTGATAGCCAAGAAGATATTATTTGATGGTAGTATTGTTCTGAAGGTGAATAACTCGGATGTCTAGCTGAAAGCGTGTGGTTTTCCAGTTAAATTCTAATTGTGGAAACATAAACTTGCTGTGGGTAACTCAGGCATACAACACTTAGGGCCTGTGTCAGCCGGGCAAATTGTTGTAATTGTTTCAGATAAACTTCTCAGAGTGCTGGTGCAGATGAGCCTGGATTGATCTTAAAAGCAAAATGTGTTTGCCTAAGTCCAGCCATAATGACATAGTGGGTGCAGGTCTGATAACTCTGTCTGCACCACAGGCTCTGCATAACCATAAACCTCTACTGAGCCAATGGAGTGCCAGCTCTAGTTCAAACACGTTAAGTTTATTTACAGTTTGGGAAGGTGCCGAGTTGAAGCTCTGTTACTTTGGAGGCCCCTTTATAGCACCGTCCAGTGGTATAGATCATAGGCATAAAAAGCATTAAATAAAAAGGGATCTGGAATGAGCATCCTGTCATCTCTCTGCCTTCTAAAGCAATGAGTTTACACACTCTGCAAAGGCAAGCTTACAAAATGCATTGCTATTGTTTATATAATTTTGCATTGCAAATTTTTGTTTTACCTAAGACTGAATCCGTCTGGCCATTTCTAAGGTTTTAAATGCACCTGAAGTAGGATTTTTTTAAAGTGAAAGCTGTGTGACCAAAGTATTAGCTTCTCTTTCCCACCCGATATATCCATCCCAAATCCCGTTTCTCAATTATATTTAGGCTGTACTGGAAAAATATTTTAACATATATTGTCCATAGATTGTTCTATATCTTTTTTTAGTAAGTTGAATATTTTCAGTATTAGAGACAAAGTTTGATATTAGTATACAGCATTATCTTCCAGGTACCTTGAGGTCAGCAAGTTTATATCAAACGGGCTTGTTGAAAAATACTAAGGTATATGCCTTTTTTTGAGCGTAAGTAAATGGTAGAAGTTTGCATATTGGTGTATAAACATTGCTATATACATGGTTTCTTTTATTCTAAACTCACTTTTTAAATATGCTTATTTTAAACCTGGGTGAAGAAATTTAGACAGTCTTCATTGTCAGTATTACTCACTTGTGAAGGAGTAGAATGGGGTGTCAATAAAACAGTTTTTGCTATACTAGTTAAGGTTAGCCGTAACACTTACTTTCATAGGTATATGCTACTTGTTTTTTCAAGGAGCTACAAGCTCAGTGCATCCATGTTGTTGCTTTTAGAACTTAAACTTTATGATGCTGTATAAAAGAATTGATGATTAGAAATTCTTGACCATCTTAAGTCTCCTGCAGGACTGTTGAGTTCTTGGTTGCTTTTAGTGGAATCAGACTAAAACTCACACGCAGCCTTGTAGGAGCCCTAGAGGACTTTCACTGTATGGATATAGTGTTATTTCCATTGACAGCATTATGTTGTGCTGCTTCAGGTAAATAGTACTTGTGGCAATCTAAATGATTAATAAGCTAATGTGCCAAACCTTACCATGCTATTTTAGGATTCAGTTTTAGAGTATCCTTACCTTGAGTAGTTGCAGGCTGTATTGAAATTTGCTTAGGCAAGGTGTTTTCAAGGAAAAGCACAATAATTGATATGGAAGAGGAAATTGAAGTGTTCTGTGGGATTCTTCCCCTGCTGATGGTTGACAGTGTTCTGGCAAGTTGACATTTAATGGGACAAATGTATTATTAGTTTCCTCATTAATAATAGAAATATGGAATCTGCATCCTGCCTTTCTTCCCATATGTGCTTCTGCAGAATTGCTAGAAATTGGAGCTAAATGTCAAATTTCGGGCAGGTGAGTTTATCTGATACAGCTTAATCATGTTTTAATGAAAGACATTGCAGGCATGGATTGTGTAAGAACCTTGAAAGTCTTGACAGTTTCTGAATTTAGACTTAGTTTAATATTTAAAGACTGAGACTTCTGGTGTTGTGGATCTTTGAAGCTAGACTTCTTAAGACTAGTCACCAGTAAATTAGCAGATAAGGAAATAATGAAGTCTTTGACTTTGTTCTGGGAGCTGTATTTACAGAACTGGGCAGTCCCAGGCGCTTCTGAGTATATTTTTGTGAGAGGTGAAGAGACAGGGAGCGCAATAGATTCTGAGCTGAGTGGGAGCAAAGAATTGAGTGAAAGTAAACTTGCTTATAAAATGAGAGGTTTACACTTTCCATGGTTGATGGAAAAAACTGTGTAGAAGCTGTAAGAGACTTTGAAGCAAGGGGTGTAGAGGAGATGGATGTCAGGCTGAGGAATCTGTAATGGCCAGATGAAATGCAGGAGGGTTGGAGGCAAGGGGAAAGTGTTTGGTACGTAAATATAAAACCTTAAATTTGGAGTGGTGTTCTAGAGCTGCTGTGTGGAAATGTATATTAAAGTGCAAAAATGCCCAGTTGTATCTGAGTTTTCCTCCTGTGTTTTACTTGCGCATTACACCTTGACTTGAAGTTTCTCAGGAGTTCTTTAAACTTCCTTTTTCAGAAAGAAGTCCCTTCCCTGAAATAGTGCCTTACTGAAAGTACAGAAGTAGTTTGGTTTTGGAGTGTGTCAGAGCAGGGCTGTTTGTTTTTACTTACTACCTCCTGTAAACTGTTCCTGCAGAAGCAATCTTTGCACTGCAAAAACCATCTCCCCAGTCTTGCTCTTTATTTATTTCCTAAGACTTGGAAATATTGCCAAGTAGTGGTCTGAGAAGCTTTCAGTCTTCGCAGTCCTGCAAGGCTAGTGATGTATGGGTCAGGGTAGCAGTGGGATGTTTGAGGCATGGTCCAGGTAAGATCAGTTCTCTTACAAAATACCCACAGCTTTATAAGAACATCTGTTAAAAGGAATAATTACTTAAGAAATTTAACGACTAAGGGGAAGCATTCACTGAAAGTTTCTTGTGATTTATTTTGTAAATAGATAAACTGGCAACTAGAAGGTTGAGATTTTTAACTGTCAGCAGAAAGATGTAGTGCCCTGTAGGCTCTTCAGTGTTACTCAAGCAATGCATAGCATACTTTAACAACATTTTAAAAGGTCCAGTAGTAAGCAAAGTCTTTCAGACCATCATCTGATAATTCTTTTATAGAATGCTATTGTTTTTTTCCGTTTTCTTTATTTATTTGCTAATCAGAGGTTTTGTTTGGGTTTGTTTGTTTTGGGGGGCTGTTTGGTTTTAGCTTTAGGTTCTAAGTGTCATGACTGACATCAGTTGGTGAATTTTACAGCAGGGTAGAAGCAAATTTAATTACATCTGACTGTTCCTGAATCATGTCCCTCAATCATTTAGCTCATTCTTTTTTTAAGTAACCCATAATAATTAAACCATTGACAGCAAAAGTTTGTAACTTGTGTTGAATTAAGATAGAATCACAGAATTGTTTGGGTTGGAAGGGACCTTAAAGACCATCCAGTTCCAGCTCCCCTGCCATGGGCAGAGACACCTCCACTATACCAGCTTGCTCCAAGCCCCGTCCAACCCGGCTTTGAACACTTCCAGGGATGGGGTAGCCACAGCTTCTCTGGGCAACCAGTTCTAGACTGGAAAGTCTAGCAGATTCATGTTGTGGGTTGTTTTTTTTATTTTATTTTCTAAGTGTGACTCTTAAAATGCCCTGAATTGTGGTACAGTGTATCTACAATATTAAGTTTAGGAATTTGTGTTGGAATAGTTTATATATATATATATATATATATATATATATATATATATATTTCATAGCTACTTAAGTAGATTTAAAATATTTGAATTTTTGAATGTAAGTATTTTTTGATTGTCGAAGTAGATATTGTAGATGCTTCCTTTCTCTATTTAGGCAGTGCAATGAAAAACTTTGCCTCTAAATGATTTCAAGCTTGGGGACCAAATACTGTGGGGCTTGACGAAGCCTAATTAGACATATCTTCCTTAGGTAGGTCTGCTTTTCTCCATGGGTATTGAAGGGCAGGTGAGGTCACAGCTCTTTGGGAGAGGTGAGCTTTCTGTTCCTCATGCACAGCAGGGAGTGGAAGTGGCAAAACCGAAGATTGATGAAGAGGGGGAGACTCAGTCTAGAATGAGTGAGAATGATGGGCTGGTACATCATGCGTGTTGTAGTCCTGATCAGAGCTGTCTATTAGCCAGATAATAACCAGTCCTCATGAATAGGCGAAACTACCCTTTGTGCTTTCTCTCTGACCAGTGGGCAGATTCCGCAGCATCCCCGGCTGGAGACACCTTCAGAGTGTATCTTCTCTCTATGATACAGTCAGTCACTGGTTAAAGTGAAAGAAATAATTTGTATACTAAACCGTGTCACAGACTTGTTGTTTTTTTTTTTTTTTCTTTAGGATCAGCATATCTACTGTAATAGTAGAGGTAGGGCTTTTCAATTATGATGATTAGACTTAGTGTACAGATGTGTTGGTTTGGGGCTTTTTTTAATTTGTCTTTGGAGCAGAGATTGTAGACTATAGGCAGTACCTAGGTGACTGCAAAGCTCATAGCTTCAGAAAGGAGTGAAATCTTTATTATAGAAAGATTACACACATATGCTGGAATATGCCAAGATACTGGTTTGAGTTATAAAATAGTTAGCAAATATAGGTTTTCCAGTACATAATAGCAAGCACATTTTGTAATATGGTGCAGCAAATGACAAAGCTTTAAGGCGATAAAATTTGCTTGGTAAAAAGACCATGTGTGGTCTACATGTGAAATCTGTTTCTAAGAGAATACTGTCTCTCAAGATCCTTTTCTTAAACTATATTTGCTCTGTTTATGAAGTTCACCAAATTGAAAAAAGTTAAAAAGTTCAATAAAATGCTTAGATTTGGCTACTCGAAATACTGACCTTTAAATGGGAAGGTATCAATATTCACCTGCAAACTTTGGATGGGGGGAAGCTGTCTTTCCTGTATTTGTTTCTGAGGATTTATCCAAAGTGGAATATAAAATTCTCATTATCTTGATGCTAATACCAAACAGCTCTACCTACTAAGCTGTTCCGTTTAATCTGGCATTGTTCAATGTCACATCTTAATACAGTTTCAGTGGGTAAACTCAATAGTTTGTTTTCTTAGCTGACAATGAACAGATGTAGGATTGTGTGAAACGTTGTCTGCCTTCTTTGTTTCCTGATTTTCAAAAATTTGTTTGGCTGATGGCACACCTTCCATAACAAATTGTGCCTTTTCTAATTCAGTTGTTTTTTTTTTTTTGTCATTTGCGTTTGTTGAGCATCTTTATTCCAAATTTTTGTGTGATTTCATCTGTGAAGAAAGTGTTGAGAGTCACAGTGTTATAGTAAACAGGAATTTGTACTAATAGACATCTGTTGCAGCTACACCCAAAACCCATGTAAAGAGAAGATTGTCAGTGCACAGTTATCATCAAAGAAACAGGAAATGATACAGTAAAAGCCACCATGCAGGTTTTTGTTTTCTCCTGTGGACATGTGCATTGAGGTGTTGCCTGCCTTTTTTTTGATGATTGCAGTGTCTGGAAGTGCTGTTAATGTTTTGTCCCTTTTGTTGGAAGGGAGTTCTGGGGAGTGTCTGGTCCACACCCTGCTCCCTTACTGCATGTGTGTATGTGAAGGGATGGCAGAACTCTCGGAGTTCTCTGGATGACCTGTAACTTCCTGCCATTTAGAATCATAGAGTAGTTAGGGGCCTTGAACACTGCCAGGGATGGGGCAGTCACAACCTCCCTGGGCAATCCATTCCAGTGCCTCACCACCCTAAGTGGAAAGAACTTCCTCCTTATATCCAATCTAGACTTCCCCTGTTTAAATTTTAACCTGTTACCCCTTGTCCTGTCACTGCAGTCCCTAATGAAGAGTCCCTCCCCAGCATCCCTATAGCCCCCCTTCAGATACTGGAAGGCTGCTATGAGGTCTCCACGCAGCCTTCTCTTCTCCAGGCTGAACAGCCCCAACTTCCTCAGCCTATCTTCATACGGGAGGTGCTCCAGTCCCCTGATCATCCTCGTGGCCCTCCTCTGGACTTGTTCCAACAGTTCCATGTCCTTTTTATATTGAGGACACCAGAACTGCACACAATACTCCAAGTGAGGTTTCACAAGAGCAGAGTAGAGGGGCAGGATCACCTCCTTGGACCTGCTGGTCACGCTCCTTTTGATGCAGCCCAGGATACGGTTGGCTTTCTGGGCTGCAAGTGCACACTGAAGCCGGCCCATGTTCATTTTCTCATCAACCAGCACCCCCAAGTCCTTCTCTGCAGGGCTGCTCTGAATCTCTTCTCTGCCGAACCTGTAGCTGTGCCTGGGATTGCTCCGACTCACGTGCAGGACCTTGCACTTGGCGTGGTTAAACTTCATGAGGCTGGCATCAACCCACCTCACAAGCGTGTCAAGGTCCCTCTGGATGGCATTCCTTCCCTCCAGTGTATCAACCGAACCACACAGCTTGGTGTCATTTAATTGTCTGTTGTTGTCATATAAGATTTTTGATGCCATCCATTTATTTTTCTTATTCTATTATGTTTGCCCTTTTAGGATAGTATCTTAGGATCATTCCTAAAAATAAAACACTTCAGACACATGCCACCACATTCCTACAGACATTAAAAAGAACCTACATTTGCATATGGAACTTACTTGAGAAAGTGTCTTCTGTTCATTATAAAGAACTTTGCCTTTTGTCAGATTTTATAGAGTTGTAAAATCTTAGTTTTTCAAATGTTATTTATTTACAGGCCAGAAGCAAAATTTGGATGAAGTGATCTAGCTGAGTTGCCGTCATGAGCAGAAGCAAGCGTGACAACAATTTCTACAGTGTTGAAATTGGAGATTCTACTTTCACTGTATTGAAACGGTATCAGAATTTAAAACCAATAGGATCAGGAGCACAAGGCATAGTATGGTAAGGTTTCTCTAAAATATAAATGTGCTTGTAAGTTCCTGTAGCAGAATTTTCTGAGTCCTTTTACTGTTATATGTTACTGAGTAGGAGTGTGGAAAACCAACTTTTATGTGCAAAATGGCAGTAGTAAGTGTTGGCTGTTTTTCCTCCTGGTTTGGCTGGTTTTTCTGGTTTGTTCCTGGTTTTGGCTGGTTTGTTCCTGGTTTTTCCTTCTGGTTTGGCTGTTGGTGTTGCTTTTTGACCTATGTCCTTTCCTGATACCCTTCTGTGCACATTCAGGCAGCTCTGCACAAATTAATGGGGCAAAATAAAAAAATGGATTAAGAAACTAATCCTAATCCCAAAACACACAGTTTACAGTGAAATAAAAGCCAGAAATACTCTATGTAACATTTGCTGCTTGTAAATCCTTTTACTTCTGGAAATAGTTTGTTAGGGAGCAGTTTCACTTAGTTTCATAATCATACTGATTAGTAAGCACTTGTGATACTGACTGTTATTGTAATATGTTAAATATGTGAAGCAAGTTTAAGAAAATACGATTTCACAACGTAATTCTTTGAATAAGAGTTCTGTTGTATACTGAAGAGTGTCTGATTGATATAAGATTGGAGACCAATAGCTGCTTGTAGGTGCTGTTTCCTGTGTGGTGATGTTGTCCCAAAGGTAAATGTTTGTTTAAGCAGCTTCTGAGTTTTTTGGATGTTCAAGAGAAGGATGTAGATAGAACAGGAACTTGCAGATTTTCCAATTTATTGTAACTCTTAAGATGCTAACCAGAGGCATAAAAATACAAAAGAAACATTGAGGAAGAGAAAGGGAGTGAAAAGTGGAATCCTTTTAATCTTACTTCTCCCTATAACCTCTTTACTACCTTGATCTTGTCTTTATCAGCATTTAGACCATATGTGATATAGGTGGGGTTTTAATTCGTATTTGTGTTTCAGCTGGGTTAATAATAAAACAGTGTACTTAGTCCAAATGAAAACTTGAAGGTGGGTACCCTAGAAAAGGGCTGGTTTTGAAATGGTAACCTTTGGCATAAAGATTATTTGGTCTGTAAATAGTAGCATCAGCAAAGCAACTTACCTGAATTTTATTTACATATGTGTTAATATAATGAGGACATAGACAGTTGTTTGACTAGAGTTTGTTTATAGGAATACCTGCAAAAGCTTTAGATGTTAATGTCCTTCTGATTCCCAGTCACGCGTTACTGCCTGTTTTCCATATTTTCTGTCCCTTCTAGAGCTGAGATCCAAAAACTGACCATTTAATTATTCTTGTATTATTTTGTAACTGCTGCTAGTAGTAGTTGAAGCCCTTTTAGTTAGACTCCTCTGATTATGCTGGGAAGGACTGGACTGCTTATGTGGTTAAATCTTGTCCATGTCTGGAGCAGATAGAGTGTAATTCTTGTGATCTGGGTTGGGTTTTTGTTGTGTTTGTTTTTTTTTTGTTGGTGGTGGTGGTAGTGGTTTTGTTTTTTCTGCCTCAAAACCTGATCTAAATTGATTTGGAGGAATATTGTGTAGGTGGCCTAAAGGCTCAACCATATTTAATACCGAAACAGTTTCAAAGCAGTGCCATTAGGTACTGGAGATGGGGAAGTTTAAATACTGATACAGGAGTCCAATGTTGGCAGTCTTTCCTGTCTGTCTTTCATAAGGTAATCCTTATCTTGGGCGTAAGTGGGGGAAATTCCAGATAGTGGAAAATCTAAACCAGTGAAAGTTACCAGTATGTGTTGTTTTCATTTTTTTCTTTCTTTAGGAAGTACTAGAGTATTTAATGATATGTAAAAAAAATAAATAAAATTTCAAGCCTACATGCCATGTAGACAACATGATTTTTTTTGTTTGTTTTTGAAAGAGTGACTTGGATTCAGTAGGTGCTGATCGTTTACTGGCAGGTGTTTTTTGTAAGGTTTGCATTCGATTCTTGATAAGAAACAAGAAAACAGTGTTTATCCTGCTGAAACTTTCTTAGTAACTGATAAATATGCGTGAGTCTGCATGGTAGTCAGCTGTTGTATTACTTCTTACAGGAAACAAAATCCATGCCTTCCTGTCATGGGAATGTGATACATTTTGGAGTTGTCCTCAGTAACAGCCTGTCACTGAATCGTGTGACAATCTTGGCATTAGTCTGCAAACAAAGTGTTACTCTTTTTTTTTTTTTTTTTACCAAGTAAAAGCCAGTGACATCAAGATACTAAAGCTTGTTTAACTTTTTCTGTTTGCTTTATCTTGACCTTGATGCTCTCATTGTCATAAGGAAATTAAGCAACTGTGTAAGTGAAAGCATGAGACCTTTATTTAACCTACTTTTCCTCTCTCCTCCCTTCCTTTTAGTATGAAGATTTTACCTGAACTTGATGTGCTTTTTATACTTGAAGTGTTTTGGGTATTTTTAGGTGGTCTGTTCTTGAGTGCCAATAAGTGGCAAAATATCAATATCTTTAGTGAAGTATTTTAGGAAGCAGAGATCCTGCATTATTTTGCGGAGATCGTCGTGTGTTAATACTTGAAATCTGTGAAACCTTTCTAAATTTTGAATCACTCAGTTGTTACATACTTCACTATTATACTACTTAAAGGTGAGTATCAGTGGAAATTTGGTCTAACTGTGGGCATGATATCAGGTGGCAATTGGCATGGCTTAAAGGATCTTGATACTGAGATGTAATAATGTTATTTTTAATTGCAGTGCAGCTTACGATGCTATCCTTGAACGAAATGTTGCAATCAAGAAGTTAAGCCGACCGTTTCAGAACCAAACCCATGCTAAAAGAGCCTACAGAGAGCTTGTTCTTATGAAGTGCGTTAATCACAAAAATGTGAGTGCAGTGTCCTGCTTTAAATGTTAAAGAATTAACTAGAAGGTTGTTCTTTGAAGTCTTAAAAGTGCCCTCAGAGGATGACATCCTCTGTAGATTATAGATATTTTAATTGCGTAGTGGTATCTCCATGAGAAGTACAGAAGGATCTTTCAGGAGAGCTATTACTGACTAGTTTTAATACCTGCCCAATCTTTAAATACCCCCTTCAAACTCAGGAAGGGAGTCAGTGTTACATTGCTACATTTTACAAGCAGCTGGCAAATAAGAATACCATGAGTGGTAAGTATTTTATTTCTGTGGCTGCTGCTAGACAAATAGGAGAAAAAAGGCTGTAATAATTCTATTGTATCAGGTTTTTTCTTTATGCATGAATGAGTTGGGAATCTTGTGTTGTGAGAATAGGAACTGTCTGATGCTTGCAAAGCTGTCGAGTAGAGCAAGCTATAGAAATATTTGGTCTACATCACAAGGGGAGAGAATAATAAATGGTAAATTTATCAAGAGTTGAACTCCAGAAGGCTGGTATTGTCAGAGTTGGCTGTGTGCAGTCTTCCTCGCCTTCCCTATTAATTCCCCTTCCGTAAGATAAAATGGCTGCTAGGGAAGGAAACAGTGATAGACGACTTACTCTGTCTCTTAGCTATTCAGGAAAATTTTGTGTATTTTCTGTGTCAATGGCAAAATTGTATCTCTTACATAGTCTGTCAGTTTTTAATTTTATTTTTCCTCATAAGCAATAAAAATGTTACCAGGTCTCTTCAAACTGCAAGTAGGAGGCAGCGGAAAACTGACTAACTTCCTCAGGTTTCAGACTTTTAGTGTCATCTTGTTAATGCACAGAGTGTTTCTTGATTATGTGATTTGTGGAGAAAAAGTACTCCTTCTACAATATTAGTATCACAGCATATTAGGCCTTGTTGAGCCACTGAGCACCTTGAGCTTCAATGTGTACCAGGAGGATCTCATCAGAATAACGGGTATCAGTTTTGAAACGTTGACTTTGCAGCTTTGCTATTGCTGTGGTGCAGTTATACTTCCTCTCCCTCTTCCTACAGATAATCGGCCTACTGAATGTGTTCACACCACAAAAATCCCTGGAAGAATTTCAAGATGTGTAAGTCTGATTTGAAATAAAGCTGGGATTTAATTTTAAAAATACACAGAAAGAGGAATGAGGGAAAGAGTACAATAAAATGACAGTATTACTTGATTATTATTCTTTTTTTTGTCTTTTTTTTTTTCGTAAGCTACATAGTGATGGAGCTCATGGATGCAAATCTTTGCCAAGTGATTCAGATGGAGCTTGACCATGAACGAATGTCCTATCTTCTTTACCAAATGCTGTGTGGTATCAAACATCTTCATTCAGCTGGAATTATACATAGGGTAAGTGAACTTAAGTGAGGATCATTTCCATTTCACCTGGTTTGGCCTTGAGTACTTAAAGACAGAAAAAAATAAAACGTATCAGAAAGGGCTGAAAGGAAATCATCACATTTCCACTGTAATTCTGGAATGAACTTTTTCAATGTTTGATTTGATAATAATCTGCACAGAACAAATAACGATTTTTGAAGCGAGTTACATTACCTCCTCCAATTCTGTATCATACTTTATTTTAGTAGTCATAGCAGGAAAGAATATCTGAATGTGTCTCTGCCTTTACTGTTTTGGTAACCAAACCTGAAATCCCATCTTCTGAAAGAACTGCCCATTGTATTTTACTAGCAGAGTAATGAATAAATATCTGAAGTCTCCAGATAAAGAGATGGTGATTAAGACCTGTAAGTGGAACTTTCATATACCTGTGTGTCACAAAACATTCACTCAGACTGTCCTCAGGCAAAACTGACTACTGCTTTTTAAATGGCATGTGTGTGTTGCAATCCAGTCAAGACATCCTGAATTTAAGCTGGCCTGTTCAAGTTGAACATTTCATATATATATTCATATGTACTGTAAAGTATGCTTGAGATGGTCTAGTTATAGCTTTTCAGATATGATCTCTGCTATTTTGGGAAATTGTAAGCTTCTATTTCTGCAGTGCTACATTTTTCATTATAATCTTTTAGACTAAGAGATTTGAAATTTTTAATTTCTGAAATTATGCAGAAGGTGTAATTAAGCATATTAGATATGTGATGCTTTCAGACAGTGCTACATAGTCTTCCTCATGGGTGAAGTACACGGTAAAGCAAATCACGAATGGCAATTCTGAGCACTGGTACAGGAGCTGCTGTGTTAGGGTGCTTGTCCAGTTCAGTAGTCCACCTCATTGTGACTGACGTGTTGTACGGCTTGCAAGCTGTGTCTGGCAGTACGACCTTCCAGTTTTCTGGTTTTCCCTCAAGGGAACAGGGACAACTGTTTGAATAGAGAATGCAGTTAGAATGGGCAAACACTGCTTCCTTTTTCCAGGTAGCTTTAGTATGCATTGGCTGCCTCATTCCAGTGAGGAGTTCTGGGAGGGAGCATGATGGCTTCCTTCTTGCTTGCAGTTTGCCCTTAACTGCTGTGTTTGAAAGATAGACAAGGAAAGGTAGGCAGAAGCATAACCTGCAACCAGGCATTGCACCCTGTGCTTCTTGGCGAACATTGAGACAGGTCAGTGGGCTTCTTGTGTTATTCTGGGAATCGTAGGCAGGACTAGGTTACTTCACTTGCCACAGTTGTGGTATTGTATATTACTGAGGTTATGTAGGTTTTTGTGTCCTGATGCATGCGCCCATGGGATTGAAGTAATGGGTTTGTATGCAGCTTGACATTTTATGGTCTCTTCAGTAACTGGCTGTGCAAGATTAATGCTGCAGGTTCTCCTAGGTCATCTTTGTTTTTTGGAAACTGCATGTTTTATGGACATGCTCGAGTAGGTAATGTAGGAGTGTCTCTTTCTGTGCATCTTGGTGCAGGCAGGAGGGAGCTTCTAAAACTGCTTCAGGGACAGTTTGTGCTCCTATAAAGCAGGCATCAGACCCTCGAGCCTGTAGAAGTCATTTGTAAATATAAACATTCATACATTTACAAAAAAGAACTACCTACTCAAGTAGTTGGGCAGGAATAAAAACAGCTTTGAGAATAAAATTCCTGCTTCTGTAGAGATGGGTGAAGTCTTTGAAATGTGACATACTGGTACAGGGATAAGCTATTCCAAAGAGACTATAGGTACAATTGCTGTGTAAATAGTAACATATATACGCATGAATGCTTTTGAAGAACATGGGCAGATACATTTCACTTACATGTCTTCACGGTACATTTTCAGCCTGCAGCTTCTTCTCGGACTTTGCTAAAAGATTAGGTATGTTCAAGCAAAATGTTTGCATTGCTTACCTGCTGTGTTTGTTATGCCTTTATACTTCAAGGTGTAAAGTATCAAAATCCTGTTTCCCTGTGGAACAAGTCAAGCAAAACCTCAGAAGACAAAAGAGGGCATGCTTGGAAAGAGATCATATAGTAGCTGCAGTAGTAACTCTTTATACCACTCTGCTGGGCTTTCAGCACTACTGTCCTTAATATCTAAAGCTTGTTAGTTTATTGAAACTAGATACTCCTTAAACATAGTCTACCTTAGTGTGGCTGCCCGTGGAGCATTCTGTCTGTGAATCTAGTGTACTACTTTAGTGTCCTCTAAAGCTTTAAGCTTTTTTTGGTGTTGGTAGTTTTACATGGTTTTTAACTGGGTTTTTCTGCTTTTAACACAGCTGCGATAATCTCGACATCTCAGCAACTTTTTGAAAGCTTGCTGAATGAGTGAAATTACAACAATCTGTGTATGTGCCTGCAGCACTGGATGCTGCCTGCCTAGAAATAAGTGTTTTTTTTTTTTATAGCAGACTGGCGGCACCAAACAAGGCAGATACCAAACACAAAGAGTTTTAGACAATTTCACCTCAAAGTTGTAGGGGCAAACTTAGCTGCCACATCAGTGGATAAGGATTTGATTTTGGTGAAGATTTGACTGTAGTTTTACACCTGCTTTAACATATGATGGCAAATTAACATTACTGTGCTCAAAATATTTTGCAGAGACAGAGTTTCCAGCAAGTGTAGAAGTACACATTCATTTATATTTTGCGGTCTGAAAAGGATGGATGATCAGCATTGCAGAGTTGCGCTTCACTGGCTTGCTGAAGGACACAGTGTCTCATTAGTCTTGCATGGACTGAAACACTGCATTCGGCCTGATTTTGAGCACTTAACGAAGGTGCCTAATTATGGAAGCCCTTCACACAAATCTTTCTTTAGATTTTTAGGCACTGACATTTTACATTTTTAAGGTTAGGCAGGATACCTTCTGCTATAGGTTCTGGATATATTTATGCAGCCTAATTAACCTGATCACTCTTACAGGAGCTTTTGAGACTGTGTTTATTTAAAGCATAAGAGGTTTTGGTCCGGGCATGAATTTGGATGCAGTGTAAGTCAACTCTCGCCTTCATATTTTTGACAGACAGTTCTGTATTGCAAATTACATCATGTTCCTAGGCTTCATGACAGCTACATGATGTTCAGAAATTAAAGATGGACAGTACTCTGTAAGCTTTTGCATTTTGTCCTCGTAGTGATTTTTCCAAAGTGAAGATCTTTTAGCATTTCCAGTGTTATTCCTGCAGCTTTGAGGATGATCAATATAATAGGCATGCACCCGGGACTCAGCCTCCACATAATAAAAGTGTGCAAAACTAAAGCTGATAGGATTGTAGCAAAATCTGAAACATGCATATTAAATAGCTGGAATTCCTTATAGTACTTGAATTCGTTCATAGTGTTTAAAATCTTTTAAGTCAAAGTTGTCTGCAGAGCGTTTGTGTATGTGACGTGAATGCATGAATATGTAAGTATGCAAGACTTTTAATTACCCATTAAAATTCTATTGTTCTTAAAGTCTTTTGTGGTTTCCTGTCTAATGCAGTTTTCTTAGCTTTCTGAGGAGTTTGCTTAAAGCCATACAAGTACAAATTAAAACTAGTATATCTTGCAGATAGCCGCTTTTAAGTCTTTATGAAACAGTGAAAGATAGGGCTACTTACCACATGCCTGCAGCCCAAATGCTAGAGTTCTGTGCTGCATCTCAGGTTTTTCTCTCATTAATCTTAGTAGAGCATAGGCAGAAAGGATCCAGGGCTTATCTATGTCAGTGTGTATGCTATGAATGACTTTTTGATGGCAAAGTTATTCTGAAATTACTCTGTAATATTTGGTTGTGTGTAAGGTCCTCCTGAGATAATGACCAAGTATGCCTGTGTAGTGTTTGTATAAGTAGATGTAAAGCCACTGTTGTCACTGTGGTTTTAGGGTTCGGATGAAGAGAATACAGTTGCCAAACTTCTAACATAATCTGAAACGGTATCTGGGGATTTCCTCCTCCAATTTAATGGTTGTGTTAATTTCTGGCAGTTTTTCAATGGTGCCTTTTGGGTTTGGTCACCAAAATAAGTATAAAACCAAGTCCTACATAGGAAACTAAATCTATGCGAGGATGAGGATTTCCTTCCTGTTCGGAGAAACATCTGCATTGGTTCAAAAGAGGTAATGCAGCTTCAGCTAGCAAAGGAACCTTTTGCTTTTTACATTCATGTTATAATTTTAATAATTTTTGTATTAAGATGATTATTTCATCAAATTACTTCAGCAATTGTCATGTTACTTGTGTTCTGCATCATAGTAATAACTGTTGTTACAGTGACCAGTTTCTAGACCTTTCCTCAGAGCTAACATTTCTTACTAACTTCAGTTTATTTCAGACATTGCTAACCTATCTTGTAATGCTAGTTGTATTTTCCTTCTTTAATGATATATAAATCTACAGGCACATTAAGGGAGTTAATCTGTAGTCTGCTGAATGCATATGAATTAATGCAAGGGGAAAAGTAACTGCAGTTAAGCAATATCCTAGTTGTATATGTGGGGTTTAATGTTAGCAGTATTATCTTTTAAAAATGTGAACCACAGAGTACTTTGTGCTTGTCTTAGCAGTCATATATGATGTTTCTTTTTAAAGGATTTAAAGCCCAGTAATATAGTAGTAAAGTCAGACTGCACTTTGAAGATTCTTGACTTTGGACTGGCCAGAACTGCAGGAACTAGTTTTATGATGACGCCTTATGTAGTGACTCGTTACTACAGAGCACCAGAGGTCATCCTAGGGATGGGATACAAAGAAAACGGTCAGCAACTATAGTCTTTCTTTGGCATAGCTTTATCTTTTGTTTGGCACACCACATTTTACATGTTAATGTTTTTTTCAAGCTGTAAAAATTTTATAAATTAGCCTTGTGACCAAAATGCAGATTCTGGATACACCAATTTGTTTATTCAGCTCAACCCATTAGAAATGTTTGCATTTAATAGGAGAAGAAATTGAGGGCCTTGTTTGTTTAAAAATGCAAATAACTTGCCTAGTAGATCAAGTTTCATCCAGGAAGAACTGGAAATATATTTTCTTAATTTGTGGTATGTACCTTGATATACCTTGACCTGACTTTATTCTTGATGAGGATGTAAATTGTAATTCATCAGTAAATGTGTGTCCTAAATTTAATGTTTAAATAACTATATTCAGTGTAGCCTTTCAGGACATAGGTAACTTAAAGGCTGCTGAGGAACAGACAAGTTAAAACTGCCTGCTGTGGCAACTAGCCTACTTCAGTCCTGTCGCACTAAGTCCTTGCTGAAAAAAGATCTTGAGATAAGAATGCAGATAGTACCTTCATGAAGTATCACAGATTCTTTGGGCTTGATGGTCCTTGGATGAATTCTAAGGAAATTGCCTTATTTTGTCCCTCTGCTTGCGTACATCCCTTGTCTTTATACTCACTCTGTGGCCCTTCTCTCAATATCTTCTATAAGCATATAAGGAAAGGATACAGTATTTGAGGGAAAAACATGATAAAGTACATTGCAGCTCCTGAATGAAACATCTAGTATCCTTTAGGAAACAAAAGTAATGTGTCATTCCTGAAATTCTGTTGTAGTGGCCCCAATTCTGCTGCCATTTCATTGATCTGCTGTCCCTGTGGTCAGTTCTGCTCACTTGGTGTTTCCACCTCAGGCAGGCACACTTCACAGAGGCCACCATTTGCTCAAGGTATTTTAAACCCTCTACTGATCTGTCTTCCAGAAGGGCCCATGAGATGCCATGATGCTTGAAGCTTTGTTAGCTGTCTCCTGCTGGTATGAGGCATGGCTCCTCAGGTTACTGACACAACTGGGGCTTGCTCTCCTTTTCAGGATTCTTAATATAGTCTGCAAACTTGCCTGGCAACTGCATACCATTATGGCAAAGTAACTTAAGGTTGTGTGTAACCGATAGCTGCTATGTGCATAGAGAGATGATTTTGTTATCATTTATAAAAGCCAAGAATAGTATCATTTATAAAAGCCAAGAATAGTAACTTCTATCAGTGTTGACAAGGAAAAAAGCCATATCAAAGGAATAAGAATAGGCCTTTTTTGCAAGGCTGTGGTTTTTATATCTGTTTGGATAGTCAGTTTGCATGAGAGGGTATACATTCTTCAAATGGCCTTCAGGGCTGGCTATTTTTCCCATAATTTAGAAGTCAGAAGTTGAGTGGACCAAGCCTAATGGTTTTTTGTTTTGTTTTGTTTTTTTTTAACCGCTAAAGTTTTGTAGAAAGCATATATTTAAGTTTCTTTGTTTTTTCTCCAGACTTTATATTGGCCAGTTTAGAGAGACTACATAAAAGAACCTAAAACTGTAATCTGAGTCATGCAGCTGTCTTATAGAAGGAATTGGTACAATGGGAGTCACAAGCTTTATGATTTAGCTTGCCTATTTTACATTTATCTCTGTAAGTAATTTTGACTTGCAAAAGTGTGAAACATTCTTTCCACAAAAATGTTAATTAGGTTACAATTGAAGTTAAATAGATTGTGTTCTAGAGCACCTTGTCATGCTAGTGACAGTCCTGTTCCTTAAGCAAGCATATATTGTTTTGTGAAGCAGAATATCAATAAAAAGTTACTTTCATATGAAAAACTATCTTGTCTTCACAAAGCCAAATACACGGTTCTTGAGTTGAGAGTGACACTTCTGGAGGATGTAAATCTGTGGGCTGAGTCAGAAGTCAGTCTGCATTTCCATATGGACTGTTGTCATTGAAAAGCTACTGCATAAATTGTTACTCTTCTAAGTCACTGCCTGATCAGTTTCCTCACTGTGGAGCTACCCTGATAGGGAGGCAGATATCAAGGATGTACTTACAGTAAGAACCACAGGCTGTCCAGAGTTCTCACCTTTTAACATCGATGCCTATTTTATCCCTTTAAAACTCATAGTTAAATTACAAGCTAACTTATTTTAGAGTTAAATATTGAAAATTCACAGCTAACTAGTGGTTAATGTTAACATTCAGTTTAGTTGAACAGGGTCATCTGGTAGCTTTATGCCATTCAGTGCCTTGCTGAACTTCTGTGGGAGGATTGCAATGTATGTTTTGATGACTGAGAGCACTGTTCTTTTCATACTGTATGATACACATAGGAAATTTTACTTGTTTTAAAACTAGCAAAGATCCCAGACAAACCATATATAGAGTTAACTTCTTCATAGGTTTTGATACTGAAGAAGATAAAGCACATTTAAGTGTATTACATTAAGAAACCAGGTCTTGCAAACTCAAGAAATTCTGAACTGAAGGACACCAAAAATGCTCGTGCACACATACCTTAACATACTTTGATTTATGCGCAGTTACGTGCATCATTATCAGGAAGGAAGCTCTGAAAAGCAAGGAAACCCCTAAACCATCTGAAGCAAATACTTTTAACTTTCCTAGTATGCGCACTGGTTTAACTTCCTTTGCCCGTGCTATTTTTTCTCTTAGTATTATAGAAAATAGTAACTTCTCTCCAAACAAGGTTTTTAATAAAAAAATACACTCTGACAAGCAATAGGTTTTTAAAAAGATTTTTCAAGTCTGTAATGATATTGTACTCAGTCTTTTATAGATTTATACACAGGAGCAGTCCTCAGTGTACAGTTAGTCTAGCTTAACAAAAAAGTCAGAGACCTATAAGTAGGCAGGCTTTGTTTGATTAATGAAAGCAGCAATCCAAAACACCCCCAAACATCGTAAATTTGGTTTTGTAGGATGATCAGAAGAGTGGTTTCTACTTTTTTTTGTCACCTCTGAAGTAATTTGTCTTCTGAGGCATGAAGATAGGTCATTGACTCATGCTATTGCTCTTCCCAGACTTCTCCATGCAATTATGGGTGTCATTTTTATCATGTTGGACACAAACTAATTATGACAGAGTTGGGTATGTTTTGGTTTTTGATAGCAGTAGATTGTTTTGCAGGTGAAAAAGCCAACAGAAGGAATTTTATTTTAAAAGTCAAATGCAAAACTTGGCTGCTGATCTTTGGGTCTCTAAGCCAAAGAATGTGTATTTTTTTAAGTATTTGAAAAGAATTTTTAAAGAAAAAACACCACTAGTCATAAAATGTTGTCAAACATTTTTTAAATGAACCAGGCCCTTAATTTTGACCTATTAATGTGTACAACTATGATATCATATGATTTAGATCCTATTTTAGAGGAACTATAAATAAGGGGGAAGGAATATTTTCAGTAAGAAGCAACATTATTTGCTTGATATTGTTGAGCTCCTCCAGAGCTTTTACAAGTGATTTTTATTATACAACTGTTCTCATAAAAGTATTTATAATAGTACAATTTCGTTATTATGATTTCAAGAAAACTTGTGCATCCAGAGTTAATAACATCTCTGAAAGCAACCACAAAAGAAATTGGCATACCTGTGAAAAGTAAACTTTTGCATCTTTGAGTATGTCTTCTGAGTGATTTATTTTAAGGTATTGTAGAAAATGTGTACTTTGTACTCCCCCACCAAAAAAAAAAAAAAAAAAGGATTTTGAGTTTTTCTTTTGTACAAGATGTTATTTCAGCATAACTGGAGAAATATTTTTAAAAAAATAATTTTAATTGAAAATCTTATAGGAGCATACTAATATTGTCATTAACTGATCCTCTAAAATTCTGAATGATCTTTTACTGATTCTGTTTGCTTTTTATTTAAAGGGAGAGAGAGATGCATGGTAATCTGACTTGTAGAAAATACTTCATGGCAAATTTAAATTCCTGTGTAATAACCAATTAATTCTCCTCCTAAATGTTTAGATGCACAATATTTTTAAAGGTTGGTTTACTTTGCTACTTCTAAAATTATTCCTACAAGTACAATGGAATTACTTCCCTGAAACACCGTTGATGCTCCAATCTAGTCTATTGGCAGAGGTAGCTTTGCAAGCCTCAGAGTTTGGAGAAGGGCTTTACTCTGCTTGATTCCTGTGTATCCCTCTCTCTTTCTCTCTGCTCTAGCTCTTGCTCTAGCACTGTGTTAAACAAAAGGATGTTTTTCTGCCTTGCATTTGAGACAGTTAAAAGCTAATCCTTATATATGGTATTTTAAAGTGTTTTCATTGATTAATATAAAGAGTTGCTCTTCTTCCTGTGCTGTCTCTGCAGTTTATAGAATGCAGTCATGTTATGCTTCTTTTAATTTTAAATGACTGTTTGCTTTGCTTTTCCTTCTTTTTGTGCTACAAACATAGTGGATTTATGGTCTGTGGGGTGCATTATGGGCGAAATGGTTTGCCACAAAATCCTGTTTCCAGGAAGGGACTGTATCCTTGTGCTGCTGCAGCAGGTTGAATTAGTTAGGAAGTGATTAACCATTTTATTGATGTTGTGTCATGAAAATGCATATTGTACAATTTTTTTTATTAAATGAACATGGATTTTTCTTGTGATATACTTAAAAAAAATTAAGAGCTTCATTTATATTCAGGCTGCATCTAGCAGTAGGACATAGTCTCTGCTGGTCCTGTAGTTAGCATACATTCACCTTCACTCATTTTCATTACACACGCTTTTTATAGTCACTTCATGTTTGTGTGTCTAAATGTTTTTATTTACTTTATTTTAATAACTATCTTTTATGTTAATACCATTGCATTTTGTTTTCAGTTGACATTTGGTCAGTTGGGTGCATCATGGGAGAAATGATCAAAGGTGGTGTTTTATTTCCTGGTACAGATCGTATCCTTACCTTTGGCCTAGGATGTAGTTGTAAAGGGTCAAAAGATACTGCAGCAATATAGTTCCAGATTAAGGTGGTTCTAATTTGTAAAATTCTGGTTTTAAACTGCCTTTTTAAAATACAATTTGCAAGTTCATTATTTTGCCTCCAGGAAGCTGCAAAAATTTCTACAGTTGTACCATTTAAAGCAAACCCACAACGTAGCATTAATGTGTATGACTGTCTTTAGAAATTAATACTAAGTAAGATGAACAAAATACCACTTGGGCAAACAGGCTTATTTTTCCTTCCTCCTTTTTAATTTGTTTTCCTCTTTTTTTCTTTTCCCAATTTAACACAGTGTATGTCCATTGCTTTTGGGTGTTGTCACATTTAAGACGGATTTTTTTGTTTGTTTGTTTTGTTTAGGTGCTATTTTACTGGTTCACATGCATTGCTTTTTGCTTTGGAGATCATTTATATGTAATAACTTACTAATCTTGTTTACTACCTAAGCATGTTAGCAGTTGTTAACTCTTTACATTCCATAGGAAATGTTTACCAAAAATTCCTAACCTGCTTCATTAGTTACACTCTGGAGTTTTGGAGTTTTGTATGCTGAAATGATCCTGCAAACGGCTTTCAGAAATATCTGGCACTTCTGTCTCTCTGTTCCATGAATGGCTTTGTGGTATCTGTGTGTCCTGTGAACAATACCTCAGACAAAGGGTCTGCTCCAAGTGAATAGAGCTGAAACGTCTGGATCATTGATAAAATTAGTGAATCTAATTGGAATTTGGCATCTTGTTTTACTGGTGGCTATACATCAGAAATCTTTCCTGCTTTTGCTGCAGGTTGTTTAATAACTGATACAGTCCCATTTGGGATCAAGATTGGGTGAAAATTTTGAGGCACGGTGAAGAGATCCGTGGCATTCTTCCTTTCACACAGCTCTGTCATTGCATGAGCTGCACCATGCTTAGCTTTATGCATCTGGTTTGCTAGCATGGCTTTTCAATTTAAGCTCAGTGCCATGCAGTTTAAATACTTTTTTTTTTTTCCTCCCCAAGGCCTGTACTAAAGCATTGTAGAGATTGAAAATCTCTATGTAAAGGTCTGCTGTTAAGTTTTAAGAACGTAAGAGGAGGCCTGCTACATCTGACTCAAGGTTTATGTAGGCCAGTATGCAGTTTATGGTGGTAGCCAAAGAGAAAAAGTTGGGGAGAATATATGAATAAGTGCATATAAATTTTTACCTGAGCTCTCTCCCACTATCTAACCATCTGCAAGTAGGAATTCCTGAGCCAGATATTTTCTTATTCAGTAACATGTTTTAAATTCTTATGTTGAGAACAAGTCAATCTCCACTGTACCTTGTGTAAACTTCTCAGTTAAGACGTTCCGTATGCATCCTTGAAACTCTTTAACTTTCTGCATTTGAGTCTCTGCCAAAATTGTCATTGATATGTGGGGGCCAAGATTCCATCCTCTGTGTGCCCACTGGTGCTCAGTGTTGCATGTTGTTGGTGACAGATCACCAACTTGGGAAAGCCCAGCTGGGCTGAGGTATTCAAGATGGGAAAGAAGGACAAAGCATCTGCAGGGGTAATTCTTACGAGTAGCTGGAGTACTGTGAATATGTGTTCAGATTTGGAGGTGAGGTCTTCTCCAGAACCTAAACAATGCCTTTATTTAAATTTGTTTAATAATGTTTTGTGAGCCTTTTAATTTTCTGTTTCTCAGAGGTATATCCTTTGCTAGTTAATTACAATTTTGAGTAAAATACATGTTGCCTTGACTACGTTATCATAGTCTTTCATTGTTTCACAGTTTTCTCTAAGATAGTCCTAATTAATGATGATGAACTTGATATCTTATTATAATTTTCTGTGTTTTGTCTCTGTTGGTTATTTCATGTGGTTTTAACATAACTTTCTAGCCAGAAATTAGACACTGTGTTTTTCTTAGCTGTATAACCTTAGATATTGATCAATGGAATAAAGTTATAGAGCAGCTAGGAACACCATGCCCCGAATTTATGAAGAAATTACAGCCTACAGTCCGAACTTACGTGGAGAATAGACCTAAATATGCTGGATATAGTTTTGAAAAACTCTTTCCAGATGTCCTTTTCCCAGCTGACTCTGAACATAATAAGCTTAAAGGTAAGCTCTGTCTTCTGTGTAAGTTTTACAACTGTGATGTATTGAACAGTAGCATATCTTTGTTTTATTCACTGTAACATTGTCTGTCTAAGGATTTAAATACTACAGTATAATGGGAGTGGATGAGAGTGCTGGTGTATGCTTACCTCCACTTTCTCATTTCTAAAACAGCTCCTATTCTGGAGATAACTTTATAAAGAAAAGTAAATATATACATTCCTCTCAATGACAGATGCCAACATGATTTAGAGAAGAGTGGGAGGAGGGTGGCTTGGAAGTTGTGTAGGCAGAGCAGATCTTCTTTCTCTAGGGAGGAGAATAAAGGTTTTATGTTCATAATACATATACTGTAGTTACTGAAATAGCTCATTGGTTTGAAAAGTCATCTACTCAGTGGAGTCACAGACTCACCATATTATCTGTGAGTAACAGTACATGACAGTTTTTTCTCCATAAACTCTGAGAGGGGTAATAGGTGTTTGCCCAGTGCTATTCCAGACAAGGCTATGCTGCAAGCTGAGTTCTATTTTACTTAAGGATGTCTAAGGGGTGCTTATGCTGCTTACATTATATACTTATATACTATAAGTAGCTTATGCTACTAAGGGGTGCTTTATGCTGAAAATGCATAGTGAAACATGTCCAACCCCTTTCCCACCTGTGTTAATTCTCTTCAAATTTTTTTTTCTTCCATCAAATGGACCACATTCCTAAACCCCAAATTCCCTGAGGGTTGCATAGATATTAAACTGGAATTTGTTTACTCTAGGTCTCCTCTCCTTAGGAGCTTTGAAATACTGTTCAGTTGCACTGTGTGTGGCACTGGTCTAAATAGAAAATTTCACTTTTGCAGCAAGTCAAGCAAGGGATCTGTTATCAAAAATGCTGGTTATAGATGCTTCTAAAAGAATCTCGGTGGATGAAGCCCTGCAGCACCCATACATCAATGTTTGGTATGATCCCTCAGAAGCAGAAGCTGTAAGTTCTTGTTTTAGGTCTCTGATTAGGAAGGTACTGGACTAAAGCAAACTTGTGATGCTTGATATAACTGCTTGAAAGATTATTGATTGATCTACACATTTCACTAGAAGCTTAAATGAGCCATAATCATTTTTACTGACATGGATAGACTTGTTTATTAGAAATAGTATTAAGAATGGGTGCAAACTGAAGTACCTGTATGTGTGTATGTTCATGTACAATTGCATATAATCTGGGCATGTTGCAGTGCATACGAAATCTTTCGTTTAGGGTTCTAATTTATCAAGCTTCAGTTATTTGACTTGATTGTCCTTGGTAGGTTTCTGAGGTATTTACTCCTGGGTGAGAAATATTTTCATTAGTTGTAGCAATTGATAGTACTCATAAACTGTGCTTAAGCAAAATCAGAGTGTGAGATTTTGAGCTTTCAGTCATGAACACTGATGAGCAAAGGGACTAATTGAAATTTTTTCTTAAAATTCATTTCAGGAAAATTTCAGCTTGTGAAAAAAGTATCCTTTTTTAAAAAAGGTGGTTGGTGAATGTGGTTGACCCACGAAGAATAGAAAAG
Source organism: Pezoporus occidentalis (assembly GCF_034315485.1). NCBI lineage: Eukaryota > Metazoa > Chordata > Aves > Psittaciformes > Psittacidae > Pezoporus > Pezoporus occidentalis. Next base: position 1,935,449 of record NW_026916347.1, read on the forward strand.
GATGCTTGATGTAAATGGTGAAGTTAGATTTCTGCTGATCTATAATAGAGGGAAAAGTTAATAATTAGCAGTAAATAGATAAAAAGGGTTGCTTGGGCTGGAGGTGGCTGCATTTAGGAACTCTGACCAGACTGTTCAGTTTCTGTTTTAATTATTACAATAATGTAAGCAAATCTGTTAATCAGAAGAACTTTAAAACATGTAGCAGCGCCTAGAAAATAGGCCAAGTCCAAATACAGGAGAATACGTGACCATGTAAATACAGTATTTTTTTGATCAGGTGCATATTCTGAGTACCAGTTTTATTTTTCAGTTGTTCTGGTTTATATCCATTTTAATTGCTTTAACCTGAGTTAGTTTTGTTTTTCAGCCTCCGCCAAAGATACCAGATAAACAGTTAGATGAGAGGGAGCACACGATAGAAGAATGGAAAGGTAAGAAAGACATTTTAGGTATAATAAGGCTTTTGGGAGTAGGCTAGGTCCCAGTGATTACTGTTGTTAAGGTTCTTCTGAGCAATCCAATAATATTTACTTAAACTGCTTGGATTAGCAAGCTTGGATCAGTGCTTCACAAGCTCTTGATGGTTGGGACGCTAAAAATTTTCCTGCAAAGGTGCTAAGCCTTTGTAGTGAGCTTAAGTCCTGTGCATTTCAGTCACGTTTTGCAAATCACAAAGGCAGTGTTTCTAGGGAGGGTAACTCTTCTGGACCAGCTGCTACAACTGAAAAAGGTGCAAGAACTTGAGTAATATAAGCCTGAAGTACAAGCACTAGTCTTCAAGTGAAGAGCATACCAGCAGTAACTACACTCCTTTTAAATCAAGCAGAGGATTTGAAAGAAGAAGCTATAAGGAGTGTTAGTGATAGGCAAGGTAGTTGAAGTTACAGCTGGTGTGGAGAAGTTGATGGTTATCAGCTACAGGATCCTGAGGAAGTACCTGAGTTTGAGGTGTGGAACGGGTAGTAGTATGACATAAGTCTCGTAGCCCCAAGAGCATGGTCTTTAGTGTTCAGTACTGGTTTAATATCTATATTTCCTAGTCATATGAGTTGTAAAATGATAAAGTATAAGGGGAACATATTTGTTACTTGGAAAGCTTATGCTTCATTTTGAAAGCGCTTCTAAAAGGGTGGTGTAATTGCAGAGGTTTTAGTTCTAAAAAAATGCAGATCCAGACTGCAGGCTATAAATGCCGCACTTAAGCAAGAATTTAGTGCAACTGAGTGTTCTAATACTTCGTACTGAAAATGTCCAGAAAGGGATATCAGACCTCTATAACCTTTTTATGCCCCGAGGGAAAAAAGACAAGGCAAATGTTTTGTGAATCATTTATGACATTGCATTGTGTTGGCTGTAATGGGCACTACTACCACACTTTTAAGTAGCTTTCTATTAGAAACTAACTTTTAATCATAAAGGCAGAGATAAGGAAAACTGTGGAAATTCCTCCTTCCAGGCAATGTCATCTCCCTTTTGAGGCAGATGTGCTGAAGTTATTTCAAGCAGTATGGAGTTTACTTTTGAGACTCCCACAGCCCTTGAAATTGTAATTCTTAAATGCTTTTTTCTTCTAAACTGTTTGTACATTGCATTAGTTTGGCAGTGACAGATTAGAAGTAGTATTCGGACTGTCAGCTGTTATGAGTTGCATTTAACATGTTTAATCCCTTTTTTCTATTGTTACTTCTGTAGATTCACAGCTGAAGTATTTTCTGGGTAATAAGCTGCCATTAGCCTAGAAACCTTCTGGCCAGTACACAGGGTGTATGATTGATATGTGTTAGAAGCACTTCCAAACTATTTAAGGATGAGGAATTTTCTGTAGCTGGAAAATAAAGTTGCTTTCATTTGGAGTGGCTAGTTATGTGCCAGTATTGTATTGCATTTTGTGGTGATCTGGACCTTTAGATGTTGTTGCTGAAGAACTTTAGTGGCAAATATATGTCAGGAGGATGGCAGAGTTGTATGGGCTTGTTTCTACCTATTTCTTTGAAGCCTGCTGATGAGTTTATCTGTACCAAAGAATCCATTGATAAAAACTGAGTGATTAAGACTCCGTTTATCCTCAGGTCCTGAAGTAGCCCGGACAAAAGAGTCTTTACAGTATCAGTGTGTTCTCGAGAATGGCAGACCGCTGTAGCTCCGATTTAAAATAACTATACATTTTTATATTACTTGCCGGTTGTTACGTAGACTACAGCCTGTTGTTCAAACCTAATTCCGAACAGTACTGAATCTATGAAATTCATGTACATTTTAATGGGAGATGTATTATCAATCCAGTCTTGGATTTGCAAATTCATTTTTTGCCTTCGTTTCTCTGCACTTTCAGAGTTGATATACAAGGAAGTCATGGACCTGGAGGAGAGAACCAAGAATGGGGTTATACGTGGACAACCAGCCCCTTTAGGTTGGTTACAATAAAAGAATAGTACAAAGCTACACTGAGGTGTAGGTCAGGAGGGAGTAAAGCTGTTCAAGATATTTGGGAGTAACTGAACTCAAACATATGGCTCTTAAATTACCAGTAATCCCTTAAATTCTTTTTGAGATACTGCATATTTGAATTAAATCTATGGGGTTGACACCTCTTTTTGTTAATCTGTTAAATTCCTCTATTATTGTCCCTGTGTAACTGATGCTTCATTCACTTCAGTCCTCAAGAAACATCTTGGTAGGTGTTAGTGCTCTATTGCCATAAGCTGGTTTGATGTGTAATGTGTAACTAGTGTGTTTTCAGATAAAGATATAACCACTATTTTCATCTACTGAGTAGACGTAGCAGTAGATGTGATTTCTAGGTGGGAAAATTACAGAGCACTTTCAGAAACTGTTGCTGAATTTTGGAGCAAAATGTGCCCTTTAACTGGCCATTGATAGGACTCATGCACTGCTGAAAAATGATGGTAAAAGTTGGACAGCTGTAGTGGAGTGCGCTCAGAGTTCACTGAAGTCCAGACTGTGTATCTGAGATTGAATGTATGCAGTCTGGCTGGACACCAGCTATTACCCAGCCTGAAGGGGAGGATCTGATGGGGAAAAAAAACAGGCCCCTTCTTTCTTTAATAAAATATGCAGATATATTCTAGCTTTGCATCTCAACATTTTGTAGGGCATCTCATTTCTGCCTTTATGCAGTATGGCCTTTCTGTGATTTATGCAGGACTATCTGTGATTTTTAACCTTCAGCCATCAGCATTTACTGTGATTTGACAGGTATCGTGCCATGTGAGTTCTGTGGTTCATGACATACCATTCATTAAGGCCTGTATTAAAGACTTGTGGGTTTTATTTACTTTGACAATAGATTGAAACAATTCTTCAAACTTGCCGAAACAGGGGAAAGTCATAACTATTAGGAAGAAACAGACTAATGCAAGTACTGAACCATGCAACTGTATCTGCAACTAATTTGCTGTTTTGTTTCTCATAGCACAGGTGCAGCAATGATCAATGGCTCTCAACATCCATCTTCATCGTCATCTGTCAATGATGTGTCTTCAATGTCAACAGATCCAACATTGGCCTCTGATACAGACAGCAGTCTAGAAACCTCAGCTGGACCTCTGGGTTGCTGTAGATGACTACTTGGTCTTTTGGGGGGTGGGAGGGGGGTCCTTTTAGTCATTAATAGGGCACCTTTAAAATTTGGTGGTATTTTTGAGTGTTTTTTCAAAAATAATCGTAGAATTCATCATAAAGTGCTGTAATTTTAAACTGTAAGTTGTGTTAAAAGCAGCCACTTTTTTGCTGTAATTAACTGTAAAATATTAAACCTGATAATTTTTATTGTGGTTTTAAAATCTGCATATTTGCTTTATTATTATGCTGCTGATGTTTTTTTACTGAATTTGTAAGATTTGTTTTATCAAAGCACATATTAATGTTGTTGTCATTACCATATAATGAATTATTTAAGATTTTATAGGTTTTCAATTTTTTAATTAGAATTTATTCCAGATGTTTTGTTCATGATATCCTTCAAAGTTTTATGCTTGGTCATATGTTCATGTCCAGGTGAAGGGGGAGGGAATTCAGTGCAGCCAGCTGTAGTTTGGGCATACTACTCTGGTGCTGGCAGTGAACAAAATCCTCTTTTATTTTGGCCACTTGCCTGTAATACTTCAGCAAAAGCAACAATTAGTGAATTTTTTTTAGAGAAACAGTATACAATCCTTGGCAGAATAATCGCATCTGAACAGTTTTATGAACTTAAGGAAGCAAAGCATATCTTCAAAGCTGCAGAAATATCTAGCTTAACAAAGTAATGTGATATTTTCTGCAGAGTTGTGGCATGCCAAATCTTGTGATTGCCATAAAACACAAGGATACGTCATGAATAATACATTGCAATGCCAATAAACTGTTTACTTCTAGCTTGTAGCCTGTTTTTGTACACACAAAATGAAGTGTATCCAGGATGTCTAGACTGCCAAGAGAGAAAACGTATATGCTGTGGCTATACTTTCATGTAATATGTGATTCCTGGGAGTTTTATTTCTTGCTAGTTTTGTCTATGAAGGCAAGTGCTTTTTGGGTAAAAGAGGGAATGACACAAATGCAGTGGGGCAAAATGTCAGCTGTTCTTTCTCCACCAAAAGTAACTGATTGCTAAAAACCATAGGAGAACCTCAGGATTTCTGTAGCTAATGCATTAAGTGAGCAATATATGCCATCCAAAGGAGGGAGAAGTAGTGCTGTATAAATTAATATCTATCTTCTTCATTTCACCATGAGACCAGTGTAGCAGAAATCTTAATAATGGTTCATTTTAAGTCATAAATATTCAGTAGTTTACAGCACTGATGCTCCAGGTTTCAATACACTTTTTAAACAAAAGATATATTGAAATGTATAAACAGTTACTAAATAGTCATGTAAAATGGTGCTGCTCTTCACAGAAGTATTTTAACTGTTTACATTTTATATTTGCAGAATGATTTATGTGTAACTGACTTAAGTTTATGTATGAGTTTAACAATCGTTCAGAATTTATTCCTTTGGAAAATGCAGATTTTTTTTTTAGTGAAGCTAGGCTGTACAATTGATTGCCTTGTGTAGATGCATATTTTGTGTAGTGAATTAGAATGTGAAGAAGAATTTAAATCAGTAATGCTCACAAAAGTGAGCATAAAAGAATACCGAAGTCTTGCCAGGAGCAGAGCATAAGCAAATAGTGTAACTGGCTACAGAGGTCATCCAGGAATGACAGATGTTCTTCAGTGTGGTTCCTTCTGCTTGTTGGGTTAAATCGGTATGTTTTTGAAGTTGTAATTGAAAGAGGAAAAATCATCTTTGCAGTAAGTTTCAGAAGAAATAGGAGTGATAGTAATGCTTCCAATATCTAATATGTCATCTTAGAAAACATGCAGGGTTACAAGGAATGGTAATGTCTCAAAGATGGCTTAAATTCTGTTTTCCTGGCCTGGCTAGACTACTGGTAAGTGCTGTGTGCATGTAATTTTGCTTTCCTCACTTGTATCCGATACTTCAATATTGCCTTTCTAAACCATATTTTTTAAGGCAATTATTTTTAAAGGATCCTGCCAAACTGTATATTAGCTCAGAAGAGGCAGGACATGTTTGGATTCATCTAGCACTGAAACATAGAAAATCTGCTCAAGTTCAACAGAGACCAACAGAACAGTCTATTTTGTAGAGGTTTTTTTAATCGAAGTTTAAGCTGTGAATTAAGCCAAAATTTTGGTCATACAACAGTACTCCATTGTTACATAGGGTCAGATAATATTCTCGTCAGCCCAACATAATGAAGTCAAGACTGACAAAATCAACTTCTGATGCCTGTAAATGCTGTTAAGAACAGAATTTGGTAAATACAACTGCTATGTAAATTTATTTTGGACCCCTCCAGATTGCAGCGGTGATTGAAGTATTTCGAAACTTTGAAATAGTTAATAATTTTTGCTATTCCTTTCCAGTGTCCCAAAGAAAAATAGCTTTAAAAATTAAGTTCCTGGGTTTTACCACAGTGTGCTGTGTTTTAAAACTTCACTGAGTTCATGAGCTCTTAAGAAGAATTGAGTTTTTCTTCTTTCAAGGTAGGGTTAATCATAGAATGTTTTGGGCTTATGAATGGGTGGGTTTGCCCACAGCAACCCATTGCAGTTTGAGTGAACTATGCTTAAAGGGATTATTTCAGTAAGGTCAGAGCTTTGCCTGTGGAAATGTATAGTTCACTTTTGGCACCATCTGCAGAGCAGTGTTGCTTTTCTTTTCCACTCTGTTGCCTGAATTTTAGGCAGATCAAAGTGATGGTAAATTCAGATTCAGTAACCAAATTATCACAACAACATGCTAGTTTTAACTTCCCTTTATATTTATTGAAATATAAAATTATTTCAGAAATAGTTGCACACTGCCACTGATAGCAAACAAATGGGCAGCTGGAGTTCAGCTGCCTTTGTCTAGTTATGATGTTGGATTGTATACTATCTAATACACTGTACAATTTTATTCTTAAAGTATTATTAAGCTTTATTTTAGTCTATAATTCCAAAATATTCTCATGACAGCAGGCTTCACTTAAAGTGGGTGCAACTTTGCTCTTCTAGGGCTGTTCCAATTCACTGGGAATTGGTAGGGCTGGAATTACAGTGAGCTGTCTGATTTCTTATGTCAGGTGAGGTTAGAAGTTGGACAACAGTGACTCGATTAATTTCCGCATTCTCTGGTTAGAACTGTGGCAGGCATCAAGGATAAAATAGCTCCTCTCTTTTTATTAGAAGTAAGTGTGCTCATGTGTGTGAGAAGCTGGACTGCTAGAGCTGTACCTGTGAGCTGAACAGCCTCAAAGCCAACTTGACCACCCAGGTCACCTCTGCTGTATTCAGCCTGCTAAGCTGAGCAGATGTGGCACTTTTCCTTGTGTGGGTACTGCGCAGCTTGCATTTTTAGTTTTGAAGAAGCTGACTGCGCTATATGCAGTAGTACCATTCTGGATAGGAATTCAGCTAGATACAAAGATAGTATTAGCATCCATTGTTATCTGCAAGTCACCCTCTGCCAACCTGCAGGTGTGAGTTCAAGGAGGTGGTGTGATTTAGGCCCAGCTAGTAACTCAGATGGGGTGAGCTCTATTCCAGGCAGTTGTGGCACTGGCACCCTCTGCTGCCTCTGTGTCTGAGTGAGCATGGTGTTACTGACATGGGTTGTTTTTACGGAGAATTGCTTCTCTGAACACAGGCTGTTTGGTTAGAGAGCAAGAATTAAGCACCTTGACAGGCTTTTGCATGAGTATAATGCCCTGCTTTAGAGTATATGGCATTCATCTGAACACTGCGTAAAGGAACATGATCTAAAAGCTTGTACAGGAGGATGGTTCCTATCTAGCCAGGGATCCAAAGTGTGTGACATTAACTGTTTCCCAATTAAGATTAGAGGGGAAGGGCAAGAGAAGGTGGTTCACCTTACACTTGGTCTTACTGTTTCCAGTTGCTGAAGGAAGTGAATTACTGTTTCTAGATATGCTTTTATTTGCTGTTGACAGCAGCTTGTCCATGCTGTTTGTTACAATTTATTTTTCTGTCAATGTTTTGATTCTTACATTGAGGACTGGAGCTTAGGCAGATTCTTAGGTTGAGGACTGGAGCTGAGGCAGAATTGTCTGCATTTTTTTAGGATTAGAATGAGGGTTTTAATGAAGAAATGTGATAAGACCCTGCTGCCTACCCAAATTTTCATTTAATTTAGTCTTAGTTAAGGGCACTGGATAAGAGTGGTATTTTAAGTGAACTCTTTCACTCCCTTCTCCTCTTTACATATCTCTGCATTACAGAAACGTGTCATGAATCAGATCACATCATTGTGTTTCTACTTCTGCAGTTAAAAATTTAAGCTAGGTTTTCTTGAACTACCTCACACAAACTTTCTATGTTTCTTAAGTAAGCAAAGCTAACCCATGCTATTGGAACTACACTGAATGTGAATAGAAAAATACACTTCCTTTAGAAAAGTAAACCTACTGGCCAATGTTGAGACAATATCAGTAAGTATGTTTCTTATAGATTTCACATAGGTTGGTCATGTGTAATATATAGCTTGTGTACAGTAATGTATATCTAGAATATTGTGTTAGCTGTAAATTGGTGATTTTATTATTGTAGTCTGGTTTTGTAGGTAAAAATAGCTTACTAGTAATGTCAGCTCATCCTTTACATTTTACAAGAGGACTAATTCTTGGTAAGCTTTGCATACAGATGAATTACTTTTGTAGGCCCAATATCTAGTCTATTTTTGAGAGTTCTTTAACTTTTATTACTAAAGTTGAGAAAAAAACCCTAATTATTGTGATCATTCCTTCTGCCCCTTTTGAAGTATATTCTTAATTTTATTTTGTCCCAAGAAATATGAAGGGGAAGATACACCATTAAAAATGCTGAGGAAAACTGTACTTTTTTTTTTTCTTCCCACATTTGATATCTTCTCCTGCTTTTCCTTTATTCCCTCCAAATAAGCTGTTGGTGGGGCATTACTGAGAACATTGTGGTTTTTTTACTCATTCATGCCATAGGTCATTATGTGTGCACCACTGGAATGTATACATTGTTATTTAGTATGTCAATTGGTTATAATGATATTTTAAATAAAAAAGGGGAAAAAAAAAAGTCTGACCACTATGCATCTAGTGTTTCTTCATTGCTAGGCTGGAGTGGCTTTCATAATATGGCTGCAGTTGGGAGACTTATTAGCATCAGTCTTTCCTGAGAATTCATCTGTTTTAAATGGTACTTAAGTTCCTGTCTTGTATGTGAGCTCACTCATGGGCGCAGTGACATGTTTCTTCCATTTCCCTATTGTCATGTGCTTTGGATGTGCCGCAGACTTAATACCAGGCATGTTTGTGACCACTGGGAATCCAGTCTTACTTCATTGCTGTCAACTGTAGCCATCTTCTTTCTTGGAAATGGAGCTGCTGTGATCCTGTGTTTCAGAACAAGGTAAGCCACTGGCTGTGAAGTGTAGGAAAGGCGGGCCCAGTCCTTGCACCCTCGGGAAAAATCTTCCTCAAAACTTCATCTCGGAGCAGCCTGAAGGATGTGCCTTTTGAAGAGCTCTTACTGGAGACCTAACTTGGGTGCCAGGACCACTTCCTGCACTGGCACCTCTACCATGGAGCTAAATCCTAACATAATGCTTTTCATTGCCTTCATTTCCAGCAGGGTCTCTCCATTTGTTTAAACAAAGACTCATGCTGCCTTTGAGCTGTGTTGGTCTGCATATTCTACAGTTGTCTTTTGTGTACCTCTGTAATGGAAAGAGTATTGCAGCCTGCTTTGTTTCTCTGGACCAGCTATTTGTGAGGTACTTTTCCAGGAATGCAGTGAGGTTCAGAAATGCCCTTTTTTATTAGCATATGTTAGCATGAAGTGTAGCTGATTCTGAGTAAACATATATTAATACAGAGTAAGGCCTGCAACAGTTTAGCTCTGCCAAGAGATTTGCCTGTGCATGACTTAGGCCAAGAACTAAACTACTCCATTGTGCTGCTGGCTTGTGTGGAACTTGCTAGTGAATGTAGATAATTCAGTAAGCTACCATTATTAATTTTCCTTTTCATATTAGAAATGCTATGGAGATTTACAGAAGGTTTTTGTTATTCTGTAACTGTTTAGCTTTGTTTTGCTGTTGCCTATTTTTTCTTTTTTCAGTGTATGTTTGTGTTGGGTTCCTATCACTGAAAGAATTTTATGCTTTTTTTGCTTTCATAGTAGTGGAAAGGATATTCCAGGCTTGGAAGATCACACAGGTAAAACCTTTTGTCATGTCTTATTAATACTACCAAACCTGTATATTATAAATGCTTGTAAAGATCCATGAAGTTGGCAAATGAAGTGGCAGAGACGAGGGCACAGAAACGGGAGTTAAAGCTAGGTAAGAGTATATTGCCTTCTTCAAATAAAGGACATAGCATTCATGAGGTTGAACAACAGCACAAGTGCGTTCCATTTGTTGCATAATTGTCCATGATGGTAAATGAGTGTTATGCCCCTGTTCCCGTGCTTTAGAGTTTGCATCCTACCATGGTGTGTTTCTTGGCATGAACTGGGTAGTTGTAACTTCTTGCAGGCTTTATTTACTGCAGTGGCTCACCTTTAAAAGAGCCTGAAATGTATTCCTCATGAACAAGAGGAACAGATGTTGCTGGAGCACAGTAATAGGGAAATGGTTAGTTCATTAATCAGTTTGAGTGGATACAGTTTTGTTTGTAATACTGAATTTTATCCTGGATGCAGATTAATATTATGTAGTGCTACACAACTGACATATGAGGCTAATCTGAAATTGCAGATCTAGGATAGGTGGGCTTGTTCCCCAGTTCTGCTATATGTAATGGTTACATAAGTTTAAATACTTAAAGAATATCTAGAATTGCAGCTTCATTTGATTTCTCTGAGACTTACTTAGCCAGCAAACCTGTTTAATGCTTGTCTTGCTCATTTGTTTTTTAGGCTTCTAGTCAGCATAGCTTTGTTTTTAAATTTGTAGCATGCCTGAAGGGAGTAGTAGTCTGCATTTGATTATACTGCATTATTTCCTGTATGTAAGTCATCTAAGGGATGTGGGATGGATATAGCGAAAGGTACCCAGGTGGGGGGTAGGAATAAGAAAAGGCATTAAATAACCTGGATTTGAATGCCTACATAGGAACTTTCTTTTTACAGATGTTCTAATTGAGGAGAATTACTTACAACCCAGTTTAGGCTACTCTCTAATATTAAGGTTTATTTTGTGATGACTTAATGCCACCTAATCCACTGTGCTCTTCCAGGTCAGAATCATTGTTACAACAGTGGCTTCTCACGTTATGCATCTTAATGCTGCTGTTTTAAACAAGCCACCAGGTTCCTTGCAGGATCAGTTGTGACTATAAGTAATAATAAAAGGCAGAGGGGTGGTGCATAAAAAAGGTGAGGGTGATGCTGCTGCCTGCAGGTGGCAGGGCTGCCTCGGCACAGCAGCCAGGTACCGACCAGGCTGCCTCATGCCTGGGGCTGTAAGGAATCCAACACAGCTGGATATTTTGGGAAGAAGGGAAAATGTTGTGAAATATCTGAATTAACCTATCCCTACAGCTTACTTTATCAACTTCCTTGACTTGTCTTAACCTAATCTTTCCTGGTTAAAATGTTTGGGTTTGCTTGCTTTAAATGGATCAGATTTCTGTAGGAGGAGAAGTGTTACAGTGAGGTAGAAACAAGTAAACTTCTTAATGTTTAAATATTGAAAGATTTGGATATATGAGATGAAAAGAAAGTCAGTACTGAAAGGTGTGCTATCTGCTGGTAGGTCAAAAAGGCCATTCTAAGGTTATTTCCAGACCTATGAGTTATATTCTTCTATAATAACAAAATAAGATTCAGATAATTTTTTGAAAATACTTGAATAAAGTGAGCACCTTCACTCCAGTCTGTACTTTCCTTTCAGCCAGTTTGTGTTGTCATGGCACTTTTCCTTTAAAAATCGTTCTCCTCTGAGCCTCCCAAGCTGCCTCAGCTGTCAAAGATAGGTGCCAAGAAAGAAGGAACAGTGCTGTGAGCGTTGCCTGGCAAACAGCGTTCAAGCTGAATCTGGTGGAACAATTTTCTGTGTGCAGGTTCCACGTGGCTCAGGATGCTACAAATGTTGGGCAGAACTTCCCAAAGGAGACCCTTGAAGGTCAGCCCTGGCTGCTAGTTACTGGAAATTGCAACTCCATTCTAATGATTTTTCTGCAGTGGGAGTGATGAACGTGGGCTGCTGGGTGGTTTGCTGAACTCCTCCTGTGCCCTCATCTCCCCGTGAACTAAGAACCAAAATACCAACTGGTGTAATGAAAATGTCACAAAGCCGGTAAAACACAAGCTGTCACAAAGAATCTTCTCTGTCTGTAAGAATATACCTCTGTATCTGATCAGTACGTATCAGCTCATGAGATCTTCTTGCAGCTAATACTGCTCTATTTTTGGCTCAAAACCCCCCAGATACCTAGGGCAAAATGTGCATATTTAAAGTTCCATTGAGTTTATGTGGCCAATCTGATTATTAATCACATACATACCCTTTAATAAGTTGCATTTTTATGAAACACTGGAACTGTTTGCTGGTAAGGAACAATTTTAGTAAATTACCAACATTTTGGTATCTTCACCTCCTTTGTAGACTTTGTTTTCACATTATCTTCATAAAATGATGCCACTTTAAGGAGAACAAACTTGAACAAACTTTATGCAGGGAGCAGGGGGAAAAGGAAACACATTAAATCAGCATGGTAAACCACACTGAATGTGGTAAGATACTGGGACTGCCATCTTCGCAAGCGCAAATGTAGGAGGCTTGCAGCTTCAGGCTCAGCCTGTCCTTCAATTCTGGCCACCCCTCCCATGTTGCAGGACTTTCTGCTGAGCCAGTAAAAGGTGCAGTAAATAAGAAAATGGCAACAGTACAGCTATGGAGAACAGCATCTTTTGATTTGGGGATAAAAAGGATGCCCATTCTCTTGACAGTCTGGCACCTACACTTTCAAGCCTTACATTTAGCAGTCTTTCTCATCTGACCCAAATACTACAGCACATGTAAAGACAACGGAGCAAGTGTCACTGAGAGCACAGTCACTGTAAAATTACTCATGATGCATGAGTATACCAGAACAAAATGTGCATTTTCACTGGTTTTGCCAGAAATAGAATTTTCTATGCTGTACATCAGCTTGTTCTACTTGGAGTCTTTAGAACTTTGACTCCCAACAGTTAAACATCCTAATGTTGAAAAGAACTCTTCCATTTCCTTCTGCAGCAGGTGATTTCTCTTCTCAGCATCTTCACGAGCACGTTCAGAATTCCTCAATTTTATCTCCAGCATCGTGTATTTCTTTCGTTCTTGGTCCAGTTCTTCTTCTAAGCTAACCACTTGTTTCCTCAGGTCTGCGCTTGTTTCTTCAATTCTTAAAACCAAAAGAGAGAGAGGAGAGGAAAAAAAGTGTTGTTTTTTTTTTTTAAGTGGCTGGATAAATAGTGCTGATGATAGCTATAATGCGAGCTTGTTCCACTTAGAGCTAAAATATTCTAAGAGGAAGTTTTAAAGGAGGGCACTAATTGTCATTTCATTAATGTTGAGTTGAAGGGCAGAGACTCCTTGAAAGCTGGAGCCTCCTCTGTTTGTATTTTGAGAAAATATGCTCAAGTCTTGCAAAACAATGCTTACTTTTGGCCAACAGATAATGTCTAAGGAGATGTATTAACTCCTCCAGCTGAATTCACATATTATTCCAAAATAATCTAACCTCTGTTTTAATCCTGATCCTGTGACTTGCTATATGGATACCCAGTACTTAACTGCATTTCTCCATACGCAACATTATACTCCTCTGCAAGATACTTCCAGTTGCTTAAGAGTCCCAGGTGGTAAACATGAGTTACTGAAACTCAGCAGAGAATGCCTGATAATTATAATAACCTTGAGGGAGAAATACTCTTGAACAGGCTGGTTACAGGAAGGCCATAAAACATGCCTCCGTCTGACTAAGGGAAAGAAAATGGGCAGTTGATGATGATAAATAACAGCTTTTCCATCAGCAAGGGCTCCTTTCCTCTGCCCCAGGCAGGTACTGACTCTGCTTTCCCTCCACTTATGTATGTGCCAACAAAAAGCTCATATTCCTTCATTAAAATATGCCCTGCTACACACACAAGAGTTCTGCAAACCACACAAGCACACGTACAATTGTAAAGGAACTAATTATTACTTTTGGGGACTAAATTATCTTCAATAAAATAAAGCTAGTGAGGCAGCCCAAAGTTTTCCTGCGAAACTGCCTCCCTTCTTTGCTAGTTAGCTCCTGTATTTCCACAGAAGCAGACTTCCATGCAGTCTCAAGAGGAGCATATTTTTGCACATGTAAATTGCTGCACATGTTGTAAAAACATTGCAAAATTTTTGAGAGCTGAAAAACTTGGCATGAAATTCTTAGGCTTGACAGCAGGATCCTTCAGGCTGTAAGTCCTGAACAGCTGGAGTCATTCTGTTTAATACGAAAAGCCAGTGATTGCATCTTGCTTGGTTTTATGAAACTATTAGTTCATTAGGCACTTTTCTCTTAGCTACTTTGCCCTGTGAGACCTGGACAGTTTACAGTCCTCCCCTCCAGCCCCAGTACTGCCTGTCCATGCACAGCTGGAGGGGAAGGCAGGTGTTCGAGCTGAAGCAGCTGAAACTGCTCAACAGCTGGAACAAAAAACAGCTCTTCCTGAACATTCCCGATGTCAAGAGCAGAAGGCCCCTTTTGGAATGGTTTCACTGGTAAGAGGTATAAAGCCATCTCTCCCCCCCCCCCCCCCCCCCAGGCAGCAGGTAAATATGTGCAGATAAACATTTCCAAGTTTTGCAGCCTTGTCTTGTGTATAGTATTCTATCCCTGCAACCAGGCCTGCCAGAGCAGCTCTACAGAATTAAATGCAAGTCCATACCCTCATTTCCCTCCCATTCTGCATCACTAGGGCATTAAAAAAAAAACCAACAAACCAACAACAATTAAGCCATGAACTACCATCCTCATTCACAGACATTTTCCAACACACCATGCTAGCAACTGGTGGTGTTCTCAGTGGCTCTTCTACCTGGAATACAACAAGGTGGGTTCTCCCACTCTATGATGTTAGATGGGAACCAAACTGCTACATGGTTTGATTCTCCTTCCATCTTCACATACCAAGGGGGTACAATGCAGAAAAGCTGCAGTCTGACAAACCACAACCATAGGAAATCATAAAATAAAGAAGGAAAATAACAAGCGAAATTCCTATTCTAAGTGCTGTCCCACTGGAAGAGATCATAGTTCAAATACATTTTTGAGAAAATACTTCAACAACAGCAACAAAAAAAAAATGAGGCAACAAATGTAGCCTAAAGCTGTGCTATGCAATCCCTGCAAATAGTCACATGTGCTTTTGGTACCATGTTTGGGAGACTGATTGGAAATTGAGTCATATAAATGCTATCAGTTTTAATAATTAACACCTTAACACACACAAAAAAGCTAAGAACTGGACTATTTGTAAGAAATGGGACTACAACCTTTCTTCCGTGCCAGGTATGTGTGCTGCAGAGCACAGGTCAATGATGGTTATTCTGTATTTTAACATGGTGTGCAATTTTGCATATGGCTGTATATTAAAACATATCTAATTCCTTTAAGCAACAATATTTCATGTGCATAGTTCCCTGAAAGTCGTTCTATAAAGCACTTAATACTCACAATACAGTAACTAATACACTAATACACAATACAACTAATACACTAACTCACATGAATAAATATGACTTCCTTGTTATCAATACTTCCTACTTCCTACAGCCTCTCCTGGAAAATGGAAGGAATTTTTCTGAGCACAGATCTGCAATACAGCACCATCAGCTGCAGTTGTGCAAATAAGCATCAGAGTGGCCTAAGAACTACACAGTTCACATATCTGCTGTATAGGCAGCACCTTGCTGCTATTTTGAGTCAGCGTGTGGCCTTATGAGCAAAGGACCACCACAAGTACATCGAAAGTCAAAAGTGAGATTTCTAGAAGTTCAACACAAAAGGGCTTCTAAAAAAAAGTTGTTTGTAGCTGAGATGCAATCCCAACACCACCACCACCAAACCCCCACCAAAACACAGAAGAGCCAAGATCAGTTTCCTGAAGGGTATTTCCATTGGGAAAAGCAGTGAGAAACCCTCAATTGGTGCCCTCTTGGCACCTGCAGACTAACAGATTTCCTTGTTAAGGCCTGGCCACCCTGGGTCCCAGTCCCTCCAAGCTGTTTGCTTTGCTGTTTCTCCAAGGACACTAGCTAAGAGCAGATTTTGGTGTTACCTGTGCAGTTGTAGTTTCCAGTGGAAACACAGAATGTGAAATACTGGAATTCCCTGTTTGATGGAAATCCCATTTTTTTTGATCCTCTCAGATCAGACGGAGGGAAGTTGCATTCAGAGAGCAGTGAGGAAAGAGCAGAACCACATCTGCTATCTCCCAAACCCAGACTCCAGGTCTGAGAACCTGATACACTTGGTATCCCCCACCCATGTTCCAACAGGGGTAATGCTGACAGACAAGTGTCGCCCCTGCAGATGACATTACCTTTTGATACTAGTCTCATACTCAGTCCTCTGTTTGCTCAGCTCTGTCTTTAGTTCCGCGACCAAGCTCTGTAAGGCCCTAGAGCATTGGACAGTGTCTCTGGAAGCTGCAGCTGGGTTGCTGTGTTCGCTGCTGCTGCTGCTGCATGCTTGAAACCTGTCAAAGCTGTTCTCCAGATCTGCAGTCTTGACCTCACTTTGAGACAGTGAGTCCTGAGTTATCCACTCAGTTTTGAGAGAGCTTAAAGCAGAAGAGTCACTGGCCCGGCAGGCTGCGCAGCTGCTGACCGAGTCCATCACAGAGATCTCACACGATGATGTAGACCACGTGGTGCTGGCCATACTGTGTGTGCTAAGGGAGAGGCTGGACGAAGGGACATTGTCATAAGTAGAGAGTCTCTGGGAAGAACAAGAGTCTTTAACTCGTTCCCCAGAGGCTGTGCGGCGGTGGCCTCGGAGAGAGTACAGTCCATTCATCAACCAGTTCCCACTGGAGGAGAGGTTGGGGATATCTAAGGATGAGCTGCCCAGCTTTGGACTCACAGACCGTGCTCCCTGCTGGCGGAAGGAGTATTTCCACGGAGGCAGTGTCTGCACTCTTTTGCTGGGGCTGGTGGCAGGCTGAGTCAATTTGCTACTGTGCTCCGAAGGAGTGATTTTCACTGCACGCCCAGGAGTGGTCTCTAGTACTACAGCATTGCTAGAAGGCGAATCAGCAGGGCTGGGAATGTTGTTCTCCGACCTGTTGTCCTCCCCATCCTCCTCAGAGATCCACTCCACAGTACTGCGCTGGCGCACAGGTCTGATTTCCAGCTGGCTTCCTGGCACATCAGCCTGAGGAACAGCAAAGATTCGCCCCTGTTCACTTATCAGCACTGTCATCAGGTGCTGAACCAGTGAGGTGCCTGTGTGGAGAAAACAGAGGCAAGTGTTTGATGAGACATGGAAGACCTCAGACACCTCTGTCTGTGAGATGCCCTGTAAGGTCCTCATGAGGCAGGTCTGTAGCCAATATGCACTGCAATGGGTCTGCACAAACCTCTGCTCTAGACCTTTCTGTACAGGACTGCAGAAGATAGGAATTGTTGTTCCCTTTGCTGGAAATGGGGACTGTGAAGGATGCAGGTGTCAGCCCAGCTCATGAATATAGCAGAGTACAAATGATCACTAGCAATGATTAATAAGTTGGCCTATTTAATGACACCTTTGAGGATGACAGATGAGGAGGACACCTGGAAAACAGGGCATGCCTGTAGCACACCAAGGCAGGGGTACAGAGCTAGTATCCAAATCAGTGTTTGAATCTATGCAGGACAGCGTATCCCTGGGCAGATATGCTTTCCAGGCCTGCACACACTAGCTGCTGGGATAGAGCACTGATCTGTCCAACCTCCAAAACCAGTACGTTTACAGAGCTACCCTTGCATCCAGTTTTACAGTCTTAACAGGCCCAGTCATAATGTTTATTGAAGAACCAGAACTTTCAGTTCAGGGCTTCTGCTGCGCTCAGTGTATAGAGAAACTTACAGAAAGTATGACATCTGTATGATCCATGCACTTGCGGAAAGTGTACAGCAAGTACAGAAAGTACTTACAATTACCTATCCAGAGAAATGAGTTGTCACTGTTTTCCAGTAGTTGAGTAGACCATTATGAACTAACACAGAACATCATGTCCTGAACCTAATACAAAGCATTTTCTACAAAAGAGGAAAACCTTTAAGGGCAAATACGTAGTTCTGTCTTTAAGTACTGTCCAAAATAGAGAGTAAGACTAACATCCTCAGGGGTTCAAGATAAGAGCCTGAATTTAGTAATAAGGTTTTGGCCTGACAGCAAGAGGTACTGAGCTCAATTTTCTATGTTATGTCTGTGAATGCATGGAAGAAAAGAAACCTCTCTGGAGAGAAAAGATTCCTAACAATTTAGCCGTCACACTTCAGATATTTCTATTTGAAATTCATGATTTAAATTTGAAAACAAACACAATTGAAGTGCTTTTTGTTAAGAACTGTCAGCAGTATTTTTTTTTATCCAATTGGTTTAACAGATACATCTTACCCTTAAGCTAAAAAAATTTACTGAGTCTTTCCACTTCTCTGTTATTTCTATTTAACCAATTTTTATTCTTAACTAACAATAAACCAAAACATTGCCATCACTGTTGCTTATAAGTATAATGATCAAGACTAAAATTCCAGCCACTGGATCCCCATTTTTCTACAGTTCAGGTCTGTGATAATACAGAATTCCAGGTCAGGTCTCTGCAGTGCTTTAAGAGAGACCATGAGGCCACAGCATCTGTGGCAGCTGTGCACCTACACACAGCACAGCACCTCTGCCATCAGGTGAACGGCATAATGAAATACCTGAAGTGAATGAACCTTAACTTGTCATCTGCAGCAACAGAACTTAAAGCATTTTGTTGGCCAAGGCAGAAAGTCTTTATCAGCGCTGGAGTGTTGGCCAACTGGCCACTAGGGGAAGTCACAGCATCACACAACAGACAGGTCTCAGCTATCCCCACCTTTGTTAATCCGAAACAACCGAGCACGTACCCTGGCACCCCTTTTCTCCTCCCCACATGTTTGTACCTTCCCTGCTTCAAGTGGAAGATCTTAAATCTACCCTTGATAATATGGCCCACATCTCTGCAGCAAACTTCGAGTTCCTGAACAACTACAGTATATCAGGCTGTGCTCTGAGTTTGGTCTGCTGCCTTATAATGAGTTGCCGTCTGGAGGGCACACATCTGCACTACCTTTCAGAGGTCACTTGTGCAGAGATAAGGAGATTGCTGCTACTAATGCATCTGAAGGGGGGCTATAAGGATGCTGGGAGGGACTCTTCATTAGGGACTGTAGTGACAGGACAAGGGGTAATGGGTAAAAACTTAAACAGGGGAAGTTTAGATTGGATATAAGGAGGAAGTTCTTTCCTGTTAGGGTGGTGAGGCACTGGAATGGGTTGCCCAGGGAGGTTGTGAATGTTCCATCCCTGGCAGTGTTCAAGGCCAGGTTGGACAAAGCCTTGGGTGACATGGTTTAGTGTGAGGTGTCCCTGCCCATGGCAGGGGGATTGGAACTAGATGATCTTAAGGTCCTTTCCAACCCTGACTATTCTATGATTCTATAATGTTGGTGTTCCGTGAAGGATTTCCATCACGCAGAGCACTGTATGAGCTGCTCCCTACAGCTAGGGAGCTGTGCCAGGGCTGACTTCAGACATCCTGGGCACAGCATCTCCATCTGTGCATAATGCAAAAGAATTGGTGGATTCATCCAGCAGGCTTGCCAAGATCCCACAAAACTTGATGCAAAGACTTTGCTAAAACTTGCACCACAGTTGTGCTGCAGTGCCACCTGGGAGAGGGGCTGTATCCCAGCTCAGGTGCCAGCCAGCCAGAGATCATGGCCTGGGCATTTCCTGAACCATATGGAGGTAGATAATTTTCAAGCTTCATATTTTTACATCCAAAATTAACAGTGATTTTTCAACTGATTCCTTGGGTTCTGTGAAGTTCTGACCCATACCCAGCCTGCTTAGAAGAGAAGACTTCTAAGACACCTAGTTATAGCCACTGTAGCACAGCAAAAATTACAGTTCCTCTTTCAGGAATGGAGGACTGGATATCCTTTACAGGGAGCTGTCTAACCACCAAAATGCATCTATACCAAACGACAGCAGTTCGGTAGTTAAGCATCCTCCTTCTGAAGAACATTTGAGCTTTCATTTTAGCAGTGGGCTCAAAAAGAGTTTCATGTAATAACTTACAAAAGGGCAGAGGCATTTTCATGTGGTGAAGAGGAGAGACACTCCCAGGCCAGCAGTGAGTGGGATAACAGAGGTGAACCTGTACATTCCCTCACAGGCACTGATGAAAGGGAGTGCTTCACTTGCTGCTGACTGTGCAGTGAAGTGACACAGCTACCAATGAATGTATGAATTCCAGCATACTCTTACAACTCCAAAACACCGGTGTTCTGTTATTTCGTAAGAGTACTACCTACCTTCCATCATGGTCACTGGATCTTCCATTTTGGGCCGTAATATATTTGGTCCAAATACTGTAGCCAGGTTCTGGACACTCATCTTGTTAATGCTGGAGTGAGCCTGAACTTCATCAAGGAACCTTGAAAAGCCCCCCCAGAAAATCAAAGAAGGAGAGAAATAATAACTAAGTCACTTCTCAGACTGTAGACATTTTGTAGGAGGAACAGTTTTGTCCTCTGCTTATGGAAATTTGATACCAGAAATGATTCTAGGGACTAATGCAACTAATACTCAGTAATAACCTCAGATCCCTCCTAGTATATGAACAAGAGAGGACAAGATGGCTTCTGTCAAAAGTACCAGTTTATCAGCCTACTGGGTATGAAATGACAGATTTTCACATTTTTATGGGAAATCTCCAATCACACAGATTGACTTCTGCCAGTTTTCACTTCCAGATATGACATTTCAGTCCTGTGCTCATCCTCAAACTAGAACCCTGTGGAAAGAGCTTTGTGACTTGAATCTAATAAAATACAGATAAAGAGGTAGCCCAAACACTTCTTGTGAGTGCATCTTCTGGGCAAACAAACACAAGAAAATGTCTATGCAAGCCAAAGATAGCACACAAAGAAATCCAGACAGAGTGGCTATCTAAATGCATAAGCTGGAAATCAGCAGAAGGTTTGTAACAGTTAATGTTCTGTAATTTGGAACAGTCTCCCAATAGGAGTTGTAATAAAAGAAGGGCTGTAACAAACACCTTAATAGCTTGTACATAATTAGCCGAGTTGTAAAAAGGGCTATATGACATGCAAACCCACAATAGCAGGAAATAGGACTCAGCGGCCCCCAAAGTGTATTCTCACTCTGGCTGTACTCCGTTTCCTAATCTATTGATAATTTTTGGATGATTGGATGGTTTTTGGCAAGCAAAAAGTTTCCTTGTCTTTCTGCACTACTTGGCAAATTTCTGAATGCTTCTACTGGCAGCGTAGCGTTTCTTGGCACTCCTGTTTATTCTGCAGCTTTGCCCTGTGATGGACGCTGTGCTGAGACCTAAGAATCCTCTGTTTTCTTCACTGAGAAGCAAATTCTACTTGCCTTTCCTTTCCTCAGTTCTTCACTTAGAAACATGTATCATTATATTTCCCTGCTCAGCTATCCATGTTCTGAGGTGCTCAGTTGTTAAAACAAAGGACTATGTGCTTCTATAGTAAAGCAAAAATAATTAATAAAGCATTCAAAAATACATTTCAGAAATGTTATCTGCACACTTGGGAAGGGCTTCACATCTCTTGAATAACTCATGGGCTTCATGTCAGCATTTGTGCCTACTGTCTGCCGCAGATGTGCAAATCCCACTGTTCATAAAGAGACTAACTACCACAGAGACCTAAAATATGACAAAGTTCACTACACTGTATCTAGGGTAACAGTCAGTTCCACCTCCCAAAAGACATTCCAGCCCACTTTGCAGAAATGGAAGATCAGCAAAGAGATGGGAAGAGACAAGGCTGCAGAGTCCATGGTACTCCAAGGGGAAGCTATTCCCAACCCCCCTTCCAAAACAGCGCTGAGGCCAGGCTGGCTATTATAACTGCATCTGCTATTCATCTTGTGTCATAAATCTTCCAAGTGTGTGGTACCTGGAAAAAATCCCTTTCTTTACTGGTCTCTAAGTGCTTCTGAAATAAATAATATAACATATTAGTATCTTTGCTGTGGGTGACAGCAAATTGCTTGGTTGATGTTCTTGGATAAAACAAGAGCTTCCTTCAGGCAGGCTGCACATTCACCTCCACATGTTTTATAGCAGTAACTTACATGTCAAGTGATGTTTGAATATTCATACTTTCAGAGTAAATTATTTGCATCTAAGACTGAGCCTCATAAACTTACTTTTCCAAGTGTTAATTAACTTCACTTACTTGCATATGTATTTGAGGAGGTTGTAGTTGGCTTGGGGCAAATTCTTCACTTGTTTAACCAGTTCCTGGGTACCCTGAGGGACAGGAAAAACAAGAAGGAGAGCTATTAACATAAACGATGCAAAGCATACGTGACTTTTCTTCAGTATTACAAAGTCCTCTTTCCAGATTCAAAATCAGGAACAACAGATAAGACAATGAGACTGCTTTAAAAGAGGTGTCATCCAGTGCATTGTCCAGAATTGATGTCTAGAACTTGATTTGGTTCTCAAAATCAGTGGAAATCATCCTGTCAACTTTAATGGTTAACGTGGAAGCCTTCAATTAGTGAATTAGTGAGGCCTGCTAGTTTTCACAGATTGCCCACTGGCATTGGTATAAATGTACCAGCAAATGTGCCTTTTCAGCACCTGGCCTATTTGAAACTTTGAGGCACTGAGTGTAGCACAAATACATTGCAGCAATGCTTAAGTAGGCAGAGGAGAGCTTTTTCTGAGAAACCTAAATAACATTCCAATTCAACTACCTCCTTTTTATTAACTTACTTCCATTTGCAGTCATTCTGAGTTCTGACACATTTCCTCATACAAATTCTGTCTTTGCATTAAAATGTAAGATGAGACATCTGCTGGAGGAATGACTTAAAACCCTGAAGCTACTGAAATCATCTAATGAAAACCTCTGACTCAGAAGGCTATTGTCCTTCCACATCCCAAGCATCATTTGCTTGTTCCTGTCAATGCTGCAGTTGCCCTGGAGACTTTCTGGGCTTTTTCCTCAGTTTCTAAGGATTGGTAGGGAGCGAATTCTGTTGACCAGCCTCTTGAAAGATCTTCCCAATTTCTCTGGTCCAGACAAGTCAGAAAGATCCAGAGAGCACCACCTCTACCCTTAATACCCTAAATGTAGATACACTTTTTTATCCTGTATGTCCCAACACAACAAAAAGTCCTCTAATAAAAAATGAAACTTTAAAAAAATTCTTAAAAGCAGTAAGTCTTTTTTAATTCCTTAGCTTAAAAATGACGCTGGTTTAACTAAGACAACAATGGAGACACCAACAAAAGATCAGCCACCTTGACAACCTCAATCCTGTCTTCTAAATTTCTGAAAACTTGAATCAAGGACAGCTGCTACTGTTGTGAATGTTAAGGTCTGTTGTTCAGGTCATCCAGCTTTCAAGTGAGAAGTTTGAACTATAAATAGGTGAGCTAACTGACCTAATTTCCTCTTGAATTTTGCTTTGTAACCCAATTTATTTCAAACGTTTGTCACTGTATCTCAAGTGCTCTAAAATACCATTTTTCCATTGGATGCAAGACGGGGCTTTGGAACAGAAAATGCAGGCAGTTATGAACAGCAGGGAACATGACCTAAAGGTACAAGGTGCTACATAACAGGAAAAAAAAAGGTTCTAAAAACTTATCATTGTTGCTTTGTCACAAATGTGCTATTACACAGGGAGTATCTTCATATTCGTCAAGGTATGAACACTTTCCACGTTAAGAAAAGCTGCAGCGTTTATCAGGTCTGCCACAGGTTTGTACCCACCAACAGATGGCAGAAGGCTGAGCCTATTAAGAGTCCAGTGAAAAAGGAAAATGCAAGCTAAAATCTTCTCCATTATTAATAAATAGCACCGATGATGCTTATGGCTGCAGCCTAGCAAGCAACAGAGGCACTGCTCTGTAATTCAGCATGGTATTTTGCAGTATTAACTCTGCTGAAAATGCTGCACGTGTAATTTGCCACAGATGCATGCTTTCCAAGGAGTGATCCTAAAAACAAGGGTTTTGTAACGTGTGTAACAGCTCAGCAACTATTAGGAGCTTCTAATTGTGATAGCAACACTTCAGATGTTCACTCAAATTCAGGCCCCTCTTTAAAAATTCAAAGCCATGCGCTTAGCCCACTGAACTGCTATGTGCACCACCAGAATACAGGCAGCAGTGAAGGTTAAAATGCTATTATATCAAGTCAGCTCAGACTCAAGTGAGTTTTGAGAGGTTTGAAGATCTTTCATTCATTCTTACTGTAAAATTGTTTTTCATTGTCGATCCCTCCTCCAAACCAGTTGGTATGAGAATCAAATCTTTAGAAATGCTGCACTCCTGATCAGATACCTGGAGGCCTCAGCACAGCCAAAGGTCTCTGTTAACATTTCTGTTTGCATTCCAGCGTCAGAGATGAGCTGGGTGAAGAATGAAGATGAGCAGCATTCTGAATGAAAAACTGAAAGTTTAGGGCAGTGCTGGAGTATTTTTTGCTTCAGATGGAGGTTAGGCCGAGCTAACATCACAATAATTCCTATCTATGGTCACAATGTAGCAGCATGAGGTGCCAGAAATTTTATCCGAACGGCTATTTTGCCTTCAATAATTCTGATTTTATTGGGGGGTGGGTGTATAAAACTAAAGATATAATGACATTTTGAATCCAAAACTCTCACTCAAAAAATCCAAATACTTTTTCAAAATGAAGCATTTTATTTTGAAATTTCCTGCTTATCATTTCATGCTAAAGCATTATGGTTTCAGTGAGACTACATTTTTGAGCAGTGGGATTTTCCATGTCGTAGGCGAGTCAGGCCCTACAGGCTGGGTATACTTTGTGCTACATTCTGCTCCACATGCTACTGTGCACGTACTGCATCTCCACCCTTGGTGTGTGCACCTCACCTTTCTTTCTGAAAGGGTAAACAGCCCTTGTTGAGGTTCCAGATTTTCCTGACAAAATAAATAAATAGAAATGCTTATGTTTACAGCAGTCTGGTCAGACAACTTTGTGCTATTAACAATGCTGTATTTTGTAAGCTTTCATTTTGGCTATCTAGTGCTCCACATTGCCTTTCTAATCCAAAGAGAATATTGCACCAGGAGTCATTTGAGTCTGGCCTTGCTCCCACAAAACCAACAGAGATACTGCTTCCCAAACTGCTGCAGCCTGTGCAGGCAAATTCAGGCAACTGTGTAGTTAATAAGCTGAGCAGTGATGTACAATTACATTTGCCCAACTTGGCAGTGTCTCTATTCTTGTGAAATAGTGCTTAATGGATCCAAAACTTCCTAGTCTGCACATCTTAAGACCAAAATGCAACCAGCTCTACTGCCTTAGAAACGTTGCTGTTTCTTGTGAAATCAACCACTGTGCTGCCTGTAACACAGCACCCTGCAGAGTTGCCTGAGTATAAAGAAGAAACGGAGCAAGTTTGAGAGGTAGTAGTCACATGCCTGTACCCATTAAAACAGCACTACTAGTGTGCTGGCACACTGGTGTGGCTGTGTCCAGAATGCAAATGCATATCCATGTGTGGCAATATGCTGTGTCATACACAGAAATTTCCTTTCTCAGAGCTGGCTACAGGATACATCATGTGAGTATAGATTGAAGCAAACTTGCCTTATATCCATAAAAAATGACATTATCAGATATGATACATTTGATGCATGCAAGCAAGCATCTTCCTATGGGCATCAAGAAGGACTGAATCTCCCCAGAGTCTTATACCCCTTGAACTGAAGGGGAACTGCAGGCTCTCGGTAAAGAAGCTTTTACAATCCCCACCAGAGACAAAGATGTGAGTTCGCTTTTGAGGCCACACACAGAAAAGGGACAGAACTGTGGACTGCAGCTTACAACTTACAAGCCCTCAGGCCTTTGCTTCTTTAGCTGACACTAACAACAACCTTTACAGCTTCTTTAAATTTCTGGTTTAGAAGGTGGCACAGTTCCACCCGCATTAGACCAGATCCAACGTGCCTTTGCAGTCAACAAAGAGCTCAGACATCACCACAAGAGGAATAATATGGGTGAAACAGATCAATCAGTCATATTGTAAATTATCCTGCTCCTCCCAGGCACTGAATCAAAATTTCCATGATTGCCACAGACTCAGGGGATTTTGTCAGTCCCTGTCCTTGCCTGGAAACCAAAGAGGAACATCAGAAGAAGGTTCTGGAAAAATATTCATAGCATATTTCCCCCTATTTTGGGATAATATCATAAGTTGCCCTTTTGTAGTGCCTTTCCTCTAGAAAAGGCAAAGGCCATCGCACTGATCAACGCCTCATCCACCAAAACTTTGGGAAGCTGTTCTGATATATGAAACTGAAAATGCAGAAAAAAGGAGTGACTTCATACAGCTTGTTAATGAGTCAACAGCGAGGCTTGGAAAGGAACCCAGATCTCCCACCATGCATCTCTTGCAAATTATTCTACAGAATTTGTTCGGGAAAACCACCAGGCTACAAGACTGACTTCAAAAAAGCTCCTGCTTCAAGCAGGAGCCTGTGATACTAATGCCCAATTCATGGCTTCAGGAAAACTCAGAGGAAGGTTCCCAGGAACTTCACTGATTTAAATCAGGTCTGAAGAGTGATGAGAAAAAAGCTGTACTACGCTGAGTCTGAGGAACAACCTTTGAGGTAGAAGGAGGCAGATTAGAAGGATCACTGACCTCTCCCTCATCTTTTGAGAGTAGCTGTCCACAAGAAAGAAAGTCTTCGTATTTGGCAAAGGGGATGACAGGCTCTGGCAGCTCTCGAAGGTAAAGCTTCAGGAGGGACGCCACAGTGTGAACATCAGTGTTGCTGCAATAGAAAAGAGGGAAGGAAATTTAGAAACCCACACCACCCTAAGGGGTGACTTTCTCTGGAGGTGCATGAAGGTCTCTTGCAGGGACAGGGACAAAGTAGGCACATGGACAGAAACTCTTTTGCCACATGCCTGTACTAAGCAGGAGGGTCTACCTGGGAACAAGGGAAACCTCCTGTTTCGTCAACATATAAATGCATCTCAGGCAATACAGGCAGTGGAAGATACATGTCCATGATACTGCTTAAGGTAGGGTGGTGGTGTGGTTCCTCAGCCAATGTGGATCAAGACTGTGTGCAATACCAACCAGGCAAGTGCACAGCAACCACAGAGCAGAGAGTAGAGCTCTGCATCCTCATGCATCAAACATAACCTCTGATCCTCTCACTGATCACTCCTGCCTGATACTCTTCCCAGCCAGCACCCACCTGAGTCTGATAGGCCAGGCTGTCAAGTATCCTAGTCAATCATTCAGAAAAAAATGGAGGAAACTGTAATTCCTCTGGGCTCTCTATTGCCATTTGGCACAGCTGTTAGGCTGGAGTATCTGGCATTTCCTAGCCCGTTTGTTATGCTGGGATATCAAGCACTTTCTTTTCTCTCCTGCTCCAGGAACTTCTTTTTCCTCTTCTCTCTCCTTTGCTCTAAGTTGGGGTTGAGGTGTCAGATCCTACGATGAAGGTCCTTTTCAGCTTTTGATGTATGACAATACCCCTCTCATTCAAAATCTCATGATGTACAACTTTATTAATCTTTGCAGATGACCACCTAGAAGGTTTTGACAGTTGGAAAACTAAAGAGATTCTGTCACCAGCTCCCCACTACCCGCCTTTGCCCTGAAAACCTTTGAAGAACTCTGAGAAAAACATATCTGTAACCATGGAGCAAGAGCTTCAAATCCTCACCTCTGTCTAAAAGCTGAATCTCTTCTGCTTAGTATGTTTTTAAGCATTTTTGGAACACAGAGCTAAAACAAAAGAGGAAAAATTACAATAGCTGCTAGCAGCTACCACTTGCTACTAATCCTGATAATACTATTCCTGATAAACAGCTCCATCACATTTGGGAGTACCACAGTCACATGGCTGTTTTCTTCAGCTGATTATAAACACTGTACAGATGAGGTCATCATCCTTATTGTTTTTTTCTTTTTTAGTGTAGAGTTTTAGGCATGGATGGTGGATATGACTGTTACTCAGAAGCAGGGCCCAGACTACAGCTTCAGGTCTGCTGGCTGCAGCTACTGCTTCACTCTCAAAGCCATGTGAAATCCAGCCAAACTTGCAGCAGTTTGGAAGCACAAAAGGAGAGACTGCTGTAGGTGCTTCCAAAACAGCAACACCTGTCCTTTCATAAAAATATACATAGGCATTTAAAACCCAAATTGGAAAAGGAAGCCTTTTAAAAAATAAGTATTTTAATTATCAGTCATCAAAGAGATCTGATCCACCATGGGGCAGGCAGGTTCTAGCATTTGGAAGATCACTCTGGATACACGAGCCATCTACAAGCACTGACTGCAACGAGGAAAAGAAAGAAGATACTCCTATCCCTGCACCTGATTTGGAAACAAGCCTACAGACTTTACACTTGCAGAAAATATTTGCTGCTGCCTACTTATCATAAGCCATATATGGATAGTTTTAGTTATACATCAAGAAAATTATGCAGGAAAAGCTTTTCACTTAGCTGAGGTAGAACTGCCTTTCCCCCTATCTGTGATGATCCTATCAAAGATCAGAGACCTGGGCCTACAAGCTGCTGAGCTTACGGTGGATAGAGCAAAAGGCAATGATGGGGGGGACTCTCAACCCTCACACTATTTGGGTCCCCTAGGCTTGCCTCCTCTAATTCTGTACTGAACCTTCAGTTATCACATTTCAAATCAACTACCCAGAAGGCAGGCATTCCTTCATGGAGATCTTTACTTTTGAAGGCAAGACTTAGCACTGATCTAGTTAGCTAGTGCAAATGCCTATGGAAATAAAGGTGCTTCCTGCTTTAAAAATGCTGGGGGCAGACTTGGCTTATCTTCATGACAATGAAGTTAGTATGGATTAGACTAATTAGACTAAAGATGAAAGTGAAACTGTCATTCCTAATTAATTGCTTCTGTAGATACTCCTGTTCCAAAATACAAGAGTTTTCCAAAATAACTTTTTTCACTTCCATGACTTAAAACAATTCCAATTCTAAACTAGAAAAACCCAGGCATTCAGTTAAAAATACAGAGATTTTGTTTAAGAAAAGATGAAGTGAGACAATTTGATGATTTCAAACTTTATTTTTTTTCATGAAAATATCTCCAGATATTTGACACTTCTATTTAGAGAGCAAATGCTGACTGTGGTTAAGAATCAAAGGAAGGAGGATGGGTGGTCTGGGAAGTTGAGGGGAGGGAAGAATTAGAAGAATGTTCCCAATAAACTCTAAGGATATTCCTCCCAGGATGAGACCAAACATTGTGCTTCCCATGCCGGAGACTGCTTCCTCTTCCTTCAGCACTAGGCAGGGATGCTATTGGCAATGTCAAGACTGGCTGTAGGTCCAGCTGAAGTGATCCCCTAGGTTAATGTACTGGCGATACACCAGATGCTGCCTGTACCACCTGAGAAAGTGCTGCTAGTGACTTCCAGCAAAAAATGGAGCCAGGTGTCCAAGTCAAGATCCCAAATCTGATCATACTTATGGACCTCTCATAGAGATGGGGCCAGATACACAAAATGGCCTTGGATCCAAATATCCCTGGGGTTCAAAGTCTCTGTTAGGGTTAAGGTCCAGTTCTCAAAGCACCCTTCAGGTTAACACAATGCTGACCGTCCCTCTGGGTAGCATGTACATGTGAGAGAGGGAAGGAAATACTACAGTTACGGACAAGATTTGGCTGTAAGGGCCCTGAGAGCATCCATCCCTCCTGATGAATTGACTGCCTGGGCTCAGAGCCAACACAGCACAGCTGAGAGCTGCCCCCCTTCCGTTGCTGACCTTGGACGGGAGTGCTCTGAGCCAGGGCTGACGCTCTTCTCATGGGAGCCAATACTAAACTGAGCCTCTACTGTTTATCCTGTGTCTGAGCTACAGCTCCCACTGCCTCACAGCCATGTCTGTGCCTGGCTACAGACCCTGTTGATCCAGACTCTGACTCATGGATAGATTACCTAGCCTGATCTTGGAGCTGCCTCATCACTATGGACTTGCCAGGTGATCACTGGACTGTGTCACTGACTCTACCAGCCTTATTACCAAACTTGGCTCCTGGCTCACCTTGCTCGCTACAGCAGCTGGCCCTGCTACTCCCTGACGTTGGTATGGTCAGCAGGACAAGAAGGCAGCTAGCATGTGTTTGTGCTCCTTAGGCAAGGAGTGATTACATCAACATTTTGTACTGGGAAGAAAAATGCAAAATTGCTATTTTTATTTCAGAAACGTTTGACTCAAGTTTTGCTGAAAATCAAAAGATATTCACTGTTTTGAAATAAATGTATCATCTCAACTGCTGAAATTGTGGATAAAAAAATAATTCTTCTGCATCAGAAAATGCGTTGTTACGGACATGCTCACCAATTCTATACATTGCACACATCACAGCCAGCAAAGATGTGCAAGATGGTGGTGCCTATTATGAAACCTGGTGACAAAGGAAGGGGAAGAGTCAAGACATTGCCACAAACACAGTGGATCTGCCAACTAGCTAGCTTAATGGTCTCAATTTCTCCCTCTGCTCAAGCACTTAGCTGAACGAAGGCCTCTGCACCCAACATCATGCAGGAAAAAGGCCAAGCGGCACTTTAAATGAAGGGAATGATGGCATGGAAAGAACATGTAAACTAGAATAGCCACTGCAAGGCCATTCTTGCCAGAATTTACATGCCACGGATAAACCAGCCTAAATTTGGTGATGTCAACTCACCTGTCAAAAAGGGGCTTCTCTCCACAGTCAAAAGAATCCTGTAGATCTTTGACAAGGTTGGCTTGGCCAGGCATCCGAAAAAGCCCCTCCTCTGTAAGACCTCGCTCCCGAATAAAATCCACACACTGTTCCACCAGCAGTGGGGCCAAGCGCTGGCCATACTTCCTCTCATACTGTACAGTGTCCTCCAATCGCTGTCCAAAGATCCCTGCCAACAGAGAGCAAGACACATCTGTGTGTCAGCTTAAACTCTTCTAGAGCTATGGATCAGGGCATACAGTGAGGGAAGCTCACACGTAGGTGGTGAACCTATGAGAAGGTCCAGTTTCTAGCAGACTTTTAGCCAGTATTTTAAAACTAAGAATTATATGCTGAGTGGGGCTTTTTCCTGCTTAAGAGGGCTTCAAACTATTCACTGCCCTAAACCAGTTTATATCTCACTATATGCAAGAAAGGTGGGGTTAATATTATGTTTATGCATAATGTATAAAATATGCAGCAGTGCTAAATCTGAATTAAGTAGTTATGCTTCCATTGCATCTTCTGTCCCAAGAACGCCAAAACAAAGGCCACACTAACATTATGAGGCACAAACCCTTTCTGCAGGCATCCACCGCAGCTGTCACACAGTTGCCCTTCAACAGTTTGCAGCTGCCCAGCCCAACAGGTAGCAATCCCACTAGCAGGGGACTGATAACATGACAGAATACAGTTGTCAACATTAAAACTGGCTATAGTGAAAATCCCCCACCATCCTGCAAGCTTTGTATTTTTATTTCTTTTCCTTTAATTAAAATTCCTGTATAAGAATTAAAACAGACTAAAATGCATACAAAATTCTTGCTAAAACATGGTGCTGTACTTCCTGCACCTTGAAAATATCAGAAGCAGCAGGTACTCTAAAAACAGACTAGCACAGGCAATTCTCTTAAGTCAGATCTGTTGTAGACATACATCATCATGTATGAAACACTGTCTTCCTCTATGGGGACATTGGAGTTCCTGGTCAATACTAGCTGCCGAATCCACTATTGGCACCAGATCTTTTCAGCAGCATAGAAGGGGCTCAGGATGTAAGACCCAGAGGTTTTAGTTTAATCACTGCCACTAGGAGACTGCTCCATCTAAAGCGACAGCCACTGAGCTGTGTTGTGAAACCCTAATTCTAGCATCCTACAACATGTGGTGGAGTCAGGGAGGATAGCATTCAAGTTAATCATATTTTGGTAATAAGAATTCAGTAAATTAGAGAATCACAGAATCTACTTGATTTCAGATGAGACCAGACCACAGCAGATAGGATATTCTATTCAAAGATTTCTCAAAGCAACAGGAGCCTTTCCACTGATATCAAGGAGGTTTAGATCATGCATTCAGCACTCAATCCTGCAGGTCTGAGGGAAAAATAAACTCAAAGCAGCATGCAGTATTGGAGTTATACTGTGTTCAGAATAGCCAGAAGCAGTGTTTAATGGATGCATGCATGTGCTTACACCACACCAGGGGATTTAGTCCTTTCTTAAGGCCCTACTTACTTTTGTTATAATAACCATATTTTCTATTTTTATTTTAGTGCTATATTCATGGGAGAATAACTCCTGGCAGGAAGTTTCCTAACCACCATTCACTGTCCTTCAAGGGAGATATGTCAAACCATACCTGTTTTCTGCATTTAGACCATCCCTGCTGAGCCCTCAGGGAAACAAACCTTTCAGTTTCAGCTTCTTGAATGAAACACGCAAGAAATATTCAAAAGTCCAATTTCCTTTCCCTGCCAGTTTGTTGTACATTAGAAGACAGAAACCTTCCTTACACTCCAGCCTAAACAACTGCATTACAGTATCAGAGCTGGAGGGCCAAGAAGAGTCTCGAAGGAAATTCCCTCCTTATTCTGGCAAGAGGACATGCCCTGGAGCATGGGAGTGACTTATCTTTATCACTGTAAATATTGGTTTTCTTGAAGAGTAAATGTTTTACTAGTTCTCTTTTCTGATCTCTTTGAATTTTCACTGAGAAGGGTGTCTCTGAAGTCACGTTCTAGGACAGGGAATCTCTTGCTGCTTTTGCACAGGTTGCCGTGTAATTTCATCACATAATCCCTGCTGTCACGATGGGGCACAGCAGAAGTGCTCGGTAGGTGGGGTTCAGCATTGTCTAAGAGTTTCCAGGGCACTTACAGAGGCTAGGCAGCCATGAAAGAACAACCCTTTCAGCCCAGCTTCTCAGACAACTTCCAAATCCAGATCATAGCTGAAAAAGTGAAGTCTCCATGGCCTGTTCATCTCTCAGCCTCTCTGCTGAACCTGCTCATGGAGGAGTAACTCTCAACATTGCAGTAAATATACACAGCAATGATCCAGGAACATGCATCCTCTATAACCTCCCTTATGCTACTCTTCTATTTCTCTCTCTTCCTCTGCATGTTTGATCCTGGGCCACAGGTCAATGCAAACCAAGGTCTTACAGCATTAGCTGTAGCAAGCTTGGGTCAGAAGCCAAGCTGTGCACCTTGGAGACAAAGAAATTCCTCCAAACAAACCCATCTATTGCTTTAAAATTATACATGGTAAAAAGACACACAGGTTTAGGGAGGTCAAGCTGTGGCAGATGTCATGAGAATTATAGGATAGCAGCCCTGTTTTCTCAATTCTCCACTTGTTGAATCACAGCTCTGTTTCCCAAAGGGCATGTCTAGAGAAGGCTCTGGGAAAGAGGTAAATGCTCTGCATTCCCACAGAGATAACGTTTTTCCAGAAGCTCAAGTTCTGGTGTTCTAGAGTGAAGTTAGCGCAAGGACAGTGATGATATCAGACACACACATTGGAAGCACACACAGAACAACTGCATGCATAATGTCCACCTGCATTATGAAGCTTTGTCTCTTTTTCCCTAGACTTGTCTGGTCTGTGGTCAGCAATATGCTCTGATGCGTTTCAGGCAACATCAGTCCTTGCTTTTCCAGTCAGCTTGAATCACAGCAGCAGTAGCTTTCTGTAGGTATAATCAACCCTCCAGTGACCTCACAGTAACAAGTGAACTGCAGCCAGAGACCACTGACAGAGAGGTTAAGGAATGTGACAGATAACAAGATAGAAGGGTGACCTGTTTTGAGATTCAGAAGGAGCAGCAGATGAACCTTTCACAAGCACAGGATTAACATTACTGTGGGTGTTTGCTACGAGCCAGATGCTGGGAAACTTGTCTTTCTCCCTTCTCAGGTATGAAGGCTGGCAACACCTCTTTCTCCTGGATGGAGACAGCAATCTTTGGAAGAAGCAAAGACACTGTAATATTTCTCTACTGCAATATTACTCAGCTCCCTTTGCACCATTTAAAATGGGTAACAAGAAAAACCAGCCATGCAAACCAAGGCTGACACAACTGAGGATGAAGCTGATCTACCTATCATATGATGAGTGAAAGGAGCTGGCACAATCTTGGGTTTCTTCTTGTGTGAGAGTGAGTGCTGAAGTGCTGTGCGGGAGAGATCACACAGCTCTCACGGGTCATTTTTTGCTGAGGGGAAATAAAAACCCTGTAGCCATGGTCAGGCTGAAAGACTTCTCCCAGTCCACCTCTCTTGGCTGCCTCCTGCCTTGGTTTGGCAGCCCCACTCCAGCCCAACTCCAATTGCAGATCTATGTTTTCTCTTTCTCTCAACCCTTAACCCTAATTTTCCAGAGAAGCACTATAAAAGGTCACCAAACATTGCACAGACAATGTGCATGCATTACAGCATGCTGCTGACCACAGACTAGAGAGAAGTAGGCAAAGCTTCACACAGACAATTTTTCACCCAAGCCAAGTCTGTTGGCAACTGCAACTTTCCCTTTGCAGCCTGAATGACACCACAGCTCTATGCATTTTCTTTCTCTCTGTCCTAGCCTTCATATTTTTTTTGCTGAGCCATAGACAAGGATTCCCTCAGCTGCTGCTACCCAGAAGAAATACTGCTCTCAGGCCAGGTCTTTTGGCAATAAGAGCATTAGGGTTGGGGTTTAGAGGGAGAAATCAGAACTGCAGCTATAGCGGGGCCAGAAAGTTTGCTTTGGAGAAATTGTTCATCTATGCAGTGGAGGGGCTGCAGAGCTTGTCTATTGCTTAGAAAAGGAAATTAGTGATAGGGTTCAGAGAAGGATCAAGCTAAGAGCTATCTTTGGAGTGGGGCTGGAAAGAGACTGTCAAAGGCAAATTTGAGCTGCTGACAGTTCTGCACTTGCAGAAATCTTTCACCCAGACATCTGCTGGGGGGCCTTGGTGAAGTCTACCCTCAGGAAAATTACTGCCAGGACTTTCACAGTTAAGCTGGCAAGAGACATAGCAGATGCACCTACTTCAGTCTCCCAGGGCTAAACAAGGGCAGACTGGGGACGCAGTGTCCTGCTAGCTCCGCAAAACTCATCTCACTTCAGCTAGGTCTCAGGAGAGTTTGTAGAACTGATGTAGTAAAATATCCCTGAAACTACCAGCATATGACAGCATCTCTGGGCTGGACAGGGACTGCCCTGCCTTGCAAGGAAAAGCTAAATCTGGAGCCAGTCACACACAGCCTCATCCCCCAGCTCATCAAGGCACAGGCCTGTTTTTAATCACCAGGGCCTGCAGCTCAGACTGAACTTGGCAGCACTTCACTCCATTTGATGATCCTGCTGGAAGACATTAAAATCTTTCTCTTCATTCAGAAGAAGGGGAACCAGTGCCATCCAGTCACACTCCCAGACAGAGCTAGGCTGGAAATAAAGCCAAAAGCTACTAGCAACCCAAGGGTTAACTTTGCTTGTCATATCTTTATCTATAGCTAGGCCCTTTTGTTTGATTTCAAAGCAGAAAAAAAAAAGCCAACAAAAAACTCCAGCATGCCTGGGACTACAGCCTTAATCTAAGAAAGATTCAAGAGATACTAAAAAAAGAGGCTAGCAGAGCTACAGAATTTCTTTCCTCTATTCCAATAAGCTGTCTCTGTTCTTTCAAGATTTAGGTGGCTCTTTGTGGAAAAAGCGAGCCAGGAATGATGTACTGACTAAGACACAGACAGACTCTCTGTCCTGGCCCGAAGAGCTCACCCACCAGCTCCAGGCATACAAAGCCTATATATTCAGCTATGCTGTCCAGACATGCAGTGGGCAGGAAAATATATTCTCCCTGTTCATTTCTCCTCATCAGAGCTCTGATTTCAACCAAAATAAAGACAGAGATAATAAAGTCAGTTCTTGAGTAGATTTTTCTTTATGGGGAGGACTGAGGACTCTGTATGTGCTTAAAATGGGAAAAGTCCAAGCACACCTACGTCAGCTGTATGTACAGCTTAGTACACACACGTTAAAAGATGTGCGGGAAGATAGTCAGGCACACACCTGGATGCTGCTATACAGCAGCACATACACCCGCGCATGCATGTCTGTGAGGCATGTGGTGCCTCACAGACAGGCAATTTATGGATGTGAAGATTGTATACGTGCTCACCTGCACAGGTAAGCGTCTACTTTTACCTTCCCACATTCGTGCTTACGCTCCCATTTATCTGTCCCTCTCACACATGAAAGCATTGAGGAAAAACTCATGGGCAGACATTCAGAAATTCATATGCTTATGCTTCCACAACACAAAACACACACAAACCTCTAACTCTTGTTTCCCCTCCTCTAGCCCACCCAAGCATTACTGTGAATTACTGCATCAGCAATTGAAAAAGGAGTTCCATGTTAGGAGCTGTACGTGCCTAGGAAAAGATAGTCCCTAACAACTAAACGATCCAGCCAGACAAAGCATGCAAGAACGGGGGGGGGGGGGAAGAAAGGAAGTGACAGATAAGTAGGAATCAAGAGAAATTGATGGAGTAACTTTCCCAAGGTCACACAAATGGGTCTGTGGTAGAACCTGGTATCTTCTGGCCCCATTCCCCACAAACAGCAGTCTCCATATACTAGGAGATAATTGCTGTCATCCACATACACCCATTTAAATATTCAGTGTAAAAGCAAACAGAACTCTCCCAAACTATTTTCAAATGCTAGCTTGGCATCCAGTACTATTTTTTTGCCATAGACTGGGAGCTTCCCACTCTTTCCCTCTCTGTAAAGCCAGCACCTTTTCAAGACTCTTAGCTTCTGTCTGAGGCTAAACTCAAATATCTGCTTTTCCTATAGGAAAAGAAAACCGTAACAAATTTGAACTCCAGAAAATCATCTCATACCTCTTGTTCTTGTGCAGCACTCCGCTACATGACAGGCGCTGAGCTTCAAGCAGAAACCAGGCAGTGTCAGACAGCAGGAGCGGCAGAGAAAGAAAGTCCTGACTTCAGGCATCAGACACATTCTGAGTCCCAGCACTGGCAGCTTTCCATTCACCCAGTGCTACAGAGCGGAGAGAAGCCGATCTGCCCTGGGAGATAATCTCGGCAGCACATCTGGTCTTAGCTCCGCAACTCGGCATTAATTATGACTTGTGCAGAAAGCATTTGAAATATCCAATGAGATGCAGAGTTCCCCAGCTCCCTCCACAGAGGGAAGGAGAGGAGAAAAAGACAGGCAGGTAGGGTCTTGCCCACCCTGGAAGCGGCCGCCAATGTAAACAGCAGCTAAGTATGGGTCACAAGTTTTAACAAAGGCATCCCCCATCGGCTCTGTAATATATTCATGCTCTAATTGCTTGTCAGATCTATTCTAGATAGCTGGAAAAGCTGAGCAACAGTTGCTGTCTGCATGCCACACTCTGGATCCCTTCCTGCTACAGGCAGTGCCAGTTGTGCTGCAGGCAACCTGGTGCCCTGGTCTGGCCTCAGATCTTCTTGCAAAGCACCAGAAGCAGAAATCTCATTTTGGAGGGGAACATGCCCCCATCTTAGCCTTGGTGTGTTCTGAGAGTATCTCCAGAGCTCTGGGACATGTTAGAAAGTTTTATGAAGCTTAGGAGAAGTTACAGTCTTTGACCTGTGCAGCTTTTTTGTGCTTACAGCCTCTGCTTTAGCCCTCGACAGAGAAGCTGGCTGATGCTGAATAGCTCAGCTGAGTAACTGGTAAGGAAAGGAATTACATGTGAATCAATCCCCAGGACTTATTTGCAGGAAAACATTTACTCCCTTGACTCCTGCTCTCAGGGTAAGAAGCCTACAGTTAGGAAAAACGCTTATCACACAATGGCCCATGCAGTTATATAGAGGTCAGCCCTACCCTATTTACAAAATGCACTTGTGTGACTGCAGACCTGCAGCAGACACCACCCAAAACTTTTGCCCAAAGCTTCTACGGAATTTTATTATGTGTGACTAACTTCATCTCCCTCTGCAGGAAAAAACAGCGTGTTATCCCCCTGTGTGCAGCTGCTCATCTGCTTCTTTTATTAAAAAACCTATCTGTGGTCTCCACTGATAGACCACACTCATCTGAACATAGCGGCCCACCGCCTTCTTAGTTATTCTGTGGTTCACTTTGAACACACAGGTCAAAGAAGATACTTTGTGAGACAGTGTTGTTTCACAGCTTGGGAAACCTGAGGTCAAACTCTCTCTCTACATTCTCTATATTAATCAGAATCTCCTGAAGAAATTACTGTCTCTTATTATAGGGGAAGGCAGTACCAAGATCAAAAGCTTCAGTTCTCGAATAGCAAGGCAGCAAGGTATCCTTAACTATTCACGGTATACCTTGTGTAGCAAGGTATTGCACAACTGGACACCAGAAGCCCAGACAATACACTAGACCGTGTTTAAAGCCCACTAAAGAATACTGGAAAATGATAGAGATCCTTAAACAAAAGATATAAATGAGATCCTGGGTACTCTTCACCATTCTATTTAATCTCTCTTCCTTTGTGGTGAACAGAGCAGGCTGCAGGTTAGTGAGAGACTGCCCATAGTGCTAAGCAGTGAGCAGGACCAATCCTCTTCTGAACAGCTGAGACACCATCAGGATTTTTGGCACTATTTTCTGGAATTATCCCTCAAAATGTGTCACATCTGCTAATAACCTTATGGAGCCTGGGACTCAAAGTTTGGGATGGGAGCCCAGGAGATAGCAAATGCAGACTTTTATTCTTCCATTCACTTCTCCATTTCTGTTTTCCAACTCTTAAAACACAGGAACAAGGAGGTATCCAATGACATAGAAAGTAATGTTGTTTAACATGGATATTTTTATACCCAAATTATAATTAACCCATGAAATTCACAGCTTCTCTGTGGCCAAGGACACAGCATGACTCAAAGCATGGTTAGACTTCAGCATAGCTTATAATACTGCAAGTTGTATGAGAGATTACGAAGATAATGTAAACTCTTCTCCAAGGAAAGAAAACAGCTCCCTGGTGAGAATAAGAAGCAGAAGGAGCACATGATTGCTCACATAAGCACCACAACTAAAGCATAAAAGCTGCTTCCTTATTGTTCCCTGCACATGGTAGCTCTGCAGCTATCAGTGTCCTGTGAGAAGAATGCAACATTATGCTTCATATCTACACACTCCAGTTACCACCTCTCTCCTTATATGAAACAATTCTCAATCCCTTTCAAAGTGTTGCATTAAAAAAATGTGACTTAGGCCACAGAATATGATGAGACAAATAAAAATCAACACCTGTATGTGTATACATATGTATTTGACTTCTGTGTTTTGAATTTCCAGGTCACAGTTGAATCCCACTTTCTCTGTTAACCACATTTCTCAAAAATGAAATCTGAGATTCACACATAATCATTGGATTGCAAGGGCTGCAGACTTCAGAAGTATACTTGATACTTGATCCAGAGAGTGGGCCACATTCCATATAAACTACCATCAAAATTTTTACCTGGAGAGCTCCCCATATACATGTGCCAAGGAGAGAAGGGGAGAGAAGGAGACTGAACTCCCTCTTTCCATACTGGTGTGAATTTATTTCGCTGTAGAGAAGTTTACCGCTGGGTGGTTCTTATTTTCTAAAGAATTTAGGATTATAAAACGGTTTAGCAAGTAAATATCTCATGAACTTTCTGATGGGGAGCTGAAGGCATTTTCTTTCCTGGTGTCTTTGTATGAAGAAAGCTCTCATGAGCTAGTACCACCACTTACACTGCTGCAGGTACCAGAACAGGGAGAGAGCACCCTGCCTGTACATGTCGCTACAAGCTTTGAGACTGGCTGGGAAGTTCACTACAGCTCGCACCACCTCTGAAAATGTAGGCATGTCTCAGGCTTGGCATCTAACTCAGGTCAAATTCAGTCTTGAATCTGGTTGCAACAGACAAGAGTGGTGAACCCACATGAACTCGGAAAAATATTCCTCCTCATCTCTGATTGTGAGCAAACTTGTTGGCTTGCACAGCTCTAGCAAGTGCCCATAGGGTATAGGTATTTTTAGACACTGGCTTACATGGAGTATTAGCTAATATACAGGTATACTCAAGCAGACCTGTCTGAGAGAGCTCAGATCTAGGAAACTGCCTCATCTATTTGTACAGAAAGAGATCTGTATCCAAGTTCAAATTGGAGATGAAGTTCCCCTATTATAAAGTAAGCTGAGCATTGTACAGATTCATTTTTTAACCCAGGCAAACATGGGC
The DNA here is from genome assembly GCF_034315485.1 of Pezoporus occidentalis. NCBI lineage: Eukaryota > Metazoa > Chordata > Aves > Psittaciformes > Psittacidae > Pezoporus > Pezoporus occidentalis. The sequence goes on from NW_026916347.1 coordinate 1,975,531, forward strand.
ACACAAACATCCCTTGTATTTATTGAAAGCTGGCAGTAAAGTGGCTAGAGTTGATAACTCACAAGGGCTGAACCAAGTAAGGAAGACTTCAACAGCATGTCCTTGTATAGAAAATTTCCCTTCCAGATTCCTACCTCTCCAAACAGTTTGGACAGATCCTTCTCTGAATAAAATGATGTTCCCACACCCCTCCCCTGCTCTGGGCTGGGGTCTCAACCTTTACTGGTAAGATGAAATCTTTTGAAAACAAGCAGGCTCCTGCTGATAAAGAAGTTCTAACTGATAAAGAGTTCATTCTGGGTTAAAAGGTTAGCAAACAGCTATGTTCATCCTTCTGTCACAATAGATTCTACCTGTGTGAGGCGTCTTCCCATCTCTCTAAAATACGTCAGGAAAGCAACTGACTGAGCAGCACTCTAAACTGTCCTGCCATGGACTCTGACCAGTTTATGCTTTAAAATGGGATTCTAACTGTTTGTTTACAGAAAAAAAAGATGACAAACAGACTTAAACATCACTTAACCACAGCATTCTGAATGCAGAGCAAAACGCCTGTGTTTATTGGTCTATTTCTCTCTAAACAAAGGCAGAAAGCATTTAGAGAACAAAACATCAAGAGCAACAAAAAATGGCTCTTAGCAAGCAGTGATCTGGACAAATGTGCCCTGGAAAACTTCTTTCTCACCACAACATAAGAACATCTTTTACAGAACTTTTTATTTATTCTTGCATGTGCCTATCTTCATTTAATAGATAGCTTCCATAGACTCAACTGAAGCTATGTCTGTAGAAAGCATCTGACCAGCAGATCCTCTCTTTCCAGTGTGCTGCATGTTGATGCCCCCACTGCACAGAAAAGCTTTACAAAAATTCTGGGTGTTAGTAACTAAAAAAGAACTATGACATAGTATAATTGTTGCCACCAGTGTCTCATCTCCAGAGAAGGAGGAGAATTCCGGCTGTGGACTCAAATGCAAGGATCATGGAGTCCAAAAGCTATTGCTCATCCTCATCTCAGGTACAGAATGAAATAAATAACTTTCAGGATTTCTGGCCATCCTGAAACCTGACAGTGTCTGTGATCTAGATTCACACCCAAAATTTAGAAAACCAGCTCTTTTCTCCATTCAGAAAACCAAACAAGCTTATGTCCTCAAGTCATCCTGTATCCCAAGCCCAAGAGGCTGGTAACCTATGCACAATCAGTCGCTGAGAAGCAGATGGGAACAACAGAGAACACATGGATGCTTATCCAAATCAAACTTCATCATAAATACCTCTGTCAGTGTGTAACCTGCAACTGTAAAACTCACTACCAGGTAAATTGCACATGGTTTCACTTTGCAGCTTCTTCAAACTCATTCATGGATGAAAATCTGTAACCAATTTACCTTCAGCCTCCAGTATACAACTAAAATCCTCAATCTATATGAAACGTAACTTATACCTTCAATAGCCAAGCATACGGTTGGGGATCTAAGTTCTAGCAAAAACTGAACCTGACTTGTTGTGCTTGGGGAAAAGATGGCATTTAGCTCCAATTTGCAAAAATGGATAAAACATCTCAGAAAATCAGCTAGCCTTCTAGAAAACATTAAGGGATGAATGCTCCCTTCCCTGACCCACAATTCTGAAGGCAGAAAGGGGAAACTGCAAGACTGATTACGCGATGATGGAGCAACTGTGGGGATAGAAGGGTAACATTCAGAAAGGACCTAAGAAAAGAGAGACAGAGTGAATTTCTTTGTTTTCAGCTCCTAAATGGTTAAAACTGCAACTTGCAAGGAGCAGGCTACCAGTCCCCTTCAGTAAGCACATATCCTCACAACATTCATCAAAGGACTAAAACAGAGAAATTAAATACTTGCCTGCAAGCTGAGAAACACCACAGGAACATATTTGTCCCATTAATCACATACTGCCAGGACATGCAGTAAGAGCCATCAGTATCTTAAAGACTGTCAGCTTTCAAACATCAAGCATGAATGTAATGATTACAAGAATGGTCTCACTGAGAAATCACCAGCGCAGGAGGTGGTACTGCTCAGACTATGTGCTACAGGCAGTAGTCACCAACAACATAACAAATGCACAGCCACTATTACTTCTCCATAGCACTTCTAGCTGAAGAGAACAGGAAAACAATCTGCTATAAAAGCAAATCCAAGCTCCACCATATTTTATCTAAAGGTGGATTACTCTTAGCAATACAAGCTATATGACACTAATGACTCCCTCCAGAACTTTCTTTTTGATATCCCAGGTGGCCTTCTATAAAACCATCTAATTCTATTTTGAATCCATTTATTATTTTTGTTTTGAGATCTTGTGGCACTGAGTTTCATAATTTAATTGTGCACTGCATTAAACACTTTTTCTATTGGTTCAAACCCCATGTTTGTGCATTGTTCAAATCCTCCATACATTTGCAATTTTATGCATCAGACTTTCCTGAAATCTTCTCTTTTCCAAGACCCTTTTCAAAGTAATTTTTTGAGGAAAGTGCTTAAGTTGGGTAGATTTTCCATCTCAATTGCTTATACAACCTCTAGAATACAAGACTAATTTAGGGCAGAGCTTGTATTAAAAATTCTGCTCTGAACTTGAAAAACCAGACAGCAAATCCCATGAGAAGCTTTACCCTGCTCACTTGCAAATGTCACAGAAGTAATTTCTACTTGTATTTTTTCTGTATTTGCTGTCTGGTTGAGCAGGGGCACCAAGAAGGATTCTTGCTCAGCTGCCTGTCATTCTCCAGCTCTGGATGCCTGTTCTTTGGTGCCCAGGACTGTCCACACTAACAAAGCGATCATTCACTTGATGTCAAACTGCATCATCACTTAGTAGCCACTGGAACTAAATTGGTTAATGACAACTAGAGATATGGCATTGCAGTACAGCACTTGTGCTGCTGCCTGGGGTTTCTAAAATCAGCAGCAGGTGACTTGCCCCTCTGACAATATAGTGACACAATACTCTGAAAATACCCCATTTCTGCTCTGCCATGACCAGGCTACTGCATAGTTTCCACTCAGAGCCCAGAAAAGCTTGGGCAGTGGTACTGGATGTCACTTAAAGCCTTTAGCCAGCAGCTTTAAAGATGAAATACATGCAATTGGTGTGAAGGTTAGGAATTTTATATGGAACTTGAACAGCCATCTGACTTCTAAAGGTAGGATCTTCAAAAGTTAGTAAGGAATACCTTTTGCCCTTGACATGCTTTAGTTTTACACCATTCCGTCAAGTATTTACACAACACTGATAAGATCCACTCTGAAACTTCTCCAGGCTAAACAATCCCAGACTTCTCAGCTTCTCTTGGTATTTCACTTGCCACAATCCTTTAATCATCTTAGTGGGCTTTTGCTAGAATCACTCCAGTAAGGCCACGTCCTTCTTGTCCTGAGGAGCCAAGAATTGGGCAAAGCACTCCAGATGTGGTCTCATAAGTGCTGAGGGGAAGGCCTACCTCCCTCAACCTGCTGGCAATGCTCTTCCCAATGCAGCCCAGGAATCTGTTGGCATTCTTTGCCACGAGGGTGCATTGCTGGCTCACACTCAACTTGTTGTTCAACAGCATCCCAGGTGCTTTTCTGCAAAGCTGCTTTCCAGCTGATCAGCTCCCAGTATGTACTGGGAGAGAAGAGGGGTTCAGGAGATTTCATTTTAAGTGTTAACTTCCTCCAAGCTCAAGAACAGTCCTCCCCACCATGTACAGGAAACCAAACAAGGTGGCAGGAAGCCCACACAGATGAACAAAGTTGCTTATATTTATCCAACCCCAGATACAGGACTTTGCCTTCCTCTCTGTTAACTTCATGGGGTTTCTGTCCACTCATTTCTCCAGCCATTAAGGCCCCTCTGAATGATGGCACAACCTTCTGATGCACCAACCATTCCTCCCAATATTGTCTGCAAGCTCGCTGAGGGTGTACTGTGTCCCATTATCCAGGACCTTCATGAAGTTGTTAAACAGTACTCACCCCAGTATCAGCCCCTGGAGTGTACCACTAATGACTGGCCTTCAGATAGACATTGGGCTGCTGATCACAATCGTTTGAGAGCAGCACTTTAGCCAGGTTTCAGTACACCTTAATGTCTATTTATCTAATCTGCACTTTATGAATTTTTAAATGAGGGCATTACAGGAGACAGCGCTAAAGGCCTTCCTAAAGTCAAGACAAACAAAAATCACTGCTGCTCCCTCATCCACCACTTCATTGTAAAAAGCTACCAGGTTGGTCAAACATGACTCCCCCTTCACAAATCCATGCTGACTGCTCCCAGTCACCTTTTTCACTTTTATATGTTTGGAAATGATTTCTGGGTTTGTTCAAAAACCACCTTCCCAGCAACAGAAGTGAGGCTGACCAACATGTATTTTCCCAGGTGCTCCTTCCTGCCCTTGAATATAGGAGTCTTCAGGGAGCTCCCCTATCAGCGTGTTTGTTCAAAAATCACCAGGTCTCCGGCTTCTTTCAGTAGCGAGCCCATATTTTGCCTGGTCTTTGAGTTTTTGTTGATATGCCTGAAGAAACCTTCCTTGCTGCCCTTCACAGCCTCCACCAGATTCAACTCCAGGGGGGCTTTAGCTCCTACTTCTTGTGGACTTCTTTTTTTAGGTATGGACTCTGCCAAGAGCTACTTTTCATCCATGCAGGCCTTCTGCCACCTTTGCTTGGTTTCCTGAATATGGGGGAGGACTGTTCCAGAGCTTGGAGTAAGGAATCCTTGAAAAAAGATCTTCTGGACCCTTCTCTTCAGGACCATACCGCTAAGAATTCTTTCAAGCGTATCTCTAAGAAAGCCAAAGTTTGCTCTCCTGAGGTCCACAGTTGACATCCTTGTATTTGCCTTGTTGAAAGATGCTTTCAGAATGGTTCTTTCACAGATACTCATTGTGACCTCAGGCAAGTTTCTTGATTGCTCAATACCTCAGATTCCTCCTTTACAAAAAAAAAAAACGGTGGGCAATAGCCTTTCCCTACCTCAAGGCTGCTTCGTGATGGCAATAGATGTTGGTCATAAAGCAGTAATATAAGCCCCAGATATACCTGATAGAGGTAACTTAGAAAAAAATAATTGGATCAGATCTCAGAAACAGATCTTAAAACTTTCTCTGTTGTAAGCAGTTTTGCCAGCAAGATCCACTCCCAACTTACTTTAATTCTACTTTGGGTCAGTTTGGCCTTTGTGATACCTTTGCTTGGGGTAAGGCTAACCAGAACCTCCTCACAGGTGATTTGTGTATCCCGTAGTCTTGGACGCATATCTAAATTCATAAACCCCATCATCTTTCTCTTCCTTTGGTTGGTCATATCTCCCAGCATGAGACAACACTGAAGAGCAAACACTGATAAGCTGCATCACGTGCCAGCTATCTCTGTGCAGAGACAATGGCACATATCAGGCACAACAAACGCTCAGCATCACTCCCCACACACCTGTGGGAGCCTGGCACAAGGGAAGCTCACCCTGCCACCAAGAGAAGGGGCTGCTCTTGGCCTGGTCAGGAATCCTACTTGAGTTTGTCACTCTGGGGGCCCCTCTGGCAAGACATGGAGCAGAAACCTCCTCCCTGCCTTCATACTGGGCAGGTAACTGAAGTCATCTCCCTCTTCTTCGTTACTGTGATATCTTAGTGTCTTAAATTCACTGATACGATTCTATGCTCATGATGCTCTGCTGGAAAATCCCCATCTTACAAGTGGAGAAATTAAACCTCAGATTCCGAAGACTTAACATCATACATTAGCTCCTAAACAGTCTGGCATCCTAGTGGACATAAAACTAATACCAGTATCTGACCCTTCTAAACACTCATGTTTTGCTCTCATGCAGATGTTGCCTGAAAAGCATCACCATTTAGCCAGGTATTAAATTACACCCCAGAGACTTGTCCCCTAGCTTGCAGCTCTCCCCTAATACAAGACATGGTCTGCTCAGGGCCCTGGCTGCCAGCAGAAACGCTCTGTGCATTGTTTCACTGGCAAGAGAAGAAAGAATCCACACATCATGTATTATATAAATGAAGAAGAGGACTTGACTTAATTCTGTGTAGAGTGGCTTCATCAGTGGGCATTTCTTTAGAGCCAGCCAGTTCAACAGTGACTATTCCTCCCAAATGGAGAAACCACTCCTGGAGCTCTTGCAGGAAAAATTACTTTGTCACAGGGTAAAACTTCCTGCGTTTGCCTAAGGGAAGCACATCCCTTCCAACTTCTTCACCTCCCCTCTATCACAAGGAGCTGATAAAAGCTTGGGATGAGGAGAAGGAAAAATTAGTACAAGGAGAAAGAAAGCAGCTGTGACATGCATTTCTGGCAAAGGAGCAAGGAACTGCTCATGGCAAGAAAGAATATGTAAACAGAACAAAACAAACATAGCACAAGATTAACACAGAATGATTCTGTCCCCATGTAGTGCTGGTTGTGCTGGGCTGCTAGAAAGAGTTATGCTGCTCAGTTTTCAACTCGGGCACCAAAAGAACTCGGCTTTTTACCTCATGGCAAAAAAAAAAAAATCAGTCTTAGACTTAGTATGGTTTACATCTGATGCAAGTCAAAACTGAGGAAAGCATGCCAACTGAGAGGTGAACAGATGGAGAACAGTTTCCTTAAGGAAAGTAGAAGCACAGCTCCACTGTACATGGAGAGTGAGAAATTACGTCCTCTCCCCCCAGCTACACCAAACATGTCCAATGCATCCACATTCGAAGGACACTGGCAGGATCATTCTCACTCAAGCTTATGGCCACAAACCCTTTGCATGTAGCACTATGGCACTGCTATAAGCACTCCATATTAAAAAGCAGCTGCAGAACAGCATGACTGCAGGGACTTCTCAAATAAACTTTCACTGGTGAAAACTCAGGGCAAAATTTGTTCATCATGGAGGTGAGAAGGGTCATGGGGAACAGTTTTAATCACCCTCTGTCAGAGTGTGCTCCAAAACTCACTTTTACCAAGCCACTGTGACAAATTTTGCTCTTAAAGGCATAATCAAAATATACCGAGTACTCTCAAATCTCAGTTTCCAAAATCTGCTTGAATGAGATGGACTAGACTCAAGAATTCAGGAGCCTGAAACCCAGGAAAACTTGTTAGAAATTATTTTCCCCATAAACAAGACAGCTCTTCTTCAAAAGACTTAGGAACTTTAGGATTTTATTTTAAGGCCACATTTGAAGTGTATTTCAAAGCACACATTCCATATGGCTTTTAAGCATGAATGTGTCTCCTGTTAATAATTTGGGATCTTTTTTCAGCATCTTCAGCAGCTTTGGGGAGTTTTCTGTTTTATTTTGAGAAGCCTTTGCTCTTCACCTTTAAAAACAGTTCATGTGCCCACATCAACACGTAAGGAGATACCCTCAACTTTTTTGATTTATGTTTTTTCAGTACATCAGGGAAGATTAAAGTGTGGCTAAGCCTCCCCTTTTATCTTGGCAAAATTAATTTTTACACCATATCAACCTTCTCCAGGGCTGGATATTTACATATTAATAATGAAGCCTGCTTTTTAATTCCTTTCCTCACTCCTTTAGCTTCATATATTAAAAAGTGTCGATAGATAAGACTTGGCTCTCAAATTAGTGGTGGTAGCACAGCAGAGTTCAAATTACTCAATTAAAACACCGAGACAGCTATGTTTACTGTCCTCCCACGTCTGAGGTAAGCTGGGATTTCACTCAGAGAAATTGTCCTGCTCTGATTCTGACAGAAGGAAGAGTAGGTTTGATCATGTCCCCAAACTGGATAAAACCATTTGGAAACAATGGTTTCAAATCCTTAACTATTTCCTAGTTATTGATATTCCTATAAATTCTTTGTGAAATGCAAAGAGACTGAGGGTGCAGCTCCATGGTATCATAGAATCACAGAATGGTTTGGGTTGGAAGAGATCTTAAAGCTCATCTAGTTCCAACCCCCCTTGCCATGGGCGAAGACACTTTCCACTAGACCAGACTGCTCAAAGCCCTGTCCATCCTGGCTTTGAACACTTCCATAGATGGGGCAGCCACAGCTTCTCTGTGCAATCTATGCCAGTACCTCATCACCCTCATAGTGAAGAATTTTTTCTTAGTGCCTCACCTAAATCACCCCTTTGTCAGTTTAAGTTCATTCTCCCTTCTACTGTCCCTGCAAACCCTTGTAAAAAGACCCTCTCCTTTTCTTTAAGGCCCCTTTTAGGTACTGGAAAGCTGCTATAAGGTCTCCGCAGAGTCTTCCCTTCTCCAGGCTGAATAAGCCCAGCTCTCTCAGTCTGTCTTCTCCAGAACACTGATCATCTTTATGGCCTCCTCTGGACTTCCTTGAGCAGGTCCATGTCCTTGCATTTGGGGCCCCCGAGCTGATTGCAGTACGGCAGGTGTGGTCTCACGAGAGCAGAACAGAGTCAATTAATGGGTGGGTTGCAATCAGAATGAACAAGCATGCTCTCTTCCACCCCGTCATCTCTCCCCACTGTCCTCATTTTGTTGGAGCTAGTCCTGCAGTGCATGGTTAGCAGAGCCAGGGAGACAATCTACCTACAAACTAATCTTGCAACTAATCCCACCCCCACCCCCCTATTTTTAATGCGAGGTCATTTCCTACTGCACAGCTGCATAACCTCTAGAGCTAGCAGAATGAAATGTGGGAGCACGTGGCTGCAAGGTGGGAAAAGATGAATCCTGACAGCAGTTATCACTTCAGTCAGCTCAGAGAAGCAATGAAACCAGAGAATAGGAATCTGCTAATGCAGCTTGCACTATAAAGCAGGCATAACCAAACTAGCTTTAGACTGATGCATTTGAGCATTAGGGCAGCAAGCACAGGCCAGGCTGACCACTCAGGATGTGCCCATGTTCTTAGGTAGATATCTTCCCACAGAGGAAAAACATCAGTATACAATCACAGTTCTTTCCAACGCTGCAAATGCCATTGCTTCTCTTCTACAGGGCTTAAGCCAGCTCTCACCAACAGCTGGAGCAGCCATTACACTGACATTGATAGAACCAGATGAAAACTGCAGTATGTGAAAACAGCAACAAACAGCAGCTGCTGTATACCCCCTCTGTGCTGCTGTATCCCCCCCTTCATTGCCCAGTTACCTCATTCTCACGATTTTATTTTTTTTTTGGTATCCTGCAAAACCCCAGTTCCTGGAATCAAATGTAGAAGTAAGTTTCTGTTTAAAGGCAAACCAGATTATTACCTGACAGCTGCAGGGAAGTTCAGATTAATTAGGACAATGCTGTCCCCATAAAGAAACAAACATCAAAAAAGAAATCCATCCCTACCTTCATGCTGTCCTCATGGTTTTGTTTTTAAAATCTTAGGATTTTTAATTATTTAGTATTTTAATACTTGAGAAAAGATGCTTGCTCTGGAACTATTCCACGAGACTGACAAAACATGAACACTAACAAAAAAGAAGCTGATACTAGCAGCGCTGACAAAATCATGCCCTAGAGAACGATGCTGTTGTGGGAATGTGTACTATTCGTCATGACTGAATGTCTTCTTCTTCCTCACAGTATTTCTTTGATGCACACAGCAAAGCTGTAAAATACTCTAAGGTCCATTACACATGGGCACAGAAATACTGAGTCTGATATTCTACGACTTACGATGCAGTGCAAGAAGGCCCTGCACTGAGCTCAGAGTCTAAAAGACCTTTCACTGTGGACTCAATTTCAGAAAGAAAACAAAACAAACACATACTAATTTTTGAGGAGAAATCACAGTAGACCAGTTTGTACTAGTGAGAAGAGCTGCTTTTGCACACAGCACAAAAGTACTACATGCAACCTCGCAGAATCAGGTATGAGCTGCCTTTTGTACATACACTCTGCTAAGTGAAAGAAGGACCTAGGAAAAAATTACATCATCAATAGAGATTGTATCTCCTCCAGATAAACCAAATCAGAGACTCAAAAGCATAAGAGTCACTTTAAAAGAAAAAACAAAACAAAACAAGCCTTGGCCAAAAAACATCAGAAAACCCCAACCAACGTAAAAGTTACTGACAAACACTGGGTCTTCTTAGTGACCTTGTGGTATTTCAGCCTCCCTCAATTGCACCAAGGTCACTTTTTCCCCTCCATAGATCCAGGAAAACTAGTAACTTCATTTCAACAGAAGTAACTGTGTTACCTAACCTTTATCTGGCACTTTTTTATCTGTACCTCTCAAAAGAGGTTGATGTCACTATCTGCAGATGATAGCACTATTTAAATGAACTCCATTAGCAGCACACAAGTCACTTCAAAGCATTGAGTGTCCAATACCAAGAGAGTAGCTGCTGTCACCAATAACATACCCAGAAGAAAACATCCATGAATCCCTCTATGCTAAACCACAAAAACACCTCCTATCTACTCTACTGACTTAACAACTTGAAGATTGTGGTATAGTATGAACACTGAGTCTGGATTTTTTTTGTGCATTTTAACTACAGGAATTGTCAACAGCTGTATTATCCTACAGGTGTTCACTCAGCCTCACCCTACTGTTCTTCCTCAGGCTACACCCCACTGAAGCCAGTGGAAGCTTTGTCTTCTCAACTGAGCCCTACATTAGCCAGATGAAAAATTTTGCTGCCTCTGGTTCTATAGAGGATAAAGGTGGTCATCTGCCCTTGTGGTAGAAAGCTGAGATAACTAGGCACACTCCTTTATGTCCGTAAGGATAAGAAAGTTCCACAGAATAGTTCATAATGAGCTGTAAAAAAACTGAGTGCTAACAATAATGATATGCTTATTATCACCACCTGTTTCTGAGTCAGTTATGTAGTCTGAATGTGCCCTCCCTTCCCATTTCCTTCCATTGCCTGGCAAAAAAAACCAATACAATCCCCTTGCTGCAAAACACTTCAGACAATCAAGAGCTTATCTAGGCATCTCAGTGATTTTAAAGTGTTACACATATCCTAGTATCACAAGAATATGTTTTACCTTGAGGCAAATGTTTTAATTTATGTGCATGTGAGCTATTTGCAATACCTCCACCAAATGGAGCCCATATAACCCGTCGGATGGCTTTCACCCAATCTTCCATTTCATTCTGGGAATTAGCCATGAGCAGGAAAGCCTCATGATTGACAGGCATCTTTTCCCGGTCCCCTGCACCACCTGAAAGATAGAATACAAAACTCTTTTAACATCTAGTCCAGAAGAGAGCAACCAGTGTTTAAAACCACCAAAAGTCTGGGTCAAAATGATCAAATTGTTGTTTTAAATGAGCAGTTTTACATGCAATTCCTACTCATGCGCTGCAGCACTCGCAAAGTACAGGCTGGTAGAAGATTAAGAGCAGAAGTGAAAAATGTGCATTTTTCCAGTGCAGGAACCTGAGGATGTTGTACCTGCTTGTCCCAGCAATAAGCAAAGTGAAAGCACAGACTATAAGACTCTACAGCAAGAGGAATAAATGAATTCCACATACCTACTCTGAGGTATTGAGAAATTACTACCCCAAAAGGGGACTAAATTAATTGCAAAACAATCTACTGCTTAGGATGCAGAAGTCACAAGATCATCTACTTCCCCCAAGCCCCTGAGGATTTCTAGTCTCAATATTAAAAAAAAACCAAACAACAACAACAACAAAAAAAAAATCCCCCCCCCCCAAAAAAAAAAAAACAAACACAAACAAAACAAACCAAAAAACAAAGCAAACCAAAAAAAAAACCAAAACAAAAACCCAAACCCCTTCATTCTGATTTTGGATCCCATCCAAAATCCCAGCTCAGAAGGAGCATTTTTAACAGGAGTTAAGACGACCATATGAATCTGACTCTCCTAAATGAAATAACTTTAGGATGCAATATCTCAGGGAAGTACTGACCAGAATATCAAACACACGGAGTATCAAATGCATTCAAACTCTTATATGTATCTGTCACTTGTGGATACTCCAAGACTTGAAACATTTTCACCCTTCTCCCATTTTCATTTTAGGTCAGCACCCAACTTCAGTAAGTTTAAATCTTCCTCTTGCCCCTAGTTTTTTGTTCCAGAACTGGATAAAATCTAAGAAGGACCACATAAACAAATAAAAGCTTTATTAAAGCAGTCTCTGTATAAAAAGGCTACTGATCTTGCCCAACACAGCAGATGCATCACTAGCAGCCTGAATCTTCTCCATCACCATGGAAACTGCCTTTGGCTTTGCTAAGGAGATAACATCTTAGCTGTTGTGTCACTGTCATTTCCACAGTTACATGGCTTTCAGTACCTACTGGCAAGCTAAAGCTGTGCTGAGCAGCTGAGATTGCCTGTCCATGAAATTCAGAGATAAGAGCAGGATGACGGTATATGGAGGTTTCTGCAGAACTGATTTAGCGTATACATAACCTGTTCCTCCTAAATCCTTGGAAATCTAGGGAAAGGAGCAAGCTGGGAGCTGCCTGCAAGTCAAAGAAATACTTTTTCTTGCTATTGTTTCCTAGCCTAGACATGCTTAAGATACACTGATTTGCAAAGCAAACGGGTAAACTGAGATGTGTTGGGAAGGATTTAGTAGCTCTTGAGAAGCAATTCACTGAACTGGGAACCTGAGGCAGTCTTTCAGTAACAAAGAGAGACAACAGCCTCGTGGGACTAGGCATGCAGGTTAAGAAGCAAAAGCTTTTTCGCTTCAGGTATCAAAATTCTGCTTCTTTCCTTATAGCATTCTCTTGGACAGTCTTCCAATTTGAATTTACTGAATTATTCATATTCATGAAGATATATGAAGCAGAACAGCTCCCTATCTCAAGGCTAGGATGCCAGCATCTGAACAGATCAATGTGCCACTATATAATCCAAAAAGGACATACTTCATCCTTTGCATACAGAACTTCACATACAGAGCAGGAAATTACAGTATGTGAAACTCCTGTCACAGCTTAATTCTTTTACTAACATATTCAGCCTCACAGTGAAAGCAGCGGTCATGAGGTCTAACTCTTGTACTTTACCTGGCAGACATATTCCCTTGTCCTTCTACAAAAATTATCTCATGGGAGATCTCATTGCAAGGAAAAGACTTTTCATAATCCTCAGCACGCATCAGAAATGGCTTCAGGATCTGGCATCTGGTGGATAGATGGCCTTGAGCTCAAGCTAGTTTTTCAAAGGAATCATAGAATCAACCAGGTTGGAAAAGACCTTTATGATCATCAAGTCCGACCCCTACTCCAGGACTGCCAAGACCACCGCTAAACCCATGTCACTGAGGGCCTCATCTACATGATTTTTAAATGCTTCCAGGAACGGTGATTCCACCACTTCCCTGGGCAGCCTGTTCTGATACCTGATTTATCCTCTCTGTGAAGAAATTTTTCCTAATATCTAACCTAAACCTCTCATGGCGCAGCTTGAGGCTGTTTCCTCTTGTCCTACCAAATGAAACAGTCTCAGAAAACCTCACAACACCAGCAAACAACTGATCTTAATCAAAGTAAACACAGATCTTATTTTTCAATTTAAAGGTACCCAGCTGAAATCTTGCCCACCCAAGCCAAAAAAGCTTGGGTGGGCAAAAAAGAGACCAGAATCTTAGCTTCAAATTATTTCCAGAAAAAGACTGCAAAGTTAGTCAGAACAGCTGGATCAACCCATACAAAAAATTGCTATATGAAGCATAATAAGCATAGAATGATGAAGAGGATTTTTTTACAGGACTTTTGCAGCAGCAGTGTCTCAGCATCTTCCCACTGAATCACTGTAGCACAGGGACCTGACTACAACTCCCATTCCCTTAAGATGTTACTTTGGACCAGCCAGCTGCCTTCTAAATCTTCGAGGACATTTAGGAGGAAAAAAAACCCCAAACATTTATACTTCTATTTGAATCTGTATAAAGTAAAAACAGGATGGGAAAAAAGATTCCTGTACATGCTAGACCTGAGACTTTGCCAGAAACTACATACAGCTCCTCTGTGGTTGGCTTTCCCCACTGAAGCTTTAACTAGGAGCAAGGTCATGACCCTACAAGCTGCCTGTGGGAGAATCAGTAGTGACTACTCACGTAAGTACAAGCAAATAAAGACAACTCCACACACAGAGGCTAGCTTAGAAACAAGAATGCACTTCAGAATTGCTTCTTAGAGAAAGCCTCATAGGTTAACATAACATGACTATGAAGTAGCAGAGCAGGCAGCCCCCCCCCCCCCCAAACTATTTGAAAAACCCCAACATTTTATTCATGTTCCTTTCTGCACATAGATGGCTCCTTTCACCACATCCTTGAGGCATGTTGATCCTTTGTGCTATTGTAACATTCAACAGGTCTTGAGTCTTAGTCACCACAAGAATGAGAAATGACTAAATTCAAACACTTAAAATTTTTTAAAACAAACAAGGAAACAATGCCACATACACCTTCTTCAGAAAGTCCAGAATTTTACCTGAAGTTCACAGATATGTTTTCTTTTCTGAGTTTAGATCCAAACCAGGATCTTGTTACGGGTTTCAGATTTGAGTTGCAATGCAACCCTGTATCAGTTCAAACACCCTAGTCTTTAGGAATTGTTTTGGGAAAGCAATTGTAAACCTTCCAGCCTAGAAACACTCGAATATGGAACTTAGTTTTGCCTCTCACAGCAGTATGAAGTTTGCATTCGGATACTGCAATCAAATCTCTTCTCTGCTTCTCTTCTCTGCTTACTCTTACAGAGTAAGAGCTCCAGCCCTTACTCTGGTTGCTTTCAGACTCCAATCATGAAGTGCACAAGTGCTTCTTCTACTGTGTGAATCAAACAGTGCTCTGGCTGCTCAGCACTGTGGTAGGGAAAAACGCTCTGCTAATGGTTCTAGACACAGACAAGGGCTTTTCATTTCCTTGAACAGAAGTTTTCACTCCTCCTTAATCAAGCGCCCATACAAACAAGACTGGCCTTTAGAGACCAACTCAGGATTGTCACAGGCAAACATTCCAGTCCTTCTGCTCAAGGCCACTTTCATCTCCAGATCACAGGAAAAATAGAACTGTCTGCAAACACAGAGCACAAGCACCTTGATAGATGTAGGGGGCTCAACTTTGCAGATGAATAGTTCACCTGCTTCAGCACTAACCCATGACCAGGGATCCTGCACTGAATCACCTGCTCTGATGCAGATTTTCAGTGCACATTGGGCAAAATGTACTGGATTCCATCCCAATCCACAAAGCAAGCTGTCAGTACTACCTGCCTCCCTCCCAGATGTACAGAAACCAAGCAGCTTCAAGACTGGGAAAGGTGACAGCAACCATACAACTATATACAGTAAATGTAACAGCCTAGAAAGATTAAGGGACTTGTTTTGTTAATGACACCATCAAAAGGGCTACAGATCCCATCTGACTTCAATGCTTTGCCACCCCAATCTCAAGATAGCTCTGTCAAGTTGCTTTACATACACTGGTAGGTATCTTTGCCTTGAAGGAACAACATACCTGCAGGCCCCTAGCTGCATTGCATGAATGCTCTTTCTTCCAGGCCCAGACTAGTTAAAGCTGGCAGAATTGCTCTCATATGCCATCTGCTTATGTGGTTTGTGCAACTGCTTTTCATGTGGCCTTGGAGCCATCTGCTGCTGATGTCAGCTGTACAGTGTTCACCTCAGAGTAACACACCACATCCTAGCAGCAGTCCTCCTTTCAGCTCTCCCCCATACCCCACAACAGGGAAGATGAAATACTAAAACACTGGGGCTAAGCGACTTGCTGAAGTAACAGCAGCAGGGATCACAATCCACACTTCAAAGACCTATTTACTGAAAACTCTTCGTTTTTTGATCATCCTTAGTCTGGTATGCATTCACTGGAAACTGCAAAGCATACGGCTGCCATTATGCTGGTTATCTGTCCTGCCCTGTGTCCCCGCTTGAAGAACCTTTGCAGTGGCATCTCTCCCTTTATTACAGCTGTTTCCAATGAGGAAACACTGGAATTTTGTTTGCTTTGAACTTCATTCATAGAAGCTTAATGTTCTTAAGATCAGCATTTGTGAAGCCAGGATCCCCTTTGTATGGCAACAGAAGTTCAGAGGGAACAGGACTGGACTTCCTAGTAGATGTTTCTGCCCCGTTTCATGTAAAAGGAGGAACTTTTCTATTCTCAAAGTTGCTATCAGGTTCTGCTGAAGTTGGCAGCTTCCTTTTTTGTTCATACCATTTCCCTTCCTTCCACCCCCATCTGGTTTGCCTTTCACCCATTTTTTTCATCATTCTGGATACTGATGCACTTGTGTATTGTCATTATCTCAACTCTACTGAAAATTTACACAATTACAAATACTTGTATGTGTGTGTATATATTTACATGTTTGCATTGCTTTGGTGTGGATAGTATAGTCGTATTTTCAGTAAGAATGAAATTTAGCTGCCCGTGTGCATGGTGCTGCAGTATGTGGGGAGGCAATGGCAGTTGAAGGCTGAATTATGAAAGGGGTGCCTCGTGGGTAAAGCAAGGTCCACCTGACATGTCTGCCCTCAATACTAAAGCAAGTAGTGACAGGAAGCCTTTAATTGCAGACAAGCAGCAACAAAGATCTTGACAAATGGACAAAACTAGCATCCACAGCTGAAAAGAACATTTGCAATGATTCATGTTTACTGACCTTTTCTCTATGATTGTCTTAAAAGTATCACATTCAAGGCTCTCAGATCTCCCCAGTAATGAAAAAAAGTGAAAAATGAGGTAGATTAATTCTTTCAAGATTAAGGGCAGCTCTATTAGGGGGAAATCTTTCTTTGCACAGCAGGAAAAAAAGACACCCAAACCAAAAACCCAGTCTTGATCTTTGCATTAAGGAAAAAGGCAATAGAAATATTAGTAAGCAAAAGGTCTTACGACTGCTCTAGAACAGTCGCTTGAAACCTAATTCTGTTTCTTCAGTCATTGCTTTTGATTCTGATTAATGCTGAACCTCTCTCCTGAGGACTGTCCCATGAACCAAAGTTTTCCAAAAGCCTGAATGCTAGGGACAGACCCTTCCTATCATACCTGAATCTTGGGCTAACCTACCATCAGCATGCAGTTTAAACTTTGCTACAACCAGAAACTCCACTGCTTTTCTACTGTTTTTTTCTGGTGATCCTTTAACAGAAGGGGAAACCTGGGGAGTGCAACTGAAAGAAACAAGCTTTGAATCAAAGTACATTTCTTGTTTCTCAGATCTAGTAGACAACATAATGGCAATTTTTCCTAAAGAAATGTGTACTGTTGTAGGTGAAGGGTATGGAAAGAGTTTGAGGGGATTCTAACATTCACCTTTCATTTGAATGTGTCAATGAGGAAAAGAAAATCTTAAATACCTTTTACTGCACTGAGTAAATTCAGCTTTTAAATTGACACAGCTCAGATTTTCTTATGGCAGGATTTACAGGCATGCACTAAAACCTCATTGACTTTTCCATCAAATATAAATGCCTAATTTCCTTAAATACTTTCAATCCACCAGGTTTAATGATAGTTACAAGCAGAAGATAACATTTTCAAACAAAACTCCTTGCTGAGGATTTTCATGAGCTCCTACATGATTTTGAGATCCCAGATCTTAGACCTCATCCAAGAGAATAAAGCAAAGGCAGGCAAACACTCCAAAACCACTGCCAGCTATAAACTAATCCAAAGGCCCTGTGATCTGTTCTCTCCTCACACCTTCTGTGGTTTCAGATGCTATTAAACTGCTTTAAGAAAACACCAACAAAGAGATTAGACCTCAGAATTGTGGTTTCTTATACAAAAGTTCTGACAAGACTAAACATGAACAGAGGCACTACAGCTTTTCTGTACTGGTACATGGACTACAGAAAACCCTTAAAAACCTAAGGCTAGTACTCTATTTCAGTTGTCAGGACCAAGTGTATGTTAAATACAAGAACTGAAGATTTGGTTTAATCTCTGGCCTTTTATACATAAAAATTTTATCTGGTTAGCTTGACTCTCCTGCCTGGAGACAGAATCATAGAATAGTCTGGAAAGGACTGTAAGATCATCTAGTTCTAACCTCCTTGCCATAGGCAGGGATGCCTCACACTAGACCATGTTGCCCAACGCTCTGTCCAACCTGTCACACTCCTTTCGATGCAGCCCAGGATAGGTTGGCTTTCTGGGCTGCGAGCTCACGCTGCTGGCTCTTGTTCTGTTTCTCACCACCCAGTACTCCAAGTCCTCCTCCGCAAGGCTGCTCTGAATCTCTTCTCTGCCCAACCTGTGGCTGTGCCTGGGATTTCTCCGACCCAGGTGTAGGACCTTGCACTTGGCATGGTTAAACTTCATGAGGTTGGCATCAGCCCACCTCACAAGCGTGTCGAGGTCCCTCTGGATGGCATTCCTTCCCTCCAGCGTATCAACCGAACCACACAGCTTGGTGTCATCGGCAAACTTGCTGAGGGCGCACTCAATCCCACTGTCCATGTCACCGGCAAAGATGTTAAACAAGACCAGTCCCAACACTGATCCCTGAGGGACACCACTTGTTACTGGTCTCCAGCTGGACACCGAGCCATTGACCACAACTCCTTGTGTGTAACCATCCAGCCAATTCTTTATCCACCGAGTGGTCGATCCATCATATTTATTTCTCTCTGTTTTAAAGACAAGGATATCATGCGGGACAGTGTCAAATGCTTTGCACAAGTCCAGTTAGATGAAGTAAACTGCTTTGCCCCTATCCATCACTTCTACAAAACCACAGAAGGCCACCAAATTGGTCAGGCAGGATTTCCCCTTAGTAAAGCCATGCTGGCTGTCACCAACCATCTCACTGTTTTTCATGTGCCTTAGCATGCTTTCCAGGAGAATCTGTTCCATAATCCTTCCAGGCACAGAAGTGAAACTCACTGGTCAGTAATTTTCCAAGTCTTCCATTTTCCTCTTCTTGAAAATGGGGTTTATATTTCCCTTTTTCCAGTTATCAGGAACTTCACCTGACTGCCACAATTTTTCAAATATGATGACATAGATGCCTTTCTTGATAATGTGTGTGACCTGTATTACTTCAGACTCACATATTAATTAAACTGAAGAACGGGTTAAGAGTACCAATCACTTCAAATAAACCAAAACCTTGAAAATAAACAAACCCATATTCCAGGTAGGCCACATGCTGGTAAGTGACCACACTTCAAGAACTATGACAAACAAAAGAAAATGCAAGATAAGAGGAAGGGAGGAAAACAATTTCAAGTACTCTTAAAGGAAAAGCAAGTAGCATTGCACACAAACTCTACCTTGAACCTCACACTTATAAAACCTGCTTACATATGTTCAGTACTTTGTAATGTTTAGATCTACTTAAGCTGTTTTTTCCATGTGCTTTATCTGCCTTAGGCTGAACTGTGAAAAGCTACAGTAAAAAAAACTGCTTATCCATTTTTAAGTTACGCTTCTGGCATTAGAAACATATATCGCAATAGCACTCCAACCCTCTTGTAACTCCTTTTTTCCCAATTATTTGAAATTTCAGAGAGGAGACTATTATGCTCCCTAGGATGTGTTCCTCACTATGGCCACAAAGTACAGTTTAACTTGGCTAAAGTGAATTCACAATGTGGGAAAGCCATTTGTACTGTAGCAGCCCAATATTTAGGATTGAGATAAGCCCAGGCATAACATGCAACTGCTAAGCACATTTTTTTTTTTTTTTCAAGGATGTAGCATCCCTCTTGTACCAACACAGCTCATGCACCATTCCCTCCAGCTTCTGACCACAATTACTTTGCTTCACAAAAGAAACAGCCATTAACAGCTATCACGTTGCCTCCCTAACTAGAGCGGTTTTGGGAGCCTGTAAAACATGCTTCTAGCTCCATACGGTATCCCTATAAGCAAGCTGTATCGCTGTTGTTTGAGTTTTGTCTTAGCTTCTATTAGCTAGCAGCAAGAGATGAAGTCTCTCAACTTGGTCACAGCTAGTTTAGGATGCCAGCAGAACTATTCTAAAGACAAACTGATCAACAATAATTAACATGAGGAGCAACTAGTACACCAGCAATTTCTAGGAGCTGTATGACACCACTTCACCTCTCTGCTACTTGTGTGTTCCACCTTGAGTGTGAAATCTTCAGCACTGATATTCTAATTATGTCCATGATGCCTCAAGGGTTAGACTGTTAAACAAGTGACAGTCTGCTCAACTAAACCCTTGTGGCTCTTGACTCAATAAGGTCTCTTGATAAGGGGTTACGGTGACGACTGTGTTCACTTCAAAACTTCAATCATAACAGAGATGGCAGCAGCTTCTTCAGTGGAGCTCTCAGGTGTGCAATGGCACAGTCACTCCTCTTACCAGCAGTATCTGCTGACAAGCAGAAAATTTAGGGTATAGTGTTGCCTCTGCTAACACTGTTTTGCCTGCCAGGGTAACAGGTATCTGCCATGCTGGCACCACCTTCTCACTGGAAAAACAAAGTTCCTGCTGGAAAAGAACCTGAAGGTGTTGGGAGGCGAGGCATAGCTGTCATTCAGCTTCTTCCATTTGCACAGACTTGAGCTCCAGAGAACACAAACCTTTAGTTCAAAATTGGACTGACATGTCACCAGCTTTTAGGGAGCTGTTCACGGTTTGTCTTAGAATGACAAAAGGATAACTTCTGTCCCTTTCTACCTGTGTGCTGGAAAAAAACACCCAAACCAACAAACCAGCCATTTTTTCCCCCCTCAAAAGGCTACCATAACCCTGCAACAAAAATCGAGACTGTGATAGTGACAGCAAGTGGGAATGACAAAGGGGAGAAAGAAAAGGTTGTGTAGCTTTTTCCCCCAGCATGTTCTATAGACAACCTTGTAACAACAGCAGGCTGCTTTCCCTTACCCTCCTTTCTTCCACTCTAGACAGCTAACCCCTGCAGTCTTTCCTCAATGCATTTCAGATCTGGAGCGTAATAATAAGCCTAGTCCTTAATCATGATGAAGTGTGGAACTGCCTGAGCTATGCAGAGCTGCTGGTCATTTTTCCCTGCCCTCTGGTTTGTATGGAAAGGAAATGAATTTTTCTCAAGCCAGAAGTTACACACTCAAGGGAGGTGACTCAGACCAGCCCACTGGTAGAAGCTTTGTACTTGCCCCTAAAAGGCACACTGCAGAGGCATCTAACTTAAGGCAGCTGTCAGCCTGAGGGTACAAAAAGTTAGAAATATGTATAAAAAAAGACTCAGAAAATAGTGGCAAAGCAGGCCACACAGTTCCATGTGGTTCTCCAAAGCAGCAAGTGCTCAACACTTCTGAGGAATGTATCAAATTATATATTCCAACTGTGGTTATGTTTACATGCTATTATAAGGGAGGAAATTCCTTCCCAACCAAAGATGATGATACTTTGTGCTTTGAAATATCTGAATGAAAATGACTGGATAATTTTTATGCATTACCATGCAACCACAAGCAATTTTCTAATTCTCATAAATTTCTTCAAATCTGTAACATTGAAGACAAGAGATGAGGGAAACTTTAAATCCTGACAAGAAATTACTTACCACAACATCAGAATGGCAAAGTCTGATCTACTTTTCTTTAATAGTTTCATACTGGAGAGATAATATCCAACTTCTACATTCTTCTGGAAGTGTTGTGCTCACACTTGCCAGGTCTGCTCACCAATGTGAATGAAGTGGTTCTTACGTTTTCTAAAGAAGTCTCTCTACAACCATCTTCTCCTCCTCCTTGCCCCTCATAAACCTATTTTTTCTTTCCCCTAGTCCACCATGAAGCCAAAGACACCCTCACTGCATTTTTAAAAGGACCATCTTAGCCAATGCTCTGGTCTTTGAACTAAAGACAATGGAAGTGAAGCCATCAGCTGCTACAGCTTAGGCTGTAGATACCAGAGCTTTTAGCTGAGCCTGTAAAGACTCTGGCTCTCTGTAGTCTGAACACAGAGCTCTACAGAAATTCAAGCCAACCAATTACAAACATTATTATTTTCTTCAGTGAAATGACTGAAGCTTTATAATCACAGTTTTGGCAGCAACAAGTAAATGGGCTATCATCAAAGACTCAACAGTTACTGACTTTGGTTTTACAAAAATGAAGCTATTTGTCGTATTAATGCAGAAAAGGGACTGAAACACAAAAGAATACATAGTGTAGACCTTTGGAAAAATGTTGGCAAATTTGGAGAAAACCCTTGCCAATATTAATGATGAGACAATGTAGATGGAAGTAGTTATCTAAATCCAGACTGAAGAGCTCAGGGATATTCTGATCCAAGTACATAGTTTGTTACAGTTTGCACAAAATAGCAGTTTTATAGCAGTCTCCTCTCGTATCTGGCTATGCATTGGGTAACCAATGAATCTTCTAAACATAACTGTAATACATCGCACTTTTCACTGTAGCAACAGTGCTTTTTGGCAAAAAGGAAAGTTCACACTTTTCCCTTGGGCTTAACACTGCAACTGCTCAGAGCACAGCTGTGGATGGCTAGTGGACTCAAGGTTGTGCTGATGCAAAAAGAAAGAGCCTCAGTTCTTTGTGCTTTAGGACAACTGTCAGTGAATGACTAGCAGAACAATGCTTAGAAAAATCAATTCTATTTCTCTCCACTGATTGGCAATATTCCTCCCAGTTAGCAGCATTATCAAAAAGCCCATAAAAGTTCCTTTGAAGTGGTTAATCATTAGCAGATGCAACCTCACTTTTCAAAACCATGCTGATTTAAATCAGATTTAAATAAGAGATTAAAAGTGCCTGTTAGGTAAACAATAACTCATATGGGAGCTGTCTTTAGCTAGTGAACTTGTTCCTACTGAAATTCCAGGGAGTGTTGCACAGAATGTTTTTCTCTGAGACTCAGTGGATTTTGCAGTGGTAGTCTTGTCTGCAGCATTCACTGCTACTATAGCATACTGAATACTACAGATGTACCCTTCCATTCATCCCATCATGATGCTTCTGTATCTCTTCCATGATAAGCCAAAGGCCTGCACATAGGTAGTCTCTTCTGACAAGCTAAGATAGTCAGCTTTACAATGCAGAGGCAGACAATAAAGCTCAAGTGCCTGCCATTAGAGGTCACAGCACAGTTCAGAATGACTGCTTGAGGAAGCACATTTATGATGTGGGACTATTCACAGTCTTCATTGCAAAGCAGAACTGCCTCAAGCATTGCCTTGCAAGATTCCACTCCACAGCTCACAAATCACACCAGCAGAAAAGCAATCAAGTCACTGACCTGTTGCTGTACAGCTCCAGAGAACACAACCTTGCTTCTGACCTGGTATGGACTTTCTTGTCTGTGCATCTCAGTACTTGTGGACCAGGGCAAACTCCAGTAAAGCGACATCACTCCTGCAGAAATCCTTGAACTTCTGTGGGTCATCCTAGGTCTGCATGGCACTGCAGTCTAAGTACTCTGTCCTGGTAGTCTTCCTCCAGAATGGTTAGCTGGCAGACAGGAAATCCTTGTATTTGAAAACCTGGATCAGCAACCTCTTCTCCACTATGCCAGCATAAACAGTGTCTTAGCAAAGCATGTTGTCACCTACTAAAGGCTACAGTATGCTACCAGAAGCTCCTTCAAATCATCTTATGCTCTTTGATTGCTTAGAAGTTTTTGTTGTGCTTCAAGCAAAGGCAGCTGACCAAAGCTATATAACGGTCATAAGATAAAGTCTCTTTATTTGGAGGGCAAACTAAAAGAATCTCCACAAAGGAGCACAGAAAGGAAACAAATGTTTAGGAGACATTACAACTCACAGGAATGTGCCCTAAAAGTCTGAAACCTTACACAGGTGCAAACAGCAATGAAGTGTGATAGCGCAGCTCTCTCCTGGTGTAAGAGCGTATTTGTAACATAAATATTCACACTGCCTAGCCAAAAAATAGAACTACATTGCGATTATCTCTAGAGTAAGAAATGTTACCTTATGAAAAATCTCTACTTTCCCTAAACTGAGAATCAAGTACCAAATGAAGAGACAGAGCAGGTTTATGGCATGCAGTTCCCACATGCCAATTTAGGACTCACGTATTCTGAGGAAACCCAGTCATCAACATATTTTATGATGTTCAAATACAGAAGATGAAGTTCCTGTCCCAAGGAACAAAAAAGACTTGCCCAATGCACATTGAGATATACTACTTAGAAATACCAGGCTCGCCAATTTAGCTGCTTTTGCCAGAGTGACATTAACTGTATAAATTAGATCTAATTATGCAGAGTTCTTTCCAACCCTAACTATTCTATGATTCTATGATTATGGCCACTGAGAACTAGCAGTTGGGTGACAATGGTGGAATATCATCCTCATTTCTTGGAATGCTCTCTATAGGCAAAGTATTTGGGTGTTTTTATGCTTACAGAACCAGAAAGCCCATTCTGGCAATGCTGACATCAGTGGACCTACTCCAAAGATACACTGGGCCCAGTTGGTCCACTAAGTAAAGTGAGAACAAGAAATAGGACACATGTATGCGCCTCATGAGCCTCCACCCTCTCCTCACCCTGCTACTTTCTTGAGAGCACAGAAGTGTATGCAGCCATTGCAGGCAGCATGTGTTATAAGAATTTTTGTCTTTGCAGTCAAAGGCAGGATAACAGCCAGAAACCAGGATCTGCTCAGCCAATGACATGGTATATTAAAAAGCCTTCCAGCTTCTGTTTCAAAACAAAGAAATCTTGATAAGCCTGAAGCCAGCAGCTGCCACGTACCTTACCTTGGGGACACCTGCTGAGCTGCTGCCTGTTTAATATTACATTAAAACAGCAACTTTCCAGATAATGAATTATGTATTTGCAATGAAGCTATGGTACACAGGGTGCGGGGGAGGACAAGGCTTGGAAATGGAAGAACCATTTGTGTAAATGGTCTGCAATACTGGAAAAGTCACTGATGGCTTTATGATTTGCCTGAGCCCCAGTCAGGTAGCAGATGGAATTGGGGGAGCAGGGCAAGTGCTGCCTCCTCCTGCCTTCCTCATTTTTTATTGAAAGCAATTGTGTGAGTTTGAAAGTCCCTAAAAAAAAAAAGTGAAAAAATAACAGAACTATAGAGCTGCACTTGTGACTGCTTCCAGTTTTATTGCCCTAACATTAAAGACACAGAAGGTTAGCTTTTATCATTATTTTTATTTAAATGGTTCACAGTGTGAAAGCAAGAACCAAAGACAGCAATAAACTATTGCCTTGAAACTCTGATCCCTGCCAGTTTTCTCTCCTTAAGAGAGAACTCATCTATAGTCTCTGAATCAAAACTGCAAGCACTTGCCAAACAGACATTGCTTCTCCAGCATTCCAGAGAAAAGATTTACTATTTCTCTTGCCTAGTTTAATTTCAGTTAGGTGATCTGGGTACCTAGGCACAAAAGCATTAGATAAAAACAATAAAAGTGAGCATATATACAAATGCGGTAAAACATGTTATCCTTAAATGCTCCTCTCTACAGATATTCCAGTCCTGACCATATCAGAGCCTAAATATGAGTGAAGACTGATTCTCAGGAGGCAGACAGTAAAAAAAAGCTCTTCATACCACACAGCTTATCCTAAAGGATACCTTACTGCAAGACCGGCTTCATTCAGTTCAGCTCTGCTCCTGCTGCCCAATTAAAAGTAACCAACATGGTTCAGACTGTCTTTTTTGGATAGAGTAGTCACACCACAGTAACTGCAAAACAAACTTATGACAACTATAAGCAAGTGGAAGTGATTTCAGTGCATGATTTAGATATTAATAAATAAAGGAATTTCAAAAAGATGTTCAATTGCTGGAATATTCTACTCAAATATAACTAAACATTAGTGTTTCAGGGGGACAGGCACAGCAGAGGTTAAAATTACTTTCCAAGGTTATACTATATGTCTGTGGGGAAATGCCTTCTCTGCATTAAAAAAAAGTGCAAATTCCAGAGTGAGAAATTCCTACATACCAGTGGAGAACAGAGATACAGAGACACTAAATGATTTCCAGGCACCCTAGGTTAATTAAACACTGATTCTTATAAGGCAAGGAATACCGTTTGGAAGGTCGGTCATGTGCAACTGCAAAGACAGTGCCAACCCTAGAAAGCAGAAAGCAAAGAATGAGAGAGAACAAGCTGACCAGCATGAAGACTGCTCCCCCAGCACAGGATGGAAAGCAAGCCACTGTCTCACCAAAGCAGTGCTCTCAAAACGGGAAAGACACATCAGAAATTAGGAGTGCATTGTGTCTGAACAAGCCATTCTTTCGCTCGGCAGCCACAGTGGTTGCCTGGCATCTCCTCTATTTGGAGAGGTTTAACTGGTGAGCTGAAGTCACTGCTCTCTCAGCAGCATACGCACAGCTCATTGAGAGGCACAGCAGTGTGCTGGCCTCTTTTGCCTCTTGAGCACTATGCTTCTTGGCAGCACTGGCCTCTCTGGCTGCTGAATCTCAGAGCCCCATGGAGACAGTGGCCTGTATCCCACAAAAGCCTAGATACTGGTTGGATAAAGCCCCAGTCCCACTCAGACTTTAATGGTGATGAGGGAGGTTAGCAATAGAGCTACATGGCTCTGGAAGTTATTTGCTGAATGACAGATGTGTCTCTGTGGTGCCCTGCCAGCTCCTTTCATATCTCCAGACCCATGGAGTCCAGCACACTGCTTCTTGGAGTCTCCAAATGCTCAGAGCAGCAGAGCATGCAGCCAGGATTCAGACTGCCTGTGGGCTCATCCTCTATCCAAATGCCTTGCTTTGATACCAGATACTTCACAACATGTCTGCACCTTGCTGCATCCCAAATCTATGGAATTAATTTATTTGTAGGGGGTTCTAAGACTGATTTCTAGTCAAGGAAACAGTCTTAGAAAACAACACTCTCACCAGTTCAGTTCATAGTTATCCAGTCCCCTTTTCTGCCTCACGATGAGACTTCTGTACTGGAGCATCCACCAGAAATATGGATAAGGGGTTTAATAAAACACAAAGGGTTAAGTCACACTGCCTGGGCTTCAGAATTGGAAGTAAAGCCACACACCACCACAACTCCCAGGTGCGTGTAATAATGGAGCTATCCAGCTCCTCTTCTCTCCCTATTAGCTCTGCTAGATTGAACAGGTGATGTATGACTGACTGGACAAAGTATTAGCATAAGAGCAAAAACATGATGGCCCATGGTTTTGCTTTTCAACACAACTGTTATAGATGTTGAGCATCCTCATCTCCAGTCCTAGCATTTATTTCCCTCAAACCACAATGTTGTATGGATTGAACACTTCTCACCGAGACAGCCTCTCTCAACTTCCCTAATGCATATAAATCTACCCACCTCACAAGCACATCAGAGAGGGAAAAACAATCAGACACAGACAGAAAGGATCAGGAGAGGCAATGAAGCTCAGGCTCAAATCCTGCCTTTAGCATGGCCACCCCTGGAGGTCCACACAGTGGCCCCTAACATTGTGAAAGCAGACACTGAAAGTCTCATAGGTTGACGTCATGCAAAAATGACCTAATCGGCAGCTATCAGATATTCTGAGGTTGCTGGGTGTGGGCTGCTCTTCTCAGGCAGCAGCTAACAGACTCCCTCCCAGGAGTGGCAGCCACATCACTTGTCTGCTGCACATGGCATTTTCCCCGGCAGCTCTGTTTGCTGAATACAAAGAGCAAGCCCACAACATTAAAGACCAACCCTTCCTTTGAAGTTGAGATTGTTTGGCTTGCCTGGCTACAAACTGTGCCTTAATCATCTGGCTTTGAAGTCCTGTAAATCTACAGCTGCAGCAATGTAAGGACCACTTGGTAATAAAACATCCATTATTAATTTTTTTGGAATTAAAGAGGAAAAGGTTTTTCTGGAGCTGAAACTTTCTTTTTTCCTCACAAGAAATGAAAGGACAGGTAAAAGTCAATCATGACTTTCCAGGATCAGAGACAATTCTGACTGTATGGCATCTTATAGCCCAGTTTTGCGTAGTGTTGAGCTGGTGTTCACTGAATGACCAAAGGAAAACAGAAATTTTATTGTAGAAAGGCATATGAGAGAACAGTAGGTTTTAACAACAGACTGCAGAGGTTGATAAATACTTTAACAGGTTTAATGTCTTATTTAAGGGGTGTGTGTGCAACTGATAGGAGTTTGATGGCTCTTAAAACTGGCAATAGAAATAAATGAGTCTTTACTTGTAGCGTTCCAGTATCTGTCATTGCTGTAGGTTTTACCAGAGTGTAAGAATAGCCTAAAGATACATCACCAAATGAGATCTCTGAGAAATCTCCACAGGCACAGCAGTCTGCAAAGTGAAGGATGCACAGAAAGAGAAAATGTTGTATTTCAGCTTGGCCAATTCACTTTAGGGGTGTCTAGAAGCTCTCAACCCCACAAAAATAGAGAGAGAATTAATCCAAAATGCTGTGTAGCCTGGCCTGGAATGCTAGTGAGAAGATAAATGGAGCATGGTGAAAATAAAACTCAGTTGGAGAGAATCAGCCTTCAGCTGCAACTTGGTACAAACATTGCTCAGAGAGCTAAGAGACAAAACCCTGCACTGCCTGGGATTTCAAGCTATAAGACTTAAGAGAATCAGATTCCAATTTCCAGCTCTTCTGGCCGCTTCCTGTATTCATCTCAGCAAGTTCCCTCTCCAGCCTGGATCGGGAGTGTTTATTTGGGACTTTTCTTTCCCATGTGACCAGTATTTTTGTCCATGAACTTGTCTACAGCGCAGCTCCTATCCTTAGGCCATCTGAACCTGTGGGAAAGAAATCATGCACAAACCTCAGCTCTTGCTGGCTTGCTCTTTCCCTGATCAGACACACAAAGAACAGCATGGACAGACCCATTGGAGCCTGTGGCTACTATAGTTTTTATGCAACTGCACTTCTGATGCTATGCCTAGGGCACTCTGTAATCATTTAATGCCTTTTAACAACCACATTTACTTACTGGGAAATATGTCCTTACTCAGATCACAGTAAAAACCTCTGCAAATGAAGTGCTTTCCAGAAGGGATTGAGGAGGGATTGCTTCAAGTAACTGGATGGAAAGTGGCTCAAAAACTGGCAGGAGTCTGGCGTCTTTAAAGCAAGACTAATAGACTGATGTTAAACATGGAGTTGTCCAGGTAACTCAGCACTCTCCACTCAGACACACAGGTTCTCCCTTCCTGCTTTGGCGCTTCCCTTCCCAGGCTATTCTGGAAGCAACAAAAGAAAGGGTAGCACAGGGCACAGTGGGCATCATAAGGAAACAGGATCCCTACCCTGCCACTATGCCTGGACAAGGAGTATCCTCGACAGCTAGATGGCTTTCACAGATCAGATAGATTTGCAGAAACAGGTTCAGACAGGCAATACCCTTTACCCTCTTTGGCTCACCAAGTTGCTTTTGGGGAAAAGCTATTTGAGGTGCCCAGTTAGCTGACAATTTTCACTTTTTTCAGAGTTGGTAGTGAGTTTCTAAGAACAGCAACACCAGTTGCTGTTGGCTGAGTTTCCCTGTCATCTCTTGAAGGCCCAGATCATGCCCATGCTGATTCTGGTTTTAAAATGGTTACTTACATAGCCCCCTCTTGCTTGTGGCGGGGGGAACTGCTGACAGTTTCTCACTGCCTTCCCATCCATGCAAGACTTTCTCTTGAGGCTGAGCTCTAGGGCTAGGCAAATCACAGCCACTGCACTGTGGCACCAATGCTGGCTCCCAACAGATTCAGCACCACTAAGTCTAGACCTACAGCCACAGCTCCTATCCCCGTGCTGCTTCTGGAGGCTTAGTCCTCTCCCACACCAGCACATCATCTGCCTCCACAGGTGGGAATGCCAAATTACAGCACGGCAGCAACAAGGTTCAGGTGACTAGGCAAAGGATTAAGTAGTGAATGACTGCTCCTCAGCTTCAAACTATAACCTTTAGGTCATGTTGACTCACGCTCGATGTCTAAAGCTGGGCTCCAAGCCTAAAGGGACTGATGTTCATCTAATAAATCACAACTTCTTACCAGAGGGTCAGGAAACATCTCACAGCATATGGACAGGTATTCAGCAGGATGCACACCCCCTACTCTTGTAGAGGCATCAGGGCTGAGCAAGTTTATCTTTAGGTGCACCTGCGAGAATAGCCTTCCTTACCTTTCCTGGCTGTACGATCAGCCCTTTCTTGCCATGCCTTCTGCAGACATGGGTACGGCAGGCACTTCCCTCAGCATCTGTCTAAAGAGACATTTCGACTGTGGCACATGCTATAAGGGAAGAAGCAGTGGTCAGCTAAGTGCTCCCAGCAGACAAGGAAAAAAAGGGAGCAAAACCCATCCTATGCCCTCTTGTAAAGTATCATATATATATACACACACACAACAAACCCCTAAAAAAAAAAACCTAGCAAAAGCAGATTAAGAATTGACTTACAAGCTTTTCTCATTCTTTCTAATGTAGACTCCTGACATGATTCTATCCTTAAGAATCCCTGAACAATTGTATAAATTTGTG
This sequence comes from Pezoporus occidentalis, assembly GCF_034315485.1. Taxonomy (NCBI): domain Eukaryota; kingdom Metazoa; phylum Chordata; class Aves; order Psittaciformes; family Psittacidae; genus Pezoporus; species Pezoporus occidentalis. The sequence goes on from NW_026916347.1 coordinate 2,005,871, forward strand.
TACCTGCACATACATTTTGCTCAACAAAATACCAAAAGGTTGGTACCAGTAGCTACAGGTGAGCTTAGCTCAGTTCTCACATCCCAGCTGATAGTTCTTGTTGTGCAACCCCCTTTCAAAATAAGAACCCAATAGTAAACATGAAGGTAGGTTAAAGAAAGCAAATTCACATATCTTCAAAACCTTTTCTTCAACTTTCAGCCTGCAATGAAAACCTATTCAATACCACTGTGTAGCTATACCTTAGAAACAATTTATATTCAAACAAGGAATTAGGGAAATGCATATCTTAAATATATATATATATATAAAAATGCTTGGCCAGGTAAGCAAGTCCAGTTCCTCAGATCCCAAGGAACTGATGCATGTTCCAGCAACAAAGAAATCACTTCTGTTTGCATTTGTATAAAACCCACATTTGGACTGCTGGCTAGATAAAAAATATTATGATAAATACACATGCAATAGAACAAGAAAAATACAAGCAATATGTTTCACTATTAGGAGCTTACTACATTGTCAATTCTGCAATGCTAGAGGAAAACTGCTCTCATGAAGAGTTTTATATCTACTTGGAGGTAGAACAATCACATTTCCTGACAAAACCCATACAACGATTGTCAAAGCAAACCTCACAACAGCAAGCTGAAAATCTATGTTGAATCATGCACACATGTAGCCCTTCATAGGAAAGATGCTAAGAGGAAATATGCTTTTCCTTCACTTGGCAATATTCATTTTAAGTTATTATTACAGTGTAGATTTTTTTATTGTTGTTTTTCAAAGCTCCTTTTGAACAACAGAAACAAAAATACCAGAGCATTACTCAGCTGCCTACTTAAATTTATCTGGAAAAACAAATATACATAGGCATTCTGTTGTTGTTTTGCTCTGCATTAGGAATTCCACCCCTGTGCAAAACATATGCTCCATGTTTAAAGGGTTAAACTTTCTCTCAGTCAGCTTTAGTGAGTGTAAAATGCAAGATAATAACATACACTGTATCTTGAACCAAAAATGCACACAGAATAACCAAACCCCCTGTGCTAACCGACCGGCAATATGAACAGATCCATTCCCACTGCTTACTAATTCCAAATAAATCCTTTACTATGATTTTAAGCAAAACAGACAACACTAAACACACAAAAAATATAATGACTTACCCTTTCGGAGACACTTGCTTTTCTTAAGATATTTGGCAGTAAAAAATGGCATGGCTGAAACACTGAGGTTTCAGCCAAAGCTGACCTTTTATTACCAAGTGCTAAGAGCAAATGACTGGACCAAAGAGAGAAAGCGAATTATTATACCAGATCTTTAAAATGCTCAGTGATGAGCAAAGGGAATTCAGAGTGGGATAAAGTATGTCAAGTTGCACGGTGGGGATTGCAGATATCTTTCTGCTCATTAGCACTGCTGTTCAAGTTATTTAAAGTGTGCTGGGGGGGGGGGGAATGAGGACAATTTCCATGACAATATGTACAGTATCATATAAGGAGGAAGCATTTTTTCAGGCAGAACTTCTGCATTACTCAGCTGCTACAGCAACCAGCAATATGTTGAGAAGGAAAAAAAAAAAAAGCCCAAACAAAACACTTCAGGTTTGGAGAACGTAAAAACCCTGATTCTATTAACCAGTTCTTGTCTAGAGTGAAAAACGATCACTATAAACCTGCTATGTCAGATCACTGGGCTATCCCCTCATTTTCTTCTTAGGCACTTGTGGAAATAAAAGAGTCCTTCCTAAGCAGTAAAAGAAATCATCAGAAGGTTTTGATTCTAGTCCCCCCAATAACTGATGCCTCAGTTTCCCTACCTTTCAAATGGAGTAACAATACAGCCATGTTTCTATTTTTAAAAATCTCTGAAGCTCTTGGGCAGTAGGTACTAAGAGAAGGACAAGTACTTAAAGTCCACGATTTTGCCCTCCAGAATTATGGCGCTGTCACTCTGCCATGCTGATTTTAGGACCAAAAGCCACCTAAAACTCTCTTGCTTTTATTCAGCCAGGATGGTCTGATCTGGAAATTTAGTCTTATTCTTGTTGCTTCTGTTGCCCTCCCTCGAGAGCTTAAAGCAGTTTAGTATCACCTTTGTATCCTGTCTAATTTCATAAATTTGGGACAGTATATTTAATGGCAATGATATTTATCCATGTCTGCCTCCTCCTAGTCATCAACCTCTAATTCACTTCACCACAGCATATCGCTTTGGCAGGCAACACCTCCATTCTCACTCCTCGGAATATAACGGACAATGCCAGAAATCTTCCTATGCACCCTGGGACACATCAATTTCTCTATGCTTTAAGTCTTCCTATGAGTAATGACTAGAATACAGGACTCACTCTTTTAAAAGCTCATAGACTTGTCATGGAAAAATGTAAAAGCAAGAGATCTATACTTCCATGGGTGGTTCAGCTCTTGGCTTTTACCGCTTCCAGCCTTTGGTATACTGCACTGAGATGCATGCAGTTACCTGAAAACATTTATAACCTATAACCAATAACCTATTGACTCGGCTGGATGTGAAGTCAGATTTCTAAATCAGCAAAATGACTCAAATGAAACTAGTACTATTCTTATAAAAGAGCATACAGTTCTATAATACAGACTGTATAAACGAGGGGTGCACTCTACAAGGTAGAAAGCTAACAGCAGGGCCTTTTCTTGAACCATCTGTTGTCAGCTCACAAATATATATATATTTTTTTTTTTTTTAATTAGGAAAGCCAAGCTTCATACTTGAAGGAAATCCATTCAGTGTTCAATCTGAAAATCTTTGCCATAGTTGAACATTCATAAATCCTGTGATGCCCAATAAGACGCCATTGTTCCTACATCTGTAGTACCATACCAAAAACCCCAAGTCTCTGTTCTTTCATTAGGCAGTTTGAAAATAAGCTGAGAAGCTTTCAGGCATACAATTCTTCCATAGTAAACTAAGTTAACCTGTGTTTAGCTTAATTATGTTAACATATTTGAACAAAAGTGTACTTAAGCACCTTGGAGCAAAGAGAAGAGGTGAGAAAAGAGCACCTATGAATCAGTGATATGGGCAGTTGCCACCTGTGAACTACCACAGGGGGTGGGTTGTGAATTCACATGATCTTGGAATGGGCAGGGCCAAACTAGTTACTTCCCTGCCCTTGGAGATGGCCCAATACCACCTGCTTCAGAAAGTGGAAAAATTTTGCACACGTTAATGTGCATGTAGCTACTACATCTCTTCCATCCATGATCAGACTGGCACACATCAGAATGTGTCTGTGTGAGTATGGAAGGAATCAGTCTAGTAAAATTTATCCACACCATATTTAATCTGGAAACAATACCTGAACCTAATCCCATGTTGCCAAGGACTACTCAGATGATCTTCCAGATCTAACACCATCTATGGCCTCACAAATTAGCCATGAATATCTAGATATTTTTATTTCTTTTTTGCCTGGGGAGGGAGGTAGGAAAGGGCTTTCCACCACTGACAATTCCTTCCAGAAGGTCCTGAACAAAGATTTACACTAGAATCCAGTTATTTTGAAGGAGAAACTCAGCAGTAAGGATGAACTCGGAGAGTTCCGTGAATGTCATGACACTTCCTCCTGCTATCCTTGTGTGGTACATGGGAAAAGATGTTATGCCCAAACTGCCTTTGGAACGTCCCCTTTATCTTTCAACTTCCTCTTTGCCAGCAGACGTGCCATCCACACAGCAACACACCAGGCTGGAGTTTTGCTGAAGTCTGCCTTTTTGCTCACAGTAAATTAAAATGACAAAAGAGAAATACCCAGTAAAACCACAAGGGAATTCCCTTCTCTGCCATTTTAACACAAGGTCAAATTTTGACTAATGCAGTAACCCCTCCCACTTGCCTAAAAATCTGCCATTTAATGACCTTGCACAAAACCCTTCTGCTTTTTACGCCAGTACCCCTATATTCTGCTTCATTTCTAACTCACTCTGCCCTTGGAGCTAAAAGCAGAGGTTGCCCTCCTGTTAAGACTTTCGGTTTCCAGAGGGAACTTTGAACATATGCAAACAAACATTTGTGTGTCTTATTCACTACAATGAAACACAGACTCCTTTTCTTCCATTCCATCCACACCTCCTACCGCCACAACTTACTTTGAGGAACCCTAAAACCTTGTATCTTCACAATGGGGGAACTCTTTATTTGCTCGTATTTTTCTGTTTCTTAGGCACAGTTTTCCTTAATCAGCTCTCCAAACAGAGAGAGATCAGGTGAAAATTGATATCCTGACAAAAATCTGCAGACACCAAGAACAGACTGGACTGGATCCAACATAATCATTCACCCAGCTTTCAGTCTGCTTCCTTTAGTAGCACTTTTAGAAAGGACTAGTTTTAAGTGGGACTACAAGACCGCTAAATACTTTTCTGTTAGGTATCATCACTCAAAAAAAAAAAAATAATGCATTAATATAGTTATTGGGTCTCTCATCTTCTGATTTTCCTTTCCATAACTTCAGATTCCCACTCACAGACTGGCTATTTGTGCAGAGCACAAACACTGAGCACCATCTTTGCTGTTAGCAGCAGGCTGACTAGTGTGGAGATAAGCACCTATGACTCTTCATACTGCATTTTCTCTAATAAGTTTCTGTATCAGGTTTCAAAACGCTTTACTAGGAATGTCAGCACCATCCTCCCCCATCTTACAGATGGGAATTGGAGAAAGGGATCATGACTTCTGTACGCTCACCACAAGATTAAAAAAAAAAAAGAGGCATATGAGGAAGGTTTTTCTGAATGCATGCAAGTGATCAGTACAAAGTTTTTTTGGTTCCCCTTCTCTCTCCTGTAGCCCAAGAGAATTTCACCATCTCAGAGGAACAGTGCAGTGACTGACAACAGACATGAAAACTGCTACTTTCTATTAGACTGTTAGTTGTGGCCACATGTTGGAATTTTCCACTGAATTACAGCCTAGGGGGACTTTCTGCTGTTATTTCCCACCTGGGCAAAGTCTGCATGAAACTCCAAGTGAAAGGCAGTAAGACTCTACCTTATTGTTAAAGCATGTGATGACAGCCTATATGACAAGGCTACATGGCTCTCAGCCCTTGAATGCAGAGGATGGCAATGACTGGTGGGGAAGGAGGAGGAGTGGAGGTGGAGCAGTTGCCCTCCACCACCCACTAACACAATGCACTAGAGTGACAGGCAGTGGAGGAGCAGGCACTTCCTCTTTGACTTCACCACCATGTCTGGGCTGGAAAGGGACCAAGGCTCTGCAGGTGAACATGGTAAATGAGCAGGCAGGTGGCCAACAGAGGATGGCATGGCCACATTCTGGGCAAAAGCTGCCATGCTATGTGAGCTGTAACACAGGAGGGATACCAGATGACTGTAGCAGCACTCACCCCAGCCTGCTCCCATACCCTCAAGTTCTATTTTATCAGATGGAAAGAGCGTGCACTCAGGGTACCCATTTAAAAAGATTTCTACCCCCTGCAAAGTGACCATAAGAGATTTCTATCTGTTGCTGGCTGGGCTGATAAAAGCAGCCTTTTTTCCTTTCAGCAGTTTAGAACTCAGCCTACCCTAAAACAAGTAGGGTCATTTTAGTCTGTGAGCCTCATACATAAATTGTATCTGCAGAACAAAGGGATCTCAGGTCAATTATAAAGATCCTGTGGCTACAATATTCTTCTGGGAAGATGCCATCTACATATGCTTATTACAACCACATAAATCCCACCGTCTCACTTGCCTCGAGCAACTGTCTTTAAAAGCAAGCAAAATAATTATTTTTCCAACATACCTGTCATCATTAATTATGGCCAGAATAGCCAAGTAGGAGTTCATGCCCAGGCTTTTAAATGCTTGTAGCTAGCTAGTATGGCTGCCTGTAACTTTGCAGCCTTTTGCAGTGTTAATATTAACATACTATGGCTTCATTAAACGAAGGTACTCACTGATGACTTAAGTATGATTCTTCAACAGAACACCAATACCCTTCATGCTTATCTGCCTCAGAGCAAGAATGGGGTTTAATTTATGCCTACGTTATGGGTATATTCAAGCACCACTGGCTGTATTCCTAAAGCCACATTCAAGCAAACATGTTCCAATGAAGAAAAGATTTTCAAAATTCAAAGACAAGAGTTTGCAGGAATTACGTGCTAGAAGTCCAGAGTTAAAGAGGCATTTCACTGCTCCATTCGTCACTTCTGCAAAGCTCTGTGGTATTACTGTGTGAATATATGATATTAATTTCCTAAAAATCAGAATGCAGACTTTCCCACTGAAGTTAATGGGACTTCCCCTACATAAAGGCTACAGAATTCATCCTATGGTTTGTTGTTTTTTGATTTTGTTTTTTTTTTTCTCTCTAGTTAACTGGACAGGGCATTGGAGGGGTACAGATGCTATCGCCCTAGTACATCCCTGTGCTTCCTTATTCTGCTTACCAGGACTTCCTAAACTCCTTAAGCTGAAGAGGGTGGTGTGCTGAAAAAACACCTGATACAGAAGATTACAATGTAGTCTGAAGTCCACTTATAGCTTCCAGGAGGCATTTTTATCTTGACTGGTTTTTAAATTACATGTTTCTGAAGTAACAATGACTTTTGTTTGTCAACCAGCCTGTGCACAATCTGGCTTCTGATCACTGTCACTCCAGGTATTCACAAATTACAGGTCAGCCCACCAAAATCAGGAGACTGGCTTCCAGCTGATGGGAAGTTTTCATTATTATTTATCTTCTGGTTTATGAGCCTTCACAGATCTTTATTTTAAATTCACAAGCAGCAGAAGACTTGCTTTTTATTAATGAAAGCTGCAAGATTTACTAATCATAGTATTAAAAATTAGGGTTTTAAGGGAAAACACATATTAATAAACCACAGCATATGAATGTAGGCCTACATATTTCTGAAAGGGAAACCCCACAATCTTGTTAAATTCTGTAAATGAAAGAAATGAAATTATGTAGGTACCTAAACCAAAATGAAGCCAGAAATCTGTCTGCAGCACTAACAAAGTGGAACAAGACAGAGTAGTAGGTTTAAAGTGCTTAATTAAAGATATTGATAACAAACTGATTCAGTAAAATATCTTTACTGCTGGAACTGAATGCAAAGAATAGCTTTTTAGAGACACAGTAGATAAAATGGATCAGAATAAATCATTGCAGATCTGCAAGTGTTTTGAGAGGAGCCTTTGCTTCTACCCTCAGCATATGAAATAGGTGCAATTTTGCTCCTAGTCATACAAGCAAAGTAGTTTAGCAGAGACATCTGCACTCTACATCCCAAGCAGCATAATGAAAACGAAGACAAGGACAGAAAGATAGGAGCTGAACAGACAGACTGCACATGCAACATAAGCTATCAGCACAGCTTCTGTGAGATACCCTTATCCTGCAGCTCCAGAGCCACTGTGTACAAGCCCCCAACAATCCCCTCCAGCACTGCTAGTAACAGAGTCACAACCTTGCCCCACATGTGCAATCAAGACAATGAAAGCCTCTGGACACCGCTTAAGGGGAAAGTTTCTTTTTCTCCCCAGAGTAATCTCTGATTTTCATTCTCATTACACAATTGCTACTGCGCATTCCCACAAGCATACATAATGAAACACAGCAATGCCAGTCTCACCATGCAAACCTCTCCGGGCTTTTACAGGGGCAAGGGGAAAGAGGAATATAATGGTAAAATGCAAATTAGCCACATACTGAATTTAAAAGCTGCCTTTAATTATAATTTCTTCCTGTTTCCCTGGGTATTGGGAGCACTGCTCTAAGCAAGCCACACTGGTAAACAGAGTCCTGATCATCTTATTAAACTCATTCAAGCACATTACATCTGCCTTGGCAATTCACTGGTTTTGAACTGAATCTGAATGCTAGGCTACAACCAGGCTCAAGTACCAAGGTTCTATACTTCAGCATTTCTCTTTTCACACCCCTCCACTGGGCTGAGACTGAGACAGAACTTCTCACATGTAAAAATGTGAGGAAACAGTGCAGGTTCCTGTATCCTAAACCAAGATTGTTCCTTCTTTCAGGGTTATACTACCGCTTGCCTGTGACCTGCAACCCCTTTAGTCCTGCACTCGGCCAAGGATCCCTTCTTTCTGTTTGTATGGTGCCTCCTCACAGCATCATCATGTGGCTTGACATTTAACTTTCAGTTTTTCCCTTTCTCTCTAATAGAGCTGACAAGCAGGTAAACACCTTATCTTCAGAACTGGCAGTTACAACAGAAATTGTCCCAACTAGAATACAGACATATTCAATCAAACAGAAGATGCCTGTATTTCAAGGGGCAGCAGGGGAAATAAATGCAGTCATGACACTGAGCCAAATTCTCAGCAGGTAGAAGTCAATCAGCTCTAATGATATCAGCAAATCTTAATTTATCCCCAGCTGAGAATCTGGCTCCACTTCTTTCCTGTGCACAGCCACAGCTGACAGCTTTTGGCCTGTTAACTAAGCTCCAGAGCTAGATTTATACTATGAGTTTTTTCCAATGATGCCAGAGGGATATCAGATACAGACTGAAGTATCATTCTTGTACAGCTTCAGCTTAGACTAACAAAGCTGCAGATCATAACACATCCTGTAGATGCAGATCCTAAAGCTGCAGATCATAACACATGCTACCATAACACATCCTGTAGGTCACACTGAACAAAAGCCTCATGTGAAAACAGGTAACTGATACTTAACTGTGTTGGCAGTGTCTGCTAAGCCAGCTGTGTTGACTAAAGAACACAGCTATTTTCACCCTTGCGCAGTAATAAGTGTACAACATACATTCAAGTTCAGATTGGTGCAGTTAGAGTAGTTAAACCCACAGAAGAATCTCCGCAACAGAACAGAGCCAGAAGAAGTGGAAGGTATATTTCCAGCAGACTGGAACACTTTTTAATTCAGCAAATGGGTCTGGCCTAAATTAAAACATCTCAAATTATTGAGTTTTTTGTGAAGTATTTAAATATTCCTCTTGATAAATAGATTTCTGCTGATCTACAGCAAAAGAAAAGCTTAGGAAAAACAGTGTGAAAATAAACTTAAAAACACTGGTCTGGAAGTCAGCAAACTGTCTTGGGATGACCCGAAATGAATTTGTCCTCACTGCTTTGCTGAAAGGTAATTTCAATTTAGGAAGCCTAAACCACTATCTTTCCACAGATTTCCTCCCCCAGGATCATTACTTTCCTAGAGAACAAAAATGGAGGCAAGTAACCAAAATGTAAAATAACAAAAAAAAGAAACCCCCAAACAGCAGCAGCAAAACAAAAAAAAAAAAAAAAAAAAAAAAGAAAAATCCAATTTTTCCTTTCTTCACTAGCATTAAGGCCTAAGAGTTCCTCTTTGTTCAGAAAAGGCCCTGCAGCTGCAGGATAATGCTACAGGGGCTCAGACAGTTCCTTTCCCAGTGGAGGATGGAGAGCAAGAGACAGTTGCATGCTCTGTGCTCTGAACTGATTTGATCTGTCAACACCAACCAGCTAAACCTTTCACACCACTAGCCTCACTGATAAGGACTGTCAGCATCTTCATCACTCCTCTGCTGTACACAGGTCCACAAGTCCATAGGCTACTGTGAATTTGCATTACTATGCTTTACTCACTTGTCCCTAGGGAATGAAATGTAGTCTCTCCACCTTTCATACCGAATATGGTAGATATGAAGCAAATTTACCAGCAGTTTACTTTAAACTGCACTGATCCCTCAGAGTTTCTCGCCCATTGCATGGCAGAAAATCATCTCAACATACCTGAAGCTAATGCAGTGATACACACTCAAAAACATTTGAAGAGCCAGAAATCAAGATGCTAACTCCAAAACCCAGTAATAGCAATGCAAATGCCCTCACCTAACAGGTCAAGATGATTTGTTGCAAATCATTTGCACACAAACATTCAGGTAGCTTAGCCACCCCGTCACCATAGATCACCAGCTCTACCATGACAGCCTTCATTTTAGACTGGGGTCAGCTGCTCTCTACAGCAGCCAAAAATTATGATTTTCTACCACAGTACTTATTCAAAGACAAAGAATTAAATAGTTAAAGAGGGAAATCATTATTGATTAGATTTTATAACAGGGCATCAATGGTTTATGTCAAGAACATAATGCAGCCCCAGGGCGAGAAAGCAGGTGGATGCAGTCTCAGGAGGAAGGACCAGAGCAAGAGACATTTAAAAGCCTCAAATATCTTAGGCTGTGCAACATTTGCTCAAAAGGGTTGGATCCCATGGGTTTATCTAACATACTGGGAAACTGTACCCAGCCTGGGTCACTTTGGTTCACAAGTCCAACCCCCAGTATCAGTGGTAAACAAACTGTTTAGGTCAGGGTATACCATACATCCCACAACACTGCAAGTTAAACAAGTTCCAGAACACTATACAAACTTGAGGCTTAAGTTAAAACAAAGAAACAAAACTGTAAACCAGAAGAACAGCCATGTCCAGTCAGATCAGAGTTGGATGTACAGTAAGAAGGTACAGAAAAAGTACAATAGAAATGTAGTTTTTTCGCTGTTGTATATAGCATATACACATCCATATGTTACAGCTGTCTGTAACAGCTACCAACAAACTTGCTATCGTATGAGAGCCTAATCCCATTCTGAAACCATTTGGATTTTAGCTCCCATAATAAACTACAGTAATGAGGGCTGCAATGTAATTGTGAATTGTCAAGAAAAAAAAAAAAGCCTTTTTTCCATTTTAAAAATATAAATTCTGATTATCTAAGTAATCCTAACTGCTGTGTTATGATTAGTCCTGAATAATTAATTATTCCCTTTTTGTTTGCCCATACCGTTCACAGTTATATCCAGTTCTGTTGTATCCACCTCTCTATCTACTCTTAACACCTAGGCAGTTTCTTCCTGCATGGAAGCCATCCATTCCCCTGAAACTATTCCCGTTGCTCTTAATTTTGGTATGTCCTTTTTGGGGATTGTTTCTATTAGAGTAGGGGAGATCAAGAATATGATCAAATTCCTAAATCTATTTTACAGGAGGGCACATGTCTGTTGAATAAAAGTGGACAGATGACCATAGGAAAAGGGCTACTGAAGTCACTGTCAGAAAGAAAGCATCTCTAATTGCATAACTGAAGGTATTTTCTCCAATTCTTAAATGGCCTCAAAGCTGTCAATAAACCTCCAGCCATGTCCTGTTGTATCACAGAACAGGCACACTGCTATGGGACTTGGGTGAGGCTTGGGTCACGAAATCCACGACTGATGGTAAATTTGCAGATGAAAGAGGCAGCTCCCTACAAGCTCAGCTTTCCAGGTGGCATTGCTCAAGTCAGCAGTGCTGTACTGACTTTTATCTGTTGAGAGTGATACCTGTGAAAAAAGGAGCACAGGGCAACACTGGAAATGAGGTAACTTTCTTTTGCAGTGTGCTCTCCTATGTGCCAAATTTTGCTTTGTGTTTTTATAAATTCTGTATTTTATAAATGCTAAATTTTATAACTTCTAGATTTTCCATTTTCCAATTTAGAAGGTGTATGCAGAGGACAGGAGGTGAGTGAAAGTGAAGCCACAATGGTCCCCAGCATACACAATGAACACAGGGAAAGCTTCTGATGTTCAGTACCAACATTATAATGAAGATGACTAACACACTGTCACTTGAGAAGCTAGATGCTCAATAAAGAGGACAAAAAGAGGAGTAACATTAATAATGACTTATTCTTGCATTTCAAACTCTGGAACAGCCTAGCGGTTTGATGATCTTTCCCATGATATCAGCACCTTACTGGTGCCGAGGTGGAAAATATTCATCTAAATATTTTTGATTTGCTGTTTCTTCCCCATTTCTGCAGTGTATACATTATTGTTTCAGAGTACAGAACTAGGATGTCTGCATTTTCAGTCCTAGCAGCCATGGCTTTGATCCATAGGTGGCTATTTTTAGGAGCTCTGAACAGGCTGCTGCAGCCAAACAGTGTGAGAACAATTTCTGAAGCAATTTTGACTGCTTAGATGCTTTTTGATACAGTAATTAGAGCAACAGTGACCAGTACCTTAGTTGAGAATGCTTCTGACTATTTTGAGGCATGTTAAACAGGATCTAGCACTGTACAGCAGCTGACAACAGACATGCTGTCATACACTGGCTATCCACCGTGCATGGTCAAGGAGCTGTTACAGAAGGCACTGCTCAGCTGAAACTTTGTCCACAGCACTGCCGCAAAAGGAGCAGGCAACAATATTGCTCTGATCTGACCAGCAAGCCTAAGCAGTATATCACGGTAATCCACTAAGCAAGAGAAGTAGGGTTAAAAACTGACATTGCCTGACTTCCCTGTGTTCAACTCTTGCTTAAATGCAACATCTGCATTATTGCCAGGCTAGGAACATTGCCGCTTCTTACGGCCGCCCAGCAATATCCATTGCAAGACTCCTTCAGTTGTCTGTAACTGCTGAAACAGCTTCTGCACAAGGTTGCCTGAATCACGCAGGCTGGGAGTAAAGGGGCAGTACCCTGGGCAGGTAAAGGCTGCCTTGTCTGGGATAGATCCACCACCTCAGCCTGGTCCTGATGGCTCTCCAATGTTTTCTGTCCTGGTAGAAAGGAGCCGAGTGAATTCTGCTGAGTCTGACTGAGTCACCTAGGGAAAGGGCCTGAGAAAGGGAGAGCATCTCTGCAAATGATCTTTCTGAGATAGTAACTTCAGCAGGAGATAGAGCCTTCTCACCATCTCAATGAGCTTTTAGATCTTTCCTTCTGCCCTCTAAAGTACTATCTTTTTCCTCAGCACTCTCCTCTACAGCCCTTCCCCTAGATTGACTCTTTAAGGTCAGTGGCTAATTCCCAGCCTGGGAACTCTGGGAGATTTACCCGGCATTTAGCCTGCTCTATTCATGACCTGACAAAACCAGAGCTAAGATTGCTGGTTGGACCCGAAGGACTTCACACACTACTTCAAAATAACTAGTCTTCCTAATTCTGCTGTAATGACCTTGCACACATGACAGTGGTTTTGCTGGGTGGACATCAAACTGTGTCTATACCTGGCACTAACTGTACCTTAAAGGAGAATCAGGGCTTGACAGTCCCTTTGAAAACTGTAATCAAGCTTATGTTAACGTTAAACGTAAAATTTCCAGCTAACTATAAAGCTTAATGTTATTATAATCTATAATTTACAAGCAGGCATAACAAAAAAGAGGAATAATCCATGTAATTACTGGCCTGAGCCAGACCCCTTCTCCAAGCAAGAATAAAAGTAATAGGAAGAGAATGAAACACTAATCAACAGGAAGATGGTAAACAATAGGTTTCAGAGATGGTATTGGTTTATAAAGGGCAAAGTATTCCAGACAAAATGGATTGGGTTGCTACAATAAGACTGTACAACAAGAAATGCAGCAGGGGCAAAATGCTTGGATTTCATTACAGTACCATTTCCTGTGGCTCCTGAATTCCTTACTGCAGTAACTCAAGTTGTCTGGAGCACAAATGCTGCCAGAGGAACCCAAAACTCTGAAGGGCTTCTCAAAAAAGCATTATCACATCATGCAGTGTACTAAACTTGAGAAGGGACATGCAATAGCAAGCAGCAGAGTAGGAAGCTCAGAGACAGAAGGCCAGTTCTGCCCTGAGCTGGAACATGGTTTTGTTCCCTTTGCTGTAGCTCCCCTTATGCAAAATGGTGAAGATGACAACTTCTTATTTCTGTCTTGCTTAACATGGCAGAAGTTCCACAACAATTACTGCTGGCTCTAAGCTACCAAATCATTTAAGGCATGACTGAGCTAGATCAGGCACGGACACAATCACATTTCTGTCAAATTAGCAAAAGCACACAATAGAGAGTTTACATCAGCCTCATGCCAGCTGCAGGAGAAAAGATACCTAATCCAACACAAAACTGGAATGATATAAGCAGAGCATATCTATATAAGCAGACCATATCTGTGTCGAAATAAAGCTTGCTGGTTTAGAGCCTAGGGGGATGTATTTTTTTTTTAGCACAAATATGAAACATCAAAATGAATTAAAATCAGAACAGTGCATGACTACATCTTTGGTACTAACAACTCTAAAACCCTGTTAAATTCTTGAAACAGCTTCAGACTGTCAGCTTTTCAGTACATGTCTAATCTCTCACTACAATACACACAGTATTAGGCTCTAGTCTCAGCTATGCTTCAGGTCTTGTGTCTAGATTCATGTTTGCATCAAGAGCTACTACATTTAGAGGCATCCATCGTTTCTCTCTCCCAAAAGAGCACATCCTATAATTTTTATTTAGTGTTCAGATAATATGTTCATAAAGATCTGCAAGTGTAAGAGTATGTGAAGATAGTGTGTTGCAAACTGCAATGACAAAACTAGATCAAAGAATCCTAGATAGGTTATGAAGAGAGAAATAACCACAGGAGATTAAAACCAATATATTATTTGAAAACGTGTACGTTATGGAAAAATTAATCTTGGCAACAATGAGAGATGACAGGGAACGGCTAATTACAAAGGAATTTGTACTTGATGAAAGCATAGTTTGGGCTGCAAAGTAAGAGACCTCACATCATCAATTCTATTCCAAGGTATTACATGGCTCTCTGAATTTACATGTTGTCATACAATTACCTGCTGTATGCCCAGCTGAACAGCTTCCCAGCATCACAGCCAGGATTCTCTCCATGTCATTCTCATCTGAATTAAGTGATTTTACTTAAACTGTAAAAAGCCTAATTTCTGTGAAAACCAGATTCCTGTCATAATTGTAGTTTTCAGGTAACTAGGTAACTAGTATTTGAGATCTACCTATGGAAAAGCAAGGTTACAGTAAAACTGTTTCTGACTGTTCTGTTACTATATGGCTTATACACAAGCTACTGTAAACAGTTTGGCAGGACTATCACAACTACATAGATGACTCAGAACCAGTTCTACTCCTTTTCCTGTACATATACAAAGTAAGTTTTTTTATAAACTACTGCTCTTCTTTCAAGCATGCTGAGCTGCTGTTCAACTGACAGGCAGCTCTGGAGTTGTCAGTGGTAGATACAGATCCTGCACTGGCACATATTTCTTACTGCTGTTTCACATTTCTCTGAGATTTCCTGTAAACCTATCCATTTATATTGTCAGACAGCATCTTCTGCAATGGAATCTGGACCTCAGCATTAATGCCTACAATGCTATCCAGAAATAACCCACAGAACATTGTACAAGCCTCAAGCCATGGAGAATATACAATCGGAACAAATCATGTCTATCAGAAGCATTTTCCCTACAGTATTTCATGGCTTAAAGTCAAGAAAGAGAGCAGAAAAAAAAAGCCAGGTGGTGCAGAACTTGTTAAAAGGGATGTGAAAACATCCCAGGGACTATACATGCTACCAACAGTAAAAAAAGAAAATCCAAAGCAATTTGAAAGACAACAACCCAAAGCACCAAAGGCCAAAGCTGTAAGGAGAGAGGGCTAGCTGGCCCTTTTCACGAGTCTGCTAGGCCCTTCAATTCTTGCAAGATCTCTCCTGCCTCAAGCAATGGGGGTGGCACTTTGGGTTTATATATGGGAAAAATACAGAACAATAATGATTCCATGTGGAACCCATATTTTCCCCTAACTCCCTTCTTTCCCCCATCTCCCATCTGCTCCCTGCCTGAAGAGAACCCTTGCTAGAAGCCACAACAGCTACTTATCTCTGTAGCTTCTCCAGCCGCACTGGTGTTATTAGCAGTGAGGCACACACAGGCTTCCTAATCAACATTATTAAAACCTTTCATTACAACATACACGCACCGCTTGTGCGTTTATGACAAAAGTGAACCTCAAAGGCTCAATTCGTACAATATTAACAAATCAATGTGGTGCAACAAACAATCTGCTTTTCCCAGTAAAAGCAAGATGATGTCTTGAGTCCCATGTTAAAGAGACCAATTCATCTCACTGCTGGTATAAGACTAAATCTACTCTTGTCTCCTATTTTAGCAGCCTTACTCTATCTACACACCTCATTGCATGAGTGGATTCTGCTTTCCCAATATCCTTGTATGGTAGGAAACACAGTGTAAATCAGATAATTGACTATGGATGTCTCTGGCTTCATTGAATGAAGTTTTCCTAACTTCTCTGTCCCTCAAAACTTTTTTGTTTATTCCCAAACTTATTAGGCTGCCATTATATCTAATCTCAGTCAAATACCCTTAAAGTCAATTCCTTCCATCCTTTTCACTTACACGTTTATATAAAATTCAGATGCCTATTTTTAACTTTCTATAGAAATACATTTCAGTTTTAAGAGCTGTGTTTGAATGCTGTACTCCACTGAGCCGGGAAGGAGTGGTCCTTCTAAGAGATGTGAATTATTATGTTTATAGGTAAGAGGTAAACACCTGCTACCTACTGTCTGAGTGGATGAGGGCCCACATCCCATCACCATCACAGAAACTAATGAAGCAGTTAACACTTCTGCCCAGACAGAACTAAAACTGAATCTCTTGTTAAGTTACAAACAGCAGGAAGTCTTTGGATCTTCCTAGAAGCTATTTAAAACACAGGTGGACAAAAGCTAGTATTTGTTAAGAAGTAAATATATTCTGTTATCCTAATATCCCTTTAGTGTTCAGATACTTTTCAAGGTAGCTGGCAAACCTAACATAACTTTCCATTCCCACAGGTGTGGCTATCCTAAATTGGCACAGAGGACCTCTTAACTTGAGCAGTCAAGCACAGGAATCAGGGATAGAGAAAAAGCAACAAGGCTGCCTCAGCTGAACTGTATGGTTCTCTAGAAGCTTGCAGTTCGGGATGCCAAGCTACCTTGCAGAAGGAGGCATGAACATGCAGCACAAAACAGATTCACACCCTGAATCTCAGGCCCTTCCATCCTCCTTGGGCTAGGTTTTCCGTGTTATTTATAGCGCTTCACCAGCAGCAGCCTAAGCATAACCATAACAGCCACTCAGTGATGTAGGCAACAACATCCATACATGTCATTCATCCATGTACTGATGCCAGAGGTTTTCAAAGACTTTCAGGTAGACGGGGTCACAGTTACAGATCCAGGACATACCAAAAGACATAGTTTTGTATTTTTTCACCAGAACATTTCTCTCCAATTCCATAACCAATTTTGGATCAATAAATAAGACTCTCCACTAATCTGAAATTTGTTGCTTCTAGGTGAAAAAACACCCATACATTTCCCATCCATTCAAAGAGATGGAAAATGCAATTTTAAAATACAGTTAAAATGGTCTCACCTACTCTTTTAACACAAACACTTCTCTGAACTTGCAACAGTCCACTGAGTAATTTCAGTCTTTGAAATTCTTTCCTTAATCAAACTCTGGTGATCATGTTCTTTTTGACGACAAGCTAAATCTAGACATGACATTTTTTGGACTCACAGAAGGAAATCCTAGCCATGTCATTTTACATGCTTTGGACACCCCGGTCTCCAACTCCAACACTAAAAGGGATATCTGCACTGAAAAAGACAGTAGTTACATGGCCTGAGCATTTCAAATTGATACCTAAGGAAGGCCAGCTTGAATCATCTCATTCACTAACCACAGCTGCTGCAAGCAAGCTCCCCAATAATGTGAGGGCAGCAATGGGAATAGAACCTGGCAGGTAAACACCTGGAGACAGAAACCTAACCCTTCTATCCACCCCAGCTTCCTCACATCCATCTCAGCTGTCCCAAGTTCCTCAAGCACCAGAACTGGAGCAGGAATAGCTGAGAGAGAATGAAAAATTAACTAAGCGATCTCTATTAATAACAGCTCAGAGGAATGAATGAAACAAGATTAGGTCAGGGCTGGGAGAGTGAGAAAGAGCAGGCTGGGCCCCAGCATGCCAACAAGGGCTTCACATTCTGAGAAAGAAACTTGGAATTAAGTATACTTAAAAATAAATCCCAGTCTCTGAATACCTCTCTCATGGCTGCAGTTGCAATGCTGAATTTCTGCCCATAACAACATATCTGGCTTTCAGCCAAAGAGCTGAAAGTCACTGTGATCCTTTTTCCCCTCCTCCCTAGCTATCCATAATTTTTAAACATTCCCACAGCTGTGAAAGAAAAGACAGCTGGAAGGGGTTAGTGCTTGGGTATCCAGAGGCTGCTCTCACATTTGCTCACAGCTGGAATTCTTCATGGCCTTTGGCACAATCCCTTGCTACCACCTTGGCTGCCAGGCTGCCCCTTGAATGGGTGCAGCTATCAGAACAGTTTCAGAATTACTTCTAATTGGACAAATACTGGATTTTCCCGTAAGAGCACATAAAAATGGGCAGCTGTTTCCATATAGGGAAAAAAAAACCAAATAACCCCAAAACAAGCAGCAAGTCTACCTGGATTAGAGGTTCACAATTCAAACAGATGAATATTACATATTTCAGTTTATGAAGCACAGGCTGCATCTCAACCATGACACCATTTTTCTTATTCACATGCTCCTTACCTTGCAAAACTAAATCCACCATGAGGTTCAGTTTGTGGCACTACAGTTGCTGAGCATGTGGTGAGCTCTTGGAGAGGCAAGGGCAGCAGCCAGGAGCCACCATGGTCTCCCATCTGCCCAGCTGTTTAGTGTGGGAACTGCCTGATGTTCAGTCTCCCTCTGCCTGACACAAACAGTAAAACACAAACACAGTAACTCACCTGGTACTGGAAGTAACTGGAAGTAACTCACACTTCCAGATGCCCTCAAGCATTGTACCCTACCCCTATCGTGTCACTAGAGGTCTATCACATGACAGATAGTTGTCAGACAACAGGGACAAGTGACATCTTGTGATGGGATGTGCATGTATAGAGTCAAATGCAGGAGGTGTTGCCTGCGCTTTCCAACACATCATCAGATGCATCACTATAGCATGCATAGGAGTTGTTAGAATTTTTTTCACATGTTGGGGAAAAAAAAAAAAAAAAAAATCTATGGAGCCTCTGGGTAGGAGCACAGCAGGGACAAGACTACCAGAATAATCCCTCCAGTCCTTGACCCACTTCCTGCCCACATCTGAAGAACCACCAACAAACAGGATGGGAGGGGAATGTTCTGGCCTGTGTGGTGTATGCTTGGCATCCCTGAATTAATCTTTTTGAAACCTCAGGCTGTCCTGACAGTTTTTGAAAGCTGTAAATACCGGATGAAATGTCCTAAATTAATATGCCTGCCTGAACTGCGAAGATTTTACTTTGGCTAGAGAAAGCGGATTTTTTTTCTCCCTTCAGTTTTCAGGAAACAACTGAGTTCAGCTTGCTAATTTATATACCACTGCTACTGTGCAATTTGCCCCCTTACATTATGCCTCAAACTTTGCCTCTCAACTTGGTTTATGAATTCAATACCTGAGATGCACTGAGGTACGGCTAATAACATCACCACAGAAACAGCTGACACAGATACCTCAGTTAAAATTTAGGCCATAACTCCATGTGTCATACTACTCTAAAATACAGAGCTCTGGTGGAAATAGTCACAGTAGTGACTAAAGAAGTTCGCTAAGTGTAGGCTGCTAAGTGCTAGGTGCTGTCTAAACATGCAGCTGGCAGTCTCCACTATCTACAAGACAGAAGTAACAACTGGTTGAGACAAACAACTAAAAATAGTGTAATGAGGGAGTGGTAGATAATAAGGATGAGCATGGCTCTTTTAGACCACAGCAAGTGATGGTCCATGCCCTGCAGAGTTTATCATCATAACAGACTACAGAACAGCCAGGCAAGGAACTGCCAGCAGACAAAGGGAGCAGTGTGTTCACAGTCACACAATAGGCATCCATAAAGCCAGGAGAAGGAACTCTTATTGCTCCATTCTGTGTCATGAACCATCTACATGAGCCTGCCACACAGAAATATACACATTCTCAGCAGATCTACTTGCTATTTTATATTCCATCCACTTCAGCTGAACTGAGCAACATTTGCAGTTCACTTTCACAGATGCCTTTCATAGATTCTGCAAGTTAATCATGATACTAGGGGATTGGAAAGTATTCTCTGATAAACTTCTTATCAAAGGAAAAATTAGAAAAGAATGCTATGAGACAAAATAACTGATTGAGACACCTATTATAATAGCACATCTACAGCAAGGAGGAAGCAAAACAAAAGGTGGCTTTAGTGCTGGTTCAGATGCGCTGATTCTTATAGTACTAATATTCAATTATTTTGTGGCAGATTTTATAAAATAAGCCTAGAAGATGTTATCATTGACAACCAAATGAAAAGCTGAATATAGGTTAAAACCTGAACTGACAGGAAAATGAACTTACAATGCAAAACCCCATTATGAAATACTTGGAGCTTGTCAATACTCACTTTCACACCGATTTAACTAAATTGACATAAAACTCAATGCAGTTAAATAGCTGTAGCCTTTCAACACAACTAAAGTCAGAGTACATTAGAAGTATATCAGCATGACTTGGTTGGATAGTGAATTAACTAAAAATCAGTATCCATTTAGTTAAATGGGTTTAGTAACAGAGTGCCCACCAGACACAAGCAATGATGACTTCTAACCATCGATGTTCTTTCTTCCCTGGACTCCATGCCCCAGCTCTAGCACTATGACTGAGTCACTGAGTAAATCAATCTGCAAGTTTGAGTCATAAAAAATCTTATCAATATTCACCTCAAACTGAGATACAATCACAATTCATGCAAGAACCAGTAGGCAACACTGATTAGGCAAGGCTCACTAGACTTTGACCATCTCTAGCATCTGTGCTTTCCAGTACATATGGGCATAATGACAGGAGGAGTTCAGCTCCAAAAATCGCTATCCCTTTGTGGGGCCTGGAACAGAGAGGCAGAACCGTCGCCATGCAGTTTCCTCTCTCTGCCGTTTCTCATGCTCTCCCTCTTGTGGCAGAAGAGGCTCATTTTTTCTTTCCTTCAAAAAAAAAAAAGCAAAACCTTCAATACACTCAATAACCAACTTTCCGCAGGAGCTGGAACACATTGCTGAGTAAACACAGAAGAGAAAACCCAAAAGCTTTTTAGAAACAAAACAGAGGCTCTCTACTACCTCTCCATTTGTAATAGTGACACTTGCATCAGCTGAAGTGCTGATACCAGAAATCTGAGATCCCACACCACCTCCTTTTTTTATAGGTATGGTTTTAAGCTACCTCGCTTGACGCTTATATTTGCCCCATCATGACTGTGTTGTAAACAGTATTCACTATAATGTAAAGCTCATATTCTTGTGAGCTTTCATCTCTTCATCAGGAGTGAGATTTATGTAATATGGAAAATCGGCATCAGCTGAGTAAAAATGTTAGGAAGGTGGAAAACACAGGGACCAAAGGCCATTCCCAGCATGAAGCTGGAGAGAGCAGACTGGAGTACAAACACTAGTCCTGCTCACATAGTTGCCAAGCAATTGAAAATGGGAGTCCATGAACTGAATCCAGCCTCAGCATCCATGAAGTTACACAGAATGAGATTTTTAGAACCATGGCATGTCAACACCTGTAATAAGTCTTTTGTGGCACACATTTCAAAAGGAAAATTAGTTTGTCCTCTCAAAGGTTACATTTCACCCACTCTGTTTCCAGCCTTATTTTGTATTAACTACATCCAATGTCAACTCCTCTCAATTAGACACATTCATTATTTAAACTAATCCAACATGCCCTTGAGAACTGGGATTAGGAAACAAGGGTATTGCTGCAAGGACAGGCATATCTTTAAATGACTGAAGCTCTGGACAGTCCACAGATTGTTGAGTCAGGCCAAAAGACAGAAAATAAAAGTTATCCCCCAGATATTACCTAGTCTCTGCGTATCAGATTTGTTGCTCAAGAATAAATTAATAACATGTTACTTTTGATTACAATAATTTTATTCTACTGTCTACAGTTTACAGGCTTCATACAGTGTGTGAACTTTTCCTTCTAAAAAGCTATAACATTTAATTTCCTTAAAATGTTTTTCAAATGAGTATCAAAGTAAAAGAAAGCAATCTGACATAAATAACCCAAATGAAGGTTCACTGAAAGAACTGAATACAGCAGACAAGAATAGAATAACACAAGCATAACTACTGGGTGCTTTCCTTCCCTATTTGATGTTTAGGCACTAAACATTCAAATTGTTAATTTAGGGTCTCCACAAGGCTGGAATGTCATTACAGTAGATGAGCTTACATTCTCACAGTGGGTAGGAAAGCTTCAGTATAAGCAAACAGCATGGGAATCACGTGCAAATTAAATACTTAGATGATACTTAACTTTAAGATCAGAAAGAGCAACCCCAGGCAGTCATGAGAGATCTTGGAAGACACAGGTCCTACATAAAGGTAAGAACTGTTCTTAAAGATGCAGAGAACAAGCCCAGCACAGTTCTAGGAAGAGCTGTACTGCTGCAGCTGCTAACTCCCAGTGTAGTCAGCAAGCAACACTTGGAATATTTGCATGTGTCCTGACTAACATGTATATAAACTAAGACGCAACCAGTCCATTAGGAATAACAGTTGAAGCCTAGGAAGATTTTAAACCAATGCAGGAGGGAACCTCAGCCGAAACAGGAATTTGACACCACAGGAACAGGCACACAAAAGGAAAGAGCCTTTTGTCAGTGGGACTGAGTGCACCCTCAGCAAGTTTGCTGACACCAAGCTGTGTGGTTCCGCTGATATGCTGGAGGGAAGGAATGCCATCCAGAGGGACCTTGACACGCTTGTGAGGTGGGCTGATGGCAACCTCATGAAGTTTAACCATGCCAAGTGCAAGGTCCTACACCTGAGTCGGAGCAATCCCAAGCACAGCTACAGGTTGGGCAGAGAAGAGATTCAGAGCAGCCCTGCAGAGAAGGACTTGGGGGTGTTGGTCAATGAGAAAATGAACATGAGCCGGCTTCAGTGTGCGCTCGCAGCCCAGAAAGCCAACCTTATCCTGGGCTGCATCAAAAGCAGCGTGACCAGCAGGTCCAAAGAGGTGATCCTGCCCCTCTACTCTGCTCTTGTGAGACCTCACTTGGAGTATTATGTGCAGTTCTGCTGTCCTCAACATAAAAAGGACATGGAACTGTTGGAACAAGTCCAGAGAAGGGCCATGAGGATGATCAGGGGACTGGAGCACCTCCTGTATGAAGATAGGATGAGAAAGTTGGGGCTGTTTAGCCTGGAGAAGAGAAGGCTGCGTGGAGACCTCATAGCAGCCTTCCAGTATCTGAAGGGGGCCTGTAAGGATGCTGGGGAGGGACTCTTCATTAGAGACTGTAGTGATAGGACAAGGGGTAATGGGTTAAAACATAAACAGGGGAAGTTTAGACTGGATATAAGGAGGAAGTTCTTTACTGTGAGGGTGGTGAGGCACTGGAATGGGTTACCCAGGGAAGTTGTGAATGCTCCATCCCTGGTGGTGTTCAAGGCCAGGTAGGATGAAGCCTTGGGTGGCATGGCTTAGTGTGAGGTGGCCCTGGCCATGGCAGGGGGTTGGAACTAGATGATCTTCAGGTCCTTTCGAACCTTAACTATTTCATGATTCTATAAAGATTTCCCGATTTGTCACTCTGGAATTCTAGGGCTTACAGAAGAGTTCATCCATTTTTCTCCAGCATTTTACTATTTATTTTTTATATATTTATTTACAAGGCTGTAGGCAATGACTACGATCATTAAGTAATGCTACATCTTTGTTCTCCAAGAGACCTTTTGATGAAGACTCAATTGGAGCAAACCTGGAAAGTCATCTTTTTTAAATGATGCATGATGTGCTGGTCCTATCTACCCTCGAAGCCACTACCAACTACACAGCAGCAGGAAGATGCACACCCATTGACAAGTACTGCTAAGAAAGTTTGCCTGTAGAATGGTTACAGAGAGAGCTTCAACTTTCAGTTTAATAAGCAATACTTTAAATAAATTTATTCAAGCCATCCTGACCATGACACTCTGGAAAGCTCCAATTGTTTGAACTTTTTCAATACAGTAACAAGCTAAGAACTAGGGTTTCAACACCAAAGTTCCACCTACTCAGCATGGATGCCAAAGGTAG
Organism: Pezoporus occidentalis; assembly: GCF_034315485.1. Lineage (NCBI taxonomy): Eukaryota > Metazoa > Chordata > Aves > Psittaciformes > Psittacidae > Pezoporus > Pezoporus occidentalis. The sequence goes on from NW_026916347.1 coordinate 2,029,845, forward strand.
GTGGGAGGAACAACACTGCCATAAATCTGCAGCCTTGTTCCCCAACCATAAAGCACTACCAGTTGTGTCCAAGGACAACAGCTCTTTGCATATACACAATTCAGTCAGTCCATTAGGGTAACATCAATAAAATCACAGCATTCACATGACACTTGAAATTACTCAGGTGCAATAACTAATTGAGAAGTTACAAAAACTATAAAGAAAGAGCAGCCCATACATTTTAGGTAGAGGAACTGAGAATTTGTAGTGATTTTTCTTTCCCCTTCACAAATCCAATTATGAAGACAACATGAATTACCTGCTAGTAGCAGAAAGGAACACACCTTTTCCCTTATGAGAAAAGACATAAAATCTACCTGCATTAGCACACTCTGAGCAGGATGACACACAATGCCAAGCACCACTTCACAGCTCATTTCACGAGTCTGAATCTGCTCAAAAGTCCTTTACAATGTTGTCAGTATTGCCAAGGGCTGAAGACGCTTTACATCAAATGCAAAACAACTGCTAACCCTTCAGTTATCCCTGTCCTAGAAGGACACTTTGGATGACAGAATTTATGTACTCTCCTTAAACAGTGCCTCATTTCAATAAGCAGCAGCTCTAGAGGAGCATCATGGTTATTAACCTTGGCTTCCCTGGAAACAAAGCATTAAAATGATACAAAAACCCCAAACAGGCGTTGCTAGTTACAGCAATTCCAACAGGCTCCCTACATGAAAGGGGCTTGGAAACAAACCAGAATAATATGGATTAGCGCTAAGAACAGCTAGCCCTTTCAAAAGCAATGTCTACTTTTTTGGAATAGATCCTGCACATTTAGATGAGTCTGAAAAGGTGGGTATGATTACTTTCATCTGTACTGCATAACGTCTCCATGCCCTCATATCAATGAGCAATTACTGTAAGTGAAGGTCTTTGATTCAAAGAAGCAGATGAGAAGAGGAAGCTCTTGCAATGGACACACAACAAGTAAGTGAATTTCACAGGTATGGTTATGGTTGAGGGTTACAATGGCCGAAGTTATGATATAAAATTACCTCTCTTCCCTGTAAGATATTCTAAACTGAACCTTAAGTTCTGTGTCTCAGGTTTTCCAGTTCATTCGCATGGATTCAAAACCTATTCCACTTCAAAACTGTGCAAATAACTTTTTCTAGGTTCACGAGAAGTTGTCTCCCCCGCTTTTTCTGAAGATAGCATCCTCTGCATTTTCTGAGGTTCATCCTCTTCTAGTGATGTAGAAAGCATCAAGATGTATGCAAGGCAAAAACATATTCTAATATATTGTTTAGTCATTTCTGAAAGTTCTCACAGCTGCTGAATTCTGTATGGCAATCAGGACTAGCTCTGTACATACCTCACAAAACATCAAGTCCGGTATGTGGTATTATGAAACTCCCGGGGGACTAGACCTTGATGGATGCTTCAGTTAAAAGTTATTACCTAGGTCATATTGATTGCAATTAGCAATTAGGTTTTAGATCAGAACAACAGGTCCACCAGAACAGAAAACTACTGGGACTTTCTCTTAGAAATCTGACTGGACAGAACATTCTGACACTGGATGAGGATGTCAGAACTGACTCTCTCCCTTCAGGAGAAACCTGTACGAGAAAATAACCCTTCCTCTTACACACCACCCTTCCCATCCCCCATCACACATTAAGGGAGATTCTCTACTCTATAGTTATTTTTAATCTAGATTAGCAGGCCTCATATCACTGGCTTTAATGATGACCATGACATTTAGTCACATGAAGAGTATTCACTATAGAATCACTACTAATTGATAGCCACCAGCTGAAAGGGTGTATAGTTTTGCAAATCACCACTAAAATAACAACCCCTCCCTTGCAGATCACACACTTGCTGCTGAGACTAGCATGCCCTCCCAACCCATCATTAAGCCACACTGTCTGACTAGGAACCAAGCAGTAATAGCTGGCAACTGCTGCCTCAAGGATGACTTTCCCTTAAGACTGACAGGGGATAAGATCTCATCTACTGTGGTACTAAACGACACAGATTTGGACCAGTACTCTCTACCTCCTGGGATGATGAATACAGCAACCCAATGCTTTATGTCTCACCTGGATGGCAGAAGTTTTGTCAAGAAGCCACATGCACACATCATTTCATGCCCTGCACAGCAGCTCTGCTCAGTTCCCAACCTGAAGTGGTGCATTTAGTTTGGAAGAAAGTAAAAGGAAAGAGATGGAGTAAAAACCACTGTGCTATGAGGCTCTGAATCTGTTCTTCACCTATACTTAAATGCCTTATTGAGCTCACTCAGGGGCATTAGCTTCAGGGACTGTCACCAACCCTGATGTTATTAAGTCATCACTCTTCAGAGCCATGTTGCACCTTGACCCAGAAAGGATTTTTATGCACAGTATGAAGGAAATTAAAAGCTGGACAAAAGCAAATCATTTCAGGAGGTTTTCACTTCAATACAAAACTTTCCCAGTATTCCAAGACAAAGGAACACCAAGACCCCTGGAGCATTGCTGTTATTCAGGGAGAATTGTCTCAGTATACTTCATTTTATCAAAACTTATCCCACACGTTCACTGAATGAACAGTCTGTGCACCTTTTGATTCTCAAAGACAGCAAAGAAACTTGTTTGGATTAGTCTACATAAGTCTTTATTGATTCCTCTCTCCTCTGAGGGCTCTGCATTCCTTCTCCAACTGAACAGATGGAAACAATCCTGCATTGTCAGCCAGCAAAGCATAACATTAAGACACCTATCCGCACTGCATTTAAGCACATTTTTCTGGACAGACTACTGAATGTTGATCTATGCTCAGAGACAGAAATGCCAAGTTTTCTCCCACAGTTTGCCAAGGACATATCACACAACTTTGAGCGTGTCACATGGGTCTTGCTTTTCAGAGCTGCTGTGTCCTATCTCCCACTGACTTCAGTGACTACATTTCTGAAGGTCAGTCCCTTAACTGTTCAGTGTCTCAGCAACATCAACTGTAAAATAGTAATAGATTAAATCTGTATTCCATCTGGATTATTCCTGAACACTGTAATAATATGCAGCATCATTTATTTTCTACATTTATGTTCCTCTGAACCAGTGGAACACTCAGCTGCAGATTTACAGCTGCTGTGGGAGATCTCTGCAAACAGTAAAGCTCTGGAAATGCAAGTTATTGGTCTAGGTTCTTGTTCCAGTAGTTGGAAGGTAATCACCTCAGTTAAAATTTGTAACAAAATAGGTCCTGCTGAAACCTGAATCCAGACTTCATCAGGTGATGACATTTACCTGGTGCTCAGTGCTAGTGAGGCTGCTCCATTCTTAGACTTGGTGATTCTCCAACATCTTTTATTTACCTGAACTAACAGATCAAGGTCTCAAAACCAGATTTTTCTTTGAAGAAGTAGTGCCCATTAGTGGACCACACTCCCTGGTTCAAATCCCAGCCAGCCAAATGACATTCTTGGTCTCTGACTTGTTTTCTTTTCTGTAAAATACAGACAATACATTTACAGAAATTGAGCTAATTTTACTGAACTCTAGATAGCAAAAGATCAGAGTAGGTGAACTTGCCAATACTTTCAGAAGTGGCTAGGCTGCATCTAGGCAACAACAGGTTAACACTGTTCAGTGGAGCAGCCTTCAAGAGCAGCAGATAACAAGCAGCACTTCTAGCATCACTGAAGCAGAGCAGTCTTCAATAAAGAAGAAAACTGCTTTCTCATAAGAAATAATGTTAAAAACTTCCCTGAGAACGCTAGGAAGAGCCAGTGGAAGAACTGGCAGTTCAGTAAACAGGAGCGGTGCTCCCCCTGTGCCACCAGGTAAGGGCAACAGATCTTTCGAGGCACCAAACTGAAAAGGAGAAAAAAGAAAACAACAACAAAACAAAAATCACACCCCCCCCCCCCAAAAAAAACAAACTTCCACAACTCCACAAAATTTTACAACTCAAATGCATTATAGATTCCTACTGCTAGCAAGACTGTCCAAAAACAATCACTTCACTATAACAGACATTAGGCAGCAATACTGAAAGATCTTTTCCAGAGCTTAAGTTACCTCTAGCTGCTAAAGACATGATAAAACCTAGTGTAGGAGTAGATAATCTTCCACCTGCTGCAGGCCCCTGTCACTTCAGAGACATCTGATGTTAGCCACCATCAGAGACAGAATACCACACCTTGGGTTAGATCTAGTCAAGCAACTGTTGCAATCTCAAAAATATAACAGACTTGGATAATTTGATAATTAACAGCTCAGGAAGGGTTCTGTCTGGGGAAACTGAACTGTCAGTGAAAACAGGCCTTGATAATGCCTTGTTTTAGCCATGGTCAGAGAAGGGTTACTGCTGCAGAGACCTCTTCCGCAAGTATGATATTCCTCCTGCTTTAGATAATTCAGAAAGGAGTGTTGAGAGCAGAAGACGAGAGGTGCGTACATAAAATCATAGAATAGTTAGGGTTGGAAAGGACCTTAAGATCATCAAACTCCAACTCCCCTGCCATGGCCAGGGACACCTCACACTAAACCATGTCACCCAAGGCCTCATCCAACCCGGTCTTGAACACTGCCAGGGATGGAGCATTCACAACCTCCCTGGGCAACCCATTCCAGTGCCTCACCACCCTCACAGTAAAGAACTTCTTCCTTATATCCAATCTAAACTTCCTCTGTTTAAGTTTTAACCCATTACCCCTTGTCCTATCACTACAGTCTCTAATGAAAAGTCCCTCCCCAGCATCCCTATAGGCCCCCTTCAGATACTGGAAGGCTGCTATGAGGTCTCCACGCAGCCTTCTCTTCTCCAGGCTGAACAGCCCCAACCTCCTCAGCCTGTCTTAATACGGGAGGTGCTCCAGTCCCCTGATCATCCTCGTGGCCCTCCTCTGGACTTGTTCCAACAGTTCCATGTCTCTCAGCATCAAAGTCATGAAATCAGAGTACACTTTACTTTTATTCAGGAGAAATCACAAAATTCTGAAGGTTTACTTGTATTCCTCTATTCAGATGTCCATTGATCGGTTCTATGCCGCCTGCTGCTCACCTATGGCATCAAACAAAAGAGAACAATCCTTAAGCCCTCCCTGCTCTGGCCAAGTCTGACAGTAACACCGGCTTGGACTTCTGACTCGCTGAACAACTCAGGATGGATGAAGTATTGGGATGCTGTGACTTAGTGGAAGGACTTCATTAATTAAGACCATTATGACTTCATGTGAGTGGCTTAGTAGTGTATACTCCAGAGAATATAGAGTTGTGGGGGCCTGGATTGTGCAATGCAAACAGACTCACAAAGCTGCTATCCTGTGAGGCAGTAAAGTGAGCTTTAGAGCATTTTCCATTACAAAACATCCCAGCTGCACAGTGCAAAACAAGTGTGCCAATTCTGTCTGCCATATTCACATGTACTAAAACGTTATGAAAGGGTAAACGTCTCTTGAAGATTTTGTACTGGATCAGGTAGTCTGCTGCCACAGGCAGTACAAGCCATAATATTGCAGCATAAAACCCTACTATGTGCTCTACCTAATCCAATATAATGATGGGTTCAGGGATCATGATCAGATTTATACTACCAGGTGATCTAGCAACACATGTCTGGTGTTAATAAGCATGGAACCAGGATGCTTAAAAGCAGTAATTCACAAAACATCTCACCAGCAGTGATCAGGTACCCTTTCCAGCCCCCTAAACAGCTGCCTAAGGAGCCTCTCAACTAGTGTAGTCCACTTACTTCAGAAGAATTAATTCAGGTCTCTCTCTCCTTATGTGTTTCTCCTGTACTAGTCTCCCTCCACCATACACATGCCAATAATGGATACCCAGAATAAAAAATGGAAGCAAATTAAAACATAAAATAGAAACATATAGTAAGACTCTAAGTCAATGTCACTGTAAGCAGGCACAAAACTGCCCAAATCTGCCTCTGGCTCAGACTGGTAAACCCCTGAAAGTAACATCTAAGGGGACATTCATATTGCTGCTGCTTTCAAGCAGATTCTCCTCATTTCCTTGGAATCTCATTCTACTCGCTATAGTGGTGGTTGAACTATATTTTGCCTCCCAAGGGAAAGTCAGATGCCTGACACTTGAATTGCTTACAGCCAGCCTAGTCAAAGCATATGAGAATATGCCAGGGGGAACAATACTGCATATAGTTTCTCAGCATTCCTGAGAGCTGCAGACAGAAAGGGATTGATGGAGCCAAAGCCCTCCCTCCTACCGTCCTTCAGTCCGACTCTTCACTCCAGAGGGGTGTCTAACCCAGCAGGCTAATCAGCAAGGCACACACATTGGCACACACAGATTTTCCCACACAGAAAGCCAAAACACTGATTTTTTTCAAAGCATTACTTCAAGAGCTGGACACAAAAGGCCTATATGCTTTGGGCAATGGAAGCAAAGCCCCCGATTACACCTTTTTAGAGGTGCTTAAGTGGTTTAACTTCAGGAAGATGCTGCCTGCCACCTGAGAAGGAAAACGGTCCTCAAAAAGCATGAGGAGATAGTGGTGAAATGAAAGTTTCATCCAAGAGTTTTTCTTAATGTACCGAATACTCTCGCTCAGTCTAGCACTTCGCTTTGTACCTAGAGCAGCTCTAGGTGGAAGCATCTTTGGCAGCAGGCTGTGGGGGGAAGCAAACTGCACATACTCCACACCCCCTACTTAGTTCCTACTGGAGGAGCCCTGGAGCACCTTGCTGAGTGTCACTGGGGACAGCCTTGGCTGTCATAGGACAAGGAAGGCTCTGTCCCAAAAGCAAGTACAGTTAGGGCTGAGAGTATAGAGAACAGGGATAAGGGTCTAAGGTTCTAGAAAAAGGCCACTGTCCTAAAGTCAGCGAACAAGCATTGGAGAGTCCAGTGGATGAAATTCAATAACCACACCTTAAAAAATAAATAAATACAGCTAGAAAGGGCAAAGGCATAGCACCAAGCTAAACAGACAGACCCAAGTTTAGCAGCATGGAAATAAGGGGTTTTACCAATTACACAGGTAGGGTGCTGGATGCTGGCTGCAGGCTGCATAAACTGGATGCAGGGAATCAGCAAAAATCTAAACAGGGACTACCAGTGTGAGCACAATGACAGTTTCTTGAGCATGTAATACGCCAGAGCATGAGATGTAGAACACTTCAGGGCAGAAGACAGCCCTGCTGTTGTCCATTTTCACTATATTTAAGGAAATTACTTCAGGATTATTGTTTTGTGCTTTTTGTGGTTTTTTTTTTTTTTTTTTTTTTTGTGTGTGTGTGTGTTTTTTATGTAATATTGCAATTTTCATATAATGTTTGATTACATTTTGGTTCAGGGTGGGTATTTTGCTATTTTTTGCACACCCCCCCCCATATTTTTTAATGATTTTTCTTTTTTTTTTACAGCACACAAACAAGATTACTTGAACAACACAATTCACATAATCAAAACCACACTCTTACATCTTGGACTTTGGCAGATGATTCAAAAAACAGTGAGTAAACATATCCTTACATTATTTTCTTACATTTTACATTGGTTTTCCATAACTTAGAAGTAGGGTTGTAGCTCCTTGTAATTTTTGATTCCAATTACCTACATTAAAACCATAATCTCAAACACATCTCAAGTATGCCCTAAGGATTTGGTGCAGACCCAGCTATAACCAGCTCATGATGCCTCCAGCAGTACTGTCAAATGCTTAATGTACCTGAGAATAAAATTCCAAGAAATTTTATATGGGCAGACCTCTGAACCTGACTTTTTTACCTATGTTCTTAGTACTTGCAACATATAAGCATGCATAGATGGTGCTTTCCCAGAAATGAATAGACAGAATTATGTTGGCACTTGAGGGAGGAGGGGCAGGAGGCAGGGAAGGACTGACTTTATGAACCATTTCCACAAGTCGTAACTATCAAATCTTACCAATGCTTAATCAGAAAAGTCAAGTAAGTTTTTCTAAAATAAGGGATAATGTCTTGACATCAGCTATTCAAGAAAGTTCACATGAATATTGGTAACAAGGAAAAGAAAGCATTTGTTTTTATTCTGTTCCCCACTGTTTAGTCTGTTTTTTTCAAAACTTTTTAATATTTAGTACAGATTTCCCTTCGATAAGGCATAAGCATAGAAAGCTCTCACCTCCACAGTGAATTTTACAAATTATAAATGGTTGAAAATGAGGAGCAAAATGGCATTTACAACCACAACGCTTTGCAGCAAATGCAGAGTAAAAAAAAAAACAAACCAATAATTATATATTGCTTACAATTGCTAAAATGAGCAGTTACTGGTATGTTATTATATTTCTTCATGTGTTATTTGACTGTCATGCCACAACACATTTACCCATACAATATAGAATTTTACATTCTAGTCTTTATCCGCAGCACCTCAATGGCAAGAACATAGATGAAAACACCATGGTGATACATGGTCTTTCTCATTTCTCATTTTGACAGCAGCAGTTCACTAAGGAGTCACTGCATACCCCAGCAACCTCGTAAGAAAAGGACACGTGGTAGAAAAGACCTTACAGTCTATAGAGATAACTTAATGACTTCCTCTACCAACTCACTTATGATTTATGTTGTGGTAAAAAAAAAAGGTGCTGGGAGACAAAGCAGTTTATCACATGTACTTCTAGGATGCTGCCATAGCCACTCAAATGGGAGATTCAAAGGGGGGAAAAGTGGGAGAGGGAGTGGAATCTTTCATATAGGCATTTTTTTCTCTCATCCTCATGATACCAGTAGCACAGACCAATCCATTTGGTTGGTAATGGCCAACACACAGTCAATGACCTACTCACAGCAGCTGTCCCTGCTACAGGGACACACGGCCAATAGAAGACATATCCAAAATGGCTAGGAAGCAATGGTTGTACCTCGTACTCCCAGGTACAGTGGGTGTCACAGGTTATTAATGAATTGGCACTTACATTACACTTCTCAGCTGACATGCAATAGCCTTTTTATAGACTTGTTAGAACTGAGTTAATGTCAAATAGCTAATCTCATTCATTTCTCAACTCCCCACTAAATTAATTTGCTCAGTTCATTAAACCTGCCAACATAGCACGACTGAATAACCATCTCTACTCAGAGATGTTGCTGCATTTGAAAGTTTAGAGAGAACATTTTTGCTACAAAGGCTGTGGGAGGGCAGAGAGCCTCTCCTGCAACCCCAGCTGCCCCCAGAGCAGTACTGATACTCTTCAGCTTTGCTCTTTGAGGACCCAATCCTCCTAAAAGCTTAAGCAAATCACAGTTGTTGTCAAAGCCTCCACAAGAGAAAGCACAATGAACTCTCCCTCCTTACTAGCAACTTTTTCAGACAAGAAATTCCTATAAGAGCAAGAGGTCAGTCCTGTCTATGGGGTCAAGCTGCAGCAAACTCCAGTCCATCTTCCCATGTGGCATCTGTTAACTGTAGACTAGAAAATACAGCCATGGGGTCACCCACACAGCATACACTTGCTGTAATGTTTTGTATGATATGCCTTTTTCTTGGTTAAAACCAAATTTAATGACTCACTCCTTTCCTTTCAGAAGCACGCTGATGACATCTGAATTCAAAACTTACCCTTCAGACTGCTGTTTCACTGCCTAGGACACAGGCAACTGCTGAAATTAAAGTCACTAGTAAAACAGGTAACTGTTAGAGCAATAAAACAAAGAATCTATCTGCTACTACCAACTATTCCAAACAACGATCAGAACTGTTCCTGAACTTTTTTCCATGCTACTTGAAAAAAGGTAAAATAATTATTAGACCTATCATACTATAACACCATCCATTGTTCTCCCATTCTTCCCTTGTGCTCCCTTTAATAGCTAATGCGCTTTATGTTTTAAAACATAGATTTGATGGAACAAGGACTATCATCTTGCTTCAAAGAGCTGATTCCTGTTACGCAAATGTGCTGCTGGGCAAGCATACTTAGTTGCTTGCTGGGTTTAAACCATGCCAGTATCACAGGCCCAAAAAGCCATTGAATCACAAAGGATTTGTGCATTTGTATTGCATTTGATCCAAAATTCTTTGATAACCCAAATATTAATGATTGGAAAAAAACCCTGACTTAAGTCCTATTCTATTCAGATGCTGGAAAACCCTACCTTATGGAAATTATTTTGGGAGGTGGGAGGCTGTTCCCATTTTAAAGCAATGTTCTTTCTGATACATAATGAATTGTCATATAACCACCTAGATTACACGAGACAACTTTCTGAAAAACAAAACAAGGTGCTTAAAGCCTTAAATATGATCATTCCTTAAAAATGTCATTACATGCTTTGTTGCTAATAATGCTAACATACATCCAGAGAATAAAAATCAGCAAAATAGCATTGTTTATTATTCCAATAAACATCCAACCAAGAGTGTTGGTTTTGTTTCTTTAAATTAGTCACACTCCTAAACACTGTCAGCAACTGATCTGAAAGACCCCTTTGCTTATAGCAGCTGCTCCAGCACTGTGATCACCTACAACAGATGCAAAGCATGCACTGTTAACATTTGGACAAAGTATAAAATACTAATTGCAATAAAACCAGTTGATACCAACATGTACAGCTGTTTTCAACATATGAAACAGACACATTAACTCTTTCAAGTCGGCAAGCATGACCAAGAAGTTTCAACAAGACTGTCATTCACAGGCTGCAATACAAACAAGTCTGTTCTGTACAATCCCCTCTGTTGACTGATACCTGGGGCAGGAGCTAGCAGACTACAGCAAGCCTGGAGGCCAAATCCCAAGCTGTCTTGAGAGAAGCAACAGGCGAGACACCACCAACGCACACACAAACACTTTGACTCACATAGGTAAGATCGCCCCTGCTTCAAGAATCAGTCTTGGTTTGCTTGTTTAGGGAAGAAAGACAAGGTTTTTCATCCTCCCACAGAAGGCAACAGGGGATCCCAGTGGAGCTGAACCTTGCTCAGCACAGCTTGCAACTACTCCACAGGCAGGTCTGGGTACCCAAACATGGATTCTACTATTGTCATTTCAGTCTGAGAACTGTGCCTGACATACAGATTATGGTTTGCGGTTTTGTTATTCATAGACTCACAGAATAATAGAATAGTTAGGGTTGGAAAGGACCTTAAAATCATCAAGTTCCAATCCCTCTGCCATGGGCAGGGACACCTCACACTAAACCATCTCACACAAGGCTCTGTCCAACCTGGCCTTGAACACCCTCAGGGGTGGAGCATTCAAAACTTCCTTGGGTAACCCATTCCAGTGCCTCACCACCCTCACAGGAAAGAACTTCTTCCTTATATCCAATCTAAACTTCCCTGTTTAAATTTTAACCCATTACCCCTTGTCCTATCACTACAGTCCCTAATGAAGAGTCCATCCCCAGCATCCTCATAGGCCCCCTTCAGATACTGGAAGGCTGCTATGAGGTCTCCATGCAGCCTTTTCCTCTCCAGGCTGAACAGCCCCAACTTTCTCAGCCTATCTTCACACGGGAGGTGCTCCAGTCCCCTGATCATCCTTGCCGCCCTCCTCTGGACTTGTTCCAACAGTTCCATGTCCTTTCTATGTTGAGGACACCAGAACTGCACACAATCTCACAAGAGCAGAGTAGAGATCACCTCCTTCCACCTGCTGGTCACGCTCCTTTTGATGCAGCACAGAATACGGTTGGCTTTCTGGGCTGCGAGCACACACTGAAGCCAGCTCATGTTCAATTTCTCATCGACCAACACCCCCAAGTCCTTCTCCACAGGGCTGCTCTGAATCTCTTCTCTGCCCAACCTGTAGCTGTGCCTGGGATTGCTCTGACCCAGGTGTAGGACCTTGCACTTGGCATGGTTAAACTTCATGAGGTTGGCATCAGCCCACCTCACAAGCGTGTCCAGGTCCCTCTGGATGGCATTCCTTCCCTCCAGCGTGTCAACCGAACCACACAGCTTGGTGTCATCGGCAAACTTGCTGAGGGCGCACTCAGTCCCACTGTCCACGTCACTGACAAAGATGTTACACAAGACCGGTCCCAACACCGATCCCTGAGGGACACCACTCGTTACTGGTCTCCAGCCGGACATTGAGCCATTGACCACAACTCTTTGTGTGTGGCCATCCAGCCAGTCCTTTATCCACCGAGCGGTCCATCCATTTGATGTCTCTCCAATTTAGAGACAAGGATGTCATGTGGGACAGTGTCAAATGCTTTGAACAAGTCCAGGTAGATGACATCAACTGCTCTACCCCTGTCCATCAGTTCTGTAGCCCCATCATAGAAGGCCACCAAATTGGTCAGGCAGGATTTCCCCTTAGTGAAGCCATGCTGGCTGTCACCAAGCACCTTGTTGATTTTCATGTGCCTTAGCATGCCTCCAAGAGAATCTGCTCCAAGATTTTGCCAGGCACAGAGGTGAGACTGACTGGTCTGTAATTCCCTGGGTCATCCATTTTCCCCTTCTTGAAAATGGGGGTTATATTTCCCTTTTTCCAGTCATCGGGAACTTCACCTGACTGCCACAATTTCTCAAATATGATGGACAATGGCTTAGCAACTTCATTTGCAGCTCCTTCATTCTTGCAGCTCCATTCAATTATTTATTTGGACAAGAAAAAAAGAAAAAGGAAAGCCTGCTATGCCAGCTTCTAACTGCTACATTTCTCCAACACCACTTCTTCGCTCAGTTCTCAAATACTACTCTAGACGGTTATTCACATCATACTATGCTTGCTTAAAAAAAAAAAAAAAAAAACCAGACAGCTCATTTGTTTCATTTCTGTGAACTGAACAAGTCCTGCATCATCACAGTCAGCAGTAGCTGATTATTTACCTGTGTTTGCTTTCAAGAATACTATTATTATCAATATAGCAACTTAGGTGCTCTGGACCAAATGGAATGTGTGGGCTAGAGAAGAGAATAGGCATATCTAACCTGCTCTGATCTCCAATTGCTTAGTTATTTATAAGAGAGTATGAAGTCCCAAGCATTTTGGAAGCAGGAAAGACAGTGGAATTGCTGTGTTCACCACACAATACAAGCTGCTGTCCTTTGCTCAAAATGACACTGTAGGCCTCAAAAGTACTACTGTCTGGTGGATTTTTCTTCAATGAAGAAAAAAAAAAACCCAAAAACCAAAACCTAGACACTTCATGGTTGCCATTTCCTCAGCTTTATTGTTTCACTGACTTTTTCAGATCCAGGCTGAAATTATAAGTGACAGAACATTAAATTCCAGCATTTTTTTAATTAAATGCTTTGTCTTAAGGGACATTAGGACAGGATGCTTCAACACTGTTTTTTCAAATCCAAATTAAATAAATGAGGTTATTAAAAATGTTTACACTGGTTAATGCATTTGAATTTTTCTTAAATAAGGTAACTGTCTCTAATCTGAAGTGTTTCTACAGAGATTAAATAAATGATTCCATATTTCTAATGAAAATGTGTGGTTTTGAGTCGCTGAAGTTTTACCACACTGTCATCTCAGGCTGAGTCAAAACAGCTTTTAAAAGAATACAGGAATGCAACAGTGTAAACAACAAATTATCTCAACACTTTCATCAAGAAACAAGAATCCATTTTCTCATTCTCCTGAGCATTTGCCGGGTAGCATTTGCCAAGTACCCTGTACCATATAAAGAAGATAATGGTGAAAAAAATAAGATTTGCCTTGGTTTGCTTTTCACTAGTGAGAAGCACAAAAAAAAAAACAAAACAAAAACAAAAACAACCCAAACAGAAAAAAAAACAACAAAACAAAACAGTTACAGAAAGTCAACTCATTCTGAAATTTATTAGCAGAAACAACTGATTTACTGTTGCCTTCTCTGTGTTGGTGAAGTTTCACCTAGCATGGCAAATTAATAGTGCATAAAGTTGCGTCAGCCAGAGAACGCCTAAACTCAGTACACTAATGGGCATTAAATACTGAACAATATCTAAAAAGCATTTGGACAGTTGATATTTCCACAGTAACTATTAGCAGTATGACCCATAGGAAATGAGAATTTTCTGACAGTCTGAAACCTGAATGTACCAAGGTTTCAGCTGGCTTCTTGAACAAGCCACCCGATTTCTCTGTACCTCAGTTTGCCTACTGTAATGTACTTTTTTTTTTAATATCTATGAATTCCACCCTTGTAAATCCACTCATGGGGTCCTCTGTATAAAATATTCTAGATATAAGCTAGATGAGGCTAGAAAGGCTCATAAATCCTTGGACAGTATTCTATCCAAGGATAGAATACCTAAGTATTCTCTAGGTACAGACCTTTATAATGTCTTTTTATTAAGTTAGCATTTTCATAAAATTAACCCCTTGAAACAGACTTAGCAATATCAGATTCCATAAGCCTTTCCCACAGCACATTTAATTAAACAATATTTAATTATATGGCAGGTGGTTTGAACACTTTGTTGGGTCCCAAGAACAATGAATGCAAGGTTCTACCTGTGGTAGGGCAACAGGCTGAAAGCCTTCATGTATTGAGGGACACTGTATTTAAGCAAAAAGAAAAGAGAAGATATAAAACAAGTCAGAGGAGAGAGTGAACACATCCCATTTCATGCAATCTAGGAAGCTTTCCTGTTACGAGTGAGTGATGAGGTAACAGAGAGCAAAAGCAATGTCACTGCAGGGGTCCGTGCTGCCTTTATGAGACTTCTCACTATGAGAGCCTGAAATTACATCAACAAGTAACAAGACTCCGTTGACAGTAAATACAAGACAGAGGTTGTGTATACAGAGCAGATGTTATCAACTCCTCAGGTGTTAGCTTCAGTTGTGTACAGATTAAACACAGCAGGCAGTTTAACCTATAAAAGGCAGTTCATTGAAGGGGCACCCACGCTCTTTGCTAAGAAAAGAACTGCTTAAGCTTCTCAGTTGATGGAGTTGTTACACATTAAAAGCCTCTGTGAGGCCACCCTTAACACACTCATATTCCTTAGATCCCTGGTTTTATATGCAGGCAGTGATCTGCTGCTTTGCTGAATCTCAGCAGTTCCATTTGGTTTTGGCCCCACATTGCCTGTCCTGCAAGGTTGTATTCCACTTCACTCAGTGTGCCATGCGCTCATTTTTGGAGGACAGAGTCCAATATCACACACAGTAATGCTTACTTTCTTGGGTAAAAAAGATAACCAGAATCATACAGCACTTTTAGGCGCAAATTATTAATTTTATAGGAAAAAATACACTTTCCTTTTGTTGAAAATTATGTTTCCAAGTCACAACAACCAGAAGCTGTGGAAATACAACCTTTGATTAAAAAGACTTTTTAGTGAAGCATTTCAAGATAAAAATTTCAACTAGTTCTGCTTAGAAACCAGCCAATATCTTCCATTATCAGTCCAAGAAAAAAAGACAGTGAATCAGACAAAACACATGATCAAGCCTTTGAAATGCTATCAGCTTATTTTTTTCTCTTTGGAGCATAAGAGGTATAGACCATAAAGGTTAACAGGACTTTACTATCAGCTAACACAGCAACCGCTCTGCTGTGCTAGGTCAAAGGTTAGTGTTTGCTTTCACTGACAGAACCAGTCACTAAAAAATTTTCTACATGAGTAATAATCGATCAGATAACTCCAGGATAATATTTCTTCTTATAACAAATCTCATTTTCCCAAATTTCTAATTAATTTTTTAATTTTAGCAGAATAACCAAATAAGTCTCCCACATGCCTCAAGACATGCCCTCCAAATGTCACCCTTATTCGATTTTAAGGTACATGGGTGCAAACCAGGGAACACTAGCTGGAGACACATGAAGGTGACGTGAACAGGATTCTGTTAGTGAGGACCCTGAAGAACTTTTTCCTATATTTTGGAAAAGACTTTGAATCCCTCCTTTATAACCTTCCCTACATCTTGGGTTTTCATAATGGATGTAGAATTCTCAGAAGACACACAAGTCCTTTTTTCTACTACAGTTATCAAGTAAACTGATCAACTTATTGAAATGAGAAATGAGTTCACACATTAATTTTATATACATTCCTACCCAACACAGGCTGTTCTCACAGTGCTCAAGTCCTACCACACAAAGAACTGTTTCTCCTAGAAAGGAAAGTGGGCAAAATAACAAACATGCAAGTTTATTCATACACATACTTTCTCATCTCAGGGACTGCATAACTCTAAAATACTGCAGCTGTGATACTGTGCACTTCACATGGCTGCACAGACTAACAAACTGTCTACAGGAGCCAAGCATATAACATAGTCAAAACCTACTCAACAGTCTAAGTGAGACTTATGCCTCATAACAGCATGAGTGAGAACTTGTGCTGGTCTTCTGTCAGAAGGTATCGTTATAGTTACTAGGAAGGCTGAAAAAAATCCAGAAAAATAAGTAGATAGATGTGTCAATTTAATGTTTGCTTGTTTGATTTGTTTTTTCTTTTTCCTTTACTTTTTTTTTAAACAGAAAAATTAGAAAGTTTTCAAAATTTTTAAAAAAGAGAGATTTAGGTTAGATATAAAGAAGTTCTTTACTGTGAGAGAATGGTGAGGCACTGGAACAGGTTGCCTAAAGAAATTGTGAGCACCCCATCCCTGGAAGTACTCATGGCTAGGCTGGACAGAGCCTTCTAGTGAAAGGTGTCCCTGCACATAGCAGGAACGGGGCGCTGGAACTTGATCTTAAGGTCCCTTCCTACTCTAACCATTCTGTGATTCTATGATTAGTTCCTTAACTGATGCAGTATCATGAACCCTATCATGACCACATTTCTAAAGTGTTCCAACACCACAGACTGGAAGACACTGAATACATTTTGCATGCATTACAAATGACAGACTTCCAAAGTACCGTTTTCTCTTAAAGCCATACCCTTTTTGTTCCTGCAGGGGAAGATACTAGTCTTATCTAACAGACGCAAATTACTTTCTCAATACTTCCCTTTCTATTCCTTTTACGTAAAGCACAACTATCAAAAAAATTCTAGCCAGCTTTCATATCAGGTAGAGTCCCTTTTTCTCAGTTCCCTGTTTTACAAGCCTTACACACCTTGCACTTTCTTAAGTGCAAAATCATAACAGAAAGCACGCCTTGGCAGCTGACATCAAAAAAGATTGATACAGCAAATATTGTTTGGCTGAAAACTGAGTTATCCTTGATGCTTGCCCCAAAGTAATTTAGAATCCACTTGTGTACAAGTCACTTTTTACCATAGTGAACACAATGTGGGCCTCCTTATGAGAGCTAAATTGAGAAGACCAAGTTGATGACCGGGTTAAAGAAAGTAAAAGTAGTATTTGCTTACAATCTTAATTACATTACTGGAAAGTCACCAGAAATCTATGCAACATTACAGTAAGAATGTTTTTTGGATCATCTGATTGGGAACAACTGCCAGTATAAAAAATGCCAAGGAAAGAAATACAATCACATGAAACAGGCAAGCTCAGGAAATAGGAAAGTGTGGATAATCAAGCATAGCACATGGAAAACACACTTCCACCAGCTTCAGATTCCAGTCTGGTTCAGGCTAGTAGGAGCTGACAGTCATACCCAAATGGGGTGGATGGAAGACTATTTTTAGTTTCATTCCAATCCCTACCAACAATCATATCCTTCTCCCACCTTCTGATTTCAGCACATAACAAATCATTAAATCTAAAGAAGGTAAAGGGACAATTCTAATATTCCTACACAGGTACTTTCTAGCCAGCAAGATAATTATACTACAGGGACAAAAGTAGGTGGGTGGATAGGGACAACAAAACTTCAGTTCCATTCTGGCCTTAAACAAAAGCAAATATCCCTTAAGTCCTACTCCCTTATTAAGCTTGTTCCTGCTAGCTGCAGATAACCAGCTGTGTTCAGGACAACTAACACTTTAGTCTGCCAGTTGTTCTAAGTAAACAGAATCTACTCATCAGTTAGCCCTATCTGTGCCTGATGTGCTAAAAGCTTATCAAGGCAAAAGCTGCCAGGGCAAATGCAAAAACCCACAACACTTATCAGCACCTTGATTCCCCAGCCACACCTCTCCTCCCACATCTGCTGAAGGTAGTCTCACAACAGAGTAGGAGTAGTTGAACCTCATGGTCAGACAGCCAGTGCAATGGTAGCCTAAACCATTCTCTGAAGCCAAATACAAAGACTTTTGTGAAATTCTGCCATAGGAGCAAACAAGTGCAAAAACTTCCACTGAGGCCATAGAAAAGCGTGAAAGCAGCATAGGCAATCCCAGTCAATGGCTTTTCTACATAATTTATAAATCTAGAGGTGTCTGAAAAGCACTGGAAAACAAACTTACTGTTTTAAAAGGGCCTACACCAAGGACCAAGAAACAAATTAGCTTCAGCAGCATCATACAAAGCTGAATTTGGTCCCAATAAAGAATACAAATCACAGCTTGGTGCTTCAGGACTTCCCCCAGAGTAACAGACCAGCAAGACAGGCCACTGACTTTTAACCTCCCTGATCATATTAGTAACAACAGAAAAGTTATATTAAACTTGAGACTTAAGTTTCATGTAGATGGATGCACATGACCTTTGTGAAGTACTTTTCAACCTTCTACGTGGGTTAAGAGTCGGTCAGAAGATTTATAACATTAAGAAGGAATGACTTAAAAATAGATTTTCAAAATAAGACGGAGATCATGACAGGGCCTTTAACGGACTACCCTTGAAAGTAGTCCTCAAAAAAGTCTTCCTTTCTCTACAGGTTAAAACCAGAAGCAAATGTAAAACCCAGTAGTATTTCCTATCCAAAATTCAGGGGTATTTTGCTCAAAGATTTTTACCTGAGCCTGTCTCTATAAGGAAGAGCAAGATACTTTCATCAGGTACCACTCAAATACCAGATACACCTTTACCTGATCTTTTGTACTCCTGACATGTCTCCTGAAAGGGAAAACTAATTTCAGTGTGTATCCTTCTTTCTAACATAATCGATATTGATATTACCTCAGATCAGTGTGCTTTTCATTTAGCTTTTACACTGCATTCTTCAAACTTCACAAAGCTTACATATATTGAAAAACTTTATCCCGATACAACTGTGATACAGACTGCAGTCTTTTATTCACCAAATTTCACCCAGTGTTTATTTTGCCTTTGTCTCAAAAAAAAAGTGTGCTAAATTGCTACATTTTTTTTTGAAGCAAGCTTTCAGTCTAGTGATTTTAAGAGTACACTTTGCTTTTTCCAAAGTTTTACACAAAAAAAAACTTCCCCCCCCATTTCTCCATAATTCAACTTCAAAGAACTTCTGATTACTGCAAAATAATTGTTTTCAGCTGTCAGAAAGTTAAAAGCTTTAAAGAGCTCATTTTTCAAACTCCAAGCACATTAATGTTTTTGAGTACCATGATCTTTTTTTTTTTTATAAAACATTTTTATAATGGTTTTAAGTACTTAAAAAGAGATTGTTTTCTACCAAGAAAAGTTACACTTCTCTTTGGGTTCATATATAACCTGTCCTTAACGCTCCTGGATCCAAACTACGAACTTGCACCAAAGCAAACAGGATGTCGAGGGCTGGTCCTAACAGGCAACCTCCTTCAGAAGCCACCTTGGGAGTAATTGATAATCCATATGGAGACAGGGGAATTATAGTATCTTCACGCTGGTCAGAGACACCGCCTCTCTGCCTCTTGTATCAACCCCTTCTAGACACCTGGGAGCTCAGCACTTCAGAAAGTATTCAAAAGTCCATCAGGACATAGAACAGATGAGGAAAGACTGTCAGCTAATCCTGTAGCTACTTTAACAGCCTTCCTGAAAAAGAAAAGAAACAACTACTCCCCCTTATGCTTAATACACAATCCATTGTTTCTTCTTTTTCTCCACTAACAAGTTAAGTTTCTGGAAGTGTATGTCTTAAGCACAAGATCAGGCGCAGAGATAGTTTTTAGGATTCTTTTTTCTTCAAAAATGAAAAAATGAACCACAAAAGAAGCGACGGCACCTTCCGAAGGACTAGACACTGAACACTGGGGGAAAACAGCCCCGTTTCCCGTTCCACTGTGTCCTGTTTAAGCAGAAGGCAGTTCAAACCGCCGCCGCCGCAGCGACCAGCCGGCGGATCCGCTTTCCCAAGGGCTGAGAGCCGGCCCCGGCAGGACCGAGCCGCGCTGCACGGACCGGAGACAAAGGGGAAAAGGAGGGGGCCACCGCCTCAGTTTCGCTGCCACCGCCGAGGGGCGGTTCGTTACCTGTGTGCTCCTCACCGCAGCCTCCGCAGCAGCACAGCCCCATGGCAGGTGACCGCTTCCCCGGAGCCCTGCCCGTCCGCTGAGCGCCCGGAGAGGCCGCTCGCAGCATCCCGGGCTCCCAACAGGCTGCGCAGGGGGCGAGGGCAGGCTGCTGCCCTGGGGCTCCCCGCCTTTGGCGCCCGTATTTCTAGCCGGCCCTGGGCAGACCTCGGCGCTTCACGGCTCTATTTGCCCATTAACCCTCACTGGCTTATTAAGTATACTTGCCCTTTCGAAGGGGTGAGAGCCGCCAGAGTCTGCCTTATGCGAGTGGCAGATCCTTGCTCTCAGTTGGCCGAAGGGCAGCAGACGCCAAATATAAGTCTTCAGTGTGAGCAAAAAAATACTAGAAAGGCTATTTCACCTCTTGCAAATTATGTCAGCACAGGGTCATATCATATGCTCCCCCTACCAAGGTTTAACACTTAACCATGTATCTCTGAGGATCTCTGCAGGGATTGCAAGTACCGAGAGTTACAGGGACTTTGCATTCTTGCAAAGGTCAGCTCTGTGCTAGCAATATTCAGAAGGTTTGTTTAAACACTTAATTGCATTAACCTGACTAAATCACTAGCCACAAAGACAAGATAAGAGTTTTGTTTTGGGATAAGAACATCCCTAGAACAGATGTTTGCTGGTTCTGTGATCATTCAGCGTTTGCTTTCCAGACCCCACAGCACTGAACTTAAACTAGCAGGGACCATGCTCATTGGAGACCCACTGCACAGAAGCAGGAATGCCCTAAGCATTGCGGCATAGTTGCATAGCTTTGATTTATACAGAAACTCACAGGCAAACATGGCTCCTTTGCAAAGCTTGAACCAAATGTTATGAGTTAGAGACTGAATGATGAAATCTATTCCAGGTTGGGCACAGCAGAAGAGAATGCTCCAATAGCAACGTGCAACACACAAATGACAGTGTAGGTGGAAGAAGAGACATACACAAAGAGAAGTTTGGCATATGAAGAAGCAGGGGTGGTAACAAGGAGATATATCTTTAAGTATAGTTCAAATATCAGAAAGAGCCTGAAACTGAGACCTGGTGAGAATCTGCAGCTCTTGCTCCCATACATATCCAAGCCCTCTGAAATCAAGTCAATTCTTCAGACTGGGACTTCCAGGATAGAAACTGAATAAAATAAAGGGCAGATGTCTACTGAGTCTGTAAGATAAAACTACAATACTGTTCTACAAAGAGGTCATCCTGCAGAGTTACTGCACACTTGAGCTACCTCAGATTATGAACATTCATTAGGTTAATACAAAAAAAAAAAAAAAACAAATGAAAACCAGATTCCCCACAAGATGATAGATGGGTAGGGCAAGAAACTTTCCTGCCTTATCACTAAACATGGTTGAGGAAGCTCATGATATTCTGAAGGAATTCCAGTATTCTGGCTTTGCTGGTATCAATTTGGCCCTCTTGGAGGGATGAGAACTTATCTCAGTTATTTTGGTGAGCCTCTAAACTTGTCAAACACCACCAATAGCTGCTTAGAAATCTCTTGTGCAAAGTACTACCTTCCCCTGTAAAACAGGGAATCTTCTGTTTGGCTAGAGGAAGATCTGATCTCAAAGAGGCACATGAACTGCCTATCCAGAGAGCACCCTGCTGGGTGGAGGAAAGGTTTCCAAATTCTGGAAAACTCACACAAAGTGTTTACTAATGGTGCTGTCAGATCAGTGGTAGATAAAACATATGAAGAGAACATCCAGCTCTCCAGCATTTTCACCCTGATAGCCAAGTCAGCTCTGCGGAGTGACTAGATGTTATTCCTCAGAGCAACCCATAAACTAAAACAACTTTAGTTTAACAACTAAAAGTTGTTAAAATTTGAACATTTAAGAAGTTTTAGGACTACTATGTACATCACCTCCCATTGACAGAGAGGCTGCTGTGGGGTTACACGCACACACACACACTTCTTGAACAACCAAGCTGGCAGCTTCAGTAAAGCAGATCATAAATACTCGCATTTCTGTTACTGAAACATTACAATTCTAAACTCCCTTTATTTTCACAAAATATTTGGAAAATTGACAGTGTTCATCTTCCCTTTTGATTACGTTACATTACTTGAGAGAATTAAATGGTCCCAAAGGGAAACTGCAGATATTAACTTACTGCAGTAACTATCATGATGTATTTAAAGAGAATAATCTTCAGCTGCACTCATGGCAAGAAAGAGGCAGAGACTCTAATGTCCTTATCACATGGACATAATGCGACATTACTGAGAGCATCACTACATTAAATGGAGTTAAAGAGCACTTAGCTCTTCCCTTGCTTTTGCTCTGGTTGGCAATAATAATTACAGTGAAGTTCAGCAATAATACAAGCCAATATTGACAGCTTTTAGATAGCCACCTGCATATGCATGAACCATCCACACTTTCAATTTCACAGGACAATAAAGATTTCATCCAAAATAAATCAGTTCAACAGTGGTTCATCAAACAAGAAAAAGGATGATTCATTTAAGAAACATCTTCACTATATTGGTGACTTTGATATATGTTTGTGTCGGTTTTGAGAGCAGAAGACTTGGGAATAGATCCAGGAAACAAATGTATGGAAGGAAAAAAAAAAAAAAAAAATGTGTGGAAGGGTGGTATGAGGCAGGGGCAGCAAAGGGAAAAAAACCCAAACCAAAGCTACACCAAACCAACCATTTTAAAATAGCTGAGCAATGTCTGGGAGGTGTAGAAGCCAGATCTGTCATCCCATGGAAAATTCAAGAGTCTTCAATGGCTAAACTTTGTTTAGTTTCTCTTTCAGTCAGGCCCAGAGAGATCATCTCAGAAGTCAGCTAATGAAGGTAAGAGTGCAGAACTTCCACTCAGAACCTCTGTCTAAATAAAAAAAGCAACCCTAGAAACTCTCATCCTGTACCCTAACATCTTGATTGTCCAGTATGTTGCAAAATTCTGCTCCTGAAGGGTCTGAAGGCTCAACACAACATTACAGAGATACTGGATCAAACAAAATTGAGAGATTTATATTTTCTAATGTTGCATAAAGTATATTTATATTTA
This sequence comes from Pezoporus occidentalis, assembly GCF_034315485.1. Taxonomy (NCBI): domain Eukaryota; kingdom Metazoa; phylum Chordata; class Aves; order Psittaciformes; family Psittacidae; genus Pezoporus; species Pezoporus occidentalis. Next base: position 2,053,054 of record NW_026916347.1, read on the forward strand.
CACACACTTAACGTTTCAAGTAGGTACTAGGCTACTCCTATAATTTCTGCAATTGACAATTTAACATTTTAGATCTATGGTTAGCGTTGCATGTCTTCTTAAAGTGCACATATCAGCTTCAGAATAAGGTTTACTAAATCAGAAGCAGAGTTTAACGTCTAAATCTATATTTCAAGTACTAAGCAATTAGGCTTATCATAGGCTGCATCAAAAGAAGTGTGTGATCAGCAGGTCAAGGGAGATGATTTTGCCCCTCTACTCCACTCTTTTGAGACCCCATCTGCAGTCTTGCATCCAGCTCTGGGCCCACCAACACAAGAGGCAAGTGGACCTGGCTCAAGCAAGTCCAGAGGAGGCCACAAAGATGATCAAAGGGCTGGAGCACCTCTCCTGTGAAGACAGGCTGAGAGAGATGGAATTGTTCAGCCTGGAGAAAGACGACTCTAGAGACACCCTATAGCAGCCTTTCAGTACCTAAAAGGAACCAGCAAGAAACCTGGGGAAGGACATTTTTCAAGGGCATATAGTGACAGGACAAGAGCTAATGGCTTTCAAATGAAAGAGGTTAGATTTAGATTAGACATTAGGAAAAAAATCTTGATTGTCAGGGTGGTAAGGTACTGGAACAAGTTTCCCAGAGAAGCTGTGGATGCTCCAGCCCTGGCAGTGCTCGAGGCCAGGTTGAATTGGGCTTAGAGCAGCCTTGTCTAGTGTGAGGTGTCCCTGCCCGTGGTAGGGGAGGGTGGAACCAGATGATCTTTATGGTCCTTTCTGACCCAAACCATTCTATGATTCTATGACAGGCTTACCTTTCAAGTACTTAACAGGTCCCTGTGAAATGAACTGGTGCGGAATGAGTGCCCTAAATTTCTCTGAATAACCAATGCACTTTGCACATTTTTTTTCCTCCAGCTCTCAGCTTCACCATCTGAAATTCTTGACTTAAACTTAACACTCCCTCCCATTTTTCTTAAGAAATACGATAGTGTGTTGGCTGCCACTAAAAAGGAAAGCTGGCTGCTAAATACTTGTGTGAGTAATAAACTTTCCTATTTAAGGACCAAGCTGAAGATCTGGACACCAGAGGTAAAGTTTTCACTTCTAGTTAATACAACCACCTATATTCTGGGGGAAGGGATTACAAAAACTAGGTGAGGGAAAAACAAAAAAAGAAATATTGAGGGAGAAGGAAGTATACTATTGTATTTCAGTGAGTCATTCCAGATGTGACAGCTCACTGATGGCTGAGGTTATTTATTTTTCATTTTTTTTACTAGGAGACAAATGGAATTTGTGATTTGCAGATGTGTCAGTGTTGCATCTCTAGAGCTGGGCAAATGTTACTTTTCAAACTTTAAAACATAAAGAAAGGATTACCAAGTTTGGGGTTTCTCCCCCAAAAAATCACAAACTTGTCTGAAGAACACAAATGCCGGCAACACCTTGAATCACCAATATGAAAACAGGTGAACTGTGTTTCACAGAGAACAGATCTGAGTCACCCAGTACAAAACAAATGCACTTGTGAAGAACTGACAATTTGCATTAATACCCATGTTCAAAATCCAGGAGAATTCACACTTTGCCAATAAATGTTTGTTTTGTCTGATCTGCAGAGTTATTTATACTATGAGCCTCCTCATATCATTCAAGAAAATCTAGAAGTCAAGGAGCTGGTAAACTACAGGATTTCTTTTCAAAAATTAGAGTCTAAAATGGCAAACTTGCTTTTCATGAGAAGTCAGATTCAACCTGGATTATTCCCTTACTGGATTATTAAAATACATGGTGAAGCTCATGTAAAGGTGGCTTGCCAGGCCACAGTGGGAACACCCTATGGCTATTTACAGAGTTCCTAATAAACACTGGATTTCAGGAAGAGAAAATTTTGGCAATGTAATAACAGAGGCAGAAGAGTACATTACAGTCAGTCTCAGTTCATATAGCTCTAAATAGTGTAACTCCCTTAAAGACCAACTTAATCGCTCATAAATTGCCTAAAACTAGAAAGCAAGTTTTCTGTGCTACTATTTAGCAATGAAGTGACATGCTGCCTCCCCCAAGGCTTCTTTCTTGTGAGATCAGGGTAATCTCAGCCATCCTCCCCTCCCAAGCCCGTCACCACCATTCCCCGACTCCAAAAGCTCAGCCCTCCAACTACACACTTCTAATGCTTTTACTATAAACTGTGAAGGAAATGTTTTTGCAAACTCCAGCTCTCCAGGCTGGCAAGACTCTGAAAAATAACCTGCTGAGAGAAGAATCAGACAGTTTAAAGGAACAATTTGTAGTTCATCTATTCCTCTTGGAAGAAACTGGCACAGAAGAAAATGAGTTGGATGTAGCTATATCACTAAACTGTACGAGATGTAGATACTTCACGGAAGTACACATTTTGTATTCACACATTGCCTTCTCCCAAGTGATAATGACAGTGCATGCCCATTATCCATGCTAGGCTAGGCTTATAATAGGACAAAATTGTATTAAGAAAGGGATTCTGGGTTTAAAAAGAAAAAAAACAAACACAAAAGGAAACCCACAAAAACACAACCCCCAAAACCTCACAACATTTTAAAACACAGGATCAAAAGTCGCTTAATTGTTCAGTCAGGAACATTATTTCAGAATGTATGACCTTGTCCTATTAAACAGTTTCTAGTCTGGAGAGTCACAAGATACTAAATTTACAAATTGTTATTCTGATTTGACTAGGTCTATTTCTTCCCCTTTCCCCTCCAAACACTGTAATTTCCAAGCAAATTTCATTGTCTGCAATCATGACTTCCGACACTCAGCTGACAATAATTTGCACTGGCACTTTGACATTTTTTCCATAGCACTGACCATACTTTAAAAGATATTCCTAAGTATACCTTCTTTATTCCTTCCATTCAAATAATGATGCTACAACCCAAACCACTTGTTGAAATAAGAAAGAAATCCCACAAATTCTAGTGGACCATCTGTTGTACAAAAAAAGCTCACAGCTTCCTAAGCATACTCAATCAAAAGGATTTTAGATACAAACATCAACAAATAATGCAAGCTTAATTATAAATTCAGATATATCTTTAGACATATTGTGCTAGAGAGTAAATCCCCAGGTCTTTGCTTCAGGGACATTAGTATTCTCTTGGAGTTTTGGCATTGAAGTACTGAGGAAGCATGAAAAAAATCCCTGAATAGTCAGCTTTGCCCATGGGCCAAGTGCCTTTATAATGAATCTTGCACACATGGTCCTGGCAAGGCTGATGTCCTTAATGTTACATTTTTGTTGGTAGAATCATGGAATAGTTAGGGTTAGAAAGGACTTCAAAGACCATCTAGTTCCAAACCCCCTGCTATAGGCAGAGGCACCTCACACTAAACATTGCCTTGCACGAAAGGCAGTGTGTTCCCTGATTAAGGAATACTACTAGGACAGCTCTTGCTGCTGTGGTCTCCTTTCTTCCAGCACACTGACATCAGCAACTCTTACCTGACATCACACATGCTAACTTTAAAGAATCATTACTTTTCTAGAAAACAAAGATGGATCCACTTCATCTCAGAGACACACAACTCTTTGCTGATTGCAGAATCCAAAGATAATGGCAAGAAGACCTGAGATGGACAGAAAATAACTGGACTCCTACAACCTGGGATGCCTTGACAGCGGTGAAGAAACAACTCCTTATGTGTAGCTTGATCATATTTTCATTTAAGTTCCTGAGACCAAACCAAAACCCTGTGATGTCGTTAACATTGTGAAAGAAGGCAGAATTGCAGTTCCAAGAGGAAATAACTGTGACCTCATAGCATCAAGAGGGAAGGACACTGAATTCCCTCTCCCTATTCCTCCTCAATCCTAACATATTCCCTGCAGTCACCTTACAGACCCCCAGCCATATTTACATCACCTCACACAGATTCCCAGCAGCTTCAGAACAGGGGCTCAGGAGGGAATATTTCTCTTCTAGCTATTCTATGATTCTTACCAACATGATATAGACACAATATTCCCATTACACTAACTTCCTCTATTTTCTGCTGTGAAGTGTTCGGGTCACAGATATAACTAAAGGTAGGACATGTCTTTTAATGTTCTGCAGTGTCAGTAACACATGACACGGATGATCTATGTTCAAGACCTATGGGAACAGAAATAAAGTTGCTGAATCATGGTCTGTCCACTCAAAATGACCACAAGAAAGTCTGGAAAAGATCTTCTGCTGAACCCTCCTGGAAGGCATCATTTTGACTCTGATTCACATGCAAAACACATGGTCTCAAAGAAGAGCCTTTATAGCCTCTGTGGAGTGGGAGGATTCTTACGCTTGCATAGCCAGAAGGTTGCTAATCTCTCTGTAACAGAAATATGAGTGTCTACAAAGTAATCTTTGTCTGTGTTACACTAGTGTGCCAGTACAGGCTTTCTTTTCACATAATTATACCAGTGCAGCATTCTTAGTGTAGACAAGGCTCTTCAACTCCCAGGTTAGCAGCTGCCAGTGTGCTGGTAATCCCATTAAAATCCACAACTCCAAATGCAGGGAAGCAACACAGTTTGGGCACTTATCCTCCAATGCAATGGTTATAACTGTCTTTCCTCATGGCCTCACAGACACTCCCTTTTAACACTGTATACTTCTGATTTCATACTTCTTTCTTTTGTTATCTCAACTTTCTCCTTGCCCCTTCCCCCAAGTTTTCATGGGTGTCAGACAGCTGGTGATTAAAAGCAAAGCCCAGAACTAACAACAATGCTTCATGAGTTCAGCATGATATATAGCATCTTCACTGAGGCATGGATATCAACATCTTGAGAGAATTTCAGTTAGATGAGAAATGGTTTATGGATGTTAAATGCACTCCCTAATCCTGCAGTTACATTGATCTCCTCTAGCTGAGTTTCAAAGCCAGACTTTGAAAGAATGTGCATCCACTGTGCTGTGCACCTGCCAGAACAGAGCTAGAAAACACAGACTCAGAGAAACTTAACATTTGTCTATTAAAAGGAAGAGTTCTATAATCACAAGTGACCTGAACTTTGTCTTCCTAATTGAAGAAATCACACCCATTTCAATTAGAGTGCTTGAAGAAAATGAGGAAGATTAAGCTTAATCAAAATGTGTTACATTAGAAAGAACACAGTCCTGATCCCAGCTGCCTCACTGCTTTTATAACAACAGTACCTGTGTACAGCAATGGGTATTGCTGAGATGCTGTGAAGCTTATATTAAGCTTTATCCTCAGAAGTTGCTGGAATGCCACTAAGTTCAACACAGAATAGCCAAGTTGCAGTAAGAGTTCTTAGTGCTTGCTATGTTAAGCACCTTTTAAAGTCTTGAAAATAAGACAGAAAACTGCAAAATACAGGTTTTTCAGGTGCTTGTAGTCATAAGAAGTGTTTTCAATACCTGGTACAGGATCACGTTATATGACTCAGGTATGTTACGCCTGTTTAGAAATAGACTGCAAGATAAGGAAACCAGTATAATTTCTATTGTCACTATCATAAACACAGAACTTAAGTTCTTTACTGGCATAGCTCAGGTCTATTAATGCAGTGCAATGTAAAATTTAAAATGGTATTACATCCTCTATATAATAGAGGATACATCCTGTCATACTCGTGCATGCTCTACAGGGAAGCTATATCCAGGTAAGTAGCATAGAAAGTTAAAACTATTCACAGAAATAAAATATAATAAAAAACAGAAAATTGAAACACATGCTGGTTAATAACTAGGTATCAAAACTGTCACATTGTCATGATACCTCCTCTTTAAACCACAAGTTTAATCAGATCAACAGGCTGTGTTCAAGTTACTTGAATTCAGTAGAACTAACTTCTCTACAGAGCATAAAGTCATCAGGAAGGAGGGATTTCTCCCAGTGTCCTGAAATTCGTGAAAATCCAACATCCAAACAAGATTCTATCTGTTCGAAAAGCTTGTATCACAAAAAATCCTACACATGCTGAACATGCCAAGGATTCCATCCCCTGTTTAATAAGTTTCTTTTAACAACTGGAACTGATGGAAAAAGACTGATAATTCTTATGATGTATTAAAACACACAAAATTAGTTCCTTAGTTTGCCACTCTACAGGGACACTCTGAAGTAATAAGATTTTTCACATGATTAGTGGCAGTACTTACCTAACAGGCAAATTGAACTGTTTTGCTAGTTTCAAGTTTTGCCATTTTTCGTGTTGCACTAGTTCTTCAGAGCCTGCATTTTTAACAGTTCAGGTGCCAGAATAATTTGTTTCTCTGCAGTAACTTGCATCTTTTAAAAATCTATTCATAAACATCAAGTCCAATAGGGAACCCTGTGATGACCTAGTCTAAGGTCCTTCATAACAAACAAGTTCACAGGCATACATTTTGTCAGCAACCAAGTTGATAGGATCCTACCTAGGGGTAGGGCTATGTACAGGCATGTGCATAGGATAAGAATCTGAAAATCATTAAAAATAAGCATGTAAGTCACTTCAACACCCAGGCTTCCTCCCCCATTCATCATACATAATCAGTACTTTGGAAATAATTCAAGTAGCATAGTAAGGCTGAAGAAAGATTTTATAATGTAGCATTAAGCTCCTGTTACTTTACACCATGACGACTTATTTAACAAAGTATAAATCTTAAGTGTTATGCCCTAGGCAATACATCTTTGCCGTATTTCCTCCCCCATCCTGTGAAGTTCAGAAAGCCTAGTGCAAGCTGGTTCTCACTGATAGCACACTAGTTATCCCTCAAGCATTCCAAACAGAGTGAGTTTTGCCTGCGAATGCTCACAGCTGTTTGACAGTGGGCCAGCTGCCACTTCAAACTGGCATTAGTGCATCATTCAAAGACATGGTTTCATAAACACCCCAGATAACAGTTTCCCAGTTATAATTCCTTTTGGATGCTGGAACAGCACATTATCAGCTTTGTCTCCCTTCCCCCATACACTTTTATGTGGGCTCTGTGAAAAGGAAATACTTCAGTTTTCTTACCTTTGCTCCCCAGAATGACTGCCAGCTGGTATTTTCAAGTCAAGATGTTATACTGAGTAGTTAAGCTACCAGCACTAACAGGTACCTTAACAGCATCAGCAGTGATGCCTTAAGGATGTCAGTACATAGCGTAAGGATGATAATTCTTATCTAAAAGAGAGAGAGGGAAACATTTTAAGAAGTGTCAAAATTCCCTTCTGGCACAGTCTAAGGAACAAATATTTCAGTTCCTTTCACTTATGTGGCATCCTGCATTGGCTTAAGACCAGTCGCACTTCTTGCCCTCTTTTCAGTGAATGAGCCATGACTGATGCATTTGCAGATTGTGTGTGTATGTGTTTATCTATATTCTGCGTAGCCTGCCCCTGCTAATCACACCACAAAAATCAAATCCCCACATCTCAAAGCAGACAGGGAGGCAGTCATCAAATGCTACAGAATCTACAGCAGTTCTGTAGTGACAACAGCAGAGGCATAGCAGGTACACAGAAAAATTCAATTATTGCTCCCTGTCCACAAATTCACATTTAGAAACAAAGAAATGTTTTTTGTTTTTGCTATCATAAAGCATGAACTCTGCAAGCAGATACATTCATACACTGACAGGTTCAGGATCCACAGAGTACTGAAAAAAAGAATAACCACCTCAACAAAGAATCATCATCCATCCAAAATTCAGCAATTTATTTTTCCTACTATCAGAGCTAAAGAAAATGCACCCTGGAGACATGCTAACCCTCAAGTACAGAAAATAAAGCAGTCCCTGGGAACATTGAAGGAAAAGAACGAGCAACCCTGATTGCATATCCTCAGCTCACACAACCAATACAACTCTCCAAATGCATTATATTTGTAATTTAACACTACCGTGCCAGATTAACTAAGGACAAGAATTAACACTGAACCACACAAGGCACAGCACATGAACAGGGCCCAAACTCACAAGACTTAAGAACCAACTCACCTCAGTAAGGCTGTTGAGCTGGTAAAAATTTTGTGGAGCGGGCGCCTGAGCAGTAAACTTCCTTTTAGCTCCATGTTTTCTTTCTTCATGCTGATGTTGACCTCTAATGCTTATTTTTGCTACCTCTAGAATTTGCCATGTGCTGTGAACTACACTGCCACGTATCATGTGTCTTATTATATTTTATTTCATCATGATAACCTGAGTAATTTTTTAGCATCAGAGATCCTAATCATTGCATAAATCTTGAAGAGAATTCACCCATCCTCATTGCAAATGGGAATACAGCTGCCTCTGAGGTTCAACAAAGCTTAACATGAAGTAGTGGCACCAGAGCCACAGGACAGCAGTAAAGACCTGATTTTTGACAAATTAACAGGAAGTACAGGGAAGATACAATATAAGTGATCATGATGACAGTTCAGTAAGTATATCTTATGGAACAAAACTGTTCTTACACAGAAATGCTTAACACCCCCCTCCCCCCCCCCATTAACTGCACATGCCCTAGGGCTTAATATATTATCCTTAAGCTGGAAAGCTTACTGCGAAACATCTCAGCAGGAAGAATTCAAAGTCTTGCCTAATTTGCACTAAAAAGCCAACCTGATGTCATCAAGTGGTGCCTTGCACATTCCAGCAACAACATGTCATCACCTTAGAGCTATGTTTCTATACACAAAAGGCAGCCTCCATAAATGTTATGCAGACATATTTGATCTTGAGGAATACAACGGGCTAATGAAAACTACTCACGAACAGTCAGAGATTATGTCTTAGTGACGTGCACTAGCAGAAAAAGCTATTCATGAAACTCCTTAAGCCTCATGCTGTTAGAATTGGAAGTTGTAAAATGCCAAAATTCTTGCTGAAATCCAGCATGCGTTGAAGACAGCTAGGTGCTACTGATCAGGGATCAGATGCAGAGCTTCTCCTAGAGATGCAAATTCCAGGACAGCAGAACCTGTAAGCTCTCACAGCCCATTTCCAGGCCTATTTTAAACTGTTCAGGGCCCCAGAATGCTAAGGGTTGTAGATAGTATAACATGGAGGAGATCAAATACTTCTAAAGTAACAAAGCCAGGATCTTGTTCATTTCATGAACTGGGATCTGTTACTCGCCAACTGCAAACATAAGCCTTGGGCATTACATATGCTAGAGAAAGAAACAAACAAACAAAAAAAGCAAGTTACAGTCTGCTGGTGCTTCCTGATGCCCTTTAAGATATTTTAAGTTGATAACATAAGGTGTGCCAAAACATTCTTAACTATCAGAGAGCCTCATAGCCCTCAGGGGGAAAGAGAAGCCTAATAACCTTTCGGTATAAAAGTCCAGATGCAATCTGAAGACATTCACCAGCCATAAGCCATCACCTTAAGCAGGAAACAGTGTGCTAGTCAAGTTGTCAAGGGATACACCACTGGACTGAATGCAACATTTTTGAAATCCATCCACGAATCCAGAGGGCAAAATTCAGTCTTCCCCCCCCCCCACTCTTTTCAGAATTATTCAGTAACATGCTACAGTCAAAGTATTCAGGGAAAATACAGATCAGAGCAGTAAGTAGAGCTGCCATTCTTGCAGAACATTTGCACTGTTTGCGTGTAATAACTGCCTAAGGGAAACCAGGGCCTCCATGAACTTCTGCAAAAAATAGTAATTCAATTCAAATCCCCTTATATAGCAAGCCTGGAAATACTGGCAGCTAATTGATACTTCTGTTGATGATGACTGAAGTTGTCATGGTCCACATGGGCCACTAAAACTATTTTTGCAGTTGGATAAAACATTTTCAGTAGACTTACGAAAGGGGTTACCCTGTAGGAAAAAATTAGTATCTTTTGTTTCTTTTTCCAGCAGATCCCTAAGCAGCAATGCAGCAAAAGGCTTGAGCAAACTCCTTCACCCCCATAACCAGATGGAAGAGGCAAATTTCAGTTCATTAAAAGTGTGCATTTAGACAAAGGCTCGTGGCAGGGCAAATGTACAGAAATGCATGCAATACTATATTCTGTCCACAGAGCACAGTATTAGCTTCACAGGCTGGGCAGTAACACTGTTAGGGAACTCTTGCTTGCCGATTTGCTCCTGAGAGACCAATGAGCAATAGTGGCTAATTTCCTTTTACAGGACGCACTCACGCCCAAGTGATTCAAGACATAGCCCACAACTTGCAGCGAGCGTCCAGGCACAAGATGGAAAGAACCAGCGCCATCTAGTGCTCAGGAGCAGACGGAGCAAGCAGAAAATACAGAACAGATAACAATCTTTTGGCACGGAAGTACAGAAAACACACTTCCAAGGAGGCTCAGGCTGCACACAGCTTGCAAGTAAAAAGAGACTGCAGCTGGCAGAAGCTAACTAGATTTACCTGTCACTACCTTCATGCTAGGACTTTATTAAAGGTCTTCAACCCAAGCCATAAAGAAATAACAATTTCCAGACTGTGACTGATCAAATTGCATGCTTTCTTTGCATTCTGAGCACTCCTTCAGAAAGACAGTTCAGAGAAGACATCTTAGGTTTCTCCTTCCTTGATAGTGGAAAGTCTATCTCATATTCCAAAAGACAGCTATCAACTTCTAGTGACATACAAGTATTTGCATGCTCAGCTGCACTCCAGACATCTAGAACTGTTAAACACAGATCAGACAGTATCCTACACTACAAAACCAAGACCATCAGTCTTCTCCTGCTGGTCAGTGCCGTGCATGGACACTGACATCCACAGATTTCTCTTGCTAAGTGTTTCCACAGCACACTTCTGAAACTACATTGTCTCATTCTTTCTAGTAGGACCCAGAGCTACTTCATTTTGGTGCCATTTCCCTGGTTAATATGCTGAGTGACAAATCCCAGAAGACTAAATAAAACTTAAATATCAAAATCATCACATATTCAGATATGCACAGTCAGTTATTAGCCGTAGACTTCAGGAGAAAATTTAATTACCACTGGCAAACTCAGTTTCCTGCTGTTAGTTAGAAGTACAATTTGCATTGAATAATGGAGAACATGGAATGATTTTTAATGTCTGAATTTCTAATTTTCCCAGCAGGTATTTTAATTACACACTATCTCAACAGGAACAGAGATAAAAAGGCCACAAAAATAACTTAATTGGTGTTGATCACCTGGGCGCAGAAGTGTACCACAGAGCAGACTGCTTTGCAGGCATCATTCAACCTACTGGGACAAGGCAAACAAGCTGTCACTCTGACTGCTCAGTATGACACTGCCTACAACACTGACAGACTCCCTACAGAACAAATAGTCAACAATTACTGTCTCTGTAAGAGCTGGGACTCCCACCTTCTGATTCTGCTTTTCTTGATTTCCTACTTATGCAGAACAAACAATGCACTGAAATTGCTTCTGCACAAACCCAATACGAAAGTGCTTGGATGAGGCATTTTATTATGCCCCAGCCTAACTTCTGGCAGAACGCAACCACTAGTCCAACTTTAAAGTAGTAACTCTTGAATGCAGGTCCTTTCCATGAGGGCAAACTGCCTCTATTGAGCTCAGTCTCTAACTGAGAAGCATGCCACAGAACTCTGACCTCTAAGGCTTTGAAAATAAAACTTCTACATGTGAATCAAGCATAGGCAGTCATCTTTGCTCTGTCTGCAAAAACCTGAGACCACAGTTCTGAAGGGGACCAAGCTGCCTCACTAAAAAGGGGGCTGGTAGCATTGCTCAACTAGGGCACAAAAAGCCACCCAAAGGTGCAGTTTTCAACAAACTTAGTTGGATCAACCTGAAGTCTGTTTTTTGTTTTTTCTTTTTTTTTTTTTTTCCAGTCATAAGAGCTGAAGTGAGAGATGGGATTAGATATTGTTGATGAAGCAAGGAAGAAAGGGGGAAAGCAAGACCTACCCCTTCCGCAGCAGTTTCCAGTAAAATCAAATTAAGATTATCACAAAACCACAGTCATTTTCACAGGAAGGCCCAGCTAAGAGATGTCACTGCTCACCTTGTCAGAAAACACTGTTGCATGACAGGAATTAGCTGTCATCAGTGATCAGGAAATACCAAGATGTGTACCGTAAGTTTTGGTCAGGAATTTTTCAGGGTTCTCATAACTATAAACAAGCCTTTTTGTTGAAATGGAAAAGGGCACATCTTGTTTGGACAAGAGCATTATTCTAGAATAATTTCATAGTAAAAAAAAAAAATAATGAAGAAAACACATTTTTCCTAGAAAAAAAAGCCCCAACAAAATAGCAGTTACTGAAATACTTGCCCACTATGCAGGCGAGAAATTCAGGTTTCTGGCCTAAACCCAGTGGAATAGAAACTATTCCTGTGTCACAGGAGTAGACATTAGCCAGAAAGTTACCAGGTAATCCATGGAAGATTTCTTGTTCATTTTTCTGTCTTTCCTCTTTTATTCTCCATTGAAAGACCACTTGAATCCAGTTTGGAGCATAACAGCAGGATCTTGTTAAAAGTCACCAGGTTCTCTACAAAGAAAAGCTATTCTCCAATCAGTTGGTAAGAGCCCCTGCCATACCTAAAGATAATATTTTTTACCTGCTAACTTCTGAACCTTTTCACCACTCACTTTCATGACTCTGAAAACCTTGTTATATCAGAGAATTATCTCTGATTCTGCAGAGAAACTTGAGCATCTCATCTCATAGTGCTGCAAAGACCAGAGACTAAAACCAAGCAGACTATTTGCCACAGGACACTAAAAGCAGCAGCTTCCTAAATGCCCCAAGGTCTCACCTTTTAAACCATCAATACTTCTTAAGACATTCTCAGAGATCAATCCCTATGCTTCTTACACACTGCATTACCCACTCTGAAAGGCACTATACTCCCAGGCTAACACCTAGTTGCTTTGTTGCCCCTAGTAATCAGTCAGCTGCTGTTCCTGTTACCAGATTTGGACTCCTCTCCCAAGCAATGTACAGTAGCTATTTCCATTCTGAAATACCAGCTGCTGTGCAATGATTACCCCAAATGGTTAATGCATTACATCTAACCTCACACCTAACCTCATGATTTCACTGAAAACATGCCCACTCTACCTGCTAACGTGTGCTGGATTACCAGAGAAGCGAGCCTACAGCTTGCTCTGCCATTCTACTTTGAACTTCACTAGCTGTAAGGGAGGAAAGCAGGAAGGGGTTAAAAAGGGTTCAGAAATTTAGTTTCCCCAGAAAAGAAGATAGAGAATATATCTGCCAAAAGAGGTGTTTTAGAGGAAGCCCTGCCACCAGATCTAACACCGGTTTGACTGTTGAACTGTTCCACAGTCCCTCATGTCCCTAGTTAACCCTTCTCCCAGCTCACTGCAGAGCTTAGAAATAAACTTTATGAAACATGAATAACACACAATGCACATCATTAGTTCTTGTTACTCAGCAGAAAAATCAGTACATGCTCTGTTACAGCATAGGACATGTTGTTACTCTAGTCCCTGTACTCTGAGGAAACAGCTCCCACAGCCAAGCTTTACACAGCCTGTAGCAGACAAAAGGTGGGAATATCCCATCAACAATTCCAACAATGAGGTTGCTGAAAGCCTTAGCTATTGATCATTAAATAGGGGTTTAGAGGTAACTGGTACCACAAACTTTAGAAAACTTTGGATATTTCCTCATTTGGAGATCTCAGCCTCTCCTCTTCTCCAAATAAGCTAGTATCAGGACACTATGGAAACATTTAAGGACTGCTGCATTCTGGTCTTAATTTTGTTACTTAAAGCTCTGCTGCTTACAAGCACAGTAAAATCCCATATCCATATTTACAGCCATGGAATGTACCTATATTTACAAGATCCCCAGCTTAGCTGACTAAATAAAAAAAATAATAATCTCACCTTCCCTATAGAAACTATATAATCCTAGTTTATAGTAGCAAAAATGAGGGACAGTTAGGCAAATATATGATCATGGCCATACATCCAACACAGGGGAAGATGGGAGGTGATGGAAAATATTGATTTGGACTCTGCAAATTATTTATGATCCCTTTCCTATCTGGCATCCATCGAAGAGCTGTTCATTATGTTGGGCGTTCTGCAGGCTGGCAACCATGCAGAGCAGTCATTTCAGAACACACACACACACACACACAAAAGGCATTTATGCCAAAACCAGCACAGAATAGATGCGTTGTGAACAGAACAGGGAACTCTTCAGGCCACATTCTCCAGTGACATCTGTGCCAAGTCACATTTTGTATTGGCTATTTATAGCATTTTTCAATACTTGCTACAAACACGAATGGATTTAGCTCCACAAGGTAGGAAAAGCATCTCAATTTTGCAGGTAGGACAGTGGTGACTAAGACAGAATCATTTTTCCAGGGACATAGAGAACAACGTCAAAACCACAAGTTGAACACAGATGTCCTGAGATTCACAACTATGCTGTGAATAGTATTGCTTTCTTCCACCCTTCCGGATAGCCTTTTTCAAGTAGCCACATGGCATTGCTTTACCAGATCCAATGAAGCAATAGCCACCTGGCAGTTCAAGACAACTCTTTTGCATCCTACAGTAATAAAACCTGACAGGTTGAGCAAGAAGTGCCCATCTGGAACCAGAGGGCAAACTCAAGTCTGCAGGAAAATTGACCAAGCCGGTCCATGGCTCAGTTAATTATTTCAGATCACTGTCAGAACATATGGGATCATTCACAATCACAACCATACAAATGCTTTCACACCCAATGTCCACAGTCCTTCTACAACATCATGATCTTGGGAAAATGGTACAGATGATGTGTCACATTCAGAAAGTGAATCGCAATTCCTAGGACATTATCTAAACAAGCAACACTGTAAACCCAATGCCCTGCTGTTTGTAAGGCTCTGCCTATGAAGAAAAACAAAAAGGAGGCATTAACAGAGGCAGTGATAAGGAAAACAAAAATAATTTTTTCCTTCCCCAAGTACCTTCCTGTCTGTCAAACAGAACACTGTGACTGAGTTACTGCAAAACCCTGCCTGCTGGTATAGATTGAAAACCTTGCAGCACTGCCTATGCTTGCACTGCCTAATACTCTGTTAAAAGGGGTGTGCAAGACAGGCATTTTAAGCAAACCTGATAGGGGGTAAGAGAAAGACCTCAAATACATGGATAAATGCACACCCGCCTCCACAGCAGTAGCATTCAACTATAAGGACTAAATGTTCCCTGTGCTCTCCATTCAATTTAAAAATAACACGGTGGGAAAATGGTACCAAGAAGCATGGATAGGTAGTCCATGCAGAAGAAACGGACTGTAATGCGTGACTGAGCCAGTGCACTCATGTAACATTTTCACAGTCAAATTTGTCTCCCTCCTTGTTTTTGGAAACTCAGTCTTCAGGTACTGAGAGATAGCTGTGGAAGGACATTGGGGTCAATGGCTCAAGGTCCAGCTGGAGGCCAGTAATGAGTGGCGCCCCTCAGGGATCAGTGCTGGGACTGGTCTTGTTCAACATCTTCGTTGCTGACATGGACAGTGGGATCGAGTGCACCCTCAGCAAGTTTGCCAATGACACCAAGCTGCGTGGTTCGGTTGATACGCTGGAGGGAAGGAATGCCATCCAGAGGGACCTTGACACGCTTGTGAGGTGGGCTGATGCCAACCTCATGAAGTTTAACCATGCCAAGTGCAAGGTCCTACAGCTGGGTCGGAGCAATCCCAGGCACAGCTACAGGTTGGGCAGAGAAGAGATTCAGAGCAGCCCTGAGGAGAAGGACTTGGGGGTGTTGGTTGATGAGAAACTTAACAAGAGCCGGTTTCAGTGTGTGCTGGCAGCCCAGAAAGCCAACTGTATCCTGGGGTGCAACAAAATGAGCATGACCAGCAGGTCGAAGGAGGTGATCCCTGATCTACTCTGCTCCCTGCCCCTCAGTAGACTTACTCAGATGAAAGGTGATCCTGCCCCTCTACTCTGCTCTCATGAGACTTCACTTGGAGTATTGTGTGCAGTTCGGGTGTCTTCTATGTAAAAAGGACATGGAACTGTTGGAACAAGTCTAGAGGAGGGCCGCAAGGATGATCAGGGGACTGGAGCACCTCCCGTATGAAGATAGGATGAGAAAGTTGGGGCTGTTCAGCCTGGATAAGAGAAGGCTGCGTGGAGACCTCATAGCAGCCTTCCAGTATCTGAAGGGGGCCTGTAAGGATTTTGGGGAGGGACTGTTCATTAGGGACTGTAGTGATAGGACAAGGGGTAACGGGTTAAAGCTTAAACAGGGGAAGTTTAGATTGGATATGAGGAAGAAGTTCTTTACTGTAAGGATGTCGAGGCCCTGGAATGGGTTGCCCAGGGAAGTTTTGAATGCTCCACCCCTGAGGGTGTTCAAGGCCAGGTTGGACAGAGCCTTGGGTGGCATGGTTTAGTGTGAGGTGTCCCTGCCCATGGCAGGGGGGTTTGGAGCCAGATGATCTGAAGGTCCTTTCCAGCCCTAACTATTCTATGATTCTACGACTATCCTGGTTCATCTTTCTCACTCCTCTGGTCTAACACTGGTAGTGGTGCAACAGCTTTCTTCTCTATAGAACCTGCCACCTGAAACAATCTCCAAAATATCCTGCACTGAAATACACACAGAAAGATGGTCCTCTCCCAGCCACAATCAGGACTGATTAAAGTGAATAGAAATAGTCCTGTGCTGCAACAGGGAACTTAACTCTATATATACCTCAGAAATACTAAGCCAGTGCATAGGACACATCTACATGGGAGCTAAAATGCCTTCAAGAATTTCACAGTGAGACTGTGGTGATAGATCATTAGTTTTCCTACCTAACAAAATTTCAACCTCTCTTCCATGGCAGGTCATTGATTCTCTTAAACCGTTTATCCAAAAGTGAAATACTTTGAAACTTTTTTTTCCATGTTGAACTAGGGAGGACTAGTATATGTAAATGAAATACATCCAGATACTGCACACCCTTTTTCCATTACTTCTGTGCTGTGCTGTCAGCCTGGGAGACCACATAGCACTCCAGACAAGGAGCCCCCTCCAAACAGAAAATCAAGGAGCACAGTGCATCTCAACTACTAGTTTTATGAGGTACCACAGAAGCATTACACCCAAACCAAAGAACACCAGGTAGTCTGTCAGTTTCCCAGTCTCTAGATAATCAGGCTAGTGTATCAAAGTGTTTAGAAGTGATCAGAACAGTTCAATTATCATTAATGACAACCAGTGGGAACGAGATGATGTTATGTTGAAAGCACAAGGAAGTGCTGTCCTACCTGGGGCAATTTCAAAGAGATGTTTCCCTGGTTCATCAGGATTAGGTGGCAGCTCATTCACCTGATTACCTTGCAGTAGTATCAAGCCCTGTAAGGGACACAAACACAAGTGAAAGGGGAAAGGCTACAGAGAGGATGGCAAAAGTAAGATAAACATAACAGACATAGCAAATTTAAACCCCAGTTTTCCACAGAGCCCATCTCCTTTCCATCCTTTTGAGCAAAAAAAGACTGAGCTGGCCATGCACCTGCCTCACCAATCTTTTCTCTCCCACTGAGCACTTCTGATAAAGTGAGCTTTCCTCTAGAATAATACTCTGAACATGCATAGGAGATTTGAGTATTCATAGCTTATAGAACAACAAATACTACTCTATATCCAACCAATCTGCATCACCCCTCCAGTGTTGCTATGTTTAAAAAAAAAACCAAACAAACAAAACAAAAGATGATAAAAATTCCAGAAGCAAAATTACTCTGCCCACACTGCATATATGCAGACTGTTCAATGATGTGGACTACTGCTATTCCACCTACAGAATATAAAAGCAAAAATAATCATAAAAGAAAAAAATAGAAACTGTGAAGCCATTGTTCACTGAGGCCTTCAGTTTAGATATCCTTGGTTTTAAGGAAATTGTGTGTTTACATTTTTGTCTCAATTGTTTCCTTGTATTTAAAAATTAAAATTCTGTCCTTTGTGTAACAGCAAGAGATGGGGTTGGATGTTCTGTACCACATTGTATATTTGTGCATAATGCATTTGACATACACAGATTTGAAAAGAAAAAACAAGCGTGAACGATGACAGAAACGACCACTCAGAAGACAACCAGAGATACTCAGCCAAACTCTGCAAGGAGCTGAAACCAGCACCTGCTGGCTCCACAAAGCATCCTAGAGGAGAAGAGGGAAGTGAACATGATAAATTTTTGTGTGCATTCTCTCCACATAACTTAACATTTGCCTGATGCTGGTAACTAGAGCAAACTGTGAGCAAGGCATGCTGAAAACAGTGAAAGACTATTAAATACTCCAGGTTGCATGCTACTCAGCACATAAATTTATTGTTCACCAGGAAATACAATAAGAAGGTGTCCTGGGTTCAAAAAGCTGTGTTTTGACTTCCAGTTTGAGAACAGTGTTGGTGAAGCCGATGTTTTCGGTTGTTGCTAAGTGATGTTTACCCTGACCAAGGACTCTGTGAGGCTCATGCTCTGCCAGGGAGGAGGGGAAGCTGTGAGGAAGCAGAGACGGGGCGCCTGACCCGGGCTAGCCGGGGAGGTATTCCATACCACAGCACGTCATGCCCGGGGTGAGGGGTTCCTGGGAGTTACCCGGAAGGACAGGGGTGGAACTCGCCTTCTTGGCCGGTGGTATCGTCTTCTCTTTCCTTGTTATTTTCCCTTATCATTGTTGTAGCTGATAGTAGCGGTGGTGATTTGTTGCTGGACTGTTCTTGTCTCAACCCGTAGGAGTTGCACTCTCTTGATCCTCCTCCCCGTTCCTCCGGGAGTGGGGAAGGGGAGAACCCCGGTGGGGGGGGGGGGACACGGACCTCGATTGTTGTCAGCTCAGCACCACTCACTGGGAATGAGTGAACAAGTTACCTGACTGGGTTTAAACCACGACAGAAGGAAAAAGATGGAAGACAGATTAAAAAAAAAAAAAAGGAATCAAAAGAGATACTAAACTAAGCTTCACATGCTATCTAGCAGTACCTTCCTCTCTGCCCCATTTTGCAATAGGCAGCACAGCCCAAAATAGCAGTGTCTGCAGACCCACCAAGCAGACATTTATATTCTTTCGTGCTGCAGCCCCTGCACTAAACATAGATGTTGCAACTTGCACACCTGCTGTGCTCCAGGAGAGAGGAAGGAGAAGGATTAAGACCTGAATGGCATTCTTTTTCCGTTTCATATGCTGAAGGAAACAAGGAGCACTGCCCACCATTTCAGAGCAGAGCTGTTATGAGACCAAATGGGGAGCTTGTAAAGGGCTGAGATAGAAGAGGACAGGGCAGATGGGCAGAGAAGTACCTCTCCACACTGTAACCTCCACTATGAATTCCCAGCTTCTAAGCAAGATCAATGGTCAAATTGGAGATCCTCAGGACAGTGAGAAGAGCTTGCAGCAAGCTCACTGCCCTGGATTTCAAAAGAGCAGACTTTGGCCTCTTCAGGAACCTGCTTAGGAAGGTTCCACTGGGTATAGCCCTAAAGGGCAGGGGGGCCCAAGACTCTTGGTTGATATTCAAGGATCACCTGCTACAAGCTCAGGAGCATTGCATCCCAACTAGAAGGGAGTGCAGCAGGAGGGCCAGGAGACCTCCTTGGATGGATAAGGAGCTCCTGAAGAAAATTCAATTGAAAAAAGAGGCTTATAATAAGCAGAAGCAAGGAAAGGCAGCCTAGGAAGAGTACAGGGATGTTGTCTGGGAAGCTAGGGACCAGGTTAGGAAAGCCAAGGCCTAGTCAGAATTAAACTTGGCTAGGGATGTTAAGGATAATGGGAAGGGATTCTACAGGTCCATAGCAAATAAAAAACAAACTAGGGACAACACAGGCCCCCTCAGGAAGCTCTCAGGAGAACCGGCTACACAGGATTTGGAGAAGGCTGAGGTTCTGAATGACTTCTTTGCCTCAGTCTTCACTGGCAAAGGCTCTGACCAAACCACCCAAGTCTTGGAAGGCAGACACAGGGACTGTGAGAATGAAGACCCTAGGTCCACTGTAGGAGAGGATCTGGTTCGAGACCATCTTAAGAACCTGAATGTGCACAAGTCCATGGAACCTGATGAAATCCATCCGTGGGTCCTGAAGGAGCTGGAGAATGAAGTTGCTAAGCCGCTGTCCAGCATATTTGAGAAATCCTGGCAGTCAGGTGAAGTTCCCAATGACTGGAAAAAAGGAAATATAACCCCCATTTTCAAGAAGGGGAAAATGGATGACCCAGGGAACTACAGACCAGTCACTCTCACCTCTGTGCCTGGCAAAACCTTGGAGCAGATTCTCCTGGAAGGCATGCTAAGGCACATGAAAATCAACAAGGCGCTTGGTGACAGCCAGCATGGCTGCACTAAGAGGAAATCCTGTCTGACCAATTTGGTGGCCTTCTATGATGGGGCTACAGAACTGATGGACAGGGGTAGAGCAGTTGATGTCATCTACCTGGACTTGTGCAAAGTGTTCGACACTGTCCCACACAGCATCCTTCTCTCCAAATTGGAGAGACATCAATTTGATGGATGGGCCACTCAGTGGATAAAGAACTGGCTGGATGGCCACACACAAAGAGTTGTGGTCAATGGCTCAATGTCCGGCTGGAGACCAGTAATGAGTGGCGCCCCTCAGGGATCAGTATTGGGACTGGTCTTGTTTAACGTCTTTGTCGCTGACATGGACAGTGGGATTGAGTGCACCCTCAGCAAGTTTGCTGATGACACCAAGCTGTGTGGTTTGGTTGATACACTGGAGGGAAGGAATGCCATCCAGAGGGACCTTGACACACTTGTGAGGTGGGCTGATGCCAGCCTTATGAATTTTAACCATGCCAAGTCCAAGGTCCTACACCTGGGTCAGAGTAATCCCAGGCATAGCTACAGGTTGGGCAGAGAAGAGATTCAGAGCAGCCCTACAGAGAAGGACTTGGGGGTGTTGGTTGATTAGAAAATGAACAAGAGCAGTCAGTGTGCACTCGCAGCCCAGAAAGCCAACCGTACCCTGGGCTGCATCAAAAGGAGCGCCATCTTCCAAACACCTCCTTGAGCATTCCTCTCTGCACATGGCAGCGGATTGTGCTGGCTCTTTTATCCTGTCCTTTTAGGGGACAGGAGACTTCTCCAGAGGGTATCATAGTACCTAGCTCACAGCTGTCCAATCTGTTTAGCACACTGTGGAAAACTCTAAATACTCTGAAAAGATAGAAAAACACCCAGTTCGTATTATCAGGAAGAGTGTATCAATTCTGGCAGTTGCCGTCACTGGTAAAAAGATATTACTAACTTCAAACAGATTGATGTACCCTTGTCCAACAGCCGCTCAGACTGCATTAGCAGTCTTGCTTGGGAAGTAAATTAATGATGGATTAAATCAGTTTAAATTCTCCAAGGTCTAACTTGATATATGCCAAAGCATACCCCAGAAATAAACTTCAGTTCATGACTAGGTTATTCCTCCCTCCCTCAGGCTTTGGGAGCCTGAGGTGGCTGAGCACTCAAGGAAAAGGCAATATTTTACAGACCTTCCAGTAAGTTGAAGGTCCAAATCCAGTTTTGGATGATAGAATCACCTTGTACCCTTTTGGGGCATTGGTGCTTTGAGGGAAAGTCTTAAGAGCACAGGCATTCATACCTTAAAGTTATTACTGTAAGAAGACCAATTGAGACTTTCTTCACTGAATCAGGCTCTGGAGAGCCAGGGCTTAGAAAAGAAAAGCTGTGACAAAGGAAACATGAACAGAAAGCTTCCTTTTCTTGACTAAGTCCCTGAACAAACACAGCTGGTGCCAGAACCCTGATCATCCTAATTCTCATACCATTACCTTTAACACAGCATATCAGGCACTGTTACAACTGCTTACAAGATGGGAGAGAAAGAATAGTGGGGCTCAGATCTGCCCTCAGATATGTATTTCTGAATCCCAGGGCAAGGATGATGAACTAGCTACATTAATTTCTTTATTTTAGCTGAACATTGAACAAAATTTCTGCAACAGCTTTCTGAACCCAAATTCTAAGGATCAAACAGCCCAAGCTAACCAACAACCAGACTTGGCCTTAGTCTCAGACGATGGACAAGATGGAAGACAAATTGCCTCTTAGCAGGCTGAAGATAGACCCTCCATGGTTCAACTGATCTTAGCAGAACAATTAATTAACTGATAAACTGAGTTAATCACTGTCTTAGGTCCTCATGTCTCAGGCCAGGAACAGAGAGCAAAATAACTTAAGGAAACCCAAGCTCAGAGCAATATTAACATTCTGCTTACCTTATAATTTTCCAAAAGAAAGGAAAAAGTGAATGAAGATTATGAGAGAAAAAATAACTCTCCCCTCAACATTCATTTCTCCTGTGTTCTTGACACGTTCAGATTTCCTCATCAAAAAAACAAAAATCCCCCCCAAAAAACAAACATCCCCCTTCCCACAAAAATCCACAACAAAACCAAACAGAAAAGCCCACCACTACACCAAACCTTTAGTTTATTAAGATTCCACCTGAATTTATCTGACAGTCCAGTTTTGTCACAATTCCTTTTTTAGGAAAAAAAAAAAAACTTGAAAAGTTTCTAACATTACTGGAACTGGATTTTGTTTGGGGGAACATTTTGTGAATAGCAGACCTTAAAAACCTCATGAGATAGATTTTACTGACAAAAAATGTCAGTAGGTGTAGGCTCACACAGAAGTCTTGGAGAAGAGGGTAAAATGCCAAAACGTCCTGTTATTACGAGATATTGCCTAACATAGAATCATAGAATACTTAGGGTTGGAAAGGACCTTAAGAACATCAAGTTCCAACCCCCCTGCCATGGGCAGGGACACCTCACACTAAACCATATCACCCAAGGCCTTGTCCAACCTGGTCTTGAACACTGCCAGGGATGGAGCATTCACAACCTCCCTGGGCAACCCATTCCAGTGCCTCACCACCCTCACAGGAAAGAATTTCCGCCTTATATCCAATCTAAACTTCCGCTAAGTTTTAACCCGTTACCCCTTGTCCTGTCACTGCAGTGATCTACAGTGATCACTACAGCACCCCTATAGCCCCCCTTCAGATACTGGAAGGCTGCTATGAGGTCTCCACGCAGCCTTCTCTTCTCCAGGCTGAACAGCCACAACTTCCTCAGCCTGTCTTCATACAGGAGGGGATCCAGTCCCCTGATCATCCTCATGGTCCTCCTCTGGACTTGTTCCAACAGTTCCATGTCCTTTTTATGTTGAGGACACCAGAACTGCACACAATACTCCAGGTGAGGTCTCATGAGAGCAGAGTAGAGGGGCAGGATCACCTCCTTCGACCTGCTGGTCACGCTCCTTTTGATGCAGCCCAGGATACAGTTGGCTTTCTGGGCTGCAAGTGCACACTGAAGCCAGCTCGTGTTCAATTTCTCATTGACCAACACCCCCAAGTCCTTCTCTGCAGGGCTGCTCTGAATCTCTTCTCTGCCCAACCTGTAGCTCTGCCTGGGATTGCTCCAACCCAGGTGTAGGACCTTGCATTTGACATGGTTAAACTTCATGAGGTTGGCATCAGCCCACCTCACAAGCGTGTCAAGGTCCCTCTGGATGGCGTTCCTTCCCTCCAGCGTATCAACCAAACCACACAGCTTGGTGTCATCAGCAAACTTGCTGAGGGCGCACTCAATCCCACTGTCCATGTCACCAACAAAGATGTTAAACAAGACCAGTCCCAATACTGATCCCTGAGGGACACCACTCATTCCTGGTCTCCAGATGGACATTGAGCCATTGACCACAACTCTGTGTGCATCCAGCCAGCCAGCTCTTTATCCACCGAGTTGTCCTTCCATCACATTGATGTCTCTCCAATTTAGATACAAAGATGTCTTGTGGGACAGTGTCAAACACTTTATACAAGTCCAGGTAGACGACATCAGCTGCTCTACCCCTGGCCATCAGTTCTGTAGCCCTGTCATAGAAGGCTACCAAATTGGTCAGACAGGATTTCCCCTTAGTGAAGCCATGCTGGCTGTCACCAAGCACCTTGTTGATTTTCATGTGCCTTAGCATGCCTTCCAGGAGAATCTGCTCCAAGGTTTTGCCAGGCACAGAGGTGAGACTGTAATTCCCCGGGTCATCCATTTTCCCCTTCTTGAAAATGGGGGTTAACATCCAGTTAATTTCTATTACCAGCCTCAAATGTCACAGCTGTCTTTCTAAGATATGTGCCCACACTTGTACTACTGTCCCTTCATTCCAGAGAATCCCAACCAACAGCAATCTATAGGTTCCGAAAGTACATCTCACATGCGGGATACGTGCAATCCTAGTCTAAGCCATTATGAATCCTAATTTGCACCTGTTAGAATAGTCAGAGCATGGTTGTGCACCATCCTATACAAAATTGTTTCCCTCAGCGATAAATGTATGACAACCCTGCTCCCCGAAAGAGACAGGGTTAAAGAAACTCTTTCCAACATGACTATCTGAGGCAGCTCCTTCCTCATCATGTTCACTGGTACAATTCAGAAGTGGCCAGCTCTCCTTATGTATTCCCTAGGAAAATAAGGTACTTCTCTTCAAAGTGCAAAATCCAGTTGTTGCTTGCAGAGTCCTGAGCAACAGCAGGTACATCATCAAGTTCGAGTCTTTCTAGCCTTTACACAGCAGGTTATCCCTAATGATGGATCAAATCCCTGATTAGGTAAGAGCAAGATGCAGCTAACTAACATCCTCATGCACTTACCATGTGCGTGTCAGGCTCACAGGGGAAAACTCATTTCCATTCTCACTCTACAGTGAGATTTAGGTGTGGCAGTTAAGCACACAGCTGCGTCAAGCAGTAATAATAGGCTATAACAAGTGTGTGGATTGTGATATTACACAGGCTGTCTGTCACCCTGTAATACTTGTACTGACTCATCAGGATGCAGCAGTAGAGGGACTTTATCTGTCTTATTCAATTATATTCCCTCTGTTCAATCACCCTGGTTAAAGGCCTGACAGTCAAAACAATGAATACATGAAATACGCTGGATAATATACTACATCAGCTAGGAAAAACCTTAGCTCAGATACTGCAATAATATTTTACAAGCATGTTGAAGAACCTGAATAAGAAATTCTTCACCTCAGCTGTAAGCTTTATCCCATCCTGCAACACACCTCATCACCTTAAGTGCTGTATATGTAGAATTGTCAGAGAAGCAGAAATTAATCCTGAATCTAGTGCCAAGTCTAGACTGCCAACTACAATATGCTCAGCTCTGCATTTCCCCTAGGTTCAGGAGCACTGTCCTTTTTTTATAACTTGTTCTAGGGAACCACTTTTAATTGTAAGAAGTTGGTACTAGAATAGTAACAAGCTTGCAAAAAGGCATGTGAAGCAGCAGGAAGTTATTAAAAAAAAAATCCATTAATACTTGGCTTGAGACATACTTGTGCAATATTCACTTCATTAAAACTGTTTAAAATATTCACTAGCAAAAAGTTACATGCCCATAGGAAAGTTGCATGGTGACCTCCTGTTACTCTTTATGACCTGCAAACTGTTCTACAGCTACTCAGTACATAGTTAATTAGAATCTCCTAAATCATTTGCAAGAATAAATGTGCTTTGGTAAGCTTCCCTGCACACATTTGCTGTCCTGTGGACAAACCAATATAGCTGATCTAAACTTTAAATTAAATTCAAATTACTAAATTTTAAGCAGCCCTACTGCGGTTCAATTTACTCAGTTATCATTTAGTGGTTGTTAAGTAATGGTTGCTAGCAGGCTGTCTAGCCACTGGCCAACCTCTTCTCTCATTGCTAGGTCCTTATCATTCTGACACTCTTTCCTCTGCAGGTTTTCTTCCTGCAGTCTACTTTGGGATGGCTCTATGACACTGTTTAATTTGTACTGCACAACAGGACTTAACCTGTTTCCACCAGGAAAAGTGTTCTTTCATTCATGCTGCATAAAGTAGAGAAGTTTTGACTTCAGACAGTTTGTTTTTCCCCCACTATAGACATTTTTCCCCAGTCTACTAAATTATTTTTCACTATCAGACTCACACTTCTCCCAGACACAGACAGCACAAAACATTCTTTCTCCTCAAAATTTGCATAGAAAAGCAATCATTCCCAGGTGCATATAAAACACACTAAACCACATATTACACAGCCCATCCTCAAGTTCTACATGATGGCATATAACAAAACCTACATACTCTACCCACACAAGCTAGCCCTAAGTGGCTGGCTCATCTCTTGGTTTAATATTGGATAGTTGGGAGATAATGAGGCCCAGCTGACTGAGCAAGGTTTTTCACTCCTGCCTCAATAATCTAGGATTCCATAGCTCTTTCTGTCTGTCCTGGGTTCAGCAGTAGCAGTCATGTTTCTCCCTCTTGGTAGCTGGTGCAGTGCTGTGTTTTGACTTTTGGCCTGGGAACAGAGCTGATAGCAATGTTCTGGTTTGGCCAAGGACTTTGTGAGCCTCATGCTCTGCCAGGGAGGAGGGGAAGCCGGGAGGAAGCAGAGACAGGACACCTGACCCAAGCTAGCCAAAGAGGTATTCCATACCCAGCACATCATGCCCAGGATGTAACTGGGAGTTAGCCAGAAGGACTAGGAGACTGCAGGGTTGGAGGAGGTATCAGTCAGAGCTTGGTTGGGCTGGGGGGGGAGTTACCAGTTGGCTGGTGGTGAAGTGATGTATTCTCTTCCTGTGTTATTTCCTTTATCATTATTATTATTGGTGGCAGCAGCAGTGATTTGTGTTATACCTTAGTTACTAAACTGTTCTTATCTCAACCCGTGGGAGTTGCATTCTTTTCGATTCTCTTCTCCGTCCCTCCGGGAGTAGGGGGAGGGAAAGAAGCGGGGGGGGGGGGAAGCGAACGAGCCCTCTGCCTGGTTTTAAACCATGACACTGTCAAACTCCAGTTTCACAGATGACCATAGTAAGGTTTGAAGGTCAGTGTTCCCTAATGGGTAAAGAAACACCTTCTAATCTTTTCCCAAGCTGTACCACTTACCTGGGTAGTACCCAAGTCTCCCTGCAATGCCTCTTGCCATTGAGCCTCTTTAAGTGTGTATGGTTTTGGCTAGGATAGAGTGCAACTGAAGTGAGCTGTCAATCAAAGCAGTGACTATGACCCACATAGAAGTCACAAGCAAGACACCCTACAGTTCTCTAGTCATACCTGAGGTTTAGTTTCTTCTTCATCCTTGTAATAGAAGAGCTGGTCCCCACGCAACACAAACCACCGCTGCTGCCAGTTCTTCATAATGCTCCTCTGTTTCTTCAGCCAGCCACACTTCAGCACACGTTCTTGAGGGTTTGGAGAAGAAGGTCTGGGGGGAGGCCCAATCTGTTCACCCATCACCAAACTCTTTGACCGGGCTGAAAAAGCAATTACAGAGCAAATGAAACAAAGAAATAAGTGTAAGAACATACAGAAAGACTAAATAACTGTTCCAGACTTTCTTCTCAGACATGGAGAGAACATTACATGCATGCTCACTCTTTGAATAGGTACCTGTTTTTCAAGTTGTACATTCAAGTTCTTGATAGTCAAACAGTAACATTTTGGTGCTACTCACTCCAGTAACCTTCTAAGTGACAGAATACCTTCATCAAGGTTTCACTGCTCATGCTACCCTTTTTTATGATAAGTCATTACTGCCTTCCAGTTCTACATGGGAATAATGACATTGCTGTCTCCTAAAGGGAGATGTACCCAGCAAGAATGTCTAAGTGTGGTAAGGGAGAAACAGAAAAGAAGGAAGGAGAGAGTATAAGAAGATATTCTCACTCCATACCGTACTATCCAGAATGCTTAAAGTCACCTCGCTCTTCAGGGCTTTCTGACACTGAAGCAGAAAAACACAATAAAAATTAAAAAAAAAAAAAAAACAACAAAAAACTCAAGATAGAAAAAACATGTGAATCTCAGGAAAGACTTCAGAAGAAGAAAATAATGCTAGTTTTCTTCCTCTTCTCCTCTCACAATCCTGCAGTAAGAGAACTGAAGCTTTGGGGCATTGTAAACTAGTCTAGAGTAGCAGATAATGATTATATATTGCAGGCAGCAAGCTAGTCCTCTAGAACAGATAGGTTAGATAACTTCATGGGTCTTTTCCACCTCTACTTCCTTTGGATTTACGAAGTATCTTATAATTAATACCTCATGCCATTTTCCTTCACTGCTGCCAACACGATCCTGTTCCTTCCTATTTTCTACATTCCACAATCAATGTAGAAATTTTGTAATTGCCCACTTGAACACACAGGTACAGTTTACAGGCCAGTACCAGCAAATCTACATCATTGAATTTTTATGTTAGCACCTAAAAAACAGGCAAACTTCTTATTCAGACATCCCTGATACACTACAGCTAATTCAGCCTGTAACAAAGGGCAATCCTCTGCCTCTCAACATGCTGTGTAGCTTTGCTTCTTTCGAGGTCAGACAATTAAAATATCTTGCCTTGGTATTACCACCTGGCTCTGGTTTCTAACCCTGGTTCCTCACCACAGAGCAATGCGACTGACAGCATATGCCAAAGAAAGAAAAATAAAATAGATGTGGTGGTTGGGGAATAAAACATCTTTAAAAAAAAATATCACAATGACAACATTAAATTTGAGCCTATTTCTTCTCTTCCATGAAGCAAGCTGCAGTAGAAGGAGAGGCAGATATAAAGTACTGAGTTCAGATCCTTGAAGAGCCTTCTCAGTGTAATTCAGTAAGAGAAATCATAGTGGTGTTCATGATAAAAATCTATTTTGAAGTTCCCCATGACCTGACAGCCAGGGCATCATGTTCTGCTTTGTAAAGAAATAGAAGCCCAGCACTTTCATGCACTAAACATTTCTGACAGGGGCGGGCAGATCTGAATGGTAGCACATCATCCATTACCAAAAAGTCTCAATGACAGCAATCTCCACTTGTCTTGTAACATATACTCCACTCCAGCTTAAAAATCCACTCGCCTCTCTTTTAATGATCCAGTAGGCTCTCAGTCTGGCCTCTGACAACTTCCTGGTTTTATAGACAGAAGATGGCATTACTTTGTTAGTCCTAATTTTCAGTGAAAACCCTGTCTGATGGGCTGAAGGGATTCCTCCTACCCATATTTCTTTGAACCGATAAGCTAGGTTCTGCTATTCTCAACAGATTAATAATAGGTTTGCCTTGTGCCTCAATCAAGAGAAATTAGGTTTCACCCTGTAACTATTTAATGCTGTTAGAAATTAAGTTTTTATTTTGTTTTTAGTCTCATATTAAAACTGAATTAGAAACTTCAAATGTTGTAAGCAGCACTGATACAGTATCACAGCTTTTTCAGAATTACACTTCTCTTTTGGTTAAAATGCCTTGCTGAATTTAACCTGAGCTCATATACAGTATTGGTCCTACATTAGTGAAGTTTATCAGCAAACTTCAGATTTGCCCAAGTAACCGGGTGCTTTGCAATTCTGATTTTTACATAGCCAAAACAATAATTAAAAAATATTAACATAGAATTCACCTTAAAATCAGGCTTATTCCCTAATCTTACTCACTATAGCCTGACGTCTCACAGACAGGCATTTTTATTCCAGCAAAACGTAAGAAGAACCACTTTCCACCAAGAAGTGAAGAGCCTTATACCTGAATATATCCCTTTCTAGCAACACAGTGCCCTCTAGCAGATTATTACAGAAAATACCAGAACAACTTCACCTCCTTCCCCATCCCCTGTAACTGCCAAGAAATGGAGGATCCTATTTCATGCGCATGTAGTAAGAAAACTTCACATTAAAATCTCAATTGTAGAGGCTCATAAGGATTTAGCTAAAGGAACCACCTCTGCCTCATCACAGGCCACATTTTACAGCAAGGTCCAAGCAGCAATCTGGTTTAAACCATCCCAGATTCACGTTACAACATACATTACTACAAGAATATCCCAAGAATCTGCTTTTCAAAACAAAACTATAATGTTTCTTAGCCAGCATCTTGGCTATTAACTTAACCTGTTAGTCTAATAATATCAAAGTCCATACTACAGTGAGCTCCTCAGCAGTCTCCAGATTAAGTGTGCAACTCCCAGCAGTTTCTAGTCTTCCTTACTTGCATATAGTGATATAAACCATCTCCTGCCTCACCCCTTCCTCTAAAAAGAAATCAGATTTATTTAAGTGGAACTTACCTTTATTTTAGCATTTATGCTGGCACAGACCTCACAAAAGACATCAAATATCCAGCTTTGGAATAACCCAAAATATGCTATTTTGTATCTCCCCTGCACACAACCTTTGGTATTATTTGTACAGCTCTACCTACTAATTACTTATTAAAGTGCAGAATTAATGCTTTCATAATGAGTCACTGAAGAACAGACATCTGCATGTTTTTATCTTAAGCAGCACCATGTCTTAGTCAATCACTATGGTGGTTAATTCTTCATGTTTAGCTTTCCATTTCCTTAGAGTTTCTAGTCATGACTGTAATAGTTAATTTAATTAGGGAGCTACTTAGCAACCTCATCTGTAAATCAACAGCATGGATCAGATAGAAATTTTTAGGAGGACGAATTATTTATGGCTATTAAGAACATTGATGTTTATATTGCATGCTTCACGTAATACAATAATTGCATAGAGGTCAGAAGAAGACTTTCACGGATGAGCACAGCCTGCCTTTAAAGCAGCACATTTTTCATGCTACTGGGATCAAAACAGCTCCTTTTATAATCTGATTCAGTACATCAAGCCCTTGATTCTTAAAAGTAGATATGTATTCTTAGTGCTCATCCATTTAACAGAATTATGGAATCAGCAGAGCATAAGGAAGAAAACAAATCAATAAATCAGACTCACAACAACTCATCAAATACTTTACATGCTCTAGAGCTCTGATCCAGTAATGCCTTTTCAATAATGCCACACAGTTTGGTTCTGCTCTTTACATTTTCATTAATCAATTATAAATTCCATACACATTAAGTTCTAAAGCAAAATCAATGTAGAAAAGATTCAACCTCTCCTTGGATAAAAGTTTAGGATTCTTTTACACAGCACAGCAATACTAAAATACCGACTATGTGACATAGCCAGTAGCAGGGAAACAAGGCAATTACAGCACAGCAAGATTACAACAGACCATGCAGACCCATATCCTTGCTGCCCCATTGGTGGCACTAACAATGAGACAAGCCTGTTTTTTTGGCATGACGCGTCATTAGATGGCAAAAATCAGAATTGCAGGTGTTGAAAATACTCCTGTGACTGGAAGTGACACTGGCATATAGAAGTACTCGTATCTAGATGAATATGGGAAGAGGAATATAAGGAAAGGCAGTGAGTGACAATCAATGCTCACTGTGCAACTTCCTGAGCTGCACTAAATAAGCTTCCCACCCAAACCCCCACACTAAGCTGGCATTTCAATAATAGTAAACTCAAAGATTATAATAATCAGTAGATAGATCAAATCAAACAGCCATGCTGCCATTCCTAATGGATTTAGCAATCCCTATTCCCATCCCAATTCAGTGCTGTCTAAAGCTACTCTTTCTCCACTTCTCTTCCTTGCCCTATTAACAGGGCACCATACAGTTCTACAAGAGTTTCTCTGCAACTTTGACCTGCCTCCAAGCAACATACATATTCCCGTTTTCTCATCATATCTATTTCCTACCCTCAGCATGCACATAACAGAGACAACTTCTTCCCTACCTATACCATCCCCCTTCCTGAGCTTAGTCTTGCCTGGCAACATTATTCAGTCTTTACCACTTTCCTCTCACTCACAGCTCCAAACACCACTACGGATTTGAGCAATCAATAAATCAGAGGCATGGAAATCAATCAAGTCAATGCAATTCAATATCAATTAAAGTTGTAATCTTTTGAACTTTTGTAGGCAGTTATCTTAAATCAATACAGTCATTAAAATTGATTCTGGCTGACAAACTGCCCTACAGTGAAGGCACTTTGCTCTAGTGTTTCTTCAGTCTAGTGACAGTGACACTATATTATTTCTGATACAGTTTTTGTTTAAAGTACTAGCCGCAAAGGGAAGTGGTTTCACATACTATAAACAAGGTTTTCAGTTGTTCCATTTAATTAAATAGATTTGCCTCACAAATGGATGTGCTTAAACACAAAAGTCATAGAAAGAGGTACAATTTGGTGAAAGAAAATGCAGTAGGTGATAAAATACTTGGTTTAGATTTGTTTTCTGTGTCCCTTACATATTTGTATTTCTGTTTGGATTTGACTGCTAAGATGCCACAGTCAGTAAGCACAAATGAAACCAAGACACTTCCTCAACACAGTCTGAGAATTTAGCATCTTGAAACACAATTAGCAAGGAAATTGAAGGCAGAAGTGACTGGTGATGGGATGTATTTAGGCAACTAAAAAGGTATTGGTTACAAGAAACTGGCAAGGGCTTTTAGTTCTCTCAAGCCAAACAAAATAGCAACCTGTACAGAAACTAAAGGGTGATACACAGCCACATGCCTGCTAACATTCTGTGACCTGGAGGAGACTTACTACATTCAGAAACATTACTACAAGAGCAGGTTGTGCTTTATTACTTCTATTTAATAAAACTACATCTGTCTGTTTCAGAACATGTGCCATGTTCTACTTACTTTCCTTGGTTTGTTTTTCTTTCAGCCAAAATAAAAATTTGGTCTGCAAAATCATTCATGCTCACCCATCAGATATTGGGGGGGGGGGGGAAGGGGTGAAATTCTAAGACAAAAAAAAAGTCTGGAAACCCATATTTTTTTTCTTTTCCTAGGAGAAGCCATACATGCATTACACTGGAAGCAGTTCTGTAACCTTACTGACCAACTGAAGGAAAAGCGGGGAGGCAATCAACTTTGCATATGTTTATCTAGTAACCCATATTTTCTGCAGTGGCTGAGATACCAGACTACATGTACCAAAGCAGGTAGGCTTGCACAAAAAAGTTCTGACAGTCTGAATGATGAAACTGTTTGTACAAATATTTACTCAACATTATTAAGCTTCTGCGAGAACAAATGCACTCCCAAAGGCCACTTCATGAGTCTGAAACCCAACATAGATTAGTACAATTTCACTCCCAGACTAGGTATGACTGCTGTTAGAAACTGGCTATATATATAGGGTAAAATACCTTTTGGTCCTTACCTGAAGGGCAGAAAGTTTGCTTATAGATATTTACCTATAGGCAAGACATTCTGTTTAAAAACAAAAATCAAAACTAACCAAACAAAAGCAGCCCCCAGACCAACCACACAGAAAGTCTTTCATGCAGAAAGTGCGAAGAGATTGATGAAGGAATACCCAAGTAGCAAAGGAATTACTAAAAAGAACCTTTCAGCTGCAGAGCACATCTACGGCCAAAGAACTTAAGCCAGCCTGAAAGAATCTGAAATGAAATTCACTATGAACCATAGCAAAATATGCATCAAAACCCCCAACAAGGAACCCAAGTGGACTGGAAAACTAGACGTGTTCATGAAGGAGCACTCTGTCTCATCCCCTCTCAGAACTCGTAAGACCAAAAAGCTTAGGGCTTTTAAGAAGTTTGCTATTTTATAAAGATTGTTACTTCTTTTGCACTGCCAGATCAGTCAGTGCTCTTTCACTGGCAAAAAGGAAAGAGAAGGGAACTGCACATGCACCAAGGAATTCTGAAGGATAAACCTGGTCTGCATAAATTCTCTATACCAGCATGTTTTAAGAATGGGAACACTGACAGCACCCAACAGAACAGGCAGCAATATTTCCTGCTAGCTAGCAGGTTAGCACACCAAACAGCACTGTTGCACTACACATACTGCATCTGGTACTGAAAGCAGCATAGCCCTCCCATGCTGTGAGCTCAGGCACAGCAATGCAGATTTAAAGTTGCCTATGCCTTTCTAGAGTCATCAGGGCTGGCTCAGATCTTTTCATCAGCCTTCCATAAGCATGCAGCATTTCCTTTGTAGATCATGTAGAAAAACTATACCAGTTTTCCAGCTCCAATACAGGATTTACAGAACACAGTCTGAACCAAGAGAAAACGACACGCTAGTTTGAAGACAGTTGTTGCCTGACTGGCATGAAGGAATTAGTCTTTGTCTTCTTTGTAGAGTCCAAGATAACAGTGATGACCTTTCACCATCAACATTAGGCAGCTCTCTACAAAGCATGTTCTAAACCAGAAAAATAATTTTATACTTCAGTGACCTGTGCAATGTGACTATAAATTACTGATCAGACTTACTTTGCAAAAGTATGCAGGTAGCACACCTAAAGAAAGCAATCGGGAGGATCAGGCTGAAGAAAGACAGGAATCAGCTTCAGTCTCAGTTATTTTTGAGAATGACATAAAGGTTCAAGGCTTTCATGAAATACACTAACAGATGACCTCATAATGTCTTGTCTTATTGCATCAAAGAACACACATAGGATAGCACATATTGATAAGCATTAATTCAGGGCTTTTCCAGAAGTCAGGAAAAACTCATGTCTATCTGATAATTAATGCAACCCATCCCACAGTGAAAAAAAAAACAAAAAAACACCCCAACAAAACACTCACAGAATCAGTGGATCAGTTTAGTCCTTTTCTCCTGAAGAAAAACACATATTTATCTTCAAACTGTTGTTAAAAATTTGTATCATTTTGAACTTCAGAACAGGTAAAGGTGTTGGTAATTCATTGCTGCCATCATGTAGGTAGAGGCATTGGTTTGTTGGTTGACATTTCACTCCAGCTCTGAGACCTCATTAACCTCTGGAGACCTTTGACCTATTGTACAAAGAAGTCCCAAACTCATTTTGCTGTCACTAGCAGCAAAGCCAGAAGGTCTCAACACCACACAATAGTAATTTAAAGATTTTAAAGTTGTGTTTTAAAAATTATTTCAATTACTGCCCCAGGTTGTGGGAATAAGTGGGTGTTTTAGCACCTACCAATGAATAAACATCGAATTCCACAGGTAACCTGCCATCAGCTGTCCACAAAAGTGCCCTATACGCAAAACTATGCCAGCCTTATCAAAACACTAGCATTAGATTATGGATACAGGCCAAGATGGAAGGGTGATGGCTTGATTCTTTCTGCTACAAGAGACCAGCCTACTGACTTACCACTTAAAGTAAAATAAGTGTGTCCCTGCCCATGGCAGAGGGGTTGGAACTAGATGATCTTAAGGTCCTTTCTAACCCTAACTATTCTATGATAAAATGCTTTACTCTAAAAAATTCAGTGAATTGCAGGAAACCACTGGGAAACATCAGCATTCAGATGAGGTAGCCTGCATCTTCTGTGCAGAACTGGGGAACTTTGCTAGGTCTATATTTCAAAGTAGCACAGCACACTTGGTAGGGTGGAAGAAGTAGGAACAGCTGGTATCACAGACCCACCATCTACACAATACTTGTTTCAGGAATTTTATTTAGGATTGATCATGGAAGCATACTGCACATGGAGAACATTTTCATTCGGAAGTAATTCAAGACTATGCTAAAACACCAACCAAAGCATGGTAGATAGGAAATACCAAGAGATCTGCTTCAAAAGCATGTCAGTTATCCAAAACTATCTACTCCAAATGAAGACAATGAACAGGATCCACCTACTGAGCCAGTAGCTTAGAATAAGAACGATTGGTAGAACTGACAATAGACAGTGATGTTTTTAGATATTATGGCAGGAACTAATAATTACAATAATTCCTTCATTGAAGTCTTAGCTGTTGAACCCAGCCATTCCCATCTCCAGTTTTACTGCTCCCAGTGTATCTGAAGTAGCAGGATGGCTGTGTTTGTACACTGTGAATAAAAATGCATACAGAACAGACAAGAGAAACTTTTGCAATAATGTCTGTGATAGGACAAGGGATAAAGAGATTATTCATTAGCACCCCTAACTACTGGCTCTTTATTTCTCAACAGAAAATATCACACTCAGGGGTACAATGCTTATGCCTTCATTTAAGTATCAGACACTTTGCGGCAGATAAAACCCTCAAAATCATGCAATAGTACGAGCTGGCTTCTCTATGACAGAGCACACAAAATGTATTAGAGCATAACCATTTAAATTTGTTTTCATCATGCGCCCATTTTCTTCACTAACAATGGCCTCTTGTTCCTCCTGGAAATATGAGGATGAAGTAGATCTGCATGGCCTGCTGCAGGTCATATTTTAAGCACACCATTTAGCATAGCTTTGTCCAAGTCAATGAATATAAACACAGAAGGCAGGGAACAGTAAGGTAATACTCTGTATTCTTGAAGCAAGGTTAGAGAGCTACAAAAGCGCCATGAATTGAACACTCATTACTCAAGCAATACTCACATGCTTCATTTACTTGTTAAGTACTGAAAAGGACACACAGAAGCTGGAGGGCCAGGCCATTATAGGTATATGCTAATCTACATCAACAGACAGCAGGTTCAGGTGAGCTTCATTACAAAGATTAAATATGTTTTATAGCTATGGGAGACATTATTGTGGGGATCTGTTACAGACTACCTCATCAAGGAGAACCTGCGGATGAAGCACTCCATAGACAGATAGGAAAAGCCTCACGCTCACAGGCCCTTGCTCTCATGGGTGATTTCAACCACGCTGACATCTGTTGGAAGGACGGTACGGCCTGGCACAAGTAATCCAGGAGGTTCCTCGATTGTGTGGAAGAAAACTTCCTCCTGCAAGTAATAGAGGAGCCAACAAGGAGAGGTGCCATGCTTGACCTCGTGCTCACCAACAGGGAAGGGCTGGTTGGAAATGTGACTCCCCAGGACAGCCTTGGATGCAGCAATCATGAGATGCTCAAATTTGAGATCCTCAGGACAGTGAGGAGAGCGTGCAGCAAGCTCACTGCCCTGGACTTCAAAAGAGCAGACTTTGGCCTCTTCAGGAACCTGCTTAGGAAGGTTCCATGGGATATAGCCCTAGGGGACTGAGGGGCCCAAGGCTCTTGGTTGATATTCAAGGATCACCTGCTGCAAGCTCAGGAGTGTTGCATCCTAACTAGAAGGAAGTGCAGCAGGAGGGCCAGGAGACCTCCTTGGATGGATAAGGAGCTCCTGAGGAAAATTCAAACGAAAAAACAGGCTTATAAAAAATGGAAGCAAGGACAGGTGCCCTGGGAAGAGTACAGGGATGTTGTCTGGGAAGCTAAGGCCCAGTTAGAATTAAACATAGTTAGAGGTATTAAAGATAACAGGAAGGGATTCTACAGGTACATAGCAAATGAAAGACAAGGGAGAACGTAGGCCCCTCAGGAAGCTGTCCGGAGAACTGGCTACACAGGATTAGGAGAAGGCTGAGGTTCTGAATGACTTCTTTGCCTCAATCTTCACTGGCAAAGGCTCTGACCAAACCACCCAAGTCTTGGAAGGCAGACCAGGGACTGTGAGAATGAAGACCTTGGGCACACCATAGGAGAGGAACAGGTTCAAGGACCATCTTAAGAACCTGAATGTGCACAAGTCCATGAGTCCTGATGAGATCCATCTGTGGGTCCGGAAGGAGCTGGAGAATGAAGTTGCTAAGCCACTGGCCATCATATTTGAGAAATCATGGCAGTCAGGTGAAGTTCCCGATGACTGGAAAAAGGGAAATATAACCCCCATTTTCAAGAAGGGGAAAATGGATGACCCAGGGAACTACAGACCAGTCAGTCTCACCTCTGTGCCTGGCAAAACCTTGGAGCAGATTCTCCTGGAAGGCATGCTAAGGCACATGAAAATCAACAAGGTGCTTGGTGACAGCCAGCATGGCTTTACTAATGCGAAATCCTGCCTGACCAATTTGGTGGCCTTCTATGATGGGGCTACAGAACTGATGGACAGGGTAGAGCAGTTGATGTCATCTGCCTGGACTGGTATAAAGCGTTTGACACTGTCCCACAAGACATCTTTGTCTCTAAATTGGAGAGACATCAATGTGATGGAAGGACCACTCGGTGGATAAAGAACTGGCTGGCTGGATGCACACAGAGTTGTGGTCAATGGCTCAATGTCCAGCTGGAGACCAGTAATGAGTGGTGCCCCTCAGGGATCAGTATTGGGACCGGTCTTGTTTAACATCTTTGTTGGTGACATGGACAGTGGGATTGAGTGCGCCCTCAGCAAGTTTGCTGATGACACCAAGCTGTGTGGTTCGGTTGATACGCTGGAGGGAAGGAATGCCATCCAGAGGGACCTTGACACACTTGTGAGGTGGGCTGATGCCAACCTCATGAAGTTTAACCATGCCAAGTCCAAGGTCCTACAGCTGGGACAGAGCAATCCCAGGCACAGCTACAGGTTGGGCAGAGAAGAGATTCAGAGCAGCCCTGTGAGAAGGACTTGGGGGTGCTGGTCAAGGAGAAAATGAACATGAGCTGGCTTCAGTGTGTGCTCACAGCCCAGAAAGCCAACCGTATCCTGGGCTGCATCAAAAGTAGCGTGACCAGCAGGTCAAAGGAGGTGATCCTGCCCTTCTGCTCTGCTCTTGTGAGACCTCACCTGGAGTATTGTGTGCAGTTCTGGTGTCCTCAACATAAAAAGGACATGGAACTGTTGGAACAAGTCCAGAGGAGGGCCATGAGGATGATCAGGGGACTGGAGCACCTCCTGTATGAAGACAGGCTGAGGAAGTTGTGGCTGTTCAACCTGGAGAAGAGAAGGCTGCGTGGAGACCTCATAGCAGCCTTCCAGTATCTGAAGGGGGCCTATAGGGATGCTGGGGAGGGACTCTTCATTAGGGACTGCAGTGACAGGACAAGGGGTAACCGGTTAAAACTTAAACAGGGGAAGTTTAGGTTGGATATAAGAAGGAAATTCTTTCCTGTGAGGGTGGTGAGGTACTGGAATAGATTGCCCAGGGAGGCTGTGAATGCTCCATCCCTGGCAGTGTTCAAGGCCAGGTTGGACGAGGCCTTGGGTGATATGATTTAGCGTAAGGTGTCCCTGCCCATGGCGGTGGGGTTGGAACTAGAGGATCTTAAGGTCCTTTCCAACCCTAACAATTCTATGATTCTGTGTTTTATTCTTTTCTGGGAGAGGAGGGGTGGAGCAGGTGGAATTCAAGGATATTCTTACCAATCATGAATAAACTCTAACCAGTGGGTTAGAGCCCCAAATCCAATCCACTATTGCAAAATCAGAGTTACAAACTATATTAATAGGCAGCCCAAGTACATAAAACTGGTCACAGCACAAGAGTGCATTGTATTTTTCAGGTCCTTTTACCTGCATCATCCTCTGATAGCTCCCAGCTAGATCCACTGCAGGGATTCAGAGGACACATCAGCACTTACATAGCCATTTGGTCAGTCACTTTAAAGCGCACCCACTTATCACACACAGCGAGCTACAAAACTATCTAGCAAACCCGAGCATCAGCTCTCCACTCCCAGTGAACCCTGGCAGAATCTCCTGAAAGCTGTACATCATCTCCTACCGGTTGGTTAGAACTGCCTACCTGACAAGCACTGCTAAAGGCATCTCTGCTGCTGGAGAAGCTCTGTGCTTCCACGGGCAGCCAACCACGCTGAGCTACAGCCCATTGCTGCCAGAAGAGGGAAGTCTTACTCCCTTCTCCCTACACTCGCACTGCTCTTTCCTTCTGCTGATACACCCAGCCTTTCATTCTTATACTTCATTGACACGGCAAGACTTTTTCATAAGAATAGTTGCCCACTGGAACAGCTGAAAGGTATCTCAGATTTTTTTTTCTTCCTGCTATTTTAGTGAGTCAAATCGGGTCACAGAAGGAAGACTGAATGAATACCTTGTACTGCCTCCACAATCAGAAAAAGCCTCTTGTAGTCTTCCCTACAGGTACAGCTTTAAGACTTAACTTTTAATAATATTCCCAGCCATAATGGACTGAAGAGCAAACAAAAAGTGCTGACCACAATAATATTCAGATTGCAGCCAAAACTCTATCCTGAGCTCCTACAGCACAAAGTACTGCAGTGTCCTGGTCAAGATTGCAGCTCTTCAGCCCTACAAACACAACTCAAACTACTCATAGGTCCTCCAGCCACGCCTGTGCCATGCCAAGCCCAGGGTCTGTATTATTCAGACACCGCAGTGGCTGCCAGCATCACTAGTACTTTCCACTGACATTATAAGCACCAAAGATGTTTGTCCACCACTTTTCATGAGCTATCGCTTTCCTAAATTATTCTGGACTGAAAAAAATAATCAAGAGGACAGAAAACTTTGTCAAGGCCTTTTGCCAGCAACTGGCTGTAAGACCAAAACAATATCATATCCAGCCACTTTCAGCAATAAACTTGCCCAAATTCACCTATACCATTGTATTTCATGTTTCTCTCATCTGAACATTAGGAAGCTATTCATTCCCAGCCTACTTTTCAGGGCACAACACTGAGCCAACAGTTCTATGTCCCTGTTTCAGCATTTGTTGTACCCATTTTCAATGTGCAAACCCTGCTTCCTTCTCTGAACAACAGGCAGCTTAGTGACTTGCCCTGCTACCAGGGTTGATTTGGAGGACAAAGGCAGAAGAAATACAGGAATTCTTACCCCCACATTAATTATATACTCTGAAGTTAAGTACCTAATTTAGCTTATTTAGCCATTAGT
Organism: Pezoporus occidentalis; assembly: GCF_034315485.1. NCBI lineage: Eukaryota > Metazoa > Chordata > Aves > Psittaciformes > Psittacidae > Pezoporus > Pezoporus occidentalis. The sequence goes on from NW_026916347.1 coordinate 2,093,488, forward strand.
ATTTGTAATGAGATGTCACTGGTTAATAAGGGTGGTTTCTTCTAAAACAGGGTTCCGAGGAGGAGCAAGTATTAAACCTGAACATACAGTTCTCCCAATGAGATTACAATCAACCCAATCCTTTCCCCTGCAACAGAATCAGTTCTCACCTTAGAACCAACATATACAGCTTCTTGTCATTTTGTTCCTTATACCATAGTTTTGCTCTTTAAACTCTTAATACCAGTTCACAGGGTGACTATACTATTGAAGCACAATAATGTTTAGCACTTACATTTAAGAGAAAGGATATTACCAGTAACTTTTTTCAGCTGCAGCAAAGACCTAGTATGTCCTCTCTTTAGCTCTTCATGAAGACCAATTTACCAACTTTTGCATGCAAGGGACACACAGATAAATGTCTGTAGAAAGAATACACATTAGAAGGACTGTCAGCCACAGCTTCCCTCCCCCAGGTTAATTTTAAACACCTTAAACACATGCAGCCTTGGACAGAGATTAGGCATAGATAATTTACTCTTCCAGTTTACCAGATAGCTTATACTGCAGCCTCATCAAGTGGTACTCCCTTCCTGCCACAGTGTGCAAGTGTCTTTATTGTTGCCTTAAGCTACCTCTGCCCATAATGCAAGGAGCTAGAGAAAAGTTCAGCTCTGTGTTTTATGCTGCTGTGCTTGCTTATCAACTACCATGAATGTAAAGGGAGAGCCAGCAAAGAAAAACTCATTTTTAGCAATAACCTTTCAATTAAGAACACATTTATATAAGCACTAAAACTAGCAGGGGACTGTCCTTGCAGGAGAGAACTATTAGCATTTGTAGTGCTTCCACTGTGCTCTTCCCAACCCTACCAGGTTCACCCTGTACTCACTCAGTGGGTGTTTTGCAAGCAATTAGCCTATGGCTTTTTCTTTTTTTTAATATTTAATATATTTCCCATAATTTCTCTCCCCAGCAGTCCAGCTACCTTTTGAGCTGCATTACTGATTTTTCTCAAGACCCCTTCCCTTCCCCAGGAGGTGAAGCCAGGGCTCATTATTTCAAGTTCAGATTGCCTGTGCTTAATAAGCTAGTGCCTGCTTGCAAACATCTCGGGGCTTTTCTGAGCAAAGCTATTTCCTGCCTAAGCCTTTAGGCAGGGAAGGAAAACTGCTATTGCCAAGAGCAGCACTTGGTTCAGCACACACCGTGAATCCTGTGTGGGAAAAGGGAGGGATCTCTAAAGAGATGAGAAGATTACACCTTTGAATAGCTTAGGTCCTTCTTCATGAGACACACCGCAAAGCTAGAGTAGGAAATTGAACCTGTGCTTGGAGGAATCTCACAAATACCATTTTCTTGACCCTTTCTATACATGCATGTGGCCATTGGATTAGAACAACAGACACAAAGTAATTACAGTGCACAGCTGATAGTGTAGCTTACTGCTGCACACCCCTGCACCAAAACAGCACAGTACTAGAAGACTGATCTAGTACCAAAGGGCAAAAGCAATCTCCTGCTTCATTCACCTCTCTAGGGCTAATGTTGATGAGAAAAAACACCCAGCTCATTCCTTGTTCATTTCTTCTCCCATACTTTACACTTGAGTCTGGGCCCATTTCTTCCCTGCCTTCAGGAAAGTTAATCAAGCAGTACATGAGCTCCAGCCCCAATGCCTCCCTCCACAGGCTCTGTACCATTGCTTTCAGACTTCAAACTCCCCTCAGCAGCTTTATCTCATGTTCCTCCAAAGCAAAAATGATGAAACTGAGACCCACACCACTGAGAAAATCACCACCTCCTTCCCCCTAATGCCTTACATACTCTTTCCTCTACCAGCTCACAAACTGTAAGCCATAAAACAAATCATAATTACCATCACTTCATCCAAACCTTTTACCCACATACCTTTCCAGACCACAGCTCCTAAAACTGCTGCTGCTGTCCTAGAGAACCACTTATTTAAGGGGGTGTGTAATTAAACTCCCACTCACAGCTGGGCTCCTTGCTAATGGTGGCTCTGCCATGCCGGCTGCAGCTAGTCACATTGATCCTGCTGGGGCTGGTGTGCTCCCAGATATGTTGGTGGGCTCTTGGGGGCTGAAGGAAGTGTTTGAAGAAGTTCACAGCCCAAGGGCTGTTTACTTTGTTTCCAAAGTAAGAAGCTGGGTGTTATTATTTGCCTGAAAAGCTGGAGGTGCCAAGGTGCTGTCCTCCCACATGCTCTGGGATAGTTGTGTGCATCATCAGCCCCTCAAACCACAGCTGCAGCGTGGGGTTACGGAGACATTGGTGTTCCTCTTTGCAGAGTTAACAGGCTGCAGGTGCTAAGATGTGGTTTGATGACGGGGACTAGACACATGGGAGAGTTCCCCTTTTCTGCCTTTCACTGGCCAGTGAAACAAGGGCACTTCACACAGTGTAATTTTGAAAGGAATACAGGCTGAGAAACTGTCCCCACTGAGCAGTCTCTGAGGTTCAGGACTTGCTCCAGCAGCATGGTACTGGCCTCTGCAGGAATTGAGGGGTGAGGTGCCCTCAGTTCTCCCTGAATGCCAGGGAAAACAGAAACATGACAGCGAACTCCTGTTGCGCATGGGGCAGCAGAATTGCCTCCTCTCTGTGGAGGACTTGGACTACAGCAAGAAGTTGGAGGGTTGATGTACTGGTAAACAGAGAAGTCTTGAATGCACTTGGGGCTTTTTTGCTGGCTCTGGGTCCCTATGAAGTGTATTTATTTTACTGTTCCTGATTTCTTCTCTCTGCCACATCTTTTTTTGCACAGACTGAATTGCACACTGTTTCTTTTTTCTCCTTTTCATTGAAATCTCATTTAAATCACTGGCTTTTATTTCCTTGCTGGGTCTCATATATTGTCCTGCTACCTATGCCTGATACTGGCATTGTGGAGTTGCCTCTTAGATGAGGTTCAACTCCTGGAACCTGAAGTGTGCTGGTGATACTGAGGAATTATTAACTGGGTAGGCCAAATGAGGCACTGAACAAGCAGCATCTTCTAATAGAGTCATAGAATCATAGAATAGTTAGGGTTGGAAAGGACCTTAAGATCATCAAGTTCCAACCCCACTGCCATGGGCAGGGACACCTCACACTAAGCCATGCCAACCTGGCTCTGTCCACCCTCAGGGGTGGAGCATTCAAAACTCCCTGGGCAACCCATTCCAGGGCCTCACCACCCTCACAGTAAAGAACTTCTTCCTTATATCCAATCTAAACTTCCCCTGTTTAAGTTTTAACCCGTTACCCCTTGTCCTGTCACTACAGTCCCTAATGAAGAGTCCCTCCCCAGCATCCCTATAGGCCCCCCTTCAGATACTGGAAGGCTGCTATGAGGTCTCCATGCAGCCTTCTCCAGGCTGAACAGCCCCAACTTCCTCAGCCTGTCTTCATACGGGAGGTGCTCCAGTCCCCTGATCATCCTCGTGGCCCTCCTCTGGACTTGTTCCAACAGTTCCATGTCCTTCACTGTTCTAAAAATGCCTAATTCATGTTTCCTCAGATGTCATTCATCATCACCAAAGCTTATTCCTGAGCCTGGCAAACTCAGGATAGATGAGAACTCCCGAAAGCCATGACTGGCTGATAGCCTTCCACTGTGATTAAGACTGTCTTGAAGAAGTGATTAATAATGTAATTTCCTTTGAAAGACAAGAAATCTCTAGAGAGATGACCCTAATCATTTCATGTTTCTGGTACAGAAAAAAAGTTCCTGGAGGTATCCCCCACAATTTCATAACAGTATGTTCATCCTATTATGCTGATGCCTTTCTTTTACTTAAGAAATAAAGTTGCAGGGTTGCATTTATATGTCTAAACTGTTCTTAATTGGTGAGTTCTTATGAAATCAGACACGTTCTGATGACAGAAAATGGCCAATGAAAAGTTGTGGAATAAGAAGAAAGGTTAATCCAGTATTTTGTCATGTATACTAAACTTTGGGAAACTTGGTTCAAGCCTGGCACTGCCTTGGACCTCATATGTGGCCTAGGGTTTTTCCCTAATCCATGGAATATCGCAAGATTTTTCCATTCAGAACTGATAATTTTATGTTAATCCTTTACTTCAGTGGCCAGCAATTTACTACCATAGTATCTCAGGACTTAACAATTAAAAATGTATTTATCTTGTACGTGCCACAAAATAGCCAGTTCCTTCCATATCCCCAAAAAACTAATATATTCCTATATCCCTTAGCTTTTTGGCAGAATTGACTATATGTGTGCTCTTACAGGACAGCCAGTATGTATCTTTTGGATGGTCCTTGGACCAGAACATATCTTCCTTTAGAGTACTATTTGACAGTTTTCCCTAGGTGTGCAGATATGGTTATCTTTCCTTTGTCCTGTCACCATTTTTCTTTAAGGTTGTACAAGTCAAAATACATCTTGACACTCCTTTTCTGCTTTCAAATCTGGTTGAATTTAGCCAAGCAACTAAAAAATTGGTAGGACAGAGATTGATAGAGAAATCATGCAATCATATATCCTTACTGCTAAGAAAGCAGTCTAAATATAGGATATTGATGCTCCTGTAACCAAAGGCACAGTACTTTCACTAAAAATACAATGACACCATTGCAAAGGCATTGAATATTAAAACCTAGCTGTCCTCACTGCAAGCACATGAAGCTTACATTGTAAATGTGCATGCTCCCACAGGGTTACAATAGTACTTTACCCTCTTAAAGACCCTCCCAGCAGAATTACTATATATACCATCCTTAGAAATGTTTAAGTATTCTAAAGCCCACTTTTCATTAAAATTGTATTATGACAAGTTTCAGAGAAGGAAAAAAAAGAGGAATGTAACTCTGTTCTACTACAGCTATGTGAAGGATACCTGAGGTAAAACCAGTTAGCCTGCAGCAGGCTAGCTAGCTAAAATGTCTCCCATCACTTTTCAGGCTTCAAGTTTTAAGTAAACAACAGAACAAAAGTTCAGTTATTACGACTGTGAAGAAAATTTTCAACATATTGCAACATATGTATGAGCATGCCATAAATAGAACTAACAGGTCACAGAAGTGCAGACAATTCCATAATGCCCATGGCAGGGGGGGTGGAGCTAGATGGTCTTAAGGACCTTTCCAACCCTAACCATTCTATGATTCTATGTCAGACACACATTTATACAAAGTCCCAGTAAGGAGACAAGGTTTATTCTTAGTACCTATACAGCTGAGACAGACTGTACTGAAGACAGAAATACTGTAAAGAACTTATCACATCAGCAGGCCAACTTTCTTGCTATAGAGGGCAATCCCATCACACTACTTATTAAAAAAACAATGCATAAGCTTGTAGTCAATCCAGTTTCCATTTCCTAGCACATTTAAATACAACTGGGCAGATATAACCTGTTTGAGACTTTTCAAACTAACGAGCAAAAGCTTTGCTTCATTTTTTTCATCTCTTAATAACAGTAAGACAAAAATTCATTCCTTGACACTGATGGCTGTAGTCTGAAAACCTCTTTCCCTGCACTCCATAGTGAAAGTTCTCTTGCCTTCACTCTGGAAGGCAGCATTTCTATGCCCCAGCACATAGAAAGAATGTGAAAATAGAAGTTTTCCACTGTAGTCACTTATTACAAAATCCCAGACTTGGCCGATTGCTGTACATAAAACAGAGTAGATGAAAAAATAATGCAAAATCCATTCAGGCCTAGCCAAGATGAATGATTTTCCAGAAGGCCCATTAATGCACATTAAGCTTTTCAGCCTGTGAGATTTTAACACCTTCCTAGGCCTTATGAAAACATAATGTACCTCTGAACACACGTTTCTGAATTACAGATGTGAGCTTGCTGATGGAACAGCACAGACTGCATTACACTGACAGTGACTTTAGTAAGGCAAATTATCTTTGTTCTATACTGTACCTTTCACAGATAGTAAGAACTATACCCCAGATGTCAGGATCAATTTCAGATTTGGCATTTTTGAAAGTCTGAATGTCTTTAAACCAAGGAGTTTTCTTAAGGACCATCCACAGCAGAGATTTGGAAATACAAGGGGAGCTGATGACGCATTCCTATTTGCACAGATGCAGGAAGCATGAAGCGAAGATATGGACATGCACAAAAGGTGGTTTGAGTAATTCAACCTCAAGAAATCTACACCAAATACATTAATATCTCTAGGTGAACCTTTATTGCTGTCAGGACATGGAGCTGTTGGAACAAGTCCAGAGGAGGGCCACAAGGATGATCAGGGGGCTAGAGCACTTCCAATACAAAGGCTGAGAAAATTTGGGCTGTTCAGCCTGGAGAAGAGAAGGCTGCGTGGAGACCTCATAGCAGCCTTCCAGTATCTGAGGGGGGCCTACAACAATGTTGGAGAGGGACTCTTCATCAGGGGCTGTACCAATAGGACAAGGAGTACCGGGTTAAAACTTAGGGAAGTTCTGGTTAGATATAAGGAAGAAGTTCTTCACTATGAGGGTGGTGAGGCACTGGAACAAGTTGACCAAAAAAGCGGTGAATACTTCATCCTTAGCAGTGTTCAAGGCCAGGCTGGACAGAGACTTTAGGTGACATGGTCTAGTGAGGCATCGCTGCCCATGGCAGGAGGATTGGAACTAGATGATCTTAATGTCCTTTCCAACCCAAACCATTCTATGATTCTATCACAATCGAGTGAAATCAAAGGCTATACCTATAGTATCCTTCCTTGTCCCTTTTCTTCATTCTGTGTGCTCAGAGAAGCCACGCTGCCTTCCCTACACAACTAAGCCCTCAATGGCAAAGTTAACAGCCACTACTCTGAGAAGCCACCCAAGCTCATGCAGCAGCTTGCAGCAGATCTGCTGCCCTTATTAATACTGTCAGCAACAGATTCTTGCAGCTTTCTCAATACTTTGCTTGCCTGAATCACCTGAACCTTCACTAGTCATCCCAGCTGAGAGCCCAGGAAGCATGAACTAGCATTTCACATTCAGCTCAGTCTCCCAAGTTGAGATACTTACCTTCAAGAAGCATTCAGCATCTTCAGCACTGCCTGTTTACAGGTCCTGTGAACAAGAGCTCAGAAGAACCTTACAGGATTAGGTCATACTTCGGAACTTTTTTAAGAAGTTACCGGTGTTTTGCCATAGCATTACCAAAGTAGGAAAATTCCCAAAGTTTCAAAAGCCATCAATCCAGGTCTTTTCATGAGTTCTAAATTTACTCAGAAATAAAACTACTATTGGGCAGTTAATGAACCAAACAGAACAAACCTGAATTACATATAGAGCTATAAACTGAAATTGAATGACAAAGGTTTTGAATGGCAGTTTGTTCCCCATAGCATCATCAGCCAACAGAGATCTAGAATATCTGTCCTGTAACTAGATTCTATTAGATAATAATGTACAACTTAGTCTCTTCCAGATGAATTGAAGAAAGTAGAAGAATGGCAGGCACACAGTTGTGAAAGCCCTCATCCCTCACCCTGACACAGACTTCCTGTACCACTATAGTCACATCGTTTATAGCCCATCAGAGCTATAACAGCCTGCAGAAATACTGAATAACAAAGATATTAAAGACTGGAAGGAGATTCAACACCCCTTAGAAGAGGGATGGCAAAGAGACAGCACCTACAAAGGACTTTCTGAACTTCTACAAAATTGTGTAACTAAAAATAAGCAGTAACTGACTTTACTGTGGGTGAGGCTGTACATATCTGATCCTGACATCTCCAGATGGCAGAAAGCTTCTTCCCTCCAAGATACTAACAGCTATTTAATGGGCTGTTGGTATTTAAGGACTGTTCAGTGTTTAATACTGCTTTTATATATATCTGGTGCAAAGTGACATTCGGCTGGAAGTATCTGTCTTGGAATCACAGCAGCTAGAATCAGTGACACTTTCCCATTTTATAATGCTGTCATGGCTGAAGAAAAACACTGTCTTTACATACTCTTTTGACTGTGTCTGCTTTTGCTCCTAAATGACATTAATCTAACCTCTGTTTCCGATGGGCGGGAAGATATCCCTCTGAGACAGTCATTAGGCTGTGAATGGCAACGATGCTCAACAAATGCCATTTCAAAGGAGGCATTGGTGCTGCAGCAGGAGATCACACAATACAGCTTCTGCCAGAGCATCTCCTCCAGAAGAGCTGGAGTGGAGATACTGGCTGTGCCCAGCCCTAGCTGATGGCTTTACAAACACTGTATACTACACCTCGAGGGTCCGAACAACTGCACAGAGAAGCTGTTGCAAACCCAGGACAGGTTTTCCTTCCTTTCTTTGTCTTGCCCACAGCTCACAGGGTGTTGTTTCCCACCTCCTGCTTCCAGCCCTGGAGAGATAACGTGCTACAGCAAATTGCTTCTCCGAGATGCTGCAGGTAAACTTGTCATAATTGTCTCCAGCTGTTATAATGAATTTCAGCATTACAAACACAGCAATAGCAACCACCACAGAGGCGCAAAGGTTCCCCCGAGTCCCAGGACGGAGTACAGTTTTTTAATTATCGCTGCTGCTCAGCCCTGACATCGCAGACGATGTTAGTGACCACAAGCACAGGTGCTCTCCTCCTCCGCTTCATTCTGCCCGAACCTTTGTAAGCACCGCTCATTCCAGCTGTGCCCCTCCCCTCCCTGGGCCGGCTTCGGGCAGCTGGGCAGCCTCCTCACTGTGCGGGGTGCAGCCGCCGCAGCTCAGGGGCTGCACCGTTGGGAAGTTCCCCCGTGCCCGGGGGACGGTCCCTCCGCAGGGCCCGGGTCCCGCGGGAAGGCACTCACCTCTCCTCGCCTGCCTGATCTTGGGGCTCAGCATGCTCCCGGCTGGGCTCGCCGCGGCCGCCAGCCTCAGCGCCCGGCCCCGGCCGCCGCCCCGCGCATCGCCGCGCCAGCCGCTCAAACGCCGCTTGCCTCCACCGCCAGCTCTGGCTCAGGAGCGACGCTTCACACGGGACTAAATAAACCCTAATGCATTATTTATCCGGCCTCGAATTAATTCCCATCCAAACTAGGCATTAAGTGCCTCGGTAATTACTGTCGATATTTCACTAGCACGCAGACACGAGGGCTGGACCTGGCTCCTTCTGCTAATTGGCCATGCATCAGTGTTATTAATATATCTCAGGGAGCAGGGCTGATCCCGCGCTCCCCCTCAGCATCTTCCTCAGGTCGCGCTCAACAGACGCGTTGACTCGACAAGGATCACATCAGGAGCTGAATCTCTCCAAGCCCGAGCCAAGGGGAAAAGGGCACAAGGCACACTCCGAGAACAGCTTGGGCATCTGATACAGTTGTGCGTTCCAAGAAATACCGAGTGCGCTGGTCCAGAGGGCAGCGGCGTGCTGGGCTTCCTACTGAGCACCGCGTCCCTCCGGGGGATATGCTGGTGAGAGCCGGGGAGCTGAGAGAAAAACGACCTGCTGCTCTCTGCAAGGAAGAAAAATATGTCTTGCCTGCACTGACAGCTTGGCAGGATGGGCACAGGGAAATGTCATCTTTCCACTTTAGCACCCATCATTCTTATTTGTATTCCTTCCTAAGCACTCCCTCACCCCTCCCCGGGGGGGGGGAAGGCGGGGGAGTCAACGTCTGCAGTCAGTAATAGGGGGAGGAAAGGGCAACCACTTGATGAAATAGTTAGATACTATTAAATATTATCTATAAACAGATGGATGAAAATCTAATCTGAGTAATTGTCACATCCTGCCCCTGGGCTGTTCTTGGCACAACATCCTTCCTCATCATCCCTACCTGCCTAGCAGGTCCTTCTGCAGTTTAGAAAAAGGGGTAAATATTTTCTTAGCAATGTGCATGCCCTGCAGTATCACCTTGCAGGTTTGTATTGCTGAATTGCATTGACAAAAAGCATCTGAGATTGGCAGCTTCCTCCTCTGCCAAGAAGATGGATCACATCTTGGATACTGAATACTGATCATTAAGTCGTATCTCCAATAGTGGAAGAGGTTCTCTGGCCCTTTACGGAGGCTATACTTCTCAGTGTGCAGGCTGCAGCAATGGCCAAGATGTTTTGGACCTTTAGCTGCTTTAGCTACTGGTAGAACTAGCTGCTTAGAAGTAATTATAAATCTTTGAGTTCATGGTGGCCATCTGACATTTAAGCACTTATAAATGAGGCTACAAGTGGGATCTGAACTTTGTTCTGAATACGTAGGCTCCTATAATTACCTCCCCATTAATCATCTATATTAGGTGGGCTTCAGCACAGTGAAGAGTAGCTAATTGGTGATCTTGTGGCAAACAAACTTAGCAAGTGTCCTGGTACTGTGGATAACCAGCAGGAGCCTTGCCTGAGAGAAGTTATGATTCTACCTTTCTGCCCAACCTCAGCCTCAGAACAATTTAACAGAACCATCTCTCTTCATATTTTTAGCATTTCTTGTCTGCATTGGTGCTGTTCAAACACATTATTTTGCAGTTTGAGCAGGAAAGCAAAAGGCGTGTACAGTAAAACATAACAAAAGATATAGTTAACTGAACTTTCAATCTCATGGGCAGCGTGGGACATCTCATCCTGCTAAGTCACTTCCTATGAAAGCTTGATTTTCCCACCAAGTCACTTCCCATGAAAGTTTGATTTTCCCACTGGGGAAAGATGTTATATAGGGACCTATACAAATAATTATCATGTTCATGGATAAAATAACAGCAAAATTCAACACTGAATGCTAACTCTGAAGGTTTTTGGTTAAACAAAAAAAGTATTCAGTGTAAACAGAAATATTCCATTTGATCCTGTTTGAAATGTTTTGCTTTGATGTAAACATTTTCAGCTCTTCCTAAAGCAATTTTCAAAAGAGCAACATCATTTAAACGGTTTTTTAGAAGTTGGAAATTTCCTAATTTTTTTTTCCAGCTTTAACACAACAAATTGAGACCAGAATTTCCCAGATGTACTCTTTGGGACAAATAAACCATTTGTCACAGGAAAAAAAAAAAAAAGCTATTAAAAAAACTCTGCCAACTGAGAAAGAAAAAACTAGTCACCTCCAGAAAGCAGCTCCATGCTGGCTGCTCTGCCCTGACAGTTTAAAGAAATACTTTCTGACAGAAACACTGAGATTAGGTCCAACAGAAAGGTAGCCTAACAAGTGTCTAGAAGGAACGAGACCCTGTGGGAATGTTTAATCTCTCCAGTGTGTGTACTGAACTAGTTAGCCTGAGCAGGATAATTAGGACAATATATCTCAATGGTTTGCTTTTACCTTAATTCTCCTGTGTGTTTCATAGCTCCTTTCCATCCCATGGCTTCTTTTTCAGGGTGTGTGTTCCTCAGCAGTACTGACCCAACAGAACCACAGCCCACAGGGGCTCTGCTGGTGGAGCAGAGCTGGTAATACACTTTTCCTGTAGCCCAAGTCAACTCTTCACCTGTGTCTGTCCCACACCACTGCCAGCTGCCCCTTCAACACACATACCTAGCAAAAGACATTTTGAACATATATCAATATATATATATAAAGCCTCTGTGTAAAAGGTGTCAGAGCTCAGAGCAGCCTGTAGTGATTCAGGAAGGAAAAGAGCTCAAGTAATGGCTGATTTAGATAATTCTCCCTACATCAAGTTTTGTCTGACTCAGATGCTGCTTCTAAATGGCAACAGTATTGAAGCCTTTAATTGCTTGTGAAGGACAGTAATTGCAATCTGAAGAGTACATAAATTAAGTATACTGAAGTTCATCTGGCAGTTCATCTAGGGACAATTTCAGTGCAGTAATTTTTCTTAAAGGAAAGGATTGTAAAGACATGAAAAATGAAGGAGTAAGCTTTAAAAGTTTTGCTTCTAGTGTATTTGCATCAGGTCTCTCCATGAATATGTAATCATGCAGTAGAAAATAAAGGCTGTCCAGCCCAGCCAGGGATATATTAGCCCCATATTTCATTGCTAAATAAAAGTTAGTAAATACAGGGGTGGTAGAACTTGGGAAAACAAAGACACAGTTCAGTGACACCAGTTCTTCTCTCTCACCTAGCAAAGGCACTCTTTGAGGGGAGTTTGAAAATACCCTGATTAAAAATTTTAGACAGAAATGCAATAAAAGGCACTTAAGGTAGGCTCCCCAGCTTGAGAGTACCTGAAGTTGCATGCTAAGTCTCAGACAGTCCTTGCATCAGCAGATTAGAGTAATGCCTGCCTGCTGTTTCAGAATACAACTCATTTCTCTTCTCAGTATTGAAGCCTAGGGCTATGAGACCAGAAAAAAAACCCTTACATGAATAGGCAGAAAAAGTTACAATGGACTCACAGCAAGCATCAAATTTATTCTTGCATCACAAAGACTACAAAAACATTTATTATGGCCCTGAACTGCATAAATAGCCTTAAGAGCCCTGACTAGCCTCACCTGGCAACCACCCACACCCTCTGTCCATAGGCTTAGAAGTTTCATTTAAGCCCAGGTTTGGACTTTTACTCCTAGTCTAAGTTAGCTTGTAGGAGTATTGATCTTTAACTCAGCTATACTGATATATAGATTTGGACTATGGGATGTTTACCCAGCTTGACCTTGTATCTGCCTTGTTGCTGTGTATCTATGTAGTAATTGCCAGATTGGTAGCTTTCGTTCAAACTAATTCTGACTATGACATGTGGATGATTTTCTTGGCTTGACCCTAGACCTGTTTTATCATCATGAATGTGCTTAATCTGGACTCTTGATTGAATGTGACTATTGTGTTGAAGTCCTTCTTCCTTACCTCATTCAGGTACTGCGGGAACTACCTACCCTACTGTGCTGTTCCTCCTTTTCCCTTAGGGAGTAAATGGATATTGTTGGTCATCCTATTCCTGAGCTAGGCTAAAGGGGTCCCAGCATGTCAGGCTTCTCAGACAGACTTAAGCTACTGGGCTGTAAGCAGTAAGACTTCGATGACTGACTGATCTGAGGCAAGAGATTCCTGATGGTTTGAGATACCAACGTCAAGGTGTGTACCAGTTGTTGGAAATCACTGCTGTCATGGTTATTGCTCTCTGCTTGTCCAAATCCAGGATGGCACTCTAGCACTAAGTGTCTACAAGGCTGGCAAATAGAAATCAGCTGACTAACCAAGTGCTAGAGAAGCACTACTATTTGTCTTTTATTTGAATCTAAAAATAAATGTGCTCACTAATTATCTGATGCCTGTTTGGAATGTGGAAAGACTCTGCTGTATCTCACAAGTGTTTACCACTGATTGTTAAGCACACATAATGAAGAAAGGTGATATGGCCTAGAGATTAGAAAATTTAAGAGGAGTGGGGAGGTATGCCTCCAGCCTTAAGGCCAACTGATTTCCCATGGCTAAAGCAAGATATTCAGGCCCAGTTCCCATTCACCTCCATGCAGTGTTTTGAGATCTGGGACTGGCAAGTGCTATCTAGTTGCAGAGGATGATAATGATAACCAGTTACTGCAGCAGGGACACTCACTGAAGATATGATTCATCTGTTGGTGCCAAGGCTGATGGCTGGAGGCTGTGAAACATGTCAGGTGCTTGAGACAGAAGACTGCGTGGGTCAGTGAAGTTGCTGAATTTGGGGGAGATTGAATGGATCTCTGTTTGCCCAGGCTGTACACACAGCATGTTGTCGCTTACCAATTATTATATTGCATATCCTTTTTTCCTCCTCCTCATCTTCTGCTTCCATATGCAGGCCAAGGACTTGTTGTAACTAGATTCTTATATTTTCTTTACTCATCAGCAAGATGCATCTGGATCTAAGCCCAAGATCTAATCACCTTGGACTTTGGCACTATTGAAATACAGAGACAGTTTATTTAGATTGCAACTTTGGTAACAATCTATTCCCATTTCATATAAAATGGAGTTGATGGAAAAGGGTCCAAAGAAACAAGGAGGATGACGGTGTGCATTTTGAGATCAGTAACTGCAGCACCATTGCCTCTGCAAGACTGGTCATAAATTGACAACTTTTCAAGTATCTAATGATCGGAAGGAATTTCAGTTTGACATGACCATTGTTTCCAGGTCAAGAGGTCGCTGGTTAGAACTCTTGATGATGATGTCATCTGGTTTTTCAGGTGAAAAGGGCCACCGGTCTTTCAGCAGCCAGTAACTAGCCGTTTTATTGACAGCCTGTGGAGATACAGCAAGAAATCTGGAGACTGGAGAGAATTCCCATGTTCTCCTTTTAAGTTGGCCTCTCTAGTACCAGGTAAAAACTTTCTTAAAAGCAACAAATCTTCTATAAATCCGAAGAGTCTAGGTTTCTCTAAGCCTTGAAGATAGTAAGACAAAACATGTTCTTATGTCATACTTAATTGTGTACATATTCTAATCTGTATTAGTCTTTGTGGTATCCTCCTTATTACACCAAAGGCAACACCAGGAACAGAGATAATGTGTCACCTTAAATATCAGAAATTCTTTTGTTATTGCAGTATTCCTAAATATGTCTGCAAAGTTTCCTTTACTAATGAAGGCATAGGGTTATTGAGACAGGGTGGCTCCATGTATTGCACCTCATTTGCCTTTCACAGGGTAGGAGAAAAATTGCATATGGAATGGATACTAGCTGTATGGACAGCCAATACTTATTTTAAATGGTGTTTAGATAATAGCTTTAATAATGAGGCAGACAGAAATCTTTTTACCTTTGCAATATCTATCTACTGGAGACACCCCAGGGCAGATCAGAAATTTTGAATTGTTTCTGTTCCGTGCAAGATCTAGTAGATATTTTCCGATCTGAAGCAGAATGACAATGACACTACAACTTGTCTCATAGCCAGACAAAAATCTGAGTAACATAATTAAAGCAAATACAAATAAATTGTTACCAAATTGTGCTTGGTTTGAAATCTGTTTCACATCTGAGGGGCTACTCAGATGTTTGAGGACTAAGGCACATCACCCACAAGGGTGAGGGACATGTTTAATCTTGCACAGAGGCTAATGGGGAATCTAATAGAAATCCACAACTAGCTAAGGGACAGCTTCAAAAACTATGAAATCAAACTATTCTTGGTAGTGGTAGATGCTAAAGCAAAAGCAATGCCCCCACATTTCAGGTTAGAAACTCGGATTGGAGCTTAGAAAATCTTTTTCACCAGGAGAGTGGTGCAGCACTGGGGCAGATACCCACAAAGTAGGTGAGATATCAGTCTTCAGAGGTTTTCAAGATGGCTAGATTAGTCTGGATTTGGTGCTAGCTCTGCTCCAAACAGAGGGCTGGTCTAAGTAACCTCCAAAGGTAATTTTTGTGAGTCTTTCCAAAAACCTGTTTTCTGATGCTATAACTGTTGGTTAAACGAAATGCTAGTTTTGTCTCCAAACTTTGCCTTACT
The DNA here is from genome assembly GCF_034315485.1 of Pezoporus occidentalis. Lineage (NCBI taxonomy): Eukaryota > Metazoa > Chordata > Aves > Psittaciformes > Psittacidae > Pezoporus > Pezoporus occidentalis. The sequence continues at coordinate 2,108,746 of NW_026916347.1, forward strand.
ATCACCTTCAGAAAAACTCTTTTCAGAAACTCTGTAAGAAATGAATTCTGATTTTCCCCGTACTTAATTTTCTGATTCTAACACAGAAAAGCATTTAAAGGCTTAACTTAAACCATGAGAGATTATTCACATGCTTCATATCAAAATACATGGTTAACTGACCTGCTGGATCAGAATTTATTAGAGTAGTTCATGTTGCTTGGATTTTGCAGTATGTAAGTAAAGCATAGAGCCTCAAACTTTAAAGGAAGCTGCATGACTGTCACGGTTAACTGTGCTGTCCAGCCCAGGTCTCCTATTCTAGTTGTGTTATCTACACAGGTATGTATCCAGTTGAGCTTGACATCAGTCTGCTCCCACTGACATCTTCCAGTAAAATCTGCCTGAATTTCTCTGGGATTCCTGGGACAGGTGGGATGTGGAAGCCTGGAGACCTTATTGATTTGTCCATCATTCATCTGTTCCTCTCTATCCCCAGACCCTCCCTGCACCTTTGAGAACACTGACAGCAATATACCCTATAGTCAGGAGCTGCAGGACCTCATGAATCAGCCACATTAAAATGCAGTAACCTGGGCAATCATTTATCCTAGCTGTCATCTATGGGCTTAGAAGAAATGAGGTCTTTCGTTCAGAGAGGAGATGCAGAAATGCATTATTGAAAACTTAAATGCTATCTCTGCAGAATGGATTTTTAAATTTAGTTTCTTATTTATATTTTTTTTTTTAGTAGCAGGAACCAAAGAGCAATGCATGCATATTTTAAATACTGGGGACTGAGGCTGGCATCCTCAGGAACATATCTCCTCCTGCTGTCTCAGAGAAAAATACAGTCATTTAGGCAGATCTGATTCAAAATGAAACTAAGGTGAAAACTGGAAGCTAGGTGAAAAATGAAGTGAGCTAAAAATTTCGAATGTGCTCTTATTTTAACACTGACCCATTTTTCTTCTGTTTCAAATCTTTTTAAGCAGAGGAGGAGAAAATAATGAAATGAAAATAGACTTGCAATTATTGACTTCTGGACTTCGGTTTTTGAGGCCCAGGTAATAATCTGTGGCTCTGCCATTGGCTGATGTGGCCTTGGGTATGTCACCTCAATTCTTAATGTCACTGTTTCCAGCCTGTGAAATGGAGATTGTAATACTGATCTCTCTGATAAACTTTTCAAGATGTATGGAAGAAAAACACCCAATAAAATGGGTTTAATAGGAGCAATATTACTAAGCAAAAATGTGACCTGAAAATTTCTTCCTGTAAATATTTTTGGATCAAATTGTGAAAAGCATTTTTGCTTTTTAAATAATGATGTTGGCATTTCCATGGGTGGGGGAGGGGAGATTTAGGGACCATAGTCTTTTAAAATCATCATTCAGTTTAAGCAGATATAATCCTAATAAAAGTGATCTAAATTTTGGTAATCGGCATCTTGCTTACAATGATACTTGTTTCTCAGAAGCTGACAACTACTTCTTCCCTTTCTCTACCCCAGTATTAATATATGTGACATACTTATTTGGGCTATCCAACTGTGTATTTATACAAATGTCTGCTCAGAGACAATCTCCTATGAAAGCTGTCCACTCATAGCAGCTGCAATGTAATGCGTCTGCATAGAAATACTTCATTTGAAAATCATAAATTTGTAGCATAAAAATCTCCTATGGTTCAAATTCTTAGCAAGATAGTTCCTAAGTGTGTGTTCCTATAGGGAATTTACAGCTTGGGAGAAAAACATGCACCTAAAAGCTGTATATTGCTGGATTTACAGAGACAGAACCAAACTGTTAATTAAAGTTTTATGAATAGGGATTTTTTGTTTGCATGTTTAAAACCAAACAAATAATCCTCTACAAATTATTAACTTCCCACAAATGACACTTATTTCAGGATAATCTGTTTCATAATTTGGGTTGGAAGTGACCTTCAGAAGTTATCTAGTGCAACCATCCTGCACTTAGCAGGAACATCTTGAACTGGATCAGGTTGCCCAGAACCATATCCAGCCTGGCCTTGAACGTCTCTAGGGACGGCACATCTACCACCTCTCTGGGCAGCTTTCAGCTTCACTCATCTTTTTGTTCAATGTTTAAATGAAAAATGCTTTTTCAAAACAAAACATCAACGAGTTTAATTTTAGAAGTATTGAAAAATCCTCTTCTATTAAATATCCCTTATATTTTTTCTTTGCCAAAGCTGACCCATTTCACAAGTAATTTGCTTTCCCCTGAAAGTCCATTCTTCATTCACAATCTTTTATCTCCTCTGCTACATGCTGACACCTTTGTAATCTGTACACCTAGAGTAAGAGGCTCAAAGTAGACCACTGTTTTCTAAGTGGCTTCTCTGCTGGGTGCCCAAGAGAAACCTATCCATTCCAGAGACTGGTGGGAGTCTGCAAATATCATCCTGTAAATGCTCAAATTGCTGAAAGTAAATAAACAGGAAAGTAAGTCGTTATCTTTTGTGCTACGATACCCTCCTGTATCATTTAAGATGGACTGAGGAAAAGGAACAGAAGCTGCTAACCATGACAGTGAACTGCATACCTGCAGCTGCGTAGGATTTTTGCTGCCTCATGCAACAGCAGACCTCGACAGCCCTTCTGTCGTACTGCCACCTGGTGACACTCGGGGAGGAAAGTGCCAACACAGAAAATGCACTGAATTAAGACGGCTCGTGGGACTGCTGAGATCCCCAAGCCAGGTAATGCGTGGAGCTCGGGCAGAGGCTTAAAGGCTGTAAGATGTTGTTTTGTATTTTGTGGTCCATATGGAAAAAAACAGGTGCGTGGGAAAGGAAGAGCTTTGAGCATCTCTGCCAGGAATGCCCGTACTTTGCAAAAGCAGGCTGTTTGAATTTTCATCTTTATTCTCATATCATTTGAGCAACAAAATATGAAGTAGAAATATAAAATAAAAGTTTAAAGGAAATTAAAAAGGATAATAACTTAAATATAAATAAAAATACCATTAGAGCCTGGCATGTCTGTATTATTTAGTCAGACACTTGTCATCTGTCTATTTTGGATGCCTTTTAAGATGGCTCCGATCTCTGAGCTACTTCTGCAATAGTGCAGAATAAAACACAAACCATGGGACTGACTTTGGCAATTTTTTATTTTTTTTTTCCATTGGTAACTTCGCCAGTGGTGTGAACACAGGTTCTGGTATTAATTTGTTGTTACATAGTTGACATGAAGGGGGCAAACATTGCAGATTACATTCTGAATGTATGTTGTTCCCAAACTTTTACAAGGTAGACTTCTGCTTCACCCAAGTTAGAGGCATCTTGCACATTCCTCTAAGCATGGTATAGTGAGCAATACACTGCACTACGAAATAATTATTTAAGTTTCACCTCATGACTGCTGTCTGGTTTTTAGACAGCTTAACAACTCTACTACTGAATGAGCATTCTTAGACCGCCATATGAATCCTGCTGTTCACATTTCCCTGCCTACACGCAGGAAATTCTTACATGCAGACAGCCCTAGAGATGCTCTATGTGAACTGGTATCTTAACATGCAGCTTTGCAGAAGGAATTTGCCTGTTTGTGAGCTCTGAACCACTGTTCTCTGGCCTTGGAAAAGTATTACAGCTAAAAGGACTCCTATCTGAGCCTGTTGCACTTCCCTCTTGTGGTAAGCCTCTCTGCAAGGTGACTGTAGCTTTCTTTTGCCAGTTCCTCTTTTACTCCATGTGGTAGCAGCCTCTGCTTCAAATGAGAAAGCCATGCTTTCAAGTTCCGCTGAATACATTGAGCTTGCAGAAGATCACACAGCCAATGACTAGCTTCTTGTTGTTCTATTTTGCTTGTTTAACAAAGTTTTTCTGTGTGTTTAGAGCTGGGGTTTAATTTCAAATCTAACACTACCTCTCTGCTAAGTATCAGTAGCAATTTTGTGTATCCCTATAGGTCAAGTTCCTAGCACAAAATAAAACACTAATATAGAATCTGGCTATAAGTTAAGTAGAGATGAGGGAGTTTTTTCTTATTATTTGCCAGCCTAGAACAGAGTCATCTGAACACCTTAAAAGCAGTCCTTTCCTAGGAAGAAAAGAAACCCCACTCCCCAGGGAAACCACTTGGCTTCAAGAAGTTTTTTTAAACCAGAGTATACCAGGTAGCAAAACTACTGGTTTCATCAGTTTGTCCCCATTCCTTCTGTCCAGAATTTTGTATGGCAAAAGCTAGCAACCAAATGAAATTGGAGTATATTAGTTTTATAAATAAGGAATTAAAGAGATGGGAAGAATATCTGAGTATAGATTGAGAGCTACAAGAATATTTGTAGAACTGCTAGACTCATCTATGAATGAGGTGTGACAGCTAATTAAGCATACTTATTAGCTGTTTGAAGGTATCTGAATAGTTATCACTGTGGGAAAGCAGCCTTCCTGGGTATGTGCAGAGACTCTTGGAGTACAGGTTATAGAAGAGCAAGGTCACAGGAGCAGGCATTTATAAATACACTTGGGAGCTACGAAAAGAAAAATAATAGTAGTTAGTAGGGGACACATCAGAGATGGAAAAATGTCTGCTCTCATACTTGAGTTCCAAGGATGTTGCTTAATTCCTTTAGCCTGAATTTCAGGCTCCCTATTTCCTCTAAGACAACAATGAGAGTTGCTGTAGCTGTGCAAGGTACACAACACCCTTGCAGAGAGTTGAGGTGTGTTAAACAGGAAGTAGCACCAGTTTCTGAGACTTAAGAAAATCATATTTGCAGAGGTTTTGGTCCTGCTTTTGCAGAGAGAGCAAGAAGAGTAAATCTCCTAAGAAAACAGCTCTTGCTCGATATGTACTTATGGAATTACATCTTTAGTCTGAGGCTGTGTCCAAGAGTGGTATTTTCTGATAAATACTATGTGTTAAATTCTAGCTTTCTGTTTTGGAAATATTCATTAAAAATTTCCTATATCATGAGTCTTCCATCTGATAACTTTTGAGTTGATCATGAAATCAGTGAATTCCTATATATCCTGTAGTACAAAGTTAATCTGTGGTATAGGTGATGGGAGAAATGGTATGTCATTATATTTTGCCTTTCAACTTCCTCAATCTCCTTAGATTAACATGTCTTCCAGTTGGGAGATCATGTGTTCAGTCAAGCTGCCTTAAAACTTTTCTGCACAACATTTTTGTTACTCAGTAGGTGGCATTTGATCAAAATAGCAGCTTCCCAGAAGAACTTTCATATTTGATACTTTTATTCTTCTGGGGAAAAAAAAAAAAATCCATTCATTTGATCAAGATGTTTGGGCCTGATAGTTTGAAACCAAGAGTGTTTTCACTTTTGTTACAAGCCTATTTTTAAGCATGGTTTATTTTTTCTTGTGTCTTTAAAAGCTGATATTGTTTTAGTAATTGTGGAGTAATTTTGGTAGCATTTAGTTATGCACAGAATTTAGAAAAATGTAGTTCAAAATTATTTAGGGTGTTTCTGTGATTATATAGTCCAGTGATTTCCCCTCCCTCCCCCGCCCAACTACTTTTAAAGGAACCAAAAAAGATGAGCAAGGAGGGGGGAGGGAGGTGTCAAGCAGCAGACTTCCTCTTGTTGTGTAAGTGTTCATAGGAAACTACTACAGGACTGCACAGATCGAAAAAGGCTGAAAATCACTGCTCCAGCCTGACCTTTAAGATGCAGGGTATTGGATATACCTTGGTTTGTTCCTGTTTAAACAACAAAAGCATAGGAAAAAAACCCATTTTAATGTACAGATTTTCAAATTTTTTGTTGATGGAGGGAATTTGTTCTGATTTCCAATGAAATGTTTTGAAATAGCAGAATTTCGTGTAACAAAATTATTCTTAACATGTAACACTGCTGCTGCTGATCAAAGTTTACCAGTGCCATGGAAGGCTAGATGCCTGGAGGCAAAGGATGGGTTGCAGACTGCCTGGCCTTGCTCAGGTGGAAATGCCAGGGGAAGAAAATGGTCCCTTTCCAGAGACAGCTTAGGAGCTTGAGCCCAGCGCTCTGCATTACCTTGTCTTTTAACGGTCTGTCAGTCATGCTGCCAGAGTAGTCAGTTGTGTAACTAGACCTCCCAATCCAGACTAAGTCCAAGGGGTGATGGCATGCAATAGGCAGAGAAACGCTGCCCTGCATATACTCTGTATGTCTTTACCGGCTACCAGTCTCATGGTTTCATCAGCACGACCTCCATTTAACTTAAAGTGGAAATTCAGTTACCTGTGCAGGTGTACAAATATGCAAACGACCTTACAATCTGAATAATGCGGTCATGCCTAGCAGTACTGGCAGAAGCTGGCTTTTACTTCTCACCTCCTCAGGGAAGCTGTACAGAGAAAACCAGGCCAAAGATGTGTGGGGGCTATTCCTGCTGCCCCTGGCCTCTATACTGGGCATGATGTGCCGAGGAATGCAATGAAAGCATTGCGTTCTTCTGTGTGTGCACCAGAGGGAGAGGAGCTGAGCTGCTCAAGCACACAGTCCTGTGGCTTTTCACTTCATAGCCTGCTGCTTTCACTTCTTTGGGAAGATTTGCTGAAGGAGCTGAATGCCTCTTTCATTGCAGATTTCAAGGCTGCTGAGAAAAATGATGAGTGAAAATGATGGTTAAGCAGATGGTTTAAATTTTGCATTGCCTTTCTCTGTGGTCTCTCTGGCAGCTTCTGTTCTGCCACTGAAAAGAGGGGAGGAGAATGAAAGCCAAAGCTGCTTCCTTTATGATGTTAAAGAAATGAAAAATGATTTGAGGAACATTTTTTAATCAACATTCTTTTTATCAAGAAAAAAGATGGATTTTAGCAGGAATATTGAAGAGTAGGAATAAAAGCCCTGCAGTTAACTCAACTTTTGGACACTGCAATGTTGAAAGGGACATGTGTTTAACTGGCTTTTTTTTTTTTTCTAGATTGAAGGTTATGAATGTGCAACAGAAAAATGTATTGTCTCAGCAAAATCAGCTGCATTTGATTTCTTACATCTACAAGGAGAAAAACTTGCTGAAGGGAGAGATACAGGCTTTTCAGCAAAACTCCATCCTATTTGGGTTTGTAGTTGGGTTGAACTATTAGCCCCTAGGGCAATGGTAACTGCACAGCAATTGCCAGAGGATGTGTTGCTCTCTGTGTAACTAGGCAGCCCATTTGGTGAAGCTAATGCAACTGAAATGTACTGCAAGTCCGGTTTCTGAAGAAATCTGTAGTAGCTGACCTCTAGCCTTAAGATGACAACTGCTGTGCTTCTAGATGTTCTGGACTACCAAGATATCTTGGTGTGGGTGATATTAATATAAATGAAAGAGGTTTTTTCCACTTGTGTGTGGAAGTTGGAGTGACAAAGAAAAGAGAAGTTTAATAAGAATCAACATAAGGGACACTATTTGTGCTACAAGACAGGTGGACCTTATAGTTATCTCCAGATCCTTGCCTCAGGAAGCCCATTCTATGTCCACCTCAGGCAGGATATCTCATCTCCACTGGGCTGTGCATGATCTAATGAAGAATGCTGCCCCTACCAGATGGAAGTTTCCAGTTGGTGCTGGTAAAGGTAGCTCTTGAGTTAGGGAAGTTATTAGTGATCTTTCTAGAAACCGTAAACCAAATGAGGGTTCCTTTGAACAAGGTGCCCTGCATATAGATACAAATGCAAGTATGTGGGAGACATGCCCTTTTTCTTGGGTGAGATTGGGTGAAAAAGGACATAGGAAGGGTTTTTCTCTCTGTTTTTGTAGGTGGAAGCACAGTGCAAGGGGTTGTAATATAAACAGCCCAAACTGACACAGGGCGTTGTGGCAATGTCTCCTACTACACTGGTTATTAGCTTGTCTTTGCCCCTTGAGTTATTTTTACCACATATAATTTGGTTACAGCTGTTTTGCTCCAGTGAAGCAGAGATTAAGTGGGAGGGCATGTTGAAACTCCTGACTTTCAACCCCATCAGCAGTTAGTGGACAATGAAAAAGAGAAATGGTGCTTCCTCTGCTGTGTGGATTAGAAATCTACTAATGACTGTGTGTCTGCTTGAGCCCTGACAGCATCTAGTGAAGGGAGCACCATGGGATCTCTGATCGAACAGGATGGAGGGGCTGCTGCAACTGATCTGCTGTTTTGTGGTTTTAAACTGACACTAAAAGGGTGGAAATGGAGTACATTTAGGCTTGCTTCTGAGTTAGGAATGGCAAAACAACTATGTGCTGAGATTATATTAATATTCTGTTCACAGGGTTTGTGCTTCTGCCATTCATCTTGCCACCGTGGTTTTGGCTAGATTGCAACTGGGAAAGTATCAGCTGAGAGTGAATGACTCCAGGCAGCAAAGTAGTGGATGTGTTGCTACAGCCTTTCTCAGGCTGTGTGAGCTTCCTCAGCCTGTGCTCAGAGGTGCCCTGAGCCCTCACAGCCGTGTCGGTGCAGCACTGAAGTCAGCCAGACCTGTGCATGCTTCAGTGGGGCTCATGAAAGTGTAACATTCACTGGAGCTACCCTGGGTGTGGGTAGCTCAGTTTGGCCTTGCATCTGCTTGGAAAACACTCTGTAGATTATACTTGGTTTAGCTAATGCTTTCTAAAACCTGGTCAGTTTAAGGCTACTGTCTGTACAGACTGGAGTATTTTCCTCGAGTTCTATGTTTCTATTTGCAGCAAAGCTACAGAGCTGCTGAATTCCTGGTATGATCTTGTCCTGGGTTCAGCAGTAGCAGTTATTTTTCTCCTTCTGGGTAGCTGCTGCAGTGCTGTGTTTTGACTTTTGGCTCGGGAACAGAGCTGATAACACTGATATTTTGGTTTGGCCAAGGACTTTGTGAGCCTCATGCTCTGCCAGGGAGGAGGGGAAGCCGGGAGGAAGCAGAGACAGGACACCTGACCCAAGCTAGCCAAAGAGGTATTCCATACCACAGCACATCATGCGCAGGATGTAACTGGGAGTTAGCTGGAAGGGGTGGGACTGCGGGGTTGGAGGAGGTATGGGTTGGTGCTTGGTCAGGCTGGGGGGGCGAGTTATCAGTTGGCTGGTGCTGAGGTGATGTATTCTCTTCCCTTGTTATTTCCTTTATCATTGTTATTATTGGTGGTAGTGATTTGTGTTATACCTTAGTTATGAAACTGTTCTTATCTCAACCCATGGGAGTTGCATTCGATTCTCCTCTCCATCCCTCTGGGAGTAGGGGGAGGGAAAGAAGGGGGGGAGTGAGTGAACGAGTTGTCTGACTGGGTTTAAACCACGACAGTTCTGTAAAGGGGTGAACTAAACCCATGATTTTGCTGCTGCCTCTATTGTTGATCTTCCTTTCAATGAGTACATTTCCACAGTAAGGGAGGATAACAATCCTCTGGAATTGTTCTGGCCAGAAACATCACTGCGTTAAGAGGTCCCTGTGATGTACAGGCAGTCTCTGTCCTGTCTTATTACTTAACTCTATCAAACAGTTGAATTTATCCCTTCATGGCCTTCTGCTTCTGCCTGCAGAAACATCAGGAGTCTCTCATCTGAATACTGCTCTACCTCAGCTGGAAGAGAAAGCTAGTTTTCCTTCTGAATGCTTTCTTAGGCATGTGAGTGAAGTAGGTGTTAACAAAAACCAGATGGCTTTAACCATCTAGGGTAAAATCATAGAATCCTAGAATAGTTAGGGTTGGAAAGGACCTTAAGATCATCAAGTTCCAACCCCACTGCCATGGGCAGGGACACCTCACACTAAACCATGCCACCCAATGCTCTGTCCAACCTGGCCTTGAACACCGCAAGGGATGGAGCATTCAGAACTTCCCTGAGCAACCCATTCCAGTGCCTCACCAGCCTCACAGTAAAGAACTTCCTCCTTATATCCAGTCTAAACTTCCCCTGTTTAAGTTTTAACCCGTTACCCCTTGTCCTATCACTACAGTCCCTAATGAAGAGTCCCTCCCCACCATCCTTACAGGCCCCCTTCAGATACTGGAAGGCTGCTATGAGGTCTCCACACAGCCTTCTCTTCTCCAGGCTGAACAGCCCCAACTTTCCCAGCCTGTCTTCATACGAGAGGTGCTCCAGTCCCCTGATCATCCTCGTGGCCTTTCTCTGGACTTGTTCCAACAGTTCCATGTCCTTTCTATGTTGAGGACACCAGAACTGCACACAATACTCCAGGTGAGGTCTCACAAGAGCAGAGTAGAGGGGCAGGATCACCTCCTTTGACCTGCTGGTCATGCTCCTTAATCACTCTAAGGCTATGATCCCACTGATTCTCAAAGTTATCATAAAGTTTGCAGGGAAAAGCAGTTTAGAAAACACTTCAATTTCCTGAATAAAATTTTTAAAGTCCACCTCCCCTTAAAAAGCATTTATAAAGCCTTTCAGATGTGTTATTATAGAGACCAAAGAAAAAGCAACTAGACAACTGAGAAGTAGCCTTCTCCCAGTCCTGTAGTTAATCTAGGCTCCTATACGTTGTTAGTGAGCTCTTGATCTGAGTGGCTGTCTTTGCCATTTTAGTAGTGAGGTCAAGGACTTAGCATTCACCTCAGCATTCAAACGTATTTATCTTAAGGATTCTGGCTTTGAGGAAGGATTCCAACTGTTGCCTGTTGTTTGGGCGCAGATTGCACAGAAAGCATGAGCTTTGTGGTACTGTATTCCTGTAGCAGTCTGGAAAACCTTAAATTTAAAAACAGAATGAAACAACACCCACCACAGACATACACCCCATATTTGTGAATATGGTATGTGGGGAAATACCTGGTTACTTTTAACCCAGGGAGAAGCATTCAATGCCCGCCACTTTTGTGCATAAACTGAATTATTCTAAGTTGCTTTGGGAGCTTGGTGGGTCTTGAGCATGTGGTTCATTTGCTCTTCACTTCTGCTTTCCTCAGGAAATAAGTGCAGCAGCTAATCAGGTGATTCACAGTGGAAATTTTAAAGAGCAGAGTGGGAGCTTCATACAGCAAGATGCCTAGTAGGACAGAAGCAGTAACACTCATTTCTCTGGACATTGTTATTGACTTCAACAGGAGCTGCGGAATCTAGGAGCCTAGGTATGTCAGAGATTTGTTGTGAAAACAAAAGGAAGAGACTGTTAACTGTTGAAGGAAACTGCAGTACTGTCTGCATCTGGTTTGTTGTGGTAGGATCATTTTTAAACAGCAAGGGTTTCAGTCAAAGTTCACCCTAAACTTCAGTACAAGGAGGAAAAAAGATCAGTGATTTCCTTGTATTTCTTAATCTAGGGATGATAATAAGATTGCTGCTGCTAGTGGAGACTTGTTAAATTTCATCTAATTGTATGTCTTTATCTAATGAGATGGTTGGAATTGCCCTGGTCTTGTTACGATTAGGTTGTTCGTGGCTGACCAGAAGTATTCTGTTTGCTCTTGAGATGGGGGCATTACTTCATTTCCAGGAAGACCACATCTCAGAAGCGATTATACCAGTATCTTTATTTCTGTCTTGGCTGTAGTAGGAGTGTATGGAAGTCAGAGAAGAAACTGCTCTCAATTAGCTACTTAGAAGCTACTTTTAAAGCAGAAAAAAATGAAGAGTGGGTACATGAGGGAGGGCCAAAGTCAATTTTATAGCTACTTCTGGATTGCCTAAAGATGCTCTTCAAACAAACATGAAAAGCAATGCAGTTAAGTGTTCAAAAGTAAATTATTTGTGAGATTGTACTGCAGAAATGACTTGTCCAGCTTAAACATAACTCAAAAAGTAAAAATATGCCTGGACAGATGAAGTCTTAGTGTAAATAAATGCAGCTCCTTTGGTACTGTCATATCTTCTTGAAACAAGTTGCATTTATATTGCTGAAAAAGAAGGGGCCATGTCCTACTGAAATAGAGCTAGTTCTCTGAACACTAGTCAACCTTCTCTAAGCAGACAAGTGTTTTAAAACCCCTCTGTTATTTGTATTTTGTCAGCTCTTTGTATTTCAAGGCACCAGTCAGGTTAGGCTCTTGTTGTGTAAAGAACCGTGCCAGACTTAGGAAGAGAGAATACCTTCCCCATAGAATTTGTAATTAAATGGGCTTGGCATGGCTTAGTAGGATATTGAATTTTGCTACTTGTTTTAATTCATTGCAGCCCTCTTATTGGAGAAAATAAGTAGAGCAACATCAAAGTTTAACTACTTTTGATGATGCTTCATGAAATGTGTAAAGTATGATGACTAGACATAGAACTAATAGGTGTAGATAATTTAAGAAAGGCAGTTGTAGATAACTGAGGAGGGACAGAGATAAGAGAGTAGCAGATGGTCAGTGTCTGGCATAGTGGTCATTATGAGGTACTGTTATTTCTTGTGAGCACAGAGTGGTGTGAGCCACAAAGAGGCATAGAATCTGTGAGATAAGATGGTTCATTAAAAAAACCCTTTCTTCCCTTTTGTCTAACCAGTTTGAAAAAGCATGGCCACATTGCAGTGTGATTTCATACAGGCTTTATTTAGATAGAGCAAAAAGGAAAATACATAAGTTCCACTTCCTCTTTGTTACCTGACACTACTTTCTGAATGATAGCATTGGGTTTATTTGATATATTTTCACTTTTATGTCTTTTAAAATCTTTACTGTTTAGACCTTACTTTTTGTATCATTGTGATATTTACAACTCATCTAAACTGAAATAAGGCATTAATTTACACTGATGATCAGGACAAATGGTGGGGTAGGCAAGAACCAACATGTAAAACCTTTTCAAAATATGTAAGCTATCCTGTTAGCTGAAGATACTGGAATGCTGGACCCTGTGATGTTATGAGTAGTCTAGGAGAATAATTATCATCCAAGAGGGATAGAAAATTTGAAGGATTTAGAAGTCTGAACAAAACTGTAGATGCAGAAAAGGCTACTTAAAGAAGGAATATTTAAAGCAGATAGTGCAAGTGAAGGAAACAATTTTATATCAGAAGGACTGATACTTAGTCTAACATGCCTCTGGTAGTCTGGACAGTTGGAGTAAATGAGGTAAATCATAATCCTATTTTGCTTTCACGTATTTCTGGAGATTAAAGATTTCCATGTGCACTCAAATGTCTTGCATAGTCTGTTGCAATTAGGTCTTCATCAATGAAGCTGTGTGTACGCATTTGGTTTTAATAGTTTTCACAGAGAGGGGAATAATTCTCTCATTACACGGATTCATGAAGTGAGTTTTCTTTGAGTGACCAGCTCTGCTTGCCTTAGCTGTGCCACCAGCAAGAAAGGCCTGCTAAGTAAGTTATGACTAGAAAGAGAGAAAATTGGTGAACACCTTTGCAGTGCTATTCAGTGTAGTACAGTTCAAGAAGTGCCATTGCTTGGTCAGTCACTGACCTTCTGAGGCCAACATAAGCACTTCATTTCACCTTTCCATGCCTCACTTTCACCATCTGTAAAATGTCTCTGTAAAGGACTTCGGGCTTCTCTGTACCAATGACTAAGGTGAATGTAGTCACTGGGGAGTGAGTTACTTGTTACTTAGCATCGATTTAGGCTTAGCAGAGTAGCTTCCAAGGCAAGAGGTTTCCCTTAGGAAAAGAATGGTGCCATTTGGGATGTGAGAGCAGCTTCATTGAAAAAGTAACTCTGAACTATGCTGAAGCCTCTAGAACCATACCCAGGCTTTCTCAATACACTGTATAGCTTCATGATGACTCAAGCGGGCTGAAAACCCATACCAGGGTTAAGTATAACATATGACAAATGTAACTCCCACACAGTCATGAGGAACAGAGTCTTCCTGTTTATTCTGCAGACAGTCATTGCACTTTTTCTGCTCTCAGAGCTGTGTTGTCTTAACACAGATAATTAAGGAAAATGACAGCAGCAGAATACAAAGTGTTGTTGAGGTAGGAAGTTCCAGATTGACATCCTTGGAGGCTGACCAAAATTTCATACCACTCCATCTCCCAGTGAAGAACAGAGTATGAGCTCTGGTAGAATAAGTTTCCCTCTGCTGTACTGTGAAGGATCAGCTTTTACATCCAAGTGTAGGTGTCTGCTGGGATCATCAGCTTGCTGCAGATGGTGTGGTGCACTGTGATAAGATAAAGTCACCCTCTTCATCTCTGCTGTATGGAGCTACTGTGTGAGTGTGGAAATGAAACTGGTTCATCTGGCTTGGAGTGGGCAGGATGCAAGCAGTATGCAAGTTGTATAATTGTTGGTTAGTGAAGGAAGAGAATCCCAAATATAGTATTAGTGTTGGCTCATAATTCCTAAACCAGGCTCATAATATTTTTTGTTAAGATTTAAGAGGTGTATGTCTTTGCAGTGCAGATCTGGCATATTTTCTTAATTAAATTTTCTTTTTGGCATTTTTATTGACAAGCTAGGATAGCAATCAAAGAGACGCTGTAGAGAAGGAACCTATTTCCAAAAAAATGGAGGTACTCTGGTGTTTTTCTTTGAGGGGGTGTAATGTTTCTAGGCTCTTAAGAGACAATATATTTAGTTAGTAAAGTGATGAGCTACATTCATCTTGGTTAAAACTGCCCAACTGCCTGCCCACACTGTGATAATTAATGATGTGTCATATTTTGAGTAGTCAGATGATGTCCTAGACATCAATAAGCATATGCCTGATTTTGCTGGAAACTGGAGGTGACTGATTTCCATTGGGTTAAGCATTGTCATCAGGTAGGCTCCGGGTAGCATGTGAGTTCACAGAAGGCTATGGCAAAGGAGTAGGGTTGCTGTGGATTTAAGGCTGTCAGTGACCTCCCAGAAGATGATGGGTGAAAACAGGGTTATAAAGCAGATCAGCTCTTCTCAACCTAGGGTTGAGATGAGAATGCCAGTAGGATTCCTCTATCTGTAGTGCAAAATGGACCCCTTATAAGTTCAATTTGATGGAAATGAGGCTGCTGGAAGCATCTTGCTCCTTCAGTGAGGCATATCAGTTAACAGGATGAGCAGAACAGGTAATGTGGTAAAAAACACCTACCTCTTGTACAGAGCTGTACATCTGCAGTATGAAAGAGCTGAATGTTTCTGCCTGTTTGGGCCAGCACACCCATGGGTGGAAACCGTGGCTTTTCCACAGAGTTACTATTCCAGCCAGTGCTTCAGCCCTACTATAGGTGTGGAGTGCTTCAGAGATGTGCAGCTTAGTTTAGCATCTGTATTCAATGAAATGTGTTATCTGACTCTTAGGTAGTGTTCTTCTGTTGCAGATCTGATGATGATATGTTTTGCATATCATCATCATTTGCATGACTTGTTTTGCAATTGGGGTGACTGAAGTATAGGGAGATCATCTGTCTCAGTAGCAAAGTTGGGGCTGAAGTCCATATTTACTGCATGGTTTACTTGGTTTACATGTGTTTTTTTTTCCCAGTTTGTTCTGCCAAAGCCCAATGAGTTGTGCAGCAAATGGACATGTGTTTCACGGGAGAGAACTTGTTCATGTGATTGCAAGGTGGTAATGCTCTTGTCCAGGAGCAAAGTGCTTTGCCATCATAACTGGAGAAGAGTCAGTGGCTGCCAGTGTTTTCATACTTCTAAACTCCACACTTCCAATGGTTAAAACTGTTAGTGTCTAGTCATGAGACAGTTGACTGGCAAGAAATGATACTGACTGTAAATAACACCATATTTTACCTTCAGGTCTCATTTCAGCATGGACAATGCAGCTGAACTCATGTGGCAGCTGGAAGATTCGCCCAGCAAAGCAGAAAAGCAAGAGCAAAGCCCTGATGATGGAGACAAAGCTGAAATGCCAGGACAGCCTGCAAACAGTAAAGACAAGGCAAACAGCAAAGACAAGCCACCTCAGAGCCATATCCTTCGGTGGGAGACTCTAGGAAAACAGTTTGTAGAGTATGAGCAGCTGGCTCCATTTCTAATCCCCGAAGAGCAACAGAGAAGGCTGCTGGACTTTCTTCCTCTCTTCTTAAAGGTTGGTTCTCCTTCCTGTCTTTGTTGCAGATGCCAAGGGTGTAAATTTGAGTTTCTGTTGCTCTATCTGCCAGTGGAGTTAACTGGAGCATGATCCCTTTGTCTAGGGGATAATTACTTTTATTCCACTGGGAGCTTAGGGAAACAGTGTTTTATCTAACTAACCAGCTATGTTAGCATGCGAAGAATATATGAGGGAGCACTACTTTACTTTCATGAGTGGCTAAATTCTGTTCTTGGAGTCAAGGGATATTTTGATGAGATAGGCATGTTTCAAAGTGAGTACCCTGTGAAGAGATCACTTCATGTCTGCCCATCTATTTTACACACTTAGTGGGGGGCTGAGCACAGTTTCAGTCTGGGAAAATGTAGTTGTGGAATGCAGCCAGTTAGGGGGAATGCAGGGTTACAGACTTAAGATAGAATTTTTGGGTTAATGACAGTGCTAAAGTCTAATTTTAGGTTTTGAGAAAGAAGTTGTGTTAGAAATGAGGAAACTGTGGCATGAGGAGAGGAAGGTCAACCCTTATACTGTGGGCGAGGGACAGCTCAGAACAGCTAAGAACTAGAACATTTCAGTTAGCAGGATGGCCTACCTCATGCCCTTCCATCAGCAAAGAATTTCTGAGATGGTCATATTAAAAGATGAAACTGGAAGAGCTCTGTATTGAATGGAAACCTTATGAATGGGTTTTGCTTGTCTGTGAAACATATAGGAAACTGAATGGACCATATAGTGACAAAGTAGCAGAGCTTGTACTGAGAGGAGCAGAAAACCTGGCCTATATTTAAATGTACCGTGGCCATGTTGTAGTACAGAAGAATTGTTTTTCTCTTGAATTACCTTGGGTATTTATGGGTATCAAATCTGAGTTTTTACACTTTCTCACTGTGTATGTCTTTTGGTAAGAAAATAAAAGCTTTTTTTTAGTGAAACAATATTTTAATGATGTCATATTTCAACCATCTGTACTCGTGAGTGACCGAACTCAGATCTGACTGTTTCCTACCCAGATGTGTTGGTTTTCACAAAACAAGTCAGTGGGTAGGTGAAAAAAAAAAAAAGTTAATGATATGGCCACCCTGTTTAAATGGAACATAGAATGTACCATTTATATGGGGCATAAAAGTGATACTGTAGTGAGAAGGACACCTTGAACTGCGTGTGCAAGGAAACCACTGTGCTCAGGGCTATGAAATCTTTGGTGTCCATGACAACAAAGCATAAACATTTCACTCATCTGAATGGAGCATGAATCTATGAAGCTTGTAAGTCATTGTGCAGAGCAGGGCTCTGAAATCACTGTGGATGCTAGCGTCAGTTAACAGCACTGAAATAGGTCCCTCAGTGTCAGTGTGGTGCAAACAACTAAATTGTGAGTAGGATCTAGTCATGTTTATGGTGAAGAGTTTGCTGTGTTCAAGTAAAAGCTTGCCTTGGTCCAAGGCAGTCCAGAAAAAAAAAGGAAGGTAAGGGTCTGAAAAGGCAGTGAGTTCATATTCTGGAGACACAGAAGCATCCTTCTCATCTAAATAGCCTATAGATATTTGTGAATAGTGAACAAAACTTGCATTTTTCACCACTTCCTCAGCTTCTGTATTTGTTGGCATAGAAGAGTATTCCTCCTGAACCAAAGGCTATATTTAAGCATAAGCAGTGTTTCTCTGCAATATGTGCCTGTCACCAGCAACAAATCTCTCTCTCTGCTTATGGCACTTACACGTAATAGGGCAGGCTTGGCTCTGTTGGGAGCTCACCACTGCTTTAATAGGTCTCAAAAATTCTGGCTTTGCAAAGGGGCAGAATTCTTTCCTCAGCCTTCAAAGAATGTTCTTTAAAATCATATGAGGACTGATATTAGTTTTCACCTTCTTATGCCATAGATCTGCCTTTTAAATGTCACACCAAAAACAGCACTTCTCCTTTTCTGAGACAGCACAACAAGAAGATACAATCTTTTCGCTTTGAGAAAGAGCCATCTATTCTGCTTTTCCTAAAGCTGTTTTCAGACCTTCTGTCTTCCTTTCTCTCTAAGGTCCATAGAAAACATATAGCCTTAATGCTTTGAGCATATAAATTCATCACAACAAAGATAAGCTGTGCTGTGGAAGATCCAAGCTGTCTCTCCAAACTGCTCCATCCTCCTCTTGTAAGCAATGTATTGCAGGCTTTTTGTGAAATTCTTCTGTTGAGATAGTCCTGTCTGAAATTTACAATGAAATACAAATTCCCAGATGTCAAGGTTTCTGAGTTCTGTGATGTTTCTTGTTTTTAAATACCATACAATGAATCTGAAGTAAGCAAGTGTTGGCAAGATGGGATTATATAGAACAACTTCAGATCTGCTGATCATTAACTAAGTAAGAATAGCAAGAATGCCTTCCACGTGAAGGTCATTTTTTGGAGTGAAACTTTCAAAGGACTGAGGAAGTTGTTACTGAGTGAAGGTGATGAAAGCTATAAAATCTAGAAGTGTTAGGAATTAAAAGTTGGACAGCAAAGCAGGAAATAACTTATTTTTCATGACACATGAGAAATAAACTTTAGTACCAGTGGGATCAAAGCCAGCTATTCCCCAGGAGGCAAGCTGAGTATCGCTAAGGGACATGCAATGTTGTGCATGTGTATACTATATCCCTTCTGTATAGCTGAACTTCACATACTTTAGGCTTGTAGAAAGTGATTTCCTGAAATGCAGTAATGTTCACAAGGAGGGGATTTTAAATTCCTAAAGGATATTTCAGCTACAGAATATATTCAAAATAGAGATGTGAACTTCTCATTAGCTTACCACTTGATTTTGTGTCCTAAGAGAGGGATTCTTCCCCTTCGCATTTCTTTGATGTATCAGTGAAGTTCACAGTGCCTTGTAGGCGTTTAGGTTCAGATGAATGGCTAGAGCAATTTGGTCTCACACCATTGATTAAGGAATACATTGTGGAGGACCTGGCCCCTTAGATTTGAGTCATCTTGTACTTCACCATACGACTTGTACTCCCTTCATGTACCAGCCCTCTTCTTTGCGCTAAGGCCCTGGTCAGGCTGGTCCGATGGCAGTGGTATTTATAATTAATTGATCACAGTCAGTTACAGATTTCTTTGTTCTTTCTCCACTCCCACTGCTGCACTCGACTAGTCTTTTTAAAAGAACTGTCGTGGTTTAAACCCAGTCAGGTAACTCGTTCGCTCACTTCCCCCCCTTTTCTTGCTTTCCCCCTGCTCTCAGAGGGACGGAGAGGAGAATCAAAAAGAATGCAACTCCCACGGGTTGAGATAAGAACAGTTTAGTAACTAAGGTATAACACAAATCACTACTGCTACCACCAATGATAATAATGATAAAGGAAATAACAAAGGAAGAGAATACATCATCTCACCACCAGCCAACCGATAACTCGCCCCCCCCCAGCCCGACCAAGCTCTGACCGATACCTCCTCCAACCCTGCAGTCTCCCAGCCCTTCCGGCTAACTCCCAGTTACATCCTGGGCATGACGTGCTGTGGTATGGAATACCTCTTTGGTCAGTGGGTCAGGTGTCCTGTCTCTGCTTCCTCCCGGCTTCCCCTCCTCCCTGGCAGAGCATGAGGCTCACAAAGTCCTTGGCCAAACCAAAACATCGCTTGTTATCAGCTCTGTTCCCGAGCTGAAAGTCAAAACACTGCACTACACCAGCTACCAAGGAGGAGAAAAATGACTGCTACTGCTGAACCCAGGACAGGGAAACACATCTCAGTTTGAGTTATACATGTTACAAAGTTCCTACAGAAACCACTTCCTCCTGTTTATCAGGGGACTCTGTATAAGTCATCTTCCTCCTTGGGGGATTTTCATCTCCTGCTTTTCCTTTTCTTATTTGATTATGCAGATGCCAGTGCATCTCTGTCCTTTTGTTTCAGAGTGCTTTAGCTCTTACTCAGTTGGCTGGAGAGAGAGGGCACTAACCAGGAGCCACCTGGGGTGTAGGGGCTCATTACTCACTGATACTCCTTGATGTAGAAGGAAAAGGTGTAGGAGGAAAATGTTAGCCATCTGCTTGTAATTCAGGCCTAGTCTGGGAGTCATTTTAATGTGCCTTCTATCTTTCCTTTGGGGGCCTCAGAAAGTATCAGAATGTTCTATTATATGGATGGCTTTTGAACTAGCATCTGTCCATGGAGCATGGAAAAGGAAGGACAGATGGCAACAACAGACACAGGGACCTTGTGACAAAATCTTAAACATGTAGAAACAGACTAAGAAGAAGAAAGAAAATCAGATTACATTGGTACCATATTATTTGAGATTCCTCTGGAGGCAGATATCCTAGAATGGAGTCAGGTAGATACTCTTCCAGATATAGATTTTTTATAGGCTCAAAGATGACTATGGAACTCATTAAGTCTGCTTTAGAGGAGTGTATTCTAGAGGCTGGTGTTTGAGTGAGGAAGATCACCAACAAAATCAAATCAGAACATTAGTGGCCTGGTCTATAGTGAGATAGACTAAGTATTTGCACAGTGATAGCATTTGCCAATTGTTGCTCTCATGCTGCATCTTTTAAAATTTAGTCTGCTCTTTCTGTTAGCAGAAGAATGATTATAACAGGTCCTTTCTGAAGTGTTTAGAGCGTGTTTCTCTTTGAGGCAGAGGAGCAGGAAATCACTGCTTTCCTACGAAAAGAGTATAGCTTAAGACAAGCATTGTGTATTCTGTGGTTGTAGGTTTCTTGTCATTGTGTTTGCCCAGCTTGCTTCTGCTCGTTACAGATCTTCCCTCACTTCTTATTCAGAAGGGCAGGAATTGGTGAATTTTACTCCTGCAGCTGAGGTTCTCTTAAAACCATTTGTGGTCAAAATCTGAATAAAACTAGCCCTTTTTTTAATAATGACGATTGATTGATTGATTGAAAATTAATTGATAGGTAGTCTGTGTGATTGCAGTTCACACATTTGTAGCCCAGAAAAAAAAAAAAGTCGGGTGCAGTTTCAGAGGCCAATGCAGTAAAATGAATAAAAAGTGCTTGCCCAATTGCCAACAGATGACTGGCAATTCATGAGGAGAGAAATAGCTTGTCCACAAGCTGCCATCTGCAAAGAAAGAACAAGTAATTAAAAGCAATGGTAGGGAAGGAAATACTGTTTGTAGAGGATGTTCTTTCACAAAGAGTTGCACTAATTTCTTGGCAGACAGTGTTATGGAGCATCTGCTCCGAAGTATTTTAGAACAGATGTCTTACTATTTCTGTTACCTTCCTTTCCTCATCTGGCCTTACAGCTTGATTTTTCTGAGCTTTTAAAAGAAGGAGACTTTTGTATACAAAATTTTCAAGGTTTCTAGTACAAAGGTGTTTCAGCCTTGTATTTAGGGGTGAATGCTGCATTATTGCTAGTACATTGATGCGTGTAGTGTTAGATGTTCTGTGTAAAAGTAATGGTACCTGATTCTCAGAGTTGGGTGCAATAGTATTAGTCTACTGCAATGTTTTATATTAGTTTTGAATTATCTTCCTCCCTCCCCCAAAGTCAAGGCTAAGAAACATTTGAGAGGGGATCTGTTTGTTATACTCAGAGCTGAGAACCGTCAAGACTTGCTCTTGTTACTATTGTCAGTTTAGCATTTAATTGCTTGTCCTTTCTTAAATATACCACATAAACTTATGTATAAATTGTTTATAAACTTGTCCATAAATTTGTTTTCCTTGGCTAGTTATGCATTTAGGCCTATACCTTCCACTCTAAATAGGGGTGCTTATTATAGCATAGGAAATGTTTACAAATCCTGATCTGGTAAACATTTACTGCCATCATCTCAGCATTTTAGAAGTGCCATTTTTGCTACTGGCACCGACCTGTACTAGTAATGTAAGCTGGCTTATAATGACGTAAATTCCTAGCCAGGAAGGGGTGTCACTCCAGGCCTGGAAGCCTACATCATAACCTCATAGCCAGATTGGTTAGGCAACTCCTGTTGCTGTAAAATCACATCCATATCCATATAGCTGTTTTTTCAGCTCCTTTCCCAATGTTTCCTTTTAGAATCATAGAATCATAGAATAGTTAGGGTTGGAAAGGACCTGAAGATTATCAAGTTCAAACCTCACCACCATGGGCGGGGACACCTCACACTAAACCGTGTCACCCAAGGCTCTGTCCAGCCTGGCCTTGAACACCCTCAGGGGTGGAGCATTCAAAACTTCCCTGGGCAACCCATTCCAATGCGTCACCACCCTCACAGTAAAGAACTTCTTCCTTATATCCAGTCTAAACTTCCCTGTTTAAGTTTTAACCTGTTACCCCCTGTCCTGTCACTACAGTCCCTAATGAAGAGTCCATCCCCAACATCCCTATAGGCCCCCTTCAGATACTGGAAGGCTGCTATGAGGTCTCCACGCAGCCTTTTCCTCTCCAGGCTGAACAGCCACAACTTTCTCAGCCTGTCTTCATACGGGAGGGGCTCCAGTCCCCTGATCATCCTCGTGGCCTTTCTCTGGACTTGTTCCAACAGTTCCAAGTCCTTTTTATGTTGAGGACAGCAGAACTGCACACAATACTCCAGGTGAGGTCTCACAAGAGCAGAGTAGAGGGGCAGGATCACCTCCTTTGACTTGCTGGTCACACTCCTTTTGATGCAGCCCAGGATATGGTTGGCTTTCTGGGCTGCAAGTGCACACTGCCTGCTCTTCTTCATTTTCTCATCAACCAACAGCCCCAAGTCCTTCTCCGCAGGGCTGCTCTGAATCTCTTCTCTGCCCAACCTGTAGCTGTGCCTGGGATTGCTCCAACCCAGCTGTAGGACCTTGCACTTGTCATGGTTAAACTTCATAAGGTTGGCATCAGCCCACCTCACAAGCGTGTCAAGGTCCCTCTGGATGGCATTCCTTCCCTCCAGCTTATCAACTGAACCACACAGCTTGGTGTCATCGGCAAAATTCCTGAGGGCGCACTCAATCCCACTGTCCATGTCACCGACAAAGACGTTAAACAAGACCGGTCCCAACACCGATCCCTGAGGGACACCACTCGTTACTGGTCTCCAGCCGGACATTGAGCCATTGACCACAACTCTTTGTGTGCGGCCATCCAGCCAGTTCTTTATCCACCGAGTGGTCCATCCATCAAATTGATGTCTCTCCAATTTAGAGACAAGGATGTCATGTGGGACAGTGTCAAACGCTTTGAACATGTCTGGGTAGATGACATCAACTGCTCTACTCCTGTCCCTCAGTTCTGTAGCCCCATCACAGAAGGCCACCAAATTGGTCAGGCAGGATTTCCCCTTAGTGCAGCCATGCTGGCTGTCACCAAGCACCTTGTTGTTTTTCATGTGCCTTAGCATGCCTTCCAGGAGAATCTGCTCCAAGGTTTTGCCAGGCACAGAGGTGAGACTGACTGGTCTGTAGTTCAAATTTTTATTTGTAGTCTGAAGTTTTATTTCCTTACTTTGCAACAAAGATTATTTCTGTACGGCAAGAAATTCTGAATTTGAGCCATACTTTCCTCCCAAAATGGAGGAGAATTGAAAGGCAGAAATTTGTTGAAAGTATTAAAAATATCTACAACAATAACAAAAAGAAACCCAAACAAACAACCCCAAACCAAAAAGCTGCAACCTCTTGAGGGTACAGGTTGTTTATGTTGTATTTTGAAAGGGGCTACCATGCTTTTCGATATAAATAATCAGTGATACAGGAGCTATGAGAAACACATTGTTTTGATTGTATTCAGTGTAGAAAACATGTAAATGCTGTCTAGTAGGTACATTATGTGATTCAAAAGGTAGTTCCTGGTTGACTTCTATATCCTTAGTATCAGGATCCTGCCTGTCTCGTAAATACTGCTTAATGGACT
The DNA here is from genome assembly GCF_034315485.1 of Pezoporus occidentalis. Classification (NCBI taxonomy): domain Eukaryota; kingdom Metazoa; phylum Chordata; class Aves; order Psittaciformes; family Psittacidae; genus Pezoporus; species Pezoporus occidentalis. The sequence goes on from NW_026916347.1 coordinate 2,132,402, forward strand.
ACACTGGCTGGGGAGGGGAATTTTGGAGGCGAATACTAGCTTTATGTTTGTTTATATTTATTTGTACTTCTCAATCTACCATAAACATGATATATCAAAAAGACTTAACAGTCATGCTTGGATTTCAGGCCTGGGAACAGTCTGCTGGAGTAATTGTGTTCCCCAACATGCAGCTGTTAGCAAGTGAGGTTTCCAAGCTTCTGACAAAAGAAATTAAGAGGACCCTCAATGGCAAACCTGCAGGTAATCATCTGTTATCACAACCACTGGATCCACTTCTGGCAATGTGCTGTCATTCAGCTGTTATCTGTGCTTACCATGAGGGGAAAGAGGAAAGTGCTAAGAGTAGCGAGCCAGATCTTTTGGTAGGGTTCAGCTAGCATAAACATACTAGTTTTTGATGCAGCATCCTAGTTTGGGATGATTACCAGTGAAGAGCTGGCCTTGTATGCCATGGTGACTTTGGTTTTGGAACTTCTGTAGCTTGAAATGTATAATACTGCAGCTATGCAGTAAAAGAGTAGGCTATACACTATTCCGAGGAGCTTTCTTTAATGAGAAAAATACTGCTAGCTACACATGGCTTTCCTGGTGGCTGTCATACACTGGTCAGTTGGCAGATTTCATGTACTGAGCTGCTATTCCCAGTGAAGCTTGTCAATTTGAAATACATAGTTTACACAAACTGACCTGAGCCTGATGCTGAATCAAAATAATTTTATGTCCTTCTACTCACTTCAATGGACTCCTGCTACTGTAATTTTGTTAAATTTGTCACACCTGTTAAGAAAGGATGAATACAGAATTTTCATCTTTCATTAAGGAATTAAAGTTTAATGTTTTTGTGGCAACAGAGGAAGCTCGTCTGGCTTTGGAGCAATTGCTGCGACAGAAAGGGGAAGGAGAAGATGGCCATTTGCTGCTGAAATCAGTGTATCTGCTCTCACAGACTGACTTGGTAAGAGAAGTTACTACAGATTGTGTGTGTGGGGGGGTGTTGGTATTTTGTCTTTGTTTTTTTCCTTTCTATTTGAGAAGCTGGGTAGCCACCCCAACAGTGGAACACCTAAGTTTAGTAATGTTTATGTTATCTCCAACGCTTTGTGCTTCAGCAAGCCCGGGGTATGAAGCCTGATGGAGGACACACCCACAGGTTTATAGTCCAGGCTTTTCTAAAAGAGGGAAGTAGGTCCTCTGTACTTTCAAGTACCTTTTGTTTTGATCATTGGGCAGTTTGTTCTAGCATTCCCCTGATTTTATTTTATTTTTCTACTGTATATCACTGCTCTTCAACATTCCTTTGTCACTCCAAGTTATGTATCAAAAAGATTACTACTAAGGATCTGTCTGTCTGGTAATGAAGTGGTTGGATTTTCCATCCTGAAGCTTCCCACTCTGAAGCATTTCAGAGCATTTCAGAAGCTCTGTTCGTACAGCCATTCTGAACACTGTATGGCATCCCTGACACTGAGCTGAGCAGCTTGTCTCATTCTTATTCAGATACATGAAAATAAAATCATCTTGTAGTGGACATGTTGCATTTCATAAGGAGCTCTATAAAACCATATATAGTTAGTCACAGCATGATGTTCCTGGTGAGGTTCGCATTTTCCATGGATATAAGATGTTGATATTTTTTGTGGCGCAAACACTTGCAAAACTTCGTATCACAAACCTTACTTCTCTGTTTAATTTGCTGCTGATTTTTCTTATCATTATTGTGTGCCAAGCAGGCACACTGAGATTTCTCAGTAAGTTATACACAGCAATAATAAAGATGGGAAGAAAATAAGTGTCGGGAAATATTGTAGAGGAACAGTATCTCTTGTATTTATAAAAGCTATAATTAGAAGTGCGTGTGCAGCTATTCAGTATGTTACAAAAGCAAAGGTGTTATAGCTAAATTGCTATGGTGGGTCAAGGAGGGAATGGAGAATTTGTGCTTTTAATATACCAGGCCTCTATAGCTGCAAGGTGTCCTGTGAATTAATGATAAAGGGGTCAATGACTGCTCCTGGACTTCCTATTTTAGTTGCTAGTTAGTTTGCAGTTTGTGTGCTTTATTGACTGTAGTTCTCCTTATGCAGGATGTAATAGGTATCTCTGCCAAAGTTGTAGTTCAGATGGAGTGGGAAGTCCTAGGAACACTTATAGCAACACAGTGTTTACTTCTGACAAGTGGATTTGTACAGCCATGCTATATGTATATATACACACATTTGTGTGCCCTAGAACACCTGCATGGATACAATGCTCAACTTCTTCATCTGCCGTGACTACACTCAGTGTGTTGAAACGCAAGGAAACTGTGGTCAGATTCTGGAGGATGTGATTTTTCTTTTCCTTACTTAGAGAACTATGTGGAATATCATTGGATCTGGCCTTCCAGCAGCTCTGATGCAGTGCCTGTACCTTTTCTTTACTTTTCCTCTGAAGAAAACCAGTGATGGAGATACAAGTGAGGATGACACCCAAACTCAGGAAATGCTTGTTAAGGTGAGGTGAACTCTCCAGAAGGAGTTCATTTGCCATAGGTACTGAGATGTTCCTTTAGGCTTTTAGCTGGTGATTTACTCAAACTGCCAAAATAGGAGTAAATTTGGACTGAAAACTAGTGCAGAAGCTAGAGGAGAAGTATAAAACAGTCTGAGATGGTGCACTTTATATCTTTTGTTGTTGCTAAACAAAACACCATGACTTTAAGTGGGAAAAAATCCATGGAAAATATCCTAGTGGTAGTTCTATTTGTTCATTTCACTTCACCTTTTCTCCTAGTATTAGGAGGCATTATTATTAGGCATTAGTATCAAACTGTAATCCCCAATATCCCAATCCCACCCCCCCACCCCCCCAAGTGGGTATTTCTTTACCTCCCAGGTATTTGTAAAGGTTTTTATAGTAGCTGATGTTTGTTTGCTTTTCAGATAATGCTCAACATGTACAGAGAGGAACAAGGTGTAGAGGAACTTCTGGCAGCTGATAAGCTTCAGTCATTAATTATAGCAACTGCTTCCCTCTGGGACCAGTGTAGCCACTCCTGGAAAGTACCTACAGGCCGTGTGCTGAGAACAATTTCAAAGGCTCAGACCAAAAACAGCATTGTGTACTTACAAGGTTTGGCTTAAAAATTTGACTATTCCTTTTCTGATAGCTCCACTGAGAATGAAATCTCAAGAAGAATCTCCCTGGGATAGACTTTTATCTCTACACTCAATTGCAAAGCATGGGCTCTTGGGAGCTTTATGTAGTACTGATAGCCATCTGGAAAGTGAAGTTTTTTCTACAGAAAAAAGTAAAATTACAAGCAAGGGCTAATCCCATCTAATAACAGTAATGCAGGAAATGATAATGGTATCATGTTTCTTTTATGATTGCATGACTCAGTGTGTGAGTCTAAGGCTCGTGCATGCTCTAAAAACAAAGTTGAGGGCACTGCCAGAGGAATGGAGTCTTTTGGGACAACTTTATGACTGGTTTAAGTTTTTTCTTCCTAAGTTTTACTAGTGTAAGAAATTTTTTGTTACTAAGTGCAAAGACAATGAGTCTCAATTTCTTAGAATTAAAAACAAAATTAAAATTCTATAATCCAGACTTTACTCTCAGTACATCGCTTCATGGAGTAACTGCATGAAGGTATTTTTATTTTTCGAAGTAAAAATTTGGCTTCCTGGGTGAGATTGAAAGACTGAGGAATAATATTTCTTAAAGTACTAAACTGTTGAGACATTTTGAAGCTGTCCTGGAAGGACTGGCCTTCAGATTAGATAGGAAAACTAGGCTTCATTGCTCAGAGCAGCACGTGTATATTCCATTATGTATGCCTTATTGAGCAAAGAATTAATCTCTGAACTCTGCTTAGAATGTGTGACTGACTTAGTCCAAGACAAATATATCAGCCTCTACTTGCCTTGTAATCAGACGGCTGGATTCACTGCATATGAATTTTGGTGAGTGTATGTTTTGGAAGTTTACACTCCTGAGACTGAATAAGCTTCTGGGGATTAAGTAAAGAAATGCACACCTACTTTAGAACCAGAAATGTTCTTCATGTAGCCTCTGAAATGAATGTGATGTTCATATATCCTCTTGTCTTTTCTTTCTAGGAGAAGAGTTAACTGACTGCCATTTTACTGGGAAATAACTTTTCAGACTTGATATTCTGTTGTTGTTAGTAAATTTGAACTTGTTTTACTGTCAGTTCTTAAATATCTGCTATATCGTTTCTCCACAGCTGTGGACTGCATTAAAATAGCTATTCAGAATCTCTTTAAAGTGGCTGATACCCTACCTGCTTGTGATGTGTGTGAAGCTGCTAGTATTGTCTTGTGCTTTGTGAAAGATTCCTATCCCATATCCTCAGCTTTATTAACAGAGTTTGAAAACAATGATGGCTACCAACTCCTGCTAAAAATTTTACTGAGGTAAGTAGAGAGGTTTTGAGTGTAATTCTAGAGGGTGATAAAAAGTTGTTTCCAGAACCCACAGTGGTCTTTTTTACAATATGGCTTATGTGGGTAATCCTGTCTGGATGTAAAGCCAGTAATAAAGACCTCAATACTGGATCTTTCATTGCTGTTTTAGGAAGGGAAGCAGTACATAAATTCTACTGAAACCATAACACAAATTAACAGTAGGAGAAGTTAGTCTCTACAAGTGGCACAGTGACTTACTGAACACAAGACAAAGGTTCTTCATCAATTAATATTAAAGCGGTTGTAGGTCAGAGACATGTCACAGTTAAGGTGAATACAAGAATAGTCTCTTTGGGAGGGAAACCTAATCTCCTTGCTGTGCAGAAAACAAGCAAACAAACAAACCCCACACAAACTTATATCTGAAAAGGTGGTTCTTCGGAGCTGAGATGAATATGAACATATCAGGAAAAAAACCACTAGTTATTCTAATAAGTACAAAGTAGAATCTTTTACTCTCCTTGTCTCCTTGCATTGTCTAACCAGGTTCTGAGTTTGCAATGTCAAAACAGTACATTATACCACTTCCCTAGAAAGCACTTAAGAACTTTGTTCTGGTTTTCTTTTATATCATATGAAGAGAGCATTTCCAGATCTTAGTTTAATGCTGTTTCCATTCTGACTTTGCCTTTTATCATAGAATCATAGAGTAGTTAGGGTTGGAAAGGACCCGAAGATCATCAAGTTCCAACCCCCTGCCATGGGCAGGGACACCTCACACTAAACCATGTCACTCAAGGCTCTGTCCAACCTGGCCTTGAACACCACCAGGGACAGAGCATTCACAGCTTCCTTGGGCAACCCATTCCAGTGCCTCACCACCCTCACAGGAAAGAACTTCTTCCTTATATCCAATCTGAACTTCCCCTGTTTAAGTTTTAACCTGTTACCCCTTGTCCTGTCACTACAGTCCCTAATGAAGAGTCCCTCCCCAACATCCCTATAGGCCCCCTTCAGATACTGGAAGGCTGCTCTGAGGTCTCCACGCAGCCTTTTCCTCTCCAGGCTGAACAGCCCCAACTTCCTCGGCCTGTCTTCATACGGGAGGTGCTCCAGTCCCCTGATCATCCTCGTGGCCCTCCTCTGGACTTGTTCCAACAGTTCCATGTCCTTTTTATGTTGAGGACACCAGAACTGCACACAATACTCCAAGTGAGGTCACACGAGAGCAGAGTAGAGGGGCAGGATCACCTCCTTCGACCTGCTGGTCACACTCCTTTTGATGCAGCCCAGGATATGGTTGGCTTTCTGGGCTGCAAGCACACCCTGAAGCCAGCTCATGTTCAATTTCTCATCGACCAACACCCCTAAGTTCTTCTCCACAGGGCTGCTCTGAATCTTTTTCTGCCCAACCTGTAGCTGTGTATTCTTGTATTATTCTTTCTGTGTATTTCTTTTATTTCTTCTCCAACACTTGCAAGAACTTTAGTTCCTGTCCAGTACGTTAGTCTGAGGGGAGTATTTTGTAATTTGGATCTAGGGGACTGTAATTTGAATCATGAATCCAAAGGTATCTGTAGGTGAGTGTGATTTCTCATGATTTTTGGATGGCACAACATAATTAACTTACAATTGGAAAAAGTCTGGTCTTTTTCTGGCAGTGTTTTCTTTAGTTACTGTAGATTGACTAATTCTCCCTTATAAATAACCTCTGTGTAGATGTATATTTCTGATTAAATTGGGACCACATAAAGACAGAAACACCCAGTCTTTTATCAGTAAGGAATACGGCTGCCCCCATCCTTTGAAAGTGATGTGGGACAGAAATAGCATACAAGTGCTCAGGGCTTCTGATTAATCTCCCTTGTCAGTATACACTGGCAGAAGAAGAGAGACAGAGAGCTGCTTTCCTGAACATTTTGTGTGACCAAGTTTCCTCTTCTCTGATGTCTGGGATTTCTTTTTCAGGTAAAAAGAATCTTGCTGACCACTTGCTTTCCTTCCAAAATGGATACTGGCATTTGCCCTGGATTCCGCCCCCCTCCCCCTCCCCCCCCCCTTCTTGTTTGGATTAAACCAGAACATTTGTTTTGTTTTCTTCCAACATTTCCACAGCTTCCAGTATCAGTCCCTTGCTCTACCACTATCTATGCCTAGATACTACAGTTGTCTTTAAATTTGATCCCTCTAAGCTGTACAGAATAGGATGACATGATAAGCAGCTCTCTGCCTTTGAAAGACTCTCATTTCAGTCTAAACTGTAGCAAATCTGGGGTTACAGTTCAAGCTATTTCCCTACTAGGAGAGACATGCCATCCCCATGTCTGAGTCACAAAGCTCAGGAAATGCAATATTTTTCCCTAAGGGCTAAGATTTTTCTGGTTTTTATCTCAGCTAGTCCCTTACCGTGCCAACAACATGCCTACCTTTTAATGTGAACTGCCTGATTTAATTTTTGATTTCTCAGAAAATTAAAATTTTATCTCCCCAAAACAAGAATTTTTTGAGATTATTACTTTTTTTTTTTTAAGTACATGTAACTAGGCTAAATTTCAACATTTATCTTCCTTTTCTTCAGAAGTCACGTACAGTGGCACTTCAGTTTTCTTCTTCAGTTTTTGTTCTAATTCAGAATGTGCCACCCAGGTGTGAAGTTACTGTTTGTAAGATGATTAAACAAGTCACAGAATAAAACAGTAAGACAGCAAAATAGGCTGGGAAGGAGCAGGGACTAAAATGGGTAGCTCCTATGTGCTCATGACCTGGTGATGTATCCAAAATATTTGCATTACTAAGGCATGAACATGACTGTCCCAAATTTTGTTCCTAGATGTGAAGGGTTGCAGCAAAATGAAGGAGAACCCTATCTAGAGGAGATCTTGGGCATGCTGACTTGCCTTACAACCTGTGGAAAATCTGAATTGAAAGTTTCTGGCAATATTGTACACCCGCAATTACCACACTTTAATTTTGAATGGACACGGTCTTCTGGTACAGTATATATATATGTGGTTATGTAGGCGGGCCATAGAAGAACAACATTCTATTCATTGTGTCTTAATATGGTGGGAAGAGTAGAAGATGGAATCTTCTGATCTATGTACTTGACCCTGTATCAAGCTGAACTGACTGTATCAGCTGTAGGGTCCTGATCCAAGGTTGAGAATCTGCCTCCAAATCACATCCCTTGTGTCTGTGATTTCTTTTCTACTCTCAGACATGATTTAATATTGTAGTTATGGTGCTTGCAGTCTGAAATAGCATTGACATAAAAATGATCTCACCTGTTTTTATCCCACAGGAATGACAGTGAAAAACCTTCAGGCTTTTCAGGTGTTGCAGTCTATTTTCCAGAAAAGTAATAATCAGTACCTGTGCGAAAGAATCTTGGCAGCAATCAGTACCATATGGGCCTGGGACACAGTCAACTTCTTTCTTCTGGAATGGACACTACAACCTATCAACCAGTTCATTGACATAATCCATTTCAAACCATACCCAGTCCAAGTCCAGTTCTTCAGACTGGTGGAGTCCATAGTGTTAGACCTGTCCTATGTCCCCCATGAAATTTTGAAGAAGGTTCAGTATTTGATAAAGGAAAACATAGAGCCATTCTGCACCTTAACAGCTCTCCGGTGCCTTCTCACCATGACCAAGAAGGACCTGTTACTCAGTGATATATTCCGTGACTCTGGGCTCTTAGGCCTACTGCTGGCACTTTTAAGGAAGCAAGCTAAGATCCTGAGGAAGTCAGGTACAACTTAATGTTATTCATAATGACTGTTGAAGTAGCCTGATCGATAGGAAGAAACTAACCTCTTTCTACAGTCAAATTACAGATTTTATATTCTGAGTAACTAGATTTTGTCTGGCCAACTGGCCTAGAATATGTGATATATTAAGCTGGGTTTTCTTTGAAACCTTCACTGTTTATCATTCTAATTACTAGCCTAAACAGTTCTGAGCTATTCTTCACTAGTCTATTATTAATTATTCTAGAGAGTACAGTTCAGACTAAACTTTAAAAACAGGTCTCAGTTTGGGGTTCTGTAGAACTCCAGCTTGAGAGTAGAGTAAAAAAAGGTTTTTCACAGTGCTTAGCTCCTGTGAAAATGATACGTAATCCTAAGAACTGATTGAAAGCAGTTTCTTGAATTTTGGCCCTATATTACTACCACCCATTGTCATCTGACATAGATATCTCTTATTATGAAAACAGGAAGGTAATAGTCCTGATGTGGTAACTGTGGGGTACAGCCAACTTAGGGGAAAGACTCACATAATTAAAAGTTCATAACTGCTAATTTAAAAAAAAGAAAAATGCATTAGCACATTTCCTGTGCTATATGAATTGGGAAATGCCTTAAAATTCCAATGCAATAGTTGTTCAATAACGCAGGAGGGACCCAAAATACTAGGTAGAACTTCTGATGCAGCAAGCACAATTGAATTATTTTTGCACATTTATTCCAAGCAACATAAGAAATATGAATTGCAACAGAAGATCTGGAGTGCAGGCATCCATTACCTGTGAGGACACTTAGATTTGTGTTCTTGATGTCAGAGAACTGGTTTTGTACAAGAATACTAAGATAAGGATTTTCAAGGATCTTGAAATCTGCCCTTCTGCTTATGAGCTGCTACAGAGATGCTTTATTCTGTCTTGTCATTAATTTCACTGCTTTAGACCATAGAATCATAGAATTGTAGAGTAGTTAGGGTTGGAAAGGACCTTAAGATCATCTAGTTCCTAACCCCCTGCCATGGGCAGGGATACCTCACACTAAACCATACCACCCAAGGCCTTGTCCAACCTGGTCTTGAACACTACCAGGGATGGAGCATTCACAACCTCCCTGGGCAACCCATTCCAGTGCCTCACCACCCTTACAGGAAAGAATTTCCTTCTTATATCCAATCTAAACTTCCCCTGTTTATGTTTTAACCCGTTACCCCTTGTCCTGTCACTACAGTCCCTAATGAAGAGACCCTCTCCAGCATCCCTATAGCCCCCCTTCAGATACTGGAATGCTGCTATGAGGTCTCCACGCAGCCTTCTCTTCTCCAGGCTAAACTGCCACAACTTTCTCAGCCTGTCTTCATATGGGAGATGCTCCAGTCCCCTGATCATCCTCATGGCCCTTCTCTGGACATGTTCCAACAGTTCCATGTCCTTTTTATGTTGAGGACACCAGAACTGCACACAATACTCCAGGTGAGGTCTCACAAGAGCAGTGTAGAGGGGCAGGATCACCTCCTTCGACCTGCTGGTCACGCTACTTTTGATGCAGCCCAGGATACAGTTGGCTTTCTGGGCTGCAAGCGCACCCTGAAGCCAGCTCCTGTTCATTTTCTCATCAACCAACACCCCAAGTCCTTCTCTGCAGGGCTGCTCTGAATCTCTTCTCTGCCCAACCTGCAGCTGTGCCTGGGATTGCTCCGACCCAGCTGTAGGACCTTACACTTGACATGGTTAAACTTCATGAGGTTGGCATCAGCCCACCTCACAAGTGTGTCAAGGTCCCTCTGGATGGCATTCCTTCCCTCCAGCGTATCAACTGAACCACACAGCTTGGTGTCATCAGCAAACTTGCTGAGGGTGAACTCAAGCTCACTGTCCATGTCACCGACAAAGATGTTGAGCAAGACCGGTCCTAACACCAATCCCTGAGGGACACCACTCGTTACTGGTCTCCAGCTGGACACTGAGCCATTGACCACAACTCTTTGCGTGCATCCATCCAGCCAGTTCTTTATCCACTGAGTGGTCCATCCATCAAATTGATGTCTCTCCAATTTAGAGACAAGGATGTCATGTGGGACAGTGTCAAACGCTTTGCACAAGTCCAGGTAGATGACATCAACTGCTCTACCCCTGTCCATCAGTTCTGTAGCCCCATCATAGAAGGCCACCAAATTGGTCAGGCAGGATTTCCCCTTAGTGAAGCCATGCTGGCTGTCACCAAGCGCCTTGTTGATTTTCATGTGCCTTAGCATGCCTTCCAGGAGAATCTGCTCCAAGATTTTGCCAGGCACAGAGGTGAGACTGACTGGTCTGTAATTCCCCGGGTCATCCATTTTCCCCTTCTTGAAAATGGGGGTTATATTTCCCTGTTTCCAGTCATTGGGAACTTCACCTGTCTGCCATGATTTCTCAAATATGATGGCCAGTGTCTTAGCAACTTCGTTCGCCAGCTCCTTCAGGACCCACGGATGGATTTCATCAGGACCCATGGACTTGTGCACGTTCGGATTTTTAAGAGGGTCTCCAACCAGATCCTCTCCTACAGTAGGCCCAAGGTCTTCATTCTCTCAGTCCCTGCGTCTGCCTTCCAAGACTTGGGTGGTTTGGTCAGAGCCTTTGCCAGTGAAGACTGAGGCAAAGAAGTCATTCAGAACCTCAGCCTTCTCCAAATCCTGTGTAGCCAGTTCTCCCGAGAGCTTCCTGAGGGGGCCTACGTTCTCCCTAGTCTGTTTTTTATTTGCTATGTACCTATAGAATCCCTTCCTGTTATCCTTAACATCCCTAGCCAAGTTTAATTCTAACTGGGCCTTAGCTCTCCTAACCTGGTCCCTAGCTTCCCAGACAACATCCCTGTACTCTTCCCAGGCTGCCTGTCCTTGCTTTCACTTTTTATAAGCCTCTTTTTTCATTTGAATTTTCCTCAGGAGCTCCTTATCCATCCAAGGAGGTCTCCTGGCCCTCCTGCTGCACTTCCTTCTGGTTGGGATGCAACACTCTTGAGCTTGCAGCAGGTGATCCTTGAATATCAACCAAGAGCCTTGGGCCCCCCTGCCCTCTAGGGCTATATCCCACGGAACCTTACTAAGCAGGTTCCTGAAGAGGCCAAAGTCTGCTCTTTTGAAGTCCAGGGCAGTGAGCTTGCTGCATGCCCTTCTCACTGTCCTGATGATCTCAAATTCGACCATCTCGTGATGGCTGCATTCAAGGCTGCCCTGAAGCATCACATTTCCAATGAGCCCTTCCCTGTTGGTGAGCACGAGGTCAAGCATGGCACCTCTCCTTGTCGGCTCGCCTATTACTTGCAGGATGAAGTTTTCTTCCACACAATTGAGGAACCTCCTGGATTGCTTGTGCCAGGCCGTACCGTCCTTCCAACAGATGTCAGCGTGGTTGAAGTCACCCATGAGAGCAAGGGCCTGTGAGCGTGAGGCTTTTCCTATCTATCTATAGTGTGCTTCATCCGCAGGTTCTTCTTGATCAGGCGGTCTGTAGCAGATCCCCACAGTAATGTCTCCCATTGCTGTTTTCCCTTTAATCCTGACCCACAAACTCTCTCGGTGATCTAAATTTTATAGAATGAGTGATTGAATGGCTACGTAATTTGTAAATTTAGGCACATAGGTAAAGAGGAAGTAGAAACACTGTTATTACCACTATTGCCTATAGCTATGTGGGAGGTCCAGACTGCAGAATGTGGAATCAGACCTGTGTTTTCCAATCCCAGACTAAACCCTAATAACTAGAGAATGTCTTGTCTGTATTTTGTTGCTCATATTAGGGTTCAATATGAGCAATATTTAAGAGAAAATTAGAATTTGCTGGAAAACTGGTTTTCTTTCTTGGTTTAATATATTTTAGGTATAGTTAACCAGGTCTTGTATAAATTGTACTATGACTTTTGATATGCTGACAGCTGGAACCCATCTGCCTGGTCTGGAAGAAGGCACTGAGAAGGAATTAAATGCTGTGATGCTGAAGATGGTGGCTGCTCTTACTGTGAGGTCTGTGAGGAACACTGGTAAGAAACGACATGACTATTACTTTTGTGATATTTGGCGGTAAGTAGCCACAATGCCTGTTAAGGAGTACCGACAAATTTTCCAACTTCCATGCTTCAGTGAGAAGTGGAGGACAACTTTAGAAGAGTAGGGATAACAGGTTTTTTATACCAGGAAGAAATACCAGGTAATCTCATCCTGCTTAAGGAGCCTTGTCCCAGTAGTCACTCTTCTTCCCTCATCCATGGGATCCTTCTGAATTGTTTACATAGAAAATACAAGTCATCTTGTAGAAAGCAAAACTGTGTGAGAGGTTTGCGTGCTGTTTGGTCATCCAGATTTTCTTCCATAGTATCTATTATTTGAATTCTTGATGGGATCAGACACATGCTGAGTAACACACATGTAGAGTTGGCATACCTAACAGGTGTATGTGTAGGAAATCTTGTGGAACATAGTAATACAGAAGTGAACTCTTATGAACACTGGAATCCACTCAATATTCACTCTTGATCATAGAATCATCATGCTTGCAGCATCTTACAGTACAAATACAGTCACAAATTATCAAACATTCCCCTTCATGAACTGAAGAGATTTTTAAGCTGAAAACTAGTAAGGAGTTGAATAGAAACTATGCTCATGCAATAATGTTTTCCCTAGCTGTACTTGTGCAGTTCAGCCTGTGTCGTCTTTAGCTTAACTAGCTGCTCTTCTTGCCTCTCCTGCTGAAATGTGGCACTTCACACCAACACTGAAAATCTGCCTGTGAAAACTATAAGGGATAGATTAAGTAACAAATAACACTATGTTTGTCCCCAGTTGCCCTGAAGGACTATGGAATGGTGCCATATATCAAGATATTTTTGGATGATGAGTGCTACAGGAGTGCTACTCTCAGCATCTTGGAGCAGCTGTCAGTCATCAACTATGAAGAATATATGAGCATTATTATTGGGGCCCTCTGTTCTTCTACTCAAGGGGAACTACATCTGAAACTAGATCTGCTGAAGGTAATTAATGTGGCTTCCCACTTGGTGGTTGTTTTCTTGGCAAATTGCTCTTAATCTCATACCTAGCACTGCGGTTTTTCCAAGGAAGGTAAGTGTGGAACTTAAAAGAGCCATGGGCTAGTTTTTAATTCTGGTAAATTAGGCACTTTGATTTTTAGCAATGTGTGTAGTCAACACCTTCACTCAGTATCAGATTGTGAAGTATTTTGAAGACTTAAATAGGAAGGATAGAGAAATGGAAATGGTGAAGGGTACAGTTGTATGAACAGCTCTATGTAATGTGACAGTGAAAGGAGAAACAGATGTGAATAACAGTGGAGGAGAGGTAGAGGGAGGATGTGAGAAGAGGTAAAGGGATAAGACTGGAAGAGACAGGCAGGCATGAGATGAACAGCTTGATTCTCTTAGGTTTCCAAGGTTGAAACTTTGCTGTCCTTAATTTTGTCATCTCTCACATACATCAGTGTCATGAAAAACGAGTTGTGAGATGATGGAAAGGTGTCTTGCGAATGTTTGGAGGAATAAATTCGTGCTATTCATAGCCTGTATTGTGCTTATTTAGGATATGATATTGTTTATACAGGATCTGATAAGCAATGAAGCAGGGGAAAGAACTGGTGTGGTTTATTTTGGTTTAGATCATGGGCATCAAATTGAAAAGCAGCAGTGTTATATGCACCGGTTGAAAGTTTCATTCTACCTTCTCTACCAAGTGTGAACTGAATTCACCTTTCAGCATGTCCTGGGTTCAGCAGTAGCAGTCATTTTTTCTCCTTAGTAGCTGGTGCAGTGCTGTGTTTTTGACTTGCAGCCTGGGAACAGAGCTGATAATGCTCAAATGTTTGGTCTGGCCAAGGACTTTTCTGAGTCTCATGCTCTGCCAGGGAGGAGGGGAAGCCGGAAGGGAGCAGAGACAGGACACCTGACCCAAACTGACCAAAGAGGTATTCCATACCACAGCACGTCATGCCCAGGATGTAACTCGTTGTTACCTGGAAGGGCTGGGAGACTGCGGGGTTGGAAGAGGCATTGGTCGGTGCTTGGTAGGGCTGGGAGGGGGGCGAGTTATTGGTTGGCTGGTGGTGAGGTGTTGTATTCTCTTCCCTTGTTATTTCCCTTATCATTGTTATTATTGGTGGCAGCAGCAGTGATTTGTGTTATACCTTAGTTACTGAACTGTTCTTATCTCAACCCATGGGAGTTGCATTCTTTTCGATTCTCCTCTCCGTCCCTCCGGGAGTAGGGGGAGGGCAAGAAGGGGGGAGTGAGTGAATGAGCTGCCTGACTGGTTTTAAACCATTACACAGCACAACAATAACAGCTGCTTCTGTGATAGAAGAACGATGTTACTTTAAAAAACAAAAATGTGACAAATTTTATAGCTTTGATTTAAACAGTAAACTTTAACAGTGTCTGTGGAAAAGTTGAGTACAGTGTCCAAACTAATATGAAAATAATTGCAGCTTCAGTGTCTAATTTTGACAAATGATAACTATATTAAGGCATAATGTAAGCAAATGAATTTATTATCTACACCCATTGGGACTGTGATTGTGTTACACATAAATTCAGATTGATTTGCTAATATATATTTAGCTGTTAAAGCCTGAGCCCAAATGCAATTAGCACTGCCATATTCCAGAGTGGCACATGGACAATTATGAGGAATAACAAATAATGGAACGTGAAATAAATTCTGTTAACGTTAACTGGGTTAGGGGATTTCCAGCAGACATGAATTTTATAGATTCAGGACAGAGGAATACTAACTCATAGGCGATTAAATTCTAACTGAGTTAGAGCTCAAGGAAATGTGGTTACTGCTGACCTTCTCTGAAATGTGTTAAAGCCATCCAGATAACTTCAACTCTGAGTTATTAAATTTACTCCCTGTTCAGAAGTCTCTGCCTGGTTTGATACATTATCATACAAAATTGAATGACAGTAATAAAGTTCCTCCCTCCCCCTCCAGTTCTGGTAACCCTTTCTCACAGTCCTAGATCCCATTACAAGGATATCTACTTGTGTTAAAACTGTTCCTCTTCAGCAGGTTGTGAAGTGGAATTCTTTCATGGGATATCTGTTGGGAAACTATGTAAAATAAGCCCTTTCCAATGTGAAAAGGTACAGCCTCAAATTTCTAAGGTCCCTGGTGCCTGAAAAAGTATTATATTTATAAAATTAATTGTGCAACAACCCAAAACCTGGAATGGGTTGCGTTCAAAGACAGTAAACTGTTTCCTTGCAAGCTCTTTTTTCTCACTGATTTTATTTCCAAAACCACATATCTTAATAATTTACTTTACATTTGTTTTAAAATGGCTTATTTTAAAAATAATTCAAAATTTACAAGTGGTATAGGTTGCTTTCTATACATGTGTAATACTGTCAAGTGGCATTCGCTTATAGCCTGCTTTAAGCCTGTTGTAGTTAGAGAAAACCTAATTACTTTGTTACCTTGGGATCTGACTCTATGGTTATTTTCCTCTGAAGTATTGTGCAAACTTTAAAAATACGTCTTCTGAGAAAGAGAATTATTCTTGCCTTCCTCAATGAGCAGAGCCTGCTGCTTGTAGTATTCTTCTGGTCATCCTGAGTCACTCCTGTTTTGAAAAGGGTCTGCTCAGTCACATGAGCAAGTCTAGCATATTCAGGGCTGCAGGAAGACTTGCCTATAGAGAGCTGTACCTTTTTGTCAGTTCCTGTGTATGGTTATTTGCAGTTGTATCACTGCTTTCATTTTAGGCAAAGACTGATTTCTTGGGAGACTTCGAAAAGACTGATGAAAGAATAGCAAAGATCTGAAACTGCTTCTGGCCAAACTGACTAGGACATGTAATGCAGGATTAATGAATAATAATGATCTCTTTGCTTATTCCTATTCAGCCATAACTGTTGGGCTGACTCCATGGGTTGCTTCTGAGGGTGCATTCAAATCTCAGTTGTTTAACTCACTGGATATATAGGGGAAGGGAGGAGGAGAAAAGTTGTGCTGGGATGAGATTTAGTTTGATCAACTTTTTTTTTCTTTTTTTCTTTATCTTGAAGAGTGACATTTCAATAAAAGAATTTTGATACAAACTTGGAATTTTAAAATACTTTAAAGCTTCTCTGTCCCTTGATTTAACTGTTTTGTTTTGTTGGTTTTTTTTTGTCTCCTTCTTAACATTTGTAGTCACTCCTGAGGATACTGGAGAGTCCCAAAAGCCATTCAGCTTTCAGAACCTGCAGTGGGTTCAATGGACTCCTGTCCCTTCTATCAGACATGGAAGGTTCATTGCAGGACCCTCCATCTGGGCTGTGGACATCAGTTGGACAGAATTGTATATTGGAGCTAGTTTTCTACACGCTTCAGGGAATAACAGCAGCCCTGCACCTAGACCCTGTCAACAGCAGCTTCTTCCAGAGGAATGGTTTCTTTGAAAAGATGGCAGAGGATCTTGGGTCACTTGGATGCTTCTGGACACAAGGGGAATATCAAATCTCTCTGAGCCTTGAAAATACAAGAACGTTTGCAGAATTCTTGGATGCAGCTTTCTGTTCCTCAGAACCTTTCCCAATGTGGCTAAAGAACTGCATATGGATTCTGAATTTTCTTGATCACATGGTTAAAGGAACCCTCCATCTGGAGACCTACTTCAAGGAGAGAAAGCCAGAGATGGGAGAGGCATCAAGAGATGATCAGGAAGGACCCCAATCTCAAGAAGAGCATCCTGTTGCTTTCAAAAGACCAGGCAACAAATCACCTACCTCTGCATTTAGGGTATGCAGAAACCCTGAGAAG
The DNA here is from genome assembly GCF_034315485.1 of Pezoporus occidentalis. Taxonomy (NCBI): domain Eukaryota; kingdom Metazoa; phylum Chordata; class Aves; order Psittaciformes; family Psittacidae; genus Pezoporus; species Pezoporus occidentalis. The sequence continues at coordinate 2,149,354 of NW_026916347.1, forward strand.
TAAGTCTTTATCTACTACAGGAAATATAATAAGAAGACTTGTATCTGCATTTTATATAGCAGTAAACTGAGGTAAGGTGTGACATAACCTGCCTAGAGCAAACAAATCAGTCCCACAGTCCCAACTCCCAGGCCTGTGGGGAGTAGAAATCACCTCTTTTTAAAAGGTAAATGATGGTAAATATTGGGACATGAGTCCTCGGTGGAGCAGCAGGTCACACAAGCCAGAGAGTGACAGTTTGTGCTGGAGGTTCCGACACATGCAATGTGGAAGCTGGAATAGGCTGTAGGAAATGGTTGTTGGGACTTGAAGTTTGCGTTTAGTCTCAGCTTGAATATGCCCTGGTCAATTCTGACTTTTTCAATTATGTGAAAATATGGTTTTTGTCACCTAATACATTAAAAATGAAAGCTATTTAAATGATTTAAGTGGTCCCTCATGCAGGTGTGTACAGGCACACATGGACAGACCCACACACTCATCCATTCATATAGCTGAAACAGAGAAACCTGGAAAAGGAATAGTAATGCTGCCTGCCTGAATAATATAAAAAATATATCCTTTGCAGGAAGGAAAGACTACGCCAGAAATCAACATAGCTGTTAGCTATGAATCAGTTCTGAATAGCTTGCATTTCATAACTTGTGAGATATTCTGCCCCTTCATGTGTCTGTAGCTTTATCTTGGATCTCTCGGTCCTGTTCTCAAAAATTTTTCTGGTTGTAGTTACACTTAAATGGCTAAATTTATAACTGAGATTCCTTCAGCCTTTATTGTAGGTTATTCCACAATCATTTTCCAGGTTTAAAGGCCAAGTCATTAGCTCTGCCACTTGTAGCTAGCAGTCACTGAAGTCAGCAGAACTTTTGTTCCCTGAGTACTGAGGCTGGTTGAGTATTTCTGGTCATATTTGTATGTATTTGAAGCAACTAGAAAAATCTACAGTAGATTTCTTTGCTCTTTGTGCTACTGTTTGTAAAGAGTCATAGGTATGTTTGCTCTCTACTATCACTCAGTTACAGTTGAAACTTCTGGTTAGATACTTAGTGCTGGGATAGGACTTGGCAGCTCAGAAGGAAAGAATAGTTGTTTCAAAGTAGATCTTCCTAGTCCCATTTGGGAGAATATGGGTCAATGTCCATAGCCTGTACCTTAACTGTGTGTATAAGAGAGGCCCTGGGAAGACAATGGAGGAAGTGTAGGTCTGTGGCAATACTGGGAAGGGTATGGTGCTCTCTTCTGCTCGTCTTTCTCAAGTTACTAGATCTGAAACACAAAGCAAGGCTTCCTAGGTCCTTGTGTTGTTTTGCCTGCTGAGCTGTGAGTCTGTGCAGTAAGTGAATGAGTACCATTTGTGGAGAAAATAATAATGCAAATTGGGATCTATTCTGTTCACATTGTCTGGTTTTGAACAGTTTGGCTTTGGTTCTGGGATGTGAAGACACAAAAGGAAGCCAGCTTAGCTACAGATAGCTGGAGAGTGTCAAGGACAAGTGTGTGCAAACACAGCAGAGGAACATGTCCTGGCAAGATGTTGATCTTCAAAGAATCATAGAACAATTTGGGTTGGAAGAGACCTTAAAGATTATCTAGTTCCAAACCCCTGCCATGGGCAGGGGCACCTTCCACTAAACAAGGTTGCTCAAAGCCCCCTCCAACCTGACCTTGAACACTTCCAGGGATGGGGCATCCACAACTTCTCTGTGCATCTGTTTCAGTGTCTCACCATCCTCACAGAGAACTTCTTTATATCTTATCCAATCCACCCTCTTTCAGTTTAAAGCCATTACCTCTTGTCCTATCACTACATGTCCTTGTAAAAGGTCCCTCTCCAGATTTCTTGTTGGTCCTCTTTAGGTACTGGAAGGCTGCTATGAGGCCTCCACAGAGCCTTCTCTTCTTCAAGCTGAACAACCCCAACTCTCTCAGCCTGTCTTCATAGGAGAGGTGCTCCAGCCTTCTGACCATCTCTGTGGCTTCTTCTAGACTCGCTCCAACAGCTTCACTTCCCTTTTGTGCTGGGGTCCCTAGAGCTGAACACAGTGCTGCGGGTGGGGTCTCGTAAGAGTGGAGGAGAGGGGCAGAATCACCTCCCTTGACCTGCTGGTCACACTCCTTTTGATGCAGCCTGGGATATGGTTGTCTTTCTGGGCTGCAAGTGCATATTACCAGGTCATGTTGAGCTTTCCATTGACCAGCACCCCCAAGTCATCCTCCTCAGGACTGCTGTCAATCCAGTCTCCATGTAGCCTTCATTTGTGCCTGGAATTGCCATGACACAAGTGCAGAACCTTGCACTGGGCTTTGTTGAATTTCATGAGGTTTGCATGGGCCCACCTCTCAAGCCTGTCCAGGTCCCTCTGGATGGCATCCCTTCCCTCCAGCGTATCAACTGAACCACACAGCTTGGTGTCATTGGCAAACTTTGCTGAGGGTGCACTCAATCCCACTGTCTATGTCACAAAGATGTTGAACAAGGCTGGTCCCAACACCGATCCTTGAGGGACACTACTGTCATCGATCTCCACTTGGACATCGAGCAGTTGACCACAACTCTCTGAGTATGACCATCCAGCTAATTGCTTATTCACTGAATGATCCTTCCATTAAATCCACATCTCTCAAGTTTAGAGAAAAGGATGTTGTGTGGAACAGTGTCAGATGCTTTAGGCCACACAGACTGTGTCATTTTCCAGTGGTGAATTTTCTGAAAATAAAAACAAGAAATCAAGTTCCCAGAGTTCCTGCAAGCCTGTGGTTCCCCGGGTGCAGCTTCCTCTTAGCTGTGCTCCACACTCACACTTCCTCCTGAAGAAGGCTTCAGCCTGGAACTATGCAGCCTGAAAGGAGGAACTTGAGTGTAATCAGTGTAAGTGGCCTGTGATTCCCCATCCTGCAACATGTATTTAACATCCCCAAAGAGAGGGAAAGGAGGTGATCTTGTGGAAACTTGTGACTAAGATGCAGGAAAATCATCATTTTAACTGGGTAATATTCTAGCCCCTTATACTGGCCTGTGGTCAATGGTGCTGCGATCTGCTGAGCCATAGGGGAATCAATGCTTTCATTCCCATCTCAAAACCAGTCCTCTGTGTCCCTGCTCCTGCATTAATGTTTGAAACACCTTCTGTGACAGATGAGGTCTCTGTTTCTCTCCAGCTCCTGGTGACTAGAGATAGCTTGCTGCAAGTTGTTAATTGAGACTGATCTTTCTTTGGAAGGGAAGACCCTCCTCATGCCCACCCTAGCAGAATGGCTGCTACTGCTCTGTTACCACAGATTCACTGTGCTAATGGCTGTTCACATTCTTTGCAGCATTTCATTTCGTCCCCAAACCCTCTTATTTTTAAGTAGCAGCCAGGGCAGAGCAGATCTGGGATTCATACCGTGGTACTGGTGGGGTAGATGGAGTGGATCATGGGGCTGACTGTGTAACCCTGAGGGAGGAATGAAAGAGATGGGTATTTGTGGGAGTGAGGAGTTAGTACATAGAGACTGCTTTTGTACTAAGATAAACCAGAAAATGAGGGCAACCACACTGGAAAACCACACAGAAAGCTGGAGACAAGGCTTATATAATATTCTGAGAGGGCTGTGCAGTGCAGGCAGGAAACCTGAGGTGTAGTTCAATGCTGGCCAGGGACTCTGGATTTTCTTTCTTAACAGCCCTGGAGAGCGTTAAACCTGCCAAGCAGTGCTCAAAGATAAGAAAACATCTCCTTACAGTGATGGCAACTTATTAACCATTTCATAATCTTATTTATTTTTAAAGGATCACTTTCTATTGTTGTCTTCTAATAGTCACATTTTGTTAGCTCACATTTTACCTTCACCTTTACTTCACATTTACTTAAAAACTGAACACATGGCTTGGTAGTGTAATTTTACAGTTAAGATATAGTTAAGATAGAAGTTTGAGTTGAATTGGAAATTTGGAAAGTCAGTTCTTGAATACAGGGCTTCAACTAAAAAATGAACTTGCTCTGGGGAGCACAGCTACAGCAGGAAAACAGACAGAAATTTTATACAATCTTTTAGGCTGGAAAAGAACTTTAAAACCATTGATTCCAACTATTAACCTAGCACTGCCAAGTCCACCAATAAACCATGTCCCTAAGCTGACCACATCCTGGAGGTCTTTTAAATACCTCCAGGGATGGTGACTCAACCACTTCCCTGGGAAGCCTCTTCCAATGCTTGACAACCTTTTAGGTGAAGAATTTTTTCCTAACATCTAATCTAAACCTCTCCAGTGCAATTTGAGGGCTATTGCTTCTTACCTGGGAGAAGAGACTGATACCCACCTCACTACACCCTCTTTTTATGTAGTTGTAGGTCTCTCCTGTGCCTCCTTTCTCCAGGCTCCCCAGTTCCCTCAGCCATTACTCATGAACTCACTCCAGCACCTGAGCATCTTGTAGGGAGGGGCCCAGAACTGAGCACAGTATTCAAAGTGTGGCCTCACCTGTGCTGAGTACAGGGCGATGATCATTTCTCTGGCCATGCTGTCTCTGACACAGGCCAGGATGCTGTTGGCTTTCTTGGCTGCCTGGGTACAAGTTCATGTTCAGCTGGCTGTTAAAAAAGACCCCCAGTCCTTTTCTGCTGGGCAGCTTTCTAGCCACACTTTTGGTCCTATTATACTAGTGGGCCTGGATTTTTGCTTTTAAAGGTGGTTAGGTTTTGTGGGAGATGGGAAGAGAGTGTAATTTCAGTGTACTTTTTTTCTTGTTTAGCATTTAAAAACTCGTACATATTCATGTCAAATAAAGGTGTATGTCTCCACACTGGAGCCAGTGCTGCAGTAAGTATTTATATCTGATCTGATTTTGAAAATACTGCAAATAAGCAATTTCTTTAAAAGTGTATTTCTTGGGAGTGCAGTAAGAATTATTTGTCACTGTGTGGCAGTGTGCTACACATTACTTGCAGCATTGGTGTCTTAAATGAGCCTTTTTGGAAGTGGCTGATATGTTAATTATGGTGTTCTTACCCTCCTTTAGGTCCCTTGTAAAAGCTAATTTTTTCAATGTTCACTCTTTTACTTGTACCCTTTGTTTTATACAACACATAAAGCATATTTTGCTTTATTTTGTTTTTTTTTTTTCAATCTAATTATGGCTGTTAGATGTTGCTTTCGCTTTTCTCATGACATCTATTTGGGACAGATGTTTCTGACAGTGTTTGTCACAACTCCAGTTCAGGGGTGCACCCAGAAATGCTGATGATGCTCTGAATGTGATGAACCTGCAGTGCCTAGAGTTACTGCTATGCTGTGGCTTCATCACTGAGATATATCTGACCTCTGGCCTGCATCACAGCATAAGCAGATCTTCTCTGTGGTAACTCTAATACCTAGGTTCCCTGCTGTGCCTGAATATGTAAAAGTGGTACTCAGCAAAAATGAAAACTGATGAGGAAGCAGCAGAGATATCCATCTGGTTGTCTGTTCTCTGGGCTTCAAATACCTTCAAAGGCAAAGTTCATTTGAAGAGTCTGTGGCACACCTTTAAATGAACAGGTCCCTAAAATATGAGCTTATGAGCAGGTTATGTCTTGTCTTTGTTACTTTAAGAAGACCTCTAGATGCTCCAGGTTATCTGTATTGTTTGTTTAGATTCAATTGCTGACCCTGGTTACTGCCAGAAGGCTTTAATGCTGTACTCAGCTGGAACGGTGTTAGACCCTCTTTGCTGTTGTTACTAATGATAATTATGATGGTATACCTTATGTGCCTTTTTCCTGCAGGTGGGAAATGGGAGACTACACTATTGTACATCCGGGTGCTGTCTGTGTCATGGTGAAGTTGCTGCCAAAGCTGTACAAAGATGGACACTCTCAGGTGAGCATGAACATATCAAAGCGCCATATAAACAGCTACTTTTCTGTAGCTTCATTTCCAAGAATTGTTTGCTCTTTGCAGATGTGGATGTACTGAAATTTAGCTAGAACACTGGCAGGAGGAACAGCACAAATTTTACTGAGTCAGCAGATGCAAGAACAACAGAGAATATCAGTTTGACTAAGTATTTCTATACCTGTCTGATGCAGTGCCTTGTCCCAGGCAGGCCTTGATCCCAGAATACTCGTTGTAGAGGTACAAGTGTGTAAGTCCCTTGTTTAAAATACTGCTAATGAACACAGAAACAAGAGCAATTTGCCTTTTAAGGCCAGCAGTCTGCAAACTTTCAATGTAGCTTAGAATCTGCTTTGCTTTTTCAAACCTTCCATACACACCCCCACTCTGAACAATTATATTGCCTGTATTGTATCTGCTATATGGTCTAAAATACTTGAATACAATTAAAGTACATATGGAGGGATTGAAATAAACACAGATTGTTCATCCAGAGCTATAGAAGGTGGGAGTACAACTAACTGCTGGCACATCCCAACTCTGTGGAGCAGAATCAAGCCATCAGCTGTGAAATTTTGTTAATTACAGTAATTAATTTCTGAAAAACAAGTAGAACAGTAAATTGGATGAGAGTGTTCTCAAGTAACCAGGACCTGGCTGTAGGGCTGAGCTGAGAGAGAAGACCTGTCAAACCTTCAGTAGATGGCAGTGTTCTTAAAAGTATGAAGGACTAGAGCACGAATTCCAGCAATTTCGGTTATATATTTAAGTACATTAATCTTTTTTTCCGTTCACCTTTTTTTAGTCAACAAGAAATTATTGCTCAAAATGTTTTTTTTTCAGTATTGCTATTGTGAATAAGATTGCCTCAGGTAAAATGGGACCCCTGTTATGCAGGGCCTGCGTCGCTACCTGACTGGGTTTAAACCACGACAACTGGCTAGGAATTAGCACATGTTCTGAAGAGTTTTTCAGCAGATGATCCACAGAAAGAATAGAGTAAAAATAGATATTTATTTTTTTTCTCACAAATTCTGTTTAAAAGCATGTGAGAGGATGGGTGGAACCTTATGTCACATACCTTGGGCAGCTCACTGATGCTGCCAGGTAGCGATGCAAATGATGGGACTTTAGCACCTTTAATCATAACATGTGCCACTGCATAAGACCCTGTGCAATGACATGCTACTTGGAACATGGGAGTCAGGAAAGATCTAATGCAAAAGGTGGACCTCAGTGGCTAGTGAAGGGCAGATACTTGGTTGGATTAACTGAAAGAATTTCTCTGAATAGCTATATTCTTTTCCAAACAGGGTACTTTTCTTTCTTCTAGTGCAATAGTGTTTGACAGCTATATGGAGAGATGAACTAATTTCTTTGTGGATGGAGCTTTTTTACTGCAGGCATTCACTCAAAAATAGAGTCAAACAGTACATTTTTTAGGAGCAGTGGTGAAGAGCAGACAGTAACTCATCTCTTTCTGCTTGTTTTAGTACTGTGATAGATCTTTAAAGGCCCAGGTGTTCAAGAAAATCTGGAAAAATCTTCAGAATAAATGGTGGTCACGCACAAGTCCTTTGCTTTCACATAAACAGCAATGAGAAAGTGCTGCTTTTACAGAAACGTTAATAGAACTCAATAAAATTAATGTACTCTGATTCTGACCCTCACAGATAATATCCATTTCCTGCCAAAATTGCAGCTTCTCAATGACCTTTGTCAAACCCAAGCAGTGATGGGCTGAAGTAATGTCAAGCCTGCAGTACAGGAAAAACAGTAGCAGACAGCAAAACAGGTGGTCTTGCACTTCAGCCATTTCTTCTGGCTGTCTAGAACAACAACTAAAAGCTGAAGCAAATAGATTTGTGGTTGTACATTACTGCTATTCCTAGGTATGATCAAAAATCATTTGAATGTCCCATGGGTATGAAAATTTGCTTAAAAGCTTTAAAATCACCCAAAAAGATAGTCTTTGAGTCAGTAAGTTGTATATAGAGGATTTTGCTCATGTTCATGCCTAGGACTGGTACTAAGCTTCCCGTCAATTCCTATTAGACTGCATACAGTTTGATCAAATGCAAGGTGGTTTTTCCCTTTATTAATATGCTGCCTGTTCTGTGATGCAAGATAACATTGTCACATATTTCAAAAACTAAGTAAAGTGAGAGTTAGAGGTTAACATCCCACTTCAGACAGGTGGCTCAGGATATTCACAGGATTTTTTCCAACTTTACAAGGAAAGAAGTTTCCCCTCAGATTATATCTCATCCTTGTCTGGCATTTTGGAACTGTGGCTTTTAAGACTCCAGTGTCATGCCAGGTCTTTCTCATTTTGCAATGTCAGGCGAGGAGATCTAGATCTGACAAAGCTGGGTAAGGGAAAGAAAAAGAACTTGTCGGAGCAATCCCAGGCACAGCTGCAGGTCGGGCAAAGAAGAGATTCAGAGCAGCCCTGTGGAGAAAGACTTGGGGGTGTTGGTTGATGAGAAAATGAACATGAGCCGGCTTAAGTGTGCGCTTGCAGCCCCGAATGCCAACCTTATCCTGGGCTGCATCAAAAGGAGTGTGACCAGCAGGTCAAAAGAGGTGATCCTGCCCCTCTACTCTGCTCTTGTGATACCTCACCTGGAGTATTGTGTGCAGTTCTGGTGTCCTCAACATAAAAGGGACATGGAACTGTTGGAACAAGTCCAGAGGAGGGCCACGAGGATGATCAGGGGACTGGAGCACCTCCCGTATGAAGACAGGCTGAGAAAGTTGGGGCTGTTCAGCCTGGAGAAGAGAAGGCTGCGTGGAGACCTCATAGCAGCCTTCAAGTATCTGAAGGGGGCCTATAGGGATGGTGGGGATGGACTCTTCATTAGGGACTGCAGTGACAGGACAAGGGGTAATGGGTTAAAACTTAAACAGGGGAAGTTTAGGTTGGATATAAGGAGGAAGTTCTTTACTGTAAGGGTGGTGAGGCACTGGAATGGGTTGCCCAGGGAGGTTGTGACTGCTCCATCCCTGGCAGTGTTCAAGGCCAGGTTGGACGAAGCCTTGGGTGATATGGTTTAGTGTGAGGTGTCCCTGCCCATGGCAGGGGGGTTGGAACTCGATAATGTTAAAGTCCTTTCCAACCCTAATAATTCTATGATTCTAACTTTTGAGAAGAGAATCAAGTAATTCACTTCTGTGTCATTATCCTGGCAGGTTTCTTGTATGGACAAGAAAAATCCTCACATGATGATTTATGTGAATTTTTTATACTTATATTAAATAATATTATTGCTTCCACAGCTGGCTTTGTCCCCTATATTTTTATCCACATCTCTACTACAATGAACTGCTGTCATTCACTGTTATAAAACTAAAATCCTGTGCATCAATAAGGACTATGCACTTTTTGTAAAAGATCTTTATCCCTGTTTTAAATTTAGCCTCAGTTGTTCTCGCTGTAGATATTAATAGCATGATTCTTGCTAAGTATTTGTATTTCTTAAACGCGTAAACTCTTTCTAAATTGAAAAGGTCTCTGACAGAGTTAGATATGGCCTGAATCTGTGATATGTGAGACTTGTCTGCCTTTAGACTTATATTAGTGATATCACTGCTAATGTAACTGTTATTAATACAGTGATTTCCTAAATTACTGCACTACGTTATCTGCACAAGGAAATTTTTTGGTATTTAGCCTGAGCTTCATTCCACTTTGCGTTGTGAAGTCAAGGCACTGGGAGAAAGGAAAGGAGAATGGATCAGAACTCTGGTAGGAGGAAGGAGAATATAAACACCCTGGCAGTGGGTCCTCCAGCCTGGGTGGGTAACCGAAGGTCAGCTCTTTTTCCCTGAGCACTTTGCTGTCGGCTTTGCTCCAGCCTTGTCTCCTGGGGATTTTTCTTTGCTGAGCCTGATTACTGCGTTACTTTTTTTTCTTTATAAGAAAATGCACAGCCTGTCTGTATGTTCTTTTCCAAGGTTATTTTGGGCTTTTAATAAGAAGTTTTTTTGTTCATTGATCAATCAACTTCTGAAGCTTTCACTGTTTATTCAGACCAAGCAGTTTTCTTCCTGCGCTTCCAACCCCACAGCCTGCCCTTTTATTTGTCCTGTTTCTCTTGCTATTCACTTTATCCTTAAAAGGCAGCCAGTGTCTCTAAGGTTGAATTAAAATCTTGGTACTGTACCCTGGATTGAAGACATAGGAGCTCTGCCAAGAAACCCTGGCTAACTATACCAGAGATAATTTTCTACTGTGTCTCGTATCAGTTATAAGGTGGCACACAGGCATAGCTCTGCCTTCCTTTCAGGTGTCTGATGAACATCACATTATAGCACTGTATAGTAGCTTAGAAAAATGAGGAGACACTGCATTCAGCTAATACTGTAGGGAAAAAAAAATACTGCAACTAAAGGTAATTTGAAGAGCAAGAGATCTGTCAGACCACTAGAATTAACAAAAAGATTCTTAACATTGCAAAGAGATTTTGTTGCCTGGCTTCAGATGGGGAAGTCTTGTTATTACTAGGCAATAGGAGCCCTGATATTTATATGAGGAAGGCTCTGCAGCTTCTCTTACACACAGTCTGTACCTCAAGGGGAAATGTGAAAAGCCTGATGGAGATCGTATAATTTATATGGGGCATTTAACAAGGCCCTGTGTAGGTCCATGGGTTTTTTTTGAAAAGTAGAAGCAGTTCATGCAGTTCATAGTGCTTTTTCCCCTGTCTGCTTGCAAGGAGTGCATGAACACAAATTATTCTGTAACTTTGTAAAACCCAGTTATACATACTGTCAGCAAAGCAAGTTTTGTTTCTTAAGGTCAGTGGGTGAGAGTTAATCAGCAAAATATTGCGATAGAATGGAAATGTACTTGCAGTCGAGAACTGTGCATCAAGAATTTGAGCTGTGATAAAATTATGAATTTCTTTTATAACATTCTAAGAAAAAAAAATTGAACAGATGACTTTCAGAAGTGACTCAACCTCTCTACAGACAATGGGTTTTAAGGTTATGAATTTCTACCTTTTCTTTTGAAAACACAATTTAAAATCCTGGGTTGCTTGGAACCCTTTGAAAGCTTTCTTTTCAATGCCTGAATTGCTTCATTAGTAAAACTAAATTTCTGTGGTATGATAGAAAGTTAATCCTAATTCTCTCTGAAGGGCTCCTAGCTTTTCAAGTGTGACCCACATCCCTGGCAATGTTAAAGGCCAGGTTGGACAGGGCTTTGATCTACCTCATACGGTGGAAGATGTCCCTGCTCATGGCAGGGGGGTGGAACTAGATGATCTTTAAGGTCCCTTCCAACCCAAACCATTCTGTGATTTTAGGTACTCTGAGATTGAAAAGTAAGTTTGCTTTTTGCAATTGCACAAAGAATTATTGCTGTATAATTGTTAAACTTAAGGAAATTGCATCCTTTTGAAGTGAACACATACTGCCAAAGGCTCAAAATTCATGCTTGTATTGAGCATAGCATGATCATCTTGAAGATGGGTGACAGTGAATTAAATTCAGCTATCAAGTTTTGAAGCTATGGGCTCTAAGGAGAAAGAATCAGGGAACTCCTTAAGCAGATTGGGCAAATTGCTAGGTGATATATTGCATTTTAGACTTTAATCTGAAGTGAAGCTGTGAGCTCAACTACATTCTAACTGCACCTTCAATATTCTGATTCATGGTGTAAGTAATATGTGTTAGGAAAAATCAATCCATGCATATAGAAACACACAGCCTAGTTCCTGGCTGCCATTAATATTTCCACTAAAATCTCATTTTACTGGAACTAAGATCCATGAAAACAGCACATTTTATTCAAAACAAGACAATACTGGTATTGACAAAGCTGCTAAGCTAATGAAAACAATCAATTTTTTTTTGTATACCATTATGCTTTTATTGGATTTATTTTGGATTAAGACAGTAGTTACACTTAGTCAACACCTGTGTCCTTCTCTGTTTTCTCATGGTTTTATACATTTACTTTCATGCATCCAGTCAAAAAAATGACTAAAATAGTAATTGAAAGATCAAAAAAGATATAAGTGAGGCTTTGATATACTGTAGCAGTAAGTGCCTTTCTGAAGAATAGTGTAGTTTAGTCTGGTGCGTGATTTCTGCATGTAATGAGATGCACTGTGAAACTTCTGTCACTGGGAATGAACAGTCAGAGAAAAGAAAATGTTGTCCAAAGGACTTGCCCTTCAGATACCAAAAATAGTTATGTTTACAAAAGCAGTATGTACGTTGCACTGTCTAAGCATTGCGGTTGGGGCTTTTGATTGCTAAGGGCTTTGAAAACAAATTGCCTGTTGGCTTTGAAGTTGTCCTGTACTGGTTTTGTTTGGTCTGGGTGCAAAAGAGCTGAATTCCTCTTGACACTTAATAAACTAGCTTATTCTGAGTCCAGTGAAGTAGCTTCTCTTTGTGTTATGAAATCAAATACCAATGTCCTAATCTGTGTCTGCCACCATTGCTGTCCTTTTCTTTGAAAGTTTCCATAGATATTTCCTAGAAGAGCATATGAAAAAGCCAAATAACTCTTGGGGGTAGGGAAGACTTGATCTTTGTAAGATTTGTGTTTAAATATATGATGCACTGTTACTTTTGTGTCAAGTCTAGTTAGGTCCATACTGTAGGAGCCATTCCTAATTCCTCTAAAAATAATTTATTAGAATTGAGGTATGTTGCAGAATGACTCTAAGAGCAGAACCATAGAGTTCTGGAGGACTGTGCAAGCAAGGCAGGGGGTGGCCCCCACAGGTGGCCGGAGACCGGACCTGGGAGGAGAATGTGGAGGAAGCTGTGGGGGCTAACCAATACTGTTATGCCAAGGAGGAGTGGCTGAATACCACTCCTATATATGTGTGAACTGCGTCACAAATAAACTAGAAGTTGCTTATCACCCATATTGGGTTGGCCTGTGTGCTTCTTCTCGCCGCTTACAGAGGTACTTCTTGAAGACCATTAAGAAGCAATAATGAAGTAAAGCTTCAATTCAGCAAAACATGTAGAAAGGTGCATTTAATAAGTATTTCATGTAATTGCTAAATACTGTTTTAAGAACGGTGCTTTTAGAACAAAAAGTAGGTCATGTCAATGCGACACTCCATATGCTTAATGTTAAGTATATTCTGAGTTACTGCTTTGGTCTTGGAGCTTATTGCCTAGTAATCTGACCTTGATGGTGGTCCATTTTGAATAACAGCTGATTGCTCTCTTCCTTCACTAGCATGGGGCTGTGGCAGGAAAACTTAACTGTAGGTGGCTGAGCAGCTACTTGGATATATACACACTGTTCATGTCAGAGCTTTACAGAGCAGCCATGCAGTTGCACTTCAGCTTCTGACCTTAGAAGCTTCTTTTTGGGGGGCCAGATTTTTACACCTAAAGATAAAAAATCAGTCACAATGTGATTTTAGCTCCATTCCACTGACTTCAGTTCTATGTCCATTTCAGCTTTCACAGGAAATCCAATGTGCTGTGGTTGATCATATTCAGTCCCTGGTGAAGTCAGAGAAGAATCGCCAGGTTATGTGTGGAGCTGGCTTGCTGAGCACCATCATAACCTGCTGTGAAGATGCATTCCGCAGTGAGAGCCATCCACTGCATCTGCCCCTCACTAGAGTGTTTGAGAAGCTTGCATCACAGGCTATTGAGCCAAACGTGTTAAGGTATCAGATTGTACCTAATGGAAGCAATTTGCTTTAGTGGTGCAAATTTTTTGCAAAGTTTATGTAATAATTAGATACTTTGTGTAGTGCTGTAATTCAGCAGGATTCAGCCTTCTGTTTCAAGTCTGAGTTTATGCTGCTTACATATTGATCACAGGATATCTGCTTAAATGACTTGCTGAAGATAGTATGAGTCTGTAGTGTTCTGCTGCTTCATCTCTGCAGGGGTTGTAAAGCTATTTATGAATGGTAACTGATTAAGTAATTACAAAACAACTAAGGTTATTCCCCCTTGTTATTCGTACGGAGAAGCTGTTTCTTGAAGAGTTAAAGTGACTTTCTCTTAGCTTGGATCCATGTCAATGACAGATGTGTAGCCTTGTTTCTCAACCTCTGTTGTTTTGACTTTGACAATGTACTTTCTTCTTCAATGCTAACAAATGCGAGGCATAAGAGTACTTAATAGAGATCAAAGTGCAGATGAAATTGAATATGCAGTGGAAGGCTGGATTTCTTTTACTCAAAAATGGACAGAATTTCTTTAGGAAAAAAACCACACACACACAAATTAGTGGTATTCAGACTTATTGCTGGGGAAAATAAACCTTGATAACTTGATTTGTTTCTTTTGTTTCTTTTTTTTTTAATACTTTGTTTCTTTTTTTCATGTTAGGCAATTTCTTTGGTTGGGAGGCTCACCACCACTACCTTTCAGGCCCAGCACAAAAAAGACTGAGGTCCTTTCATGTCAGGGTAGTGATTCAGCTAGCATAGCTTGGAATGAAGGTAAGCACACAATGAACAGCCTGTTGCTGATACAGTGACTCGATTATAGATGTCTCTGTAATGACAGGAAACTGCTGTTGGAGTAGGTTGCTTCAAGACAGTCACAGTAAGGGTGTCTTAGACTGAGTGTTGCCCAGGTCGGGTGCTACTTGATCAACACTGAGCTGATCTAAGTATCAGCAGAGATCAAATTACAACACATGTGCTCAATACAGATGATAATATAGGCTCAGTCTTTGCTGGATCAGCCATGGAAGTAATCTATAAAAATACTTATCACATTCCACAAACCAAGTGGAGTGTCTTCTGGGTTTGTAGCATGTTTTCCGTGTGGATTATAGCTAGAAATTGAATAAAGATGTGAATAAGGAGCACTGCTTTTTGTAATCCCTAGGGATATCCTAGTAGCCTGTCTTGCTTATGCAGGCCATTTTCCATCCAAGTCCTTTCTCTATTCTAATATATTCTGTAGGTGAAAGGCTACAGCAGTAGTATTTGGTGCTTAAACTACTCTCATGCCTATGAGACACCTGATACAGCATGGTATAAATTTGAGTCTTATGTTCTTTGCAGTTATTCTTCAGATCCCCTTCTACATGTTAGTGTCAACTATTTTGTTATGGCAGAATTGAATGGTCTATGCAGAAATAAAATGGAACAATGTGTCAGGAACTATTTTTTACCAGAGGTGAAGTTTGGAGCTGCCTGCAGATGTGTGGGGAGAAAATATGGCTATCAGTTCTGTAAGCTCATTCTCCTACCAGCCTCCCAGTTTGAAATTCCATCAGTGCAATATTGCTGAGGATTTCTGCAGGCTGCTGAGGATGTGTTATTTGAAGAACATGCAGTACTATTCTTAGCAGTCATGAATTGAATACGGGCAAAGCTTGTGACTGAAAAGAGTATTGCAGACACTGATCTGGTTAAGCACTATGTTGATCTTCTAGGTTCAGAAGAGGACATGGTGGACAATAAAACTGATCCTCAAACAGTTGTGCCTGTCAGCAGCTCTCCCTGGGTGTCTAGGGGATCTGCACTGGCACTCCAGACTGCAATGAGTCTCATCTCCATGACGTCACCTAGAAACTTCCAGCTCCGCAACACTGCTTTGGCTCCATCATTTGTGGAGTTTGACATGTCCATTGAAGGATACGGGTATTGCTGCTGCTGCTTTTCTGTTTCGCTGCTCTGCAGTCCCCGAGCTCTTACTCTGGACACGGAAACTAATCACTTCTCTCTCCATCTTAGTCAGTCCTTGTGCCCTATCGCTGCCTTCCTTGCAGCACTGTTGCAAACCTATTTTGTTATTGTCTTATTGCTGATAGCTTAGGTTCTGCCTTGCTGCCATGATTCTTCACTATTAAGTCACTGGTAACCTTCATGGAGGATTTTGCATTCCTGACGAAATGGGTGCTTGCTTGCTTTTGTAGGTGTTTATACCTCCCTACCTTGGCCACTATCATGGGACCCAGTGCAGAGAAATCTGTCTCAGGAGGAATTGGCATTGGTAAGCACTTTGACTCACCTACAGCTTCCTGAAACCACTCAACAGTTGTGAGAAATGGCAGCAAATAAATTGTGTATGTCAATACATTTATGCCTCTGTGTTCCACTCCAGATCTGAGCTGCATAATTTGGAATGCTAACCAGAATGTAGTATCTGATGCAGCTTAATAGTATGATACATTAGCTTTAACGTTATCGATACAAACTTAAAGCAGGCTGCCAAGAAAGTGTTCTTAACAAGTAAGAGCCACCAGATTTAGAGTAATCTCCGATGGAAGGAATAGAAACTGTCACTCAACATGAAATGTGGTTTTCCTATAGACCAAAATCATCTATTGGGTGAACTGGGAAATGGCTGTAGCTTTTGCTTCCTGATTTTTGTAAATTTTGATAAAACTTGTTTCTGGCTTAGTGCTTCCCAAATGATGAGCTAGTAGTCATTTCTCGTCAGTTAATTTTAGGTCATTTAAACATGTACACATGCTCATATGAGCAGTCTCTATGATATTGAAGATAGGCAGTGAAATATAATAGAATGGAACAGAAATTAAACCTCGTATTCTAATGTAGGTTCTTACATGGTTTGGGCTATAAATGAAACAGAAAGCAGTTTGTTAATGTGTCTGCACAGGGAAACCAACTCCCTTACAGCATTTTTGTTTCCTGTCTACAGGCACCAGAATGTTCCCTCCCTCAAGTGGCCTGACACTCTCCTGCTGGTTTCTGGTTAGCAAGTTTGGTTTGGTGCACAGCAGCCACCCACTCCGTTTCCTCACAGTTGTGAGGCACATGTCAAGAACGGAGCAAGAATTTGTTTGCTTTTCAGTAAGCTTCTTCCCACAAGACCTTTCTTTGGTCATTTCCACAGAAGAAGTAGAATTCCAGCCACTTGGTAAGGCTCTTCTCAGCCAAGCTGCAGTGCTGTGTCCCTTGGTTATCTGGACTTTTTCATTAACAAATTTCCTCTTCTTCAAGTACCCAGGACATCAGTGAGACTTTTTATCTCTTCACTTGTATTCTGGCAGCCTTTTGTGATTGTAATTCTTGGTCATATTTCAGTTTTAAGTTTGCTATAAGCATTGAGAATTACTTTGTGGCCTGCAATATATGGTAAAACTTACAAATATTTTAAGGAAAACTTCTGGATGTCAGTTATAAGGTTGTATGCAGTTGTGGGGGCTGGGCTTGAACCAGCTGCCTGTTCTGTGTGGTAATAGGCAGGTTTGGAGACGAGGACTGAGGAGTTTGGGTGTGATCTAGCTTCCTAAGCAAACAGCTCATTTCCTTTGATCACTTTTAATGTCAGGTGATTATACATTTTTCCATGTTGACATTTATCCCTTTCTACTTAATGACTACAGTAGGTATTTCAAATATGAATGTGATTGAACATTGCAGAGGAGGTTGGAAATAGAGCGGGAATAGTAGCTGGGATTTTTCATGCACAGCTGACACTGTGCAAGTGCTCTGATTCCCTTGGATGATGTTAAAAACCCCAGCTTGCCTCTTTCATAAAAGTTACAAATTAATGTACAGATTTTTATCTTCTCATGAATTCACTAGGAAATTTTCTCTGTGTCAGCTAGGTCAGTGAATATCCAGAGGGGTTCTCCTCCTAGAGAATTTGTTGCCTTTGTCTTAGTCCATTCTATGTTTGCAGCATTGAGGTAGCCAGCAGGTGTTTTTTGAGAGGATAGGATAGCACACAGTATGCTGGAGAGATCTTGCAAGTTGTGCAAGTCTCAGGTCCTGATAATGGACCTTCAGGGAATGTTTTAAAGATGTTGAAAGGAATAACACCAACTGACTCTATACACAGAGAGAGACTTGTGCTCTTTTTGTCGCATGTGATAGTTGTGTTCCAGAGGCACGGGAGGGTGAGAGAAACTTTCTGTTGACTGCTCCTTGATTTTGCTGTTACAGATATAATGGAACCTGAGGATGAGGTCCTAAATTCCTCCCCATTTCCAGGACAAGTGCAGTTTGGCTGTGGCAAGCTGCTAGTCACTGGCCAGTGGCATCATCTCACAGTGACAGTTGCTAAGGAAGCAAAGAAGAACTGCATTGTGTCAGCTTATATAAATGGTCAAATGCTTGGCTCTGCAAAGGTAAAAGATGTCTGCACAGATCTTGTGCCTGATATTTGCCTTTTATTGTTCTTCATTCTCATCCTCCTGTGCACACTCCATGATGTTTCAGTATTAACCTGAGACTCACATTATGGTGATTTACATATGACATGTGCCACTCTGTGCTTCCTAACCGGGATGTATTTGTGCTGCTTTTTGGAAGTATGTTATCAGTTTATACTTGCTCTTTGAACTAGTTTGCCCCATCCCCCACAGCATGTAGATAACCAGAGTAATTTTGAGTAGTGACACTGTCGTGGTTTAAACCCTAGCCAGACAGCTTGTTCACTCACTCCCAGCAAGTGGTGTCTGGCTGAGAGCAATTGAGGGCCCCCCTCCCCCGGGACTCTCCCCTTCCCCACTCCCGGAGGAACGGGGAGGAGGATTGAAAGAGTGCAACTCCTACGGGTTGAGACAAGAACAGTCCAGCAACCAATGTACAACACAAATCACCACCGCTACTACCAACTACAACAATGATAAGGGAAAATAACATGGGAAGAGAATACAGTACCACCCGCCGAGAAACGAATCTGACCCAGAAGCCCATGTCCTTCCGGCTAACTCCCAGTTACCTCCTGGGCATGACGTGCTGTGGTATGGAATACCTCTTTGGTCAGTTTGGGTCAGGTGTCCTGTCTCTGCTCCCTCCCGGCTTCCCCTCCTCCCTGGCAGAGCATGAGGCTCACAAAGTCCTTGGCCAAACCAAAACATCCTTGTTATCAGCTCTGTTCCCGAGCTGAAAGTCAAAACACTGCACTGCACCAGCTACCCAGAAGGAGAAAAATGACTGCTACTGCTGAACCCAGGACAGACACTCATCTAAAAATGGGGGTTACCTAGTTTGCTGATAGCTCAGGGTTATGTTCATGAAATCCAGTTGTACCCTTAGGCCAAAGTTTTCTGAATTGACTAGCAATTTTGAGGATATCTCAGCTTAAACCCAAGATTTTCACAAGCTGTCAGCTACAGAAAGTACATCACATTAAGGTGTGATCAGTGAATCCTGAACCAAACGTACTTAGGATTTAGGCTAAAACCTGCAGAGGTGATGAGTTATGTAGGGACCCACGTTTTTTTAAGAAAGGTCTTAAAAGCAGAAGGTTGCAGAGGATTAAGCTTCTGTGGCTGGCCAGGTCTTCGCAAGAATCCCAAGATGGATAAAATTTCCTCAGTTATCTTACGTGAGTATGTTTCAAGCTATCCTCTTCCTGTTACACCCATTGAACAATCAGTTGATGAATCAGTGGCTTTTTTCCCACTGGCATTCTAAGTATTCAGGAATATAGATGTTCTTCCCAGTTAGAAGTTTTGTGAGAAAGCTCTTGAATTAAAATAATAATATTTTTTTCAAGATAATAGAAATTAAATAAATGTTCCAGGTAGGAGAAATTTGTAAATTTCAATGATATCAACTCATGAGTTCATTGCAAATGTTGGTGAAGCTAGTATTTCCCCTAGTGTGCCATTTCTTGTGATCTGATTGCACAGAAATCAATTCTCAAATTGGTGAAGTTCTCAGGTTGTATGAGAGATCATAAGAAAACAATCTGAATGCACCTGAAGGGTTAATAATCTACAGGATAACTGAGAAAAACCCTGGTTTATATTATAATTATTATCATGCTCCTCATTTTGAAGTTAATCTGATATTATTTCTGAGATCTAATGTTTGGATTTTGAATGTTGTGTATTGTAGCTCTGGTTAGTGTATCACAGTATCACAGTATGCTGGAGATTGGAAGGGACCTCAAAAGTTTTGCCAGAGCAGGAACACCTAGACAACGTTACACAGGAATGTGTCCAATACAATGGGCAGCCTTCACCCTTGAGAAGAAGTTCCTTTCAAGTTTTAAAACCCCTTGTCCTATCATTGTTTGCCACTTAGAGCCTTCCTTTGACACTCCCCCTTTATATATTTTCAAATCAAGTCTCCTCTTCTCTAAACTATAAAGACCCATGCATAAGGGAATGCCCACTCCCTTAATGTGTGTGCACTCTCTCCAGCAGCTCCCTGTCCTTCTTGAACTGAGGGGCCCAGAACTGGACACAATATTCCAGATGGGGTCTTCCTCTCTGTAAACCAGCCCTTCTAATACATCCCAGGATGCCATTGGCCTTCTTAGCCACAAGAGCACAGTGTTGGCTCATGGTCATCCTGTCGTCCACTAGGACCCCCAGGTCCCTCTCCCCTACACTGCTCTCTAGCAGGTCGTTCCCCAACCTATACTGGAACCTGGGGTTGTTCCTGCCCAGATGCAGGACTCTACACTTTCCCTTGTTATATTTCATCCCGTTATTCCCTGCCCAACTCTCCAGCCTGTCCAGGTCTCGCTGGATGGCAGCACAGCCTTCTGGCGTGTCAGCCACTCCTCCCAGCTTAGTGTCATCAGCAGACTTGCTGATAGTACACTTTCCCTCATCTAAATCATTGATGAAAAATGGTCTGCACTCCACTAGTTACAGGCCTAAAGCCCCATAAACTACAACTTCTCTTTGCCAGGCAGTCCACCTCACTACCTATCCACACTTTTCAATTTAGAGGATGAAAAGGCTTTTGAAGTCAAGGTAGACCAATTTGCATCTCCATCCGTGTTATTTCCTCATAAAAGGCTAAGAGATTGGTCAAACATGATTTCCCCCTGGTGAAGCCATGTTGACTGCCCCTCATAACCCTCTTATCCTTGACATGCTTTAAGATGGCACCAAGGACAAGGTGTTCCATCACTTTCCCAGGGATGGAGGTGAGGCTGCTATTGTCCTCCTTCTTGCCCTTTTTGAAGAAGTGACATTTTCCAGTCCTCAGGCACCTCAGACTTGGTAAAGATGATGTGTTTAACATGGACCCATGGATTTATGGAACAGCTCATAATAAATCTAACCCATTCCTCAAAAGGCAAGTCGCTCGGTCGACCTGACTTCATCTAAGGTCTCAGGGGTAACTGCCTGCAGCAGAGTAGACAGAGACAAAGAAGGCATTCAGTAACTCTGCCAATCTTCTGTCACCAGGGCACCCATCCCGTTATCAGTGGGCCTACATTGCCTCTGGTGTTAGTTTTGTCTGCCATGTACTTGAAAAAGCTCTTTTTGCTGTCCTTGACCCTTCTTGCCAGGTTTAATTCTGTGTCCTAGCTGCCTTCCTACATCCCCTAGCAGCAGCCTTATATTCCTCCCAAGTGGCCAGCCCCTCCTTCCATGACCTGTAAACTCTCCTCTTCCACTTGAGCATACCCAGCAAATTTAGCCACACAGGTCTCTTGGCCCTCTTCCTTGACTTCCAAAGGCTGTTAACAATTTGCCCATGGGATTTTCCCTAGCAATTGCTTGAAAAGGCCAAAGTTTGCCCTGCTAAAGTCCAGGGTTGCAATTCTACTTGGTATTCTACTAGTCCTACCACACAGGATCCTGAACTTCACCATCTCGTGGTCGCTGCAACCAAGGCAGCCCTCTACCCTTACTGCTTCACCCTTTAGTGTAGTATGGTTTTCTGTTTTGTTTTTGAATAGAATCCTTTTATTAATTAAAACTTGTAACCTTCTTTCTTTTTCCCATATTTCAAATCAATCTCAGTACATGCAAAGCCCACTTGTGTGTTTTATACTTCCCTTGTAAAAGCAACCTGTTTAATTCCGAATATTCTCTTTCCCATACTTGAGAAAAATGGTCTGTCATCTAAACACCTTTTGGGACCTATATCCTTTTCAAGAATGAAAATTTAATTTAATTTGCCTTCCTTCAAATGAGACTGTGAAAGTCATCAATAAAACTAGGCCTAAACATTGCAATTGATTAAAGAATTCACAGCAAATGTGTTTAACATACAATGAAACAGCTCATAATAAATAAAACAAGCCTTAGTAAATAAAAGATTGTCCCAGTGCTGGGGTCTCAGATATGATGCAAGCTTTCATCTTGATGTGTACGGTAAAGAAAAGGTTATGTAAGAAATTAGAATTGCACAAAGGCTGTTAACAATTTTGAAAGCTATATTTGGGTAGTTTACTGCATTGCTTCAAGCCTAATATTTGTTCAATTAAGTATCAAGTCCTGCCTCCTAGTATTGACCAACCCTGTCTTCTCCATTTCAGCAGTCAGAGATCAGTAAATGCTGTCTGTCATCCTAACAGCAAATTATTAAAGGCAGGGCTAAGCTCTGAAGTACAATATAGTTTCTCTATACCAAAATATTAAAACTACTTCCTATTAGAGCTGTCCATATTTAAATAAAATTATAGATTCAATTTAGGAGGCTGAAGCCTTATTTTGATAAAAAAAGTCAATGGTCCAAATTCCTAAACTGTGTTGCTTTCACTGAAGCTAATTGATGCACTGGAACATTCTACACTCTTCAAAAACTGTTCATTCCCTGGAAGCCCAGTGCAAGGTGCAATCTGTAACTTGGCTTTCTGTATTGAATGTTGCAGTCTGCATTATGAAGTTTAAAACAGGAAAAATAGGCCAGGGATCAAGATACGGTTTTCTTTGCCAGCACCTGAAATGATTTTGACTGTGCTTTTTGAACAAAAAGTAGGCTTGAATGTTCCAAAATACTTACATTTGTGACACTTCTGAAAGTCCAGTTTCTAAACAGTAGTTGATAATTGTGTTGCACAGCTGTCTGAGACTTCACTGAGGAAAGAGGCGGCAGGCAGTAGCTTCCAGGAAAAAGGCCTTAAGGTACCCCAAATGTATTGAGTCCCCTAAGTGAATTCTTCCTCTGTTGCAGATGCAGTATCTCCAGCCCTTACCAGGTAGCTGTATTTCCATGGAACCCTCTTCCTTTATTGATGTCTATGGGTACATAGCTACTCCCCGAATTTGGAAACAGAAGTCCTCCTTGACCTGGCGCCTTGGCCCTACATACTTGTTTGAAGAAGCCATCTCTGTGGAAACCATGGAGGTGATTAATAAGCTTGGCCCACAATACTGTAGCAATTTCCAAGCTGTACAGCTTCAAGGTATGTGATAATTCTCACCCACCAGTATTTGTTTGCCAGGCAGTGCTCTTTTTATTCTTATAATCTGCCATTAGTATTCCAGCTGTGCCTAAAACTTGCTCTAAAACCCTGGGACTCTGTGTTATTGAGTGGTGTATAAGACTGTAGTAAGATATCATAAGGATCTTATAACATACTGTAAATTGGGAAGAAGAAGAAAGCAGAAATCAAGCAGCAGAGAGAGATGGAGAATAAAGAGGGATAATGTCCTTCAGGAGATGTAAGACTGCAATTTCTGTTGGACAAATGTCAGAACAGCAACTTTAACTGAGATGTTCTGCATTTATGGTGCTACAGAAAAAACACATCAGAAAAAGAAGCATTGTCTGTAATTGCAGATGTCTGCAGAGTAGGAGAGAGTGCAGAGGAAAGAAGGGTAGGGGAATAAGTTACGTTCCATTTAATGAAGAGGCTTTTTAACTAAAGTATGCTGTGAGCTTTAATTATTAAACAGGCAGACAAAACATTTCATAGAATCATAGAATAATTAGGGTTGGAAAGGACCTTAAGATTATCTAGTTCCAAACCCCCTGCCATGGGCAGGGACACCTCACACTAAACCATGTCACCCAAGGCCTCGTCCAACCTGGTCTTGAGCACTGCCAGGGATGGAGCATTCACAACCTCCCTGGGCAACCCATTCCAGTGCCTCACCACCCTTACAGGAAAGAATTTCCTCCTTATACCCAATCTAACTTCCCCTGTTTAAGTTTTAATCTGTTACCCCTTGTCCTAAGTCTCTAATGAAGAGTCCCTCCCCAGCATCCCTATAGCCCCCTTCAGATACTGGAAGGCTGCTATGAGGTCTCCACGCAGCCTTCTCTTCTCCAGGCTGAACAGCCCCAACTTCCTCAGCCCGTCTTCATACGGGAGGTGCTCCAGCCCCCTGATCATCCTTGTGGCCCTTCTCTGGACTTGTTCAACAAGTAGTGCATTCACCTCTGTACTAGAGCTTGGGATGAAATGAATCTCCTGTTTGAAAAAAGCAGAATAATCTCACCTGCTGATGCTCCAGCCTCAAGCAAAGAGAGTGCTGTCTACATAGACAAAAAAAAAAAACAAATAAAATCTCCAAGTCAAGCTTGGGAAGGAGTTGTTGAAAGAGAAATGATATCAGAATAAAGCCCTAAAATAATATTACCACCAACAGAAGTCAGAAAGTTTAAATTTTTGAAGTGTTGTGTCTGTGATGTCTGGGATGTTTGTTCTCTGCATGGTGGCCTTCCTGGCTGAACTTCAGTACTAGTCATGGATTGTGGCTGTCTGATTCCAGCAGTGCCCTGATGCAGGGACATCATAGGGTGCTATGCAAGATGTAATCTCATAACTGTGAAATTTTACCTCTCTCCCCACCCCAACTCTTCTTTTTGGGGTGTGCAGGATACAGGAGCAGAGGGGGAATATGGTACCTAATATTTCCCTGATCTATCAAAACACCCAAAGAAGCTTTTCTAATGGAAAATTTTACATTAAAAAAAAAAAATGTCAGCCTGAACACCCAGATATTATGGTTCATTCCTTGAAATGGATTTAAGACCTTGTTGCGAACAGCAGTTTGAATTGATTCAGCGGTGTTGTGTCCCATCTCACCAGTATCTCACCAAGCAGCAGCAGCTGTGCAAAGGCTTAGCCATAATCTATGATCTACTGGAAGGGAAATAGGTGACACAGTTTTTGCACATTTATTTCTAGTTAATCTTCATGAAGGAAATAAGCTAATTCTTTTTGCCTATAGGGCTGTGTCACAAGCATTATTAAACAGTTTCATGAATCAACTGCTTTCCCAGTCTATAAAATTGTCAAAAATACAAACTGTTTTAAAGGTACACATAGTTTTTCCAAGTGCAAGCAGAAACAGAAAATTATTGAAGGAAAAGTATTTGGGAATTTCATATAACCGTTAAGCCGCTGAACCTGGTAATTTTCAGAAGCTTCCCATGTGTTCTGAGTTGGCAGCTCTGACTTTTGCTTCTGTCCTTTTTCTTCTACATGAATCGTTGCTCCTGCTACTCCTGAGAAAGCTCACAGTAAAATGGAAGGCCTCAGTAATGTTTTCTTTGTCCAGAAAGTTTGTTTATATTGCTTGGACAGAGAAGGTTTATTCTGGACTCTACTAAGCTTTCTGAGATACTGAGAGAGGTTGCAGGATCTATACAAAGCAGTGACCAGAGGAAACAAGTAAAGCATATCTCATATTGGTGCTTATGCTGGCAAGATGCCATGGATTGTGTTGCAAAGGGTGAAGGTTTTTTTCTTGTTATAGTTAAATCAAAATCAAATTACTATCTAAACCTTGGTTAACTTCAGTTATTTTTCATCTCCTTCTTCTGTCTCATGTGCTGAGGATGCAAAGTGCCTTCAGAGGCTTACAGTCTCTTTGTTTTAGGTGAGGACCAGTACAGCAATCATAATCCGACTTCTCTGGTGGCAGAAGAGAAGATTTCTTTTGGGATCAATGCCATGTGCTCATCTCTTACTACAGTCCAAGATATAAAGAGCTTCTACAATGAAGTGGATGGCCGACTGATTGCCAAAGAGGTCACAAATTTCCCTCAGTTGTCTTAAGCACATTTTTTCTTGTTTCTAGAGCAACTTCTGTGACTTTGTCTTAGTTGTGTACCTTCAGTGATCCCTCCCCCACCCAAGCTTCTCTTCCCATTCTTCAACTCCATTCTACACATCTGTGGAGAGGAATAGACTGGATACTGGGAGCACAATGTTAAAAGCCTTTCTTAAAACAGCAACAGAAGCCACAGTTTTCAGGATTAATGATAATTCATTCCAGTCTGTGATTTCACAAAGTCTTGAAATGATCTTTCACATGCTATACAAGCATTCCTGCCAATTCTAGGCCTACTGACATGTCAAAGTAATGGGATTGTAGGAAATATTAGGTGGGTGAATGCTAGTCCTAACAATCAACTTTGAAGGAAAAATAAAATGTTTCATAGTCTAAAAGTAATAAAATAAGCTAAAGTATTAGACTGTGCGCTTGTAACTTTTCTTTCCAGCAGAAAGGGGTGTCTTTTAAGATGTCTTTTATCTGTTTTAGATTGGGATTAACTCTCGGGACAGTTCAACTCTAATATTCCTAGCTAAGAATATTGCTGGACACCTCTCAGGTTCCTTGCGGACTATTGGGTCAATTGCTGTGGGCCAATATGGTAAGTGCGCTATTCTTTAATGTTTCATATTTCTTAAGAGTTTGGCCTTTCTCTGTCCAATAACAAATTTAGTCCATGTAATTTCCTGGTAGATTAACACTGTGATTTCCTAGGAGTAAGAGTGTTCCAGTCCTCTCCAGCAGCTACTAGCCTGAACTTTATTGGAGGCCCTGCCATTCTTCTGGGTGTCATTGCTATGGCCTGTGATGACCACACCATGTATGCAGCTGTCAAAGTCCTGAGCTCCATCCTGAACGGTAGCCCAATGAGTGAAAAATTGATGAGGCACATGCATGGTTACCAGGTAGATACTCTTTTGTTCATTCATTCTGGTTATAGTCTTTCTCTTGGAGAACTCATCTCAAAACCTATTGATGGTAATAAACCAAACATATCCTGGCTCTTGGCACTTACGGTTGGAACTTAACCATAAATTAGGTTAGTAAGTTAAGTAAAGTAAGTTAGAAGATCTTTGAGAGGGGGATATAGGATAGGGCTCTGAATCCTGTGCTTACAGTCTCTGGTAGCCTCTATAACAGTTTATCTGCTGATGGGAAGGTGGGGACAGGTGTCTCCTGGTCAGACATAATTTAATAAACTAAATAAACCACAGATTTGAGAGCTGTGCACCTTTAACCTTTTATCAGACCCTCCCACAAAAGACCACTTCTCAGGTAGATCTGTTCTCTCCTCTTGGT
This sequence comes from Pezoporus occidentalis, assembly GCF_034315485.1. NCBI lineage: Eukaryota > Metazoa > Chordata > Aves > Psittaciformes > Psittacidae > Pezoporus > Pezoporus occidentalis. The sequence continues at coordinate 2,176,146 of NW_026916347.1, forward strand.
TCGTCCAGCCTAAGATTCCTCTTTACAAGACTGCCCAGTGTAGGGCTGACAATGAATTCCTATTGTTCAGTCTTCATTGTGTGTTAGGAATTGTTCTGATACAAATAAGTGCTATCTGGATTTTATTGATTAGGTCTTTCCTAAATTTAGGTCTTTCAAACTGGAAAGCTGCGCAAACTGAAGAGCTTTGGTGTATCTAAGCAGTATATACATAATATTGCATGAGTTAAGACTCACGTGTGAAGTTTCAGTTCAGTATCATTACTTTATGCTATGTAGACTAAGTAGTCTTGTGGAACAGAGAAGACTCTTTAACGGAGACAGTTCCAAATGCAACTCTTAACAGTATGGCTTCATAAATAATTTATTACAAGCTTTCCATTTTCCATTTTCCCAGTTTGTGAACTGTTCATAAATTGATCCTGATTCATATGAATATATTTATAATACTTAGATATTGCTTGTCCAACCCTTTCTTGTAGGTGAGTGCCTGTCTGTAGATTGTGTACAAGCTGTTCCTTTCAACATTATAGTATATAGTGTTCTTTCCATGTGACTGATCATCATATTGTAATGGATGCTCTTTGTTTGGTTGTCTGAACTTTTTATTTTTGAACAGCCGATTAACAAAAATGTCTTTATTTATTTTCAAATGAATTCTGCTCCTCCTAAACTATAAAAAGGTAGTGGCTTTCTGAACATTTCTTTTCTCACTGCATCAGGAATTCATTGAATAATCAAAGATAGACTCAGTTGAGAAACTGGCAAGGTTTCACACAGATGTCTCATTTGAACAGGTCGATGTTCATATATGTTTTGAACTAACACCATTTGCAAGCAACTAAGAACATACCCATGAAGAATAGTGTAGAAAACCTACTGTGGTTATTTACAATTATACTTGCATGTTGCTTTTTGTAAATTCCATTTAGAAAAATATGGCATGTATTTTGCTCCTGTTCAATGCTAGAGAGCTGTCAAACTCCTTCAAAAACTTACCCTTTCACTTGCTACGTGAAATTTCATGCCTGAACTGAAATCTTCACTTTCTTCATGATGTTTATGTACATTTGTCTTGAATTAAAAAATAGTGTAATATGTTAGATTATAAATACAAATTTATACTCAGCAGGTACTTAAGTTGTTTTTTTTTGTTGGGTTTTGGGTTGGTTAATTTTCAGTTGCTGGCCTATCTATTGAAGATGAAGACACAGCTATTAAACAACAGGATTTTGCAGTTAATTTTCTCCCTAGTGGGCACAGCTGAGCTTGGCCTTGAGTCTTCAGTCATAAAGAATTATAGTGCATTCCAGTATGTTCTCTGCAACTTTGAGGTAAATCTGTTGACATTACTTTGTGGTTTTGGTCTTTTTTTTTCTAATGACTCTATAGTATAAGGTTTCATTTGTTCATGTCACCTCCTGGATCCAGTATTTGGGATGGGGTGGTGCATGGTGATTTTCCATGCTGTGGCTCACGGTCATCTGTCACCATGGCTCCCCACTGTCCTCCAGTGCAGTTTCTGGAGTGTTCCTGCAGACCCTGAGGGTCTCCTCCTCAGGGCTAACTCAGGAGCAGCAACTCCTCACACTGGTAGGGATTTACAGTGCCTGCAGGTTATCATTGCTGACTGGGAGTTTATGATGTTCTCCTTCCTGAAATACTTGTAACTGCCACAGGTACTGTCCTCTCAGCTCAGCACAGCAGTAAAACCTCTGCTTTCCTTTGTCTTTCAGCTTTGGATGAAAGCACCAGAAAATCTTGACCTTGCTCTTTTTTCACATCTTGTGGAAATCTTGCAGTCTTCCAGGTATACAGCTAGTGTTTGAATCAGAAACGTGGGAAAAGCTCATCTGTAACCTGAAGCTGGAACTGTGAGGTGGATATTAGGGGTCCTAGTTGGAATCAGTGAACTCTGGGAGTGAATCATTCCTTTATTGCTCTTTCAAGGCTGGAGTTAGTGATTTGATTAGCCCCTGAGTTGGCTGTGGGACCAGATTGGGAAAAGCTATATCGTAAGCTGGCTCACCAGGTTACCCTGCTGTACAATGAAAATTCAAATGTCTGCTGGGTGGGGGAAGTCTGAGTGCTTGAACTGAATGTGAAATAATAATAAAAAATAAATAAATAAATGGTTCAAGGTGCGTTTAAGTCCAAAACACAACCCAGAAGATTTTTTAAAACAGTATTCTTTTTTAATCATGGGTACTGGAGTTACCTGTATCTGAAGAGAGATTGCGTGGCAGAGGGTCTGAGTAGAGCAGGATACTAGACTCCTCCTTTTTGGTACCAGAAAGCTTTATGCAGAGCTGTCTGGTGTCTCTTTCTGAGTTTTATAGGAACAGCATTTATTACCACCAACTCATTGCTTGAAAATAGAGTAAGGGTGTTTTCTTTGAACTCATCGAAGTGCAGCAGTTTCTAGGGGAGAAGACAAATGGGAAGAGTAGAGAACACACAAAGAAGTTTTCAGATCTCCATTGCTGACACATACTCAATTTGTCTGACAGTGTTTGAAGTGTTGCCAAAGCAACATTAGAAGCCAAAGGTGTAAGGTATCAGAGCAACCTGAGAATTTTTTTAGCTGAAATCCAGCAAATTTGGTTCCTTCCAGTAAAAGCTTTTAATAGTCCCTGTGCTTTTTTACAGAGATGGATGTCAGAATGCTGCAGTTGCCTACCAGGTGCAAATGGTGCCCAAGCTCATTTTCCTCTTCAATGATCCTGAAATTAGTAACTCCAGGATTACTGTGGCCTGCACTATTCTCTCCCATCTGTTGCAAGGATACTTTAACACAAGGGATGTTCTTAGGTAACCTTCAAGTCTACAGCTCTTTCTCAGTTTGCGGATATGCTATACCTCTGCCAGTGCTGGAGAGCACTCTATAGAACTTCCTCCACCTCATCTTTGGTAGGAGCCCCCATATCTGTGGCAACTGAAGGATCCCCATTGATGAAACCCTCTTTCATGCCTTCAAAACAGACTTCAGTCCAACCTTACATTTGTGTGAAGATGGCTTGGATGATGATCATTGCAATGCAAAATGGTACAAACAATTCTGCTGGTATGACTGGAACTAGTCAAAGTCTGTACTTTGGTTTCACTAAGGCCAGCCCTGAAAATATTGCAATCACTGTACTATTGCAACTTGGCCACAGTCAATTATGTACCTAATCCTCTTGGTTTGGCTTATATCCCAGTAACTATCATTTTTGTTCTTGAATTTCAGTCAGTTAATGCGTGTTAATGTATGCATGTTCTTATCCTGGGGTTGTGTGTGTTAATCTATTATTTTTTCATATAGGTGTGAGTAGTGGATTTAGTATATCAAATTTGACATGTAGTAAGGAGTGTGAATGAGCATTTTTCTTAAAAGACCATATTTTTTTATTCCATGGTAATTTGATTGGTTGTCAGGCCCAAGAGTGATGAGCAAGTGGATAAAGACAGTCCCAATCCTTCCAGCTGCAGGACAGCAGAGACTATAGCACGCTCTCAGCGTGCAACACTGAAAGGTGTTGGGGTTTCTGCTGGTCCCAGACTTTTGGCACATCTAATGGATGTGGACACACCTAATGCATGTGAACTGTTCAAGTGTTCTGTTGCTTAAGAAATGTCCTTGTGGGCAGGAGGAGTTATGCACTTTCACTAAATGTGTACTTCACATTATCCATCCTTAGAACCCTACCTTAGGTAATGTGCTAAAGCAAACTACAGGTGATAATAGATTGCCAGTCCTCCCTGAGTATATGCTGAGGTTTCTCTGCTCTTCTTTATGTGCTTGGAAACCAAGTGGTGACAGCAGTGATATCTGAATGTCACAGGCAATTCAGTCTTCTATGAACAGAGTGCTAAACTCAATATTGCTTTTCTCCTGGTGGAAGATCTTTAAAATCAAGAAATAGGTTAAAATGTTTCCATAGTAAAATAGCTATTACTTGCATTTGCAGAATCATGTCCTTTTTATTTACTTCCTAGTGTATGAACTTTTGCATTCCTATTTCAACCCTATTTCTACAGTGATTAGAATTTCCAATGGTTGTTACTAACAGTCATTGTCAATGAGTACTGATATTTGCATGTAATCTCAAAGTAATTAAATGAACGTTTGTCTTTCTGCTGACCAAAATTGCTTCCCTCTTTCTCTGCAAGGATTGGATTGTTCCTTGTTTACACTTTGAAACCTTCTTCTGTGGATGAAAATCATATTTGCCTGGATGGTGTGGCTGAGGTGCCGAATGAAGGTAAGAAGCTACCATTGGTGTATGTGTTCTGATAGATCAGTAAAGTACTACCCTTCTTCCCCAAGTCAGGATGAACCCTAAATGCGTCATAGTGTTTCTGCCTGCAGTGGCCGGAAGAGACAATTCAGATGGCTTAATATGGAAAGGGACAGGATGCATTGAGGCGACCTGAAATTGTAGGGAAAACTTCCGTTGTTACAAAGGCCTGATGTGAAGAACAGTGAAGTCACAGTCACTGTGTGTATATATATCTCCTCAAAAGACTTGACCTACTGCAAGATCCTCTTCTTGCTAAGAGAGTTCCCCTTTTGTCCTCTCTCTGCTAAAAAGCCAACAGTACTTTGGCTGCATTGTCCAGAAACAACATAATGTTGGATTTCACAGATATACAGAGGGATGAAGGCCATTAAATTAAAATTGTCCCAAAACGAGCATACTAGGCTGTTACAAGGAATAAGATTTCACTTGGCATCCTGGATTTTCTGTGAACACTTTGATACATTTACAGTTGTAGCACATAATAATGTGGAACTCTGCACCTTTTAAAGCATCTGCATATTTATGTCGGCTTTGTGTGTGGGAGCTTCCAGGCAGCTGACTCTTTCATTGTGGTATTTCACTTGAGATGATATTGATTATTGTACCTCTAAACAATGTATTAAGGAGGCACTAATTACTGTAGTTATATATATAGACGTCACAGCTAAGCATTCCAAATCAGATTGCCTATTTACATTTCCCTCTCTAGTTAAACTGAGATTGCTTCCTGTGGATTATTATTCAACATGTAGTCTGGATGAGATTCAATTAACTCTGAAGAGAGGACTTTGACAATGTCAGCAGTGGTCTGATGTTAGCAGGAATTCTTACATCTAAAATCTGATGTCTGCATCTTTTTACTCTACAAAAGACTGATATAAATACTTCCACTGGGCTAATCTAGTGCAAACAAGGTTGTTCATCAAAGCAATGGAACATGTGTTCCGTCTCTTCATTACTCTTTATTACTTTCTGATATTTGTAGCCTTAAGCCAAACATCTGGAAGGACAATCTGGCTTCGAAACCAGTTACTGAAGATGCTGTTAGATGTAATGCGCTCAGACAAACTTCATCTGTCCTCTGAGTAAGTAGGAACAATTTAGGAAGGTATATGTAAGTGTCTCTGTCTTCTAGATTTCCTCCTTGCTGGTGCTTGATCAGGACACACTGATAATATCTGAGTCTCAGCAAAACAGTAATTAAATGCAGACTGGATTCAGAGTTATTTTTTGTCAGTAATTTATCAGGCATTCACACAGATACCTGTGTGATACCATTTTGAAAAAAATTAATGTTTTCAGAAAATGTCTCAAAGGAGGAACTCGTATATTGCTGTTTCTTCTGCACTGCAAGGGTTGAAGAAATCACAGCTGTCTTTGAAAATCAGTTCAAGCTAAAGTGGGATTACTTGCACCCATCTATTGTAACCATGAGCATGCAGTTACTATAGCTCTACCTTGTATAACTGAAAGATGGAGGTCTTAGTGCTAGGTGCTGAAACTGTGCATTTTCATATGCTGGACTTCAAAATTTAAACAGGAATTTTTGATTTCATAGGTTGAAAAATATAGTCTGTGATGTGTCTTCAGTTCTTGATACACACTATCAGAAGGAGATTTATGTTAATGAACTTTTTTGTCTGACAGTAATATAAGGTTGGATTTAGTAGGAATTGAGCACCTTGAATTGTGTGTTAAGTTTTATGATTCTGTGTTGCGGTATGCTCTTAATCAGATTTATTTTTTTTTCTAGAGAAACCTGAGTTTCTAGATCACTTAGAGATAATTTTTAAATAAAATCTCCTTTCTGTCTTCCATCATGTTTCCTTTCATTTGTTTTAATTTCCCTGTTTGTCCTAGGCAGCAAGAAGAGACATTTTTGGCGCTGGGACCAGATTGGTTTCTGTTGTTCACGCAGAGCTACCTGCACTCCAGCACAGTTGTGCTAGGAATCAAGCTACTTCTGTGCTTCCTCCACAATCGCTTGCTGCTGAACAAATTCAAGGAGGGGATAGTAGCTGGCCACTGGCTGGAGAACAGCTCTGCGGGAGTGACTATTCTAATGGGTATGTGTTGGTTTAATGTTCCCGAAACAATCCCTTGATCCAGCTCAGTGACAGGAGATTGCTGAAGTGATGGGAGAGTTCCTACTGATCTCAATAGACCAAGAACTGATCCTACTTTCTAGGTGAGTCTGTCCCAGTCCTTCAGCTTTTCTGTGCTGAAGAGTGGAGAGCCATCCTTCGCCCTTGCATGACAGTTGGCACTTTTGATTAGCAGTTGCAGTGAAATGGCCCTTTTTGTCCTGTATGAAATAGGGCTAGTTGGTAAACTTGTGAGGTGTTGAGATGTTAGCTCAACCTTCTGTTTCTTTAAGATACGTTCAGCTTGCTTTTTGTTAACTAGACCTGTGGTTCTGAGAAGGGGAAGAGAAAGGAAGAAGGATTCAGGAAGAATCTCTTGTAACAAAAGTTATAGTGGGAAAAACTGTGATCTAGGGAAGTTTTTTAAACTGTTGTTATTGCAGCTTAGCAGAGCACTACATGGCCTGGGACACATATGTATGAGGATAAAAAGTTGGGTCACTAATCCTTCCTCTGATATGGCATTCATTTTTACACACTTCCTCAGAATGTTTTATTTTTCTTTTCCTTTAAAGATAATTTAAAAACTCATCCTTCAGTGCCTGACAATGGCTCCTTCTTGATTTTTGGCTTTTCTGTGTTGCAAAGATGTCTGACTGATCATGTCCACATCCCTGAGGTCTACTTGCTTGTGGCAGGGCTCTTTTTGGCAACTCCACCATCTGAACCACCTGAAGTGGCTAAGGTATGAAAAAAATAGTAGACAAGCATGAAGCTGTTATTGCTTCACTACTTTAGCATTTTGTGGCCTTTTCTGTGAGAGGATTCTCAAGCAAGTTGACTCTACTTGGTTTTTGTGGTAGTTAAAATTAGTCTGTCGTACTTTAAAATTAAGTAAGTTAACTTTGATTTAAAGAAATTTGTGTTCAAATTGTTCATGTGGGTCTTAAATGACGTTTACTGTACTTTAGAATATATTTTAGATTTGCTTCCTCGTCTGCTCTTACATTAAGACTCATTAAAGTCTCAGAATCAGTGGATTTGGTAATTCCCTCCAGTGTCCTGGAAAGCCATAAGGCAGTTTTGTCCCAGTAGTGCCAAGGATGTATTTCAGAAGACAATCCATTAGTGCTATCCTGGGGAACCATACTTAATAGGTAAAGGAGGAGCTGCTGGAGATGAAAATGTTTTGGTGTTTTTTCTGATGTGGAGAGCAGGCATTTTTCTTGATATATCCTATATAATTCACATCTCATCTTGAAATAACTTTCCTCCTTTTGTAGAAAGATCTTGAGTCTATGTTGCAGTGGATCTTACAGCACCACCTTATGGAAAATGTCCTCAAAATTGGATTGTGTCCAGAGGCAGCTGCTTTGCTGCTGGAAATGGTTAGAGTCACTGTGGACAAGGTAAGCATTTTATTGCAAGGACAGTGCAGTGTGAAGGGCAGAATAAAGTGCCTGAGAATTTCAGATGTCAGTAGCAGTCTTCACCTTGTAGCCACTAACCTTTCTCTGCACTCACAGGGAACTACTGAGCATAACGGTATGCTTCAGAGCATCAGCGTAGCTATTGGTCTGGTTATGTACTTAGCAGATGATGTGATGGGCTCATGTTTAAGAGCTTCTGAGCACAGATATGGATCCTACACACAGCATTACCCTTTTTTTTTTTTTTTTTCATTCTTGAGGGTGAGGATATGCCATCTTTGCGATTGGGTGTATCTTCAATCTGGAAGTTGGCTGCTTGTGCCTTGCCTGACTTCTATGCCCATGTCATATTTACTTAGTTGTTTAGGAATACCTAGAGAGAGCAAATGTGAGCTTATATGAGCGAGAGGAGTGGTGCCTTGACTAAATACACATTTGTCTGTGTTCAGCCTGTTACAGATGCAGAAGCCTTCTGGGAAATTGCCTATCCAGGGAACGTTATCCAGTTTCTGTGCTTGATCTATCACATTTATACTCAGGACCCCGTTTGGCACTGTCCTGACTTCTTGAAAGCTTTGGCTATGGTTGCTTTCCATTCTGGACCACCCAAGGTGTGTGCATCTAAATCAGCATGAGTCCTTCAGATCAGAGTTGGGTTGCTAGGAGGAAAAATCAGTTTAAAGATGAATTAAAATGCATTGCTGTCTGCTTCCACAGGGAGGCGCTGAAGGCCTTTTGACTCCTGATGGTCCAGCCATTGCTGAAGGGAAAGGCTGTCTTGATCCCTCCCCGCTCCCACTTCGGCCACACCCTGCCAAGAAACAAGTGTGGGATTTTGTGCGAGTCCTCCTGATGGACAGTCTTGTCAACATCCCAGCAAACAAACAAGGGCATCCACTTGAGCTGCTTCTTGAGGTCTCTATTGTAGTCATCAGGCTTTGCTGCTCTACCTTGCACTGGGGTTGGAAGGGCAGGAGGTATCCTGCTAGTGTCCTAGTGAAAAAAGTGCTAACAGTGATGAAGACATGTATTCATTCAGCATTTTCAACAGTCTAGGAAAAGGGTGGGATCAGAGCTCTTCGAAAGATCCTGGCAGATCTGGACAGCCAGCTTAGTGGAATGGAATTCCTACCTTTTCAACAGGGAAGAAAGGCCTTTTCTGCCTGCTCAGTATTCATGTGAACTAAGAAAATGATGCCTCTAGACAAAAACAGAGGCATTTTTCAGGCAATATTCAATATTGAAGTATAGTGTGAAAAAAATGACTCTTTTCCCTGGTAATACCTGCTTGTCACTAGAGCAGCCCTTGGATTTGCTGAGAACAGAAAATTTCACATAAAGTATTCTCGTGTACTGTTTTTTGAGAAAACAATTCTTTTCCATTGTTCAAATAAACCAAAAACAACTGTCTTCACTTTTAGTATAGACTAATACAAGCTGTAGCAGCTGAGTCTGAATCATGGACTTCAATCAGTCAAAGCACTGGAAAGAGTCAGAGTAGCCTGAAGGAAAGGAAAATGAAAAATCTAGGCTTCATCTCCAATTTTCAATAGTCCAGGTGTTCCAGATGTGAATTCTGATGCAGACATAGCTTAGTAATACACTTAGTAATGAACTTAAGCTTGACTGCAACTGTCATGAATTAAATAATTTTGTGGAGCAGCAGTTCCCAAAGGCTTATGCAGTAACATCCCAAGGGTTGGTACAGTTTAAAATAGAGTATGACTCTTTTGATTATCTGAATCCTGAGCCTGCTAATGGAGCTGAAGTTCCCTGAGAGCAAGATCTCTTGGGAATCACCTGTGAGACTGGCTTCTGGCTCTGTGCAAAACCTTGTTTGTATTCAGTGTGCAGAGGGCAACAGTGCTGGCTGTCATCTAGAGAATGTAGACCTGTGTAGGACTTCTTCCTGTTTTCTCAGCTAGGGTGTGAGGTTCTGTCACCTCACCTGATGCCCAGTAATTTTCTGCACATGCACTCTTACTAACTCTGCATGAGAGGTGCTATGTTGCCTTGCACAGAGGAGTACACCAAATCTCTGCATTTATGTATCATTGTAGATTAGCTGTCAGAGAAACCTTCTCATCTTGTAGCAGCTGTTTTGTGTGCTCACAGCAAGAGCTAAGGTGTGTAAGAGAGGTGGAGTAGTTGTCCTTGCTCTTCTTGCTTTTCCTTTCACCTTCCTAATATGGTGTCTAGTTGTTTATGAGAAATATTGGGCATTTTGAATTATCTCAGATAGTACTAAGTATCTCTTGGAATTTCTACTTGTTTCCTTGAGCAAAACTTCTGAATCTGATTCTTTGACAGACATAATCTTCCAAAAATCCAATGAAATCAAACTGAATTTGAGTCTGATTTCCTGGCTGTTTCCTGGCTATTTTCCTGCAGTACTAATATGTATATGGTCACTGTATAGGCTTCTCCAGAGGATGCCACCAGCGAGCAGAAGAGACATTTTCAGACAGAAGTTTTGCTGTCTGCTATGGATGTCTTCAATGTTACCAGCCAAGGCGAGGGGAAAACAAGACCAAGAGGTGAGTGGTGAGAATCAGGTCATTAGCTAGCTGATATTTAGAATATAGATGTAATTGCTTGAAAGGTTTGGAAGCAGTAGCTAGAAGGACAGTTCAGCTGGCAGGCTGGACTGTCTCTTCACTCCAGCTGTAGGCAAGTTTGCATAAATTACTGTGGTTTTGCCATTTTTCTGGAGAGCCTCTTTTTTTTACTTTTAGAGAACAGATTTTGAACATTAAAAAGGGAGTACTTAGAAACGCAGCTTTATTCTTGAGTGCTTCTATAAACAACCATGATAATTTAGTGGTTGCTGCTTTCCTTTCTGGTTATTAGTTGCACCAGTCCTTCATGATTTTAGTGAGACTGGTTCTGCCCTTAGAATGGAGCCATCATTTCTGCACTGAGTGAAGTATTTCTGCCAGACCTGGAGCTTCCTTGGACATTTCCATGTTTGAGACATGATATCAGACTGTTCCTTCTCAGCTCGAGTAACCTCATGTATCACATCATGGGGTTTATTGCATTTCAGCTGGTTTTGGAATAATCAACCCTCTTGTATCCTCTCCAGGGAGCAGTGACCCTCATGGCACTTCAGAATCAGCTGTGCCTGTATCCATGATGAATATTGCTTACTTTGCTCAGAAGCTGTTTGAGAAACTGAACAGCAGAATGTTTGCTGCTGACCCCAAGCAAATCCTGATCTTCTCCGTCAAACAGATTGCAGGGGTGAGTTACATGATTTTTTTTTTCCAACTGTCAGCATGTTGTAATGGGCTCTTTCACACTGACATTGTGATACCACAATTCTCAAAAAGATGGCTGTAATCAGTTTGGTAATTGTGAATGTTCCTGTTTTCTTACATGAACACATAATGGCTCTAAATGACAATCAGAGATAGATGATGCAGCATAAAGAAGAGATAGCTTTTTTTGTGCTGCTGTCTGTTGGCTATGTACATGTTGCTGAACAGGAATAAATCTCTTCCACAATTCGGGGGGCTTCAGCAGAAATGCAGAAAAATTGAATTTGTATCTAACAGGAAGTTAAGAGGAACTTTGTTGAAATAAGTTTGCAACAGCTTAAATGAAGTGAGTGGGGAGGATCCTTGGGGAGAAAGTTCTTTGAGCAAGCCAAGTACTCTGTTCTTTTCTTTTCACAGGTCTTAGGAAGCTCTGTTTCTCAAAAGGAAGCTCTCCTCAATGCCCTGTACAGCTGTCTAAACAGAGCCATCCTATACTGCCTATCCAGACCGCAACAGTCGCTGCCTGAACAGTTTAATGTCCTGAACACTCTCAATGTCCTGCAGGAGCAGTGGGACCTTATTTTTGCAACTTACAACTCAAATAATAATTTCACCATCTGCCTAATGTACTGCCTTTGCCAACTGAATTCGGGCAGGTACAAATATTCATCTCAGTATAGTGCTTGTTTATATCTCTGTGCTTTTATTTATGGGAGTGTATGCAGAGAGGGAGCTTTCGTAAAAGTTGCGCAATAGCCATTTTAGTGAATCACTAGAACCTGAGACTGAGCTATATTTAGATAGACGAAGGACTTTGGATGTGGTACATGTACTAGCAAGCATTTGACCCATTGGGCTCAATGCTCTGAGGGTTTAAAGCACCAGTTTGCTTTAAGTATGACAAACCTTCTCCTCTGACTTGATGTCTGTTGAAGTGTCAGAGTAAAGACACTTAGGGAAAGACGGCTGTTTTCCTCACAGACTTAAACATGAAAACAGCAGAATTTTTTTGGCACCATTTTTTATTATTTAATTTAGCGGATAGGAAATTTACTAATGTGGACAGTATTCTGGATGCAATGGATTGTCTTTCAGCACAAAAGTGGAAGGGATAAGCTGTTCTTCAGTGTCAGAAAGCTATTTTTTCCTTGAAATATACTAGTGAGCAGAGGGTTTCCTACCACCTCTCTTTCTCAAAGGCAGACTAGTACGTGTGTTCGTGGGTGTAATAAGCAAGGGATATTGGATGGTAATAACAGTGACTTTTTTTTTTTTTAATTTTGAAAAGGGCAACTCATTTCAGATACACCCACACAAGCTTGCATGTTTGTCTAAGTAGAACCCTTAAATTTGCACTTAGGTTAAATTGCTACTCTTTATTAACCAAAGCATATGTGTTTTATCTGTTTTACTCATCCAGCATTTCCAGCAGCTTACTCATTTTGGAGGAGTAACTGCAGTTAACAAGGTTGAACTTATTTCAGTGGAGCTGGCTCACAAGCCCATCATTAAAACGAGAATCTGGAAATCTTTCTGGGATGTGGGCTAGAATCACTCCTTAAGCGTGCAGGTGGCCAGTCTCTGAGACATCTGCATGAGCTAATTTAGGGAGATGTTTTTCCTAATCCAGCAGCTATTCTTGTGTGGGTACTTTTAAAATTTATATAAAATTGTGCATGGGTCTTGTGAATCTGTTACGGTTATTGTTACTTGGATCTGAGCTGCAAAGTCTTGGTCATACTGAAGTTGGGAGTTTTACCTTGACTTGGATAGGGCTAGAACATCCATACCCACTCTGTTCGCTGTTTTTACAGGTGATGTATCAGAGGTACTCTTGCTAATGTAAGATGGGGAACTGTTTCAGTTCAAGCCTTCTGTGCTGTTTAGTTGGTCTGAATTGAATCCATTAACACAAGATCACAACAAAAATAAGCTGCACTTCCTGTGGTCTTTTCTTGATTGTTCTCATTCCAGTCAGATAATAATTTCCAGGGCAAAACTGTTGAGATGGGGTAAGGGTTGCTTGTATGTAGCAAGAGCAGAAAACATATATTTTTTTTTAATATATTACAGTAATGTTAGTGCTATCCAAAATCCGAACACAGCAAACCCAGGGAATCAGAATTGTGGTATTTAAAAGAAAATCCAAAATTAAAGTGACAGCTTTGCATACCCAAGAGGTCTGACTCTCCCATGTAGTAGTGCCTGTTTGTAATTGAAAGAACGTAGTATGTTACTAGTGCTTCTATATAATATATAGATTATTGACAGCACTTCTGTGACTGAGTCCAGGCTCTCTTAACTAAACCTGTTTTATTTATTGTAAGTATTACTGCTGTGCTGAAATTCCTGGTATCTTTTACCTACTGACTGCTAAATTACCTGACACACATCCTATTCTCAAAACACCGTTAACTTTTTATGGTCATGGTGATGTTCTCAACTATAATCTAAGTGTTCTCAACTATAATCTAAGTGATACTAATATCATGGTGCTAATGTTTGCAGCTTGTTTGTGCGGAGTGCTTTATAAACTGAATAAACAACCACTGGTGCAAAGAAGTTGGACTAAGCAAGCAGTTCAGGCAGTGTTTCCCACGCAAGGGCAGATACCTCTAGTGAAGGAATTCAGAGCAAAGTGGCAGCATGCAAGATGCTCAGGGGAAGTGTAAGAAATCTGGATGCAATCTGGCTACATTAATACAGCCCCTGTGTTCTAGCTAATTGAGATGAATGGTACATAGAAGTGCAGGGGTAAGGCATATATAACAGAGTAATCTGTAGGATTTTGGTGACTGCTCCTTGACTTCAAAAAACAGACTGGCAGTGGTTTAGTTCCCACCTCTTGTAAATCCTGCAGTATCGTGTAAGTCCTCAAGCCTGGAAATATTGATCTACTAAATGAATTGGAGTGGGTGTGTAAAAATTACTCATGTGCCCTCCTTTTTTTTTTTTTTTTTTTGTCACAGCTACTCAGAAGGTTTTGGGGTGGATGCAAAACCAAAGCTGGCTTCATATCACAAAATTTTCCTCACACCCAGTGAAGAGGAAAGGGGCAACCTGCCTACTCCAGATGATGGTAATTTATAGCACGTATTGTCTTTAGCTTACCGAGAAGGAAAGTGCCTAGCCTAAATAGTTATCAGAGCAGCTTGTGCAAGTGCTACTTGTTTCTTCAGTGTATAGGCACTGTAAGCACAGCATAGAGAAAGTTGTGCTAAAAAGTACTTGTGCTTGCATCATACCTCTTTATCCAAAATTCACACCCCACATGTTCAGGAGTGATTTGTAACAGTCTGGAGATCTCTTCCTTTGTTGTGGCTGCCCTGGGTTCAGCAGTAGCAGTCATTTTTCTCCTTCTTAGTAGCTGGTGCAGTGCTGTGGTTTTGACTTTCAGCCTGGGAACAGCACTGATAACACCGATGTTTTTAGTTGTTGCTCAGTACTGTTTACTCTGACCAAGGACTTTCTGAGTCTCATGCTCTGCCAGGGAGGAGGGGAAGCCGGGAGGAAGCTGAGACAGGACACCTGACCCCAACCTAGCCAAAGAGGTATTCCATACCACAGCATGTCATGCCCAGTATATAAACTGGGTGCAGTTACCCGGAAGGGTTAGATCACTTCTTGGGTCGGGCTGGGTATCAGTCGGCGGGTGATGAGCCTCTGTATTCTCTTCCCTTGTTATTTTCCTTATCATTATTATTATTGGTGGTAGCACTAGTGATTTGTGTTATACCTTAGTTACTGGGCTGTTCTTATCTCAACCCATGGGAGTTATATTCTTTTGATTCTCCTCCGCATCCCTCCAGGAGCTGGGGAGTGGGGGAGAAAGTGGGGGGAGTGAGTGAGTGGCTATGTGGTTCTGAGTTACTGGCTGGGCTTAAACCACAACAGTGGCCAGTGTCAGTGCCCAGATACATACTATTTGTAGCTCTTTTTCTTTTCTCAAGGCCTATACAAAGCTTCTGTCTGTTGTACACAGGAAGAAACATTTTGCTCTTTTAAGAGAAAAGCTGTAAAATTTGGGGGCTGGATTCAGTGTGGAGGCTGAGCTGCAATGTACAGCAGTGGTGCTCTTTTTGTATATAAATATTGGCTTGGATATGATTCAACCAAGTAAGTCTGTTTTGAAGGGAAATACAGCAAAACAGATCAGCACTTCCTTACAGAGCATCCTGTTGCTATGTCAAATTATTCCATGAATCAGTTACCCTCCACCCACCATCTCTAATAAAGTTTGGCAACACAAAGGAATGTGCTTTAGCATTCTGTGTGTGATAGTAAGATCATCAAAATTCTGATGAGATGGTTTCTGAAGGCAGAAACAAGTTAGAATCATCTGTCACTCCTACTTGTTTCTTTCAGAGAGTTGAAATATAGTAAAAGTAATGACCTGCTGTTTTCTGTTCTAGACTAAGTAGTCTGTCTTAGAACGTATGGAGACAGTAGGCAAAATTGAGCAACTCCTCTGACTCTAGCTGTTACTCTGGAACAATGTTGTTCCAAATGAGATGTTTTTCCTTTATCTACTGTTTGACTTGTTACACAAAAAAATGATTTTTCATTTGTAGTTTCTTTTGTTTCCTAGTGCATCAGGAGATTCTGAGAACAGTAGAAGTCATCTGGAAGCAGCTCATTTCTCAGAGGAGGCAGGCTCTGGAGGACACTTACAAGATGGATCTTTCTGTAAAAGGAAATGATAAAGAAAGGGACATGAAGTTAACAGAAATCACTCCTTTATGGGAAGAAATTATGACAAAAGCTTGGCAACACTTGATAGGTCTCTGTCTTTTATGGAACGCTCATTGTAGTAAGCAAAGACATTGCAGGAAATGTAGCACTTAATGGAAAGTCACTGGTGCTTTGGTTATACCCTTCCTCTGCACATCACCTGACAGATGAAGCAGATTCCCGGTGACTGTCATCAAGGAATATGATTGTTTTCTGTGTCATGCCCTAGCTGTTCTGTAATCACAGATGATGGGTGATGTTGTAGGGCTTGACAATTGTGTCCCATAGGAGAATATAAAAGGGAGGATAATTGGGTGAAGAAGAGTATCCCAATGTGTGTAGTGCTGCAGCGATTCAAAGTTCATGTCTGTGTAATGAAACTGATCTACGGCAGACCTCTGTGAGGTTTTTAAAGATTTGAGGAGTACCTGCTAATTCAACGCTTCTATATATAGAAGGACAATCCAGCTGGAGTGAGGCACTGCCATTTTCTTGTGTCTTGTGTAACAGGGATACAAATCCTCTAAATTCCCACAGGCCCACATTCCCACATTCTCCAAGTCTTACAAGATTTTTTTTTTTTTTTTTTTCTGTTCTGGCCCACAGCGTCTGAAAAGAAGCTTCTTCAGCATAAATCAGGGCCAGGCCTGACACAGAGCAAGCACAATTCCTGGAGCGAAAGCCTCTCTTCAGCTATGAAATTGATGCCTGGCCGAAACACAAAGGAAATTACATGCAAATCTGAGGTAACTTCTGCTCTTTGTCTTCCTTAACTGTGTCACTGGTCTGCCTTTACAGCTCTGAAGTGTTTGTCTGGGCTTGGGAGACTTCTCAGTATGTCTGTTGAAATGTTCCATTGTAAACGAGACACCCACTGCAGTTAAAGTTCCTTTCCTAGACTACTAAAAATAATCACTAAGAAATAGTCATTGATAAGAAGAACTTCAGTTGGCAGACTTAACATATGATGTATTAATGCATACTTTTTGCTTGAGGCCTAGTTATTGCACTTCCAGTATCTGAATGGGGCCTATAGGGATGCTGGGGAGGGACTCTTCCTTAGGGACTGTAGTGACAGGACAAGGGGTAACGGGTTAAAACTTAAACAGGAGAAGTTCGGGTTAGATATAAGGAAGAAGTTCTTCACTGTGAGAGTGTTGAGGCACTGGAATGGGTTGCCCAGGGAAGTTGTGAATGCTTCATCCCTGGTGGTGTTCAAGGCCAGGTTGGATGAAGCCTTGGGTGAGATGGTTTAGTGTGAAGTATCCCTGCCCATGGCAGGGGGGTTGGAACTTGATGATCTTAAGGTCCTTTCCAACCCTGACTGTTCTATGATTCTATGAAAGGAAAAACCTAAGCAATCTCTGTGTGTTTGTGCTCACAGGGCTCTGCTTGTGTCAGAGCGAGGTGAGAGGATGCTGGCTTTACCGCTGCTTTTGACTTACATTGCTTATGTAAATCTTGTCCTTCAGACACTAAATTAGTAAAAATCATCAGGTATTACCATTGTGGTACTGCAGTGCTGAACATATTAAGGTCTTTTTTTCTCCTGCTGAGGAGACAGTAAGTCTGCTACAGCATCAGTTTGGGAGTCTTAACCCTCTAACTCAAGCTATAGCAGATTGCAGCTTTAAACCAATGATGCCTGTTTCAATTCCAGATATATGGGTGAGGAAGTTTATGATACCCAAGTAATGTGTCTGATAGTACCTTACTGAGCTGCAAACTTTTTCTCAGCATGTCACAGAATCCTTCTTTTTCCTTAAAACCACTTTGCTGCTTACAGAGTGAGCAAGTTCTTCCCAGGTACATATGTAGACTATGATGTCATACTGCAGGAGCATTGACTATTTGCCCTGGGGTCTGTTTAATTATTTTTTTAAATTAATTTTGATTATTACAGCTGATTACACCTCAGTGAGCAATGTAATTGATATTTGTAAATGTATCCCAAGGAACATTTTGTACAACATGCTTTTTGCTGTTGAAGGTTAAAGACTCCGTTATTGGTTTTTCCCTAAATATGCCCACATCATTAGTTCTTCCACTGAAGAGGTTGCCATCTGGAAAAGGCAGTGCGGAGACATTACTCAGGCACAAGTGCATGAAATTGGTGTTTCTGCATCTTCTGTCTCTCTTCTGCAAGGAAGCGGTTTGTAATTAAAGGAGCTGGTTTTGGAGGAAACATTACTCATTTGGTGTTATTCCTTATCATGTCAAAGACTGACAGCTCCACAGCTCTGACAAATTGTTCCTCTCAATGAGATATCAAACTACAGCTCCAAATGTTCTTCACCCTCTTTGCCTTTCTCCCTCCAGCCTCTTTGAAAGATTTTGATGCACTTTTCAGGGAGATGAAATCTAAGAGGAAGAAATTAATTTCTTTGCTCCTTAACATCCCTCTTTCTTTGTACACTTCACAAGTAAGGTAAATAGTAAAGATTTCTGTATCAAAGGAAATTGGGAGCACAAATTAAGTTAAAAGCACATGGTATTTGTGCTTTTAACTCTTATTTTTGACCTCACTTAGGTAGTCACTTTAGAAAGTGTTGTAATGTGATTTCAAATAATTTTCTGTGTCTCAGGTGCCTTCTGTATTCATTTGAGGAAAAATCTTCAGATTCTGGCCTCTGCCTTCACTACTACTAGTATGGACCTATATGTCCTACAGCAATAGGCACCTGGCTGAAACATTGCAATGAAAGGCCAAATAGCAGCATGAACTCATATTGAGAGACAAAGCATTTAAATCTCATAGTGAAATAAAAAATCTTTGCATTTACCAAGAGCTAAGCATGATTGTTCCTAACTGAGCAAAACTTATTAAATTTGACAGAAGTGCAGAAATTCAGCCAGGATTTCAAAACCTTGCTCAATAGAAAAAGGAAATGAGTTGGTTACTTCCTTACTTGTTGATTTTCAGTCAACAAGGGAATCAAATTAGGAAGTTCATGCAGTAGTAGCATTTGCTGGAGATTAAAAAAAAAACCAAACAAACCCACAACAACAACAAAAAAAACTTTTCAAAACTATTCACTTTTCATGTGCTGTCATTTACAAGATAAAAGAGTGGTTTTGAGACTAAATCCTCAATCTGTAAAAACCAGCAAAATTCAACCTATTCACTCTAGCAAAGGGTCAGTCCCCATGTTTCCGCTGTACTTTCACTCAGGATCTCCAGCACCAGTGAAGGCAATGCCCTGCAATTTGGTGACAAATGTCAGAGTTGGTAATCAAATAGAGTTTTGTTTTCCCAGTATTTCTGAATCCACTTTGCTATCTCATGCTGGGATCTGGGCTGTGTCTGGAAGGTATGATCATTCAGAAGCAAAAGCATGATCACATTTCTGGTGGAATGTCAATGATCTGCTCTGGTAATTGTGTTTCTTTTTGTGCTTTCTTGGAAGTCTGAGTAGCCATGGAGGAGCAAGAAGAGCACTGTAGAAAGATTTTTTAATGCTTACAGGTGACAGGTAAATTTGCCAGCAGGAGGGTCTATAAGACTGAATGCAATGCCAAAGGTTTTCAAAGCATTTACTTTCCTGTTTCAAAGTGAGACTTCTGATCTCTTGCTCTTTACCCTCCCTTCTTCCCAGTCCCTATATCCATATCTAGGATATGTATGTAATTTTTAGGTTAGCAATGGCCGATTGTTTTTGTCATCTTCAACAAGCTGCAAAAGCATCAAGGGACCACTATAACAATCATATTTTGGTAAGCTGTTGACTGATTTATACAGCTTCTACCATGCAGTGTCATGAGGTTCTTCTTGAAGGATGAGAACCTGAGCAAGGATACAAGCAGCATACTTCTAATGACTGTAAGACACACTGCTTCAGGCGTGTAGATGTAGTTGTTCTTCTATACAAGAAATATAAAGCCTCCTGAGTTTTACTGTGGGCCTGATCATGCTTGACCTCTTCTGTTTTGGTTAATTAATCACATTCCTTTATGCCAGAGACCCATGTACCATGAGAGAACAAAATAGAAAAGGTATTTTTAATCCCAGACTTCAGAATTAAGAGGTTAACTGAGACCTTCCAACTTGTAATTGCAAAACCAGAAACTTTAGTGTAGGATTTTGGTCAGCAAACGTACACTTGTGAAGACAGCTATAGATAACAAGCTGATATCTGACCTCCCTTGTACTAGTTTTGTCATTCTGTCCATTGCAAAAGAATTCTTTCTAGTTAAATGATGGGAGAAGACAGCCTCTGAACTCTTAAGGATTTTTGAGCAGTTTGATTGATAGCTTGGTTTCTGCTCTGCTGCCCTTAGTGTATGCGATGTCACTGCAGAGCTAACAGCAAAAGAGCATTTAATGGTGTAGCTCTATGAACCAGAAGATACTGGGTGCAAATTTTGGCTTTACTAGGAATAATTAATTTTTCTTTAGTTGACTGTATAGTAAGAGCCCATCTCTTGTATTTACTTTTGTAAGTAGCAGCCAGATTGTTAAACCCACAGCAAACCTGTAAAAACTGCATCAAAATGTCAGTGAGAGCCTTCTCCATCCCTGTGAATTACTTTCTGAAGTCAGGAGCTTCAAGAAAAGACCTCTTGGCTGAGACTTAAGTCACTGTCAGACACAAAATCTGTTTCACGGTGGCCTTGAACAAAAAAAATTTGCTAATTTGAGATGAAGGATGAACAAGCAGAACTTAGTTCACAAAAGCTGAAATGAAGAAGATGATAGAAATATTTGAAGCAAAATCACAGTTATCACTTAAATATTTTTCTTACCACTTACTTGGGCTTTTACCAGCTTTCCAAGTTAACTACTTTAAAACAAGCAAACATAATGATGTTCCTTTGAATAGTTCATCATTTGTGTAACATCTTTATCTTCATAATAGAAGAATAGTTAACATCACTAATTATCTAATTAAGTCCATTAACTATCCACCAACAGTGCACCATGAAGTTGACATTGTGTTCTTCTGTCAACAAATGCTTTGATTTCTTAGGAAGTAATTAAAATGTAAATTAGCATGTCATTAGATGCACAAGGGAAGTTTGGAATCAAATATTCATTTCAAAACTGCTCACAGCACACATTTTTTTACTTTGATGAAAGTAGGCACTTTACTATTAATGATGTATATTAAACAATTTCCATTATAATATTATTGTCTTGTTTAATAACTGGCTCAAAGCTAAATTACAGTATGCTGCAGCAAGCTGGAAAAAGTTTCTTTAACTTTGAACAAAGGAATTTTTATGTCCTTTTAAGCAGCTATCTGACACATTGCTCATTTATCATTTTCAGATTGTTTACAAGATCATAAAGAAATAATTCAACAGGTCAATAAGTTAAATAAGAGCTGCATGATAACATCAAATGCAGAGCTGTCTGATTTTATGTAATACAAATCACTAAACTTTCTGGAATATATGGGAATAATTTCCACATGCATTGAAGATAACTGTTTATCAGAGAAGTTGAAATATAAAGGTTGTATGTTGATGAATACAAATTATTAGGCTGACTCATATCCACAAGCCACTATCCCCACAGTTTGGCCCCTAAAAATCCAGTACTGGTTGTTACAGCAGATGGTGTGTGACAGCACAATGCACAGTAGAAAAATTATCCTAGCAATTTTTTTTTTCTTAATCTGTATCAGTTTTGTGTTAAAACCTGAATTAGAAGACATAATATCCCTTACAAAACTTTGTGTGAGTAACTGGTCAGGGGAAGTTCTGTGATTTTAAACTCAGTGGTGTCCTATGGCAGTGAAGTCCCTTCATTTAATTAAAAATGTATGAAAAGATGTTTTTGCTTCCAGAATACTTTTTAAAATATACTTCTGCCTTTCAAGCTAGAGATTATGTCTGGTTCAGGTTTAAGCTTGGGTAAATGATTTCAGTGAGTAGAGTAAAATGTTTTAAGCTGTTGATATTAAAATCTCATCTATCAAGTGCTTCTGGTTGCAGTTTTATTTTCGTATAACAGAGGTGATACCAAGAGAGTTGAATGGTATTAATGTGGATGAAAGCAGAGTTTTATTTGATTGCAGACAAAAAGCAGAAAAAAGTGCTAGCCACTGAAATAGAATTTTTTTTTCTTTGCTGAATATATAGAAAGACAAGTATTTTTTTCATATTGCTTGGATCAGGTATGCCATTTTATATACAAAAATTCTGAAATAAATTGTTTTAATTAAGTTACTTTATATGGATTGTTTGATTCAGAAGCCTGAAGTAACAATTTAAACTGAATCAAACTTACATTTTTGTTTTAAATTTTGATTGGAATCAACATTCTCATCCACAGTTTCCCACAAGAAAATTATTTTTCTTTACTCATTAATTTTTAAATTCCAAGTTTGTTCTATTTTTTAAGTAAAAGAATGCATTTTTTTTGATCATGTTAGTTATTATTAGAAATCTTTATATGGAGAAGAATTATGAATAAACTTGCTTATCAACAAGTTCTGATTTTATATATGGTGTCTTATCTTATGCAAGGAGCAGTGTAAAACATACACAGGAGTCTGGGTGCCCAAAAAATTAAGTATAAGTTTCTATATAAGACAGCAGGGACTGAAAACTCTGCAGAGCGTGGACTGGATGGCAGTACATGCAAGTAGAGAGCAGGAAATCAAGGGAGGTCATAGAAATCTCTCTAAGATGAAATTAAATGTTTCTTCTAAGTGAGGGTAAAGTTCACTACCCTGTGCTGAAGTCTGTGGCCATTGATTTCTTGTTCTCATCCTTGTTAGCCAAATTAAGGAGAAAGCTTGGTTATGCCTATCTGTGTTCCATTCATGCTTTATGCTTGAGGAGTACAGGTTTGTTCTACAGGCACTAAAAAACTCCAGAAGTAATCTTGTCACCTTTAAATGCATGTTATTTTAGGAAACCTGATAATTTTAGGGACCAGGGAAAGAGACGTTTCTTTGTGTTCTGTACTCCGATCTCTAAGCATATGCTAATATTTACAGGATTCTTTTGTCAGCTAAAGGATTAGAAGTGCACATCTTTCTTAAATAAAAGCCGTGACTCAATGACCCCATTGCTGTTCCCCATAATGCCTTCACCTTCACCTTCCACTAGAGGTAAAAGATAATACCTCTGCTGTAACAGGATGGAAATATCAACAGGAGTCCATCAAGAGGCTGAGTGAATTATCCCAAAGTCACAGAGGTAATTCTCAGAGATAGGATTAAAGAACAAACATGTCTTGCCTCCCACTATGCTTTTTTATTAGGGTACAAGTTATTGGTTCTCCCAGGAATTCACCTCTTCAGTAGTATTATCTGTTGAAGGAGCGTATGTATGCACACATATATACATACATACATATATATAGTTGCTATAGTAGTAATGCTTCTGTGCTGCCTGTGTTTAGCTAAAAAATACAGTTTGGAAGTTTCAATACACGAACACTATACTTCGGGTTTTTCATCTTGAAACCCATCCCTCTGTGTGGGTACATTTATGATGCACTGAAAAATTGATTTTTTTTTTCTCGTTAAGTTTGCTATTCCCCAACCAACTGGCGATGCCAAGAATCCATCCATGATCCTTAGGAGCAGTTGGCAGTGTGCATTAACCTCCTAGCGGGTTGAGGCACGAAGCTTCCATGCAACACTTAACTGCTGGAGCTACAGTCTGTTGAAAAAACAAAATGAATTTTGGCAAAGCAACAGTAAAATCTACATGGCTATAACAATTTTGTGATTCAAAAGAGTCTGCAAACAAACCATAACGTGGAGAGTGTATGCAAAGGACTAGAATAAAGTGCTCTTTAATCTGCTAAGGAAAATGTTATCTCCCTTAGATTAATGCTCGTTACATGGAGACTAATGTAACATTTTTCCTCTTTAGAAATGAACCTACTCGCTTCCTGGTACATAGTGAATTACTTAAAAAGTAGTCTGATCACAAGATGGGTGGGTTAGTGTTTGCACAGGGCAGGTATGTCTCTGATTCACCATGTTAGATTCAGCAAGAGTAGTAGATTTGGAGATGTTAATGCACTTTGTCCCTGTATCTGAATACAACAAGCATGGTGGATTGGAGACTTCACCCAGCTCTAGTAATTTACTATAACACTTGTATTATTCTCTGTAAAACTGCCATGTTAGCTGTAATCTTATTCTCTGCTTGTGATGCTGATGAAGAAAGGATTGATTTATTCTCTCTGATTTAGTAGGAAAGGACCAGAAGCATTGGGCTTTAATTGTGCATGTCAGGAGGGGAAGATCTGGTTAAATCTGTGGAAAAAGCAGGAGCATGAGAACTGAAGTGAATACAAGATAGTTTTCAGACCTCAAAAGAGCTTGTGACAGGAGATCCATGCTGGCTAGTGCTTGAAGTCCAGAGGACAGGACTAGGATGTGAGGCTGCCAAGAGAAGCAATGCTGCACCACAAGCGGATGCCATTTAATGTTGAGCTGCTGGGAGATACATACTTAAGTGAAACTCAACAGTTTGCTCTTTGTAAAATGGCATTTTCTTAATGTTCTTCATCAAAAAAAAAAATGCAGATTTGCTGTTTGATTTGAGGTGTGCCAAGTGTATCATGTTAGTATCATGTCATTTTTCTCATTCTTATGATGCTAATTTCCTGTTTCCCTCCTTTGCAGTCATCACCCATAGAGTTTTTAAGCACATTAATTTGCTACTTTCAAAGGTCAGGTGATGTGTATATGTTATCTGTATGTTTGTGCCTTAAATGCTTGGGTTAAAGGCAAATCTGCCCCTCTTTGGTAGCAGACAGCCTGTATACAAGTTGTGAAGTATATGCCTAAACACATCCTGAAACATAGTTGTTTCTTGAATCTGTTTCTTCCATGCATAAACTCTTCACCACTGTCACATATGCTATTGACATATGTTTGTTCTGTCCCTGAGAGCTCTTTACCTCTTCAGTTTTTCTGTGTCCACGGAATATTTTCTTAAAACCTAGTGATTGCTTGAATAGCTGTAATTAGATCAAAAAACCTTACATGTAGAATTGCAAAAGCACAAGTTAGAGGAAAAAAAAATGTATACTCTTCTTGTGATATAAGATTTAATATCTGGTAAATCAGCTAAATTAGAATATGATCTGGCACTGGGAACATAAGGGTAGAAGGGATTTCCAAATTGGTTCATCAAATTCTTTCACCCTTTCACTATTGCATGTTGTCACCATATGCATCCCCTTTATTGGTCTATCAGGCTGCTTCAAATTAATTCAGGTTGGGTTTTCCCCATCACCAAACCCCCTTTCCCTCCACCTGGGTCATAGTGACAGGATGTTTCAGAAACTCGTCTTAGTTTCCCCATCTGTAAGCTAAGGAATTTGACCTACTTCATAAGACCTCTGAGATGTACCAGTGAAAAGTGTTATGCAAGAGTAGATACTTTAGTTGTAGCTGCAACACTACACGAATGCTTTTACTGTGTGAGCTTGTATAATATTTATTTTGCTCAGAAGAGCTAAAGTTGTAAACTAATATCACTAGTTCTAGTCCTCACCAAGAGATGACTAAAGCACATGCATCAAAACAAGTGTATGGATATTCTCACTTATCATCCATAGGATTATTTGTTTGGCACAGTGAGGGATCTGGATATCTGGGCTTTCCTTTAGCTCTCTTTGCGTGCGGCCAAGTCCAAGCTCTTCCAAGTCCAAAATTGTTTTGCCTTGAGGTTTACTTTATTTATTAAGAGTTTTGGCAAATGCTTTGGCGTGCATGTGTGTTCTGTAATACAACACATAGCCTCACTGTTAAGTGATATATATATCTATAAGAATAATAAAAAATCAGACATAAAACATTCCAGAGCTCAGTAAAGAATTGTTAACTTAGAAGTGACACTTCAACTTTTTTTTTTTTTTTTTTACTTTTTTGTTTCAACTTCCTCTTATTACAAGCAGCCTTGCAATTGCTTTAGTTGAAAGAAATTATAGAAAATCCGATCTCTGGGTTTGGTTTGGTTTGGTTTGTTCTTTTTTCATGCTAATTTCTTTGTTTGACAGCATATTTCTTCTTGCTGTTTTTACCTTTCCCCAGTGATAATCATTCTCTCTCCTATTTGCATGAGGTCTCCATGCAGCAAGAGGAGAAATGGGTTTTGATTCTTTGGTTTTGTTTTTTTTTTAATGGGGAAATAGCTTATAAATTCCATCACCTTTTCAAGCTCTAAATATTGGCTGTGGAATCTGAGGCAGCAAAACAACCTGATTCTGCTTAGAATGTGATTGTCTAAGGCTGCAAAGTAGAGAAATCTGTATAAATAAATACTTACAGCATAGTAACATACTCAGATTTTTTTGAAAGGATAGATCAATATGGCCTTTTAGTCTGCTCTTTCCTACCATGCAGATCTTATTTCCTATATTTACACCTGCTTTTATGCATGTAAAACACATTTAAGTTCATCATCATCATGGCTTGACTTTGTGAATGAAGATTTCAGAAGGGCTTTACCCACGCTTACTACAAGCGAGCTGATGACTAAAAAGGCCAGTGTGGGATAGGCAAATCTGGTTGCAAAAAGCACACAAAAGTTCTCCTTGGCTGGTATAGGCAGGGCGTGATTCTTTCTGCATTGTCTTTTCTTGTCGAGACTAATTCTGCGTGTTACCAATATTACAAGTATCAAAGCTGGCATATTGTTTTATTCAAGATAGATATTGCAGTGTGGCACTATTGTGTTTTATAAAGGGTTGCCATTTTAAAGGATAACCACCTACAATTCTTAATGGAAACTGTTTATTTGTTAGAAATTTGGTTTTGTTTGTTGGTTTTCTTGGGTTTTGTTTATTAGGGTTTTTTTCCAATCAGAGAGATCTCCAATTTTGTTAACTGTCCATTTAATTTTGCAACCAGATGGTTTTCCTGTGAGGATGATCATCAGGGACATGTTCATCTGATTGAAGATGGCTAGATATAGCATTCAGAAGCCAAAATGGTTAGTCTTCAGTTCACCAAATGTGGCTAGTGGAATTTTTCCTTCTTAGGAGCCTTCATATGTTTCAAAGGCTAGAAGCTGGGTCAGTGAAGTTTGTGAGAATCTCTTCAATGTGGCTTTGACCTTAGGGGTCTGATCGGTGACCATGAGCAAAATCCAAACTACAAGCAACTTTGAAACAGCTGCCAGTAGAGCACTGACTAGGCTTGAATAGCCTGTGGGTATCTGAAATGCTTGTTAATACCTGGAGGAATTGGTTGTGTACTGTGAATGGCTTTTACCCTGTGTCCACATGGAGCTGGGAACTCAGCTTTTCTCCTGTACTGAGCCCAGCTCAATAGCACAGAGATGATGTTGATTTCTAGGTCAGCCTTTATGGGAGTTTTATATGAATTATGGAACAGTTTTGTGAGGCCACAACTGTGATTACAGGTTTAATGATGCTTTAAACAAACAAAAATGTAATGACTTTCATCAGCGTAAAAAAAGGAGCTTCCTGCAGGGAAACACCAATAAATGTGACTTCGCGGCAGGGGCACAGGCCTGGCTGGCAGCCAGCAGTAATCAGCACACCACATAGACCTTGTGTGTTAACTTAATTATAGCACAGTGCAAGCAGCAGCTAGATAGTTTGCTGTGAGGAATCACTGCCAGCGTGGCACAGAGTCCATGCACTTAAAAGTTACCCATCTGATCCATGGCTTTAGGTAGTGAGAGGCTGGGACTTTCACAGCCAGTTTAGCTTTGTGCTGTGACTCATAGCAGTATCACCTTTGTCAAGGAAGTTTAGATGGGCATGAGAGCCTTGGAATGGTACACTATCCTCTCCTGTGTAACAAAAAAAATGTAGTAACTATCCTTGTGTTTGCCTAGAAAAGTCTGTGTTACAAGACTCAGACTTTGGTTTGATTTGGTTGCTTGGGTTTTAGTTACAAATCAGGAGGTTGGTTACTTAGACCATGGGACTTGCTTTGGGAGGGAAGGTCTGCTGGGAGCTGATGGGGCCAGTCTTGACAGAAGGGGAAGAACTGCTTTGGTAGACTTGCCAGGCTGGTCAAGGCAGCTTTAAACTAGATTTGTTGGGGAAAAGCAGCAGTGATTCTTCCCAAAACTACCAGTCAGATGTCAGCACATGTAATGAATGCTTGGAATGATGCAGAGCTGCTCCAGCCAATGAGCCAGATTTATTCAGAGCTCGACTTAGATGCCTGCATACAAACACTCATAGTATGGAGAACAAACAAGAGCAATTAGAGATGTGTGCACGTCTACAGGTATGTGATATCACTGGCATCATGGAAACATGGAAAAGAGAAGGCTGCGTGGAGACCTCATAGCAGCCTTCCGGTATCTGAAGGAGGCCTACAAGGATAACAGATAGGGACTCTTCATCGGGGGCTATAGTGATAGGACAAAGGGTAATGGGTTTCAATTTAAACAGGGAAATTTCAGTTTAGATATAAGGAAGAAGTTCTTTACTGTGAGGATGGTGAGGCACTGGAACAGGTTGCCCAAAGAAGTGGTAAATACTCCATCACTGGCAGCATTCAAGGTGAGGTTGGACAGAGCCTTGGGAACATGGTCTAGTGTGAAGTGTCCCTGCCAATGGCAGGGGGGTTGGAACTAGTTGATCTAAGGTCCTTTCCAACCCTAACCATTCTATGATTCTATGACTGTAGAAAGTCCTGTGAGTGTTGGACAGACTGTTAAAACAGAGTCCTGTGCTGGTTTTTCAACTGTCTTAATTCAATAAGATAAAACAAGCCAGTAGTTTACTCTGCAGTTGTTCAGTGCTTCAGGTATGCACACAGCCTTTCCATATGCTTGTCTCTCTGATCAGGCAAAGTAAATGTCATGAGAACACTTTACTTCAAGTCCGTTTGGTACCCAGAATTTCATAAATAGCTAGGAGAAAGTGGGGAACAAGCCTAGCATTATCAAAGCTGGAAACCTGTCTTTGATTAAAGTTTAAATTTGATGAATTAGTATGATAATGAATGTCCTAGGTTGTATTTTGTAGTTATTTGCACGATGATTTGGCACCTGAGATACTCCGTTGAGTTTAATAATGTTTCTGCTGATCTTTTCAAAAGGGAGGCTCAGGTAGGATGTGCTGTTTGAAATTCTCTGGTTTGTGTTCTGTGTAGATCTTGGCTGTGTGAACTTTGTGACCCCAGAACCTGTGGGTTTTGGTGGAGTAGTTAAGATAATGAAACCCATTACATTTCCCTGCTCCCTAAGTTTAAGGATCCCACACAGTAGTCCATTGTTCATGATTTTAGCATGTGTTACTCTGAGGTTAGTATTATAGTCTCTGGATTTTGGTTGGAGAGGTAGTGGTTTAGGGCAATAGCATGTCTTGCTAAAGATCACAAAGCAATTCTTTTGCATAATGGGGACTGCAACTTGTAATTTCATGACAGTAGTTCATCAGTCTTGTACTTGCACAGAGACCCTTAGCTTGAGAAGTTAGTTCCAATAAAACACCAGATGCAAGTTCATTGTTCTATGAGTCTAGTGCATTCTTGAAGGAAAGGAAAGATGGCCAGGAAGTTCTGTCAGACTGCTTTGGAAAACATGTATTACCAGAAGCACCTGAATAGCACTGGGGTTTAGGGCATGTCTGTGCTCTGTAGTGGAGCAGAGGCAGTTATTATGGGTGTCAGCTCTACAAATTTCCAGTTCTAGCTCTAGCTTAAACGTGTGTACATCACAATTCCATTAACTAGTGTATTTATACTCCAAATCTCTAATTGTCAGAAGACTTAGGCCCCTAAATCTCAAAAATGTTTCTGGAAACAGTTGGTTTCCTGCTTGCAAAAAGGGGCCATGCACTGTTCCTTTGCAGTTCATGCAGGAAGGAGCAGGCCTATTGTTATGCATCCTTACATCAGTTGGGGTCTCTACAAAGAGATTAATTGTCTTTTATGCTACGTGCAGTTCTAATTCAGCTCCAAAAAGAGGAACCTTAAATTTTATTTGCTGTTATTTTCCTCCTTTTGAGTAGTTCCACTACTCAAAATCATGGTATGTTTATCTTCGTGGTGAAAGTGTGCAGCTTGCTCTCAGATGATGGCCTCACCACTATCCTGTCTGGAGAGTCACCAGACTTGCAGTCACAGGCCATATTCCCTAATTTTTCTTGTAAAAGAGCAGCTAATTGCATCCTCTGCCTTTCACAGAGTGTACACCTGCCGCACCTTGGTGTAATGTTGTCGTGGTTTAAACCCAGTCAGGTAGCTTGTTCACTCACTCCCAGTGAGTGGTGCCGAGCTGACAACAATCGAGGTCTGTGTCCGTCTCCCCCCCCGCCTCCCCGCACCGGGGCTCTCCCCTTCCCCGCTCCCGGAGGAACGGGGAGGAGGATCGAGAGAGTGCAACTCCTACGGGTTGAGACAAAAACAGTCCAGCAACAAATCACCACCGCTACTATCAGCTACAACAATGATAAGGGAAAATAACAAGGGAAGAGAATACGATACCACCGGCCAAGAGAAACGAGCTCCACCCGGAAACCCCTGTCCTTCCGGGTCCCTCCCCGTTACCCCTCACCCCGGGCATGACGTGCTGTGGTATGGAATACCTCCCCGGCTAGCCCGGGTCAGGCGCCCCGTCTCTGCTTCCTCACAGCCTCCCCTCCTCCCTGGCAGAGCATGAGCCTCACAGAGTCCTTGGTCAGGGTAAACATCACTTAGCAACAACCGAGAACATCGGCTTCACCAACACTGTTCTCAAACTGGAAGTCAAAACACAGCACTGTACCAGTTAACACAAAGGAAAAACATGACTGCTACTGCGGAACCCAGGACATTATCCACCCCTTATTCCATACCATTCACGTCGTGCTCAGATCCCACATTTTTCAATACACCATCGCTCTCCCACATATATACATCCATATACATACAGACCAAGAGGAAAAATCATTTTCTTAGTGCATGGACCAATCCCCACAATGCTGCCGAGTCCATTCGGTCCATGATGTTCAAAGTTCATTCTCTGTTGGGATGATGGCTGGAGGGAAGTCAGGGCCAGTCGCTTGTGACCTGGAGACATCTAGTTGATGGGCTATAAAAGCATTACACAGCAGGCAACAGCATACAATTGAGTTCACTGGCTGTTTTCCCCTAAAATCAAATCCCCTTGAGGTATACATCGGACTTCCCCATCTTCCCGCATTACCCACCAAGTATATCCAGGTCCCTGAGCAAAAGCAATCCCACGAGTGGGTTTGCCTTTACCTGAAGCAGGAATTACCCAGACTGTCTTTCCCAGCAAATTCTTCATATGCACCACGGGAACTTTGTCCCCCTCTACAATATGTAACAGTTCTGACTGGGCTGGGCCAGCCCTGTTGGCAGATCCTCTGGTGTTGACCAACCAGGTGGCCTTTGGTAAGTGTGTATCCCAATGCTTGAAAGTTCCCCCACCCATCGCTCTCAGTGTAGTTTTTAACAGCCCATTGTACCGTTCGATTTTCCCAGAGGCTGGTGCATGGTAGGGGATGTGATATACCCACTCAATGCCATGCTCTTTGGCCCAAATATCTATAAGGTTATTCCGGAAATGAGTCCCATTGTCTGACTCAATTCTCTCTGGGGTGCCGTGTCGCCACAAAATTTGTTTCTCAAGGCCCAGGATGGTGTTCCGGGCAGTGGCATGGGGCACGGCGTATGTTTCCAGCCACCCGGTGGTTGCTTCCACCATGGTAAGCACATGGCGCTTGCCTTGGCGGGTTGGTGGCAGTGTGATATAGTCAATCTGCCAGGCCTCCCCATATTTGTACTTCAACCATCGTCCTCCATACCAAAGAGGCTTTAACCGCTTGGCTTGTTTAATTGCAGCACATGTTTCACACTCATGAATAACCTGGGCAATAGTGTCCATTGTTAAGTCCACCCCTCGGTCACGGGCCCATCTATATGTTGCATCTCTGCCCTGATGGCCTGAAGTGTCATGGGCCCACCGGGCCAAAAATAATTCACCTTTACGTTGCCAATCTAAGTCCATCTGAGCCACTTCAATCTTAGCCGCTTTATCCACTTGTTGGTTGTTCTGGTGTTCCTCAGTGGCCCGACTCTTGGGTACATGGGCATCTACATGACGTACCTTCACCACCAGGTTCTGCACCCTGGCAGCAATATCTTTCCACAGTGCAGCAGCCCAGATGGGTTTACCTCTGCGTTGCCAGTTGCTCTGCTTCCACTGCTTCAACCACCCCCACAGGGCATTTGCCACCATCCATGAGTCAGTATAGAGATAAAGTACTGGCCACTTTTCTCGTTCAGCAATGTCCAGGGCCAGCTGGATGGCTTTCACCTCGGCAAACTGACTCGATTCACCCTCTCCTGCAGCAGTTTCTGCAACTTGTCGTCCAGGACTCCATACAGCTGCCTTCCATCTCCGATGTTTTCCCACAATACGGCAAGAGCCATCAGTAAACAAGGCATACTGCTTTTCACTTTCTGACAGTTTATTATATGGTGGGGCCTCTTCAGCGCGCATCACCTCCTCCTCTGGTGACATTCCGAAATCTTTGCCCTCTGGCCAGTCCATGATGACTTCTAGAATGCCTGGACGACTGGGATTTCCTATTCGAGTTCGTTGTGTAATTAGTGCAGCCCATTTACTCCATGTAGCATCGGTTGCATGATGTGTAGAGGAGACCCTGCCTTTGAACATCCAGCCCAGCACGGGCAGCCGGGGTGCCAGAAGGAGCTGTGCTTCAGTGCCAATCACTTCCGAAGCAGCTCGAACCCCTTCATAGGCTGCCAGTATTTCTTTCTCAGTTGGGGTATAGCTGGCCTCAGATCCTTTATATCCCCGACTCCAAAAGCCGAGGGGTCGACCTCGAGTCTCCCCTGGAGCTTTCTGCCAGAGGCTCCAGGTAGGACCGTTCTCCCCAGCTGCAGTGTACAGTACATTTTTTACATCTGGCCCGGTCCGGACTGGTCCAAGGGCTACTGCATGAACTATCTCGCGTTTAATTTGCTCAAAGGCTTGTTGCTGCTCAGGGCCCCATTTAAAATCATTCTTCTTCCGGGTCACATGATAGAGAGGGCTTACAATCGAACTGTAATTTGGGATGTGCATTCTCCAGAACCCCACTGCACCCAAGAAAGCTTGCGTTTCTTTCTTATTAGTTGGCGGAGACATTGCTGTTATCTTGTTGATCACATCTGTGGGGATCTGTCTACGTCCATCTTGCCATTTTATTCCCAAAAATTGAATCTCCTGTGCAGGTCCCTTGACCTTACTCCGTTTTATGGCAAAACCGGCTTTCAGCAGGATTTGGATTATTTTCCTCCCTTTCTCAAAGACTTCTTCCGCTGTATCGCCCCACACAATAATGTCATCAATGTATTGCAGGTGTTCTGGAGCTTGCCCCTGTTCCAGTGCAGTCTGGATCAGTCCATGGCAGATGGTAGGGCTGTGTTTCCACCCCTGGGGCAGTCGGTTCCAAGTGAACTGGACACCCCTCCAAGTAAAAGCAAACTGTGGCCTGCACTCTGCTGCCAAAGGGATTGAGAAAAATGCATTGGCAATATCAATCGTGGCATACCACTTGGCTGCCTTTGACTCTAGTTCATACTGAAGTTCTAGCATGTCCGGTACGGCAGCACTCAATGGTGGTGTGACTTCATTCAGGCCACGATAGTCTACTGTTAGTCTCCATTCTCCATTAGACTTTCGCACTGGCCATATGGGGCTATTGAAGGGTGAGCGGGTCCTGCTGATCACCCCCTGACTCTCCAGTCTACGGATCAGCTGATGGATGGGAATCAGGGAGTCTCGGTTGGTGCGATATTGCCGCCGGTGCACTGTTGTGGTCGCAATTGGCACTTGTTGTTCTTCAACTTTCAGCAACCCCACAGCAGAGGGATCTTCTGAGAGACCAGGCAAGGTGGACAGCTGCTCAATTTCCTCAGTCTCCAAAGCAGCAATACCAAAAGCCCACCGGTACCCTTTTGGGTCTTTGAAGTACCCTCTCTTGAGGTAGTCTATGCCGAGAATGCATGGAGCCTCTGGACCAGTCACAATAGGGTGCTTTTGCCATTCCCTCCCAGTCAGGCTGATTTCAGCCTCCAGCACAGTCAACTCTTGGGATCCTCCTGTTACTCCAGAAATATAGATGGGTTCCACCCCTTGACAGCTTGATGGCATCAGGGTACACTGTGCACCGGTATCTACTAGAGCCTTATACTTCTGTGGGACTGATGTGCCAGGCCATCTGATCCACACAGTCCAGTAAATCCGATTGTCCCCTACCTCCACCTGGCTGGAGGCAGGGCCCCTCTAACAGTCGTCACAGCATTGGACACTTAAGTCGTGTTGAAAGGGATTATTCTTCTTTATCACAGGAGCTGGAGTAAAATCAGCTCTTCCACTCCATCTGGGAAACTGATCACCAGAGACTGAAGCCGTAGCTCTCATGGGACGATCAGTCTTGGCCCTTGCTCCCCTCTTCAGTTCACTCACCCGTTCCTCCAAAGCTGAAGTAGGTTTTCCATCCCACTTTGTCATGTCTTCTCCGTGATCCAGCAGGTAAAACCATAGGGTACCCCGTGGCGTATACCTCCTGTATCTCCTCTCTTGAACAATAGGACGCCTTTTGTTAATAGCTGAGACGTGTGTTGGTACACGTGAGGAGCCGGATAAATCAGATAGATTGTCCTTCAATTGTTCGATGTCCTGGGACAGTTTTTTCACAGCTGAGATGATGGAAGGGGTGAGATTGTCTTCGAACTCTCGGAGTTTATGAACCATTTCATCCACTGTTAGTGGTACTATGTCATTCCAGGTTACTGTTGCCAATGAATGGGCATATGATGACGGTGCATTCCGTGTAAGTTTTCGCCACATGGGTCGTGTACATTCAACTTCATCTGGATCTATAGGTGTATCCCCGTTATTCGGCTTGATGTGATAGATCATCTCTACGATGGCCGATTCCCTCAGAGACTGGATGCCTTTGTCTATAGTATTCCACTTGGCCGAACGACTCGTAACATCGTCCTTGTACGGAAACCTTTCTTTCACAGCTGCCAAGAGCCTCCTCCAAAGGCTGAGGGACTTTTTCTCTCTTGCAATTGCTTTGTCAATTCCCCCTTCTCTAGCAAGTGATCCCAGCTGCTTGGCTTCTGTACCTTCTAGTTCGTGACCATCAGCCCCATTGTCCCAGCATCGGAGTAACCAGGTGATGATGTGCTCCCCTGGTTGACGGGTAAAATCTTTTCGCATATTCCGCAGCTCGGTTGAGGTCCGAGGTCGAGAAGTTACCTCTTCTTCTTCTTCTTCGTCATGTGATGATGACTCCTGATCAGATTCTGGACCGGGTGGTGAATTCATTGGTTCTTCATCTCGCTTCACCCTTTTTGCCTCCTTTTTGCTTGTTCTCTTGCGTACAGGGGCAACTGATATTGGTACGAATTGGTCCTCTGGTTTGGCTGCAGTGATTATCACTGTGGTTTGAGTAGCAACTGTACTTGTTACTGGGGGTGGTGTAGCTACTGTGCTTGGAGCTGGGGTAACCGCGCTGTCTGTTGCAGTTGAAGTTTGAGCAGCTGCTGTACTTGCCACTGGGACAGCTGTGCTGTTCATTGCAGCCAAAGTTTGAGTAGCGACTGTTGCTTTGCCCTCAGATCCGCCGACATTCTTTTCCTTTTGAAGGTGCTGGATAGTGTTGAACAAGGCCCTGTAAGCATAGGCCAAGCCCCAGCACGTTGCCATGATTTGTCCATCTCTGGTATGGCCAGAATGACCACACACCTCATTTAAGTGTTTTACTAATTCTTCTGGATTTTGCAGTTGTTCAGTAGTGAAATTCCAAAGTACTGGAGGGGCCCACTGACCTAGATACTTGCCCATACTATCCCACACACCCTGCCACTCATGGCTGTCCAGCCTCAGGGAAAATCTCTCGGTCCTCCTACATCGTCGTTTGACCCCAGACAAGACCCAAACCTGAATCTGCTTAACTCTTGAAATCAGTAGTGGGTAAAGCACACTCTGTATGCGTGTTAGCATGGTGATTCCCATCACCATCAGCAAACAAGTCTCAACAGCATTAAAAGGCCATTCAAAAAATTCAAAACTCTCAAATGTAAATGGTCTGGGGGGACGACTAGGAGGGTAAAAGGATGTCTCCTTCCCAGGTTGAGCACCTGAGAAGGAGAAAAAAGATGTGTAATTGCTAAGCACCTCCATCATATACCTCCCAAAGTATAAAGGTGGTGACCACACTGGGAACATAAGCCAGATCAATTTCATGATCAATGATTCTATTGTATTACAAGTCATTACCATAAAGTACAATGGGATAAAAACCTTAGCCCAAGCCCCATACTTGAAAAACACTAATACAGCAAGTACCGGATGGACGTAAGATATCATATACTGAAACTGTGAGATCAAGAGGAACAACCTTGAGAGCCAATAAATCAGCATTGTGACGAGTGACTATCAATCCAGTCAGATCTGTTCTTATCTCAACCCTTCGTGCCCCACGTTGGGCGCCAAAAAGAACTGTCGTGGTTTAAACCCAGTCAGGTAGCTTGTTCACTCACTCCCAGTGAGTGGTGCCGAGCTGACAACAATCGAGGTCTGTGTCCGTCTCCCCCCCCCGCCTCCCCGCACCGGGGCTCTCCCCTTCCCCGCTCCCGGAGGAACGGGGAGGAGGATCGAGAGAGTGCAACTCCTACGGGTTGAGACAAAAACAGTCCAGCAACAAATCACCACCGCTACTATCAGCTACAACAATGATAAGGGAAAATAACAAGGGAAGAGAATACGATACCACCGGCCAAGAGAAACGAGCTCCACCCGGAAACCCCTGTCCTTCCGGGTCCCTCCCCGTTACCCCTCACCCCGGGCATGACGTGCTGTGGTATGGAATACCTCCCCGGCTAGCCCGGGTCAGGCGCCCCGTCTCTGCTTCCTCACAGCCTCCCCTCCTCCCTGGC
This sequence comes from Pezoporus occidentalis, assembly GCF_034315485.1. Taxonomy (NCBI): domain Eukaryota; kingdom Metazoa; phylum Chordata; class Aves; order Psittaciformes; family Psittacidae; genus Pezoporus; species Pezoporus occidentalis. Next base: position 2,212,807 of record NW_026916347.1, read on the forward strand.
AGAGCATGAGCCTCACAGAGTCCTTGGTCAGGGTAAACATCACTTAGCAACAACCGAGAACATCGGCTTCACCAACACTGTTCTCAAACTGGAAGTCAAAACACAGCACTGTACCAGTTAACACAAAGGAAAAACATGACTGCTACTGCGGAACCCAGGACAAATGTGTCACAATGTTTCTTCCAGGGATTTGTGTCATGTATGGAGCAATACCGAAGGACTGGGCAGGAGCTGTATGCCTCTTTGCACAAGAACCACATACAGGTAAAGAGCAGGAATGTTGTTCAACAGCTTTCTGTTGCCGAAAGGATGATTTTGGACTACCCTGAGAAAGCAGGCATTTCAGAAGTGAGATGAGTAGTATGCCCAAAGGAATGTAGAGAGTTGATAAGTCAATACTCCACTCCTGACATCACCACTGAGGTGTGATAAAGCCTCACCAATCAGATTCCTCACTTTATCCTCAGAAGCCTTTTTTCTTTGGTTTAAATAAATTATTCTGCTCTCACAATGGCAGAAAGTGAGAATTTTGACCTTCTCTTAGTAGCCAGTAAAACTTTTCAGAAGGCTTCAATCTCACAGCCAGTAAAATCTCACTGTTTCTGTTTCAGTGTTGGCTATCAAGGGCCAACAAGCATTTCATTCTTTGAGATTCTCACCTCCTATCTCTTTTAAATTGATATTTTAGTGCCCCCCAGTTTCCTGCACACACTTCCTAAGTAGAAATAATTAAATTTTTGCCATGCTTGGAGATTTTCAGACTGTGTTTTCAGTGAACATGGTTGTTGTCATTTGACACAAACATTAACCAGATAAAAATGGAGTGATGCTGTTCTTCTGGCTCACTGCTTTTGAGTTGGAAACATAATGAAAGCAGCCATTTTCAAGGAGGTTGAGGTTTACAACATGCTTATATTTGTCACTGTATCTTAGTTTAAGTAGTAGCATCTCACACAGCACACTTTCAGTGGGCAGCTGTACCTGTGTTTTCTGGGTCTGCAGCCCTTCCTCTGTAGTAGTCCTAACCAGTAGGCTGGGTAAATCCCTCTGAATTGCTAGAGTGGTGCCATTGCTGGATGGGAGGAGGGAAGTGTGCAAAAGGTGGCACAAGGTGGTTCTGTCCCACAGATGCTGCAGTGTGGTTACAGCAAAGCAGCCAAGGACTGGATGATACTTGAGGAACAACTTTTCTATAGAAGGGGCCCATGGAGAGATGCATCACGATCGTTTGATCCACGATGGATTCTTGATTGTTATGAAGGGCCTTCACGAATGCGGAGGAGGATTCAACTTGTAAACACCCAAGCAACAAGGATGCAAATGAAGAGTGAGGTAGAAAGCATTTGCAGGACACACACGATTTCTGTCGCAGTTGCTGGTGACTTTTTTTCCTCTGGTTCTCTATTGACTCATCAATATGCTATGAAATGCATAGAGAACTTACTGAACAGGTCTGGTTTCAAGAGACTAAGAGGGGCTGCAATGTGGTTAGCAGCCACAGAATTATTTTTCGTCCTTTCTGTTATAAGATCTCCCCAGACAGATGAAATCATAACCCAAGCATACTTTCTGTCTTGTAATCTCATGGGCACAGTGCTTCCCGATGCATGCAACAGAGTCCAGTTAGAAGGGTGCACTGTCCTGTTAGTCTTATGTTTCTTAGGGATGATCAAAAAGGGAATTAGAGCGGTTTGAACTAAGCATTGAAATGTGGGATATTTACTACTGTCTGTCTGTTGAGTATCTAAGTGCCAAACCCTACCAACCTAGCAAATGCTTAAGCATTTCAATATTATCAGGAAGTTCCCATCTCTAGCACATTTCCAGCTGTCATGTGAAGCTTGGATTCTGGCAGCTTTTTGTAGGGTCTTCTTTGAAAAGACAATATTCCTTTTGCCTAACAGTTGATATTTGTTCCTACATTTGATTGTTCCTTTGGGTCTTTTCAAATAAGTTTATCTGAATTTCCAGGGCATATATTTGCAATATAGTTCCAAATCCGTGTTTTTCTCTGCAACAAGGTTCTGAATTATGTTTACCTTCTGCATATTGCACTCTAGTCATACCTAATCTCTTTTCAGGTTCTCATGGGAAACAGAAATGAAACCACCTCCTCTGCTGAAGTGAGCCCAGGTAATGTTTTAGGGCTAAAATCACATCATCAAAAGGGTAGACACAAACAGACAAAGAGAATTAGAGTTAGTGAATGGATTTCTAGGTCAGAATTTCTTCTAATTAAAAAACCCTTATTGTCAGTTCTCTGGACTGAAATGTCACTGTAACATCAGGGGAAAAACCAATGCAATTGTTACAGGTGGTGTATAAACTGCCTTCAAAATTTGTTGCTCTCTTGTTGTCACCAGAAAGATCTCAAAGTAAAAAAGCTATCTTGAAATGAAAGTATTGAGCATTCTTGGCCACCTGGAAAGCTTCCAGCTGCCTAAACTCAGAAGAAAAATTGTGGACTTTCCCTCTGGTTTTAGTAGACGCTCCAGTTCTACCTCTGAAACAGCATATAAAACCAGGTGATAGCTCAGAGAAGTGGTAATAGGAAATGTAACTTTCCAAGAACGTGGAAAAAAAGGTGGAGAGTGGAAGGAAATCATCCAGAATATTAATATGTCAAATTGTTATTTAGCATTCAAAGTAGAAGCGGATTTTTCAAAATATGATCATTACATCAACACTTTTCTTTCTCCAAGGCCAGATTTTCTTTTACGCAAGACATTAAAAGAGGATATCTTTGGGTTGAATTTTGGTACAGAAGCCAATAGTTAATGGGGGGGGGGGGGGCAGGGACGGGGAAAGACCCCAACTTTGAGAAAGAGCTGTAGTTTGGAAATGTTAGCCAGGTCTAAGGTTGTGGGTTTCAGCCACCTTTATGGCTGCTTTATGTCAAGCTTCTAGTGTATGTAGTGTAAACTGTTGGAAATAGGCAGGGCTGTTGTATGCTTTTATTGTGATAGGGCCTACCAAATAAGTGATAATGGAGCTCATTGCTCAACAAGACTGAAGTACTATGTAGTTTCTGCATGAAGGTGATTACACTCTACCCGATAGGAAGGCTGATCGTTCCTTCCTTAACTGTGTGCACTACGTAAAGTTGCAAAACCTGGGACACAGCTTGGACAAGATATGAGTGGATTGTCTCTCTTTGGGTTCTATTCAGATTCTGCTCAGTGCATGCTCCCAAAAGACTACCATTTTCAGTTTCTCTTAATTTTTTTAATCATCAGTGATTATAGGAATTTAGGTTGAATTATGACTGATCGCAGCTACACGGTTTTAGTTCCCTGAGCTAAGCATCCTTCCTTAGCAGTCACGGATTCTACTCCTTTCTTGCCTGTTTTTTTCAGAGAAATAATGCTATTTCCCAAGGTAGAACAGATTGAGTTAAAGTCTAAATTGCAAATGCTTTTGGTGTCATCCTACTGCCTCTAAAACTGCAATCTCTTTTATACTGATATAGGAGAGCTGACAGAAAGCGAGATGGATAAGAAGGGATTGGATTGCAACCAGCTAACGTTCTTCCCTGCTCTACATGAAAGTTTCCATTCAGAAGACTTCTTGGAACTGTGTGTGGAGAGACAAATTATATTGCAGGAGTTTGCAGAGAGTGAAAAGGTAGGAAATACAAACTAGAAAATTTTCTCTGGAGAGATGGCATTTTAGAGGATGAATTGGATGTGGAGGCCTACCTGTTCCTTTCAGTTTGGGGTTCAGATTTATTTAGGCTACAGTAAGGGTCATCACTGTTTCCTAAAAGCAATCACAACAACTCCTATATGGACTTATTGTTGAAAAGTATTTAACATTAACTCTTTGAAGTAACAGAAAAAAATCTTGGCATATGATCAAAGTATTCTCATACCTGTGAGGCAGTATTTTCTAAATTTGCCAGAGACATGGCGAATTATGAGGCTGAGAATTCATGTCCTGCTTCCCCACCTTTACTCAGGCTCAGAGCAGTGCTTGGATCGAATTTGATTTTTCATTTATTACCTCTAGAAAAGTATGCCGATTTGTATAGGCTGCTAGTTCAGTGATGTATAAATCTCTTCCTGCTGAATACCAGAAAATATTTTCGTCCTCTCTTCCTATGCCTTTTTCTTTTCTGCTCCCCCATGAGTACTGGAAAGATCTGATTTTTTGCAGTGTACCTGTTTTATCCAGTAGCATCATTAGCCCAAGAGTTAGCATCCCAAAGTAGAAGCCGAAGGTCAGACTTGAAGTATTTAAACTCAGCCATGACAGTGCTGTGACAGTCATATATATAGAAATAATTATTTTATTTTTATGTCTCAATGCCATTGCTAAATTTTCCTAATGCTTTGGTAATGTCCGGGGGGTCATATTCATGTTCTCTAACATGAAGGCTTCATCCTGCTATAAGAGCTGTTGGTACACTGTCTGTCTGTACAACATAATTAATTTCCCTGCCCCTCCTCCTTTTTTTCTCCTCACCCCCTTCTCTCCAGCAGAAGAAGACATGCATGAAAATGTAAGGCATGTTTTCCATGCACTGATCTCATTTTGAGCCTTAAGGCTGGCTGTCTTTTCTCCATGTAACTCCACAGGAAGCCCTCAGAAACGCCAGGCATGTTTTTTTCCAGCAGCAGTCACCGTGTTGCCGAGCTGACAGAAGTATTAAAAAAGGCAGTAGGGGGTGACATTAGCTGTCCTGTGCTCACTTAGTGCGCTGCAGTCCTGCCTCGTAAATGGCTGCCTCGTGGGCTGTTTGCGCTTTAAGCAGGCAACTGGAACCATCCTACCTACTACACTGCACAGGAAAGTCATTGCGATGCTTTGGCAGATACTAGATTGATTTCTGGAACACAAGGGTACCTTGTCTGGAAAGTGATAGTTGTTTTATAATGTTACCCAGTATTATTATTTTTTTTTTGCATTGCTATTAAACAGATACTTTTATACATATTCAGATATATGAGATGTCTTTTTTTGCAGAAGCAGTAGATCAAATGTTATTGACATTGTTGGTTCAGAGTCTGTTCCTCAGCAAGTTAAATATGAAGAATATGCAGGTGCAGGTGGGATATTCTTATTGCTAATATCATCTAAATTTTTGGTTCATATTACTTGAAAAATGAAACAGAAAACATTTCTAGGCATTCCTATGAAAATAAATTTAAGTATTCAAACAATATGAATTTACCACTTGGACTGCAAGAGAAAGGGACTATAAAGGAGAAAGCAAATGGATATAGTTTGAGTATAGGCTAAAGGATGCTACTGAATGGTTAGTTCCTGAGAGAGTGGGGACTAATCATATGAGGGAGCAGTTATGCTCTGCATGTTTGAACATCACCCAGACCATGCAAAAGAGTCCTTTAAATGTGTTCTCTTTTTTTTTGTCCCATTTTAAAAGCAGTATCTACCCATAGACAAATGCATTTCCCAGATTTCAAAGTCAAACACTCTGAATTTAGAATATGCCAGAAATCAATAAATTAATGCCAGATCTGTGCAATCACAGCACTCAATGACATATTCACTTGCTGATTTTATTGTAAGACTATCCATTTTGCTTTACCAGTACAAAGAGTGGAAGGTATGTATATCCAAATCCATACCTTCAAAGGAGTATTTAGTTTTATTAACTATAATTCTGTCTCTTCCAGTCAGGATCTTTGTAATATATATAACTGTAGCTTCTGTGTTTTGCAGCTAGCAGGAATGCTATAGACTCCAGTCATCTTCCTTACACAGAGTTAATATATCACTAAAATATATCCCTCCTGAGCAAATTCTGAAAACATAGTATTTATTCCTGTGGTTACATAATGACATAATGCATATACAAAGGGGCTGAATTCAGGCTGACATCTGAAGATACAATTTTGCAATCATAATAATACTTTTTTTAAATTGTGTGTCATTCCCAAAGCTTAAAAACGGAAGCCTCTCTCAGGCCTCCCAGGAATAACAGACTAATGGCAGAGATGGAGGCTCAGGGCAGTTGCTTGCAGACTAGAGGAGAATGGTGGGCTGGTAGCTGAGATATTTTGTTGCTTCACCTCCTCCCATACAGATGGGTCCAGCAGGGACCACTTGTGAAAGCTGGGCAAGAGAACTCTTCATGGTATGCCTGGGACAAATGTGGCTTTGACCTCAAAGGTGGGAATTGAGTCATGTCATTGCTGAATGTTTAGAACTGGTGTTGTAGTTACAGTAAAGTGGTATCTATGGTATTATGCCCAAAGCAGAAGGAGATGGTTTTATTTCTGCACAGAAGTTAATGTATCAGGATATATCAGACTGCAGGTGCAGATTTACAGATTGTTTCTGTTAGGGCTGTCACTTCAGAAGTTACTGAGCTGTCATACTCTGGCTGCTTGGTTATAGTTTTTGCTGAAAAGTCATTGAAGTTATAGCATGTGAAGATTATATTTTGCATTTATCTTTAGTGTGCTGAGACTGCACACACCCTATGCATGGAAGGAGATGTTACACAACGTGTGTTGCTGCTGAATTTTGCAATAGAAATGCAAATAGGATCCTGTCCTGGCCTAATCTATCAACATGCCAACTAAAAGCAGAGACAGCTCTTTAAATAACCCTGGTTTACCAGCAGAGACAGGGAGATTGGATACCTGTATCTGCAATCTGAGCCCCCAAGTGCAAGATTACCTCCCTGGTCTTTACAATCCTAAAGAAGTCCTGCCAGGTTGTTAATGTGTGGTTAGCATGTACTAGATGAAGAAAGTGTTGGAAGGCTTGGGGAATGTTTTTGGTGTAAAAATTCTGAATTTTGGAAAAAAGTAAATCTCTGTTTGCCAGCAAGTCATTTGAGACTAAGAAATCCAAGCAGCTGGGGTAGTGAATCTGAAGTTAACAAGAGTGCATGACCTAGCAGAAATCTGGGCACAATGCCTTTCCTTGAAAGAGGGGCTGGAGAGATCACAGGACATGGTAGGAGCAGTAATAGAAGGGACTAGCATAAATCTGAGGGAGTGGGATCCATGACTGGGAGAAAGGAACTGATTAAAGAATAGGCTCAACTGAAAGAGTAAAGTTCTGCATTTAGGACTGGCGGAGTGATGTAAGGGGTCTGCATTCACTTGGTGGAGCCAGTGTTTTTAGAAGCATCAGCACCTCCCTCTGCAGTTCTCAGAAATGCAGAACACCAAAGCAGGCTGTTTTCATGGGAGCACTCTTACAATTCATCTGAGCATGAGGATGTAGCAGTACAGAGCATTAAACATGCTGACGTGCAGTAGGAACAGAGCCTAGCTATGTGGTCAAAACAAAGAACTCAGAAGCCAGGTCCTTGTCACAAGCCGTTTCCCTTTTCTGTATCTTAAGTTTCTCATCTTCCCTCCCTGCTCGAGGAGCAGAGGTTGTGATGGCTACTCCACTGCAGGAAGGAGTGCTAAGCAGTAGTAGGGGTTTTCAGTGTGAAACTCTTCCTGTGTTCAGATGGGAGCATATGAAGAAGGACATAGTGTGGCAGATGATTACTCGTCTGACTTGCTCTATCTGGGTTTCTGCTATAGTAGAGAAGATACTGGGAGCCCTTTCTCCAGCCTGTGCACCTCTACCTGTACCACAGCTCAGGGAACAGCTTTGCTAGTAGGTGCAAATGACAGGGTCTGACTCATGCTCTAAGTGTCACCAAGAAAAAAACCCAGAGCATCTTTAGCCAGATCTCTGCTCTTCTGGATATGCTCCTTCACCACACTACTTTGTTCCAGAGATATACTTCCTAGTAGTATCCCTTCATATCTGCTTCTGGGTTCGTTTGTTTTTTTTTGTTTGGATTTTGGTTGGTTAGTTTGGTTTGGTTTGTTTTTTTTTTGCTGTCTCTTTTTTGGGGGGAGGGGGGGAATTGTAAGGCTGTAGCTGCCCTCTGGATTTCTTCAGGGCTCCAAAAACCCAGGTTCCTGACTGCCGCCTCAAGCAAGCACAGCTGATTTCCTAAAGCTCTTTCTGTAGAATGATGCAGCAAGGAAAGGAGCAGGCAGGCTTTGCTGTGGCTCTTACCTAGAGAGCCATAGGAGTAGTGGTAAGGGCATGAACTTGTGTGAGCTGAACTAAGGGGAAATTTAAAGAATAGTGTTAGTTTTTGGCAGCTTTTTTTTCTTTTTTTTTTTTTTTTTTTGAGAGGAGCGTAGAGTGTAAGAGGTATGAGCACAATGCAATTGGAACTGTCTTCCAGATGCTATCATGAGCTAAGGGGTGCCGGCCCCTCTGGCTCGTGATGGGCTGGGACAGATGTCAGCTTTCATTACAGAAAGCAAGCACAAAGAGCAATCCCAGTGCCCACAGCTATGTACAAGACAAGCACCACCTTCTGCCACCCTCTTTTCTCACAGATATCTGATATTCTTTCCTTGAAACATTTGGGAAGTTGTTAAAACCTGAGAAGTGCACACAGAAACACTTCCTACATGGGGTTTTTGCTCCAGTGAAGTAAGAGAGGGAGGGTGAGTAGAGGCTATCTGCAGTAAAAGGGATGTGTCCTGGGTCTTCTAAAGCAAAGCTGTAACCACAAGGATTGCTTTCTAGTGATTGCAAATGGCTTCACTCAAGTATGAGCAGAAGAAATTTGATCTCATGTTTGTAGCAGTTCAAATGTGACAAAACTTGAGCCTAGAGCCCCCACCACTAAAGACTAGGCTAAGCGGATTTAATTTCCTTTGATCACTGAGCAGCTGGTAAGAGTGAAGCAACCTGTCATGTATCCTTAAGTTGTGATTTATGAGACGTGTGTGACAGTTTCAAAGTAAGATGAGACTTAAACATCAACCAAACCAACAGTCATTGCAGGGAAGGTCTTGTGAGTAGCACAGAGAGGAGGTGGGATTGTATTGCTCTTGCCATGATAACACGTTATTTGCTTCCCCAGCAAAAGTTGTGAAAGCAATGTATTTGATTTCATCTGCTCATAGTCATTTTAAACTCTGCGGCCCTAAATAACGTTAACCCTACTTTATGGACAAGTTTTTTGTAGCTGGTACACCCTGGGATCCCTCAATACACCAGAGAAAGGACAGAGAGAGTATATAACTACAGGTTTCATCTCTGTGATTCCTGATACAGTGGTGCCTGAATGTGTTGCTTTTATGTGTATCATGCAAAGTTATTGGAGCTGTTGCTGAGTAAATTATTAGAGATAGCTATGAGTGTTTATAGAAAAACATAAGATGTGACAATGAGTAGGAAGGGGCTTTAGGAAGTTCCCTAAAGCCACTGGATGTTGAGAAGGTATATGAAGATCAAGAATCACTCCTTACCTAGCTTGTTTCTTATACTCTTTCCATAAGCTTCTGCTACTAAGATGCAGGATAGTTAATTAGATGGGCATCTGAACTGACTTGGAGTAGCCATTCTTTTGTCCTTATTCTGTAAAAATGCTGCGTTCAGGAGATTTGTATGGGATGGGTAAATATGTTCCACTGACATGATTTTGTGACTCTAATTTCCTTGCATTGTTTTTTTTCCCTGGAGGGGCCATGTTAACACTACTAGAGTCTGCAGGAATAGATGGCTAATGCTAACCTCCTCCAGGGTTTTTGAAAACTGTGTGAAAACTGTTTGCATCAGTTAATTCCTTTGGAAATCTGCCTCTTTAACTCCAGAGCAGATATGCTTGTATTGCTATTTGCTTAAATGCAACTGGAACATTTACAAACAGCTCTTCTGAAAAACAAGAAAGAAAGAAAAAAACCCAAAACCATGTCTTTAATTCCCACTTACATCTGAATGAACAGAGCAATCAAGAGATGCAGGGCTCTGGGCAATACCTTAGAAGGTAAATATTCAATTATTTTATGTCATGTTTACTTCATTGATTAATGATTTTAGTGGCTGGTGGACTGGATTTTGTTCTGTTTTGAAAGAAAAGGAAAGTTTTTATTTAATCTATGGTAATTTCAGGCTGCTTGGTGTTTCAATGCAAGAGTAGGTACGAAACTGTTATGGTAGGGGTTCGGTAGTACATCTCTTTGTCAGATCTTTATTACTCACCTGAAAAAAAAATGAGCCCTGCTCTCCAAATAAGAACAATTGACTCAGCCCACGGGCCTTAGGATTTCTAACAGCGCAAATGTGTTTAATTCTATTGTGGGTGATATAAAACTGAAGAAATGGATTTGGCACTGGTTGCTATTACTGGCTGAATAGTACAGAAGACAATGTACTGGGGCTTGGAGTTTTAAGGTTTGAGAAAGGGTGGTACTTGCTTTCTCTCCCTCAAGGCCTGCTTAAGTGTCCTGCTCCTGCCTTAGGTGAAGTAAAAACGTGTTTAGTGCCAGACCATATTAGTGATCATGAGCAGGCCCCCTTCACAATCCATGTACCTCCCAAAACCACACATATGATCTCTGGCACAGAGGCTGGATTTGCTGAAGTGGATTTCTTAGAAGTCTGGATTTCAACTTTGTGTTCATTTAGCTATTTTACACAGCTGCCTGAGGTTTCAATATTCAGTTACCTTCCTTTGGGGAAGAAAAGATCTTTCTGCTATTCAATTACTTCAGGAAACCCCGTGGTTTGCTAATGTGAGCAGAATTCCCCAGTACTCTCAGCACGAGCATACATGCCCCTAGCCACGTAATGGCACGCACAAACAGAGGCACTCCAGTTCAGAGACTTCTGTCTACAGAGACAGGTGTTCCTTTGGGATCTGCAGGAGAAGTGATGGGAAAACGCTAGCTTCCTCTAAGAAATAATTTAGAAGAGAAAGACAAAGAGATTGAAGGGATTTTCATCAAAAATTACTCACAGAAATCTTCCATGATTGTTTGGTTTTTGTAAACCCAGAATTAAAAAAATCTTCTGTGCCCATGAAGTGACTTAAAAACGAAACCCCCATTTTGCTCGTAAAATAATTGCTTTTCAGTAAAAAAAAAAAAAAAAAGGCAGAAACAAGATTTTATTTCAATTATTTATCAATTTTTTATGTTATGCTGGCATCCAAGACTGAAATCTTGTGTAGCAGTGCAGACCTGAATTAGCCTATGTGTATTTTGGGATGGAGGCAAGGAAGGTTGTAGACTTGGTTCCAGAACTAGTGACGTAGCAACAAAGGCAAAAAGTGAAGGAGAACCATGCTTGTTCTACATATCATCGTGTAGACTTTACATGATGTAGTAGAACCAATGCTATTTCTGGGTCTTTTTTGCATGCACAAAAAATAATGCACAACTTTTGTTTGTATGAAGTTTGGTAGAGCTGAGATCACTGAGATCTTAAGAGTAAAAACAGACTTTGTGATACTTCTCATACTTGTCAATCAGTTCTCTCAAGAGCATTGCACTAGATTTCAGAACCAGAAAACTTCTATTATGTAAATACCTCTCAGATCTATTCCCTCTGTATGCAGCCATTTGGTACTTGCAGGTGGACGCAGGCTGCAAAATTCTACACTTGTATCTGGATTGCATAGAGTTCAGAATTGTGTTGATTTACAGGGGGAGCTTAGCAGTGAGAAGTTTTCTTAGTATATAAGGTAGTATTTCTGTTTTAAAATTGTGGGAGCATTTGTGTTTTGTTGTAGTATGAGTGTTTGAAAGGATGTTTGCAAATAGAGGGTGCTTCATCTGAGATAGGCTAATAGCCAGATGATTAGCTCCTGCCTCCTTCCCTGCAATTGTAGGAGATACTGGTTGGAAGTTTTGTTCCAAACTGGGCACAGTCAAGAGAGGTTTCTAAACTATTCCAGGATGCTTAACTGAATCTTCAAAACAACTGGAATCATAGACTCATATATTTTGATTGGCCTTCTGTATAAGACAGGAAGGAGAAGTTCCAGGGCAAGGAGTTTTGTGTTACCAAGATTTCAATCCACTGTATGCTGATTCAGCTAGCCATGTTGAGTTAGGTATTTAGTAGGTATATTAGATTTTTTCCTTGTTCATTGCTCCTTGGGATCCCTTTTCAGGGTTTTTTCAAGTATAGATTTCACTAGGATCTAAATAAAAGTATTTGCCTTTTCTCTATATTCTAAATATACATTTATTTATTATATGCCACTGTTTTTCTCTATGTCACTTGTTTCCTCAGTGCTCCAACCCCCTGCCTGTATAACTGTCCATATTTGCTGTCTAACAAAGTTTTGCAGTGCTCACTCCTGCAACATTTGCAAGCTTTTCATATTCTGTATTAATGTTGCTAAATATAGCTACAGAGAGATGGGGAAGGAACAGATTTACTGGGGGGAAAGAGTGTCAGACCCTCTTACTACTAATAATACAGAGGCTTGCACTGTCAGTCATATGGTGATTTTGTGGCTGCATCCCTATAGACCTCCCAGACAAGGTGACAGCTGGTTTAGTACATACATATGTCCTTCTGCACCATTGGGTCTTCCTCTTTGCTGTCTCTATCTCCTGTGTTACTCACCCCTGCCTTCATTATACTCGCTTCCATACTAGGTCACATTCAAGTGCTCTGTGGCAGTTGTGCAGGGGCATAGAGCATTGGAAGGAGTGCTGCTCTTTGGCAAAGAGCACTTTTACATCTGCGAGTGCTTTGTGTTATCCCCTCTAGAAGAAGTGTACTGCACACGTCACTGCTTGTCCAGGTGAGTCATTCATTCCTCCCAGGGATCTGCTTGTTTAACTTCAGTAGTGGCACATGGATATGCAGAATTTGCACAGACTTTGAGGGAATTTCAAAAGGGATATTAGCACAAGAAGTTTGCCATCTTTTCCATCTGTTCACAGAATTGTTTAACCTAACTAACACAGGTGCTTGTTCACAGGCTTTGTGAACTCCTATCTCCGACAGATGGAGATGGTGGGCAGTCTAACACACACTGCTGTTTTTCAGTTCTTTTAAAGTGTTGTTAATGTTTTTTTTCTGATTGGCTTTTATTCATATGGAACAGTCATTACAGGAGCCGTTAGCTCCATTGTCTCATAAGGTTTTTGTTTGTTTCTCCAAGACAGAATTGTAATTAATACTTGGCACACTACTACAGTCTTTGCCTCATGATTTATTGAAACAGATCAATATGGAAAATGAGTCTGTTAGACTTAGCTCTTTGCACATACTGTGTGCTCATGTGCAAAGCCTAGTGAGATAGTGAATAACTCAGTGTTTTTACTCCCCGACTGTCTGCTCTGCATCTAGTTCTTATGAAGTCCAGTATCAATCAATCTGATAGGTGACTTGAGGATGAATTGAACTTGGTCTGATAAAAGCTTAGGTTGTTTTTCTAAGGGATTTGCTATAGGCTAGGCTGAAAACAGCAATAACAGTATATATACACAACTAAAGTAATAATGAGTTAACTACTTAATTATTAGATACAATTAATTGCTATTTGTAATAGCTGTGTGTCCATATGACAGTTGTTCTTGACCAAGGCTTTCAGGTTCTCCCACCCAGTTCCTTCCCTTGTTGTCAGACTTCAGTGTGTGCAAAACATTGCTGTCTTCCTATTTGCATGAACTAAAATGTTTCCAAACCTACCCTTAGCCTCCACAGGCTCTTTATTTCATTTTGTGAACTAGTACAAAATCTGCCTTCAGTATTTAGCTTTATTTTCAATTCATGTATATTCCAGCTGGTACTGCTATCTTAGTTTTTTTATTCATTTTTAGGGATTATTTGGATGTTCATTAGGGTTCTCCTAATTTTTTTTTTGTTTTGTTTGCTTTAAATTAATTTCTATTTCTTTATGTTTTCCACTTCCAGCATCAGTGATCCATTTATTTTCAACTTATGTCATAAAGATAATGCTGTGGGAGACCAGATGTGTTCTCGTTATTCATATCATGATATAAAAGAGATTCATTTGATGCGCTTTCTTCTGCAGGTAGGAACTAACACTAATGGAATTAATGCCTCAGTCATTCGAGGGAAAGCTGCAGGAGGAGTAACAACTTCTGACTGAAAACTACTTGCATGATTTTTACTAAGACTGCTGAGATTTCTTTTCTTGAGTCCCAAAATGCTTTTGCTCTTATCATTGCTTCATTAGCCTTTGGTAATACAAACTCCTGCCTATATTCACCAGGGTGTCTAAGCATCCTCACTGGAGTGGTTGGCTTATTAGTAGTTAGGCTAACAATGTTCTTCACAGTTTATCCCCATGTTTTTGAAAATAAGACAGTTTCCTGTGTTTAATGGAAGCTCCCAGTTAGTGTCTAACTTTCAGTAATACTCAGCTCCCACAGACTTCAGTAATTTTGGACATGAGTGGAATTATGGGTATGTCTAACGTACTTACTCTAGGCCTCTTGGAATAACTTTCAAGTTGTGCAAGTGAGTCAATAAATGAATCATAAATTGAAGCAGAGGTATGAGAGCTTCTGCTTGCTCTAGAGGGTTTTGGTACAGTCTAAAGAGTAATTCAGAGACTCCATTTGACAGAAAATGTGAAGTTTGACTAGTTTGACATGATTAGTTACCTGTTAGTTTGAATCCATTTTTGGAAGGTTGAAATTCAGCACAAATAAGAAATAATTTGGAAAATTCAAAATTTGGAGAAAACTAGGGCTGATAAGTATGGCGCTTATCCATGACTCAGCCCCATTTCATTTTATATTTAATTATGTATGCAAAATGGATGAGCAGGTGAGACTTGCTTCAGGATATAACATATTTCAGTGGTCAGGTCACTCTCTAATCATGTATAGGAATGTTGTCTTGTTCTGAGCAACTGCATGAATCTTATTTTCTTACATCACTGATGAGCAACCTGAAGAACAGAACTGTAACCTCTTCTGGGTTTGTGAATAGCATCAAAGTTGGCAGTGGAATCCTGCCACCACCTCATATATTCACATGTCTGTGTATGCATAGATTTTTTTAAACATGTAAATTGGAAATGCTTTGTGTGACCAAAAATGAAAAACGGAAGTGATTATGAACAGTCTTTGAGTGGGCCTGGGGCAGACGTGGGGCTTGCTGGTTTGAGGGGGCTTTGTGGTTTGTTCTTTGTGAGGGTTTTGTTTGTTTATTTTGGTTTTGTTGTGCTTTGTTATGCTTCAATTAATGAACTGAAAACACGGGTATTTGTATCAGGCTCTCAAAATCTTGTACTGGGACTCCATGCCACGAACTGCTTTGAAAAAATATTGCGGTAAAAGAAGAAAACTGATTTCTTATGCTTTCCCTGCAAGGCAGGTGGATCAGCTGTTTGGGCAGCTGCTGTGCCTCAAAGAGCTGATCTCCTGTTCATGCACATAATACAGCTCAGAGCAAAGCACTGTGAAATTACACGGCCCAGTTCTGTAATGCTGACACTTGAGCAGGCTTGGTCTGGAAAGCTGAACTTCAGAGCAAGTGGAGTAAGCTGTTTCTTGTTGTAGCTGTTCTCATATTACCTTTCTGCATTATACTTCATTTGTGAATCATGCATGGGGCAGTTGCCATTGTGGTGTTTTTCTAGGCTTGTATTGCACCTGCCACATTTGGATTAAAACTCATGTCTGGGTTTGACTTGCTGACTTTGGACAAAAAAAAAACCACTTACTGAGAAAATAATAGGATTATATGCAGATGCCCAATATAACAATGTGTGGAAACATTGGGGAAAGAAGGGGATTCATTTTTCAAGTTTGATTATTTAAAACATCAGTGAGAAATATTACAGACTCACATACCTGCTCCGCTGCTTCTGGCCAGAAGAAACTATTTTGGCATTTCTGTTGAATTCATTCTTCATTTAGAAAGCAGCATGGTTGCTTTCTTAAAGAAGCTGTTATTTAGCATTCCCTTTTCATATTATCTTTATCACTAATTATAAATTAATGCTACTAGTGTCTTGTAAATCACACTGAGATTTCAAGAAAAATGCTTTGAAAGCAGCAGGAAGAGGCAGATGATGGAGCCAATATCTGGAGTTTGTTTTTTCCTCAAGGCATTTGAATGAACTAATCAACCCAGTAGGACCATTCTTACAGTTGGAGAAATTTGGGGTATTCGGCATATTTTGCTCTACTTCTTCACACTTGATACAAAGTCAGCAACTTTTCATTTTTAAAGCCCTGAAGAATTGGACAGGCCATGACAGGCTCTTTGCAGCAACAGGTTTGTTCTGCAGCTCTTCAAACTGTAAATTTACCTTTCCAGGAGATCGCCTTGGAAATATTCTTCAAAAATGGCTATTCCAAATTTCTTGTCTGCCACGACAGTGACCGAAATAAGATATTTAAGAGGTAATCATTTATCCTGGCTTCAAGTGTTTGCCTTGTTCTGCCCCAGGGGCTTTTTCTTCAGTCGCAGCTCCTTGGTCTTTAATGAGTTAAGCAAAGCCATGAAATTTTCCTTTTGCTGACCTGTAAGTTCTTCAGAGCCATTGATTTAATAAGGCAGCTAATGCATGTGTAGGACTCTTCTAGCACCCAGGAGTGTGTTGTATGTTCCTGCATCCCAAGAAATTGCAATTATAGATGTGTTGCTGCTTTTCACTAAGAGCCACCTCCATCTTACTTCACAGTACTGTATGAAAGGAGGTTTTTTTCTTGTTTTCTTCTAATATAGAAAGTTTCATTAGCTTCTTTAGGGATAAGATGTTTGGTTTTGTTTTTTTTTTTTCCTCTGGCTCTGATTTTGGTGTGCAGCTGACTCTTAACAGTGGAAGTTTTGTTTTAAAAGAATTCACTTTATGTGCTTGTTTTGTTTGTTGGAACTTTAATGTAAGACTATGAAGTGAATAATTTGCACTTTGTTTTCTTGCTCTTTTTTTTCCCTACTGCTGTTCTGGCAGTTATATCAGGTTTACTCTCACCATACTTTACACAAGAAAAATACTTCAATATGTAGTACTTCTGGTAAATTCTGCATCCTGGACTGAGGATTGGTACTGTTAATTTCTAAACAATCACTGAAGTTCCTTCTGCTCCTGAAATCTCTGAGCAGTTTCTAATGGATTATTGCTTTTGCTGTGTTGTCTGGCAGCTCTATCCTAGGTTAGAGTCTCAGTGAAATGCTGTGGTGTCTTTCAGAAAGAAAGTTGCTATCAGGACATGATAAAGATTACATATACAAATGTAATGTGTACAGATAACCATTTAAATTGTTATAATGTGACCTTTCATATCTTCTGTAGATTTTGCTCATTCCAACCTGCTTTGAAGTCAAAGGGGATAACAGAAGAGTCCCTGAATATAAGGTAAAACATAAGAAACATTGGATAACTGTAGATAAGTGCAATTATAAAACAAGTGTAAATAACTTGCACCTTAAAAAAAGCATCTAGAAACTTACCTATTTGTGCCCCTATTTTAAAGACTGAAAGCTATCCCCAGAACTCTGAAAAGTGTTCTGAAGTGCAATGTCCACAGTATGAAAACATGAAGAATGTGTTGAGTAGCTGGTTGTGCATAGTTGGTTAATAATTATTATCTCCCTAATATGATTCATTAGTAAACTCTACACAGATGGCTAGTGTGGGAAAGAGGCAGACAGTGAGCTGAGTTTAGGGCTAATCCGTAACCCTTCTGCATAATGGCCTCTTTGTTGTGTGGACAGTGATAGATGTACGTATGGAAGTTTTGGTATGTGGTAGTAACTGTGCGGTGGAGATTCCAACTCGTCCCTCAGATTTACCACTGTAGGAAAAAGTTTTCTCCTGGTGGGACGTGATTGAGAATATGTTCCATGCTGGCCTTGAGTTACTTGCATACCTGTAGCTCTTCTCAGTTTGGATATCTGAGGAACACAACCCTAAGTGCCTACCTGGTGCCCCCTGAAGTGATCACCTGAAGGCCAGAATCTGTTGAGACCTGAGGGGCAGATTAACACTATGAATTGTTGCGTCCTGTGTCAGCTGTACTCTTTTTCATTTTCACTCTATCTGTTGTAGATCATTACTGATCTTGTAAGAGAACATTTTCACCCTTAGGTAGCAGCCACCAGCTCACAAAAAAATGTAGGTGCAGGGTGCAACCAACTCTGGCTAGAGCCTAACCTATGCCAGAGGTGATGGTTGACTCTATGGAGATGTTCTGTGTGGAGTAATCAATAACTCACCCCAGGATTTCCTTTCCCTGCTCTTGCTGGGTGCCCAACAGGTGGGAATGTCTTGAGATAAGATCTCCTATGGCTGCAGAAACTCTGGGCTTTAGCTGGGCTCATGATTATTGTGAGAAACATTTGACTTGTGTATGTCTTGGCGACCGAAGCAGGTTGTATGTCTAGGTTTAAAGTAGCCTGTCCTGAATTCTGTAAGGCTCTGCCTCCAGTTTTACTCCACTTGCTGAGAGAGGACCTTATGCACTTTTAGCATATTTGAGAATGTAAGCTGCCTTTGCCATAGCTTTGGCAGGGCCATGTTAGAGCACGAGCTAAAATAAAATAAAGAAGATACTGCCGCTGCCTAAGAAAAGCAGCTCCTAAGTGAAAAGTTAGAGAAAATTACCCCAGTGGGCATGCTTCCCTTTACCAAGCTCCAGTCTGGGAACTGAAGGACTGAGGACTTGATGAGTTTACTTTTCCCTCATTTGAATTCTGGAGCCTCTTAGAAAAATTCAAGAGCAGCACAAGGGGCTTCTTCCCCATCTAGGGGGCAATGGCCATGTTTCCATAGCATCCCAGCTTTTCCTGCCCTACCTGAAACAGGGAGGCAGGCCAAACAAAGCTATTTGCCCAGACACACTATTAATAAGTGCACAGCTGATGCATGGAAAAAAGAAATTGCTAGTTTGATGTATCATATGATGTTGAGGTGATAATATTTCTGGGAAATGCCATACACTTTTTTCACCTAGTTCATAGGAATAATACACAGTTCTGACTCGCAGACTCTACTGTAGCCATTTAAAAACAGTAATGGACTGTTACTGGACAACTGGGTATTTTGCCCCTGGCACTTTATTCTTCATTTAAATATACTTAAATGTTTGCTGTTACCGTGTGTTACTGCAGCCACAGACATCACCTCTTCTCATATCATGCTTGATTGCTTTTATAAATTGCTCATTACTTATACCTGTATGTTGCTATTTGCAGGCTGTCAGCACTCTCTGCCCTAGGGATGTGATTGAGCAAGTGAATGCATGTGCTTAGGTGCACTTGTGCATGCGCACATGTGAACAGACAGCTAAAAGTACTGTGGGGACACCAGACCTAATTTCATCAATTCACCAGTTGCCTCTTGCATCATGGAAGAGGGTGACTTTTCTTCTCTTAAGCATTACTGAAGTGATACACCCAGAACATTTAGAAAGAGCAATCTTTTCCCTACTTCTCCTCCCTTCTGTGTGTTCCTTGGAGGGAGAATCAGAGGCAGATGAAACATGATGAGTATAGGTAGTGATGCTGATTGTGTCATGCAAGTTAGAGACCACTGCACCAAGGTATAGCACTCAAAATCACAGAGAACTTGCTTATGCAGAATCTGGCCCCTTGATGGCAAGAAGGATCACTGTTTTTTAGCTTTTAAGATTGTGCTTGCACTGCTTAGTTCCTCCTAAGTGTAATGTTTGTGTCTGCTGCCTATGCTGAATTGGAACAGGCTCATAGTTCCTTTTATCATAGTGCCTGAGATTGTCTGAGGGGCTGGTGACAGCCATCAGCAGCAGAACTTTCCAGGTCTGTTCCTTTTCCCCCAAACATTATTTACTGAGACTAGTTCAACTATGTCTCACTCTAGAAAATGGACAGAACTAATGTTTAGTGCTCAGTGGAGTGCAAGTGAAGTTACTAGAAAAAAAACTCTCTTTTTTAAAGATTCCCTCACCAGACATGTGCTCACACAAAAGGCCAAAAAAGCCCAAAAACCACCAAACAAGCCCAAAGAAGGAGAATATGTTGTAGAAACAGCCCAGATGGAAACAGTCCTTCCTTTCCCAAATGAACCTTTTCCCAAATATCCATCTGGTTTAGTCGGTTTGGAGACAGAGATCTGCTGCTTCTAAAACGTAATAGATCTTTAAAGAAAGAGAACCGCAGAAAAAGGGAGGAGGAAGGTCAGCTTTTTATTAGCTTGGGCTGGACTTCATGGAACATGGTCTGTGGAGTACCTTGGTATGTTTCAAGCCTGTATGTCTTTTAATCTCCATTCTTCTTGGTTATCCTTTGCAGTGGAATTGGGTGTAAGGAGTAAAGGGAAACTTAGCTTCTTTGAAGAGCTAGGTGTCTCACTCTTTAATTTACTCAGCTTGTCCTTCTCACCCTGACACACCTTCAGGCAGGAAGAGCACAGGTCTTTCTCTTGTACTAAGTAAAGGGTTTCTATGCGTTTAATGGAGTCTGCATACTCTTCTTGCTCTATTGAATCTGGAAAAGGATTTCTGTCTGCACTCAGTTTCTTGAGCTTGGGAAGATTTTTCACACTGTTTGGGATGGTGGTCAAGGAATTGTCGAAGAGACCTATCTCCTGAAGTTCCTTCAAGGCCCCAAGGCTGGTAGGAATACTGTCAAGACAGTTCAAGCCAAGGTTGAGAATATGAAGGTTCTTGAGAAGGTTCAGCTCCTCTGGCAAATTTTTGGTGGTCAGCTTGTTGTTGGATATATTCAGGTAGAAGAGGTTCTGAAGTGTACCTATTGCCTTGGGCAAGTCCTCAAGTTGATTAGTATGCAGGTCCAGCCAGCGCAGTTTCTCAAACTTCTGGATGCTGTTCGGAATCTTTTTTAACATATTTCTGCTCAAATCAAGTTCATCCACATCAGCCAGTTTCAGAATGCAATTGGGGAAGGTAGTGATACCCATCTTGCTTAAGTCAAGACGACGTGCTCCATCAGGAGCTATCCGGATGGAATTTTTGGCAATTTTCAAGGTGATCTTCTTCCCTTTTGGTTTCCCCTTGGCCATCTCTCACTAAAAGACAGACAGATACACCAGACTCTGTGGATAAAGTGTAGAAACTCCTGTAAAGCCTTTGAAAGCAGTGACTGCTTGTCTCTAATTAAAAACAAAGTAATCACATAGTTAAAAATTTACTGCTGGACTCTTCAGAGTTTGTTGAGTTTTTTGTTGAGATCGGGACTTTTCAACCCTGAAGCTGGAAGTCTGAAAAGCCCTTCCTGAAAATACTTTTAGTAGGTGAAATTCTAACAATTTACATCATTGTTTTATTGCACTGTAGCACCTATATTACATTACAAGGTGAAATTATTCCTTTCATCCCTAGATACTGATTTGAGCTCAGCATGTAATGAAACTGAATGAAATGTGTTATTATCCATCAGCTGTTTGAGGACCTGAGCAAGATGTTTTGTGGGTCTCAATCCAGGCCTACACTTTAGGCCTGCACTAAAAGAAGTTATCCAAAATTGTACATATTATCCCAGACCGAGTTGCCTTCTTACATGCCTGGCAGCTGTTGACAGGTTGATTAAATGTCTTGTTTAATGGACCTAAGTTTTGGGCTCTGTCTGATGTTGGAAGATTGAGATATTTAAAACAAATGATAAAGAGTACTGTTTAAACCAGGAATATAGCAGGCTCCCAGATTTGCCAGACTGCTTGCAGTTCACACATCCCTTGCAGGGCAGACTGTAACAGGGGGCCTGTGTCAGCGCTGCTTAACCTTGCCTTTCCAGCCATGCTGTGGGATGGATGAACTCCCAATACCAAAGCACTCTGTTCCCAAAAAATGCATGTAAGTGTTGTGGTCAAACTTTTGATTCATACTGATGCTCTCAGCATGTGTCATGTGCTTTGTTGAACTGAGTCCTGTATGAGTAGTAGTCTACTGTAGTCTTAGGTTTGATGAACTATTTCTCTAATCAAAGGTCACCATATGCAGCTGCTAATTATAGCTAGTGACAAAGGAAATAATAGCTGATTCTTTGAAAATGGACAACAATGTCACTCTAAACCAGAACACAGAAAGGAGCATGGGTTACAGATGGTACTGGTGCTCTGGCATTTAATTGAGATAAGATTCAAATCACAGCTTTGATGAATGGTTGTTTAGGACAAAATGTGGATTTGTCAACAATACATTTCCCTATTAGAAAGGCTTCACTACAAACCCTTGAGGCTTTCTGGCTACTCATTAATCA
Source organism: Pezoporus occidentalis (assembly GCF_034315485.1). NCBI lineage: Eukaryota > Metazoa > Chordata > Aves > Psittaciformes > Psittacidae > Pezoporus > Pezoporus occidentalis. The sequence continues at coordinate 2,234,731 of NW_026916347.1, forward strand.
TGTGCAAATACATGAAAGGGGAATTCAGGCTACAACTAAGGCACTTGAGCTCCTTTTCAATTACATGCGATAACCCAAAGTAATGCATAAGCAAGGGGGTTGCCTGCCAGTTACCATCCAACCTCCCAGGAGCTCTGTAATGAGGTAGATGCTTTAGAAAATCCTGGAAGCAGAACGGTGGGGTCAGTCTTGCCCTAAGGGTATGTTCCCAAATTGAATCTTTGTTATTTTATACAAAAATATTTAGACACAGTTAAATCTTTCTATGTCTGTCACTCCCACATTTCTGTCTCTCACTAGTACTTACAGGGCCATGTTACCATTTTATCTGAAGCCCTCTCACTCTTTGCTCTATGTAGCCTTAGAGTGTTCCTGTGGCAATACTAATTCTATTATTTCTATACTATAGACTGGTAACTGAAGTACCCTACAGTGAAAAATCAAGCACTTTTTTTTACCTTTGTTGATGTTAGTTTAAATAACTTATCAAGGAGTGGGTAGGAATTTCTAAAGATTAAAACAACAGCGTTTTTTTATCACAGTTCACTCATTTTAAGGTTTTGATGCAATATTCTTGCTGGCAATTCTGCAATGAAGTTCAGCTGCATGGGAAATGCCAGAGCCCTGCTGGTGGTGAAGGATGCCATAAGTCTCTTACCAGTGAACAGAGGGTGACTACCATGCTTCAGAAAAAGATCTGCAGGGCAGCTTCCTTGCATTTCTTCATGATGAAAAGAGCATTTCTGCTTCCCACAAATGATGTGAACCTTATGACCTGGTCCAGCTTTCTCTTTGTCTGTTTTTGTGTTGGATGAGTTGACCTAAACATTTTGATCAGTGAAGCTTTTCAGACAAGTTTGTCTTTAAAAACATGAAAGGGAGCCTCAAGGGATTTATTTTTTTTTTTAAATTAAAAATTTGAATTTATTTTATAACACTTTTTAAAACATCTTTAAAATTCTCAGAAAGAAAACATTTTGCTCAGCTCCTAATATTTTTTTCTGTTACTTTTCATTTAAAATCCAAGGGGGAAACACTGATTCAAACCTGTTCTTTTCTGAAGAATGCCAGCTAGCCAAGAAGTCAGCCTGTTCTGCAGCTGCCTGATAATGCTGGTTCCCAGCGTGGGTGTCCCTCCGTGCTGCGCGGGCCTAGGAGCACTAGAGGGAGCTTGGTGTACAAGGTTGAGGGCGGCAGGCTTTTCAGGAGTAACAGGAGTTTAACCTTTTGGGTTCGGGTTCTACTCTGTCAGTAACCTTTGCCAACTTGTTACGAAGTTTGAAACTGGACCTTTCAGATTCCTAAGAAGTCCAAACAAGCAGATCGGCGCAATTTTCCTGAAGATAGATGTCTTTGTATGATGTGCTGGATAATGCCCGGACATCAGAGATTAAATGCCTCCTTTAGTTGGATTTTTTTTTAAATCCTACTGTGGACCTCTAAGAGGCACTGATCAGGACAATATGAGTCCCTAGGGAGTGTTCATGCTTTCCAAATGCTATTTCCTTTGGGTTAAAAGTTGGAGCCATGTTTCAAACTCAGAAAAGGTGATTTGCTATCCCAAAGATAGGGATTAGAGTAAGTCTGCAGAAACACTGCAGCTCACCGGACAACTGGAAGGGGATGTGAATAGCTCTCCTGTCTCTGCATGCTTGTAAACAAATTATCAATGTTTCACAGGGCTGTAACTGGAAATAGTAGAGCTTACTTAGCCACATCTCATTTTCTTTAGGTCTATATATATGAGGGCTCCAGTTCTGTAGCCACTGATATTAAAAATTCAGGAATCGCAGGAGTCCTCCTTGCTGCAAATGTTAATTATGCCTGTTCAATCTCATGCTCACGGTGCATCTTCTGGAATAGCACAGGAAGAGGTACATGTGTTGCCCTGCTACCTATGAAATCATGGTAAGAGAGAACTCTCTTACTTGCTTTAAACCCTCACCCCACTGCCAGGTTCACCTTCTGAGTTGCTGGCAAGCCTTTGCCCAGAGGTGGGGCATTTCTATGTGATATAAGGTCTTGCTAAAGAGGATCTTAACTAGAAAATGCTTTCCTGTTTTATCTGCACTTGGTAAAATCTTTGGTCTGGATCTGGCTTTTGAAAGCCCAGGGCTAACCCCAGAGCTTTAGGAGTGTTTCACAGGCACAAACCTTTGAGGCTAAACTGATACAGAAATAAATAGAAAATGTGTCAGGGGCATCATGCCGTCTGTGGTGCTCTGTGTTGCTGGGAGCTGCAGGAACAGAACAGACCTTGGGCATAAGGGCTAAGACTGTCAGTGTGTCTCTGAGGCAAAGGAGGATTGGAGATTACTCCTTAACTGCACTTAAGCACTTGCACAGGGCCCAGTCATGACCAATTGTAGCTTAAGTCTGTTTTAAGGAGATCCAGTCCTAGAAGAATACAGATTTGGACCCTGGTGATGCATATCTTCTACCTGAACCTTCCTTCTTTTCTCAGTATAGGGCTGGTAGGAGCAGAACAAGCCTTCTGCCTGTGACACTGTCTGGGTGTTTCAGGACCTCTAACTCTATGCCTGTTCTTTTCCTCTCATAGGTTCCTGCTTCCTACTTCACTGCACCCAAAGCTGCACAGAGCCATTTTGATCTCATCTTGAACTAGTCTGTGAGAAAAGTTTTCTCTTTCTTCCTAAAAGCCTGTGTATTACAGAGCAGGCTTGCCAAATCCAACAGAGTTACACATGCTCTGGGGGCAGGAAAGCAGTGAGGTGACGTGTTCTAATTCACCCATAGAATAGTTCTGTGGAAATCGTAGGGTCATAGAATATTTTGGGTTGGAAGGAACCTTAAAGATTTTCTAATTCCAACCATGCTGCCAGGGACAGAGATACCCTCCTCTAGACCAGGTTGCTCAAAGCCCTGTCCAACCTGGCCTATTGGTGCTTTCATATAAAACTTAAACCCAACATTTGTATACTAAATGATTTTTCATGAATCAATGCAGTTCCAGCTACAGTAGGTTTTTATTTCCCTTCTTACAAGACTCTTACCATTTCTTTGTTGTTGGATATAACCTGTTGTGGAAGAGAGATTTATTCACTGACTATCTAAAATGCAGTCTCTTGCTAAAAGGGAGGTTTATACTAAATCCTGCCATGAGCAAGTAGGAAAAAAGAGGCTTTCTTCCTTATTTTTCTTACTTTTCTAGATCACTTCAGAGCTATTACACAGTGCAAGGTCACTTATAAAACCAACGCCCACCAAGAGTTAATAAAAATATAATTTCATGTTTACAATTCTGCCAGACTGCCCCCTGCATAAGATCTTACTGGCTAGCAGCTAGGAAGACTTACAAGCTGAGGTATAGATGTCACAAGCTCCTTGGGGCTTTTTTCAGTAGTGTAGGATGAACCTTCGTTACTGTGCAGTCGTCCTCTGCCAACTCTTCTCTGAGTCATGAATTAGTCTTTCAGTCTGTAAATAAGCAGAGAGCACAGGACTATTTCCTTTTTGCAGTCCTGCAAATTCTGAATCATACTTCCTTGATGGAAAATGGCAGCCCTTCAAGAAACTTGTGTATGTGAGTGTGCAGAGGGAGGAGGAGTGGCAAAAAGGACTTCCTCCGCTCCAGTCTTTCTATTCAATTCTTCTTCCACTGCCTGTGAAACTTTCGTTCCTAAGCAACAACAATGCTAAGTCCTTGGAGATCATCAGCGTAATGTTTGGTTCCAGCATGCAAGTTCAAGCCGGAGGGAAAAGAACTGAATGACATGCAGTGCCTGGAAACGTTAGATTTCAAACTATGCAGAAAGAAAAAAACATCTGGACCTCATTAGAAGCTGTTCACCAGTTTCTACCATCACCTTAACTGTCCATTTTAGTCATTTGGTTATTTCATTTTACTTGGCTATAACACAGTGTGAGATATTTTTGTGTGTGTGTGTGTTAAAACTCACAACATTTGTGATACCACCCTTGGCACATGCCAGATCAGATAGATATGGACACAGAAGGGAAGGTTTATTCAGCAGCACAGCAGAGAGGATATGAGCTGCAGTTTATATTCCTCTATCTGTGACCATTCAAAAGTGCAGCTGGTACAAGTTTCCCTTTGTAGCATGTGAATTTGCTGGAATTTCTCTCTCCAACTAGGGCTACCAAGCTCAAACTTTTAGTAATTAGTTGCAATAATTTCAAAATAGTATCTGGAAAAAAGAACTATGGAAGAGAAGTAGCTGTGTGTTTTGTGGTAGATATTGTTCACAGGAGATGCAACGTTGAGATCCCTCTCTTGCTGATAATGGGTCGCAGATATTATTGGCATCGAGAAACTGCCAGTGTTGATGTGCTTGCCTGATTCTGGGGATGCAGATTGCATTCTGCTCACCTCAATGAATTAATTAAATTTACTTGATGTTTTTCTGCACAATCCAAGTTGTGTCTGAATGCAGCATTTCTGCAGTGGAAATATTATCCCTTTTTCTAGTTTAAACCTGTGAGTATACAGGGTGCAAACAGTGTTCTGTAAAAGAGAGAGATTCCTTTCTCCTTCCCTAGGCCCTTCAAGACATCCTACTTCAAGGAGCCCTACTTGAATATTATACTTGTTTATAAATTTTTTATTATATTGCTCTATTCTTTGAGCACAGAGTCAGAATACCTAGAAGGTAGACCGGTACAATCAAACAAGGAGGACACTGACCTTTAGAATAAAGTAAGGTAACCTATCACTTTTCTGAGTTTGAGGGAGACTTGATTGTTTCACAGGGAAAGCTGACGTTGCTTTTGTTCTCTTTCTTCCTCTTTTTACAGTAGGATTTGGACCTAGGTTGTGGCTTACCAGGAAGGGGATTTTCCTTAGAGTATTTTTGGTAGTTGCAAAGATTCTTTAAGAGAAGTGGGTTAGGAGAGCCTTGGCACTGTTTTGCAGACTTAAGAAGTCTGGAGGATGGGAGACAAAAAGAAAATGAAAGCAGCTTTGTGAAGTCTAAGAAGCCTTTAAGTTTATTGAGATTTTAGGATTCATTTCAGTGGGGGCAAAAATCTTATCCTTTGAGATTATCTCATCTGCAGTGAATCTCCAAATGCATTGAGGTCCACCTGTCTCTAGCAAATTAAGAGCACTGGCTATCGCAAGAGTGAGATCATAGTCTGATGGTAATGGAGGAGGGATTAATAAATCACTTATGTATAGTGTAGCCAAAGGTGGATCATCATTAGTACACATCATGCTTAAATTCTGCCAGGGCCGGTGCCCTACAAATACCTTGTAGATTTAGATATCGATAGCTATACAGACACACCTCTTAGCATCACATAACTTCACCCCCTCTTGAAGTTTAGTTATTTACATTTATAAAGCACTTTTGTTTCTATTTCAAACCAACCTTTGATTATCTATTTTTTTTTAAATGCACTTACTGTGGTTGATTGGCTGCAGTTGATCTACTTCGAGCTTTGCTGTGCTAGCTAGAGAGGTGTTGGCAGGAGGAATGCTGATGGATTACCATGGAGAAGGGAGGAACAGGCTTGAGCTGGTAATGTGATTCGTGTTCTGAGCCTTTGTGAGTCAACAAGGGAGAATATAGAATTCTAGATCTCTGGGGAGTTGAAGGGAGCATCCTGCCTTGTCCCCTGAGACTCAGAAGGGTAGCTCTTACAGTGCTGTGACTACATTTAGCCTTGACTGTTTTCATGGCATAGTGAAGTTGTCAACACCTTTGAGTTGGCTTCCAAAGTCCAATTGGAGGATTGTTTTGTCCCTTGTTGAGTCCTTATTAACTGTTTAGGGTTTGTGACAAGCAGAGCAAGAGTTCCACTGGAAGGTCATGGCACCCACAAGTCAGGATATGTATATTTGCATGATATACACACAGACTCGCCCAGCTTAGTCCTTTGTATAGTATTTTATAATGCTTCTACTTTGAATGTTGGAGGACTGATGTATTGAGCAGGCTTGAACATTATATTATTCCCTGCTTCCTAACTCAGCCATAAATCCAAAATAAACCTGGGTGGTTCTAGTTAGCCAGTCTGCCCTTGTGGAAAGGGAAGAAACTAACTTGATGACAAACCTAACTTTGGTGACGAACACCCTAATCCAAAACACTTCAAGCAATGCCAGGAATCCTGATCCTGTTCTATCCCTTTGAGATACACTCTTTTGAGTTCCAAATATCTGTTGGAGATCTTGGAAAAGAAAGTGGGGCAAAGCTCTGCGAAACCTATGAAACCATATGCTGAACAGGAGAACTAAAAAAGTTTAAGAGTTGTAGACCATGTGCTAGAATTGGTCCTGAGTTTCATGTTTGTTCATGGAATAGGTTATTACTTAGGCTATGTAAAATACTTCCCTCACATACACGCTTTTCTCTGAAGAGAGTGCCTAAGCACAGGATAAAATACTGTGTTGAGTAAATGCTAGGGTTTTTCTTTCATGTACACTATTATCTGGTCCAGGACTGAATAAGCAGTAAAATGAGTCATAAACATGAGAGGTTGTTTGCAAGAATTTACTACTGCAAATTCTATAAAACTGTAATGATCATAGACCATGCTGGTGTTTTATTTAGATCTTTGAGGCTGCTTTAAGCCTACCTTTTCTGCGGGTTTCTAGTGTGATCCGATACAGAGCACAAGAGTGCAAAGTAACAGCTAGTTATTCCTGTAGCAGTTTTGTAATCTATGGCTGAATTGATTGAATTGAATTGAACTTCAGGAAGTTGGTAGTCCTGCCTCTGGCTGCCACCTTAGAACCTCCTACCACCAGTTATATCGTATCACATCAGTAACCCTGTTTACTTTGGCAGATCAGAAGTGTCTTCAATCCATTTGCTGGTTTTGGTTGGGATAGAATTAATTTTCTTCATAGTAGCTGGTGTGGAGCTATGGTTTAGATTTGTGCTGAAAACTGTTAATAACCCAGGGGTGTTTTATTGCTTAGCAGTGCTTACACACAGTCAAGGCCTTATTTGTTTCAAAGTGATTTGTGCAAAAAGAACATAATTGATATGGAGACTGAGACACTTCTGTCTTCAAGCCAATATTTTCAGAATGCTTCAGAAAAGCATGAGCCTTTGAGAATCAGGCTTCAGAATAGAAACAGACAGCCTTAATGGTACCTGTCACTAGCACTCTAGATCTACAATGAGATGAGACTGGGAAAAGACTGATTAACAGTGTGGCTTAGCTCAGAACAGCTGAGGAGGTTGCTGTTCCCATCTGTCCATCTGCCCCTGCTGCAGAGGCATCTTCTCTGCCTGTGAGTCAGCTTCTGAATTCTTTTTACCACATGGCATCACCACCACAGTTCACAGTGGTATCTTAGGGCAAAAAGAATCCATCCTTAGCATCACCACCCTACTTCCTTCTTTTTCCTTCACTAAATATCATACTTTAGGTGGCACTTCATTCGGGAGAAGACTGGCAAGTAGGAGAGTCATCATGTCATAGGGAAAGTGACTGACAGTGATAAATTCATCAGCTATCTGAAGCTAGACCATCTTTGTTCATCGGGCAGAGCCTTCCTTCCTAATGAAAGCAGTAACAAAATTTGATTGTGCAGCACTAACCTAACTGATGACCTTCTGGTTTTGGAATTATTTGGTTGCTGATAAAACCTCAGTATTCTTCTAGTCTTGGTGTTCCCTTATTTCTGTGGGATGAGAGCAGGGGGAACAGGGAGCACAGATGTTAGTGTTGACTTTCTCTTACTGTTCTGAAGCAGGCTGTTTCAATTGAATGCTTGTTCCATACAGGAAGCACTCAGGAGGGGAAAAGACAATGCTCCAGAAGTGGCAGGTAAGCTAAACCTTGGCTGCACATGGTTAGGCGAAGAATTTCAGCACCTGTCTGTATGCCTGCACACAGATAGGTGTGTGTGTGTGTATGCATGTACTTCAAGGCCTAAGCTTTTGTTTCGCTGCTGGAGGTGAGGTTATTGGCAAGAGGAGCAGAGTATTTACATCTGGTTATTGCAGAGGTTTTACTCCTCCTGCTGTGAAACATATGGTGCTACTGTCTGGCAGATTAAGTGTGATATCATGCACATTTTTAAACTGAGACCAAAGACAGCCACCTAGTTGAATGACTTCACAGATCATCTGTACATCTAAATCAATGCACCTCTTTTTTTCCCAGATGTTTTACTGAGCTGAGAGATGCATTTGCTTTCCTGTACCCCTGATCTTGGTAACTCAAGAAACACTGAAGAAATCTATACCTTCTTGTTTATATGTAGCACTTAGTGCAGCCTTTTCTGTATAGGCAGTTGTCCAGGATTTTCCAATATGCAGACTACCTGCATTTGGCTCACTTTTAAATTGGGGAAAAGAGCTCTGTTATGCAAATGCAGCATAAAAGTACTGTGTGATTATAGACAAATGCAGATGGCCTATCTGAGGAAGAGCCAGAATAAGGACAGATTCAATTGAGTAGATTGTTGTATAAGAGATATTGTGCCAATCTGAATGGCAATGGATGATTAATTGCACTATTTATAATTCTTGTCCTGGTGGACCTGGGAACCACAGGGCTCCTAGAGTACCTTTGAGGCATGGTGCTCAGGAGTGGAGTTAGATCTTAATACTTGTTTCTTTTCTTTGTCAGAAAAGGGAGATCAGCAACTTTGATTACCTCATGTACCTGAACACATTGGCTGGCCGCAGCTATAATGATTACATGCAGTATCCTGTGTTTCCATGGGTCCTCGCTGACTATCACTCCGAGGTCAGTGCTTGCTGCAGCTTTCTGTGCTTTCTGTGGCAGCAGCCATATGAAGGTTTGTTGAATGATGCCATTGAAGCAGAGGGGCCTAGACCAAGGGTTCTAAATTTGAGATAGTTAATCTGAAATGTGTTGATTCTTCATAGAATAGCCTTATCTTCAAATCAGCATGCTGAGGAATCACGTTCTGCCTCAGAAAGGTGTATGAACATCTGTTAAAGACATATCTAGTTAAGGAAAGGCTGCATTGGCTCAGCACACAGCCTGAGATGGGTTTCTGTGACCCCTGACAAGGCGGTTTGGAGAAAAATGCCTTGACAGCAGTTTGCAACCTGCCAGATCATTTGTGAACCTCTTTGTGCATCTTTCAGTGGCACATGCTGCCACTCTTTCCAAGTGCTATCCCAGTTCTGGAGATGAGAGTTTTAGTAATGAATCTGTGACCTCCTTGTACAGGTGAAACTTCCAACGCAGCTGTGCTGTTGTCCAGTGTCACTGAGCTGAACATGATGTCTAAGACTCTAAAAATCTACATCTTTGCTGGTTTTGCTTTTCAGACACTAAACCTCACTAATCCTCATACGTTTCGGGACCTGTCGAAGCCCATGGGAGCACAGACTGTGGAGAGGAAACGCAAGTTCATCCAGCGCTACAATGAGGTGGAGAAGAGTGAGGGTGAGTGGTTTAGGACATTAACAGACAGCAGAGGCTTGAGGCCCTGAAGCCTTTAGGGATGCTCATGAATCCCTTGGAAAATGTCACCCAAAAACTTTCCAGAACTGTGGCTAAGGGAAGCACCATGTCGAGGTGATCCGCTCACTTCTGGATACAAACTGGTTGAGGATTCGAATAGAAATTACTCCTGCAACTACTGCCTTATGTGCCTTTTACTGCTGCATTCTGTCCACTTCCCTTGGGCAGGAAGAGAGGCTACAGCAAAAAGCAATATTCCTTGGAAAAGACTGTGCTGTTAGCCAAGCTGAACACATTAGTCTCATTTGTTAGCTAAGCTACATACTTAAGCTACATACTGCTGCATGCAGCTTAGCTAACAGCTACTTTAAGAAAAGGAAACAGGATGCTGAGGCTGTTAAACTGTGGAGATCAAGACTTTTTCTGGCACTAATGGGGAAAGGGATGGTCTAGAAAGTGAAAGGCCTTATTTTTCAGAAACTGTAATGTGGAAGGCACAAAAAGAACATACAGAGATGGCAGCAACTGTCCCTGTTAAATGCAAATATGCAAAGTGTGCTTTTGCTTACAGATTCTTGAAACATATCTGCTTTACAGACCTGCTGCCTATTTAGTTGTGCTATGGTAACTGGATGCTATGGACTTGAATTGGTGATATTTTGCAGTGGAACATTTCTGTCCAATTTCCAGGAGACCTGTCAGCGCAGTGCCATTACTGCACTCACTACTCATCAGCAATTATAGTGGCATCTTACCTGGTCCGAATTGAGCCATTTACCCAGACCTTCTGTTCTCTGCAGGTAAGGGGGCAAGAGAGCTTCAATACTACACCTCAGTATGAACCATGTAACAGATTATAGTGGTTGTGTAGTGTAGGGGGACTAATTCTTTTGACATTTTCTGTGGACTCTGGGCTCAGCAAGGGCTCTCTGCTATGTCTGTTGAATTCAGTGAAAATATCTTCATGGGAGCATGACTGATGCCTGATGATCTTGTTTTCTTTAAAGGGAGAAGGTTTATTTACTTTTGGTCCTGTGATGCTTTTTGCGAGAGCTGAGGCATATAATCACTTAGATAATGTTTTACTATCTGTCTAAACAGAAGCTTCTGACTTTGGGGCACATGAGGCTTTCATGGTAGGTATTCTAAAATCAAGTGTCCATACATTAATGCAGCTATGGGCAAGAACTTGGGGTTGGCTGTTGTGGCATAGAGAGCATCTCTGGGCCATTTGAGGATGCACAAGTTCTAGTGGGTGGGGAATGATAGGGATCATGGGATCAGCTCCCTGACAGATGGAGAAGTGGAGTGAGGCTACATCCACTGCTCCAGAAGGAATATTTTATTTTAGCTTGTTTTGAACTTGGCACTGTTTGACAGTGCCAAAAGCATTCACCATGAAATTTAATTTCCTAGAAAATGAACTTTGACCCTGCCTTTCCCAGCTGGTCAGCATAGAGGGGCACCAAATTTCCTGTTTGCTCCCTTCAGCTCCATCAGTTGATGATGCACAAGCACAGACGGGGGCTTTAGCAGATAGTTGTTCCCTTTATTCTGTAGTATATGTTGTGTTATAGCATGGTCTGCCAGGAGGACAGATCCTTAAAAGTGTATTTTTTAAGGAGTGTCTTGCTGAAATGTACCTATCCTTATGGAGCAATGTGAGACAACATGACCAGAACATTCCACACTCAGAGACTTCTGTATGTACGATAAAGGCTGGCCATGCCTCCTGCAGCTTTCCAAGTGCTTTCCTGTTGTGCTGGTCTTTATTTTTTTTCTTTTAATGAACTAATACAAATAAAGCGCTGTGCTAATTAAGTAATAAGCCCTATGATATTGGCTGTTACCAGCAGTAGCTGATGGGTTAGTGAACCACCTGAGGCAATAGTTACCATCGCACTCTGTGAGCCATATGTTAGCTGCAGTCATGAATGACTGCAGAGCAGTTGTTTCTTGTAAACAACAAAGACTGCTGTATCTCACTGGCACACTTTTCATGCATAACAAGTTCCCAGTCTGTGTAGCTGCTTTACAGCTGTGATTATGTGTGATTAGCAGGTAACCAGTGTTTTTTGTGGGGATAGTTGTCTTCAAAGGCTGCTGAGAACTGAAGCACTCAATTTTGTCTGGATATGGATACACTGAAACTGTTGAACTTTTTCCATTCTCATTCCTTTGCTCTTACGTTGTTGCATGTTCAGCTGAGCTCATTCCTGTCATTTCCCCCAGGTGAGTGGTCCTGTAGGGGCATAGGAATTGCTGACTGTGAGACCTAATTGTATTATCAAGGCAAGAGCAGGTTGGAAAAGGAGTACTCCCAAACTTAAGACCTTAAAAGGGTGTTGAGCTGGGAGCTGTGAAGGCTTCTAAGCATATTAAAAAGAGGCAAAGACATGCTTATAACTGCAAACTGCCAGTCTGAATGCACAAGAAGTGCGACAACTTGGGTGCAAACCATGTGAGAAATCGGGGTTGGTGTAACGTTTCGCAAGATTTCCACATGACCACAGAAGAAGGCAGTGGTGAAGCTTTGCTTCTAGTAAGGGAGCTAGCTGTACAGGAGTTTACAAAACCTTATCTCATGTTTCATATAAGTGTATTGAGATCTGACTCTGGAGAAAAGTGTGTATGTGCTTTGCATTATTGTACTGGAATGGGTGAAAAACTGGCTTGTCGGACAGCTGTTGAAGGGTACCTTACGCTTCACCTTAGTCAAGTGCCCCCGCAATCCTTTCAGGAATTGGTCTCAGTATGACAAAAAGCAGCAAAGATTTCTGTGTTTAGTGTCTCTGTTGGAAAGGCATTCTAGAACTCCATGGCCTCAATAATTAGTGAGACTTGCTTCTGATTCAACTTGGCTTTTTTTTTTGGCCCTTATATTCTTATCCCACTGGTGTTGCATTTCAGCTTGCAGGCTGATCTTTCCTGGCATTTGCCTCTCATAGCTACTTACAGAGAATAGGGTTCTTACTTTTTATTGTGTTCTGACTCTTGAGCAGTCATTTAAGCACTGTCTGAAAGTAATTGCTTCTTAGCATCTCTGGGCATGTGGTAAGACTTTGCACCTTCACAATTATCTCTTAGAAACACTTTGAGGTCTTTGGGTTTAAAGCACCACCAAGTATCAGTGATGCTTAGGGTCATAAGCATGAGAAGTTCTAACTTCTCTCTAGAGATCACTTCGACTAGTTGCTTTGTGTATACCCCACTGAACTCTAGTTTTAAAAAGCGTATTTTGATAGTATTTCTGATGACAGTGTTAGGCCTCTACTGAAAAGAAAGAAAACAGAGACTTGCTATGTTTCAGAAAAGCCATGAGAGTTTGTGTCGACTTGCAATCTAAAGGCATAAAGCAATTCTTGATACTCCTTTTTCCCTTTCAGTGCAGTTTTTGCATTCAGAGAGAGAGAAAACTCATTAATTCTGATATAAATATATGCAAATAAATTTATTAATATAGGAAATGGGAAAATCAGTTATTGCTTCCTTTATAAATAATACAGGCTTAAGTTTTAAAGATATTACTTTTCCCTAAAATGAATTAGACAGCCAGGGAAAAAATCACATTTTTTCATGGTGGTAATATCTTTAACCAGATTTGTCGCGCTAACAGCATTTCCTATGTATATATTATTTTTATTTAATACAGGTAATCTTTTTATTACAAATCATATTGTTTCTCAGGAGATTACGATCCGCTCTCATAAAAGCTGCAAAAAAAGATGAAAAAGCATCAATCACCACCAGACACAGCGTGCTGTGTGCAGATTAAATATACAAAGCCCTTTAATATGCTTCAATGAGATACTTGTTAGCTGTTGATTTATTTATAGTCCTTCTTCTACTCTGTTTTAATTTCAATTTGAATTTGACTCCAAGGGTCCCTGCCTAATAACAATCAAGAACAAGATGACCTTGTGCATCAGATTAACTCCAGCTAGGCTTACTCACATGATTAGCCACTTTCTTACTCAATCCCTTGAGTGGGTGTGGGAAGGCTTCACAGTTGTCAGTGGTATAAGGAAGAAGGTCAAGGGGATACAGCATAACTATGCTGTCATTTAGAAATGGGGCTGGATCAAAAGCTGGGTCAGAATTCACCTCAGGGGAAAGAGGGATGGGTCTTTCCATCTGGAATATATGTTGACTTTTGCTGAGAGTCTGTCTCAAAAGACAAGCAAAGAGATGTGGCTTCAGAATTTACGGTTTATTGCCTCCTGTGTTTTGACAGATTATCCATGAGGGTAGTTTTTTCCTAACAAAAGATACTGCAAAAGTTATTTCTTGACTTGCAGTTTGCAGACTTAGCAGAGTTTGTAGATCCAAAGGAGTTGCATCATAAGTGTGCAGGTACTCAAGCAGTCAAAAGGGCAGTACTTCTTACCATCAGGAACCAATCTGGCAATTGCTGTACGGGGTTCATCTGGTCCATGGGAGTGGGATCCCATGCATACAGCATGAGGATCCTTAGATGTTATTTTTGTATTTAATACACTGCAAATCAAAGCTTCAGCTGACTGTTGTGCAGGACAGCATCCTCCTCATCCAGCACATGCAACAGTCTACAAGCAGAGAGAAAACTAACCAAAAGTGAACAAATTTTCCTAGGAAGTCTGACACAGACAGAACCTGACTGCATCTCACATTCATAAACAGATTTACTCTTGCAACAGCTCTGGGTTTTAGTGTCTTCATTTTGCAATCTCAGTGGCTTATTCCTTTTGCCCACTGAAACAGCTTTGAGGATTGAATGGTTGAGGATAAACAGTCATTCATACTTTTTCACTGCACTGCAGAACTATTTAAAGTTACTTTTCTATCTCTGTCAATCTCTCTTGAGCTCTGACAGTGAGACGTAGTGTTATGTCTGATGATGTATAATTCAAATTAGTTAATCCCAATAAGAAGTACCTGTATTAGCGTGGGAGCATGCAGGAGCTGGGCAACTATATTGCTGACAGAACCTGAACTAGGTATTAAGAAACAATTTGGTTCTGTCACATAAACTGTTAAAAAGTCAGCTATTTCCTGAAACAGCTTGTTCTTTCTGACAAACTCATTCAGACCATAGAATCATAGAATAGTTAGGGTTGGAAAGGACCTTAAGATCATCAAGTTCCAAACCCCCTGCCATGGGCAGGGACACCTCACACTAAACCATCTCACCCAAGGCCTTGTCCAACCTGGCCTTGAACACTGCCAGGATGGAGCATTCACAACCTCCCTGGGCAACCTATTCCTGTGCCTCACCACCCTAACAGGAAAGAATTTCCTCCATATATCCAATCTAAACTTCCCCTGTTTAAGTTTTAACCCGTAAGATGATCTCTAAAAAAAAACCTGATTTGGTTATTTTCATTATTGTAGAAATTTTATGTTAAAATAAATCCTTTCATGCTTAATGTAGGAATCCTTACGGAAAAGTAAACCTGGATTTTCACAAATGCCTACAGTATCTGCAATCCCATTAGAAAATCATGCATGGTTCTAATGTAAGGCATATAGGCTTCATTCACTGAGTTAGTTATTTATTTTCTTTCTTCTCAAGGCCTTGCTTCAGAGTGATGTCCTCTGCTACTAAGGCTGCTTTCGCCTAGCATTTGACTCTCATTAAACTAAATGTGTTTAAATGCTCTCAGGATGTGAGGTAGTTTGTTTCTCCTTCCTAACACACGAATTCTGCTTGAGACCCAGATGTTCTTCCTTTCTTCCTCTCTTTATGCTGTCCTTCCATCCCATAAGGAATGAACAGTCCCTGCAGGCTCCTGCCCACTGTGCCTTTCCTCTTTGGCTGTATCTGATGAATGTTATTTCAGTGGTACCCCCACCTCCTCCAAATTTTTTCACGTGTATAATTGTTCACAACTGTTTGGGTCATAACTGAAGTGAAAGCACTGAAGTTGTGTCAACTGCTTGCAAATCACTTCAGGGAAAAAGGAATTAATTACCCTCAGAATCTTTAGTGATGGGTATGCTGATATTCTCTGGTTGCCCGTGATTATTTCTGCTTGCCTTGTGTTACTGAAAGCTATGCTAAGACTCCAAGATTCATGGTATTCTCAACCCACATATCTACAAATTAGGTCTAAGACAGTCCCTAATAAAAGATCAGTAAATAGAGTTGGGACAGATCTTGAGATACCACCTAATCAAATATGTGATAAGGTAATTATTGCAAAGTTCGTTAGGATTCTGCATCTGCTTTTTATTTAACAGATTATTCACACTGCAGTCTTTCTTTCTGTCTCCATTTCACAGGGCGGGAGTTTCGATGTTGCTGACAGGATGTTTCACAGTGTCAAGAGCACATGGGAATCAGCATCAAAGGACAACATGAGTGATGTCAGGGAACTCATCCCTGAATTCTTCTACTTGCCAGAATTCCTAACCAATGCAAATCACTTTGAACTTGGTAAGTTCTAGCAGGGACTTCAGTGCTCCCCTTCTGCTCCGCAGCATTCTGCCAGGGAAAATGATGCAGATCATATGTTGAGAGTTGATCCCTTGACTGTGTGGACTGATGAAGCTCTCCAGCAATAAGAGATTAATTTTTATCAAAATAAGGCTACAAGAATACAAGCTTCTGATAGCTGAATGATATCAGAAGAGCCAAATTTCTAGCTCAGAAAGGATTGTATTTCCTCTTAGTTACTATACAAAGGAGTTGCACATTTTGTCAGACAAAGGCAGATTTCTATATAAGCAATCTACTTGGCTGCTTTTGAAAATTTGGGCTGTATCATCACATCTATGTTGCCATGAACAATATATTAATTTGAATTTTGGAGGCAGATGAATTATTAAATGGTGTCAATGAAAGGTGAGGCTTTTTAAAATCTGATGGGAGATCACAAGGTGATTAAATTTGCTAAATGTCCTCACTGTCATCCTGAAAGGTTCTGTAGAAGTTGCATGAATTTGATATACTGTCCCTGACCTCAAGCAGCATCATAATCCCTTCTGGATGTGCACTGTCTCTAGACCTTTCTGCATCAGTGATGGAAGGTCAGAGAGAATCCAGAAAAAAATATAGTATTCAGAAATAGGTATGGCAGTCACAATTCACTTCACTTTACAGGAAATTCACAACTCAGTGAAATGAGACGTTCTAAGATAACAGCAGAATGGAAAAAAAGGTGTTAGAAGATTGTTAGAAGATAAGAAAGCATTGAAGTAGTTTTATCCTGAGAGGAGTCCAAGAAACAGAGCCTGGCTGAAATCAAGTTCCAGAGACTGACCTGAGTGGAATTAAGGGACCTAAAAAAGACATGAGAATCTTGACAGTAGAAGACAAATATAGAGGAAGATTTTACAACAGGCAAAGCCAAGAACCTAAGTCTGTTCATCGCTACACCATAAAGAAACTTGCAGTTACAGACCTGAGCCTCAACTTAGATTTTAATTCATCCAGTTGCGCAACCCTGTGCTCTGATTTAAGAACACATGCTTGCCTTCTGAAAGGAATCAGATTGCAAAAGTCTTGAGAACATAATCCCTCTGAGTGGTAGATTTAGTAGGAATATCTGGCAGTTAGACCCACAGGATTATGTATAAAACCAAAGTTGTGCCAACAGGTTTGTCTTGTCTGAGTTTGCAATCTGTGCTAAAATGGTTTGTGCTGAGAACATGCTTATTTTTACTGTATTAGTGACAGTTACTAGAACATTTTCTCAGTGCTTTATTACTGGATCAGAATTCCCAAGAGAAATTGTTTCTGCAGTATTCTGAGGCACTATATTTGATGTAGAACCTGAAACTTCATGTGAGAAAATCACCTTAATTTCCTTTGACTTCCTTGTTTTAGAAAAGCTACAATATAATTCTCCCTTTGTGATTCCTGCAGGTTGCATGCAGGATGGAACAGTGCTGGGAGATGTGCAGCTTCCTCCTTGGGCAGATGGGGACCCCCATAAATTCATTCTCCTACACAGACAGGTCAGTGAACATTAGGATTTGTGATAAAATGCTGAACTGGGTCCCAATAAAAATGAAATTCTGAAGGCCAAAGTCACAAATCAAAATATTAGCTGCAAATGCATCCTGCCTGTGTGGAGTTTGTGTGAGTTCTTAACTTTCCATGTCTGCTTGTCTGCCTAACAATTCACCCTGAAACAAAGCCAACTTTCCACAGCAGGTGAGGTTTGTATCTAGGTCTGTGGTACGGATCTATTTCAGCCCGTAAGTGGATGTGAACATAACGTAATGCATACAGGTAGCATTTGTATGCATACAGTTTCATGTTGTTGCTAACCAGCTCTGTTTTTATTTAAATTAGCTACTTCCATCTAAGTCATGCCAGGACTGCAATTATTTTTTTGTTTTGGAGGGAAAAGCTAATGTGACTTCCTGCCTTTAATGGAGTCAGCCTTGGCAATTCGAAAGCAAATAGCTTTAAGGTCTTGAGACTTACTGCAATTAGTGCTATCTATTAATAGCTAGCAAGTCTTAACTTCTGTATGATGTCACTTGCTATGTAGTAGTGAGCGCAAATGCAATTCTGTATGAAAGATGGTGCACTGAACACAGACTGCAGCAAACTATCTTGGTGCAGGTCTCTTTGTTATTGCTAAAAAGAGGAGGGGCTGTACTACTGTGCCCCTGTATTACCTCAGCAGATTTCCTCTGGCAAAAGGAGTCAATCTGTATTTGCGAGTGCATGCAGACTGTTGATGTGTACAAAAAGTATGATGATTCTATTTGTTAGCGTTGGTGGAACTAAACAAATAGTCCACGATTTTCAAGGCATTGTATCGTCTTGCTTTGTCATGTACCTTCAGTTTCTGCCTCAGTGGGTTCTTCTCACCTCTCCTATGCTATGCAGGTCCTGCCCTTGGGGGTTCAGCTTTCACTCTCTATGATCTCTTTGTAGGTGATTGTATCCAAACTTGTGGATACAACTATCTTCTCTATTTTGGTATCTCCAAACAAGGCTTTCCTCAGCTGACCTCTCCAAATGCTGTTTTAAATTCTCTGACCTCTGACCTGAGTAAACATGGATATGATCTAAGCCTGTGCTTGCCACATTTTTGTGTAGTAGTCCTGCTTTCATTTCTTTTTCAGGACAGTTGAGTATATAGTGAGATATTTAATTTTTTGGCTTTATCAATTAAAAGGTTCCTGTTAGTCTCTCCTGTGAATTCATGACCTGAACACTTCATATCTGTGTCAGAACAATAATGCTAAAAAATATTTAAAATAAGTTAAATTTCTGTCTTGCTACTTTACTTTTTTTGAAATGGATAACTTGTCCATATATTTATTAAAAATGTTGTTTTCAATCATTTGAAAATGTGATTAAAAGTAGATATCTACCACTTTACCACTTTTTTTCCCCAGAATCCTGCCTCTAATATATGAAAAATTGTGAATTAATGGTATTTCAAGTTATGTGGTGTGGAGAATAGCTGCTTACTATTATTAGCAGGTCTCAAGTATCTCCATGCCTAGTGGCTTGACTGTGGTGTGCTGCCACACAGTTTAGTAACCTAAGCCAAGCCAGCGCATTGAATTTACAACATATTCAGTAACTAATTAGTCCCTTTGCGGAAGCTACATTAATCTTCTTGTCGTTTGTTTTAATTTCTATTTGTGTAGCAGTTACCTGTGTAACTCGGATCACAGCCCCATATTACTGGTCTGACAAGAACATAGTGGGAAGACCTGCTGGGGAAAAAAAATGTGTGGAAGAGCTTTTCAGCAGAAAACTAGCCAAGTTGAAATGGGAGTATGTTGGTAGTAACAAGAAAATTTCTCAATAAATCCTTTCAACTTTCTTTGTTATCAGAAAAAAATAAAATGAAGTTTTCATTGCAATGTTTATATTAGCTTACAGGTTTGTCCTGGGTTCAGCAGTAGCAGGCATGTTTCTCCTTCTTGGTAGCTGGTGCAGTGCAGTGTTTTGACTTTCGGCCTGGGAACAGAACTGATAGCGATGTTTTGGTTTGGCCAAGGACTTTGTGAGCCTCATGCTCTGCCAGGGAGGAAAGGGCACGAAGGGTTGAGATAACGACAGATTTGACTGGATTAATAGTCATTCGTCACAATGCTGATTTATTGGCTCTCAGAGTTGTTCTTGTCGATCTCACAGCTTCAGAATGTAACTTACTTAGAGCCGGTATTTGCTGTGTTGGTGTTTATCAAGTGTGGGGCTTGGGCCTCACTGTGCTTTATGGCAATGGCTTGTAATACGGGTGGGCTCCAGCAGCAGGGCGGGACGGACGTGGCCGTGGACTTGTACCTGGCCGTCCGGCTGCTCTTCACCGCCCTGGCCCTCACCCTACTCTCCATCTTCGTACGGCTGCGGGGAGCCGAGGGGGAGCGGCCCCAGGAGCCGGCGGCTGCTGAAGCGGCCCGGGAGAGCTGCTCCGGGGACCAAGGGGCGGCGGGAGCGGCGCCGGAGGCCGCGAGGGGACGGCTGCCGGTGGAGGAGGTCGGGGCGATCGAGGAGAGGAAGGAGGCGGCTGCCGAGCAGCGGGAGGAGGCGGCGGAGGAGCCGAGCCCCGCGGAGGAGCCCAGCCCTGCGCCCGAGCCGAGCCCCGTGGCCGAGCCGAGCCCCGCGACGGCCGAGAGCATTCCCCGGCAGCCGCCCGCCGAGCCCCAGAAGGACGCAGGAGACCACGCAGCATTTCCCAGCAAGGCAGAGGAGGAAGAGCTGGACTCAGGAAGAGAGAAGCTGGTGGTGGGAGAGAGCACAGCAGCTACACCAGCCCCAGTGACAAGTACAGCAGCTACACCAGCCCCAGTGACAAGTACAGCAGCATCAACTGAGACTTCTGAAGGTTTCGAATGGCCTTTGGGTATCCTTGGGACCTGCCTGCTTATTGTGATGGGGATCAGCATGTTGGCACACACACAGGCTGTGTTCTACCCACAACCATTTTGTCTGATCTCAAAAGTTAAGCAGAGTCAGGTTTGGGTCTTGTCTGGGGTTAGACGAGGATATAGGGGGACCAAGAGATTTTCCCCAAGGCTGGACAGTGATGAGTGGCAGGGTGTGTGGGACAGTATGGGCAAGTATCTAGTCCACTGGGCCCCTCCAGTGCTTTGGAAGCGTCGGAGATGGAAGGCAGCTGTATGGAGTCCCCAGCAGCAAGCTGCAGAAACTGCTTAAGGGGACAGTGAATTATTTTAAGCCTGGTGGGCCCATGGCACTTCAGGCCATCAGAGCAGAGATGCAACACAGAGATGGAGTCACGATCGAGGGGTGGACTTAGCAATGGACACTATTGCCCAGGTTATTCACGAGTGTGAACACTGCACACAGTCTCTCCTGCTCTGAAAGACTGTTACAAGTGATGGAGCCTGGCATCATGGACCAGATGGACGCAGCAGCTTTATAGCTACTGGTCCATGCACTTAGATAAGAGTGATGGCATATTGAAAATGTGGGATCTGAGCATGACGTGAATGGTATGGAATAAGGGGTGGATAATGTCCTGGGTTCAGCAGTAGCAGGCATGTTTCTCCTTCTTGGTAGCTGGTGCAGTGCAGTGTTTTGACTTTCGGCCTGGGAACAGAGCTGATAACAAGGATGTTTTGGTTTGGCCAAGGACTTTGTGAGCCTCATGCTCTGCCAGGGAGGAGGGGAAGCCGGGAGGAAGCAGAGACAGGACACCTGACCCAAACTGACCAAAGAGGTATTCCATACCACAGCACGTCATGGCCAGGATGTACCTGGGAGTTAGCCGGAAGGGCTGGGAGACTGCAGGGTTGGAGGAGGTATCGGTCAGAGCTTGGTCGGGCTTGGGGGGCAAGTTATCGGTCAGCTGGTGGTGAGGTGATGTATTCTCTTCCCTTGTTATTTCCTTTATCATTATTATCACAGGTGGTAGCAGTAGTGATCTGTGTTATACCTTAGTTACTAAACTGTTCTTATCTCAACCCGTGGGAGTTGCACTCTTTTCGATTCTCCTCTCTGTCCCTCCGGGAGTAGGGGGAGGGAAAGAAGGGCGGGAGTGAGTGAACGAGTTACCTGACTGGGTTTAAACCACGACAAGGTTGAACTGAAATAGTATTTTATAATGTAGCCGTTATAACTAATACTGTATGGTACAGGTATATAGCCTCATTCTTAGTAAAATAAAAGGATGTATTTTTTCCAAATTTGGAATTGGGGAAGGGGAGCAAATTTTAATACATGGGAAAACTTGAGAGCTGGGCTTTTTGTTCTGATTTGGAAAGAAAATATTATTCAGTCTCTGAATCCCTCCCAGAACCTAATTCTCATTTTTACATGTGCTTGCAACCGCATGATGATACACTTACAATGAGGAAGGAGATCCTTGTGTAAGTGCTGTGTCCACTGCAGGCTTGCTGCTTAATGTACAGTCCTTATTAAATGAAGAGTTGAGCTTAGGGAGTGTCCAATCTCTTCCCTTGTAGGGAAAGCAAGTCAGTGCTACCCACTGCAAATAGGTTTTGACCACTGAGGTCATGCAACAGTTCCCTGATGTTCCCCAGTGACTCTAGCAGAGGCATGGAGGTGTAGAGGCTCTCTGGTTCCTTTCTCTGCTCTCTCTCATGCTCTCCAAGATGCTTAGTCTCTGTTCTTCAGTTTCCCAAATATGGGAAAGACAACACTGTCCTTCCCTAACAGAGGTTGCTACAGACAGAAAAGCATGGATGCTTGAAAGCTGCTGTGAGTTTATGCTGTTGTTTTTTTAAAGAAAAACATAGGGAGAAATGCTGTCTCTCACATTGTGGCTTGTTTGGAATGTGAAGTACTGAGCTGTACTCTTTGCTGCTTGTGTAATGGTAAGCACTCTGAAGGCACTTAGATACGATGAGGAACATCTGCTTTTGCCTTACACTTTGGAGTAAGGGTGCAGTTTGGAAATTAATCTATCCATCATCCCTGCATAGCATGGGTTTGCTCTCATTGTAGAGCAATCTCAGATTGTGTGAACTACATTTGGGTTGGATGAAATGAAACCAAAGGCTGCACTTCAGTTACGCACTCCAGATGCTGGTGGCAGTCAGCCTGTTGGAGCAGACTAGACCTAGTTTCAAGTAAAGCTCCCACAGTGCATGTAATGGGGATACTGGGCCCTCTCTACCATCTGTTCTGTTCTACAGACCTGCTTCCACTGAGCTGCACTATTTGATAACATTGGCACAGCTGATAAAGCCGCACAACTTTTACAAATTAATTCAAATCTCCAATAGGAAGTGTCTAACACATGAAAAATCATGTTTATATACTCATATTCTTAATGACTTGCCAGACCTGATCACACCTTATGTATGGTCGCTGCAATATTCCCTTTTCAACCAAGGCTAGTGCTACGTGTTACACAGGAGGGTGCAAGAAATCTTGCTGTGGAAAGAAAATTGATTAGCCTGCCTGGGAAAGTTCACCGAAATGAAGAGCTAGAGTTCTTGAATTCTGAAAGGTGATAGTTCCTGTCTCCTCTGAAATCATCTGCCAGATGGGAATGTACTTGTTACTGGTATAACGATCATTTTTAGGAGGCTTCACAGAAAGTTTGGTGCATTAAACAGATCCAGGTTAACACTGTTTTGGTTATTGCTTTAAAGAATATGAGAGAGAATTGTTCTTGACATACAACTCTGGGTAGCGCCTTGTTTCACATTTAATAAGTTAGGAATCTAATCTACTGAAGAATTTATTTACTTCCTCCTTAGACTGCAAGTTCTTCCTACGTGGCTGGGCTTGTCATAGTGCTCAGTGAAATACTGAGAGGCTGCAGAGCTGCAGCTCTGTTGGTTGCTTTGTTTTTTCTCTGGCAGTGATGCCAGGCAAAATTTACAGTTTGTAATTCATAGACTAACTGCTTTTATTAATAAGGATGAGTTCTGAGTCTGTTCATAAGTGCTTTCCTGTTGTTTGCAGGGGACAAATTGTATGCTGTGCTTGTTCTCTGAGCTGCTGTGTGATCGTTATAGCTGTGGGCAGGGTCATTTAAACCAGCTGCACTGGGCTAACTGTCTGCTCTGTGAAATGAGCCATTTTTCTGGATCCCATTAGTTTGCTTATTTCTGCTGTGCTTTGGGTGGGATGGTCTGCTTGGGAAACCTTTAACTGAGCATCAGGGAGTATTGCACAGTCAAATGATTCGGAGATAGGAAAGTATTTTTAATAATGCTTAACTCTGCTGCTTGAATCATTGGGCAAGGCCATTTGGGAATACAAAAAATTTTGGTGAAGCAGGTGATGGCAGTACCATTTAGTGAAGCCTCATGGCTGGCTAACGTGGAGGTGGGAAAAGGTTCAATTCAGACTTGTGTCCACTGCTTCTGAGCCCACATTAGGGTGGATGTATTACCTTACAGTTTACCAGTTTTCTTCAGTAGTAGTTGTTTCTTCTAGTCTCATTAATCCATGCACCTGCCACCTGATCTAAAGATCAGACCCCAAGTTTTTCCAGGATAAGGAAATCTGATGCTGCAACTGTCTGCACCTGAGCCCTTCAAGGGTAGTAAATTTTTGATCAAACCCAGACAATCTTGAAACTTCTCTCATACAGCTGCCTCACTGCACCACAGCTCTGCTGGTCCAAAAGCCTTCCCTGTCTTGACTTGCAGCACTCCTTGCAATATCACTACAGGCTCTGCATTCTCTTTGCTGGTTCATGGCATGCAGCCTCTCCTGATGTATCCTTCAGACCCAACTTAAAGCCCCTCTTCTAGTCATCTCACTTCCAAATCTATGTATATATGTATCTTCTCAAATAAAGTCTCTGCTATTCAGTGGGTGTCTTGACTAAGACTGACTTCTTTCTACAAATAGAAATTCACCTGTGGTTTGTCTGTAGAGCCAAGTGGTGGTACCAAATGCTAACAAATGTTTTGCTCATTTAAACCATCTTGTTTATAGTAGCAGTATTGGGGAAGACATGATAGCACAGGCTTTAATGTATGCTGGAGGTTGGAGGGTGTGCAAAGATCTGTGGAGTGCTTGCACTTTGTTTTGTGAAACCTGTCTGTGTTGTCTCTGAGGATACTGCTCCTGCTGTTTGTGAAGTCAAGAATTCTGCACAATGTCCTTTCTTTTTCCATGGGGATCCATCTTACATCCCTCAAGAAGTCACATTCTATGAGGATGTGCTGAGAATGGTAGTATTGGAGGAACAAAAAATTTGAAGATTTCTTGCCGACAATTTAAGTCTCCAGCAAAGATAAGAGAGAGGCAATGCATTTATAACTGATACGCTCTACTGAATTAAATAATTTTCTTTCATTTTGAGGCACTGGAAAGTGACTATGTCAGTGCACACCTTCATCGCTGGATAGATCTGATTTTTGGCCACAAGCAACATGGTTCAGCTGCAGTGGAGGCAGTTAACACCTATCATCCTTACTTCTATGGAGACAAAACAGATCTTAACAACATTAAAGATCCTCTGATTAAGAGCACCATCCTGGGTTTTATTAGCAACTTTGGACAGATACCAAAGCAGGTACCACTTTATCTTAAGAATAAAGATCATAATTTATTTTGATGTTATAGTATTTCAACTGGAAAGCAAGAATAGAACCTTGTCTGATTCAAATCTGCTGAAACATGGGCTATAGATGTCTCCAGACTGTGTAACACATCGCTGTGCACCCACACATGTGTGACGCCACTTTTCAATCATGCTGTTCCTGTTGTATGCCATACAGCTGTGGCATCAAATCTGGGTTCTCCTTTGGTACAGCCACATGAGTAACCCCTAGTCTGGGAATTGGTACAGTCAAAGAAAAGCAGCTCAAAGTCTCACCTATGCTTTTATCTCTTCTTCCAAATTGCTGGGATTAGCTTCCTATTTCTGTGAGGAAGGGATGTAATCTGATGAAAATGTAATAAGGTTAAGATTTTATTGTAATGAAGAGGTTCATGTCCTAGAGTCTATGATTAAGGGTTTAAACAGTGTCTCTCCTGCATGATCTGTCAGAGAGATTAATTTTTCAATGCCATTCATTTGTTCTAGCTCTTCACAAAACCACATCCATCCAGGAATGCCCATGGGAAAAGCTTGTCAGGAAGAGAGTCTGTGCTGTCCCTTCACTCAAGTGGAATTCTTCCTCCTTTTATGAGCAGCCTACAAAATCTGAAGCTCTCACCAGTTACAATAAAAGGTGCTGTGGGGGCTGTGCTCCATTTTATGAGCTAATGATTACAGAATTCTTGGATGGGCTGAATCTGGCTTTTCAAGAGCACAAAAATAGTCACACAGCTTTGTATGAGTGGGTACCATCAAGATCCCTTCTGCCAATCACTATTTATGTGTTGTGAGTGGTCATTGAAAACACTCAAACAGTCAGGAGAAATTTTGAAACTTCTGTTGTAGAGTTCAGTACAAATTTATTTTATTTTATTTTATTTTTATTTTATTTTATTTTATTTGTAAGACACTTAAATCTTTTCTCTCTTCTACATTCTGAGTATGTTAAATTGAAACATAAATCTCACTGTTTTCCTTTCACGTTCTCTTCTTATATTTAACAGCAAAGTAAATACTGTCTGCATTTCTCAACTTCTTGATCTTCAAACCTTTTATTTTTCTTCATCTTTTTCTTAGTCTGCTGCTTTTCTTACCATGAGTAAGCCTGAAAAATTTCAGCGTCAATGTTTTCATCCTGTGGTCGGGTTCTTTACATCACACAGCTTTGTGGGGACAGAAGGGCTGTACTACAAAGGCTGTGAGTGACATGCCCAGCATCCTCTGTAGTGCATGGCATAAGGCAAGTCTGCCAATGAAAAGAAGCTTAATAACACTGCTGTTAAACAGTGTCATTATCATGTCCTCCTTTGGAGCACATCACTCCCACTGCATGGATTTATGTGGTCCATTGGCGAGGAGTATTTCCACTGTTCTGTCTGGAATCTCAGTTGTAGAGTCTATTTCTGTCTGTGGACCTAGCCACAGCACTGACCCCAGCTGTGGGACTTGCCAGTTTCACCACACAAGCTGTGCAAGGAGAAAAGTTAACTTAATTGCTCTAAACCCAACAGGATTAAATATGTTCTCTCTCTTGACAGACTGCCCCAAGGGAGCTATTGGGCACATTGTTCATACTGAGAAAGGCATTCTGGCTGTTGAAAAAAATAAAGTTTTGATTCCTCCTCTTTGGAACAAAACATTCTGCTGGGGATTTGAGGACTTCACCTGCTGCTTTGGCAACTATGGGTCTGAGAAGGTAAATAAGAAAAAATCTATGAAGAAAAATAAATTACTGATATGTTGTGGTCTTTGGCTGGTTTAGGCACCCATTTCAGAGGCTACTGGGAGCTGGTTTCAGAGGATGTTGTATAGGACTTCTCACAGTCAGGCTTTTCGAGGTGGATATCCCAAGAGAGTACAAAGTCATTCTACACTGCTCAAAAATGTAGGATTTCCTCTCTAAACTACCTCTAGTTTTCCTTCCAGTGACTGTGTTGTCCAGCAAAATGAAGGAGAAAACCCATTTCATATGTTGTAAGGACAATACAAGGTCTCCTGGCCACTGATCAGAAATTTCGTTTTGCAGAAATTTCTGCTGAAATTAAAATAGGACCCTCTGTCAATTCCCCTCTGGCTCACACGTTTAGCCCAGTGCATTCATTTAAAATAATGCCTTCTATTGTGGAAAGTTAATACTCTTATTTCTTTACTGTTAAAAATCAACAGTCTGTGTCATCACACTGCTTGCTAGGGCACTTGACAGGTCCAGTTTCTTCCTCTACCATAAACACACTGATTTTTAGACATGTCTGGGACAATGTTATGACACGTGAAATTATTTGATTTAGCTTGGGTACCACAATAGCAGATTATGTCATTCAGGAAGGTAGTGACTCGGGTATTTGTGGAAGCCACACCATTATGTTTTTTAGACATAACCACAGTCAATGGAAATGAAAAAGCCTTGAGATGTATTTTACTTTCTGCTCCCTGGTAAAAATTATTGAGAGTTTTCTCCACTGACTTCATTACACTCAGTGCTTAGTAATTCGTAGCACTGCTGTAGGTATAAATTATTTGTTTTGGCTTTTCAAATGTCAGGGTGTCATTGAGCCTAGTGACACTGAGCATAGTGAGTGTGACTTCTTATAGTCAGCTGTGAGAAGTAGTTGAGAGTCCAACTTAAGTTCTCTCTGGATCAACCATGCCTCTGCACATGAGCTTAAAAGAAATTTTTGTCTTCATTGAAGTAGGTAAAGGTGTGTTCTGTCTGTGGTATGATTTTGTAGCTGTGCCATCCAGCCCCGCCAGAATCATTAGCACCATAATGTTGTTCCCATTCTGTGGGACAGAGCTAATGAAGAATATGAGCAAAAGGATGTTTGTGCTATAATTGTGGCAATGTGCGATAGACCTGACTTTGGTTTAGGCTGTTTTGGGTGACACTAATGGAGAAATTGGCACAGAATGGAATTTAATGCTTTGGCTTTTGGCTTTTCAATCCAAGTAAGTAAGAGGAACGTTGCAGAGCCAGGCACTGTTATCAGTGGCCATCACAACCTGAACTTTCACTTTAATCTACCCTGAATGTTTGCATTCTGTCACTATATGGTGGCAGAATGAGCTTGCCTTATGTTATGGAGGACATCTGTGGCACAAGAGAGATTGGGACTCAGGTGTCTGAAGACATAAGACACTGACTTTTGTCCAGCCTTCCTGTTTGGCCCCTGGAGGATGGCACAGCTGTATGCAGCCACAGCCTGTGCATGTTCCTATTATGCAGCTGTGCTGAGAGCAAAAAGACTGGTTAAGAAGAGCTTTTCTTTCATGGATTTGAAGAAATGGAGGCTCAGTTCAGAAAATTAAATCTACCCTTTGGTATTGGTAAATGCATGGTATCACCAGATGATCATTGATCTTAAAGCTGCTTTCTCATACAGAACATGACTACATTTGAGTGCATGGCAGACTGGGGAAAGTGCCTTTGCGCTGTGTGTCCTTCAGCAACTACCATAATCACATCTGGAACAAGCTCAGTTGTGTGCATCTGGGAATTTTCCGTGGTCAAGGACAAAGTGAAATATCTGAACCTGAGACAGGTCAGTACTGTGGTTCTTCTGCTATAGAAACTCAATGAAAGCCAAAAGGTTTGTTTCTTTCTTTCATATGACTGGCAAAGGAAATACCTTTGGGTGAATCAAGAAGGCAGAAAAGAAACCAATCAGCAGTACCATGTGATAGCCTATTATCAGGACAGGCGCTGATAATATGCCTTATTCCCACAGTTTATATTTATGAAAATGGTTGTTTTTTATCCTGCCTTGGTAGCATTTCCAAAGTTTATTATGATCACAGAAACAGTGATGTTAAGGCATATGCTCTCCTCACTTGAAGTGCAGCCAGCCCTTGGATTACTTTCAAAAAACAGTATCACCTGGAAATGCTAATAGCTCTTTCTGGCCTGCTACAGCAATGGGCAGGATGTCCAAAACACCTTGCGAACTTAGCTGATGAAGATGAAGGCTCACCTAGGCAAAGTTCTTGGTTCTTTTCTCTCAAACTGAATTCAGAACATAAAAAGTTTATCATCAGTCACTTCATGAGATAGGGTTGCATCCAATAAGAATGGTATAGTTTGTGTCCTCATTGTCCAATGTCTTTAGTTGTTGTTGATTTAGAGCTCATCTATAGTCATCAAACAGTTGTGTAAATGCTATTTCATTTACAAAAGCAAATTTGCATACAAGGTTTGTGTGGTGCAGCTATGGTGAGTTCTCAGCTTACAAGTAAAACTAGTATATACCTCTGTTATAGCTGAAAGGCAACACAAGACCCTTTTTCCCGAAGAAATCAAGAGGCACAAAACACTACTACTTATTAGGTGAACTAATAAAGGGTTCCCTGATCATCAAGTTCTCACAGTGTTAGAAGCTTCTTCTGTTCATTTGCTCTGAAGAGATATTCGGATGGTATTTCAGTGCTTTCTGTAACCTGAGCCAAAACATATTTTGTTTTTCATTAAATGATGTGAATTTTCATTAAATCTCTGTTGGGATGCCAGAGAAGGGTTTAGGTCTTCATTTATCTGAAATTCTTGTGTGTTGAAATTAGGGGAGAAATTGTGTTTAGAGAAGTCTCTCTTCTGAGGTTTATGATATTTTCTGCTTGAGAAGCCAGAAATATGAGACGAGATCTTCAGTGATGACTTTTAACCAGCTGATTATTAATCCAAAGCAGGATATGGACGTAGAAATGGAAGAGATAGTAATAGAGAAAAGCATAAGCAGTAATCTTCATCAACATCAAGATGATACCAGTCAGGGGGTCAGTTTAGTTTCAGGCAACTGTTTGAAGAGGTTGTATTTTATCTCCAATATAACACCTTTTTAACAATCTAAAATCAGCTTTGCTCATGTGTTCCACTGTGATTAATCTGGTATTATCCAAAGTCCACAAAGTGGCATGAGATCATTCGATGACAAATACTGTATCTTTCCTTCTTTTTGCTAGCAGAGGCTTTTTTTGATGACCATCTGGCATAGATGTAAATTTGAACTATGGCTCTATATGTCTTTTAGTGAATTACTTGCTGCTTTCATGTAATTCACTGTTTTGTGGTGGCTGCTTTTTCTGCTGAACAAAAAATTTGTATCCTCTTTCCTGAGAGAGTGAGTTTTGCTTAAGTAAAGCTGATGTGCTATAAAGTGGATGGTATTCACTTATCAGTTGTCTCATGGGATTGGCACATTCCGGTATGGAATGTAGTAAAGTACAAAAACTACATTTCAGCAGAAAAAAAAGACATTTCCCCCCCCCCTTTTTTTTTTTTTAACGGGGGCTGCTTACACAGTTTTGTGGAATACTAAAGATTGAGCATAATAGCCTCAGTATCGATCCATGCGATTTACCGGTCCCCTCAGTGTTCATGAGGAGAGCAATATGTGCAATTCAGACCCCAGAATTTCTGAGCCAAATGAAACACTAGAGTGGGAGAAACATCCAGGCAAGATGTGCTGTCTGCCACACAGACCTCTCAGGGACGTGTTGAACGTAGCTGTGAAGTGTCTGTGTCCATGTCAGCCAGTTCAGTTGGATGGTCAAACTTGGTTTAAGTTTTCGTGGACTGAGTATTCCTGCAGTGAACCTGGTCTCTTTCTGTCTTCTGTTATTTGTGAATTACCTCCGGAAATAGGCCTCACAGCTCTTTCTGCAGATATGCTGCAGGACATTTCCCACTAAGGGAAAACCTGAGCAATAATGAGAAAATGGTAGGGAGCTGGAAGCATGCAGCAGTTTTTGCATTAATATGCATTGAGACATTGGTGGATTGAAGCAGGGATTATAATTGGGCTCAGGTCTAGCCCTCTGCTCCACACTCAACTTTTATTTAAAGGACTTCACTGCCAGGTAGGATCTTACTGGCTTAAAAAAAAAAAAAACAACCCCCCCCCCCCCCCCCCCCCAAAAAAAAAAGGCAGTTTAATTAAAATCTGTGCAGGAGCTTAGCTTGACTTAGCAGTTTGGATGCTGTCACAGTGGGTATGTTTTCTTTCATGCTTTGGAAGAAGGAAGGGAAATTTGAAGCCCTTGAACCTGCCTTGTCCCAGCTCTTTTTTCAAAGGTCTTGTGCAGTTCTTGAGCACAGGCACTGGGTTATGCCCTGTCCTTTGTAAAATGACTGTTCTAAAGCCAGTCCAAAAATCCCATTTTGTGCCAGGATTTTTAGTCAACAGGTCTTGCAAGTAGAATAAATCACAAGCTGAAATTCATCCCTTACAGTTGCAGTTTGCCTCCAGTAGTGCATAGCCTGCTGCAGCTCACCTTCTGCACCACTGGACTGTTTGAATGTTGTCCTAGTAACCTTGGCAAGTGGCAGCATATGTTAGCCAGCAGGATTTCAGTCTCACAGTCACAGGCTGGAAAAGAGTGAGAGATGTGTTTGCAAAAACCATTTGGGACATGTGGCTCTTCTGCTCCATGCTGAACTGAGATAGACCCTGAAGATGTGCTAATTATGTCATGTAGAGAAAGACAGCGGGGAATATGCATTTACTGTTAAAACAAACATTGAAACTGGTGAGTCTGAGTTTTCACAGTAAGGCAGCTAAAAACTGAGAACTGAAAAGGTTTTTAGGAGAGCCATGAAGGACTTTTTCTCTGTTGCCCTACAGGCTTTACTGTCATTGGTGGTTATGCAGCAGAAATGTATACAAAGATAAAGACTGAGAAGGTCACTGAAATACATCCTGATAAGTTTTATTTCAAAATGTTTATTAAGTATTGAGAAATAGTAATTTCCAAGCATAAATTTTACTTAAAACTGTATGGACTTAAGTAAAAACGGTGTGTTATTGCTGAGGGCAAAGCACTGTTGTAGTCTCAAAAGTACACCAAGGGCCCTGAGTTACTGTGCAAGTCATATAATCTCTTGAAACCTCAACTTTTTTCAACCACAAGTTAAGGGCATTGGTATTTCCACTCATACCCTTTCCAATTCTCCAAAGAATGACTAAGTTTCTTGCTCTTACTAAGCAAATTACAGTAGGGCTGTGGTTCCCTAGTAAATCAGCCAGCCTCTAGTGTGGTTTATTGGTTGCTTTTTCCCCACCAGGCTTTGTATGGGCACACTCAGGCAGTGACCTGCCTTGCTGCATCTGTGACCTACAACATCTTTGTGAGTGGATCTGATGACAGAACCTGCATCATTTGGGACCTGAACCAGCTGATGTACATAAACCAGCTTCCTGCCCACAGGGCAAGACTGTGTTCTGTTGCCATCAACAATTCAACAGTAAGATCTTCATTTATCATCTTTCTTCTGATGCATCCATGAACATTTCATGATAATTTAATGGGTGCTCTTCCCAACATAAAAACATCCTGAGAGTCTGATGCATTGATTTTTTTTTTATTTCTACAGAGATTGCTAATAGTGTTCTTAATGATGAGATGCGAGCACTAAAAGCAACATCTTAGACTGAGTAGCTAAGTAGAAGCATCTTTGGATGGGTAGATAGCAGGATTAAACAACTTTTAGTTTACAGAGCATGAAGTATTACCCTAGCAGCTCCTGGATTTGGCTCACCCATAACCTTATTGCCTCCGTTATTTCACTAATTTCTCCTGACATTCATGCAGCAGAGCCATGTCAGCTGAGACATGTTAAACCTCAGTCTGACGCCTCAGCTAACAACTACCTTACACCTGCGTGGTGACAATGTTGACTTTTTGCTTTCTCATCTACTCTCAGGTTAAGGGGGAGCACTTGATAGCAATGGGTGTAAGTCTGTTGTGGTCTCTCTTGTCAGAATCGCATGCTTGTTGATAGGAAATTTTTCTGTACTGTATTTTGCTGTAACCACTCGAATTTTTTTTCCAACCATCTACCTCCTAAAAATGTTGCTTGCACATTTGTATTTTCTCTCTGTTAATATACTAGAGCAGGGTTCCAGGTTCTCAGACAAGTCGAGGTTGGATCCAGTAGTGGAGCTTGTATCAAGAGAGGCAAAATTGAGTTTATAGCAGCTAGAAACCAGGCAGACATTCTCTATTTAGTCTGTGCCAAAACAGTCATCTTTTATTTGAGTTTTATTAATCATACAGTCTGATGGTTAATAATTGCAGTTGGGGGAGAATTATGTAGTCTGTCCAGTGCCAGCTCAGCTCCCAGCCCTGGGGTTCCTGGTTAGTGTAAAATGTCCAGTGCAGCAGGCCAGTTCAGAATACTTCAATGGTGCCTTATGAAGTCAGCTGAAGCAGTGCCAAGCATTCAAAACTGAGGAGGCGGCTGGTACAGAGCATGGACTTGAGACCCAAAAAGGGTGGAGTCCTCTCCTTTCTAGGTACCAGCCCACCCTTGACATTAGCTTTTTTAGTTGTAGCTCCTCTTCTGGAGCTGTCTGAAACAGAGATTGTCTGTGCCAGGAACAGTATGGTAATTGATCCAAGTGTAGTTCTCCAGCTTGTGGGGTGTAAATGATTAAACTGATTGGACACTAGTCTGCAGAAAGGTTCATTTAAAAGAGGAAAAGCCTTAGGAAAATATGACTGAAACCTCAAGGAAAAAGGATGAAGGGGTCCATATGCTGTGGATGAAGAAATTCATTTTGATGTTAGCAGAACAGAATGCTAAATTCTGAAATGTGTTTTTGTTTAAATTTTAATTTTTAAAATGTTTCCATTGTGCTAAATTAAATATTTTGATTGACATGAAATTACATGTTCAGCAACAAGTTTTTTTTCCTAGAAAATTCAGAGCAATTTGAAGCAAAGCTTTGAAGGAAGCAGATCTCTGAACCACATACATTTCTGTGAAATAAGAACACCAAGTCTTGTATGTGATTGTTGATTTTTATATTAGAGCATGTAGAAGCTGCATTTATAGATCCAAATCTCATGCTGTTTGTATCACATAGATACAAAATAAAATCACTGTCCCCAAAACTTTATGAGCTAAGGAGGATTGTAAAAGCTTGCTGTAACTAATGATTTCAGTTAGTTTTAAACCCCTGGTCTAGACCTGAAAAACACTGCAGATCATTACCGAATGCCTGGACATTATGTGCTCACATGCAGATAAGGTAGCTAAAATTTAATCTCTTTAACTATTGGCAACTCTGTTTCAAATGTGCTATTTCTATTTTATCTTCAGAATTCTGCCTCGCAGTATGAAGAGCCCAAATCAGACAGGGGTGAAGTATGGTGTTAGTTGATCTTATCCAGATGCATGCTGCTAATTTAAGGGCACAGTGGCCTTTGCCAGAATCAGATGACTTTGCTGATGGTGTTCTATTTAGCTGGCTCTTAGCATGCTTCAAGGATGGAAAGGTTAGGTGGAATTTCAGTTAGTAACTTGATCAAAATGCACTTTTGAAAAAAACATTTAAAATTGCATCATTGTCTCATGTTTCTTGCCCCTAAGGGATTACCTTTGTATCTGCTCCTTACGCATGCCTCTGACATGTAAGACTGCAACCTGTATGGAAGGGAGAGGACAGGACATACTCGCTTGCAAAGGATGTTCTCTGCATCAGAAATGCGTATCACTGAATGCTGAGCTGGTCATTGGTCAAATGCAAAACACAGTTTAAAAATGCGATGACATTAAACTCCCTGTGAGGGGCAGAGGAGGATTGTGAAATCGCCAAAGGCTTCTCAGTGAAGCAGGTGAACATCATGTCCTTCCGTAAGAGAATGCCTATTTGTAAAATTTAAGAGCACTTGTCCTGGCCCATTGCCTGTGCACAGTCCCTGTCAGTACGTCAGTCTGACAGTCTCCTCTTTCACTAAAAGCCTGATTTTCTGGAAAATAGAAAGGGAAGGTTTAAATAAATGTTTTCATTTAAAAATGTAAGAAACCCTCTGCATTATTTTGCTAAATCTGAGAAAGTTGTTTTGGATTTCTACAATACAAAAATGTCAGCATTTTTCATGAGAAAAAAAGTAACATTTTTATTTCTCTGGTTTGCATCATCTGCCCAGAAGCAAAACAAAGGTCAGAATTTAAGTCAGACCAGCACTGCAATTTATAACCAGCATTTAAGAGTTGTGAGGAGGATGAGTGTAGGATTTTGAGACATTGCCTCTTGCTTTGTTACAGGGTGATATTCTCTCTTGTGCTGGATCTTACCTATACTTATGGACAGTCAATGGCCAGCTTCTCACAAGCATTAACACCACATGCAGCCCCAAATGCCATATTGTTTGCTGCTGCTTTGCTGAAGTGATGGATTGGGACATACATAGCGTCATCATCACAGGAAACACGGATGGAGTAGTGAGGGTAAGTAGATGGGAGAGAGGAAAGGGAATGCTGATTCACTGTAGAACAGAGGCAGGATTTTGCACCCTAAATGGAAGTACAGAGCTACTAAAAGCCCATGTCACTTTCTTAACAGGGCAGCACAGGGCAGAAGCTGAGAATCAAAGTGAAATGTTGCTTCCTACCAGCTTTTATCCTCCTGAATTGAGGAGTCTTTGCCATACAGGAAGAGTTTTGAAAATGTGCTTTTCATTCTGGTGTGGTTTTGAAAGAAAGAATTATATCATCCATAGGAAATATATTTGAGCCTGGTTTCTGAGGCTTGATTCACAGCTCAGCTTATTAAGTCATACTTTCTCAGGAGCAGGATTCACTGCTAGTTCTACCTCCAGTCTGGTGGGAGAGCTTCCTGGGTTACACCAGGTCCCTGCATACATTTCTCTAGTGCCACACCCTGCAACACAGTGGCAGAAGGATTGATGACTGAGAAATCCAATTCTGATGTTAGAAGTCCATTTTCAACCCCTTGCTGGGAAGCAGGCAGCTGCTTCTCTCTCTTGTTGCATTGTTATAATCCATGCTTTTCCACTTCTACCTGCTTGCTGGCACAGCTGTGGAAGACTGAATACACCAGTAACCCACACCAAGCTGCTGGACTGGGACCACAGAAAAGCACAGTGGAAGAGCGTGATAACACAGGTATGAGCACAGGGTGAGCTCTAAACTCCAGTGTCACTATGCACTGCAGGCCTTGTTTGGGAGGAAGAAGAGGTGGTGTGAGCACAGTAGTGTGAAGGAGAGATGGTGCAAGTTACTGGTGCAATGTTGCTGGAACCACGGCGGAAGTAGTGGGTAGCTGCTGCCCTACCTTAGAACACCCCTGAGCCACCAGTTTTATAGGCACATCTTGCCTGGATGAAGTTAAAAGCTTCTTCATAGGCTCTGTCATGGGTTCTGTTAAGCTTAACAGACCACCTTTCTGCATAAACCCATGAAACTAATCAATTATTCTGGCTCCAAAAAGCCCATTCCCTTGGCACCTCTGCTGATGGCCTGTACTTGAGTGTCCTGGAATAATGTTAGAAAGGACACTGCCAGATCCTGCCCTGGGATGAAACATGGAATTTTGTTGTCTTTGCCACCTTAAATGAGGTCAGAGGCCCTTCAAACTGTTTGGAGGCCAGCAGCAGCTGAGCCTGGTTTCTGTTAGCATGGAGCTGTTTATTCAAGACCATGCCAAGGTAAAGCTGATACACTGGAGTTCTCACAGAGCTGAGGTTAATAAGATGATGGGGCTGCGGTGCTGACTGGTATTAAAAATAACTTGAGCTCGCTTCTCTGTTCTAACAAATAGAGGAGCTGAAATCTGCCAGGGAGCTTTAAAGGCACATCCTAAATAGCACAGCTTGCTTCTCTTCACAGCACGTTTTAGAAGAGAAAGGAACTGTGGTGTTATCATGTATAATTTACACCACTTATTTGCTATGATCCTCATTACAGACAATCTCTATTACTTCAATTTTAGGCACACAATTTGCATAAATATAGTGATACAGATGTAGCATCTGCATAAAAAGATATTATACAGTAATTGGGCATTACCACTGAGATCTTCACAAGCACACTGTTCATGGAACTTGGAATCTACATTACTTAGATTGCTATATGAAAATATTTATACATACAGAGGCATATTGGAAATGCCAGACCAGGTGCCCATCCTACATTTTGTCATGTCTCAGAGTAGTTAGAGCCACATGCTTCTGCAGAAGGTGCAAGAACACCAGAGATGCCAGATGTGATGTTCATCTGGCTGCAATAGCTACGTGTTTGGTTTCATTGTGGTCTCTAATCAGAGGTTGCTGTAAGTCAAAGCTAAAGACTTCACATTCCTTCCAAAATCCTTGTCGTATTCTGTAGGTATTTTGCAGATTCTTTTTACATGTAGGAGCGTCCCATTTGTTTTAAGAATTTCCTAAACTGTTGTCCATAACTTCCTGTGGCAGATGTTTCCATGTCCTGTGTACTCAGGTACAACTGCTTAACTGCTTACGCATGTCTTTGATTGATTTGGGCTATTTGAAAAATTTATACCTTAAACAGTTTTCTAAATGAGGACTTAAAAGCTGCCCATGGGAGCACAGCAGAATACTCCCGTTTGTGCCTTTTTCAGAGAGGACCATAGAAGACATGCACTGAGTGCAGGCATCTGTTGATATGTAGACACACACATCTGTTCGTACATGAGCAATGTGTGTTCTCAGATGCATACAGCAACAGCATTCTTTATTAGAGTGGAGAGGTGTAATCAAAGCAGTGACATGTTCTCTTTAACTATTCAGATGACTTCAGGATTATTTTAAGTGGCCAAATAGTCCCAGATTTCATTATATGCATTAAAGAAAATAAAATCAATACAAACCACAATCATTAAAAAGACTAAAGTAACTATGATTATGTTAGGGGGGTGTGTGTATGCATGTATGTGTGTGTATGTGAAATGTTCTCAGCATTTAATTATTGGTTCTGTTATGAGCAGATTTAGATAAGTTGATAATACCAGGGCTTTATGTAATTTCTTTTTACTAGGCAATTATGGGCTGTATTATATCCTGGCAGCAAGGTATTGTGGGGCATCTTATTAAGCATAGAGCCAGTGAAAACTGATGAACAATTTTGCTGAACTAGGCATGCAATTTAGAAAGCAATAATACACAAATCCAATTTAGTACACAGTTGATACAGCCGCACGTCAGCACATGTAACTATCATAGCCACAAATTAAATTGGGATGGGCCTATTTTGCAACAGCACAGGCTGAGATTAAATATATTTGTTCTCAACTTAACAACTTGCTGACCGTAAATAATAACAATCCCATCCATGCTGCCCCCAGATACTTTCTAAATATTTATTTTTAAACCACACAACAGGTAACAAGTGTGGAAAACATTTTGTTCTCTGTCGGGAACTGCATCCCAGCCTTGCCTTGACTGGAAAACCAAGTAAGACCAGCCCAGCAGTGACCGCGCTGGCTGTATCCAGGTACTGTTCTTCACTTTACATTCCAGCCGGAGTCCAGCAGAGGGCACGGTGCTGGCCTTAAGGTCTCCACCGCTCTGCCCTAGATCCTCAGGGGTTTTGATTTTATTCTGAAGTTTCTAATACTGATGGGGTTTTGTGTTTGGGGGTTTGTTGTTGCAGGGTTATTTGTTGTTGTTTGTTTTGTTGTTTTTTTTTAAATCTCAGCCAAATCACTTTTAGCCAAACACAGTCATTCTGGGAGCTGATCAGGTAGGAGACAACCCAGGAGAAATAGCAGATTTCAGCCAGAATACTTGTAAAGATCTGTAGCTGCTACACTGTCTCTGCTCCATAGAAAAAACACTATCCTAGGAGTTGCTATTTCCTTAAAATGTAAATGGGAAGTTTTTGGCCAAAGGACAACTTTGTTGTTAAACAATTTGCACAGCCAGCAGTATTTAAGTTTACTCAATCCCCCTCCTGCAGTTTCATCTAGCTGTAATATTTGTTATCTCCTACTCCAAGATGTTATGATATACTGTAGAACAGTTGCTGTCTTTCTCTCCACAATTGTTGGCATTTTGATAGTTGCCAAAATTATTCCTATATTCTTCATTCTCAGCTTTACAACACTTAGTGATTGTGATGTTTATATGTACTGAAAGTGGGAAACTTGGAGGTGGGTTATTTTCATTACTGTTGGTGGCATTGCATGCAGCAGAGATTTCAGGGGGTGATGCTATGACATTATTTACTAACGAGTCTGAATTCTGAATCTGGCCAGCAGATTATTTAACATTCATAGAGTCTTAGAGAGGGGTAAGAGCTTCTGATCTGGCTAGATTGCCTGCAACTAACTCACTGAACTCCAGGAAAATTTGGATGCACTTCTAAGTTCAAACTTGGAAATACTTTATCTACTTACAGTTTTTTTCTACTCTGTATCATTACTCTTCAAATTTAATGTTAAACATAATCTACTCCTCTGAATGTTGCATCCTCCTAATAGCTACACATGCAGGAAAAAGGGTTGATCCCATTTGTATATTGTTCTTAAATCTTTTTCTCCTTTCTTTCTCAAGAAATTCCTCCAAGCTTCTAGTTGGTGATGACTGGGGAAGAGTCTGCTGCTGGTCTGTGGATGGGTAGGAAGAAATATCCAAGAACTCTTGATTTTTCAGCCTTCTGGATGGAGAGAAAATTACCCTTCAGAGCATGAAAGAATCAGAGAAACTGAAAGCCTATGGTTGGGGACTGAATCGCAAAGGACTGACTTTGTAGTGAAGTCTGATTGGAATTTTGGAGAATGGATTCCAAAATTGTGTGAGATACTGACAGACACATGGACAATGAGATTTTGCAGTATTTGTCCTAAGAAAGTTTTTGTATTTTAAATGTTATTTTAGATACAGAATGGCATAATACATTGCATTTCATAAATAATAGCTAGCAAATAAAACTGCTTTGATTATGCCAAAGAGCAATGTAGCTTTTAATAAAATTAACATTCTAATTTTAATACAATGAGATCAGAAAATCCTGGGGCTTCAAACAGATGTAAAGTGAGTTTGTTGCAGCATCTTTGTTCTTGCTAACATACAGGCACGTTAATATTTCCATTACAATATTCCTCCTTCCCTGCATGAAAATGTATGCATGCCTCCTGGAAAGCTATTTTGTTTGGAAAGTGAAGGTAGGAATTCCTAGGTTGATAGTAGTGGTTTTACCAAGCCTCATTGTGAACATGTGTTATGGTGCAATCTTTAGTTTCCTAATCTGTGACTTGTTCTTTTTCATAGCAAGCAAGGCAGGCAACATGCATGGAATGGGTGAAGATGAAGATCTGACACAGCTGGTCAGCATATTCTTTCATTCTCCTTCACTGCCTTCTTTCCTGGCCTTGTCCCAGTGTTCTCTGGAATATCAGTATATGAGACATACTTCAGGATTTACTTTCACGATCACCCTGCATGGTAGAAGCGGGTATTTGTAATATAAGAATGCTGAGGCCACAGTGTAATAAATTTAAGTGCCATTTGTGTTCCTAGTGGAAATGGAGAAAGTGTGAGAAATCAAGCTCCTCAACATTTTGTGAGAACTTGATGGAGCTAAACTGATAGCTTTATTTCCTTTCTGCCCTGCGCCTCCTTGACCTGGTAAAGAAATTGAGTATCTTGTCTTAAACACAGAAAGGCTGAGTAGCCACTTAGGCAGGGCAACTTCCTGAACACTATAAACTGGGTCAGGGCAGAGCCAGGAAGAACATGAAGGACATTATGGCCATGAAGGCCCTTGTGTTCATACCAGCAAACACACCCCCGGCAGACAATGCCAGGGTTGTTCCCTGATTTCCACTACACTGGAACTGCTCAGCCCTGCAGAAGCGAAGCACTGTGTGTGCTGCACTGGACTGCCAGAGAATGAAGAACTGCCATATGCCAAAGTCTTGGTGCTAGAGTCTTGCCAGCATCATTAGAAAGAATCTGTTTTTAACAGTCTTTCTTTAACTATACCATCAACATTCTTCTTCTTGTAGGACACTGATTTGTTCGTGACTCTTCTTTTGAATTATGTTGCTGAATGAGCAAGAATTCCTATGTCAAACAGCTTCCTTCCTTACACAGCGCGGCTATGTCCCTGCCCCAACCCACCCCAAAGCTTGGTCTAACCTCCACAGTGAGTGGGGTAATCGCCTGTGGAAAATGATGTAATTAGAGGCTAGCTTATGATGCTAGACACTCTAACCTGGAAGTCTGCATTATGTCTACACAGATGACCTGGCTGGTTATCCTTTCTAACCTCCAAGTACATGACTTGGTGACTCTAATACTATTTTTTCTGTGCTCAGTGAAACATACACTGAAAACAGGCCAAAACGCACCACTGTTCTTGCAAAGTAACCCTATGGAACAAAGGTGGACCATGCCCATCTTTCCTTTTCCTGAGGACTGTGAAAAGGTCAATTGTCATAGACTGCAGCAAAATTAAGTGCACTGCTTCTTTCTTCTTCCCTCTGCACATTCCACAAAAGTAAGCTGTGATTGGGATACATGGAGAGCAAGACTTGG
Source organism: Pezoporus occidentalis (assembly GCF_034315485.1). Classification (NCBI taxonomy): domain Eukaryota; kingdom Metazoa; phylum Chordata; class Aves; order Psittaciformes; family Psittacidae; genus Pezoporus; species Pezoporus occidentalis. The sequence goes on from NW_026916347.1 coordinate 2,275,854, forward strand.
ACTCCTGTCAACTGTGAATACAGCTTTACTGAACCATGATAAAGCTGATTAACAGCCATGAAAGACACTCACTACCTGTGTTTTCATTTACCTACTAGGCATCTTGATAGCTTGTTAACTGTGTATCCTCCCTTAGCTATTTCATGCAGCCTGTCTTTGCCAACAGCAAATACTCCCTCTCCTAGAGCTGGTACTGGCACATACTTTGCAGCCTGGACAGTCACACTAATGACTCCAATGCTCTAGACATCATCCTGACTTTGGTGTAAGAAGAGGCGAGCTGTAAGCTAGCCATGCATGGATTTGACAGACTCATCTCCTTGTGCCTAAAGTCCATTCTTTTACACCCTCAAGAGAAGGATGAGGTACATAAGCTGTTGTTTTGGATCTCAGAAAGCAAATCCAGAGTGTACATGTGTGAATGGAAGTCAGAAGGTTAAGAATGAATGTCTTCCTGGGTCAAGCTTGTTCTAATGTTCAGGGAGTTGAAATTTGGGAGAATATAAAAGATGAATGGATAGAAATGGGTTGCAGTTTCCTCCTGGTGAAAATTCTGATAAGGAATGATTTTCTGTGCTTGGTTGAAAAAGTTTTGATTTCTTCTCTAGCTCTAGAGGATTCTTCCTCAGAGTCATAAGTCATGGAAAGAAATGCATATCATGAGTACCAAAAGAACCACTCCTTGCTTGAAGAGTTAAAGCATAAATGTAAGCATGTTGCATTCATCAATTTTCTTAGGTCTAATACCGCCAGTGTGTGTGACAGTGGCAGTGCTATCTGGCCATTTTTCTGCAGGCAAGTCTCCGTGACATGAAGGTTTTTCTGGAAATTTGTAATATATGATTGAGCAATTAGCTGAAACTAACCCTCTTACAAGCACATACTTCTGTGTATCTGGTAAATGACTGGCTGTCAGCTCCAGATGTGAGGTAGCTTTCACCCACACATAGTCAAGGCTTGGTGCTAGCTCAGTGGCAATGGTGGTGCCTGCTTGGTGGGTATCCTGATGTGATACTGATTCTCTAGTGGCCACATGGGAGGTAGGGGTGGCAGATCTAGAATATGCTTGACAAATTAAGCAAGTAGAGCAATTCTACATGTAGTACTTCGAGCACAACTTTATTTACTGCAAGTGGTACAACAACAACAGTGTTGTAGTTGTCTCAGAAACAACTTTTTCAATGGGTAAGTAGCTCAAGGTAAGAATTACTCTTAAAAGAAATCTAATTCCATTAGGATAAAATTATGGGAAAATGGCATAGGCTTAACTCCGCCCTTTAAGGAAACCAAGCACAATCTTTATGAGACTTTGAATATCAGTCTAATGTAACCAAAAACCCTAAAATGCATTAATTACATTTTTGGGGTTGTGACACAGTGCATCTTGCTTCCTTGTTTGGTCATAGAAATCTTACAAATGTTACAACCAGCACTAAGTACTATCTGATCTCTGTAGCTTTGTTTGCTAATAAACACTAGTGAAGCAATAGCTGCAGAGCTGCTTGTGCACTGCAGGGCCTTTGCATCCTCAGAAAAAGAATTTGCTCAAAGCTTTTTTTGAGAAATCTGTGCAAACCAACCTGGAACTCCCGCAGGCAGGTTTCCCCTGTGGTTGTCACCATGTGCTACTGTTCCCAACTCCTTTTCATACAGGGATCTCAAAGTTTGTTCCAAGACCATATTAATAAGATCATCTCATTCATGATTGCCTATGGCTGTGACAAGGGAATTCACAGTTGCAGAGCATCAGAGCTGGTGAGCAAACAAAAGCTATATTTTTATTGTGACAGTGGGACCATGTATGTTGTAAACAAGGGATTCCAGCAGTGTTATTGAAATAACCAGAGTTGCTGCCAGACTGTGAGGTAACTTAGCTGGGAAGGTGAAATCCTGTAACCTGGCATTTGTTGATTTGTGTAATGACTCAATTGCCACCTTGCTGTATGTAGCAGTCTGTAGAGTTTTTGGTGGCTGTCTGTTTGAAGCTTTGGGCAGCTCTTGGCTCTTCAGAGCCTTATTATGAACTGAATATATACTCTGTATTTGGGCTGGATATTTACAGGCCTTTCTGTGGCAGTGCTGGGACTGATAAGTGGGAGGAGGCCCACTAGAAATCTACTCAAGCAGGTCTAATTGTACCAAATAGAACAGCTCAGTAGAGTGGAAAATAGTCCTTATATATCTATCTGAAGAAGATAATGACCTTTTAAATAACAGAAGCAATTTTATTTCAATACCCCAATTACTCTGAACTCTCAAATGTCAAAGTGCCGAGCACTTTCAAAATAACTTAATCTAGACATTTATAGCATTTAGACAATGCTATTTTCTTATCTAACCTAATTATGGGTTGTACAGGAAATTGAAAAGCATCCCAATTAATGTTATTTTTTATAGTGATATAGGAGTGGCCTTTACCATTTGCTGGTGTCATGTACGTAACGATTTACTAATTTTGGCTTTTGACCTAGTTCCCTGGCAAATCAGAGCTCTTCTATCCTCTGGTTGCTTTCTGAGAGCAAGCAAGGAGGAAGTAAAGTTAGAAGTGGGTATAGCTATGTTTGCCTGAGGATTATGAAGGGCATGTGTCCTATGAGAGTAGAGTGCATGTGCAAGGCAGGACCATTTAAGGCATAGAGGTGCTATATAGAATAATAATGGCTGGCTGTCAATCTTGTTGATCCGATCTGATCTGAGTACTTAGGCCAGGATTCACCATTTGCTTGACTCTCACAGGACTAGTGCAGGGGAATGAGATTTGTAAAGCTGCTTAACTGGCAGCCTGAAAAATCCCTTCACAGATGCTGCTGAGCAGTTTCCCTCCTAGTTGCTATGCACAGCAGGCAGAATCAGAGGTGGAGGAAATGGTGTAGCACCACTGAGCAGTATCCAGTGATTCTTTGTTTGTTTTCATTGTAAAGGGAGGACACATGTCCAGTTACCATGTTTGAAAGTGATAACTGTTGCCCTGTATATTTTATGTGATGTCTTGGTCCTGTGCTGTGCTCTCCTCTGGTGTCAGGAGAGAACTGTTAGCAGTCAGAGAAGTTCCTGCAGGCCACCTCTTTCCTGAGGATAATCCAAAAGGATCAATGACTAATTTCTTACAGAAAGATATAGAGCTCTGTGTAGCCACTTTAACTGCTGTCAACTATGCCCAAGACTGTGCCAGCCCAGAACCAGAAGGCAAAAGCCCCCAGAGGTGTCCCTGTCTTGTGCAGCTCTGTGTACACACGCCTAATGTACCACTGTGTTCTGATCACTTCCTTATGATAAAATCTTGATGCAGACAAGATAGATAGGTAGGACTTTAACATGGCTTAACAATTTAAATCCAAAGGGAAGTTTGAGCTCATCACAACAGCTTGTATTCAAGAGGAGCACAGGGAACAGGCTTGCAGGGAGCTAAGAAGTCCCTTTCCCCAAAGTTTTTCCCTAGCCAGGACTAGAACCCAGGTGAGCTTGCCAGGGGAATCTATGCACATGACCTTCTGCTTTCCTGGTGTGAAGTGTAGGAGAGTCCCATATCCTGCACAGCAGGCAGAAATACAATTGCAGTGACCAGCCGTGCTACGTACTACAACAAAAAGCCGAGTGTGTCTCAGCTAGAGGCTCAAAAAGGGCTGCCAGAACATTTCTGACTGGAGTGGTTGAAGACTGAAAAGCCTCTTGTGGTATTTGCAAACAACCCAGCAACACCAGTGAGGAACAAGAGAGCTTTAACAAAATATGATGCCACGACAGTAGGATTCTTGCCCTACCTATTGCAATGTCATCAGTAGGGTACATTGCTTCAGTATTTAGCCTCTGAGTGGAAATGCTGGAATACGAAACGGCTGTGAAGTTTGCTTGGAAGAGCTGGGGCAGCCAGTGAGAGGTGTTGTTTGAGATCGACGTGTTGGAGCTATGGTGTATTTTGAGAAGTTGCTTCAGCAGTTTTCCTCTGTGGGTTCACTCAGAATGGGATCTGGGAAGCTAGCTCAGAACCCAACCTTTACCATACTCTGAATTTCCAGGGCCATTTTTTTCTGGAATAATTTGTTATACTTTTCCAATATTGGGAATCAATTGCCCTTTACAAGGGGAATTGAGGTTGTTAATTCTGTTTGCAAACTTCCCTCCCATAGAGCAGGCTGTTAAGAGAAAAGGTAGAAGTTCTGAAGAAAAGGCAAACAGATTCAGCCTGTATCCTAAGAAACATTCTGAATGATTAGGGCTGTGGGGACAGATGGTGAAGCAAGTATGGAACCTTATCACTGTAAGCTTCTAAAAAGAAGTCAAACTCTTTTTAGATCAACCTCTACCAGGTTCACTCAGGCTGAGTTGGTCCAATCTTGGGATGAAGAGCTAAACTAGCTGACTTCTCAAAATCTGTTCTATCCAGTGCCTTCCAACCAAGGCAGTAAAAAGGAGTCAAACCAAGTGGTGGAACAAAGCACACCAAGTGAATGAATTTCAGATTACTGCAGGAATTCAGAGGAGCAATTGCTCTGCAATGGAATTTAGGAATTTTATTATTTGACCTCACAGGTTAGACTGACGCCAAAAAGGATTTTTGCACCTTGAAGTCACTCACCAGATCTGTTGTGAAGAAGCCTTCAAAAAGCAGAATTTGACCTACAAATCAAACATCACAAGACCTCATCTGATCTGATTCTTGCTATGTCAGCAGAACTTGGCCAAACCCTGGCTAAAGACACAGGTTTACTGAACTTCTTAATGAAGAGAACCCCGCAATTATGTTACAGTTATACTAAAACAAATAATTTGCTTGTAATTACAGAGATAATGACATTCTGACCACACCTACCAATTAGAAAGTTGTAATAAAGAGTAATAAAACACCTTTTCTTCAACCCCCACACAGCCCACAACACTAATATGATTTACTCCTATTTGCTGATGGACGATTCTAGTCATAAAATTTAATGTGGAGGAACAAGGTGCATTTAACCAAAGCTGTAAACATCTCTAATTCTATTTAAAGCTATAGGGTGCAGTACATTAACATTTAACATTCTGATACTAAATCAGTGTGAAGCTTAATAGAGCTGTATTTGTTAAAATTTAAGCATTAGGCAATGTTTTAGCAATGACAAACCAAAGTAGTATGACTCGGCAGACTCCAACTGCTGCTTGGTAAGGTATTGAGAGTCTTCATGGGAGTTCCTGTCATAAAAGAGCAGTGGACCACATTCAGCTTTGCTGCTGTTCTGCTGAAGCCAGAGGGAGTTAGGCCAGAGATTAATTCAGCCTTTCAGTTCTTGTTATAAGGAACTAAATCAAACTTATTCTTCATTTCTCCTACAAATGAAATTTTCTTCTCCATAGTACTTCCACTGAGTTGTTTTGATACTTAAAGCTGTAAAATTAATTACAAGGTACAGGATGATGTTTTTCTTTCTCCAGTTATATGATCTGACATTATTAAAGCTGGGCGGACACTGCATGAAAAAAGGCATAGGAAATGTCTGCTCAGGAAGATGGGTGTACTCCTAAGAAATATTCCTGGCCTCCTTTCACTCAGCTGGTCTGTTGTCTTCCAGGTTTGTGCTGTCATCTGAAGCCAGTCACAGAAGGAAAATATTTTAAAATCATAGAATTTTTTGCAAAATAAAAAATTCGGTTCCTACCTATTGATATTTTCTAAGTGCTTGTTGTGGTTTAAACCCAGTCAGGCAGCTTGTTCACTCACTCTCCCTCCCCCCCGCCCTTGCCCTCGCCCTACTTCCAGAGGGACGGAGAGGAGAATCAAAAAGAATGCAACTCCCACAGGTTGAGATAAGAACAGTTTAGTAACTAAGGTATAACACAAACCACTGCTGCTACCACCAATAATGATAATGATAAAGGAAATAACAAGGGAAGAAAATACAACACCTCACCACCAGCCAATGGATAACTCGCCCCACCTCACCTACAGAGCACCAACCCATACATCCTCCAGCCCTGCAGTCCCAGCCCTTCTGGGTAACTCCCAGTTACATCCTGGGCATGACGTGCTGTGGTATGGAATACCTCTTTGGTCAGTTTGGGTCAGGTGTCCTGTCTCTGCTTCCTCCCGGCTTCCCCTCCTCCCTGGCAGAGCATGAGGCTCACAAAGTCCTTGGCCAAACCAAAACATCAGTGTTATCAGCTCTGCTCCCAAGCTAAAAGTCAAAATACAGCGCTGCACCAGCTACTAAGAAGGAGAAAAATGACTGCTACTGCTGAACCCAGGACAGTGCTGAGTATGAGATCAACACATATCCTCGAATTGTTCTTTAAGAAGCAATAAATCCTCCACAGACTCAAAGAACTTATCTCACAAAAAACGTAATTTATTTAGCTCAATTAACTATTATTTGGGTGAAATGGATATCAAACATAAGAATATATAGACTATTAATACACAAAGAATGGTATTCATTAAAATACTGCGCATAAACATACAGTAGAGGATTTTTCTGAAAAATGTGCACAATGTCCAGTTGTATGTAAAAGGAATGTCCATATACGAAACTTTAGGAAGTTTTCACAACTAAGTGGTCAACTCATTAATGTGTTAGGTTTTTATTTTTAATTCCAAAGGAATCACTAATAATTTTTATACTTTTCTAAGGCCTTCCTTACAGCTGTCTGAGTAAGAGAGGTCCTCTCTGAAAAGTCAGTCAAACCCCAGCTGTTCCAAAATTGATCCCTGAATGTTTGATCACTCTTTAGCACCAATTTATTTTGGTCAATGAGTTGATTGCTGTTTTCTTTGAAAGCCTATCACCCAGTCAATGAACAAGGAAATATACCCTGCCCTTTTGGTGGGTGATTAAAGTCCTGGGATAATGAAAAGGTGAAATGAATGTTGTCTTGACATCTAAAAAATGCATAAATTATAAATGCAAATAATTACTAGGAAACCTATTGATAAAAACTGGCCTTAGTTTGAAAAGAACTATTTTTATGAGGGACTGGGGTAGGAATTAGTACTGTACATAATGGACAGCCTGACAAGGTTGTCTTAAATTCTTTTTTTATACAAGAGGGTTTTATCTGACAAGGAAGCAGGTAACTGCATTTTACATTTACGTGTCCTGGCTATACAGTAAGAGATTATGTATGCCTCCTAATCTCTATCCCCATTCAAAAAAGTTAAAAAGCAGTTTATACAGGCTTGCTTATTCTGGTGAAACCCTCCAAAAGGTATTGATGTACTCTCCGCTGTCACATGTCCCCATCGCTGCATTGTCACCCCTGCCCTTCTCTCCTGTGCTCCCATGCAGTAACATGAATAAGGGCATAAGTTTTTCTGTGATGGTTCCCAGCTGTGCCTAAACCCGGGTAAGAAGATTCTGTATCACTAAAAAGGCCTGACCTATAAAGGAGGATGCAATTTGGATCATAATTTCAAAACCCAAGGCCTGCAAGTTCTACTCCAAAATCCATGCTCAATACTGCTGAATGCATGGCCTGTCAAGCAGGTCCCCCCAGGCCTGGAGAGGACTTGCCACATGCCAAATACCAGATCTCTATGGCCTGATGGTGAGCTGAAAACCCTATGCTTTTGCAATTACTCAAGGGCTAAAGCTTCTTAAGGGCTGAAAGCTGTCTGGTACCCAGCTCTTCCTGAGCTTTGGTAGAATTTGGGCATTGGAGATTCAGGAGCTTGAAAACATCAGTCCAGCTATCCTGCATGACTGAAATGCTCACTTTGCAACAGAACAGCCCATTTTCCATGAAGGTATATCAAAGAAAAAGGAAAACTCCCTTCTCAGTTATCAAGAGGTGAAGAAAGAGAAAGAGTATTTCGTGATCTCACATTAGGCTCGTTTCACTAACTCCTGAGCCCTGGTCTTTCCAAAAAAACTCCAAATGAGTGAGCAGGATTCTAATGGAGCCTGTCCCATAGCAAAGGAGAAACTGCCATTTTTCCTCTAAATCAGCAGTTCAGTAATATAGGCCACAGGAGAAAACTTTTGCAGGTCTGGGAGCCCCAGTCTAAATTAAGGCCAAAAGCTGTTCTGGTTCTGTTAAAGTATTTAACTCACTCATAAGTTTTTCCTATTCCCAATCAGAATAAAAAATAAAAAAAAAATAAAAAATAAAAAAAAAGTTCTTCCCTAAATTTGTTAGGGTTTAACTATGAAAGCTTCCTCTGGATTATTTTGGAATGTTTGATTTCAAGCACCTAAGAATAACTTTACTAAAAGTAACATAAATTTTTGAAGATTATGTCCTTTAGAAAGGGAATTTGAAAATACAGAACGCAAACCTTTTTACAACTATTTCTGGAGGGGAAAAAATCAGAAAAAGTAATTTTAGCTTTTTCTTTGCAGTAGGGAAAACTTTTCAGCTTTGCTGCGCTAGTATTTTTCTTATGGGAAAAACAGCATTAAACTGACAAATTTCTTGGTCAGTGGTCTTTGTCTTCAAAAGCAGATTATGTGCATGGATCCTGCCACTACTCCTTCTGAGGCTTGCTAAGATGTTGATGTTTGCAGTTGGATCCGTCACATTAACATCAAAGAGGGAATGATATTTAATATTGAAAATGCCCCAGGTGGAACTTCAGTCCATTTAAAACGGGGCAAATTCTACAAAGGATGTCTCTGGAATGTCACTTGTAGACAGGCTGCTTTTTCTATGATTACTTTCAATTACATTTTCTTTAAAAGTCTCATAGAAAAATAGAAATGCACAAATGGAAATAAAAAAATAAGGATATTTGTATGATTTTTATAAATAAACAGCACAGCAAAAATTAAATAGAACACAGACAAAGGACATTTATACAGGCACGAACTATTACAGCTTGTTGTCCTCAAAGAGTATCTGTGCGTAGACTGTCATACTGGGAGTGCCTTTGGCTTCTTGAATCGGCTTCATAAGTTCAAGTTCAGCATATGTTAAATTCTCCTCTGCAATTTTTGGCTAGGAAACAGAACCAACAAATTAGTTATAATGTTCTTACCACTGAATGTAAATATTCTACAGAATAGGTTATATTTCTTCTCTCACACATGATAATTCTACTATGCTGTTAATCAGTTCAGTCTGCACTGGAGTTAGTTCATAGAAGATGAAATAAAAATAATATTAAAAATCAGAAACATGAAATAGTAAGATTTTCACGTTCATTTTCAATTTATCCTTGCTTCTAAAACACTAAATTTAATAATTCAAATATTGCAAATTTGCAAAATTAGCAAAATGTTCAGCTTTTAATCCCAAATTTTCCAATTTAATTTTAGCTATTGCAGATTTTGCAATTTGAAGTATATATATGCCGAATTTGCTTCCAGTCTGTAAACTTTGGACCAATTACATCTCTAATCACAGACATTCTCAGTGCCTCTCATTGTTTCTTAACAGAACCAGAAAAGATGTTAAAAATATGTAGAAGGCAGTAAAAATTAATAAATTGAGTTACTGTCATTCTAATGGGATTTCACCGCTTTTGCCCGGTATAGATGAGTTCAGAGTTTCAAAAAAAGGCCATATCGCCAAAGCTGTCTAATTCGTTACAGCATTGAGTTTTAGACTTAAAGCTATAAAAGTCAGCTAAGAGAGATGTTACCAAGAAAATTTACTGAACAAATTTCACACGGGTGACAGAAGAGCTGCCTACTGCTGTTGGGGACTGGCCTACATCCAGACTCAGAATGGGGGCATAGGGGAGGAAAGTCTTGTGTTCCTTTGTGTATGCTGGTTCATCAGTTGGGAGTGGGTTGTTCATATCAAATTCACCTCAGAAAATGTAGTAACAAGCAAAAGAGTTCCTGTAGAATTGTATGTCTAGCCCTAGTACTTTGAATGGATTTCAGTTTGGTAGAAGATTAAAGTCTCTGCTTCCCAAAGGATGGAAGTGCTAAGGAGAACTGGAAAATTTGTTCTTTTATCTTCTTGGGTACTGTGTTCTATCTGAATATAACTGGTCCTCAAGTTTAAGCCTAAAAAGGACAATTGAAACAAAGCAAGAAACAAGACTGTACCTTATAAAAAAGGTTTAATCTCTGAAAAGAAGAGTTGTAAACTAAAGTCTGAGTCAAAGTTCATAAAGCAAGGATTTTCCATACAGTACTTAAATCTTATAATGAAGAAATTGTCAGTATTTTCCAAGAGTTTCCTTTATGTTTTATATACTGCTATTTATTTCTTTCTGGTTTAACATAAATGATTTCTGTTTCCTTGAAATGTGTTTGAATACTTACTATATTGTCTTCTGGCTAAAAAGATAAACATGTAATATCCTCTGAAATCAGTCCCTGTGTTCCCCTGCTTCCTGTCTTTTGCACTGCTCTGGAATACTCTCATTTAGCCTTAACAGTTGCTCACACTATGCATTTCAGATTGTTTCCCCTGGGTGGATCAGTTTACACTTTTCCAGCATTAATTTAATTTTATTTCTTCTCTGCAGATATGATCCTGAAATACTTTCTGCAGCTGCTGCTGCAAGTGGTGTCATTGAAGGCAGTTGATCTGTGCGTGTGAGTAAAGGCCTTTTGCAGGGCTAACTTTTTGCAGGACTGTTATCTTTGTGTTTTATTATTCACATGTTCTTCACTCCCACACTCCTTCCCCCTCTTGCATGGGTACTCCTATTTGATCTCAGCTTCTGGTCCTCATTCACTATCAAATGCTGCACTGTTGACCACACAGAAAATTTCCTGCTTTAATTGAATTCTCTTGTTTAATGATATAAAAGAAGTTCCTGTGGATCTCAGCCTGATCTTGTATGTAACAGAAATAAAATCAGACATTTCTTTATTCATGTACTGGGACTGAGCCTAGCCACAATATTTAGAAAGACATTTGTCCTATCCTGGCTTTGGCTTAAAGAGGTAAAAAAAACCCTATGGTCAACTGCTGTGATAATTAATTTTTGTATTCTCCTTTCTAGCCTAAGAGCATTAGGCTCAGTTTCTAGGCATTTAAGTTGGTTTTGCTTTTGCTGTTTGTGATATATTGAAGATTCCTCTTGGGATTTCAAAACTGTATGTGCCCATCCACTCAATAGCTAGTTTAGATGCTAAATACAGGAGTTGAGGCTGGGCATCACAGTAACACCAGCAAATACTGAAGATTTTATTCACGGTGTAGGATAGCACATCTAGTCTCTATTTGAAGTTAACAGGAGTTTTTCTGCCAACCTCAGTGACTGTAATCTCAGACCCTCAATGCAGAATTATATACTGAATGTGAAAAGCCTCCTAAAGATGAATCTGATGATAAAACTTTACAAACAAGTTGTTGGTCACTGCCAGAGTAAAACTCTACACTTCCTAAGACTGACCCAGTGCATCTTTTGAAGTAGAAATATTTTCATTGTTCTGTAGAAATCAGTAGCTCAGGGCAAGCTGAATCTCTATATGCTTTCGCCTTTGCTGTTTAATTGTGTTTCATATTGTGTTTCCATTTAGAAAATGCTGCATGTCCTAAAATAGCCACCCCAACACCCGGCTCATGTAAATTTTAGAACTAAGATTTATGAAATCATATTGTCCAGGTGTTTTATTATATTATCTCAAAATTGCATTGTTTTCCAGTGTAGATTATCTCTTTATTCTTACTTTATTCTATTATGTTTGGATATGAAAAATAACACTAGATTCCCCAAAACAAGTCATTGGGCAGTAGTGGCTGATGTGTTGCTTTCATACATTTTTATGATGTTCCTATAGTAAACATAATTTAATAAAGCCAAAACACACTAAATAAATAATTGCATCTAGAAAAGCAATAAAACCAAATAAAATTAGTACTTTCATAAGTGGAAAAGGTACTTCAATTACTGCTACAAGCAACAGCAAACCATAAAATGTGTAGAATAATTTCCCTTATGCATATTTCTTGTATGTAATAATTTGATTGAAAATATGAGGAAACACACAGGAGGTTCAAAATTGTGAAAGGTATACAGTTTTCAGCAAAGGATGTGTAATAACAGTGCATGGAAGCCAATTCTACTTTAAAATACCTATGGTAGCCAGGGTTTTATTCTGTATACTCTTCTGTACTTCATTTATCAACCACATGTTTAATTTAATTGTGCTGGTTTGTTTGTCCAAACCCAATTTTTTTATTTTTTTTTTTAACAGGCACAGAAAGAAAAGTTTCATCTCTCTTTTGGATTGGATAATGTTTTGGCAATGTGAATCTGGAACCCTGCCACCACCTCCTTTTTGGAACTATAGCGTGACTTTAATTACTGATGTTATAGGTGGGACTGATATTAGGGCAGAAGAGGAAGAGATAATGACTAGCTGGCCATTCACCTCTCTCTTTCCATCCTGGCTCTTCACTTAGGGGGTCAATGGGGTTTCTATGGCTACAACATCCTTTTCTGAAAAATTGCATTACTGTTTTTAAATAACATTGCAATGATTTCTTCAAATAGGGTTCTGTTCCAATGTGACATTTCTAGATACAGTCTTTATCTTGTATGTCTGTTTTCTCATCTTGGGATCACACACTTAGCAGAAATAGAAAGACTCGTCATTTTCCAGTGTAACTTCTGGCAAATACAAAATGATTCCTCCTTCAAATTTCTTCCAGTTTAATTTTAGTTCATTCCAGCCACAGGGCTTCCCATGGGAAACAGTTTGATACAGCTCACTTTTAGGAACCTTTTTCTTAATAAACAATCTGCAAAGTCTATCATGCAAATACTTAAAAGAAACTAAAGTATGCATATACATAGTTTTGTTTTTATTGGGTTTGTCCAATATACAAATGTGTTAGGAATTACCCATAAGGGTTGGGTTTTTAATGAAAATTACTCAGATTTTTATGTCATAATTATCAGGAATGTCAATTTTGCTCTTCCTAGGCCTAGCTGGTTTGTTTCTTAGCAGTCTCAAGGATGCCTACTTTAAGTACTGTCGGACTGAAAGTTCTTGAAGTGTTCACTAATAACATTTTAATCCAAACTTGCAATTATTTATGAAGAAAACAAGCAAATAATAAGCTCATAAATTTAATTGTTCTGGAAAAATGACTTATGCTAGTGCCAACTTGCACTTACAGATTTCTGCAATATTGTTCTTCCATGACGACACCAGTTATAATAAACATGACAAAATGAACGTGAAATTTGAAATTTCTAATTTAAAAAATAGTAATTCCCCTGATTCTTGTTTACTACCAAAAAGAAGCAGAAAAGGGCTCACTTTCAAGTTCACTTCAATCTTAAAGATTTTAGTGACTACTGCTGCAAACATTTGCTTTGGAATTCTGTGTCTGTATGACCGCGTGTGATGGAGTTTCTGGGATATGAAGCAGAATGACTTTAACATGAGACCACGGCAAGAAAACTATGTTTTCTGTGTATATAATTTTCAGCTCTGGATTTTCTGAATTTAACAAGCATATATCCCAAGTTCCAGTCAGAGCTTCATATTATTTTTAGTAACTCCAATTTCCTGCAGCAATGCATGAAAATGAAACCCCACCGTCACTGGCATGCTGTTTGTCATGGGTGAATGGATTAGGTCAGCAAGGATAAAACCTTGCCAATTATACATAAGTTTGCTTGTTTGATTGCCAGTACATGGCCAACCGCCACCTGTGGACTGGCTGTGCTGTGCTGTTGGGTGCACACTGTGGTGCCACAGGGGTGCTGTAGGAAATGCAAATGGGAAAGTATAGCATCAGGAGGTGGTGGTGAGGTTCATGTGATCCAGTCTCTAAGAACTGCACTTTTTTCCAGGTTACTCCACAGCACAAAGCAGTCCTTCCCCGGTGCCATGAAATAACACTTTCTTAGCAAGCACATGCTGAAACTACTATTTTTTCTCTCCCTTTCTCTTGCAAAAACCAAACTTTGCCTTTGGCCTTTTCTCTTTTGTATTTAAGAAACATCCTGTTTTGTAGTCACTCTTGTGAAGAGCTCCACAGGAAAAATGAAGATATTGTCCAGATGACACAGCTTAGGAGCATCCTGTTTCACTGCTGAGCACACTTAACCAGGAAGTGTCTGGGCAGGACTCTCCAGGCCAACTGGATGGGCTTTGGCCATAAGGACAGACTCTTGCTGCTCTGCATGCAGGCCCAGATGGAAGGAAACTGCACACTGCATGCAGCCTAAGGGAAAGGGCCAGGCCGTCTTCTCCTCTGCATATCTCCTTTTTGTAAGCATTATTTTTGAGGCTATGGGAGGGGATGGCCTTTGGCTGCTAGACTGGCCATCACCAGAGGGTTGATTACATTTGTGAGGGCAAGAGTGTGCTGAAGTGAAGATCCAGTGTGTTTGGTCGACAGGCTGCAACTCCTTTGTCTAGGCCGCCAGGACAGGGGAAGACCACACATGCTAGCAGTCAGATTAGGCAGGATTTTGCAAAGTTAATAGTGGGAACACTTAATGTAGCTTCAGAGAGAAAAGAACTAGCCTTTGACAGTCCTGGTTTTTAATATACACTGGAAAGTCACTCTCTCTAGAATGTGTAATTTCAGTTGTGCTGAAATCAGTAGTGCTCCTCAGGGACATAGACACACTTGATGCTCAAACCCCATGAATTTTAGTGGAATGGCTCCCTCATTGAAGTAGTAACTTAACTCAGGATTCAGAGAGGTGTTTCTTTCTTTTTAGAGCCTTGGGTGTTTACCAGTGTCAATGTCCTGACTGCAGGCAGAGAGCCAGAGATTCCACTGGAACAGAGAAGATTCAAAAATTACTTCTGCAGACCTTCATGAAAATCTGAAGCTAGATCTGCAAGATGAGTTACCCCTTAGAAATGCAACTGCTGGCCAGTAAGAGTGATGAAATATCAAGGGAGACGTCGTCTTCCCAGTGCTAAAGCTGAGGAATGTGACATTGGAAAATATGGAAAGTAGGAAGTATGACTTTTAGTGGCACTATCAGTTAAAAATGATGGGTTCTTTCCATTAAGTTACCTATTTTTTCACTCCTTTTAGAGAAAAGTACTTCTCAGATTCCCTGGGAACAATATCTACAACAATTTGTGAAGTCTCCTTCATCATTGCATCTGAATTTTGCTTATGAATCCACACAAGTTATTATAACAAAGTCAGGGACAAAAAAGATTTACTAAGTCGCGTTGAATGATTTTATTTTAAAGAAATAGAACCCCACAAATGTAGGACAGGTGTCAACTCTAAGGGGTGAGCCTGTCCATCTTTTTTTCATTTATAGAATTAAATATAACTGACAGAATTTTGTCCAGCCTGTTTTAACAGCTTTTAGGGAACATCTTTGCTAACACTTTATTTCTTTTACAGTCACGGTTATTCCCAGATTCTAAACCAACATTGCTGGAAATCAGGCTGGTTTCTTCTTATCCTTCACAAAGGCCCAAGGAAGTAATTAACATTTTCTGGTGATACTTTTATTACTCCAAATGTGTCATCACACAAAAATCATCTGCTGTGTGATTTTGTAAATGCACAAGTCTCAACACAATTCCAGCAAGAGATTTTATGTATTTATACAAACTCTTCCTTCTTGAGGGTAAAGATAGCAACCTGTGATCTGAATGGGAAAGCAGCCATATCTCAATAGTTTTGAATATGTTTTGTTCTGAGTGTCAACATGAATGTGTGAATAATATTCATGTTCCTATGTACAACTTAGATCCTAAGGAGAAACTGCAAAAGAGAAAAAAAGAAAAGGAATATTTGTTTTGGGAGAGAGAAATTATGTGGACTGGATGGAATATTCAAGACTCACAGGGAGTCAAGGAAAAAAATGTTCACTCCTTTGTGTATCATATATACAATGTTACTTGACATCTGCAGAGATCAATAAAGCCTTAAGAAATTGGGAGCTTAAATCATCACCCATTGTTACATATTGTGGAGGAAACAACTCCTCTAACAGAGGGTGGCACAGCTTTTAATTTAAAATAATCCAGGAGAAAATAAGACCTGATTGTTTCCAGATCCAGAATCCACAAATTACTGAACAGTTGTATGTAAGCTCCTTTTTCTTTGTCTAGGAAAGGGCCAATGATACCTACAGGTTAAGACTAATGAGGAATACTACTAGTTGTGCAAAAAAATTATTAGTCCATTTTTTGCAGCTAGCTTTATGCATATGGTATGAGACTGCTTTCAGTGATGCAGTGCTTAATTGTAATATGAAAATGAAAACAGGGAAAAAGGTCAATTTGTCCATCAGGAGCAATCTTGCAAAGGGTAAATTTGTTGTGAGGCTGAAGCTGTGGGACAACAGGCTGAAGCACAGCTTAGAAGGCACAAATTTGCCAGCAATCAAAACCCAAAGCAGCTCTTTACATTTCACAGCTCTGACATGGTAATCACTCACTCACCTAAACCCCTTTCCAAAAAGGACAGCATGGTCACTGGTTCTGATGTACAGCGGATCTGGCTGTTTTGTTGTACAATGGGGAATGCACTCCTGAAACATAAGTTTTTCAGGTAAAGGAAATTTAAGCTTCTGGGCAGCTTAAAGGGCACCTGCCTTCATTGCTTGATTGAGGAGTATACACCAATGTGGAGCACTGAGCCAAATGTGTAGTGCTGAAAGATTGATTTTGCTGAGTACATGCAGATGGTAAGACCAAATCACAGCTGTCTTTTAGTTCCACAGGTGAAAGCTATGTCAAGTTACTGCTCAGCACCCTTCTGCTTTGAGGACACAGCAGTAGCAGGGAAGATGTCCTTTGAACAAATACTTGCAAATTTCAGACTTTCAGACATATTACAGAGTAAGCACTTTCAGTACAGGGACTATCCTGTCCTGCAGTCACTGGCACTCAGTACACTGTCAGCACTTGGTCTATAAAGCAAATAAAGATGGAATTTTCAAAACTGCAAAAGGGAACCTGAGCTCCCCGCTTGTTAGATCTATAAACACCTGGGAATCCAGATCTCTGAGCTGGCTTTGCAAATCTCAGCATAAAATATAGAGGTGGTGCCTGAAAAGGCAGGCAGGTAGAATGGGTGCCAACGATCATGCTTTCACCCAAAGTAAACAAAATTACTTTCAGAAATTTCCCTCCATCTTAGGTAACCATAAGTCCTTCCTGTCTCTCAAGTAGCTTTTACATCATTATCATCATCAAAAGAAAATCTCAGTCATCACATGGTGCTGGGCCACTGGCAATCAAATCAATTCTGAGATAAACAGCCCTGTCTATGCCGTATGAGCTGAAGGTAAAAGAGCGTTTCCCTTAATTAGCTGAGCTGCCCTCACCGAGAGTACTCTGCTTCACAAGTCACACAGGACCAATACGTATTCTGTGGTGGGGAACAAAAGAAGCCAGATACACTCCAGTAAAGAGGTTACTCAGTGTAGGGACAGCAGAAGCCAACTCTTACATACTGTGTGCATGTACAACATGTTTGAAGAACTAAGATCATTTGTAACGCAGGATATGTTTCCCTGATTTCAGAGTGGGATGGTTATATAATTTAACAGAGGCCATATAAGTCAGCAACCAAATTGGAAAGATTCGCTATAGCCTGTCTTATCAGTGCACGTATTCCTCCCCTTCAAATTTAGTGTGCAGATGATGAAGTCAACAAAAATTTTGCGCACCTAAATATTGCAGGATTTTGTCTAACCTGAAGTCTTGTCCCTTCCATTTGCTCTTGTGAATCACACAGGAGATCCTAAACTTGGTGGCGCAAACCTTCAAGAAAAGACACTGAAACCTTTTCATTTAGATGATGTTCTGCGACTGACGCTCTCGGGCTATGTCAACTAATCTCTAGGAGGCGATGAAAGGCTTACTGGAAAATTTGTTTGAGGAAGTTTAAGATTCATCTCTGCCAACTCAAAGGGCTAAGGCTATAGCAGAACAGCCCTTGGAGAGCAGAAATTGTGGGCCCCTAGAATTTTCTTCTTCCTAATGACTCTCTGTGCTTCTTGCATGCTATAAAAAAAACATCCCTTTTTGCATTTCAGCTTCTCTATTTCTTTTGATCTGTACACATTTTTCATTGATGCTAATAGAGAATGACACTGATGGGGAATATTTTTGCAACAAGGGGAGCATAGAATTGTTATTCTGGCTAAAGCAAAAGCAATATGACTTAAGCAGAGTTTTAAAAAGACTTTACTCAAGGCTGTGTAATTGAACACAATATTAGGCTTTCTCTCTCTTTTTTTAATTTTCATTGAGATTATGTCCATATTTTATCCAGGTTATTGTATTCTTGTAAAATTATACTGCAACCCACTCCAGCACGTTAACAACAAAAGAAATTCTCTAGCTTATTATAAACATCTTTCAAGAAACCAGAAGCACATGTCCTCTGGAAATAATTTTGCTGGTATTTAGGTTATTACAAAAAATTTCCCAAAACACTAGAATTATTTTGTAATGTTCCCTTATACTCTTGCTTGTTCGCTTAGGTTTTCTAAAATATTCTTCTTGTGCCCTGTACCTTCCTTGGGTTGCACAAGGAAGTTGCAGAAGTCATCCAGAAATACAGCAATCTGAATCTGTCTTTGTAGTGACCGTTATCATGTGCCATCAGTGAGAAAAAGACCTAGTGTGGACACCAGCTGTGCAATAGCTCTAGAAGAAAAAAAAACCCTTAATCCTGCAGAGATTTGGCAGGATGATGGTTGGGTTTTGTTTGGGTTTTTTTCTCCCCAAAGCAGACTAAGAATTTGAAATCTGAGAATTTTTTGAAAACTAAAAAAAATTAGGAGTCAAGTTTGTTGCAAATCAATATAATGTTTCATTTAGATGAATTTATTACCATTTTGTATCTTTGTTGAAACTTCTTTTGCTTTAATTTGTTTAATTTTCTCACCGAAAAATCATTTTAAAGCAGAAAAAACTTTTTTTTTTTTATACTGATAATACTAAGCCATGGAGGTTTAACCACATTGTAAAGGGAGGCAAGAGAAACAGAAATGGAAAACAGCTCTGGGGAGTGTCCTGCTCAGCTGCTGAATGCAGCCTGATAGACTGACTTGGTTTTAGTTTACTTTACCCTTTATTGCATTTTATTGGTGGGTGAGTTCAGGTCTTGAAAATATTTTGGATAATTTTTCTTTGATTACTTTTTGATTTAAAACTAACGTCCATAGATCGTGGGTTTTCTGCAGGCTGCAGTGGGGTGAATATGAAAGGAAAAAGAGCAACATATGGAAACAGCTTCCAGACTCGAGTCCAACTGCAAGACATTAAACTGAGTCTGCTGACTGGCAGTGTGTGGGTCCTCAGTCACGCTAGTGAAAACAAAGCTGATTTCATTGTTTGAAAAGGCTTATTCCTGCTCACCTCTAAAGAGGTTGAACCTTGACTGGAGTTGCATAGGAAGAAGGGAAGAGACAACAGCTATTTGTTATCCTTGGATTTATTCCAGAAAGAAAAAGCATCTGGAAACAGATTTACCTCAAGTTCAGCATGTGTTGATGTGCTTTATTGACCTGCAGGAAGAGTCTGAGTGCTTTAGCTGATGAGGGCTTTTCCTAGGAGGGCTGATGACTGGTTTCTGATGTACCTGTGTGCCTTGGCACAGTGATTAATGTAGTGTGTGCATAGCAAAGGGTGGCTGTCATTCCCTGATGCCAAGTGCTCCCATTTGTGTCTTTGTAGTATTAACGTATCTTAACGTATCTTTGGCCTAACACAATTACCTACATGGTTTTATCATAGACTTAGTGAGCTCTACCTCTTCCACTACTGAAACCTGACCTTATTAAGCAGTGCCTGGGCAAGGAGCAATCCCTGCAGGACGAGGAGATGTGAACTTCATACCCAAGCAGCAATATTGCCTAAGTTTTTACCTGAGCTGTTCTGAAGTCACCAGGTATCCTGGGCTGTACTCTGACCATGCTTTAAAGGGCAGAGGTATTAACTGAAAATCAGTGGGAAAGTTCTGAAGTGTAGGCCCCACTTGAAAGTCAAAGTCATCATAGGGGCTTTTGGGTTATTCACATGGCTTAAATTTAGGCACATAAATTTTAACTTCATCTAAGTTAGGGAGTTGCTCACTCTGGGCTTTCTGTATTGCCAGAGAAGAAAGGATTCCCAGCAGGCAATTCAGAGCGTCTAGTCTGAATTAGTAGAAGCACTAGGCTCCTACTCTCACTCACCTCTCTTTCTCATGACTATATAGAAAGTCTGACTACCCTCTTTATAAAGGCAGCTGAAGTTAATTGTCTAAAACTCTATGACCCCTGGATATCTTGTTCAGGTATTGTTTTGTCATTATAGCAGAGAAGCACCACTCCATCTATTTGTTTTGTCTGGCATATATCTGTACGGGTTCAAACAGAAATTATCATGTGAGTCTTTTTTCCTTAGTATGAGCTATATACATACATCTTACACCTCCAATTCAGTTATTCCTGACTTACACCACAATAGGGTAGAATCAGGCTCCCCATTTCTGACTTGAAAAGTCTCAAAAGCAGTATGACCAGTACAGTTATAATACTGTCAGTAACTGGTATTTTTTCCAAAGCATCAGCTGCCAATGGAATGTGAGAATCACTAGCAGGTTTTATTTAAGAACAGGATACATTTGTAGACATGATGACTGCTAGAAAGGTGGAAAACATCATCCAGTGTAACCTAATGCTCAGTGTGGGAAAAAAAAAAAAAGCCAAGATCATTAATTACTTTTAAAAGTATTACTTAAAAAAAAATACTTGTACTATTGTTAAAGCCAATTTAGAATTTCTGAACCTAAAGTTCTGGCAACAATACAACCACTGTATTGAGAGAGAAGAATATGGAGAAACTAATATCATAGAAAATTACTTACCAGGATCAATTTTCTTTGAGGTTTCAAGAGCTTGGGCTTAGGAAAATTATTGGCTATTGGAGCTATAAAAATAAATATTAAGGGAACATTTTATATCATCATCATTCACTGACATTTTTAGTATATACATTAGCAGTTTATAAAATACAGATTAATAGCAGATTAGGAGCAAATACATGTATTCATACCAGAGTTTAACTGTATTTCAGGTAATATTTTACAATGAAGCATAGTTTACGGATTAGAAAAAAGAACCCCATAGGATTAACAAATATGACATGCAAAACATGCTGTTTGTGTGCAGAATCCAAAGCAACTATACCCCTTGAGAACTGGCCACTTGTGATCTAACCCACAGCAAACCTTCAGGTCTTTTCCCTCCTCTCTCCCAGTGTCTTGGCACTGGCAGTATAGCTCAGAAAGTACACCCTAGTGTTTGTGAGACTGACCCCAGAGGCAATCACAAATCTTCAAAAGTGAGGTCCCTGAGATCAACCCAAGAGGTTGATCATTATCTGCTCAGCTTGCTTGATTTCTCAAGTGACCTGAAATTCTAAGAGTGCAGTGTGCTGGCTTCTCTCAGTCTACCCCCAACATGAAATTTCATCCTGCCTGAATATTGTTATAGAGGTTCCTCTGCCTCTTCTGATTACTTAGCAACTAGCTTTTCAATAGTTAAAGCTGCAGGGAGGCAAAACCCTGGTCCCAGAAGCAGGCATGGACCATTTCTTCCCCCACTGATGGGAGCAAGCACAGGTCACATCCCACAGTGCTGTGCCACTATAATTGTGCTCAGGATTTGAAACACCTCTATGTCTCTGTTTTCATACCTTTTGCTGGGATGGCTGGTGGCTGCTCCAGATTCTCTTTTTCTTTCTTTTTCTTCACCTTCTTGGGCTGTAGAGGGGACATGCTTGTCACACTGGTAACTGTCTCCCCAGAGCTGCAAAGCAGAGGCCCATATGTAAGGGAAAAGTGAAGGCAATGCAGGGAAAGGCATTACAGTGAGTTCATGCAAACACATCACCTCCTACTTGTGAGAGTCACTGCCCACCAACTTGGATTTTGACCTGGGGATATACTGAAGAACTTCTTACAGGGGCTGGACATGCTCTGGGTCTTGCATTTTTTCAACCATACAAGCTGAGAAACTCAAGAGTGTGATCTGTCCTGGGGCAGAAAATGCAATGTCAAGCATAAACAAAAATCATTTTTAGCACCTATTCCTTAAAAACATGTATGGCCACTTGCTTCACCCAGGATGAGCTTGTACCTGACTGTCCTTGAGGGCCAGAGGTGCAAACAGGTTAGGTGACTTATAAAAGCTCACATGGGATTTTTACCCTTCACATCTCCAAAGCCTTAGATCATAAATCCTGCTTTGAATATTTAGGGTTTGGGTACACAGTCAGATTGCAGTCACTATCACTGTGTGTCAGCTGAGCTGTGGTTACTGTGCAGTGCTCCTAGCTTGCAACTAATGTGAAATAAAATTGTATTTTCTTAACAGCTAATGAAAGATAACTTGCAGCTGGGATGGGAGTGTATAGCACTTAGTTATGATTACCACAGTAGTGGAGGTGCCTTGGTAAGCAGCTGTTGCTCAAATGCATATGACCATACCTGGGACTCTGGGAAAAATTAAGGCAGTGTGCTTGTGGAGAGGTTTCTGTTCTGTGCTGGTGAGTTACACCACATAATGGGATCCAACCACTGTCTCCATAGTTATAACGCTGACAACACTGATTTCACTGAATCTTAAATAATTTGTCCCAGGTTGCTGTTCCTCTCCAGGTTCTTCTTCATAATGAAACATTCTCTTTATATTAATAGAATAAAATACTCAAACTGGGCCAAAACCTTAATGAAAGTTAAGATGTCTCAGCTATTGCCCACACAAGAATAACAAAATAACAGACATTATCATTTCACACATCCAAATGAATGCCCCTGCCATTGGTAAAATCACTCTGGATTTACACTTGTGTAGATTACAAAAAGACTCTGGTTTGCTGACTTTCCTGAGTTCTGTTCCATGTACTCAGTCCAAAACCTAGGTTTGCTGCCAAGCTTTATTTTTTAAAGTGTTTAAAAGGTAAAATATTTTCATGATGTATAAACAAATCACACCAGTTGTGTAAACTGAGGGTTGCATTAAAATAATTTCAAAGTCTGCCTGCACTGTTGTGAACCTATCCCACAACAACCATTTGTTTCTATATTAAAAACAAAACATGAAATGGTTCTAAACCAGCAGGAAATGAAGCTGTCCTGACTGGCTCCCTTTGCCCAAACATAGCAAACTGCAAAGAACAAAGAATGCCAAAAAGGGGACAAGAGTGCTTTTTTTAATGCTTTTGGTTTTAATAATCCAAGGTCATTAAGGCAGATGTGTAGCTTAAAGATACTATTATTCTGATACAGCTACTTTAAGCACAATACATGAAAAGACTTACTGTCAATTCATTGCATTGGTTATTCCTGCTTTGCCACTGAAAAAAAGTGAAGCTACAGAGAAATGTATTTGTGGCTTGCGCTTTTCTTTTAAATGCCAGGGCCATACAGGGTTAACTAATTCTGGGAGATACAATAACTGTACTTGCTGTCTTAGAACTGAGCTCCTCAAACTAAAGAAGGCTCAGAAAAGACTCCTTGGCTCCAAAACACTGCCTCTTTGTGAGCCTGTCTTGTTCTATTTCTAAAAGGAAAGTTAGTTTTTTATCTCCAGCTCCTCCTCCAGCCTCCTGGCTTCTATTTCAACAGTGTCACATTGTGCATTTCTTGTGGGATCTAATGAGATTTTTGAGAGCAAGAAAAACACATGAATTTGGGGGGAAAACCTGTGGAAGGTGTCTAACAATCATGGCACTGGGGCAGCATGTTCTCTGGAGGTCATGACTGTCCCAAGAGATGTCAAACTACTACAGTTTTGGGTTTACTATCCTTATTAGAGTCAAGGAAGTTGGACTTTTCCTGTTGTCATCTAAGTCAGCTATTTTCTCTTGTCAAAGGTCTGCAGAGGGATGACAAAAAATCCGCTTGAGTGAACTAGGAGCTGCTTTGGTATTTTCCAAAGAGGGAAGCTGTGTGAAAGGTGCCAGGGATGGACTAGGTACTCAGTTCTGGTTCAGTCTGCCAGAATTTGACCCTGCAGTGTTGGACTGGCAGTATGGAACCAGGACATCTGTATGGGCATATTTCTGGGTGAATACTTTTTTCACCTTGAGCTGTTTGTTTCCAGAAGAGCAGCCGCCGAAGGACTAGGGAGTTCAGGCCAAAAAAAATACAGAATACAAAATAGAAAAAAATAATGCCTATTTTCAAAGCTACACCTCCTGAGGCTGTCTGGGTTTGAAAACTGACCAAATGATCTAATAACAATGAACAAAATAAGAAGGACAATATTTAAAGGGAAAAAAAAAAAACACTCCGAAAATTGAATTACGTGGTTTGAAAACCAAAATAGCTATACTTTTTATTTAGGTATTTATTTTTAAAATGTGGGAAAGAAATGGGTTTAGGTTAAGTCTTTTTTATTTTTTTCTTAACTTGTTCTTGGTCAAGTAGCAAACCAAAACCCAAACATTTGCTTTATCCTGCCCAGGAAATCTGCATTTAATTTTCTTTTCTACCAAGGCCATTTTGTGAGACCTGGAGCAAGTCATTTAGCCCTTTATGTTTCAGATTCTAATAAAGGAAAAACACCATTATGATGTCAAGACAAAATATTCTAAGATGCTTAGGTATTACTGCAGTGGGAGTACAGACATTTCTTAGACACGAAACTATCAATGCAATTTTGAAACTGGATTCTGCTTTGAGTTTGAAATATCACTAAGGGAGTTGGAGCTGAGCCTCTCTAATCAAGGGTGAATTTTGCACAGCATAGTCATTTTGACTGACAGGAATCTCATACAAATGAGTTCATCAGTTTGGCCTAAGGGATATTTAGACACTGGAGTTTGGGTCTAAATGTGTGAATCAAGTTCCAAGACAAGGAATTCACAGGTGAAGAGAGATGAGTTCAAAGGAATTAATGGTTTGTGTTTTGAGCAGAGAGTATAAAATAAGTGGTATCAAGTGTGAAAAAATATGATACTGGTAAAAATTTCATAGCTGTTTAATTTGCAACCCTGAAGTCAATGAACTTTACACATGCACTTGTGGGAGTGGGGCTTTCATTAGCATATCTTGTCACACTTAAATGCATGAAACTGTATTTTTGTCCATATAGAGTTACGCATTTCTTGTGCTTCAAGGTATTCCATTGTACAGTGAAGAAATCAAGTTGGCTCATTTTCCCCCGATATTCAGCCATTAAAGTTTAGTGTTTGCAGTAGTATCACACATCTATTCCCAAAGAGTCAGATTCTATAGCACAAGCCCTTTTATCTGAATACCATGCTCCATAGTTTCAGTCATCTTTTCAGTCTGGTCTCATTTTTCTCCTTGTGTCCTCTACTGATTTTCTTTGATTTCCTCCCTCTTCCCCTTCCTTTTTTTTGTTTTTGGAATTCCAACTTTGTCCCAGCAGCTGATAGAGAAGAGGAAAAAAAAAAACACCCAGGGGAAAATGAAAACTGCTGAGCTGTCTGTAAATTTTTGGTATGGTGCAATGGCTGGTCAGGGTCACAGAACAAAGATCTTTCCATGAATAACATGAAAGTTTCAGTTTGTACTGGCCTTTCCTGAACTCTCTTTTATTGTGACTTTATTTACATCCGAGTGTCAGTTAGATTGAATACAAAGATAATCCCATGAGAATGCACTAAAAAATACACTATTTGAGGATGTAGAGTATGTTGTGCTTGACATTGAATCTCATAGAATCCTTCTAGATACTATCTGTATCTGTGATACCAAGTGATACTGGGTTTAAAGTGCAAGGCTAAAAACACATGTTTTATGTCACTGAAAACTGGGCAACAGCTGTTCTTCTGAGTTGTTATAAAGCATCCCTCTTTAATCTTTTTTATTTGTAAAATACTTCTGTCTTTTTTTTTTCCTTTACTGCATTCCCAGCACAATTTATATCTCAGGAAAATCATATGATGGAAATCAGTTTTATAGCACCACACAATCAAAAACTTGTGGATGTTGGTGCTATTTAAAGAGACAGGGATTAATGACTGAAGCAAAAGTAGAATTTTTTCCATCACTTGGAGTCTTCAACTGGGAATAGCCTGTGGGCCTTGAAAAACTGCTTTTGAACTCCAATCTCTTTTCCTGGGTGTGGGAATCACTGGGTAACACTGTGGTTTGTCCTATATACATGGATGGTTTAAGTCACTACGATCTAGTGAGGCATCAGGAAAGCCTGTCAAACCATACAGGATGAAAGCAGGCTTCTCCAGAAAGCAACTCAGAGCCTCAAGGAGAAGCTTGTCACTGAAGCACCTGCATGACCTACAACTAGATAGCCCAGATAGATCTCCCTTATCATGCACAGCAGATGTCGGCTTTCAGGCACGTTCATGAGTCATGGGCCTGGGATCTTCCTGTAAGCATTTTGGAAAATATCACTCATCTTCTTCAGCACAGATAGCAAAACAAAAACAAAATTGGTGCCTTGGGTTATAGCAAAGAGAAGTGCAATCGCCTACCTGTTCTGGGGGCATTTCACCAGGTAATGTTTCACTGTTAAAGGAAAGAAAAAAAGAAGGAAAATGTGGCTTCACACCAACACAGTTTATGAGTTACATGAGGCACTGCAGATAGACCTATGTTGCTGAGACTGCGGAGTTGCCAAGTTGTTACACTGGGAGAGCTTCTAATCATCACCATAAGTTATATTGTGCATTTAAAAACTGACTAAAACACATAGGCTTGGGAAAGAGGAATGTATCAAACAACAGCAAAAATCTGCTGTGGAAGTGCTGGGCAACACACATTCCAGTGGTCAGCCCAGCCAAAAGACAGCTTGGTAAGGACAAGCACAGCAGGCCAGTAATTTTACTTTGAAGACTTTTATTTCCCTTGTGGTGCCTCTATTTATTTCCAGAAGCCTGAAATAAACCATTCACCCACAGGAGCCACTACTGTTCCTAATGCAAGCTAGACTGTGGCCTCAGGCATAAAGGGATTGCCTCCTGGAATCAGATCAGAGGTCCAGTCCAGCCACTATCCTGTCCATAACAGCTGTGTGCGTGAGCTATATAAATCCTTCTGCTACACATTCCTTTGACTCAGTAGTCCTGAGTAAGGGCAGCTCCCCCCACTGCAGCCGCTCAGGAGCCACGGTTATTAAGATGTTCTTTGTAGCTTAGTGGCTTTTGTGCTCTGCCCAAGCTGTGCAGCATGCAGAGACATAAAGGCAGGAGAGGCTCTGGCTCTTCTGGTCAACCTACTGCCAACTTATTTCTTGGAAGGAAATGAGGGTGCATCCCTGGCCATGATACGAAGTTGGATACAACATAGACACCACTCTCCCTTTATGTTCTCCATTCTTTAAAAGGCCATGGAGACCAGACAATAGTGCACTACATGATCATGCCCCTCTCTACAGGAAAGTTTTCATATTTCGTCTTACCTCGATTCTTCCATTCTAAAGAACCTCCTAGGGGGTGTATTTTAGTTCTAAGGAAAGGGAGCTGAGAGCACTAGGAACTGGGGCTAACACAGAGACCAAGTCTAAGCTAGCTTCTATCTGGCAGTGCTTCCATCTGTCTGGCTGGCCTTTTAAAGATATACAGCAGAGGGGTAGGTCTGACCCTTCAGGAGTAAGGGGATGCTCATGCACACTGTTGACATGCTTCTATTGAGCATGTCTAGGTATGTATTATTTTGTTTTGCCCTGCACTAAATACTCCAAGCCTTTGAACCAGGGATTGGGAAGAGCAACCACTCCTGTAATAAATGGGCATAGGCTTCTACATAACCACAAAGGAGCTGCCAGCTGCAACCACTGCTGCTTCCCACAGAATCCCATAGCTAACCTGTGCCGTGAGCCAGCCCTAGCTGCATTGCCAATCCAGTCAAACCCAGCAACTTCCTTTGGTGAGGAACTGAGTTCAGTATTACCCTTCTCATGTCAGAGCCCTGAGGTGAGCCAGAATCTGCTCAGGTTTCACAGACAGACACTCCGGAGGGATTATTTCCAGCTTCCTCTATTGCAAATCTCAGCTTTTAGTTTGCTTATGAGTTGCTCTTTATCCCAGGCTGGGCTGTTCTTGTAGAGGGCTGGGCAGGGTTTTCCCTCCCTCTTCTCCCCTTACTTGTGTGTCTGCCTCCACTCCCTATACACAGTGCTAGGGCAGGGCAGTTCATCCTCTTTGTGGTGTTAGGGCTGAGGAACTGGGGAGAGGAAGTTGGAGTGTCAGGAGAGCTGAAGGGGCTGTTGATGTCTCTGTGACAGGGGTGGGGTGACTGAAGAGGTTCAGGGAGAAGCCCTGATGGAAATCTGCCCAGCAAGGTGAGGTAAGAAGATAGTTTTCATTGTCGTGGGCCCCTGACCTGGTCTCAAGAACAGAGCCAGGCATTTCTTGAGGGGCCTCAGAGGGGTGATGTGGCAAAAACCTCACTGAAGTGGAAGGCAGCTGTGCCTGTAGCCTGCCTGGAGGTTTGGGGTGATGCAGAGGGAGAATTGCATTGCTGTTCCTGTCTTTTCTCCTTTTCTCAGGGAAGGACGGACTTCATGATTTCACTGCAGGCTCTTTTCACATAAATACTAGCATCTGCCTAGTCCATCCCAGGATGGGCATACAGAGTGCTGAGGATGGAGAGGAAGTAAGATAACACTTTTTGAGGAGTGATGCTTTATTCTAACAGTCTGAATGAGAGAGTACTGCTGTTGGCTGGCAGGGGAGTATCATATGGTCAGACCCTAACCCCTGTAAGGCGTTTCTAGAGGATGTAGAGGAGTTTTGAGAGAGCAGGGAGCTCTTTGTGCCCTATGCCCATACGTCAGAGTGGAAACAGCACCTTCCAGGAACTGCTGCTCCCTGGGGCAGAAGCTCAGGGCTGAGCGTGCTAACCTGGCCCAGAGGCTGTGGGGAGAAAAAGCAATATGGGGCTGGTGGAGACTGTGTCTGTCACTGCTGCTTCTTCCACTGCTGCTTCAGAAATTTTAATTCCCTGATGCCTGACTGGATGCTGAGGCAATTAATGTGATTATGGAAAATACTCTGATCAGGTGGTCCTGGCTGACAGACTTGCATGAAAATCTTATCATTGTATCCTGAGTACCTGTCTGCTAAGCTTTATTCTGTCATATTTCCATTGAATCCATAAGTTTAATGTTGCCAGTGCTTATTGGAAAATGTTCAAAATCTAAATAAAAATTTGGTGAAGCCTGCAGTTATTCAGATATTAAAGTAGTGAAGAAAGGATCCAGCAGCTCAGAAGAAATTACTTTTTCTCTGTTGTATATGCTTATTCTGTATTATATTGTATATTAGTTCTATATTTAACTGGTATTGGTTCAATGTAAAGAGACCTCTTCTCCAAGTTGCTTCTATGCTTACAGTAATGTAAATCAGCAAAAACAGAGACGAAGTCTAGCCCAATGTTTGCCCAAGAAAAAAACAGGGTACATCAGCATGTCTACATCAGCATGTCTACTGCTTGGAGCTTCAGGGTGACTCACCATGACCAACGTACTTAAGTGTGGGTACTCCCTTGGCTCAAAACCAGGGAGAATAACGTTGATCTTGCTCCTTCCTCTTGTCAAGCAGAGCTGTTGGATTCAGTTAGAATCATTTACTCTACTGAGCGCACTACCGGGAAGACGGAGCCACAGCCTGAAATGTGTTTGTGGTCAGGCAAGGACTTCTTTGTATACATCTATTTTTTGATTGCATGTCTTCTGCCCTGTGTATCTGAGTCACTCATTCCTTCTTGGTATATGTGTGGTGCTGAAGAAGCAGTGAAGTCATGATTCTCTCCTGTCATTAACAGGACAAACCACTAACTCTTTTTGAAAGTTTCTGTGCAGAGATGGTCCTTACGCTCTCCTCTGTCATGGTGGCTGCTAAGTATGCTGGTATCTCAATGCCACAGCTTGTGTGAGGTCTCCAAATAAACCACTCTTAAATCAAAATGAAAGTAGAGCTTGCACCTGTTAGTCCACAGATCTGAAATAGCACTTTGGTTATAACAGGGCTGCTTTCATGTAGCCTCTTTGAGAAGCTCTCTCTGAGGAAGAAAATAATGAAACAGTAATCCTTGATCTTGAAAGATTATTAAGAAAAATCAGATCCAACTAATGAAAAGATGCTTTAGTTTCAAAGAATGTTACAAAAGAGGGAGGGCTAGTAACAACCATCCATATTTCCAAGAATATTGCCAGCTAGTCTGGAAAGGAGAATAAAACAGGACAGAATAAGACTGCTTTGAAACCCCTCTAAATATCTGCAGAAATGTCACTCATGAAAAATGTTAGCTAGGTCTGATCAGAATGCAATTTAATGATACAGCACTTTGTCTTCCTTGAAAGGAGTTCCAACAACCTTCAATCTATGTTTATGCAAAGCTGAAAGTTTTTAAAAGCCCAATGCAAATTTAAAATACCTTTGTTCTACTTTTGCTGGCAGAAACATTTTTTTTTTCTACGAAGTTTTTGTTGTTGTTTTTATTAAAATCAAGGCAAGGAGTTCCTGCTTTCCTGCTTTTCCTGCATTCTATTTCTACCCCCTCTACCTCTTTGGTAAAGGCCTTGAAGACAGCAAGAATGACATTTCACTCACCTGTGGACCTCCTCCTGTTCAGAAGTGACTGACAGAGAATGACAAATGTAAAAAGGAGGACGCTGATAATTCCTATTGAACACACAAACACTGCATACACGTACAGATCTGAAAGCCAAGCATAGATGTCAGTCACAGTTGCAGCTGTATGCTTCATGCTTACAGGATAGAAGTTACACCTACAATATCTAAATAGGCTCAAAAGATTTAGTGTAACTGTTCAAAGTAATTTGAGTCTCCTGAGACTTTCATATAGTATCCTGCTCAGTTTAAAATTTGGTTGGTGTTTCCATAAATGCAAAGAGGTGTGCTTAAAGTAAAGTAAGAGGGCTTTCATGAGGGAGGAAAGAAGTGCTGACTTGGCGGAGCTTTTTTCCTTTTATTTTCTTTCCCTTTTTTGTTTGTTTGATGGTTGGTTGGGTTTGTGTTGGTTTTGGTTTGTTTTGTACACCAACAAAAAACTAAAAGGAACTCAGCTGGATTATTTCCCAGTTAAAACAGCTGTACTTTTTAAAGCAAACAAACAAACCAAAAAACCCAACAAGCAAACGCAACAGGAAAAGTGCCAGTGGGGAGAGTACTGAGTGGCTGAGGAAGAAGAAGGAAGTCTGCCATTGCTTCTTCTGGTGGCAGCACTAGCTTGAAACTTTTGTGTATTCTTTTTTCTTTTTCAATCTACAGCCTCAGTCTCCCTTTATGGCTTTCATTTGGGTGCTGTAACACATTCCCAGTGGAGCTGACAGGAGTGGTACCATGGCAGATCAAGATGGAGTATTTTGTCAGAAGGAGAAGAAATCTTTAATGACTTATTTCTGCTTTTATTAGAACTCTAAGTAGAGTACTTTAAGGATGCTCTACCCATTAATGCCTTGAAATGTCCTAAGGGAGCTTTACTGGCTTCTTTCCTGCTTCACAAAGAGGAAACTAAGCCTCAAAGGTCAAGTGTTCTTGTAGAAAATAGCGTTGCTGGAACTAGACCCCTGACCTGCAGTTCTGTGCTTTGCTCCCCCTACACAGTACAACAATATAGTTTGTAAATTGTGGTTTAAACAGCAAGGCTGCCCATAGAATCAAGACCATCCTGCAAGCAAGCAATCCTGCCTGGCAGGCAGTGCAGTGGCTGCAAATGCTGTGCTGGTGCTTTGCTGATGTTCCAGATTGGGGTGGGAGGAGGAGAAGGGAATCCCAACTGTGTGCAAATTCTGGATTTCAGTCGCCTGGACAGAAAATACTGCTTGCCTTGAAAATCAAGGGAGCTTTAAGTTTCTCTTGTAGTGCAGAGCATGTTTAGTAAACAGTTTCTAAGGCTAGCAGGAGCATAGTGTGCTCAGTGCCTCTTCAGGCATGCTCAGCACCTTCCCGAATAAAGGTTTGCATTTGTGTTGTGTGATTAGCCAGGCATAGGTTATTTTCCCATTGACCATCACAAATGTATGAGAAACTGAATATATATGAGAATATATGAGAAACTGAAACTGGACCTTCCGTTCTCTTTTCTCCATCACCCCCTGTACCTTGTGGGATGCTTTCTCAGGCAAGGCCTGAGTTTGCACAGGAACTAGCAAAATTGATCCTGATTGAGGGATTTTATTTGTCCTGTAGCACTGAACTAAATTAACATCTTGTATAGAACCAGTAGCTGTTACAGACGCATCTTTACCTTCGAAAAACTTCCAAGCTTCATGTTTTTTCTTGAAAGTGGGATCATCAGCAGGTTTTGACGAAATCAC
The DNA here is from genome assembly GCF_034315485.1 of Pezoporus occidentalis. Taxonomy (NCBI): domain Eukaryota; kingdom Metazoa; phylum Chordata; class Aves; order Psittaciformes; family Psittacidae; genus Pezoporus; species Pezoporus occidentalis. The sequence continues at coordinate 2,307,949 of NW_026916347.1, forward strand.
TGGAAAAAAAATAAAAAATAAAAAAAAATCCATGACAAGAACTGAAATTGTATGGCAGAAAAAGTTGGGACCTCTTGAAGTAAATGTAGTTCTGCCGTAGACTTCAGTACACCATGATCTTGTTTTACCTCACAGGACATTTACCTTCCAATGAAACACTTCAGTTCTAAAACAGTGTTATAAAAATGTCTTCCAGTAGATCTCATCTGGCTTAGCACCCCCATGAGGGCTTCATTGCTTGATATTGCCTCCCTGTTGTCATCTTACCCATTTATACATGCAATGTGTGGCTCTTCAATAGAAAGTTAAATTCAGTGAAGAACAGCAAGAGAATAGAAATGCACTTTAGAAGAGCCTAGCCCTTAGAATAAGATGGCATGTTCTTGTAAGGTCTGGCTTTGTGGGAGTCTGAGTATCAGAGGGAAAAACCTGCCATTATGTATGCAGCTGGTTCTGTAGTTATTCCGGCTCTGTGTTCTAAGTTAGCCAGAAAGACTGCATGACCACAAGTTGTACCAGCTCACCTTTACAGCTTAGGAAAAGAGCTGACTGAATCACTATGTTCTAACCCAGTGAAGAGAGAAAACAGCTGCAGAGTTTGCACTGAATTCTCTCTGTTTCAGAAGGAGGAACAGACTACAGAGCTCTACAGACAGCAAATGGATGGATGTCGATATCATAACAGCTGTACAACCTAGCACTAGAATACAAATGGTCCGACTGCTGGATCACTGTTCAAAACGTTCTCTGCTCACCCCAGCCAGACTGTTTAAGAATGCTGACTTTTCTTGATGACATGAGATTAGATGATGTCTGTCATGTTAATCCATGATTTTTTCTTCTGCTAGCAACCACTGCAATGCAATAAGAGTCTAATGTTGTCCTCCATATTGCCAGTGAAGACTGAACATCCAAGAGATTTTCACATGGCAAAGCATTACAGAACAAGTATCCTACTGGAAAAGTAATCCATTAAGGTGTGCTCCATAGAGATGTAAGGTGTGGAGCTAACTCAATGGATATGGAACTGCTTTAGGGACTAATGAAATCTTCTGTTCAGTTGTGATGGGAAGCTCATCCTGAATATTAGCATATCTACTAATTTATTACAAGAAAGTATCACACATGTAGATTTTTGGCAAGTGTTTTAGAATAACTGCGCTGGGAAAAAAAAGGCTTTTGTTAATTCTTGGAAATAAAAAAAAATCTTGCCTTCCTGTATCTTCCAACACTTTTACCATTAGAAAATGCCACATGCAACTAACATTTAGTATAACTCAGACACTGTTCTGTGGGAAACTCTGACACATGAACTTCCCAACAAGACAGACTGTTGCTATCATCTCTATTTGTTTATGTTATCCATGCCAGTAGGATTGTAATTGGACTGCCTGATTTTCTGCATTTGTCCTCCTACTTGTAGTGTCTTCTCTTGAATTGTAAACCATTTGGAGCATGTATTGCTCTTCTTAAGAAATGTGCAGTACATTGCATAATGGGCTTGAGGGATTAGTAAACTGTAAATGATAGTTTGAAGGTGCTGCATATTGTTATGAACAGACTACTCACTATTTTGAGTTTTCTGATAGAAAGGCAGTGGGAGAACCATCTTTCTGATGTTTTTTTTTCCTCAAATATACGTGTTTTCTGGTGTATTTTTTGCTGTAATAAAGATCAGTAACTTGGTTTTAGACTAACATTAACCACACAAGTTCAGGAAAAGGACAGATGCCTTTGAGAAGAAGATGTGGGAAGGGGAAAAATTTGACCTTAACTTAGAAGGGAGATGTTGCATGGCTGGAGTAGAAGACACTTCTTGGCAACATCAGGACGTGGATTTCTCTTGGGTTTACTGCTAAGATTTAACAATAACCTTTTTAAAAATCCTACTTGATATCTTGTGTTCACTACACAGAAAAGGACAAACCAACAGTTCAAATTTCAGCTGGGCCTTCTGAAAATACTACAGAGTTGCTGTAGCTGACATGTGAGTCCATGAACAGAAGACTGTAAAGAGTCCATCCCCATCATATGAGGCTCCTTTTCTGAAGAAACGTATTCATAGCAGCCTTCCAATATCTGAAGGGGACATGCAAGAATCCCAGAGAGCGATTCTTCATCAGGAACTGTAGCGATAGGACAAGAAGTAATGTGTTTCAACTTAAACAGGGGAAGTTCAGGTTAGATATAACGGAGGAAGTCCTTCACTGTGAGAGTGCTGAGGCACTGGAATGGGTTGCCCAAAGAAGTGGTGAATGCTCCATCCCTGGCAGGGTTCAAGGCCAGGTTGGACAGAGCCTTGGGCGAGATGGTCTAGTGTGAGGTGTCCCTGTCCATGGCAGGGGGGTTGGAACTGGATGATCTTAAGGTCCTTTCCAACCGTAAACATTCTATGATTCTGCCCTGAAGGAGAAGCCAGGTATGTAGCTAAACTTTTAGCTGCCATCGTTGCACATTTAGAAGCTATCACCTGTAACTTAATTGTTTTTCCACAAGTCTGATATGTGTATCTGTATAAATTTATGTATTGCAAAAAAAAAAGTGTATTTGCAACTTCTTAATGGCCTGCATAAATTCACACCTGCAAACTTACTACCAAGTAACATCTGAATAAGTTAATAGTGGAATATATTATAGACCACACTACAGTCTGGTAAAGCATTTTGCTTTGTACAGTGCTGTGCTAGGTGGATGACAAAGGCTATGTACTGAACTGCTACAGGTTTTTTCTACTTCAAGATTCTGAAGAAGCCAAATGACCCTTTTCCATTCCCTCTGGAAATCTGTCTAGCACAGTCACCCCCTCTTTCTGTGTGAATAAGAACAGGGATATAAATGCTGTTTCTGCATCCATATGATACGCAAGGTTGTAAGAAATTTATCTGGTGCTTTAATGTAAAGATACTATTTTGAACTTGGGCATAACTGTGGACGCATTAACTGGAACAAAATATTAGACAAGACGGCAACCATAATGTGTGTGAACACTGTTCCCTTATTTGATAAAGCACAAGCAGTACAATTTTAGTATCAAAATGCTTCAGGCAATTTGTATTGCTCCTTTTGTTTCATCCTGGATCTAACTGTAATATAAGTAAATCCCTTTGCAATAAAAACTGTAACCAATCATAATATAAAATACAAAATGTGTTTGGAAGAAAATTTCCTTGAAAAGCCCAAGTGCTACCATTGGGGAAATTGGAGACTTTATCACCACTCTGGAAAGAGTTGCCTTCCCTCCCATGTGTAGCAAGTCCTGTACACTCACAGTGCATTAACAGAATGTTAGCTAAGGAGGTCCTTTGTTTGCAGTAAAGAGGCTTTTAGCAGTAAAACAGTTGCTATGGCATTTAAAGATATGTCATTTTTCAGATGTCTTTTAGTATCTTCAATCTGGATGTAGAATTAGAATAAATACTCCTTCTTGGGGGGCTGGGGTGGTGATGATGTCTGCCTCAGATCCCCACAGGGCTTATTGTTTCTGTGTTTAGTCTACAGGTGGGCCTGACTTCCTTCCTTGTCTCAGGATTCTGGCTCTGGTTTGGGTCATGTTTGAAGCATTGAGAAGCAGTACAGCTGACCAGTGTGGGAAAGATGAAATCATGAGCAACTTGGTGTAGCGGAAGGTGTCCCTGCCTGTGGCAGGGGCTTGGAACTAGATGGTTTTTAAGGTCCTTTCCAACCCAAACCTTTCTGTGTTTCTGAGTCTCCAATACCCACCCTGATTTTGTATTCATAAATCATACTAAAAATTGGGAGGGGGGGAAGGAATGGTCTTTAGGGGGTAGACTGAAAATTTACAGTTTCCCTTCTTTGCAGTAACTAAATTGATCTGGACTCACACTTTGACTATGAAGAAAAATGAGAGATTTCTATGTTTAGTTAATAGCCTGAGCAGCAAAGAAAGATGCAGAATGTTTTTTTGTGAGGAGGGGTATGACACGTGATCTCATGATATTTTATATTGCTTTTTCTTCTGCCATCCATGCTGGAGCATGTCCTTCCCCTTCCAAACACTCCTGACAAATCCATGTTTCCCTATAGGCATTTAAGAAAGTCCATCATTCAGTGAATGAGAACACTCTTTAAACTGCTGACCTGCCCCATGAAATGACATTATCATAGAAAAAATCTAAAAACTTGTCCATCTGATTTTCTCTCTTTTTTATTTTTTTCCTGTAAGCCTGCTTATTATTCTGCACCCTTTGGGCACATCTACTGGTCTATTTTGCAGGTTCTTCATGCAAGAAACACATTACTTGTTATCCATTGCATGTTTTAGTGTACTGCTCGTGGAGACAGCTACCTGGTCTGGTGCAACTTGAAACAGCACTCTCCTCCTTCACTGGTTCTCTCTGTCTCTTCACATCAGACCTGGCCTTCCCTTCCCTCAAGTTACCCTCAGAAATTCTTCTTCAAAGCACTGGAAAAAAAGCTTAGTCTATCCTCTGGAAGACTCTGGGATTGAACAATGGCCTCCTAGCCTTGCTTGTAGGCTTGCAAGCTTCAGCCTTGACCATCCATTCAAGGCACTGTTGAAAGTGGCCACATTTGGTAGCTACTTTCAGCTTCTCCTCCTCCCCTGACACAGCATTTGAACCACCTGTTCTTTGTAGGCTGAGATGAGAGCCTTGGCTTCCCTTCCCCACACCAGTCATCAGCTTTGCCCCTTCCCAAAGGTGGGAGGCTGAGGCAGTTGGGATGATCAGACCTCCTGGTTGCCAGTGTCTGAATCTCCCCTTTCAGTCAAATCTACAGGAATGAAAGAAGAGATCGGGAGAGGAGGAGAAGAGCCAGTTCCTAGCCAAGTGCAGGAACAACAGGGAAGAACAGCTGCTGAGCATGAGACAAACTATGCCTGAAGTCTGTAGGGCTAAATCATGCATGCAGTAAAGTTTCATTTCATGTCCCTGTGTGGTTACAAGACTAACCGCTGTGCCTTGGCTCCAGCCACTCAACATGGGGTCAGTGCTTATAAAACTTAATGCCCTCCAGAGATTAAGATGACTGAGTTCAGGAGATGTTTTCACTCTAGTGTTTTTACTCTTCCCTGTTTAAAAACAGAAGAGTGAAAACAGCAACAAAAATCAAAGAAACTGTTCTTTGAGCTGTGAAGCTAATGAACCCTGCGCTATGTTCAGGAGCCCCAGTTACTGATTACGATGTGGAAGGTCACTGGACAGAAAGATGGCAGCTCAAGAGCAATAATTACCTTTTTTACTTCTTACAGCTTTCCTTCAGTGAGGAAGTTCATACGGATCTTCTCTCCCTCCCCCCTCCCCCCAGACAATTTCACATTACTTGTACAACCTTAATATCTTTAAGACTGTCCTCTCAAAAATCAGCCCATGGATTCAGAATGGTGCAGACTAGTTGATAGTGTGATCATGTAGGCTTTGGTTTCTTCAGGAGATCAGGTTATGGATTACAGATGGCATTTGGCTGCAGGATTACATTTCTGACCCATGGTACTGATTGCCCTGGTGATTTTTATTTAGGAGCCTAATGTACTTTGGTGGAGTTTTCTTTTAAGTCCTGGTTCTGTAATCTTCTGTGCAAAAGAAGCGTGGCTGGGGGTCTGGGTGTTGAAGGGATAGGCATTTCCCTGGTGGAGACAGGTAAAGGGCTTGGGTTCCCATTTGGACTTGGGTCCTGCTTTGTTGTTATTTATATTTCTGACTGTCTACAGTCAGGAAGCAGAGGAAATCCAAAATGAATGTCATGGAGGTTTTCCAGACAAGTTTTGCATGCCCAATAAGACAAAATAGTTTAGACTAGGATTTTCTTGCTGTTGCTTAAAAAGGATCCATCATCTTTGCTACTAATCCAAACAGAACTTCAGCTTTGGATCATTAGTATCTTTCATCGTTGCTAGTAATAATCAGCTAATTAAATTATGTTAATGCCATGATTCCTCAAGGCATTTTTAAACATTTCTGGTCAACATGAAGCTGCTTTTTATCTCTTGTTATATTGTATTTTTCACATCTTTGCTCTCAAACTTCTGATAGATCAAAGTGAAAGTTTGTGGTACCCGAAAGCTACCCATCGGAGATAATACACTCAAAAATATTATTTTTTACTGTCACATTTCTCTCCCTGCTGTGTTTGTAATCCAAAAATAATACAAAAAACCTGAATGACACTTGTGAAGCTGGCATTGAGGGAATATGATTTAGATTAAGACTACATAAACATGTTCAAACCCATCTTGAAAAGGCCTGTAGTCAATAGAGTTCCCTCCGACCAAAACTGGTTTCAGAGGAAAGCTAGGGCCATTTTCACCAAAACACAACATAGATAAGTAGGATTAGGGTTTTCCAGCTGCAGGAACAACCTTTTGGATTCTAAACACAGCAACAAATTTAGCATGAACAGGAACGGCAGAAAGTTTGTGAAATACAGTTTCCTCCTACTAGTTTTTCTGTGATTGCTGGATGAGCTTCTTGAAATTCCAGACCCATGGACCAAGCACTCAACCTTGATTTTTGGCAATATCTTTACAGCTGACCCTGTGGTAAGCCAGCTTTTCTGTTTATAAAGCCACAATCAGGGGACTAGTTTGCCAGCTAGCCCTAACAGTACAACTGCTGAGCTCAACCACTTCTTCAAAGGCGTCTATTCTCTATGTCCAGTTTCGTACATCTCTGAATGTGTAGGTGTGGTGGTGTTATAGATTTGAGATAACCCATCCCAAAGAGGAAGCTTGTTTTCAACTTGGTTTAAACCCACACTTGTTGCTGGTCATTTCTTTATCTGAAGTTCAATGTCATCAGGCATTCACTGCTTTTCTAGCTGTGCTTTGTGGCTATAAGTAGTATAAACAAAAGTAAAAAAGTGATACTAGAAATGTTACTTGCCAAGTGCTGCTGGACTAGAACTGAAAGCAATGAAAACACCAAGAGAGATGCCAAACACAAATCTAAAATATAATGGTTCTATTTCTGTCTGACCCACTCACATTCTTCAGAAAATAAGTTAATTTCTCTCTGTTTCTCTTTCTTTGTATTTAAATAATAATAATGGCCTTCATTTATTCCCACTAGCAAAGTTGTAGAGACCTTGTATTGGGTCTGACTGAGGTGGAGTTCATTTTCTCCACAGCAACCCTCATAGTGCTGTACTTTGTATTGCTAGCTAACAAGGTGTTGATAACACACCAGTATTTTGCCACTGCTGATCAGTGCTCATAAAACATCAAGGCTGTCTCTCCAACATTGCCCCCTCACTAGTAGGATGAGGATGGGCAAGATCTTGGGAGGGGACATAGCTAAGACAGCTGATCCAAACCAACCAAAGTGATATTCCATACCGTGTGGAATCCGCTGAGCAACAAAGGCTAAAAAAAAGGAGGAGGGGGAATGGCATTCACTATCACAGTGTTTGTCTTCTGGAGCAACCACCACACCGATTGAAGCCCTGCTTCCCGGGAAGTGGCTGGACATCACCTGCTGATGGGAAGTAAAATACAATTTTTTTGTTTTCTTTTGCTTCTGCACATGACCTTTGCTTTTACTTCATTAAACTGCCTTTATCATGACGTACAAGGGTGTTTTCATCTCATTTTCTCCTCTCCCTGTCCTGCTGAGGAGAGGAGCAAAAGAGTGTGCAGCCAGAATCCAGCCAAGGTCAACCCACCACAAACCTGTAGTTGAATGCAAAGGAATTTTAATTACTGCTATTCTGGTAAAAGGCAAAGGAAATAGACTATCTTCTACAAATCTCTCAATCAGCCTTCTCACTTCTTTGCATTTTATTATGGGTTGAATAATGCTTAAATTGTAATGTGTAAGTAAAGAAGTTGAGCATTAGGTTTTCTTCTCATATCCTCTTACAACACTTAAAAATAACCTAACTTCAAATATCTTATGGATGAACTTGTAAGAAAATTTTAAAAGGCCTCATGGGACAAGAAAAATAATAAAATTGAAATCAGTAGTCTCTCACCTCTTATTTCAGTAGCTGCTGTGCCATTTGACCATGCTGTCCATTTATTCCTGTGTTTGCCAATTTCCTGGACTTTGCATATGTAATGTCCTTGATCTGTTTGCTGGAGACTTAGAATTAGAAATTTGTACATAGTTCCATGTTTCTCTTTAAGAAGATGAAGTCTTTGTTTGTGGAAATGATGAGTATAATTTCCATAATACTGGACAGACCCAAACTTTGTCATTTTGATCATCAGATACTCCTGAGTAGGTGACGCAGCAAAGACCCACCGCACAGCCAGCAAATTGTCTGTCTTTCTCTTTTGAGAAATGTGGCAGTAGAGGGTAGCATTATCTCCCTCAGAGTATCGCACTGTTGGTCCTGGAGAGACTGTCACATTTAAAGCCCCACAAACATCTGCAAAGGAGATAAAAGATGGTGAGAGCCCTCCATGCTGGCACAACAGCATCTGTCCCAGTGTGCAAGCCCACAGCAGGTAAACTGATGGCATCCATTCAGTATGCAGCAATTTAATGAGCTTTTAGAACCTGACATCATCTGTCTGTCTGTGAATATTTAACTTGGTACGAGGCCCTCCTTCAGTGAGTCTCCTCTAGTATCCTTGCTGTTGCTAATAAATAAGATGGGGCTGAAGTGGACACCTTGCTGCTCTCATAAGCCCAACATCACATAATCTTTTATCAGTCTGAACAAGTGTTAGTCTAGAACTATCTTGGAGTAAGAGCTAAGAATATCTTTTGCAAAACTGTTCCATGACCAGCTATTCCAACAATTTGCACCCTTCTTAGGATTTCCAGGCTAAATTGTTTCAATAGCCACCTTATGCCTATTTTTCCTGTCCCAACTTTAAGATTAGTGTTTTCTTCTCTAGCCCTTGCTTTCTGAGTCCTTATAGAAAGCAACTACCTGATGCCTCAGCCATTGCTTTGTTGAGCTGAAAAAGCAAAGCTCTGTTAGTCTCCTTTAGCGAAGTAGTGTCTTCACTTCCCTGTTCACCTTAATAGGCCTTCTCTGCATTAGGTCCTGTTTACATTTTGGTTTTGATTGTAATTATTTACATCTTTTTCTAATGTGTGTGACTGGAATTATAGGCAGTGTCTGGAAAGAAGCTCTCCAATGTACTGTGAAATAGTCATGGTACTTCCCAGATTTGTCTGGGATATACGTTGCCTGGTATATCCCAGAATTATGTTGTCCTTTTTCATGATATTTCCACATGTGATTATATGTCAGTTTAAAATTAAATAATAAACTTGAGTTTCTTTCCTTCTTTGTCAAATTCTTACTAATCTCGAAGTACATGACTTTGCTTTACTGTCCTGCTCCACTTTTGTTAATTGGTCCTCAGTTTTTCCTACATGCTATCCCAGTCTTATGCTGACTTTATAAGGTCACATAATTTCAATGTGCGTGCTTCTGTCTACTTCTTTTAGATATCATTTGTGCAAACCTTACATGATGCTGTTGAATAGATTATCTCTGAAAGATTTCTAATGTCCCTATATGACTGTAACCAGCTCCTCACTTTGCAGTTCTCCATGTCGTCTTCCTCTTATTATTAAATGGTCACCTCAAGCCTGGGTTAAATCTGTCAGATTAGTCCTTCTGACTACAAATTCAAATTAAACTGATGTCATTTGCATAACAAATTATGACATGAGATTATATTGGAACAAATGATTATTCCATTGTTCCATTTATTTCTGACACTTGTTTTTCTGTTCTTCATAATCAATTTAGCTTAAGCCACTTGTTTGTCTCTCTGCTTTACTCCTAACAACCAGTATAGGTGAAGGTTGAAAGAAGTCCATAGCTGATCATTACAGGAAAATTTTCTTTCCTGACCTAACTGATTTATGCTGGTCTGGTTTTCTGAGTCATGAGAATCAACACTCGTTTTATTTTCTTCCTAATGCACATTAATAATGTTCTTATTAGTCATATCAGAGACTGATCTTTTTTTTTACCAATGGTATATCGTGACAATGTGTTTCCTAAATGACTTGTAATGTGTAACCTACTGATCTGATGGCATCCACTAGAGAGAGCACCATATTTCAACAGTAAGCACGCTCTGCAATGCACCCTGCAAAGCATGAAATGTCCTCTAAAATGTGAATATTAAGCTGTATATATATATATATATACTGTATATATATATTATATATATATGTAGTTATATACTGTATATATATATACTGTATATGTAGTCTGTATATATATATATATACTGTATATATATATATATACAGTATATATATATATATAATTGCAAATCTGGGAGAATTATTTTTCATTTCTAGACACTTTTCTAGCACATCAGCTAGGAACATTTTAACAAAGGGGATGAGCGTTTTGGCAGTCTTTTGTCCAACATCAGCTCCTGAAACCCAAACGTATATTTATCTTCAAAATAAGCAAGTAAAGTATTTCCATGCTATTTCTGAAACAGTATTGGAGACAGAGACACTGTTTTTATGTTCCCAATGAAGCCATGAAATGGAGTGGTGAATTGTAGCACGTTACTTAAAGCAAATCCACTTAAATTAGTTACATTGCACGTGTTTGAGAAAAACTCTATGAAAATTAATAGTACAATAATTATTTTGGTTTCACTTCAAATACACAGAGTGGTATATTTTTTCCAAGTAGACAGTATTTTTTCTTTATGAAGGAGAAAATAAGTTGTATAAAGGAGGAGTTTCTAAATTGCTTTAAGAAACTGCTACTGAGCATGGCCTAGATTATTGATATAATTATTTGTGCATGATGCTTGTGTGGGCAACTCATGTAAGTGCTAAAGCAAGAGATTATTCTGGATTGTAGAAAGCACACAAGTAGAACAGGATGTTAAACTTAAAATTAAGTCTGAACACCACAAAAAGCTTTCCAGGCATGAAATTCGAGTTATTACTTGCTGAAGTTACCTGACCTTGGCGTTTTACAGGCAGATGTGAAGATGGCTGCCTCTGCCACCAAAATAAGATCAGATTTTGAAGGTTATGCTGCTCAGTAAATAAGTTTTAGATTTTCAGCACTTTTGGGGTTCTCATAAATACTTGGGCTGTAAATATTTAATAACTCAAAAATGCAGTTTGGGTAAATGAAAAACACAAACTTTTTCTACTGAAATTATGAACATATCGTGAAAAACTGTAAAGAAAAACAATTATGTCATTTTCCTGACATGCAAAATTCTTGTTTGAAAAAGCTGGCTAGGATTAACTGTGGAATAGATTCCCAAAATAAAAGGCCAAAGAATCATTGCTTAATTCAAAACTAAGCAGAACATAGTGCCAAAAAGTACCCAAGAGAAAATACAGAAGAACTCAGATATGGCGAAGATGGAAGCCTGTGCAAGAAGATAAAGAAGCATTGTACATGGAGTTTCTGATCCCTTTCTAGCTGTTTACACTCATACAAACATTAGTATTTTATACCTAAGGCTCCTTCTTTTCCTCTGGGGACATGCCTTTTTTCTAAGGAAATACCAAATTTTGCACGCTTCATGTTGTCTGATTAGTGGGAATACATCTCCTTGTCTTCCTTCTGCAGCTTCAGTTGGTGTGGCTGTACAAGTGGAGCAATGGGGAGAGTTTTGGAAATTTCCTGACTCTTTTACCGTGATCTCATCTTACGTTGAACAGTGTCAGGTGATGCTTTCTATAAAATAGAAAAACAGTGTCCATTTGACTCTATCCTCCCACTGCCTTTGGAGCAGGAACAGTGGTGGGTTTTGGAGGAAAGAGGTCATTTACATCTTATGTAGAAAGGAAAAGCTTCATTTAGGGCTCCCAAACACTACTGGCAATGTTCCTCTTGTCTTTAGCAGTCACTGGATCAGCCCCAGAATGAGGTTTACCCTTGTAATGGGCACCTTGCCAACAAGGAGACTCCTCCACAACTTAAGAGCAGGCTTGTGTGCCCAAAGAGCGCTAAATTTCTAGATTTCAGATTACTGCTTCAAGTGAGGAATCACTATTTTTCTTCTCCTGCCTTCCCAGTATAGCATCATGTAGCCACTCAGGTGGAGCTCACCACAAGTTTTGGTCTTGCTTTTGCTTAGAAAGGGAAATTATTTATAGAAAAAGTGAGAAGAGTGAGTCAAAGACTTCAGGATTCCTTTGCAGTGTGCTTAATCATTAAATACATCTCCTTTTGCAACCAGCTGTCTTAGTTGCCCCCATCCCAATGTTTTAGCTGTTTATTTCATCGGTACCCTTCACCTGCATGGCTCACTAACCTGTAGGGAATCAGGGAAGGTTATTGCTGGTTAAACCCTGTTTTGAAAAGTCATGTTCTGAAAGCAGCCCACTTCTGCTTGCAGCAGTTCAATTCCAAGTATTAGCTAGGTTTGACTTTGTTGTCTGCCATACTACATTGCAAAGCACTTTGACAGCACTGTCAAGAGCAACAAATTATACTTTTAGGAGCCAGAAACCTGTCACTGGTAGGGTTGCCCCCTCTCTCTGTGCTAGAATTGCAGCAAAGGACCCTCAGTCACTGCTGGGTCCTTGTGTTTGGTAAGTAGTTTCAGTGTGGCTGTGTTTTAGTGGAAGAACCCCAATTACATAAGTGGAGATAGAAGCAGAGTTGCTACTGTGCTCACAATCCAGATTTAGTGTTATGTATCAGCCCCTCTTCCTTCCCCCATGGAGTCTGACAGGCAGAATCTGCAACCCACCGTCCTTCAGGGCTGAGAGGACTTTTATCCTCAGCCTTTGGTGATAGCTGAGGGGCTAGAGGCATGCCATCTGGGTATCTCCGATCTGATCTCAGATGTGCACGACCAGAAGCATATGGGATGGCTTTCATCTGTGTTGTAGTTTGTTCTGTGAAACAATGTTACTATCAAAGGCTGCTTTATTTTGACTCCTCTACAATTAAAAAGTAAGAAGAGCAGGTGAGCCAGGAGGAAGCAAAGTTCTATGAAAATAGGAGCTGGCTAGCAGGATCAACAACAGCAGCCAGCTGGTTTTAGCTGAGCTGATCTGTCTGCAAGTTTCACAAGCCTGAGGCTCCTTCTCAGGGAAAGCTTCTGTACTGACTAAAGATGGGCTTGACCCAAACCTCTGCCTCCACCATCTCCTGCCTTTTTGAGGTGAAGATTCAAGCTGAATCTTGGAACTCTTGAATAAGCAGGGCTTCCTAATTCCTGTAACCCTCACTGCACCTTGAAGTTCAGATCCAGCCTCTGTGCCTCTGTTGCAGTTTTAGACACAACACTGGCCAATGCACCTTTGATTTTGGAGGGATAAAGGACTTGAACGAAGAAAGTTTTTTACAAGTGACCTACAGGTTCTGTTTCGCTGGGTGTCTATGGGACCTAGGCACCTGTGGAAAAAAAACAACGCCGAATCTGTCTTTGCCTCAGCTTTGCCTGCAGTGCCCCGGTGCAGCTCAGCGTTGTCCCGCCTGGCACAGCAGGCAGCGGAGAACGCGTTTCCATAAACTTCTGACGGGAAAGGTTTTCTTTTCTAAGTCCACAGTTGCGGGTCAGGTCGCTGTGCAGAAACGCTGCCGCCGGGAGCCCGGGAAGGGGCGGCACAGCTGGGTGCGGGATCCCCCGGGCCGGGGGGATGACCCGCCGGCTGCAGGGGACTGCCGGGCTTCCCCGAACACCCCTGTAAGCCCCCTCTCCTGGAGCCCAAGCTCCGGGCGCTGCCGCTGCTCGGGGCCGCTGCGCCAGCCCCGCTGCCGTGGGAGCCCAGACACAGCTCCAAGGCACGAAGGGGACGGCGGCAGCCCGCGTTTGAGGGGTCTGCCCGGTACCGGCCGCTGAGCGCCCGCGGTGCCGCTTACCTGGGGCCGGGGCCGAGGCCAGCAGGGCGGCCAGCGCCGCTGCCAGAAGGCGCATGGCGCGCGGGGCGCCGGGTCCGGTCCCGTCCCGTTCCTCTGTGCGAGCTGCCTCACTTCTCTGCTTCCCGGCCTCTCGCCTCCTACCCGCCCGGTCCTCCCTCCTCTCTGTGCATTTCATCTCCTCCCCTTTCTCCTCCTTTTTTTCTGCTTTCTTCCTTCCCTCCCTACTTCTCTGCTCTTCCCACCGTCCTGCCCCCCCCCCCCCCCCCCCATTCAGCTCTGCTCCTGTTTTTCTCGAATTCTTTCCCTTTATTTTCTCCCCACTGAGCTCAGGCCTGTGGGGTGGCACTAGGGCTAGATAGGGTTGTGACCCCTTCCCCGTGCACGCACCCTCTGCCTAAGGACACGGATCTGTGCATATGGTAAGTGGGAAGCTCCCCTCTCTGAGCCCAGAAAGCCTCTTCGCAAGAAGGTGAGAGGCGGGCAATTAGGGGTTGTGGGGCAGGGTGGTGGGGTGGGAAAGGCTGTTATGCATCTTTTCTGCTTTCCTGGAGGTGTTTGAAACTCTGCAGGCCCTCATGCCCATTCCCCATTCCTTAACTGGAACAGCACCACCATTTCTAAGCATTTTTAGTTAATGCTGTCCCGCTTTCCATGAGCTCTCTTGGTGGCAGCATGGGAGCAAGGAGGTCTGGTGGGCAGAAATGGCCCATCAGCAGGCATGGGTATGGATGCTGTAGGCTGTTTGGACATGTGTACCAGGACATTACACACAAAAAAAGTCCTAAATTAACTGATGTTAACATCTTAAAGTGCATCACCCCAAGGTTACTGTGCTTATTTAGCCAAATGGGTACACATTTCTAGGCCAGAAAGGACAAGAGATGTTGCCACCTGGCAGTCTACTCCTGCCCGTTCCCTTTGCTCCTTTTGAAAGTATTTGTGACTTGAAAGCCCACAAATCTCCAGAGACATAGACTTAATCCTTCCACTAGCAGATATGATGGGCTATGACTGATTTTAGTGTTCACATTTTGTGAAGTGGGGATGATACAAACACTTTGACACTCCTGCTTCCCAGGGCAGGGCAAGCAGGACCGATATAGCTACCCCACCCCTCTCCTAATAATCAGGCAGGGTAATACATGTCTGCTTTTAAGCATCATGGAAAATTTAGGGTGTGTTTCATAAGATACTTATGAGACTGAACACTACCTTTAACATAATGCAATTCATTTACTTCATTTTTGTGTCTGTACAGCAAACACTCCTTGCAAGAGAATGGCAGGTCTGGATTATGAAGAGAACAACCAGCAGACCTGAAGAAACAGAGGGAGTTGTTAAAAGTTGTACTGCCTGGGGAGCTAATTAAGATTTGTAGATTCAGCTCTACCATAGTAAAAGGAAATCCTAACAGAGAAATAAGCTAATTCAAAAAGAAACAGAAAAATTCACAAAAGATCAACCAGCAATTATTTACTTTGATGGTCCTGATGAGAGCTCCATCTCAGGAAGTCATTGGACTGCCAATTGAGAGGGAAACCGGGGATAACTGATTTTGCATGCTCTTTTCCAAAGCATTTTCAGCTTGCCATTGTTGAAGAAACATATTAGTCTGGATAGACATTTTAGACCTCATATAACTTTGCTAGGTTCAGTCATGCCTTACTCTATGTCTCATAAATTCCTTCAGTCTACTAATCTTTTAATGGTGTGTACAAAATACTGATGTAAAGATATCAATAAGAACTGCCTAAACTCTCTTGTGAGTGCCTGGACAGAGCTTAAATATGCACTGTTAGAATCAGTACCTGTGTTTGTCATTGTTTATCAACCATCCCAGTTACCAATGGCACCAGCAGTTCTTTTAACTGCATCAAGAACCCAAATGAGCTTTGTGGAAGCTAGATGGATCACCTGGTGAGAAGGCTTCATATGATGTATTTGCATGTGATAGAAGATAAGTAGAAAGTCAGAGACACAACTGGGCATCTCTAGTCTCAAATGTTTGCCAGATTACTGAAAATATAGTCTTTCTGGTTTGTAACTTGTAATCTCTGTACCTTTCACATTTCCCTGTGTGTTGTGGGTTCTCTCTTTTGTGTACAATTATTTAGTTCATTTCTCCCCTATTGAAAGATCTTCATTAACATAATAACATGAGAAGCATTCCTTATTTTTAAAGGGACATTTCTTTTAAATTTCAGAATGTGCTTTTAAAAGTGGTTTAGGTTGCAAGTCTTCTACTTCCCATTGCATAAATAAGCTCTGATGATTCTGCCCTTTTAGGTTTTTTACCAAGGGAGAGTTATTTGCATAGCAAAAAAAAAACTCTCTTGCCCCTGAAATGTACCACTAGCAGCATTCATTAGGCCTCCCAGCACCTAACATAAATAAATAAATACACATTTTGCCAATCTCTTGGAATATACTCATGGGCCAGACAGCACTAGTCAGGTTGGTGAGCTGTGGGGAAACAGGCTGCTGGCCATCTTCTCAGATTTGCTGCTGACTTGTTGGATATCTTACACAAGTCGGTTCCAACCTCTGGGCTGCAGCTGAGTGATCTGTAGCCTTCTATTGTGCTGGATTGGAAGGGTTTGCTAATGGAGCTGAGGCAACCTGCACAAAAGGTTCAGTTATGTGGTTTTCATTATTTCACTGTTAAAATCTTTCACCCCTTCAACCCCTTTGTAGCAGCTGAGACATTTCTGCTTTTGTAAAATGTTGAAGTTTGTTGCATTCTTACCTGATACCATCACAGTTTATCCATACACCAAAAATTCCAAAGGCTAAATGCAGTACAATTCCCTTTATCTCTTTCACCCACAGGTCAGACACACAGCTCTGTAAGCCAGCAGATGTCCCTTAGCCTCTCTGGAAGTGTGCTGACGCACATGAGAGGAGCCTCTGACCCCAGGATATGGCTTTCTCAGCTTTGGCAGCACCTTTGTGGCCTCGTTTCCTGCCGGAATGGGTCTGTTCTGATGAGGAAAAGTGCCTAATCAGCACTCCAGTGCAGCTGACACAGCTCAGACTGCCTGTTGGCTCAGAGCTTGGAGCCCCTTGCTCCCTGGGGCAGTGTTACTGAAGTCATTAGCCTCAGTCGCTCTCAGTGAGACCTGATGTGCAAATCCCCTTTGCCTCTCTGCAAAGTCACATCTATCAGGAGAGTTAACCACAGCCTCTTGGCTTGTGCTGTCCCATCCTCCCCCCTGGCTGCTATTCTTAACTTGCCTTCTTCTACTGGAAGGTCTTACTAGTGTCCCCAAATCTGTCTCCTGCAGGGTTCCTGTGACCACAATAATGGCTTTCCCTTAGAGCAACATTGCACTGCAGCAGAAGGATACAGTAGTATTCATTGCAACTCACACAGGGCTGCTTTGGCTGTGCTCTG
The DNA here is from genome assembly GCF_034315485.1 of Pezoporus occidentalis. NCBI lineage: Eukaryota > Metazoa > Chordata > Aves > Psittaciformes > Psittacidae > Pezoporus > Pezoporus occidentalis. The sequence goes on from NW_026916347.1 coordinate 2,325,095, forward strand.
GCCCTGGGGAAAATGTCTCCACAACACTGCAAATCTCACCGTGTGTAGGTGGATTGGTGTGGGTTGATCACCTGCTTTCATACCTGATGTATTGTTAAGGAGAGTTATGCTTCTTCTGGGTGATGTATGGGAGCTTGCTATGCACCTGCAACAATAAAGTGCCTCTCTGAACTTCTCTGAACTTTACCTGGACTGATCAGCACAGCTTCAGCTTACCATCCTCCCACACTTCAGATGGTACCTGCCTGCCTGAATCTTATCAGGGCGACATGAATTATGGCCAGGTCTGCTTCAGAATCCAGCAGCTGGTAGCTCCTATGATCCAAGGAATCTGAATTACAAATAAATGTTCAGTGATTAGAGATGGATAAAATCCAAGCCAGTTCCATGTTGCCAAGCATGGAGGGAATTTGGATCTGTATCCAAACTTTTCCATCCCTTTGATGAGCAAAATCAACTACAAACCGTAACAGTGCAGAACTTGTGTTTTAGGATTAAAAACTGTACCCTGCTATTTTTCCATGGCTATTCTGTGGACTGATACATAGGAAATGTTGTCTTGTGGATCCAGCTCCATGCTAGTGGGAAAGAAGACACTGTGTAAATCTTCCAAAATGTAAGCATCATGGGTTTTAGCTCTCTGAATATCATGTAACATTTACACTGTTTGGGGCTCAGATGCTGGTTTACTTGTTGCCATTTGTTTCTGACTGATTGGCAAGTTGACAGGTAGGGTGATGTTGTTACTGAAGATATCCTTTTCACCAGTGTAAGCTGTTCTTCCTCCATTCTCTTTTCCTTTTTCTTTCAGGGTTACGAAAGATATTGATATATCTGGGAGGACCTGATGTTTCATGTAGTGCAGCCATACTTTCCTGGGTAGGTGAAATCCTTATTATTGATGCTGTAACGTTATTTTTCCATTTTCTCTTTCTTCAAATCAGAGTGTATTTTTTGGTTTGGGAAACATGCTTTTGTTACTACTTTTATGAATATGTTTGGGACTACATAAAAGCACATGGGATTTATGATGTTTTTCTTAGCTCTTGCTTCAAGTTTGATCATTCCAGTTTGCAGGGCACTGCTAATCCTCAGGAAAAAAAAAAAAAAAAAACAAACAAAAAAGAGATTTGTGGATATTTTGCAAGAGTGTCATGTGTACTTTCTGGGTTATTAGGTTTGTGCAAGAGTTGAAACCTCATTAAGTCTTACTCTGTGCTCTTCACACAGCCTTTGCTGGCATCGTATTTAAAACATCATGGCCATAATTGCCTCTGGATCTTCAGTCTAAGAGATACCCCGCTGCCTGCTTGTCAACAGGAGATGTAAGAATGACTCTACTGGGAAAGAGCAATGATCCACCTAGCTCAGTGCCCTGTTTCTGGCAGTAGCCTATAGCACGTACTTAAAGTGTTGTATGGGCAGGGCAAACACAGTACCTCAATACTGTGGTATTCTGTTTGCCACAATACCACAGGAGACTTCCAGCTTCTTATGGTTTGCAGCACTCGCTATCTCAGCAAGACGTTGCATCTCAGACCATTATTGATCAGACCCAACCACATTACATGGTCCTTTGTCACTTCATTCTGGGCTGAAGGGACAGAAGTTTTCTGGTGTACCCCTCCTCCCTCGTTAGAGTGGCTCCATGGTTCTCACAGTATTAGGTATGGCCCTGATAGGAATAAAGCTTAGTGATTACAGAGGAAGAATTTTCTGCGGTGATCATGAAGAATCACTGAGACCACACAGGGACACTCCAGCATCCATTGCTGTCAGTTGGCACTACATGGCTCATGAAAAGTCATAAAAAGTTCACTACATAAGCAGCAAACTAGTATGTAGTTTACTAGTACTGTACTTGTCTAGCAGTTGCCTGGCTATGTTTGGATTTATTGTCTCAAGTTTTCAAACATTTCTTCAACAACTTTTCCAAATCAGAAAATTTAGCCTGGACATATCTTAAGAAGAAAGGCTTTCACATAAAGTCCTTGGGCCTACCTGCTCCTGCTCAGGCTAGAAATATGACAAGAGGTGCACCTCTTGCCTGCACTTGGTATTTCAGATCTGCCCTTACTCAGCTACATTGATTGAGGAGAAAGATGAAGGTAGTGTCCAAGCAGAGAAGTGATTGTTGTGGAATTCAGGGTTTGGATGAAGGTAAATTAAGGTGAAGGTGTGGGCAAGTTATGAACCAAAACATCTCAGGTATTGCTCCTGACTGATGTCACATTACATTAGATACTTTATTCCTATGCATTAGTTATCCCTAGCTGCAGGTCTATGATATATGTAGAATCTACCTTCTCCGGGATGTCTGTTTGGAAAATTGACTCTGAAACTTATAATTCTAACATGTCAAACCGAATTACTATCTGCACTTTACAAACTTCTAACTCAGCTTTGGAAAGAGCTGAAGTTCACAGATGGAAAGCAACTACAAACTTGGAAAAAATTTACACACCAACTGGGGAGACCCCAGAGAAGAGCCCAGCAAGGAAGATCACAGCTCTAGAAAACACAGCCTGTGAGGGAATATTGAAAAGCTGGGATTGTTCAGTGAGGCCTGGGAAGCATATTAAACCTCCAGGTACTGTAATGCTTTTGCAAAGAGAAGGAATAAACAACCGTCTATGTCTACTGACAGTAGAATGAGAAACTGTGGATCTAAATTGAAGGAAGCAAGATTAGATATTAGAAAATGTTTCCTAACCATGAGGTTAGTTAAGGGCTGGAATAGGGAAACTTCTCGTTGTAAGAAGTTTTTAAATACAGATGATAAGACAAATATTCGTCAGAAATAGTCTAAGTATACCTGATCAGCTTTTCAGAAGGATGTTGAACTAAATAAGACCTTAAAAGTTCTTCTAGCACTGTTTTCTTTGATACTTTATGTTGTCTCCTTTAATAGAAATACTAAATCCATGAACATGCCACAGAAAAGACATTTAAGGTCTTCACATCCCAAGGAATAACACTTTGACCTACTTTGTCCTACTCAGACATAGATAACATCTTGACCTCTTCTCTCCATTTTCTACCATGTCCCCTAAGATTTTCTTCTGTTTCTGCTTTTCTTAAGTTTAGATAATAAATCCTGCATCTCTGTGTTTTGCATATTTTAAAACATTACAGCCTGGAAACAAAGTACCCACACACATACCCACACTGCAGTGTTTGTTGTCAGAAAAGCAGGGAATCCTTCCCTAACCTCAGGAATGTCCCTGGAAGATGTGACTGCCTTTTGCTCTGTTGTCAGGAATGGTGTCACCACACTTTGGCAGCCGCTAACTTAAAACCAGATTCTTTAAACTTAAAAACAGAAGTAAAAGCCTACTGTTTCTTAAGGAATTCTTTGAGTAAAGATTTTTACTTTAATCAGTAAGCTCCAGTCAAATTTTGTGTGCTATATAGGGTTGAGTAGTGGTTGAACTTTGATCTCTGAGCTTCAGGAGGGGTTATGAATGAGACAAGTGGTTACGTTTCCTGCTGAGCAGTGAAATCATGGATAAATATCCATCCAAATATCCAGCAGGTCCATGAGCTACTTAAAAAGTTACCTCACTTGTGTTTCTAAGGTGATCACTCCAAAGAATTTTTGGCACAGCTTTGAATAACAAAACATTTCATATCCTTCCAATACTGAGTATTTTAGGATAGATTATCTTTCCTGTTGTAGATGTGGATGTATAGTATCTGCCTTTAAGTGAAAAATATGCTGATACTGTAGGAAGTTAAAGGCATGTCCCTTGAGTAGCTGTCAGGTGCTGAATATTGTGTGTTCTTCATCTTATTTCCTATAAAAGTAAAAATAAGGAGCTAAAGAAATACTTTGACTGATGTTTTTTAAAGTACAGAAGTTCAGGTGCCAGTTGTTAAATGATTCTTTGCAGAGAATGTGAAAGAAGCCACATATTGCATACCGTACATACCGTATGCTTGGAGGCATCCTTTAACCAAACACAGACATTTTTCCTAGCAGTGTTATGGCCATGTGGATAAAATGTAGAGTTGCCATATCACAAAATTAGCTTGTATTTTTTTCTGTCTGAAAAGTTACCTTGTATAAACTCTCAAATTTGCGCTGCTTACTGAACAAAAAAAGTCTGATTTTTTCCCTGCATTCCTTTCCTTACATGAGAAGGCAATAGGCAAAATTCCTCATTTATCTTCTAAATCAGGGAGAAGACAATTACTCCAACAGCAGGCCTTAGAAAGGTACCAAATTATTTGTGCTGTTTGATGGAAGAAGGGAGGTCCTGATCCATTACAATTACTGATTTGATGAGGTGAATTAGCAACCGGATCCTTTTTTGGCTGTGTCCGGTCTGATTTGCTGCCTCCATGGCTATGTGGAACAATAGCCTGTGCAGGGCAGCAGGGACATGGGCAGAATTACGAGTCAAATTCCTCTGTGCAAGTTCAAAAAATGGTTTATCCTCTGCACTTTTTAAATGATGGAAACCTGTATGAATGATTTCCTGTGACTTGAGCAAGACACCTTTGAACTCCAGTTTGTACCCTGGAGGCATGACAAATGATTTTTCTCACTTATGAAGGTATTGAAAGTATATTGTGTTGATTTTTGGCAAAAAATGACTAATATTTGCTCAGTTTAAACAAAGAAGCAAACAGGTCCTTGTGGAGGGCCTGTGCATAGAACATTTCTACTCTGATAGTTGAAATCCGTCAAAAGTCATTAATAATAGGGTAGGAGGTTATGGTGGGGATTGAAGATGGAGAGTGACAATAAGCAGAGGCTGAGTGCAATGGCAGACGTGATATGGCAATGTGAACTTCAAAATGTGAAATTTTAAATGGTCAGATACTGTAAACTTCAGGGAAATTGCCAGCAAAGGTTACAACAATGCTGAGAGTGTTGCACATTTGGGGTTGACTTCACCAGGCTAATGGAGAGTCTCAAAGGTTTGTGTGTCTCTTAGTGGCTGTGGAGAAACACAAATGGAAAGGAGGGCCTAGCTCCTTCTCTGGGACTCACAGTCATCATGCTGATCTCTTAGAGAGGTCTGTATCTGAACATAGGTAACCTCTAAAATTAAATAAGATAGGTGGGTGAAAGCATCTGCTTGAATGGCACATTCAACAATACCTTGTTGAACGTCTGCTGGTGATTCTGTTGTTGAGGTCTGTTTGGGTTTTTTAATACAGACTCCTTTCTGACTGTCAGTGCAAAGACAGTCAACAATTTGACTGAAAAGAAAAGCTAGCTGTGCAGTAGATGATGACAGTGCTAAATGGCCATAATAAAAACCATGGCATATGAAAGTAATTTTCAAAAAGGAGTGTATTTGGACATTGCTCTGAAGAAAAAAAAAGATTGTAGGGAAAAAAAATGGAAGCAGGATACTATCTTTTAAAAGTAATAGCACACCATGCAGTTTCCAAAATGTTCCATAATTGTTTGTGGTATAGCCTCAGGGTGAGGAAGTGTTATCATTAAAAAGAAGTCATCTGAATGAAGCTGGAGACTGTAACATTCCACTTACCAGTTGCAAATGCATACTGTCAAAACACAGGTTTACAATAATACACAGAGACTTTCTCTGTTTTTTTTTGATCTGCGTGTAACAAATACACTTTCCTTCTCTGACACTGAACTTAGGGAAGTAAATAAAATGAAAACCATACTTAAAGCATTGACTCACAGAAAGCATTATGCTTATATATGTCAAAGGCATATGTTATATTAGTCATTATAATTAAAATAATACACACATCTGTTTTACAATAAAATGTGAGTAATGTGCCACTAATTACTGACATCTGTAGTTCTTCCTGGCTATGATATTTCCATTTTTAAATGCTGCACGTTCTGTGGGTTAATAAAATGTGCAAAAGCACATTTAAAATTTAAACTTAAAAATTATAATACCCTGAGCTGTACTTTGATTTCGCTTATATCAGCATTTGTTGTCAGGGAGTTCCTGGCTTTCCATGAATTGTCTGTTTTGTCCCCTACAGCAGCCAGAACAGATGTTCAACAACTGGACTGATATTTCCTCCCTGCCTTCCCAGAGAAACAGGCCTAAGCTTAGCTCCTTTTTAGGGGAAGGGTAGCTTTCCTGAGGGCCTGTGTCTTGGAGTAATTGTGTTCTTCCAGAGCTTTCAGCACTCTTTGAGAGCTTCCTTATTTCCTGAAAGTTGTCCCTAAAGACTTCTTTGAGTTGTTTTGGTCACTCCTTCTCTGTGCTCAGTCTTGATCAGACTTACTACCTTAAGGTCAGCAACAATATTTTCCTTCTTCACCAAGTCTCAGAAAATTGTCTTGTTTCCAATTTGTTAACTGCCTGTACATCTAATTCTCATAGTTCTTCAATGGTCTTTGCCTTTGACCTATTTTATCCTTAGTGTAGTGCTAATACAACTGTTCTTGGCATCACATTGACTTGCACGTCAGAGAGAAAATTAGCAAGCATCCCACAGTTGGCAGCCAAATCGTGTTCTGCGGCCACACTGTCCAGATTTCCCCAGAAGTTACGGCATTGGTATTGCCATCAACGAACTTGCCAGGCCTTGCTTGCCATCTTGTCAATAATTACGGCTCTCACATAGTTGTAGAATCTGGGCATTGTTTTGGCTCATGTGCTGAGTCACATACTGTTGCTTTGGCCTTGGAGCTTCATGGACAGGTTCTGTCTTGATTTCTTTACTTACGATGCTTTCTGCATACTGTCATGGCCACAGTATCAGAGCAGCCTCCACTCTGTAACCTTCAGTTGAGTCTGGGTGACTTCCTTTGCTTGGCAGATTCCAGATGTTTTGCCAAAGCTTATTTTTGGGTCTTTCATGACCCCATCTCTGACTTCACTCTGTGTGTGTGTCTCAACACCAGTGAAGAACTGTCCCCTTATCAGGGTCTTGGTCAGACAATTCCCATCCTCCTCAACTCCCTTTCTCCCCGCTCCAGAAAAAATGTTCATCTTTCCAGTCTGTTTGTTCTTATAAACTTACAATCTCTTCTTATACTTTTCATTAACAAATCTTGTTCCATTTTTGCATGGAATGCAGTCCTCCTTAAGATTCTGCAATCCATTTTCATTGTGAGCCTCTTGGCTGACTTAATTGAAAGCTATTAAAAACCTCATGCATTTGAGATCCAACTTTTATCAGAAATAAATTGACTTTCTGCCTAGCTGATAGCATTCATTGCTTGTAGATGTAGAAACTGTGCAGGTCTTCTCTAAGGGTTTTTTTCACTAGTAGGGAGTTTACCCACACCATTATTCATTCCTGCAGAACAGTTTGATTCTGCCCAATACTATACTTTGTCCTGAGGTAATGTCAAGTCTGGGAGTCTGACAGACTGTAAATGTGATGTCCGAACATGTCAGCATTGCTCTGAGTGAACCTCCATCAAAATTAATATATTCTTCTACATGTGTCAAACCAGTACTTTTTAAAGGCACAGCTCCACACATGCTGTGAACACTCCTTTTTCCCTGGGATATTTACTTGTACATCACTCTTCTCTGTGCCCCAATAGCATTAAAAGAGCTTAATGGAGCCTGCAGCCCAGGGCTGTGAATTCCTCCCAGCTGCTTGCAGAGCGTTAATGGACACTATACAGACCAAAAAGGGACAAAGGGAATCTGTCCCAATAGTTTTTACAGCTCCACCTCTGCTGCTAATGACACGCTCATGAAATAGTTTTCAGATATGGGTCTGGTCTCTGCTAATGCTCATGATTATGAGCATACAAGCAGGATTGCGTACTCCAATGGGAAGTTTACTTGGGCAAAATTCCCACTGAGGTCAGCTGGGCTTTCTCCAGAGCAATGCTTGCTTAATAAATTCCTTAATGGTAATAATTATTGAGTTTAGGGTTGTAGTTAAATACAGGAATATTTTAAATTAAAAAATACACAGGCTGTCCTCTCTTCTTGTCTGAACCTCTCTTTCCTGCAGTAATTCCATGAAGTTATTCCCAGTCTTTGTTGGTGTATAGCTGAGTGCAGAATCATGCCTCGTATTACCACTTGAAATAACTCATTAAAAAGCCTCAGTTTTATACAATTTATTTAACGTATAAATTTATGGCTTTAAACTAGTGAACAGCATGGCATCTAATGAGCTCTGGACTATCTTAGCCATAAAATAAAATTAAGGAACGTTCTTATTTTGCCTAAATGAAGGTGTGATGCCAGAGCAGTTACAACATCTGGCTTTTTGCCAGAGGTATAAGCTCCCTTGTGTTAGCGATGACTGTTTTCAAGACAGAGTCAGATCTTGCTTCTTCAGAGCTTTTATTCACCAACTCAGCTGCAAATGGGTACCTGTTATTCCAGCTGAGAGTCAGATAGGCAACTGCCTGTGATAAAAACCTTTCTGTTTCCTTAAATGTGGCTTACCACAGAGTTGGCAGGTAATGGTTGTGCCACTATGGTGGGCTGAACTGGCTTGTCTTAAATTGTGGACATTTTCCTACTACTTCTGCTGGGAGATGTGTATTTCAACTGTAAGCAGATGCATCTTGTGAGCAGCAGAACTGATGAAGTCTGCTTCCCAGCAGATTTGTGTTATATACTTGGCTGACATTAGCTAAATAGGGCTATGGCTACTATTAGGTGTCAGGTAATCTATAAAGAGAGATCTAGAGAATGCCCCAGCCTTGAGAAAAGCTCCAAATGGGGTTTTGTGTCTTTTTAGGCACTAGGACCCACATTGTAAAGAAGACTAATAAGGTTTTTTTCTAGCTTCTCATCCTCATAAATGTACTGGAATGTAAGTGTCTGGGAGGATTCTGCCCTTCTGTTGAGCTGTGATAGAAACTGGCCAATCTATTCAAACAAGGGGAGAAGACTGCCCTAGCCTGAGTCCCAAAATTCTCTGAAAGAAAAGATTCTCCAAATCTTAGCACTTTATGGTGGATGCATACTGTCAAACATGAACCCTCAAAGGATCTGACATAGTCAGGTTACTACGGGGTTTGCTAGGAAATACCCCGAGTTCTGATGTTCGTGTGGCCAGTTACAATATTCTGAATCCATGTTACAGTCAGGGTGCAGCCAGCAGTGTGTGGGGATTAGTCAGCTTAAACTGACTCTTCACATTCAGTTTAGGCAAAGTCTCTGTGACCCTGCTATGGTAAAGTAATTAACATTGCTTTAAAACTGGATCTGCTTCTGCAGTTATGCCTTTTAAAATCCACACAACTCAATAGCTTCGGTTTTCTCTTTATTTCCCCCCAGCATGAAAGAGGCTGATTTTCAGTCTCAGAATGAAGTTGCATTGACTTCTTTAATGCCATTACATTAGTATAGATTGGCAGTGTCCAAAAAGACTAAAAGGCATAATCCAGAATGAATCAGAGAAGAAATTATCATCTGACAGGCCACAGTCAGGTACTCCTGTTGGACACTAGGATTTTCTCAGGAAATTGCAGTATAGAAAATAGGAACTTTGAGAACTGTGAGGAGAGTTAAATCCATGTATACTATAAGCTTCCAAGGTATGTAGAAACTCCGAAAATAAATATGTAAGTAGCTCTCACTGAATTCTTAGGGTTCTTATCCAAGTCAGAGAAAGCCTCCTATTCTCCAGAGTCCTTAAGCATGTGCTTAACTCACAGAAGAAGGGAATTTAAGGAGAACTTTTGTGGAGTCCTTCCTATCAGCCTCTTCCATATGGGAATCAAGCCATTTAACTATACAGTTCCTGGCTTTGGGGCAATTAAAATCTCAGCCATAATGTTATATTAACACAGAATTTGGTGTGCCTAATGACATATTAAATCTTCCTAAATTATAGCTACATTACAAAAAAGGACTAATTTACCAAAACTAGTTAATAAATGTTTAGAAAAAGAAAAGCTAATTGAATTATCCCTTGTTTGTCAGAGACAGATAATCTCCTTGAGAGAAATCTCATTTTTTCTGAAGCATGATTAATTGGCCTGACGAGTCAGAGATTATGACAAATTACGCAGGAGGAGATAATAGATAAGTCAGTAAAAAGGCTTGGGAGCAGAGAACTAGCAGCTCTTATTTGTTTTGAGGCTTGATACCTTCTGGATTCACCCTGAACTTTGTGTGGTTTCCTTACTCCTGTTGCAGACAAGCCATGCAGCAGTCAAGCCACCCTTTGCTCCTTTCTCCCACATGTTCTAAGCCTCAGCTCAATCCAGATCAATAGTATCACCTCCCCAAGAAGGATGCCTGAAAAACCACATGCTTCTGTGCTAATGAATGGTTTCTAGTCACTAAACCATAGTAAATCAAGGACATGAGATGAATTTTTTAATTTTCTTTAGTCATGGTGGGAAGGCATTTATGGCTCACACAGAAGATCCAGACACAGCTTCATCTTGTTCCCATTAGACTCACTGCAGAAATAAAAATCAGTTGTAGCTGTGCTCAACTCTGAACGCAAAGTGTGTCTAAGCCCTTCAACATGGTGAACCTAAGGGACTACGCTGTGCAAGTCTATGCACCCTTAGGAGAAGGTTTCACTGAGCTCAATTTTAGCACATGTTGCTAGGCCTGTTACAGCTTAAGCTGCAAGCTCCATCAATGAGCAGAGAAAAGCAAGGGTGGGATGTGTGCTGGTGCACCAAGCTGCAGACTGTTCCATCTGAGCACAGACGGTGGATGTGGCTGGTGCTGAGGTGCTAAATAAGGTCTGTTGTCTTCCTCTCATGAGCATCTCATCTGATCTGAGTGTCTTTCAGTCTACTTCATGAAAAGCACAGGGCAAGGGTGTTAAAAGTTGATCTTCATCTTTGAACTCTGAATCTCTGAAAAGCCTGGCAGGTGGTAGAACTGAATGAAAAGTTTACTGTTTTTGTCGATGTTATGTCACATGGGCTTGAGAATTGTTTTCCATTTTCACCCTCTTGTATGTGATCATGCTATTTAACAGCAATTAGATTTAAGTTATTGTCTCATTAGCATTATTTTGAAAATGTTATGAATTAGATGCAAATTATTAATGTGCAGCATTGGTACCTGGATGATTGTACTCAAGGAAACTGAACGTAGCCATCATTTTTATGCAGGGGATGCAGGACTGAGGCAGTGATCTTGTTGGGTAAGTGTAAGAGAAGTTCCAATATAGTGGAGGGGAAGAGAATGGAGAAGGGCAAACTCACTACTACTGGCACAGCCTATAGTTACATATACATGACATTTACATTTAAATGCCAATGCAATACTTTTAATTTAATCTACCACGTCTAACTCACTTCTGCCAGTCTCTAGTGAAAATCATTTGCAGTTGAGTTCCCAGCAATATGCAGTTTCTTTCTTCTGGGCTTTTCCTCCACTACATCTTGGAGTAATTTTAAGAGGAGATGTAGGACCAGGCTTTTGCTCTCTGTAAGCCAGAAACCTCGTGGGCTTGGAGTCTGTCACAGGGAAGGGACTGCCTTTTGAGAAGAAAGCAGGTATGGGCCCCTTGTTTACTGTGCTTGTGTTTGTAACCCTGAGAATTCAAAAATCTGTAAGCACACTCAAAATAATCCTGACAGTTTAGAGGTTTGGGGGTTTTTTAATTAGTACTATTGATTTGCCAGTTTCTGAGCCTTCATGATGTAGCAGGGATCAGAGCTTCTAAGCGTTCCCTACAGCATCAAGAGAAAGGTATATTTTAAATTAAAGTGGGGATTGTCACCACCACATGATTTGAAGACCTAGTGTCTCAAGTAAAGTATCAGACAGTGCAAAACTTCAAGTTAAATAATGACTGTTGGCAGCACTCTACCTTTTCTGTTGTTCCTGATTCTGCTAAAGCAGTGATTTGGGGCGATTGTAAGTTCACATATCCTGCCTTTCCTGTGCAAGCACTTTTTTTCCCTTCCCAGCATAAGTTAGTTATCTCTTATATTTGGTACTCCTTTATATCATCAGTTTGCTCATCCAAAAAAGCAATTTACCACACATCCCCAGACAAGTCCCTTCAAACCTGCCACTGTCCCCAGTGCCATATCAAATGCATCCAGTCAGACTCTCACACCAGGACCCCCTGAGGTACCTCAGAGCCTTTCCAGATCTACTTTGGGCACTGCATTCCTTTGGAAGGAAGGAGCAGGAGCCTCCAGTGGGGACAGACCCATAGGAAACAGCTAGGTATCTGCAGTCTTTGAGACCTGAGGTCAGGGGACTGACCCAGGACAGAAAGATTCCCATAGCCTCCCAAAGAGGGACCTGGTGTGGAACAGCAAGGTCCCAAAGCTGTTGGAGATAGGCAGTGTATGAGGGGTAAATTTACCAACCAGCCTGCCCAGCCTTCATGGTTTCTTTACCAATTGCTGTTAGAACTGCTCACCCTGCAAATAGGCAGCAGCCTTTTCTTCTGAGTAGTTGTTCCATGTTTTGTATGTATTTCAAGGTAGCAGCTTCTTTGAAGGGGTCCCTGCAGGAACCCTTCTTCACTTACTACAGGTTTGTGTTTCTTCCCTGGTGTCACTCTAATGAGCTTAAATATCAAGCAGCTTAAAACACACAGGGGTTGTTGTTCACTAAAGGGATGAATAGTCAGTGTTTTGAATTCACTGGAGCATTTCAGCCAGTTTCAATCACAACAGAACATGTTTGCATCTGGTCCCAGCCTTGTGAGTCCTCCCTCCATACTGTGGAGTAATTGAAGAATGCGATTAAATATAATTATTTTAATTGCCCTTTGACTCAGAAAGATTCCTGATAGTGCTGAGTAGAATCTGGTTGTAAAGGAAAGAAAGGCCTTGTGGACTGTCTGCATCAGGACAGACTGCCATTAACAGTGGTGTGAAGGATCCAAATGAAACATTGCTAACCTACTACAAGCACTGCTTGGATTGCAGCAACGGGGAACACATTTTATAACTGAATTCAGGAAACAGAATGTGTGTAGTGTGCCAGTTTGCCTGTGACTCATTTGGGCTTGTTATTAATCCACACAGCGTTCAAGTCCAGTGTAATATCACAGACTTTGTTGAGGCTCCTGTTTGATGCAGCTGTGAATAAAAGCACAGAGTTCTTCTAGGGCTTAAAGCCTGAAATATGAGAATCGAGACCATATATATTCAATAAGGTGAAATACTTAACACCTAACCATTCCAGAAACAGCGTTTTTGTTGAAGGCTGCAGTAAAGAAGAATGATGGTCTAATAATTAGGTCACCCACGCTGAACTTGGAAAGCATTGTCTGTATTCTCTGCTCTGCTGACCCTGGATTGGCCTTTGGTGCAGCACTTGTGCTGCTCCATGTCTCATTTCCCCCCTCTGTAAAGAAATGAGAGAGATGTGCCTTCTTAGGAGTATGTGAGTTCCTTTCTTTCTGTGTTAGTAATGACCATGCAAATTCACTGATGTAGTGACAGGAAGGGCAAAGGCTTTTGTGATTTATTCTTTTTTTAATGTATAAATATATAGTATCTGTGGAATAAAACACTTCTGACTGTGGAAGGAAAGTACATTAGAATATAAATAAATCTAACAGGAACACTTTTGGCTTAATGACATTATGCAGAAGCTTCCTGTAGGATAGTGGGGTCTTCTAGGAGAGCGCTGACTTATGCTAGCAATGCTTTTTAGACTTCATCTAGATATTTGCTATTAGCCCCTGTGTCAAAGAGGCTATTGGAGAGGATGGACTTCAGTCAGACCTAGACTGGCTATCCTAATATTCCCTGTGTGTAATGAGTGTGATTTTCAGAAGTGTGAAGCCTCTATAGATCCTATTTGTATGGTATAAACATCCCTTCTTTAGCAGGTTAGCTAGCTAGGTACTTTGTTTTGCTTTTGTTTTTCCATATTTGGTTGGTGAGACAAATAATTTTTAATAGTCTTAGTCTTTTGTATTTGATTAAGTGCAGGTATAAGAAACAAGAAAAAAAAAAAACACAAAAAAGACACCCCAAAAAAAACAAACCTCTTGATAAAAATGACCTGATCTTTCATTTACAGGCACTAGAGAGGCCAAGGTTGCAACTGTTTTGACTATTACATTTTCCATTCATTCTGTTTGGAAGGAGCTGAATCAGACTCTTCCTCACACTGCTCAGAGCTGATTAATATTAGTGAGGTCTGATTTACAGAACTACTCCCACAGGCACTTCTTTTCTACCCATGCAGTTGTACTGAGTCCAGTGGATTTTTGTCTGATTTATTACCATGTGAGTGAGTGCTGTGCCAAGTTGTGTGACTCCTGCAGTTAGTCTCGATTTGCACTGATGTAGCTGACAGCAGGATTTGAACTGAATGATCCCACTGTTACTGTGGCACATGCATTGTAATCAAAGCCAATGCTGCATCGTTATCTCTTTAGAAATGAATGCTGTGTATGCACCTCTTAGCTCACTTCTTGTGTCTGCAACTGTCTTCTCTTCTGAATAACTCTATTCACAAGCATCATTATGTTGCTGTGCATCTGCCATGAGGAGACGGTAGGTCCAGCATGACATAACTGGGGCATGTGTCCAAATGCCGACTCCAAAGGCCTTCCCTCTGTTATCCATTCAAGGGAATGCCAGCAAGCTCGGAGTGTTCAGCATGGGCCAGCGTAACCTGTGCTGGATAGTAAAATAGGCAAGTGCAGATGTCTATTGTGCTGGTTGTGGAATGCCAGGGCTGCATCCTTGATCAAGAATTAGTGAAGCTAACACTGTCTTTTGTCTTTTGACTGAATGCCTCCAAAATGCTCCCCTTTCATCTGGTTTTCCGTTACTGACTATTTCCAAGCAGTGCTGTGCTACTTGGACCAAATTCGGGAGCTACTGATGCTGCAAGCAGTGTTGGTAAAATTGGTTGTAGGAATGGGCAAAATAAGCAGCTCCTTGGGGTGGCAAAAGGTTGCCACAGCAGCCCTGTGCAGCAGTGGCAGTTACTAAGTGTGCCCAAACCTCTCAGTGGCAGCAGAAGCAGCAGCTCTGGGGGTCTCTTGTCCTCAGCTGTCTTTCTCAGCACTGTCCATCCTTTTCGCATACCCAGTGAGCCAATGCACACACCAACGTTTTGGGAATTCATAATCTGTTCACCACCCCAGTACATTTGCCTGATGAATATTACTAACATTAATTCTCCAGGCTTTTCTACTGCTTGTAGCTTACCATTTTCGGTTTATTTTCATCTTTATTTCCCATAGTGTACTGAAATGATGTGAAAGAAACATTTGTTCACACAAATAAGGGAAGGTAATAGCTTCCCTCCCTGACCACATGATCTCTTCTGTTCCAAGTCTTAATTAAAATGGTACTAAAGGAAGCAAATCAATTAGCAGATACCTTACAAAATGGTTTATTCACTTACACATGTACACATACAAAATTACTTACAAGTATCACATTACTGCTTTAGTTTATCTGTTAGCAAACGCTGCTTATGAACTGCAGTGTTACTGACCTGGGTAACAGACACCAAGGAATCCAGGGAAATATATTATTTTTCTCTGAAAATAAACCTTACATTTTGTTGCTCAAAATGTACAAAAAAAAAAAAAATTCCAGTTTTCTTTGCATATTTGGAAAATTACCTGCTTTGCTAAGGTCGGAACAAAACCATATTCAAATCCTTTCAGTTACAGTTACAAGAAATACACTACCTTATTCTTCAGAGAAACAAAATTCTGATATATCTGCTTTTGTGATCGGACAGTGTGTTCACTCTAAGTCCCTGACTCAGCACATCAGCACTGGCTTTAATGTGCAGGGTTAATTGCAGCTCTTCATTGTCTGAAAGTTGATTATTGGAAGGGAGGCCCTGGTTTCCATGAGTTTTTGAAGTTATATTTCTTAATAATACACAGAATTTCTAGGTTGGATTACTTTTTTTATAAGTTGGGTAACTTCTGTTACATTACAGTAATGAAAAACTGGAAAGAACTTTATTATGATCTGCCATATGGCGTAACTGAGAGCAAACACTGGTTTAAAAGTTAACTTTAGGAATGTATGTTAGATAAGAGATTAAAACAAATCCATATGTCTGCAGACATTGGCCTGAGTGTAAAGTTTAGGAAGATCCAATCTATTTAAGTTTGCTGTGTTTGGATCTGGATAGTGGGGTTTGTAAGTTGCAATAAAATAATGTAACATCCTGCTTTTAGTCATCCTGTAATGTTAGGACATAACAGCTATGCCTGTGAAATATTGTGACGTTACTTGATGCTGTGTGTGACATGACCTGAGGCTCTCAAGCCTTTGGATCCTGCTGGGTTTCCTGAGAGGAGCTGCAGGAATAGCAGGGGATGCCCAGTGTGGCATTGCTCCCAGCCAAATAACATTCGCTGCCCTGTCTTCACAAACTGAAAGGAAAAACTGGCCTGAAATATAAAAATCTTCCTGCTTTTCTCACACCTTGTGACGAAAATATCTGCTGTAATACAGCATTCTTGACAGAAGTGGGTTAAACAGAACTATAGCATTATTTTCTGAACTACAGGCTCACACCTTTGATAAAGGTTGGAATGTGCTTACAAAGCAACTTGGGTTTAAACCATTTAAAATGATTTAAACTATTACAAATATTCTGAGACAAAGCTCTATTTTTTCTGCTTGTCACTCTCACTATAATTGGAATCAGGTAAAGCAATTATGATGAAATCAAATTCAAGAGAATATATATTGCTAGAACAAGAATGAAGGGGCTGGGAGACTGATTGAATTCTGACTGAAATGACATTTCAAATTCTGATTGAATTTAGTGCATTGTTTTATACTAAAAAAATAGGGTGGGTGAATTTTGGAAGTGTCAGATTAGCTTGTTTTAGAATGATGGCATTAAATGTTTTGCTTCGGGTGCCCAGAAACTTTTTTTTTTTTTTTTTTTTTTGAGAGTACAAAACTGGTTTTATCTCAATGTTCTAAAAAAAAACATAAAAACCATTATTTCAAAAAGGAATTTTTAATTTTAAATTATGATTCATTTAAAAGGCTGAGATTAGAACTACCGCTTACAGTTATACATTAGCCCTAGAGCTAAAGAAGATACAACTTTAGTGTGAATGAAATGTTTTCCTATTAACACAGATCATGTATTTCCTGAAAAAACTGAGAAGCCTTGTTCTGCTTCAACGTCAAATGAATGATTTTTTTTTTTCAAGTTACTTCAGTCATTATTTACCTCTCTTGAAATACAGGTGTGACCATGAATCCTGCTGCTGAAATGTATTTCTACCTTGATTTAATAGATTTTAGAAATCAATCATATACTTAGCATGGATTAAACAGGATCTATTAATGAGCAGAGCTCATCTATTTGATTTTTCTTATACATTTCCTTCATATACATGCTGTTGGGAATTACAGGCTTCTTGTGCAGGTGATTGAAGTTAGCATGCACTTCCTGTAATCAATCGATCAGTCTTTCAATTAAAGAACAAAGAAAGGAATTGGTATTGGTGACATTCTTGCCTGTGTACAAGAGATTTTTATCAATCCTCAGACCAGGTAACTGTTGATTGTGAAAGGTTTATTGATCATTTGTACTTTGTTTTCCTGGTACGTTGATGTCATCTCTGAAAAGAAAGAAAAATCATAGGTTAACAATAATTTGCTGGCTTTGGTTTTACCTGGGATGATTCATAGCATCACTGTAAAAGCTGAGCTGATACACCCACATAAAAATTAGAGGAATTCTAGAAAATTATTAATAGAGCTGCTGAAAGTACATTAATGAAGTTACTTCCACTTAACTTTTCCTAGATGTATCTATGTTTCTTTGGAGGTATCTGTTTTTCCTAAGTGAATTAACAGAACAAAGGTATGATTCTTGCTGCTGTGATGACTTCCCGATGCCTTCTTCGTTGCCAGGTAGGAATCCACTAGCAGCAAGCAGTGCATTTTAGGGCAGCATCCTACTGTAAGAACTGAAGACTCTGGATTATTATTATTTGGGCCACTTCCCAGCATTGCCTTGCCACATGAGTAGAGACCAACTGAGCAACTCCTAGATCCATATTATGGCTGCATCTTTCCAAGAGTTTACCAGTTGGAATACCTGCTAATGTTGGGGGAGTTGCATTGCAGCTGCATAGGGCAGACAGTCTTGCAGTATGCCAGGGCCTTATGTTAGGGTATTCCAGGTACACAGCTGGGAAGGATGAGGCTTTTAAATTACGTGCCTTAGGCCATGCAGTGTCTGGCAGATCTGGGTTGTTATTAGGAAGATAGGGTAGCCCCACAGCCTTTATTGCTGTGCAACATCTCCTTTACCTACGTGAATGTGTAACCTTTCCCTATGTTGATGTGTTTTTACAGCACCTACATGTCTGCCTAGTACTGTCACTCCATCTCTGTTCCTTCAGCCTCCCCCTTGTTCCCACACATACCTGTTTTGGCTTGATCCCATGTTTGACCTGTAAAGTACAGAGAGTGAGATATTGTGCCTTTCAGAGCAATAATCAAAGATCAGCATTCAAAGAAGCAACACATTAGGAGCTGGGAAAATTCAGGAACTTCTTATTTTTTTTCTTCACTGCTCTTAATCTTTTATTCAGTTTTACTCCATCTAGCGTCAGTGTTTGGAAATAAGATCTTGCCTTTCAGCCTTCAGCTTACTTTATATTAGATCTCATGACTTTACTGGGAAATAGTATTCATCATAGTCTCTTTCCTTCAGTACTACTTAAGCAGTTTTCTGGTGACTGCTAAAGACAGAACTCACAGGAGATTTGGCAGGCAGGGAGGGATATCCTTCTTATCTTTTCCCTCAGTCTTTTTTCCTTCTCTTGAGAGGAACTTCATCATGTGTCTTCTAGAAAGCTGTGTTGAAATTTTCTGTCCATGTGAAATTTACTGCACTAACCATTAGTGCCTGTAAGAAAGTTAAGACCTGATTCTCATTTTTCTAGTTTGAACTGGTCACACAACCCATGGGAGACCATATGGTGAGGCTGGAATTGGAGGGATATTTTTCTGCTCTGCTCCCCCTCCTCCATTATTTCTTTCTCTAGTTTGGGGCTGGGGTGAGTCAGCATAGATCTATAAGGTGGCAGTGCCTGCACTGTCCTGCAGTGCTTTCACAGCTGAATTTCCACACTGCCTGCTTTGCTGAGTCCTTGGGAGCTTCCAGGGCATCCAGAGGTGTCTGCTGAAAGGCAAGGAGGGAAGCTCGTCAGCACCTAGCCAGTATGTGCCTACCAGTCTGCTTTGCCTGCAACCTGGTGACCACACTGGAGGTACCTGAGGGTTGTCTCAGCCCTCTTTTGCCTGCACTGGCGTCTGGCACTTCACAGACACAGGGATTTCTTTTGGGTGTCACAGTTATACAGCAATATTTTTCAGCTTGTTCCAAACAGTCTGTGGCAGCTCTTTCCCAGAAAGAGATGACATTTCAAAACAGAATCAGGGGACCTGACATGGGGTGAGCTTATGAACTTGTCAAAATTTCTTCAAACAAAATAACACAGATTTGAGCATGTGAAACAAGTTATGCAAATTCCTGCCTGGCTGATACTGCAGCCATTAAAAACAATTCTATCTTCTTTTTCTGACTGTGATAACTAATGCAAAACACGGCCATTGCAAAGTTATTTGAGCTAACTGGGGTGAATCAGCAATGGATTAGGTTCAGGGGTGTTCACTTTATCCCTTCCCCAGCCTGTGTCTGAGGAGAAGGTGGCAGGGAAATACTGGGAAGGGCATTGTCTCTCAGTATCGTTTCTAAGTGATGTCCTGCCTGTGCCATAATCCTAAGTAACTCAGTCCTCTGCATACAGAAAGAACAAACAAGGGACTAGATGGGAAGCCAATGCTCTTCTTTGTTTAGACCAACGTAATTTGTAAGTCAACTAAAGAGACTGGCTTTCTTGCTGATGCTCTCAGGCAGCCTTCCCACTGTTAACAATGCCAGTGCCAGGAAAGGATGGTCCAGGCTACCTCAGCTGTAACACTTTACTACTTCCCTTATGACAGATGCCCTTGAACAACCTGATCTCTCTGAAAATGATTTTTATGTCATACCATACAGATTTTTGGCAGGGCCAGTTCCACGAGGCCATGGAGATGTGCGACTGCCTGATCAGAATATGCTGCTGCACAGGGAGGCAGGGGGAAGCAGAGCAGAACTGTCTCTGAAGATGGGACACTCTGTTGAGCCCATGCTTTGATACTGTCCAGGGAGTCACTGAAGCTCACTCAAAAGAACCAGTTCACAAACACTTTAAAAACAGTATTTCCACTTAAAGGGGTAGTTATTTTTCAGCAGTTGTCTCCACTTCCTGGCCCTCTCTCCCACACCTCTTGTGCCTTCACAAGCATTTTAATGTCTATATACTAAATCACATTTGAGAGTGGGCCAGGTGTTGTTTTTAATGAAGGAAAATAAACAAACAAATACGACCCCATACCTAGTTACTTTTCAACCAGTGCTGGTTTTTTTTTGTCTTCGTTCATTTACAAGTGCATACAAATTTTCCATTGAAGCTGTGGGCCTCTTTGATGTATCTTTTAGGCCAATTTAAACCCATATGGAAAACCTTTAAGCCCATGAACTTCTGTGAACCTATGAAAAATTCTCCATGAGTCCCCAAGCATTTGCAGCCTGTAAGGCAGAAGTCATCATCACTGATCATTTCTTTCAGCTTGCTATTTGCTCTCTGACACCAGTCTGCAAAGTGCCCAGGGAATATGGAGATGGATGGTTATAAGCAACGACCAGAAAAAAAAAACAGCTTTGGATTTGTTGATATCTAGTACAGGTCATTTAAGGAAGAACTCTTGGAGAGTAAAATTAGATCAGGGAATTGAAATTAATTACCCGTCAGACTACATATATGTACTTAAAAAAAGGATCTATAAACAATCTTAGTTTCTGAGAAATTACTGAAAGAAGTTCCATCTGAAATTAGTGATTCCTTTTTCGTATGTTTAGTGTGAACTTGCTTAGAAATTAAATGCAGAACAGCAAATTCTGTGAGTTGGAATATGCATGAGTTCTGTTTTGATGCTGTTCTCTCTGGCTAAAAGCTGTAGAACTCTCAGTCCCTTGTGTCAGGAGGCCTTGTTTTGTTTTGTTTTGTTTTGAAGCTGTCCTTTAGCTATGGCAGCAGCTTCCATTCCTAACTAATCCCATGTTGTCACCTCCCTGACAAGCCCTAGCCAACATAAAGCTGCTCAGTCTGGATGGCAGACAGGTGCTTCCTGGGAGCAGGAGATTCTCTGCTCAGTGACATCTAATATTTGAGTTACCCTGGATGTCTGTTGACAGGAGTGAAGAGGGTGCTCTTCCAGAAACATTTATCTTTTTTCATCCAGACTCACAGCAGCTCCAGGGAAAAGTAGAGTCACTTGTTTATTGCAGGAATCAGTGGCACCTGCAAGTTTGCCAGCAGAGACCACCATGGCTGTGGAAGGAATTCCCTCTAACAGGTGCCTGAATATTACTAGGAAAGTATTCTCCTGAATCAGCAGGTTTGGCACCAACTCTTACAATCAAATGATTCAGAGACTAGCCCCGAACAGTTGTGCAGAGGGGTAGGAAGGAGTAAGGATTCCTCCCTGTTTGGCAGCTGTGAAAAGGTCAACCTCAAATGCAGCCCCCAGATCTGAGGGGAGAACAGGCATCCCGGGCCAGATGCTCTCCTAGGGAATGTGGAGAGTGGCCAGGGAGGAGCAAAAAATAGCCAGAAGTGTGGCTCTGCCCATCAGGCTGGTAGCTGGCATCAGTGAAGTATGCTGTATCCTGGAAATGGGTTTAATGAATTAATCTTACCCTAACAGTCTGGGCTATATGTGTGTGGAGATGTGTGTGGAGATGTATGTGTATATATATATATATATATATATATATATAAACCGTCTCTGTGTCCATATGTGTCTGCATATGAAGTATTCCACCCATTCAGGAATGGTGCTAAGAGGAACTGAGAGCCTGAAAGTGCCTACAGAGTGTCTTAGTACTGCTTTTTAAACCCTGGTGTCCCCAGCACAGTGAAAAGCTTAATCTCCATGGCTTTGAAGTGTGTGATATAAGGATCAATTTCATTTTATGGAAAGGGTAACCTAAGCCAAAATAACTTGTCCAAGGCTGTTCAGAAGAACAAGTTTGGCTAAACAGGACAGTGACAAAACCAGGCAGAAAACCTCTAGTCACTGGTGGCCCCTCCTCAACCCTGAATGGGTATTTAATTTTTTTTCTGCAAATGTATGTGTGCAAGGAATTGAGACAGCCACTTCTGCTGGTATCACGTGCTCATTTTTTAACACTTAACACAAATGTGCTTGGAGTTGTTTAGGCCATCTCTCTTTGTAGTTACATTTGCAGTAGCATGCATTATTACGGCATTTGTGCATCTTTAAACTCATTAAACTCAGTTCCCAAGATGTGTACTGAGAAAACCTGAGGCACTGAATACAGCCTTCCTTCTATCAGCCGTTCATTAATCCCTACAGTGCTGAGCAAACTGAGCCTGCTCTGGTGTATCAGGAGGGGCAGGCTCATCTTGTGCATGTGGTATCTGCTTCTTCAGCAGAAATTCAAAAGCATTTCACTAAGAGGGCTGTAGCCCTCCAAGTTGTCTTTCACTCTCATTCCCCCAATAATGGATATTTGGCCATGGTGGTGGTCAATAGTGGATATTTGGATTAGAGGATATATTCCCCCAGTAGTGGATATTTGGCCAATGTGAAGGGAAACCCTGCAGTCAAAACAGACTAGAAAGGAATCTTTTTGACTGATTCTGCAAGGCTTATCATGGAGGAGGACAAGTGTCTTTGCTGGGTCTATTTATCCTTCTTTGTAAACCTCCAACAACTTATGAAACCTTTATGTTGACCTGATGATTGGGTTGTCTGTAGAAAATATTAGTTGGCAGAATGAAAGACCCTGCAAAGGGCTGCTTGGAGTAAAAAAAAAGTGGCAATTGAAAAAACAACTTCAGGTTTAGCTGAGGGGTGTTAAGAGAAAGCGCTCAAGTCTTTGACCCCAGAGGTGTCAAAGATTCTGCTGAATCTACATGACCACTTTCTCCAGATCCAAGAAGATGACACTGATTGTCGTTTATTAAAAGGAATATTCCTGGGAGAGGAAAAGAAAAAGGAAGCTTGTTTTAGGAGAACAAAGACAGATGCGGGAAACTCAGCGGCTCTAAGAAAGTTGAGGATTACTGAAGAAATCCAGGAAGACCAAACTGAGTGGGGAAAGGGAGGTAACCAGTGGGCTGGGGCAGATCCACTGGGGTGTGTTTTTGTGGGACTATATGAAGAGATTGTTGTTCCAGGGGGGCCCATCCATGCTGCAGTGTGAGCTGGCTTCTGCTGGGTGTCTTCCTGGCAGGTCTAGTTTCTGACAGCTGAAGCTCTGGGTTTTGTTTGTTGCTATAAAGCAACTTGGAGGATTCTGTCTATTCCAGGCACTGTTCTGCTAATGCAGAAATATGAGGCCACTCAGGAAGGACTGCCCACATCTAGTGTCAGTGGTGTTGGATGGCTTCCGGATAACAGGTTTGCCTCTTCTATTCCGTTAGTCACCATCTTTTGGATGAGGATTTTCCCTTGTTACATGTCTGAAGACCAGGCTGGGAAGAGACCGAGCAGCTGGGACTCTTCATAAAAGACTATGCCACCTTTCCAAACCATTCCATACCAATATTTGCTCTTCTGGTAAGACTGGTAACACTCAAAAGCTTTTCTCAGAATAGTAGTGACTGTGCTTAACAAATTCCTTTCCTTATGCCTGTATTTGTTACTTGCATCCCATGTGCTGAAAGAGGTGAATCAGAAAGATAAAGTGACAACTGGTAGCAACTGAGGGAGCAAGATTAAGCAATCAGAAACTTGGAAGGTACAGGCTGTAATCTTGCAGGTAAAGATAGAATGCTATAGTGCCCATCTCCTGGGGGCATATGACAGACATAGGTTTATGCTTAGGAAAATGTGTGCTTCTTCATGTCCACAGCTGCAGCTGACAATGTTTGTTAGTACTTTGTAGTGATAGATAATTCAGTGTGTAATATGTCATAGATTTAATCTCCCTCTGCAAAGGTGTCCAAACAAATCCTGTTAACTTCTTCATGGTGGTCTTAGCAGGAAGCCCATAGCTTGAACAAAATGTGCAGAATGAACTAGCCTCATTCTAGTGCAGAATGAACTAGCCTCATTCCATTTGTTTCCCTTACTGCTGGGAAAAACGTCCTCTTAAAGTCAGGTCAGTGAAAGAAAACGTCTCCAAGTCTGACGTGTTTACACAGGAGGAAATTACTTCATTGAAAAGTAATTAAAGCTCACAAAAGTTGTAGCATGGCTTAAAACAAGCACTACCAGCCCCTGTTTCCTGCTCTCTTCGTATAAAAATCTTTTGTGGAAAGGACATCTTAGTCACTCTGAATAGGAACGGTGTAACAATAATTTCTTTGCAGAGTTATTTTTGGCACCATGCTATTTCAATTATTTTTGCCATTGAACTCGCTTATAGTAGAGCAGCAGTATGTTCTTGCATCTTAAGCAGATATAATTTCAATGGATAGTAGAGTGTCTGAGACAGTATTGCTCCCTGGCTGCAGATCAAATGTATAGTGTTACCTGTGAATAGCTGATGCAGTATCTGAGTCACTGTAATGCATTTCAATGCCCAGTGTCCTGTGCAACCTGTGTTTCTAGAACACGATCCTTTTTTCTTGTGCATCACTCTTCCAATGACATGTTCAGACAAGGCCAAAATCTCTTTTCTTTCAATATGTGTGGATTTTTATTTGTAAATTTTGGGCCCATTTTCCAAAGGACACACTCTTGAGGAGCTCTCAAGTACCTCTAGCATCAAAACTAGGTCTCCAGTTAAGTTTACTTCTGAGCTCAGGCTCCAGTGATTAGACAAGTTGCGTCTCTCATTTGTGGCTGATAGTATCAGTGATATAACTCATGCCTGCTTGACTGGCTTCCTGTTTGGTAAATGGTGCAGACCAGTCTGGACTATTTACATCAGAAGGAGATGCTCTCCTCTCTAAAACAGAAGATTTGTCTTTCTATCTGAATTTAAACCTGTTTGAAGGATATGAAATTTTTAGATCAGATCCTGTTCACTGTCTGCCTGTAAGTGCAGATGGCTACAGATCTGAACATGACAAAATGCTAGGAAAAAGATTCTTGGCTCAAATGTTTAGGCCAAGGCAGCTATGGAAGTTGGAAGGAACAGCAGCTCAACATTCAAACTTGCATGTGATTGCCCCTTTGCTATGCCAGCCACCTCTGATGTTTATATTTTCCAAGTGGATGACTTCACCTAGTGTATTACCACGGTGCTGGTTTTAGAGTTAGGCAATGAGGAGACTGAAGACTTGCAACATGTGATAATGTTCCAAGCCTGCCTCCATTCGTCTAAAGAATGTTCTGATTCTCAAGAGTACCTTGTGTGCCCTAAGCATAGTCTAGCAAGGAAAGAGAAGTCGGTCCCTTGCAAGAAGTCAAGTGGGGAAAATACAAGAGAACATCTAGATGCTGCTTTGGGTAGCAAGAGAAAATGACTGATAAGCTTGGCACTTGGCTGATGCACCTTCCAAGCTCTTCCTCTCCTCCATCAAACACCAGAATGACTTGTACATTGCATTTAAAACCTGATCTCCTAATGAGTGATTTATCTGGGGGTCTGTAAAACCCAATGAGTGGCATGGGGAGTTTTGGTGTGTGCTGTTGCCCAGGATGTGTTGAAGCAACAGATTCCTTTTTGCTATTGCAGTAGGTTTAAAATATGTACCTTTGCCTTTTCAGTAAACATTCTCTCTCTCCATTCTTCTCCTTGTCTCTGTATGTCTCTTTTTTTGTCTCCTGTCAAAATAAATCTGGCTGCCATGCACTGTAGTTAACTCAAAATACTGCTAGTAATAAATGTGCCCAGACATTTTTATTAATACATTAAACTTGCATGAAATTTTTAGGCATTATAATTTACCAAGCTTACACCAAGATGGCATTTGAAACTGACATGAGCTATTAATTAAAATAGAGGACATTAAATAATTGTCAGTTGACGTCTAAATTACTGTTTTGTTAGCTGACAGAAGCTTGCCTCAAGCTTTTTTCTCTTCTCAAGTGTTAGTAAATATCCCATTGAGTTTAAGGGCATCCCATTATGAATTGATTATTTAAATCTTAACATTATATACCTGACTAAATAAAGTTGTAAATGCTGTTAATTATTTCACAATGAGCTGTCAGTGTCATGTGGGTGTAGAAGCACTTCTGTTTTAAGTGTTTGGGAAAGTATCAAGGGGGACACATCAGAATGCTTCCTGATTTTAGTGGAAACCTGTCCTTGCAATGTGTTGGTTAGGTTCAGTACCAGCTAATTGGGGTTCTAGCATAAAAAAAGATTGTCTGCATCAAGGCCTTCAACTAGTATGAGGTTGAACAACTGCTTTGGCTATGATAGTACTGTGCTGGGTGACAGCTACTCAGAGTATATCCCAGCTAGGGAGAGAAATTACCAAAGGGCTTGAGGCTCTTGAGGGAATAATGAGGTGAAGTTTACAACAAAATTTGGCTAAAGGTGAGTGCTCTATCAGTTAGATTAAGGTTTTTTCCTGAATGAACACTAATAATTGTAACTGGTCACGAGACAATGAAGTTGTCTGCAGAAGATACACCAGTTCTCAACTCCAGTCCTAATGACTTGGAGATGATCTTAATTATCACTGAGGGTTTCAGGTTCCCTGCATTCTGAGTGATTCAAGATGGTTCTGTGACTGTAATATTTAATATACATAGTTTTGCCCTCAGACAGTCTGGAATTATGGCTTCTTTAACTGGTGAGTGTCAGTAGCTCTAAGGCAAAGAGTTTGAGTATTGTGTCATATTTCCAGCCTTAAAACCAGGATTTTGGCGTGAAGCTGGAAACTTCACTCTATCTTTTAGCAAATGCTTGTAGGCTGGAGTCAATGTAAGGTCATCTTTAAAGATGTAAAATTTTGATGTGTGACAAAGTCAGTCGCTTTCCCTAGAAAGATCAGAGAATGGTATCATAGATGTTCAAACTGTCTCAAAAGAAAATATCACACATTATAAGCAGCAAGGGGATGCAGAAAACAAGGAGTAGTTCATAGATTGTCTGATCTATCATACCATCTGCATTTCACTCAGGCAGTAAATTTATTGCCTTCTGTTTCTGATCTTGACTTTGTGCCTCTTCTCCTTTTATTTCCTTTTCTCTTGGTTCTGGTCTCTGGCTTTTCTGCTTTGTCTTGGCTCTTTATCATGCCCTTCCCATCATTTTTCTGTCTGTACCATCAATACACCAGAAAGTTTACTGGGCATTCTGGTTTTGTTTCTCTGGCCAGATAATAGTCTTAATCTATTTTAGGTTAATACACAGAATTTTTAAGTGTCTTATAAGAGAATAGTGTGTTACTGGAAACATTTTTGTGACAGTTGTGTTAGTTTGGGGAAGTTTCTCCCTGGTAAAATAACAGGTGCTTTGCCTTTCTCTGTTGGGCAGGCAAAATATTGAAGTACTTGCTGCAAGGGGTGCCCTTGCTTTGATCTTTAATTGAGTGTAACAGCAACAAAATAAGCAAGAGATGCTTTGCTCTCTTTATGAAGAATGGCTGTGACAGGGACATCCTTCTATCCAGCTGTCTCAGGGAGGCCAAAAGCCATTTCTTAGGTCACTGAGTACAGCTGTTGCCTTCAGTTCATGAAAATGCTGATTAATTAATGTCTAATTTTTTTTTTTAGTCACTTATAAAATGTCTCAAAGGGACACAAAAAAGTATCTGTAGATCGCCATCAGTCAACAGACAACTTGCAGTCCAAATTCCCTGTTCCTGTACATCTCTACCTTATTGCTGGTCCTTGGAGAAGATGAGGAGTAGCTGTTGACTAAGCAGTCTAGCACTGCTTCTTCTACCTGTGAGTCCATCATGTGATCAAAACCTGAAATGGTCTTCTTGTTTCTAGGTTAGGGGAAAGCATGTGAAGATCAAAAATACATTGCTTCCAGCAGGAATGATCACTGCATGACCTTGGCCTGTAAGAATGCTTTTGAAACAAGGCTTTTGGCTATCATCCCTTAAAAATGCCTTTTTTTTTTTAATGAATTTGCTATTCTAATACATAGTACAAACACAAAAAAGAAGCTTAATCAAAAGTGTTTGAAAGATTTTTCTTTTTAAAAAGAATCTCAGTCTGCTGTGATTTCCCTCCTATTTCTGAAATGTCAAAACCATGTTACAAGAAATTTCCTTTTTCCACACAGATCCACTAGATACACTGCATATCTACTACTACTACTACTACTATTGCGTAGTCCACTACATGCTTTCATGTGTGTTATGTGTTACTCAAATCACAGTTGTGGGGAAACATCATGCATAAAGAGAGAAGTTAAGCATTACAGTTTGTGTATCGCACCACCTCAAAAAATGCATGGGACAATGACTCTTACCTTCTATCCAGGTTGCCATCTGATTCTAAAAAGACAACAGGAAAATACGGTTACTTAAGAAACCAGGAACAAAATGGTGATAGGCTTCCTCAGAAGTTATGTGGATGCAACCAGAACATAGTCGTAGCTGATAAGATCCACCCCTTCTTTCTGAGGCAAAGCTCTTTGTAGTGTCATGCAACCTTCCTAAAGTCCTTGCTTCTTCCAGTTATAATATCTTACGTCAATTTTCTCAGACCTGTATCTCTGCTAATATTTTGGATGCTTTTCATGGTGGAAATTGGCTACATTTATCAGAATAAATGATTTTTTATTACTTTTTTAAGTGGACTGCAAAAACTGACATTTTGCATGCAACCAGAGCTGTAATGGTGCTTTTTTGAATTTCAACATGGAGATTTTTAAATCCACCATGGCATCTGTCCCCATGGCAGGGGGGTTGGAACTGGATGATCTTTAAGGTCTCTTTCAACCCAAACCATTCTATGATTCTATGGCATACAGAAAGCAAGGCTTTCAGTCCCCAAACTCTTTTTATAGTTCCTCTTTCAGTAAGGATTATTTCCTCACGTATTACATGAGATTGCCTCACTGCTTCCATTTCTGCTATGGTTTCCTTCTAAGCCAAATTCTCATGTACTCCTAAGAGTACAGACCTCTCTTAACAAGCAAAACATAGGCTGCAAAGATTTGCCTTAGCAAAGTTTCGGAGATCTTCTTTTGCAAAACAGAAAAACCTACACAGAAGTTCCAGTCAATCTGCCAGGACTTCAATTTTCCTTATTTGCCTCAAACTGTTGTTATTTTATGTGCTATGCTCTTTATTTCTAGCTCTTAATTGCAGCTGAGTGTTATTGTGTGCTGTAACTTTATTTCACACATGGCAGTTGTATTTCAGCAGTGGAAGAAATCATAGTATTTGTTCTGTATTGCCCTGTGAAGCACTTTGGAGTCCTGTCAAACAAGAGAGCATCTGAGGATGCAGGGCAGTGGGACAAATTCTGCCTGTCACTAACTTCTGTCTACTGAAATGATGGTCATTATTCAGTTTAAGATTTTGGTTTTGAATCCAAAAATATGGGTTGTAAATTGCTGGTATGAACTCAAAAGGAACTGTTACTACCAGCAGTTATGATTTTAGATCGAAGAGCCTTTGCCTGTTTCAGATGAAAAACGTGCTTTCTTGTAACAACTTGAAAACCAGTTGCAGTGAGTTTTCTATGTACTCTAATGGAAACTGCGTATCTTAGAGCCAGTGGCATTTGAAAGAAAAGTCCAAAATCAGTGAAATAAATAGTAATTTTGATTAGGAAGTGTAAGCAATCCTCTTGCCCATTCTGCAGATGCAACAGGTTCATTAACTTATGTTGAATATACAGAATTCTGTTTAAAAATTAGTTATTCTAGAAGATACCTAAGCAGTATGCTGAAGTGAATCTGTTTCTCTGATAGGGTTAAAGAGCAGAGTTGGTTACACCAAGAGGTGAACCTGCAGTTCCAGGGACTCCAGCACTTCAGACACCTTTTAAAATAGTTCTTCAGAGGAAAACTAGAGCTGTGGCACATTCACAGTTCCTAACAAGCGCAGATCTGCTGTATTGGAACATAAGGAGATCTAGATCTCTGACTAAGAAAGCAGTAGTATTTTTCTTACCTCTGAAAACATTGTCAATCATCTGTTTTTTGATCATGCAGATTATTACTGCTACAAAAGTAATTGCTAGAAACGCTCCCAGAGTAACTCCTATAATAACATATGTGAAATCTGCAAACAGATTTGAAAACAAATCAGTGAGTATACACTGGGGTTTTACTTCCCCCACCCCCCAAAAGTGAAATTCCCTGTTCTCACTTCCTTGTCATTTTGTACCCTGCCAAACTCTTATTCCTGCTTCCCATAGCTGCATGTACATATCTTCATCTCCACCTCCCACTCCCCAGCCTTATGCCCTACCCAACTATTCCACCTCTGTAAATCCTCAGTGAGAGGAAGCAGGAGAATTTTTTAGTGTATATTAGGCACAATTTTGTGATTTATTTTTTTCATCATTGTTTGTATATAAGGGACCACCTCCACCTGTCAGGCAGGAAAATGCCTGTATTAAGGGCCTGCGCTCAGGATCTGTCCTCCCTATGCTCATTGTATTTATTCAAAAGTACTTTAAAAGCTCCAGTCATACAGCAGGAGTTTGCTGTGCTAGGCAAAATACAAACATGCAATCAGGTGATTATCTTCTACACATAACAAGTATGTAAAGTCTTCTAAGCACATTATTTTTTGCTGTATTTCTTTGCCCCTAGTTTCCTGTCTGGAAGCAAAACTCTCACCATGGACTCACCTATTTCCTCCTCTGAGTTTCTGGAAGCATAAACCTTTGTTCTCTGAAAATCTGAAATGGAAACATTTTGTCCTGTTAGGATATCAAGGAGAATACTCTGCATTGAAGGAGAATGCCTTATCTGGTTGATCCTGGTAAAACTTAAGAAAGGATCTGAGGCTTTGTGCAGTAGTGAATAGTTATCAGTCAAGTTAATAAGGGCATCCTAGGAATGTGGGCACCACATGCCAGGTTTTGGACAGAATGGAAAATACAGAATTTTTATATTTTATGTTATGTTAGCATTGTTCCTATTCCAGAGTTTCCTCCATGCAAGCTTGGAAGCTGTATGCAAGGAAAGTTGCTATAAATCAAGAAAAAGACTATCAATGCAGTAAATCTAATGACATGCTAACAAGAGAGAATATAGCACACCCCAGCACCCCTCTCCAGAAAATTTGTGAGCCAGTCCCTCTTATAGTTCCAGGCTTCAAAATGTGACTTATTGCTGGTAGACAAGAGAGTCTTTTGCGAGAGAATCTTATGGGCTGGAAGCAACCTTTTCAGAGACTCCCATGCCATGCTCCCTGTTCATCAAAAGGATGCTATCCTGGCCCTTTCCTTCTCCATAAAGCAGTGAGCTTTGCTGCCTGATGCTCAAAGTCTGCAGGCCCTCAGCATGGAGTGGCTCTGAAGAAAACAATTAATTCCCACATAATTTTTTGAGGAAATATTCAAAATTTTCCAAAAAAGAAAAGAAGTTAAGAGAAAGGAGAGGTTACATTTAGTTTTAATGTTGCTTGCTTATTATAGGAAATGGCTAAAAATTTACACTCAAATTTTCTTTTTCAGCTATGGGCATATTTCCACCAAAGTCTTTACTAGTAGCTCCAAATGATGTAACTGACGTGTAGCTGCATGAGGTGCCTGGGGAATGAGAAGGCTTTAAATGCAGATATGACTCCTGCATTTTAAAACAGCATGCTTCTTGAGGTTTGGGGAGCTGTGCTTTTATTTCTTGTCCCTTAAAACGAACACTAGAAATACAATTACTTTTAAACTTGAAGCACAGTCCTCCCACTCCAAAACCAGCCTTTTTGGTACCTTTACAGAAATCTATCTTGTGTCTGCTTTTCACACTGCTGAAACTCTTGAGCTGAGAGTGGGCTCTGAGGCTTCCATGGTTATGTCAGAAATATCTGATATATTGTGTGTCTCACAACAGATTTGTTTTCATTTCCTGGTCTTAATCACATTTCTAATCCCAAATATTCATAAATTACAATCCAAACCTCAAAAATCTGGAGACAAGCTTAAAAAAAGAAATGTTGAGTTTTAAAGCAAATATATTTTGGGAACTATAATTCTGAGCTGAAAGTCCTTTTTTGCCAAATTTTTCTTCATAATTAAAATGTCTAGAAACTTATTTTATACAAGCAGAAATGTTTTCTCTCCAAAACCCCCATGACAGTCAGAGAAGGGAGCTGGGAGGGCTGGGGAATCCAATTGCAGCTATGATCACAAAAACTGCTATCCCAAATGACCAAAATCAAAGTTACAAAGAGAAGGAAATTTAAAAAAGAAAAAATCTAGGACTATATCGTGGGTGCAAAAAGCTCCTGAATTTCCAGATTAAAAACCAGTCTCTTTGCTCTCGCCTGTGAATGTATTTCATTATAAATTAAAAAAGAAGAAACCACCTTTCCTCCATCCCTTTAATTATTCTTTGTGCTCATATGAAGAATGTTTTAAATTCAAATATAATAGAAGTGATATTGTAATACTCTTATTATCCTAAGGATCATTATGCATAGACCTTAATGTATGCTTTCTAATGGAATTAAACCAGTGACAGATTATGTGTTTTATGGCAGAAATAATATTTTACATGGAATATTTTATGTAGGTCAGTTTAATATATTGAAATTAAATTATTAGTTTCTTTTTTAAAAGGGAGGAAGGGAAGTCTCTGAAAACCCACAGGACTAGAGAGAACACTTCCAATTCATATTTTCAATATGGTTTTAATTAAGGTTTAATATTGTTTACTGGGTGCTACTTAAACACAATTTGCTGGTGAGGACTGTGTTAGATGCCTTCTGTCTGCTTCAGGTTCTTCTTAGATGAAAGGAAGTGGGTTGACTAAATCAAACACACGTGTTGCTGTTTGACCCAGATCCCATCTTCAATTTAGATCTTTTGGGGATGTACACAAACTTCCTGCTACAGAGAGGTTAGAAATGCCTTAAATTCTGGAGTGCTCTAGTCCCAGTGTTAGCTTTCTGACCCCTTATCTCTGTATTTAGACTAACTCCCGCATCTTGAACAAGCCCTCTGGACTTGCAGAATATTTGCTTCTGGGTGGAAGAGACTTGCAGATGAACGAGGTATCTATACTTGAGTGACTCATGGACCATTTTGCAAAGGGTCTTAAAGTAACTGATGGTGCTTTCTCACCTCTCTTATGTACCAGGTTCAGGCATAGCACACAACTGGCACTACAATAAGAACGTGCCCTCCAGGGCCCTGGCCGCACCAGGAAGCTGGTGAGAGGTGCGGGCTGCATCTCTAACTGGCTGCAGAATGTTTCTCTGTGTGTGATGGTGGCAGAGAGTCTGGAGATGAGACAGCAGACTAGACAGGTCCTGCATTAGAGGTGGGGGGAAGAGAGAAAGAATAAGCGTGGTTGTGCTGAGGCAGCCTGCCTGAGGAGCTGTGTTTGATCTGGTATGCTGGAGACAGGCACTTAGCTTAGGAAGCTTTTATTTGTGCCTGCTTGCTACAGTCCTCTGCCACTGTGGCTACCTCCTCCAAAACAGAGCTCCTGATAAGGTAGTGGACCTGCAAATAAATACACCAGGCTGGGACTGGGCTGAGAGCCCTGGTCTGTGATCCCAGTGTATCCCTGGGCTGGTTTAGCCCTCCTCAGATGGCACACAACACTGGGCAAAGTAGAAAACAGCTTTTGAGCTGCACTGGGGGACACCCTGTTCCCTCTGTGGCCTCTGCTATGTAACTGTGCTCACGAGGTGCCTTGCCCATAGGTCAGCGCAGTGAGGAAAGTGGTGCAGAATGCAGTTTGTGCATAAGAACAGGAATAGCTCACTTTCCCACCTTGTTAGATAGTGTGAGCAACTCCCAGCCATAACCTGCAGGGACAAATGGCAGTATGTGCCTTGCCTTTCTCAGTGCACAGCACTTGCTTTAGTCCCTTTGCTCACTGCCTCCTGCTTCCATGTGACTTTCTTCTCTCTTCCTCCCCATCTCAGATTTCTCCTCATTGCAGCACATAATGGCTGCTCATGTGGCATTGCAGCAGCCCAGAGTTCAGGACCATTTCTCTTTGGGACAGCAAATGGGAAAGGAAGCAAGTATCTGGGGAACCCTAAGGTAGGCTGTAAAAAAGGGTGGCTCACAGCGGGTGTCTGAGCAGTTCCAGTCAGATAAGGAATGCCCACGGCAACAAAGAGGTTACTGGCAATGAGCCTGCTGGACATCATTCATGAAAAGCTTTATTAAAAGAAGTATTTTAGCTGGTATTTAGTGTAGCAAAATTCCCAGCTACATATGAATTTCATAAGACAGGCACTGTTGGCATCCAGGTAAATTAGGTCCTCCCTTGGTCCTCAAATTAGAGGCAAAATCCTTCTCTGTAGCAATAGATGAAGACAGGAATCACTCTTCCACGGAGACAGAAATTGTTGAGCTCTAGTCTTTGCCAGGCACCCCTCCATCCATAGATTGCCTGCACCTTTCCATGTGTCAGTTGGAGGCATGTTAATGTGTTTTCCTTTTATCTATTGCAAAGTGCCTTTTGCTATGGAACATGTTGTGCTGCCCTTGACTCTGCATCTCTTTGCTCTAAGCAAATTCTACTGTATTAATGGGACTTGTGTCATCTCACTGGTGAGCAGTAACTAGTCAGTAACTGGAGAGCAGATGTTGCTGACTCCACATCTGTGAGACTGGTTGATTATCTATGTCCTGTGTGGTGGACAGTTTCCATTTCTCTGGAGACTTGGAAGTGTCAATAGAAAGGTGCAGAGGGCTTGAAAGGCCAATAAATAGAATAGTGAGAGCAACAACATTCTATGTGTACCCTGAGAAGGACTACAAGAGGATAAAGCACTGCTGTACATCTATGGATAGCTTTGCTCACAGAAGCTGAGGCAGGATCAGGTGCCCAGTGGATGCAAGCAGTGTGTATGCCTCAGGCAGGTGCAAACTGCCCTTGCGGGGTTCCCCAAGAGTAGATGATGATTTTGTATGAATTTTTGCATGAAGTAGGGTAGCATGGGAGGTGTTCATTAGGTAAAGATGAGTCTTACTTAACATCTCAGAGACCTCAGTAACCACTGTAAACTTCTGCCTTTGTGTCTGCTGCCAGCCCCATCCTCCCCATTAGTCCACATTAATCCCAGTGTTAATATGACCCCTGCTGACACTTGCTATCCATGAGCCCCAGTTCTTCCCTGCACAAATTGGATGTGAGTAACTGTGAAATAACAAGCAAATTGTGAGAAAGCCATGCTTTGGGCTGGCAGGAAGCATTAGAAGCAGAATGAGTCAGAAGCATCCAATTCTGTGAGTGAGAGTTGCAAAGACCAAAACTGACTTGCAGATAACGTGCACATCAATCAAATTTTTTCTTATACTCTACTGAAGTACCGTTTTCTATACAGTGCCAAACAGGACGTTCAGCGCCTCTGCCATCTAACCTGCAAGGATGCAGGTAGTGAAGTTCACGGTATCTTCTGGATTCACACAGCAGACCCTTTAGCACTCAGTCTAGGAAATGCTAGCTGAGAAAACTCAGCAAAATACCTCACTGTCTCAAAAAATGTTCTCTCCAAGAAGCAGAGTTCTAAACAAAGTTTTAAACTTCGTACATAAAACTAGACTGGGAAATAAATAATCCCACCATGCTCAGGGAAAAGAAAAAGCTCTCAAAAAGAATTGAAAAGAAATATGATAGATGACTTACGTAAGAGAAGAAAAGCCAGTAGCACTGATACCCAGCGTGTTAAGAAGGTCATTGTGAAGTTTTGACACAGAAGTTTCACCCAGTTTTCTGAATTTAGCTCTTCTGCAGTGTCTTCTTAAAAAAAAAATACAAACAAAACCAACCCCAGACATAAAGCAGGTCATGTGACTATACTGGGAAACTTCAGCCACATCCTGAGTAGTTGCATTTGCAAACAGGAGTTCCCCTTTCTGGGTTTCAGTTAAACACATAAATAAATTCCCCACTTGAAGCTGTTCTGTGGAAGAGGTGGACAGGAACAGTCACAACCCAGTTCAGCTGCTTTGCTCTCTAAGGTACCTTTAAACACTAACCTCTATTTATTAAAAATTGAAGAAGTCCTACCACAGGTAATTGGTCTTTGCTCATGACTTCTAAATCCATGGACATGCAAGTGGATTTTCTATCTTAGAAGGAAAACCTTCTAAGGCAGTCTCTATCAATGTTGCAGTATTTTTTTAAATTCAACATGAATGCCATTGTAACATTTAGAGGAGAGGAGTACTTGGTTAAACATTTCCCTTTCATAATCAGCTTTTTAGGAGGGGAGTGGAAGAAATCTGCCATGGCTGCAAAACCATTGCAAGCCAGTTCCTGGAAAAGACCTTATAACTAAAAATAATGTCCTGCCGTAGTAGGAACTAAACAGCAAGAACTTACTAGAAGGTAATGCTTCTGATAGAAGTCAAGTTTATTCTTTGAACCACAATCAAAGAAGAGATTTTTCTTCAGGAAAATTCATCTTTCAAATAGGTTAACCTGTTCCAAAAATGAATGACAGCAAAGCATACAAGTATATTAGCCCTTTTTGCTAAGTGAACTCATTCCTCCCAACTCATTTCAAGTCCATCCTTCAGAAAAGCAAGACTCAAAGAACATGAGCACCACTTTTTTTGCAGCAGATTTCTGTGGAGGGTCTCTATTGCTTTTACTTCTTGACTCTTTGTGTACCTTCCTGCTTCAGAATAGTTCTTTGCTGTCTGGTATCTTCATCTCACGTAGATACTTACATACACCAATCAAAGTAATCTGAAACACATTTTAAGTGAGAGGTTTGCAGAGAGAAAACTCTTGGATACTTATTTTTCCTGCTATTGGTGAGGGAATGTCTGAGCAATCTGGTCTCAACAGAATCTTGCATCTTAAGGCTGGATGAAACATCTGTCTTGCTGAGTAAATTACAGTTATAAAGCCTCCTTCCAGAAATGTGTTTTTTAATGGGACCATTATAGTCCATGAGGAATGCCAGTGACTGTGTATGTATGGCTACCTGGGTGGAAAAATGTGACTGCAAATGAGCAAGATGTTCACAAACATTTAGTTGTTCTGACAGGCTGTGAGTGAAAAATTGTATTTATGACCACCAGGTGTTTGTGGAGGATTAAGCAAAACACTGTGTTAGCCAACAAATAAGGCTCTTGAGGCGCTAAAAATATAAGTAGAGATGACCCATGTGCCCCTGAGGTGGCCTCACTTCCTGGCCTGTTCGGCTGTATGAAGCATAGGTAAAAGTGGCTGAGTGCAGTAGATGTGATATAAAGTGTTTTTTAACACTTGGACCAGTGTTTGCGTGCACACATGCATGTGTGTGTAATGCATTTTTGCCCTTTCATTGTCCCTGGTTCTCTCTGGGATCAGAGCTGAAAACACCAAAACCAACAAGAATCTCTGCACCAGCAAGATAGGGAAGATCCTTGTAAGAAACCCCCAATGTTTTCATGCCTCATGTGTTTCATCTGCAAATGATCCCATGCTCTAAGGTTCCTGAGAAACCTATGGAAGGAATAGTATGAACGTCAGCTCTCTTTTTCCCGTCCCCTCTCTCTCTTTCTTTTTCCCTTTCTTTTTTTTCCTGTTTTTTTCTTTTGCCTTTTCCCTCCTTTCTTCTTTATTTTTTCCCTTTCTCTTTTATTTACCCTGGCCCAAGCCAGTGGTCTCAGGGGTGTTACTTCAGAGAAGCAACTAAACATCTAAACTAAGCATTTGGCTGAACTTTCTAAAGCTGCTTGTTTTATTCTGTTGCTACTTCTCCACAAAATGCTTCAGACAGCTTAGCTAGCTGACTGCACACTGCTGACTATGTATGTTTCACTTGTTTCGTTCACAGCATACCTCCAGTGAGGAAAAGCACTGATCAGAATAAGTCAGGCTTAATAAAATCCTGCTTTGCAATAGGTTTATTCTGTTTCTTGACCAAACTGGGGAATGTGGTTTCAAGCATAGTCATCATTATCAGCCTTTCCTCTGTTACTTACTCTCCACCATCCAGCCACTGGGCAGGATATATATGTTTAATTAATTCTGCTTTTACCTTCGACCTGTAAATAGTGGAGTGATGTCAGATTTATATGTTATATGAATAACAAGGATTTCTCAGGAGACCCTATCCTGGTGAAAGAGGCTAACTGTAATTTTCAGCTGTGAGTAATTGTATATAATATAATCCTAAATGATTTTTCTTCTGTAATTTCATTAGAGTTTAGAAATTTAATTAGATTTTGAATCACTCTGAAATAAAGTAGCAAAACACCCAGAGACTAAGAGCAGTGGTTATTTTGTCCTCCGAGGCCAGAATTCTTGGTCTCAAATTGGCATGTGTTCATTAGGAGGAAGTTTGCAGAAGTTCTTGATATATTATTGTCTTTCAGAATGGACTCTGAATAGGTCTTTGGAGAGCATTAGAAGAGCACACAATTATTATACAGACTCTTTTTGAGGTTTAAGATCATCTGCCTTGCATATACTTAATAAAAATACGCCTCTAAAGTTGTTTAAGAAACTGTGGAGATAGGAAAGATGCTCCTCCAGTGCCTCAGTGCTCTTCCTGTTTTATTAACAACTCTAGTACCTGTGTATGATGATACAGAGAGGAGTTGTTTGCTTTACTTTAATGATTAGGTAGGTTTATAGTTATTTTTATTGCTACACATATGAACTGTCATGGTGGCTGTAATCAGAGGCACACTAAAGTCTCTTCCTTCTCTTTCATCCCAGGTTCAAAAGAAATCTGTCCTTCTGGCAAACTTTGATTCTCTGTAGAATTCATCCCATGTGCAAAAAATTGAATGAAACTGCTCTGAACAGGGCAAAGCAAAGACCAGTGCAGCAGCTTATGATTGCATGGGATGTCGGGAGAGTTGTGGTGGGTTAAGGAGATCCTCTTAAAAGATTATGAGTGATTAAATATGCAAGTGCCTGTTCCCTTTTTGTTTTAAGTGGTGTAACATGGTCTGTGTTTGTAGAGATGCCTAGATTTATATTGCTTAACTGAAAAAAGGCATTGGTCATCTAGGAGCACGTTCTCTAAAGCCTTTACCCTCATAGCAGAATCTCTTTTCTTGTTAGTTAGTTGCCTGAACCAGGACTATCCACCTGATTTTCTGAGAGCAGGTCTTTAAAGGGCAAAGCATGTGACAAATTGAGGAGTTAAGCAGAGAGGAAGAAATTCAGATTACTTTCAGCATGGCAACAGAATAAGGAACCATAACAAAGCTATAGGCAGCATGAATTAAAGAATCTAACAGAAATGAGCAAGGCAGGAGAGAGCAAATGTTGTGAAATGAAGAATTTCAGTAAGAGAAATCAAACAAATACAAATTCTTTAAACCATAGTCTTTAAACCTGTTTTAAATGAAAGAGAAAACTCCGGTGGAATGGGATACATATGAGTTCCAAAGCAAGAATTCAAAAGCAAACCTCCAGGACGACCAGGATGTTCTGTTATTGATTGTCCTTTGTCACCATTTCTAGAATCCTCTCTATTTGCCACTGTGGGCAAACACGGAGTGAAATGTTCATTGGTCTGATCCAAGGGGTCATTTCCTTTGTTTCATTAACAGGTCTTGGTAAGAGCTCATCATCACATAAATCCAGTCCTCAGGCTCAAGTATAAGCTCTTAGAGTGTAGCCAAGCAAGTCCTGAAGTCTGACTGAAAAAGATTCATGGAAAAAGATTGAAAGCTTTTGTGCACTTGACTTGGGTGGGTATTGATGGAGATCAGGCAACATCAGGGCAGTCTGGTGTGCATGGACATGCTGCCTTCTTCCATTAATGTGTCATGTCACACCGTGGAACAAATTGAAGAAAACATGTTCAGGCTGGTTATTGCCAAAAAATCAAGGTGCTTTTGCTATGGGCATCCAGAACAATTGGAAACTATGCTTGAAAAATCACAGCTGCTCTTCATTTGCTATTTTCTCCATCTCCTCCTCTGTCAGGACTCTGAGCTGCTGGGACAACTGGGAGGGATTCCACATCTCAGCAAGCAGCAAAATCACAGATGTCATGTGTGCTAACAAAGGGAAACACTCCTGCACCAGTTATTTAATGCCTTCCTCCCTTGACATTAAGAAATACCATGGGAAACCATTCAACATTTCAGTCTCGCTCCTTTTTTTTCCCTCTCCATCTCTGTTTCTTTTTCAGTGTGAAGGAATGAAAACGCTGGTACGCTTTAAAAACATGTTTTCTTGATTTTACTTGAGGAACACTGAGGCTTGGTCTTAATTGCCAACTCAGAGAGATGCAAGGAGGCAAAAAAAACCCCTTGGTTTGTGTACTCAAGTCTTTTTGTGTAACATCAGGAAAGAAAATGCTAAACTAGTCCATGGCTCAGCTAAGCAGTCTATTCATTTGCAGGAGTCCTGTCCCAGATCTTGCTCTATTCCTAGGTTTGTAAAACTGTGTGGTGTCCCTTGTAGAATTTAGAACTTTTACTGAACTTAATTTCTTCCATACCAGGTGTATTTGGATTATTCATTTAGATGGTCTGCATCTATGTTTCATTCAGTGAAGGGGATTTTTTGTATTTCTAAGCCAGACTGTGGCTGCAGCAGGAAAAAAGGGTATTACAACAGAGGGCAATTTCTTTCATGGGGAAGGAAAACACCTGCAGATCACTTCTAGAAGTTGCATATCTTTCAGGTTAACACATGGCAATGAACATATGTGTTGGGATGAAACACAGGTAGGCAAATATAAATTTGGGTGAAAAAAATAGATCTTTTTTGTAAGAAACATGGCTAATCTGTGTGCTTGGAAGGTGTGTATCAGATATTTGCATGAAAACAGTCAGATTCATTCCAGGCTGTTTCAGACTCCTGCCAGTGTGCCATAGGTGTGGGCTAGGTACTTGGGGAACCTACTGATGCTCTTTCTTGATGACACAGTTTATAGCTCAGACTTGAGTACAGGCAACAGGAGTGTTCATGGTTCCTCTTCTCAGGTGCGCTTTCCTACTACCCTTCAGCTGGAAAGCTTTGGCACTTATACGTGGTGTAGCAGGGCTTTCAGTGAGGTGACATAACAGCCAGGGTGGTATGTTTTTTCACTGTTCCTGTGTGTGTGTGCTTGGTGGAAGGACAGAGATCTGTTTAGAGCTAGCATTATTATAAGCCATTGAAAATCTTTCTTTCCTGTCTGGATCTTTTGCCGCTTGGCCATTGCTCTAGCATTTTCCTTGTGTCTCTTATTGTTAATTTCCTACAGGCTGAGATTACAGGTAGCATACAGGAGCATCAGCAATGGCAGCATTTTTTCCCATCTTCCTCTGCTTTAGACCAGAGGATTTAAATTCCTTTTTCATTTCAGCCAGAAACTTTCTAGAAAAGGTATCAGTCTCCAACTAGTACATTTAGACCCATAGGTATTCTTAGGATAACCTTTGCTGGCCCTCAAACATAGTCCACAGCCTTATATGTAGTTGTAAACCACAGCTCAGAGGAATGATTTTACAAAAACTTTTGATCTTACTTGTCTTATCTTAGACATAGTCCAATCTGTAGCCTATTGTATTAAATATTTATAAAAGTGTGAGGCAAATAGTCTACTATGAAATAGTTTATTTAAGTTAGAAAGATTAATAATAAAGACACTTCTAGGATTCTCATGAAATCACCAGCTGGCCTGTCAGCAAAGACAGTCTCGAAGTAGGAGGGTGTGTTCATGCTTGGTATGACTGGGAATTGTTTCAGTTAGCTAATGAAGTAGGAAAGAGATCTGGATCCTTCCTTAGAGCAGTCCATGAGTAACTGGGAAGGATGAGTGTGGGACCACAAGGAGCAAATATTAAACAAGTCAAAAGCAAATGAAAGTTAGGCCTATGTTTCTCCAAAAGCTAGTGTTGCAGATAACAGTCAACAGAGATAAAGGCTCTGTTTCATTTTGTAGGTTGATCTTGGTTTATTTTCAATAGAACCAGATGACATTACAGTAGCGACCTGAACCCACCTGATTTGACCTGTTTTTTCCTCTGAAAGGGATTGGTTTTCTACTGATATCTTTCAGAGGGCTAGCAGGTGGGAAATTAAAAATTACAAAAGCTTCACCAACTGGAAAAGATCTTAATCCTCTCTCTGATTTAGTTGAAATTGTTCAGTAAGTTCAGATACCTGTGGGAGGACTGAGAAATACACACAGAGACAGTATGATCATATAGGCCTTGTTGCTGTATGAAAATGTGCCATAGTGAACCTATGGCTCCCCATCTCTCA
Organism: Pezoporus occidentalis; assembly: GCF_034315485.1. Taxonomy (NCBI): domain Eukaryota; kingdom Metazoa; phylum Chordata; class Aves; order Psittaciformes; family Psittacidae; genus Pezoporus; species Pezoporus occidentalis. Next base: position 2,367,232 of record NW_026916347.1, read on the forward strand.
TCCATACTATGTCTTATAGAAGTGTCCTACAATATTTTTGTCTTGGTTGTCTAAAGAATGTGTATACTTGTCCTGGGTTTAGCAGTAGCAGTCGTTTTTTCCCCTTCTTAGCAGCTGATGCAGTGCTGTGGTTTTGACTTTTGGCCTGGGAACAGCGCTGATAACACTGATATTTTTAGTTACTGCTCAAATGTTTAGTCTAATCAAGGACTTTGTGAGCCTCATGCTCTGCCAGGGAGGAGGAGAAGCCGGGAGGAAGCAGAGACAGGACACCTGACCCAAACTGACCAAAGAGGTATTCCATACCACAGCACGTCATGCCCACTATATAAACTGGGTGCAGTTACCCGGAAGCATTAGATCACTGCTTGGTCGGGCTTGGTATCGACGGGTGGTATTGTATTCTCTTCCCTTGTTATTTCCCTTATCATTATTATTATTGGTGGTAGCAGTAGTGGTTTTATGTTATGCCTTAGTTACTGGACTGTTCTTATCTCAGCCTGTGGGAGTTACATTCTTTCGATTCTCCTCCCCATCCCTCTAGGGGGGAGTGAGCGAGAGGGTTGCATGGCTGACTTACGGCCTGGGCTTAAACCACAACAGTACTACAATGTGGATGACCCATTGTTTTTTTGACTGTGTATCCTTTTTTATTGCATGGATGGATTTCTTGTGTTAAGTAGAAAATATTTATTAAAACATGGGGAATTCAATAGTCTAACTCTGCTGATGATACCTGAATAGATGTTGTTATGAAGTCAGAGAACCAAATATGGATTTTTATTTGTCTACTGAAAACCAAAAAACACATCTAGGTGACACTGCCAAAATGACATTACAGGAACTGTATTGTGCTGAGACAAGCTTTTAGGAAATGCTTTTTTGTGCTACCATTTGAAATATCAGTTATGTTTAATTGAGCCTTTTACATATTTCCATGGTAGTGCAGACTTTAGTAGCATGGTCCCATGGTACGAACCTTCCCTGTCCAGCCTTCACCTACTTCAAGAACAGATCTTCACCTCATCTGAAACGGATAATGAATGAGGCAGAGTGAAGAAGGCAGTTGCTCAATATAGCTCTTAATTCCATCATTCAGTGAGTCTAACAGGCCTTATTTATTACCTAACCCCTCTGCCAAACACAGAACAAATTTTTATTAATCCCAACAAAGCTACTCATATTCATCAGCAGATGCCTTTCACCACTTTGTTCAACTCCATCGGAAAGCTAGCTTTGGCTGGGGAAGGAGGTGTCTGCTTGTTTTCCTTGGCTGGCTTTGGCTAACAGCTCCTCTCCATGCAGGTCAGCTAGAGGCTGCAGTCTGCTCAGGGAGAGAAGGGACCCTCCTTACAGAGCATGTGGATTGCAGTACACTCGGCATCCAATGGGAAATGCTCTCCACATTGCATTTGTCTCATTGTTCAAATCTATCTGGGTGAGCTACTGGAGGAGAAGATTCTTTTGCATACTGTATATTCTCTGAAGCACTGTATATCACAAGGGAGATACTGCAGCATTTGGAAAGATGCTAGAGAAGCTGGGAAGCTGTGGGAGGAAGCAACAGTCCCACAAATCTGATTAAAAATGTCTGTGGGGGAGAGTTAGGACTCTGAGCAATGAGTTAGGACTTGATGTCCCTAAATGAAGGCTCCATTACTCACTGGATGATATTGGCTTCTCCTCTGACTATCAAACATCTCAGTTGCTGGAGGGCTCTGTGTTGGTAAAGTTCCTTTAGTGAGGCAGCTAATTTTTCCTGTGGAAGTTTTCATATGGCATGAACAAAACATGCCAGGCAGTCTGGCTTTGTCATTGTTACACATTTGGATGCACTTAGCTGTGTCTTAAAATACCTTTGATATGCATGATGATAATTTAGAAAGTTCCTAAGCAGCCTCTGAAAATGGCTGGGTGTTTACTTGTGGAAGGTGGCATATGTGGTGGTGGAGCAAAATGCTGTGCCCAGGAAAATTCGGAGCAAAAGAAAGAAAAGGCAAAGTATGTCCAATTTCTGTCCCCTATTCTTGCATGTCCTGTCCACCTGTACCCTGTATAAGCACGTTGGACTTTGTTAAATTGAAGCCACTCTGAGTAATTTATATCAGTAAAATGGGATAAACACTTTCAAGGGCATCATGATTATTGAAGAAGAAAAAAAAATAAACTAAAAAAAGCCAAACACTAGAGACTGAAAATCTGAAGCTATAGCTTTAGAGGAAGTTAAACCATCAGAAATTTTGAAGTAGCACAAGGTTTTTCTCAGCCCTCTTTCAGAGGGAAAACTTGGGTTTGTATTTTTCAGATGATGTTTAGCATTCTGCAGTTCAGGGGTTCAGGACTGAGAGACAGATCCCAGCTGTTCACAGGCTTTGTCCTGTTCACTGTATTCTCCTGCTGCTGCTCCTGCTGTCACAGTACAGAACAACATGATTTTCTGCTCTGTATTTCTGAAAATTATCCTGTATATTCTACTACTAACTCAGGAGATGGAGCACAATCTTTAGCCAGGATTTGTAAGAATATGAACGTAAAGTTAATGGTAAAGCTAAGGGTGCCCAGGAAAGAAATGAGGAAGTCAAATGATATGAAAGTAATAGCACCATAGCCAAAATTGAGTGTTTCTGTTGCTGTGTTTCTAAAACACTTATGTTTTTCTGTATTAGTACTTATCTAATTTAAAGCAGGACATGAAATGAGCAAGATGGGACGCCCGGTTTAATCACAGGTCCTGTTTTTTAACTTTGCCTTTTCTTGATGTGTTTGCCTTCTAGTTGTACAGCATCTTAAGATATTCACAATGCAGTTTTTAGAGTACTAAGTATCCTTTTTTTAAGGGCAGACAATATAATGATAGCAAAAATAAATTGCCTACCTGTAATAACACTGTTTTTTTTAATGACCAGTCAGGCTTTGAAAGGAAAAGTCAAGGGAGGTGAGTGGGAGAAGAAGGTGGCAGAGTTGACAGATTTGCTTTCAGTTGCTTTAGTGGAGGCAGTCTAGTGCTTTGCTCTTGCTCTCACATGTATGTTGTCCTGTTTTAATTTTATTGGTGTCAGGAAAGTGAAATAGATCCTTGGAGTCCTGCATAGGGCAGGATGAAGTTTTGAAGGTCATGGGAGAAGTGGAAAACTTAATTTAACCATTTTTGCTAATACAGCCACGGACACCATTTCTTCCATGCAACAGTGCAGCCTAGGGAAGCATTTGAATGAACAGCCTTATTGTTTTGAAAAGGAGGATTTCTGGCTTCTCCCCACACTGGTCCAGGAGAATCTACACTTGGTGGCCTTTGTGAGTATCAAAAAGGTCACTTGCTGTGCTGGGTTCTGAACATGGGGAAGGCAGCTCTTCTCTGTGTGGTGATTCAAGCGGTTTATTAGTATTTCAAGAATAACGGTGTCAAAGACATGGCATCTATCTCTGAAGACGGAGGATTTCAGGAGATAATGTATTTTTCAATGAGATATTGTTGATTTCTCTCATAAAAATTGTGCTGACTGCATTTCCCCTTAGTACCTCTCAGAAAGTGCAATTGTCCTTATGTCTCTTTAGTTTAGTAGGAGCAAAACTGTCTGTTGTTTGTCTGCCTACATCATGTCAAAGCCCAAACTTCATTAAGGTGAGAATAAATGTAAGCAGTCATGGCTGACATGACCACTTGGCAGATTAAAGCCAGTCATGTAGGAAATTCTGGGCCATATCTAAACATGAAAGTGACAAATGCATTTAGTAACACCTATTTTCAGGAAATAGTATCATAACACACTGCTTGTAGCTAGTACCTGCTGTTACAGATGCAGAGTAAGTACATGGTGCACAAGTCACTTTGCATCCTCATTGGCTAGGCAACGTATGGAAATCTCAGTGTCAATGGCTTCTGGGCAGCAGCGGCTTATTTCTGTATGACCAAAGGTCTGCAGGTTGTTTCCTCCAAATGACCCACTAGGGAATGTGGCTGTTGGAATGGATGAAACTTTTTGTGTCTCTTCTGTTCCTAGATGTAAAATAGGGTTTTCAACAGACTAAAACTGCTGAGATTTTCTTCTTTAAAGAAAATGTGCTGTACATGCAGAAAGGTTGAGTTTCTATCAGGAAGGAACTCCTGAAAAACACCAGTTGTAATGCAGGTAGTTCATGCTCCTGTTATCCTCTCTTGGCTGGGTCACCCATTGAATTGCATTCTCATGATGTACTGTAACCAGAGGATAGAATGATCCATTTGATCCACTGCACTGGCACAGAAAAAATTTGATGCACTCAGAGGGGGGTGGTTTTTGAGTTGTTTTTTTTTGTTGGTTGTCTTTTTGTTTTTTTTTTCGTTTGTTTTGTTTTGTTGTGGGTTTGTTGGTTGGTTGGTTTTGAGTTGGGTTTTTTTTGCACTGTTCTGTTTTGATTTTTTGTTTTGTTTTGGTGGGTTCCTGGGGTTTTTTGACTAGTCAGTTCAACCATCAAAAGAGGGGACATGAAATGTCAGATACGTAATTCCACAAGACAGCCTGGTAAGTTTCTCAGTAGAAATATTCACCTTGGATTTATTTTGTGTGAGTGTGCTTGATTGTTTGTTTTAATGATAAGGGAATCATTTGATGTCAGACAGCTAGTCTAGAGCAGTGCAATAGTGGACAAACAGGCTTCTACAGCACGTTTATATTATTCTTCAAAAGCATGAACATGTTGCACTTTAGTCTTGAAATCCTGTTGTTGGATGAAAATATTTGAATGCGCATTAATAGCCTCTTAAACAAACTATCCAGTTCTGCTTCCAAGTAATTGCCACTTACTTTGTTTATAAATGGGCAGTGCTGGTGACATGACATTAGACTTAACTGCACCCCATTTTGGTGCCAACTAATATTTACACTTACACTAGGCATGAATAAACTGGGACTTCTCTTGAGATAAAGCACATATTGCATCTTTAATGGAATATAATAGGCATAAACAAGCCAATTGCCCTGCTTTGGGATTAGAATTATGTGATTTTGCTCCTTTTATATTTAAAAAACACAGAAAGGCAGTAGAAATCATTAGGCAATCTTCATAAACACCAAGTTAAAATAAAACAGCCATTTTTCATTCATTTCCATGCAGATTGACCCCAAATGCATTATCTGCCTGTGAAGACAGTAATTTTGTTCTTTGTGCAAGAAAGCTTTCAGACCCTGACAGAGGTTTCTCTCAGTCTCTGCATGGTGGGGCTGTGCCTGCCTTGCTCTGGCATGCCAAGCAGCATTGAGTGGAGAAATGTTTATGGCCAAATAAAGAAGAAAGGCACCAAAATCCAAATTTGGGTGCTTGAAATGAGAGATTTAAATGTGTTCCTAGTTAATCCCTGTTTTCTTTAAGCACTTTATATATAGATTTAGGTATGTAAACATCTGGTTTAGTGCCTTCAACAGGGATTTAAGGACCTACATTATGATTTAAGGTGCTTAAATTAGGTTAGAGAATCTAAACAGTGTTGCCATTCTGATGGCTCAGGCCTGAGGTCTTTCCAATGAAGGCAGTGTTAGTGGTGGGCAATTAGCAGAAACGACATGTCAGTGCATAGTCACTTTGCTAGTAAAATCATCACTATGCATGATCAAGTGGCAGCCAAAGCATCCAACTTTGACTACATTACTAACATTTGCCTGTGTCACAACACAAATTTATCTTATGGGAGGGATCTGAAACAAAACTACCTTTCCCACTAAACCCTTGAAACACCACGGTTTCAGGGAGATGATATTCCCCTGCACTGTCCTGCTCTGTTGAGGCTGCGGTCTCCCAGTCTTATGCTTCGCCTCATACAGAGCACTTTTTGAGTTAGTTAGATTTATTTGAAGATGTCCTTCAAAACTTTATGTGGTGGACAGCAAATGCAAGGTGGCTGTTGATCATGGGTTATGTGAAGTTAATGTGTCCTCTGGTCTTCTTTGCTCTGTGGAAATCAAGCCTTTGGCCAAAACAACTTTGTTTATTTCCTCCCCCTTGTTTGTCACTGTCCTTGTTTGTCAGTCAGAAGTATATTAGATGAACCAGTTTAGGAGCAACACAGGGTTGCTTAAAGATGTTGATGTCTGGGGAGGAAGGAACAGAACTAGCATGTGAAATATTCAAGGGCTGACTTCGAACTATGTGAATTTGTACTATGCAAGCTGCACCAGGAAAGGGAATGTGAGGTTACTGCAGTCACTCAAGCCTCAGCAGATATTTGTCATTCCAAAACTATGCTGTTGAGGATTTTGGTTGAGAGGGAACATCAGGGAGGGGAAAATAGAAACTGGTATGTAGGATCTCAGTATTGCAGTCTATTAATAGGCAGAAGTGCCATCATCACAAACTCACCTATTTCTTCTCCAGGGAAAAAATAGAAACATTACAGATAACAGGCCTCTTGGTGTGAATTTTTCAGGGTTTGTATAAATCTGGTCTAGTGTACCTACATGATTCTAAATTTAGGATGGGACTCCTGTGTTCAAGGGCAATTTGAAGTATACTTTTGCCTCACTCAGGCTCTTGTTCTCTTTGTGAGCTTGCTGGAATCTGAGCCTTCCTATGGACATCAAGTCTTTTAATGGATTCTGCAAAGCAAGTTTGCAGGGTGAGTGCAAAAGAGATCACATCTACGTATGCATGTGTTGGACACAGAAAATCAAAATCATCCCCCTTTGGTGATGAATATACTTAAATGCCACCATCCACTACTGGGATGCCAGGGAAGAGGTCTTCACAAAGGTGTCACTCCTCTAGCCTCTGGGGCTGTTTCAGCCTATAGCACACAGCCTTTCATTTTGTTTTGTTACACAGTGTTAAACAAACAGGAGGCATCTGTCATGTCTTCAATGTATGTGCGTAAGTTCCTGTGCCCCACACTGCCGGCACCAACTGGGGGTGTGCAAAGGGTTTGACTCTGCAGGGTGTGCAACAGTCTTCATTGTCCAGCAGCCTCTGTGCCTGCCACCATGAAATGCTGCAGCAGAGGCTTTTCTGAGGGTTTTCACTGGCACAGGTTGAGTAGGCTGATACCTGGCCATGAGATTTGAAAATTAATTTCGCAACTCCAGTGTTTTTTTTTTTTTTTTTCAGCATTATGGTTGAGGAAAAGAGAAAATCAGAGATAAGAAGACTTATCTGCCCATATGAGGATGCTGATATTCACAAAGCAGAGGCAGGAACACCTCCTCTGGCTATAGCGAAAGTGGCATGGCATGGTAAAGAAGAAAGGAAGTGCAAAACTGAGGGTCATATTAAAACTACAAACTATGAAGTGCCATAGCTAGGCATAGAAGGGCCCTTATATCATGGTTTAAGGACCACAGAAGGATCAGTGGTTTACAAGTAGATGTGTTTTGCAAAGCATCTTTTGTGGCTCTTAGACTATGGAAACGTCAGGTCAGACAAGGGAACAAAGTCATAACGTTGCAGGAGGCAAGGCTGGAGTTGAAGGTCATGGCAAAGAGCATAGTGATGTTAGTCTGAGAGGAGACACAGTGGAAGGTCTTGACTCCTTCAACAGAACTACAAAACTCACGTAGTGTTTTCCAAAGAAGGCCTGTAGCAGTCAGGTAACTATTTCATTGCATCCCCTGGACTGGGCATCTGTACCCCCTTGGCTCTTCAGACTATCCTCTGTTTGGTGAACTCTTGCTGTCCTACTTGGTGTGATAAAAGAAACTGCTTAAACTGAAGGCTGCTAAATGCTGTGCTGCCTCTGTTCAAATCTCTAATGAGCTCCTCCTTGTAGCTCTAGGTTTAATTAGTTTTCATTGCAATATTAATGATCCAAACAAAACATTTTAACTTTCCTGTTGCACAGCTGGAATCTTCTTATTTAGCATTCTACTCTATAAGGAAATCGCACTAACTTCCTTTCCCCTCCCCCATTTGTTCCATTAATATGCATTAAAATCACAGTCTCATTGGCATAGAGTTTCAGACCTGCTATAAAACTCTAATAATTTCTAAAAATGGCAAGGTTGAACTAATGGCAGAGCCTCATCCAAATAATACAAAGATAAATTTCTCCCAGAGTTTGATGGCAGTGATGATTAATACTTCATTTATTTATTTACAGTCTATCAGCATTTACAAAGATTTGCTCATTCCTCTGAGCACACATAAAATCTCTCTTGAAACCTCATGGTATTGCAGAAGAAATGTCTAATCTGTTAGTCTTCAACAAAAATGCTTTCTTGCTCTTTTTTTTCCTCAGGAGAAGGGCATGTCCTGTCCTTCCCAGTGTAAATCTGAAGGCTGCACATCTCAAAGTCTTTTCCTACCACAATGGAATAGATGTATCTTGCAATTCCCTCTAAAATCCCTGATAGGAAAGACTTAGAGGAGAGTTTTTGTCACATTCGAGTGTGTTTCAGCTTCTGGACTCACTGTAATTTGTGGAGACTGAAGTAAATTGGTTTGTAGATAATCTGGAAATTTTTGTGTTGAAGAATGCTAGAGAAGACTAGACTCTCCCATGCTGAAGGAGTGACATGGAGTCTTGCTAGCACCTTCTCCTTCCTGAGCTGTGGAAATCATGGGAACATTAGTAGCAGGGAAGCTTCAGGGTCTCTTGCCCAAGCTTCTTCTCAGAGCTTGTCTGTTGCCAACACTAGAGCTGGTCAGTTTTGTCTTTCTCTTGTTTAGAAATGAACATTTTCCAGGAGCCTGAGGAGCTGTGCTCTGCAGATAGGCTGTCAGCAGCTGGATAAAAGGGTTTGCTGGCCATACTGCACAAGTGCAGGTCAAGATACAACTCTGAAAGTGCCAAAAAGATTTAGTGCCACTTGCAAAGAGCCACTTTCACTGGGACTTACTCTCCTAAGTCCTCAGACTGTTATTGAAAGCAGGACTTTTGAGTGTGAGTATGAAGATAAAGGGGTGAGGTCTGATTGCTTGCTTTTGCATTGCCTGCAGGGTCTAAGTTCAAAAGAGCAATAAATGACTTGATTACAGAGTGACAGCCCCATGGGCCAGACAGTGGGGTGCTGGAAGTGCCTTACTCCAAGCTCCTGCTCTGGGAGCCTGATGCAGTCTTTCCGCATGCACAAACCCCAGCTCACCAGGTCTCAGAGTATGTCCTTAAAGAGTGCTTTTCTTTATGAAGCTGTCAAGCTAGCTGTGAGATAAACACATGCTGCTATACCTAAATCAAGCATTTATGGTATTGTAGAATGACTTAAAAATCCAAGCAATTCAGTAAGTGCGAGAAAGGAGTTGCATCATCAGGGTCTCCTCTGGCTGCTCTTGGTATTGGGAGAATTGTCCAGGACATAAATGTAAGGTCAAGACTTCACTCAGTGGACCTAGAGCTCTCTCCAGATATATAGGATTGTAAAAAATAAAACTCTCCACCTCCATGTAGCTGTTTTTAAATGTATTTTTTTTCTGTCTACAAAGCTGAGACCTTTAGGGGGTGGGTATCTTGACTGATGGGATTCATGACCCGTTTTCATAACTTTTGTGATCTTACAAGGGATAGGCTTCAGTGTGTAGAGCTGTTTTGCCAGAACATTTCTCTGAAGCAGAAGTTTCTTGAAGGTTTATATCAGTGAGCTGGTTTTGGTAATGCTCTCATGCTCATTTCTTTCATGTTTATGACAGTTTGTTGTTCATTTGTTGTGCTGGAGTATAACTGTGAATGTTAACCTACAAAAGCGCATTGTCAACAATGCTGGGAAGTTTTAGGTAGCTAACTTATTTTTGTAGGAAAAAGAAAGAGCATATATTATCCCTTCAGAAATTGTGGGAGTAGAAGGGGGAGAGGACAGGAAAAAGAAGGATGCTATCTCCTTGCTCATCTGCAGAAAGAGGAGATAAGCCTCATATGAACTGAAAGCAGTATCAGAACCATACCCTGACAGTAAGGCAGGGTTATGGAACCTGCACCCACAGGCATGTGTGGCATCGTGGAGGACTGTTTCCCTGCTCTAGAAGCACAGCTCATAGCCAGGACACATCCTGGTTGGAACGGTACCATCAAGAGAGGAACATAACAGCAACTGGGAGATAACTACCCCAAAGTTTCATGCAGCTAGAGCTCCCTGTAATGCCTTGCTGCAGTTGACAGTACCACAGCATGAAAATTAGCAGTTTAGATGTATTTCTTACTCCAAAAGCAACTGTTGTTAAGATTAAAATCAGTAAGCACTCTTAGCACTTTTAGCTAGCCACAGTTTGCCACATAAATTCATCTCTTACTCAGTTTCCTTTCCCTGTAAGTGAATAGCTCTCTCTACCTCTGGGAATGTACTGGTGCCTCCCAAAAATCCAAATCAAATGTTTCACTAAAACCAACAGGAGCAGTGGATAAGTCTGCTAGCTAAAACTGAACCCAGAGCATTGTAGCTTCTACTGGTATTTATGGTTAAGCATGCCAACAAGGTTTCAGACAATAAGAATATGCCCATATAGGTCAGTGTGGCTTAATTTAAATGAGTTTAACATCACTCATTTCACTGAAATTTAGGAGAACATATCTTACTTCATATTTACTGTAAGCTGCAGAAATCAGTCCATGGGTAGTTAGCGTCTTTCAGTTTATATGTGGTGGCAGTAATAAATTTGTAACCTTGTTTGCCAGAGCACCACATCTGAGTGCAGGTTTAGTGTGTTACACAAAGGTTTGTCATGAACTATTGAAAAAGTCAAACAATATGACAAGTTTCAAGCAGGATAGCTTAGGGCTCAGACTAATGTCTGTGTTCCTACAGCACATGGGTTATGACATCTCACTACTTACTTACCCAGGGACTTAATGTCCTCTCTGGTCTGCCAACATAATTATGTGTGATTTCTACCTCATTCTGTTCCATCAGAAAGATAAAATTTAGTTTAAGTTCTTGCTGGGAGGACTTTCAGTCTGTGCTGTTTCTGCGGAGTCAGGCTTCAGGAATCCAAAGGGGCCAGTAAGATCCAGAGAGGGGAGATGGGGTAGCAAGGTTAAGCAAGGAAACTGCTGGGCACTAACCTCCTGACTGGCTTGGCAGCAGACAGCACAGCATGTGTAATTGCAGCTTCAGTGACCTGCTTTGCTCTTTTCTTCAGTCAGTTTCTTATCCAAAAGAGTGCTTTCAAGCTAAAATCAAAGTATCTATACCAAGGGACAGATCTGTTTTAACAAAATTGTTTTCTAAATTGATTTAAATTGGTGTTCAAACTGTGTGCGTGGCTTTCTTCAGTGACAGAAGAAGTATGATTTTACCTCTTTCCATTCCTGGAAGCTCTGCAGAGCTGAACCACCTGAGAGGGGACAGGCTTCTATCTCTCCATAGCTGGGCATTTCCACTGAAACTGAGCCAACTTTTGATAACAAAATTGTAATTGTCAGTGATGTTTGAATTAAGAGCTTTAGGTGACTTTCTGCTCCCAAGCTAAATTACATGGCACTTAGAGAAACATCATTTTATCTCATACCAGAGCACATCTTTCATTGCTGGTAGGGCTGATAGCATTTCCTAAAAAAGAACCCAAACAAAAAAAAAAAAACAATTTAGGAGAGCAGATACTTCATATTATTTCTATTTGTTTGGCACTTTGAACTTTTGCAATGCCAGCCAGCTTCAGGTTTTTCTTCTGCAGATGTGAATGTGACTTGGGTGGATTTGGAGGAGGGGTGTGAGGTCTGACTGCCTTATGTAGAAACCATTTAACTGCACTGTCCTCCTTTTAAATGAAAGAATCATTTCTTGTGCTAAAAGAATAATTTCTTCTACTGAAAGAAACCTAAACCATAGTATGTTTTGGGACAAGCTGCTACGTCCGCATTAAACACTGAATCTTTTGACTCTCAATAGAAGCATTAGGGCCAGAAACCTTGCCTTAGGTGCAGATGAAAGAGAAAATCCCAGACACCTACCTGTGATTTCAGCAAGGTCATTTGCAAAGATGAATGGTACTGCTGGACTTAGGTGCATTTATAGTTGTTTATGAATAATTAATAGTTATATTAAAGGTGTAGGGTTGATTGGACAAGCTTCCTCTTCTGGAACTGAAATCTTGTCTCAAAATCTTTAGCCATTTGGCTTGTGATTGAAAGCTGCATGGCGTTTCCACATTGGAGCTCATTGCAAGGGAAGACTTGAAGCTGTCAATTGTTCCGAGAGCTAATGGAGGCATTAAAAATGCAGCAGCTTACTGGGGAGAAAGCAGAGTGGGTAGGGAACACGTGTTACTAGCATATGTTGTAACTGGACTGTAAGCGGTCTTCGCATATTCATGAATGATGGCTGACCTCTACTCTGCTAGGGCACATGTGTGCATGTCCATCATGACAACACACTCTGAACTTACTCCATCCGAGGCCTTTGGGAGCATAACCCCTGTATCTGTCTCCAAATATAGCTCTGCTGGTCTGCAATATAAGGCAGTGAGGAGAGCTGCTGGATTGAGAGCTGTTTGGAAACTGCTGCAGTGATATCCACTGAGATCTCTATGCCTGGCTGGTGACCTTCTTCACTAAGAGGCAAATGTCTGCAGCTTGTAAAAGAAAAAGATGCCTCTAAATGCCTTTCCACTTTTAAAAGCCCTCAGTGCCAGCTCAGCAGAGCTAGTAAAACCCACAAGTGGCAGTGCTTACTGTACTTGTACTGTGTGAATGTATGCAGCCATACATCTGGACAGGGAGGCATGTCTCAAGAGGGAGCTGGGTATAATTCCTGGAGCTGCCTCTGACTCAGAGCTACAGTTTTGACCTGTGCCAGATCAGTAGCTAGGAACAGTTTCAAAGTTACTTCCCATGAAAATAAGGCCAGCAACCCCTCTCTGTCTCAGTGTCTTTTTTAACCCCTTTGTAAAATAAGGCTGCATAAACAGATCACAAGGAATTAGAGAAGACTCATTCATTTGTGTTTAAAGTGCATCAGGATCCTTGAAGAAAAGTCCCTTATTAGAGCAATAATGAATACAAACCACAATAATAATTCTGTTGTTACTGTGAAATTACAGGAATTTGGTCAACGTCACTTGACTACAGCTTTGTTTGTCCTATAGATTACAACAAAGAACAAATCCTCTCTCACATCCTCTCTGAGTGTTTTTGAACGCAGAGGATGAAAATGATATGTTGCTATCTTTTAAAGAAAATTAAAACTTTAACTCTAAGGTGTGTGTAATAAAATGGCACTTTAATTCTCCAGTGTGCCATGCAGGCTTCTTCTGCTAATTTATTCTCTTCTTTTCTTTTTGTGCTTCATCTAATATTCTGAAGTTATTAATGTGGCAATATATTTGACCACAAAAACCTGCCTTCTGGTGTTGTTAAGACTGTGAATTAACTCCACAAATGGAAGGCATTTCTGGCTTCAAGGCAAACAGATCATGCTTGGATAAAATGATTAGCAATGTGACAGATATGCAAGAACTTCTAGGCGAAGGTTTCTCCAGGTGTCTTGCTACTATCTGTGGGCTTCTGTTTCATGAGCCCATGGGACTCCAGCTATCAGTAACTTGTCTGTGATGCTTGTGAACATCACCTCCTGAGCTGCTGCAGGCCCTGGGACAGAGCCACTCAGTGCAGCTGGTTCCTCCTGAACAGCACTGCCACTGGTGTGCTTGAGTACCTTCCAGTGCCAGGGTGACAGTGCTAGGTGCCGCTTTGAGGTCCCTGCAGCACACACCCCCCCAGTGCACCACACATTTACTTGGTAAGGTGGCACCTCAGCCCTTAAATGGTTTGGATGTCACCTGTCTTAGCTGGGTAACCCAAAACCCAGCAGCAGCCAAAAGCATTCAGTGGGGTTGAATTCAGTTCAGTGCGATCTAGACCAAATGCTCAGAACTCTGCAAACACTTCCAGGACTAACGTGGACCTAGAAATGATCAATAAATTTCATTATGTACCTATGAGCTAAGTCATCAAAGGCTGATAGAGTGCTGCATCTCGTAGTGTTTGTAGCAGTGAGCCCAGAAATCACTAGTGCCAGCCTAGGTTGTAGGTGTTTGCAAATAACTTTTCTCATCTGACTCATTCTTTTATCCCTATTGGCAGACTCATCCTATATCAGTGGTACAGTTTATACTGAATACAAATTAACGGGCATAAGTTCAGTGGTCCCTATCTGTGGGGCTTTGGCAATGAAAGGCCAATTCATTGGAAAAAGAAAGAGCTTTTCATTAGGATTAATATCAGGCTTGCGGAATGGACAAACTAAACCAGGTGGTGTATTCCATACATGGCATCAGGAGTTACTATGGCCTTGATTCTGCTTTGGATGCATCACACACTCCTGGAGTAGCCTGGAAAGGTGTCCTTGGCAGAGGTATGAAAGGAGCAGGGTTTTCCAAGATGCTTTGCTGAAGTGTATTGCTGTGTTGACTAATGTCTGTCTCTCTGTGCTGGTAGACTAGACCCATGCTTCCAGAATGTCTGCTTCACACTCAGCAGTTAGAAAGGCATTTTCCAGAAGACTGGAAAAGGGAACAAGTATACTATTTTGTCCCTACATAAATCCATTCTGAATACTGGCTATGCTAATTGCTGTCACCTCAAAAAAGCTCAAAAGAGTAGATTAGAGAAGGTACAGAGAATAGAAGTGTGGAGAACATCAGAGTATCTTCTTCCATGACAAGAGATTAAATAGGGTTCTTCAGCCTAGACTCTTGGCACAAGCAAGACAGTGGTTGATGTTGTCTTTGCCAGTGGTTGGGCAGAGGAAGATTGCATCACCCTAGCCCTTTGCTGGACTTCTGCAGAACAAGATACGATTAAGGCAAATTTTTCATTCTATGAACGAATAGTTGAACTGTAAGTATTCATCCACTCACTGCTCCCTGGCAGAGAGCTGCTGAAGTGTGGCCAAATCACTGCCACCCTCTCCTCTGTCCTCCTGCCCTTGTGCTCAGCACACTGAGAGCCAAGGACATGCACTTTTTCCAGGGCTGTCTAATGGACAGTGAAAGGAAACAGACTTAAAGGCTCATTCAATTGGAAAACAGCACCTGTCTTTTTAGGCGAAGGCAGTGTTTGTTTGTGACTCCTGTCAGCAGCATGGGTCCTGCCCGGAAGGCCCTTTAGACACCTGATTATGTAGGAGGGGGTTCTATGTTGTTGTGCTGCAGCACTGGCAGGCCTTGGGGAGACAGGAGGCGGGCTAGTATCAGTTGAGGGGGATATTGCTGCCCGTGCTGCTCAGTACCCCTCACTCACAGGGCATGCTGTAGTGGCCCTACCGGTTCTCACTGTGCTAGCCACAGTGGGGAAAGGAGGGTGTTGACATGGGCAGATTTTCTCTGTGAGGACGACCGTGTATATCTCTTTAGTTCATCATTTGGGTGAAAGAGCATATCCTGACTGATTTTGAAATGAAATGCAACACCCTTCATTTATGTGAACTTGTTGCTGGCAAGGGATGGTACCCTGTCTCGCTCAAATTTGCCAGTGGTTTCATGGTCCACCCTCTCCCTTCGTCATTTTAGCCTAAATCTAAAATCCTGTTGTATTGTGATGATCAAGCATGACACTTGTGTCTGAAAGCAAAAGTTTATGGTGAAGGCAGCCTGGGGGTATGGTGCTTGCCCAGCACTGAGAGTACAGAAGTACTGTTCATAGGGCTTCTCAGGCAGAGTGGCAGCTTAGTACACTTTGCTTAGGAAGGCTGAAGTGAAGAGGCTTAGAAAAGAATGCTTAATTGTTTTAGGCTCCTTTGATTGATGATATGAAATCCTAATCTGCTCATATCTCCTGCTGGAAAATTTGCTGCCAACAGAATTAGGATCAGACCCATAAAGTTTTGAAGAAAAAAATTTACTTCTTTGTTGTTGTTGTTGTTGTTGCTCCTTGTTTTCACTTTATTCCCTTTATACTTTCCCTACTATTTTAGGACTTTCCCAGTACGCACACTCCCTTTACATCACCTTTTGTGCATATTTCATTCGTATTTCCATGCTCTGCAGATCTTGGCCAGTGTTGGGTTTTGGGCCCCTTTCTTGGGGCCAGAGTCCTGCCACATCTCTTCAGCTGACTCAGCACCTGATGCCTAGCCTAAGCCAGTCAGGAAGGCTTTCTCATCTGCAGGGACGACTGTGTCCTGAGACTGTGATCCTTCCTGTGGGAAAAAGGGCACTTAACCTCCCAGAGGTGTCTGCTAGCCTCCATTGATGAGAAAGGGAGCCTTAATGGCCAGTTTAAACTTGTAAAAGGCCAGCACTAGATGTGATGGATTTGGTGCATTGGATCTCTTGCTCATACAAGATATTTTGCATTAGAGCTTTTCTGTCCCTCACATCACTGGTTGTGAACCATCCATGGGTTCAAATGCTGAAACAACCATTCTTGAGTGTCTCTGTCCCCTGAGGGTGAACTGTTGCATTCCTGCCCCGTCCCAGTAATAATAACTTCTATTTATAGAGCTCAAAGTTTCCCAAAGAGCCACCTTTGGGATAGAACATGCCAACAGTTAGTGCATAGCAACCCCAGACAACAACTTAAGACAGATGAATGTATCCAGTTGAAGCTGAAGATGAGATTTCATTTGCCAGAAGATAATTGCAAAAGTTATTAATTATTATTGTTGTTGTTTGTGCAGCTCTAGACTCAAGAGGAATAGGCACTTTTTAAATACTACCAGTAGGTAGACAAAAGCACAAAGGCATTACGATCATACCATAGTAATTTGCAGAAGGCAGAATGTGCTAATAAAAATCCTCCCTTGGAGGTTTTCCCATCTAGGACTCAGCATAAGCTGGAAGAGGAGAGAGCTTCCTGGCTTTTCTATAGGTTCCCACTGTAACCTTAAATATATAGTCTAGTTGCTCTGTGTTGACCCTGTCTGCACAGCATGTTGTAGATGTTCAACTAAACGTGAGATCTGGAATGCATTCCAATAGAAGTATTTGATATGAATCTCTACGTGTTTTGCAATGTGATTTCATTCACATTAGCACGTGTTGGGTTTTTTGCCATAAGCAAGAAGACAGAGTTTACATGTGCCTGGATTTAATTGTCTTCTCTGAGTGCAAGGTTAGGTGCTTGCTTGTTCTGGTACTGGACACAGTGAAAACCCCTAATATATTTGATGATTATTATCAAAATCTCATGGATTTCACAAACTAATGTAACTCAAATAGTAAAGATAAGCTGTGTGATTATAACTGAAGTATCCTGTGGAAACAATGATTCTGCAAAAGATTTTTGAAGGCAACTGTGAGAATTTGATGACTTTAGCTTTTTACATTGGTGCAAAAATATATAGTAAAGCTGTAAAAGGTACAAATTAAAATGTAAATCAGGACAGCGGAATTAACCAGGCATCAAAGCATCTAATGTTGAACAATGTAAAAATCTTGTTGCTTAAATGACGTCTAACTTTCATTTGCAGTTACGAAGAAAGCAAGCAAGGTGATGTGTTTTTTGGTCTTGCATTATTAACATGGATGTTTTCTGTTTGCTTCTTCGATTGTTTTACTAAAATTCTGTAAACTTTCAGAATTGGTGGAGATATTTTTTCCCCTGAGATTCTTTGTGCTTGTCATGCTCAGCTAGGCTGGAAAGGGACTAGTCCAAGGTCACATTAACATCCCTGCTGTGAGGACAGCACAAACTCTGTCTGAAACAATAAACAAGCAGAGCATGTTCCAGCTCCCACTCATGTCTCTGGAAGAGTTTCTGTTGATTGGAGCTGGCTCAGTCACATATGCCAGGCTGTTCTGCACTGAACATCAATTTCTAAAAAGTTCAGCTTCCATGTGTCACGTTGAAATGTCTGAGGGGCTGTTGCCTTTCAGCAGGCTTGGAATATTGAAATCAATGGGACTTGTGATCCCAATGACGCTGTTGAAAGTGTCATCAGTAGAGACGTCAAACCCTGTCTCGTTGCTCAGGCCTGCCTGCATACAGTAGTTTTCTTAATAGATTTGAGGTATATCTCAGATTTGGGAATTACTGCTGTATTTTGAAACAGCAATACTTTCTGACACTATCAAAAGATTGAAATAGAAATGCACTTTGAGCTTACAGTGCTTAAATGCTTCTGTCTGTGCTGTTCACTGTGTGTAAACACTTCTGCTGAAATCACTGAGAGCGTATTTGTATGAGTGACATTATGGATTTGCTTAGAGCCTTGATTCTGTAAATGTGTTTAATTTTTTTCCAAAGAGAAAGGCCCCTGATATCTGCAGGATAATTAACCACATACAAGTTTGCAGAATTAGAATTTTCATCAGTAATAATTTTGGTATTTGTCTTATGCTTCTCTTTTTGCCTAAAATTCCTTTGTAAAGTTTAAAGTAAACCAGTTGTGACTTTTTTTTTTTTTTAAATGTTTATCTCTTTATTCCCGTTGTATTTATCTTCAAATATTTGACAGCGTAAATTTTCTAATGAGTTTTGCAGACTACAAACATTCAAAAAGTGCCTGAAGTCAGCAGTTTAAATGATCATAATTCAAAACACATGCCCTTTCCTTAATGGAATAAGATTAAAGAATTCTTTTGTTTGCATTTGTCAGTTTATTAATACCAGACACTTTAGTACATTTGGTACAGTAAACTTCAGTGCCAGGAATCATTTTACTGCTAAGACTAGTCTCCAGTTGCCTGGGACTCATCTGGTTAGTCCTCATTAAGGGATTGTGGCATAGTTTTAGGGCTGCAGGATTCTTATGGGGTTCTCTGTCTTCCTATCTCCTTCACATATCTCACTGACCCCCTCCAAGTTTGGCTACAGGGGAAGGATAAAGATCCATCCCCGGTTTTCCAGTACACCCAAATCCCCAGCCAGATCGTGCCAAGGACCTTG
Source organism: Pezoporus occidentalis (assembly GCF_034315485.1). Taxonomy (NCBI): domain Eukaryota; kingdom Metazoa; phylum Chordata; class Aves; order Psittaciformes; family Psittacidae; genus Pezoporus; species Pezoporus occidentalis. Next base: position 2,385,950 of record NW_026916347.1, read on the forward strand.
AAGCCAGGTGAGCCTGTGCGGACCAACCCAGGCACAATGGAGACAGAATAGCTGGGACTGATTTCTGCAGTGAATCTGCACAACTGAGCTCTGCTTCTGATCGCCACATTTCTGTTTCCTGCCTTTTTGCAGTGGTTGCTTTCTGTTCCTCATTTGGCTCCTTTCTACTCAGTCATTATTAGCACCATTCTGCAGAGCACATTTGCTGTCTTTCATACCAGGTTTTCTGCTGTTCTTGGCCTTTCTGTGCTTGAGTGAATTCCTCCTGCTAACACTGATAATCTCACTGTTTCTTAATCTTCCATTCCTGACATTCAGAAAAAGCTTCAACAATTACACACTGGCTTTTTCTGAAAGGCTGGACATGAACTTCTAGTTCTCGCTCTGATGCTACCTATTTTCCTGAATGCAATTTCAGATACTTACTCTTTTAAAACATGACTTAAAGTAATTTCATTTTAGAAATACAGTATTATAATCCCTCTGCTACTGGACTAGGTTAGGCAATTGTGTTTCCTGAGGCTTGCATACTAGTGGTGCCCATTTCTCTGCCAAGGTATGCAAAAAAAAAAAGAAGTATTTTTGAAAACCTTCTGTGGTTTCCAATGCTCCTTTTCTGGGAAGGGTTTTGAGCTAAGAAGGGAGTTGATTTGAGGAAGCACAGATTTAAATTCCTTCCCTGTCTGATTTATATCTGAGCTGAAATTTCTCTCCTAAGCCAAGCTGGCGTTCCCCTCACTGCCCACCAGTGCTTCAGCACAAAGCAATGCAGGTAGATGTTTTGCACCTCAGTATTTTCTGAATGCATTCTGCAGTGTTATTTTTTTCAGATAGTGCAGGTATGTTTTGAAACCTCAGTGACTGCTGAGGAATAAAATCTTCATATTTTATTTTGCTGTGCTTCACTGTTTCCTCTTTTTGGCCCAGAGCAAGTGTATTCCACAAGCCACAAAATGAAAACCCATGTAACTCATGCAAACTCGTTCTCCTGAAACAAATTTTAACATTTCGGTTTTTATTCTCTTCATCCTCACCACCCAGAGGGAAGCCCACATCTGAACCACAGCTACCTCTGTAGCACCAGTCATACTGCAGCAAAACACAATCTTTTCCGTTGATATTCCCCAGCATTTGGGGGGAGTCAGCCCTGCAAACAGTGCTTCAAAGCCATCTCTCAGTTGCAAAGCAACCTGGCACAAGAGAAGGCCAGTGGCTCTGTGGAAACTTCCATGGAAATCCAACCGATGTGTTGTGTAAAATGCAAAATATTGCATTTAATCTGTATAGGGGTGTGGGAGGCTGGGACAAAAATCATACTGGCTGGTTTGCCTTGTCTGTGCTGGGGTGATACATTGCCAGGACTCTGAGAGCAGCCATGTGACACCTCTGGGTTGACCAGACTTGTAGCTGCTCTCAAACGATCCCCTAAAAATAGGACCTTATGCTTCCCATCATTGCAGTCCAGCTATTTTAATTAGCCTGTGGTCTCTGGTTTTCGCTTTGTGACTTGTACATAGGAAATATTTACACTAGGCCAGTAACTCCACATTCCTCCAGCCTCTTTTCTTAAATTAGATGGATTATATCTGTGTTTATAAAATATCTAATGCATTTGTCTTAATATCTTTAAATATCACTGACTTCAACATACTGTTTTTAAAGAGAACTAATTTTTAGATCACTAAGACTATTTACAGGGACTTTTTCCCTCATCTGACCTGTCACAAGTGTGTTCATTTAATCTTTAGTTGAAAGACCGATTCACTGCATGTCTGCAGAAAGGCTGAACTTTTGTAAATGGCAAAGTCCTGTCAGTTCCTGCTGATTTCATTGACATTTCCTGATGGGAAGGGAAAGATTTCAAAGGTAAATTGATGGTCAGAGGGCAGATAGGTACCTAATGTGGGGTTTTGCTATTTTAGTAGTGCAACCCCTTTGAAAAATTGGCCTGGGTAGAGAAGAACAATTTAGCCACTCTGCCACATGTCTTCTGCTCTTAGCAGAATGCTTAATAGTCAAACAAGCAATTACACAAAAGTATCTTCTGGGGGTCCTGCAGATATGACCAATGTATGTGAGGCAGCTGTCTTACTGGCAATAACAAGACTTAGTTCCTGACTGAAGAGACAGTTTGATTTGGGGGAAATAAGTAGGATGGGGTTGTGACTGACATCCTTGCCAAAAATGTCACTGAGGCTGGGTCTTTAGACTCCTAGTCTCTAAAAGCCATGAGAGCTGCTAAGCCCCAGCCTGGTGCCACAGCCAGGCACCTCCCAGTTTTATGATGAACGTTTGGGGCTGGAAGCCAAACGAGTCATCTCTGAGTCAGCTGAGTTTGGGTGGTATTGATGGGACAGCAGCAGGGAGAGCACACCAGGCTGTAGAAATTCTTTTAAAATGGAATTTAAGGTTGTATTCACAGATGGACAAAAGCATGGTGGAGCCAATCTGCCAGTGGTCACGAACGCAGTCAAAGTTGAAATCTAGTAAAGTGTGTTGGTTTCATGAGAAATCTGATTTCAGAGAAGAAACATAGCATTTTTTTTGTTGTTGAAAAATAGTATCTTTTACTTCTTTCTGAAGGCAGGATGAAAATAATTTTTATATTGTATTATATTAAACAACATATTATAAAATTCTGAAAGGTGAAATCAAGAAAATATTTCTTTTTGCTTGGACCATGCTGAAATTTTTTCCAGAGCTTCCTTTTGCAGGGGATTTTTCCTTTGCCAGGCTTCATTCAAAGCTGCAATAATGACAAGTAGAGAAATCTCCAAGGACTTCAAGAATTAGAATTTCTTTCTTTCTCAGAGCTCTGAATCCCTGGAGTTGTGACTGATAAATCACAGCTACTAACAAGTTTTGGTTCCTAAGGCATAGCCCTGGAGAGAGGCTATGAATGAGTCCTGCACCATTCTCGCTGCACAAATTCCGCACTAGGGGTGGATGAGGAGCCTTTCCTGCAAGGTGGAGAAATGTCCCCAAGGGAATAAGCTGCAAAACTGCTACTGGTTCTCAGGTGCTGGAGACCTTTCTGTCCTCGCCTACATCTACTTAGATGGGTTTGAAGCTGCTTCAAATCCAGCTGTGTAAGGGACTGGACCAAGAAGACGATACAGGCAGAGAGGAATATGACAGAGATCTGCTTGTCATTTCCCCTGATACTAGGTGCAGCATGGCCTGTGTTGGCTAACAGGAGATGCTGAGCAAAAAATACAGCCTTGATCTTGTTCCCCCTTGGGTGAGAAAATAACTGTAGCAATACTGAGACATATTCCTCCCTTAGGACCCTCAGGTCTCTGCTGCTTCCTGGAGACAAGGAAGGGGGTTAGGTGTGACCAGAGCTTTTGCACAAAATGCAGCTGCAGGAGGAAGGAGTGATGCTTTCACATTTAATAGAAAATATGCAGATGCTCAAGATGTCCAGTGCCTCCTAAAGGAGAATGCAAAACTGGAGACCTCAACCCATTTACAGTCATTCTCTTTGTTCAGCTAGGTAGGAAATGCAAAGACTGCAAGAGGAAGAAGGAACAAGAAGCACCTCCTTCACCATGGAGGTGAAGTCCTCTTGCTGGAAAACAAGCTGGGGGGGGGGGAGCTTGGGTTGTCCCAAGGAGGCAGGTGGAGCAGCATCTCATTTGCACTATGATTCCTTGCTTAGCACTGTATTGCTACTGCATTCCTGGGCACACACTGGAGCAGACATGCAGGTGCTAGAAACACCCCCAGAGAAATGCACCTTGTGAGACTTCAGGTGGAGCACAGCAGGATCTACCTGCAAGTGTGGGGATAAACATGCAGAGCAGATAAAGGTGTTGTCCTGCTGTGGGACATGTTTTAGTCCTGGTTCACTGCTTTTGTTCAGCTCATATGACTCTGGGTTTGCTTTGTCCAGCTGATACTCTGCACTCATCTGTCGAATACCCAGAGATCAAGTTATTGCACTGACTGTGATGACAGTCAACAAATTATTCTGTGTGTGGCTGCCAGGTAAGAGCTGAACCTACATTGCTCTGCTGGACAAAAAGTGCTGTAAACAACTGAAAACTCAATATAGTCATATTGCTCTCATGGGTTATTAAACAGGCCCCTTGCTTTTTAATGCCATGAGAATTATAAACCATTTACTTTCTACAACCAAAACAGTTTGATGTTTGCCTTTTGCTAGTCTAGGGTGGCATGTTTTCATTTCTGTTTATAATCAGTTCCGCTTTTTGGTTTCCATGTACCAGGGACTTTTCACATGTGATCAGTCCATTGACCCCTTGGGGTCTGCATACTGCTTCTCTGGGATTTGCAGCTAAGGTAACAAAGGAAAAAAACTGCCCCTCTCAGTAGGGCAGAACTCCATTTATTTCCCTGGAGAAAGTGTTAAGGGATGGGATACAAGTCAGAAAAGGCTGAAAACTACTGCTCTTGCATAAGGCTGTCATGTCTGTACTCTCAGCCTTGCTAAGCAAAGTTTCATGTGTGTGTGCAAGAGGAAGTTCATTATACATACATATATTAATTCTGCATTGACATATTTATGCAAATCGCATACTCGTTTCATATAAATTTAGGATTCCAGTCCAAATTGCTGTCTACAAAAGTTCAGTGTGATCTGTTATTGCTCTGCACTCACTGAAAGGAAGCAGCAGGAATTTTTGCTTTTTAAATTTCCTGGGAGCAGGGTAACAACATCTAAGTGCCACTGGGTTGTGTTTGCTGAGTGTTATTCAGTAATTTTCCCCAGAAGTGGCTTTATTTTAATGACAGGCCATCTGATCCCAGAGTCTCATCTGAACGCTGAATTTGCAAATATGTGTATTTATTATCATCATATTTGAATAAACATAATGCCTATCCCAAGATTTGAGTCCTTTCAAAGCTGGAGTCTGTCAAGCACATTCATCATTGATGAATAGCGTTAACCCCAGCTGCTTTTGTGTGAGAGGCCTGCTTTGGATTTTCCAAGCAACCAGCCACCCCTCCTGCATCAGTAGTTACAATTTCCATAGGGATCTTTCTAGTTGCAATTCAGGCTCTAAGCAGTTCACAAGTTCATGGGCTTACAGAAAGCAGGGCTATACCTGCCTCTCTTCATAGACAGCAAGGATAGGTTTATTTTTAGCACAAGTATTCCAGAAATACATTCCACCCCTCTTTAGAAATGTGTGGGAGAGACAGACACACATATACAGACAGTTTTGCCTACATTGGTGGCAGTGAGTACCTGAAAACTGCTCTTCCACTGTCTGTTTTTATCCCAAAGTTGATGTGTTGTTTTTTTTTCTCCCAGTGTGTGCTAGGTCTGTCCAGTGTCTCAGTTCATAGGTGCCATGACTCCTGATGCATCAAGTCTTTGTGTGTGCAGTCTCATGGGTGCAGGGCATGGGTAGATGTTGAAAGTGTACAGTCTGGGACCAGAACTTAGCAGAAGCACTCTGATGATTGGCAAGACCAACATTCAGTTTGAGATGAATTAGGGGAAGGACTTGAGCACCAAAAGCCCAGACCAGGAGTTTAGGAGACTGGGCTTTGCAAAAACCTTCCTGCTGGGACCTAAGGTGACCTCTCCCAGGTGGCGAATTCAAAGCTGAAGATTGCTTTGGAGAGGGCAAGCCATTACCTCCAAGGACATGTAACTTTAGGCTGCTCTTGGGTCACAGGGAGGATTAGTTCATCACAAGCCTGCTCATGCTTGAAGATTCTCAGGCACCAGCTCACTGAATGGTTGTTGCCTTATTCATGCTGTAGCAATATAATTAGCAGCTCTTTTTAACATGCAAATGTTCACTGGGCTCATTGGAGCCCTGCTCTGCCATGGAAGCAAGAGTTGGGCTGTAATAGCAAGGAGATTCAGCTCTTTGCTGCAGTCTGTGGCTCAAGCCTGGCGTGATGCTAAGCCCCAAGAGAGCCCCATGACTTCATTAAGGAGCTCTGTGCACTCAGCATGGGACAGGGTGCAATCCATTGTTTATATTTGCAGTACAAAATCTTAGCTTGTTGACTTCATGGCATATTACCCCTATTATTCAACATCCTATTGTAGTTCGCCAAATGAAACCCAATGCTAGCATGTGTCTCCCAGGATGATGGCTGCTCTTGTTTGCTTTGGAAGGACAGTGGAATGGGGCCCTTACTCCAAGAGCGCTGGGCACATTTGTCCAGCCTTGATGATGAAATGGGCTATTTATGAAAAAGCACCAGCAGGACAGTAATGTGTTACTCATTCATACTTTTTACACAGTATTTTTAATGGTTACCTTAAAAGCACTTTGACTCCCACCTGTAGATACAAAAATGCAGCGCTTTAAGGTTTGAATCACCAGCAGTAGCAAGCCAATCACACAGCATTGCTTTCTGTATTAGTTATCTCTGAAGCATTACCAATGGCGAATCTGAATGTAAAAATAGCTGATGACTGTTTGTTTCATCTGTCTTGTTACTTGACACCGCATGGTTATTCCAATACGTATGTTTGCCTCTTCCCCACCATGATCTCCGCTTGGTTTCCCCTTGCCTGATAACTATTTAAATACATTTTAGTAACTTTGGATTCCTTGCTTACTTCACCTGGCTGGACAGGTCTGCGAGGGCTCAAGGGTTAGCTCCTCCACTTTTGTTGTTTTATTTATTTTTCGGGGTTGTTTCTATTAAGGTAACCATGTTCAGAAGGAGAGTCCGAAACACATAAATAATGGGAAGTGCTAATAGTAAGCAGGCTGCTGTAAAATGTGTTGGGGCTTTGACTCAAGGGAAAAAAGAGCAGCGCTGCACTGTCCCTGACCAGGAAGCTGGAGCACAGAAGGTAAGGGGAAAAGTGAGTGGGTGTTTTTGAAGTAGGGAAATGGTGAAGAATGGTGGTGCCTGAGTGTGTGAATGCGTGTGCACTCAAGGATCAGTTGTGTAATTGATGAGATAAGAGAAATCAAACATCATTTATGTCTTATTTTCAATTATTAGAGCAGGAAAGTCCTTTCACTTTGTCCAGCTTTTTTCTGCTCTGAAAAATGCAGGATTGTCTCTGAAAGCCTGCATGCAGAAAGAGCATACATATAGATTTGTATGCAGTGGTTACTGTTTATGACATAATTATTTGGTAAATGGGTATAATCTTTTCAAAAGACCAGTAAATTGTTGCGAAGCTCCATTTAATTGTCCTGTGCATTGTGCTGTAAGCAACTTTAAGTAAATATACATTGATTTTATTTTCTAGATGGTTACTGCCTACAGATAAGGTACTCTTAAAAACTTTAATGGTTTCTATAAGGGTTTGAAGGCATTTTTATTTCTTCTTTCTTTTTTTCCAACAAATAGGAAAAGAATTGCTTAAATATTTTATAGAGAGCAATTAGTATGCTACAGAGCTTGAAAAAGTAAAATAGTTCAAATACCTACGCAGTGCTAAGAGGCCACTATAAATGACTGTGACTATGACTTGTATCCAATTTTAATCACTGGGAAATTTCTTAAATGGCATAAGCTTTTCTGAGTCCAGTTGTTGCAGAACTTCTTAATCTGCCATCCCAAAGAGCTGCATTTTATTAGCCTAGCTGCAGAGCTCAGCAGCAAAATAAGAACAGAATTAATTAAAATTGAACTTGAAAAGCCAAACTGCTTAAGCTTTTTTAAATGGGCTGTGAACAGGCAATCTGATTATATCTGAATAGGGAAAAGTTTTCCAGCAGCCGGCCAGAGCAATCAGTTCACACTGACTTTGCAAAGTATCAGTTAGAGGGTTCATCACTAGTCCTCTGCCATTGCTGAGGGGGAGGCTGGGGAGAAGGAAAACTGAGAAGAAATAAGGAGAAACAAGCTTTCCAGACAGGATCACAGTCCATGGCTCTTTTCATTCACTTCTTTAGGGAACTGATCGTGTAAAAAGCAAATGGTTGAAGGATAAGGCCTGTGGAAAATACTAACAAATTAAAGATTTGCAGTATAGTGGAACCCTAAACAAATTAAATCTCTGCATCCTTCCAAGTTTGTCACTAGGAAGGTATTTACATGCTTATTCACAACTTACTTACAAAAACAGTTGTAACAGGCACTCACCAGTGAACTTGAAGGCCACAGCTGGGTGGAGGTACGCAGGTGCAATTGCACCCCTGCTCCGTAAACCAAAAGCATATGGAAATTTCACTCTGTAGCCTCTCATTCCTATATGCTTCTCTGAAATGTTTATCTTGTCTGTGTGTGTGTTACTAGAGCTGTGCAAAGTGCCCATGAAAATGTAAATCCCTCCAGGACCAGGAAAAAAGCCAACTAACCCTGTGAGCCATGCTGGGAGAAAATACCATCTGCATATCAGTCTTTCATTTTTTACTCTAGCTGAGTTTACACACACAAAAAGCTGCTGTCAGAGGCAAATTCTGCAAGTGGAGTTTAGCTGCAGGCTTTGCTGTGCTGGCCTGCTTGCAGCCGGGGTGCCAGGTCACACAGAGACTTGCCTACTATAAGCAAGCGGGTGAGTCCACTGCTTTTAGAGCTAGTGTGCATTGCTTGAGGTAGGGTTGCATTTGGGACCAGTGGTTTGTAAGCCAGCTGACAGGTGTGTGGGGAAATGGACCATAGTGCGGACTCCATGTGTGCACTGATATGGGAACTTTACCCTTGAGAAAAGGCTGTCTCTCTCTCCAATCAAGCCTGTCTGGGTCAGTGATTGCTTATACATATATATTTAAAGGTGATTGCTTATACATATATATTTAAAGGTGTATACATGTATATATATTGTGTGTGTGTTTTGAGCTTGGTGTTTTGCAACTATATTAGTGGTTGACTGATTTTTATGGCTTTCAAGTGTATATGGTCAGAGAGGCTGCCATCAAGAAACCCTGTCCCTTAGCAGTCCAAGAGAAACTGAGGTAGCATTAAAGCCGTAAGAGGACAACGTTTCCCCAGAAGAAAGGCTTCCCTCTCCCTTGTGTTCTCCTGCCAAATGATCCTCTTTGGACAGGCATAGAAAACAGGTATTTAATTATAGTCCTAGGCTTTTTTAACATCCATTTCTCATGCTTGCAAATAATGGTATACAAGAAGGCATTAGCCAATAATGATTAATCTAAATCTATCATCTGGTAACAGTCAAACCAATCTTTTTATGAGTCAAGCAGGTCAAATAATGATACATATGTTTTTTCAGTCACTCACACAGCTACGTCCCAGTAGTTTCAGGGACACTTTCCCTGTTGCTTACACATTGTGTCTGAGGCTGTTTGGGGAACTGTGATAGGGCTGTGACAGTCAGGTACATGAAGGCCACCTAACTCATACTTTCCACTTGGAAAAGATAGAGGTGAAAACCCCTGCAATTTTTTTTTAAGTCTCTCAAAGAAATGAATGCAGTTAACGTTTGGCTACATGTTAATATGCAGAGTCAGCAAATGTGAAGTATCTGGTAATTTACAGTTACTGCAGATCCTCAGTCTCAGATGTGCCTCTATCACTTTTACCTGGATCAGACATAAGCTGGCATACTTTAAGGTCAGCTTGGCTTTTCTGTCAGCTTCATTATAGACCCTTGTACAATTCTGTGCACTTCTGATGGCTTCTATTGTGTTGAGATGTATTTCAGGTCTGTCCCTGTCCTTTTCATGCTTCAGAGCACAGGGCTTTCAGAAATTGGAGTAAGTGCCTAGGTCTGTCTGGGATGTTGGTGCAGAATCAACAGCATGCTCAGAGTGAACTGGACCTTGCAAGCCGCATCCAGGGTTTGTGCTAGGGCAGTGGGGCTGATCATGATGAGGTTGTTCACTGAAACTCTTTGTTTTGACTGATCTGTTTTGAAGTAGTGACATTAGATTAGTCTGTTTCTCCAAAAATGAGAAATTATTCTTTAACCAGGCTTGTGAATTGAGTGAAATACAGACAAGTATCTAGAATTGCTTCTTGGGGTGTGGAGGAGAACTGAGGAGAGGAGCTGGGGAGGAAGTGTCTGGTGACAGCACTGGGCTGCAGATGATGCTATTGCCTACCCACATGGTTCTTCAGGGGGTCTGGGTGGTCTGGGAAAGCGCTGGGATAACAGCATTACCAAGGTTGCTGAGGGACTGCTTCAGCCCGAATCATTGGCCTGTCCCTTAGGGAACAAGTGTCGATTCTGCTTAAAACTCTTGTATTTTCCTTTCTGTCTTTTGCGTACATCCTTTACAGAATAAGCACAAGAAATGCCTTAGCATGTGCGTTAACTCTAAAGGAATGAGGAATTGCCTTGGGGACACACCATTAAATCATAACAATGAATCAATCTCTGAATAGGAAGAGGGAGTTTGCATTTCCCAAAGAGAAAAAAAAAACAAAACAAAACCAACCACAACTCCTTTTGCACAGTGAAGAGGGAACTGGAAGGAACTTCCTTCTTGCTCAGGACAAGACCACTGTCTGGCATTTGCTACTCAAAAGGAGAAAAATAGTATGGCCTCCAAAGGTAATACCTGCAGTAAGGGTAGGTGGGCTCTCCCCTGACCTCTAAAAGTCCTCACATAGGAGAGATATCTCTTCCATGGCTACCTTCCAGATAGCAAGCAGGAGTAAAGCAAGCCACAGCTTTTGTCCTTCAACTGAAATGGCTCTGTTATAATCACAAATGGCTGAGGAGCAGTTTGTCATCAGAGGAAAGATGTTACGTGAATGAATGGCTGTGTGCTTGAGTCATATGCTTTGGCGTATGTGTGTATTTCCCTCCCTGCCACACTGCTTGCTCTAGAACTGGGATCTTCTAACTGCACTTGAAAGCACTCTAGAAAGGTATAAGTAAGAAATAGCTCTATTCCTGCAGCCTGAGCCAGAAACTGAAAACCAAAGCCTCCACCTTCTCTTGTCCCCTATGGTACATATCCCTATTCGTCTTTGGTAACATAAGACAGGTATTTTAGGATATTGCATGTCCCTAAATGCCATGGAATTCAGTGGGTGAGAAAACCACTCAGAAGTTGAAATTATTTTGAACCCAGCATATGGAAATGGCTTGAATTCTTTTCTTTATAGAAAAAGGATTCAGCAAAATCGTTGTCCAAACCCTGGTACCCAGAGGATAAAAAGGAAAGGAACAAGTGAGACTACCAGTAAAAGAATAATACTTGTTTTCTGCAAGCCTGTTATTTCCTGAGTCTGTATCCTGTGTGAGTGGGTATGGATCAGACTCTCCTTATTAAGAAGCTTAAATGGTCTGAGTGTAAACTTGACAGTGCAGATGGTATCAGTGTGCTGGGCCTGATGAGAAGAGCAGTGTAAGCGGGGAATGGTTTCAGATTCCCCAGCCTGGAAAGAGAAGTGAGGCATGGTTTGTTACTAGCTGCAGATTTCCTTGTGTAGGTAAGCCTGCTTCCCTTTTGTGTCTAACATACTTGCTGGTATCATTACAATTTTCCTGTGACAGGCTGGGACTGTCCAGCATTCTCCTTTACAAAGCATGCAAGCCATTACATTTGTTTTCTTGTCCATGTGTCCTTCTTCCCTTCCCCTTTTGTCATCTCCCATCTCTAGCCATTGCAATGCTGTGGTACTTTACAACTCTCCCTCTGCTGTGGGAAAACCTTGTTTCTCCCACTCAGGAAGTGAAAACTCAGAAGCTTTCATCCTCTAAGCTTTGCTTAAGACTAAATGAAAGGAGATGAAAGGCAGTCTCGTAAGCCAAAATCCTGTTAACGCTCACTGAGGGGGCTGTAGCAATGCAAATGTCAGTCATCACCTTGAACTAGTGAGGAAGGCTTGAGTCCTCATGATCTCAAAGAGACAGAGATATCGAGCACTTGAGGCAGAGCTGAGATCTTTGCAGTAAGTCAGTCACCTGCAAAACTGGATAGATTACACTTTTCACTGCAATGCCAAGCTACAGCACCATATTCAGTTGAAGTGGTTTGGGTTTTTTTGCAGAGGCTCATGGTAAAGTACCACACCCTATGAAGGGCAATGGGAAGGCACATTTTTGCTTTAACTGACAAAGATTAAACCTGTAGTGTGTGATTCAAAAAATACAGATTTGGTTTCTGGCCCTGCCACAAATGCAGTATCTTGGGCAAATCAGTCGGTTGAAGCTGAGCCTTAGCTGTTGATCTGCGAGACAGAAGTCCTGCTTGCAGTGGGAAGTTTGTGAGGATAAATAGCCACGAGGTGCTCACGTACTGTGTTACTGGAGAGCTGTATAAATATCTCAATGTATAATCACTAACCTAGTTACTGACTGGCCTTTTACAGTCAGACATTTAATGCCAAGAAATGCACTGTTTGGGTTCAGTTGCTTAAATGTCACTTGTCTGTGCTGACTCCAGGTCATGGGAGGAGCACCATCCCTGGGCCTTGTGATTCCTATAGACTTGTGCTGTTTGTCAAGTGCTGCACCTGCCCCTTGCCTGTGTTGGTCATGTGCTCTGTGCCTTTGACTTCTGCCATCATGTCTGCATGTTACTGACTCTTCAAAGGCAGTGGATAGGGCTCAGGTAATGGAAGGGGTGAACAGGAGTTTCAAGAAAGCCTCAGTTCAGATACAACTCTTTCTGAGAGCTATCTCCTTCTTCCACGCTTGATAGGCCTCTTGGCAGGATGGGGCATTTGGAGGACACTGGGAAAGGCAGTCCAGAGACCAGTTGGAAATAACTGTTGTGTTTTTGCCATTGAACCAGAAAGGGAAAGGTAGAGAGACTTGACATGATTCTCCGCAGGTATCACAAGCAGTCTCTGTTCCTCCCATTTTTCTTCACATGAGGTCTTCATCTCCCATTGCTTGGAGCTTTATGTTCTGAGCTGAAGAGGTAAGCATTCCAGCTGGAGCCTGGAAGAGGTTCACATCCTTTGAGGACAGGACACAGTGCAGAATATATAACACATGGTCATTAGGTAGGTACACACTCTCCTTTCTTTCATGCTTCCACCAAGCTGCACTGATCTTCCTCAAGATGTGAGTCTGATGAGTCCCTGGGTTCAGCTCCTATGGCAACAGATGTACTAGCTTCAGTAGTGCTCATGGGGAGAAAAAGACATCATCTGTCTTTTCTTCAGAAAAAAAAAAAAGAAAATCTTGTTTGATTAAATAAAATCACAATCATATTCGTTTTAACATTTCCCCTAGAAAGATAATTGAAAATGTTATATATATATATACACATACATATTTTTATATAATACTTAGGAAAATTTCAAAACAAGATCACTCTCCTTTGCAATACCACAAGATTGTTTTTTTACATAGAAAATAAAAGTGAAAGTTTCAGTTAATGTTAAACAGCATGCACCCTCTCTGACTTAAGGACAGTAACTATTTTCAGTGACATAATTTTAACTATTATGGTATATGTTACATGTTACTTCTATTTATAATTTAATTTCTCTTCAGAATCTTTATTCCATGTGAAATTTCAAAAACAGTCTAAATGAGAACATCCTCCCCTCACACACACACACACATACATTTCTAAGATATATTGTCCACAGGATGGCAACACAGATTGGCAGCCAGCTCTCCTGGCATTTTCTAGGACTGCACAGTGTCTACCACACCAGGTCTAGGTATTCTAGTTAATATTGCAGGAAAGAGCAAAACTACTTTATCTCAAATGCACTGCTATTGTCGGTGGTGAGTGACAGAGGTTAGAAAATCAGAATTGTCCAGACAACACAATTTGGTGGCATAGCAATGCGGTATCGGTTTCAAATCCCATTCCTTCAGATGTTGGTCTGAATGCCATATGGGGGTGAGGTTTGGCTCTTCAGAGATGCTGGATTTCACTTTACTGTGGTTATAGTTACTTGTGTAGCCTTGTGGATAATGCACCAGTGTCGGCTTAGGAAGTAGATGTATTTAGAGTCACCAATTCTGTTCTCAGTTATTCTACTGACGTCAATAAAATGACTCTAGATTTATACCAGTGTAACTGAGAACAGAAGTTGGCCCAAAGTCAAGAACAGCGTCTCCTCTTCTCTGGCCCAGAACAAGCTGTTCGAGACACAATTGCTGGGCCAAACCCTCAAGGAGAATGGACCTGGTCTACACTGGTTCAGTTCAAACACATGGTTCCTTCACCTTGCTTTCCAGTACAATGATCAAAGATCTGATGCTGGAAGAGCTGAAGTCACTTTGTTTTATGCTGCTCATTCCTGTCAGTGTTTGGGATCTTCACCCTAAGATGAACAGATCCGATTATCCACCCTCCTTCAGCTGGAGCAGCTATTTGTATTTGAGCAAAGTGATTCTCCTTTCCCCAAGCAGAAGAATTCAGTTTGGCTGTCCTTTATGTCCACAAAGCATAGATGGAAGTGATCTTGTTGGATAAGGGAAATGGAGGTTTGTGCTAATCACTTTTATTTTATGAGCTTCTTAATCCAGAAGTTGCCTTCCTTGACAGCTCAGAGAAATGTGGCCGGAGCACCACTGTTTCTTCTGTCAGGCAGCCCCCCTCCTTCGTGAGGGTGTTATGATCCTTCCCCCATCCATGTGCCCAAGGGCTCTCCAGAGAGTCAGTGTGCCTAGAGCAGCCCAGGCAGCAGGGCAGATCAGAGAGCATTTGGCTCCAATGAAGCCCAATATGATCCTCTCACACACCCTTGGCAGTCCAAACATCCCAGCACAAGAGATGCTCAGGCACTCTACACCAGATTGCAGTGTTTTTCTTTTCTCCTGGACATCATTCTGGTGCCTTGTTTCTAACAGGGACTCACAGGGTGACTTTTAACTTCCCAACACCTTTTTGTCTGTTTTCCTAAATGCACGGTGAAGACAGTGGTGCTGTGATCACTGACTGACAGCAGCACACTCATAGCCATTCACATACTGCCACGCAGGATTTTCTAGTGATACCCAGGAGACCTCCTCAGCCGTCGCTGCCCAGGCTGGTGAGGAGCTGCCATCAGCTGGGAGCATTGTCTTGTTCTGATGACACATAACTGAACAGGCCTGTTTTGTCCAGCCCTCTCATCCTATTATGAGCTTCTATGTGTGCCGTGGACAAACGTGCACCAATGCAAACAAGACATAAATTCAGGGATTCTCCTATTTCCCGTGGTAAGAAGCACTAACTGTTCATTGTCATGATGAGCCCATAAAAGCCCAAAGCAGCAACGTGTGTGCAAGTATGCCGCTGAATTAAACCTCAGCTAGCAGTCACCACAGGGCTCTGAGTTTTGGAGCCGTGGATGGATGGCTTACAGAAAGCACCACATGAAGTAGCCAGCTCGCAAAGATTAAAAAAAAACAGATAATAATAAACCTTCCTTCCTTCTCCCTTCTCTTCCCATTCTCAAGGGGAATGCAGTGCTGCTGACTTCAGATTGCTATACAACTCCCAAAGGCGCTGCCAAAATGCCACCACGATGTCTCATGGCACAACATTTCAGCCAAATACCAGCCCAAGGGGCGTGGGTAAACCAACCAGCCCTTTATATATTGCAACAGCAGTGATGTCACACGCTCCAGCCAAGTTCGCTGGTTTGCCCAGCTCCTGACTAGTGAAAAAAGTTGACATTCAGTCTGTGCCAGGCCAGGAATAGTCTCTGTAATTCAACCTCCTCATCACAACTTGCTAGGCACTTAAGAGAGCCACTGAAAAAAGCCTCCTATTTAAAAAAAGAGATGTTGGTTTCTGATTAAGCTCCTTGAAATCTGTACATTCATGCAAGCTTTTCTGGTAGCTCGTATCAGATGATGCCTGCTGCAAACTCCTCACATATTTCTCAGTGTTTCCCAAGCAGTTCCAACCACCCAGCATTGCTTTCCTCTGTCTTGAAAATATACTAAATTCAGACATCCTTAAATGTTTGAACCAACTGAATCCTGACCTAAGCTCAAACACTGCACCTTGCTTGCTCGCTGCCGTGTTTGTTCAAAAAAGGTGAAGAAATGGGACTTCACCAGGTTGCTAAACCAGCCATGAACAGCTGCTTTGCCTGAAGTTCAGAACTTGCCATCACACCTATACAAGAGAGAGCTAGATCAGTACAGTGCTGCTATTTACATCCAGTCCCACTAGTGATCTGTACCTCAAACACTTGGTTTAGATACAGCTTTTCCAGCTTGAAACATTACGCTGCCCAAGTACTAGTATTGGCCAGGCAAGACAAGGATCTTCACAGGGGTTTCAGAGACAGTGGCAGTCGCTATTCTTTTTTTAATCTGTGACACCAAGTTGTTTTTGTAACAGTGACTCCGTCTAGGAAAATAATCGCTGAGATTACATCATGATCTCCATGTTTATTGTTACGCTACTCACATTTTCAGCAAGCGCTCTCAGTTTACAAGGGACAAGATGTTTCTTCAGACCTCTGTCTATGAGGTCTGAAAGCCAGCCTTCTTCCTAGTTCAGGTACCACCACCAATAGTGATAAACATTGTGCTGCTGGAATTTAGTCAACAGCCCCTTTGAAGCGTGAGCCAGAACATAATCGCAGTCTCCCACCGCTGTGTTGGCTTTGCACAGTACCACAGAAGCAGTAAAATTGTAATTTAGCCTCTGAGCAAAGAGATAACTGAGTACATATCTCTGTGATGAGGGTGACATTTTACAGCTGGCTGCAACCAAACATTGCGGGGGGGGGTGTTAATTTATATTTACTTTATTTTTTTTATTTAGACATTTTAAACAAACGACAAAAAGCTTGTACAGACTTGTCCCTAAACTAACACTGCACCTGTCCTTCCTCAGATAAAGTGTAGGAGACCATACCAGTGGGTGAGCCTCTTTTGCCAGTGTGTTTTGAATACCATGGACTGACACAAAAGCCTTAAGGGAGACCCTTGCTTCAGAAAAAGTCTACTGTACCAAGCACATCTATGTGCTATTTGCATTACCTAGGGTCAGGCAGCTCTCTTTGTAGGAAATGGATATATTCTTGCAAAGGTTAAGCAAACTAGTCTGAACCTTGGGGGTCTCCACAGCAAAAAGAGAGCAGCAATGCATGTTTGCCATAACTGAGCTTTCCTTTAGTATCTTCTGACTGTGGTTCATGCATGGAAGCAAATTGGATGTTTTGTTTACTGCCCCTCACCATCCCAAATGTCCACCTTTCCTCCCCTTTACAACAGGAACAGTGAAAAGGATAAACTTTCAAACCTCAACTGCGTTAGTTCCCAGTCCACCAGACCGATGTCTGTCTATACTTGTTGGCAGTAGGAAGTCATATGCAGGTGAAGTAGAGGCATGCATTTTCTTCTGCAATCCCTGTGAAAGTGTGGCATAGCAGGGGTGTAGACAGCAGCAGGGAAGAACTCATCTAGCACAACTCCTCGTTTTAGCCTGGAGACGTCACTCAGCCTTTGCAATGGGCAGACTGCCAGGAAACCATTGCTCACTCAGCTGTTAGTCCCTGCTGGGGCTACTAGAGAATGCTGGAGGTTGTTATAGTTGTTTGCTTGGAAGCTGACTGCACTCCACAAGCTACCAAGGCCTGAAGGTATTTGATTACTGTAATTTTGGGGTGGATACCTGTGTCTTTTGGTGAGAAATCCTTTAAGTCACTCCTAAAATGGTTATGAAATGTGAATGAACAAGTAAATGAATGAATACAGCACAAGACAATCTTCAGGTCATGCAAATAAATGTCTTTGTTTTCAAATTGCAGAGTTCATTTAAGATCAAAAAATGCTGAGAGTCGGAAACATCCCAGGACACTACTTCTGTCGACTATACATCACTGGACTATTTCTACCTCCTCACTAAAGATGGTTAGAAATGAAGCCAAGTGCAAGCATGAGAGGGAGTTCTAAATATGAGAAGCAAAGTTACACTGCAAGCAGGTATGTACCTATACTTCTGGCTCATATGACAGTTAAGTATCAAAACCAAGAGTAGGATGGACTTTCATTTGTCTTCTCTTTTTCTTTTTCTTGCTGCATTATACACAAAACTATATGTGCCCTGAGGGGAGTGAAACTTACTTTTTGAAAAGTCTTTGTACAAAGTAAAATGGAGAAGCTCTATTAAGCTCATTTTATTTCTGATGTAAATCTATTGTAGTTCTGCATAAGTTACTGGAATTCTGTTGCTGGAAGGACAGAATCAAGATTCACTACAATACTTTGAGTCTAAAAATAGGTTAGCTGAGATTTTTTTCAATAGAAAAGGGAAGTGAGGATTATTTTCAGTTGAAGAACTGAGCCTGAGTAATCCAGCTGATTAAGCCCAGTTCCTCTGACTTTTCATACTTTGACCAGCACTGACTCCTCATAGAGAAAAATGTGCACTTTACGAGAATCTCACTGAGCTGAGCCTCTGGAATTATGGATTTGGGCAGCTGCAGCGGTTGATGTCTGGATCTGCATTTCATTGCTCAGTTCTACGTGGATTCAAGATATCAAGTAGAGCTGAAGGGTCTGTTTTGCTTTTACTTGTTCCACCCAAAGATTCCACCATCCTGTCTTCAGACTGATGTGGAGTTGGACAAAAACTACCATGCTGTAGGCCCTGACTGCATCGTGATCAGGGCTTAATGGAAGGCTGTGATATTTTGTAATTGTGTTGAATGGGTTACCATTTTCTCTCAGCAGTTCTAGAACTGAAACCAAATGCTCCTTGAGCTCCTTTAGTGGGTCTGCTAGAGTCCCCTAGGCACTCCTGCCTTCTGCTGGCTAAGCTGATATTAGCAGCCTCTTCAGTTCCAATGTACCAACCCAACTGTATTTGAATATGAATGGCTAGAGGATTTTACTCCAGCAATATTTGCTTGGAACCTGCTAATGCACAGTAAGTCCTCTTTACATGTGGTGCCATTCCGCTTTCTGAAACAAGGGCTCTGCTCAGGGTAACTATCACAGCAAAGCTCCAGCCTAATACAGGCAGGCTCATCTCTGTAGACTGTATTTTCTACAGTCATGAGCTAATAAATGAGTGAGGATATAATCTCCTATAATTTTTTCACAAAATATTTTAAATTATAATTATGATTTCTTGCCAAGTAAGTTTTACCAACTTTTCTTTCATTTTGGACATAGTATGCAATGATGTACCAAGTGGCATTCTTTTTTTAAGTAAATTTCCCCCTTTTTATCATTAATTCTTCCTGCCCAAAAAGCAGCTAACTTTCTAAGCTAAATACATGTACAGCACTCAGAAGTCCTTATGGTTGGAAGTTTGGAAAGGGAAGTACTGAAATTTGGTTCTTATATCCTTTTTTAAGAACCCAAGTAAAGAACCTGAGGTGAAACCACTTTTTTAATGGTGCTTTCAAGAAATTAAACCATGAGCTACCATAAGCTACTTGAATTGTCAAATATAACAATTATTTTTTATGTTATTTTCTTCATTGTATTGCTAGCATCCTGGTTAGAATACATGTAGGAGTAAATTAGTCAGTGACTGATATATCTGGAAAATGCTCACTGTCTAATAGAGGTAATATAGAAAAATGATTATTTATATTTTTTGGCTTTGCAGAGAAGAAAATTTCCTTCAGCTATTCCATAAGATGAATCAATGTGCAACAGCAGCACCAGGAGAAATCACTTCATGAGTGTGAATTGCTAACAACTGAAACAGCTGGAACCACCCCACACAGTCATCTGCCTGAAGTTAATCCTTTGGAGAATTCATTCATGATTCCTACGAACAATGCAGGGAAATAAGAAACATACAGAAGGACATAGTGACTCCTCAAGTATTGGGAGTCTCCTGGATGAAACAGACAGAGAAGTGAGCAGCCTCACAGACCGGGCTTTCAAAAGTTTGTGTGTGGCAGAACTAGAAGACTCTTACAGTGAGTCAGATCTTCCCATTTCACCCGACTTCGCCCTCCAGTTCTCTGCTAAACTTCACCGAGGGACATTAAACCATGCCATCAAGAGCAATGTCTGTAACAAGCTAACAGCAAGAAACAATGAACATACAATATGGGCTTCCACATTCCAGCAGTTACCAAAGTGTGCTCAGGAGGAGAAAAAGGTTGCTAAAAATAACAGCTTTACCACGGAAAGGAAAAAAATGACTTTACCAGTTCCTGGTCCAAGGAACAATAAACATGCTTCAAAAGTGTCCTCACTGATTAAGACATTTAATAAGACTGCAGACCAAGGGTCAGGGGGTTCCCTGTTAGCCGTTAAGCAGCCCATTAAGAATAGCTTTCAAAAATGTAAGTTAAATCATGGAAATGATATGGCTTGTTGGGATGACACAGGCATTTTAAGCAACCACAAGGAACTTTCTGAATATTCTGAGGCTAGTCAAGGTAGCCACTCTCTCAGTAGCAGACATGAGCCACAGAAAAGACCTAATAAAATAGACCTGAGTTATTGTGGTTCTGATGATTATTATCCTGTGCTGATTGAGATGTCAAAAATAGCCAAGTCAAATTTTTCCCATTCTTCTAAAAAGGCTTTAAAAAACAGAAGTGTGAAAGTTAATGAGCCAGCAAAAAAAGGTAATTTTCTTCACAGTGAGAATAGTGCTTTTGAATCATGGAAAGTTCATCATAAAAAACTGGCCGAAAAGGAGGAATTTGTTGATATAAAAATGAAAAAGGAAGGTCTTACGTACCTGGAAGAAGTACCATTTATTAAAGGATCCTGCACACAGGAACATAAATTGCCACCTGTCAAGACCACTGTTGCTAAGAAACAAGAGAAAGATTTTCAGATGAAGCTAACACCAAAAGCTGCTTTCAGCATCCCTCTCCCAGCTGCATATGAAACTCAGGACCCCTTTCCTTCAGGAACTGAATTTCCTGCTGCTCTTCCTCCTACACCCCCCCCTAGAATCCATGTGCACCGGGGTCCCCCTCAGCCACCACCTGTCCCACACCTTCCACCTCCAAACCAGCAGGGCCATCCCCCAACACCTCCTAGCCCTGAAGCGCCTCCTGTGCCACCACCCCCAATGCCAGCTCAACTTTCCCCCCCTGCCATATCCCCAGCCTCCATCTCACCCCAGTCCATGTCCCACAGGATGGTTTCACCTATGTCCCAGGCACCCAGCCCACCTCCACCAAGACCTCTGGCCACCTTAACTGAAGGCGAGCACCTCAGTCCAGAGTTGGGCAATACCTGTCCGCCCTGGAGGAGGCAGAGGGCTGCAAAAGGGGCAGCAGAGAGGAGACAGACTTCAAACGAGAAGTTTACAGCCAGTGATGAGACATGCTCATTGTCTGAAAAGGCAACTGGTGCCAAACCTGGTCTGGAGGTGACTCCTCTGCCCAGACAGGTAAACTCCCCTGGATCGATCAGTCCCCCTTTCAACATCACCGAACTCTTAACACCGATCATACCACCAAAACAGGAGGTGGACACTGTTGAAAGCGAGCTGATCCCACTGACACCTCCTCCCACTGAGAACACAGCACTGAGAGACCATGAGGGGAACGCATTCGACAATTACAGGTCTCGGGATAGTTACAAATCAAAAGCATCAAGTCTGTTATTCAATTTGAAGGATGTGCGTAAACGTGTTAAAAGCATTTATACCCCTTCTCCTCTGTTAAGGGCCTTGGAGGAGAAAAACAAAATGAGGGAGAATATCCAGGAAAGTACAAAAATAAATGCCTCATTCTCCACTTCACAAGAAAAAAGTAGCAAGAATATTGCAGACAAAGATGAATCGAGTGATATAACCTCCATACACGAAAAGGACAATAAAACTGATTTAACTGGACACTTTACAGACAATTACCTGACTATGAGTTCACCCCAGACAACAGGGGATCTTTTATTTTACCAAACTAGAGATAACTTGCATCAAGACAACTCAACATGTGAAGATCTGGTTAAAAACACAAGGGAGAATGAAAACTTCCCCTTGTTCAGACATGAATCCAATGAACCTGATTTAAGAAAACACCTGCACTACCCAGCACTGAAACCATTCAGTAGAGACAATGCAGGCACAACAGCTGGGCAAAATCCCAGTGTCCAGGGTGAGGAAAATGTGAGACAGGCTGCTATTCAGAATGAAAATCTTGCCTTCAAAACACTCCCAAACCAACTCTCACCAGCAGAGGATGTGCCTTACAGTGACACCCAAATCAACATGGTGGTACCTGACCATGAAGCACAAGGCAGAAGCACTAGCTCTTCAGAGCAGTCTTTTGTCTCCACGGTAGAGCAGCCACTTCAGGATGAGCCATTTCCACCAGTGCCCCTGATGCAGAAGGCATGCCTTCAAGAAAGCCAGAGGACTAAGAATGAAATGGGTACAGACAGTAAGAATAGCCACAATGAGAAAGGGGATGAGATTGAGGAAGATGAACTGCAATATTATGCTTGTATCAGCTCTGGTACTGGTGCAGCAGAGAAGAGGGAGGGGAAGGTTACTGGGAATGAAGAGAGGAGCTTGATGAAAGAGAAACTGAGGAGAGAGAAAAGCAAAGAGGCCGACAACGTGGATTCTGCTGCCAGCAGTGTAAGGGACATGTCCATCCCCAAGCCTGAAGAGCCACAAACACTGCCAACTTCAAGTGCAACCAAACCCAGTCTGTTTATGATTAAAGATAACACATTCAGGTCGCCTCAGGTAATAAGGGCTGTCAAGCTGCCTCTGTTCAGGTCCTTTTCCCTGGATGATACAGTGAGCAGCAGTTATAAGGAAATGGAAGGTAGGTTTATGCCTCCAGCATGGCACAATAAGCAACACCAAAAGATGTTGCATGCTCAGGAGGTAGGCTGGTCGGCATCGAGGCACAGAGGGAAGCAGAATGTGAGGGATGGAGCAACCGACAGAGGAAAAGAGGCCAGTGAGCCTGGATCGACTCCAGCAACACTGGATCCCAGTCATCTGGAAGATACAGAGAACCTTTTGTTAGGGAAGATGATGGAAGAAGATAAAGAGACTTGTGCTTTGTTAAATAAAGTTGGGAAAATGAATGAGGAAAGTGTCTGCAGAAGGAAAGAGAGGACCCAGTCTAGGAAGGCAAGACACAGCTTAACACATCCAAATTTAGGTCTGGAAAATTACCAAGAACAAAACAGCACCAGCTATCCCACAGAAAGAAAGACAAATTACTTCAAGAATCATCACCTATCTAATCGCAGGGGTGGATCTTGTGCGAAAAAAATAATCACTAGGGAGACAATTTCCCCAGTGACTGACTCCATATCAGAGGACCACTCTTATTCTCCTGTATCCCATGAAGCTTTAGAGGACATCCTACATACAGAAGGTGCACCAGTTTTGTTAGATAATCTTGCATGCTCTGCTGCTGCAAGCCCCAGGTCAGGCAGCACAATGCACTCTTTAACTGCCAGTTCATTGTCAGACAAACCAACAATTTCAGGCCTTAGAGAGACAGAGGATGTTATAAACCCTGCTTTGCTGAGCATGGCACTAAAGAGCCAAGCTGACATGGCTGCAGGAGAGATACTTGATTCAGCACAGAGAAATCTGCTTTCTGGTTCTGCAGGGGAAGCTGAGGGACTGGAGCCCAGGGACCCTAGGGAGAGAGCAGCAGGCAAGCCTCCCGCTGTGCCACCGAAAACAGAAAAAGCTCTGCGGCGGGCCAAAAAGCTGGCAAACAGGAGACAAAAAATGCATGAGCAGCAGAAAAAACATCAGACTGAGCATACAGATGCTGTAGGGAGAAAGTCTTCTCATTCTGGACAGACACTAGCATCTGTCTCAGCCCTGGGATATTCTCCTCTCCACCCTGCCCCTCACTCAACTTTTACTCCCGCAGAAACCAGTACAGGAAGACCCAGTTGTGCAATAGCAGTAAGCCCTTCACCCTCTTTAATCCAACGTAAACTCCTCCAGGACCCTGACTCTGGTCAATACTATGTAGTTGATTTACCAGCTGAAGTTAATGTAAAGACATTTTATGACCCTGAAACTGGCAAATATGTTCAAGTCTCAGTCCCTTCTTCAGAAGGGAACTTAGAAGAACCCTCCTCTTCAGAAATTATGAATTCTCCCTATGTCTCCTACCCTAGAGTGCTGCCTTTACCAGCTTCGTCTGTAGCAGTGCTGAAGTCACCTTCTCAGATCTCTGAACCTACCTGGTTAATGCTAGCTGCACCAGGAGAACCAGCTGAACTACATGAAGATGGTCAGCAGGTCTGCAGATACTCTGAAGCTGTGGATACTCAGCCCTATATTGAACCAGCCTCTTCCTCATCCAGTCAAGACATTCAAGAAACTAAAGTTCACTTAGGAAAGGACATGAGCCCGACACCAAATACTGATATAGTGTCTATCACAGATTTAGATGATTTTGCTGCTGAAGGAGTATCTTGAAAACTGAAGTAACAAAATATGCCAGATGATAGTGTTAAGAACTGTTTGGACAGACACATGCACACAAAAGCACATGCAGATTTGATGTTTGTACAACACTTTATGTCTGAATCTCATTGTGGTTTGGGTGGGAAGAAAAATGAAAGCTGACCACATTGAAAGATGTGAGGTGATGATCACACTGAACAGTGAAATTGAGTAAGCACCAAATTATCAGTGAGATGAAAGGGCAATGCCATCTAAACAAATAAATACGACAGTATGAAGCCACTGCTTGCTGCTGCTGCTGCTTTGCCATTATGGTGACTGGCATTGCCAAAGCAAGTGTCCTTTTGTTCAGATGTGTTGCATGATATACGACACAAAATATAACCTGTAAGACCATCCTGTGCACCCTGTGAGACCTAGGACAGATGCCTCATCTACTGAACTTTCCTCACTCACTGCCTTTGAACTATATTGACAGGTAGAAAACATATGGCTACAAATATGCCATAAACACAAGATTCATTTTTTGCACACATTGATTGCCCAGATGTTATTGACAAGAAGATTGTATACTGGATGCGCAATACAACAGCCATGTCAAAAAACTTTTAAACAACCAGAATACAGTTGCAGCTGCTCTAAACTTCTCAATATACTCTTGCAGTGCCCACTAACATGCTGCTGAATTCTTTGTATTTCTTCATAATCTTCAAAGAAGTTCCCCTAGAGTCAGGGGTTATTTATAATACAACTTAAAACTTCAACTCATCTTAGTACTCGGCCTGAAATATTATGGTAAGGGGCAAGGTTTGAATGAAATCCCTTAACAGTATTTAATTTCTCGTTAGGATGAGAAGACCTTTGCTTATTATATTATATTATTATATATATAGTTTTGTTTTGTTTTGTTTTCAGGCTCCCACTGAAATAGAGTGCTAACATTTAAAATCTGAAAAATGTAAATAATTTCGGTCTTCTGAATTCTGTGATTCAAAAAAAAAAAAAAAGACACAAAACATCTGAAGTATTAATTTCTAGAAAAGTGTTTCTTTGAATTATCACTTTTCTTTGAAAAATCTGTATCAAAATATCACTCATCCTTTCATAAGCTCTTTTTTATCATCATAGATAATGATAGAACCTTGGTGAAAAGAAGGAAAAATTGAATGTAATGTGCCTGCTTAAAAATGTCCATATTTGGAGTACTGGTTTATTTTTTCTGTCTCATTTTCATATTGTTTTCCCCCAATTAAAACTGAAGTGCAGGAGCTTTAATGAAGAATTATACCAGTGACTTTCAGCCTGATTCACATCTGAGGCTATTTTCAAAAGACTCTTTTCAGTGAAGCAATTCTTGACTTCTTGAAAATAGAGGGAAGAATCAGGGCTTTTGTTAATAAATCCAGCGTGAAGACAGGACACAGACACTGCTCTACTCTTCCAGTTTTAATATTTATGATAGAGGTTTTCTTCAGTAAATCCTTAATTTCCCAGGATCGAGGCTGCTCTCAAGGACACAGGCCAACACTTGGTGGTTTGACTCCTTCCCGAACCTGAGCTCAGCTCCCAGCCTTCCTCTATCTCTGACTACAGCCATGTGCTCAGAACCTGTCCTGATCCCATCTGACATCTCCTTTTGTAGGTGCTATTTGCTAAAACATTTCCGTTAAAGCAGCTAGTCAAACACAAAGGGCATCTCTTCACTGGTTTCAGTTGGGATTTGATTTGGCCTTTCACGATTTTCTAAGGTTCATTTCCCCTTTTATGCAGAGTTGTGCCAGATTTGCCATTTTGTGATTCATCAGGGAGGGTTGCAGCAAAGATGTGGGGTAGAAGTAGAGAAGTTAATACTAGTTTGGTTTGGGTTTTGAGCATATTCAGCTAAATGCCCATATTTGAATAAGCATTCATTGTTCAGTTTTCACCCTTTAAAATTTTGAACATCTGACTGGATAAAGCCATGAACAACCTGGGCTGGCCTCAGAACTGACTCCTTGGTCAGGAGGTTCATTCAGAGACATCTTAGAGATCTCTTGTAGCCTGAATTATCCTGTGCTCCTATTCTGCAAACATCAAAATTTTAAAACAAATTTGACTTGGAACTCAAAAAATGCAGTCTCTCCTGGGAAAGAGCTCATTTTGAAAGAATTAAAAAATAATTTTAAAATCAAGAGTGCTTTAGGAACAAGAAATAATTTTCAAGTTGTTAAATTAAGGGAAATTAAGAATATTTTGCCTTTTATTTTGGTCACAAATACTTTGCTAAACTGACTTGGTGCCATTCATGTTGCACATATCTGTTGCTGTCAGTGTATAAAGCATAATGTCTTTTCCAGTTCTGAGCAGAATGCCATCTCTATGTTAAAACATAGATAAATACATCTATTAAGGTATTCCATGGTATATTTGGACAGAATCTATGTCATCTGAAAGCCTGGCTGAGTGGAAAAGCCTTTTGTTTCTTTGTTTGGTAGGCAATCAAAACTGAATTACAAATTTAAATGCCTTTAAGAGCCACAAGTCAAGAAGCAGGCAGGGTCTCAGAGGACAGGATAAAAGCTTGCTTTCCAAGGGGAGACTGTGGATACAAAGCATCAGTGCACAGATATAAAATCAATTTTATTTTGATAAACAAAATCCCTTTTGCTTGGTTAACCGATGTTTGTTTTCTAAATGTACACACTTCTGCACCCTTTTTTTGAGGGTCTTCTTAAATTCTTACTGTGGAGAACAGGATCCTCCAATATACTAATTCTAGGCATGCAAGGAAAGCAGAATATATTTTTTACTCTACTGTGAAGGTAAACTGTGGGAATCTGAAAAGGAGCCAATCCTAACTTGAACACCAAATACATTTCAAGTAGGACTTTGTTATTTTGCCTAATTTTTCTGCTAGCTTAAGAGAGCTGCATTCACATTCACATGTGCATTCATCTAGACATGTACATGTCCCAGAGGGAGTTTTGACCTGGAGAATTTGTAGCTAAATGAAACAAATGGAACTGGGAAATTCTGAAAACAAATACGAAAGTGGTTCTCACCATGTACTCCAAGCTTTCTCTAGAGCACTTTGCCACAGGGAATGAATAAGTGCTGCTCCAGGTTCCAGCCTGGTACTGAATCTGTTTGAGCATGAACTCCTCAGCAAACCTGTCTCTGGCCTAGACCGTACTGATGCCCAACTTGTTGCTAGGCCACGTGAGTATGTGTGTCCACAAACACACACATGCACACCCATAAACAACTCTATAGAGACATATAAATATTATATATATAAAATACGCCTATAAAATTACAATTTGCATATCAGTATAACAGCAGTAATGCCTGTGATGATGAGCACAAAAAGTTTGTGCATTAAAAGAAAGCCAAATGACAACGTTTCAAATCACAAATATTTTTCTTTCATGCCCTTTTCTTTTGTATTTGTTGGTTTGGTTTTTTTTTCATTGCTGCTGTGGGAAACCATGATGGAAGAAGTCAGTGCTCGGCAAAAGGATAGCTGTGAACTGAGTTCTTTCTTTGGGTGGGGACTATGGGAAATGTGCAATAGTCATGAAATCAGTTGTAGGAAAGCCCTATTTCATGATGCAAACAACAGTGACATTAAATCATATGTTAAAGAGGTGCTGAGGCAAACTAAGCTGAATTCTGCCTTGCCAGCAGACGGTGCTTAGGACTAAAGAATACAGCAGGCTCTTTGCATGCATAGAAGCACAGCAGGCTGAAGGGAACAGTAGGCCATTGGTTTCATAGTTCCCTTTTCCTGCATGTGGCCTTTTTCAGATGTTGCATTTCTTGGTGCCCTGAGGCTCGTTTACAGTGGTGGTTCTTGCTTGGAAGGTGTGACTAAGACCAAACCTGGCTTACCTACTCTTTGGCTCTAGGGCCAGAACCACCTCCCTGTGAATCTCCTTCTCCTTCTGGGGCAACTGCAACACCTTCCAGTCCAGTTGTCACACAGCAGACTTGGACTGCCACCCTGCAGCCGTGGCTCTTTCCCAAGAGCACAGATTTCCTCATACAAAATGTTTTAGAGAGTGCAGTTTAATTGAAACGTGTGATATGGGTGGATTTTCGTCAGTTCCTCATTGGGTGTTCGGTGCCTTCCTAAGTCATCTGTAAAGAAAATGTTTGTCATCAATATGTTCCACCAATGCAACTGTATTTGGGAATAAGTAATTATTTATTAATTAACAAACAAAATAAATGAGACTTGGTTTACAATACCGGAATGACTTCTAGCCAGCTTTTTCATTGCAGTTATGTCTCATTGTAACTTTTCTACAGTTATAACAGCAGAAAAAGTTCACAATGTGGAAGTGTATGTTTGTGTGTGCATGTGTGTGGTACATAGTTTAAAAAATCTAAGGGATGACTGGATGCAGGGCTTCATGCCAATTCCTTCCCCTCCTAATGAAAGGGAGTAGGAAGCTGGACAGAAACACCTTTGGCCCAGGACTCCTGTGATCATTCCCACCTCTCCTCACTGTGCAAGGGCAGCAGTCTGTCTGGAGGACCCTGGGAATGCGGTGCCAGCACCCAGTCCAGCAGCACTGGAAGATCATCTGCTTGTCACCATCCAGAAAACATCAGGGCTTTTTCATTCCCTGTGCCCATTCCACCTGGGGGATGTTACCAGGTGTGTAACTTGATGTAACTTGACTTTTTCATTAGTAACTAGCCCTGCAGACTCTATGTACTCTCCAAAGTCTTATCAGTGATGGTTTTACATTTCTCCTCAGTTTCTCTTATTGTCTGTTGCACTATAATTATATACTCTTTTTGAACCTCTGTCTCACTGAAAAGCAGTATCAGAAGCTGTTGATATTGTACATGACAGGTTACATGGGCTCTAGTGGCTACATGTGAATGCGTAATTTGGAGCAACTGGTGTACATCAGTCATTTTTATTAAAGAAACTCTGCTTCAGAGCCTTATAGGAGATAGAAAGAACATGGAACATTTGAGTAAATTGAACTTAAGTGTGGGTTTTTTTTGTGAAATGATCATTATAACAACAGAGGTCAATGATTAATTTATTTTTCTTTAGGATGATTATTCTGGTCTTACAATGATTTTACATTCACCACTGTCCCCTGATGTTAAAGATAATATTGCAATTATGGGGTTTAAGTGGGTAGGGAATGGCTGAAAATGACCTGTGGTCTTCCCTTGTTTCTTTTTGATATTCTCAAAGTTTTCATGATGTTGATTTTTCACATTAGATAGTCAGGTCTTCGGTACTCTATGGCTAATTAGAGACTTGTTTCTAATGCACTATTGAACATACTTAGAAAGCAACATTTCAATAGTGCAGAAGAGAAATCATTTATGTCCCAGTTGCCTAAATCTCTGTGTTTTCATTAAAGCAGATTTAACTCAAGGCTTTGGGGAAGCAGCTTGCAGTGCTAAAAGGTAAGTATTTTCTCATGTCAAAGTCCATATGGAATAAATTGAGACCTAGGGTACTTCGAAAGACAGAAAAAGGAAAACTTTGTGAGAACTAGGGACAATCTTTGAAGTTCTGCTAGTAATGGGAAGAAGTTGAACTCCAGCAAAAAATAAAATGCATTTGTAGCTGGAGATAGGCTTTGATAAGCCAGGATTCATCAAAGCCAAGCTACCTGACAGGCTCTTCCCTACACTGGGTTGAACTCCCTTGTCCTGGATCTCCCTGGTGTATTTACACTCCTGCCCACTGGCATTCAGTGTCGAAACCTCATTTCTAACAGCTGCCTCTCCAGCTGC
Source organism: Pezoporus occidentalis (assembly GCF_034315485.1). Classification (NCBI taxonomy): domain Eukaryota; kingdom Metazoa; phylum Chordata; class Aves; order Psittaciformes; family Psittacidae; genus Pezoporus; species Pezoporus occidentalis. The sequence goes on from NW_026916347.1 coordinate 2,415,814, forward strand.
TTAAAACTGGCATAGGGAATGGAAGGATTCAGAGCACACAAAAATGGCCCCCTGCTTTTTATGGCAAGAGTGCAAGTATTATCATCATCATGAGGCATTTCAGGTGAGCTAAGGTGGCCTTATTCAGGATCTTCCTTACACTGACAGGCCACAGGTAGCAGACAGGTTCTGAGATAAACAGGGATCCTTCTTTCTATTCCCAGCGCTTATAAGCTGCAAAGGATGCAAACTGGATATGGCCCAAGAGAGACCCTTTCTTTGATTGCCCTGAGATTGCTGAAAGACTGTTGGCAGAATTGGCTTCTGCTGGCAAGTGCTGCCTGCCTGGATCAGGTCTCCTGATGCTGTGTCCCTTCCCAAGGAACGTGGATGAAAATATTTCAGAATTATTCCATGCCAAAACTGGCTGTGGCTTCATGAACTTTCCAAAAAGAGAAGTCAGAAAGAAATTAAAGGAAAACATCATACTGCATTATAATTGAAAACAGTATTATTGTTGGTAATACATCCATCCATGGATGTATGTCTATGGAAAGATGTATCTAGGTATGTCTACATGTCTATATGTAATTACAGATGTAGTCTTCATATTTACTGAAGTGTCTGGACATGATCTAACCAGTGCCCTTGAACTGGCCTTTGCACCTCCTACCTGTCAGTCCATGCGTCTTGTTACTTTCAGGGTCTCCCTCAAGGGAATTCCATTTTCCCCTGGGCTTCCCGTGTTTCACTGGGGAGGAGAATGACCATACTCTTGCCAGGACTAGGGGGTGTACCTGGGATGCCCCCATATTTCCATCTCTCCTGCTGGAGGAGCAGGTGGTCACCTTCATGCAGAGTCTTCTTGCTAAAAGTGGTGTGATTGCTGAGTCCTGAGCAGTCCCCAAGACTGGGCCAGGTGGGACTGTAAAGGGAGATGGAGAAGTCCTTTGGCTTAATTACTCCCCTATACTTCAGGAAACTACTGCGTTATCAACTGAGACAACAAACACTTCTGGCAACAGGATCAGCCCCAACAGTCCAACACAGAAGCACAACCAGCCCTAGCACTGATCCTACTGACAGTAAACATCCTAGCTTAGCAATCATATGAGCCCTAACATAAACCAAGCAGGATCAAATACCAGCTGGAGAGCTGGAGTACTGGCCCATAAACCTACTGACACAGCCAAGTCACCAACTGCACCTTAGCAGGAATTTTCCAAAACAGTTTCTATACTGAAATAAATAAAGAAAATAAAAAAAATAAAAAGTAATAAAAAAAGGCTGCTTTGACAACACTGGGGGAAAAAAATAAAAAAAAAAAATTAAAAAGCACATTTGGGTTGTTTGAGGTTTTTTTCAACAGCTGTCTTCTGAGCTGGGAAATTGCTGAAAAATTATTGAGAAGTTCTTATATGCTTACATGTACGCATGAGTAAACAGTCCTAGAACTGTTCTTTTGGGTTGAAACAGCTTTTCAAAGAAATCATTTATTGCAAAACATGTATTAAAAAGTTGAAGCTAAAGCACAAGTTTTCAAGTACCTCAAAATGTTTCTAATAGTCCAAGTTGGTTTGTTGGGCTGAATATTATTTTGGCTTTTTTCATTTTTTTTTCAGTGTTTGGGCCTTTGGTATTTTGGGGGTTTTGGGGGTTGGTTTGGGGTTATTTTGTACTTTTCGGAATGAGGAAAAGGTGTCACCATCACCAGAATAGCTCTGTGAGAAGAAAAGTTTCTGGTCCACTCACACTGGCGCTCCCAGAGCCGGCTAACACTGATGAGCCACTGTGGAGCTCCCTCTTGTGCTGGTCTATCCACGTCTCTAGATACAGCTGCCATGCGACCAGCTCCGCGCTGACAGTCTTGTCATTAACACTGGAAGGGGGGAGGCTATTTATGCTGATAACAGTGTTTTCAAATGGTAGAGGAACCTGGTTGTAGTTTTACATCCCTCTGGGCATGCAAGACATGTTTAATGATGTGCAATATTTGCATCCCTGGAGTATACTAAGAGAGGTTATCTGATCCTGCTCAGCAGGACACTCACCACGTGGCTTACACTTGTCACTTTTTATGCTTCTCATCTGAAAAACCCAAACAACAGCCTGGTCCTTGAAAAGCTTCCAGCTACATTCATGCTGTGAGAGTGGCACTAGTGTAAGAGCAGAGGTATACTCAGACTGTGCTTGAAGCACTTCTTCAGCAGGCACAGCTTTGTCAGTAAAATTGAGCTTTGTACCATGGCAGTAAGACCGCCTTGTAAATAAATCTGACCCAAATGGTAAAACAAAGTTTTTATACATGTGACTGCATCTGTACTATGGGCTTTTCCCAGAAAAGTATTGCCAGCCAAGGTCACATACAGCTGATAGATCTGGGTAGGAGGAAGCCTGTTATGCTAAGAGGCCATAGATAAAACCACACAGATCCCAATGTGTTCTTTTTATTCCAGCTAATCCTAAATCCATCTAATCAAACTAAACTCTTGTTCATTCCTATTTCCCCCAAATTAATGCTCACATTTCTGTGGATATGACACTAACTAACGCAGCACACAGCAGACATCATCTTCCATACCATGCTCGGCTGTTTGAAGACTCTCTGCCCCTAACTGCTTATTGCTCTCTCTGACAACAGAAGCACTTCACAAAGGCTTCCTAAAGTCTGCCTATAGCAACCCCAAAATGCTCCCTCCTGCTGATAGGCATGCGAGAACCTGAGCTCAGGAAGAGAAGGGTCCTAGCAGAGGGCAGGAGTAGAGGCTGAAGGAAGAGAGATGTGCTTAAAAGGTGTCATGATTTACAAAAGTAACATTAGCCAATGCAAGCCCCCTTTGTGGGAGGTACTAAGGGTTGCTTTCCTGTGGGCCTTGTTAAACTCTAGCCCAGATATATCCACTCTGACACGCAGGAACTATTTCAGTTGGGCACATTTAAGTCCCAGAGACAGAGACTATGAAATCTAGGCTAAAACACCTGCCCATACCGTGGCAGCAGGAACAGGGAATTTTGGTTCCTCTTTTCCTCGCTTATTAATGTAATTATAAAATCTAATTAATAACAATGACTCTCATTTATTCACTACTTTCCTCTTTTCGCAGTGTCTGGTAAATGGTAAATTGCAGAACAGAGGAGCAGCAATGTCACTTAAGTAATTTTAATATGTATCTGATTCATGGAGCTGGTGAAAAGGCATAGCTCTCAGCTCACTGGATTATTGTTTTAAAAGTTTGATTTGATCTGAACTGAGTAGAAATTGGAAGATTTCCATAGTTTCCCTTAAAGAAGAGGGTTCCTAGCCTCAGCAGCTCTCTAGAAACTTGACATTTGTACAGAGCAGCAGGCCTACGGCATTTTAACAAAACAAATTGAATCCAACCAACGCTACCTCAAAGGAAAATTTCAGCCCAGATCTAGTGATGCCTCTGTGCTCAGCAAAGAATGTCACTTGTATTTTCACCTGTACTGCTCCTTATCTCTGGTGACAACGTGATGCAGCCAAAGCAGTGTGGCATTGAGCAGCGGGGTGACACAGGTGGGTCCAGGATGGCTCTTGAGCGTGCACTGAGGGGACAGACAAAGCTATGGAGGGTGGTTCAGTTACTAAAAAAGGGGATACTTTCACAAGAAATACCTCCCGTTGATATGTCTGCACTTTAAAAACCAGAGTTATGTAGGGCTCAGGACGGTTGGGCATGCAATGCAAAGGAATTACTCGTAAGAAAACCTCCTCCTTCCTTTCCTTCCAGCTTGGGCCCAGGTTGTGAGCTGCATCCCACAGCCTCATAGTGGAGGTAGAGATAAAATATTGTACAGTGAGTCCTGGGCTTCGCTGACAGAGAAATGGCTCTATGAGGTGCATGAAACTGACTCACCTCATGCAGGTTCTGAGCCCTAAGGAGGGAAACCCCACCAAAAAGAGGGGTTGTGCACAATGTGGCTTGTGCACATGCCCTGACACACACACAAATGCCTGGCTGCTAGTTGTCTGTGTTATTTGTCTGAACAGCTAGCTGTATCATCAATCTGGACTAATCCCAGGTTCAGCCCCACAGGAGAAGTATTCAGGTATTTGGCTTTCTGAGTGGGATTTTGACACTTTCCTTTCTGACCCTTTTGGATGGTGATTGAAATCCTCCCTTGGAGAACCTCTGGCTCAGTCCAGCTAGGTTTAGCTCTAAACACAAGTAATGGTTCAGAGGAGAAATAGGATCAGCTCTTTTCTGCTGTACATCTTTCCTCCCTGCCAGCAGCCAATTTCTTGTGCACTGCTACAGAAATATTTCAAATAAAAACTAACAACTCCCAGGGATGCTCCTCTCCCTTGCTGTGCCAAGGACTGGTGATCACATCAGCATCTTGGTTCTCAAGCATCTGCCAAAACCTGATGGCTTCAGCCAGCACAACAGAGCAAGGGTGAACCAGCTGTGATATAACAGGCAGAGTTTAGGTTCCTAGGGAGTCTTCTTTGCAGAGATGGGCTTCTTCATTTAATGGGCTTTGGATCTTATTTAACACATTGTCTCATGTACAGTGTGGGCAAAAAGAAGCTGTGTGCATATAATAAAAAACCTCAGCCCATTCAATACCTAGGGGAGTCATAATAAATTTACCACTATAGCAAGTCTTAGTCTCAAGGGCCGATACTGAATGCTGGAGTTTAATAAACAAAATTTCTGAAGCAGGAGAACTGAAAGGTAAACCAGTTCAGCTGACAAAGCACACGCAATTTAATTAGAAATTAAGTTTTCTCCTGGCCTTGACCAGTCCCAAGGACCAGCATCTTAGACTGATTGTGTCTGGGTTGCCTTCTAGTAGCTGCCCTCGAAGTGCATTTTCTGACTATACTGTCCAAGGTCTCCCAGCCAGGGCTGAAGGGCACTGCTCAGAATACACAGGAGCACCAGAATAGACCTAGGCAGCTAAAAAGCCATAGAAGTCCAGGCCATCCATGGGGCAGAAGATGGGTAGATTGTGAAGGATGACACAGTTACAAATGTCCACCTGTATACAGCATTACTCTGGCTTGTGCTGGGGCTTAGAAAACGGGGCAGTAACAGTCACCCTGCTGTTAGACCAGCCCAGGCATTTCTTCTGTATGGAGCGGTCACAGTCTTAGGTACTCCAGCGGACTGTAAGGTGACTTAGGTAAACTGTTAATTGTCTGAGACCAGAAACAGCTCCAATGCTGTAAGGCACCTTCCGTGCCCATCAACACAGAACTGAGGGGGAGCATTAGATATGGAAATGATTCAGACTGCATAAAAGAGCCAACTTTTGTTGTTCTGCATGTGAGAACTCTTCTTGGCTAAAACAACACAGATGGTGGTGGGTTTTATCCTTCTCTGCTTCATGTTATGGATATTTACAGCAGCACTGCAAAAGCACTGACTGCAGAAGAAGCCATCGAAGTTAAATACTGGAAAAGTTATGCAGGACAATTCTTTAAATCCTGGTCAGTTTTAACTAAGATGAGTTTACCACAGAAGACTTTTCACAACTCCAAAAAAATGATGCTCAAAATTCCGAGGCAGCAGACCAGCACATACTCACCTTGTGTCAGAGAGCTTAGGGCAGGCCACAAGGATGTTGTGGCTGTATTATTAAAATATTGTTGACACATCACTCCCAGATAAGGCTGGATTTGCTATATGCCAATGAAACTTTTATTCTCAGGGGCAAGATCTATGTAATGGCTTCTTTGGTTTTGATCAGTAGAAGATCATATTTTGTGGTAATATGGTCACCTGAAGTCAATATTTTACTACAGTGCAAAGGAAGTTTTTAACTGGAAAGAATAAAGCAGTGTTTATTGTACTCTACTGCTCTTTTATTTATGGCAGGGGTGTCAAACTCTTCAGCGGCGAGGTCTGAATTATGTACCCAGAGCTTGGGTATCTATTCAGGGCTTCTCACTTCCTGCTTCAAACACTGCTTCCACCACACAAACAGATAAGCACAACAGGATCTTTATCGAATAACAGCTCTTTTAGAGGGAGACTCTGACACAGCAGCACACCACAAGCATTTCATCTCCATCCCCTGCTCCCTCGTGGTCCACCAGCAGCAAACGACTTCCTCCCACATATGGCTTCTTTCTGCTGCAGGGAAGCAGAAAGCTTAAGCATGCAGCAGAAGCGAAATTCCCAGAGACACAGCCCTGCTGGGCAAGCTCTTCTCGCTGGCATTGACATGGGATGGGGGAGACCTCTCAGAGGAGCAGAGAAGGTCACTAAGGGGAGCAACCTGTGGGGAACACTGCGGGGAGGGCACCAACTACAGAAGGGAAGAGTTTAATGGTATACCGAGATCTTTTCCTGCATGCACATGGCCTTCAGCATCACTGTAAATAATACTCTTAATAAAGAGCCAATTAGCCTAACAATCTCATTATATCCAGCATGCAGTGCAGAAAGGACTAGCCTACGGCATAACTGAGCAAAGGCGCATCCTCGGCTCCACGTTTCCTGCTATAATGATGTAGGCATAAGGAGGCCTAAATAGATGTGCACCAGATAAAAAGCATGGAGAGCTGAGAGAATGGCATGCGACCTTATAAAGGTGCCATGGCCTGATGCTTTGCATTAACCCTCGTTAACAAAACCCAGACTGATGTGCTGCAATAACCCCACGCATACACCTTGAGCACCAACTCCCAGTTGGCTCTGCCTGGTGCTGGGCTCAGCACTGGCACAGGGATGTGCCCAGGGCCAGAGGGGCTGGGGCATGGGAATAGCACAAGCTGAGAATCAGCACCAGCGCTGAAAGCGGGACCTCAAGCTTTCTGCAGAGCTGTGAGTGAGGATGTTGGGAGATGGCCTGAGCAGGGAAGGTGGGGGATGAGGGGAAATCTGGCCATTGTGGGTGACTGCAATTTCTTGAGAAAAGAGCCTGGGATGGGAGATGCTTCCAAAAATCATGCAAGTGTCATATGCACAGAGTCCATCCATGCTATGTGTGGCTCATGCTAGTATGGAAATTCACAGAGAATGGGGCCTAGTGACAACAGGAAACTGTTAAACAAAACATCTTTGTCTTACCTCCCTCCCTCAAACCTTGGGCTTCCATCTTTCCTTCACGGAACTGAAAAAAATATCACACAGGCTGATTTTGGAATAGCTCACATGTAAATCATCCCCTTGGGCTTGAGCCTCTCATGCTGGGGTTCAGCCTGAGTGAATTTTTATAGCCAAGTTATAAACTTTTAAATGCCAGACTTAATCAAAGCTACTGAGATGATCATTAGAGGAGTGGTTTAGGTGGCATAACCCTGATATATGATAGTGCAGAAAGAAGGCAGGTGGCTTACCCACTGTGGACAGTCTATCTGGAAGGGAGCAGGGTCTGGTGGCTAGAAGCAGGCACAACAGAGATACAGATCTCTTGAGTTTTGGTCTTGCCCTTCTGCTACTGCTCAGTGACCTCAAGCAAGTTCCCCTGGGCTGTGCTGCCCTGAGCAAACTGGTCTCAGACCAAAACCTGAAAGGAAAATGTGGCTCATCATGCCCTGGGTTCCCCAACATGCTAATGAGAATGTATATGCGTACCTGCCTCCCCTGGGGATGTCGCAAGGGTTGTTGACAACATAGCCTAGGCTTTAACCTGGCATTGTGCAGACTCAGAATACTCAAATCTGAAAGTTTCATTTATGGCTGACTTAAAGCAACCACCCACAAAATCATACTGAATAATTATAATCACAGACACATCAGACACTGAAGAATCTAAAAGACTTCGGGCTCAGGCTTACAGGGAACTAATGCTGCTTTGCTCCTTAACAGGACCTCTGAAAAACCTTTGCGACCCCTTGACTTTGCAAGCCATGGTTCCAGCTGTGAATCTGAGAGTCTCCCCCACTCTGCAGCATCTTTGTGGTCTAAGCAGAACTGGACAGTCATCAATGTGAGAGCAGATGCCTGGACAGAAATTGATCCGAATGAAAACAGTACAGGAATTTTCAGGGTCTTCTTTCTAAATTTATTCAAGTATTAAACAAACAGAAACTACAGCATGCATCAGATACTTTTCTTTGTTGTACAACAAAACTATGGACTTGTTTGTATTTGCAGCGTTTCCAGCAACATCAGGCAGACTTCTCGATGTTATCCAGTTTTGCACAGTCACTAGAGTGTCGCATCATGAATTATTAAATCAGTGCTTCGTGGTAATACATAATTTCTTATCAATTATTCATGCTAATGTGTGTGTAGTTTACTTAATTGTGTTATTGACGATCAAAAGTAATTTCCTGAAAATCCTCAAGGACAGAAAATTTAATCAGCGTAACTACTTTTCAGATGCAATGCTGTTAAGTATTCTTAATTTGCTCAACAATTCACTTATTTATGTACCTTTCTGGAGGAAATACGAGTTTAATCAAACAATTAGATTGAAGAGTTAGTGTACAGAAGGGCTGAAGTTCAACTGAATGCAAGGTAATTATGTTGAAATGAGGTTGATCCTGCCTCTTTGGAGTGGAAATTTTATTTTAATCTTTTTTTGGACAGGGGGCACAAAAATATTATGATAGGGAAGATCACTAGAAAAACAGTGATTCTCTCTTCTCCAACCACTCCCCACTACAAAACACACAGCCATCTATTTTATTTTGTTGGAAGAAAAAGGTTGCTGCTCCTATTAAAACTAAGGCATAATTTGCAGCCAGAGAAACCACGTCCACCTACGGTTTAGCAGAGCAGCTCCTGAAGCTGGAACACAAAGGCAGATCACAGACAACTGCATGTTCTCCCCTGCCATTAGGACAGTTCAGGATTGTTAAAGGAAACACATGATATGCAAGAGAAAAGAAAAATTACTCCATTTGATGAATGTGGGCCCTGTCAGACGTTATTTTGTACTTGGATCTAAGGACAGACCCAGCAATACCCTCATCGTTTGTGTCCAGAAGACACAAATCCTACCCTGGGAGGAGTGCCTGGTACCCTTCACTCCTGGAGGAATGAAGGTGCTTAGTGCTGCCAAACCACCCCCTGAAGATCAGGGCTTGCACTCTTTGAATGGGTATTGACACCAAGCCCTACCTCAGGAAAAGCAAGGTGTGCACCAAGAGTATTGGAGGGTCCTGCAAGCACCACAGAAGCCCCAGGTTCTGTAAAATTCATAGGATAAGATCACGTGGGGGAGAAATTTTGCTGCCAATCTTACTCAGAACTGCCTTTCCAAGTACATTCCCAAGCTCAGATCCTGTGAGAAGCCAAACACAACCCTGTGTAAAAGCATGTGCTCAGCACATTGCAGGAGGTCCTCAGTACAACATGAGGGATCAGAGCTGACAGGAATCCTTCCAGTAGCCTCCAGGCTTCTTGGGCAAGTCTCAAAGCAGTGTTTTCACCCTGTTCTTCAGGAACATCTGTGGACAAGACTAAGGAGTCTGCAAAAGGCACCTGAGAAAAGCAAGTCTATGTCACTAAGTTTGAAATTTGTGTGTGCATTTCACATGATAAAAATATGGGGCACCCCATATCAAAATGTCTGCTCTGGAGCATCAGATCTTAGTCTGCTTTGCTTTGAGGAATTCTGAGTTAGAGATAAGACTGCATTTCCTGAGGCATCAATTTCTCCTTTGCACTGTGCCCATTTGGTTATAATTAAGACATTTTCATATCTAGATTCATTACAACAAGCCTTCAGTGAATGGAATAGTCTGATTTTGGATGGCATAAAGGAATAGCCTTCCAAGCTTTATTTCCTCTTTATTGAAAAAAAAACATGCAAGGACATATTCGCAGTGTTGCAATGCAGGATTATTTTGTTTTCTAGTCCTTCTTTCCAAGAGAATGATGCTAAAATACCCCTAGCTTTGTGCACTCTCCATTAAATACCATTGTTATCATTTGAAGCTATGAATGCTGCTCTGGAGTTATGTCTTTTATGTCTAACCCAGGGAATGGCAACAGTAACAGACTAAGGTTCACATAGAGACTAGTGCAAGGATTTTATTCACAGGTAAACTGATCTCAGCAATCTCCCAGCAACCTACTCCATGGAAAGTTTCATTTGGGGGGGAAAAAAAGGAGAAGGAAAAAATCATGAAGACCTTCACTGTATTTTCTGCTTCTCTTACACCTGGCTTGCCTGGGATAGATTGGGTTGAAGTCAAATGCCATCAGAAAACAGCAGGACAAATTGGCATATACCTACAGATTCCTTCACCTCTGCTGTGCACAGTGGGGTAAATGATGCCTGGATGCCTCTCCTGCCCCAGATCTCGCATCTGGAAGTGCTGCCCTGCTGCCAGCCCTCTATCTCATGCAGGATAGGAAGCCGAGATGTGCAGGAGCAAGCCAGGATCCTGGGTGTTTCCGTGTCCCTGGGATGTGGAGCAGGGGAGCTAAAAACAGTTTCACAAACATTTCCAAACACAGATAGTGCCAATAAATCAGGGAAGGAACCTACAGCAGTGCAAGAGAAGCAAGGGTGCATGAAAGTGGCCACGTGGATTTGCTGGGTCCCTGGTGGCCCCATGATGTCCTGGTGGGGGACGGCCACACTGCAGTTCACCCTGTGGCAGAGCCTGGGCAGCGGGTCCCTGCCCTGAGCTGAGGGGCTGGCACCAGTCCGGTCTCATACGCTCTTCTCCCCTTCCATGTGCTCCTTGGCTGGAGGAGGCTGCTTGTCCTGGGTGCCCTCAGGGCCAGGTTTGGTGGGAGGAGTGGGGCTGCTGCTGGTGGCTGGCAGGAGGTTGGCAGACTGGAGCACAGCCTCTGAGTGCTCCCGGGCCTTCATACGCAGTGCGGCCACACTGGCGGTGCGGTTGCTTTGGCAGCCATAGGTGGGCAGGAAGGAGAGGCCCATAGGGTCTGGAACGCAGCATGAGCACAGCGGGCTCCCTGGGGAGGAAGAAGACAAGGCACCATCACTGATGGGGAAGGTCTGACTGTTCCCTCCATGGTCAATATGGAGAGGGCAAAGATGAGGTTGGGGTCTCAAATGGCAACAAATCCCTCCCCTATGGACCTTTAGTGGGTACATAGGTGTTCTCTGCATCAGGACTAGAAAAGCAAGATCCTGTTCTGTGAAGAATCTTACACTGAGAGTCATCCAGGGTGACAAGCAGAGTGAGTGAGGCCAAGCAGAGTCAGAAATGAACAATGAAGTTTAGATCATGTGTGAGATTTGCCCATAAGCAAGACTGAGCTTGTCCCCTGCTCTCACACCGAGCTGCTGCTCTGTGGCTACCATCAGCCCTATGCTGGAGGTGCCCCCTGGCCTCAACCTGCACTCTCAGGCCTGATCAATTTGGGCAGCTGCATATGTTGGGTCCCATCACCCATCTACACCTGCAAAGAAAAAGGTGAAAATATTCTGGTTATTATGCAGGAGCTAATGACCTTCTCCTGTATCACTGTAAAGTGTGGTAGGCTTTTCCTTGGCCTGGCCTCCGCCAACTACTGGCATCATGTCTACATGGAAGAGTCTGACTGTTCTACCTTCACCTACCCAGTATCTGTGCTGCTTACACCTCAAAGAGAACAGCTTCCAGAAGTGGGCTAAGGCCACCTAAAGCTGGTGCTGTGGACATGGCTTAAGAGTCCATCAGGAGAGAGGAGCCAGACTATCTCTACCCTGTCATCTGAGGAACATGAAATGTTCCAAGCAGGCAATAAAACACCAGAGAATGGGTAAAAGTAGTATTCTTCTCCCTTTAAGCCAAAAGGGTCCCCTGCAACCCACTGACAGAGATAGTCCTCACTCCACCAGCTACCTTCCTGAGCCAGACGACTACAGGCTCTTCCTCTGGCTTATCTTTGATAACACTGGGATTTGGGCCAGTTACCAAAGAAGCACACCTGGAAATACAGGTTGCCCACTGGCAGGACATGCAGTCCATCCAAAAAGCCACCCTGTACCTAGCTTATATGCATCTATTGAATGAAGAAGAATGTATTAGAGAAGTAGGGAGATGAAACAGGGTGAGATGCCTGAGCTACTACTTTGATTTGCTCTCTGGTAAGAAACATTGTGATATCATTTTTCCAGGAGTCTCAGAGGCCACACAGACTCCACATCCTTTTCTACCCCTGGCAAAAGCCCATCCTTTGCTGATACACTACCTCCCAAAAAAGAAATAGGCCAGCTCTGCACATCCTGACACAGTGCAATGTGTTCCTCTGATCTTTCCAAGCCAAGGACTCACTTTAATTTCTGCAGTTAATATTTGAGTTAAATGGCTCATGACCAAGTGATGAGACTAATAACCTGCCAGGAGCAGGTAGTCTTTCTTTACACTTTTGCTCACAGTAGCAATGGGTCAGCACCCATCTGCTAGGGATAAAGACAGTTGTTTGTTTTTAGGATGCTGGCAAGACTTCTCCACAGCAATTGTCACAGGTTAGCAGCTTGCAGGTAACATTCAGGAAAAAGTACCAGAATCTGCAAAGGACAAGATATTAATGTAACTGGGAAATCTTCTTTTCTCTTGTAATACTCCTCTGACAGAGCATATGATCAGCAGGCCAACATTTCCGTGGGCCCAAGTATATTGCACGAGCAAGTTTCAGCACTTGACTAATATCCTTCATTTTTTGCTTTAGCACTAGGAAGCTCAATCTGTGTCTGCTTTGATCAGCTGAGAAAGAAGGTTTATAACAAAATCCACTCAGTAACACAACTTACAGGTTTTGCTACTACCAGCCACACCCATAAAGCCATTTTTGCTGTTGAACTGCAGCCACTTCAGTGGTACTGGACAGCCACTGCTTTACCAAGAAGGAGGAGAGGAAGATCCTCACTTCAGAGTCCATACAGTTTGCAGCAGGTCTTTCACTGCAGAAGCCACAAAGTCTTTTTTTTGTCACTACTGTTAAGCCCCATTAACTTCAGGTTCAGGGATGAAACACAGAGGCATGGAGGCCTGCCTGTGCTTCAGCTCTTTGCGCTGCTGCTTTCTAACAAAAACTGAGTGAGACTTTCAAAAGTGGTTGTTCAGCTGTCAGACTGAGGGAAGGGATGGCCCATCTGCAGTACCTAACATGGAACCAAGCACAGATATTGTCTGCTTAGTGGGAGGTGGGGAGAAGTAGAAAAGTGTTTTACCTTTTTTAAAAGAGCAGGAATCAGCTCCATCCTCTTAAGAATAATTTTCATTTCATTATTAGGGGTGAAATATTTATCACTATTCTGTACCAGCCTAAGATCTTTGATTAATAATTAGACCTGATATTACCTAGTGGCTCTGCAGTTACCTGTGGTGGAAACTAGGCTACCTCTAGAAATAATTCACCCATAAACCATTCCTTTCATTTTTCTGTTCACACTTGCAGACAACAGCTCACACATGGAAAAAAAAAGGTAAAGTAACAAGTGTCATTTGTTCCAGGGTCCAGCTAGAATACAGGAGAGTAGAATTTAGCCCTACCTTAATGTAGGTTGTAAATAATGTTGAATCTATCTTACAATTACCTCTGCCTGCAGGTAGTAAGTCCAGAAAGAACTATTGGGTTTCTCTGGCACAAAAGCCAAGAAAAGCTCAGGAGCCCAAGATCTCCACCTACCCATCAGTCAGCCCATGATGGACAGCAATGTGACTTTCACCAAGAAAAAGGCATCCACATATAGCAGATGTCAGTGTTTTTTTACATCTTGTTGCAGTATCTCTAAGTCCACAGTGGAGAAGGGAGGAATTGTTCCTACTTATTTCAGATTCTCAGAGGAGTTTAGGCACCTAGCTCCCATCAAAATCAGTGAGGGTTAAGCCATTAGCCCTAGATCTTGCTCCAGCTCCCACTAACATCTATGACAGTCTAATATTGCTTTAATGGGATTTAGATCAAGTTGCTACAATATGGACAAGGTACCATTTTCTTTCTTTCAGGAACTTACTGCCTCCTGTACACAAAATTAAAATACACAATTAGATTTCCATTAACTTACAGCAAATTCTGCTGAATTGATCTGAACCTCCTTGTATTCCTATATGAGATCATACTTTAAATGCTCAGCCTGAACATAAATACTTAATGTAACAAATACAGTCTGAAATATTTGATCCACTTGGCAGTTTAATTGATCTACAACAGAGACTGACAGGAAAAATTAAATTAGTTCTATCTTGTCTCTGCCAACATCACATTTGAATTGTAACAATATTTCATCTGCAATTTTGGTTGCAGACCCTTTTCTGCAGTTTCAAGGTTCAGTTTTAGCTCAGAAGAGTGGGGTGGAAATGGGCCCATATTGATACACAAGTATTTAAAATATATATTTTGTATTTTGACTCTACAATTTAAAGAATTTAGTGGATAGCCTTTCCAAAAGGCAAAACCCCAGTCCCTTTCCTCCTTCAGTACTTGTGCATATCAGCATTTGATGTGGACAGCTGAACAGCAGTCTGACAAGGAGGGAAGCAAAGAAAAATTCCCATTTAAAATCCTCACCTGTCAATGAATGCTGTTTAGTTTTCAGAGAAAATATTGTGCTTAAGTATTTTTTTCTTCTCATAGCAGTCACATTGGTTTGCTTGCACTCTAAATCCTAATAAACCTGAAATCACTTTCACAAGGGTTGGAAGGTCAACAGCCTCAAGTTCACAGTGTCATTTACCAGTGAGAGCTGATTCACAAGGAGCTTCATCTTGCTCTCTATAGATGACACCAAAACTTCGCCTATTAAAGCCTGAGGCACAAGCAGAAAAAACAAAAGTGGCTTTATTCAAACTTCTCGAGTTCTGAATCAAGGGGTTCAGAAGATCAAGGCATGAACTTAAAGTCTAAAACAGAGAGGTATCAAATGCTCCCAGTATATTTAGGGTAACCTCAAGGCTGTTTAAGTTGTGCTAGATGGTTTCTCCTTCTAGTGCTTCAGCTGGTTAAGTGTGGAAGGCATCCTGTGCCACCCAGAGTCTGGAAAAGCATTTCAGAGCTGACAGCAGAGTCCAAATGTTTTAATTTCACATCTCCTTGTCTTGTGAACCCCATATGCCCAATTCAAACAACAAAGAGATGATGATGTGGCTCTGTTGCTCTAGCAAGAGTCTTTTTGTGTAAATAACTTGATACTGGAACTGGAGGGTTTCATCCTCCTTTATTTGTGCCATTAGTACTGTTCCAAATAATTCAATAAATAAATTCAGATCCGGAACTTTACCTGTTTGGAAAGGAAAGTTGGCAGCAAAGCCAAACAGCTAGGAAAACAGAACCAGTCCTTTGAATACTTTCAGTTCTGCAGCCATTTACTGCTCTTCCCTTCCACATCAAAAACATAATCTGATCCTAAATACTACTGACATGTGTCACTGTGAGAGTGGTCAATAGGAATCCCTGCCCAGCTAAAGTCTGCTAACTTAATCAGGATTTGTCCTGGAGGAACATGGCAGCACCCATTTCCTTTCCATTACTCTTAAGGCTCTTGGTATCTGCATATTCCCTAATATTTGTGTTAAAGACCAAAAAAAATCTACCTGCAAGGTAGGGAGATGCTAGAGTTCAGGACCTGTGATACAGGAATCAAAGTAATTTGATCAAGGTCTGTGCATCTGCAGCAAACTAAAGAAAAGTTTTAAATTCTCTGAAGTCACAGTAGCAGGTAAACTACATAAAATGCCAGACAGAGCCCACTTGATACATTTGCTATATTACATGAGAAAAGTCAGTCAGCCCGTAATAAAGAATGAGAGAGGCAATAAAAACACCAAGGGTTTTCATTCTTGTTACCCAGTCTTTTGGAAAGCAGTGGTGCTTCTATTCAGTAAACACCAGTTTAGGTAAAGTAGGTCCTTGAACACTTTTTTTCTCAGCCTTGGCAATGGGAATTGCCCAATGGAATCAGGCATACTTTCTTCATCTTTCCATAACAGAAATTGAGATGTAATGGATGGGCAGTTCTAGTTGTGCTTTTTTTCCTGGATACAGCAATTAAGCCTCCCTATTATGAGCAACAGCAACCACATCAGCAACAAACCATAAAAGAGCCAAATCAATGGTGCCCTGAAAAATCTACTTTGATGTGCATAATGCAATCCTGCTTCTCTATCGGTGTGGAGGTGCCGTGAAAACCAACTGAGGTATAACTTGCACAGAGCAGAGCTGTGGGTGAATTATGAAAGTAATTCCCTGGCAAGTAATTATTTCTCTCCTCATACACTTCAGTCATCCCGGGTGCAAGGGAAATTTCAGTGGAATATAACAGACACTCTCTTGGCCTCAGCCAGCAGAATGGTAGAACGCTTCCGCTAAACAGCGGAGATTCTTGTTTACACCCATTAATAAGATCTTCTGCATTAATGAATTGCATTCATGCTGTCATCCATTAAGAAGCTACTTTGAGGTCTTTCTCTGCACAAAACTCTAGCTTCTCCTGATGACTCTATTGTTATACAGCCCATAAATAAAACAAGTATTTTCCCTTCATATTTGAGGTCTGCAATTAAATCTGCTAAATGGACTGCAGATGCATAGTTTACAGTAAGTGATTCATCTTGGAAGATCATGGAAATGTCGAAGTCACCACAATGAAGTGGCATAGTTGTCAAATTAGGACAATTTCAGAGAATAACAAACACCAGAATTCTCATTGATGCGAGACAACCTTCTCCCTGACTGTGGCCAGTGGTAAAGAGCTAAACCCTGATGTAAGAAAGCCTGTATTCCACAGAAGTTATGATCTTATTCTAATTTATCAAATGAGAAATTGCATTTCCTGAAAGAACGGTATGTAGTGAGATGATACAGTAGCTAGCAGATGCTTGCTACTAAGTACAGCCTCCAATATGCTAAACTTCAGAGAGGGAAAGGACTCACTTAAGGAAAGGAGAAGTTCTGTTGTATTTACTGATAAGAGAATATTTGATAGAAGCAAAGAAATACCATCCAGTGACAATATACTCTTCTCTGGAACAGTCAATGCTCTGAATTACAGTTCTGATCATTATTGTATAGCCGGCCTGCTTTCTTCACAGGACTTCACACTATTTGTGGTGGTAATACCATCCCTTTGAGGAGAAAAAAAAATATCTCAGTTTCATAGGCAGCAGGGTTCATTTGTCATAGTGCTTAGAGAGGACAGCTTTCTATTCATTCACCAGAGCAGACCTAGTCCTATGCTCCAACAACATCTCCCGTTGACCTAGAAGTGGCACATGTGGGATTCAGATGCACGTTGCCTGTTGAGTTTCACAGCTACACAAAGCATGAAGCAAACCTACAGTGCACTGCAGAGTCCTTTCAAAACCAAAGTTGCGAGCTCAGTCCCTACACCCTGCTAGGCTGTTCTGAGATTTCTTGTCTCTACTAGACCAACTTCATCATCAACTATTATATCTTTATACGACAAATTAGATCCAGGAACCATGTGCCCTAGACACTTTATGCAGCACTGGAAATCTGGGTCTGGAGCCAAGCAATCAAAGTCAGAGAAGGAGAAAGAGAGTTATTAGTTTCTTTATGTAAGACAGAGAACTCTCAGGTGGCAGAATAAAAACAGTCCCTGAGAGCATAAAATAATTATTAATTAGTTACATCACCATCATCAGTTGTTATTCACTGTATTGATTTTAATTGTCTCCTTCTAAAACATCAGTCAAATATTACTCACCGACACCAACAAAGTCTTGGCTCACAAACTGAACAAAGCACATCATGTCTCCTCAAAAGAAAAGATAACAACCTAGACTTCCCAGTAGCATATGATGTGCTGAGAGTGCTCATTTTTCTGCAGGCAGCTTTTACAGCCTTACTGAAGAGTATGATTCCCTTCACTGGCCAAGATTACTCTCCTAGTGGTGGGAATACATACCAATTTACAGGATCGACATAGAGGGGCTGAATTTAATTTGACATTTACGTAGAAGAAAGTGGTATCATGCAGCCATTGTTACTGAAAAGATGGTTTGATTCTGGAGCAACGGGTTTACTTTCAAAAGCAAAAAGAATTCCTAGTAGTTTCAAAGCACGGTCAACACGAGAGGTACCAGAAAGAGGTCTTGATCATTTCACTTTTTGATAAAACTTGTGAAATCTTGGAAAACCTTACTACTTGCTGAATTTCTCCTTATCCAATCAATAAAGAAAATGAACAGCTCAGAATTTTATGCCCTGTACTGAGTTTGATGAGATTTCAGGTGGCATAAAAGCCCTAGGCCCTCAGAATCACTGTGTCATTCCTGTTGCCATTTCTGCTGCAAAATGCAACTGGATTCTCAAGGGAGAGGCTTAGGTCTTTTCATTAAGACACATGAGGACACTGACTAATGCCCACCTAAAGGTAAAGTTAGTTCTTCTTTGACAGGCCTGAAATGTACAAATCACCTCCTAACTCAAAGGGTGAGATGACAAGGGAGAGTCAAATAAACTGAATTGAACAAGACAAAGAAGGTCATATGAAGGTTTTGTGAACACTGTGTCCCTCCCTGTCTTTTCCTTCCTTTCTTTCCACAACCATTATTTTTTCTTCCAGACTGACATGAACTTTGTTGTGCCCTTACATACATTGGTTTAGATGAACCATCATTCACGTCATGTTTCCAAACCAAAGATAAACAAAACGCAAATCAGGCCTGTGGTACTCTTGGTCCATTCAGAATCTCTAGCAATCATCCTGTTCACCCCTGACAATTAATAAGACCAAAGCTCAAAGTCTTCTGTTCACAGCCCCTACCTCAGCCCAAGCAAATTGCTCTTGGAAAAACAAGGAAAGAACTTGTGGATGTGAGCCAAGAAAAGAGGATCCAATAGTACATATATAAATACCACAAGAAGGATGTTACAATTACTCGCTGCTTGTATAAATCAAATTTGCCACCTTGTAGAATAAATTCTTCCTCTTTAGCCTGAAAGCCAATTTTTGACATTACTGAGACCTAGCTGCAGAAGAAAAAGATCTCATATCAAAGCAGCTTAGTCTACCAGCTCCTTGCAAGTATAACAAAATTCTAGAAGGCATAGGCAGCTCCACAAAGCTCCTGTTGGGTGGATATCCAGCTATGCAAATCGGAGCTGGATTTCTTAAAATAAAAATATGCAACATTATGGCAATCCTCTTGCATGTATCTGGAGATCTCTAGTACCAGGCAGGAAATATAAACCAGGCATCACAGCAACTGCATATGTAGCTGACAACATTTATCAAGCAAATACACATGCATCTGATAATGGACCATTCCTTATACAAATGTTAAAAAAATCCATATTTACATTTGGAACAAATTTTTCAAGGACACTGACTCTTAGGCTGGGCAGCCAAATGTCTAATAAGTATCTCTTTACAGAGATTCAGGAATAGGATTTTTTCTGCCCCTAGGTTGTAAAACTGCTGTCAAGCAAAAAGGAGCAAATTATTAATTTCTCAATTTAGTGGCTGAGCTGTAAAACCATGAAAAAGAATATCTGAAGGTCTTCCAAATAAATAAAAATTAAAAAAAAAAACACAACAAATCAAAACAATACAAAAGCAAAAACAACCAAAAGAAATTCCTCATGGATTATATTTTTCACACATTTTTATTTCATTTTGCTTTGCCTTTATATATTGCCATTATTTTTCTTAAAATTTAGCTACATTTAAACATGGAACAGATGAGAACGCCGTATTGATTCATTTAGTTTTGAAAATGCTTAGATGTAGATCTTAAGAAAAAAAAAACTTCTATGTGAAATTATTCACTGAACACAACCCCATTTCCTCACCTTTTAACCAGCCCAGGACTATATTTACCAATGAACAGTCTTTTTGCCTGAATAATTTCTACTCCAGAGATACTGCTCCTGCACAGTGGAAGAAGCTGAAAGTCCCTGTACTGACACTTCAGGAGCCATAGGGAAGAGATCAAGAGGACTCCCGTAGTCAAACAACTGCTGCCTGCTTACGGGGTTTAGATTGACAGTCATCCTTTCAGTTTAAGGGTTCAGGTCACACCTGAGTTGCTTTTCTTGATTAAGAATCACAGGTCCCATACCTATCAAAATAGCAGTAGCTGTATGGTGATTCTGGCTTTAGCATTTTTCGAAGGATGGAAGGGAAGAGGTAACAGGACAGGACACTGGACTTCATGCAAAGTCAACAGTTCCAAACATTTGCTTCAGGAATGTACCTTGGCAATGCTGATTTAACTGGGAATACTCACTGAGAGCATGAGGTATGCCAGAGAACATAGTGAGAGGCATTAGAGGACATTTGTGTTCATAGTGGAGGGTCTTAAACTGGGAAACCTTCCACACAAATTATTGCATCACATTGAGGCATAGAGTAAATGTATATGCCACTTTGGGCTTGGCAGTGCTATAAGGCTTTACATCCTATAAATCTATAAATTGAATTCATCCTGCTTACACCCTTAATCTTATAAATTGTTAGACTAGGAACAGCTAATGGATCAGCCGGTGATTTATTTTTAAAAGATGCATACTCCTGCTTTGTGGGAACCGAAAAGGATATGGGCACTGGATGTACCCTTCCTGAAGCCTGGGTCCCAAGTAATGAGGAATTACTTTCTATCCTTCCCCTGTCCCCAGCCACATGCTTTATTCAAGTTCTCAGAGGGAACCTGCTGCTCAAGAAATGTCTGGTATTGTGCAGAGATGTACTGCAAAGGAAACCTCATGCAAAGAACAGATGAGGCATCAGTAACAGTGCCCGGTAATGTATAATGCAAAAGGATACATATAACTAATTTATTAGTATAAATTTGACTCTTAAAAAAAAAAAAAAAAAAGAAAGCTTATGCAAAGAAAACCATAAAGGAGTAAACCTTACCTGCCTTGCTCCTTGAGACAAACCTGGACCTCACTAAAATTAACCGAGTAAAATGAAGGAGTTTCACCCCAAATAGTGCTACAGGTTGTAACAGACTTACTCCTGTACTTGCAGCATCAGCCAGTGCAAGTACTGCAAATCCTAACAGAAAGAAGGATCTGTCATTTCCGAGAGGCTTCCCCACTGCCTCAAAGTAGGACCATGCTCAAAAAAGCCACTCTTTGAGCTTATCCCTGAAGTTAAACAAAGTCACTTACCTTTCAGAGAGGCGACATGGGATAAAGCTTGTGCATAGGTGGCTGTGTTGAGAAGAGTCCCCGGCAGGCAGGAAGGGAAGAAAGGGCCTGTAGGACCCACTGCTCGACTCAAGCTGATGGAGAAAAGAACTTCCTTACAAAACCAGACCCAACTGCTTCCAAAGATAGCATTTGTCCATGCACAAGAATACATTGGTTTATCAGTATCCTGACACTAGATGCAACCAAGCCTGGACAATATTAGCCTCCCACAGCCACCAGGTTCTCAGTACCTGCACAGGAAGCAGTGAGTTGCATGAGAGAGAGTTTATCTTCTTATGATTTGGGCTGAAGATGATGCTGTCTAGAGTCAAGGCTTGGCAACAGGTAAGTCTGTATGTATGTACATACATATGTATGATGCACATTTGCCCCAAAAAGAGGAAGTTGATAACACATACTCTTACCTCTGCTGAATCTCCAGACTCTCTTTTTTATTCCTGGTTTGATCTGCTGGAGAAGGGGAATTCAAATTCCTCACAGGAGGTGCCACCTCAGCCATTGTTTCCTTGGAGCCCTCTTGGTCGGAAGCACCCCTTTCTGTTTTCCTCCATTTAGCTCTCCGATTTTGGAACCATACCTGGAGCAGGAGAGAAATTGAGGCTGAATACCATGTTTAACTAAATGCAAAGCAAGAAAGTTGTAAATTGTTGCTCTAGTGAATCAGTCATTTAGAAGTGTGGCTAAAACGTGCTCTTATTTTGTGTCTCTTGATATTCTAGTTGATCTTTAGGATTACATTTCTATCTGGAATATTTCTGTGTCTGGAAAACAAGACAGAAATGCCTAAAGACATTTAAAAGGCATGTTAAAAATTGAAAAAGAAAAAGAAGTGAGAGAGATTTCATGTGAATGTGTCAGCAAAACGCGTAGATGTGTGCTTACCTTTATGTATGTATTTAATTCTCACTGGTTTCTATGCTTTAACACATCTAAAAGCCTTTTGTATAAGGATGGGCTTAAATACATATCTAAGCACTCTGCTGAAATCATATATAACCCTTTAAAATGAGCTGCTGCTGGAATGGGAGAGGTCAGAAATTAAAAGGTACATAGTAGGCCATCTTATCCAGCCCATTTCCTGGAGAGGACTGATACTGGATGTTACTCCTCTGATGTATTTGTCCAGTCTGCATTTAGAGGACTCAAAAGGCACTAGATACTAATTTTAGAAGATCATCCTGCAGCTTAATACACACCACTTTCCAGAACTTTTTTCCCTGTAATCCAATACAAATATTCACGTTCTTTATTTTATCCCCTGACTTTTAGTACAACACTTTAGAGGTTTTCTACATTTATCTTGAGGCTGATGCTCTGAAAGCACATTATTTGAAGTAGAAAATGCCAAGCCTCTCTCCAGGTCAGGAAATCCACATTTTAATACATGACTTCAAGAATAAGTGAGATTGTTATTATTATTATTCGCCTCCTACAACTCCATTTTAGTTAGCTGCCTTTTAATTGCACGTATCAGTAAACGTTGAATAATGATTTTATCTATATTCTAAATTTAGAGCAGTTAAATGCAAAGCAAAATGCAGACACTTTCTTGTGTCTTAATTGAATGAAGGTCACAGCTATAACAACATTTAATTGAGCTATTTTTCATTATCATATTTTAATGACTTTGCACTGACAGTTCGCCTGCTTCTGAGGAAAGAGCATGATGAAGTCGTTTATTTCCCTATTTAGTTATTGTTTGACAACATCATCTTCGATTAAGACTCCGCTTTATAGCACATTAATCATATTTGAATGAGCAAGGGGTATAAATGTAAACATATCTCACATCCTCTGTGTTTCCCCACGTTCCTGCATGAAAACAGGCTAAACAAATGCTTGCATCTATTGTCTGTTTGCATAATAGCCAACAACAAGGCTAAACACCAGTCCTCAGCAATCTAATTGTCACCACCCCTATCTCACCCTTGCACCTTTCAGGAAGAAGTTATGATCTTCCACTTCTGAATGCTCAATAATTGTCCCATTTATCTCAATTTGCAGTTCAGTCTTTAGGCACCAATAGCCGAAATGGCATTTTTTATTATTTTTTTAAAGCCAGTACCTACAATGCAGTGGCAAAAGGAGATTTTCATTTCCAAATAATAATCAGTTTAATTTGCCCACATATGACCAATGATTCATGTTCAGATTTAATAATCAGGATCGCATAATCTGATTATAGGAGAAATAATTTGTTTACAATCCCCAATTTACTGCAGTGAATTCCATTATCTCTCTTCAGCCACTGGGTTTTAAGAGATACTAACATGACCCTAGGGAACAAAAGGCAAGCTATTATATTTCCTACAATTAGATCTTTGCATTGTCTTAACCCCGAGCACCTAAATAAAAAAAAAAAAAAAAAAAGCATCGTGCAGAAAAGCTCCACAAATAAAATGAATTCATAATCGTGCTCAAAAAATGGTTTGCAAGTCTGTGGTGGATGCCTGCAGAGTTATAGGGATCCATCTCTGACAGCTGCGGGACTGCTGCTCTTAGCAGAGCTTGTAGACACACAAAATTAATCCCTGCATATGGGAAAACAAACACCTGGATTTAAAAAAATAAAATAAAATAAATAAAAATTGGAGAGCAGGAAGGAAGGGGTGGAAAGAGAGTAATCATGGCCAATGGTGTTTATTGGATCATATTAAAGGTGAGGGAGTTGCTCTGCAGACTCTTTAGCTGTCTAAATTAAGTGTTGAGGAAGAAGGCGAAAGGGAGGAAAGTTGAAGAGGTTCAGGCAGATTTCTTCCTGGCAGCTGGGCTCCCTGCAATTGCCTAACCCCATTGCTCGACAGTGGTCATAGTTGCTTTGGAGAATCACGTCTCAGCTCTTTTCTCCACACACACCCCCTCCAAAAGCATGGAAATGGATGTGCATTGATGTAATTTAGTACCTTGGAGACGCGGACAAATTAGTGTAGAACATTATCACTAGTTAATTATGAATGACCGATTAATCAACCTAATCTAATATTCCACATTATGTTGATGTTATTAAAGTGCATCATGAAAATGACAGATCGTCTTCATTTGCTTTCTTTGGCCAAATGTGCACTCTGCAGTCATGATGTCAAAAAAAAAAAAAAAAAAAAAAAAAAGTTTGCAGTTTGAATACCCGAGAGTTAAATAATTCCCCAGAATGTTTACCTGCACCCTGGCTTCCGTCAGGTTGATTTTCATAGCCAGCTCTTCCCTAGTGAACACATCGGGGTAGTGGGTTTGAGCAAAAACGGCTTCCAGTGCCTCGAGCTGGTGGAGAGGAGAGGAGAGGAGCAAACATCTGTCAGGGGCAGGAACGCGGGACCCGCCGTCTCGGGGGGCATCTCTCCAGCGGCCCTGCAAGGGATGGGGAAAGCGGGCCCAGGCGGGGCGCCGGGGAGTGCGTGTGGCAGGCGGGGAGCAGGTCAGGGTCAGGGAGGAGCAGGCTCCTACCTGCTGCAGGGTGAAGGTGGTGCGGTTGCGGCGCTGCTTCCTCCGCAGGAACCCGTCGTCAAAGTCTCCAGCGGAGTGACCTCCGAAGGGGGCCGCGCCTGCGGAAGGAGGGCAGCGTTAGGGGCCGCAGGGAGCGGAGCCGAAGTCGCAGACGCTCCCTGGGGTGGGGGATGAAGGTCCGGAAGCCGGGGCCACTCCAACGGGACAGGGGGCTCGGAGACGTTCGGAAGAGGGACGAAGGGAGCGGGAAATGCTGCCCCTCCCGAGCACCTCGGAAGCACCGCAGTGGGTGCCCCACCGGGCCGGGGGGCCCTGAAGGCCTGAGCTCATCCAGCCGCGGGTGAGGGGACACAGCGGCCCTTTTCGGGATATTTGTGTTTTAAAAGGAGGAAGAGACGAGGCTGTGACCTGGGCATGGGACAGTTCCTTGAGCTCCTAGAAACCCTGCCTGTCTGCGGGGAGACTAAAGGTTACTTCACAGGAACCTCCTTTTCCCTGCTTGGAAGGAGTGGGACTGGGGCCGTTGGCAGTTTTCTCCCCGCACTCCCACACACACGGCAGAGCCACCACCCATGTGCTCGCCCTCCTCACCGGAGGCGAACCGGTGTTCTTGCCGCGCCGAGCACCGGGGGCTGTGGCAGCGCTCAGAGTCTCGGCCACGGCTGAACTGCCGGGACTCGGCAGCGGGGATGGCGGAGGGAACCCTGCCCTGCCCCGAAGGGGGTTTCGAGGGGCCCAGGGGGACACTGGGGCACTGGGAGTTTATCTGTGGTCGGAGGCCGGCGAAGGGCAGACCGCCCGCCGGGATGCAAACCGCGTGCAGTGGAGCAGTCCCCGGCTTTCGCGGCTCCCTCAGTTACACATCAGCGGTACCCTGGCTGAAATATTCGCTCCCTCTCTGTTCACTGACAGATAAGGGCAAAAAAACCAAACCAAGCAAAAAAAAAAAAAATTCCAAACCTAAAACGAAACAAAACCAACTATAAACAACGGAACAGAAAAGTACTCAAACCCACAGAAGCGTGGCTGAGTGTCTCCCGGGCCTTACCCGCACACCTGCCCGGTAGGGAGCTGGCTGGACCGGCCCCGCCGTGGGGCACGGCGGCTGCGGATGGCCACTGATCTTGCAGCATCGTTTAGAAGAGAACTCTGCCCTCAGTCCTCTCCTCGCACAGACAGACAGCTCTCTGTGGCCCTGGGAGATGCTCATCACAGAATACAATACTATGTCGGTGACCCCCAGAGCCTTGTCACTTCCCTCCGGCACCTCCGGGCCTCCCCGGGTGCCCAAACCCACCGAGAACAATGTCTGAAAAGGGCTTTTCTGTTGCTGCTTCTTCGGTTTGGTGATGGTTGGGTGAGGGTTTTTTGGACGGCAGGATGAGTATATATAGGTTTTCTTTCACTCGGGATGCTCTGTGCTGTTTTCTCTTTAGCTGATCAGATAGCTCCCTCCCGCCGCTTCCCACGCCGGGAAAGCTGGGACCAGCGGCCGGGAGAGGCTGCAGCCTGCGGGGACCGCTCCCCGTCTAGGGCAGCCAAAACCAGGCACCAGCCCCAAACTGCCACCGGAGACATAAACAAACAAGCAAACACACAAACGAGCACTTTCCGAAAGCTGCCTGCAGAAAACTAAGGAACAAAGCGTCCGTCGGTGGCACTTGCCGGGAACGGAGGGACCCTGGCACTGCCCTGCCAAGCCCGGCTCCCCCCCCGGGACGAGGACAACTTTGGGGAGAGAAGTTTCCGGCCGGCGATGGCATCCTGGCTTGGGTCTGACGGCCCTGGGCAGCCTTGTTCAACGCGGGGATGCCTCTTCCCGGAGGAGGATGAAACCGCTGAATCACCTCTTCCTGGCAGTGCTACCACGGGGAAAGCCCTTTGCTCGCCGGGTGATGCCCGTGCAAGGAGCGGGAGGGGGGGGCAGCAGGTGGATTTTACGTGAACAGCCCTCCCGGAGCTGAAGTTGAGCGGCCGAGGCTCCGGGGCTGCTACCGCACTACGAGCACTGGCCGGAGGGAGCGGAGCAGAGGGCCCTGGACATATGGGAGGGCACCGGGAAATTCCGAAGGTGCCGTATTTTTCAAAAATAAACAAATAAAAGAACAAAACCAAATAAATAAACAGACCCCTCTGTCAATAACACAAAGGAAAACATCCTCCCAAATAGTTATTTTCCACTTGCTTGTTTTTTTTTTTTTCCCCCACAGTCGTGACGCCTCTTTCCCCATCCTCCCGCAGAATGTTTGTAAAATAGCATTAAAGATTTATGCGGTCGCTTTGGCTGGAGGGAGGAGGCGTGACCACGTCCTGAAAGTGTCCCGATTACAGCCATGACACCAACATCTGTGCTGGGAGGGGAGAAAAGCATCTCTTTCGTAGCCCGAGGCTCAACTGCGGGATCGCTATCCACAGAGGGGAGGCAGGTGGCAAAATGACTGGGTGGGGGTGTAAAAAACGAGGCCTTTCCAACAGGAATCAAATTAAAGAAGAATAAAAATCATGCAATCCTTTCCATCCTGTTACAAGAGGGGAAAGCTGGACGCGGGGAGGGGGGGATAGGGTAGTGTTTTCTCAAGGAGAAAGATGGTGTGCTTTTATATTTATCTTTCTCTATAGATCTGCGTCTTATCTCAGCACCTATCTGTACCCCAACAACCCTGCACCACACTTTCTCCTTCCACCCTCAGCTCACCCACACACACAAGTTCATTTCTTGTACCTACACGTCTCTGTGAGACAACACTCACCCTCTAGCTGCGGGGGGCAGTGGAAGTAGAACATGGCCCTGCGGCGGGAGGGACGCCCGCTGCCCGCCGCTGCGAGCCCGACGGC
Source organism: Pezoporus occidentalis (assembly GCF_034315485.1). Classification (NCBI taxonomy): domain Eukaryota; kingdom Metazoa; phylum Chordata; class Aves; order Psittaciformes; family Psittacidae; genus Pezoporus; species Pezoporus occidentalis. The sequence goes on from NW_026916347.1 coordinate 2,443,077, forward strand.
GACCGGGGCCGGGGCCAGCCCTCGAGGCGCGGGGCTTCCGCGCACCCCCCACACCGACACAGCAACACCAGCTCCCCGGCCGGGCACCGCCGAGGTGTCTCCTGCAAACCTGAGGACAGAGAGAGGGGAGAGAACAGAACACGTGAATAACCAGACACAAGCACCCAGAGAAACTCATTGATAAGCTAAGGTCCCATCCCAGAGGAAGCAGCGTAAGTGGTGTCTAACCCCGTGCTACGAGCTGAAAAAGCCAAAGGCGGAGAACTCCGTGGTAGGTGCACAGTAATCAGAATTAGTAAAACTTTGTTGCTTCAGTTTGTTTTTCTCACTTTTTTTCTTTCTTTTTTTTTTCCCTTATAGCTGATTCTCTCTCTCTCGTTTATCTATCTACCTACCTACCTATCCATTCATCCATTAATACATCTATTCACATCTATTTATCTATTTATCTAATTATCTCGGATACTTCTTTCAGCAGCAAATAATTACATTAAAAAAATAAATATATAAAAGCAGCGGTTTACAGCTAAGAATAAACCATTAAAAAGAAAAAAAAAAAGAATATTCTGCCTAAATGAAAAAGCAGTAAAACCTATAAGTGTTCTTCTCGTTAAAGCATCCAGAACACTGGGAGCTGTGTTCAGGTTGGAACCCATGTCCTCGGCAAGGAAAAAGAACAAAATATCAGATTTATATGCAGTCATATAAAAAAAATCCAGAAGGCAAATAAAAATCGCAATCCATACCTAAACCGAAGTAAAAATCACCAGTAAGGTCTGGGGGGTATTTTGCACTGGAGTAGCGCTGTGAGTTGTTGGCTGCAGAGACAGAAGGGCTCTGTGGAGTTCTGGAAGTGGCCAGATGTCTTTATATCTGTCTACAGCATGCTCTGCCTCTCAGCACTTGCCTTTATAATCTCACGCATAATTGGCCTTAATCTGATTATTTGCAGCGCTGTCTACAGTGAGTAACTTGGATAGGTCTATTGGGCCCTACAAATGGCCCACGTGGTGTGCAGAGCGGGGGGGGGGGGAGGAAAAAAAAAAAAAAAAGAAAAGAAAAATCCCGTCATTTCTCAGCAATCACTGGGAATGTGAACGGCAGCACCAAAATCTCATTATTTCCTGCGCCTTGGTTCTCCGGGGCTCAGCAGCCCCCGGCGGGTCCCAACTTCCTCACGTCCCCGGGGTGCCCCGGGCTGCAGGTCCGGGAGGTGGGGGTCCGCAGTGCTGTGCGGTGCCGAGCCAAGCCGTGCCAGTCCTGCCCTGCCGCCTGGACCCCAGCGCTGACAAAGAGGCAGCTAATTGCCGCCGGGTGGGTTTTGGGGGGCCGCTTGCACACGCCTTGCCTTTCCAAGCGATCGTACCGCGGCAAAGTTTGATTTTGTTCACAGCGAGGGGTCTCTGGATTTATGCTCGCTTCCCGTCTGCAAATGATATGCAGCGGGACCCTTTGCAATTACTTTTAAAATGCATCCGAGACATGGGCTCAGCGGAGAGAGATGGCCCTTGCCTCAGCCCGGGTGAAAATTAGACTTTAAAGTACCCAGATGAAATTTTCAAGTCAGGGACGCGGGATTGGATCAAATCACATAAACTGCAAAAAAAGCAAGTATAATGGCGCATAATTGGTTCTGTAATAGCATTACACAAGGATAATAGCCTGTTATGGCCCCCTGCACATTAAGTGCTTCCCTGGCGTAAAGCCTTTATGATATTAAAGGGGGAATATAATGATATTTTGGTTATTAAATGCATGTAATTAATTTATGCACCACTGAAAATAAAGTTGGTATTATGACCCACTCAAGATGCATCAGAAGATGTAAGTCAGACAACTGTTGATAAATTCTGGTGTCTATGTTTCGTCTAGACTGCTGATTTTATTTTGGAACAATTGCTTCTCCGGCAGACTACACAAATTTAATATTTTATAAACATTGTAATGTTCTGTGCAGGAAGGGCGAGCAAATCTACACAGGCTCTCTTAGATCTGATGGGAGTTTAAAGACATAGCACGTTCATGCCAGAGCAAAGGAGGTGGATACAGATGATAGAGATGCAGAAACAGAGATTTTGAAGAGACCATGTCTTTGTGAAGTTATCCTGCATATATGATCTCATTAAATAAACACTAATAAGCCTTAGAAATATCACCTGCTCTATCTGCCTTTTACACTAGGCATAAATGTGGAAATTCCCCTAATGTATATTCAAGCTGAAGCTATGTTTCAGCCCTGTAAAGCACTATTTTAGCAAAGCAAGGCAAAAATTAATTGTATCTGAGATCCAAATTGATTTGGTTTGATTTTATCTTATCCATTCACCTATAACTTTAGCATACTAGTAATAGATTTAGAAAGCTGCATTCAAATATGGTTTTATATATATACACATAGATACATATATTTGCATCTATACACATACATAAACGGTTTTGGCTATCTGTTTGACAACAGATACTGACTTACAATTCAGGCAAGTGTTTGAACAGCAAAGTATAGTTTGAATTGAGACAGCTTTTACAGCACCTTACAAGATGCAAGACCAATGCTCTGAGTTCAACTGCACTCCTTAAAAAAGCAGCACAAGTCTTTTGTCAATTAACCTTAAAAAGAGGGACATAACCCAGAGGTGCTGTCTGGACCTCCCCTGCCAGCCTTTCCATCCTCAGTTTTAAAATCCGCTCAGGACCAGTACGGCAGGACTCCTTTGCACAGAGACAGATATGTCTTTGCCTTTTTTTCTTTTTTTTTTTTTCTGACATTGGGAATAGAGGAGTGAGAGTGTTTTATCATAAGAACCTCTAATAAAATAATAATAACTTTATTATGGTGCTCTCAGGCCTTGCTCTAGTCAGGGGGCTGCATTGCTGCTTTGGCTCCAACACTCACTTTCCCCAGCAGTTTGAAGCCTGCAAGTTCAGCAGGACTGTGGGAGGCAGAGAGGGTGAAATGGAGCACGGGGAAATGCTCCAAGTCGCTGCTTTTTAAACAGAAGCAAAAAGACCCTGAGCTGGGCGCAGCTCAACTTTGTCCCAGGGAGCAGCAGCTGCAAAACAAGGAGATAACTAAGCAATATATAATCTGCCACCCCTCGCCACCCCGGTGCCTGTTTAATTTTAATGCACGAAACGTGGGATTGACATAATTAAAAGTTGGCGCTACGTAGTCTTGGTTGCCGATCTCGGGTGGCTGGAGCCCGGGGCGCCGGCGACGCCTTTCAGAACCATGGAGAGCGCCCTACTGCCCCGCGTAACGGCCAGGAAAGGCCCGGGACGCCACGGCCCGCTGGGGTGCTGCGCGGGGTTAGTCGCCTCTCCGGGGGGAGGCTGTTGTCAGGGACGTTCCTAGGTCTCTCCGTGTAGAAACGCTTTCCTGCCAAGGTGGGACTATAGGCAAAAAAACCCAGAACAGTAAATTGCTTCAGATCATGGCTAGTATTTCTCTGGTAGTTCTTCTCATCTAGCTACCAGAGGCAGGCACTAAAAACAAGCTGTGGCATGAGACAACATATACGTGGAAGATAAAATATTTCAGAAAAAAAAATATGCAAAGTCCTTAAGATCTTTCTCACATACCTTCTCCTCATCATTATTGTTGCTGCTATTACCATTATTACCATTGCTACTAATATTACCATTATTAAATCAGCATTAGATACTAGGTCTGCAAAGAAAATCCCAGTAAACATAACTTTGGATAGACATTTTGCTGATTGTGCCTGTCTTACAGCAGAACTGTTCCTGTGTTGCACACACACACATCTTCTCATTTCCCCACAATGACAATAAAACCTAGGACTGAACTGATGAACAAAATCACTGAACAGATGTTTTCCTTGAGAGCACTCAGTTTTGAGGGAATCATTTGTAAACCTCAAGGAAGTCTGAATGGCTCAAGTTTGATGAAACGGCTTTCTTGCCTTTCCATGTCCAAACACTTTCCTTTCCCATGATTCTTAATACCTGACCACAAAAAACGGCTAACATCTAAAAGGTTATTTTACCCTAATTCATGTGCAGTAAAATGTATTTTCTAATTAACCAAATTTGCCGATTTGTCCCGCTTGGACTCTCTTATAATTTATAACGTAAAAGTGTTCTTTCTTTATCTAAAGACCAAGGTGACTGCTTTTAATTTTCTGTAACCTCTTTACACTTGATGTTCACCAAACTCATAATGTTAATTGGCTTCATATACGGATCATCAGTTTAATGAAGGAATAAATCCTATGTTGCTTTATGTCCCTCTGTTTTAACAATGATTGCTTTAATGAAGAATGTGACATGTTTGAAATCAAAGCTGCAGGAGACATTAGAGAGGATTTTTTATGATGACTGAAATGCTTATTTAAAGCTAAAACCATGAGGTTTCCATATTTCAAAAGCTTTTCTTTAAATAATTTTCAATGGAAAATACTGACATGTTCTTCAGCAAATAACTTTTTCTTTGTAATTTCATGAGCAGAGACTGAGAATAACTCTGTTTTGTAATATAAATATCTCAATTAGTTAATGAAAATATCTGTGAGCTGACTTTAGAACACTGCAGTTTTCATTCTGAGTTTGAGTAAAACTAGTGAGCTCAAAGGGGTTATGTCTGCCTAAATAAGGAGTATTTAGGAGTAACTAATACACCTCTTTGTCAAACTACTGTATTTTCATTGTTCATGTGTAGATGGAGAAAATTATAGGGGAGAAAGAATTGTCAGTTCACACACAAAAGCCCTAGATAGCTGTAATCTATTTCTCCCCATGGGGGATTTTAGGATTTCAGGAGCAAGGGTAAAATGTAATGAAACACGGGCTTGTAGAGGTAGGTGACTGCAAATCAGAGCATCAATTAGGTCAAGCTGGAAAACATCAATTAGACCCAACTGCATGTGCCGGTTATACTAGCTACAGCAGGTTTAAAATGTACAAAGCAAATGCGTTCTGGTAATTGAACTTTTACGTTCCTGGTCCCACTTATAATGAAAGTAAGCCTTTTTTTAAAATCTTTCCCTCTCTTGTTCTCTTTTTTCTTTTTTTTTTTTTGTTTTGTTTTCTCTAATGGAAACTGCATATACTGGACTTTTTTTTTTTTTTTTCATTTGTGAGCTGCTGTCTGGACTGATATTACATGATCCTTAGATATGGGAACATGCAACACAGAAGAGGAAAGTCTCTAATCCAAGTCTGGGCCAGGGTTGAGCAACCAATAGATTTGGACAGAAATTTCTTGATATGGCAGAGGAAGTGTGTGAGAAGAGAAGAATATTAGCTTAAATTACATGCCAATGAGAAATCATTCAGTGTGCCAGGCAGGCCTAACCCCATGACCTCTTGGGTTTATTTTCCCACAAGTGTTATGTTAATTCAAACTAGGTCACACCGAGCTTCAGGTAAATGCATACACATCTTCTCCCCCATCTGCCATACAGTATTGTGTGTAAGAGAACTATGTGTTGCCTTTCAGAGCTGGCCAGGACTTCAGTCCTATGGTCAGAACTATATGAACATGCAGAAGACAGCCCATATATTACCTTCCCTCTCCATGGAGAACAAGAAGGTACCTTGTAGCATCTCTAGTAGCACAGAGGTTTAATCTGTCAGGAGCCCTATTCAATAGCAACAGTTCTCTACCTGGAAGGATGCCTTTACCAAACTTACGCCTGGTCCCCACACTGCTTGCCATTTGAAGTGATTCGTTGTGCAGGCTGGGACTATGCCAGGATTTGCTGAGGCAAACCAACACTGGGTTTCAGGGGAATTGCTTTGATGAAGATGTCATATAAAGGCTTTTCTTCCCAGATGTGTTTTTTTCCACTAAAATGAGTCTTCTAACTAAGATCTGTGATAAACAGACTTCCAAGGGAGCAGATGTTATAGTGAGAAAAAGTATTAACATTACTTCAAGGTAGGAAAATAAGAAGTGGAAGATATGATTATTGATATTATTTACCCTGGTCAAGGGCAGAAAAGTGACTTTTTATTGCATAAAAGATGTGCATTGCTACTAGAAGTTTGAGAGCTGTGGAAGTCAGAGTTAAAAATTGAAAGATGTACAATATCTCAAATTTAGGTTTGCACATTTTTGGGTACTCCTTATTTTCCCATGGATTTACCAGTTTATTTGGAATTTTCCAGATGCTTGGAACTCTTCAGGAACTGGCCCTTGAATGTATATCAGTTGTACTACTGTTTATTCCTCCTTGTTCTGAGAGAATATATTTGGGAACAGTATAATATTCTCAGAAATAGCTGCCCAGTTCTAGATTCATGTAAAGCCACTAAAACAATAACCTCCTTTTCAAAGATGTTGACTATTATCTGGGACTTCAGAAATCCTGAAAACGGCTCTCTTTTTCCAGAGAAATGGTGTATTGCCTTCTCCACAATTCCTAGTGTTAACAAGGCAGGCTAATTGGCTTTTTGGCAGAATAAACTTGTCTCAGATCTCTAGCTGAGCACAGAGATGGTCCAATGCTAGGTTTATGCTAGCTGGGTGGGTATTCTGATGCTGTCATGGTCTTGTTCATTGCCAAGTATGATAAAGCAAGTTCTTCATCTTAGTATCAACAAGGCAAACCCTTGTGCTTCTTCTGTGAAATAGCACAAAGAAAGGGTTAAAACTTCTTTTTTTCCCTTTTTCTTCTTCTTATGAGAGGTGGTGACAGTTTATGTGTATGTAACACCTCCTCAGCCCTTCAGCACACCCTCCTAACCATGCTTAAATTCAGGCCTATTCCTGCTCCACTTTTTAATATTTGATTCAATAGGAAAATGAGACTAGGCATTTATCCAAATCCCTCTGGAGTTATTTCCAAGGATCTGGATGTTCTGTGCTGATGAAAGGCATTACTAAATACTGATAATAGTGTTCACTGATGTTCAGAGATTTGTTGATTCAGAGAGTGAGATGGAACCATTTAAAAACCCTGAATATTACATGAATGAGGGATAGGAGGAAACTGCAATTCATTCTTCTGGCTTGAGAACAAGGCAGTGCAAGGTCATGTAAAATTTAGGGACAAGGTCCTAAAGCATTTAAAAAGAAAAACCAACTTGGGGTATCATCCATATAGTTTTTCACCTCCAGCTTCATCAACCTTATTTTTCCCAACCTGTTTTCTTAAATCAGGATCACAAAGCCCTTCTTCTTCCTATTCATAAACTGTCATCCAAGAAACAACAGGAGAATGACCATGGTCATGCTGTTAATTGGTTTGTTTATGCTGCCCGGCTGGCTGGGGGCAGAGAACTCTGCTGGCATTCTCTGAAATTCATTTAGGGTTTGCAATGTTCAGACCTTCTTTTTAATATTTTTTTTAAATAGGTTTGTTTTCTTAGCCTGTCCTTGGGCAAATTGCACTCACACTTTCAAAGTCTGCATTCACATTTTATATGATGTGCATTTAAGTTACAATCACAAGTCTCGGAACATATATGTCTTGCTGCATAGAAAAAGAACGAACCTGTTCAGATTATGTGAATTATTTTAAAGATTAAGTGTTGAGCTTTGAACACTGAAGCTGTTCACAGAAAAAAAAAAAATCACCACTCCCTTTTCACATTTTGTTTGAAAAATAATAATAGTTTTCAAATTGTCCAAAAGGAGCTCTTAAATAAAATACTTTTGAATTACAAATGTAAAATTGCACTGTTAAAATTAGCAGAAAGGATCATGGAACTCTGAAAAAAAGAATTGAAAAAATTTTGGTTTAGCTTTTTGACATGTAAAAATTTGACAGCTGATTTGACTGCTTCCCCTGAACATTCACAGGCAATGGGGAAAAATACTTCTGCACAGAACCTGCTGCAGGAAAGCAGAGAAGCTGACTGGTGTGAGCCACAGAGGCAGTGGTGCCCTGGTGGATGACCATGGTCTGTTCTGTCCATTTACCAAAGACTGCTGCCTGAAACAACTTCTGAGTTGTCACATTGATAGACCAATATGTAGAGATAGATGGTGACTTCAGTGGCCATGGACCCACCTCTAAGACTGCCAGGCCCTTGTAGGACTCCAGGTAAACTACTTGGTGGGATTAATTTGATCACATTCTGGTGTCTGTGTTGTACATATCTGAAGCTGGGTGAAGTGAAACCCAGATCCATTTTCTCTAGGTCTCAGCCACTGGCCAGCCCACACACATAAGAAGTAGTCCAATGTCCAGATCAAAGCCTCATCTCGGTAGAAGTTACTACCTACAGTTAGTAATAGGACCTATAAAATAAGGGCTGAAACAGTAGCACCTGTAACAATGCACCTATGTGAATCAGAAAGACTGTTACTGCAATAGTAGCTATAAATTATATTTGGAAACAGGAGATTATTATAATCTATAAAAAAATAATCATAGGAGGTCTCAAGATATCTCAGAAATTACATGTTAGCTACCTGCTGACCCATTTTCCACAAGAAAAACAGAATGCAAAGTTTTATAATACCATGAAAATAAATCAGCTACTTTCATTTTGTAATCTGTGCAACTATTTAGCCAACCTGTGTGAACTGTCAAGAGTAATATGTAAATAAGTTCACATAGGAACTGTGAATTTCCAGAGCAACTTTGAAGAATTTAGAAATGTTTTTGCATTGTCAGTCTTAAAGTAAATGTGAAGTATTGAATTATTTTTTTTTATCACAACAAAATCTTCTTCACAAAAGCAGCAGAAAAACTCTGTCAAAACCCAGTGCTAGTAGTAGATACCACATTTATAAAATTGAAAGTTATTCAGGGTAGGAAGCAACAAGAACCACTTAGAGTTCATCAAAAGCAGCCTTGCTTCCAGAAGGGAACAACCCCAATACTGGCACAGGCCAGGGACTGGCTCCTTAGGTTATCAGGGGGTCCTTGCAGCTAAGGCTGCTGAAAGCTAACCCCTAACCTCCTTTTGGGTTGCATTAACAAAAGCATAGCCATGAGGTCAAGGAAAATACACTGAGAGTGGGTATGCACTGGAACAGGGCCAAGAGACATCAGATCTCCATCTTTTGAGATATACCTAACTCACCTGGACAAGGTCCTGAGCACTGTGCTCTGACTTTGAAGTCAACCCTGCTTTGACTAGGAAGTTAGGCAAAGATGATATCCAGAAGCCTTTTCCTGCCTATTTTTTTTTCTGTGATTCTGTTCTTGGGGAGTTTTGATAAATCAACCACAGGAGTATTTTACCAATGACAAATTAAATAACTTCTTCCATTCCCCCAACATGGTGCACAGTCCTTTTTGTGGTACAGAAAGCATGAACCTTACTAAATAAACCAAAACAGTTCTCAGATATCTAGTTAATTTAGACATCAAGTGGGTTGTCTAACATGCTTACATTTGGCTGGGTTTTTTTTAAACAGATGAAATCTTGGCTCTAACAGCAAATGTCTGGCAGGTCAAGAAACCACTTTTATCCCCTATTGCTCAATTCTTTTTCTCGCAACATGTTCTCTTCTAATTGTGATTTTGAACTACAAAAACCTTGACTCCTCCCACTTAAAGCCTGCACTCCAGCAGTTCCGGGAATCCCGGGAGTACCAGTGGGGACCCAGAATTCACTGCTTATTGGGAAAATTGTGATCATTTATTCCCAGCAGCACTTTGCCCAGCAGGCTTTCACTGTCAGGAAAGCTGTCCCAGTGCTTAGCTTGATTTAACCTCAGGGCATTTTAGACATGTTTGGGGAAATTAGACTTATTTTTTTTTTTTTGTCTATAGCTTTTGAGGATACAGCTCCCTGGCCACCAACAGTGGCTCAGCACATTCAGCAGAAAATGTGACATGGACAAACAGTTGATTCCTATGTAGACCACAGTGGGAGTCTACACTGATTTTGAAGTCCACACACCCGTTTTTATAGAATCATAGAATAGTTAGGGTTGGAAAGGACCTTAAGATCATCTAGTTCCAACCCCCCTGCCATGGGCAGGGACACCTCACACTAAACCATGTCACCCAAGGCTTTGTCCAACCTGGCCTTGGAATGGCCTTATGCTGCCTGCTAATTCCATTTAACCTGATAGTTAACCAAGAGAGATTTCTGTGAGCAGATCCGAAACAGTGCACTGGGATTTATTCCATGATGCCGCTTTGTGTCATGAGACCAAGGTTTATGGCATCACAGAAACATGGTTTCAGTTAAAGGACAAACACTTTTCAGTAACAGGTCATTTTCCCACATACAGGCTTTTGTTTTCAAGAAACAAGACAGGCTGTGATCTAGCTCTGAATTAGGGCAGTTAGTATCTGCATGAATCTCCTTGCAACAACAGAAGTTAGCAGTCCCTTTTATTTTGTGAATGGCTTTTAGCAATAAACCCAGTAGGAAGAATGAACACATTTTGTTATCTGCTTTAAGGCACAATTGTGTGATTCACCAAAGGTCAATTCACACCTGCTAACTGCTCTCCTCGGAGGTGAGCTACACTCAAGTGCAGAAGGGAAGAAATGACCTAGGTGTGACATACTTTTGCAGAAAGCAGTTGCACCCTCTGTATGTGGCAACCTCCTCATATTAGCCCCAAGCACTCCAGTTACGGTTAAGTAGCAGTATCCTTTGGGACGCCGTCTGGGACAAAGGAGGAGGGAGGCTGCCTCTGAACATGAATGCATGTAGCCATGGGTGTACATAAGAAAGAAGCCATACAGATATACACATTTACCTGTGCATATTTGCATGTGTGATGTCAAGGGGCCTGGAAGCAATCTTGAGGATTTGGTATCTGTGGGAAAGCCCCAGAACTCATGATAGGCACCCAGCTTCTCTCCTCTTTTCAGGAAGGCTTCAGGGCTATGAATCTTCCATGGGTATTTCAAGTAAAGCACATAAAGCACATAAATGTCCCTTTACCAGTAGCTCTCCCCACAGCATACTCAGACCCACTACCATCCCACTGCAGCATTGTTGAGGCCAGGTTTAGCACTCTCCTCACCTTACACAATAATGAGTGTGACTGCACATACCTGGATCTCTTTAGTCCCAAACCTGAGCCAAACTCTTTATTATGGGGTTGTTCATAACCTTACCATAGGTCTGGATTCTCTTCCTAGGCATTCTCTGGGTTTTTCTGCTTCTGAAAACCTATTTTCCATGTGCCTGCAGGTATGAAATGCAAGATGTGTTACTAGAGGAGAATTACATTGATCACATGCTGTGGAGAGGATGCAGAGATGCATGAGCTGTCCAAGTTGAGGGATCCAAGTTGGAAGACCTTGAGTTGCAGAGCTGAGCGCTGTACAGATGCACCACTGGCGCTCTGCTTCCAGTCACCAGCTGAGCTGGCTCAGAGGGCATAATGCCTGCTGTAGCAGTACTCTCACTGGGACTTGGAGCTGGAAATAGGGGAGAGATGCTGCAAAGCTCTCTGTCCTATCAAGTGGGACTCTTCCTCTGCATAATTCCAAATTTCAGGCTCTGGGGTGTCGGTGCTCTTGGTAGAATCCTGCATACAAAATCTGCAGTCATTCACTTTTGTTTTCACTGTGCTTTGGAAGGAGAACTCTTCAGGGCCAGGTGTGCTCTTCATTGGTCTTGGTACTATGTGGTTTGCTTCCTCTTGCTCCTGTTCAATGCAACACGATATAACAATGCACAGTCTGAGTCACCAATCCTTTTCCAAACTGCCCATGTTGAAGAATAACTATTCCCTCCAAACCTCTAGCTGTCACTTTTGACATGTCACCTGAGCATATGATGTTCTCATTAAATCAAGACTCAAAGCGTAGCATTTCTTATTCTGGAATTCTTACTTATTTGTGTTTATGAATAACAAGAAAATGCACCTTTATTCAAAAAAAAAAAAAAAAAACAACAAAACAAAACAAAAAAAAACCAACAAAACAAAAACCCAAAGATAGAATGGAAAAAAAGAGAACAGTATACTTGTGTTTAATTGTTACTCTAATTACAAGTTCTAGTGTAGTGTAAATTTTTTCCCTTGGCATTATTATGAACCTCATTTCCTTACAAAGTCCAGGATAAACAATTCCAATATATTTTGTTTTAATTATCAGGGTTTAATGGGGCATAATGAGACTATGTTGAGTGGCGCAGAAAAAAATAATTTAATGTGTGCAAAACTACTGAGTGCTCCTAGTTTGACTATGCGCATTTCACCTACTGTAGAGCAGCACTATGTGAGCTAATATTCAGTGTGCCCATCATTTATTTATTAATCACACTTGCTTTTGAATAAAAAAATCCTTATTTTCCTGGCATCGGAAAAAGAAGAACCTCATTAAGATATCCTGGAAAAAAGGGTAACCCTCTGAGTTGAGCAGCAAAGGATGCAGCTGATACACAGCTGATGGTGAAACATTTGTCATGTCATTGACTGAAGACTGGAGCATATTGGATGCAGAACCTGCCTCAGCCAGTCTGTTCCAAATGCAGTCCTTCTCGCAGAGTTGTTTGGCAGTGAAAACTTCAGTTCTTTGGGGCTCTACCAAAAGAAGCATAAATAAATCATCTGAAGTCACTATTCAGAAATTACCCTGTCTGGACTCTCACTGTAGATACATTTTCTCACTCCCAATGTGTGGTTTGTATAAACTTAAAAAAAAAACACAGATACTTCTGCAGTGAAAAGGGAAAAATGCAGAAAAGCAGCCTGAGAAACCAGAAAAGTGAGATTATAACCCTTTACACTTTCCAAGGTCCCTTTGCCAATGGCACTGAGTCCAGTGACGATGTGCAGCTGATGCAACAGCTATCACCACCTGGCTACCCCATTTATATGCCCCTTTACCAGAGTGACCATATACCAAGATCAAAACAGCCTCAACCCACCACTATGTGTTTTACATAGTCAGAGAATACTGAACACGAGGCAGTGTGGTCAGCATGGCGATAATGGGCTGTTCTGCAGAAAGGACACTTTTTTCATGCCAGCAGCAAGGTCTTCTCTTGGATCTGTTCTGATATCAGAGTGCCACAGCTTCGCAGATTCTTACAACAGCCTCTGCAGCCTTCTACAGAAAAAAACTAGGCAGGAGAAAACCCTCCTCTGCACACTGACCCATGCATACTATCCTTTCTTTCTAAATCTTTGTCTTGCTCAGCCTCCCCTACTCCACCTATTCCAGGCTGTAGTTCTGATAAGCACATGCCTGGCGTACACATATGGGGCACAGCCTTCCCATCCATATATTTTGTCTGTGAATAACAGTGCTTCTTTTGTCCTCACTTTCTAACTTCTTAGTGAAATTTTAATGAAGGCATCCCAAGATATTACAACATACAGGAAAATAAGAAAAAATTCCTTACACATCAAGGAAATTTAAACCATATGTTGAGGTTTAAGCCCAGCCATAAATGAAAACCATGCAGTCTCTCTCTCACTCCCCCTCATCACCCCCACTCCCAGAGGGATGGGGAAGAGAATCGAAAGAATTTAACTCCCATGGGTTGAGATAAGAACAGTCCAGTAACTAAGGCATAACATAAAACCACTACTGCTACCACCAATAATAATAATGATGAGGAAAATAACAAGGGAAGAGAATACAACTGCTCTCCACCCACTGACCGATACCCAGCCTGACCTGAGCAGTGATCTAGCCCTACGAGGTAACTACCCCCAGTTTATATGGTGGGCATGATGTGCTGTGGTATGGAATACCTATTTGGTTAGTTTGGGTCAGGTGTCCTGTGTCTGCTTTCTCCTGGCTTCCCCTCTTCCCTGGCAGAGCATGAGACTCAGAAAGTCCTTGGTCAGACTAAACATTACTAAGCAGCAACTAAAAACATAGGTGTTATCAGCTCTGTTCCCAGGCTGCAAGTCAAAACTACAGCACTGCACCAGCTAGTAAGAAGGAGAAAAATTACTGCTACTGCTGAACCCAGGACACCATACCAGGTATTTTAAGTTCAGTACCTCCATGAGGTGGGCTTTGTTACAAGCACTGCAAAAGACCAATATGAAGGACTTTAATCTCTATGCCTAATTCAAGTGAGAGTTACAAGAAGCTTCAATGTGAGTTTCTTTTCAGGAATAATTACTGGATCATACCTGAAGGGAAACAAAATTATTCTACTTATCTATTATATTTCTTGACGTGGAGTCAGAAGACTTGATACAGTGCCCATTGAAGCCATGACAAATGTCCTGTCATCTGGGAAAGTATTTGATTCATGTCTCTAGGAAAAAGGATCAAATATAGAGCAAAACCCCAGACCAATGTCACATTATATTTATTTGCATACTAACATTTTATATTACAGATTAAGTTAATGTACAAGTGTTTGTTTTAAATAAAATTACAGACATCAGTATTTACAGAGAGAAAATCATTTACATATATATCTTTTTTTTAAAAATTTCATTGGAGTAAAAAAATTCTCCATGAAGTTTCTACCCACAGGAAATGTCATGTTCTGTGAGAAGTCAGCCTCCTTCAAGGATTAACGGAGACAAGAAACCTAAGCAGGCTTACATTTCAACTCAATGAGTTGATTAAGGAACTGAAATGGGCTTGTTACCTGCATTAAATTGTAACAAGGCTGAAAGAACTTTGGGGATCCCTTCCACATCTATGTCCTATTCTTCAAGGAAGAATGGAAGAGTACCAGTGAGTACCTTCCATTAAAACTGCCTCAGATATGGGACCAGGCCAGCACCCAGCATATCCTCATGGACCTCAAAGCTTAATGTTCTTCTTTTTATCTGCTGAACTATGAGGATTCTGATCCAAGCTTATGATGCCATTGTAAAGTCACTGTTCTAAATGCTCAAAGGCAACCTCTGCTGCCACACAGCCCAACAACCACAGCAGACCATGGTGGAAGATTTTACAAAGAGGGGGACTGGCTGACCCCTCATCATATGTATGTTTTATACCAGCATGGCCCCACGTCAGAATCCAAGTTTGCCAATTTCCGGCAAATACTGACCTATGTGCTCCCTCAGACTGGCTAGCAAGTGCCAGGGAGAATTACAAGGAAGTCTCTGCATTTGGCATACCTGCATAAAGAACAGGGGAAAGAACTGCATTTCTCAGTAATGCATGAGCTGCAGATGGTAGAGTTCTCTCAGACTAGCTCTGGGCAAACACTTATCCTGAAAGCTCTATTTAGGGGTGTACATTGCCACTAGATCATGCAGTCAAAACTGAGTAAGGTTGTGTTATAAAGAGGCCTGCACACCGACGTGGATTGAAGCAGGATACCTGCCTGTTAAATCATAGGAAATTCTGAGCCTCAGTATGCAGAAAAAGCCCTTAATTTGAACGGTCAACTTAATGTGTTTGAACTACTTTAAATAACAAATTCCAATTTTTAATGGTTTCCCCTGGTGTACAGATACTCCATGCAAGTCAGCATAGCCCCCAGAGGCCCACAGTTCTTTGAAAGCCAGCCTTGAACATCTTTCCATACAGCCATGGTGAAGGGAGAAGGTCTTGAAGCACAACTGAATTTATAGCTCTTCTGTCCTGTGAACTGAAATGCCATCTCCTTTGATATCTTCAGTGGCAAAAGAACTGAATTCAAGTGCACAAATGCAGACAGAAAAAGGTCTTGTTAATGACAACCACACCTTGTTGCCACCATGTCTTTATAATTTTTAAGGACCACATTCTCTTTGTCATCAAAGTAGAGGAGATTGAGGGACTTCAATTCATCTGGCACACAGCAAGGTGTGCTGATATCTTGAGACAGTTTAAGAGTATGGACTATGGACTGAACTGTAGCATGGTTTGTTGCATTTAGATGTTCCCCCAAGGGGAAGAGACAGGATCCTCTGCAATAAAATGCATTGTATCCACTTGGGTAAATAATCCATCCTGACCAGCCAATAGCATGGAAGTCAACGTAGAGTTCCCTTCGATGACACGCTGTTACCTGGCTTTTGGCAGAAGGGATTTCAGCAGCTCGTGGTCTCCTGCTCATGCCTGCATTTCTGCTTTCGATGACCTGATCTTTGCGAGGCACGTGTGAAGCATCATTTTTGGCAGGCTTCATTTCCAGTTCTGAAAGGAAGTTGTGTGTTAAACTTTCTCAAAATAAACTAATTTCCTAATTAATTTTCCTTAATTTCCAGTGTTCTGCACGAAAGCCTATTCTGTAAATCTACATCAAAGTCTTCAGAGTAAATTTTAAAGTGACACCTAAACTGTGAAAGTCCCCAAAGGTGTGTGTATTCAATTGCCATTTCAGCCATAGTTCAAAACTTGCCAAATGTTGTGTTTCTCTTGGTGGTGGCCTGAAGGACTGCAATTCAGCAGAAAGAGAAGGAAAAAGCTCTGTGATATGCTAAACACATTCTGTGAACTCCACATGGCTCTTTTCAGGGCTGAATCTGGTAAATAATGGTATTAATGGTCTTTATAACACCACACCTACAACACATATCACATTGAGCAGTGTTAAAAGAGGGTGGAGAACACTGCCTTTTTCTCTTCCCAGTATTCCTCCCAGGAACTCCACCCATACACTTGCAAAACAGAGTGTGTGTTTCTGTAAAGGTTTTTGTTTTTGTTTTTTTTTTGTTTGTTTTGTGTTGTTTTTTTTTTTTTTTTCCCCTCCAGTTTTTGGATCTGAACTACCATCAGGTTTATGGAACTTTGCTGGAGAATGAAGCTTAGTGACAATAGGTTTGCTTTCTTTCTGGGAAGCCTTGTTAAATGCCTGTGGTTACCTCAAGATCCATATGCTGAAAAACACTGATGTACAGGCTGGTAGAAGAACAATCTTCACAGATTCACTGACCACAAACAACAGGCAGGTCTAGGGAGTTTCTTCATTGAGAAGTGGGTATCAATTTCTCAGTCCTGACACAGTATCCCATACAGAGCTTGATGCTCATTACGCTGGGATCTAGGACTTGACTACAAAAAAAATTCTTTAGAAAGCAAAAATAGACAGGCCAGCCTCATCTTTGGTTTTAATCAGTTTCACCACCTACTTAATACTGATGCAAGTGCTACCTAGTATTTAATATGCAGATGCAATTGTTTACCAGAAGACCCTGCAAACCCAAAACAGAATAATTTTTGTGCCTCCTCCCAGCTTTTGCTCTTTGCATTTATCAGGCTCCAAAACTAAAACTTAGTTGGTTTTACTGGAAGACCAGTGGGGGAGGTAAGACACTGCGTTTTGTAATTTAAGGGATGAGGGTGTTGCCTGCTATGAAAGCAGCCTTTAGTCACAATGCTAAATAGTCACTGAAGTGAAATAGGTGCTTAAAAATCAAGGCAAGAACAGAGAGGTTTAAATTGCTTATTTAACAGCCTCTTCCAGTCTTGAACACTGCACTTAATGACTCTACTTACGGTTGCTTTACCAGCGTTTTCACAAAATTTTCCAGGTCACTGAGATTTTTTAGCATAAACTTAAACAACTTTCACACAAACTTCACCACCTCAAAAGTAATATAAATAGTAATTTAAAAAAGTAGAATTCACACCCATTTTCAAATAAAATAAACCAGATTTCCCCTAAGTTTTAAGAGTATTTCCTGCAAAAACAGTTTGACTGAGGGGAAAGGCAATCTAAGATGCTGGGTGATGTACTAGCAAGAACTGTCAAATCAAACTGACCAGTGACAAAGCCGAACTTCAGACCTGTTCGAGACTGAGATACATGAGGCAGCAGATGGGACCTGAAGATAAACGGGGAGTTCATACTGTAAAACAGACCACTGCTCCTTTGTGAACTTACTTGTGGCAGAGGGTATGAAGCTGGGAGGCCTCCGTTTGTTACTGTTGGTGAAGAGGACGAGAAGTGCATTTCTACTCTCCTGAAAAGTGCCCTGGGTCTTAGCAAACTTAACCAGGTTGTGCTCAATTCTATTGTTGAATACATGCGTTGCAGTTATCAAAAAGCCGTGGTTGGAGCTGCTGTTTCCAACCCACTTGGAAGCCTACCAATGACAGGGAAATGAAAAAATATAGTTTCAATATTCTTATTACAGCATTACAATTAAGCAATGATTATATTAGGAAAAGGGAACAGGCAACAAGCTATGAGAGTGTAAGAACATATATTATGACAGAAGTGAGGTAAATGTAGAGCTGAGACTCAATTGAGTTTAATATTTTAACCAATAATTTAACGACTAAAAATACAAAATATGATACGCATATCCCAAAGCTACATTTACAGGAAGATAATTAATTTCTGAGAACTTACTAGTGAATAGATGAGTCTAGGAGTTAAAATTAACATTAAAATAAATCCTTTATTTAGCCAGGATGTATTTTTCATAGCAATCTTAATAACAGAGTATGAACTCTCCAGACTTTCCATACCATTAAAACTCATTTAAATCTAACAAACATGGCATTTGAAGAAATTAACTCACCATCAAGCAAATTTACTTTCTCTAATTGTTATAATTACAGACTAATAGATAAGGCCAGGCCATTTTCAAGCACGGCTATCATGACTTAAGATGCAACTCAACGGATTATCCAAGCATGCTGCTGATTCTGATCATAAAGCTTAGGCAACAAAACCAAAAACAACAACAACAACAAAAAAAAACCACAAACCAAAAAAACTTGAGCTTTCAACTCAAGAAACTATGTTTTAAACAACATTTGGATTATTGCTATAAAAAGGCATTCACACAGTTACAGTTTATCTACAAAACAAATCTTGAAACTAACAAATAAAGAAATTCACAGAGGAGGAAGTTAAATGAAAAACAACCCAACCATTATAAATTCTAGAAATACAACACTAAAGCACTCTGCTCTGTAGTAATGTCACCAGAATAAAAGGAAAATGAAAACCTACTCTTAGTACACAATCAGTGTCATCTACTTTGGCATCCAAAGCACTAACATGTTTTAATTACAATGACATACTTGGCCCGATGTCTCTCCAATCTACTAGGTTTGGGTTACTCAATTCCCATCATGCCCATGCTACTAGCAGCATATAAACACTTCTCCTTTAATTCAGGTAGCATCAGGTGTACTTTTAAGTGCAGAGAGAAAGCTTCTTCCTCTGCTGCTGTCCTTCCGTTCAGATGGACCACAAAACCCAGCACAATGCTAGAGTCAAGAGTTGTCATCTTAAGAAATTTAGAATTAAGTCAGAATTCTCTGCTTACTGTCTGCGTGACATTGAATACTTCCCAGCCTTCTGTGTACAGGGACAATAATCTTGAAGCAACGAGACGTTTTTTTTGTGGTTTGCTTCCACTCTCCAAGAGCTCATACACTTCCACCTTGTTGGGAGCAACGCAACAAAGCAAGAAATGAAACTAATTATTTTTCCAGCAAAACAAGGAGGACAAAGATTATGCACATATTGGCCAAATCATAGCTGTAAAATTGTACTACCATTCTAAACCAGGCAAAAAGTGTTGTTAGGTACATCTACTTCTAGCTGTGTTCAGAGGCAGGATACTGGACTGTTTGATACTATAGAAAAATATCCTGACCATCCCTTTTACTTCCATTCTGAACAACTGATACCATGAAAGTCTTCTCTTCCTCCACGTCTTTGTCTTCAGGTTTGCGAAATGTCCAATCCTGCCTTTTGCCAAAGAAACAGATACGCTCAAGGTCGGAGCCCACTCCCGCCCTGTTATCCTATGAATCCCTGACTGCTATTGCTACTTCTTAGAACAACTCAAGCAGAAAAATTTCGATTCGAATCCCCAGTCCCAGAAAAGCACGATGTGGTTTCAGATAGGTCCGACATAGGTATCCTTAGGGAGAGCTCACTGCCATAGTGGCAAAGGACAGCACACATACAGCCAAAGCCAAAAAGAAATAAAGCAAGTTTACGTGGTTGCACTCCTCACTTCCAGTATCATTAACAAAGAAAGCACAAGTGAGTGTTTAGCTGACAGATTATTTCCCACTTACTCTGCAGAAGTGGCTCATGTCAGACCGCATAGACACATGTGTCCTCTTCAGCTTGAAGACCCTGAACTCTGCTTTCAGCATCTGCTCACCCTTCTCCATCGCGTTGACGTCGAAGTAGAAGCGGTACTGGTCCACGTGAACTGGAAAAGAGCCCTCTTTAGGAGCCACGCAAGATTCCGCATTCAAGCTGTGCCCCGCGTTTTCCACAGCAGCGGCCGGTCAGCTCCAACCCCCAGCGGGACCCAGGCAGCGAGCGCGGCGGCCGCTCCTCGTCCGGGAAACGCCGTAGCTGCGGAGAACTGCCCTCCCGGTTCGGCCCTACCGCCCCCAGGGACCCTGTCGGGCCCCCGGCCCACCTCGGTCCTCGAAGCTGCGCACCACGTCGCTCTCCAGCAGCCCCGGAGAGCGGGTGATGCCGTTAGCGTCGGCCACCTTGTTGAAGAGATCGACCATGAACTGGGGTGGCTTCTTGCCGGGAAGGACGTCGGGCGGCAGCTCCTCGATGTCGAAGACCTCCCGCAGCCTCTGCAAGGCCGCCGCCAGAACCTCTTCCTGCGGGCCGGGGCGCAAGGGCAGGCCGCTGGCCGCCGGCAGGCTCAGCAGCCCGGCCAAGGCCAGGGCCAGCTCCAGGCCTGCCATGGCTCAGGGAGGCCGCCGCGCCTGTGACAGCCCTGAGGTAAGGGGACAGCGGCCCTCCCGCGGGCCCCGGCCCGCCGAGGCTGGAGGCGGCCAGGAGAGCGCGAGGAGAGCTGGGCAGGGTGCTCAGCCCTATGGCCGCTGCCCCGAGGGGGCCGGCCGCGCCTCGCCCGGGCCATCAATGCCCCTTAAGGACTCAATGGAGCTTCTCCGCTGGGTCGTTAATATCAGAGGGCCGCCGGCTGCGCTCGGGGGAATGGCTGTAGGTCTGACGGGAATCCAAGTGTCCGCAAAGAAAACCGCACCTGCGACAACCTCATTCTTTAAATTCGCTTTGTTTTAAAAGGCTTTGATTTGGGCATTGCTAATCGCGGGTGCTGCTTCCTGCCATTGCCACAGGAGTAAAGCGTAGACTTGAAAAGGAGCGGGAGCCTCCGTACCTTCCAGGTTCACAGCTTGCAGCATCCCCCCGGTGCTCGGCGGGACGGAGCCTGCAGTTACCCCGGACTCTAATCCCTGCCCTTCAGCTGCCCACGGTCAGGGCTCAGGGACAAGGTCTGGGTTTCTGTTACTGCAGTGGGGCCAGAGCAGCCAAGCTGCGAAGGGTTTAGCGGTGCGGGGAGGCATTCTGAAAACTATTTTAAGGCTTAACAGAACCAGCTTTCAATAACTTTTTTTACCCCCTTTGGTTTATGAAGGGTGTTCTCCCCAGAAAAGCCCCAAACCAAAACCCAGTCACCCCCTAAAATCCCAAACTCCAAGCACCTGCATACTAGTCCTTTTCACGGACTAACAATTTACTGAGAAGCACATTCTGTAATTCTTCATGCAGCAGTACCTTTTCTGCTTGTGCCACACAGCCTTGTGTTCCCTTTCCAGACAGGAAAGCAAAGAGGTAGGTTATAGGGCAGGTAGAAATATCCTCTTGCTTAGGCATGCTCTGTTAGACAGGAGTACTTGCACTGAACAAGCATGTGGGCCCATTGGGGAATGAGATGGTGACGAAGAGGCTACAGCTACACAGGCTCCCAAATTAGCCATCTGAAGAAATAAGAGGTTTAATCTGGATTGTTCAAACAGCTCTGATGCGGGAATTCCTCACCTTCCCTCACCTTCTGCTACTCTAAAGGTGAAGTTTCCATTCAGCTGTGCAGATCTTCAGCTCCAGACTCCCTCCTCCTGTCACTCTTTCCAGCCTTCAGCTACTGTAGCCACATGCTTAAGAAAAGAAAAAGCATAGTTATTATTGCTAGGGTTTTTTTTCACCAAGAGGCAAGCTTGTTGATCCAGTTTGACATATGAGGTGCAGAGCAATGATGAAGGAAAATGAGAAGCAGTCATGGGTTAATCAGAGCAGCGTAAAGTGCACATAAAGCCACAGCCAACTTTGATCCTCAGAACTCTCCAGCTGTCTTCTAAGGGCTGTAGGTGTCACAGCTCATGGCTAACAGCAGTGCTGGATAAAGTAATATCCATCCAACCGCCTGCCTGAGAGCATGGAAAGATACTAGTGATACATGGGAAATTATCACTAGACTGTTTTTCAGTCATTCTAAAAGCTTTCTTCCACTCCACTGCTGCTTCACATGCTTATCCTCACAAATCCTACCCTGCTCTTGGGCCTCTTCATTTACTCCTACTATCCTCCCTAGGCATATACCTCCATTTCTACTCTCCTGGTGCTGCTTCCAGACATTAATGTCTGGAAACACATAGTTAGGTTTCCCAAAGAACCTTTACTCTGCCCTAGAGGCAAAGATTTATGAAAAAAGCCCTCTCTGTTTAATATAAGCTGGGACCACAAACAACGAAATGCCTCAATCACAGTGGTGCGGCTGCAGAAATTCCAGTGTACAGTTAGCCAAACGTAACCCACTGAGTGTTGTGTTCTTTTATTTTCATATTTCTGATTAGGCAAAGAACATAATGAAAGCCTTGCTCCCTGTTCTTCCGTAAGGCTGTATGACTCACTGCTTATGTAAGCCTTATGCAGGAGTTGGTCATAGCTCCACTGATGATACTACGTACTAGTTTGCAATTAGTGCAAGGCTTCAACCTCCCTTCTGTACAACAAAATTAGGTTCTCTCAACTTACACGTTGTGAGCAGTGTGGCTTTGGGAGCCCAGGAAAAGCAGGGAATCTGTAGGGATCTATGATAGATAGTTAACGACTCAAAATTTTTGGTGGATTCTCTAAAGAGTTCAGCATTGGTGTTGCTTTTCCTTCTCTCAAATGCCAGGATAAACAGCTTGAAAAGCCTGAAGCATTAAAAGTCATCTGGTTTTCAGGTATATCTTATGGGTAAGAGCAATGGGATTTAGTATGTATCCTGCCACATCATCTTTCATGTCATTTTAACTAATACAGAACAGCAATATTGAAAAAGCATGGTTCTTGCATAGTATCATTAGTGGGCAGGGCAGAATCTAATCTACTTGTCAGCATTCTTGTGCATTTCAGAACCTTAGCAAATTTGGACTTAAATGGGAGTCCAACCCTGCCATTCAGAAATGAAGAGCTCAGCTCAGAATGTGCTCTCCCTTCTCCCATTCATGTCATGTTTAGCACACACAGTAAGAAACTAGTGGATAGAGGAAGCTGGAAGTTGCTGCTTTCTCAATACAGCTGCATGACCCTTCACTGTATGCTCTCTGTGCAGGTTCCCTAGTTCCTAGTTTAGTGACTCAACATGGGGAAGAATAATTTCTGCTCCCTGAACCCAACAATGATGCACCACAGTCAAAAACACAGTGTTTTTTGCAAGCAGGGAGCAAGAACACGAAGTACTTCACTCACTTCATAGCAGCTGCCTTAGACCCACTTAAAAAAGAGAAAAGGCCTTTGTATGAAAGATGTCAGACTTCTCTAGTTTTAATGATAGTAAAGGCAGCAAAAACCAATGTTGCCAGCAAAAGTTCAGAACTGATAACAAAAGCTTCATCTTCCGAGTCTCAGCTGCAGGAACAGGACTGTACCACATCAGCAATATTGCGTGAAGGAGTGTTGACGTCACCCCAGGGCCTAGAATAGTAATCCCTTGAGAGCTGGGTAGATGAAGAGAACCACTGTGTTAGTAAGCATATATTCAGCATTTAGCTTGAATGTTGGAACAGGGAAATAATAAATGGACCTAAGTTGCAGAGAGTGTTTTTACCATATTTCTAATATATAAATACCTCTCCCAGAGGAGATGAACTCCCAAGTGCAGACTCGCCAGCACATCCTGACTACAAGACATATGCCTTATGCAAGCCCTTCAAAAACTGGTCTCTCAGCAATTTTGTATGATACTTTTGTGTAAACTACAGTTGATGAATTAATGGTCTAAACAACAAGATGCCATATTACCTTTTTTTTTCCTTTTTCCAATCAGAACTTCCTTGTACTGTGCTATCATTTCCCGAAGCATTTCCAAAGGACTTGAAAGATTTCCTGCCTTCCTTGTAATGCTGCATCTGTCAGACAGGGAAACTAATGCAGCAGGCAGTATACTACCACATCCAAAGTCACCTGAAGGTTTATAGCAGGACAATCCAGATCTTCCCTCTCTTAAAAGATCAAACAGGTAGATTACTCCACATTTTAAACCATCTCAGTGACTATGCCTAACTTTAAGACCTTCCTAATTTTTACATATTTTTTTTGGCCATAGTAAGCCAAGTTTGGAAAAAGCTGTTATGGGGTCTTTTCACATCTAATCTTTCAGTCATTTAATCTAATCTTGGTTTCCCTGCCCATGGCAGGAGGGTTAGAACTTGATGATCTTAAGGTCCTTTCTAACCCTAACTACTCTATGATTCTATGATCTTTATGTACCATTTGAGAAAGCACAGCCATCACCAGCACAACAGACTTGTCCTTCTTTGCTGAACCACTGAAATATGGCTGTGCCTCAACACCTCCTCCCTTCAAGAGAGAAAACTGCTTAAACTGTTATTACTAGATTTGACATAGGAATCACACCAGTTTGCAAAAGAATAAAAGTCAGGTATTATCCCATGAATTTCATTATTAATCTATCTAGTTTCTTCTTTAAAGAAGAAAATGATTTTATGTTGGAGAAAAGTGTCACCCTTTTGGAAGAGCATTATTCAGGTTACTTTTTTCTCCAAGACTGTTTTGTCAAATTAATTGCTTAAATTACTGCTTCCTGTGACAGCTCTCCCCTGAAGGATACATTCTGTAACAGTAACTTTCACACTGCTTTTTCTAGTTATGTGATGCCTGCCTAGATATCTTCATCCCTAAGAAAGTATGGTATATCATTACATGTAGGCTTTTTTTTTCTTGATAGATCTCAATGTGTAAACATTTTGAAGTCTATTAGAAAATTCTCTCCCTTCCCACCAATGCTGTTATGAGGATTTCCCTCTCATTTTCACACTGTTACACAGCAGTGACATTGTTTACTGAACAGATTTTGTGTATCTGCTCAGACTCAGCAAATGCAAAACATTCTCCCTCTCTGAAGAGGTTTTTATTTCCATAGTAGTGATGGGGCATTATGGGTCCTGGCAGTATTCATCCACTATCAAACTGAGTTAATTGGTAGATGAGGAAAAAGGCTCCAACTCAATCGCAGGCTAATAGGCACTGGAATGTGGTGCCCAGGGAGGTTGTGAATGCTCCATCCCTGGTGGCGTTCAAGGCCAGGTTGGACAGAGCCTTGGATGGCATGTTTTAGTGTGCGGTGTCCCTGCCCATGGCAGAGGGGTTGGAACTAGGTGATCTTAAGGTCCTTTCCAACCCTAACTATTTTCTGATTCTATGATTCTATGATCAGTATAATCAAATTCACTTCATGTACAACTTTAACTGAGGAATCAAGATACAAAGGTCTGTTCTGATGGCTACTAAAATCATTGCCATCACCAATCTCCATAATTTTTGAAAAGCACATCTCAAACTGTATCTGGAGTTCACCAAAACTGAAGCCCACAAGATCATTCTTCATGAAAATCAATCAAAATCTGTGCAACAGGCTATCCCTTTTCAGGAACAAAACTCACCTCCAATTATCCTTTCCTTACAGCAGTATCAATAAGCACACAGAAACTGGAGAAAGGCTAATGTTACGTGTTTCCGTCATACCCATACAGCGCAACACACTTTTTGGCTCTGATGAAAGCTAGTATCAGAAGGCTAGGTCCTAGAGGAACAGCATCCTCTGTCCATGTGAGTGGAGCTGCATTGTAAATGGCAAAGAAACGGAAACTTCTTAGTCCTTATGACTCAAAAGAAGCCCAAAGAAAGCTCAAAGAAAAAGATGGCTCAAAGAAGGAAAGTGCTGCAGGATTTTATGAAAAACAAAAATTTCTGAAAGTCTTGTCCTTTCATTGTAGCCACTTGGAAGGCAGAGAATTGCACTATTTTCTAGTAGCCAAAATAAGGCAAGTTTAGCAACCTTGGAATCAAAAGCAAAGTTGACCTTGTGACTTGAGTATAACTGTCTATAGATGACTACTATCTGAAGTCAAAATTTACAGATATAAAAGCTCAATTCTCTGCATCTTTACATGGAAGGGTAACATTTATTAGCTGTAATAGACTCAAATCTCCACATGGTGTAGCCCTTCGAGAAAAGGTTGGGTCATGATATGAAGTTACAGATTTAAAAATACACTTCTCCATCTAGAATCACCATTTCTATCAATCTATCCATTCAGCATCTTGCTAACACTTCTTTGAGGTGGGTCATCATTGTTTGGAAGAGACAAAGGTCTACAACCTTTAGCAGAATCTCTTTTCTCTGGGTCTGAATTTAGTTCTTACACCAGCGATGAGTGGGTCGGCTATGCAAAACTTAAGTGTTCACCAAATGGATGAATACAGGAAAATGAACACTTGGGAGAATACAAAAGGAAGATGGGATGGGTGGGGTGAGAAACATTTTAAAGACTATGCAAGAGGCTTTTTCTTTAATTGCACCATCCCCCTCACAAATATGATTTGAAACAGCTATGGTAAGTTTTAACTTCTGTTGTTAAAATACCAGAGCAGCATGTTTTACCTAACCAGTGTACACAGTTCCGATAACTGCTTATAGACAATCCAAGATTTTTTGCTATTTATCTCTGTAGATATCTCTTTAACTGCATTTGTCTGTTCAGCTGCCTAGGTAGTGGGTCACTTCAATCTCTGTTAGCATGACATTTTTGGAGCAGCATGGTGCTCAGCTTTTAGCACCTTCATATGAAAGAAGTTTTCCTCTTGGTATTACTGTCCTGGGTTCAGCAGTAGCAGTCATTTTTTCTCCTCCTTGGTAGCGGGTGCAGTGCAGTGTTTTGACTTTTGGCTCGGGAACAGAGCTGATAACAAGGAGGTTTTGGTTTGGCCAAGGACTTTGTGAGCCTCATGCTCTGCTAGGGAGGAGGGGAAGCTGGGAGGGAGCAGAGACAGGACACCTGACCCAAGCTAGCCAAAGAGGTATTCCATACCACAGCACGTCATGCCCAGGATGTAACTGGGAGTTAGCCGGAAGGGCTGGGACTGCGGAGTTGGAGGAGGTATGGGTTGGTGCTTGGTCGGGCTGGGGGGAGGCGAGTTATCGGTCAGCTGGTGGCAAGATGTCATATTCTCTTCCCTTGTTATTTCCTTTATCATTATTATCACTGGTGGTAGCAGTAGTGATTTGTGTTATACCTTAGTTACTAAACTGTTCTTATCTCAACCCGTGGGAGTTGCATTCTTTTCGATTCTCCTCTCCGTCCCTCCGGGAGTAGGGGGAGGGAAAGAAGGGGAGGAGTGAGTGAACGAGCTGTCTGACTGGGTTTAAACCATGACATTTACTTATTAAGATTATACTCTCATGCTGAAATGTCTTTCCTTAATAGGATTAATGATCCCCCCCCCCCCCCCAATTTAATTCCTAAATTAATCTATGTTTGTTTTTCTTTATCCCTTTTTTACTTGGGCAAGAAAACAAGTTATAAAAACACAAACATTCCACAGAAGTGATTTTTGAAATCACGCACAAAATAGCAAATATGAACCATGACACTGAATACTTGGAAACTGAGAAGGCTAAAATACATACTCTTAAAAATATTTTGTATCTATAACCTATTTAATGGTAAACGTTTGACTATGCAATAATCACTAGCCAGGGATTGTTTCAGATATTCTTTGAAGATGTGAAAGGAATTGACTTTACACAGGTAAAGCTAAACAAGCAAAAAAATCAGATAATGCTGTATGGAATAAAAGTATTGTTCTGAAATAGCTCTTGTACTTCAAAAGGTACAGCAGCTATATCATATTCCAGAATAATTTTTGCCTATAAATAAGCCTGTAGACCTTTAATCACATGCTGACTTTTGACATTAAATACTTAAAAATTTTTTTTTTTACTCTTATACTAATATTCACTCACTCTTTAACACTTTAAAAAGGAGTGGAAGAAAAATCTAGTTGGTAGGATGCATAATTTGAAGTCACATGAAAAATAATACCAATCATTTGGTCAGAGCCACACTATACAAGAAAAGATGGCTCCCCAGTCCCATTCCTCCCTCCACCCCCAAAGATGACTTCTAGAAGAGACTTTTTGTTTTACTTTTTTATTAAGTCTATAAAAAGCCAAGGGTTTATAAAAAGCACATGCAAGTCCATTTACATTAACACATCAGTGAGCAGCTGCAAACTTTCCTTAGTACAGGAACTATGTCTTTAAGACTGGAAGCAGTAAATAAAAGAGGACACCAAGCTCAGGTGACAAAAGCAGCTTTGCTGACAGCTGAATTCCTGGTTTGTTCCTGAGGCACAGGGATGTGGTGGGAGGGTATGACACCCAAAACCAATCAGAAATTCCTATAGCTTTGGAGAGAAAAGCAAAGTTGATTTGTTTTTTTACTGATTCATTTTAAGTTGTATCAACAGACCTATGATTTAGGTCAAGCTTAAGTCTTCGTATCATCTTTCTCCTGAAAGCTGGAATGTAAAGGAATATAAACGGGATCAGAAAAAAGATATGTCAGGAAAAGGTGCAAAAGCCACACCTTCAAAAGCCATGAGGAAAAGAAACAGCCTTGGACTGTCTGCCCTCTCCCAACTGCAGTTTGTGAAAAGCCAACTGACCAGTTACTGAAACGGTGAAGCACCACCTTCTGCAGATCTCTACAGGTCCTTTAATACTTAGCAAAAACCAGAAGAAAAGCCACTGGAAGTTATTTTCAAGACTGTTCTTCTTTGAGAACAAAGTTAACAGTTTGTATTCTCCCTTCACCATTCACCCTGCAGTATCTGTACTTTTACTTGAAGTAAACAAAATACTTTCACAGTGAACAAAAATCAAAGTAGCTTAGCCTCCCCTTTTCTCAACAGTTTAGGAATAGGAAAGACATCAGGCATATTTAACTATTCCTAGTTTTTAAGCCATACAGTAATTTAGTGTTGCTGCAAGAATCTGGTTATTTATCCATTCTTTTCCCCTTGAAGATCTCCTTACATAGCATACTGGTACTTTGAAGACAGACCCAGTGTAGTACTCAGATTTGCTACAAATAATCCAGTCCTTCCTTCCTTGGAAGGAAATGCATATTAGGACTTGCCTCACTGTCAGGAAGCTTGAGATCTTCCCTATCTACAGAACAGGTATAACCTGCAACTTCTGTATATGCTCCAACTATGTCTCTTGCCAAATGTGATTATGCTTAGTAAAATATAGTGAAAACATTCCCCCTCTGACCAACTAACACCTCAGTCTTTGTTAAGGTATAAAATTTTAAGTGCTAACAGGGAATTGTAATGTTTTTGAAATAAATTACAGTGAGACCCATAAACATTTCAGGGGATTGCAGTCCACAACCTATGACAAACATAACAGTTACTGTCACCTCAGTGAAAGAATTTTACCAAGCAATTGCCAGTTGTGTATGGGACTGCAACCAAACTGACAATTATGGTGTAAATGGGTTTTCCATAATATAATGAGTTTTCCATAATTATCAACTGTCAGTCATCTCAATACCCTGCAAGGCTTTCCATTTGATGTGATTAAACCTCTGTGGCAGTAGAATTATTTCCCAAGTTAATTAGTGATGTAAGTTACACTGCATATGCTAGATAGTGGCAACAATGAAAGCACCGATATTGAAACAAAATTCTCACTACTCATGAAAGGGTCATACAATGATTTTGATGTACTTGGTAGTACAAGTGAATCTCTTATGCTGACCACTGTCATCTCTTTTTTTCTTTGATGGTACACTCTGTGCCCTGTGACCATTCAAGGAACATACAGAAAATCAAGGAAGAAGTTCTTGGGATTTCACAGAAATCAAATAAAAGTCTTGCAACCCACAGCAACATCCATGGTTCTTATTGCAATAAAATGTCAGTGTATTCCTCATCCCATTTATATTAAGAATTCTTTTAAAGAAAAGGTGCTAATATTTTGTATTGTTTCATTAATGAGGTAGATGGCACTTTCATATAAATAGTGTAAATAAGAAATTAAGCTCTGAGCCTGCAACAATTCTTCAGTCAATAGTTATATTGTGAACATGAAATAGTTCCTTAGTTTAATAGATAAACAGTAAGTCTCTGAAAAAAAGAGTGATGGTCAAGTGTCTTTCCTTGACAAGTCACTGGAATTCTGGCTTTAGTCTCCAAACACCTTCACCGTTTGGGTTCCTATGGAAGGTGCAGAGATTGCGGAGAAGTTCTCTAAAGACACAGGACTGCGCCGCAGGCAGTTTGGACTCAAACTGGTGCAATATTTCCTGAGTGCTAGCCTCGCCGTCCACGCGGGCCTGGAATGCTATGAAATTACGCACATCCACGAGCAGGTCATCATATTCTGTTGAACATGGGGGTGGGGCAGATGCTTGCTGGTAATTCTCATGTCCCGCATTCCCAGTCTCTTGGGGTAAAATCAGGTGGTTTCTTGCCCTCATCCTCGCTAATAAAGATGAAGAGTCTAGTGCACTGGATGATGATTCTCCAGATTTTCCATTGAAGTACCCACTGGAACTACACTTCTTTACATCTTCTTTTTTTATTGTATCTGCATCCTGCAAACAAACATACGGACTATGGAGAAAGCTGGATTTTGAAATCTACCCAATCTGTTAAGCAAAATTTGCCTGCTGTGTAGATTTAAACAACGAACATGAACAGTCATCTGAAATACACAATAAAGAGTTAATATGTTCTGGTCTTAACTTTAGAACTTAGGAAGTGGAAGAAAAGCAGTGCTGGTCTTGAGACAGATAACCAGATCATGTTGCAATTTGTGACTGCCATATCTAATTAGATTTCATCAAGATGCTATTTCAAAACATGAAAAATTAAATTCATGGGTGACTAAAAATTCTAGAACTCTACATAACAGGAATACCTCCGATCTTGTATGTGCCCAGAGCACAGTATGTTGATCAGAGAGCAGAGCCCTTCTCCTCAGCCCTGAGACCTTTGGGAATTGCTCCAGGGAGCAAATAAATTCCCTGGAAAAGCATGAGGTAATGGGCTCCTCAAGGTTGGCATGCGGATGATCTGGAAAAGAGCTGGGACCATTTTCTCCAGGGTGAAACACAGCAGGCAGTGCCTGTAGGCATGACTTTGATGTAGATAATGAAAAACCTTTCACAAAGGCCTCTGATTTGAAGAAAAGCCCAGGATATGCCCATTGAGTTACACATTCCTCCTGGAACTCTGAAATCCTGTGTGTTCTATCTGCATGGTGTTACATGGCTGGAAACAGAAAAAAAGAGAGCAGTATGGGGCAGGCAGGGTGGGGCTGTGTGAAGCTGGGCCCGTGTGAAGCTGGGCCCAAACAATGAGGGCTGACGTAGGAGTCCACCTCCCACAGCAGTACCTATGTTGAAATATGGCTAAACTAATCCAGGTCTGAAGGCTCCAGCTCCTGATGGGTGGGCTGTCTGCTTTGCCTCTGGTAAACACATACTGAGTTTGTAATGAATCTACTCTTATTTTACATACACCATTACCTCATTTGCTGTGCCATCTTCACTCATGAATCACTGCTTATAAGACAGTATTCACAAAGAATTGAAGCAGCTTGGACTGCTTTTCCTCTTACTATGATCACTACTCCCACAGCACATACTGGAGCGTATGCTTAACTGTCCTTCTGCAGCTGTGGCATGGTAGCCTGTGGCTAAGAGGTGGTAGCACGTAGGTGAAGGACAGACATGTTTCAACATAACCAGAAGTTCTTTACTGTGAGGGTGGCGAGACACTGCAACAGGTTGCTCAGAGAAGCTGTGGATGCCCCTGTCAGTGTTCAAGGCCACGCTGGATGGTCTCTGAACAACCTGGTCTAGTGGAGGGTGTCTTTGCCCATGTCAGGGGGGTTGGAACTCGATGATGTTTAAGGTCCCTTCCAACCCAAACCATTCTATGAGTCTATGATTCTATAATCATATGGCATACGGGTATGAGATCTACAGTATTAATCAGGTTTGTTGCATAAATCAGAACATTTCACATGTATCAGCTATTAAAAGAGAAATATTAGCCTATGTCTCATACCTTGCACTTCTTTGCAGGTGACACACAAGTGGAGTGTGAAGAAAGCAGCATCGGGTTTCTTTTTCGACCAAACCGACTTCTAAAAAAAAAAAATCACAAAATAATTAACTCCATAAAACATCTTTCTCAAAATGATTAGGACAGTTTCGCCAAAGACACTGACTGGGTTTGCATTTTAGGGTCCTCATGAGCTCTCTGCCAAACTCTCTCTCCTCTGCTGTGCAACAATAATGCTTTCTTTGTACTTTGCAATGGATTTCCTAGGCTTGTAATATGCCTTCCTGTCTTTATTAAATATAAAACACAAAACTCCACTTTGATACATGTTACTGCAAATACCAAGTGGAAAAAAGAATAAAATCCATACCATCCTAAGGAACTCCTCTGTTTTTTTTTGGAAAAGCAGCATGAGAACTTACTTTACTCCTGCTGGTGCACCTGAAAGACCATTCATGCCTGTCCACGTTGGCACACCAGAAGCAGCACCTAAACATCGCTGTCGAGAGACTTTTAAGGCTCTTAAGGCATCCTGGGCTACTCTGCTTGCTTCTGCTTCCACCAGCACATGATCTGCACTGGAAGCTTCCATAATAGCATCATGCTTCATAACACTGTGTACCCCTAAAAACCAGAAAATAAAAGAAAAGCTGAATGAGGACATCTGTTAATATATCTGGTTAGCTGTAAAATTAAATATTCACCATTTAAGTGAATGCCACAATCATATTTTTCCTTTTTCAGGCTGATTATATTCAGCACTTCAGTCATTTCTAATAAGAGAACCTCCTTCTGTATCAGTTAAGCGATCAGTTTGACAGCAAACCACTTCTGGTGTGCTGATGAGGTCATTATTCAAAACAGACTTGGCAATTATGTGGGTAAATCGATCATTCCTATTGTTATGGACAGGACAGACAGAAGTGAAACCCTTGTGTAAATGAAGGTTTGTTACATCCTAATTTCCAGAAGAAACACTGCATTCCTTCTATACACAGAAGCATTCCTGGAAGGTTGCAGATCTGAAATATTTGTGCCAACATAATTAACACATTCATAACTACAGCATTTCAATGATGAAAGTCTTAATGTTTCACTACAGTAACAGAATAGAAAAAGACCACAATTTTAAATTATAACTCTAGCTATCAGAGTAACAGAACTGCTCCTTCCTTCACTTGCAAGTCCTATATACCTCTGTTTGAACAGTCCGATATTACTGAGCAGTCAAGTAAGTTACCTGATTTTTTGAAAAGTTTCTCCAAGACGTAATCATCATTTTTCTTTGAGTCTTCCTCCTTCTCTTCACTGTTCTCCCTTCTGTATTGCTTTTGTTTCACTAGATGAGGAATGCGCTCTCCTTCAAATTTGGCATCTTTGTGCCGTTTCTTCTTAGACTTATCTTTGTGACCCTTGTGTGACAGCATATCTACCCTGTGCTTTGTTTTTGAGGTACATTTATAATGACTATTATCTAATTGCCCATCTTCAGTTTTAGCAACCTGCTTTTCAAAAGAGCCAGCTGCACCACACATAAGGCTAAAATCTCCCTTGACATTTGCATTAGCTGCTCCAGGTATTTCATCAGCCAACATGGGGTCCTGACATCCGGTGTTCTCTGAAGACTCTGCATCACCTGGCAATAAGTGGGATGTAGATTTGTCAGCTCTTTCCAAGCCTTCCTCCTTGCTTTTATTCAATGAATTTATATTAGTAGCAGCTTGCGCATTATCTTTTGCATAGTTGTTTTGATCAAAGGCTTCCAAATTGCCTTTGGTTTCCTCACTTGTCTCTATTGCTTTGGAAGAAGAATTTTTCATGTCTGTGGTTGAGCAGGAATTGGATAACTTGATGTACTTTGGTGAACTGCTTTCTGTAAGATGAAGATCACCTTTAGAAGTGTCATTATCAGGTGGCTTTTCAAGTTTCCGTTTCAAGTGGTGTTTTCGGACTTGAACATCTGATCCAGTACCTGAGGGGTGAATTAGTATTCACTTATCAAACACTTCAAACATTCTTCTTTTTTAAATAAATAGAAAAAAATCATGTACCTGCAAAAATCGCACTTGTTTCTGTCCCCTGAGATCCATCTGGGCTGCTCAGAGTAAAAAGTTCATAAAGGTCATTGGATTTGAAAAAGCGCCTCTGCTTAGGGTCTTTCAGCACTCGGTTTGTTAAAAACTGTTTGAAGATTTGTCTAAAAAAGGAAAAAAAAAGTACTTTTGTGTGAAAAAAAGTCTAGCTATGTTTAAGTACTGAATAGAGTACTTAAACAGAAAACTGTGTAAACACAAACATTACCCTGTAGAACAATTAAGCAGTGGGAAGACGATGTTAGTTTCCAAAAGACAATCTTGAGTTAGTAACTTTCAAACAACCAACTAAATTGTTAAACACAGGAATTTATTGTTCTGCAACAACTCCATAACACAACAGGTAACCACCACCCTGAAATGTCCTATGAGGTGTTCCTTAACTAAGCAATAAATAACTTTACAGCTAGATTTTTTTGTGTGTGTCCATTAAAGCGGACAAGCTTGCTTGTATTACAGTAAGACTATCAGAAAGCTCCTGAAAGAAAACCAAGAGATTGCTACAATGACAACATTTTAATGGTTTAATTGGTTGAAGGAATCAAAAGCAGAAGAGTCTGATGATCTCAGTCTGATGGTGATAACTGGGTGACAACCACTGAAAAGGGAAATATGCGTTGTAGTGGAGAGCAAGGCAAGAAAGAGCCTATCTCTATCCTTTCAGAAAGGAACAAATCTAGGGGAGTACTAAGCTGTAAAAAGTTGTGTACTACTGGTAAATCTACTTCTATGCCATGTTTGTACCTCAAAGCATTTGACTGCAAGTTCTAGGTGCTATTTTCCTGTTCAAGAGATACATCCCTAAATAAAGCTAGAAATCAGTTCTCAAGAAAGGTTTTAATCATGGTTTTGGCTCTGCTGGTATTAAGCAGGGAAACTATTTTTAAATCCAATAGGTAGAAGACAAGTTTAAACACAGGTGCCAGCTACTGCAGCGCACATATCAGAAGACTAAAGTTTTTAAGAATTAATTGAGCTTCAAAGCTTTCTGCAGGGATGAGCACATATTTGCAGGGAAGAGAACATGAGCAAAGAGAAAAGACAACTGACAACTTGCTTAAAGTTCAAGGTCCACTGTACTGTTCTGGAAAGAAATTAATTTCTAATGGCTGCCCTGACCGTTTGAGCCCACTTCCTTGATGTGGTCAGTGCTGTTCAAGCAGAAGTATGCCAGAGGGACACAAGCCAACCAACAGCGGATGCTTTGTGTCCGTGTGGTAAAACAGATTAAAAAAGGCACTCAATAAATGCAGGTATTTCATTATTTAGAGCTTTTCATTCATCTTCATTTTCAGAGAGGATATTCCAGTACTAAAGAGTAATGCCTAGTCAGAGGATTCCCATCTACATTCATTTGGAATTCATGTGAGTGAAGCTAACTACTGAGAAAGCTTGAATGGGAAAGCAAACAAAAATGGTTTCATTGATTTCAAAATACAAGCACTTTAAGGCTTTAGCTATATTTTAGAATAAATAATGTGAATACAACTGGTGGTTCTCGGGATTTAATTCTGTCTTTGGAACGATTCAGGAATAAAATCAAACTGGGTTTGCAAAGTAGTAAACAGATGTATGCACCACATACATCTTTACATATCCTAAGAACAATATAAGTAACCTGCTGATTTCAGTTTACATTTCAGACTTCATGAGTCTCATGTTCTGAGTAAGGGGTTCAGCTTTTCCTGGCTATGCCTCATACACTCTCATACACAGTGAATTCTTTATGTGCTAGACACAGCTCCTGGAACAGACTGATGAGGTATATTCACCATATGGGTCTTGGAGCTAGAGAGGCAGCAGCACAGCCCTGCAGCTAGGAGTCTAGCGTCATAAAAGTTTTCAATGACATACCTGTAATGATGACCAAGGTTGGGGCTTACCAGTCAAGTGTGCACATGCACAGGTATGTCACTGTTACACCACCTCAGATTCACTACAAACATATTCTTGAACATACAGCTGTATCCAGGAAATTGTTCTGACTGACCTGTGGTATATCTTCTCTTCAATAGTACCTGCAGTGAGAAGTCTGTACACAGTCACGTGTTTCTTTTGGCCTATTCTCCAAGCACGTTCCCGAGCCTGGAACATAAAAGGTTTTGTTACCAGACATTAGCCTCTTAAACATTTATTTGACAAAGAGCTATTGATACCGCTGTTTCAAACCTAGTTTGGACATTCAACACACAGTTCAAGAAGTTACATAGCCATGATACAGTATTAGGACAACTAACTCGGCGGAAAGCAGAACAATTTTGAAAGTTTACATACGTAAAAAGACAAGCCTCTAATTGTGCAAAAAACCCTCAAAAAATAAACTGTGTTAAGACTGGAACTTGTATCTATGATACATACTTTATATGGACTTATTCCCAAAGAGATCTATTTCACAATAGAGCTTTAATATACACATTTCCTTTGAACTTCTTTTTCCAAACTGCAGGCTTTCCTAAAAAAATTTGAACAAACTGCTAAAACTGACCACTCTAGTCAGAGTACATACTTGCAGAGCCCAGAGCTATGTAGGATTTTCACCAAAATAGGGTTTTTTTTCCTCTTAAACATACAAGCCCCATGTACTGTTAAGAGATGTTACAAACCAGAGTCTAATCACACCATCAGCTAGAGAAAAAAATTTAAGGTACTGACTTAACAGCAGCTTCTAAGGGCATAGCTACGTATCATTATTTAGTGACAAAGCCAATTTGAGTAGCACTTGTTCTCCTTTTCTTACCCTACATATCCACCACGTACAGTCAAGCCTGTTTAAAAGTTTGCACAGCTGTATTCTCCCCTCATAAACATCTAGTTTGTTTATTTATTTATTTAAAAATCCCAGCCCATTTCAACTGTTCATTTGGCTACACTCTAAGCAGGCTATGTGAATCAACAATATTGAAGAGTGGTAAGGTTTAACAGCACAAAAGGGATGTGGTGGGAACCACTTCAATTGGCTTTGCCACAAGAGTGATCCTAATGTGGAACTGCACCCTAAGTGACCATTGCTGGGAACAGCAACTTAGGGAAGAGCACCATAGTGTGTTAACAGTATTTGAGGAGATAGATGTCCTTCTGTCTTCAGTTTTATTTCAACTTAGCTGGTAAATGGAATGTAATGAACCAAACTCACCTGTGTGTCTGTACTGGGATTCCAGTCAGGATCATAAATAATAACCCGATCAGCACCAGTCAAGTTAACTCCAATGCCACCAACACGAGTTGTTAGAAGAAAAATAAAGATGGATTTGTCCTGTAATATGAGAGAGAATTTACTAAAACAAAAATTAACAAAGCAATAACAAGATTTTTTTTTTTCCTGGATTCTTTTGTTATCAGCATTATTTGCAAAGATGCAAAGGGAGCCAAGAGAAGTAATACATTCTTTGTTTGCCCAATATTTCTTTTGACAAATAAAAGTAGTTGATCTAAATTTCATTCACTGTTGTCCAATAAGCCTTCTTTTGCCCCCTGATTTTCAACTGTGGGTTTTTTTAATTAGAAGAAAACCCAATCTAAGTGTGAAATAAGTGGTGACTTTTTTCTCCTCTCACAAAGAAAGTGATTTCATTTGATTCAACTCCCCAGTTTTGTATCTCAAACCTATCAACCTATCAAACCTGAAGTAGTATACTTAAAAACAGACAAAAAAGGAATGCAAGAATTCGACCATACTCACTAATAGACATTAGTGTGTGGGATGCAACATCTCACCTCATTATATCTTGTTATAAGGGGCTGTCTGGAAGCTATTGTGGTGCTGCCATCCATTCTGAGGTAGGAATAGTTTCTCTTTCTCACAAAGACTTCAAATATCTGCAGCATCTGTTGTGATGGGAAAAACTTAATAAAATCCAGACATGAACTATCTGATCCAGTCATAAGAACTTCTCAACTGTAGTGCCAATCAAACAAGATGACGACCAAAAACATTTTAGTCATCAAAACTTTTTACTTTTTTAGTCTTAGTAGCAACTAAAACCAATTAGCTCATCTTACCTGTCTTGACTGAGTGAAAAACAACACTCTGTGACCTTGCTTGTGCCATATTTTCAGCAAGGATTCTACCACTATCATTTTCCCTGAACGTTTCCAATATCCAAATTGATCTGCTTCCTCCACTTCAGCATCTGGTACACCCTTTAAAATTTTGGGACCACCAGAGAAGAGGTCAGGGTGGTTGCAAATCTTCCTCAAAGCTACTAGTCCTGAGAAAATCTAAAGAGTACAGGAGAAAAAAAAATTAATTTCTTGACAAATAGTTGTACCTATATAGCAGAAAAATAAACAGCAATGGATGAATCCAGTCATCATCAATAAGTTTGTTTTAAATAGTAGTTTGCTCTTTAGAGAAGCCAGTGGATACTAATACTTGTTTCATGAAAAGTTTTAGGAAAAAAAAAAAATCAGTACAATAGAAGGTCAACAAAATTTTGTGCTCTTGTGAGCCTATTCTGGTTACGTTAAGAAAACTCTGCAACAATATCCACATTAGCAAAAGTAGTCCCTAGCTGTAACTCACAGTCAAATTATTTACTACTGAAAAGGAAAAATACCACCGAGTTTGTTACTTGAAATTATTGTGTCTTTCCTTCCAACTCCTGCCATGTTTGCAGGTAACTTAAGACAGACCTTGAAGACAGCAAGCATAGCTACCAGAATGCATGGTAACAAAGAACAGAGGAGTAAACATACTTGACTATATGACACTGAAAATCACCACTTTTGATGTCATGTAAGAAGGATTCTATTCAGTTATACATTCAATAATATTAAAAGTTTTATTTACTCTTCTGATATAATGGTCACTCATAAAAATAAACTAGCTTGAATCAGCAAATCCCTCAGTCTTCTACCACTACAAGTTGGATGAGCCTGTTTATAATTTATGGGTTGTTTGCACAATGGAGGTTTTTTTTTTCAGGTGGGATTCACTGCTGTCATCAGAAAACATTTATTAAAAGTATTGATATTTACTGTTCAAAATTTTCAGATCTCTAGCAAATATGACAGCACATTCTGTAAGATCTTAAGAGAAATTTCTGCAGATAGCCTTGTACAAGCCATCTCTTGAAGATCACGCTCCTTAAAATAATTTCCACTGGGATAACTAAAATGGGTAGGCACTTGAAAAAAACATGGCCACTATACCTTTGTGAGATTTGGAAAAATAGGAAAGTCAAAACAGTGATAATGTCAATATGTGCTTGTGTGGTACTGCAATACACATGGCTGTGTTGACCATATACCTAACTGGAGCTACTAGTGAAGGGAGAAGGGATTTGAGAGTTCACAAGGCAAGGAAACATGTAGTAAATGATAAATTATAACCAAGACATATTACTTCTCATCTTACAAACAACAGATCTCTGTTTGTACATTGGGCCATTGACCATAACTCACTGTGCGCGGCCATCCAGCCAATTCCTTATCCACCAGGTGGTCCATCCATCAAATTTGTCTCTCCAATTTACAGACAAGGATGTCTATGCGGGCCAATGTTGGACGCTTTGCACAAGTCCAGGTAGATGACATCAACTGCTTTGCCCCTATCTACTGGTTCTGTAGCCCCATCATACAAGGTCACCAATTGTTCCGAAGATCATATACATATTGCAAAGCCCATTCCATTCCTACTTTTATTTGGTCATGCCACTACATATGGATCACTAACTCTACATATTTCAAGAAACGTTTCTGAGGGAAAAAAGAAAAAAAAAAAAAAAGCAGACACCCACCAAAGCAGAACTGAGATCAGTGTGCTTGCTTCCCTTTCTGCCCAGAATCCAGCTAGAAAAACGTTAAGATCAGCCCATGACTTTATCCATCAAACTCTACCTGTCTTTAACCTTAATTAATGCCAACCTGCATGTCTCCATTGAGAATCTGGTAAACTTCTTTAGAGTTGATGAACTTCTGATAGACTTGACGCTGCTCATCTGTCAAACGGCAAAATAGGACCTACCAAAACAAACAAACAAACCACTCAAGCTCAAAGACTGGATTTTGGAGAAGGAGAGGGCTCAGATCTAATAGTAAAGATAAGCAAACCTGTTCATTTTTATCTGGAAGTGAAAGGCTCATTTTTACATCAGCTTTCATTCTTCGCAGCAAGTATGGGTTTATGGTGTCCCGCAACACACAGGCACACTTATATGCAGTTTTTACCTGAAAAAGGAAGAAAAAGCAAAAGTTGTATTTTGGTTCTTGATATTAATTACAGCAACAAGCAAAGTTCAATAAGTAGTAATACAAAAATCCTAATAAAATGAGATTGTTTATGATTTATGTGGATCTACTTAGATATTTGATACAACACGAACTACGATGAAATTCATGTTAGCAACAATAACACTAAGTATTTCTCAGATACCACTAATTTATCTCTCCTAATCTAGTGGTCTTTAAAAGAGACTAGAAATGAGATATTTCTTTTAGAAACCAATCTAAGAAGTAAATGTAAACTTGCACAGAACCAAAATCCTCATGAAAAACTGCTAACACATATCCTGAAGATCAAAAGGAAAGCCTGCAGCAATGGTGGTTACTGGACAATAAGTGAAGATTAGTGCTCGCCTGAGACTATTAACACGCACACAAAAAAAATCAGTACAAGAAAATCCCCATGATCACAGAAACTAAAGGTCACTCTGGCCTTAAAAGAAGCATATGGTTCTATAATGGGTAATGGATGTGTGAGATGGGTTTTATCTGCACATAATGGCTAAAAATACCTTCATTTCTCTTAAAGCAAAACAAAGAATAAATTATTGATATATATATATAAAGCAAATTGGATGCCCAATTTAGTAAACTACTAAGCTTTAGACAAGGGAATTACGTGAACTCAAAAAGAAAATAACACTTTAGAAATGTGCAAAACATTGCAAAAAATATTTTAAAGGATACAAGTTTATTAGCATTTATATAAAACTTAATCTGCAGTTTATTATGCAGACTATTTATCAGCTAATTTGAAAAATGCTTAAGTCATAAATACTAAGAAACACAACTACAGAGATTAATAGACACATTTATTAAAAAGATATTCCAAATTACGTTTTCCTTTCAGAATTGAATAGCTTATCTACTTTCAGACTTCCAACACTTCCTTTAGCTTTTTAAAATGAAATTTTTCAATTTGAATTTGATTCCTCTGTTTCACAATTCACTGAAGCTTGATATCAAACAGTAAAGTTCTATTTAAATGCATAAAAGTGTAAGATCAGGTACCTCCTACCCCAATTTACTTATCTTTACATCGAAGAATACTTCAAATTAATTAAAATTTTAGGGCTTTTGACAAAAAAGCCTTGTATAAATGGAACAGTCTCATTTAGTTGAAAGGGCGTTTTCACATACCCAGCAGTAAAACACACATGCAACTCTCTTTCGGGTTAGTGTCTAGAACACACAGCATGAAGTGTGTTTAAAAGACAGTTTTCATAAAACATAACAGTTTCCTTCACACAAAGCAATATTTTTGAAGCATTTACCTGGACAGCAGATGCATTGCAATATCCCCCCATTGTTATTGGAACAGAAAATTGCTCCATGAACACAGGTAGCGTTCCCAGTTTCCCTGGGTATACAAAGTCAAAGAGGGACCAAAGCTCCTTTAGGTTATTTTGCATAGGGGAGCCAGACAAGATGATTCGATGCGGTGTGCGGAACTGTTAACAGAAAAAAAAACAACAAAAAAAACAGAAACCCAAAAGAAAGTTATTTTCATGGTATAACCTGCCTCCTGCCTCAGAGGATATTCAATTTCACCATCAATGAATTCTTATCTTAAAATATGTGGCCTCCTATTCCTGAAAGAAACAGCTTTTGCAACATACTGTCCACAATTTTTTAGCAGAAAATGAACAGCAGCAATCTGACATTTGTCCCTAATGGTAAATTATGACACAATTTAAAACTTCTGATTTTTTTTTTATCCTCTACCAGACTTCTGTAAATGTCAATGTAAACCCATTTAAAAATGTTAAGCAAATTAAATAGTCATATACAGACCACTGTAATTTTCACTTTTATTCTTTATTAATGGTCAACTGTGTATTTTTATCATAAAGTAATACAGGCTATTAGAGTCTGGAACCACCTCCCAGAGTGCTTAAAATCTTTAAGTACCTGTTTGCATGCAAGGGTGACTGCAGCATTCGGATTTCGGATTTTGTGACCCTCATCCAGAATCACATAATGCCAGTCATAGCTGTGGATGTTATCCTGCATCAGTCGAATGTATGAATAAGATGTAATTAAAATTCCATGGCATGAAGCAATTTCGTGAATTAGTTTCACCTAAAATCAGAAAGTGCACGTTATTAGTAACAGTGAGACAAGAAAACTTAAACCTGCTGAACTACAGGTTTGCTGCCCAAGGTTCATGCAAAAAGTTTTGAAAAAGCAGATGTATGATTTACTTAGCAAAGAATAAGTACAGGCAAGATTTTGATTATATGATTCTTAGCTCATCTGTAAAAAAATGAAGCACTTGAATCCTGTGTTGCAACAGATCAGAATTTGACCTGAAGCCTGGTCAGAAGGAAACAGTGATTTGTTTTATTTTTTTTTAAGTTTTTTTTTAAAGCGGTGTCTGAAAAAAATAAACATTAAAGTAACCAGTTTCTTCAAGTTCTCCTATATTCACCTCATAAACCCAGTGTTAAGTACTGCACGCAAGATCTAGAATGTTAGAGGAAAAATAAACAAGTGAAAAACAATCACAAAAATCTATTTGGTTAAACTTAAATTCTGTCCAATCTCTCTCATTAATAGAAATCACATATTTGTTATTAATGTTCACATTTTGTGCTTCTCCTGTAAGCTACATCCTTTCCCCAATATTTACTAGCCTTTATAGCTGTAAATTATGTAGGGCAGGGACAGTCTATTTCATATTTTGCAGCATTCACAGTATTCAAGACTCATCTTTCCTGCATTTATCCTACATGTGTAAATCTAGAAGACTTAAAGAGAAGATGATGGTCTGGGAAGCAATTCTGGATGAAACAAATGTAAAAGAATAAAAGAAATAGAACCACTACAGAATTTGCTAAAAGACAAGCCCCTTATTCCTAGAAGTGCCTTTAAGAAAAAACAAAACAAAAAAACCCCAACAAACAAAAAAAACAACACGCACAAAAAAAAAACCACCCTACCCCCAAACATCCCTCCAC
The DNA here is from genome assembly GCF_034315485.1 of Pezoporus occidentalis. NCBI lineage: Eukaryota > Metazoa > Chordata > Aves > Psittaciformes > Psittacidae > Pezoporus > Pezoporus occidentalis. The sequence continues at coordinate 2,486,272 of NW_026916347.1, forward strand.
CCCATCCCTCCCCTGGAAAAAAAAAACCCCAACTCAGAACCCAATAAAAACAAAAGGGGAAAATCTATCTCAAAGACCCAGATGCTCTTGGAAGTCCATCTCTTATTGTAAATATTCTTGCTCAGACACACCCCAAGATTGAAAAAGCTCTTTTGCATTTAACTGTTCAAGAATTTCTACTTTCTGATTATCATCTCCTTATAAAACCACAACCCACTATTTAACATTGGCATCTTGATTCTCAAGAGAATACATGATCTTTAGAACAATGTTTATTACAGACAGAGTAGGATTTCTAGGCAACTTTGGACATCCAAAGCTTAATTCTACTGGTACACTGCCCATACTCTGCACCCGCATCCTGCACTCTCAGCACTGGCCTATCATAGAATATTGTAGATATCTCTACCCAAACACTTTAGACAAATCATCTCGGGCGATTTCAAATTAAAAGCTTGTAAAATATGTAACCTCTCCTAGTTTTTGCAATTAATAGGGTATGTCTGCAATTAGCCTGACTTACAGAATGCTACACTGTTGTCATTAAAAGATGTTTTGTGAAAAGTGGTGCTGTTATTATGGAGGCTCAAGAGACCAATCCCTCCTAGAGGGCAAACAGTGGACTAGTAGAAAACAACAGCCATAAATCACGTTGTCAGGTAGCAGAGAGAACAGAAGTGAAACACAGGCACATGAAGGCCATTCACTGTAAACACACCACAGCAGAATCCTACTCAGGATTTACTGAACCTGTAATTAATTAAAGTTTCCTTCAAGCTAAATTTTTAATAAACAAGGATTTGTGCTGACAATGAAGAAATACAACACCACAATTTTATCAACTCACACTGCAACACTTATTAACTCATTTTACTGCTCTGGGTACTTTTTCAGAGGTTGGCTTCATTTCAGTTGCTGCTCTTGGAATAATGTTAAATATTTTAAAATATGATAACAGATTTAATATTGATACACACTGGTTTGAAGCTGTGGCATTCCAGAATTCATACTATTTTATCATGTATTCTTAAATTCACAATTTCTGTTTTGGTTAGATTCAGATACATTTAATTTCCACCCCCCCCCCAAAACAGACTTTAATGAAGTATTTTAGGGCATGCATTTTTAAACAAACAAATTTTATTATTATTAATAATAATACAACAGCTTAAGAGAGACAAATCCTACTAATGCCAAAAAGTTACACAGCAGTTTCTAACTTTGAAATTCTGAACTCTGGCTTTCAAAAGATGCTAATGAATCTAGGAACATGCAAGTAGATTGAGTAATTCTGATCTTGCATTTCTGTTCAGCACAGTATTTAAGGCCTTTACGATTCAAGGACAATATTTGCTCATAATTTAGGGTGATAAATTGATTGTGTTGCCTTATCTGCTCTGGGACACATGCAATATACAAAGACTGGAAGATTTTTGGCAAGCACCATTTCTTAAGGCTAAAATGTTTATGGTTTATTCTAAGGATACACCTCTAATGTTTTTTTTCCTGTTGGCACCTTGCTGTAGCTACAAGTTTGTTTCTGAAGCTACAAAAACGGAGCAATTTTTTGACTGATGCTCAAGAGAAATAAGGTTTACTTTTTCTAGCATAGCCTTTTAAAAAATTTTTAAAAAGGACCTGAATTCTGTAGTATTATGTATGAAAATGGTAATTTACTTAGAAATGTGTATGTTAAGATTGAACTAGACTACTCTAAACACTCAGATACCTTCAAGACAAGTGTGAACTTACAGAGATACTATCTAGTCACTTACACAATCATACATCACTTATGAATTAAAAATGCTTTTTTCAGCAGGCTTATCACTATCTCATAACCAACCATTAAGCCCAGAGATCCATAAATTCAACCTATAAAACCTCTATTATTTTCCTGCCCCCAACAAAACAATCTAAATGGCACCATGAAGAGGCTTCAAAAGAACACATTACAATGTTTAATAATGTACAAGTTGCAATAAAAAGAGCTAAAGCACTTACTACATATTTAACAAGAATGCTACTTCTTGTGGCATGTTACGAAGTTTATCTGAGTTTGGTCCTCAACTCAGAAATAAAGCCTCTGGCTAGAACAGAGGTTCCATATGTAGTCATGCCGATAACCAGCCTCTGCAGCTTATTTTCTTTACATGTTGATCGTGTCCTTTACTGCGAGGTTAGAAAGTCTAAAAGCTTCAGTGCACAAAGTCATCTTCAAATAGATGGTTCTACTATAGAAACAGAGGTGCAAGCATCATGAACTGCCATTTGCTTTTGAGGGCTCCACCGTGTCCAGCATTTGACAAGATTAAGAGAATGTAAAGTTTAGCTTTACAAATTGTATGTGATTACCACCAGAAAGAATTGTTAAGCTCAGTGACACCTGTTCTAAAGGTCAAGAAATTAAAAGTTTAGCCTTGATCTTAACAAACACAGCCTCCTTCCATATGTAGTATGTTAAACCAAGATAACCAAAGTTCATGTTGCCTCTTACATTCTATGACTTACAAATGCTCATGTGCCATCAGAAGTTTTGAAACAACAGGACAAGCTCTTGGTACAGAAGGCTTTTATCCCTACACTTACAGAGTTTTCTTCCCCTCCTCTTTTGTTCTATATCATACATAAAACAGTATTTATGATATAGTGTATCAAATTTATTTATTTTCTCTCATGTTTAAAGGTCTCACAGCACTTGATATTTACAAGTCACTTTAAGCTACATCAAATACAAGTGTAAAAAAGTAGTGTAAATTCAAGGTTAACAGCATTAAGACAGTACCATAGAACATACTTAGCCACAAATGCTGTACCTTGTTCAAACTGAAAGCTGACTTCACATGGGAAGACTACTGCTTAAATCTGGTTCTTCTTACTGCTTCCAACTTAGGCACATTTATCATCATAAAAGAAACAAATGATCTTCTGTGATCATAAATAATAATAATAATAAGGCAAGTTCTACATTTCATCCAAATGCTTTAAACTAGCTCTAAAGTCTTGGAAATGTATCCAACCCTCTATTGTGTCTTCCTTCCATCATCTAAAATACCCATCTGCCTTCCCTTGTGGATAGCTGAAGGCCTTTAAACTATTAGTCATATTTCAAGGGGTGAAACTGGAACTTCACACTTCTTTCCCTTACTGCCAAAACTGTCTACCATTGTTACTTTAGCAAAGGAATGAAGTAGTCTCTTTTGAAGTATCACATATGCTAAAAACCTACACGAATACTATATCAGCAGAGATATCTAAACAGGTTGTCTCAATGACGCAGCTGAAACAGGCTGACAACTTTTGCAGTCAATCTGGTGTTCGCAATTCGGGCTGCTACTTCATCCTGTTATTGTGGAAAATCCTAAAGTTGTTTCCAAAGAAAACCAAAATGGACTGGGAAGAGAGGATACACCAAGGTAATGACTGGTGAGCCTTTCATTTGTCACACTGCTCAGAAGTCCTTTTGTAACACTAAAGAAGTGTCACTAACCAAAAAGATATGCAAGGTATTGCCTAGTATCAATTTATGATAAAACAATTGGAACAGATGTCTTTCCCACTCCACTGTCAAGTGAATATTTCTGTCGGCAAGTCTAAAGAACTGGGAGACAGGATCTTGTATTGAAGCTTGGGTAAGGATCTTGTATTGAAGCTTGGGTACCTTAGAAGGTGCAACAGAAAATACCTATTCATAAAAGTATATATTTCACCACTGCTAAATAATTTAATATTTGCTAATATTTCAAGATTCCTGACAATGTTGTTGTAATAATTATGCAGACTCATCTCACTGAAAAGATCAACTTAAGTTCTAACAAATTCAGCTATTTCTTCAGCTATTGTCTCTTTCTGCTTTGGAATACTGTCTTGCCTTATGGGACACTTGTCATTGCTTAACTCTTTTCCTTCAAATGTAATGATATAAGTTATAAAAAGATCGAATTGTCAAGAGATCGGATCAGCACTAACATATCCATAGAAAGAATGTATATTGGAAAGAAATTCTAGGCAGGAGTGAATTTCCCTGGCCTGTATTTTACGTGATAAATTTTCAGTGTACAAGGGTTATTTATGCTCATAAATCAGCAGTAAAATTTTCTTACAGGTATAAAGACAACAAAAATGGGAAAGGGTTTTTGTTTGGCTTGGTTTTGTTTTTTTACTTTATTTTAGTCATATGCTTGCTCTTCTTTGATTAAAAGGCATCTAGGAAAAAAGATGCACTAGGTGAAGACAACATCAACAGTGACACTTGTTTAAAGCATACTGTTGGGGCTCTCAGAAGATGAGGCATTACGGCAGAATTAGACAACTGAGCCTACCTAAAGGGATCATACAGTATCCAAATTCCTTAATTTTAAGTTGTTGAGTAGGCATTTGTGGGAGGATAACAGGAAGGTGAAGTCCTGAAAAACCTCGTGATTTGTGCAGATGGAAAAATTTGAGCCAGTCTATCAAGTGCATTAATTAACAAATATCCCAAAATAAGTGCACATGATTTAATTTAGGAAGACATGCAAGCATGTTATTGAGGTCAACACACTTTCAGGGTTCAAAACCATACCAAGTTAACTGAACAACAGGAAGCTATTAGCACATTAGAGTGTGCTATTCCTTTTTTGCCATGTACTGTAACTGCATCAATTACCTCAGAATACATTTAATCAAGAGCAATTAAGCACCATATTATTTTAATGTTATTACAAGAAATTCAATAAATATTTAAAGAGAAATTTAAAAATGCTTTTCTAAATCCTGAAAATCCTTTTAAGCACCTGAAATATGAGGTCAAGGGAAAATAAAAATCTGCTGTTTTTTTTTTTTTTTTTTGATCCTTCAAGGTATCAATGAGTGAAATTTCAGGTAAGCCAGGTTTGAGAGCTTAAGAAAGGAATAAGAACATGCATATTAAGAGATTGGCCAAAAAACTTAAGGCAGAAAAGGCACACTTGAAAAAAAAAAGGAAACCCAACAAAACTAACACAGTCATTAAAGAAAACGCGACAGGTGATATCAACTGACAACTGAAGAGAAATTGCCTGCACAAGCAAAACGTATTAAATACTAGATTAATGACATACTGATGCACAGAAGTGCAAGGGAAGAATTAACCAGCACTAGAAGCATGTATCTGGTGCACAAGCAGGCTAGTTGTGAATGCACTACCGTACAAGCAAAGCTCAAGTAAGAAACCTACATTTAATTTGTTCAGGCAACACTAGTCTGTATCATAATATGGAAGTATTTCCTGTCATCCCCTTTTTACCCAGATGCCTAAAAAAAAAACCTATGCAAGACAGTGAACTTTTAAAACAATGAGCAAAAGAGCACAAGCTTGCTGACAAACGAGCACAGACAGCGGACTGATTTTTTTTTTTTTTTCTGCTTGGCTAGCACAAAAAAAAAGGAGGAAAAAAATAGCTTTTTGACAAAATGGATGTCAACCATTACCTTTTTGTTGGTGTAAGAACCGGTTTCATGGAGGACGGCAACTCTAAATGGAGGCCACCAAGTGTGGAATTCTTTTACCCACTGATGCATCACAGTCGCTGGACAAACAATCACTGTTGGACCCAATCCCTCGTACCTAAAATAAAGTATTCAAGAACATCAACCTTTAACATTAAATAAATACTCTATACAAAGTGGCTCATCAAAAATACAGACACATTATTGTTCAAGTGGTATACGAGACTTAAGGAAATTAATTTGCACTTTATTTTTCTGGAAGTCTGGGAAGATGAAAGGGGTACTGCTGTAAGAACCTATCCTCTGAACAGTTTATAGATGCATCTATCAAGATGAACACAGAAATAGAAAAGCTCCAAACAATAAGGCATAAGGAAACTTCCTCCTGTGGTAATACAAATCAGGTTTGGGTGACTGCTGTTTCTGTAAGAGAAAAGAAACATTAACAGACAACTATTTTATTACTTCTATTAAAAACAATGTGTAGCTAGTCTCATAAATGCACTTAAATGCAGGTGTTCTGCTTCATGTTAGTAATAAACTGTACTATTATCACCATAATTTACAGATAAGGAAAAGACTCTGAAGCAGCAGAATATATCACCATGGCAGTTGAGGTCTGAGCTGAGCTTAAACTGTCTTGTAAGTTTCTTACTCATAATCATATGATTGTTTCTGAGAATTACTAAGGACGTTTGAAACAAAGTCTTTCTGTATATTAAGTTCAGAGCTACCCTTAACATTAAGAAGAGAAAAATCTCTCGCACAACAGCCAAACAAGAAACATTACCATCATGAACAAATACCAACAGTTATATAGGAAACACACTAAGTAGTGGTTACTAATAGCTATTTTTCAAATATATTTGCTCTTTATAAAACAGAACAAAACAACTTTGCAGGCAAATGCAATAGCTAGTTATCACATACTGATCTGTTCCTGGTGGACTAAGTACTATTCAAATGGTAACAAATAAACAATTCAGAAGATCACAGTATACGTTCAATATCACATGCATACAGCTATAAGGAAGGATTTCCCAAACACCTGCTTTAAAAGAACCCTGTTAATGCCTTCAAAAACTGTTGACATTAAGAAATAATATTCTTTATTAAAAGTTCATGCATATGCAAAATAACAGCCTGGATGCTGCTTATCTCTTTCATTATGGAAAAAGTGTTCTATAACAACCTCAGATAGCCTAATTAAAATCTCCCAGCAATACAAGGGGATTTAGAATTTAGAGATGCAAAAAATAGCGTAAACTATGCTATAAATCCAAATAACCACTGCTACTGATCTATTTACAGCAAAAAAGCCAACTGCTCCTAAGAATATCTAACACAAGGAAGCCATCTTTCCCCAGATGTATTAGTTTCTCATTCTTCATGGGTAGTAACAATTTACCTCTGTTTTTTTTTCCCTGGTCCGCATCAAACAAGCTCACATGCTGGGTTTGCCTGGGATTTTTTAACCCCACTCAGCTTATATAAAGAGTTCACACTTCCTTTGATCAATTTTCAGAAAATCCACTCCACTCGGCTGCTCGAAACCTCTTCTGTGCCTAGTCTGGCTCTAGTCACTTTCCACTAGCCAACATCTGATTCTTGTCTCAAGAGCTTTTATTTATTTATATAAAAGAGTCATCTAACATCTCCCAGTCTGTGCTGTTTCACAAAACTAAAGAAACCATGCACTTCTGCTTGCTACACTTAGGAGGCATCCTTCATTCTCCTTATCACTGCAATAGATATGCTCTGCTACCCTTCCAATTTACATCCGTTTTCCTTGAACAAAGGTGACAATGATAATACTCCAAAACAAAGTTTTACTGGTACTTCATACCAGGATACTAATACTGCCCTATTCCTACAACAAATATATCAATTGGATGTTATCAGAACTGCAAACAACATCTATTCCTCCAACTTACTACCAAGAGAAAGGAAGATGTACTCATACTATATTTATAATCTTCAAGTATTTTAAAAATGAGCAGAGGAAAACAATCTGCATTATAACCAGCTCTACCGCTAAGCACCAGCAAATCATGCCTTCAAAACAAAAGTGAAATGACAACTAAAACCTAGCAAAAATAAAAGAACAGAGCAGCAAGAGCAATACAAATTTTCTGGGGCAATGGATTTTTATTTATGTAAACACCATGGAAATTAATCTCTCTGCCACTCATAGTGGAGACTGAGCTTTAAAGAGCACATTTGAGTAAATAATCAGTGTCTAAGCTTTTCAGCAGATTTCCTCATCTGATCTCTCAAATAAATGAAGCAAAGTTTATAATGAATGGTAACGTCTTTGTTAAACAAAATAACGCATTTGGAAACAAGCAAACCTGTGGATCCCCAAGCCCTTCAACAGGTTTCAACAACAGATTTCACCCTAGATAACAGCCTAGAGATGGGTTTCTTGAAGTTTGCTGCTGTTTTGTTTTTTTCTGTGAAGGGACCATTGGTCTGAAAGCTGTTGCTTGTTCCAACTCTCTCAGCTTGTCTAACAAAAGACCTTTCCCTCTCTACAAATCTTCCTTTCCTTATATTCTTACTCCACCATAGCTGCAGCACTTCTACTGATCCTTCACATGATATTTGGCTTTCCCCAGCTGTATGGCTCCCCAACTTGTAAGTTATACTTCACGTAACAAGTATTTCCTTACTTCAGCTAGTCTTCAGGCTCAGAATCAGAAAAATTGTATCAGATTATTTACTGGCCTTTAAAAGTTTTAATATAGTTTCACTACTGTATCTTAGGTCTTAAGTTGTAACTGTGTAATGATGTCAAGAGATGCTCCTGAAGGATTTCCATCAACTCAGTGGTTCTCCAAATGGGTCAGGGAACATATCTACAGAAAATAACCTGTACAGTAGCACCCTTAAATCAGGGAGCCATATCAAAGTAAATTAGCTGGCTTGAGTGATGGAGGACCTGCAGGGTTTTTAAAGTAAAGGCTATAGTAGGAAGCCACTAGAAAAAAGGTAGTAATATTTTCTCTTTAAAGAATTATTTTACAATTTATGTACATGCTGAACGTGATTTAAATATGCCTCTACATAAAGTTAATTATTTTTGTTTAGCATAGTACTGCGATATTTGCTTGACTGCATGTAGTAATTTGCATCAGGTAAACAGGTCAACAGAGCTAGCAAAAAATCACGTATTATTCATGTATGCATTTGTAAATCCAAGGACACCAACAAGTATCTTTTCTGGTAATTTCACCTATGAAGAAGGAATTCAGAGCATTTTTCAGTAACTGAAAAGCATAAAAGGACTCATAAGAAAGGCCAGTCACTCTAACATCATTTTGAAAAGCAACAACAACATCAAAAAAAGCAGATGGGAGTTCCTTCATATAAGTTACTGTTTTACTATAACTACTATTTTTTTTTTTATATGGATAATTCTGTGCCGATCAGAAACTCTAGCTTTCACTGCAAATCAGCTTGCTACTTCCTGTAAAACATTTACCTGGTGGCTTGCCAGAACAAATATTTTAATGTAAAATTTAATAAATGAAACTACAGGTATTACATCTAATTTAAAATTCCATATTGTGTAAACTATTGATATTAATGTAATTGAGTTTGTAAACAATCCATTTGTGGAAGCTAACCTTAGACACTGTATTGACCCAAAATACCTAGTGCGGCTCATCTGCAAAATGAAGCATCAATGCCTGGAATTCATTAAAAGTGTTACATGTTTAATTTTTCCTGCCCTACAGCTCCATTGTCTCGTAAAATTTTTCCTTTGATGTCCCCCACTAAAAGAATTAAAGGAATATTGTAATTGAAATGTCATTAATAATTCACAGGACCCTCCTCCACCAGCAATACATCTGATGAAATATTAATTGAGCTCCACAGACTGACAGTCTGCAGAGGAGCACTTGCCTGTAATTTGAACCACGAGTCCTGATCTTGCTGTAGCTCAGACCTGCCAAGAAGGCAATTATCTGGATGGTCTTGCCCAATCCCATCTCATCTCCCAGAATTCCTCCTGCCTGCTGGCAGTGCAATTCCCAGAGCCACCTAACACCTGTCTGCTGGTACCTAAAACAAGGAAAAAGAAGATGGCAAACGTTTGACAATACAGATCTTAACAGAAAGTACTCATGAATTAATCATTTGGCAAGGTTCTCGCACTAGTTACAGTAACATGCTGGATGTGTGTTTTACATGAGTGCTGTATTTACTAGGTCATACATTTTTGATGCATGCAGACATTACATGTGACTTTCATTCTTTATGCGACACTAAAACATTTCTAATTAAACTGATAGTCATGGTAATTAGAGGGTATTTATGTATATTTTAAGTGTTAAAAGCAACTTGGAAAGCTACTCTAACAAAGCATTATCTTTTCAGAAGAGATGACAAGTAAGGGTCTAGTAAATTATGTTATTTGGAACATACACCTTGAACTGAAGGAAAAGCTTGCTTGACTTGCAATGGGTACTCCACTGTGAAAATTAATCACATCTGCCAAAACATGCTTTCTTTTTATATACATTCATTTAGTAACATTTAGTCCCTTTCAATGAAGAAAAAAACCCCAACAAGGCAAAATGTTTTTGGAAGGGAAAATAACAGAAAAGATTCCAGTGATTGGGATGCAACAGAGTGTTATTAAGTGAGAGTATCTGGGCAGTTTCTAGTCCCAGTCATTCACTGGAAATTGTATAAGCAACAACATAAAATACATTCCAATTAAAAGCTATAGACTAGAAAGCAAGATTTACATTGACAAGCAAATAGGTGGCTATAAGATGCTGCACTTTGGACATGCTTTTTTAATAATGGTATGAAATAGTGAGACCAGGAGGAATAAACAGCACGTGTGTGGGTCAAATTGAAAACAGAACAGAAAGAAATGAAGAGACAGTATATTTAAATTACAATTAAAAGAAAAAAAGACCCAACAAACCAACCCAAAACCCCACAACAAAACCAAACACATTTCAGCACTTCTGTGTCTTGTAACTTAGAGGAAGAACAAGGTTACTGATACCATTTTCTTGATGAAATGCATTACTGGAGTGCAGAGAACAGCAAAGAGCAAAACACTTTTGGTTTTGTTTGTTTTATGAAATAGGGATTGCTCATTTCAGCACATTGTCTTGTGTACATTTCAAAAATCTTGTTTCATTCTTTGAACGAATAGTATTTAGGACTACTGACAGCTAATGACGCGAGTGTCTACAAAGTACTATTAAAAATCAATTTACAATGAGTTCCATACGGATTTAGAGAATGTCAAATGGAGAAAGAAACTTGAGCAGTTAGAAAAAGATGATCAAAGAACACATCTAATGGTTCATACATCATACTATCTGCTGGTGTCTCAAATGCATTATTATACCAAGCAGCCCTTAAAAAGACCCTTTTATTATAAAAAATGCAGCAATCTAAACCCAACTATGAAATGGCTTGCAGGATTACCTATGATTGGGTTAAGATGCTACCATTAGTGCGCTTCATGAAGAAAAAGCATTTTCTAACAGAAATACTAAAGAATTTGAGAGAACATTAATTCCAGACAGAACTCTTAATTCCAGTCAGAACCTGCTTCCACACACTAATGTCCAGCATGTCTCTTCAGAAGAAAGCCATTCAAGAACTTCCTGGTATATTATTTCTTAGGATTACACCCAGTACTTAAAATCTAGCTGCATTTATAGGAATCTTTCTCCTGAGAAAGCTTCACAGCAAGAATCAAGTTCGTGAAAAATTCTGCTCCAAGGTTAATTTTTATCATTACACGGAGATAATAAATCTTGTTAACAGTGCTGCATTGCACCAAGTTTTACAGTTGTTTTTCCACTTCAGAAATACCATGGAAGTAAAATAAAAATGTTGCCTGTCTTCCAAAATAGTTACATTTGGACTGTATTTCACATGATCAATCATGCTGTCCTGTGATGTGATTCTCAAAATTCACCACAGTAGCTGGGAGAGTTTAGCTGCATTTTTGCTGAGCCGAAAATTGCATTTTCAGACATATAAGGGAAATCACATATTGAAAGCAAATAAAGAAGAAACCTGGTTCATAAGACAGCATTATCTCAGGCTAAGTGCAGACAGTATAAGCCAATGTCCGTAAGTCACTCTTGTTCACTATGTTCGGTTTTGTTCCACAGCAGCACCAATGGCATTCTTGCTGAATGTTTCAAAGCAGACAAGTATATAGGGAAGAAACAGACTGTCCACTTTAACAGGCTTACAAAAGAACAAACTTAAAGAGTCTACTATTTCTACTGTGAGCTACCTTCTTTGGAATTCAATTTAGCTATGCAGGCAGATGACTTACAGTATACTGCTATCCACCTCCTTGGGTCAATATACCTCCATGCTTTGTACTAAACTTGCTCAGAACTCAGTTTAATGCCTATTGACTATGGGCCTTCCTACACTGGAGATTTCAGCATTTAAGTTACAAGTCAGACAAATCATTCAACAAAATTGATCTTTCTAACCACTTAAAAAGTTTTGCCAACTGACTCAGGCTTGCAGGGATACCCTTCATTAGTGAGGCTGGCATCTCTAAGATTAATTTTTAGTTGTCTGCTTTACCGTGATTGTCTTTGGGTTGCTCAGACCACACACATCCGTTCTCTTCTGCACTACCTTCGCATAAACAACTGGAGACCACATATTGGCTATGTATGGTCCTGGAAACCAAGTCATTAATTCAATTCAATTTCAGAGCTAGTGCTTCCCTTCTGAGGGACTGCAGGACAACAGTAATAATTTCTTTGAGGTTAAGGCTAAGTGGTCCTGTTGAAAGGGATACCAGGCACACCCATTATAAACCAGGGCTTTCTACTCCACTAATTGTATGATTCTAGAGGGTCAGCTTTTCAAAGAAAAGCCATGTTTCCTGCTGTGTGAAATGTTGACAACAAAGAATTCAAGTCTACTATGCATGGAATTTAAGGGAGAGATTATGGATGAAATTAACTTGTCAATTGCTAGCTTCTTTGGGCTGCCTTTTGTATATGGCTTTTTGAGAGGAACTTGAAAGTGTCACTGGGCACCATGGTCTCAAAAAACTAAAACTAGTCATGTCCAGATCTGTAATCTAGCATTAAATAACTGAAGAATAAGCTGCAGTGTGCTTTCCATCTACTAAAGTAATTAAGGAAGCACTTTCCATATTTTAAAATCTTACTGGACAAAATATTCAAGACTATTTTATAATATGAATTATAAGTAGTTACTTTGAGTATTTATTTCAAAACTTGCCTTTTTTTTTTACTGGCAGAAAATTTCACTCATTCTACCCAATCATAAAACCACCTACATCTCTTGTTTTCATCTACCACAACTTGCCAACACCTTATGCTTCAAAGCTATTCTAGCACTCCACACCTGAATTAAAAGCAACCACTTATCAATAAAGAAATCCTTTACAAATAGACAAGGAGAGCTTCCCAATTTATAGTTTAACTAATATGCATTCACAATATTCACATCAGCCATTTATCACCTGTATTTTCATGTAATTGCTTTTTGTGTCTGTAATAAATTAGTTTCTTTGTGGCTTAATCCTGGAGACTTTTTTAAAGAAATAATCCTACAGAAAAAACAGAAGTAAAAGTTGAGGCATCACTGAAGTGAATGATGCCCAAAGTGAGTGTAGAAGTTACAGTGAAGGGCATCCAGAAATCACGACTATTACTACTACTATTATTAACAGCATATAGAAGCATAATGTTAAAAAAGAGTACACAATACATACTTAAAAAGCTTTTTGAAGAGAAATCCTGGTACTTTGAAACCCTCTTCAAATTCAGTGTCACTTTCTTCAGAAAGTTCCTCAGCTGTTTGATGTTCTTTGTCCTGCAAACGTTCTTTTTGCCACCTCCTAGAATGACAAAAGGATTCAACATTCAATCATGGCATAGAAAAGATTCCATATGGAAACTATACTGAATTTTTGAACAGGTAAAAAACAAACCAAAATGCATTCTCCAGTGTCACATTTAAATAACAATCTTTTGGAGGAGAGAACTAGGGAAGTAAATGCTCAAAAACTACTTAAACACTTTAATCATCTTGATTTATATCCTGACCAAACTAGATAAAAGGAGGGAGGCAGAAGACACTGTTAAAATTTTTCCTCAAACAACTTCCCAAGAGACAGCTACTCTCCCCGACATTTTGCACTACCAATCTGGCAAACAAACCAGAAGATACTATAAAACATCTCAAGCACTGCTTCAAGTCCTTAAGACTTCAGCCATACTCTTATGTAGCTCAGTCATTTCAAAGCAGGTACAACTAGCACAATACCACAACAGTACCATAACTCCTTTCAGCCTGATAAGGGAAGTGCCTTCTCCACTACAGAAAAACCCTGTCAGCTAAAACTGCCTAAAATCAAATTTGATTCAAAGTTTCTACCTTGAACTCATCAGTGAATAATAATTAAAAAAAAAAAAAGCAACAAAACCCAATAACCAACCAAAAAAACCCAGGCAATAAAGGTCTAGTGTTCTCTTCGTATTTTTTAACTACATAAGCATTCTGGGGGAAATTAAACCAATGGTGCCTGTCTTCTTAAGGACACTTCTCTGCATTCTCTCATTTGAAATGAGATGAAAACACTAGAAGAGACTTTTCTTGCAGTTAGGTCACTCAAAATCAACTTCCACAGGAACTGCAAACTTATTACAGTGGCAGCATTGATAGAGTTTCTCTTGCCTTCGTGACCACTTACTCCAGTGAAATTGGAACTTCCATGCAAAGGTTTCTGCATCTCCAGCAAACTTGTTAAAAAAACCCTTGGGTCAGGAACAAGAGAACAGGGGACAAGTTCAACACTTTGTATATAAATCACACAATCATATGCCCTTTCTCATGAAAGCTAGCTAATTATGGCAGGTTTCTACATCAGCTTTTCACTAGCATCTTTTGAGAGAAAACAGTCTGCCCTTATGGAACCAGTCACAAACTTGGAACTGTGGTATTGTTTTAATTAAGTGAAAATAAACACCACCATCTCCAAATATACTCAAGTTAACAGTAACTGCCAAAACTGATTGCACTGAAAAAACTAAGACAACACGACACTGGACAGGTGTAGTGAGCCACTTTCACTAGAATACATTTTGATCTCTTAAGTCAGCAAGTTTTCAGAAGCAAAAAACATGATGGAGGAAAAAAAAGCAGCACATGCAAGGAAAAAAACCAAGAGGGATAGTCTTCAGTTTTCTCACTAAAAACTGATGAGCTGCTAACATTTATAATCAATTGTTCTTATTTCATTATATGAAATTGTGTATCAAGTAGTAAAAAAACCCAACCAATTTACTAAAAATAAAGTCTCAAAGTTTTCCCCACAGATACTTTCACCAATCTCTCCTAACACGGGAATAGAAATCTCTACCTTAGAATAGCAGCCTGTTAAATGTTTGGTTTAGGAAAGTAACGTTCATGCTCTGGAGTCCAGCAGGCAGATATGATACATTTTAGGGGCATATCATAAAAATGCATTTATTTTTGTTCAGTACTACAATGCTGTGCTATGAGACACAGATGTTCAATTATTATTCTGAGTTCCAGAAAAAGATCAACGATTCAGACTGAAAAATGTTGACAGTCATTGCTTCAGACTGTCATTACTGGAACTGAGACATTTCAGAACTTAATTATTTTATCTGACTGAGTTATGACAAGACTCAAACCAAGGAAGCATACTCCTACTTACCACACTAAAATCAAAACAGTTGTACATGACAAAGCTTCAGAAGTGACAGCTCAGTAAAGAATCCATATTAAACTCACGCAAGCCAATAATTTGTAACAGAGATTGCATCTAATTCTATACTCCAATATGAACTGTCACTAGCCAACAGTGGAGTTTCAGTCTCCCCTGGGAAGAAACAGGTTGCCCTCTAGTGTACATACAGAAAAAGTGATCCAGCAGCAACCAAGAAACCAATTCCTGAGATCAGCTCATTGCTGTCCAGGGATTTAGGCTCTTCACCTTAATATAACTCTGTATTTCCTGCAAGAAGCGTGATCAATGTTGGGATTTCTCTTAAAATTATTAGATACCTAGAAAAGATATATGTCGTGAATTTGAACTAATAAATCGTGCACTTAATTTTCCGAAATACAAGCTGATTTTTATATACACTGTGTATTACTGCAGTATTGAAGGCTCTACTACTACTACTGCTACTACTACTCCTCCTACTCCTACTCTTCCAGAAGTCTGGAGGATTTCTGGCCTCAACTATCAGTTCACAGAAAAAGCAGCAATTTTTCGTTACCAATAACAACTTTCAAAGTTTGAAGAAGCTATCCAGTTTTTGAAAGGCTGTGAACTTAAGGTAAGACATTGCATTAAGATATTCTACACTAGAACTTCATAATCTTCTTTAGAAAAGTGTAGGTATCTAAATGGCTGAAGCAATGTAAGGACAAACACTACTTGCTCGACCAGAGCAGTCAGTCAGTTGATCACTCTAGTCCTGTACCTTTCCCCAGAAATGAAGCTTTGTAGGGAAAAACAGCAGTAGCTTATATTTGACTTAAGTACACAGAAACATATTGACTATTTGGTCACTATATTCCTTACGCACCTCAGTTTAACATCATTAGTATGCATAATGAATCAAAAAATACAGGTTTTGCTGTACCACCAGAGCCTCTTGAACGTAAAAGTATGACCTTTGAGAAATCTATTTTATGTTGTCCATGGTCACAGACACAAATACAATTTTATCGTGCAAGTGCAGTATGAAAGCCATATATCATACAATTAAATCTTTCTTAATATAAGAATGCATTCTGATACTAAGCCCATTTCCCACTTACTGCAATACCCTAGAGAGAAATTCTGCATTTGAAACAGTAATGAGCACAATTTGATTTTTTTTAAAAAATACAGTCAGGAACCAAGCAGAGTGTTTAATATAGTTTGCATTTGTGAAGTACAATATGTTTTCTATTTTATATAACTAGGAATCCCTTACAGATTATTCTAATTTGCTAAATTGAAGCATTCAGCATTACTTTTCTGATCTAACTTTTTATGGTCTATATGGGTGGATTTAATTGGAATGTCCTAACAGATGAAATACATGCAGTTAGTACCACAAGTCTCCATAAGTAAATTAAGACTGATGTAGACAATTATACACTTGAGCTTAGAATGAAAGGTGTATTTGGCAAGTGAGCCAAAATATATCTTCATTTGTGTCTTGGCTTTGTCATTTTAAAGAGCAGTTAGGATGCTCTAAGAAAGTATCTTTCAGGAAAGGTAATATTTAATCCTTCTTTAATTTATAACTCTGAAACATCAAGAGATTCAGTGACTCAGATACTTCAAAGACAGCTAGCACATGAAAACTGATCTGATTTGAGAAAAACAACTTATTTCAAAGCAAATTTTATTTTTTGTTTGATTCCTTGTATCAATTACTTTGTGCACTGATAACCACAACTTCCAGCTTCTCAGCTGCTTGGATGTCACTTGGGATACATGGAAAGAAACAGCTTTGCTTCTGAGCACTTGACAGCAACTGAAGGATTCAAACAAATGTACTCCACAAACTATACAGAATACACAAGACAATGCAGATATGGCGCTTATTTCCCATAACATGTAATTCTTTTGCTGAAGCAGCAGGCAGTTACGCGCTGACAACTGCTATGGTAATAGTGACCAAAAGACTGATCATTTTTTTTTTTGACTCCAAGCTATACACTTGCGTAGATAATGTATTAGTGATGTCAAAAACGTAACATATAAACTACTTACTTCACAAGCAGCAAAAAATACTTGGTTATACATATGCTTTGCATTTCAGTATATGTAAATGAAAACTTTAACATGCAAAAGAAAAATAAATCTTGATAAGCTGCAGTTTCCACATCTGCAAAATCCTGAGAATAATACAAGAAAACCACACAGCAGTTTTCTTATTGAGAACAAAAAAAGGTTCATTTCCTATATATTTAACCTGCATACAAGGTTACTTTTATTTTGTGATCCTATGCCAAAGAAGCTGAAACCAAGTGCATTTTCACTCATTCCATAGTTGGCAGAAGGCAACAAGTCAAGATGCCACCAGCAGCAGTTCTGAACACTTGTAGACCAGGGTGGTCACTGTTGAGTATGACAAGACTTACACTGATAATATACATGTTGATAGGGATCAAGTTTCTGAGACCTTTCAGACCATCTTAGAGACCCAATCCTTTGGCTCCAGCTGGCAATAGCCGGTATGAAGGACAGATGGGAATGATGATATGCTACTGAATCTTAAACGTAACCTTTTAGATGCTTTACATTACCCCATTTATTTACCTTACTCTCCATAATCTTGATGTTTCTTGCAACTGGTCATTACTCTTGCAAGCTATGATTCACCTCAGACATTAACCTGTTAAGAACAGATTTTTCCCCTGCATGTCTGCAGAGCAGCATGGCTCCAGTACCAGTAACTAGAGAAAGGCAAGACCCACACAAGGGGAAAGAACTGAAATTACTGAGTGTGAGCTGAATTCTGTATAGCTAATTTTTCCTTTTTCATATTCCACTGATCTCATTTTGCTTTGAGTATTCAGACCAACCACCACCAGTATCCTTTAGAAAGAAAGGAAAGAGCCAGGTGCTCTCCCACCTGCCCTGTTTACTGCAAGTAACACTAGATCCTGTTCTGAAAGCAGTCTCTTGTTCTAGAGATGCTCTGCAGTCCTGCAGTCAGCTAATCACCATGCTTTAACAACATCAGTGTAGCTTTCCCTTAACACAGACCAATCTCTTCAAGTCGCATCTGTGAGAAGTTTTAGTGTTAAGGAAACTAATTTTCAATCTTTAAGAGTGTATTTGGCAGCAAGCACAAGACTAGATGTTCAGAAGACTAAAGTCATCCTAAAGGATTTTCCCCTGCCTCTCTCAGGAGTAAAATATACCATAATCTCACCCATTTGTTTGCATTCAAAAGTAAAACTGACATGAAACAAGACATAAATGTAAGCAAATGACAGCATTTCCATAGCATTCTTAATATGTTTCTTAATTCACTACATTTTATTTTCTCATGGCATTTCCCATAATGAAGATTACCTGGGGATGTCAGCATAAAAACATCGATGTGGACAGCTGCAGCTTAACAGCCACAATAACTGTAGCTATGAAATTTTTAAGAGATGTAGTGTTTTGGTAGCAATTACAGTTATTGATATTTCAAAATTCATTTAAGTTTTTATTGTAACTTTAGTAACCAAAAGAAATGTAGTCTATGATATGACTTTGCTAAGGATAAATTGTCACAATCTTAACGTTATTAAAAAACGTGTCTGAATGAATTTAAACTGTGAGTCATATTAAAACTTTCAATCAAAATAAATTACTCTTGATGAAAACACTGAATTAAAAATGATTTAATACTGGTCTAATTTAAATGTGAAGAATACAGTTTTATTCAATAAAATAGTAAATATTTCACCAATTAAGTACAATTAGTTTTGTTAATGCACCCCATAAAAAACATTTAGTTTTGATCCTTTCGACATTGTTCAGATTAGCCTCTTACCAAATCTATTAAAGAGCAATAAACTACACTTTTAACTTGAAAAGCAGCATCCCAGGATTGCAAACCTACCGTCTTGTATCAGCTCCTAAATGCCTTTGTAATCTGGGATGTGAAAGTGAAGTTGTGCTCTTCCTACCTGAGGTTTTGCTACCAGTTATTCTACAGTTGTGAGTACCTCTGCTATCAGAACATATACCTCTTCCTCCACAGCAAGTCAGGCTTGATCCCTCCTCTGACACAGCTTCATTTAAATCCGTAAGATTTTATATTTTCATAGAAATGTAAAATTCAAGTCTCGCAAGCATTAACAAAGTTTCTGTGCTAGGCCTTATCACTACATCAATCATCTTTCACTGGTTGCCCTAATATATATTCTTCCTTTCACTACAGAGTAGCTGTTTTCAGGTTGGAATCCATGATTTTCTAGAGGATTATAAAACTATTTGGAAGACATTCACTAAGGGTAATTAATTAAAAGTAAGCATGTGATCAACAAGCTGAAGTTCACTATGTGATGTTCAACCCTTATACTAGAAAACATACCCGTGGTTAGACAACACTTACAATAAACCAACTATTTTAGTGATCTTGAATTTTTGATTCCAGTATGTGCACACGTCTTTTTAACTTCACTGACACATCTAGTTAGCATTTTTAACAGCTTAAAAAATGACATGTTTGTTGCCCCTTCAAGATGTTTTTCAGGCAGTTGTGAAAATGGAAACATTGCTTAGTCTTACAGTTAAGCACTCAACAGCTATGCTATCAGTAGAGAAAACATCTCAACAGCACACTGTAGCTGCAGTTACACAAAGTTAGTAAGTCACAGATGAACACAAGGTGTTTCAGCTGCCATTTTAAAAAATGGCTTGTGCTCTTAGCTGTATTTCCCCACCTAACATACTGCATTCTCCTTAGAAACTTCAGTTTAATACCTCAGGTCACCAGAACAACAGAAAATACCACCACTACTACTACTACCATCGTCACTGTCTCTTTAGATATTTTTATCCTCACTCTCATTCAGCATAAAGAGAGGAAAACCACTGTTTAACAGATCAGCTATTTTAGACTGGACTAACAGCAGCATAAATGTCCAGTCTTCATTACTTATGTCTTGTAATGTAAGTTAAGCAAGAGATACCAGGTGCTAATAATACTATAGATGTAAAAAAAAATTATACTTAAAAGGACAAGTTTAAATTCAAAAGATCCTTTTAAGACTGATTTTCAAATAAATCTGTTAGCCATATAAAGTATATGTAAATGCCTCACATTTTGCTAAATGAACAGATTCTACAAAAATAGTATGTAACTAATTTATTCAAATGATTTCTTCTTGACTAGCAGTTAACTACTTAAAGCTGAAAACTAAACATCTCACCCCATCCCAAAGACTTCTCTCTCAGTGGCAAAGTGCTCTCCTTCTGAAGGGGGAGAGCTTTGTCTGCCTGCAATGTAATTTTGCCTGTGAAACAGAGGATGTAATTTCTTGTTGTTGTTGAAAGGTAGGTATATTATTGACAGACAGAGGTAGTCCTTAAGTATAAAGCTGTCAATTAATTATTAAATAATTATTATTTTATATATACTCAATTTTGGGCACATTCATAGTTCTGCAAACAACAAACACACTGATCCACAAGTAACTTATTACTGAAAGATCTGTAACAACCAGAAAAATCTAACAGCAAAGTCCTAGTAATTTAAGGGTATATCGTATTCCTTTTGGAAGGGTATGATCATTCTGACTGGCTTGCTTTCCCTACTTTAATTCTTAGCAGTGTATTACAATCACTGCCCCTTGCATGTTCAACATCATTTGTTAATGTTATTAATAAAAATATCTAGGACTAACCTTAGTCTCTGTTTATAATAGTCTTCATCTCCATCATCTCTCCATCTCTTTACTTTGCGTTTCTTCGATGTATGCTCTTCGTCCTCAGAGCTTGGAAAGAAGTTGGCATCAGATTCTTTAAAATCTCTCTTTACCAAACGTTTTCTTTTTCTTGGCAAATTCCTGAGTTCATAATCAGAATCATTCTCAGCATGAGAAGATGCCTGCTTTTCCTCCTCTTTTGTTGCTTCTGGATCAAAGAGCTCCTCATCAGGTACATACTCAGACTCTTCACTACCATCCTCCTGGTCACGCCTGGACTTCTTGACCTCGGGATATTTCTTTTCTCTTGGAATCTCTGCCTTGGACTGAATCTGAAGGGCATGCTTCTGAAGTTTCCTAAGGTGTTTTTTTAAGCGCTTATCTGTTTTTGACAGAGCTTTACACCCTTTTTCCTTTGTAGATGTGGGAGCTATGTGCTGAACAGCTTTGGCTTGTAATTTCTTCTTTGCTCCTTTGTGAAGGGATAATTTCTTTCTTTCAGATGACAGCTTAGCTTGGTCTGCTAAGTACTTTTCAAAATCAGATGCTTCATTTAGCATTAATCGTCGTGTTTTCCTCTCTGGCTTCTGAGGTATTTTAGTTCCAAATGGAGTCATCTGGCCAGTACGAATAAACTCTTCCCACTCTGTTTCCTGAACAGGCATAAGCATACTGCCAAGACATGATGGACCAGGTTCTACAACAAAAATCAGAACATCACCATGCCTTTAACACTTTCTCAATAACTCAAACACAGGAAGGAACAAGGGTGTTTGGGTTTCTTTCCTTCCCCCCCTCCCCCGGCCCCAAGCTGTATATGCATTCAGTTCAGTTTGTGAATGCCCCATCCCTGGATGTGTTCAAGGCCAGGTTGAACAGGGCTTGGAAAACCTGGTCTAGTGAAGGGCATCCCTGCCCATATAAGGGTGTTGGAACCAGATTTATCTTTAAGGTCCCTTCCAACCCTAACCATTCTGTGATAACTTAGAAGTCCAAATTATCATACATAATACTTGAAATTAAAAAAGAAAAAAAAAATCTAACAAAACATAAGGCCCAAAACTTCAGACTGTAACTTTTACTTCAAATTACTTCTTGAACTTAACATAGGAAACATTTCACATGCTATCAAAATGCAGGTCCTTCTGAAACAAAACACAGCAGAAACTACCACAAAATTACAGTCCCCCATGGCATATGAACTCTAATGTGCTCCCTATGCTGTCAATTCAAACCATGTCACCATCACTATGCTCCCACATGCAGTAATATTACCCATTTCTATTTTATTATTCCTTTTTCAGAGCTTGAAATTTGACATTTCCATTACCATACCAGGACAGACACAAATCTTACAAAACATGTAAGACTCTCTTCCTACATGCTTCAAAAAAAAGAAAACAAAACTCACCTTCCTATTCTACAAAACTAGTATTACGATTATGACTTTAAAAGTCAGAATCGCTGCACAGCACATTGTCATAAAAGAGCATTTTAGTTAAACCGCACGCATGATTCACAACAGATATTAACACAAACTATAACTGTTGTCTGAAACAAAAGATGGGGAAAAGCTCTTAAATTCAGGAAGCTGAAGAGGATTTCAGCCTGAAATCTGTCATTAGGGTCCAAAATTTCAAAACAACTGCATAGGAAATGCCAGCATGGCATACTACTGTATATGGTCCCGTTTAAAGAACTGTATTTATCACCAAAACCCGTGTAAAAAATAAGAATGATGTATCAGGCATGAAACTCCTCCCTCTTTACCCCCTTAGTTTCTCCAACTACTGGAGCTGCTTAACTCCATTTTTTCTGTCCTAGTCTCCATTCACTTCCTAGTTACACTTCATCAGGCTGTATGCCTGAGTTACACTGTGTGAACCCACGCAAAGAAAAAGGATGCTTTTCGACTAAGAAAAGTTTAGTGAGGTTTTGACTCCTGTAAGTTTTGCTGAATCAGGAAGAAAGCATGAGCTTCTGTGAGATCTGGAATTCACTCCAGACACATCTGCAATGGACAACTTGCATGAAGACTTTACACCTCTTCAAACAACGTAACTCAAAAGTGAAGAGCAGATGTCAATGTGGTCCAAACTTGCCTTGCAGAATACTGCAGGTAAGTGACTAGGGCCAAGACACAGCCAAACTGGAGCTACAAAATCCAAGCTCAGTTTGCAGACAGCAGTGAGAAAAACCACCTCGTGAAATATTGAGAGAACAAATATTCTCCTTTGGAAGAAGCCTTATTTTTATTTATTTATTTTAAATCACAGTGCAGCCTGACAAAGAGAAGCACTTCCCCCTTCCACTTCTAGTGATACTTTCCAACAGTAAGAAAAAACAATTTTGTTAATGCTGATTGATAGCATCCAGCATATAGAATGTAATTCAATCATGATGTTAGTCATCTTTATCAAATTAGCTGTGAAAAAACGTTGGGATTTCCAATTTATTAAACCCAATACTCTAAAGTGCCTCTCATCCCTACTGTGCTGAACATGGATTAACAGCCATTTTTTAAAAATTCCCACATGAATATGACAAGATCTGCAAGTCTGCAGGTGCACTAAATAAGCATTCTTAATTCTGCCTTCAAAAACAAACCACTGAAATGCATTTCCTTATTGGCAAAGATCTCGCAAACTAGCTTCAAACAAAGAAAGGCATTACATCAAACCAGAACAGAACTTTCATCCTTCTCCCATACCTTCATCTTCCTCGAATTCAATCTCATTTACTTTCTCAAGAACCTCTGTTCCAACAAGAACTGCTTGGAGGCGCTTTTGTTTTGCTTTTATCTTCCTTAGCTGTTGTTCCTTGAATCACAAGTAGATACATAATTTAGTTTTAATCTGGTTCATAACCATGATTTCCTTTTAAACAAGACTTACATTACTACATTTTCAGTATTTTTCCCAGAATCTCATATATGTTCACAGTTTGTCATTTGAAACAAAAAAGTGCAAAGAAGTATCACCACAGTATCTGTAGGTTTCCAGCCAACATAACACACATAAAATCTTGTATGTACAGTAAGATCGGACTGTTTATACACACAAATTTCATGTGCACATTACACATTTTTCTGTATATATTTTGAGGTAATTTTATGAATGTGTTGATTCTAGTGAAGGAAGTCCACTAAGAAGATTAGTGAGGTGCACAGAGAACACCAAAAGATTTATGTTTCGCAAGACTGGGTTAATGGCTAATAAGCCACTAAAACCAGCTATAAGACTTAATAAGACTTATTTATCATCCCAGAAGTTTTGGAATGTTTTGTTATAAAGAAACTGAAATTGTAAATAAGTCCATCAACCTAATACATGTTTGTACACACTTAATTCAGGAGTGGTGACAGCTAATTTATCAGCAAAAACTATGAAGTAGAATGACTTTAAAAAAATAAGTGAACAAAATCAACATTACAGATGCTGTAACAAGTACAGTTCATTACTGCTATGAAAATAATTCATAGCTGACTCTTCTGCTACACCTTTTATCCAACTGCAATATTCTCAACTGTATATTTACTGGTGACACTGCATTTCCTTGGTGTTGCTATCTTTCATTTATGAAACAAGAAATTTCAACCAGTAAAACAAAGACATGAGCAATGTAGCTTTACATATTTGTAACTTTGTAACTGCATTCTTTGGAAATATCTCCCTATCTAGAGAGGCACATACTTCAGTAAAAAACAACTGCATGGCAAAATGAGCAATTTTTTTTGTGTTCTTACTGAAGAACAGTCACTAGCCTGCCCATGTCTTCATAAGCACTTTTCAAACCACAAAGGGCAAGTATATTAATGCATGGTACAATGTATTATCTCCAGTGTATGTACTGTTATCCTTGCTACCAGAGTACTTTATATCATAAAACACTTGCTGTATGACAGCTCTAAGGAAATAGCTGTCTTGTACCAGTCATTAATTTCCCATTTGTCTCAATAACAGAAGAATTCAGTCTTCTTTAACCATTTTTTCTAATACTACAAAAGGAAGAGTACTGAAAGTCACTTTCCCACGCAAAAAGTAGCCCAAGAGAAGCTTTAAATACAGTGCCCAACTCCAACCAGCCTCCAAAATTCTTGAGGTTCATAGGACCATTTTTACAGATTACAGTTTTCATAAAGGATCTGTTACATGTCAAGGACTCTTAGAGGTGACCAACAATGAAAACACATGGTTTGAACTTCCCCTGAAACTAACATATAGTTAGTTATTAAGTAATTATTACTATTAACACATCAATTACTTTTACTTCATAATAAAAAAGTAATATGAAAACAAGTAAAATACAATTACATGATCATTTGTTAGTGGTACCTCTGGTTTAATGCATTTCTTCCCTCTACCTGTTCCTACTCCTGTACCACTGTTCAGCACTGCCCCCCTCACTCTCTTCATGAGCCAAATTGTGAAAACAATATTACCCAAGTTGCAGAAACAATCAAGGTTAAAAATCGTATGACTGAATGAGTTGGTGACAAATGGCCTGAGACTGGGAAGAAGTGTCTAAGGACAAAGGACAGTAAGTTTTTCAGTCAAGTTTATCATCAGAGAAAATATTAGGATGAATTTCCATCAGAAGTGAGCTGATCAAAGTTCTACATTCCTGACAAGGAGAATGTTTTCCTTCCTTCAAATCTCCTTCTTCCTATTCACAGCTGTTTAGGTCTATTGCTTACATTACACTGGTGCCTGCTAGATTCCTCTACGAGCTCCTTCAATTTGCTACTCTGGAAATAAAAACTCTGGAGTGGCTTCTGCCAAATCAATGAATTAATATGGTTCACAGACAACACTGTTGTGTACCAGTACAACAAAGATACAGACAATGAAAAGAGGATTAAGGAAAGAAAGGTAGGGAATGAAGAACAGAACAGCCGAGATTTAGGTCAACTATTAAATCACACCCTAACAATGCTTTGCTGATGCTCTAAATATTACTGGGAAGGATTTAATTAAGTCAATGAAATTAATGCAAGTCAGTCTTCTGAACAGGTCCTGGAATTTCAGTTTTACAGCTTGTTCTGAAACTAATACTAACAAGAAAAGAAATCAATGTAGTCCAATCACCTTGTTATATTTTTGCCGTTTTACAGAATCTAGTTTTCTGTTTATATCTTTGTTGTTGGCAGCTTGAGGTGAAAGTTGCTCAATAATTTTATTTATTTGCTTCAGAGATGTTGTACATGATCTGAAAAAAGAAGAAGATTGCAATGTACTGGTCAATTCTAGAAAGAAAAATAGCACATTCTCAACTCAATTTAGAAATTCCAAAATTAAGGTAAGATTCAACAAAGTCTAAAGGTAAGTTTCTAAATAAGTATCTCATACTTAAACAACACTGGAAATACTAAACAATTTAAAAGACTGTACATAATAAAGTATTTTTGAGCAAAATTTTGCTAATACTAGAATTCCAAAGGCAAGGAAAATGAACAAACCACTGCAGTACTTAGTGCTCAAAGTTACAAGTCTGATGATGACTATAAGCAAGTGATAGTGGTTGCTTTTATTATTCAAGGCAAATAAAACACAAAGTCTAAATGGGAAATCCCATGTCTTCTTTTCTGAATCTGTTTATTTGTTTGATGCCATTATATAAGGAAGCCTATTTCTTTTACCTTTACAGTATCTCTTTGAAACAATGGGCAGATTACATAATACAGTTTTAGAAGGACTAGCTCAAAGAATTAACAGCACATCAACATTAATCTTTCCTCACTCATGCACTACTTTTTTTCATTTTTGCATACACAACATGAAATTCGGGTTGAACCACATACTATAACCCAGTATCTGTTTCTGCAGTTAAATTCCACTGTCAGAAGCAACATATTTTGTTGATTCAAATAGTGGAACATTTCATAAGGATACACATCTCAAATCATTATGAAAAATATCAAAGAAAAATCTTTACAAAACCTGCAAAGTAGCCACTATTTTTCTCATATGTAAAGAAAAGCATCATATAAGTCTCCTCAATTGTCAGTGAAGAAATCATTGGGCCACATTTCTCTCCAGCTCTAACCTGGATTCTACCACTTTTGTCCTAGAATAGATATTCTACCAGCTCCCCAGCTATCACTGCCATCTTCACTCCTCCATTCTCTTTCAGCAATTTTGAACCATCCCATCTCCTTTCTCAGTTTTCTGTTTCGTTGCTGTGAAGTATATCATCATTTTGCACACCTCCTATCTTTTGGCTCTTGCTTCCTTGGCCCTAGGGTGTCTTGACATATACCACTACTGTCCTCTTCCACAGGTCTTTATTTAACAGGACTGTGGGATCGAAACAGAATTTAACTTCAACTATTTTTTATTCTCCTCCTTCTGCTTAAATTTGTGGGTATTTCAGTCATGCAGCTTGTATCATGAACTTTGTGCCAACTACTCAAGATCTCTTCCTGCCTGATTTTAACTCTAGTCATGCATCCAACATGTTACAGGACTTTAAGCAACTCCATCATGCTCTACTCATACGTCTTTACTTCTGTTAGTCCCTCTGCTCCACAAGCCACCTATATCTCTGCTAATCTTCTTCAAAATCAACTTTCAGACATGCACATTACATCTTATGAGATGAGGTTCTACAGGTCTGCATAAACTTTTGCATTCATTTGTGTAAATCTCATTTTACAACTTCAAGTGGAAGACAAAAATAGAGGGGTAAGAAAAATCATAGGAAGCCTTCTAAAGAAAAACAGGAAAATATCGACTAATTGACATGCCATGTACCACTCTTTTAACAACCACATATTCTAACTGCAGTGGTTACACTGCTCCATTCTTCTTCTCAGTGTCCATCTTATTCATTATAACATCTGAAGTTAGGTTCCAATTTTTCAAACTCAATTTCACATCTGAACTTCCAAACTGGAAAATCAACAAAGTGCATAAAATTAAGCTTATGCATAACAAGAGCTATACAAGAGTTCACATAATTAATGGAGGACTACAGCACTCTTGAGCACAAAACCTCAACGTTAATGAATAGAGTGACAGATGCAGTTGTAAAATTATTTACCTCAGTAGTTCACACGGCAACTCTACAATGAGACTAGAAACAGAAGGGAAATCTAAGATCTGAACTCAAAAGATTAGTCACTCCTATCCCACAAAGTCTTTTACTATCTATATACCATGTTAATTTGGCATTTGATTATTTTAAGATGTCATTAAGTACTTCATACAAGCACTTGTGATAAGGTTGTTTTGGTTGTAGTATACTCATGATATGGAGTCACCCAAGTTACAGAAAGCACATAACCAGAAGCAGATAACCCTACAGAAGCATACAAAATTGGAGAAGTGGCACTTTTTCTGACTATAAGTTTTAATGATAGAATACAGTGCTCTCCTCCACGGCCCAGAAAAAAAAACCCACACTCCTTGATAAGATAGGAGACAAAGCAGAAAAAGGAGATGTGCCGTCTTCTACTGCCTTGATGCATGACTAAATTATTCAAATAAGACCAAAGAAGCATTTCTCTGATGTAAAAAAGATTTTCGCCTTTTTGAAAAGGTGGGTGACTCGGAACACGTGATCTAGTGTTTTCAAAACATCTTTTCATCTTCCAGCTTTTAAAAACACAAGACACCAAGCTTTATCAGATAGTCAGGAACAGAACAGGGCAGTAAGAAAGAACACTATTTACCTTAAGTCATCCAGCACTGACTGATACTCTTTCTCTGCATCACCTATTTTTGTTGCTTTATTAGCTTCATTAATTGCATTATCTACTTGCTGAAGAACTCCTTGTTCCAATACATCCTGGTCATAGACATCAACTCCTAAACCTTTGAGCTCATCAGCCTGTGCACTATATGAGATGGACTGAATCTGCTGCCTGTTGATCTGTAAAACGGGCTGTCCTCTTCTGGTCACCTCCAAAGGAGCAGCCATGGAAGCAGATGGCTGGCTGGAAGAGTTGGGAACTCCAACACTATTATCCAGGTCACTGTCACAAATGCCATTTTCTTGTTCAATTTCCAATTCTCCATCATTATGCAGGCAATTATTGCTTGAAGTGGTAACAGGGTCTTGTTCTGGGACACCGTCAGGCAGGTGGCTGTTGTCTGTTGGCATCCTCTGTGCAAAGGCAACAAAGAAGAACCAAATGATCATAAGGATGTTCACATACACAAAGCTCCTCATGAAGACTGTGCCCACAAAAAAGTAAACAAAACAATGAGCACGTTCCTTGAGAAATTCTTGTTTCAAAACACCTACTAGTCTACTCCTCCCCGAGTCCTCCACCCAAAGGCTTCCTCACACTGATTTCCACAATCAAAAGGAAAACATGGCCAAACCTCCTTGAAGACAACTACATGTAGTACTACTGGAAGACACTGACATAAAGACAAATAAAACAACCTGTAAAAATTCCTTGCCAGAGACTGAACTCAATCTTGTGTTTAAACAGTCATGCTCCAGAATACTGTGACATAACTAAAACATGAGCAATTTCCATACCTAAAATAATAAAAAAAAAATACAAGTGTTCGAAACAGGGTAAGACTTGCCAGTTAAAGCACTGATGGGCACAGCTGGCTGTAGGGTTTAGTTTAACAACTCAGCTCTGAAGCAGAACATAAAGCTTCAAGCTTAAATAGGGGAAGTTTAGGCTAGAGATAAGAAAGATGCTCTTTACTGTGAGGGTGGTGAGGCACTGGAAAAGGCTGCACAGAGAAGTTGTGAATGCTCCATCCCTGGCAGTGTTCAAGACCAAGCTGAAAAGAGCCTTGGGCGACATGGTCTAGTGTGCCCATGGCAGGGGGGTGGGAACTGAATGATCTTAAGGTCCTTTCCAACCCTACCTATTCTATGGTAAATCACCTTAGTCGTTAGGAAGTTAACACCAGACTGACTTATCGAGGCAAGCCTAGCGCTGGTCTGGTCTAGAGCCTTCAGCGTGAGGCTGACCTCTAAAGATGTATTTTTATCAACTTCGGGAGAAGCAAGCGTTATTAACTTGCAGGAAGACAGCAGTGAAACAAGTGGGCTTCCTCAGCAGCTACTCCCTAAATGGCACATGTGGATCCCAGCCCCAGCTCACGGTTTCCTAACGGCAGCTCCTAACACACGCCACACGCTTGGCTCCGCATTCAGGCAGCGGGTATCATAGCAACTCCGCGCACCGGCCCACCGATGACGGCCCCGAGCCCCATACACACCCGCCTCCATCAACTCTCAAGCTCGGCCGCTTCACCACGTCTCTCTACAGGCAAGACCGGGCTCAGGACAGGCACGGAGGGGGCAGGTCGGGGCTGGCCGGGCAGGAGGGGCCGCTGGCGAGACCTGCACTGCCGACCTCGGCACCCACCTCGCCTCTCGTCACCCGGGACACCGCGAACCACTGCGCCTGCGCTCCGTACTCACTGACCACGCACGCCGAGCGCGTTGCGTCACTTCCTCAGTATCCGTGGCCTTCGTGGTAGCGCATGCGTGGAGCGGCAGGGCCTGGGAGGTGGTTTGTGGAGGGGCCGGCGGTGGCGGTACGGCCAGCCCTGCTGAGGTGTGCAGCTGTGGAGCGGACAGCCCCGCTCCGGGGTCGCCTGCCGTAGTCTCGTCAGACTGTACAGGTGTTAATGCGTTTGTGCGTGGCAGTGCATGAGCCCGCTGCGGCTGCCTGCCTGCCGTGGTGGCACATGGGTCACCTCTGGCCGGCCGCCCTGCACTGGGTTGGTGCTTGTGGAGAAGCACCTGTAGGTCGCAGCCACAGAGGAGACACTGTCAGGGACCGCTTCGATAGTTCTGTGTTCTTTGACATGCCTTAATATAGTGTGGTTGTCCTTTAAAAGGCTTAGGGCAGGGTGAGCTGGTGGTTGCAGAATGAGCGTGGGGATCAGAAAACAAGTGTTGAGTAAATAATACAATTTGATTGCACCAAGGCACAAGGAGGGTAGGATGCTATGCAGCTTGGGATCTGCCAGCAGGATTGCTTGCAGGCCTAGTAATTGACTGCAAGAGGAACAGTCTTGTAAGAGCTACCGGTCTCCTGCCTGCTGGGCTCTGTACCAGCAGTTTGTTATGTTTTCTGCATTGCTATTTTCATAATTCTCTGATGGTGAGAAAAGTAGAAAACTAGATTTTCTCCAGGAGTCCTTTCACTTCTCTGTTTTCTTTTCCCATTCTTCTGTCTCCCCGTTCCAGTGGCATGAACATCCTGGACACAGCTCCTCCTCCTTTGGGCAGCAGAACTGAATTTATTTGATGACTGCCTTGGGCCAACTGTGAGAGTATAAGTACATAGCAAACTACATTTGGAAATGTTTTGCTAATTAAATGCTGAGTCAGATAGATTTTAATTTTTGGCTTCACAGGACAATTTGTGATTCAGTTTGACCACAGAGCTGCTTTTTTTCCATTGCCTTTCAATTGTCCTTTTCTGTATGTTCTTAATGCCGTCTTTCTGTGGTGAATGACTTGAAATAAGATGCAGATTTAAAAAAGTGTATAATTTTCTAAGTTGCTCAAGAGTGAAGTCAAGGCATATGTGACACACTTAATTTCAATAAAATGCTACAGACTGTGAGAGAAAGCAAGCTTGTCCAGTAATGATGATACATTTGTAGTGCAGCTTTGATCAAGAGAAATTCCAGCTCCAACTGATGGAGACACCCGGCATGTAGAGGATTGTGAGTCTGGCTATGTAGAAGTGTCACAGTTGTTTAACAGAGGAATAGCAGAGGTGGGATTTATGTATGACTAGATGTAACATTTTAATCATGAAAGTTTAAGGATGTGGTTTAGGGTGTATAGGGAGAGAACAGTACTTTAGATTTTGGCCTTTGTCTTTATATCCTGCTTTTAGAGATCCTTCCTCCTTCTTTAGGTTATTCAGACCCAGCCTTTCCTTACACGGGAGATGGTCTGGTCCCTACTCCTATTAGTGGTCCTTTGCTGGACTTTCTCTAGTTGCTCCATCTGTCTTTTACTGGGCAAGTCCTAGTCTCTGTAGACATTTCTGACATTTTCTCGACTGTGTTCTTACAGTGCATTGATGGAGCCCACATTGTAGTATTAAAACACTGTTGATAAATGAAGTACCCAGCGATTCAAGTATTCCAGATGTCATTGAAACTTTTTTTTTTCAGGATTTGTGTCATACCTGACACACCCACAGTGTCCCTCCCTACACACTTGTTTCAAGAGAAGTGGTTCTGTTGCCATTTCTCAAGAGTCGTCACTACATTATTTTTTTTGCAAAATACTGTATCCTGGCAGGTTCTCCATGTTCTCAGCTCTCTGTGACACATTGTACCCTTTATTTACTACCCACTGGTGTGAGTATTAATAAATAACTGAAAATTGTTGGTGGCTTTATTCTGACTTTATTCTGAACTACAGTTTCAGGTCCTTGACTATAGGTGTTCTTTTCCCTTTGCCTTCGCTTTTCTCTTTCCTTTTCCCTTTCTCTTTCCCTTTTTTTTTTTTCTCTTCCCTTCAATTCCCTTCCCTTTAATATCCTTATTCTCTCCTTCTCCCAGTGTCTGGAACTCTCAAGAAAACACACAAAGGGTTCTCTAAGGTCTGTAAGACCAAGACCCAAAAGGTCAGCAGGCAAATAAAACAGTGCTTAGTTGATATACTCTTGTTTGTTTCCTTTGGTCTGAAATACGCTTTTATTGCAAATATGACTTACTTAGTATTTAATGACTGGAATGAGGAGGCTTATTTTAACCTTTGTTGTCATGTTCTAAGTACAAGAAACAATGCTTTGTGATTGCTGAAACGACTGAAAATGTGACGTGCAAAGTTTTTCAACAAAGTGAGAAATGCAGCAACCAAGGGACATTTAAGGACAGAGCAACATCAAGCTGTTGTCAGAACTGAACTGCTGTATGGAGGGGTAGGCTCAGTTTTCCAGAAACTGATTAATGAGGGGGAAAAGAGTAAGTTGTCCTGGAAGAAGAAAAGAAAAGAGCTTTGTATTATTTACTAGAAGAGGAGTTTTCAAACGGAGAGGAAAATGAGTGGAGATTTTCCTGAATGTTAACAGGCTTCTATGGTTTAAGAGAGTACTGATGTGGGAGATAGTCGGTACTAAGTCCAGAAGAAGAGGCTGTAATCCAACATTAAGTACTATTGCTTCAAGGCAGGTACTTGCAGAGCGAAGCAGTTACACTGGTGTCCTGACTGTGACTCCAAAGATCTGTAGTAGAGGTTGCTCATAAAGATCCCTGTAGTGCTCTGCTATGTGAGGGAGTGTACGGGACTGAAGATAATCATTGTGGGAGTGTTCTGAAACCATGATACAAAAATGTGGGAGACCCTTAAGGCAGACACTGATCAATGTCATCTGTCTGTGAAACACCATATGCATTGGGAATGATGTATAAATAATAAGTGTATTGTACAACTAGTCTGTTGCAAACTGGGTCAGGCTCCCAGGTGGTGTGAATGAAGGCTGTTTTACTGAAGTCTGCTGAAGCCAGGTCTCCCAGCAGTTGAAAATCAATATGGATCCATTAAAGTCATAGAAGAGATAAATTCAATAGGCCTTTAAAGCTCATTCCATGATGGTCCATCCTTGATGCATTTGCAACACTGTGCCCTTCTATTATCTTTTCTATTATTTCTACTTCAACACATAGTTTTGCCAAAGCAGGTGAGATCTGTGTTTTCGATCTGGTCTCAACCTCAGCTCTTGCCTGGAACTGTCCATTGCAAAGGCTGTAAAAGTACAAAATCTGTGTTATGAAATAGAATGAAGTTATATTTTCAGTACAGCCATTTTCACACAAAAAATTAACCCCTGATGAACTAAAACTTCAGTTATGCACTTGGCTACATACATATATCTTCTTTCCACATAGTATGCATGCATGTTTCTCTGTATTTTACAGAAATATGTAATTGTAATTTATCTTATTTATTTTCTACATGTAGATGACTGTTAGTTGGAGTGCAGCCACTCTGCTAAACCACTGGCAGTGTGGTTTCCTGAACAAGATCTGCTTGTTTGGTTAGCTTTTTAAATGTTGTTAATATAGCCACAGTCTTCACCCCTCTTCTATGCAAGCATCAGTGGTAACAATTCTTGCTGAAGCTGGCCCTGGCAACTTTTGACATGCAGTAATTATGCTCTTTTACTTGAACTAGCAAGACTGGGAAATTAAACTGCCCTTTCTATCAGTTATTACTGGAAAGGATCCTGGCAGAACGTACAAAGCAGCAGCTCAGAGCTCAGCCATTAGTTCTGGAGTGCCATGAGGAAATGCAAATAGGCTATCAAAGAAGCTCAAATAGAACAACAACTTGAAAAGAAAGCAGTTTGTTAATGTGACTCTGAATTGGGCAATAAAAAATCAGGTTCTGTAAATTATTGTCAGAGATGAGGGGGAAGAGGGCAGTGGTTTAATTTGCAGTCCATCATTTTTATTCAGTTTCCTACTCTAAAAAGTTATCCTGAGAGTCACAGCCTCAAAACTATGAGAAACACATCCCAGTGGTGCAGCCAGTGTATTTGGTAATAACCTGCCATGTCCCTGGTTCATAGCAGGAAATGTTCCTCTCAAGCCCTGTAGTGGCCTGGTTGTGCTGTTAAGTGTGTGCCTGCTGCCAGTTGGCCAAGCCTTCTGAAGGCTTTTCCTTCACAGACTGTATTTTGCCAAACTGAAGACAAAAGAAGGGCTTTGTGACAGATAATATTTATGGATTTTGTTCTGAGGAAAGCCTGCACATGAACTATGACTGATTGCAACAGAGCAACTGTACAGAGAGGCTTGGACTGGCCAGCTAAGAAAAAAGTAATCTGAACCACTACATTTTCAGAGTTAAGTGACTCCAGAATTTGAACATCTTCAAGCTCTCATCACACAAGCGTTTATATGCATTAAGGTGACCTGAGATGGCTGAGCCTTAGGCATGCGACTGCTACTCTTATTTATGGAGCAGTCCCAGTGGACACAGTGCTTTGTTAAATATTTAAAGATGCTCCTTGTCCCAAAGTGCTTAAGTTTGAGATTTTCATAGATTCATAGAGCTTAAGGCCAAATGGGACCATTAGATCATTTTTTTCTGATCTCCTGTGTGACGCACAGCAAAAATTCTCACTCAGTAACTCCTACTCTCTCATGGTGCTAAGGTAGCATAGCTGTCTTAGCAAGACATCACATTTTTATTTAAATACATTGAACAGTAGAAAATGTACTACATGACTTGGTAGGTTGCTCTAGGGGCTCATTACCCTTGCTGTGAAAACACGTTTCAAGTAGCCTGAAACAGACTAGCTTTACAAAAAAGCCAGGTCCCTAAATAATAATAGGCTGACCTGTTAAACATGGTGGAGGGAAAGACTCCAGAGGAGTTTTGGAAGAAGCCTCAAACACAACTTTGTAAAATCTTGAGGCTGAATTTCAGGAGAAAAAACTTTCCCTTACTTGCGTAGAGGTCTGTAATGGGCTGGACACCTCAGGTTCCACCTAAAACTCCCCTAAGCAGTTATGTGCTTTCCTGTGCTATGGCTGTTCCTAGAAATGGTGCTTTTGTGGCTGAGCTGATCAGCTGGGCACACTTATCCTGCCCGAGGCCAGTTTAGAAGCTGAAAATCCCAACAGTCAGGTATGGAGTATCCTCATGCCCACAGGCAGCTCTGTCCTGTTAAAAAACAGATGGCAGTGGCAGCTTTTAGTGCATATCAATTTAGCTTTTCTAGTTTTCAAGCCTTTTCTGATGAAGTATCAGCTATGGGACTGAGCCAATGCCCTAGGAGGTTTCTATATGAATGGTGAGAATGCTATAAACCCAGGCACACTGACACTTTTAAAACAAAATGCTAAAACTGTGAAGTTGTGATGAAAACAGATGATAAATGATTTAGGGTCTGTGTTACTTCTCAGGAGGGCACAGAATTGCAGGCAGCGTTGGCAGAAACAGAAATTTCATCCACAGTAATAAAGCATCTGTATCTTTGTGCAGCAGTGAGTCGTGTGGCAAGTATCTCTCAGAGCCATGCCAGTGTAATAAAGCTAATATATCAACTTAAGAGAGATGCTAAGCTCTTTGAAAATAACTGTGTAGTTGGCAAGCAATAGTTTTTACTCATTATGTTACAGAGAAATAAAACTGGGTTGTTTTTTTTTCTTTTTCTCCCTGCTGTGGTGCATTGAAGAAATTAAATGCGGAAATCTTCTCCTATTGCACTATTAGGTTGGAAAAGTCATGACTGCAAGTGGGAACACATTCCAGAAGGTTTCTCCCACTGCTTTACTGTAGTTAGATTGCTCGTCTATTGTATTTCCAACAAATATTGCTGGACTAAGGCTCACATGTAAGGAATTTCTTGACGATACCATTTTTTTAGGAAACCTCTGTGTTTGTGCTTATTTGGGCTGCATATTTCTCCCCAGGAAGAAGAAAGTTACTCTCTAGTTGAATCTGCTGCTGCTCGTAGAGGACTGTTTCTGAGCTTGCAGCCAGATCATTGTTTCACATGCATCTTTGCTATCAATCTTTTATAGCTGTGTACACAGCACTTTTTAAAGCCCCATATAAAAAGCAAACAAATATATATTACTTTTAAGTACTGAGTAAGCCTGTAACAGCATGCTGCCAGAGCAATTGCATCAATCGCCTGCAGGCAAATAGGGAAGCTGAATTTGGAAGTTTATTGAGTCTTTGCAAACCAGCCATTCCCATTTTGTGTACTTCATAGCTGTTCAGTGGGAAGCTTATGACAAGGCTCTGGCGTTTGTTTTCCAGAACCAGGAATTTCTGCTTCCATCTTACCCAGGAAGCCATAGGCTGCTTTCTCACCTGCTGACAACCTGATCTCCTTGCCGTAACTAGCAATAGCACGTATAATGATTCCAAAAATTCGCTGACAGAATCATGCTAAGATTGTGTTTGAACTGTCAGGTGGGGCCAGGAAGAGAACTATATATATATATTCCAGTACTTGAAAATCTTTCACCTCCTCAAAAACCGGGCTGACAGACAGCCACCTGCTTGCTTTAACGCTAGAGGGAGGCATCGCCTAAAAGAAACTGCAAAGACTTCTAAAATAGCACAATTTAGAACGATTTATGGATCTTGGAAGGGAACAAAACACTGATTTCTTTTTAAAGCCTCTGTTTTTATTGGAATACATTATGGGAGGCCTCATTTGTTGCCCAGAATGCTTTTGGCCAGAGTGAAATTCAACCTTCCTGATGAGGCGGGCAGATTCGGCTTGTGCTGCTCTGCTTTGTCTTAGCTCTGTTCTCCTGGGACAGCCTTATGCACAGGGCCTGGAGGTAGTTCAGCCTCTATAAATAGCTTATTGCTGAATGCTTGTGTGAGCAGATTTGGAAGGCTGTGCCAAAGGATGAAGAGTTGTGTTGTTTTAGTTCACTTTAGACTGACAGACTCAAAGATTTCCCTATCTGGCCTCAGTTTGTACTCAAAGCAGAGGCCAGGAAGATGAAATGTCAGTGCCTCACTCTGTATTTATTTCTCCGTAATTGCAAGCCTATAAGCACAATAATAGTGATTGACTTAATGATGGTGGCTATATAGGGATGGTTGTGGTCCCTGAGGAGGCTTTCTCTCTCCCCCATTACCCCATTATCTTCTCCTCTTGCAGCATGGATCCTGTACCCTATAAGGGGTAGATAACGCATAGCTCCATCATTCATGGTAAGACTGCTTCCAGGCCTCTAAACTGTATTTTGCTAGGCTGCACAAAAAGACCATAGGAAAATGTGAATAGTTATTTAAGAGCCTCACAGCAGCTGACAATAACTTAGAGTTGTATAAAGCATTTATTGTACTGAACAGAGAATTGGAAGTTACATTTCTAAAGTAAGGACCAGGTAGTAGAAAATTCTGCAAGTTACTTCCAGCGAAGGAGGAGAGGGGATATGATTACCTGTGTTTACCTGTTCTTTCCTTCACTCCTTATTGTCAGGAGTAGAGGTGGTTCATGGAGAAGGGAAGTGGTGTGGGAGAAACAGCCCAGGAGCTCTGGGTGTCCTGCCTAAATCTTTCAATGAGCTTTGTTCAATGGAAATGCTTATTTCTTCTTCTCCTAGACTTATATTTGCCTTTCCTTAGCTACATCTAGCAGAGAAAGGGGTGAAGAATGTGTTTTGAGGCAGTTGTTTCCAGTCAGGTAGGAGGGATGAAACACTGCTGAGAGAGCAAGATGGGCAGATCTGGAATGTGCAGATGGAGACAGAAACAGATGTGAGAAGGAAATGTGTAGAGGGAGACTGGAGAGGAAAGAACAGATTGAAGAATGAGGGTAGGTCTGTCTGTTATGAAATCTGGGGACAAGATTTAATTGCTGAGCAAGATGGTGCAGAGGTATATGTGTGGCTGTTTTGAGTGGCTTCTTTGAATGTACATAAATCTTCACATTTGAGTTATAGTGCATGTGCTGATGGGCCCAGGTGCTCTAAAATCACTGTGATGAAGCTCTTGAGAGATAGAAGGTCTGTTGTCAGCAGGTGGAACATACAGACTCTTCAAATGAATGACAGGAATTTAAAATAATAAAATGTGTAAGTTGCAGCTGTCAAGACCCTGTTAAAGTCACTTAAGCTGTTCCATGGATTTATCCTTCAACAAGTTTCCGATAGTGTCTTTTGTCCTTTTGGCAGCACTTAAAATGTCCTGAGACTCTGCTGAAGTGGGACTTGGTCCACTGTTCTTACTGCATCATGCTGATCCAGCTAAGCCATTTACAGCTTCTAATAAAGGAACTTTCGCAGTGTCTGTCTGCAGATTTCATTGAATCCCTTGGACACCTCATCATCTGTGATTCTCACCAAAGGCCTTGAGATATGTTTTGTTAAAGAGCTAAAAGAAAATTGTGCTGGGAAAGCTGCTGATGTGGTTCCTTTTGCCTTTCAGAGCATAAGCCTGCAGACCTGTAGTTATTATAGCAGATCTCCGTTTAGAGCAAGGAAGATTTCTCAAGGTGCTGTTTAAGACTTCCTGGTTTGTGCTGCAAATTGTTAATCAGTCCATGACAGCATAAATAAAATTAAAGGGTTTAATTAAAACTAATGAATGAGTGAATGGAGAATACACAGCGTGTTCTACTTGCAGAGCGCTGGTGCTGTGAATAATTAAAATGTCACAAAGCAGGAGATGTCTTAGTAAAAATGTTGGAGCTGCAAAAATAGAGGCCCCTGAACTTTGGTAGTTTGGGAAGGTTTTGCTCTTTAAATTGGTTAAAATCAGTTTATATAAGCTAGGGGAAAGATACAAAAATATATACAACTTTTTTAATGATGGACTAAAAGTGGAAGTTTGATGCCAAGCAAACTCCACTGCATTTTGGATCAGTTTGCACATCTGAAGATCTGTTTTCATACTGTATTATCATATCAGTATCACCTAGATTAGTTTCTTCTTTTGAATCATGTGGCTGTGTTCTTGCAAAATAAACCTATTACAGCCTATTATGTTGTTACTTCTTAATGCTCTGTTTACTAAAAGTACAAGCATTCATTTGATTTAAACCCAAACCTGAACTACAGCCTGAACTGGATCTGCCTTTGGCTTGGGCTTGGTGTATGTGATATGGTCAAATAACAGGCCAAGAAAATAATTTAGCTGGATTGTTTTAAACAGATCCAGGGGGCATGAAGTGGGAGTTAGAAAAATGAGAACAAGAGGCTGATCAGACTGCTCTAAATCTTGGGATTACAGGTTAGACCCAGAATATCGGTTCTAGGACCAACAGAGAGACATCTTCCATGTTGCTGCTTTACAGTGGCTTGGTATTTTCTGTGGTACGATGTGTTTGATACTACCCCTTTGTGACCTATTCTGAGTTTGGTGTTCCCCTTCTCATCAGCTCTGGACTTTTCCCCAGATCTCCTGACCCTATGACATCTTCTGAGGCAAAGAGTCTGTTGGAGGATGAAATAGGATCTGGATAAATGTCCTGGCTACTGACATTACTGATGAAACAGTAAGGCCCCTGCAGCCTGCTTTCTGTATTGTAATGACCCAAGGTGAGCATCAGTGGGGGACCTTAGTCAGTAGAGGGGTTTAACTACATGTGTTGGGAAGTTTAAAAGGTACCATACCTCCATCAAGTGCCTCTAGAGTCCATGATCTAATGGTATGCAAGTTGGAGTGGGGTGAAAAGGTGAAGATCATCTATGAGGTAAGTGACTATGCTGTTGTATAATCCTAGCTCCATACCATGTATTGTCTTTAGATGGCTGAGTAAATAAATTTACCTTGAGAATTTCCACCAGTTTAGCCTGGTAGGTGAAGACTAGAAGAACAGCGGAGCTTCTAAGTGACACCATGGAATCTTCCATGTCCAAACTGGGTATACAAAGCCTCACTACTACAGATATACACAATATATTGCCCCTCAAAGCTTGTCTGTCTGTTTAGTGGAAGATCAGACTAGATTATGATAATGGTCCCTTTGAGCCTTAAACATTTATAAAAGAACGAGTAGACTTTGCCAGGAACTCAAATGATTTCTGAATGTTGCATTAAATGCTGTTTAAAAGTATGGCATAGCCCTAATGTATTTGCCGTTGGCTTAATACTTTGGCATTATGAATAGTGTGGAAAAAAGGTATCTCAAAAATGCATATCTCTCAGGGAAGAATATGGAGTTTTATGCTGAAAATTTTCACTTTCCATATATGTTTTTGGCTTATTTTGGTCCAAATTTCAAATATTTTGGAAGCAGAATGTTGAGAGTCTACCTAAAAAAAAAAACTTAGTTCTCTCTGCGCCTCACTTTGGATGTGTTTGAACTGGGGGAAGTTGTACTGAAGAGCATGTGGCCCTTTCAATATGCTACAAATCCCAAGTATCTATATGTTATCAAACCAGACTAGGCTTTCTGGCTCACCCTATAGCATTAGGCGCCTTGGTTACCCAGAAAAAATAATAATTATTAACCAACAATTGGAGTTAATTAGGTATGGTCAATTCCTCAGATAAATTATGCTGATTTATGTGAATTCTTAGACTTCCATGGTTGCATTAATAATTAAGTACAAATTAAAAATAATCACAAGTGTAACTGAGAAAATATCTTCCCACTGGTTACTTTATGATTCAGTTTCAATTAAAGGGTTTGGTACTCACTTTCAGTCAACTGGGGCTTGTAAGCTGCTCTTGGTGACGTCACTGTAAATCTGGGGTGAGGTTATTACGAAGTCAATGGCACTACTCCAGATTTACATAGACCTTGCCAAAAGTAAAATAGAGTCCATTGACTAAAGCATTCCCTTATCTTCAAAGGGAATTGGTTTCATCTGTAATAAAATATCTCAGGGCAGCATAGGCTAAGCCTAGTTATTTGGCTTCACTGAGGCTTTTTGTTGAATCTTTTCAGATTTGAACCTCAAAGGTTGAAATCTGTAAGCAACCTTCCATAGACATCACTGGAACAGATCCAGGCTCTCTAGAGCCGCTGCTAAGAGGGTTTTCATTACAGCAAGATACAGTTAAGTTTGCAAAAATTTGTTGGGCTTTTCTTGCATATAAAACCTTGTATTTGCTAAATTCCAGAAGCTGCAAATATGATTATAAGGCAGCTAGAAAGAGAAAGGGAGGAAGTGTTTGAGATTCTGCCTGTGTTGATCTGTTTTTGCAAGGGATAGTTCCAATTTGATATATTCTGTTGTAAATATCAGCACAATATTTTTTTCTGAATGTGGATCAGTCAGTTACCTCATTAGTTAATTTCTTAGTTACTTGTGAAGTGATCAAAAGCCAAAACTTCAGATCAAGATTCCTCAGTGAACAGTCCCATGTTTTTAACTTAGACTCGTTGAGTTTAACGCTTGATACACGGTAGGGCATACGGTGTATGTTACAAAAGCAATACCTTTTGTATATACCTAAACAAAGGTATTGCTCTGCTTTCCTTCAGGGCGCATACAAGGAACCATGAGCCAGTAAACTGTGCATTAAAATATCTTTGCTCATTCCATTCAGGATGTTGGCACACCTTTTTCCCATTCCTGTATATTGCTGCAAGAATAATGTAAAGCA
Organism: Pezoporus occidentalis; assembly: GCF_034315485.1. Taxonomy (NCBI): domain Eukaryota; kingdom Metazoa; phylum Chordata; class Aves; order Psittaciformes; family Psittacidae; genus Pezoporus; species Pezoporus occidentalis. The sequence continues at coordinate 2,528,170 of NW_026916347.1, forward strand.
GATTGAGGATTGGTTTACGGAACCCAAGATTTTTATCTTATGCATTATTCGCATCCTTTCTGTGTAAGGGAATTGTGGCATGGTGCAGCTTTTCTCCTACCTTCAGGTAGGCTGGTTGATACTCCTGTTAGCATCTGCCTTACTGTACTGGTATCACTGCTGTTGGCATGTGTAGGGAAAACAGTGCTCCCAGACTGCTGGATGAGAGTAAATGGCAGCATGATGCAAAGGAAAGGCTGGAGAAAAGCCATCTGGGGGTAGACTGCTGACACCAATATGAATTTGCCAGCATTCAGTATCCTTTCACGTTGTTCCCAGGAGTGGTCCTAGCAAATTGTCCTGGAAGAGTCCACAAGCTGATCTGGCAGTTCTAGGAGCTTACAGCTCCTGCATCAAAAGGAAGCTTGGAAGAAGTTTTTCAACATATCCATGAACAACCATGTCAGGATGAGGGGATTTATCCTTTGATTGAATGGGATCCACCGTAGACCTCTCACTGTTAGGGAAACCTTTGTGTTCTCAGAGTATTTTGGGTTAAGATACATGTTTTGCAGCCTTTCTCCCTGTGTAGTATCTGGGGACAGCATTCATGTATAAGCAGAAGTATTGTGACAATAAAAAAAAAAAAAAAAAAGATTAAAATATCGAAGAACTTTGTGGCAGTACATTTATTACAGTTAGGTCAGCCTAAAGTAACATCACAAACCCTGTATTGTGGGTCACATACAACTGTGATACTCCCAAACCTGGGACAGTATCGTGTATTTATTCATCATCCAGATACATCTAAATTAGATGATGTATCTTAGATTTTAGATTGATGTATCTGGATAAAAAGAGCAGTAAGGAAAGTAAAACACTGGGGCAGGAGTCCAAAGGAGCTCAGAAGTCTCTATCCCTAGTATGTAATTGGAATTGCCTTTGTTGCATCTTGGGAATTGCTGCTCACAGTATTCATCTGATTTTAGACTGTTCATGCCAGCAGGCCATGGAGTCATGCAGCTTTAAATCATCTCAAATATCTAGGGTAGGATCAATACCTAGTTCTATAAAGAAATCCTCTTAAAAAGGACAGGAGACCAAAACTAGGATTGATAGAGCCTTGCAGTGTACACCTCCAATTGCATGTCAGAGTGTTGTCAGTTTCCCTGATACAATTTACACCGCATCAAAACCACAAACCTCAGCAAGTACAGAAAGTGAAAGCAGTTTTGAAATGATCTGTGCTAGAGCAATTCCCTCCACAATAGGTCTAAGCTTACCCAAACTGATGCTTTTTACACAAGTGATTATAAATAGAAGCCAAAATTTTGTCAGACCAATAGTGCAAACTTAACAGATTGGCCCCTTGGTGTCATTTGAAGAAAATTAATGCAGAGGGCCAAAGAGACAGAGTCTGCAATATGTAATGCTCCGGAGACATAGCTGAGATTTTGTTCCTAGTGTAGCAGAAATAAATGCTCTTGTCAAGTCATAGGGGAGAAATAAGACGTGCATAAGTAAGATTAATCAGTAAAGCCAGTGTCTATCTCATGAGTTATATCTGACATCAAAAAGGACAAGGTTGTTGTGTGTTAAATTTGTGCTACTACAGGAAAGGAAAAATAACAAATAATCTCCTGTGCAAATTGTGCTGTAGATTTGGAGAATATGCAAGCACCAGTGAGAATGGGGGCAGGGGAAGAAGGAGGGGGGCCTCCTTTTTTCTCTCTCAATAGAAAACAAAGTATGAAATCATGACCCAAGCAAAGTGAGTGACAATGCTCCTGTGGTTCTTAGTGGGGCCAGGTCCTACCCATGATTTTTTCATACTGGTTTACAGTGGAAGAGCTGAATTTCTCAGACTTTACTTAGGTAAACTCTCAGAGAACTAAGTGGGAGTGACAGCTGGCCAAAGAACCTGATTCTCTCTGCTAAAGTGGTAGATACGTTAAATCAGAGGCAAGGGAATCTTTTCCTCAGTGAGGGTCAGATAGGCTTTTCCTATACTTCTGTGATCCACCATAGTGCAGTTGAATAATGAGGGGACCAGGGCAAGAAGTGGCTGCCAGAGTGTAGAGCTGTGGTCCCAGGCTGTAGATCCCCTGCTCACCTCCCCTTCCATGCAGTGTGCGCAGGAGGGACCTGATGGAGCGGAGCTTCTTCTCTGTGTGCTCACCAGTGATGGCCTGATGTGTGCTGCTTTGTCTCCTTTTGCAGCCAACCACTGGGCTAGCTGTCTGCCCTTTCTGCACGGACAGGGAGGTCTGGAAGCAGAGGTACTGGGTTTCTGCAGCATTGTTCTCTGTTTTACTCCTAGATTTCGTGTCATAGTTGAACCTTGTGATGCACTGAGCATGTTTTTGCTCTGTGTGAAAAACAGCTCTTGGCAGGGTCTGGGGGAAAACACTCAAAGGTGTTTTTTCAGGACATGGGGCACAGATATGTAGTCTTGCTTTTTTAAAGACAAGTGTGTTGAAGCAGGCAAACAAATCCCTTTACTGTTCTTTTCCGGCGGGTCCTTGTCCCCAGCAGTTTTCTGGGTCTTACTCTAAGAGCTCAGTGGACCTTTCAGGCACAAGTCACCCTCACTGTTAGCAAGGGAAGAGAGCAGTGCTTTCAGCATAGCAGAGATGACTGGAAGTCAGTGGAAGGATTGCACCTCCTCTTGGAGAATAACATTTCTTGCTTCTGTCCATGTTACGCAGCTCAGTTAATGCTCCCACATGGGCCCAAGCCTTCAAGGCACAGAATGTCTCTGCTAGTTTTATGGCGGTGATTGTCTAGGCCGGTTCCCCTAGGACTGAAACAAGAGACCTCCTGTGCTATAAACACTTGGGTCTCTCCAGACTGAGCTAAAGTGGGCTCTGTAATTAAGGTTTGTAATGGGCTTATATCCTCAGGGAAATGAGCACAGAGCTCAGGAGAGGGTGAGAACAAAGACTGGGCAAACAGTGGCCTGTAGGAAATGGTCATGCAGGTGTCGGGAATTCTGGGGACCAGGGCAGGAAGGTAGCTGGATAGGGGTCCCCATTTCGTTTCCTTGGCAGGACTTCGTATGGAAAGCACTGTGGAAGAACATTTGTTGCTGCAGTGTCAAACCTGAGCTGCTAAGCTGGAGTTCTGTCTTTCTCTCTGTGTTAGCAATGCTGTCCTGCTCGTCTCTGGTAGAAGGAAGGCTGACATCTGTCCTGCTTTTCAGGACAACTTTTTCTCTTTTTGTTCAAGTCCATTTTCACTTGCCAGTTTCCCCAGAACAGAAAAACCAAGTCTTACCCTAATACAGTTTAGGAGATCAAGCACTGCAAAGGCAAAATAGCACTGAGTGGAATAAGATCAGAACGGGAGAATGCGCCTTGCTTGCACCACAAACTCATCCATTGTGGACCATTTCCAAGGGGTTTTGGATGCTGATGCCAGTAGAGAAAAAAACAGCACCCCTGGGGTCCTGCTGGTGGGGGAACAGGGGGAAGGGTCAACAGGGCTGGCTGGGGAGACAATGGTAGTGGCAAGTGCTGGGCTCCCCGAGTGTTCATTTACAAGGCACCAGTGCCCAGTTTATTGGGGATGCTTTGTGAGCACTGCACCCAAACTGGCAGGCAGATACAGAGCAGCTTTTTAAAAGCAGCAGAAAGACTTAAGGCTAGCTCTTGTGTGCGTGGGAGCTGTTAGTGTAGGAATGTGCTAGGGGTTCTGCTGCTGGCTCATTCGTATTAAGTGTCTTAAATAGAAAGTGCAGACAGAGGGGCTAGTTGCCAAATGCATTGCAAGATAAACGATGTAAAGATGGAGTTAAAGGTGAGATTGTGTATCAGTCATTTAAAGGTTAAAATCATGTTGTAATTAGCTGTGCAGTTCCAGGAACTTCTGAATACAGATTATATTGGCAAGACAACCTGTCATGTTAAGAGCATGCAATTAAAGTTTTTTTTGCCTTCAAGCATTGAGGATGAAAACCTGACAAAGATGGTAGACCCAGATTGAAAAATCACTGCCCCCCCCGACCTGCAAGTTGTGAGAAGAAAGTCCCACATATATGATTAATGCATGGATTTATGCAGTGAATGGAACTGCTAGCTGCCCTGCAGTTTATTTCTTTGTCTGTGAAGAGGAGCTCTGTGCTCCTTGGATGCTGGGAGGGAATGAATAGATGACTGTAAGCGCAGATAAATTTACCTGCTTCTGGAGTCCCCATGTAGTGCAAATGCCTTGGGACAAAGTACTTGCCCTGTGACAGAGAGTTTGGTGACTTGTGCTTCCCTGTTTTCTGGTCCAGCTTTGTATTGTCTCATAGCAGGGACATCCTCTGCTCTGCAGCTGTCATAACACTTGCAAACCACCCACTCTTCACAGGAGCAATTACATGTAACTCAACCCCTTGCCGTATGTGCAAGCTGATCTCTCCCACTGCCCTAATTCGGGCTCCAGAATCCCTTTGTTTTGCAGCGCTGTCACCTCTATAGCGATTGCAGCAGACCAGCTTCATTATTTTCCAATTTGTGATCTGGGCCCTGAGACCTCGGACCCGCCGGCCCTCTCCCAGGGGAATTCCACTTAAGCAGCTCAGACAGGGTGCTGTCTGCTGGACATTCCCTCGCCTACCTCTTTTGGAGTAACTAACAGGCTGATTTATCTTTCTTCTAATTGTATCAAGCTATTTGTCAGCCATAATTTTTGCTTCTGATTTAACTGTCTCCTCTCTGCTTGGCAGCAGAAATTTTCCATAAAGCTTAGCTTATTGGTGCTGGTTTATTTTAGCACTTGCTGCAGTTTATCATGGCCCACCTTTCTATTTCTGCACTGCCACATACCTTACTGTATCCTGGGCCAGTTTGAATACAGATCATGGGGAAGAGGTCTGACAGAAGAGGACCCTCTCCCTCCCATGAAGTACAGTTAGTTTTGTATTGTTTCATCCTGCATTTTTAGATCAGGAAATTTGCTATCGTGGGCAGACCTTTCCAGGGATGCTGGGGCTGCAGTTGTTGCCACTGTTGAGTTTACTTTCTCAGACAGTGATTTGAGCTGAGACGTTCTGATTGGGATCCAGATTTTGGTTGTCTGAAGTTTGATGTTTGTATCCACTCAGAACTTAGCTGTGAACTGCCTCACCCCTCAAAAAAAGCCCCAACAACCCACTAACAAATGTATTACTAGAAAAAAATATGTATTAAGTACACAGGTTTGACCAGAACAGCTTCTCTGTTTCTGAGGAAACTTCCATTTTAGTTCAAACCAAAACACAGCCTATACTGTTTAATTCACTGATATCACCAATAGTTTCATTCATGGCTATTGCTGATAACTTTTATTTATCTGGCTTTACTCTGTACAGCTTCTGCAAAAAGTCTCTGGAAAAATATTGGTGCTGGAAATGCTCCAGAGACCTGCATGTGATGAGGACAGTCCCTCTGTGACTTGCTGCTCAGGCAGTTCAGAGCCTTCCTCAGAGCCAGGCAGGGTCTTATCCGCATGGCTTCCCTGCAGCAGTGCCTTGCTCTGCTCCTCTCTTAAGTCTGTATCACAGCCAGGTCCCTCTGACCTTGCTGGAGGTGGACAGTGAGTGAGACCTTTCGATCTATTTGACTTCTAAGGAGCCTTTTCCAGGAGAGCACCAGTGCCATGGAGTATGGTAGTGACTTGCTTTGTTGGACCTGGCCTGGGCCAGGCCCCCGGGTGCAAGGATAGCATAAACTTCATTTTTATGCCTTCATGGTGTTTCTAATAAACACAAATAGCAATTAGGCAGAAAGTAGTGAAAAGCTACTTAAGATTTCTTTCCTGCTTCACTGGCCAAAAGTGTTAGCCAGCTCTAATAAAAGTGTTCCCCAAGGAGCTGTGTTTCACAGTTAAAAGTAGGATTCATAGGCCAACCCTTGAAATCTAAACTTAGGCATCTAAATAGAAATACTCTAAAGATAAGACCAGTTTGGAAGTCGAATCCTTGGAAACAGAATTCTGCAGTCAAAAATATACTCTCTGGACAATCCAGCGTTTAATGGGGCTGTTGACGGAGTGTCACAAAAATACAGGCACTGATGTAGGCTGTCCCTCTCCTGCCCTTTCTGGATGGAGACATGCAGAAAATGCTGCTGTGTGCATGGGGAGAAAGAGGACAAGGGGCTGATGAATTTGCTCAGCACCATGTGGAGACAGTGGCCAGGTGCCAGTTTGAAATTGGTTTCATGGGTGTGGGATGCTGCTGTTCTGTTGGACCTTCAGGTGAGGGGTCAGTGGCTGTCCAAAGCCAGAATAAGAAAACACCAGTACCTTGGTTATGCCATGAAGTCACTGTTACCAGAGGTTATTGGCAGGGAGGTAAATGATATTGAACCTGCTTGAGAGAGTCTAGAGGAGACCTTGAGGATGATCAGAGGGCTGGAACACCTCTCTTGTGAAGACAGACTGAGAGAGTTGGACTTGTTCTGCATGGAGAAGTGTTCAGGCAGACCTTATAACGGTCTCCCCATGCCTAAAGGGGACCTAAAAGAAATCTGGAGAGGAACTTTTTACAGTGTAGTGACAGGACAAGGGGACACGGCTTAAAACTGAAAGAGGGTAGATTTAGATTAGATATTAGTAAGAAATTCTTCACAATGAGAGTGATCAGGCCCTGGAACAGGTTGCCCAGAGAAACTGTGACTGCCCCATCCCTGGAGATGTTCAAGGCTAGGCTGGATGGGGCTTTGAGCAACCTGGTCTAGTGGGAGGAGTTCCTGCCCATGGCAAAGGGGGTGGAACTGGGGAGCTTTAAGGTCCCTTAAAACCCAAACCATTCTGTGATTCACTGGGACTGCCTGGACTTTCCTCCTCTCAGCAGCTGGCCCTTGGGTTACATACATTCAAGGCAAAATTTCTGCCTTCAGTGTCAAAGATCTGCCCCTGCTCAGGATCTGTAGGTGTGCAGTGTGTTAGAGTGCCTTCCCACTCCCTGCAGGGCTGCCCTGTAGAGGGGCATACCCTACTGAGCGTAGTCAGGGATCTGCTGGTGGGAGAGCTGGCCTTCAGCCGTGATGGAGATGTGCTTGCTTTGAGTTACAGAAAGCAAAAAATTAGCAATACAGCAGTTTTTTTCTGGCCAATAGATGGTGCTCTCCAGCTGATTTTCATTCTTGAGTAAGAGTTTGGTAACGTTTTGAAGCAAGCCTTTTCACATTGTGAACTCCAGTAAATTTTTTCTGGGCTGGATTGAACTACCCAATTATCAAACTAAGAACAGGCTTTGGAAACTCTCTTCAGAGCAGACCTGGCCTGACCGACCAGGTGATTTTGGTTTTCCACTGGCAATTAAGATTTTATTTAAACAATAGTTAAACAACAAAAAACATCATCCCCCATATACAGTGTGCTGCTGGCAACCTGATAGCTTACGACTCTTAAATCACACAATGATGACCTAGTACCAAATAAAAATGGAGCATGTACTTAAACATACTATGAACTAGGAGCACAGTATGCCCTTAAACTCCCTGAAGCCTTGAATAATCATTCTGTGACAAACTAATACAACCAGGTGGCAGGTAAATCAGAGCAGAACAGTTCCTTCCTGGCACTTGGGACCCTTGTATTGGAGATAGAGGTTCACAGCTAATTGACAGCTGTGCTGTGGGTGAACAGGGTGCTGTTGTGCAGCCCTCTGCTCCTGAACGGGCATTTGCACTCTCCGTGTGAGCAGTGCTGGTGCTGTGGTCAATGGATGAAGTGGGTCATCCCCAGACTGGTAGACTTGGTAGATCAGTTAGCTGGTCCAGTCTGTCCCACTGCCACTCAGCTGTTTGGCCTAAGGAATATGGGAGTATTTTGCTATTGTAATTTCCTGTTTTTCCATCAGCAGCCTGGACTTACACCACTGTTATGCAACTACTCCTCAGTTTAACCTCATATTTTGAAGTCTTCTCTGGCAGTATTTTGGTTAAACACACTTCTGTTGAGAGGTAGTGTATGTGTCTCCTGCTCTTGTTCCTGGCTGTGTCACCCCACCCTCTTTCTTCTATTAGCAATGCTGTGCATTGGGTCCATTTGTGACCAGATTCGGTTCACTAATATAGATGAAAATTATTGGTGGAGAGGGTCAGCAAGACCCTTTCACGTTTTCAGCAACACTGAGCCCAGGGATCAGTTTAGTTTGCTGGGGGAACTGCAGCTGGAGCCTTCAGGAACTTAATCTTGCTCACAGTGAGGTTGACAGCAAAATTCCACCTGATGTGGGTGCTGCAGGAGCAGCCTCTGGGCTCCAGTCTTGCACGTGGTAATATGGAACAGCCAAGGCATAGGTTTTGTGCCTCCCTGGAGTTAAGCATACCAATATGTGCTTCAGATAGCTACCTGTTGTCTGTTTACATCACTTTCGGGAAAGCAGTATTTTAAAGGACTCACAGCTGCTTACAGGAAGGCAGTATATCACAAGGGAAAGATGTGCTGCATCAAAGACAATGTTCTACATCTGAGATTATCTTCCCAGCTGTCTCTTAATTTACTTATAATCAAGGGCATGTGAGTTGTAACTTCCTTCCTTTACTCTTCCTTGGCAAAAGGACCTGTTTAATGCAAAGTTAGGAAGTATGACAGGACATTTCTTCATGCTTTGGTGGTAGTTTATGTGGACAGTGTTAGCTTGAGTCAGTGTATTTGAATGTGTGGAGCCCATCCTCCTGCATTAGCTCAAGAGAAAGTATCTAATGTGTCCAAGCTGGCAGGAGTTTCTTATTAACTCCCTTTCCCCCCAAAGTGTTATCACAGCGATCTAATGTGTTTTTATGGGTATGAAATCTTCCCCTGATTACTGAGCTGAAGGGAACATGAGAGCAATTTGTTCTGGTTAATAACCAGGAGGCTTAACTTGAAATAAGTTGGAATGAAAGCAGGTGTAAACCACATGCAGAGAGAACAGGGTTGCAGTCTATTGAAGAAGTGCTTGAGGCTTCTTGTGCACATTTTCTTCAAAACAAATAATAACACATTGAGAGTGCATGTCAAATCCATGCTGCTTTGTCCTTCCACTGTGAAAGCATAGCTATGTGCTGCTGAGGACAGGGAGAAGCTTTGCTTTGACCAGCATGTGTGGGAGCAAATGATGATGGTTGGATTGCACTGTTGTAATTCTGGAATGGACTTCTATAGTGGCTGTTTTGACATTGCCAGATGACCACAGACTGTTAGTTTGTTGTTTTTTGTTAGGTTTGTGGGGCATTTTTTGTTGTTTTTTTTTAACTCAATGGGCAATAATGAAAGTTCTTATCAAAATTATCACGGGCTTTACAAGAGTTTGTAACTGGTTCTTATAGCCAGTGTTAGCTGATATACTCAGAGAAGGAATGCAGATTTGTACCTTAGTTTCCATCCATCTGCAAAAGTAATAGATCACAATGAAATCAAATCAAGTTGTTTGTCTTGGGTTTTTGGTTCTTGGTTCAGTTTTGGGTTTGTTTTTTGTTTTTTGTTTTTTTTTTTTCCTCCAAGATGTTGTCTGCTTTTCATGTCCAGAAGGTTCACATCTGCCCGATTCCCTGGTGATGTTCCAGAAGTAATTGGAACGATTCAAGGACCAAGCATACAAGTTTATTGAGGTGAGAAGGGGAAATTCTCTACACTGCCAAGTCTTGCCTGTGTTATGAATTCCGTCTTAGAGAGCATCAGTCACGTGTCCTGAAAGAATCTAAAGCACAGAGCCTTCCTAATGACAAGCCTGCTCTTAGCACAACTAAGAGTTTCTGTTGCATCCTGTTCTGTTAAGTGGTTCTGTTAAGTGGTTCTGTTAAGTGTAACTGCGGATTGGTCTGAGACACAAGGTTGGTCACTATCTAGATTTGACAGAGTTTATAGAGGTTCAGATCATCTGTTCAGAGGCAAATGTTAGCAGCAGTGTGTAGGCCCAGAAGTTAGATGGTGTTGACAGCTGACTTGGAGTTGAATCTAACAGCAGCATTTTTCTAAGTACTGGATCGATGCCAAGAGGGGAACCCCAGCTCTGGTTGTCTTAGCAGCACATATGACCAGTGGTTAGCTCTGTGTATTTTGCTGTTACCTTACAAGTTCACTGATGGCTGCTGTTCTTCATCAGAAAGTTTAATGCATCCCAGAGCACACCATCAGTGTCTGGGTGCTGGAGGCTGTGTGTCCACTTTGCAGTGTTTATTTCTCTGAAGCTGAGTGGGTGGCAGTCATAAGAAGGAGGCTTCAATAAAATCAGGGTGGTTTTATTGTTTACTGCCATACTTCTTTCTCATGTCTTATTCAACAGAGTCTAAAAGCTCCTCTTACTGGAAGGTAGTTGTGAAGCATGAGGGCACATCTGTCTTTCCATAAATCTCAGTCTTGACAGAACTTCACATGATGGCTGATACAGGCTAAGGAGGCTACACAACTCTACCTTCCAGGAAGCTATGTATAAGCAATAGCAGCAGATGCTTTAAGACGAGCATTTTATTTTCTGCCACCTCCTTTTCACTGAGAGTAATGTTGTTGCTACATGTCTTGCCAGCCCAACCACAGTTTGCTCTAGTGGGATTTAGCCAGCATAGAGCATCCCTACTCTTTGTGAACTCTGCTAGCCCAGATCCTGTGTCAACACACAAGATTTATTGCCACCAACAGATTCAGTATTTTGTTTAATCATCAAGACTTTTTGGTATCTAGGTGGGAATGGCCAAAATTACTTAGCTGCTATAGGTCAACTATCTGCCAATTATTTGGTTGAATTATAGATATTAGTGGGCCTGCAAAAACAGTGGTTAAAACAGAGCTTGCTTTCTTCCAGATCATTAGCCATTTAGCATTGCATTATCTCCAGTTCATATCATATATATAATAATCTGACCATCTCTGTTTCTCAAAAGCCTAAACATTTATTGAAACACAAAGCAACCATTTTGTCTTAGTCACCTTTAGAGGTGTGGGCTATTATCTTTATTTAACAGAAAGAACATAAATCTAGGCAGAGAAGCTTTAGGAGTGCTGTGGGAAAGCAACTTTTACAGTAAGGCCACCTTCTACTGAACACTTGGGTAAAGCATTGACTGAAGAAAGAATTGATTGTTTTTAGATCCTGAGAAGTTCCCAGTGTTCCAGGTGAGGTCATGAGTAGAAGTGTGATGCTTTTACTCACATAGTGGCTCATTCCCCTGCACCATGTGTAGCAAGTACAGATCCAGAGATGGCAGGGTGGGATGTGAGGGAGACGCAGCATTTATCTATCGACATTCTTCATAGTGGGGGATACTTTTTCTGTAGAGTGTGTGATGGCTACATGAATGATACATGCTGTGGAAGTGGTTCATCTCAGAAAGCTTAATGGATCATAGATTCTGGGGTGGTCCTGAAGATTCGTTTCCTGAAAATATTTTCCCTACTTCATCCTCCCACTCTTTGGGAAGAAAACCAAAAGATTTCTAATATTGTTGAGAAGCTGCCCACAGATATAGGAAATTAAATCTGTTAATGGGACTTGTCTGTTCTGAAATTGTTATTCTCTTTTCCTTTGGTCTGGCCTGGCTAGGGCATTCTGAGAAGCTCAGCAGCCCAGCTCATTCACTCAAATACCTTTGCTGCAGTTGCTTTTCACAGTTGTTTGGAAATCACTTTGCATGTGAGTTCATGTTTAAGGTACAGAGCCAGAAGAAAAACACAAGTGAGATGCAGTTGAGAATGGACTGGGACAAGAGCTGTGTCTAGGGAAAGGTCCCTGGTACTGACATCTGGGAGACAAACGTAGAGACTGTGCATTGTTCTGAACCGATGGGAGCCTGCGCTCTCCTTCTTCAGTACAGTTATTCAGACTAGTACTATACATGTAAACCACCAGGGAAGTATAAAGAAATATTCAGTTGTACTTCCTAGCTGTGCATTAAAGGGGTCATTTCAATAGGGAAGAATAGGGGAAAGTGCAGCTCACACTGCCTCTGATTACAGGTGAATTAAGAGACAGCTGGGAGGTTAGTATGGTCTGTTGGAGAAAACGGGGATGTAAGGAACTCAGCAGATGCAGAGAATTTTTTTTAAGTGAAATGTTTCTTCTTAACTCCCCCCATGCTTCCCTCCTCTCCCCAGGCTCAGTACTACTGACATATTTTTCCAACAGAAAACCTAAAGTTCAAGAAAACTACATTTTCCAACAGTAGAATACTGAGTAGGTACCACAATGGCCCTGCTGACCCTGCTACTTGACCCAAAGCCAGAGTCAGAAGTGGATCATTTGTGAATTTTTTGGCTCAAGCTCAGTTTTTCTCTTTCTTTTCTAAAAGGGAAACAGGTCATTGTTCAGGAGGCAGCCCTGACTTTTTACATTAATTCCATCACCCATGGAAAGCATTGCCTGATTTAGCCCCACGGTGGCTGAGAGAAGAATAATTATAGAGAGGCATTTTAAAATACAGAATGTGATGTCTCATGTTTCAGACTGCTGTTTTTTTTCTGGTGCAACAAATACTCTGTAGGGACAAGTAATTTTTAAGCAAGGTTAATCAACATTCTTTGCTTCTACTCATGAAGCCATTCTTTACCTGCAGAAACACCATGTGGGTCAACCTGCTCCTTCAGTTCATCCTGTGGTTGGTACACAAGAAGGCCCTGAACCTGCAGTACATGATTAGCTCTGGCAGCGTGTAGGTAAACATCCTCTGAGAAACTAAAGGATGGGGCTGAAGGAAATGCCCTGTGTTTTTGTTGCTGCGGGAACCAGAGTACTGTTTAGTCTTCCATTTCCTAAATGGAGAAATGGTCAGCCATGACCCAACATTATTGTCATCTGGAAGATTTGAGACTGTTTAATAGGTCTGGTGTCTGAACTGGAAGTGAAAGGCATGCTATGCAAACTGAATCTTCTAAGGCTTAAGCATGAGAGGAATTATGACAACTGAACAAGAGATCATAGATCAGAGGATGCCAGATAGGAATGTAGCTCCTTCCTGCAACTGCCTTCATTATATCTATGGAGGGGACCTAGGCTAAGGTGTACGTCATCTCTATGAACATAAAAGAAGATCAGAAATGTCAGGTGGCCATTGTTGGCATCAGAACTGTCAGGCAGGCTAGCTTAAATGTTGTCAGGGTTTTGTCAGTGTGGTTGCTTCTCTTTCAATTACTGGGACAGGTATCCTGCATGGTTTAACTTCACAGCATGATGTTGCCATGGCTGAGCTGCATATGATGTTTGAAAAAAAAGATACAATTTTGAGTGAAAGGACGAGACATAGTTTAGGCCTAGGTCTACTAAATCCTAGGTCTACTAAATCTAAGTTGTTTGTATTGCCACTAGTTCTGTTTGCAGCTACTAGGCAATGGGCAAGCACTCAAGACTTAACAGAGGTTGCAGAGGTCAGAAGCTGCTGGGAAAGCTCTGAGGCTGTCCTGGGCGGTGGTGTGAGACCCAGGCATGCACACGCTCACGCACACATGCTGGCCAGCATACTACAGTGTTTCCCAAAGGGCTGTGCAAAAAATAACTTGAAAAGGGAAATGGTGTTGTCGAGAATATTTTCAGAATGCAAAATAAACTCTGGTCCAAGAAAAGGTATTACTTTGGAAGGAAGCCAGAAAGTAAATACAGCCATGACCTGCAATGACCATAGCTTGTCCCTTCTGATCCTGGCTGGCTTCTAGCCTCCTCAGGGAATACAGTATTGATTAAAGAGAAGGCCAGCAGCTTCTGCTCTTATCTAACTCTACAGTAAAAAGATCAGACTGTTAAGGTTCTGGGCTTGAACAGTGTCTTGGCTTGGTAAATAGAGAGCCCAGCAAAAAAAAAACCAACCTACTCTGCACTTACAGGCTTCCTTGTGAAGGGGAGGAGGTGGAATGCTGCAGAAAAATCTACTCACTTAACAAAAGCAAAACGTGTAAGATCTGTCTCTTTTGTGCTTTTCCAAATACAAATTCACTATAGTCATCCAAGGATATGGTTATTTTAATAAGGAAGAGTAATTTTTATTGGATTATGTCAAAGCAATTATCTTTAAGATAATTCACAGAAAGGGGAAGCATTACAGGATTCAATCAGGAATTTTTCCAAGGAGTAAACCAGTCTGTAAATGTCATGTATGCATCTTCAATCTTCTCATGCTACTGGAGTCAAACCAGCAATGTGTACTTGAAAACAGACCGATGCACTGTTCTTTATGGTCAATGGGATTCTCCCTCTTGATTCAACAAGTCTTAGACAAAATCTTAGCTCCTTTTAGTTAAGGATGGGGAAAAAATATGAAATACCCGAATGAAAACAATCAATCAACTTGGTGCAAAACTGCAACACTGTGTTGTACTATTTCAGCCACTTGAATCGCTTACAGAGACTCCATCTGAGGTCATAAGCAGTGTTTTCTGAGAGCAGCAGTCTTCCAAGTATGCCTGTTCTGTCTGTCTGAGCCTCTCTTCTACTGCTCTTTCAGGTGGCTTTCACTGGGGAGCAGCCAACCTGCATGAAGGTTAATACTGCCTGGCCTTCAGTGGCGCTCGCGAATGTGTGCTCCGTCTTCCAAGGCTCCATCACTGGAAGAGGTGGAGATGGCTTTTCAGAAAACCTGGACTTAGGCTTGCGTATTTCAGCTGTGATTGGCTGTTGCAAACTCAGACAGATTGCAGCAGCGGTATAGGGCTGTATCTAGTGGGAAGAGAGGAACTGATATGGTTAGGAAGGCTGGGGGAAATACTTCTAATGAGTATGAAATAGTTGTTTTGATAAGACACCTTTAAAAAAAATCCCAACATCAGCAGTTTTGCCTCAACAGCAGCACAGGTGGGTCAGGCAGAGTGTTTTGTTATCTGTGTTCTGGGAGTGAGTGACTTTTCAGAGGCCTGACAAACAGTGTACACTCAATTTTATTGGAACTAATTACCCGCCAATGGAAAAGTGTGCTCAAAATGATGTATTCCTCTCACTGAAGCCAAAGAGCTGCCCTTGTTTCACATCTGTGTCTGATTATGCCTCTTGAACTTTAAGGCAGCTGTCTTATAGGTTCATTTTTTGTAGGAACTCAGGAAATTACTCAGGAAAGCCACTGACACTACCTACCACTTACTGCCAGATCTCTTTTACTCCTCATGTGAAGAAGCCTATTACTGGGAGCTGTTGGCATGAGCATGGTCAATGGCAGCCTAGCAATTAGACTGAAATTTATAAAGAATGATTGCAATAGTCCTTAAATGTTACCAATTGATACGTATTTTCATGGCTTATGAAGCAGTCCCCAAAGACTACGGTCCTTTCTTCCCACCAACAAATAATAAGGGATTCTACAAATTACATTGAGATCACAATGGGATTGATTAGGTGTAAGGGAGATAATATATGAAGGAGGGTATAAAGTGATACTTGCAGGTCATTAGTATAGTGAGGGAGTTGACTGTTGTAATATTGACTCAGAATGTTGGCATTGCTTTTTTTACCGCATGGAGCAGCCTTCGAAGTACTGCAAAAATGTCTGTTTCACTTTTTATTCCATTTCAATCTAGAGAAAGATAAGTGACTTGGAATAACTGAAACTTATTCATCATCTGGTTATTTTCGTGATAAAGAAGAATAGAAGGACAAAAGGTGATTTCTTAAGCACCTTGCCAACAACTTTACTGTAATTAGTTCCAAAGGGCATGTAGCCCACCAGTGTCGACTTGAATGACAGTTTATGGCTTCTGATGATGTTGGTTGACTCCTTACTTTAATTCTCAGCATACTGGTGTGGGTTATGATCTCATCAGATCTCAATGCTAAGCAAAAGTCAATCATGCCAAAACCTGGATAGGAAGCAGACAAGAAGAAGTGTTTCAGGAAATGGTGTTCGTTTATTAAGATATTTTATTTATTAAATCAACGTCCCAGCAAAGTTCTACAGTTACTGTGCTACTGAAGTTGTTTTGCTGGCAATATAAACACCAAAGTCATTTTTCTTCTGGTAAAAGGAAACCATTTTTTTTAAAAGCATGTCCTTGTTTGCTTGGACATCCTTGCCAAATAAGCTTTGGTAACTTTTCTCCTGAGTTTTTTTCTGCAGTCAGTAGCTATGAAATACGGTCTGTGATTCAGAAGATAAACAGATCGGAGGCTGAAATATGTTTATATGAAACATTGACTGAATGGATGAGAAAGGTAAATCTTCAAGAATCAAGGGACAATGAGAATCCATAGAGCCACTGCTGAGACTGTGCCGACCACAAACTGGCCACACATATGAGGGTAGGGTCCCATATATAAAGTGTAGTTGTGTGCAGTCATGTGTGTGTGCCAGCATGTAAGCAGTAGGTGTTCTGAGTACTGTTATCTAGAAAGTAGGAGTATGTGTTCCACAAGGGAGATAGCCAATAGCATTTATGTCTTTTGAATCATGTTTTTATTATTTTGTGTATTTGTAAAAAGCCCAACATCAAGAGAATGGAAGTGACAAGAATATAAAGAGGGGAAAAGTTTCATATGAAAAAATGTGACTCTAAAACTAAGATCCTCACAAGCAAATTCCTGAAATCATGATCAATACAAGGAATAGAGACAAAGCGGGCTGTGTGGAGAACCTGCTTGGCAGGAAGGGATAAGGAAAATATAAAAACTGTATTTCAGCATAAAATGAAGACTTGTTTAAATACCACCATTTTTCTAGAAAATCACACATATACTATTTGTTCCTATTCAGAACATAGTAAATCATTCAGGGTTTTGGTGTCTTAAATTTCCATCCTCAGATCCATTGCACTGGATGGCCCTTCTCTCAAGCTAACAGTACAAGCAGCCTTTGACATTGCTCTCAAAATAGATCAGGGGTTTTTGATATTCAGTGGGCAAGGGTGTACCAATAGATGTTTCAAAAGGTAAAGGAGGAGGATTTGGGGAGTGCGGGTAAATGAAACTTTTTGATCCAGCTGTGAGTGATGGGTGTTTGTAAAATACAGCTGGGGGGAGGATGAAAGTAAGCATGCAATTTGCTCCGTGAAAATTCAAAGCTAGTGCTGTGGTGCTGGGGTCTGGCTCTGTGCCTGCTAACCTTTCTGCTGACTACAGAGAGCGTGGGGTGAGTCTTTGACAAACAGCTGTCCAGAAGGAAGCACCTGAGAAGAAAACTCAGTAACTCAAAAGCTTTATGTAATGTTGACTGGAAGATGGCATTCAGCTCATGGATCATAACCGCAGGCAAGCACACCCTATGGTGCTGAAGGAGCTTGATGCTCTGGCAGCCACCAAGCATACAGTCCAGCCTCCAGGAGTTGAGTCTACTGTAAGCCTTCATCTTGAGAACATGTCTGGAGAGCTTAATTTCATACTGCAGTGTGTGATGTTTAGCTGCAGAGATTCATATGCTTGTCGAGATGGGACCTGTCTTCTATCTCTTTGACTTTCATCTCCTTTCAGCAGATTTCAGTGCGTATCTCTATGCTAAAATTGGTGCAGACTTGGGCTGAAGAAAGGCAAGGTAGGGCTGTAACCACAAAGGGCAGCAGACGAAAGCTGAGGCTTGCATGTCTGGCTTTGCAAATTTCCTTTGACATGATCAGAACTGAAAAGGGACTTAGGGGAGACCTGTGAAAAGGAGGGAGGTGATGGTTTCAGGCTACAAAAGACAGGCAGAAGTGAAAAAGATGAGTCCTTTGGACTGTCAAATGATTTGCATGATCGGAGAGCATATAGAACAGAGGAGGGCAAGCCCAAGTGTCCAAAGATGCGGTCCAGAAGAAGTCAGTGGTGTTAGGTGACCTGTGTGTAACAGGTGCTAAAAGCAGTATTGGCTCTACTATTTGCATTAAAAATATGTGTTTAAATTCTCCTCTTCTTCAGTGGTCCCAGGCCCAGGACCAGGAATAGCTTCCACTGCCCTGCCGGTGTGGAGCCCTCTATACCTACAAATATCTACAGGCTATATATTTGGTTATCATCAGTTTCTATAGAGGCAAAGCCTCCCATCTTCCTATCTGACTGTGACTGAAAGTGGTGAGCCCTATTGGGATGTAAGTGAAGGGAGAAACATCTGCACAAGAGAATTCATGAAACCAGTAACAGCTGTCTGGCTTTTAAAGCTTTCCAAGATTTCCTGGAAGCTAGAGAGCTGCTGTAATCAACCAAGCCTGAGCACTGAACAAATGCACTGCAGTGTTTGGGTTGTTTTTTTTTTTTTCTCCTTTTCCTTTAATTTAAAAATTATTTGTTGGAGGGACAGACTCAATTAAATCAAATTGCCAAAAGACCACAGGGGAGCTCTAAGAGGTCTTTTTTTAAATCAAGTACATAAACTTTAGCTCCCATTGGTTGGGTGACTTTGGAGTCTTTAATCTTTGTTGCTGTTTATTTTTCATAGCTGTCACTCTCTGTAATTCTAATTATTGGTTTTATTAGTGGAGACATGAAGTGTCCTGTTGGCTCAGAGGCTGATGCTTGGGAACCTTAAGCTGACTGGCTGAGTCATGACAAGTGCATATCACTCAAGTCTCCACAAACTCCTCTGCAGAATTTGAAACAGCCTTGACAATTATTTGGCCAGCTGAAAAAGAGACAGTACCAAAATTAATAAAATGTGTTCCAGTAAAGCAATTTCCTTTGCCTTTCCCTGTCCTACTTCCATGCTTTATTTCACCTTTTGTCCCCACAGAAGTTAATTTTAAAATTAAAGAATGCGTGCTACATGATACAGCTTTGGGTTTTTAAGTGAGCCTAGAGCTGAAATCAGAGAGGCAGTGGGAATTCAGTCTGACCTCAGCATTTGCCAAGCATGTAACAAGCACGTAAACACTGCACCATCACCAAGGTGAGCCAAAGAGGAAGTGTGACATGGTGGATGGAGCAAGGGTTGCTGAGTGGACCTGGATCCACCACATAAGTAGTATGTGAGCTGCCCTTCCTCTGCGGGCTTTGCACCTTGCAGTGCACACCAGGGCTGTCCAGGTGCTGCTGCTTTTCCATAGTTTTTTAAGCTCCACACAAAAAAAGTGTATTTCAGACTCCTTCCAGAGTTCCCTCAAGGAAGCAATCCTATCTGAAATGGTATTTTACCTACCCTCGCAGACTTACTACTACTTAGGGGGATGTGGAAGAGGAAGTGGGGTGCAGGAGGAGTGGGAGTGAGGTGGAATTGCAGGGGATCTTCTTGGGCTGATGTTCTGTGTTCCTGAGTAAATTCTAAATACACAGTAGGCAGAAAAAGGCTGGTCTTGACTTCACGTTTGGGGGTTCAGCAAAACTCCCTTGACTGCACCTGATGATGGTGACAAAGAGTAACAGGGATTTGCAACTCAGATGATCATTGGATCATAGCTTAACAGTGACCTTGATGCTGATCCCGGTAATTGGTGTGGACATGCTGTTGGACTTTGGAGCCCAGCCTTTACTTTCAGCTATGATAGAGGCTGGTATGTAAGTGTCTGTGTGTTGACTTTGGCAAATGCTGACAAGTTTCACAGTCTTACACTGTTTGCTTTCTGTATTGGTGCTGTGCTGCTAAATCTCAGATGTTCTTAATTAGTCCAGGAATTAGTACTAGTGTACTAGTATAACAACCATTTAATTATTACATGACTGCAAGCAGGCAGAGCCAGAGATGTAAATCTGAATGAGTATCTCAGCCACACGCAGTGGGTTGGTGGCCTCAAATAGGGGTCAGAATCTGGTCCTGTATATCTGTCCATGTATTAGTGTGATACATCAAATGCTTTTAAATACTCAATGTACTGGTGCGTCCAGATACAAATGGATTCTTGACTGTCTGTACCTCAGCTCTTGGCCACAGCATGAAGATATTTGCAAGTCTTGGTCGATCATGCTGAAATTGCCTGGATTGTCCTGGCTGTCTATCCAGATGCAGCTGTTAACCCCCACGCAAGAACGTATGTCCTCACATTAGAGGGCATATGAATATGATGTCCTGTGTTACTGTAACCTGCTCTTTTTGCACTTGACTGCAAGCTTAGCCACTGGCTTCAGCAAATTGTCACCTGCTGGTGACACAGTACAGTCCTGAGCATCTAGTGTTAGGTCAAGATAGATCCCGCATTTACTTCTGCTCCCCTGGCTATTATGAAGTAAGTTTGTTAGTTGTTATTTTTCAACACTACCAAAGCATTTAGGGATTCTCAATGAATCAGAAGGTAGACCAATGTAATTCTAGATACCTACAAAGAACTTTTAGCTGAGATTAGTACTTTTACTTACTTTTCTGTTGAACTTGCATAGCCCTAGGCAAGCTGTGATGAAGAGCAGGTTGGATAAACAATTAATGTTGCTAATATTGACCCAGAGCTCCATTTAGCTTTGCAGTCCCCTTTAAAAGGAAGCAATCAAAAGAAAGTGCTGTGAGATCCTGAAGGCTGCTTGTTTGTTTTTTCACATGCTGCTCAGCCTGGGAGGTGAAAATACCCACCGGTTTGATTTCCTCTTTCTCAGGCATTGGTCAGTTGTTGATGGCTTTGCATTTTCAGTATTGGAAGGGCAGTGTTGAAATACACCTTCAAAAGATCATAAAAAACATTCTGGTTGAAGAAAGTTTTGGACTCTTTTTTAAGTTTGTATATTTTCCAGATCACATTGCTGAGCCTTGGTTTAAGGTTTTTCATTTTAAATAACTGGATTATTACTGCACATGATTGTCACTCATCGACTGTGGTGACACACTAATTGTCTAGCATGTAATTTTCCAGTCTGAACTCTACAAAGTGGATTTTGCAAAGCTTTTGCAGCATGGTGATGCTTTCTAGACGATGGTATATAAATGCCATTTCCAAGTGAGACTGTTGTTATTATTCCCAGATGTTCCAGTTCTTTAGTTGCCTAAATATAGTCGTTGGTGAGGGGTTTTAGGCTTTCAGGGCAGAAGGTCAGCTTGAAAGGGAATTAGAGTTGTAAAGTAAGCAATTTCTGGATTTTGAGCCTTATCAGCTCTCACTTCGAGTGTGATGGGAGAGCCTTTAAGCTGCTTTTGTCAAGCTTGGAAGATAAAGCTGCCATTTCTAGGGTCTATCTTGTAGAAAAAAATGCTGAGGTTTGAGTCACTTTAGGTCACAAATTCCATTGCTGTAAATTTGCCCCGCTGTATTGACATCAGTAGGGCCAATGTGATTTGCTCTGTATGGGTCCTGCCAGCATCAGTGGAAGTATTTAAATGGGGAATGTCAGAAATATAACCACTTCCCCATTTTGTCATGTGGGGAAAGAATATGTGGAAAGATAATGCCTTCTTTGGAGTGATGACATTCACATCCTTCATTTAAAGAAACAAACCTAGGCTGACATGGAGTCGGCTGCAGAGCTTTGGATTTCAGTGAATCTAAGGGAAAGCTGCACCCAGTCTGATGAGCTGCAGCTTGATCTCCTGTCACACTTCAATATTTATGTACTGAAGGCTCTTTGTTTAATGGAAAATACTGTCCTTTTCCCATCATGACTGTCGTAGCCATCTGTGTTAGCTAGGCTTGCACCTTTTATATATATCACAAAAAATGTGCATATTGTAGTTTAATATGCTGGAGCATAATAACAAGGTATGTGCAGTGAACAGCACTGTAGGAAATATGGGTTGAGATCTTGTCATTAAAGGAGGCAGTGAATGTGTGGAAAAGGCTCTAGTCTTATCCAAAGGCCTTATTCTGACTCCTACATTAAAAAAGCACCGACTTTATTATTCTTATCCACCTCATTAAATCTGAGTCAGTGATTTAATCATGGAATCACAGAATCATTTAGATTGGAAAAGACCTATTAAGATCATCGAGTCCAGCTGTTAACCCATCACTGCCAAGTCAACCACTAAACCATCTTGTAGAACCACTCATAAAATCTGTATCATAGAATGGCTTAGGTTGGAAAGAACCTCAAAGATGATCAAGTTCCAACTCTCCTGCCATGGTCAGGGACACCTTCCACTAGACCTGGTTGCTAATTTTACACTTTCTTATCTCATTCCCTTTTCAGGATCCTTCTTCCTTTCTCATCTGTAGTGGGGGGGAGGCATTCTCTAGTTTTTTTTAAAATCTTTCCTTTTAGAACTGTAACTGGACCCCTCCCTACCTGACCCTTCCTCTTCCTCTTGCATCTCCCTGTGAAACAAGGCAACTTTTCACCTATAAGCCAAAAAGGGTTTGCCAGGAGCGTCTAGCAGAATCACTTTCTTTTCAGTCAAAAGGTTACGACAAACACCCTATTTTCTACATAAAACACACATTTTTCATATACTCTAAAAATTTCACTTACTGAAGGATATGAATTCTGTCCAGAAATGAATTCCGATGAATTTTTCAACCAGCCCTCATTTTTCTTCATCAGGAGTTTTTAACCAGTCCTAATTTTTCTTCATCAGGATTTTATTTTCTCCTCCATAATTTCTCTTTCTATAGCCTCTTGAGCAAAATAAGATCCCTATAAACATTTGAGTACTAGATAAACTTTCCAACCTATGGTATTTAGGTGGATTAAAAATAAGGTGAAATAAGTGCCGGTGCCCTATTTTTGACAATTCTGGCCTAGACACTTCCTTTATAGGTCAGTAAAAGTCTTGTTATGTGTTTGTAGAGTCAGCAGAAAAAGCTGGCTTTCCTCATAGCCTTAACCAGTGCAATCCTGAAGCTCTCTGAAGTCACTGAGATAAAGACCAGGCCCTGAGAGAGAGCATGAAAAATGTACTAAATGCACAGCTCTGGCCCTTGGATACATCAAAATCTTTTGAAGCAAGCGGCAGAGGGAAAAAGTATAATCCTGTGCCTCCATCCAGACCACATCAGACAGCTCAGCATCACTCTCAGCTGTAAAAGCTGCCGGCAGCGATGAATTCTGGTGTGTCCTCATCACATCACAACATGCAACACTCATGTCCAAAGCCCAGCCAGCATGGCCATCTGAGAAACATGGCAGGCTGAGGAATGGGGAAAGGCTGTATGGCTTTTTATCCACAACAGAGGGCAAGGTTCCTCCCCACCTCCTCTGCCTGTGGGATGTCAAAAGGTATCTATAACATGCATATATTTTTAGGTCATTACTCCCTTCTAGCTGATATCTAAAGACCACAGGTTTGATGACGGTGTGGGATATGCCTCTAGTACTTGCACGGTATTGTGTAGCTTTCAGTCTGTCGCCCTTTGTCTTGCCTGAACAGCTTAATCTGATTTCACTATGTTTCTTTTTCCAGCCTGGGCTTTTTCTTGCTCGCAGTGTATTGTTGCTGAGGAGATCTGGGAGACAATCAAGTAGGAGAATATAACCCAAACCTGGGAAATGTGTGTAGTCTGTTTTAAACAGACTTATTCCTTGGGAGAAGAGTGTTGCCTAGTCAGTAGAAACAGTTTCTAGGGTACACAAGGTGAAAAGAATTTCTCTATGAGAAGATTTCTGGTAATTTAATTACTACTAACTACCATCCAGCGCTGCTAGCGGAAATGGCTGCAGTTTTCAGCTAACTTGCTGCAAAGACTGAATGGGGCATGAGGGTAAATTTAATATATTCTGCCTTAGTGATTAGCGTTTGTGTTCAATTTTGCAGCCTTTAATAGGAGCTCTGTGCCTGCGTGCTCTCTGGTAGCACTGGTTTCCATGACAGCTTCTGTGTCAACTATTTTTCACACATGCTTTATGACTTATTGTACAGCACATGTTGTTTAGTTTCAAAGCCTGTGCTACAGCTTTCAGGAAACCTGTGACTCTTTAATATCTACATTGCAAGGAGCAGTTGCCTGCCATAAGGAATGAGAGAACAATGAGCAATCCATATAGGAAAGGTGAGGAAAGCATGCTGGTATGTTCAAAATTTGGATTTGTCACATCAGAATACAGCTGGCAGGAATGACAGGCTCGGGAGGATCTATGAGGCCTTGGACTCAAAGGAGCTGGTTGTTTGTGATGGTTTTCTGTCCCTTTGTGAACTCACCAGTGTTAGATTTTCAGTCTCTGTCACATTCTCCAAGTGCCTTGTCAAGTGCTGCCTGAGGGCTCTCATGTGCATGCCTTCTTTGTTCCCATGCCCTGTCTGTCCTGCATGAAAAGCTCCCCAGTTGTGCCAAAAAGACATTCCTAAAAAAATCAAGGGAGACCTACATCAAGCCAGGAACTTCTATGTATGCCTGTGCTGGTCCAGTCTTGCTACCTCAGCTGAGTTCTCTTCATGTCCATGCTGGGAAACCTCTTCTGGGAGCTTGAAGGTGCCCAGCTTTGTTCTTCCTGCCCCAAGCACATGGGCAGCTTGGGAGGAACAGTGGCTGCAGCTTCTTTTTGGGGATTCCTCTGCTGAGAGCCTCCCACTGTGAACCCCCAGGCGGATGGGGCGGGTGGGAGCATGTGGCTGCATCTCTGTCTGAGGCTTCATCACAGATTGTCTGTGTCTGAGCAGGGTGCAGGCTACTCAGCTGCAGCACAGCCAAGAGCATTGGTCAGTTGCTCTCAGAGAAGGATGTACCAGAGGACAGAGGTCAATGAGAATTTGCCTGAAGAGAACCTGAGGAAAATGAAAAGGCAAGCCTGCAATAATGCATTGAGGCCGGGGTGGGTGTACGTACTGTGCCTGAAATAGAGCAGCCAGATTGGAAATGGTCCTTTGGCCAAGTCCTTCCGAAAGGAGCTTTCCGAAGCGGCATGGTGTGATCGCCATGAGGTGGTGGTGGCCCTTGCTGGGTCGGAAGAGAAAGCCTGCTGCTGCCTCCTGCCTCCCTCTGAGTAACGCCCGGCAATTAATGCTGCAGCAGGAAATAGGTGGGAGATTAACAAAGGGTTTGTTGCTGAGCGGATTGTGTGGCCCTGTCAAAAGGAGCTGTAATTCCCACCCAGTCAGGTTATTTCTGCCATGGACTAGCCCTGTTACTTGTTTCTCCTTTCAAAGAAGGTTAACACCTTCAAAAATTCGGAACTTCCTAGAGACTTAAAGTCTGCTGGAGACAGTGGTTTCCACCTCCCCTGGGCCTCTCTGTACAGTGTTAGGAGTTGGCAGGGTTCAAGGGTGGAAAGGATTCTGGTCTTTAGACTGAGAGGGGGGACAGAAAGGCAACTGATGGAGAGCAGCATTCCAGCCTGGGATGTGCTCATTTGTCATCTGCCAGGTACCTGTTAGATCTTGCAGTCCCTGGGAGAGTATTTGTTCAAAAATTAAAAGCTTTCTGGTATCTGAAGATTAGCAGAGCCTAGTGTAGGAAATCTGGTGTACTTGGCAAACCTAAGGTAATTTGAAGAAGAAGAGATTGAAACATAAACAACTTAAAACCTAAGAGCCAGTCAGGAACTATTTCACACCTAAAACTGTGCTCTCTTCCCTGCCACCAATAAGGCCTCGGTTTTGTGTTTCCCAACTCCTATGTTGCCAGACTTGTTGCTGTCCCAGCTCCAGAGGAGAATGCAAAGTCTGAGACAAGCATTTGTGGTTAAACATGGTCATTGAGAGGGCATGGGTCTTCCAGTGAGCCTGCACCCCATCCTGGCTCTGACTCCACCAGGCACTCATGCACTTCTGATGAAACTGTTATTCCAGGTTTGGAGAGCCTGTGGGCAAAACCAGTCCTATGGTCACTGGAATTTATGTAATTTGTGCTAAAGCCTCTTAAAATGTTGTGTTTGTTGTCTGGCAGCTTGTAGCGTGGAGGTTATGTCGTGGCATGCTGCTGGAAAGGTCTAACACCTCCTCTTCTTGGGGCATCTGGCAAGGTGCCATGTGGGTGCCAGGCAGGGTGATGGTTGGGGAAATGCGAGTGTCAGCACTGTTGGAAAAACACAGGATTGCCTCAAAACCTACCTGCACAAGATGCCCATGCCTGGGAAGAGGAGAGAAGGACAGATACCTCAGAAGGGAGTGGTGTTGCTGGCAGTTTGTGGCTTTGCTGCAATGCAGCATAGTGAGGTGGACTTCGGGGGGAAAAGAGGGGTGAGACTCAGGACACAGGGACTGCTTATGGGAACATGCTGTGTGGGAAGGAGGGAGGTGTGGGTGCCGGCACGCGGGTGCGGGCTCTCTGGAAGCACTGCGCAAAGCGGGGTGGGCTGGCGCGTGGGAACGGAGCAGGGGCTGCTTGTGCATGCGGTGGGTGGGTTTCTGTGCAGGAACCGGGATGGAGTGTTCACCAGAGCTGGGCTGAGGCCAGCCGGTCGCTGGGTGGGAACGCAGGCTGCCCTGGGATAGGGCAATGCAGTGACTGCAGGGCGGGAGGGAGCCTCTGAGCTTGGGGGTTGTAGCTCTGCAAGGAGCAGCTTATGGCAGCAGCGTGGGAGCTGGCCCTGGCCTCTGAGCCCTTCTCCTTGTGCTTCATTTTGCTGTGTCTTATCCTCAGGGCAGTTGGCATTGCAGCCACAAGCTGTACGTGACAGATCCCCTTGGGTGGCTGGGCCAGAGAGGCTCTATTCACCATCTCTGCTCTCAGGTTGGGAGCCCAAAACCATGTGTGGCTGCAGCCCCACCCAGACAGAGCTGTTTATTTTTGAAGCAGCTGGGAGATGCTGTGAGAGAGGTGGGTAAAGTTCAGCTGGGATTATTTTTAATACCCTGTGTCTAGAGGGAAATTCAGAGTTCCATTTGATTAGAGCAGCTTTTCCCATTCCAAATGTGTCTGCTTACATTGCGTGAAGTCTCTGCCATTTTCTGTACCTCCTCATCCATTTCCAATTTCCCTTTTTGTCTTCCCCTCAGAACACTCAGTTTGGGGCCAAATCCCTGTGGCTGGTGATGCACTGTTTCTGGTCAGCAGAAGGACCCAGCCCCGCTCCCCTGTGTTACTTCTATGTGCTATCATTATGGCTTGTTCCCCATCTGCTGTGTGGGTTGAAATCTATTCTAGTAGGCAATTCATCATTGTACTTGGTGACAACACAAAGCTCTCCTGTTGAGGTATCTGAGTGTGTCCTCTGGCTGAGATGCTATTTTACACAAAGCTTGGGGAATTAAGCTCTATTACTGTATTTATACTGGACCCTTTGCCAGTCTCCAGAGCAAGTCAGTAAGCATGGAGTCAGCAAGAGGGCTAGGCTGAATGCCTCCTCATTTTGCCCCTAGCCTGTGTGGCACTTGAGCTGACTTACTTGGACTACTTTTGGCCTTTGGTTCCACAACTGCGAAGTGAGGATGACAGTACTGCCCTGCCTCTTAGGGATGCTGAGGAGATAAAAGCATTCATGTTGATATTGCTTGCTAGTACTTGCCATATTTGCTGCTAAGGAGAGACAAGTAAATAGTAGGTGTGGGTTGATGGTCAGCCATATTTTTCCCTCACTCTTACTTTTACCTTCTGAAACCACTTGGATGTCACCACAGCCTGATATTTGTAAGTACTTGATTGTGCGTGTGTGTGTGCATGTGTGACACTAACACGTCTCTCTTACTGGATTCAAAACAGATGTTGAGATGACAATTTGATCCCCTCCTGCTCTGGCTGAGCTGAGTGGGTGGAATCTGGGCTGTAGCTCACAGTGCAGTGTCCAGCCAAGAATCTCCAGGCCTTTCTCTGACATTAACAGGACCCCCTGGAAGTCTGGGAAATGTTGCTGTATCAATGTGCAGCTGGAGAAGCCAAAGCCCATGGAACAGAGCAGGCTTGCTCAGGGTAGAGGGACAAGCTGGAGCATGGTGTGTAAGGCTCCCTTCCCTCGACAGACCACTAGATGGAGACGTCCCTGCCAGATCTGTGGAAAACTCAGGTATTTAGGAAAATGATTTCCCAGTGGTTTCTCAGGGCCCTGGCAGTGAAAGTGCAGACATTCTTCCCACTGGTTTCGCAATGAGTCAGATGTGGACAGTGGTATGGGAAGGGGCTTCTTGGTTCAGTATGAGGAACAGCTCATATATTCCTCACAGGGTATGAGGAACAGCTTTTAGAAGAATTGCTCATTTTGGGCTGTCTCCGTATACCAGGTACTCCCTCTCCCATGCTGGGAAGTACAGCAGAGCAGTGCAGAGATCCCAGACATCTCACTTTCTACCGCACAAGGGTGCTCTGCCAGCTCTGCAAGTCACAGGGAGCCCAGAGGTGACCACACTTGGTGGCAGTGCTTTGTGCAGCTCTAACTGTGGAACAGTAGTGGTGATATCCCTAAGGCCCGGAGCAGCTCATTTTCAGCCACCTCCACCCTGCATCTGGCAGCTTGCTTCACTCTGCCTCAGCACTGAGGATCATAAATATGGATTAGTCTCTGCTCAGAGTTTTGCTTAGATAAGGGGGAAAAGAAGGCAAGTATTGCTCTATGAATTCAGCTGTGCCTGGTGGCTATTATATCACAGTGCTTTAATATACATTTGACCTTACTTGCCTCTGCTTTCTGGACTCATTCTTCAAGTAGAAAGGTATTGATGATTTTGACTTCCACTCAGTTCTCCCTTCCCCCTTTTCCCCCTTTTTCCCCAAGAGCTGACACCGAGGTCAGACATAAACTCTGAATCAGTGTCCAGTCACACACTGCTATGTCTGTTCCTAATGTTCTGCAGAGCTTCAGGCTGAGATGGTTGAGGTTGCTGTGAGTCACTGCAGCTCTGATCCTTTGGGGAGAAAATGCCTGGAGGTGCTCGGCCTCTGGAAGGCCAACAGGGAGCAGTGGCGAATGCGCAAATTCTGTCTGTTCTTACGGAAGGTGGATCTTATGTGCACTGAGTCACGGATGTTAGAAATACAGAGGATGTAGGTTAGTTAACCCCTGCCAGCTGCTGGCCTGTGGCACACTGGTGTCCAGCTCTGAGAACTGATAATCCCACAGAGAAGGAATTGTAATAAGTGTATGGCTTCCAATACTTGATTTGGCTAGATACTCAGTAGCTATGTCTTATTTCACAGAAACCAGGAAAATAAAATATATTGCTCTAGAAGCTCCAATGCCAGCATCTTGTATGTTAGGTGAATAATTTGCCGACATTTGCAATACAGAAGATCCAGGGTACAGTTTTGCTATCCTGCAGTTCTGCTGTCATTCATTTTAGGGTGCAGGCACTTTCGTGTGACTGCATACACACATATGCCCACCACCAGATTCAACACAGTCTACTCACTGGTATGGAGTGACAAACTGTGATTAAATAAAGGAAGCAAGTGAGGGATGCAAAAGGGAAGGCACTGTTTTAGGGAATACAAGCATTCAGGAAAGTGGGTTTTAAGTTTAGTTTTGCACTTCTCTAAGAATGATGTCTAGGAGTTGAGATGAGGGATCAGAGGCTGTGCAGCCTGTTTCCCTAGCTGGAGGTAAATGGGTGTCAGCAGAGGCACACAAAATGTTCCACAGGGTTGTATCACTGTCGGCATGGGTCTTGCTTTCACTGACGCATGTTAGTTGGAGATCCTTTAAAGTCATTGACAAAGCTGGATGTGATGGAGACCCCAACATCAAATCTTCTTCCTTACTGCTTTTTGCTGTATTCTCATGAAGGGGTGGATTTTCCAAAGGAGATATGGCGCAGGGGCCTGCAGCTTCCCACCCCTTCTCCTCTATCAGCTCTCCTGATTGATTAATGCAATGCTTATACTGGAAGGCCAGTCATGCAGTGGCATACCTTCCCCATGTCTAGCTAAAGACAGAACGCATGCTCAAAATGGTTATACTTATCCTTTCTTGGAAATGGTGTATAATTCATAGCCTTAAAATACTAGCTGGAAAATTGTTAAGGTTTTATTTTTTATTCCCTTCTTTTTCCTGTTGACAATACCCATTGGCAAAAGTCCATCAAATAACAGATGAGGTGATGAAGGCAGCTGGAGTTCAGCTCCAGGACTGAAGTTCCCCCATGTTTGCCTTTGGGTCCTAGGGGTACATGCATGTCTGCAGAAGGAGTAGTGTTCTATCGAAGGAGTAATATCTCCACAGTTTCTGAGGGATCTCAAAGTGCTTTGGAGCTTGGAAATAAAAGAAACAATTATGTTCAGGAATTACTTTCATTACTGTTGAAATACAGCTTCACCTCTGGGATGCATCAGGCGACCTATTTACTGTCAAGGCTGTACAGGAAAGCAGGGTACGAAGGGAACTGAATCACCAGCAGGAATGTGGAAGGGGCTCTGACAGCAATTCCCTAATCCTGATGTGGCCAGGATATCAGTGTTGATGTCATGCCACTCACATGTGTCAAAAGATTACTGATAGCATAAGTACTTAAGACTTTATTGGCTGAAAGAAGTTACTTGAGGTGGCAGTCCCCCAATGTTGAACAGGATCCTGTAGGTCTGAAGAGGAATGGTGTTTTGCTTTTGATTTCTGTTGGAGTTGGGGCACTTCAGCTTTGCAAGAACTCAGAAATTAATTAGGAAATGAACTTGCTGTTTTATTGCCCTCCTCAGATCCCTGCACATCCATGTTGGGCATTTCCAGAAATGGAGTCACTTGGGAGACATTAGTAGATGTGAACACACAGTGGTCCTGCTGCAGCAAGGATGTAGGTTTTTTAAATTCTCTTCATTTCTAAATAGGACTTTCCAAAATACCAGAAAATTCTGGGTTACTGTCAATCTCCTCAAATCTCCTTGTATTGAGCTCAAAATCCAGGGTAAAGATGTACTAGAAGCTAACAGTATGACAGTGCACCCCTAAAACTCTGTCTGTTAAGGAGGAATTAATCACTACAGAAAAAGACTTTGTGGCTGGGGCTTTAGAAGTGAGGAAGGAATCATGGTCAGACCTGAAGAGAAGGACTGGAGCCCTGATTTCAGTGCTCAGCTTTGCTACTGGCCTCTGAGGTGGCTTTGAGCAAGTCCTTGTCTTTCCCTTCCCCTTTAGTTCTTGCTTCATTTGTCCCCCCATCCCCAAATATTACTGACTTCATCTCTAAAATGTTTTGATCTTGAGGTATGATCTGAGTAGTGTTATTTACTCTCTGGTGGCACCAGAGTTTCAGAACAATCTCTTAATATAAAAACCCACCTCATCAAGTTGAAAAGAAACTCTCTTGCTGTTTTCCCACTGGGAAATAAACCCTTACACTTCTTGGGTTTTAAGGTAAAATTAATGATTTCCTTCCTGTTCTGAAGGAGGGTCTGAGGTTCTACTTCCGGAATCTGGGAAATTCTTTTCTTAAACATTCCATGTAAATATAATTCTTTTAAAAAATAATATGCATGGCTTAAGTCATCGTAAGCACAATGGTTATTGTATATAAAAGAATTGGGGCAGTATTATATAACTAGGTAAGTGCTATATTTAAGAAACAGAATAAATCACATTCGCATTTGCCGATGTTAAAAATGTCAGGTGCCCCCAGGGAAGGTGAAGAGGGTGTGCTAAGGGCCATGAGTGACTGAGGAGCAGTCTCATGGAAGTATTGCAATACAATATGGAATACATTTTATTAAAAAATAATAAAAAATTGAACATTGTTTCACTGTTTCCTGCACTTCTGGTCCCAAAGACTTACATTGTCCTCATCTATACTGTAGTCCCAAAGGATTTTCAAAGATCCTTCATAGGAAGCAAACTTTTACTTATTACTTGCAGTATTATGGAGGTCATTTGGGGTGTGGGAAGGACATTGCTGGCAATAGGTTTTCTGGAAGCTCTACCTGGCTATTCTGGCCATGCCTTTGGTGGGGAAAGCCCTTTTCTTTTGAAAGCCTGGGCACCTTACATGTCAGCGTGGCAAAGCCCTGGGAATGTCAAAGTTGTTAGCATAATGTGTAATTCGTGCTGAAAGAGAGACCATGTGGTGGGGGCCTGGTTCCAGCTTCAGAGTGAGGCACAGCTGGGTTTCTCCCTCAAGAGCAACCATATCTAGACTAGGAGAATGGGAGTTAAGAACAGAAGTCAAATATCTGTGTGAGGAGGGGAATGTTTCAGGAGTTTCCAGGGGCTCTTCAGCTCTGAGCTTTTGTGGACATGTGTGTGGTGCAGACATTTATTGTGCAGACTAGCTCTGTGGCACAAGTCAGTCTGCAACCCTTGTGGTTTTGTTTCTGGAGAGCTGTACAATCACTGATATTGGCCACAATAGCTAAAGTTATTTCAGCATTGTCTGTGAACAAAAGGATCCCAAGGGGATGAGATAATAACTCCCAAAGAACCCACTACTTGTGTGACTTTGCAGTGGTACAGCACAAGAGGACTACTGGGGCTATTGGGCTGCCTGCCAGAGCCCAAGAGGAGTTCAGTGGATCAGAAAACCTCAGATTAGTGTCTCCATTAGCAACCGAAATGCTGTGGTATGTCTTCTGGTGGTGTCAGTGACTCCGTGTAAGCCCAAAGCATGCCATAGGCTTTGTACCGCCTAGAGAATATACAGCCTTTGCTTGAAAGTTTTGTACCTGTAGCTGTAGGATATACTGCTATCTGAAAACTACACTGAAACAAGGTACCCAATTTTCTGTTCAGCTTGAAGATCCCACACCAGACATTTTCATGGATTTAAACTATGGCAAATAGTATTTAGTGACAGAACTGACTCTGTCCAGTTTTGTTCCACATATATTTCTCTCTTTGTGTTTCACAAAGGTGTGTATGTGTGCCATTCAGTGCAGTTTGAAAGACTCATCCTTACAGAGATTGTAGAGTCATAGAACCATAGAATAGTTTGGGTTGGAAGGGACCTTAAAGGTCATTTAGTTCCAAACCCCTTCCACTAGACCAGGTTGCTCAAAGCCTCATCCAGCCTGTCCTTGAACACTGCCAGGGATATGTCATCCACAACTTTGGGCAACTGGTTCCAGTGTCTCACCACCCTCACAGTGAAGAATTGCTTTCTAATATCTAATCTGAATTTACCCTCTTTCCATTTAAAGCATGTTTTCTAATCAATCAGCTGCAAAAACAGTGTTTGGGATTGAAGCATCAGTGGAATTAAGTTGTTAGAAACAGTCTTTAAATAGAAAGCCCATACTCATCTGATATACAGTTGGCATCACTTCTTAAAAGGATGAACTTTGCCCCAGAGTTATGAAGAAGACAATGACATATGAAACTTTCAGTTTGGAGTGTGTCCAACCTAGGTTGTAAGCAAATCTGAAATACTTTTTGTGCGAGTAACTCTTACCCCAAAAGCCTTGTTCACTTCAGTGGCATTACTAATGTGATTATGGGCTGCAAAGTTGAGTGTCATGTATATGATTTGTAATTTGTGGAGGGAGGCCCCTGGAAAATTTTTTTCTTATTTAACTTCAATTTAGTCTGGCAAGACCCCTTTACTTCAATAAGACAACCAGACCACAGAAGGAATTGGTGAAATAATTGTGGGCAGTCCCCGCCACACATCATTGCATGTTAACAACACATCACTATATGCATCACTAATCTTTGGGTGGTGGGCTGGAGAGGAGGCTGGAGAAAAACATCAGGGATTTCAATTAAGAGGCACTTAGCATGCAGAAAATAACAAGGTCTCATCTTATGTAATAATATACAGCAATTTTGTTTGAGTTAAGGTGGATAGATGTTTTCTGCCTTAGGATCTATAAGTCTTTAACATTTCCAGGCAATTAGTAGCTCTAGTGTGAATCCTAGCAGAATTGCTCAGATAATCCTGGCAGCTGGTTGCAAAAGAAGACACTCTTCAGACTGCAGCAGCAGCAGAGATGTACAGAGCAGCATCTCACTCTCTTGCAGCCGTCTCCTGCGCAGCATTAGCATTAGCTGTTTGCTGGAAGATAAAGGACAAGAAGGGTGCCCCTGGCACTTCTCTGAGCCACCAGTCACTCTTCCTGGCAGCACATTCAAGACCTGGTCTGCTAGTGCTTTCTCTTCTTCCAACTCAATGCACTGCTGAGCTCTCTGATGAGAGACCCTGGCCTCTGGACAAAGCTGAAGAGCTTGAAAGTGTTGAGTCACTGGCACCCTTGGGGTGCAGCTGGCATGGGTGGTGAAACTACTGTTTAGCTCATCCAACACGGTTGTCTCCAAGTCTCAAGATTCTTCTTGGAGAGTTTGACTCTCCAAGAGAGGTTGTTTCCAGTGGATTTATTTGCAGTGGTTGTTTGCGGTGGCAGGAACCTCTGAGAGAACAAGGGGGTGGAAAGGTGGGGAAGGGTAACCCAATCAGCCACCCCAACCCTTCTGCAGTTGCTTGTGAGTGAGGTCTCCTAGCTCTCACCACAGGCATCAGGGATGGTGGGGGATATAAAGACACCTCACTAAGGTTACTTTCTGTATAATCTCAGCTGGATAAACGTCCAGGAGCTGTGCGTACATGTCGGAGCATCCTTTAAGGGTTGGCTGGTTGGGATGAAGGTGGTTAGGAACCCATAGCACATGTTTTGCATTGTGAACTATTAGGCCAAGGCACTGGCTGTGTTTTTTGGGAGATAAAAGCAACATTAAGTTGCTTTTACTTAGTGTCATCCACAGTAGTTCTATATTGGCATAAACTGCAAATGGCCAGACTCCCTTCCTTCTCCCAGTCCCTTTCCTGACTGAGGAGTTCAGTGACTCAACCACAGGAATCTCACTAGACAAATCTTGGAGACCAAAGTGTGGGAAAGGCAAAGAACCTGGAGTGTAAGTATTTCAAAAAGACTTTAAAAAAACCTGATTAAATCTACAATAGTGTTTGGAGAGAGATTTGGCATAGTTCTGTTGAATCCCCAGTTGCCCTGGAATCTGCCTCCTAGTTGCCTCACTGAAGTGAGTTATGGAGATGAATGAAGGGGGAAGGTTCGTAAGAAATTGCATAATGATGCAGATGTATGTAATTGCATGATGAGTTCTTTCTGCCTCCTGAATGTCCAACAGAAAAACTATGACTCTGAATTGTCTCTTGCCTATTAATACAAAAGTGCCATTCTTTCCTGTTGCAGTTCAGCTTTACAGGTGCCTGACCTGGGGCAGTCTTGATTCAAATTGCCAGGATATAGATTTCACATGAGAATGTAGCTCTAAAAGAGAGCTGACTTAATGGCACTGGTGAAAGTGAATTAAAATGGCATTCTTACACAAACACAATGGAAGAGCCCTGTGGTACTTTTCATTCTTGTCTTCTGTTTACTTAGGATCATAGGAATATTATGGAGAGCAGATTGTCAGATTGTCTCCCCATCGTCATATTGTGTCTGCATTTCTGTTGTAAACCCCATTTTGACCTTCCCTTTCTGAGACTGTAATTTCATGAGAGCTGGATTAAGTTGCCCTGGCTTAATGCCACTCTTTTCTGCCCCCAACATGTCTTCCTTCTCCCTTTCCTGCTTACCAGCACAGCTCTTTGTATGTCCCTGTGGAGGAGTGGATTGGGGAAATGATCAGGGTAAATATTATGTAATTTTTGCTCAGCTTAAAACCTCCTCTCTGCTTTCACCAAAGCTTTCCTCTGTCCAAGTTCAACATCTTGGACAGATGATGTGCAAAAATTGGATGTTTTCTCTCAAGGGAAATCCTCATATATCACTATTAGTTTCCATTCCAAGCTGGGAGAAAGAGACAGATAACTCATTTGTTTCTCACAGAAAGTACTGTTAAGAAACATGTGGAACCAAACTCTCTAAGTGGTTGAGGTGTACAGTCTGCAAAGCATTCAGATGTACTTCACTCCACTTTGTGCAAGCCAGGAGGTGACAGTGCCAAAGGGAAAGGAGCCTTAAACTTACTTGAAGCAGAAAGGCAGAATGTTTTGATTTCAGCTTAAGGAGCCCAGAATGGAATAGCCAGCTCTCAGTTAACTGTGGGTGGATTATCTGTTGAAAAAGAGCCTTTTTCTAACATTGTATCGTATGAACAGCTGGATCTGGAAATGAAGTTTGTGGCTTTTACTTGGCCACCAAGAAGCCTGGCTGCCCTGAAATACATTGATGTGCTTAACTGTGAAATTGTTCAATCTGTCTTCTGATAACCTGCAGTCATCGTGTGTTTTGCAGCACTGCTAAGTATCACGGTATCTATTTACTCTTTTTTAAAACCTCACTTACAGGAATGAGGTGACTGAGAGAATTTCAGTCCCTCTTAAAATACATAAATAAATTATAATAATCATAAATAGAATACAAGGGGAACTCCAAAACAGGAACTTAAACATTTGTAACAGAAGGAAGATGAATATTTAATTGGCTTTAAATGTCCTAGTTTTTGGAGGATGGAGCAGAAGGGATATCTCTGTCTGATTTTGGTGATTTAGAATATCAGTATTAATTCATGACCTAAGGAGGATAATGTGACTTATCAACCAGCTGAATAAAGGTTCAGATATACACAGAAGTTAGTGTGTGATAGTAGAGCAGTACGCGCCAGCTCAACTATAGGGACTGTGTGTGTGTCTTTAGTCCTAAAGTGGAAAATGTGATTTCATTTCTGTTAACTTAGCCTCCAGAGAAAGAGGATATTGAGCTAAAATTAACAGATTCATAGCTCATGGCCAGAAGGGACCATTATGATAATCAATCTGACCTCATGCATCACAAAGGTCACAGAAATTCACCCAGAAATTCCTTCAACCAGGCTATAAATTGTATCTTAAAAAAAAAAAAAAAAGATATGGACTCTTTAAATAAAGATTTAATGTGATGAAGAATTTACCATGTTAATTTTTTCCTGTTTGGATATACCTCTGGTAAAATCTGCAAACTCTTAACAAAAGGATTTTTATTTATATGTTGCTTTTGATTATTTTTTCAATTGAATTTTCAGATAGAAATATTTAGCATTGATTTTCATTTTTGTTTATGGGACATTACTTTTGTCTAGCACTGGAAATATATATATGATTGCACCATGCTTGCATCAAACAATGATTTTTGCTATGGTAGATGGTGCAGCCATAACAGATTTACAGTGGCCAAATTTAATGTTAAGAGTGTAGTGAGTGCATACTTATGAAGTCCCTGATGGCTAACATGGCCATGAGTGAATTTCTGAGACAGTTCATGGGTCCCTTGTAATGAAATTGGCTGGAAGAGGAAAGCGAAACAGAAAGAAATCACCCTTTATGTGGAAGTCCTGTTTACATGCCAAAGGTAAACCTGTGCTACCAATAGGCACAAGAACACTGTAAAATAAGTGAAGGTTGTGAAAGTGTAAGAAATCAGAAATTGTAACAAAGTAATGAAACAAAGTATATCAGCTTACAAATAGAGACGGGTATTGCTGGTTTTATGTGTATCTATATGCCCGTTTCACAGAAAGCACAGGGACAAATGTGCATCAACCAGAGTGTGCTACTGTATTAGAGGTGAATGTCATCAGCAGTTTTTATTTTGACAACAGTCTCTGGGCTTTGAAGATTTTTTCACCAAATCCCCCCGACCCCCAAAGCCCAATCCCAAACCAAAACCCCAGAGTTAACTGTGAAAAGATGCCGTATGTTGAAATGACAGGACAGCATCACTGCAGCTGGAGCAATGTCCAGGTTCTGTGGGAAGTGGTCAAGTGGCTGAAGCACTGTGGTGGCTGCACCCACTTGGGTCCTGGCTTTTCTGTGGACTTGTAGTGTGACCTTGGGTGCAGTGGCCATTTGCTCCATGTCTGGGTGCTGCTTTGGTTTCACCTTCCTGGTGACTTGCTTCCTCTCCCAAGACTGAAAGGGCAGCAAGGGCTTGTCACAGTGAAGTCTCATTTCTGACCACAGGACATCAGCTGTGTCATCTCCCATTCCCTCCAGTATAACATAGGTGCTGGAAAATAGCCCAGCATTGAACAGCATCACAGTGCTGGAAGCCTTAGTTAACACAGGCCAATCCATAAATCAGATCAACACCAGGAGATAACAATGAATCATGTGGAAGGCAGTTTTAATAGGAGCCTAATCCCCCAAAGAAGTGGACAGTACTGGCATTTTAAGTACACGTGTGAGTTTGAAAGGGAACAGACATCCAACTGGGGCTGCTGCAGGGAAGGGTAAGTCTGCAGGGCTGTTGGATTTCCAGAGAGAAACCTGTTTTGACGTCTTAATGGCAAGAGTGTCTGCCAGTGGCTGATGGAGTGATGATAAATACTGCCTCGCTCTGCAGACGACTGCTGGGCAAGACAGGGATGCTCTCAGGTTCATCATGTCTGACAGAGCACCATCACCACCTAGCTGGGGTCCTGAGCAGGTCGGGGCAAGAGGGAAGGAAAGCTGTAGGAGTGACTGTCTGGAGAGCATGAGAAACTGAAAGGGAAGTGTAGATGGAAAGGAAGAATTTCAGGGTTTCCCACCACAGTTTCAACTGGTAACTTGCCAGCAGCCCAGTGCAGAGTGTGCACAGGGGAGCAGACAGAGGCTGCCTTCTTTAATACAGCTGGGGAATGACAGCACGAATGGCAGGCAGCAGAACTGGCTGTTCCTTAATGACAAGCTTCCTGTGTGTGTGGGGTGGTTGGTCTTCCTGCAGGGCCTTCCATGGCTATTCCAGCTGGGAGAGGCAGCAGCTTGTAAGTAGGATATTAGGGCTGCTCCTATCTGCTGGATAAGTGTGGTTCTCCTTTGAAAGGTGAAGTAGCAAAAATGTGCCCTGGTTACTGCTGCACAGAAAGCCCAATTTCACATGTACCCCTTTACTGGGAAGGATTTATGGTCCGTTACAGCCACCTGCCCTGCGAATCCAGCTGGAATCTGAGAGTCCAGCTGGCTGACATCTTGCACAAAAAGATCACCTTAAGATAGATCTCATGTTAGTGCCTAGGCAGGAATAGACTCCAGGTTGCCTGCTCTTTGGCTGACTCACTCACTAGCACAATTATTTTGTGTTTGGTTCTGTGGGGCTAATTGAAGCAGTAAAGTGGAAATGTATTCTGGAGTGAACTGTTGCAGCTCTGTTTTTCTCAAGAGGAAGATTAGATTTTGCAGAGAATCATCACCATCTAATGAATGGTAATTAATGAGCCTGAAGAGGGATCTCAGAGTGCAAACTCCTCCAGTTACTGGGACTGTAAAACCATTGTGTGTGATCCTTCACACAGATGCCTCTGTCCTGCTGAGGCAGAGGCCATGAGGAGCCTTCTGCCTTGTAATCAGCATCTTGGTGCTCTGTTCAGTAGATTTGGAGGGTGTCCAGCTCCTGCTCTTCCTGAGGCATAGATAGTGATGGGCTATAATGGAAGTAATGGAAAGGAAGCTATATTAAAACTGGAGCCTATTCCAGTATTCCATCAGGGCTTTCCCAGTGTTCTGCATATCTTCAGCATTCAGTGTGTTTCCCACCCAAAGCTATGCTACTGTGGGGGAAGGAGTGGTGGAAAAGAGAGGATTGGGTACAGTATATGTGAGCTATGACATCCTTGGGTCTTCAGAAGGGGCTGCCATGACCTCACTCTGTGAAGCATCTGTGAATTCATTAGAGAACCAGTCTCACAGCTGAAGGGTAATATCACTTAGTGCTGGAGCAGCAAGTGGTGTTTTTTGATGCCATTAATGAGCTAAGCTATTGTTGAGCGTAGTAAACAGGTACACTGGGAAAAAAAGGGTATGTTTTAATTCCATCAAAGTTCAGATCTAGCTGCAACAAAGTTGCTCTTAAGTTAGTTTGCTCACATTAGAATCATTTTACTTTTCTTTCTCAAGTGTAGGTTATTTTAGTTGAAAATTTCGATTTTGAAAGCAAACTCAGACCTAAATATAATTTTAAAAGATAAAATGTTTCAGCATTTTCAAAACTACATCTTTTACTTTTAAAAATATCATTAGAATATTTTTTTTAATCTTTTTTTTTGTGTCCAACCTATTTAACCTAACTTTGCCAGCAGCTGTGAAGCTCTGTTGAGGATATGATCTGGTCTAGAATAAGAGGGGAACATGTGATGTAGAGCTAACACCAGGGTCTCTGTAATCTCAATAATATGCAGCAGAACATGTAAGTGTGTATAGACTTGATGTGGATGTATGCTGTGGATTGCCAGTTCATTGCTTTGTGAGGCTTCAGGGAGATACAAATGCAATGAGGAGGAAGCTAAAACCCCAGCTTTTATGAAAACCTCAATGAAACTTTCAGCCACTGGTTCCCTCATGAAGACTTCACTGTATTCTCTTTGGTGAATACTTGGCATTATAAATCATTGCACAATGTGCCTGCCAAAATAGCTAATAGCCAGATCATCAGATGACAGACCTATGCAGCTGTCCCTGCATGCATCTTACAAGACTGAAGACTGCTGGTCCCAGCCAGTCTGGGAATCATGGAAGCCAGGAGTGCAAGGCATCAACTGCCTCTGGTTGAAACTCCACCCAGTAAGTCTGTATTTTAACCCACAGCGGTATTTGCATTGCCAAGCTTCTTATCCCAACCAAAGTCCCTTTGGACAATCTCCTAACCATTGCCCTGAGGCAGGAGGTATCTCACTGAGGGATATTGCTACAGGGGTGGGCAAAGGTCTGGTTTTCTTTTTATTCTTGTTCCTGTGGTTTGTCTCCAAGGACCGCATGTGTTTCCACCCTAAAGCAGCCTTCAAGTGCACAGTATTTAGGACCAGGGTAAAGGACCTATTTTGGTTTATAGCACATAACTTTTGTTTCTCCCCAGGGTCTCATAAACAAATTTCTCATTGAGTTACTCCCAAAATAGATCCTGCTCTCTCGGCTACCCAAAAGCAATCTTTGCATTTCTCTCTTCTCTCATATTGCGGGTTTTCTTTCACCTCAGCCCCATGGGTAGCAGGAAAGCTGACAGAGTACTTGCAATGCCCTGCCAACCAAAACGGGATTCATTATAGATTAAATTAAGATTTGCCTGAATGATTTGAAAGTTCAGGGACAGGAACTTACGAACACTTGGCAAAGGCACACGAGGGTCTCCTTGTCTGCAGATCTGATCAGGCAGGGAGTAACAGATTTTCATAAGTAATAACTGTAACAACCAGTGTGGAGTGGAAAGACCTAAGTGGGGAACATTTATATTTGGGCTTGGTTTTAGGGGATATGTTCATGATGCTTGAAACCTCATATAGGGTGTCTTTCTAGGCTTCCACCACCCACAGCTGGTAGCTTTGCTTTACTGAACCTCACGCTGCAATGTAGGTTTGGGGTTTTGTTTCTTCGCTAGCTTCAGCCCTGTAAATGGCATCAAATCGAAGGCAGCCACCGAGGCTGTGTAGACAAGAAAGAGACCAGCATCTCCAGAAAGGTATTTTTAGAGGTGCCCAGCTATTACTTATCTGAATAGACGCTGAAGGAAGTACCTGTGTCCTCCCCTGACTCTGTTAGTGACCCCTAATACTTGCTTCAGGTATGACACTTTGCTTTCAAGTGGCTTTCTTAAGGAGAATTCCTTAAGGATAATTCCTGCCTTAGAGCTTCATCAGTGCCTGATATAGCTAGATGGGAGATTCACCATTTGGAGAGCTAGTATTTTCATTTCCCTGTGCCTTTTTTATAGTGTGTTTTTTCATAGTTCATAGTTTTTTTCAAGTTAAACCAGCTTAGGTAGGGTGAGTGTCAGGCAGCCTAAAGCGGGAGGTGAGTTCTTAGGCCAGATCCATTCCCTTTGTCCTAGTCCAGCATGACAAAGAGATGGAGCAGACAACAAGGACAGAGCCAAGCATTTTATGATGGCTAGAGATCTTCCCAGCATACCTTACTGAAAGGCTGGATCAGGGACATATCCTGGGACTGCAGAGGGAGCAGAATTTGTGTGGCTGAAATCAAAGTACTCTAGAAGTCCCAGGTAGTAGATCGTGCCCTGCAGGGTCCATCAATGGGGTGGGAGGGTAGGGGAGGAATGGCACCTTCCCTTCAGACACTCTGGAGAAAGGCGATGGCTGGGTCCTTCCCCTGTGATCAGAGTTGCTGAACAGGTTGGAAGCCAGCAAAAAGGTGCAGAGCTTAAGACTCATGGTGCCTTCAACAACATAATTCTCCTGTAAAACCCTGAGGGTCTTTTATATCAGCCCTGCATCTTTGCAGTGTAACACATGGTCCAAGCAGAAATGTGCAGTCAATATCCTTACATTACTTTGAACTTGGGTTGCTGAGGAGACACTGCTGGTTGAAGCTGTCCACAAAAACAAGGGGTAGGGTTGGGTAGCAGATGTTGTGGTCACATTGCTTGTTTAGATAGTCTTGCTTGTGAAGCATTTCATAAACACAGGTGGCTGTGGAGCACTGCATGAGAAAAAGTGGTAGCCTGGCTCAGTGCCTGGGCTGCAGGATTGAGTGGGGAGGCAGCACAGAGGGCATCAGGGGCTGTGGGCCATGCCAATGGTTCCATCCTGCTGTGCCAGCAGTCCCAGAGCAGAAAAAGTGGTGCATAGGGCAGGAACAGACCTTGCTTTCAGCAGGGGAAGCAATGGCAAGAAGTGGGAAACCCAAGGTGAGACATGGGGACAAAACTCTGTCAGCTACTTGCAAAAGATTTAAGGGCATTATAGGACAGATGCAGCTAGTAGAAGTGGCATTTTTCACATTAGGTTTCCCTGTAGAGTCCAGACTAGTGGTGAGGTTGGGACAGCAAAGGCCCTAGTGCTGCAAGCTGAGCACTCACCAGCTCTCCTTTCCAGTCTCTGTAGCCAAATTGTGCCTAGCCAGATGGCCAAGGTTAGCTCTAGGGCTAGCAAGTTGTCTGTGATCTGTGTGCCTGAAATGCTGCCTACATGACTGGCTGGGAAGGGAATTGGGAACCCCAGCTGCCTGTACCTAGACCTCTCTGCAATTCAAAGCCAAGGCTGTTTTTATACCAGAGTAAGAGCAAATACTCAATTCTGGTATTTATACTAGTATGGGACATTGGCTCCTTTGGAAATAAGTCATAGAATCATAGAATCGTTAGGGTTGGAAAGGACCTTAAGATCTTCAAGTTCCAACCCCCCTGCCGTGGGCAGGTACACCTAACACTAAACCATATCACCCAAGGCTTCGTCCAACCTGGTCTTGAACACTGCCAGGGTTGGAGCATTCACAACCTCCCTGGGCAACCCATTCCAGTGCCTCACCACCCTAACAGGAAAGAATTTCCTTCTTATATCCAATCTAAACTTCCCCTGTTTAAGTTTTAACCCGTTACCCCTTGTCCTGTCACTTGTCCTGTCACGAATTTGTAACACATAGTAAGTAAGAAGTAACTGCACAGTTGTCATCTTACAACTAAAATATTGTGCATTTTGGAAATGGAGCTCCAGCTTTGTTCATCTCTGGGCGCCAGAATGGGCCAGGCTTGCATGGGTGCTCTGTGAAATGCATTTGGGGCAGCAGGAATGATTCTCTGAATTTTACTACCCCCACTGTTGCCTTTTCTGCAGAGCCAAATCTCCCACTGACTTCAGAAAAGGACCCTCCAACCATTTCTATTAAATCATTTCCCATTATCAACCAGAATAATTCATTGCTGTATTAAGAGAAAAATTTTAAACATCAGATAAATCTGCCACTCTAAAATGTTTCTAAGATAACAGATCAAACATTAATTTAGTCCCTGAGCCTTTTTTTATTTTTTTCAGAAAAAAAATAAAAAAAGGAATGCTTTATTTGCAAAAGAGGCCTTTGATGTATAGCTTACATTTATTACAAGTGTATTTTTTCCAGCAGCAATGGGATTTTCAACAGCAGTAGGATATGTTTTAATAATTAAAGGGATTTAGCTTCTCTACACAGACAGCCAGCTTCTGTTCTCACTTACAGACTACAAATCACGCGTAGCTTCAGTGATGCTGCTATTAGCTTGGTGTAAAACCAAGGTTTGTGAGACTTGCAGGAGGCCCTTTGTGGTTTTGATTTGTGGCCATTTCTTTGGTTGCTTTCCAGTGTTAACTCTAGCAGAAATCTTGCAGTGCCAAGGGGGAGCCAAGCTTGCTGTGGTTTCTAAGCCACTATGCAAAGTACAGATGCTGGGATAAGCAACCAAGCTGAACCTCTGGTTTTCCCTAAGGGATCTAATCTGTGGAAGTAGATCAGGCACAGAATTTGAGTCTGGCATTTT
This sequence comes from Pezoporus occidentalis, assembly GCF_034315485.1. NCBI lineage: Eukaryota > Metazoa > Chordata > Aves > Psittaciformes > Psittacidae > Pezoporus > Pezoporus occidentalis. Next base: position 2,571,763 of record NW_026916347.1, read on the forward strand.
TCTCTGGCCACCTCTTAGCATGGGAAACTCAGATGAAAGTGTGGGTTCACCCTCTTTAGAGTGGGTGTTTGTGGGGCACAGATCGAGGGACAGGTGCCCTTCAAAACTAGGTAATATTTGGATTTGGGTGTTTGATTCAAACATAAATGTGAACTCTCAGTTCAGCTACATGTCATCACTACTGTATCTTTCCTCTGTGGGTCCACCCTTTGCTCTTGTAACTTTTCCTGACTCCTTTTAAACACCAGAGGGAGATCATCTTTTCCTCCTGAGTTTACCATCAGCAGCCTCAGAAAGATGATATCCCATCCTACATCAGCTCTTGGAACAAGCTGGCTGAAGTTACATTGGAGCATATTGCCCTGTGCATCTGAATTAATGGATTAAAACAGATCTTCTGTTTATTTGTCATTTCCACAGTGTACCAAAATGGTTCTGAGCCAAGAATCGGGTCCTCATTTTGCTTGGCATAGGAGGGCCACAGGGCATTATAAGTCTCAGGGAAGGCTGCTGCTGCAGGGAAAGTAGGGTGGCTGAGAGGATTTATTATTAGTGCTACCCCCATGACTGTGATTTTCTTCAATATTTGACTGGACACTTGGCTGATTCCCTTTCTTCCCTGTAGGGATGCAAAGTGGCAGGTGGAGAGGACCCTCTCACACTTTGTGAATCAACATATTTTTGCTTCCCGAAGGATTTGTGAAGTGGCAAATCTACTATGCTTGTTAAATAGGTAGGAAACTGAGTGTCATGGTTTAAGCCCAGACAGCAACCCAGAATCATGCAGCCACTCACTCACTCTCTCCCCCTTCCTTCCCCCACTCCCTCAGGGATGGGGAGGAGAATTGAAGGAATGTAACTCCCATGGGTTGAGATAAGAACAGTCCAGTAAGTAAGGTATAACACAAATCACTACTGCTACCTCCAATAATAATAATGATGAGGGAAATAACAAGGGAAGAGAATACAACACCTCACCACCCGCTGACCGATACCCAGCCTGACCCGAGCAGTGATCTAACCCTTCTGGGTAACTGCACCCAGTTTACATGGTGGGCATGACGTGCTGTGGTATGGAATACCTCTTTGGTCAGTTTGGGTCAGGTGTCCTGTCTCTGCTTCCTCCCGGCTTCCCCTCCTCCCTGGCAGAGCATGAGGCTCACAAAGTCCTTGGTCAGAGTAAACAATACTGAGCAGCAAATAAAAACATCGGTGTTATCAGGCTGAAAGTCAAAACTACAGCACTGCACCAGCTACTAAGAAGGAGAAAAATGACTGCTACTGCTGAACCCAGGACGCCATGGTTACAAGAATTTCCTTGATGGACATACCAACATACATGCCATGCAGAAACCCATGAAAATTATCCCTGTTACACTTACAGCTGTGTAAAAAGATCAATACTTCTGAACTCTTTTAGATATGCTCATAACTGCAGATAAGCTGAGAAGTGTGAAAAAAAAATCATAAGAAATCATAGAAAAATTCTTAGTGAACAGTAATGGAAAAAAGAAAATAACCAGACAATGTACCATTATTTAATTTCTGTTAAATCCTGCTTGGCTAATTCCCTAAAGTGAGTCAGGCTTATATCTCTTCTGCATTTTCAAGTGATTACCAACTAGTCTGGCTGTGATTGTTCCCATTAATTTTATGTGTGTGTAGTTGGCTCCTGGCTCCCATGATCCCATGGAAATGAGTTCCAGAGGATAACGTGTTTGGTAATGACACTTATTGCACAGGGAAGAAATGAAATAAGGTCACTGGTGTGTCCATCCAGAATGTTCCTACTATTTAGTTTCCTTTATGAATAAGTCTTAAGACAGGTAACAACTGCAAATTCTAGAGTTCAGGAAATCACATTCCTGAGAGAATTACCTGGCAGGTCATCTATGAAAGGATATGGATTATAAATGGGACATTTTAGAAAATATTTTCTTCAACAGGCAGTTTCACAGTCCTCCTCCTTTACCCCTCACAAAAACAAAATAAAAGACAAAAGAAAAATCAGATATTTTCCGTAGGTTTTTCCTGAATAGTTTTCCCAGCTAGGAGACAATTGTAATGTGGCTTCTTGAGCAAAAGGACAACCCAAGAAGGACAAAAGCTGGTGTGTGAAGCTGTTTCAGGCTGCAATGTACTGTCTTCCTTTACAGCTTTGTAATAGAGGAAGTCTTGAGGGTTTGCAAATATCAGAGCAGAGAGGGGAGGAAGGTAATGAGTGATGGCATGACCTTATGCAGGAGCCAAATTAAGCAAAGTTTTCAATCCATTCAATTGGGGGTACAGAGAGCAGCTGCTCTTTAAAGAGCTCCATCTGATTCCACATTCTTCCTATCCTCTTCTTTAAGCCCATGGCTCTGCTTCTTCAACATGGCTAGGAACTGAAATCTTTAAAGCTAATCCTTTTGTGCAGCCTGTGGGTATAGGCAGATTAATTCAGGGATGCCCTGCTAGTGACTCCTAGATAATAAAGAGGACCTCCCTTAACAATTCAGGGACAGTTTTGCACTGCCAGAGGACTGCCATGACTTTCTTAGAGTAGCATCTTGTCTTAAGCTAGGGCAGTTAAAGACTGGCATTTTTGCTGCACTGGGAATTTGGCACCTAACCTAAACCTCTGCTGTTGCCACATGAACTTCTTCATTTATATCTTTATGTTTTGTGCTTCTGACTTCTTATAACTGGAGAGAAAATAACCGGAGTCTCTTTCCCACTCCAGTCATAAGAGTAACTTCGTGGGGTTTCCCATCCCTTTCTCTGTTCACTAGGAGGATCCTGTGCATTTGATCTGCCTCTGATTTCCTGCTGGAGAGACCAAAACATTCAGAGCAAACCAGTCCCAGTGGGAAGGCTGTTCTTCCCAATGGGAACAGCATCAGAGCATGTGTGTGGCTGTACATAATGCAGGCTGGAGCTGCCATGGGTCTCACAGGCAGTGGCTTTTGTTATGCCTATAACAAAATTGCCCTCAGTTCTTTTGTGCTGAGCAGAATATGTGAGCCAACACAAATGGCTCTCACAGTTTTTACTGGTGTAAATGAGGCATTCAGGTATGAAACGAAGCAGTTGCAAGCTGATCAACTTGAGAGCTGAGGCAGAAAGCTTTGGAAAAGGGTAATAGCTTTGGACAAAGGTAAAAGCTCTGGACAAAGTAATGCGTGCCTCACTGATGAGCCCTAGAAAGGCTTGTGCTGGTTTGTGAAACAGATCTTTAAACTATCTTCTGTAGGCAGAGATAGTTAGAAAACCTTTTAAATGAAAGTAAAAGCTTTTTGTCAATACTGAAGTTTATTCACCAGAATGAAATAGGGTGTAATTGCAGGTTTTGTTTCTCTTAAAATAATTTCATTTCCATATGGAAGTGTTATTTCTACACAGAAAGCAACACTTGCTCATAGTTCCACTACTTTGTTCCAACTGGCAAGGTTAGAATATAAAAAAAATTAGCTAGTTTTCAACTTACAAAACCTTAAGGGCAGTCAGAGGATGGGGAGCAAAATGAGTCTTTGTTTTCTCACCCTCCCCCTGCCTGATGTTTTCTAATTTTCCTACAGGGAAGCCATTATTTCTTGATGGGGAAATCTGAAATGAAGTTTTCTTAGAAATTATCTTTTTCCTAGAGAACAGTATTTGGTTTATGGGATCTCAGAGATTCAGATTTAGATTCTGGACTCCATCTCCTGTTAGGATAAGTTGCACTCCAGGCCTGACTAAAGGCCTTTTCTCACTGAAATTCTTCCAGTCAGTTAACTCAAAAGTGATCAGCAAGCATTTCAGTCAAACAGATGCTGTGTTACCTGCTTGGTTATTCAGGAGATCAGAATGTCTCAAGCCATCAGAATGTCTCTTCCCAAAATGTCCCCCCCCAAAATGGGAAGAGAGGAAAAGTTAGGTATTTCTAAAGAACAGGAAAGTACTCTGGATAATTTAATCAGGCAGTGGGTTCAGAAATACTGTCTTTCATGAAGTCAGTCCAGTTCTGCCCTGACTGTGCCTTTGTGGGGCTACCTCTGAACTAATGTAATGTGAACTGTTGGCATCCACTGCCATGAGACCTGCCCTATAATATGTTCTTATTCTACCAAGTTGAAGATCTTTTCTCAATGACTTTTCCTTTTGCTGCTACATCCTGCTCATATACAGTGCTCTGGCCTTCTCTGCATATATTTTATTTTATACATGTTGGTGCTTTGTTTAAGTCAGTCTTCCCCCATTACTCTGGCCAATTATATTTTATTAATTGTGCAGTGGTCTTCAGGATGCTGGTGCATCTAAGACATAACTGAACTGATAAATCATGTAGAGCTAGTAAAAACAGCATATCTCTTTCCTACCACGGAAACTCAAGTTTTCAGAAAGCTGCCTCAAACTCTGGAAACTCAAAATGCATTTGTTTCTGAACATTTTTTGTCAGAAAGTAACTCCTCTCCCCCAGACACTACCAATTGCTACCTGCCTCCCTCATACCTGCCTCTTTCTAACAAATTCTCCTATCTATAAATTTGGCAAATTTGGCAAAGATTTTAAATTTGTTAAATTACAAGCTTTTGCAGAAAAAAAAAGAAGTAAATTATGAGACAGTTTCTAAAAATGCTGTTAAATTCCAAATTTCCAAAGAAAAAGGTTTGATGGAAATAAACCGCAGTGACAGCTGTCATGCTATACTTGTTACAGCTCTCTTACATAAGGAAGCATCAGAAAGAAAGTGAGACTAGTTTAGTGGACTAGGATGCAGAACTCTTGAGCTGGAAATCTCCCTGTGTCTCAGTGTTACAAAACTCTCATTTGGCATATCATAAATCTGGACTGGAATTTTAGCCTCTGTCTAGTCCAGTCCCAACAGGAACCAGACCATTGAACCACTTGAAGAAACCTTATGTATAAATTCAGTAGGAAATGATGGGTCGGTGATTTCTTCATCCTAGAACTTTTAGATTAAGAGCTAAAATGGCTCATGGACCACTTTCAAGAACCACTTTTGACTATACTGTCCAATTGCCCCCAACACATGTTCACTGTAACTCTTGCATATGTCTTAGTGTGCCTGTTGTGATTCCTAAAAAGAGCTTCCCACCCTCAGTAAAAAGATGATGCAGCAGTATATCAGGAGATGACGCAAAGACAGCTTCATGTTATATATGTGTACACTGTGATTCTGAAATTACACTCAAGTTCCTTTCCCCCTCAGGATAAAATCATCAGATGGGTAATAAACCATTGCTGTGAATATGTGTCTGCCTGAATCCATAGCTCTCACTGTGACATGTAAAATGGATAATTAGTACTTCATGGCATCAAGATCAATGCAACTCACATCCTCTGGCTAACTCTGTAGAATATTTAAGTATTTTATAACTCTGCCTGTATTGCTTCCCTGCTGCTTGCAGGCTCTGTGGACAATCATTACTAAGGGATGAATCAGCATCTGTGTCCAGCCAGAATCCCAGGATTGCTTATGCTACCTATTACCTTCAGATGGTCCTGAATTCCTCAGTAACCCCAGCTAACTCTCTAGATACTAGAGATACTAGAGCCACCTCTCCAATTTGGAGCTGTGTTCTTTTATCTGAAGATTTAACCAGGAGCAAAAAGGCTGGATTTCCTTTCTCCCCAGAGCTGCCTGCGACCTTGATTGTACTTGATCGTGGTTCACATTCTTATCTGGGACCACAGTGCAGTGCCCATAAATTATTATGCTTCATGGCTTCATTAATGTAACCGGTCCCACTTTCTTTTTCCATCTGTCTCAGGGCCTAACTGGAGGACAAAATGACAAATGTACGATCTGTAATACACATGTCCAAGGAAGAGCTTGCTTTTTTTTCTTTTTGTTATTTTGGTGCAAACTTTTACTGCATTTGGATTTAAAAAAATAAAATAAAATCTTGCCTTCCTCTCCTGTTTTGATAGTGAAAACAAATTTGGAAAGGCTTTCACTGTCCTTGGGCTCTAGAAGCTGCTGAACATTGTGGTCAAACTCTCAAATGAGTTTGGGAGAGTAAGTGGGTCTGGAAGATTTCAAATGTAAAAAGTTAAGGTTTCAGAAGCCATAGTACACTTTACTGGAAATTTACACCTGGAAGCTTATATATCCTTACCATCAGAATTTACTTCTATGCATTGAGTGAATAGAAGGGAATTTTTTATCTGCACTTAGAGCCCTGTTCTGAGACATCATAGTTCACTTTCCATTAACAGGGTTACACTGTATAATATGTCTGGGGCAACAATCTTGACAGCTCACCAAGAAGTCCTGTGAGGCATGGGTTCAAACTCAGCCAAACTAATTAATTCACTATGAGGTAATATGGTCTTACTAGATCAGGCTACAGAGAGTAAATTGGGAAATAAATTTTGACTACATACAGTAAGGTAGTGCAACATTCTGATTTAGATTCCTTCATGTTCATTTTCCTGTAGATCTGTTCATGCCCAGCCAGTTCAGCTGAGGATCTACTTTGGTGCAAATTCATCTGAGTAGGTCTCCTAATTTACAGTGTTCTACACTATCTTGCTAGCTGTTTTTGCTCTCTGCTTGGTATGTGGCACCACATGCATATACGTAGGGGAAGGGATGCCAGCAGACAACCTTCTGTAAAGATAAGTCATATATTTACATGGTAGGAAGTGAGCCCAAGTCTAAACAAAGCTGGAGGAACTGTGTTGGAATGATAGAGGGAGCTGAAAGAAGCTGCTGAAAATAGATGTTATACAATGTTGTAGACTCTCTCTTTGATTTTGGCCCTCAGGAATCTGGTAACCTGTCTAGAATTACCAGCCCCATCTATGATGGAAATGAGATCTACAGTTAGGAGCCCCTCCATTTCAGTCATCTCTGTGACCTCATCAGAGAGTTAAGTGTGATCTTGAGGACAAAGGAAAATTACTTTATAAGCACCAGAGACTGGAATGTACCCCTGAATTACTCTTGCTGCACAGCTCTAAGAGTCCAGAGAGGTAAAACGTATTGTGTGTCTCTGTTAGCATTTTTAGGAGCAGTTTCATTTCATGCTGAGGAAATCTAGTGACATACTGTAGACAGGGTAAAATGACATTTATTAGCACTAAAAGTTGGTTGTTATATGGCTGAAAATGTTTTGGCTCCACTGGAATTTAAACTTGTCTGACTGCTTGAAAAATGTTCAGGTTTAATATAACTGATTCAAACGTGAAGTCAAAGTTCTGTGTAAAATCCTCTTGTAAGATAAGGATCTTGGTTTACAGCATCTGAAGAATGATTCTAAACACCCTCCAGCTCTAAAAACCACATAAAGGTGCCAGTTTCTGCAGAGATCATATTGCTGCTAGTGTTGAAAATGCAAATCAATGTCAAAGTTGATAAATAAGCATTCTCTACCAAGGGGTTCTGCTGGGAATTATTAGTCAGACTTTTGACTTAGTGTTAGTTTTTTCATAGGCTGATGAACATTTAATTTCATTCAAAGACAAAGTAAAGCAGTGATGAAGTGAACAAACAGGAAATAGAATGAAATACACAGGAACTAAGCAGAGGATCTTTCATAAAAAGTTTATCTTGGTTTATTGAATCATAGAATAGTTAGGGTTGGAAAGGACTTTAAGACCTTAATATCATCTAACCAACCCTCCTCCTGTGGGCAGGGACACCTTACACTACACCATATCACCCAAGGCTTTGTCCAACCTGGCCTTGAACACTGCCAGGGGCAGAGCATTCACAGCTTCCTTGGGCAACCCATTCCAGTGCCTCACCACCCTAACAGGAAAGAATTTCCTTCTTATATCCAATCTAAACTTCCCCTGTTTAAGTTTTAACCTGTTACCCCTTGTGCTGTCACTGCAGTCCCTAATGAAGAGTCCCTCCCCTGCATCCCTATAGGCCCCCTTCAGATACTGGAAGGCTGCTATGAGGTCTCCATGCAGCCTTCTCTTCTCCAGGCTGAGCCAGCCCTATGCTGGCTGTCACCAAGCACCTTGTTGTTTTTCATGTGCCTTAGCATGCCTTGCAGGAGAATCTGCTCCAAGATTTTGCCAGGCACAGAGGTGAGACTGACTGGTCTGTAATTCCCTGGGTCATCCCTTTTCCCCTTCTTGAAAACGGGGGTTATATTACTCTTTTTCCAGTCATCAGAAACTTCACCTGACTGCCATGATTTCTCAAATATGAAACTATGTACTAAGAAACTATGTACTTTTTCCTTATAGGCTGGAGGTTTTAAGGCCAGAAGAAATCACTGTGGTCACCTAATCTGTTTCCTTTCAGAGCACAGGTCTGAAAGCTCACTCTGAGCATTCAACATCAGCCCCAGAACTTCTTGTTTGGTTGTACCAATCCAGTGCAGGGAACCTGACTCTATTTTTTATCTCCTGTGTCTGCATTCTAATACATGTTTTCTGAAAGCTAAAGCCCCTAAGGACAGACAGTGTTTTGTTTCCATCACCATAAATCAGAGCAGTCTCTGTGGAACCAGTAGTTATCCCATATTTTCATTTGGAGAAATTCTGATCTCATGCTATTGTCAGTTAAGAGTAGAAAGAATGGAATTGCCCTGTTATGTGACCACGTCTCCCTCTTATGCCTGATCTCTGTGATTACAATCCCAAAGACAGAGAAATGAATTTTCCTTCTAAAAAGGTCTGCAGTTCTTGCTGCACCCAGAACACAGTCACATATGTTTGTTCTGTGTCCAGTTGTGCCAACAAATTACCTTCGGTTGTGATTGGGAACTTTTAAGGTCATTGATGTTGCATATTTGTGGAAACTGAACAGCTGTTGTGTATTGGGAAACTGAACAGAAGGCACCTTGTGTGGAAAAGCATCCATCCACAAAAACGTTATTTTTGCTTTAGAGAACATGTAAATCTGGGGCAGAGGGGGGGCTCAGGATTCATTGGCTACTGAAGAAAATGTTTTCTTTTTTGTTCAGAGCAATCTATTTTTTTACTGACAACTCTCAGAGAAAGGAGTGCAATGCCGGGTGAAGCAGTCAGTCATCTGCACTCTGCCAGGGGAGGAACAGCTCATTACTCAAGTGAAGCTGGAGTTCAGGCTTGCTTATTTTTGGCATTAAGTTCCTCAGTTGTGGGAAACAGTTTTTCATTCTTGTACTTTTAATAAAGTCCGCACATTGTTACATGCTTTGCTCTGATGAGGGTCTGGATTGATGCTGTGATGTGATCTTTGCCAAATTTGTAACATTCTTTTAAATATATTTATTCTTCTTTCTACAAGGGCAAAGGATCTTAGTCTGAAACCCCAAAGACTTTCCCAACATATGGGGGATGAATAAAATACTCAAAATGTCTACAACTGCTGTTACTGCTACAGCTGCCAGCTTTAGAAATGAACAAAGTAAGTGCACTCGTGTGCGCATGCGTCCAAGTGTGAGAGGCAGAGAAAGAAATACAATGTGGGCACTCTTGGGGTCAGGAGAGATCTCTAATAAGAAACACATTTCACAGGCAGCAAGAGAATTATTTTTACTGTGCACATTTACAAGTCCTCAGGCAGTGAATTTTGTTGTGCGGATATTTTTAAGGCTAATTATATATAGCATGCAGGGCTTGAACCTGCAGATCTTAATTTGGCAAACCTGTTCACTTCAAGAGGTGCTCCGCGTGGTGTACCCAGTGGAGGGGAGGGGTGATGGACGCATCTGGTTGTGAAGGGTTGTAGGAGACCCTGCTGACTTCAGTGAGAACTGAGCTTCTGTCTCCAGTGGCAGATTTTACACGAGTGTGGGAGCTGTGGGTGTGACCAGCCCAGGGCTAGGGTGACTGAGAAGAAAAGAGTGGTTTGGAGGAGTGGTTTTGCCATCACTCCCATACAACTTGCCTGATTTTTAACTGAGTTTTTGGCATGGCACTTTAAAGTGAACTTTTATGGGATATCCCACACAAATTTTATGGTATTCCCACACAATCCACACTGGGTTTGAGTGTTTCAGTCTCTAGATTTTAAGACTGTGATTCTGAATGGTGTCCTCTCATAAATAAAAAGAGAGTAGGAGCAATCTCTGTTAAATTTCCATCTAATGACAGCTATTTTTCATTGAGAAACAGAATTCAATCAGCTCTTTTGATCAAGGAGATTTAGGGGCCCCAGCAGAACACAAGGAGGACTAGGAGCACTACTGAAGCTTTCTGAGTCAGAAACCAGTTTATTTGGACTGTATTGAGCATGCTTTCATAGGCAGATCCTCTCTAAGCTGGATGCTTCTAGGCAGTTGTGATGATGGGGATGTTGGTTACACCAATTACTTTACAAGGGTTTGTTTTGCTAAATACTGTGTGCAGCTGGGTGCTTTCAGTTTTTAAGGAGCTTTTAATAGGACAGTTTTCGCTGGCATCGGCTTACACAAACCACCTGCAAATGAATATATTGCTTTCCATGTATAATCAGCATATGTAGAATTTGTATCCTCCAGAAACAAACCTTAGGTGTCTTCTCTGTCTAATCAAAGCTAATCAAGCCAGGTTGTTTCTCTTCAGTCATTAACATTTAAAATAATGCCCATTCAGTCAAGCTGTGGAAACAGATTTGAGTCCACTCAATTATTTCATTGTTTCAAATAATTTGGCCAACTTCAATTACAAAGTACTGACATACACATCATTTTCAGGAAAAGAAAGAGCTCAGGTATTTTAAGAGTGAGTCTAGCTCATTGCCTTTTGTTTGGAAGAGCAGGTAGACAACGAGCTTCCTACCGGTTGGATGGAAAAAGATGCACAGGAAGGTATATGGTGCTTGAGAAGCAGTAGTCTCAGTGAGCTAAGTTATTGCAAGGGAAGCATGGCCTTTATTATGCAGAATTTCTACCAGAGTATAAACAGTGGAGAAGAAAAATAGGAAGATTGCCCAGTGAAATTACTTTTCATGTTGGTATGGCATGACTCCCATGTCTCTGGGTGTAGCGAACAGTCTTGACTCTTACACTTGTGGGTGCAGCAGATTTGTTTTTCACTCAGCAGATGAGGAGACACGCTTGTGTTGTGTGAGGCTGAAGGGCTATACCACATCTAGAGCCCAAAGACCTCACTGCTATGGGGCTTCTAGGGAGCTGTCAGGGAAGCCCAATGATTCTTTCTTTTTTTTCTAGGAGAAAGGCAGAAATTAGAGGAAATGCCAGTGAATGATCCCTCTCACTTGGAAGGAGCTGTCAGCAGTTTCATGACATTCTGGACTGGATAATACAGAGTTTAGCTGCTTTTAATATCCAACATTTGAGTTTCCCAGCTTGCTTTAAAATAAAAAAAGTATAATTTTATATATATTCAAACTCATTGAGTCTTCCAGCTCCCTTTGTTTTGTCTGTCAGAGGTATGAGGTCTGGAGGTGACTTCTTTCCACTCCCGTAGGGCAGAGGCTGAATGGAAGGCTGATTCTCAGGACCAAAGCTATTAGGTTTGCAGGGGATACAGCCACTTAGGCAACCCACAGAGTAAGTGGTCTCTCTCTGGGCTGTTGAATACCCAGGGCAGCTTGCTTTCTCTACTCAAGTCACCAGGGATAACAGGATGCTCCCATGACACAGGGTCAGGTTCCCACTGCCTGCATCCATGTTGCTATTGACCTAAGAGAGCTCTCTTGAAGGTTGAGGTTTCCTATGGAGTTGTGGGTCTCACTGCAAACTTTTTTTCTGACATGGAAGCTGTAGCCTCAAAAGGAGAAGATCTTTTTGCTTGGGGTGGTGGCTAGAGATACTTTCTGTTCCTAGGATTCTGAGAGCTGCTGAAAACCTGATAGGACAAAGAGTTCCAGAACCTGTGAAAAGAACTCTGATCTAAAGGCAGAAAACATTCCAAATGGTTTGGGTTTTTTTCTGTAGTGACTGAGGCTCATCCTGTCTTACACATTACATCTAGATGTCCTAACAGCTTCAAAGTCCTTCTGGAAAAGAAAAACAGAAGCATGTGTGAACCTTGAATCCCTGTAAGAGAATAATACCTTAGCCCCTCTCCCAGTCCTCTTTCTCTGCTCTGAACCAGGGTAGGCAATGCAAGAGAAGTCTTAAGTAACTGCAGGGTTGATATCCCTGGATGCTGCTGCTTCTCTGCCAGTCTAGTTTTGTCATTTTTATACCTGCTTGAAATGTGATCTCAGTAAATGTACCTACTTTTTTAATTTCTAGCTGATGTAAATGTTGTAATCAGTTAGCAAGAGAAAGCAGAGTACAAGACAATCAAGCATTCATCCAAAAGTGTGAAAAAACCTTTTGTAGTGACTTTTCTTTCATCTAAACATCAGATATAGCATGTCAAGTTAGTCTTTCTATTAGCAATGTTGCCGTTGCACATTCTGTTTTTCAGAGACCTGAATATTCTAAATTGAAAACTTTGAATGAACAGATTATGGCATTTTCATATAATATTCTTGACCCATTTTGATTATTGTTATTTCTGTCCTTTTAGTGTTTACTGATTTTAATCAGGATTAAAATCCTCCTTCAACCAGTGACAAGTTATGTATTCAGAATACACCACACTTATAATGTCTTTCTCTTGTCAACTAAAGAATTAGTTAAAAATCACATTATGGAGTTCTACAAGTGGGAAATGAAGGCACATATTTTGGATCCTAGGCTGATTAATAAACCATTGCAGCATCCTGGTCCTGGATCAACACTGTTGATCCTAAACAATTTATGCTTTTACTTCAAAGTTGAATGAACAACAGCTTTCTTTCCTTCAGTTCCCAAGGAAATCTATGCAGATTCATGGTGAAAGGGCTTCTGTTTTAAATGCTTTCTTTGGTTTTGATCCACATCTCCAAGGTCTGAGGGTTAAGCGTACTCAAAATCAACTGCTTTCTGAGGGTTAAGCGTATTCAAAATCAACTGCTTTGAGGTCAAAAGAGGTAATTTCTCATAGTTCTGACCTAGAGCTATAAGCTGATCCAGTTTTACTCAGCTCTAAGCTGGGGGAGGTGGTTGTCACTTGAAAATGCCCACAAACTTTGAGGAACTTCATGTAAATCGCTAATACATAGTACAGCTGCAATGACAGTTCATGATGAGTATTTTCTACTGCTGTATTTCTAAGCTAGTCTACCCATAGCAGGAAACAAAACTGAAAGGGTATTGTTTGAAAAGTGCTACACCTTCACCTCTTAGAATGTAAATTCACTTTTTGTAAGGAGAATCATAGAATAGTTAGGGGTGGAAAGGAACTTAAGATCATCTAGTTCCAACCCCCGTGCCGTGGGCAGGGACACCTTACGATAAACCATCTCACCCAAGGCCACGTCCAACCTGACCTTGAACACTGCCAGGGATGGAGCATTCACAACCTCCCTGGGCAACCCATTCCAGTGCCTTACCACCCTAACAGGAAAGAATTTCTTCCTTATATCCAATCTAAACTACTCCTGTTTAAGTTTTTACCCATTACCCCTTGTCCTGTCACTACAGTCCCTAATGAAGAGTCCCTCTCCAGCATCCCTATAGCCCCCTTCAGATACTGGAAGGCTGCTATGAGGTCTCCACGCAGCCTTCTCTTCTCCAGGCTGAACAGCCCCAACTTTCTCAGCCTATCTTCATATGGGAGGTGCTCCAGTCCCCTGATCATCCTCGTGGCCCTCTCTGGACTTGTTCCAACAGTTCCATGTCCTTTTTATGTTGAGGACAGCAGAACTGCACACAATACTCCAGGTGAGGTCTCACAAGAGCAGAGCAGAGGGGCAGGATCACCTCCTTCGACCTGCTGGTCACGCTATCATATGAACTTTTAGGTGATGATGGCTTCGGAAAGAGGTAACTGGTTAAATTGGAGCAGCCTAGGAGAACAGACAACATCCAAAAGACAGGTGCTGTTTGACTTCAGGCCTTGTAGTTGAGATTTACCTGAATTCCTTAGGATTCAGCCTCAAGTGATGTTTATCGATGTCTTTTGTACTTTATAATAGTGCAGCAAACCACTGCACAGACTGTCTGCTGTACATAGAGAAAGTGCATGTGCTTATCTGCAGGGGAAGCTTCTTGAGACAACATCCAATCTAGTGCAAAGGAGGCTATACCTGTGCCTCAAGCCTCCAAGGTAGTTTTCTGCCCTGAACTGTCTGTGAGGCTTAAACTGTGCCATTTTTCTCTCTCGTCTCATTTTGCACTTGTCATCTATCAGGACAAATTAGGAATCACACCATTATAGGCTTTCATATGCTACAACAGTAGAGTCATGTGAGTGATTAGAATGGGTCGTCTCTTAATAGATCATTTTTTTAGTGTGCCATTTATGGTCAGGTAATCTGGAAAGGTGTCTCAACTGTGAAGAAGTCTGTAGTTAGTACATATGAGCAGAGTCATACCTATTTGGGCCTTTTTAAACATGACTTGGGTGTTTAGCTTCTGAGACATCTGCTGATGTCATACTCATCAATCATTTCAAAACTACACAGTTGGTGAACCTTCCCCACCCCTCTAAAACTGCCTTGTTTCACTTCGGATGTTTGATTTCACTTGGATATAAATCCAGGCTAAGCAGGCTTCGGACAACAACAACAACAAACCCTTCAAGGAGCAAAACTCACACCCTCCACCCAAAATCACATGCTCCAAGAAACTGGCTGTACATGCTGCCAGAGGAAACTTCTCATAAACCACTCTGTTGGTTTATATACTGCAAATCCCACACTAGGTATTAAAAAAGGTAGAGTCCAAGTCTGACATGCTATACTGCAAATGAACCTCCAGAGAGATGAATATTTAAGCTTTTTACACAAACATCCCATGACACTGTGCTGAAAGATGGCAATAAGTAACAGCAGAGAAAGCTGGGTATGCCAGTAAAATACATTGTAGTGACTTTGTGTGTGTGCCCCAAGGCCTTGTTAGCAATCCAGTATTTGTCAGGAGCGACTGAGCAGAGGGCAGCTTAGCACATAATAGGTTGAGGAGGGGGAAGGATTTCCTTGAGCTGTTCTTAATAAAATTGCTGTCTATGGAAGATCAGGCTCCCAGGTCAAACGTCATTTAGATGTGGTAGCATTCAGGTACTTGTGTGCCAGATGTGGAAGAGCTTGGCTAATTGGTTCTGTCTGCACTGGTATCGAACTTTCAGCCAGCAGACATAACATTATTCAAGGAGGTAAAATAGTAAATGCAACCTCAAAGGCTTTTCCTCCACCTGGCACTGAATTGGGAGCCCAGCAAGTTAACAGCTTCATAAACATTGCCAAAGCAGGGCAGTAAGTGTGACTTGTAGAGCCATATCTGCTTGCAATTTCATTAATGCCAAACGAAGAGGGGGAGGATTTCCAGCCCAGCAATAATTGTGCACATGGACTCCTTGCTAAGCCCACGAGCAAGGAGGAGAGACAGAATACATTGTGGGGCAAATACAGATGTTAAAGCATTGAGGTCACTAGTACTTTGGGGCTTCAGCATTGTCATACGTCACCTAGTCTTCCTGCTTCCTTGCCTGTACAAGTGCCTTTTGAAAGACAGATGACCAGATGGCAGTTGCCTCACACTTCCTGAAAGGTTAAAAGCACTGCTATTATAGGACATCGAGGTCATACTGACACTGAGAGGAACAGTACAGTTCAAATTCAGCCATAACAGGGCTGCTGGTTAGTCTGGCTCATCTGACCAAAAAAGCTCTGTGATTATGTTGTTACACCAAGAAGTCCTTGGTTGCAGTGGCCGGTCTTGGTTAACATAGATTGACTGGTGTTAAGATTAAATATTGGTGTGTTGAGATCTCTGCCTAATATTCTCACAGTCCTCAGAAATGCCCTACTTGTTTGAGCCGTTCCCCATCTTTCTGTTTACACTGGGATTATCTGTAGTTGTGTTGATCTTTTTCAAAGGAATCCTGTTTCTCTCTATGCTCCTCAGTACTACATCCCACATACATTCATCCCACATACATTTATCCCACATAAAGACCTTTATATGAGATACTGAAATCAGAATCTTTGTTGCCTCTCTCCTTCTTCATTCACTGTGAGAAATGGGAATAAACAAGGCAAGTCCAGATGTGAGTTGGGCTTAATGGCATTAGTATAACTAAAAAAGAATTAAGTAAAGATTTCTTTTAATAGCAGCTACCAGACTAATAACTGAAACTACCTGTAACCAAAGCGTTTTGCACTCCAGGATTTCACATCTGTCCTGGGTTCAGCAGTAGCAGTCATTTTTCTCCTTCTTGGTAGCTGGTGCGGTGCAGTGTTTTGACTTTCGGCTCAGGAACGGAGCTGATAACACTGATGTTTTGGTTTGGCCAAGGACTTTGTGAGCCTCATGCTCTGCCAGGGAGGAGGGGAAGCCGGGATGAAGCAGAGACAGGACACCTGACCCAAACTGACCAAAGAGGTATTCCATACCACAGCACGTCATGCCCAGGGATGTAACTGAGAGTTACCTGGAAGGGCTGGGAGACTGCAGGGTTGGAGGAGGTATGGGTTGGTGCTTGGTTGGGCCTGGGGGGTGAGTTATCGGTCAGCTGGTGGTGAGGTGATGTATTCTCTTCCCTTGTTATTTCCTTTATCATTATTATCACAGGTGGTAGCAGTAGTGATTTGTGTTATACCTTAGTTACTAAACTGTTCTTATCTCAACCTGTGGGAGTTGCATTCGTTTCGACTCTCCTTTCCGTCCCTCCGGGAGCAGGGGGAGGGCAAGAAGTGGGGGGAAGTGAGTGAACGAATTGCCTGACTGGGTTTAAACCACGACAACATCTCAGCCTCCCTCTACCCCGTCCCACACTTATGTGTGTACTGCCTAGTGTCCCCGATCCTGCCTCAGAATGCAGAGACCCAGATGCTGATGCTGCAGCAGCGCCCTCTCAGACAAAGCGTGGTCACTAGAGCTCCTAGCAGCAGACCTGGTTGCAGGAGTTGAGCTCTAGTTTCTATGTTGTTCATGACCATAAGACAAGTTATGCACACCTAGGTGCCCTAGAAATAACAAACATTAGCCATAAACTAGAGTTGAGATGGAAACCACCTTGGATAATCATGTGGTTGTCATAGATACTCTATAACCCAGGTTAACTTCTAGAGCTAAAGGCACTGTCTACAGGGTGAGTGAAGTTTCCCAGAACGTGTGAAATGCTGACATAAATCCCCAAATGGACTGAACTGAGCCTTCACAGCCTAGCCAAAGGCCTACAGCCAGATTTCAATAGTATAAACAAGACTAGGTCACCTCCTCTTTCATTGAATTAGAGATGGTAACAGTCCTGGCAGCAGCTGATTGCATGCTATCAATCATTCAGGATGCTAATTTTTCTGAGTTGGCACTAGACAGAAAGCAACCGAGGTTGAGAAGGAGTCTAAGTTGCTGTTCTGCCTGTGTCACACTGCTTGTGAACAATTCAGCAACAGCTTCATGCCTCAATCAATGCAGCTGTTAAGCTGAGGAAAAGCAGGACTTTACCGAAAAACAGATGTTTTACACATGAGCTGACTTACTTCAGTTAATGACCCAGGGAGAAAAGAAAACAAAGCCCACATATATGCACACACAAACAGGCATAGTCAGTGCTTGAAACAGTATTTAAGAAGTGCAGATATGGATACTGAGATATGTTGAGAAAGAAAAATTCTCCTATTTCAAAGTTACTCCATATACCTCTTTGACTTTTTGTAATGCCAAATGGCCTTTTGGCATATTTTGGCTCTTTGAAGCACCATGTACATATATGCATGTGTATATGAACACACACACATATATGATACAGGACAACAATGACAGCATTGAGGCTGATTTGCATGAAGTAGTGTTGAAAGTTCCCAGAGTGACTGAGGCATATGCTTGCAGAGTTGTTTTTATCAGTGTTTTAGATGATTTACTAAGAGGAACGTGATTTCCCAGTATCTGGTTAAGAGATTAACTGTGTTAGTATTAAGAAAATGGTTTCTAAAAATAGCAAAATTGACCACATTTTTATTCATCAACCTAATTAGAGTTCGAGCTTTCCAAACTACAAAGAGGCCATGTGGTGGTGATTTTGAATGCCTTGGTGTTTGAATTTCTGAATGGGGATATTGCAACGAGGCTGATTTCCAGGGCATGACTTCTCAGACCTTTCTGAAAGCTGGTACCTGGGATATACTTTAAATTGCATGCTCCTCTAAATTCCCAGTCACTATTAAGAAAAAGTGGCTACAGCTTGTTTGGGATCTTTTGTGTCTTTGGGATCACTGACCGCTTTGTTAGAGGTCAAAAATAAGAAATATAAATAAACAAAGAGCTTGCAGCTATTTCCGTTTAATACACCAGAGTCTGCCTTGGTTCTGCACAGTTATACTGAAGAGGTGAGAATTAGAAACTACTTGGGAAATTGTTTATTCCTCCTCCCACCCCTCAGTTACTTTTTTTCATTTTTTTGGCAGAAATTACAATACTTTATTATTACAATTGGTCTCTGTTTAGTAATAGCTGATCTCACCTTTCTAAGACATGAAGAACAAAGATGGGAATGCCTGAAATGGCAACAGAAGATGTGGTCATTAAGTGTGACCAAAATCAGCATTTCTGCCTCTTAGAAAAGTTTTCTGGGATGCAATTATTTTCAGTTTCCAATTTGTTCTTTACTGTTGTGTACTGGAAATTCAGAAAACAAGCCTGAGAAATTAAATTCATCTGGAGCTGCTTAACAGTATAGAACTATTTAACTGTCAATCTCTTAAAACAGCTTTGTCTCAACTTCAGCAAAACTTGATCAAACGTGAGAATCTTCAGATGAAACGTTCAAGGAAACAGTGTTTACTGATGAAACTTTGTTTAGTCGGAAATTTGCAAACCAGCTTTAGTTATAGTCTTATATCTCTCACACACAGATTTTTTTTCCTTATACATGTATTCACATAGAGCTTGTGTTAAATAGATGTTATCAAGTATTTACTTAAAAAAAAACAATAAGTTTTAAACTGTTTGACCAAAGAGCCTTTTCCTCTCTTCTGATGCTGCCAAAAGAATTTATATAGGAGCTAAAATACATGTGGAAAGAGTCATGCCTGGAATTTTGCTGTAATTGATATATTTTGATGCTGCAAAACAGCTGCCCATCAGTTTAAAAGGATTGCTTGAGAGCCATTCCACGCTCTCCAGTAACATGGCTGAACTGCTGAAGCAGTAACTCACTGGAAAATTGCTTCATATAGCTCTTCCTCCCTATCTTTGGCACAGGCCAATCCTGTAATTTTGAGAAGAGCAAATTCATCTCAGAACCTGCTGGACTAAGCTAAAGCAGACCAGAACGACTCTACCTCCAGCTCTGCAATGCCCTTGTTCTTCAGCTCTGTCTGCACCACCAAGATGCCTACCTCCAAAGCAGAATTTCACACTCTTTTTGACATTTCTGCTTCAGCTCCCAATGCAAAGACAGACGTGAACATTAGGATAAATGAAATAATAGAAAAAATAATGTTACTTTTTACCATCCAGCCCTACAAGCTCCGTGTAAAGTGCTGATAAAGCTTCCGGGATTGTTGTGCATATGCAAGTGTCTTATTTCTTCTAAAGTTTAACTTACTGTATTTTTTACAACATTTCTAAGTTATCATTATCAGTTCATCACATGGAAGCTAAGATCTCCATGTAATCCCCTAGATCAGCAGGATCTGAAGCCACTGTTTCACTGATGATTGCTGAAGCAATGCCCGCGAAGAGAACCTTACTGTGCTTACTTACACTGGGCAGCAGTTCAAGTACTGCTGAGTTGACTGGTAGTGAAAGAAAGCATGGCTCAATATTAAAAATGAGATCTGCAAGCCCAGAACTTTAATCAGGTAATTAATTAGCAATAGACTCATTTTTATTATGTGCCTAAAAAAGTACTAAGTGTTGGCTGGGTAATATTAAAGTCTGCAGTGTTATATGTTTCTGGTGGTCACTCCTATGAGCTCCCAGTTAAAACCCCGGTGATAGCTAGTGAGAAAACTGCATTCACCAAGTAAAGTGATAGGTATTGAAAAACAATTAGGACTTAACTTCCAACTGAGCTACTGGCCCTCAGGCTGAAAACTGTGGGAAGATAAATGATAAATGACCAAGAACTGTATCTCCATAGGAAGATAAGACAGGCATTTCTGAGAACAAGTCTTCCAAAACGCTAAACCCTGATACAACTGAGCAGTTTAAACTATAAAGACAGCCCAGAAAACCAAAGTGGCTCAGTTTCCTGAGTGATGGGTTTCTTTGGGGTTTCTTTGAGGTTTTGGCCTGTGGTATTTGCTGCAGGGGAGGGGTCACCAGGTCAATCGTGTTGGCAGTGTACGAAAAAAATGATCAGACAATTTAATGGTTGATAATAGCATGGTAGTTATGTCGCTGAGATAAGAGTAACCAGATACCTGAACAGACAGTCTTGCTTGAAAGATCGAGTGATCTTTAAAGTATTACAACAAGTTGTGGATGCTGAACATTTCCATTTGTGATGCTGCTGCTGATGCCTGTGGGGCTATGCAGGGCAGCAGGGATGCAGAGGAGCTGATACTCCAGCACTGCCTCAGTAGTGTGGTGTCTCTGGGCCTCACAGAGAAGCCTGGCATGGTGGTCTTGGCTGCCTGCCCCTGCCTTGTGCAGCAGCACAATGCTGGCTCTGGCAGCAGGAGCTCAGTGAGCTCAGTGGGGCTGTGACAGGATTTGCCCCTGTAGATAAACACTCTGCTATTGTGAGGGGTGCGCCTCTGTGGTACACAGCAGTGCGAGTTCCTGAAATGAGGAGGGCATGGGGAACGGGTGGCTGGTTTATCAGCAGCTCTCGGGGTCTGACAGTGTGAGATTGCAGGTGCCCTGAATTCATGTCACAGGGTCCCTATTAGCAGGTGAGCCTACTAGAGGAAGTCATGGGTTTGCCAGCATTGAGGACTAAAAGGATGCAGAATAGCCAAAATTAGCTGGTTCTGGTATTTTACCTTCTAGCTTTAGAGTTATTCACCACTAGCCAGCACTATGAGATTCAACTAGAACTCTCTCTCATTTGGCTTCAGGGAGTCCATGGGAGAGAAGTCTTCTCTGTGTCTGGATTAACCCAAAGGCCAATTTCTTTCATGGCTGTAGTTGGTCACAGCCTTGTCTATGTAGCTCTCAAATACCTGTCTATGTTTCTGTGTTGTCTAACACCTCCTGTATGCAGCACCTCCCGTATGCAGCACCTCCCGTATGCAGCAACCAAATTGCTAGCAAACTGTTCATGCACTTTACTCAGCATAAAATAAAATAACAGGCACATTTCAGAAAACATGCTTGCCAGAGATGTACTTACGGTCCTAAAATACAACAATCCCCTATGTACCCATCATCTCCCCCACAGACACGTCATACTAACTTACGACATCCTCTTCACATGCTTCCCTTCACATATTGTTATACAAACTAAATTTGCTTAGCACAACACAACAGTCTCTCTTTTGCAGGCCTACGCGTTCTTAGCTCATGAGTTTTACTGTAAGTCCCATGAACATTCTGTGAACCTCCAGCTCCTGGATTCATGGGAACAATAAAAATCTCAACATGTTTTTTAGTTTTTATGGTTGCAGAAAAAACCCACACATAAATATGATCTAAAAAGCCCCCAAACCAGAAGGCAAATAAAAATAATCCCAGAAACATTACTATTATGCTGATAAATCCAGTGATTTTTAAGCTGCCTTCTTCAGGGTGTCTTATGTATGGTTTTGGAATGGTAGGGTTGGCCACATGAGAAACACATACTTCTCCACACCCAGGTCTCACAGAACTTTTTCCTTCTAAACCTCACACAGGCTCTTCATAGCACGGTAATTCACTTCCTTGAAATCTTCTGTAGTATTAAAATGCTTGGGGTGAAAGTCTGTGTGTTTAGATTCAGCCTAAGAGAGCTCCAGTCATTACAAAGATCAGGGTAAGAAGTGGAGGCACTATGGAGCTGCAGAGGTCACATCCAGTGTCTGCTGTTTCTTTGGCTTAATGAGGTGCATGTGATGCCAGAACTGTTCCCCCTCACGCTTAACTGCTGAAACAGTGTGTCCTGCCTTGGAGGAACTGCTCACACGAGGTGGTTCCCAGAGCTCACGCTGGCCACTTTGCACCCTGTCCCACTGCACATGAGGCATTCAGCTCTGGGCTTGTATGTGAAAGTCATGCTTAGTGAGGAGATGTGCAGGTCTTTGCAACAGCTCAGAGATCATAGAATATAATCATAGAAGAGTTAGGGTTGCAAAGGACCTTAAGATCATCTAGTCTGATGAGCAATGTGGTCTGCTGACAGCAGTCCTAACCATGGTGGCCCCACTCCATGCTGGCTGTGCAACTTGCATTATGTGCATGTGCATTACGTGCCTTCAGGAAGCACCCCTGCCTCTTCATCTGGCTTGTTTCATGCCAAGTGTTCCCCTTGGCTTGTAGTTGGCTTCATTACCCTTGCTGGGCTGTTTTATCTTGGCATGCCTAGGGGCAAGCAGTGGATCCAAGGAGGTCTGGACCAGTGCACTGAAGGCTACTTCTTCCATCACCTCTCTCCTGACTAGACTGAGATGCCAGGGTGTTGCCTATAGTCCTAGCTCCATTGGACATGACTAGATGTAGACAAGGTGATGATGGTTTTGAGATGAAGTCTCTGCTCTCCTTTGCTGAGGGAGAAAACACAGCCGATGTTATATGCTTTATTCTAAATGGCTATAGCCAGTTCAGATGAATTCCCATCTCTGCCACCTTCATCTATGACTGATTTCAAGGGCAGTAGTCTTCTGAGCAGAGATACGTGTATGTAGACAACAACCTCTGCATTATTTCCTTGCTTTTCATGTCCCTAGCTGGAAGACTGCTCTCCAGTCTGTTATACTGGCCAGTGCAGCAAAATGAGAGGGGAGCAGAGACAGTTCTAATCTAATCTGAGAAGTACTCCAAATTTTTGTGGCTTGTGATCCTCTTCTGCTCCCACTCAGGCCCATGACAGCTGGAGAGGCTGGCTGTGGTGTTCTACTGCAGCTGGAGAGGCAAGGGTGATCTGAATGAAAACTCTCTTCTGAAGAATTTCTCTAAATCCAAAAGGGCATCCGGTATTTTTTAAGGTCATGGATGTTTTGCAAGAGTTATGAGTGATGGCAGAGACATACTTTGCAGTCAGGTCTTCGGCGAGTCAGTTGGGAGTTTGGCTGAGAAAGAATTGGCACTAAAGTTATGGATTTGATCCAGAGCAAGTATTGAGTCTGTGGGTAAGGCTGACCCTACCTGGGATCTGAACTTCATGTCTGGTCCACATGGGATTAAGTCCAGAAGACAAAGGGAACTGCCACTAGGACATTGTGTGGGCTGGAAGAATGGTGCCCTGGGAGATTTCTCATATCAGGTCCAGTCAGGGCTTACTGAAGTTGGAGAGAAAACTGAAACAGGCAGGAATGAGGCTCACAGGAGATGCAAACTGTCTGACACCATCTCATTTCTTGTTCCCTCTCCTTTATACCACAGATGCAGTTTTTGTCTGATTTGAATGCCAAAACTTCTTTTTTAACATCCTTGAGAATTATACAGGGAGCTGGGCAAGGGACTGGCACTGAATCCAGGCTGGAAGTATTTTCCCAGTTTTTGAGAATTTCCAACGCAAAAAAAAATCCTTTTTTGTCCTGGCAGAGGCTGGAAAGTCAGAATCTGAAACATATTGGTGAACTGACAATCTGGAAAAGAGCAGTGAGGTTGAGGTCAAGTGCAGCACTTTGTTTAGACAATTTTCAAATGTTTTGCTTTAGTTCTGGATATTTATAAAGGGATTCCAGACACTACAATTAGCTTAAATTTGGAAATTAAAAGCTACTTTGAAAAGTAGAAGTTTGAGCAATTTGGAAGAGAAAGAAAATTGAAGCTGGAAACTTCACAAGAAAAAACTCTTTCCTAGGGAGAAAAATGGTTATAATGAACCCCTGAAAAAAAAATGGTCCTCCCTGCCCAACAGCTGTCTCAGAAAAGGGATGGTGTTCAGCCTCTACTTTCAAGAGTTCATCTTCAGGCAATGCAGCTTGTCACACATCTCCCGTTTACTTCCCCAGTCTGTCCCTGTGACTTTCTTTCCTGCTCATGGAAGGGTCTGTGTTGTCTGATAAACACTGAGCAGAACCATGTGTGAGCTGGGCTGCATTATGCAATAAGGAAGGATAGGTTAGTATCGGCTCTTCGGCTTGTGAAAGTTTTCCTTTTTGGCCAGATCTCAAGAGGCAGGATTGAATTACATTGCATTTAATTTCTGATTGACATTGGATGCTTAAAATTTACTGTCAGTTCAGACATGGATTTTTTTTGTGCTGAAGGAATTCTTATATTCCCTGAAATTTCTTGATCAACTTGAGCCTGCCAATGCCAATTCTTGCTTTACAAGCAGCTACTAGATCCTAAGGCTGAATTTACAGTATTATTTCCTTGTAAATGTCAGTTGTAATTTTGGGAGAATGCTCAGATACATCCGATACTGATCAACTCTCCATTTTCATTAGGATGTAGTCAAATCAGATGCAGCTGAGATCCTTACCCATAGCCTTAGGGAAGCCTATTGACAAGGTCTGGAGTCAAGCTTTGGAAATAATAGACATGAAAAAGTATAAAACCTATATTAAAGTTTAAAAAGCTTCATTGTATAGTGATATTTCAGCTGATCTGTGAGAGATTTGGATGAACCTATGGGAAAAGAAAGTTGCAGGATTGGCTGAGACTTTGACAGCTTTTTGCTGTGCTTTAGTTCTGAATTCTTCCTTTTGATTTGAAATAGGAAATCTCATCAACTGCAGGGGAAGCACTGGGCCAATTTGCATTGGAAACGAAGAATTTAAGGTGCTTAACAATAATCCCTGATTCTAGTTAATTCCAGTAAATTCTGAAGCTCTTTGCCACCTTTCTGGTTAATCCCATGGAACAAACCAAAGAGTTATCTCCTGCTACCCAGGGAAATAATTGTAATCTCACATTACCTAGCAAAACCCCTGTCGTGGTTTAAACCCAGTCAGACAGCTCGTTCACGCACTCCCCCCTTCTTGCCCTCCCCCTACTTCCAGAGGGACGGAGAGGAGAATCAAAAAGAATGCAACTCCCACAGGTTGAGATAAGAACAGTTTAGTAACTAAGGTATAACACAGATCACTGCTGCTGCCACCAATAATAACAATGATAAAGGAAATAACAAGGGAAGAGAAAACAAATCCTCCCCCCCCCCCCCTCCCCCCAGACCAACCAAGCACCGACCGATACCTCATCCAACCCTGCAGTCCCAGCCCTTCCAGGTAATTCTCAGTTACATCCTGGGCATGACGTGCTGTGGTTTGGAATACCTCTTTGGTCAGTTTGGGTCAGGTGTCTTGTGTCTTCTTCCTCCCAGCTTCCCCTCCTCCCTGGCAGAGCATGAGGCTCACAAAGTCCTTGGCCAGACCAAACATTTGAGCAGTAACTAAAAACGTTGGAGCTATCAGCACCGTTCCCAGGCTGAAAGTCAAAAACACAGCACTGCACCAGCTACCAAGAAGGAGAAAAAATGACTGCTACTGCTGAACCCAGGACAAATCCTTATCCAGTGTGTAATGCCTCCAAATAGGACCCAAACTATAATTTTGGGAAATTGGGAAAAAAACTGTGAGCCTTTTCCTTTCCATTAGTTTGTTCCCTCTAAGGCAAATGTGCCTTGAAAGAGTTGAGAGGACATATTCTTTCTTTATTTCTTCTTCAAAAATATGTGTGCAAGATCCAGTAATGCTGTGATTAGAGCAGTCTGCAGAATAAACATGTCCAGAGTCAAGACCAGATTGGCAGTCAGCACCAGGAAGGGATTGGTGTCTTGTGAGGAAGGATGTTTGACCAAATCCTGCTTATATTCACATCAAAGTAGAATATGGTGACTTCAGAGGAGCCTGGATAGAATGACAATAGTCCTGTATATATCTGAAAATTAGATTGTATTTTTAAATACAGCCCTTCCCATGTATAGTAAATATCACTTACTAAACCATACCTTATATGTATGTGGCAGGTTGCAAGCAGTAGCCAGATTCGATGCTTTCCCTGCCACAGAGGTACAATTATTTCTGGGGAAATTAAAGCACCAAGGGGGAATGATAGTCATGACTGTAAGCAGCTGTGAAAGCAAGGGTAAGGCTCTGGATTTGAGAGTGCTAGCCCCTCTTTTTGTATTCATATTGCTCCTTCTGCTCTTTACAACAAATGCACATTTAAAAATGTGGAAGGACTCTTCAGGGTCTGTTCTCTAACCCTCTTTCTGGACTACAATTACAACCATAAGGGTAACAAAAGTGAAGCAACCTGGAGCCTCATAAGAAAATGGCATGCAAGTTGTCACATGTACCCTGTATTCACTTGTAAAAGACCTAGCAGAACTACAAAACAGACCCGACAGTATCATTGCCTACAGTAGCAAGAAGCTGCTTTTCTTTCCCAGCCTTCAGTTCAAAGTACTTGACCTTTATCCTCATGTCTTCTGTCTTTAGGAAGGGCCATACTAAATCCTCATTCCTCTCCAGTTGTAGGAGTCATGCTTACAGCTATTGAGTCTTTGTGTGAAGCTGTCCCCAGAAACGCAGTTTCAGAACTGCCTTTTGCTGAAGCAAACAATAAGGCTTAATATAGTGCCTGGAGTTATATTATAGAGTTAGAGGCAGATCAGAGATTAGTACATTGTTTCTGCTATAGAGGATTTCTTGCTAGGACATTAATAAAAAAGGCTTTACCTAATCGTATTGTTTTCAGGCTTGTTTTGTTTTGCCAAAGTGATATGCAAGTCCCTGACTGTCAGAGGAGAGCAAAGTTCAGCTTCCCATTTTCCACTACTGCTAAATAATGAGCCTTGAAAAGCCTTGAGGTTGGCTTAAGACGAGTTTTACAACAGTGGAAACATGAGTGCTCTGTTTCTTGCAGCTGATTTCTGAGCCTTTAGGAAACCTGTGGGTTACATTTCTAAGCATGGGGGCAAAAAGTCTTCATGAAGAGGAGAGAGGATGCTGGATGAGGTTCACACATAAATTCTGGGATTTCACAAGCTGGGCTTTTAAAAAATCACCGGATTTTGCAATACTCACAATCAGATTGCGAGGGATGGTGACCCTTTGGATTTGAAGGGATTTTTTCAGTACTGTCTCCGTTGACTATTAGCTCTGGTATTTTCCTTCCCTTCCACATGTGACTCTTGTTTTCAGGGTCATGTATATGTTGTATGGATTCTATGTTGGTAAACCCATTTTTTTTTTTTAAGGCACACCACTCTGCCCCATTTTCTGCAGCAATTACAAGGGGTAGGATAGTTTTCTCTGCAAATCTTCGCTCCCATCTCTTTACATAAACTTTTGAGGCTGTTGAAAGCAGTTCTTTACTCTCCTCATCTGCTATTAATTGCTCCTCCCTCACGCTCTGTAGCTATCTCATTGTACCTTGTGTACCCCCAATTTGGAGCCAAACTTTGTGAAGAACTTGCACTCCATTAAAGCCATCTATCACAGGCTAAATCCTCCTCAACAACAAGCATCGCCATTTTTGCTGTACTACATCTTGCTTTTTCCATGCCAAGGTTTGCTCCAGGAAATCCCCCAGAAGAATTAAAAATACTGTTTTGTATTTGTTGGGACCTCTGCCCAGTGCTGCTTGCAGTGCACAAGCTGTGTTTGGTGCTAGTTGGGTCAAGATATCTCAGAAAAATCTCATGCTTGGGTATTGGCTCTTCTAAGCCTATTGGCTCACACCCATGCACACATACACACACACATGCATACTCAAAGTCTCTTCTTTAAACAGGAAGCTCAACTCAGCATGTGGTGAGTAACTGAATATAGCAAATACTTTCTTAAATTTAAAAAAATCTATTAAAGAAAAAAAAAAGAAAGAAGAAATTGGAGAAGGAGGAAATAAAACCAATTCCTGTGTTAAAATAAACTCTTGGGTGTAAATAGCTCAGCACAATCAAGAAACCTGGGTGTTTAATGGAGAGATTCTGGCCAGGATTCATTAAAGACTGATTCAGTTGAAGAAGTGAAGCTTCATGGTGCCTGCAAGTTTTTCAGAAGTTTGGGGAAATTTAAAGAAAACAGTGGGTATTCTGTGGACATGGGATGCAGGCCCATGATGTAAGCAGGCACAACTCCATTCAAATGTACTGGAGCTGTGCAAACAGTTTGGCTTTGGCTCTGGAAATAACACAGGTGTAGGTTAAACAAGGCCTGATTCATTGTGTTTAAGGCCATAGAGATTTTTATGGTTATCCGGGTCAAGTCTCTGTAGCATACATCTGAGATACCCTGTGATTCATCTATGAGGTCTGAGTTGTGGCAAAGTACATGTTTTTAAAGAGATTCAAAGTCTTTGAGAGACAGAAGACTCACCAAATCCTTCGGTTAGGTTAGCCAAGGCTTAATTACATCTAGTAGCCTGAACATGCATCATTCTGCTCATTACTGCTCATGATTGTCCTCTGCCCCCATGGTGTGCAAGTGGCTTTGTGTGACTGTCTCTCATCAGACTCACTTTCTGTATCACCAGCTGTGCTGTTGCAATGTGAATGCTGCTTTTGTATCAGAGGTGATCAGCACAGAATGAAAGCTTTGGACATCTACCATGCTTCCAGCTCAGTGTGCCAAGCCTTTGGTGGTGGGAGATCCTGATACCCCCCAGTGGGAAAGGACCACAAAAACTGGAGCATGGTTATGTCGTCTCTTCTTCCCAGTTTTGAGCAGGGAACATTCCACCCCATATAGCTATTTGAATATCATCCTTTAGTGTTTGAGGGCAAACTGCTAGAAAGAAGCTTGATATAAAATAAGAGGTCTTTATTATGCATCTTGAGAGGGTCTGGTGATTGTATTTTACTTCATCTTGGCTGAGCAGATGTTTACCGTGGCTAGACAGAGTTCTGCACAACGAAAAAAGCTGAACATCAACATCAAGGTATAGCCCACTGATCTCACCAAAGAGAAGGTATTTCCTGAATGGGGAGCAGCAAAAGCCATGAAGTTCATACAAACTCCCAGCAAGGACATATGATGTTGCTGTTTTCAGAAAATCATTACCATATGGTACAATGATGGTAGTTGTGTGCAAACCCATCGGGTGCAATAGAATGGATGAATAACATCTCTCTGCGGCACATTGAAAAGTCAAGGTGATGGCAAGCATAGATCTTGCTTCACATTTGTTGGTCATGCTCCATTCTGCCTTCGTGTACTGGGTTCTGTGAAAAGGGAATGTGTTGTGGGAATAGCCATGCCACCCAGGGCTTGAAGCCTCCACCTTGAGCTTAGCAGAGGGGAGTAATAGCAGGGACAATTAAATCTCGGTTGGTCTGGTGTGCTCAGCATGAAGGAGATTTCTCTGGGTTTGTTAACACAGCTCTGATTCATAACCTTGAATGGAAGGAGGCCAACAACACACATTCCTCTGAGTGAGCTGTTCCAGCTAAATGGAAGCAAAAATTACAGCATGCTTCCCCCTGAACTACTAGAGAGGTGCTCCGAAATTTTCATTAAAATGTCATGCCATTGTAATGCCTTCTGTGGTAAAGAGCGGGTCACTCAGATTGCCAGGAAAGTTAGTATGTTACTATAGTGTTTTACTAAATCCTGGATTCTGTTGTCTGGGTGGAGAACAGTCTGTGTGTCCCATAAAAAGTTTTTGTAATGGAAAAAATCCCACCAGCTTTTGCAGATGGCATGGGACAAAATCAACATTTTTCCAATTTGGTTTTCATGAAAGCCCTAAATCAGATTCATGTCCTTTCTGGAACAGGGGCTGATTTGAGGGCTGGGGCATTCTTTACCCAACTGGATGTGGCGGTAGGAAAATGATAGGGTACTTCTCAAAGCAGACTCTATTTCTGCGCATGAATTTTCTAGGACCAAAGCCATCGTCTTTCTAGATTTGTTAATTTCTCATAATGGATTGGCTCATGACTTAAGCAAATTCATTTGTGTATAAACTACCTCCTGTGTATGTCCATGAAGGAATTTGCACCTTATACCTGGCCAGTTGTGGAATTTGCAGACTTTCTGATGGTGCCACTACACATACTGTTCTTCAGAACAATTAAAACACCAAGATGCTTGTTAGAAGGACTGCCCATAATATGCTGTTGTAGGAATGTTCACAAACGAGCTATTTGTGAAATCTTGCTCATAAAATGCAGGATTTGCAAAAGGTCTTTAAGAACCTTTTCTGACTGGGAAGCATTGATCTCTGATCCACCGAACTGGAGGGCACACAACCTAATTCACTGATTAAATGCTGCTGATTAAATGATTAAAAGAGATTTTTATCTCCTAGCTCTTATAATAGCTCTAAAATAAAAGCTATTTTTCTAGTTACAGATTAATCTCAGTCAGCTCCCCAAAATGCAGAAAATCAGAGTTTTCTTCTTTGAAATATCAGTTTTGTACAATTGAATTCCATTGATCTAAGAGGGATTTGTGAAAAGCTTTTAATGTCCCATATGGCTTTGGGATTCAAAGAATTTCCATGTAATGCAGTATTGTCTTCTGGACTTTTCCGTTTCTGCTTTATACTTAGCAGGCGGTATTACAACACTAGCAGCTTGGGGCAGTTTAAATTTCGTATTAGAACCATAGGATCTGAACTGAAATCCCAAAGGGGATTTTCATCCCATTTTCTTTTCAGCATGTGTCAATAGAAACAATCCTCTGAAGGTTAAGAACAAGTGCTGTCCCTAAATATAGAATTCCTTTGGTTATCACAAAAGCAGTGTTCACCACAGGAAGGGACTGGACTTCTGAGGAGGGTGCAAGTTTTGATTTTGTGAAGTTTATTTTGCAGAAGGGCTGTGGACAGAGTCTTGGAGACTGGTAAGAATCAGTGAGACACTATCAGTCCAAATCAAGGTTTTACGTTCCGAGGCTCCTGACATGTAACCCGTGTCCTTAATTTCCATGCTACTGATTCTGGTATTACATTAAAGGTAAAGAAAACCTTTTATAACCATGAGCTCCATTGCAGACATAAATGCAGTCTGGTGTAAAAGGGGCAAATACAGCTTATAAAATTTGAGTAGGACCTGACTGAAAGCAAAATTATCTCAGTGCTCTCATCTGGAATATTACACTAGTGTAGCAGCACCTCTTTTTTATTATTAGGAATCAAGTTGGCTTGACTGCATATGGAATGGCTACCTCGTAAATGTGCTGTAATCCTTGTCATGAGAATTTTTTAAAGGCTCTTGGTGGGAGCTGGTCACAGTTCTCTTTCTCACTTTTTTTTTCTTTACCCAAAGGTTGTTGTGATGAAAGTATTAGGGTATTGGTGTTGGCTTTTAAGATTTTAGAGGTTTTGATCTTCTAGAATTCTTCAGTTACCATTATCTAGAAATAATGTAGTTTGCATTTTTTTTTCACCTTTCTTTTCCTGCTTTTCTCTCCATTTTTTTCCTCTTCTTCTTCATACCTTCCTGAAACAAATAGTGGGGGAATCTTTCCCTGACAGTAGAGAAAGATGTCTAAGAGTAAATTAAAATAGAGGCAGAAAGACCAGTTACAAGAGAGACGCCTGGGTCCAGATCTCTGCTATGCTACATATCTGTGGCTTAGATTTTAAGGATGAATTTGAGCATGTATTTCAACCCCAACTTGCCTGGTGTCCAAATGATGTGGCATCAGGTTTAAGTGAGATCCAGAGTAAAGCCGAGAAAAAGCTCAGAGCTTTAGAGAATACTCCTTTATAGATGGCAACAATCTGGTGCTGGATCAGGCAGCCAAGTGGGGAAAATGCTGAGCTGCAGTTACCTAGAAGCTCATGGGGGGGCTGAGTTGATTCTTGTCAGTTCTCTTGTCAGTTCTCTGGGAGGTCCGGTGGACTACATCTACCAGATACTCATGTTGCTTTATGAAACGCAGATGCTGGTGCTTAGAACCAGTTGTCTCCACCAATTACTCATATATAGGTGCCATATAGCTAGCCCCAAACTGAACAACTACCCTGCAGCAAATAGAGGTTGAGGTGAGTCTTTCAGAGCAGGTTTATCCTGACAGTAGCCAGATGACAATGGGAGGCAGTCCAGTGGCAAAGCCCCTCCTTCTCTTCTTTGCATGCTTCAGATGAAGTGCAAAAATCTGTTTGGAATTTCTTCCTGAGCCAAGGCTCAACAATTTGTCAGCAGCTTTGTTTTGTTGATGGAGCAATCCATAGAATGGAGTGTCTCAAAATCAGCATCCTGTGGCAGCCAAGCTATAGGGAGAGAGATCACGACACAGTGTGGGTGATGTAGTCCAGCCACCAAGGAAGGCCTGTGCAGGTAAGTGGGGCTTGAAAACCCAACTCAAAGAGTTCAGCCAGATGCTGAGAAAAAAGCTGGTTGCAAGTGAAATATTCTGTTTAGATTTTCCACAGCATGAAGTTCCTGTAGTGTCAATCTTCATCTATCTGCTTGTGAGGGCCACTTGCAGGACACTATATAGGGGTGAACCTGTTCTTGGCTTTTTCTTTGCTGGGGCGAAGCTCAGCAGAGGAAGTCTCCTCTGGTGTTGGACACTGTGCTGAGTACAGGGACTTGCACATTGCTGTTCAAATGTCTCTCAGCAGGCTTTCTTTTCACAACTTCTAAAATTCCCATTAAACCTCACTGTAAGTGTTGAAATCAGTTAAGAAAGTTAATCCATTGTTTGCAAAATCATTGAGACTGTCAACTTGACATTGTGTGTAGTTGTTGAAGTTCAAAACCCCTGAAAAATAAAGCTCACAAAAGAACTGGCAGCTGACCCTTAACTCCAAATATCGTTGCTTTTATACTGCAGTATGAATTATTTCTGCTTTACAAACTTGTGCCATTGACTAAAGACCTTGCTGTGGACTGGAGTTTTCAGATATATTAGTGATGAATTGGACTTGCTCTGCAAAAACCCAGGGCTCAGTGTTTGCTAGGTCTCAACAGCTGTCATCATTTTCCCAAGATACATTAGAAAATATTCTCTGGAGCTGCTGTGAATCACAGATGTTTGTTCTAAAGGATAGGGTTGGTGGTCCAGGACCATATGTAAGGGCACCTTGATGAAATTCTATGTGGGGGTCAGTTTCAGTGATGGTCAGTCTCTGAAGAAAACCTTTTACTTACTGTTGGCCATCAGCAGAAAAATGCTAATTGAATTTTGAAGCCTCAGTCCCTACTGTAGAGAAAGGCAACAGGAGGCGGAAAAAGGTTTTGTTGTCTTTCCTGGTAGTTCATTTTGCAGTCTTTAAGATCCATCTGCTTTCAGAGAGTGGGGGACATTTGGGAAGAACATCTGTGAATATCCCATGTCATTACACTTCCAAAGCCAATGGCAAAGGCCTTGGAGAGATCCAGGGTTTTCAAACATGAGCCTTTTCTGCAAATGTTTAGACAGATGGTTTGCTACTGTATGGAGCATCTTCAGGGAATTTACTCCTATTCTCAACGTTGCAATTATTGTAGGCTCAGGATTGGCTGTCTCCTGCTGAGTTTCTGAACAGTGTTTGTTTTTGCTTGATGAAATTCTGTCTTAGATTTTTTAGTGATTATGCTATATTGTGTTCTGCCAGGCTTTGAAATGAGATCAAATTGCTTTTCCCTTAGCATTTACTTACAAAACATGTGTTGGCCAAATCTTGAAGTTCCTACTTGTATATCACTCACCCACTGAAAGTCAATGGGACCTTTGCTTGAGTAAGCATTCTGTGAAAACCAAGCAAGAAGGTGGAGGGTTTTCTTGGCTCTGGAATAGCAGCCTGCAGCAGCAAATGGCTTATCTTCTCTGAAAGAGGTGATAAGAGACCACAGCAAGGTCTTTAGTCAATGCCACAAAGCAACATTGATGTTGCTTTGATGAGACACTTTCTAAGACAAGGGTTGGCCAGCTCATGGTGGAAGGGAACACTAGAACTGAACAAAACCTGCTTTCTAGTTTGCTAAAATGTTTATGCATTTTTTAAGGTGATTTCAGCCTGAATCAAGTAAGAACCCAAATTCAGAGATCCTTACAGTGATCTGGAGAATCTGCTCACCAAAACTGCCAGCTTCTGTTACTTTTAACTGACAATCTAGCTGTGAAATTGATAAAAGAATCCTTTTCAATGAGGAACTGTGGAGCATGATGCATCAAGAATGCATGTTTAGGCAAAAATCTTTCAACTGGAAGTGTTTTGTGCAAAGTATTTTGTGCTCAGTTAATTGGTATTTTTAAATTATGTTCTCGTAACAAAATCTTCCACTAATCTCCAAGAGGCACAGTCCAGATCACATCCTAACACTGCTATTTGCCACACATAGTGCAAAGCTGAGTGTGAACTTTGAAATTCTGGCCCTTTGTGAGGGTGTTTGCAGCATGGTCCCTTGAATTTCACAATCAAAGAACATTTAAAGAGCTGCTGTAGAAACACATCTCTATCAGAACCACTTCTTTTCATAATCAGGCAGACCTGACCACACAGAAAGGATGAAGCTCATTGCTGAAAAAATAAATAGCACAAGACTATTTAGATCCTTCAAAAACAAACTTGGTGGTCTTTGCCCTGGTCTATTGAGGAAGAAGAATAGTACATTTTCTTTCCCATTCCAAGTATTTAGTAGATCTCTGCACACTGCAGTCACTGTATTAATTAAAGCAAATAGGACTGATTTTGTGTTCATGTACCATATATGACTGTTGTGATGCCAGTGAAGTTCATGGCAGTATTAAACAGGCATGTTAATGGACTAAAGTCCAACATTTAAACTGAAATAGCAATCACTCCAATTTGAAGTTAATTATTGCGATAACTTAATAATTGTAGAAGACAAGTTTATGTGCATATAATTTTTTTTAGATTTTTCAGTTGAGTCTAGGGAAATGAGCCCTTATTTCTTGCAGAGAAGAGGATTGTGTGTATGTGTATATGTCTGTGTGTGTCCCTGACACCTTTTGAATTCATTGGCTGACTTCCACACGATTTGTCAGAGGAGTAAAGATGTTTAAGATAAGCAAGCTTCTAAGAGCAGATGGTCAGGTGAAAGAAAATCATGACAGTAGGGAAAAGAGAAAAAAAAGAGTGCACATTATTAGAAATGAGAGAATCCATATGGGGGAAAACCCCTTACAGATGTCTCAGTTGTAATAAAATTTTAGATATCAAAGTCACTCATCCATGAGACACAATTGCAAAGGAACTGATTTCATTGATTCTGGTGCTTTTGTTTTTTGCAGCATACCTAGTTTTATCTGCATTCGAGGAAGGTAAGATTAAGAAAACATTCATCTGTGGAAAATAAAACCACCTCAGCATATAGGTGATTACACATTCTTGGAAAAAGAGCAGTATTTCTGTGAGCAGAGAATGAAGCAGGGTCTGAATAACTGGAGTCAATAATGGTATGCTGGATGATATTGAGTTAAGAATCTTCTGTTCTTCCATTCTTGGGACCATTACCTGTTTTAAAAATGGGGTTAATGATACTTAAGTGCTTTGGAAGGTTTTTTGACTACTGCAAAGAAGTTTTCCTTCAGACAGGTGTAATTAGAAGCTCCACACCCTTTAAGATGTAGTTTCTTGCTAATGTGGCATTAGACTGTAAGATTTTTTTGTCACAATATTTTTAAATTTATTTTTTTTTAAATATATACAAGAGTGGCCACTTTAATTGATGATAAAACGTGAAGAGTTACAAAAAGTTTGAGCTTCTCTTAATGCTGTTCTTTATACTACTTTATGAACAATAAAGTCAGAAGATACCATGCATAAGGTGCAAGACTTAGGGAACATTTTGGTTTAGCTCTTAAATAAGTAAAGTTTGAGTATGTTGATGATCAATATGATCATATATGGTGGGTGAATGTGACTGTACTGTTGTATAGAGAGGGGGGTTTCTGAGGTTCACTACACTTTTGTTAACTGGATCCGTATTGGTACAAGGCATATGAGATATTTCTGTCAGATATTAATATATAGGGAGGCTTGAACTCTATGTTTTATTTCTTTCCAAATCAGTCTAATAGTTTTTTTCTTTTGTTTGAAAAAATGTTTGAGGAAAATTCTTTCCAGAGAAGCATTTCTGGAAACTTTTAAGGATCACATAAAGCTTTGATAACATCACTGAAAACATTAAAGATGAGTTTGAGTGAGGGTTTCTGGAAAGATTTAAACCATACAGTACTCTAATCACCTGTAGAGAAAGAAATAGTTGCTGGATGGCCCTGTTGATTCTCTGTGTCACTTGAGTGTGAGAAGGTTTTATACCATATCCAGAACCAAAACCTAATTTGCTTTGGATCTAAAGCTCAGGTGTTAGGTGGCAGAGCAGGGTTACAGCTAAACGTACTCTGAAAGATGTACCATGGCTTTGTCCCAGCTACAGTGAGGAAGCTACAATGGCTTAAGGGGTAAAACGTGCAAACAATTTACTGGGTAAGAAGACCTACTTTAACATAGAAAAATCATTCAAACAACATGTTCTATAAACAAATTAATCAAATACTGGCCAGATTTTCCCCAAATTCATGTGGTTGCATTAAGGTCAACTGGGGCCCAATTAACTTGTGTTAGCTTCCCAGGGTCATCTGATCTTGGCAATTTTCATCATTCCAATAAAATTAGGTTTGATTTCTGGTGAAGAGAGAACAGCTGTGATTCCAGGTCTTCAGCTTTGTCTCATTCCAGGGAGCAGTGTGCAAACAAACTAATCATCTCAGATCTCAGCAGTGATCATGAGGAAGTGTGAGTTATGTGCATTGGTAACTTGTGCAAGGGAACTAATTAGGAGCAGATGCTTACACTTTTCTAATGTTTATATGAGGAGAACAAATTGTCCGCTGGCAGAAAAAGCCATCTGTAAAAATGGTGTTCAGCCTTATAATTTGAAAAGTTTTCCTTATATTCCTAATTTGAATGTGCAAAATAAATTGCAGTTATATATATTCAATCAGCAGTGAGCCTGAGTTATGTAAGGCTTAAGGTCTGGACCATGTCATCCAGCAGTTCTCTAAGACCATTACAGATTCAGCTGAAGATTAGATGTCCATGAACCACTGTTGAAGGGAAAAAAAATCCTCAAAAACTGACATGCATGGAAGAACTTACAAAATCAACATGAGTAAGAAACAAAGAAATGTTATTCTTCTCTGATTCCTTAGAAATAATAATAGGAATTTGCTGGTAAATAAATGCCTCCTTCTCTAGACAAGAGAATATAAATGAGTTGTTAAAACACTGGTGTCATGTAAAGGAGTAATATTCTTGAGGTACAAAAACATATTCGCTCCCCCTTGCAGTACCCAGCTTCTTTTAAAAAATAATAAATACTAAAGTGTTTAGGGATCCCTTTATATAAATAGTGTATGTCCCACATTATGAAAGACCTGTCCATTCCCACAGATGTCAGCTGGGACATAAAAGCTTATTTTGGCTGTGCTCACTGAGTCCTCCTGCCCTGGGCTAGAACGCTTCCCTCCGCCACCTGTGTGCTGCGCTGATTGATTCAAAATGAGACCACAGACCATAGGCCTGAGAAGCAGTTATTTGTTTCTCAAAGTCAGTCTACTGTAGCTTAAAACTGACTTTCCAGAAGGCTTAGGAGAAGAGCATTATGAGCAGCATTGGGGTAATTAATGGGATAGTTGTCCTTCTGAGGAAATCTTAACTCTACCAGCTGGGCGCCATGGTGGTGCTTGACTGCCTGCTTTTGCCTGCCAAAGACTGAGAAAACACAGTTGCCTTTAGATTACTGGTATTATTGCAACACTGCCAAACCTGCAAGGGAGTCATTGAGTCTGATTCCTTGTACATCACAGACCACTTCACTTTGCAGTTACTCCTGGATAGAGTTCAGTAATGTGTGCTAGCAAAAAGAGTGTCTTCCAGGGTGGACTTTAACTGTGATCTGAGTAATTCAAGAGATGAAGGTATCCTCCAGTTTTGTAGGTAATTTTCTTCAATATCTAATGACAAACACTGATAAAAATATAAAATATGGATAAATTTCCAACTGGAATTTCTATGACTTTGATTTGCCAGCTATTGGCTCATGTTAATATTTTCCATTCAAGATTAAAAGAATCTGTTGGTGACTGATTTATCGTCCACGTGAGGATATTCAGACACCAAAATGAAATTGCCACTAAATGGTTTTTTTTGAGAAGCTGAGTGTGTGGAGTTCTTTAGATGCCTTGCTACCAGGAGAATGTTTGATAATGAAATGTTGAGGGCTGCAGCCTGTGGACTTCCCCTTCTGGTAATGTCTCTCAAGACCTGTGCTGGACAGCCTTTACATCATTTCAAAGGTTCCTTTCTGCTTCCTTCCCAAACATCCAGCATCATTTTCTGAAAGACACTCAAATTGGCAGCAGTGACCCAGCATGTGACTAATACAGACATGGGGAAAGTCACCCTCTCCTGCTTTGCTTCTCCTCCCATTGCACTTGCAGCTATTTTTTGCCAGAGGAGCATGCTTAGAGCTTAGGCTGAGTTTGTCTGCTCTGGCTGTATAGTCCTTCAGTAAGGTCCCTGCTTTCCTATTACCTGTTCTGTTGCTCTGCTTGCCTGCCTTCCTCCAGTCTATGGAGCAAGTCTAAGATTTCCAAGGTCTCAGGAGATGCCTGGTACTCATTTCTCAAATAATTACATTTTCCCTATACATCTTTTTTTACCTCTAGTTAGAGTCATTAAAAAGGTCTCACCTTAACAACTGATCCAGCTTTCCATGTCTTTATTTAGAAATCATTAAGGAAAGTGCTTAGTAATGCCCAGTATCAGTGACCCAGTTGGCCCATACCCTGTACTGGTGTTTCTCAGTTGTTAGATACTTCCTGAAGTAGGCAGCTCTCCAGCTCTCCAGTCTTTTAGTATGTGCTTATGTGGTGCCAAAGTAGATGAGGGTCCCATTGTGTTAAATCTCCCTTTAAGAAGAACTGAGTAGTGGACTGGTCCCCAAGGAGCTTGCAATAAGGTATACAAGAGTTTGGAAAGCACTTGCCTACATCACCCAGAGAGATGGCCTTACCAACACAGGTGGAGATTGTGGCCGTCTGGGAGTCTGAAGAGCTCAAGGCTGCCCATGAGCACCAAGGTGAGCCTGAGGCATCCCTGTGAGCGCCCATGGGGAGGGCAGCTCTTGGTATTCAAGCAGGGAGCTGCTCTCCTATGGCTCCTGGTGCTTTTGTGGCTGGTTTCCCTGTGGGATAAATCAGTGTTTTTCCATTGATGCTAATTGAGGCATATCACACCATCCCTGCTTTAAACTAATATCTTTAGTTAATCTTTCTTATATTATTATATTCTCCATAATCTAATGCTGTATTCCTTGGGTTATGCTGTCACTGGCTTTCCAGGGATGTGAGATCAGGCCATTAAATAGTCTTCTGTTCTTCACTTTTTTACAGCTCCTGAAAAACCTGAAGGTTTTCAAAGCCTCTGGAGAGATTTGCTCATCATTTCTCAACAAATTAATTTTTTTTTCTGAGGCAGTTTTGACATTTTAGTCTGCATCACCTTTTTTTTTTAATCTATTTTTGCTCAGGAGCAAAGCAAGGAGGCGTATCCTCAGGAGACAGGAAGTGGCACAGATCTATTGAGTTTAAGCCGGAGGGCCTTATCTCAGGACTGAATCCAAACCAATCTTTCTACTCTCCCATTCTTCAAAGTTTCCTTCACCCAGGAGAACTTCACTGAAATCAATGGAATTGCATCAGAATGTTCAAAAACACCATGATTTTCATCAGGGAGGATTGTCAGGTCTAGGAAAAAAATTGCTAGATGAGGCAATAACTGCGAACTCTCTGTCCCTCAAATCATTTGAATCAAAACCAGATACCTTGCATTAGATATACCCTGTATCAGCCTGTTGAGTCTCATGTGAAAATCACTGTGTAAAAGCCCTTAGCCATCTTTGAGCAGTTCAGAATAGACTTGTCAAATCCCATGCCTTAAAATCTCTGGATCACTGTCACTAGCATGGATAGAGCCAGTCAGAAGCAGAATTTTGAGCGAAAGACATCTAGGAAAGGGCATGTAATTTTCCCACTACATCAACATAAACTCTAAAAAAAAAAGGGTACTAATTGTGTATGAGCACCACTAAATAGGTTCCAGTATTACCTGAAGCCATATCCTACCCAATCTGGGCAAGGTCTCTGCTTTATACTCATTAAGTTGGATTCTCTCAGCTGTCTAATCTCATTTTCTGCATTTCTTTTTTTTCCATTTCAGGACATCGTGATTCAGTTTTGTCATGTTCCTATTATTGTTTTAGGCAAAGGCAAGAGCTGGCGATCTAAGGTTTTTCTGACCTCTGTAAATACAGACATGGCTGAAGAGTGCTAGCTGCTGAAAAGGCTATGACAAGTCAGGGTTAAGTTCATAAGTCGGTCGAGTTTAAAGATCCCATATGTGTGGTTTATGGATGTTTTTCAGTTTTAAGAGATTTTTATTAAGTTTTCACAAAATACAAATGAAAAGTCGTAAACAAAACCCGGGACCCTGCTCAGAGTTACCCTGAAATAAATCTGGAGTAACTGCCTTGGAGTCAGGCAATGACTCCAACTTTATGTTGCTGGGGCTAAAAGGAGAGTCTGACCTCATGAGTACTTTCAAACATGCAGTTATAAAGTATGCAATGCTCTCTTAATAATTTAGGCTAAAAAATTTACTGGCTGCTGTTCACTAAGGATTGAGTTTAACCAGTGATGTTTTGATTTAAAAGCACTTTTGGATTCAAGTGTCAGAAGAATGGAATGTGTCCAGTGACCCACACAGACTTTCCTGTGCCTGTTACCAGTGTCTCGGCTAGTGATCCCCAGGCACCAGGAGTTTGTCCTCATGACACCTGAGTCAAACAGGAAAGCATTGTATTCTCTGGAGAAACTGAGGTACACACCGATGAGAGACTTCCACTAGCTCACAAGGGGGAAGCCTGTCATAGGGTGGCGGTATTGACAGTCACAGTTATTGACTTCCCCAAGGCCCACAGGGGACTCAGTGAAGTGTTGAGTTGAAGAAGAATCATCATAGCAGTTTCTGTGGAGGTGTCAGGTCAGGATTTTTCAGTTGGTGAAATCAAAAGAAGACTGAAAAGCCTGTGTCCTTCTTGCCCTCCAGACATGGCTGCTGTGTCTGTTCCATCTGAGAAAGAGGCCCTCGAAAGATGTGGCATGAACAGGCATTTGCTGCGAACCATTCCACTACTTTTAGACCCTTTTTGTCCTCTCTGATCTGGATTTGGTTAGCATTATTAGGGTTTGTTTCCCTTATTTCAAAATTGCATAAAGACTATCTTCTCTTGAATCCTTGCAGTCTTTTCCTTGACACCGGAGGGATCTATAGTATCTTGTGGAGGGTGAGTCTCCCCACAGAGTTAAATTACACATGGAAACTGAACTCCTGGCCCTGCTGCAATGAAGGGAAGACTTGGCAGCCAAGCAGGGATTTCACCCAGACACCAGCCCTTTCTTCTGAGCGCGCTGCTCTGCAGGATGTACTCTTTCCATTAGAGTCTCTCCAGGACTCCACAAGGACAGTGTGAGAAAACCACTGTTGTCTCTTATATCAGATTTAGGGTCTGCAGTGCTCGAGCCATGAAAGCTCCGCAGAGGCTGGGCAGTCAAATCCACGGAAATCAAATGAGAATTTGAGTAAAGCCCCTGGTTAATAAGTCATTCCCAAGTCCAATAAACATAACTGGAAATAAATTGCATCCATATATTTCACAGTTTGATTTACATTAAATGAAAACACAAGAAAGACCTGCCATTGACAAGTTCAAACAATGCAAAATTCTGAACAATTTGTGTTTATTCAACCATAATATATGGCTCAAATATTCCACTGAGATATAAATAAATCAATAATAGTGCACTACTTGTGATTTATCTTGGAGTAGTTTAAAAAAACAGATTATTGTTTTCCTATGGTGGTAGTGTGGGCCTATCATAAAAACCATCACACGTACAGCATTTTGCTGTTCAAGGCCCAGGCAAAATGCCTTCTGACAAACGGCCTCTTTTCACAGTTCAAACAGCTTCACTTCTGTTCAAACCTCAACCTAGCCAAGTTTCTCATGTGCTCTGTATCTGAAAGGAAACTGTCACTCAGCTCTAGATTTAATCTCCAGGTGGATTTTTGACAGAAGGGGTTCAGTCATTGAGCCTTTTAGTACCAACATTGTGCCAAGGAAGCCAATTTGGAAGCGGTGGAGGAGCATGTTTGTGCACCACCTGACCTCTGTCAGAAGCAGTGATTCAGAGCTGGTAGCATTGTTATTCAATAAATATTATTGGACACAGAAGAGAAAGGAATTCTCCCCCCAGTCTCTATGGCTCCTATGACTCTTGGCAGTGTTTCTGAGGTGAGTGAGTCATTAGCAGCTGCTTGGGAGTGGAGGGAAGGCTGAGGAGCAGCCAACATGCCACCACTCATAGCTGTGCTCCTCCACCCTTCCAGGAGTTCAAGGCTTTTTTTCATTTTACCAAGTTATAGAAGAAGCCTTCCTGCTCCAAGATTGCATGCTGGTTTGGGGCTTGACCTAGGCAAGTGAACTCATTTGATATTTGTCACAAGGGAGATTATTAGACTCACAGAAGAAATTAGGCTTGAAGAGACCTCTGGAAATCATCTAGTCCAACCCCCTGCTAAAGCAGGTGAGCCCTGAAGATCTGCGGGGATAGATTCCAGGACCTTTTTGGGCTCCTCTCAAGGCTTGTCCTCTGAGTTGCTCCTGCAACAGGGACCAGACAGCGATGGATTTACGCACCTAGTTTGGTCAGGAAAACTCCTAAAGGGGCAAAGAAGTAATAATGCTGTTTGTTCATCCTAATGTAGCAAACTCTGGACTTCCAGGAGTGGGATCCCCTCTCCTGCCTCTCAGCCTGGGGTGGATACTGTTCCATTTTTTGGGGCAGGGAGGAATTTACTGGGAAGTCACTTGAGGTCCACTGTCAGTAGCAATAGCCAACTTTATCAGGTCTGGACTGACTTGGAGACCAGAATTCCTTTAGGCCATTCCAGCTAAGGTGAAATCTTTGCTGCACTTAGCATTCACTACCAGGGTCCAGACATTGGCCCTGATGTCCCTGCTGGGTTTTCCCAAACCTGTGGTTGTCAGACTTGCTCTCAGAGCATATTGACAGCAGGTTGCAGTTGTCAGGGTACCTAAAGTGCTGTTAACATAGCATCCGACTCCCATTTTTGCATCAAAACACTGCCTGCTACGTAGCTGGGTTAGCCCCTTTCAAAAACCACTGCAGATCTGCACTTGCCCTTCTCTGGGGACTCCATCTCTTTGGCCTCTGTGTGGTTTCCAAATGCCAGGCAGCTTTATCCCACGCGCTCCTTAGTATCTGCCCACAGTGCTCCTCTGCCCCCTTCTTGGCCACTGCCTCCCCCATCACCTCTCCAGAGCCTTCCAGCATAGGAATTGGGCAGGATTTCCTGCTCCCTTTCAACCCATTCAGAGTTTTGAGGGTGTGAAGGAGCCAGTTTCTTCTATGTGCTTGTCTCTATGCCAGTCAAAGCTCTGGGGACAGGGCTGGCCCTCTGCATGCCTCCGGCATTCACACCTCTGCCCTGGGTCTGCACACCCCCATGGCTGCTGCAGGCACAATCTGTACTTGCAAGAAAACAAGGTGACCCCTGTCCTGGACACATGATTTATGCTTTGTATTCAAACACTCACAGTTTGTTTGCTGCCCTCCTTATAGTTTAATGCCCCTGCAATGGTCATTGATAGAGTTTGTACCTGGATCTTTGTGTTAAAACCTGTTTCTCTTACGGGCTGGAAAATGCATTCATCCACCTGTGTCTCACACCCAGGGTGGGTATTTAGCCTTTTATTTGAGTCTGCCACCAAAGTGGACCAAAGGACTATAAAGTCTGCCAAAAACTTCTCCCTAGCCCTGGTAGCTCAGCCTGGTATTTCAGAGTTGGGCTGACCTTTTTCTGTTTCACACATTGCCATCAGTGATAGCAATTTTGAAATTCATTTTAGAGGGAGCTCTGCCTCTGGCACGTGAGTCCACATGAAACAGCCTTGCCTGTTATTACCATTTCCTGCTTCTAGCGGGTGGAATTTGTCTGGAAGGACAACTACCCTACTGAAAATTGCAACTTTCTCCCAGGAAATTCGTGAATAAAGCTAAATTTTTCTCTGATGTTGTTCCCTGTGTCTTAGCTTTGTTCTGCAAGTATTTCCTTGTTGATACCACCACACTGATACTGATCTGAAGCTGGTCTGTGATTTGGGCACCCACTGGATTTTGTTGAAATAATTCTTGGGATGGAGTTGGGCACATCAGCATCCCCCTGGTGCTTTCCGCCCCATTCCTGTATGCCGACATTCCAGGTCGCCAGTTGTTCTTATTTCTCTTCCCCTGATTTCCTTAGATATTGTTGACATATTTGAGATTCTCTTTCAGTGTGGGAAAAGGGAACTTGGGCCCTTGCTCAACTCGGCTTAATCCAGGCCCTGCAGGCAAGGAAGGCACCTCTAGCTGAGGTC
This sequence comes from Pezoporus occidentalis, assembly GCF_034315485.1. Classification (NCBI taxonomy): domain Eukaryota; kingdom Metazoa; phylum Chordata; class Aves; order Psittaciformes; family Psittacidae; genus Pezoporus; species Pezoporus occidentalis. The sequence goes on from NW_026916347.1 coordinate 2,616,118, forward strand.
ACTGGGTGGGATTGGTTAACCCAAACTTTCTTTTTAATTTCCCTGACCCATACCACCACATAATTACCTATACTGTGACTATGGGAGTTTTAATTAAGCAGGACTTTGTAAAGGTCTTTGAAAGTTATGAAGTTTATTAATAAATTATGGACCTGGATTCTTTTAATCAGAAATTGCTGTGAAGTTGAATATTGAAATTTTGCTTTAGCTGGGCTTGTTTGCCTCATACCAGGTTCATGACAGACAGCAAGAGTTTGCCATTGGCAAGGACTGTGCATTGTGCCTTTGTCTCAGTAGACTAATGACTTCGGTACCTACATGTAAGTGCAAGCATAGCCCTATGGAAGTCAATGGGACTTAAATGGTGTATGCTCTGTACTTCAGGCAAATTCACACATTTCTTGCCAAAGGTGAAATCCAGACCCAATTTTGCCAAGTGAATAACTAATTCACTTAACAGATTTCATTTGTCTTTTGTTTCTATGTCTTTGTTTCTTTTGAAGAACTAGTTTTCTTTGTTTCATTTGGTGAAACAGTGGTTTCACCAGACTGATGGTTTGCTCTTGATCTTCTTGCTGTGCAGTATCCCTTCATTTCCATTACTGCTTCACTGTATGGATTTTATCTCTCTCCTCTCTGGTTCATTTCTATTCCACCTACAAGCCTTTCGAGTTTGCTTTTCCAGTGATTCCAGTGCTGCTCCCTGTAGTAGTATTTTGTCCAAGAACTAGCAGCATCTACATTTTGTGCTACTAAGTGCAATCAAATCAAGCTTGCTTGGGAGCTGGAAATTTGGTGAAATGCTGTTGTTGGAATAAAATGTTTATGATACTGTTCTGGAGTTCCCCTCTATCTAGAGTCTGTCCAACTGCTCAGTTCTAGCTGTAGCCAAATATTTAATGATATGTTTAACTCTGGCCATTGCAGATAATTCCTACTCTGTCAAATTTCGTCTGATTACCCTCTGGAGTTTTACCTACATAATCTTCAGTACACTCTGTGATGGGTGAGAAGTTATTTGCTGTGGTGCAGGAATGCAGCCACTTCGTAAGAGGAGCACAACAGCTGCATAAATTTATTTGGCAGTCAGTCATTGGAAACACAGGATAAGGATCTAACCAAGCCATAACAGAGACTTTCAGGAGTCAAGTACAGACATTTAACATCTTGAGTTACAATTTTGGTAGAACATCATGTTTCTGCAACACTCTTAAGATAATGCCATGAGATCCTCATTGCAAAAAAGACATTTGCTTCTTACTTCCATCAGACAGGTGACTCTTCTGTAATGCAACACCCTTGTGAAATATGATGGGGCTTATGATCAGTGCTAAGGAAAAAGAGCTTTAGTTTTGTAGCTACATTTATGTTACTTGTCCATTAAACATACAGATCCAGCTCTGTTAATGGAAGCTGACATGATCACAGCCGAAAGTAATATGCCTGCAGGCAGGCCAAAAAAATATTTACGGCCCATCATTAAGGCGATTTGGGAAACTAATATGTGTTCTGTGTATACATATTGTACTTAATTTTTCTCCACAGCAGATGCTTATCATGGATTTTCTCTATGTCTGTTGAAACAAAAAAACAAAAAAAAAAAGGCAAGGAAAAAATCCCAAACTGACATTATTTATTATATTGCCATTGAAAAAAGATCATGAAAGTAAGTTGTAAAAGCTATTGGTCAACATTAAACTTGTGCTGCTGAGTTCACAGGCTATCTCAGGGGACTCTGTGAACTCCTGCACGCTCTGAGAGCAGGAATCTCTTACACAGTTCTTGGGCACCAACTTTGTTTTTGCAGTTTACAAATTAGTGGGCTTGAGGGTAAGATAAATTATGAATGGGGGAGATTTCAGCCTAGCAAAGATTGTGGGTCATTGTGTTGAACTTCAGGGTCATTGTTTCTTCTGTTATGGCTAAGATCTTTTGAATAACAGAAGCCCAAGATGGGGAACCAGGGGTAAAGTTGCCACCAGAATGGATGTGCAGATAGAGCTATGTGAACTTCTCAAACAGTTGGGCTTTTTTCGTTGGCAGTTGTAGGCTTGGAGTGACTGAAACACAGAAATTAGTGTTAGATTTACAAAATTGTTTTGAACAAGTCCCTCCCTTCATGAAAAAATGAAAACATCTCATTTGGGCATTTTCTGAGCAAAACATTTAATTCTGTCATTTTGAATGTCCTATGCAAACGTTTAATTTGGTTTGCTTTAAAATAAATACTTAAAAAAAAAAAAAAGATCAAGAATGAAACAAAAGGTGGTTTGGGGTCAATCCCAACATGTTTTCTGTATTTTCATTTTTCATTGAAATGAAAATATTTTTTTATCAGGTGGATCCTCATCATGTTAAAAAAATGTACTTAATTACCGGAACAGCAAGTGAGCTAGAAGTCTGTTATTCCTGACTTTGCGTGCAAAGTGGTCTCAGAATTAGTTCAAATGAAACAGCAAAGAGGTACAAGTCAAATCATACATCTTCTCTTTCTCATTTTACAGAATAGAACAACTCTGCCCTTGAGGCAAGAGGCAGAGGGGAATTTGGGGCCAGTTTTCAAAGCAGTTATCATTGATGGTTACCCTGGGACAGCTAAGTGGGAGCTGAAAATCGGGCCAACAGAGTCATACAGCGGGAAAAATATTTATTGCATTAACAAAGGTATAAATCACAACACACCAAAGTGTGTGAAATCACTGAATTCTCAGGGGGTTAAAGCTTTTAATTTTGTTTCAATAAAGGCAACAGAAGTAAAGAAAGAAGATGATTCTTCTGAGGTCACAACCTCTGGTGTTGCTAGAAATTACCAGGAGAAACGGTCCTAAGCAGTTCCCCAGGACTGCAAATGGACACAGAGAAAGCTTAACTTAATCTCACTTTTTAAAACTCTGCAAAAAGAAATTTGCATTAGGATGCAATGGAGGAAGCAGAGCAGCACACTGAAGCACTCTGAGGAGGTGCTGTCACCGAAAATGATCTGTTGTGGAATAAAAACTTCCTCCACAAATCCAACCAAGCAGCAGCCGACTGAGTGGAAATGAAGCCTGGCCTTGCTGAAGGAACAAATCCCATCAGGGACCATTGGTTTGAGCTGGTGGGTTACTCAGTCAGTGCAATATTGTCCTCACTCCTTGACTGGATTCTCTACAGAATTAATTAGGTTTCTAGTTATGGCTGTGTTTTTTAATCAAAAACATTCTTTCAGGAACAAGATAAATAGCCTATGATTTACAGACACCACTGGTGGCCTGTGCTGTAAGGAGAACAAACACCATTTTACCACCGTTATGCACCATTGGTAACATGAGTGTCACAGAGATCTTGGCTGGGGCTCCGCAAGAAGAGAGAGTTTTACTTTGTACCTAATGTGATGACCTGAGCCTCCTAGAGAAATAAGAGAAATACAGCACATCCTCTGCAAATTCATCATTGTTCCTAAAGGCAAAGGATGTTATTTCTGAGACTTTACAAGCAGATGTGCTGAATAGTTTGTAAGATGAAAGTAACTAAAATCTGGGTCCACTGTGTGGCACCTACAATTTTTTTTTTACCCAAATGTTACTAATAATGGAAAGGTACACAGTTCTCAAATCTTCAGATTCATGGAAACATGTTCCCAAGCCGTGTTTGGAAACATCCAAGTGTAATTATACTCAACAGCAACTGTATCTATTTGCTGTGAGTGAAAGGGCTAAGGGAAAAGTCATGCCGCAATGTAGGTGAGTGTAGTTATCATGCCTCCAGGGAGAAATTCAGACCTCAGCAGCTCTCCATCCTGTCTGCTTTGCTTTGCTTATACTGAGGCCACCCACTGTAATGCCTCCCTGCCAGCAGTCACTGGGGCCAGGTGCTCTTACTGCCTGTATGCTGTTTTCACCATTATGTAAGCGTGCTGGGAAACTGAGGCAGCTGCAACCCTTCATGCACAGTGTTTCATGGTGCAGTGGTTTTAGATGGTGAAAGCATTTGCCAGCAGGAAGTGTATGCAGCATTTTGCCACGCAGCCTTAGCACGTTTCCATTGAGCTGCTGGTGCGCAGCATTACTGTTGCTCTAATCTGGCTGTGGAGGTGTGCTCAGCACCAAATAAATTCTCCCTGGCTGGCTTTTTGCCTCCTCTGCAAAAGCCAGTGGCTTCCTGGAAGCATCTTTCTAGGCCGTTCCAAAAGCTAGGTATTGTAATGCAATGAAATGCATTCAGTTCCTAGATATTATCAGGAAACAAGAAGTACCCAAAGGATTTCTTAAGGCAGAGTCATCCTGTAAATGACACTAGAACCATCACTAGGATTGGGAAAATGACCTGAAGACATGAGCTGAAAGCTTGAGTCTGCCTTGTTCAGGAGGAGTGATGAAGCTTAATGCTTAAACTTTCTCAGCTTCATCTGGATTTAACCACTAGAGGGAATGATGGCAAAGTTTATGTGTTTTGTTTAAAGTCAGACTATCTGTTTTATGATCAGGCATGACTCCATCAGCCCTCCACTGCGGCAAGGTGTCCTGTTTATAAGAGCAGTAATCCTCACCCGTGGACTGGACTCATCCATGCAAAGCTTCATTTACTCCTTCCTCCCCATGCACCCCGTGTCATGTTTCCTTTGCATGTCAAAGGACACCAGCAAATAAAATCCTGTCCACAGTCCTGGAGCATTTTTGTTAGTGAAAGCCAGGAGTCTTCACAGAAAGTGTTCTGTCCCTGCCATCTCTGTCTGGATTTATTTTGATGTTTTAGGAAATTCTCGGTCATCCAGTCAAGGAGGCAAAACACTGCCATGGTGCAGAACAACAGGATGGAGGAGAGATGTGAAGCAGAGAGATGAGAAGAGATGGTAGGCAACTAGCTGGCTGGAAGCAGATTTTTTCACCAGTTACAAGCCCTGGTATTCAGTTATTCTAATATTCAGCTGTTCTCACAGTATTTACCAGAAGGAATATTCACTGGAGGGATGTGTTGTACTTCCAGCAAAGTGAATGTACATCCACAGCAACAAAAAGCAGCCCTAAGTATCATAAACATTAACCAAGACTCAACACTGAATGCATATCTAGATCCTGATTATGTAGTAATGAAAGCCAGCTTTTTACTGTATGCATTCTTTATATGATAAAGTGATATATACGTTTTTTGTGTTCATAATTCCCTCCAATGCAAACATCTTAGACACTGCAATATAGGAGCTATTTGGAACTCAAACTGGTCTAATAAGACAACCACAAGAATTCACAAGCCACATGGTAGGAAATAACAATATTGTAGCAACATAGAAACATGTAAAAATATATAATTACTTATGTAATATATATATATATACATGCTGCCAGAAATGGCTTTTCAATTTTCTGGGTCACAAAAGAAGCATTTCCTACACACATTGTGACCAAAGCTATTGATAAATATAGCAAAAATGAATTGGTCACCCCTCTCCCAATCTAAATCATTACCCACAGTTATATTACCATTTTCTGCTTGCTTCCATTGACCCTATAAGCCACAGAATTCCTTGAAAATGCTCCAAAAGTAGTTGCTTCTTTGGAGAAAATGTAACATAATTTTTAATATTTTAGAATGTAGTGTTTCACTGGTGTTTTGTTTCTCTGGCAGGTTATGTCTCTGGAATGACATCTGCAGTGAAGAAAATTTTCAATGTCAACTCATATGTACAAATCTTTGAGCCTTTTAATTGTTCCTATTCTTCTGGGAGAAGGGGCTTGAAAGGAAACGTGATTGCTGCTTGATGATAAAAAATACCCTCATGTTGCAGGGATTCTCCTAATTGCCTGCAGGATCTGGCTGAATTCCTCACTTTCCTTGTGTTCCTATATCCAGATTTTTCTTCTTGCTGAGACAGAAGGGCCCTGGGCAGCATGGCACAAGGGTGACTGGGCTGCCCACCATCGGATGCTTCTGGTGTGCCTGGCACTGTGCAGAGCCCTGCCTATATGGGCTTAAATGTGTCACACTATCATTAGCACCCTCCAAACCTTTTGTGTCCATTGTGATCGAAGGCAGGAGCTCAAATACTTGAATACAAAACCCGCAGATGTTGTCATGGTTCAAGAAAAAGAGACAGTGCAGAACCATGAGTCGTTTTCTGACCTTATCTTTTAAAGGCCAGTTTTATCTCCATTGTCCCTGGTAGGGCTTGGGGCAAAACCATTAAAACAGGAGTTTTGCCTGAGATGCAGTGAGTTGAATGTTTCATTTGCTGCTTTGATACTTTAGATTCATAATTCCTATATTTCCTCAAATGAATGCCAGTTACTTAACTCTGTGATAGCAGTTTTACATGTCCATTCAGTGGGAGAAAAATGTTACCTCAGGAGGACACAAAGAAGTATGTAACCTCCCCAGGACTGGCTGTATAGGTTCAAGGTTGTGGGGCTGCTAATTTTAAAAGGAGTAGTTAATAACTGAAGCCAACTCCTGCTGCCAGCAGTACCTTGCAAAATAATCATGTGTGTGTCATTAGAGAGCATTTGGACCAGAAAACACCGACAGACATCACTGAGGTTGGGCCCCACTTACTGGGGGATACCTGGGGCTACAAATCACAGTTCGATGGGGCTGCAGGTTTGAAAAGCAGGACAAAAGGGTGAGAGAAATGAGGAGCATGGTAGGGCAGCAAAGGTAAATGAAATAAGAAGTTTCAGAGTGGCTGGACTGATTTCCAGAATCATGCTGAATTTGATAAGCAGCATGGAAGAAAAACAACAGGGCAGGATTTAAAACACCAGACACTTTCCCCTGGATAGTTGAAACCCAAAGTGTTTTTGCTTTTCTCTTTGAAAGGAGATTTTTCATTTGGAAACAGGCATGATAAAAAGCCATATTTACTGGAGTTAAGGAACATGAAAGCAAAAGGAAACTCTGGATTTAGGATTTAGTAAAAATTATTCCTCTCCTCCATTTATCACATTTTTTTCTTTCTGTTTCAGTCCAAGCCTGCCCTCTCCCACTCCAATTTTTCCCTGCCTGTGATTTTCCAGTTGTCCACCAGCCAACCCCTCACTCAGCTCTCCATGGCCTCTCAGCTGCATTTAGCACAGTTTAGCTGTGGACACCTCCATCCAGCAGGAGCAGCAGTCACAAGCCAGCATGCCCAGCACGTTCCATGCCCAATGTCAGACCCGTAAGAACTAAACATTTCATGTGAGCTAGCTGTCCTCAGCTCCTACAGCTGCTGAGGAGACAGAAGCTTCTCCAGAGAGTGTTTCCTCTTCCCTCTCTCCAACTGGAATGGGAGCACATGTGCCCATGTCCCTGTAGCCTATGGAGAGAAGCTCTCTGCCCTGCTTCAAGCAGAGGTCTTGGAAGGCTACAGCTAGAGGTGGTCTCCCTCCAGGCTGTAACCCTGCTGAGAGAGCAGCAGGCAGGAGGTGCCTGGAAGGGAAAAAGAATGGGTTAAAGTGAAGCATTGGGCTAATGGAGTTTTCCTTTACGCCTGGTGTTCCTGGGCTTTTGGGGATGTGATTGAAGCTGGGTTTGCTTGGAGGTACAGCTTGGAGGCTCTGGGGTGTTGCTGGAGAAGGCATGTCAGGCAGGTGAGGTCAGGGCTGCCCAGGGGATGAGCTGGGACATAGAAGGTCACAGGCACTGGAAGGGGCTGTGGGCTGTGAAGGGAACATTAAGTATAAAGCGTTGGGGTTTTATTTGTAGTGCTCATTGATCAATTTACAGTCCTCACACTGGGAAAAATCTGCAGTGGAATTCATCAGGTTTAGACCTATTGGGCACATTGTAGTCACAAAAAATTAAAGTTTTTTCTTCAACTAGACCACAATGGGCAGATAAGTGCTCCTCTTACCAAGAAGGATGTCAGGGGCATTGCTGAAGAGATTCAAGCACACACTATGGGAACTTCTGCTCTCACATGTAACCTCAGCACAGCCATTCATCTGACTTCTGCACCACGAGGGTGAAGAAATGGTCCTGAGGACCAGGCTGGCATGTGAAGCCTCAACTTCTTCCCTGAATCCACAGCTGAATAACTCAGGTTATTCAGTTTCATTGTGCAGCCCCAGAGCTAGTTAAAACAGCAGCTTGGCTAGTTTCCTTCTCCATCCTTGTCATCCTGCACTTTGTTTTACAGGGGCTGAGGGGAAATGCTCCTCTGAGCATCCACCCCTTACTTTACTGCTAGTCTTTTCCTTCACTTGTGGGTGATTCTGAAGAAGATATTTACCTTCTTCCAGTGCAAGGGAAGATCAGTACAGACATGCATGAGCTCTGTAGCCTTGTAATAGTAATAATAAACTAATAAACTCACTTCTCCTAAGTTTGCTATTCCACATAGTCATGACCAAGTGGTTCCTTGTGCAGGAAGCTGAGCAACATAGTCTCCAGGATTGTTTCCATGAAGATTTTAATCTGCGTAATCCAAGGAGCTTTCTTACAATAAACCATTGAAATCAAGTCATCTGGTCCCATTCTTGTGTTTAGAGTGGTTCTTCCTTCACACATGCCTGCGGTGTTACACTGGGCTCGCCAGACACCCTGTTTGTTGTTTCGTGTCACAAGTCCATCCTCAGCAGGACTGGCATTCCCGAGCCTTTCCGCCCAACGCTTCCGCCTGCTCCAGGGAGCCCTTGTATTTTTCCATGCTGCTGAGCTACATCTTTCAGCTAAAACCCAATATGTCCAGCCAGGATTTCTGGCTGATGGAAGCCTGACAGATGGACCCCACTTGCCCTGTCAGGGTGGGATTTCACTACCCCCATCTCAGACACAGTTCAAGAAGTTTGGCTGTTTGCACTTTGTCCCTCTAGTGCGGAGCTGGAGTTACTGCTCTTGCTGGAGTCAGGCAGGCCATGGCAAAAGACAAGTATGCAAAAATGTTAGCTATATGTAGCACATGTCCGGGCATGGACTGATGGGCAGGATGCTCAGGAATCCTTTCAGCTGTATCTGCAGAGGATTACTTCTGGTCCGAATCAGACAAATGTGCTTCTGGCCTAGGCATTTCAGAGTACACCGTTTTTTTTTGGCAAGAACCTGTAAGTCTTTTACCTAGAGGTTTAATTTGTCATTTCCCCCTCTCAGCAATCGGCAGAGGTTGCTTGCTGACCTGAGGAGAGATTTTGCAGCACCAGCATGGTCCCTGCCTTGTAGTCATGGTCAGGGGTGCTCAGAACTCTCCTAAGTTATGCCAGAGCCATGGTGCTTAATAACCTTGTGTTAGCTCTGTCTCTTTGCCAGAGGAGTTTAGCACTGGCATTGTCTGCTGCAAGAAAAGTGTCTGGGACAGTCTGGGCAAGGAGACTGATTTATCAGTGTGGGAAGGAGATGCAGCCTGGGATGGTTCATGTGCACTCACGTTGCTCCACCATGTGGGAGCTCAGGGCCTCCTGCCTGACAGTGAGTGCGCATCTGCGCACCCTTGTATTCAGGGACAAAAGTCTGGGTTCAGACATCAAAAAGGCACAGGGGAGGGATGTGAGTGGGAGAGAAATGACAGAGACCTGTCTTGCTTGTTGTCCGGCCCCTTGGAACCACAGAGAAGCAGGCAGCAGTGGGCTTAGCTGTGAATTAGCACCACGATACGTGCTACCAGACATGGGGAATTCTGCAGTTCTCCACTGCTATGGCTGAGGCTGTATATCATCAATTCCAAAACTGCAAGCCATAAAGTAAAACAAGAAAGATGAAAGTTTTGAAGGAAATAGAACATTCCATTCAGATTCAGTCAATTTGAAGGACTTTTATAAAAGAAAGAAACAAAGAACATTTTGTAAGAGTAATTTCTCATTCAAAAAACAGTGTTTGTCTTTTAAAGCAAGAACAGAATTAATTTCCCCTGACAGCAGCACTTTGGCAGTTTGGAGACAAGTGTATGAAACATATCAATGATGCTGAATCTTTTTTTTTTCTGCTTTAAAGGGTGAAGTCTTAAACTCTGTGATCTTTTGAAGTTAAAACATATAAAAAAATTGGGTGTAAAAGAGCCCCTCTCTTCTTTTCATGTCGAGCAGACTGTCCTTGCAGACTGAATGCCAGTTCAGTCTTGACAGTATATCAGCTATTTCTGTCAACTGTGAAGTCCTAACTGTGAGAGCAATAAATTCACAAACCAAAACTATCCTTCCTGGGACTGAAAGAACTTTATTGCTGGAAAACCGTCATACACTGGTTTTCTTTCATAACAATATGATAAAGTCCTCAAGACAATGAGGTATTTAGTCCAGGTTTCCTTGGTTTAAGAAAACTTTCAATGCACAGACCTTGCATGGAGTACAACGCTGTTTATGTTAGGCAGAGGCAATAATGGTCTTAGATAAGGTATGCTCCCCAAATTGGAATGATGTGTAGTGCTCAGAGTCCCTGAAAGGGAACAGGACTTGAATTACCAAACCGTGATATTAAAAGCACCAGCCTGCCTGTGGAAACATAGAGACAGTCACCAAGTGGCATGTTGCAGGCTTGAGGTAATGCTCCCTGTCCCCATTGTCCCAGCACGCTGGTGCTGCACCTCAGTGGCTCGGAGCTTTTGTTTTGCACAGGAAGATGACTGCATGGCTGTCCTTGCTTCATGGCTCCTGGAGTTTAAAAAAAGCCTTCCCTTCGTGAATCACAATATGCACTCACCAGCCAATTATATTTGGCTTCCAAACTGTTTACTCCTTAGCTGATACATTCTTCTCCCTGGTTCTACCTCCACCCTCCTTTTTGTTCTTTTTAAGGAATAGCCTGGGGAAACCAGGACAGCATTTCCAAAATTTGACTGTATAAAATAAACAGATTTTGTTTTCCAGCAGGTCCTGTTTTGTGCTGGGTGGCCTGTTAGTACCAAGCTCCAGTGCTGCTCAGGTTTAGCTAGCAGGGTACCAGGGGCAATGAGAGCTTGCTCTCAGGGCAGACCTGCCTGGATGCAGTTGTAGCATTCCTAGTAGCATTCTGAGAGGAACACAGCACAGGACAATGAGGGTACAGTGAGTTTCAACAGTTTAGAGTTTGTGTGTGGAGTAGCACAGATTTATCTCTCAAAGAGTCATAAAACAGACATAAAAGACAAGACAGGAGAGGGTAACTGCAGTGACTTGGTGCAACACAATATGCTTTTTCAATTATAAAAATAGAGTGGCATGAAATTCCTAATGACATATAAAAACTGGAAAGCCATTTTGAACCAGAAGTCCCAAATGGCTTGTTTAGAAAAGGATTAATTGGAGTGTTTCACTTTTCCTAAATGCCTTTCGTAGTACTCTTTCCTAAATGACCATAGCAACAGAATTAACATGAGTTTGCAAAGCAGTTTGTGGACTCCAAACCTACATTTTTCTGTAAAAGAGGATTAAACCTATTTTATGGAATTCTGCAACCCCAACTATTCTATGATTCTATATGAGCTCTGCCTTGCAGGGGGAATGACTGAAATTTCAGCACATCCTATTCTTCAAATGCTTCCAAACTGACAGTCTTGTTCAATCAGATCAAGTCACCTTCTTTACCTGAATCTTTGCCCTTCTGCTTTGCAAAATGTTGGGGTTGTCTCCTGGAAGCAGCAAGAAGTCTCACTGTGTCTCAGGAATGAGCCTGTTGGTGCCCTGCAATTCCCTTGCCATTCATTGCCCCATGCCCAATTCATGGTTGAGTGTGTTGTTTTGGTATGTAGGGAAATCTCTAAATGATGTCTTCTTCAGGTTAAAGCTCTGGTGGTTTGTTAGCATGGTATGTACTTGGCCACCTTCACTCTGTGGTTGCAAAGGGAGTCCTTGGACCTACAAGGATGTGTCTCTGTGCATGACCAGTCTGGGTGCTATCGGAAGTGAGGGATGATTTAAGCCCACCAGCACTAGGGGATGTGGGATTCATCCTGCACATCTCTGCAGAAACAATGGATGGCCTGGAGAGACTGAAAAACCACTCTTGTGCGTGATGCCAAGTCTGCAGGAGCAGCATCTTAGCTAATGTTTGCTGTATGGCTTTGCAGTGGCAAACGCGTCAGAAAATAGGAATGTGTTATTCACGAAAGAGAAGAAAAAGAACAAGAGGGAAGGAGAGGGATAAGGGCAGACTGGAGGTCAGGAAGGGTGTCTTGTCCCCACTTGAAGGAGAACATGATTTCAAATGGCAAGTACTCCTTCAGTACTGGGCCAGGTTTCTTCCTGAGAGATCAGTGCAGAAAACCATTTCCAAAAGAATTTCCTTTTTCACAGGAGCTTTACCTGAAGAGGAGGGTGCTGCAGGACCAGGCTGGCCCAGATGTGGATCCTGTGGGTACCACCACACCTCGAGCACTTGGGCATCACTGCCAGGGCTTCAAGGCAACTGGGAGTCACCCTCACAGCTCTTCTGCCCAGCCTCCTACTGTGAGAAACTGGATATTTGCAGAGCCCGAAAACCGTCCCTTTCACATGGGGGAGCTGTAGCTTGGATTTTACAGCTGTTGCCTTGATGGGATCCTGCAAGAAATCACTTAGTAAATAGTAATAAGGAGATTGATCCTGGATGAGAGTTAGGGATAGGCTGAGTTTTGATTGTGACTCTTTGCAGCTTCTGTGGAGTCTGTGATTATTCTGAGCTGAGTGCTAATGCTGCTGAAATCAGGGCAACATCTCCTCTTGTCCTTTAATGGGGTCCAGATCTTGGTTTCCTGTGGTGTTTGGAGCACGTCTGTTTCCAGGCTGGCTTGTTCTCTTTTTTTTGCAAGCTAGAATGTCAACTGAACACTAGTTAAATGTGCCTGGAGGGACAGGAGTGTTGGAAGACTGAGTGTTTGGGTGGTAAATTTTTTAACTGGGTTTGGCCCTCCAACTCCTCAGGTGAAGAGTCTGGACAAAGCAGGGAAAGGAGATGGCATCACACTTGCTATAATTACGTTACAATTACAGAAATTTTTGACCTTCCCTTAAGAAAATGAAGGGAAAGTGGGGCTCATTATTTGTCATGGATACTTACACCATTTCCCCCCTTTTACAGAGCTAATTTTGAATTGTCCCCAAAAGCTATCAGGCTGTGTCCCAGCTGGTTCCTTTTTCTGATGTCACCCAGAATCATGTTGGTGCCCCAGGGACCTTTCTGTTGGCTTTTCCTTTAGTGACCTCCTGTGCCTGTTGTGCTGCCCCACAGCTGCCTCCCTGCACAAAGATGTTCAGCTCCACCTCCCAGGAGGGACCAGACCACATAGAAAAGATCTTTACTGCTGGAAAAGAAAAGAAAAAAAGGAAAAGAAGGGAAACTTTCCATTCCGTTTTGGTTATTTATTAGCTTTTGACCAAAAGCCAAACTTTTCCAAAGAAAATAAACAATTGTCACAAAAAGTTTCTGTTAATTGCAAACCATGTTTTCAGTAAAAACTCAGTATCGACAGTTTTGTGTCTGTCCTACTTTAGGCCTTTCAGAGGATGAGATCTTTCAAGCCCATATACTGTTTTCTGGTGGGAAAACCTGTGAAAAATGGGACAATTGTCAAGTTTTGGTGGTTATCTGCACTTCCCACCACTCTGTGAAATAGCACTGGGCCCAGAGCGAATCCAATGGCTTTATGGTTTTGGGCCAAGCAGACCAGTTTGCTATCTATCTAAAAGGACTCTCAGCCTCCCTGTAATCTGTTAATTAACCTCTGATAAATGATGGGTTTAATCCTCAGTAGGGGAGTGGGGTTTAATCCCACTGCTGTCTGGCACAGCCCCCAGGGGCTGCACAGCTGTATAGCTGCTCTAGCACTGCATGTGCTGGTCCCATAGCGCCGTGGGTGTTTGCCTTTATGGGGGGCAGGGAGGACACAGCTTTACAGTAAATCCAACCCTTGCGGCTCTAAAAGCTGCCTGTTTTTAGCAGTGAGTGTCCAGATGAGAGGCACATTTGCCCAGTTCAAGCAAAGTCTATTTTTTCCTGGTGACAAGCATCTAAATCACTCTGGGACGTGCCAGACACCCCGATGCCGGTGTTGCCAATTCCCAAGGCTTGGCTCCACCTGGCCACCCAAAGCCTGAGCTTAGCTTGGGATCTCCCTCTGCAGATCCGGACAATATCCAGCCTTGATGGCCTGAGTGGTGCCAGACCTGGAGCCTCTGCTTACTTCCCGCTGGGAGCTCTCCCAATAAAACCCTTACTCACCCGGGAGTTTAAAACCGCTTGTCAAATTACCTTTGTCTGCAGCTGAGACCGGGGTTCCTGCATTTGTGCTGACCTTGTTCCTGTCTCCTGCCTGTCCCTTAGCTGCCTGTCTCTGCCGGTTTCCTTCTCTTCCGGAGGGCTGGGCACGAGTGCCCGCATGCAGTGGCTGCCTCGTCCCCTTGTGCCCTCCCAGGCTGGAGATGTGCCGAGGGGCTGCTCCATACCACCACTCTGCATGTGTCCTGCCAGGCTTGGTATGGCAGTGTTCCCCAGGGCGCCTGCTGGCTGGTACATGAGGAACAGAAGAATAGATTGTATAAACTCAGCTAAATGGCTAAACAATAGGCTTTGTCCTGTGCCTGCTCTCCCTTGAGAGCCACTCTCTCAATGGAGCAAGCCTGGTCCTGTCCAACTTCATTTAGGAGGTGACAGGCTTGGGTCCCCTCCAGGTACAGTGTGACACACTTGTACCTTTTCCTTGCTAGAAGGGGTTTTGAGGGATGATAGTGTTTTGCTCCTTCTTCTTTCCCTCACTGGCAACACCATCCTCATGTGCACAAGCCAAGATGAAAGCTGCTGTGGCAGAAAGCTGGCAGCTGCAGGGATTTTTGTGCAGAGGGGCTGCACATGCAGCTCGGTGGGCTTTTTCCTGCTGCACATGTTGACCTTTAAACATCGACTTTGCCTGCTCTTGACTTTGGATGAGCTGATTTCCAGTAGTGTCTGTAACCACTGAAGGTCGTATTTCCATCTGGATGTATTGTCTTGTCTCCCTTTCCCCTTTTCCCCTTCCACATCTCCCCATTTTTAATCTATGGAGACAGAGAAGCTCAAAATCTGAGGAAAGCAGGTCTTCAAAGCTCCCTCCTCTGGAGGAATAGCAGATCTGTGCCTTTTTCTGAAGCCCTGTTTCTACAGCTCCTGCTCTGCTGAGGAACAATGCAACAGCCTGCCCAGCTAGTGCCTGGTGCTCTGCTGGCAAGTGAAGTCAGCAGCAAAAGCACGATTTTAGGGTAGCATGTGCCAGTGGGATCCCCCGAGAGACTTTAAGGGCACCATTTCAGTCTTGGCTTCATGATCTGGGACAAAGCTCAGCCTAAGCTGTCAGCAATGCTCTACTTCACCAAATTCTCATGCCCTTTGGCTGGAATATATTCAGGGCTGCTTGGCATTGCATTTCACTTCAGCAAGTGAACTAATGCCACTTATGGTCTTTACCTGATAATGTGTTTTGTTCGGCTTTTTTTCTTCCCATGACTATCGTAAATATATATAAAGTATGTGTATCTGTGATTGGATCTGTATTGGGTAGCTGGTGGGAAAAGAAGGGTTTACAGTCAGGAAAGCTGGCCAAGCAAGGAATGGTATCTGAAGACTGCATGATAGTTATGGAAAGTCAATTTTCAATTCAAAATTATGTGCCTTTTTCTTAGGGAAAAACACAACATAACTGAGATACACCAATGATTTATTTGTCCAGTCAAAAGTGCTTTGATTTTGGAAAGCAAATGCAGAATATGCAGTAAAACTCACAGCAATAACACAATTACCACCCATTCACAGGATGAAGTGTGCCTGTGAGAAGCATTCATTAGCTTTCTGTAATCATGATCTGATTGGAAGCGGGTCAGGCAAACAAACAGGGCTAATTTTGGTTAAAGAAATAGTTTTATGTGAGTAATTAGGATACGTATTCATGGGTAAAGCATTTTGCAAATGTTAGCTGCTATGCAAACAGACTCATAATTGTTATTAATGGGGTAAGGAAGTGCTTTGACAGACAGCAGTCAAGATGAACTTTTCCAAGCCATGGTGTTTTCTACAGAGGAATGTGTATATGGAGGGGCTATACATCATACATAGAGAGAAGACAGATGGTGTTTTAGCCAGTTGAAGTAATACCAATAATGCTGCAGTTTTCTTTGTTCCACATATCTTTGCAATCACAGTGGGACCACAGCAGGTGAAGCCTTACTCTTGCTTGTGCATTACCTTGTGGCTACAAGTTGGAGCAAGGCAAAATGCTGTCTGAATGTTTACAGTCAGGCAGCCTGCGGCTACCCAGACCAGCAGCTCTCCTGCCCTAAAGAAACCAAGCAGCTGGCCCTTGGAGATGCCTCTGCTCTGCCCAGCCTCTCTGCCTTCAGCCTGGATGACAAGTGCCGGGTTGTGACCCTCTGCCTGCTCCCGCGGGAAAGGGAACACTGATTATTTTGAGGAAAGCACGTGCTTTTTTAGGAGGTGTACTATTTTTGATCAGAAAATTGGAAGCCTTTAAAACATCTGCCCCAAACTTTTCCACTTTGGATCTGATGAGTTTGCTCTTATTTTCCTCAGGACATGAGAGAGTGTGTGTGTGTGGGTGGGGGGGGGGGGTCAGTAACTTTCTTTTGTCTTCCACAGGATCTTGAGTTACTTTTAAAATTTGTTCTTAGTGAAAAATCATTTTTTTCTGCTTCAGATAGATTTTTTTCCTAACCCTGAGTCTAACCCCTGAGCATAGAGCATTGACTTTTGGAAGATGTGCTGCTAAAAAGGAAAAGGAAAGAGTGAAACTACAAAGAAATCCCTGCCCAACTGTTTCTTACTAAAACCAGAGATCCTGCATGCAGGTCTCCTGCTGAAATGGGTGTGAGAGTTGGAATATTTGTTTCACTGAGATGACCTCATGATTTTCTTCTTGGGCTTTCCCTCTGCTGGCAGTGCAGAGGAGAGCAGGTTTGTGGTTTCAGGCACTTCAGCAGCTCTCCTCATCACATGCATTGGGATGCACAGTGACTGGTCCCGCTGGTACCGGTACTGGTAGCAGGCAGCATGGGTGGAGGACCTGCCTCACTGCCCCTCATCACCACATAGAAAAGAGACAGAGGTTTTCACATCTCCAGTCAGATACAAAGAGCTCACAAAGATATAAAGTGTTTTGCTCAGAAACACTTCTGAAATGTTCTGGGGACTCGAACTGCACAACATTGAAAATGTCCAGCATTGTCACACCTTGTTTGCATTTTCAAAAGCTAATACATTGGGTTTGAAGTACTACCTCTCATAAGCACATTTCTAAAAAAAGCATGGTTTCAAATGAGGATGAAATTTCCTTATGACTTTGTTTGAAAGATATTTCAAGTCTTGAAGTTGGAGGAAATGGGAATTTTCCTGGGTTTAATTTTCCTTTTCCTTTTTCTATTTTACTTTTTCCACTTCTCCTTCCTTTTCCTATTCCCTTTTTACTTTTTTTTTCTTTTTCCTTTTTACTTTTTTCTTCTACTTGCATTTCCTTTCTTTTTTACAGAAACAATTAGCCTAAATCGCTGAAGATTCCTAAAATGTTTCTCTGACCTAAATTTCCATCTCTGCTAGAACAAGGAGACCATTGCTGGAGAGGGGCTGAATGCTGCAAGGTGGTACAAGAAGGGTGGGCACAAGAGTAAGTGACAGCAAACTTATGAGGTTCCACCTTTTAAATTTATGTGAAGAGCAATAAAAGTGGTTTTAAGGGTGTATCTGTATGTCTAAACTTCAATCTGTGATAGCACCACAAAAGACCCGTTTCCTCTCTTAGCACAAAAACCCTCTGAACCACAGAGCTGACGGAAAGGTGCTGAGGTCAAAACCACTTTGAATGGGGGAGTGTTTAATGGCTATATAAGCCAACTTGGGATTGTGAGATTTCTATTAGGGCACCAAGAGAAGCAGCCTCCTCATCTCTCTTCACTGTGGTGACCTGCTGATAAAGTCCAGCTGCTGTGAATAAGAAGCTACAAAATATTTGTATATCTAAAATGAAAAACTCCCCAGACCTTGAAGATGGCCAGCAGAAGCCTGGCTCAGGTGGGGCGGTCTTCATCATTCTGCTTCCACTGATGAGAAAAAGCCTTTTTAAGTAACAGTAGCAATGGCTTTAGAGCTGGACAGAGCTTACTCAGATTTAGCCATCTGAATGGTAGTAGTCTACTTTATCTCAATGCCTTGGCGCTCTCAACAGCCAGCTGATACCCATACCCAGCATGCCATTGGAGGTGGGATGAAAAGTTCCATGGGGCTGCCTATTGCCCCCTAATTTAGATGGCCAGGTCAAAGTGCTGAACTTTTACACTGGTGGAGCATAAGTAGCTTGAAGTGACTCAGCTGCCTGTTCAGGGCTGGTCCAAGCAAATACTCACCCATAGCCTTGACTGGGTTCAAGAGATCCCGGATGAATATTTGGTTAGGAACAAAATGAAAACATAATTGAATCTAGAGGCTGCACCACTTGATCGGGCCTTGGAAAATCTGTGTTCTTCTCCAGTGGTCCATAGAACTGCAGGTGACTTCATCCAAATCCCTTTGGCCTAGATGCCTCCCCAACTTCTGAAGAGTCAGAAAATCCTACTGGGCCTTAATCTTTTGTTTCTGATGGGTCAGAAGCACCTCCTAAGAACTAATGGTTGATAAGAAAGAAATTATCCACATCCAGGCTGAGTCCCTGAGCCAGCACATCTTGCTCTTCCAGAAAGCAAGCAAAACTCAGGGCACAGACAATCATTAAGTACCAGCCAGCTTTGAAGATCAACCACATTCTCCCTTCTAGGTTTCACTTCTCAGAGAGGATCCATGGCCTTTACTCAGTCTCCTGCCCTGCACAGGCAGCAATCCACTGGTGCAGTCCCTGAACTGTGCTTGCCCAGCTCTGCAAGAACTGAAGCAGCTTCATGGGATTTACCCTGTGAACTGGAGCTTGGTGACTTGGCTTAGATCTTGCTCACATCCTGCTGGGCAGGATTCACTCTGCAGACCACCCCATTTTTAATATTGAGCTGGGGATTTGTCTCAGATCAGAGCAAATCTGGGCCTGGAATTTGCCCTCACATAAATCTTCTAGGCTCTTAGTGCTGTCATAGCTTCACAGAGAGTGCCAGAGAAGGGCTGCCCTTGTCTCACAGGGAGCAAAACTATGGCACCTCATGATACAAACCTCTTTCCCTGGGTGGGGAGATCTGGACAGTTCACTTGGCTTGCTTGCCTCAGCTCCAACCTGCCAGAGAGCACAGGGTGCCACATGGGAGGATGGTTCCTATTATCCAGCTTTAATAGCTGCTGCTATAAAAGCAGGCTGACAGCTGTTGGAGAAGCCTCTGCTTTTGCCCCCTCCCCTCTGCCATGGGCTAGCTGCTTGCTGTGAGAAGCCAGATTTGTTCTATTAAAAGATCTTTCCCGGATGAAGTTCTCATGCACTCTGCCCTGGCCACCCCTGACCTGTGCTGGCTCTGATGTGAGCTGCCTTTTATTCAGCATGGCTCGGTGATTGGAAGCAGACCTGAGTGGGAGACCCACCCACGTGCACCACAGAATGAATAAGGGCACTGAGCACGTTCTGGGCATGCAGAGGTGGTCTTACTCCTGGGGCTCCTTGGGGCACAAGGCCTGTTTGGGCACTTTTTGGTGAGCATCTCTGGACTAACATGCAGGTTGCAGCCTCAGAAAGCCTCTCCTGTTGCCTATTAACTCTTGGAAACAGCAGCTGTATCAGCAGGTGAACTGGAGTTGGCATTTCTCAAGGCTTAGGGACAGAAATTCAGACTTTGCAAATTTAGCTCTGTGGGGTTTGCAGCTGCCCTGGTGTCACCTGTGTGAGAATACATCCTGCTGTGGGCTGCACTAACGCTACCTCACTCCTCTCCCACCATCCAGCTCCTGCAGCAAGCCTGTCCCTGTGTAATGACACCCACAGCAGCACAGGGAGGTGTCAAATGCAGTCACAGACCTCACACCTGAGCCACTTCCCTGGGTTTGCTGAAGGGTGCTGGCCCCAGTGAGGAGCATCAGGCTGGTGCACTCTCCACTCCGGCAGAGCTTGTGTGCTACAAGGTGCTTGCTGGAAGCAATTTTGTCATGGAAAGCCCACTGGGACTTTTTAAAACAAAACTTCAGAAGAAAACATCTGGCTGTGCTTTTTTAAACAGAAGGATTTGGGAGTAACTATAGCTCTAAGCTTCAGTTAATAAAGAAAACTTTCAAACGCTAAAAACAAATTAAGAAACCTCCCATTTTAAAACAGCAAAACAGTGTGTCAAAGGGTTAAAAAAACCTCTGAAATGTGTAAATTATATACGAGGCAATGCTGGTCAGGCAGGCCACATCGCTGGTAAGCTCAACCAGATACAAGCTAATACTATCTCAGGATGACAAACAACTGTGAGGGCTGGCATCACCCCTGCTGAGCTCCTTCATGCCTGGTGAAGTGTGATGCCAGGATGCTCACCGCACTCCCTTCTGAGTCCTGTCTGCAACTGAACTCAGGAGCTGATATTCAAGCATATAACCTATGTCCCCAGTAATATTTTTTTATGGAGCCAGTGAGGCATAATTTTAGCAGGAGATGTTTAGGTGTAAAAGAGAAATTCTCCAGCAAGCACCTCTCAGCTGGCCGATGAGCACCAAGTCTTCTAGCAGGAGGCAGTGGTCAGAACACAGGGCGAAGTGCCAGGAGCTTGTGAGCTAAAAGATTTTCTCAGTGACACAGACTGCTGTGGCAGTGAGCAATCACTTCATTTCCCTGTGTCTTTTCACTGTGAGTTAGAAAGATTTGCTAGTTTCTGAAGCCAAATATTTTGATAGTAAAATGTCTCATGTTCTCACATAATTTTGACAAGATCTGGATTCTGGAAGTTATTTTTCAGAGTCCCTTACAAAAGGCAGACTCAGTCTCTTCCCAGGGAAAGCTCTTATCAGTGAAACACCCCTCCAACGAATTTCCTGTGCAGCGACATATCCTGAGAAGTGGACTTAATTTTCCCGTTATTTGCGGCATCTAATTTAGACAAAGAAGAACTTTCCATCTGTCAGCATTTAAACATTCCTTCACCTGAACAAATCCCACTGGACTCTCCTCTGATTCAGATACCTGGTGAAAACTAAGCAAAAGGAGTTTGTTTGAACTCCACACAAGGCATCTTGCACTGATCCCTACTTGAAAGGGGTGCCAGGCTGTGCTTTTAGCCTCCAGTTACATTTGAACATTTGGTGCATCAGGTGACGAAGGAACTTGATCAAGGTCATGTGGTGAGAGTGTGGCAGAGCAGAGGTTGGAAACGAAGATTCAGATTACTGTCCCAGATTCTGGTCACTTTTCCTTCTTCATATTCTCGGCCACTGTCAAACAAATGTTCACTCCAGAAACAGCTAATTTTCAGTGAGAAGCCCAGAATGTGACACTTATACCATGAAGAGTTTATGGGCAAATGGAAAACTTTGTGCTCTCTTCATTCCTTCAAGACTACTGCAACACGTTTTCCAAAGGACGGTGTCTACGCTGCGCAAGATGAAAAAACCCCATCAGGTCCCTGGTGAGCTGGAGTTATTGTGGCAGCCATGGCTTAGGTCACTCCCACAGCCCTAGTTTACGGTTAGCAACAAACCATGAGCTGGTGCTTTCATGACAGGGGATATCTTCATTATGTCATTTGCCAGACATCACCCTAAACAGTCCACATGTTGCCCATAATAGCTGCACCTCACATACCCCTACAAATTACAAATGTTTGTCTGAGGTTAAAAATGTGAATCCCAGGGCATTTATATAAAGACTTTTATGCATCCCTTAAATGAAAAATGGTGCACTGTGTATTCATTAGTTTTTGTCATACAGAGTGAACCATTGACAGCCCAAGCAAATTCCTGCTTGTTAGCTAGGAACACGGTTACTCCAGCAGCGTTTTATAAACTTCTTTTGGCAATGGCACAAAACACGGAGAAGTTATCGAGGCACATTCCCTGCAGCTGTTGTAATCTTTACAGACTGATTTCTTATTTTACCAGGGGAATAAAAATAATGATATTCACAATAATAACAATGATGATGATGACATAGTTATTATATTTTCATCAGATGATCTCTAAGCACTTTATAAACTACAGCTAAGCTTCAAAATAAATAATCCTGCAGGACATATAAGTATTATACTGTATTTTACATGGTCCCACTAGGCTACAGTAAAGATAAAAGAAATCCTAACTTATGGACTACCTTAACTTTAAATTTTCTCCTTATCATACTTTTAGAAATAGAAATATTCCCCCCCCCCCCTTTTCACAATTAAAATTCCCATCTTGAAATATTTTGAAAAAGTTTAAAGATGGGTCAGAAACTGTGAAGATGCTTGGAAAACCCCCCAACCCTTCCTTTGCTCTTTTCAACATATCTACTTGAAGGTGTGAAGAATGGGAATTTTCATATTTTTGAAAGACTGCTACAGTGTTAAAGAAAAGTATCAAAGTTCTTTCATATGTGTAGCTCTTCTCATCCAGAAAACACTTTTATTTAGAACTATTGGGAAGTTTATATTTCCACAAAAATGCGGAGATGATTTCTTCTTACCCCTGTCACTTTGGACAAGATTATCTACTAAAAAGTGTCTTTCATAATTAATTTCTGTCACCCCAAATCCCTGTGCTTTGGTTGGGTGTTTTTTTTTAGTAAAATCTCTATTTAAATTATTAGGTAGGGTAATATTCCTCACCATGTCCTGTATTTGTACAGTTTGATTTTCCTTGACTGTTTCTTTAAGGACTGATCACACAACTATGTACATACACAATTATGTACTGTACTGATGACATGCTATTCAAATAGAGTATTTAAGAAAATGGCTTGCATTATATGCAAAACTACTTGTAGAATCCAGATTATTACTTTCCTCTGTTAGATTGTTTGGGTATTCCATATATTATGAGAGGGAATGAAAAAACCTCAAACCCTTTAAATCATGAAAAGGTGTTTGCAAAAAGAGAGACTCCCTCTCTCCTAATCATTCTAATAGAAAGTAGCAATTGCTATAAAGCCATAGGCAGTAAGTGAGCCAATCGAAACTAATAATTACATATTTCCCTTTAAATGACTTTCCCAAGGTCACACTGCAAATCAATGGCAGATTCGATAATTTAACCCAAGAGTCCTGAAACCCAATATCCTGCTCTCACCACTAGAAAACCACCACACAACTGGCTCCCAATCTGGGAGTGATAGATGACGTAAGGAGAAAAGCTCTAGACGTTTCAGGACTTTTCCCTCAGTACCCCTCTTTTATATAAAATTTCTGTTTTCCTTGGTCTAGGATAGCAAATGCTTAGACACATTTCCTGTACAAATACTTTGAAATGTTGTCAGAAGCTGCTGGGTTTGTCAGCTGAAAATGACATCTTGGGGCTACTGTAAGAACTGTTAGTGTTGTGTGCGACTCCTGTCCTTGCTTGAAGAGTAATCCATATGTCCAAGCTGGTAAATACCCAAGTAATACCAAAAACTGGAAAATTACCTTTTTCTCTCCATTGAGGAAATTTGTCAAATATTTTTTCCAATCTGCTGGCAATACCTTGACTTTGACATTGGTGTAAACATGCATCAGACTAGATTTAGATTTATATCTTATTTTTTCAAAAATTCAAAATATGTTTTTATTCCAGAATTCATTTCCCCCCATTTTATTTTGTTGCTATTAATTGCAATAGAATGAATAAGACTGTGGGATTCTAATTTCTCACCTTCTTCTCCAGTCTGCATGTTCTGAAGCAGAAATTTGTCCAAAGGAAAAGCACTAAGAAAAAATATCTAAGATTTGGTTTCATTGTAATGTTTTAAACCAAAATGTCAGCATAAAAATGAAGCACTAACCTCTGGGTTTCCCATTAGAATTTTAAAACAAAAAGGAAAATTTTTGAGTGAAAAATTTATTAATGCATATAATGGAAAAGCGCTACACCTGTCTGCTAGAGACCCCATGAAGAACCTGCCCTGCAGCAGTTTTGGGTGTGCAGAGCTGTATAGATGTGCATCTGATGATACAATTCCTCCCGTTGAGCTTGGGGACTGTCACCTCCTTCCATACCACTGGTGCAGGTTGGAGACTTAGTGTTAAATTTGTTGCCTGTTCTGCAGGCTTCAAAACCGACATAACAGGCTTATCCTTAGTTGCCTCCTCTGGGTGTGTGGTGCAAGGTTGTCATCAATTTTTCTGCTCTCCAACAACCTCCTACAGCAGGTGTTCCTCAAGTCCACCTGCCCATGGCCCACCAGCTAATTTTTTAGTCCTGACCTCACGCAGCAAAAGCTTTTCCCTGCCCTCCAGAGAGAATCTGTGGAGGGAACTATAATTAGAATAGATTTCATTGTGAGGGAGGAAAAAACTTCACTTAGCTCTATTAACACAGGGTCCTAATTGGCCCTGGCTAGTAACAAGGTTGTAAGGATGCTTTGAAGAGACCAGTTAGAAACTGGTAGCCTGGTGGTGTTATTGAATGGTGCCATGCATGGAGTCCCTTTTCCAATGCCCACCTCCAAGATGACCAAGTGTCATAGTTTAAACCCAGCTAGCCATAAATCAGCCGCGCATTCTCTCTCTCACTCCCCCCCCCTTTTCTTCCCCCTGCTCCTGGAGGGATGGGAAGGAGAATCAAAAGAATGTAACTCCCACGGGTTGAGATAAGAACAGTTTAGTAACTAAGGTATAACACAGATCACTACTGCTACCACCAATAATAATAGTGATAAGGGAAATAACAAGGGAAGAGAATACAACACCTCACGACCCACTGACTGATAATATCCAGCCCGACCAAGCACCGACAGAGACCTAGTCCAACCCTGCAGTGCCCTAGCCCTTCCGAGTAATTCTCAGTTACATCCTGGGCATGACGTGCTGTGGTATGGAATACCTCTTTGGTCAGTTTGAGTCAGGTGTCCTGTCTCTGCTTCCTCCTGGCTTCTCCTCCTCCCTGGCAGAGCATGAGGCTCATAAAATCCTTGGTCAGACTAAACATTTGAGCAGTAACTAAAAACATTGGTGCTATCAGCACTGTTCCCAGGCCGAAAGTCAAAACTACAGCGCTGCACCAGCTACTAAGGAGAAAAAATGACTGCTACTGCTGAACCCAGGACACCAAGGTTTGAGAGTGTCTTCACCTGCAGATGAGGAAAAGCTTTCTGTCACTTTGGTACCTGTCCCTATATCGCTGGCACTGGACAGTCCTAAACCCTGTGCCTGCAAGGTACTGATGAGCTGGGTCAGTGTTAGCACTATCTCACAATCAAACAGAAAATCTTCCCCATCTCTTTTCTAGGATGCTCTGCCTTCACGACCTTAAGAGAGTCTCAGGAGAAGGAGTTACTTGGCCTCCTGAGACCCTCTGATGCAGTAAATCACCAGGGACTCGTGGAGTTAACCTGAAGGGAGTTGGTGTTGGGGTACCAGCGACATTGACAAATCAGCATCATGTGTGCTCCTGAAGGGTACAAACCTGGGCTGTGCAGAAGTACAGCTTGCTGAAGCTGCAGCAAAAGCAGAATCTGATTACACATAGAAACTGGGTAATGTGTGTAATAGCAATTTGGGAAGGCCAGGTCATCCTGTTCCATGAGGGAAGGAGTGCCTTCCTGGCCTCTCCAGGTGAAGTGAGAAAGGCAGTAAAGTGCTTGTGGTTTGGAAGGATACAACAAGGAGCCATGACTGACTAGGCTCCTCCAAAAGGATTACTTGTGTGTACTTGCCTTGAGACATCTTCTGCTATACTGATTTTAAGAAGGCAATTAACACATGGGCCTATTTAAGATGTGTGGATACAAGATGTCTGGTGACTGAGAATCTCAAATCACCTGTCATTTCTTAAACCCTTGGCTAAGCTGAAAACTACCGTACTGGAGATATAAATGGGTAGCATAGCCCAGGGGCAGCATGCAATGGAGGTACAGGGGAACAGAAATAGCCACAGCTAGTTCATGCAGACTGCATTGAGCAGACGTCATCTTCCAGTGTCAGGATCTTCATAGCTGCCATGGAAATTTCCCACTGCATGCTCTGTATGAGCCAACATTACCAATTTCTTCACACCAAGTTCACTTACATCAAGCAGGGGTAAGCTTGCTTTTCTTGGTCATGGGTGAACAGTAAGCCATCAGAGGAAGTAATCTCTTGGCCTTTTATTATTAAAGATGGTCTTCAGTGCTTGCCTATGCCAGATATATTAGAGGACTGTGAAGCAATCCATGGTGGACCGGATGAACACAGCACATTTTTCTGCCTTCTGTCCTGAAAGACAGCAGTTGATTGCTCTTGTCTTCCAACACAGACTACATTAACATTAACTATCATTTGTTCATTTTAGTGCCTTCCCACTTTTCCTGTTAGAAGAGCTACTCCAGTGCACTACACATTATTATCCGTAGAGCATTAAAGGGTTATGGTTAGGGCCATTTGTGACTTCACATGGTAGGAAGCAGTGCAGAGCAGCCAGGTTCTGGGCGCAGCTCTCTGCTAATGCATGTATTTTGTTGGTTTTCAGAGTATCAGGAGAGTCTGGGAAGCAGAGTAGAATTTTGGTCCTTCATTTAAGACTTGTGTTTATGTAGATTTGCTATCAAAGTAGCATTGTAAGGACTGTTCTTTCTCAGTCTGGTTGTAGGATTTAAGGCCAAATCTTGCTCTTGGATACATGTGATGGATGGAGACAAAGACATACCCAAACCACAATATTCAGAACCAGGGCCTTGCTCCCCTTTAACCTGCTTTTTCACAAAAAAGAACTGCAGGCAGTTAATGAAATTGCACTGTAGCAGAAATAGAAGATCAGATTCCTGGGTCAAACTTCATGGCTTCACAGTCTGGGGGTACTTTGATCTGGGCTGTCAAAGAGCCCAGACTAAGACACTGAGACCTAGCATTTAATCTTTGCCCCAGGGGCATCTGGAGCTGAAATCCTCTTCAGACTCATTTCTTGTTTGAAATAAAATAAGATATGTTTATTCCACAAAGTACAATGGCAAACCTTGAAACTTAAACAGACCTATGCCCCTGTATGTGTTCCTTAACATGCTACACATTATGAAAGGAAACACCATGGGAGCTCTCTTCCCATTGCAATGTGTCCAGCCTGTGTCAGGCATGCAGAACAGTTCACCCCAGGAATGCACTATTTAAACTTCATCACAAGTATAAACACCAAGGACAAATTAGCTGAAGTCTCATTAGTTGGGGGCTTTCTGTGATATCAGTAGGAGACATCACCTGATAAGAGGCTCCTTTGCAACAGGATCCTGTGTTCTTTTTATCATGTGTCTAGGCGATGCTTGGAGAGCATGAATCTGTTAGCAGGCAATTTACTTGTGGCTTGCCAGGTCCATCTGCAGGCTTCTCTTTCACTGTGAATTGTTGTAACATCAAAAAATGCCACCTGCTCCTCCTTGGGAAAAAGCCAGTGTAGAGTGAGCAGCCAGCAAAGCTGTCTGTGATTCATCAATCTTCCTTGTAGCAATGGTGTCCTAAAGGATGTGAAAGTTGGGAGATGAATGCCTTCAAGTGGGATGCGAGGTCCTCAGCCCCACTTAGAGAATGTCTTTCCTTAATCACTTGTAATTACACCACATTTTCTATCACAAGAGATGAAAAGCCTGTCCTCGCTCCAGAGACACTTCACTACTGTGATGAATTTGGAAAGCAGCAACCAGTCAGTGAAGTCTGGAAATTACTCCAGAGGTAAGAGCAAAATTTAATCAAGGATGGTGAGGATAGATATGGAGTGCTAATAACGTGTTTAATGTCTGTGGCTCACGCCTGCTCATCTCAGCTGAACATCACCATTTGGCTGGTTTTTGTGCAAAATAGCAGAAAACTCAAAGAAATCTTCCCTTAGTTTACCTCATTTCTCATATCCAGAAGTAGGCACACTCTGTATTTGCAATTTAGTAGTAATTTCACTGGAAAGGATTGATGGAAATGTTGTTCCCAATAACAGGGGAAAGGTTTTGAAGCTGAGACCTTGGGATGAAATATTTCATGTTGCTATTTCAATGTACTTCAGCAGCTAGCAACCGCTCAGGCTCAGTGCTTGCAGCATTGTGCAGCATTAGCTTATCTTGCACATTTTTTTTTTTCCTTTCCACTTTGATGCAAAACCATGTTTATAAAAGGAGCAGACAAAAGATTGCTTTGGTCAGACTTTTGTTCCAGCAGGGTGGTATGCTGGGACTGAAGTGAAAGGTGATTGTTGCTGCTTATTTAATAAAGTAAGCCAAACTCCGACCACAGATTTAGATAAATTACAGCCCTTAGCTTTAAGATTTATTGTTTCTGGGGAGAAAACCAGATTTTTTCTCAGGCTTATTTTTGCTATTGACAGTGCATTCTTTCAGAAATAGATCTTTGGAGAAAAGACTTCTTTCACTCATTCATTTAGATTTACATGAGCTATGCTCAACACCATCTTCTCCTGATGAGGTAGATCCCATTCTAATGAGTCCCATTTCTCTTTTAGACTGAAAACTGCTCTGCTACATCTCCAGACTAGGTCTTCCAGCTCTGGAGAGGTCTCTTCTCATCTGGCTGCAACACTTGTATCTTTACTGAAAAGGTGCAGTATCTATCTGTAGAAATGGTACCAATAACACAGACTGATCTGGTTAACTCTGTGCAGCAGATGGGCTCATCTCCATCATAAGCACTTCACTATACTACAACCAGAATTTTAACTGTGGCATTCCTTAGTTTTTCCTTCTCACAAATAGCAATGCCTATTGTTAAAATAGCTACATAACCAGGGCTTTTTATGAGATTCTAAAGGCCACCAGACAGAATGCATCATACCAAGGAAAGGATAGAGCTTCTAAGCGGAGGAAGTTTTGCAGACAACATCCCACTTAACTCTTTTAGCCTAGAATATTATTTGCTGTTGAAAAATTACAATAAACTCTCACAATAGAGCAATAGCAATGCAGCCTATCTGGATAAAAGATACTCCATCAGAAAAACAGGGTAAACCACCAAGAAAATCTAAGGATGCCCTCCCTAACCAATTTGCATCCTTCTCATTTCACCCTCCTGTTAGGAAATCAGTGACAACTTCCTCTCTGAAAAGCCCAGTTAGCTCCATAAATAGGTCAGCTGGCAGAAATCAGCAATGCTGTAGTCAGAGCTGTAAATTAGAGAGCTGCTGATTTGCCCTGGGTGAAAACCTGCCCCTGAGAGTTACTGTCCCTTAGGACTGATTAGGTTGTGTTTCAAGAGACCCGTATAGAGTGTCTTTATTCCTTTTTTTAATTCAAGAGGGTTGAGCAGTTAGAATAAGCAGGCCTTCTCCTTTAGTTGGAAATCATGTGTTCTATAGACTTCTTAATTTTGTCAGTGTTTCTGCTGTTCTGAAACTAACATATCTGGTTGGTTGGCTGGGTTTTTTTTTGTTTAGTTGTTTGTTTTGGGGGGGGGGGATGTGCGTGCATTCTGGAAATCTAAGAAGCGATGCAAAAAAAGCCTGGATGAAGCAGATGTTCTGTAGCAGAGGAGCTGTCCTTTATGGCTGGATCCTGCTTCCTCTGTGCTAAATGGTACAGAATGGGAATGAATGTGGATGCTTAAAGAAAAAGCTGAGTGACCTCAAGCCCAGACAATATCATGCTAATTATTTCATATAAATCAGAGCATAGGAAACTTTGGCATGCTCTGTTCAGTCAATAGGAATAATTTGTTACAGATTAGGAAAGAAAATGGCCAAATTGAGTCTCTGGTTCACACAGGAGTGAATTCATCGATTGAATACAATTGTGTTTGCACGTGAACTGAGTTGGAGCTGTTCATAACTCTGCGGTCATTATTGTTAAAACAAAGCACATCCTTCAAAATGCAGGCTGCAGGATGCTTCACTAAGTGGCTGTGCCTCATGCAAAATTAAAACCTTCTCTCAAGAATAGGCTGGAGACATTGTGACAGCAGGGTCTCCTCAAAGAGGTCCAGCATTTCATGCCTTCAGTTGCAAAGGGAATACTGAGTAAATAATTTTCTCGGGCACCCTGTCTCTTTTCCACCAGGACACCCACAAAGTATAAACCATGTAATGTAAAACAGTCACCCAAAATACAGCACCCCACTGGATGTTACAAGCAAAGAGGAGATCTGCAGTGGACTTGGGCACCTTTTCTTCAGTTCTGCTTGTTTACAAGAGCGTACAAATCCTGTTTCCCTGGGTGCAACAGGAATCACACCACTGGAGGCAATATCTCTGTGTGCTGCCTCTGAATATCTGCAAAGTCCTCAGCCAAAAGCCCATCTCTTCTCTTGAGACAGTATCTGGGTGAACTTCAAGCCAGAAGAAGTTTTTTATCAGTCTTTTTAGTTTCTTGCTTCTCATTCATCCAGGCCTTCTTTCCAGAAAAGTGAAACAATATTCACAGCTTTCTGATTTAGAGTAACCAAGGAATGGTCCAGTTTCCATCTTCTTTGCCTTAATAAGGAGAAACATATAAACCTAGTGTTTGTGAAGTTCAGTCAACACACCCCAACAATGTCACTTCTCTTTTCTCTGTTCTTTGCTTGTAACTTGGTGTTTTTACAGAATAGGGGGAAACAGATGCATGGGGCCAAGGAAGTGTTTCATGGTCAAAAATCCAGCATTTGCTTCTTGTGAAAGAAACAAATATTTGCACCCATCAGCATTTTGACCTCAAATGATTTAATTTTGGAATCCAAAATTGTGGATGGAGCATTTCACTCTGGCTTTGCTGATGTGCTCCAGTTTGTATAACTCTTCCCCCTGCTGTGGATTGTTACGTTGGTAGCTTTCAGCCTCACCAGCTGATGCTTTTCCCAGTGTCATGTTGATTTATTTGTCTTCATTGGAATTCTGATAACATTTCACCAATAAATAAGTTTTAAATTAAACTTCCTGTTGTCTTTTATGTTGGCCCCAGTGCTGGAAAGGAAAATTCATTTCAGAGATACTTTATTCTTCTTTTTATCACCCTTTTCAGTTACAGACTCACCAGCGGTTATATTTATTTTACTTTGGGTGAAAGTTGTAAAAGCACTGCATAAATTATGAATAAAAAATTGCTGCTAGTGAAGATGAGCTATTGTAAGAAACATTTAAAATAGCCACAAGCCAGAAGCAGTTGTACATACAGCTAAGGGTGCAGCCTAGTACCCTTAGAGAACCTGTACCTACTTTATGTTACTTGATAACAGAATGAGAACCTACTGTGACTGTCACTCCAAGCCTTCCCATTTCCTTGTTGCTAGGTGAGTACTAACACTAAAAGCAGCACTGAAGCAGTCTGGCTCAGAGCCTGAAACCATGCTTCATTTGTCTTTATTCCTCTATTTGAGTACATCATTGTTGCCCTGAGGGCAAGGAGCACTCTCCCTGAGCATCTCAGGCAGGGCTGGGGACACTGTCTCTCCCAGGTCCTTCTGGTCTCCCAGGACTGGTTGGAGAACCCCAGGGTTGTCCCCCCTTACCTGCCAGCTGGGTGCCCCAGCGGCCTGCCCTCCCCAGAACACCCTTCCCACAGTTCAGCCTCTGCTTTTCCTTCACTTCCATGTTGGAACAGCTTTTAATGGTTAAGTTGAAAGCAGATTTCACCTGCTGGGGTTCCTGGGGAAAGTGAGCATCAGACATGCAGCAATCCTAGGTGTTTAAGTTTTTGTGGTTTACATTTTCATGCTTTATGTTTTATGTTTTCTTTTACATAAATCTAACAAAAACCTGAGCAGAGCAAAGCAAAGCTCTGCAGCAGTTTGTTATGTCCCAAGCTCCACAGCAGTATGGCCCAACTGCAATGGGCATGGGCAGAGGGGAGAAAAGGAGGCAGGAGACTGAATTTTGTTTTGTCTGTGCCAGGCAAAGCTGAGTTTGCTTTTCATCAGCATCATGCTTGCCACTTCTGTGCTTCTAAACAAGGCAGGAAATTGCTTCTCTCTGGAGCTCATACACGAGGTAGCAGGAGCTCCACCACTGCATGGAGCTGCTGGGCACCTCGGGCATGCTCCAGATGGACAGCTGTGGGACCCTGTGAGGCTGGGCAGCTGCCTTGCCAATGGGAGAGACTTGACTCACAGGTTGCATTGAAGTCTTTTCATTTTAGTAGCACTCTGAGGTGATGAGAGGAGGTGAAAAATGCATGTTTGGCTTAACTGAATTCCAAAATGGAGGATTTTATGGTATAAAATACAAAAGCAGTGAACACCGTGTCTGTTGGAGTTTATTTTTTTAGCAGATGCCATTCATTCTCCCCTTGCCCCGTCTTTTCAGCACATTGTAAGTAGTAGTGATGTATAGTCTTCTTGATGAAGCACTTATCTGGGGCCCATTACTGTAATGACAGAGGCCTCCATACTCTTTTGAGGCTTTATTATCAGAACAACTGCCTTGCTTCAAGCTCATTTTCATAAATCATCATTTTCTCATAAGCTTAAAGTAAAAAATAAAAGGTTTTCTGGAAAACTGTGACCTACTTTATTGTGTGATTCCTCGTCACTGGTCCAGCTGCCAGATCGAAAGACAGAGTCCCATCAACTCATAGTTTGATTCCAGGAGATTACTTTATATTATTACATTATTTTATAATCTTCTGGGTTTGAGTGGTCTTGTTACAAGCTCTTACAGTGCCTTGCTCAGTACTATAACCTTGAATTCTGGGCAGAATTGCTGCCAGACCCGTGCACACAGTGACTAAATCACGCCTCCAGAATCTGGATGCAACTTCATGTTCCCAAGGGTGCAACCTGTCTGGTCATCTTGTCCTTCAAAGTGGGGAGGTCATGTGGGGGGTGTCTGGTCAGAGGAAGGAGATCCATGCTCCTTGCCTGAGGAGGTGCTGGGAGAAAACCCTGCGAGGACACACACCTCACACTGACCAGTGCCTCTCGATCAGCCCACTCCATCTCTGCCTTAGAGTAAAAAGAGCATTCATGCATTTTCTTTTGTAACCTCTTATTATTTTTGAATGGGAGATCCAGAGGAATTCCTAACAAGCATGGAGCAAAACATCTTTGTTCCAGTCCCCAGAGTAAACATTTCCAGCACTGGAAGAAAATCAGGGCTCCTTAGGTTCTTAACCCTTGCCAGCATCCCAGCACTCATGTGCAGGACAGCCCCATCTAACTCTCCTGATGGTGACATTTCCCAGGGCAGATCTTCCCCTCAAGTCCCAACACTTCTCACCGTCTTGCATGCATATGCTGCCTCTCTGCCATTTGGGACTTCTTGAGCCCCCTCTTTTCTGTCCCACCCCTACTGCGTTGAAGGGCCACATCTCACAGGCCCAAGGGTCACCTTCTGCCAGCCCCACATGATGGAGCAGCTGCTGTGCCCACCTCCCTCCTGTCATGGGCCAAGAGCTTCCTCCCATGCTTTCCACTGGGCAGTGTTTTCCTAACAGATAATGCAAAGAAATCTGTTTGCATCCCCTGTCGGCCTCAGTGGCTCTGGGTTTTCTCTCTCTGTCACAGGAGTTGTGCAACTCTGCATTTCCCTAGTGTTTTATGTCTCCTGATTTCCTCTCCTGGCTGGTGACTGTAGCAGAGGCTGCATGCCATGCAGGCTGCTTTGCTCCTTTGTGGGGCACACCATTGGGGTGCTTCTGCCTTGGAATCAGCAGGCATCCTGCCCGTTCCAGTGACTGCTCTCTTTCCCAGGCATTGAGTCATTCCTGTATTAGGCCTTTGTTAAATCTTTGGATGCAGTTCATGTCTGAGAGATGATTTGATCTGATATTTTTGGATGTTAGTTGTTTTAAGATTTAGGGCCATATTATTTTTTTTTCTTTGGCAGAAGAACTCATCCCACTGTACAAACACAGGGAAATCTGAGATATTTATGAATTTGGGATAAACACCAAAATGTTATTTTCTTTAAGGAAAAATATGAGTCTCTTTAAACACTAATGTTTATTTTCCACTTTTTCTAAACAGAAGAATTGTTTTGTTTCAGAACTACATTTTCTTTGCAGATTGGCATCAGTTACAGAAAGATTGTCCAGAAGCTTGCATAAAAGTACCCAGATGAGCCATTTTTGGTTTCAGGCAGAGTCTTTGTGTTTTGTTTGGGTTTGTTCTGTTTTGTTTTGTTTTGTTTTCCCAGTTCCTTACCAGAACCCCAGCAAGTCCCTGGAACTTGGATTTGCATGTCCCTGTGGTGTGAAGAGCTGTTCCCCTGCTTTGCTACACCAGCTTTCTTATCCTTGGCATCTGTTTCATTAACTCTTCACTAACACGCAGCACAGGGACTGCTGCATGCTAAGACCCTTCATGGCTGCATTGAACTGGAAGGGTCCTTCCAAGGACACCTCTGTCCTCCACAGAAGCTGTTGTCAGCCACAGTTCCTGGGAAAGAAACTTATTAAATTTCTTCTTCTGGGCTAATCCAGTGGGAATTTTGCTGTTGGTGTTCTATCTTTCTGCTGATGTGCCTCTTGCATCTCTATTTTTTTTTTTAAATATATCTCTTTTCCTACTCCTTTTTTGTCTCTGTATGATTCTATGATTTTATAGCTGATGTAGATGACCAGAGCTACACCAAACAAATAATGAAGACGCATAAACAAATCTGTTACTGTTTTGATTCATTTTGCTTTCCAGTTTGTGGACCACTACAAAATTGCTGAAGGAAGCATCTACTCCTGTGTGGTAAAACTGAGCCTCCTGCAATAGGCTAATTCTTAATTATTTTTTGCAGACCCCTTTGAAATTGTGTTTCTTAAGCCTCTTAGGGATTTCTAGGCCACTGATTGAAACCAGTGGTTTCGTGTGCTGCTCTAGTGATGGAACTGAGGGTGATACTTGTGTGAAGGGGACACAAGGTCCCACTAGTTCAGAATTCAGAGCTCTGTTGCCCAGGTTCTTCAGCGATGCTTCTTAAACGCACACTGAATCAGCAGTGCTGAGGGGAGCCTTGTATACACAAAATTAACATGCAAAAACTTTAAAGCACTGGCCAAATAATGTCTTCTTAATACATTCAGACCTCTCCAAATCAGTGGGATTAATGAATGTAAATCCTTACAGCCAATGGGATTAGCATATGCAGATTCTCTCTAGAGGAAACCAAATGATTGGATGGGCTTTTGTTGAAGTCACAGTGTTCCCTGTCTGCAATTAGTTACACAGATTTTTAACTATGACTAGTTTATTCAGCCCTTGTCTGTGTGCGAAGTTTCAATGAAATTTGACTAGATGGAACATTTTTGTGGTCTGCGTTATTTCATTGTTGAGATGTTTCAAACAAAGGAACAATTGGAACAGATTTGTTAAAGGACCAAGTTTCTAATTAATTGCAAATCACAAACTAACAAATTACCAGACCATTCATCTCATACCCAGAGGGATAAGTGCTGCCAATTTGAGGAGGATACTGTGTTTTTCAAACACAACAAAGAAGCTGAATTCCTGTTTTCAGTGCAAAACGGAACTGTGCTTTAACAGTGAAATTCAAAATCATGTCTGTATTAGAACAGTTCTAATTTAACTATAAAATTGACTTATCCTCTGATGATATTCTCCCATTTGATTCCCTTGCAGAGGTTTCCATCATTTCCCTAATACTATCTTTGGCCATCACCTGGAGGCATCTGTTCTAATGACTGCTGCCACTTCTCCTCTTCATTAGTTTCCTGACGCCCTTGGTTTTTGGCACTGATTTACATCATTCAAGACAGGAAAACAGCCTGACTACCTTAACTCAGTGTCAC
This sequence comes from Pezoporus occidentalis, assembly GCF_034315485.1. Classification (NCBI taxonomy): domain Eukaryota; kingdom Metazoa; phylum Chordata; class Aves; order Psittaciformes; family Psittacidae; genus Pezoporus; species Pezoporus occidentalis. The sequence continues at coordinate 2,651,654 of NW_026916347.1, forward strand.
TTGCAGTGATACGACAAAACACATCGTATCCTCACAGGAAGTAGCTGGGCCCCCACAGAATGTTTCTTGTTCACCAGATGTGCTAGACCCAAGCAGTTAAGAAAATAAAAGGTGGCACTGAAATAAATTCAGCAGCAAAATTCCAGCTCTTAAATTCTGAAATAAAAAAACCTAAACATGTTAGGTTATAAATTTTTCAAAGATACATAAAAGCATATTAAAAAAGAAAGGGGAAAGACAGTCTCAATTAATTGATTTAGTTTATCCTGTTTTCTGATTAATTTTTTTCTAACATGGGGAATAACAAATGTTGCAGTTAAATTATGCCTGGCTGTGTGTTAACAGTGTGTATTCTTGAATGTGGATGATTCTGGCAGGGCTTTCCTCCCTCCTTTTTTTACCATGCATGGAAGGTGGTATTCATTTCTGGACCCTCCTGTGTGCAATTGGGCATGAAAGGTGCCATCCTGTAAAGTATAAAGGACGTTTGGAGAACACTGAGCCCTTTCCAAGCAGTAGGAGCTGATCAACACAGCTGCTGAGAGAGTTAGGGTCTCAGGAGGTCGCAGTTCCTCTTAGAGGATCAAAGAAGCAATGGCAATGTGAGAGGCTGTAGCAGGACAAGGATCTGCACTGGGCCCAGATGTGACCATGGCGACACTGTTCCTTCTGGGCTCTGTTTCCCTGCCTGCTCTTGCCCAGATAAGCCCTTGAGGGTAAGGATTGCTTGGGTGCCTGCGTCTGCCTGCACTGACCTGTCAGTACTTCAGCTGAGTCCCTCTGTGGTCCTGACGGTGCAGACTGGAGGCCTAGCAGAGCATGCTTTGAATCCCAGTCAGGATGCAGCCCAACCCCTCTCATTGCATTTGTGAAAAATGGAGGCAGCAGTGTACCTGGGCTTTGCCTTAATATGGATTTGGCACACTGACAGACTGTGTACCTGCAGCTATAAAAACAGACATACACTTGGTGTTTGCACAGTAACCAACACCGGGAGTTTTTGCTGCCAAGACCCCCTTGTGCTAATGTAAGAAAATCAGTGGTCATTAATTTATTTTATTATATCTATCTTATCACCCCAACAGCAGAAGAAATCTTATAGCCAGGAATATCTGGCAAGGGTGAGCATGGCTGTTTAGTCTGATCATTACTATATATAAAATCACTGCTATTAAAGCAGTTACAGAGTTACTGCATTATCGTATCCTTAGCTGTCCTTTTGAGTCTATACTAAGCCTCAAAAATTCAGGGACCTCAAGCAGGAAGGTACCTCCAGAGAGAGAGGGAGGTCTCTTGGGGCTCAAACTAGTGTATTTTCTCCCTTTTTAGAAGGCATTTGCCTAATCCATACCTAAGCCGCTCCAGTGACAGAGATTGGACAACCTTCTGCTCCTCTGTATTGACAGATAGAAAGCTTTCCTCAGGCTCCAGCCTAAGCAGCCTTTTGCTGCATATTTAGCTGATCTTTTCTTGTCCTTACTTCCAACCAGATCAATTGCTTTGTGCCCCCTTTACTAGAGTTTTGTGTGCATTTAGGAATGAGAGTCTTGCCTTGCCTTTGTGTTCTAAAAGTAAACAATCTTCTCTAGACTAAACAAATGCGATTCTTTCTACCTCACTGCTTTATTTTACAAATCTCTGATCATACTGGTTGATCTTCTGTATATCTATATCTTTAATAAAGTACAGTGTCCAAAACTTGATAAAACCTTTCAACTGAGACCTACACACCAAAGTACAGAGCAGAATAATTGCTGCCTTTGTCTTACGTGTGATGCTTTCATATGTACAACTCAGGTATTCATATTTTTTGCCAGGACACTGCAGTGTCAACACAAATCCAGCCTGTCATTTGCTAAATCCCTCTGACCTTCTTCTTTCATCCCACTGCTTACAAATTTCTTCCAGCTTTATAGGTGGGAATTTGATTTCTCTTTTCTGAAAGTAGCACTTTATCCTAGCGATTACTTAATCAGGTTGGCTGTGGACCATCTTTCCAGATCGTTTCTGTACGGATGCTATAACTTTGATTCTCTTGTAACCTCTCCAAGTTTAATGGTAACCACAGATTTCATCATCTGCATCATTAGTGAAAAGAATGGAAACAGGCCCAGAGAAGATCCCAGAGGAATCCCACTTGAACAACTTCCTTTTTGATAGGAACAATTGATAACTGTGTTTTTTTGGAGTGAAGTTCACCCAGTTGTGCACCCGTCCTGTTGTGACTACATTTTAGCTCATACCTAATATGACCATAACGGAAGGCTAAGATAAATCACATCCACTTGCTCTTCTTCATTCACAACAGACAGCTAGTCTGTTAAAAAGGGAAATTAGATTGATCTGACATGACCTATTCTTGACAAATTCAGGTGGACTGCTTTTTATCAACATAACCATTTTCTGGGTATTTAAAAACTGATTGTTTAATAACTTATTCCAGATTTTTTGGGAACCAGGGTGAGTTGTTTATAGCTTCCTGGGGCCTCATTATTCCCTTTTAAAGACCAGCGTTATAGTCACCCTTCTCCTATGCTCTAGGGCTCATCCTGTTCTGTGTGACTCCTTTACAATAATTGCTTTATAATAATTGTTAGCTATGCACAGATTACTTCATCTTATTCCTTGAATAAGTTCAGGTGAACTTTATGAGGCCCTGCAGATTTGTATACAGTTGGCTCACCCAAGTATTCTTTAACATGGTCTTTTCCTGTTTTTGCCTGCAGTTCTGCTTAAATTTAAAAATAATTTAGTTAATTAGCTGGTCACAAAAGGCTTGTTTTTTAATAAGAGCTGGATCAAGAGACACACCAGGCTTCTCTACATCATTTGTTATTTCCTCTCTTTCCCTGTTTAGCAATGGATCAAGACTTTCCTTTTTCTTCCTCTAATTAAAATGTATTTATAGAACTTTATGTCCTTTCCTAGTTGAAATGCCTCCTGAGCTGTAGCAGCTCTGCTTCTGTACCCAATTGTTTGCCTTATTCCTTTGCACTTACCCTTAGCTATGAATGTGTTACTCCTTTCTGTAGCATCCACTTTCTGAAGTCCTCAGAAAGCTACTGATGCCACTGTATATGAGGTATGAGAACACTCTGATGTTCTTCTGTGTAGAGGTAGATTTCTTTAACGTATTTAACATAGTGGTCTTTTAGGATCTGCTCCCTCTTCCACTCCTGCAAAAAAAACCTTGGTTATCTACTTGAGAGACTTTATTTGCCCTATTGTTTTTCCACACAGTTTTGGATAACTAAAATCTTCTATTTCCACCGTATCTCACTGTTTGAATGTATTTTACAAGTGCTTGTAAAAGCTTTTTCCACTTCCTATTACTGATGGGATGGCCCATAGCAAATCTCTGTCCTAATGTGCCCCAAGGTCAGCTGTGTCACAGTATCTGAACAAGGGCTTACAGTTCTCTCTGTTTCCCTGGCTCCCTTCATTTGCCCACAGTGGTCAACGCATCAGTCCTGTATTTACTTTTTTGCCTACTTTATAACTGATGTTTCCGATTCCCAGGCTGCAGCTAAGGACAACACATTTTCCAGTTAGCTGAAAGCTTCTGCAACCAGATTTCTCTGAGTCTGCTTCAGAAGCCATTGTCAGATTATTTAATAGTTTGGGATAATTTAAGACCAGTTTGGTATAATCTCAGCCACAGGCATTCCTCTGTACCTCTGTGGGGCTGTTTTAGTTTGACATGTAGTTTAGCCTGAATGAGTTGATTGCAATTTGACCTAATGGCTTCTTGAAACCGTAAGAATAAGCACAGCTCCTAGAATGGCATGTAACATGGCTGTTGGAAAAACCAAAAAGCAATCTACTCCAGCTTGTAGCAAGTCTCACCTTAAAGAAAAATACTCAGAGCCACCATGATACATGAAGATTCTATACCTGTCATTATATGTTGCTTCCTGAAGCTCTGCTGGGACATTAGCTCTTTTTGATCTCAGAGAGAAACCATGACACCCTCACCTCAGACAGCCCCTTTCTGGAAGGTCACCCCCCCAAGTTGCCACCAAGCCCACAGAGAAACTAAATTCTCCCTCGGCAGGACACAAGCATGACTTCAGAGGCTCTTTTATGGTCCTCAAGTTAGAGACATACCTGTGCAAGATGGTTTCATTAGGGCTTGCTTTGGCTCTTGCTGAACTTGGGACCCTAATGACATAAACATTGAAGGATCAGGCTGGGGAAATGGGCTTAAGCACATGCAGAAGCCCTTGAAAGGCTGGAGCCGAGACTGCAATTCTTGTTTGGCCTGGCGCGTCGTTTCTGACCCATCCCATTGTTCTGAGCTTAATGCTTAATCATTTCCTCTTTGCTTGTGTTTTCATATATTATTATTTTTAATTGTGCTTTTTTATTTTAGAGAAACAATAAAAATAAACTCCCTTGGGCTACAGAATGTGGATCAGCACAATAAGGTCTGGGACTGCTTTTAGTCTCAGCACTGACCCTGATGTAAACATGATTTTCAAGGTGAGAGCTTTGCCTAAAAACTTTCAGATCAATAGCTTTAGTCCTGGTGTGGTTTCTAGGAATGCAAATACTCCTATAATAGGAATTCAGAAGGACCATTATTTTAGAGGACAGGATACTTTTGAGAGGATAGCTAAGACATTTAGGGGTTCTTCTTTATTGGTCCTCATTGCAGAGCTAACATTTTACATCCTACAAAAAAATGTAAATATTTAATTTTCCATATCATCATTAAATTAAACTGACTCATTGCAATTGAAACTTAAACATAAATTGAGGTTCTTATCTTCTTCCCTATATCACATCTCTGTAGTGGAAGTTTATGCTGGGAAGGGACTGAAAGGAGTGGAGGAAGGAGAGGAGACAAGGAGACTCTCACTTTCATAATGAAAAGATCAGTAGCATAACGATAATTTCCTTAGATTCCTTACTTCCTGTCTTGCAGGGGAACTTTTGGGAAGAGTTACAGTGGAACAGACCAGGTAGCTGTGCAAACTGAAGCTATGATGCAGGCATGTATCTTCTTCCATTAAAATGCTGAAATACAGTCTCTTTGTAAGGCAGCTGCAGTTACTTAACAGTTAGGCTGAAAATTAGCAGAATGAATAGGTATTTAAACAATGCCAGGACACTTTGATTAAACATTAAAGACTGAAGGGCCATGCAAATTATACTTTGGTTATTGCAGTTCCACCGAAAGTGTAAAAAGAATGTGATGTGATCTCCCTTGGGCAAACGCAAAACATACTTGGAAGCTGCTGTTTTGAATTATGATGGCACGCTTATGGAAAACAGACAATGTTGATACCACAAAAATGCGATGGGTACCGTTAACAGTGACTATCACACAGCAAACCATGAACCCCAGTGCCTTCAAAATGTAAAAAATTCAAGTCAGAGGATTTGTTTAGGGAAGGGATTAAAAGCATGTAAACCCCTCTGTGTTATTTCAGCCTTTATACAGTTTGCCAGGAGCTCTTTAAATAGAAACTAAACAGGCTAATTATGCCTTTGAAAATTAATAAAACATATGCCCTTCTGTACAGAATATAGTGATAATACAATTGTGCTACAAAAAGAGACAGGAGATGCTGTCCTAAGTCTTTCCTGTAAATTGCTTCTGTAGCCATATTAAAAGAAGTGGTGCCTGATCTAATTTTTGAGTAATGGGTGCCAGAGCCACCTTGATCTTTTGGCTGCTGGTCCTTATTTGAGGCAAGCAGGTAGTGACTGACGCCAATACTGATGAGGACATGCAAAAGTTCCTTAAGCAGGCATTGAAAAATTGTGGAAGGATTTACGTGCAAGAGGAGATTAATAAGAGTGGACATGATAAATGTATGAAGGGAGTGGGTGGGATAGATAAGAGAGGGAGGAATTAATATTCACATTGTCTTTAAAACAAGATTGCAGAGATTCAGTGAAACTCAGCAGCAGGAGCAAAAGTAATAGTGATAAGGGGAAGCACTTTTTCACACAATATGGCAACTAGACATGGGAACCCCTAGTTGCAAAATGTTTTTGAGGTTAGGAGTTTATCAGGATTTATGTAGAGAGCTTGAGCATGCCAAATCACCACTGTGAATGATAAAGAGAGCCAGGAACCAGAGCAGCTTCCTGCAGTGGTGGGAGAGCATCATTTCTCTCCCAGAGGTGGTCCATCACCCACCTCCTTATGTCAGCTGCAGGACCCCTGCCCAGAGGGCCCCACGGTGGGATGGGCTGTGGCAGCTCCTCTCTCCTGCTTATTTGAGTTTGGTGGAGTTAGTCTGGGCCTTGTTGAGCTCCCACTTGCAAAGTAGCTGGTGCTGCAGAGAGCCCCTGGCAGGATCAGGGATAGCATGGGCCATAGGGAGCATGGCTCCTTCAGCCTGCAAGATACCCTTCTTCCCAAGGCAGGCAAAAATACCTTGTCTCTACACAGGCAGAAGACTTAAACACCAGTTGTTTTGCTGGGAAAATCTGTTTCTCTGAAATGAGAAACAAATCAGGTTCCACTCCTTTCTTAATACACACTGATGCAGGTGCTGACGCAGATACCTTTAGGCTGCAGTCTTGACTTTCCATGCTGAAATGGAGCTGCCTGGGAGCTGTGCAGGGAGAGAATCCCTGCTCCAAGGAAGACTTACAAGGGACTTTTCATTCTGGGAATCTGTGACCCATTTCCATGACATTGCCCTGAATTTTGCTACTGGGAAGCAATTCTTCACTCTGAAATTCCTTATCATGAGGGAGAATGTTATATTTATGGGTTTTTCCCTGTTTACTGAACATGTTGATAAGCTGCTCTGGGACCAAGGAGCTGTCAGACTCTATCCCTTTTTCCTACTAAGGACTGAATAATTAAATATAAATAAATCATTAGTCGAACTTTCATAAAATCATAGAATCATAGAATCATAGAATCATAGAATAGTTAGGGTTGGAAAGGACCTTAAGATCATCAAGTTCCAACCCCCCTGCCATGGGCAGGGACACCTCACACTAAACCATGTCACTCAAGGCCTCGTCCAACCTGGTCTTGAACACTGCCAGGGATGGAGCATTCACAACCTCCCTGGGCAACCCATTCTCCAGTGCCTCACCACCCTAACAGGAAAGAATTTCCTCCTTATATTCAACCTAAACTTCCCCTGTTTAAGTTTTAACCCGTTACCCCTTGTCCTGTCACTGCAGTCCCTAATGAAGAGTCCCTCCCCAGCATCCCTATAGGCCCCTTCAGATACTGGAAGGCTGCTATGAGGTCTCCACGCAGCCTTCTCTTCTCCAGGCTGAACAGCCCCAACTTTCTCAGCCTATCTCCATATGGGAGGTGCTCCAGTCCCCTGATCGTCCTTGTGGCCCTCCTCTGGACTTGTTCCAACAGTTCCATGTCCTTTTTCTGTTGAGGACACCAGAACTGTACACAATACTCCAAGTGAGGTCTCACAAGAGCAGGGTAGAGGGGCAGGATCACCTCCTTCGACCTGCTGGTCACGCTACTTTTGATGCAGCCCAGGATACGGTTGGCTTTCTGGGCTGCAGGCACACACTGAAGCTGGTTCATGTTCATTTTCTCATCGACCAGCACCCCCAAGTCCTTCTCCTCAGGGTTGCTCTGAATCTCTTCTCTGCCCAACCTGTAGCTGTGCCTGGGATTGCTCTGACCCAGGTGTAGGACCTTGCACTTGGCATGGTTAAACTTCATGAGGTTGGCATCAGCCCACCTCACAAGCGCATCAAGGTCCCTCTGGATGGCATTCCTTCCCTCCAGCGTATCAACCGAACCACACAGCTTGGTGTCATCGGCAAACTTGCTGAGGGCACACTCAATCCCATTGTCCATGTCGCCATCAAAGATGTTGAACAAGACCGGTCCCAACACCGATCCCTGAGGGACACCACTCGTTACTGGTCTCCAGCCAGACATTGAGCCATTGACCACAACTCTTTGTGAGCGGCCATCCAGCCAGTTCTTTATCCACTGAGTGGTCCATCCATCAAATTGATGTCTCTCCAATTCAGAGACAAGGATGTTGTGTGGGACAGCTTCGAACGCTTTGCATGAGTCCAGGTAGATGACATCAACTGCTCTACCCCTGTCCATCAGTTCTGTAGCCCCATCATAGAAGGCCACCAAATTGGTCAGTCAGGATTTCCCCTTAGTGAAGCCATGCTGGCTGTCACCAAGCACCTTGTTGATTTTCATGTGCTTTAGCATGCCTTCCAGGAGAATCTGCTCCAAGATTTTGCCACGCACAGAGGTGAGACTGACTGGTCTGTAATTACCTGGGTCATCCATTTTCCCCTTCTTGAAAATGGGGGTTATATTTCCCTTTTTCCAGTCATCGGGAACTTCACCTGACTGCCATGATTTCTCAAATATGATGGCCAATGGCTTAGCAACTTCATTCGCCAGCTCCTTCGGGACCCGTGGATGGATTTCATCAGGTCCCATGGACTTGTGCATGTTCAGGTTTTTAAGATGGTCTCCAACCAGATCCTCTCCTACAGTGGGCCCAAGGTCTTCATTCTCACAGTCCCTGCATCTGCCTTCCAAGACTTGGGTGGTGTGTTCAGAGCCTTTGCCAGTGAAGACCGAGGCAAAGAAGTCATTCAGAACCTCAGCCTTCTCCTAATCCTGTGTAGCTTCCTCTCCTGAGAGCTTCCTGAGGGGGCCTACGTTCTCCCTAGTCTGTTTTTTATTTGCTATGTACCCATAGAATCCCTTCCTGTTATCTTTAATATCCCTAGCCAAGTTTAATTCTAACTGAGCCTTAGCTCTCCTAACCTGGTCCCTAGCCTCCAGACAACATCCCTGTACTCTTCCCATGCCGCCTGTCCTTGCTTCCACTTATTATAAGCCTCTTTTTTTCATTTGGTTTTTCCTCAGGAGCTCCTTATCCATCCAAGGAGGTCTCCTGGCCCTCCTGCTGCACTTCCTTCTAGTTGGGATGCAACACTCCTGAGCTTGCAGCAGGTGATCCTTGAATATCAACCAAGAGTCTTGGGCCCCTCTGCCCTCTAGGGCTATATCCCATGGAACCTTCCTAAGCAGGTTCCTGAAGAGGCCAAAGTCTGCTCTTTTGAAGTCCAGGGCAGTGAGCTTGCTGCATGCTCTTCTCACTGTCCTGAGGATCTCAAATTCGAGCATCTCATGATCGCTGCAACCAAGGCTGTCCTGGAGCGCCACATTTCCAACCAGCCTTTCCCTGTTGGTGAGCACGAGGTCAAGCATGGCACCTCTCCTTGTCGGCTCCTCTATTACTTGCAGGAGGAAGTTGTCTTCCACACAATCGAGGAGCCTCCTGGATTGCTGTTTTAAAAAAATCATGCAGTGTTGGAAAGTTCAATGTCCAAAGTAGTTTGGGATTCAGATCCCAGCAGGTCTGACGGCTGCCTGGTTTCTCCAGGGAAATGCTAAGTGGGACACCCGAGGGGAGGAGGTATTGGTCATGAATCCAGAAGTCAGCAGCTGGCCAGCTCCAGTGATCTCAATAGAAACAAAACACGTGCGCAGTGTGTGGTTTCTCAAAGCCTGGGTTTGTTGCCTGGCCTGCCAGTCTGAAGAATTGCTTGCTTTTGCAAGTTGAATAGTAAAATGGATGCTAAGGTCAGGGAATAGGCCAATGCTTTAGGCATCCAGCTGGGAGACCTAAGGATACCTCACAGGAATTATCTAGACAGGAGGATTTTGATGGATTTTATGAGAAACTGATGAAAAAGAACTGGTTTTGGAGAAAGGTCACATGCAAAGTCAATGCAGGCAGTCATATTCATTACCAATGTGTCTTCTCCATGTAGAAACATGGGCAGAGAAGGAAAGAGCTTTGATTTTGACTAATGATCAGTCAGAAAAACTCCATGATGAGCAACATGAGTTCCTGAACATAGCATATTTGCTTTAGGGGAATTTTTTTTTTCATTTGATGAAAGCAACACTGTCACAGTATACCTATTGGTAACCTTGTCCTCCTCTCCTGATTCTCCACTCATTTCATTGCAATTGCCACTCTTTGTATGTGGAAAATTAAGAGGAAAAACATGCAAAGCATATCAGAAGAAGAATGTGTAATTACTGGGATTAAACCACTTTGTACAAAAAGAGATGGGAAGCTGCAAAGGCATTGCCTTTAATGGTCCAATAGGTCTGCTTTTCTTGTTACTGTCCTTGTTAATCTGTATTTTCCAGCATCATAGTGAAGTTATATACAGTGATGACGTACGAGTATGAGAATACTCATTGACTTTAACAAAATCTTGTCTATGGCAGCATCCTATAGACATGTCCCCTGTTCACCATGACTAGAAGGTAATTTGAGTTCAGTCAGCTGTCTATGGAGCTAAACTCATTTTAGTTGTATCTGCTGCAGAGTCAGAGGTCCACAACAGTGCCAGAGAACATGAACGTCTGTACAGAGGATAAACTGTTCTCCATCATCCTCCAGGGACATCCTGCAGCTCAGCATTTTCTGTCCCCCATTGCCATAACCCACCTTTTCTGCAGCGAACAATGAGTAGGCAAATACTAAAACTAGTTATTTCCTGATCATGAGAATTGATGCAGCCTGTTTTTCTATGGGATTTCTGTATTTCATCCATGTAATGACAAACAGTGTAACTGTTTCCCATGATCTCATGTTTCCATGCATTTTTGTGAAATACCTCACAGACCCTCATCTCTTCTCCAGCAGTCCCCTAAATCCTGGGGAGCCAAAAGCATCACGTGCCATGGCCTGTTCTGAGCCATGTAGAGATGACTGCTTCGCTGGGATACATTTGTTCCTTGCCAGCTGGCAATGAATCGGGACAGATAATTACTGCTTTCACCTCACAGTCCTTCCCTCACTCAGGACACTAACTGGGTTCTTCATCCTCTAGCCAGGCCCTGGTTTTCACTGCTTTATAGGAACTTACCTTTCATATCTCTCCCACTTTATCAAATGTGACTGAAAGTGGCCAGAGGATTCAGAAATTTTAGGGGAGGAGGCAACTGGGGGAGGAGGGAACTAACCAAACCAACAGCATATGCAGCATGCAATGGTGCAGCACAACTAGCTGCAAAAATACATGTCTTCAGAAAAACATTCACCAAACATGTTGGCTTTGTGTGCACAACTTCCTCCTGGGAGAACACGTGAGAGAAGAATCCTCACATGGGATGGATGAGCCACAAAGATTCACAGGCAACTGCAACATGTCCAGGTTCCCTCATGATGAAGATACAGGGAATTTGTGATGAATTTTGGGCTTCTGAATATAATACTTGTCACCAGCCCTAAAGTAACTAGAATGTAAGCACATACATTTAAGAAATGAACAAGATATAAAAGCTGCATATGGCATTTGAGGGAAATATTTTGTTCCTTTTCAGATCTGTTAATGGACAGGCTGCACTGCCGGATCTGCTTGGAATTGCTTACATTTGAAATAATGTTATTTGGAGATTGACAGAAAAGAGTAAACCAGTGCCACTACCATCTGCAAGGCAGCAAGGAGATGGATAATGCTTGGATACTGATCAAGGCTGTGAGAAAAGTCCCAGGGTTCTATGGGAAGATTGCAATAAGAAAGAAAAAAAATAATCTTTCTTGTTTCTAATTCCTCTTGGCTGTGGTCTACTGGCCATCTTCTGCTAAGATACGAGGCTCACGGCCTGCCTGTTTGCATTTCTGTGGCAGGAGACCACTACACGATGCTTCTTTACGTTTACATGCAATTGCCCTTTGTAGCAGGAGCTTGCTTCAGAAACCCGGCAAACATTAAGAAAAAAAAAAGCTGTACACCAAGGATTTTGTAAGAGAAACATTTAATGTTTCTGTCTAGAAGAACATGTAGTGTTCAAACCATATGCTGGTGACTATGGTATAAATTCCTGAAGGACTCAATGCTGCCTCCGTTCTGCTGGTAAAAGAACTACTACTTTCTGTTTAGGCATTTCAGCTCCGCACATCCCTTTAAGAATAAGCTTGTCTATCTGATTTTGAAAGAATTAGAATTAACAAATGATGGCATTGCTATTTTTATTGCTATAATTTCTAGGAGCCAAGTTCATACAAAAGCCCATTGTGACTATCTCTTTTCATTACACTCATGCAGAATATAGCCAAGTTCTGCTTTCAGTTACAGCTATATAAATCTAAACTACCTACATATTCTTTGCCAGTAGTACTTGTGTTTGCTAGAGTGACTGTTCTATAGTATTATTTTCCCAGAAAAAGCAAAGCGATAATTCATTCATGTGACTTAGCAAGTTCCAAAAAAAAGTTGCAAACACAACCAAAACTGGAACATGAAATGAATAGGAGAAACAGAAGGAAGTAAGAAAATAATTTTAAGATTTCCAGTCTTGAACATAAGTACTCATTCACAAATATGAATACTGAAAAGATCTGTTAGTGATCAACTCCTTTGTCACTTACTGCTAGAGTGCTGGATTCAGAGAGTCTGCTGCCACAAAATGATGTATGAGGAGCAATACAGAATGAGGAAGCAGATCCAAAAGCATCCAAGGCCTAGCAGCCCTGGGGAGAAGGCTTGTTATGCAGCTGTTCAGTCTGGGAAGTGCTCAGGCACTTCAGCAGGGGAAGTAGGACCAAAAAAGAGAAAGGGAGAGATAGAAAGAGATAAGGTTAGTTTCTCATCTATTTTGGGTGCTTAGGCACCGTCCTAGCACAGGCAGAGCTATTCTGGCCTTGGTAGTGAGAACACCTTGTAGATAGGACGAAATGGGGACTCAGAAGCTGGAGTGGGGTGAACAGGAGGCTGTGGTGCTGGAAGGCTTTTCCAATGGGTTGCATGCATTGCTTTCACAGCACAGACATGTTTGTGGTGTAGGTGGATGAAAGCCAGCGCTGACTCCCTGCTTCACAGCCATTTTGGCATGGTCCTGAGGCTCCCCTGTTGACAGAGCACAGGTGCCACGGAGGCTTTCAAGGAAAAGTTATTAGAAATGGAAGTAATCCCTGTAGCCTGGAGGGGTGCCTTGCAGGGAAGTGTCCAGGCCCTGGCTGAGCCAAGACAGCACATGCCAATTTGGCATTTAACACACATAAATACATGCTCGACCTTTGTTCATATTAATTGCAAATATTAGAGGGCTGAAAATATGTGGCTTGATACCAAAATGGAGGGTAGCTAAAGCAACCCCACTGAACCTATCTTCACACAGAAATACAAGCCAGCCAGCAAGAAAGCATGTAGCAAACTAATGGAGATGTTTGAGAGGAAAAGTTTCCCATGAATTTGCAGGAGTCACAGCTGGAAAAGACACGATGTTCCCTCTCTTTGCCAACACTAAGCAGTTTCGCAGTGTTACATGCCTACAGCACGTGCACTGTGCTCTGTAGGGCTGGTTGAAATGTTTAGTAACAGCACAGGCCAAGCGGTCATTACATTTGGTATCAAGCACATCTCCACAATACATGGGTAGGTTGAAGTGACTGCTTAGAATCTGAAGCTTGGCGCCTGGTATAAATGTGATCATTTCTTCTCTGTCCCTTTGCTTGCTGTTTGTGAGGTGAGACTCCTTTCTGCCAGCACGCTGTGCATTTCTCATGTTGCTTGACTGTACTAACTCATAAAGTCTTCCTTGACTATTGGGGACTGTGGTGTCTGGGTCACATACTGCTGTTTCCATCTTGGTCAGAGGGCTGAAATATTTACAGCTGTAGTATACCAGCCCTCCAGAGGACTATAGATTCCTTTCTGAAGGTCTAATTATGCCTTTTCCCACTTCTCCCTACATGCAGTCAACATGTTTGAGAAGGCCACCTGCAATATCTCCCTCCAGAAAGATCTAAAATAAAGCAACAGTGAAATAAAGCTTAACGTTATATTCTAGTGCTCTCACTCATCTGGCTGAGATCAGGAATGCATGGGGGCAGGAAAGGGGGAGAAGTAATACATATTCATCTCATTTCCCCCATGTTTCTTTCCCCTTTCTACTGTTAAAAAAAATAATCTAAGGAGGCCCCTCTCCCCTGTTGTCCCTGTTAGACTGAGTGGGACCAGCACTGCTGTACAAGCTCACCCCTGAAGCTCCTGATGGAGGGAGGCAGCTAGCTTGCAAAGGAGAGGCCGGCACAGGCCTATGGATCTCTGAAATAGGCTGCTAGGAGAGTGAGTGGAGAAGGCAGCAGTTTCTTTTGGGAGCTGGATTCCAGGGAAGCTAAACTGGACAGAAAAGTGCATTAGTGTTGCTTAGTTCTTAGTCCTTGCGTCACCTTGGTGCCTGGATCTCCTAAGCAGCTGTGTATGCACAGAACAGAAGAGCTGCTCCACAGAAGCTGGTCCTGAAGCCGTGAATGTTGTGTATGGCCTGAGGCTCAGGAAGGCAGTGCATTTCCTCAGTACAAAGGTCCCTGGGGACTACTTTTTCACAGTTTCTGTGTTTGCACTACATTGCCCACTGCAGCAGTCAAAGTGGTTCATCAGCAGAAATGGGAGGAGGTGTCCCTCTGGACACCCCAATGGGTCAGGCTATAAGTCATACAGTCCTGGGCTAAAGAAGGTGCACGTACACCATGCAGCATCTCCTGCTGATCTTGCCACACAACAAAGTACATCCTTTGCTCAGTGGCATTTTCCATGCTGCACGGAGTTTACACAGCTCAGATCTTTTCCCCAGGCTGCCACCCTGGGCTGAGCTTCCCCTATTCCTTGCAATTCTGGCTCCTCAGAAATGCTGGTGATTCCTGGCACATGAGTCCCAAGTGTTTGAAAAGAGACCATGAAATCTCCTTGGTTTGTTTCAAGTCCTCCAGAGGCGCTTTGTTATAAAGACCTCATAAGAAGAATTAGCTCAATCCAAACTGCTAGAGAGAGAGTCCTTGGGGAAATTGGTGTGCTTGGCCTGATGAGAGCCCAAGCATGGCAGGGAAGCTGAGGAGCAATTATGGAGAAAGTCTGGCTCCTCTCACCCCAGGGGACACAGAGGTGCTCAGTGCAGGCAAAATCTCTAGGACAAGAATGTGATGTTAGGGAAGTTCCTGCTCAGTAGAAGAGAACTGAAATGTTTCAACATCTTATAGCTTGTCAAGTACTGGCAAAAACTTCCTGAAAGCCACAGAAATGCTTCCCAGTGTGTGCGATGAGCAGGCACCCAAGTTTAGAGACCTGAACTCCAAGCAGATTAATGCTAAGTGACAAAGTGGTCTTCTGGTGAAAATCGTGTAAAACATCCATTTCTTCCCTTTTACTCATATTTTAATGTAGAGCTGAATAATTTCAGATGTCAGTCCCCTCTATTCTTAAACAGCTTATTTCTTTAAAAAAAAAAAAAAAAAAAAGAAAGAAATATCATCCTGAGATGACATTTGTCTCCCAAACATGGAAAATGTCAGCTGGCTGGTTCAAGCACAAAAGAATAATTTCAGCCACACCTAGGTCACACCAAAGAATGTTTCAGGCTCCTCTAACTACATAGAGCGCTGCTTGGATGTTCATGCCACAGACACTCTCACACAGTCGTCAAGGCCCAGTATAGAATAGACCATCATCATCCCTGAGTGTAGAGCTGTAATTTGTATCTAGGCTTGTGAAACAAAGTTCTGGAAGTGAGGTGTTGGGAAACATGCACTTGGAAACGTATTTTCAGGACTACCTTGACTGTAGCAAAAGCAACAGTGGCAGTGATTGCGTGTTAAATTATTTTATTCCAGTGTGTGGTTTTCACAGCTTGACTGGAGGTGGCTAAGTTTCTCATGCAGTGATAACACATTCATCAGTCATGTTTGTAGCAAGTGGCACAGTAAAGCTGGAGACAAGGAGCAGCTTTTCCATGGCCAGAGCATGGCAGTCCCATATGGAGGGAGCCTGGGGAAATTTCACACTAGACATATGTGAGTGGCGGGCAGACACTGCAAGATACTGAAGATCCCACTTCAGTGGAAATGACAAGTGCTGAGAAAACTCAGTGCCTTAAAGGTTAAGACTGACAGGTATTTCCAGATTTCCTCTATATTGTGGGAAGCATCACAGATTCCAGAATCAGGGTCTGAAATAATTTGTTTCTGCATTTCAGGCTTCATTGTTTATTCTCTTTTTGTACCCTTCCTTTCTCAATTATATTTTCCTACAAATGGAGTATGCATTTTATTATGAAGCAATTTTTTGTAAGTGTTCAATTCCAACAAACATTTTCAGTAAATCAAAATTCACCATTTTAATTCAGTGTTGCCTAACAAGCCTTTGTCTGGATTGACTTTCTAGTGTTTACATTTATGAATCTTGTTTCATCAAATCTCTTACTTTGTTGTAAAAAAGAGGGTAAAGAAATCAAACAAGAAGACAAAAAAAGGAAAAAGCCTTTGTTCCCTCCTTATTTCACACATTCCTCCCTCTTTTTCTTCTACTGTAATCCCCCAAGAAAGGAGGGAGAAATAAAATATCTGAGAAGATACACTGAGAGACCTGAAAGCTGGCATTTTGCTCCCATTTCTCTCCTCTCCATCTCCTTTATCTGTGGGGAAAAGGAGAGGAATATGAGCCTTTTTCCCTCCACTTCCCCTTCACAAAGATCAGAGAAGTTTAAAAGCAAAGAGAAAATCAAAACCTGGGATTGAAAGTCAACAGAATTACTTGAATTACTTTGTTTCAAATATTTTTTGGCAGAAAAATGTATTTCTTGGCAGGAGGAAACTTTGCTGTTTCATTTGTTGGTCAGCTCTATTCATTAGCAGTGTGTTAAGAGTTAGGCATTGCTTGTGTAGACCAAATTATGTCCATGATAGCTAACTAGTCCAATCCCACTGAATCTCGTGGGATTTTTCTGATTTTAAGCTAAACTAATAGGATTGTATATTAAAAGAAGGGAGAAATAGGGATTGCAAGACTTGGTGAGACTGAAGCCTGCGGAATGAAGCTGAATGCATTAGCTCTGACAGGAATGCCTGCAGTCTATGACAGCCTCCCATCCTTCAGAAGGACTGGGCTCTTTTTCTTCGTAGAGCTCACCCCAGCAGAAATATAGAAAATCCCTTTATTCTGGGAGTGAGCTAGACGCTGGCTCAGAGGTTCATGTTGCAGACAAGTGTTTATTTTGCACGGATGACTAGAGCTGCCCTCACTGGCTGCCTGGTCTGGAGGGCTCTGTGTAGCTCTGACCCAGGATAATGCTCTTGCTGGGCACAAAAGAACCCAAAATTCATCTCACAGCAACATGTCATTTTTTCCGCATGCTGCTCACACAGGAAAGAAGATAATTTATAAGTCTTGGAATAACAACTCAAACTGGTGATTCTCACTGCATTTGTTCTCACTTCTGCATCTATAACACAGAAGTACCCAGAAACACATGGAGGAAAGTTCCCCTGTGCTTTGTCCTCCCCTGCTGACCCCTCCTGTCTAGGGACTCCTGAATGAGGCAGGTGCCAGGGTGAAACAAAACTGGTGTTCAAAGGAGAGGAGAGATCACATTAAGTCCCATCACTTCCTTCTTGCAGTGAACACCAAACACAGATTTCCTGGCCCCCAATGGCATGTGCCGTAGCCATGGGACCACATCACCTCCAGTTTCTAACTTCTGTTATAACATCACATCCCCCTATCCCCCTGGACAGCTTATTGAACCTCACTTTTCCAGTTCTTTCCATTATAAAAGGGTGACAAAGAGACTTGCCAGCCCCACTTCTATCACTGGATTAAATGTGTGAAAAGTTTGATGAAAAGACAAGGTGTGAATGCTGACTGCTGTCAGCAAAGGAAATAGGGCAGGTTAGCAGGTTAGGATACCACCTATAACTTCTGTGTTTACTGTAGCCAAGGACACGGAACTGGGTTTTTTGTTCCAGGGTTATATTCTACTTGGTGTGCAATAAAGTATGAGAGTAACTTTAAAATATATCAGAGATACAATGCTGGTACTGATGGACACAACAAATATCAAAGACGACAACTTAGTGTTGGGCTAGCCATGTCAAACTCCATCCCACCTCAACTGCTTTCCAGGAAAATAGATTTCTGGTTTTAAATATGAGGATTAGCAACAGCAGATTTAGGGCTTAAAATAAAGTATGTATTTTAGATTTATTTAAGGGCCTTTAACTCCCAAACACTTTGCTTTAATATATCTCTTTCTGGGCTGACATGGCTTTCATTTTTCATCACTGCTTTACATTCCAGTGTTTGAATGTTTTACACAGAGGAAATGTGAGTTTTTCAAAAGCTGAAATTCTGCTGCTGCTGCTGTTTAAGCAATGCTTTTCTTTCTTCTCTGTCTGTAGCAGGTTCTTAGCAGAGAGAACTGTAATTCAAAACAATTCAATTTTCCATCATTTGCAAGAAGGAAGAGGCAAGACACAGTAATGGCTTAATCCTGATTATACACAGCCATTTGTGAGGACTGACTTCCAGATGTTCCTGTTTTTTATTATTTCTTTTTCTTTTTAAATGTGAATGTTATTCATTTCTTTGGACTTGGTGCTAGGAAAGAAATCTTTCAAATTCCCAGGATAGAAGCACTGATCAAACTTCAGTCAAACTGAAGTCAGAAAGCCACCCTGAAGGTCTAAATATTTGCTGGACAGGTCTAAATCAAGCTGCAGCAATGGAAATTTTTCTGTCCTAATTTCTGTCCTGGGGGGAATTTCTACTTGGAGAAGAGTATGTTCAAGCATCACTTTTCCTTGCACTCACTTTACTGATAACTAAGTATGGCGAAGCCAGAGCTCTAGGATCTGGTTTGCATCCAACCAGCTTTGACCTTGTGAAGGCATTGGCTGCACTGCCAGCCAAGATTTCATGGTTAAAGGTCAATTAAGATTATTCCTTAAATTCCGAAGAACTTGGGGGGGGGGGGGGGAAGGCGGGGGGGGGGAATGGGGAAGAAGACAATGACAAAGTGTTTGAAAGCCAAAAATGAATCTGGTAGCAAATGTACTGTGTATACCAGATTTTTGATCCCATATCTTCTAGAGTCAAATGTCCAAGTCACGCAATCCCCATAATAAGCCTTTCCTGTAAACTGTGCTTTCTGGCCCAGTGATGCAGGCTGGCTTTTGAGATGTGAGTTGTTCTCCCCAGTTTGTTTCCAACAAAAGAGTGCCTTTTTAAATTGAATTTTGGTGCTATCTTTGCACACATTATTCTAATCATCCTGCTGGGAGGGTTCTCAATGTGGAGAGACCAGGAGGTTCATGCTGAGGCTCTCTGTGAGGATCCAAGGGATAAACTGGAGTTCATGCAGCTGACTTGTGAGCAAGCTTGCTAATAAAATTTAACTCTTAAAGGAGACAGCTTGGTCCTGACAGCTCTGATTGCCTTGGCACACTGTGATGGAAAAGCAATTACAAGGTTGGACTGCTGTCAATTTGTTCCAGATAGAGAAAGGGAAGGAGAAAAACTGGGTTTTTAATTAAAAATAAATAAGTAAGCCCGGTTTTGAGAGCTTCTTGCTTAGCTCAGCATTATCATTACATTTCCATTATGGTGATCCCATATATACATAGTGATCTACACTTATGATACATATCTGGTGATCCCAGATATACATATTGACAAATTTTCTCCACTTCAGCAGGTAAAGGTGGCCACTTGGTCACAGTCATGAGCTGGCCAAAAGGACTCTAGCAAGTGCTCTCTCTGAGGCTGTCTCATGGGCTTCCAAATATCTCCCAGTGCTGTACAGTAGTCCCTGCAACCGTGTTTTTTGGCACAGTAGCTCACAAGACAATTATGATAAATCATTGTTGATTATAACATAGCTATACAATAAAAAATATGGGGGCTTTCATTGTACTGTACATGTAGGCCTCTGCCTGCCAATTTCAACTGCTTGGCAGCAGTTCTGATCTGCTTGAATGGCAGGAAGGGCCAGTGTGCTTCCATTACACCAAGATGCTGTGTAAGGGAGCATGCTTCTGAATCCCACCTCTGCCTCTGAAGGAGTGTGTAACTACTACACCTTGTTTCAGTCCCTGCCAGCAGAGCTCTCCCTCACAGTACATGTCGAGTATTAATTACTGCTCGAATGCTGCCTGCAAAGATCACTTACTGCACCATGAAAAAAATGCCAAATATTATTACAGCCTCCATATGGGCAACTGGGCTGAGTTCCTCAGCAAAGCCCTGACTCCAAACAGAGGTTGTGATTGTGAGGAGCAAAGCAAAACAAAGCAAAATAACCCAGGAGGTGCTTTAATGCAGCTGAATAAAGACACAGAACAAACCTTCCTGACAAAAGTAGTGTTGAATTAGTGCAATCGGATCCCTAAGCTAGCTACAGAGATGCATCATATTCATCACCCAGGAGAAAGGAGCCAGCATGGAGCTGGAGTGGGGGGGGGGGGGTGGCATGGGCAGTATGAATAATTGTAGAGGCCTGCTGGTAGATGGAAAACATCTGGTTTGTGTTTGAGTTAAGAAGGGATATTTAACTCTATTACCCAGATTTGTATCTGTCAATTACTTATTCAGATTTATTAGCATAGGATCACAACATCAAGGTTATGCGAGGCCGAGAATTCTTTGTGTGTTGGGAGCCACAGAAAGTTGATGTTAAGGTAGTAAAGTTACAACAAACACCTGCAGGTCTCTCAGTGCTGTGAGCAATGGCACCTGTGAGCATTGGTGCCTGCTGATGTAAATGTGGATGACGTGGCTGCTGTGTGCAGGGTGTCTGAATAGGGAGGCACCTGCCCATGTGCCCAGTGGTCGCTGTGGTCAAGGGGGTGTGAATGGACAAGGGAATGTAGCTTGGGGACACTAACACTCCCCAGCCGAAATACAAATACAAACACAAACACAAATAAATAGAAATGCAAATACAAATTTAAATATTTTGTGACCAGCAGCTCACAAATACAATGAGTAGGGGTGTTTTTAGTGACTTTCTTCAACACTAAGCTGCCTCTACATTTCGGCTTTCCTGTGGCAGTGTTTTACCCCTTCATAATATTTACTTACACCACCATCCTCAATATCCCTATGTCCTCTTCCTTGTCCTGCCCTAGCAGCCATCAATTCCCTACCTTCCTCTTCCAGTGCTCCTCCTTCTCACTCGCATGTTCCTTTATCCACTTTCCTAATGAAATATCCTTACTTCTGCATCCAGATACCCAATCTTTGCTTTTGCCCTTCTCAGTGTGTAAGACCCGAGATGTGTTTGGTGATTTGTAAATACTCAGTCCCCTTGAAAAACAGACCCAAAGCATCTCAAACCAGATGCCCAAGCTGAGGGGTAACTTCAGAAAGGGAGCTGAAGGTGACTTTCCATTGGTGACCCAATCTGACAACCCTGGGACCTGTATTTACAAATTCAGGGCACCAAAACACAGTGCACTGAGCCTGACAGTAACTGTGGGATTATTCTTCTACCACTTCCCTCCAGCTTCTAGCTTGAAAGTATTCATTCTGGGAGCAGGGACTTTGCCAGGTTTCTTAGGTGATTATCTGCACTGTAGGAATAGCAAAAAGTGAAAGCAAATAGGTCACAAACCACTCCTAGGCTGAAATTATTACCCCATGCTGTCCCAGGAATCCCCATGAGGACTGAAATGCAAAACACAAGTACCACATATTTGTGAGATCATCCCCACTCTGGTTTGTCAGCAATGGTTTCGAAGACTGCTAGTCAGCCAGTCCCTGGCAGGTGTAAGCCTATATTTAATATTGCTCAATGCCAATTGTTATTTAAATACAAATAGGGACCTTTTTTCTTTCAATTTCATTTAATTCCTCCAAGATATTAAGTATAATTCATCATGTTTATAACTTCTGAAATTAACTTCCCTCCCATAGAATTCAATAATAACACTTTTCCTGAGTAGCTCATTCACAGTGCAAAACCGCCTTCTTCTTCATATTTTTCACTTCATAGAATGAAACCATATGAAGTGGTTAAGATTTCCATGGTCAGCTCTGGCAGGCTTTTTATATTTATTTGGGTTGCAAGATATAAATCAGTACTGGGCCTTTCTCCAAGAACAAGTTATTTGTTATCTTGCTTCATGTGTGTTTCGGGGTCAAAATTTGATAAGGTGTTTTTAGCATTATTGCATGGGGTAGGTAGGGTTTACATTGTTCTGTGCCAGCTTCTGTGTTTTGACTGCAGAACATTACCTTCAACTGCATTTTATCACAACAGATAAGTGGAAGTTTGAAAATTTTCCCAAGTCAGAAATAATGTGTGATGGTGAATCAGATAGTGTTCTTCAGGGACAGTCCCATTTTACTGAATAGCCCATAAACATATGTGTGACCAGGAGTAGAATTTTTTGAGGATTTAGAGCCATGATTTAAAGTCACATGAGTATGGCTTCCTTAGAAAAACTACGCTCTTTAAATCTGTACGAAATCTAATTGCTTTTGTGGGGAGCTTTCTGCAGGACCGGATTTGAACTTCATACAAGTCTTTCAGGCACTTTGGGACATGGGGGCACATGGGATCTTTAGAAATGCCATAATAGACCCCCCTAGTTTAATGTCTATGATAATTGCTTCAACTCAAGTCAAAAGTCCATGGTGGATACATGATAGTATTGTTGAATCAGGAATTTTCTGTATCTATTTCAAATATCACACCAGGGAATCTCCATCATTTGGTGTAATCTTGAGCTACAGGTACTGCACAGTCCAGGAACAGGACTTTGATGGCTTTGTAAATGCAAGCCACCAGAAAAGTAGTTCACTGGGGTTTTAGGAGCCTGGCACTTCAAGCAGCAGCTGGGTAACTGAATTGAAATCATGACAGATAAATACCTCTGTAATTGTAAGGGCCCAAAACAAAGAATGCTCAAGATCTAAGACCTGACCTTATGTACAAACACAAATATAGAAAATTTCTGTGGATATTAGTGACTCCTGATTCACCCCTGCTTCGCTTTTGTAGACTGAGTGATATGGAAGTCCTTGATCTCTGTTTTCTATCACACCTGCTATCCTAAGAGGTTTGGTAAAAATAAACAAATGTAAACTTTGGAAAGTCAAGTCTACATTCATAAGGACCTAAGTCTACCTTTTAGCCTTGAATCTATATGGAACTCCTAAGCTAATGCTTTTTCTTCACATATATCCCTCTTGTGGGCATGTCATGAAAAATACTAATAACCCACAGACAATTTTAGCTTTGCCCAGAACTTGTTCTCTGCAGCAGGAAATCTATAGGGTGACTTGTGCAAATTAACAAGGTCACCTCATTCATTACATGCAGAGTTCTTCAACATTCCCTTTGTGAAAAATCCTCTAGTTTACACAAAGGTTTGTTCTGGACTCCCCCAGAGGGAATTAATAACAAAATGCTTCTTCTAATGTCAATATGATATATGATGACACAACAAAGTAAAAACAAGCCATATTTTGTTCAAAACCTGACATCTCTAACCCTACTTTCTCAGAATCTTTCATTCCAAATATGATGATTTTACTCTTCATGCTGTCATTGGCACATCACCTTGTTTTGTGGAACAGAATTTCTCCACTACATGACCCCCTGGATGTTTTTCCAGCTCAAGTCCTGCATCAGAAGTGAATAGAAGCAAAATGCCAGTGTTGTTTGGGTTTGGCCTTTCTGCTGTGAAAAGGGTTTGTAATTTGATCCTTTTTTTCACTCTTCCTCCCCTGCAGAAATATTCTCAGATCTCTTTCTCACTTTCTCTCTTCATCTTCAGTTTCACTTTTCAGTTTGTTCATTATCTCTGGAAGGAAACCCTTGAAGTTGTCCCTGTGCTTGAATACCTTTGATATGCCGAAGTTTCCTTTTGTATCCCACATTCCTGCTCCGGGCAGCTTCATTTGTTGACTCTCTGATAGCAGACTGCTGTATATGTTGCTGATCAGAAATGAGAGGAAAAGAATGAAAAAAAAAAGAAAGAAGCAAAATACCTAAAAGTTTGGTTTGGTAAACAATTCAAAGCCTCATATCTGATCAGTCATGACCTCCCCTCTGTCACTAACATGTTTCACTACAATTTACACTTAAATGGTGTTAAATGAAGACTTTTTATCTTGGCTGCCCGCTCCCTGCTACTTTTACAGAAACACAAGGGGAGATTGAAACTCCCATGCCTGCTGGTTCTATTTTAACTCCATGTATAAACCCCCTTCTTTGTAGGCACAGTTCTTAATTGATGGGCAGTGCAGGCAAAGCCATGACAGGCACAATAAGAGGAGAAATATCACTACAAGGAAAAACAGGTCCCTCACTGCAAAGGATTATACTTTATGGCCAAGAGGCTGAAGCTCTGAAACAGTTGTTATACCTTACGGAGAAGAGGCTGAAGTTGAGAGAGATATTTATTAACGTGGAGTTATAAAAAAATCTATTCTTAACAGTAATTCAGAGATTACATGATGAGATGTGGGTTTGGTTAGGAAAGGGATTCCTAGGGCCCCATCCTGCTATGTACTGAGCTTGTTGTCATCTTTCCCCAGTAAAATACCTCACTCCCATAGGTAGCTATGGTGAAGGTCAACAGCTGGATCATTCTAATTCCAATGGGACCTGCATCCAGTCCTCTCATTATTTGGAAACTCCACATTTCACACAGCACCAGAAATTCATCAGCATGTGGTAATTAATGATGTGTACTAATGATGTACACAAACCAGAAGGGCTGGGTGTCTCTAGGAGAGGGGGAGGTGTTAACATGACAATTAACTCCTAACTATTGATGTGGTTTTTCCTTGCCTTCACACACCCACAGACTCAGGAAGAACTGAACTTTTATATCTGTTTAAGATAAATGTCTCCTCAATAAACTGGAGATATTAAATTCAATTAAGACTTGATTTCTGGCTGAGATTTTCCTTCTCTTTGAAATATTTAGTAATTGCTCAGACTTAGAAAATGTGATCCTTGTGCACAGTGATCAGATGCACTTAGTATCAGTTACATCTTGCTTTTGTAATATTTACCAACTCTGTATTTTACAGGTTACTTAGGTATTTCACCAAAAGTGACCTGTGTTTTATGGGTCTGTAGCCCCCTGGTCCCTCTCCTCCTCTGCGGTATCAAAATACCCCTGACTGTCAGAGATTTGGATTACTGTATTCACTGGTGATAGGTTGAAACATTATCCACCCTGCATGGATCGGGAATTGAAGCACGTGCCAGATGAAGTGATTTAGCATAAGGAAGGAAGTCTGTAACCGCTCCACAAGGAATGGAATGCGGGTTTTCCTAGTCCCAGTGTGGTATCCCCCACCCCAGACAATCCTTCTCATGCCAAGTGCTCCAGCACTACATCTGTCATTAGGCAGCAAGACCCTCAGTGCTAATGATGCCTGAACCCAGGCATGAGGATCACACAGTGCAACACTTCTGAATAAAAGCCTGATCTACAAAACCTGCAGTAAATGAACAAGGCAAGAGGAAAAAAACAGGGCTGGACTTGACACACTTTGATTTCAGCATGAGTGAGTCCAGGATGCAGCTCTAGAAAATATCACACAATGTTATTTTGAGCAAAGGTTGTTAGCGAGACCACACGTAAATTGGGGAGAACAGTGTGGGTGTACAAGGAAGCAGACTTACACTGTACTGGCTTAACATGCTTTTCAAATCATTCTCCATTAACCAAAGAATTACCGTTCTGCTTACTACACAAATGGAGCACTGAAAATAAAAGCCCTTATCTGTCCAATCAGCATCTGGGTCACAAGTGCTTTGGTGTGAGTGGGTAGCTGTGAAATATTTCTAGGTATTATTGCTAAGAAGAGCTTGAAATATCACCAGAAAACAAAAATTGCACTAAACAAAACAAAAAGGTCAAAAGACCCCCAAATTAAAACTCTTTACAATGGAACATTGATAACTTAAATGGGAGAGGAGGCAGGGCTTTGTGGTCCAGGAACATTTTAGAGATTCTCATCACTTTTGAATGTGTTTGACAGATTAGTTAGTTAATAGCAATAAATCTGGGAGGAGATCAAAAATGTAGGAGGTAGAGGTAAATGCAGATACCAAATAAGAGTGTTGAAATAGTGATAAAAGCTTGTAAAAGTCAGGTGTGCGGACCTGGTGCGTAGTGCTTTCTGAGGACACAGAAAGCCTGGAACTTGTTGAGAGCTTTCTCTGGCAGTGACTTTTCACTTGCGTATCTACTGCACCACCTGAGCCTTGGAGCCAAGCAGGAAAACCTGGGTTAAATGGGGTATTTATATGAAGCAATAAATCAAAATGCTCATGGGTTGAGTGCAACAAGTGATGCTCTGGCTAGAAGAAAGCTACAGGCAACATGTGGGTAATGAGCACAACTGTTTTCTGAAACTTCTGTGGTACAGAGAGGTGCTGTTATGACACAATCCCCACATGTGGAGACAGTACTTTGAGGGCTGTAGTAGCTGTTCTACTGTGAGATATATCAGTTTTGAAGCACCTTATTTTTCCGCAATGTCCTAGTGGAGGCTGCTCAGCTTTCTCAATAGTATCAGTAAATGAATGAGCTGTTTATGAAATAGTCACACGTTAGCCCCATACTAGGAAAGGTTTTGGCTTGTTTCTGCATGAGGCAAAACACATGCACTCAGTAGTACCAAAATATTTCAAGAATTTTTTCACAGAATTGGTCACTTTTAAAAATCACTTACAACAAAGTCAATATTTTTTGGCATTTTGAAGAAAAAAGTAATTTGAAAGTTTTTTTTCATCTTGGAAAAGCCTGGTTTCATTAAAAGTAAGTTAAAATATGCTTTAAAAGAGGTTTTAAAGGTTTTGCAGTTTGTCAACAATATTTCATCATTTCATTAAAGATCAGGCCAAATTCGACAAAACTGACTATTCAGCAATGTAAGGCATGCAGACCTCTAAAACTTCAAATTTAAAACCAGCAACCCACAACACCCTCCCACATCACTGTTGCTCCCACAACTGGTGAAAAACAGTGCTACTCTGGCAACACAAGTATCTATCCCAGTGTCTACAGGCAAAATTCCTCCACAGGTCCTCTTTGCTGTTTTGCTGGTTGCCACCTCAGGGCTGCACTTCTGGTGCTGAATATTTTACCTGTTGGGTAAGACAAGTCAGTAAGGATCAGCCTGGAGCCAGAAAGTGTGTTGGATATATGAGAAACTAATTTCTCCAGCATTCCCTCCATTGAACAAAACAGAGCTCTCTTCAGTGTTTCTTAGGAAAAAAGCCTTGTGACTTACATGGTCACAAGGAGCCCTTCCAAAGCAGCTGTTACTTGCATTCCTGGGGGAGTACAGGAGTTGTGTTTTATACCTTATATGATCCTGCTGAGGATTTTACACCTGTGTATTAGATAACCAGCTTAGACATTGCCATTTAAAGAAAGCCCCTACTTGAAACAAAAGATTTAAAGCCCCCAGAAGGATTGTCAGGCAGCTCAGCACACTGATGTATTCCGCTGGCTTTCTTTCTCCTTTCCTGTTCTTTGTGCACATTTATCTGCCTTTCTGTGGCATCCACATGGCTGTGCAGTAATACGCAACACTGCAGGCAAAACCAGAGGCAGTGGAAAGGGAGGAGTGAGAACTGGGGGTGACCCCCGAGGATCCAGGCAGCCTCACTACTTCTGCAGTAGAGCCACGTGGGATGATCTAATACAGCTTCAACATGTGCAATACGCATTGTCTGTATTTTTAAGTGTGCTTTATTTAGGCCCAGGCAGCCAGAGAAGGGAAATGAGTTTTGACAAACAATAAGAAAGCATAGACATCTAAAAACAGATTCTTTCTTGGGTTGTACTGTGCCACTCCACATTGCTGCAAAACCTGAGGATTTTCATGTGAAGGCAAAACGATGGATGTAGCATCACCACTGCTCATGTTTGGGTGCACAGCTTCCCTGATGAGGCTGACAGCCCACGTTACCTTCCATCCTGGGGGATATGAACTACCCATGTGCCTCAGCAGCCCATGGAGGAGAGTAGAGAAGCAAAATGAAGCATTCCAGCAGCTGCCATCATGAGGCTTCATAATAGCTTTTCAGATCAGCAATGGTCTGGCTTTTCCAATTAATTCACTCTTTTATCATTAATGAAAAATTTCCTGTAGAAAATTAACTGATAGACTCCTTTCTTTTTTTTTTTTTTTTATATGGACTTTTTCTATGAAAACTCCAGAACTGGTGCTCCAGGCAGCATCAAAACCATCAAGAAGCTTAGGTCCTTCCTAAACTGTAAACACCAGTGCAAGCTGAACTACTGAGTTGTTCCCATGGCTTCAGTAAAAGCTTCATTTTTATAGCCTTTGAGCAAAGATGCTCTGCTCAGATCCTAGTCAGCACCCAGCAAAGGTGGGCTTGGCAGGGGGAGAGCAAGGGCCATGAGGAGACAGGAGCATAAGCTGTGGTAGATCTTTGACCGTACAGCTCTGTATCTGGCAGATTCAGTTGGCTTAAGCCAAGCCTTTAACCTCAGTTTCTAAGTCTTCCCCTGTGTAAAGGGAGAGCTGATCCTGGAATGCTGAACTTGGCTGGCTTCTCCCATCTTCTCCAGTCAACCTCTTGAGAAATTTTATTAAGGAGATTTAGGAAATTCAAGGCTTTAAAACAAAACAACAAAAGGGAAGCAGCGCAGTTTTAGGGTGCAAGTCATTCTGGATAAGTCAGACTATGACTTTGTAATATAAACATGAAAGGCCTCTGAGAATGGAGCCTTGCTTTAATAAAGCTTTCTTTAGGAAATGTTTTGGCACGGGGTTTATCTGTTTGCTGCACTTTACCATTTTGATCTGAAAGAAGTCCAGTAATTGCATGGAGTCTGCCCTTCTCCATGGGTAATGAAGCTGCCTGCATGTTTCCACTGCTTGAATGGAGCCAAAATGAGTACATGAGCATTTGTATTTGCAAAACAGTTCTGTGCTGTTACTAATCCCACCACAAAGGCATGGGGAGATTTATGGAGAAATGTTTTTTGGCTGGTGCAGACCTGCTCGTGCCTGCTTCTCGTTTCTGAGTAAGTCAAAGGAGGGATCACTTGCCTTTTACTCATGCCAGAGTCTACTGAAATCCAACAATCCTTTGTCCCGTAGGGAACCAGGGGGCCGGTGTTCAGGGCTGGGTGGCTAATAGAGGAAAATCCATGCTGAATACCCCACCAGTGAACCAGGGAGAGGGCTACTGGGGAAAGAGATTTCATGGCTCTCTGGTTTACCTTTATCTTCAGTGAGATGACTGAATCTGGTAGGCTTCTGCTCAGTAGCTTTGATGCTAATTTTCTATACATTAGATGTTTGGAGCTATCACATGTGCTCAACAGACCTGTGTATGAGCATTAAAAGTTTCAGGAGAAGCCTGAGGTTTTTTAATCCAAGAAAATGGCAAACTTGGATCATCCATATCTTGAGTCTGTATTTGGGAGTAAGAATAGCTCCCTATCCTCTGTACAGGAAGGTACTTATGTCTCTAAATACAGAAAACTCACCCTCAGTGGTGTCAGCTGTGAACTGCAGGCTCCTCTGGACTGTCTGTCTGCCAGGCAATAGGCTGGGCACAGTCTAAACATCTCCACAAATTAAATACACATTAAATAAGTATTTGTTGTTATTTTTTGACAAGTTTCATGTCTGAAATATAAACACTACAGCCTGAAACCCTACAGGTAGAAAAGCTGTCTGTTCTCATACATCAGGCAAGTGGAGGAACACTACTACTGCAGGGAGAAATTCACCTCTAGGAAGCTTGGTGGGACTCTCTAAATTCACATGCAAGCAGCGAAAGAGCTGCTGCAGGACAAGGAGCTCTTCATTATTGCTTTGCAGTAATGAATATTTCTATGGACATAAAGGCTTTACTTTGTGGGTGTTTCTATTGCTCAGTGTGCTGTTTGGAATATCTCAGAGTGTTGAGCAGACAGTCCATTGTACCTTGTAGAAAGGGCTTTTTGGAGTTGCTGCAGAGTAAGTCTTTGAGCCTCAGCTAACTACACCAAAAGAAATTCAAACTGAGGGAAGTGTTGGATTTAAGTACTTGGACTTAAGTAATTTAAGGAGCAGGGATCCTTTGCACAAAGTTGAGACAGGCCTTGAGTAACCAGAGGGTTGTAGGAATGTGCTGCTTGCAAAGACAAATGATGGACCATGGCTACAAGGCATCTGTTTCTTAGGCTTGTACTAGGGACAGAGTCAATTAACTTTGGAAAGTGCTACCACAAGAGGCTCACTGCTCTTTTCCTATAAGCACTGGATGGTTCTGACCTTTCACTCCCTATCAAAGCTCTTGTTAATAGGCAAGTGCTGCCTATTAAGGGCACCCAGAGTAGCTAGGTAATGAGCGCAAAATGCCTCAGCAGGAGCCCGTCAGTGGTGGTTATTAGCTTGAGGATGGACCTTACCCCTCTCCCTTTTCTGTTCAATCCTGGTCCTCACTGCCAACAACTTCTTGCATATAACAAGAGCTTTGTGGTTGCTAAGGAGAGCCCACCCCTGCAGAGAGGAGGAGAACATGTGGAGAAGAAGTAGCAAAGACCATTATCATCATTTATACAGCAATGGGAGACTGGCAGCCAAGTGCTGTTGGCAGTAAAGCTTTCAGCTGCTCTGGGAAGATTGAGAGTGTTCTCATAATGATTCCCAGACATCTGCTTCACAGCAATTTCTTGGACTCATTCCCTTTTTTGATTGCTTTCCCCCTCTGTTTTATTGCCCTTCCGAAGGGCAAGGGGCTACCAAATGGGCACAAAGTGGACTCTCAGAAACAGGTCTGGAAGGGGCCACCGTGTCCCAAGCACACAGTTCCTAGTGGAACTCAGGAGGGCACTGATCCCCTGACCTAGCTCCAGTCCTTGTGTTGGGGCCTCCAGTCATCCATCCATCCCCACCTTGGCTTTTCCAGCTGTCTGCCAGGGGCATTGCCTGTCTCCTGGTCTCTGCAAGCTTTGGGCAGTGTAGGCAGGATAGCCAGCAGAGAGGCTGCTCTGCAGCAGAAGAGAGCTGATGCCTTCATTGTGACCTGCCCTTTTGTGAGGAAACCCTCACTTCCCATTTACCCAGCGTCAGCAGTGATGTTGCAGTTCCCCAGGAATGACAACAGCCCATCTTCGTCAAGAGCAGGGATGGGACCCAATCCACAGCCATCGTTCCTTACTACCTTGCTATTTTCAAGGAACTAGGGCAAAGTTGAGAAGACTAGCCTTCCCCCCCCCCCAAATCTACAACTGGGAAACAATCACAGCCATCTCCTTCCAAAAATGTGCAGCTCAGACTCATCTCTAGCTGAGACAGGAGTGATGTGAGGTTCCCCAAGCTGCGGCAGGCTGGACAGAGCAGATGGACTCCAATTTTAATGAAGGCATAGACAAGGGGAGGTGTAGAGCCCTGACACACAATGGAAAGGGCTCTGGAGGAAACTTTGTGGCTAAGGATTCTAAGCAGACATCTTTGCTGATGTATAATTGCTTAAATGCAGCTTGGCTGAAAGCTAGGTTTATACTAGGGATTTTTGCTTTCTGTTAACCACCTGGAAAGTGACATTCTTTTCTTTGTCTCTTGTATTCCTGGGTAGGGGTGCAAAGTCAGGAATTTCTCTGATAAGGACACAATTCCAGGCATACAGACCTTATTTCCTGGTCACACAGAAATGGACTCATGTGACTAGACTGCAATTGCTCTGGCTTTTTGCCAACACTACCAACAGCAGGGTTTGACCCAGTGTCACCTTTCCACTATAACGTTAAGTGGCTGCGATGCTTTGGCCAGTACAAAAGCCCTAGGTATCACCTGGTTGCGGTATAGATCTTGGTGGGTATAGATCCCACCAACGGGCAGGGAGGGGACCACGGAGCATCCTGGAGGGGATGCTTCCTCATGGGTGGCTCCGTGCCTCTCTCAGCCCCTGACCTTGCAGCCCGGGCTGCCAGCCCCAGGCCAGCCGGCACCAGGTGGAAGGATGGTCATGGGAACCAGCCTGAGGCCACTGGATGCTTCGGTACACAATAGCAGCCCCCTTTTAGGGGTAGAGACAGGGCAACCAGGGTCAGGGGTCAGAGCTCTGCCTCTGTCTTGTCTGATGACCAGATGTTCTTTACTGGAGGTGGCAGCGGGTTGGCTGCCAAAAGCTCTGTGGGAGAGGGGATGTCATTTGGGAAATAGTCTTCCTTCCAGCTGACACATTTGGGCTGGCAGTCAAGAAT
This sequence comes from Pezoporus occidentalis, assembly GCF_034315485.1. NCBI lineage: Eukaryota > Metazoa > Chordata > Aves > Psittaciformes > Psittacidae > Pezoporus > Pezoporus occidentalis. The sequence goes on from NW_026916347.1 coordinate 2,683,645, forward strand.
GTCAGTTGTCCCTAGGGCACTTTTTAGCAGCTACTGTGGCCAAGAGAGGTGTGAAGACAGAGATATGTAGTCTTAATAGATCAGAGACCCAGTCAGCTTCAATTAGACCAGCCAGATGACATCAGAGATAATGTAAAATAATATGAGGCCCATCAGTGTATCAACTCTGTGAGAGGCGACATGCAGCATTGGCAGGGATAATAGGCTAGAATATCCTGTGGATCATTTTGATCATAAGTTTTATGGGGCTAAAGCCCATGGAAAGAAGTTAGTCTTCCCTTTAGGTTCTCTGATGTTTGGGGTATGTCGTGGAAAAAATAAAATCCCCTTTCTGCTAACCATATCCTAATCTTAAATTGTTCCTGCTGCAGTTGCTGTGCCTGTATACTGGAAAGTTAGGCTGCCACAGAGCTCTGCAAATATACAGACCATTTCTGAGCCTCTTATGGAGTCTTTTGCTCTGTAAAAATATATATGTGTGAAGATACTGATTTATCTAGTGCAGAATTGCAGCCCTGAAAAGAGAGGTCTTGACTTCTCCTTCAATAAGGTTCAGGATATTTTTGTTATCTACGTATTTATCCACTCCTTTTTAAATATTGACAAATATTTTATCTTAGTGTCTTCTTGGCTTTAGAAAGTGTGAACAAGACAGTTCATGTAGTGTGTCTCCTCATTTTCTGACAATAACTAGCAGGCACCAGTGCTTTTGGGAAAGCTACCCTCCAAAGGAGGTCTCCCTACATGTCCTATTAAAGATTAGTTTCAACCCTTAAATGAGAAATTTTAATGACGTTTCAAAACAAGTTACCGTTCATCTTTTACAACTTTGGATATGCCTGTTATCTATAGAGAAATCCGTTCCTTTTAGGATCTTGCCCTTTTTGTTTTGTTTTGTTTTACAATACTATGGGAAATTAGTTTTTTAGCTTGCTCATACATTGGCTAGAAAAGTGTTTCCTCTGGTCCATTTTGAATCTGCCCCTTCTTTTTACTTTACTTTTATCTTGTGGATTAGCCTCTCATTCAAAAACTTTTCAAGATCCTTTCACAACCAACATCTGCTCAACCCCAGGGACATGCAGGAAAAGATGACAGGCCCTAGTGAAATCCATGAAGTATGCTCTGAAAATATACAAGTGAAGGATTATATAGGACCTGAGTTTTGTGGTGTGAAGAATGCCAGCTGGCAGGGAAACAAGCTATTCTATACTCATTGCCCTGGAAAGCTGGACATTGTAGTTAACCAGAAAGGAATTAAAACCATCAACTGAAAGAACTCAGGGTAACAACATCCCAAGAGAGGGCAGGTAGCTGTGTTGGTTTTTTTTTTGTAGAACATTGTATGGCTTAAATAACACCAACATAACCTAAAACACTAACATGAAACTATTGTAGATTTGTAATATAATCAAAAAGCTGATACGAATCAGAACAAGAGCTAAAAAGAAACTCTGACACCACTGAAAACAAGTTTCTGTTTAAACTGAAATGTTTTCACAACCCCTCCATCATTCCCTCCCCCTCCATCATTCCCTCCCTTGTTCCTTCCCTCCCTCCTTTCTTTGAACCAACTAGAAATTTTTCTGCTGAGTGGTTTCCAGGCAGCTCAAGATATTCTCTAGAGAAGGAAAACCTTATAGCTATGGCCAGTTTCAGTTGCAAACAAGAGCTGGGTAACCTGCCCTCATATATATGTACTGTCCCTGGCTCCTGAAATAGGGCAGTATTCCCTGATTTGGGCAGAGTTCCTGGGTGGTTTCTGCCCTAGGCAATAAGCAGAGCATGGAAGTCATTAATGTGGTATGAAATAACCTGGAGAGAACATGGCATGCAGTCATTCAGGCAGTTAAAAATCTGCCTGAAATAGGTTTAGCAGCCCCTCTGTCCCCATCAGCATGAGACAAAGGTCTTCCCCATTCCTAAAAACCTTGTATTGATTTAATTTAAGCCATGTGCATTCCCATGGACATGTAACTGTCAACCCAGACTCTGCACCATCCCCTTCAGGTGTTATTCCTAGTCTAAGCAAATTACTCAAGGTCTGGTCTCTGTTACACTCTTCTGGTGGTGTTGAAAAGCTTTGTTGAAACCCACATTATGATCCTCTCTTCCATCCTTCCCCTGTTACTGCCTCTGACAAGGTGCTGCTCTGGAACCTGCGCCTGAAAACCTGATGGCTGTTCATCAGGAGTGAGGGACCATGGTCTGTGGAGAAACCTTTTCCTTCTCTATTCATCTGAGAAAGGGCTTGTCATCTACCTCACCTCACTTGGATGCCAGGTGAGGCCTAGGAAGGCCAACAAAATGCTCTTGTTAGGAAGCATGTATCTGCTCTTCTCAGTAATTCTTTTCCCTACAGGACAGCCAGGTGGAAAGCATGCAGCCCCAAATTCACAGAGAAATGAAATCAGCTCCTTGATTGCTGTGACAGACAGGCAGAACAAGACTGCAGAGCTGAGACTGCCCTGCAAAGATACGGCAGGGAAATGGAGAGCCCCAAAATGAAAATTGAGTCCCATAAAAGGAGCCAACATCACATTGGCTTGGTCCATGTCCCTCGCCCCAGGCAGTGTATGGGATTTTTAGTTAAAGTCATTTTTGAGAAATGTTCCTCTTGAGGCTTTTTGGCAAAGAAGATCCTGCAACGACCCCAGACAGATCTTTCCTGGTGTGTCAGTAACAATGCCCTAGAAAGATTTTCCTGATACCTAACCTAGCATCCCTTCACTGCATGCTAAGCACGTTAAGAGTCTATAACTTCCAGCTATCAATGGGCTCTCACTGACCCATGAGGTCCTGATGGAGGGGCACAAAGAGGCCGAACTAGGGACCCTAATCAGAAATGCTCATTACTGACGCCGCTGCGAGAGGGCTTTCTCATTGTTATTTTTTCTGGCACAGAACAGCGGGGCAGACGGGGGCCATGCAATGCCCCTGAGCATTGGGAGATTTCTTACCAATACCAGTGGGAGAGGTATGGGGATCAGGAGTCAGACACAAGCCTTTGTCTCTTACCTGCCCCAGAGGGTCAAGTTTCCTTCCACTTTATAAGTATTTATTGTTTCAGATGAAGGATGGTAGGGGTCACGGGAGAGGGGGAACAGTGAGATAATAAAGGATAATATTGCTTCCAAAAGTGTGTCTGGTTTTTCCAACAGTATTAGCTACTCTAATAAAAGATGTTATCTCTCTCTACAAACCTTGACTAGCCTATATCCTTTCATCACTGCTTCAACAATGTTACTACTGCAATAAAAATATTTGCAGGCAAGTGAGCCTCTGGTTCTTTAGTGATGGGTTGCATCAGCAACTGGAAGGAAAGCCTCCGCAGGGAAATGTTCTTCCACAGCCCTTTCAGGCAGCTCTATTCCCAGACAAAACACAGCCAATCTGACATATACTGGATTAGGAAAGCAACAGTGATTTGATTATTTTTTTGTCGTTGTTGTTGCACCTCTTGTGTTTACATAAGAAAGGAAGAAGGAACTGAGGGACAGAAGGGAGCTGGTCTATTGCTTTCAGCATCAGGCCCAGCTTCTGCCAACATGGGCCAGTTCATGGATATACAGTCTAAGCAAACATCTAAGCACATGAGCTGTGAGGGGAGGAATGAATCAGGTTCATTACTGTGGAGGATACAGTAATTCCTTTGGAGATCCTTACTGGTTTATTTCTGAGTACCCTACAGGATTGCCCTTCTCATCCAGATGTGGCAATGGGACCATTACAGCTATAGTTGATAAAGATGTGTTTCTTCCTATAAACCCGTAACAGCACAAGCTTGGTGCTCAAGAGACCTCTGATCAGTCTTGACATATGGTGGGGATTGTGTTGCATGGGTTAAGGGGCAAACAGGAAATTCAGGTTTGAGATTAGAGCTATTCAAATACCTCTGGAATTTGATGGGAAACAATTCCTCTGTGCTTTCTGCTGACACCAGATCCCTTTCTTTTCTAGTTTAAATTCTAAGAAGGGCTTGTGCTAGAATGTACCCATCTATAGAACAGGTTTGTATTCATCTCTTCTCTGAAAAGGAAGCATTGAGGAAATAGGAACAGCACAAGTGGACTGAAGTGGACTCTGTATGGCTTAAAGGTTCAGCTACAACCTAGTTTCCTGAAGAATGTTGTGCTAGGGCAAGCACCACCAATGGTAGAGCTTTATTGAGTTTTGGCTTAATAAATTAACTAAGGTGACTTCAAAATATGTGGCTTTTGTTTCTCAGGGGAATATGTTTTAATTCACCATTCTAAAGCAAACTTGGGACCATGGAGACTGTTTCATTTCTTTAAAGAAAGAAAAGTGCCAGAAATGTAATGAATTATTGCTTCTGGGCAGAGAAACTGCCATATGACTGGGGGTCAACATATTTCTTGAAAAGAAGGCATATTTTTCATTTTGGGTCTTTCTTTTAGCAGCTATAACAGAAAGCCAGTTTTTCACAAAGCTCCCCTTCCTTTGACTTTAGTTCTCAGCACTACTCTAATGGGAAGAGCAAATCCCACTCCAAGAAAACGGAAGAAAGAGTTAATGTATGCTCACTATCCTGAGTGCTTTTAAGCTAAGAGCCAGTCACACACATCAGGTTTGAACAGGGAGTCAGAGACCCATATACCAACTTTGGAGGACAAAATCCTTCCCCAGAAGACCATGGTAAGAAGAGTTAAATGCAGCTGCTACTGGTCTGACTTAATAGATGTCCTTACACAAACCACTTGAGTCAAGATTTGTTTCCCAGCAGAGATGTTTCACCCTTTGGATACAAGGGCATTGACCAACTTTTCCCAGTCAGGAAGCTCCAGTCATCTGTTTGCAGCTATCTAATGATAGAGAGGAAGGGCACATTTTAATTAGAACATTTGAACTCAATTTGAACTCCACAAAGATTGGTGAGGTTCAAGATGCTGGCTCAGGTGCTGTTCATTTTACAGAGCAAACACCAAAAGGAAGTGAGAGAGAGAGGGAGAGAAAGATCCTAATAAGGGCTGTGTAGACAGGAGTTTGACTGCATTTAAGGGACCCTGGTGGGCCATCATAGCTTTGGGTGACTTATCTCTTCCTGACACATGCTGGAAGCTGCTCACATGCTAGATTTTATTTTTAAAATTGAATGATCCTTAAACATGAAATGGATCTAAGTGATTGTTGGGGACCTGCAAAGGGACTGGAAGATGGAAACAGTTTGTGAATGGATTCAAGCACCAAGTTGTTCCAAACTTCAGAATAAATGTTCCTGCAAATGTTCCCCAAAGCGTGTTTACAGAATCAGGCTCTCACCTTGAAGGCTTGAACTGTGCCAGTAGTTCTTTAAAATTCTTTGCTGCTGCCAGGCTTTGAAGTGGGGGAATTAATCATGACAGGCCAGAACATGGTGACATAAACGGACTTCACATTTTGCTGATGAGACAGCTGTCACAACACTGTGCTGATTTATACCCAGAAAACTGTTACATGGCTCCTTCCTAATAGCAGTCAGGAGACCTGACAGCAATGTTCAGCCCTACAAGTTGGTTTGCTTAAAATCTCAGTGGAAGTGAATGGAGCAACTGTGGAGAAAAACAGTGCCAAGTGCACAGAAACTCAGGCTTGGAGTTATGCAGTATTCCTCATTTTGCAAAGTACCACTGGGACTGAGTCATTGCCCTTCTCAGTACCACAGCTTGAAGTGAAAAATCCACCTACTTTCACAGGTCTGTCTGCAACAGCCTATTAAGCTATTTCATTTGGACCCAGAAGGGAAACCTGTTCCACTTGCTTGACAGTGGATCAAACTATGGCTTTTCACATAAGGAATTTATCATTTCAGAGACTCAGCCAACTAAAGGGCTTCCTGATGAAGGAATGTCCATTCTCTGTACCATATGCATTGGAATCCTGATGCCATATTTAAAGAGGACCTCCCTTCTCCTCTGTTCTACAGAAACAGTCCATGGTTTCCATAGGGTCTTTCTCAGTTTCTACTATTCGGAGTGGGTAGGGAATCAGAGCCACTTCATTCGAAATGGATCTTTACCAACATCACCTTGTGCACAGCTCCCTAACACATTCCCACCAGCTTGGAAGACCATGTCTGGACTTCCCTAGCGGCAATGGAAATTCATTAATTTAATCAGTGTTAAACCCTATGAAAACCATCGCTGAGCCCAAACTAAGCCAGGAACATGACTAGCTAATTTTATTCTGTGAATGAAACTGGGCTCATCAGGGCAACCAGCCCAAGGTTTTTGAACATGTCTCAGCTACAGACTGCCAAAGCTGCATCATTTTACTGAACTGCATCTGCTGCACACGAGGCCTGCCTTCCTGATGGTATGATTGCGAGCACTAAGGAGGTGGTTTCATCTTCAATAGCAAAACTGAGGGAAGAGTTTCCGAGCCTTGCCTGCATCTGGGCTATCTCAGGGGTGCTCAGGTAAAGCCACCACATAGCTTGTATCAATGAAATTACCCATGTTGCCAAAACAAATCCATTGTTATCAGGGCTGCAACCAAAAGCTGCAATGGCAGGGGACTGAGCAGACCTGCCAGAGCCAGGTGCTTCTCAGGCTTGTTTTGTCACTAGATAAAATATTAACACTTCACTCCTGAAGAGCACAAAGCAGGGAAGTCCCTGTATTTGAACTCCGAAGAGACTCCAGCCTGCTGCTGGATGCTCCCTGGTCTACAGCTGCAGGAGGACTTCTTACTGGGTGATGTGGTGTATTCCAGTTTCACAGTACAGGCTCACCACTGTTACAGTGGTTCATCATCATCAAATGGCTAGAGTCATCTTGTGTGAAAGCAAAGTCAGAGCCTCTGTGGGCAGTCCTAGCTCAGACGTTGTGAGTGACTAGACTGTGCATGACTGTGTTTTGCTTTCCTTGTTAATAGGTGGCAGTAGTTGTATTTCAGGTTTTAGGGCTAGATTATGTCCCTCATCTTGGAGGTGGGATTTGGAAGAACTGAATTGCAGCTGAAGTCAGCTATAAATTTATCTGTAGAAGTGCTGGATTTATGGCAGTATAAATAAACTCCAAACCTGTCCCACTGCAATGTCTGAGAGGGTGGGATCCATGTGTGGGTCTGAAATTGTAGGAGCCTCTTGAGGTAAGTTTTAAGTGAAAGACAGCCAACTGCTATAACCTACTGCCAGAAGTCTGGAGAGTGGCAGTGATAGCTTATGCATGGTGACAATCTCCTGCAGCCACATCTGCCCTCCTTCTGTGACCAGCCTCACCTGCTCCTTTCCTCAAGATCTGGGCTTTGAGTTGATGCTTAAGACAAGACACTCTCTTCTGCTTAACTTCACGAGCTATTCAGAGTAGGTGATAGCCTTTGGTCATGTGTGGTTTTTTTTTTCTTTTGTTTATTGAAGAATCTTATCAAGAGAAGCACCAGAGCGAAATCTGGGTGCTGCTGAAGTCAGTGATTAAACTGCAAGTGACTTAACAAGGCCAAGGTTGCAGCCTTTAAGTTTCTTATGCAGTACCAGTAATGAATACCAGATTCTGACTTTGAAGTCCCTTTGTGCACTGATGGCATAGAATCACAAAAAAAAGTTATCACTAGTAAGCAAAAGCCCTCAAATACCTGAGAAAGGTTGTAATCGTTAATCAAAGTCTTCTGTACATCCACATCAGAATGGAGATATAGTGAATACATGAGCTAATCTGGTATTTGAAGCTAATTAATTACATCTCATACATTTCAGTGGATCCAGGACTTGTGCCAATATCCTGGGGAAAGGGAATACGGCTGCATTGCTTTCTTCCCCCTTTGCTGAAAGAAAACAGCAGATTTTAAAATTAGATGTCACATATTCCTTAGATATATTGTATAGTTTCCCTTTCTCCCTCTCTATCCTATTGACTACCTCTCCCAGAAGTTTAACATTTCATCCAAGACACAAATACCCTGAAAGCAATAAGTAAGTTATAATGAAGAAAGCAAATATCAAAGAGCTGTGGGACAAATTAGGCTGTTGTTATGATGGGCAATCCAAGTAAGGCAGGGGGCAGAACTTGGCCATGTATCTGAAATCAAGTAGTTGAATCTACAGTATTAGAAGTTGGCTCAGCATGAACGTGTTTCTTAAATAAAGCAATTATAGATATGCTAAAGGAAATGTGCAAGGCTAGCCAAGATAATCAGCAAAGTTCCTTGAGCCAACATCCCATATTCTCCTAAGACAAACTTAAACAATATTTGTTTGTTGTTTCCTGAGTCTCTCGATAGTCCCTATCAAAAGGCAAGAAGAATTAGAGAAAAGGACTAGAAAACAACTCTGTAACAGTTGCAAGGGCAGCATTTTGAAACTGGATCCTTCAGTACAGTCTGTACCAGCCTGAAGTGGACAAGTTTTGAAATAAATCAGAGAAACCACATTCACCAAGAGGCATCAGGGGGGCTTTGGGCATGGGGACAGGAGACTTCTACATGCAATTGCAAGGGCCTGGTGAAGAGTGAGAACAGCCACTTTTTCTTTGCTGCTGTGTACGGAAAGTTGAGCAGAGCAGTTGCTTCTGCTGAATGGAGTCAATATTTCTTGCTCCATCTGAACTGAATGACAGAGAATAGCAGAGGACTCATCCATGTCCTGCAGGTGTATGTAACTGGCTTTTTCTCTGTGTCTGTCCTGGTCCCTTGCTATAAATGAAGAGTATCGCAAACTGGAGTCACAGTACATTTGTAACTAGGAAACACAGAAGAATAGACCTGACAAGATGTGTAAACATGCTGGTATAAAAGAAGGCACAAAATAGGTTCCCCTTCAGTTTCTAAAAGAAAGCTCTCTCATTAGAAAATTGGATGCAATGATGCGTATGGCACAAACCCAACTGTACCAGTGCTGCTGTCTTCCAGATGGGCCTTTAAATCACCCGCAGTTATTAAAATACCATGGCAACTTCTGCAAGTGCAGAAATGCTCAGTGTAGCACCATGGCCAGATTCCAGCTCACAGTGCTTCACCCCTCCTGCTTCATCAGTCTCTTGTGCTCAGCAGCATTGCTCCACTCCAGCTGTCCTCCTGAGGCTGCAGCTCGAGAGCTGGCAGTGCCCAGGACCCTACAGACCCTGCAAGTCAGGCTTTCACCAGAGCACATGTAGTCACTGCAACTCAAGGCTCACTCACATTAGCTTTCCCTTTGCAGGTGCATAAGTCAGAGAGCCCAAGAGCCTGTGACAAATGAGGCATTTGAGAAGCAGCAGCCCTCTGTGGACAGGAAGCCCTCCAATGACAAATGCATCTTCCCTGAGGTGTTTTTCACCCCTGAAAGCATGGCAGGAACGTGGCATGCTCTTGCTGGCCAGAGCCAGCAGTACCATGTGTAACAATAAAACAGAAAGCAGTTTCACATGCAGGGAGTAGAGCTGTCCCAGGCAGGTCCATTGTCAGCTCCTGGGTGGCCATTGTTGTTCTAAGCCACTGTCCTCTTTCCAGTACACTACGCAGGCCCGAAGGGTTTACCCACACTTTTTTGCAGCCGGATTTGCCTATCTCACATTGGCCTTTTTAGTCATCAGCGCACTTGTAGTAAGCATGGGTAAAGCCTTTCCCAAATCTTTGTTCGCAAAGTCAAGCCATGATGATGATGATGATGTCTGAGAGTCAGTTGCCAGAAGGACTGATGTCCCTACTATGACCTCAAATATCTAACTGTATTGTTAGGTTTGGTTAAATCACTCTACTGTGAAGGCAAGAACAACTTTATGCACATGTTGAGTGAACTCTTCTCTTGGGTGGTGTCTGAGTTAGCACTGGGATGCCGTGTGATATATGAGCTTCTGTAAGTGCTTGTATGGGGTGTCTATAAATGTTTGCATTTCCTCTTGTTTCTGAGTCAAACAGGCATAGATATTCAAAACTAGCAGCAACACTGCTTGCTTATAAACGCAGAATTGCCATCCCAGCCTTACTGCGATGCCTCTGGCTGCAGCTGCCTGTGGCAGACCCAAGGGACAGGACTGGCTGTGGATGCCTCCAGCTCTCCTGAGGACTCTGTAATGCCCCAGGAGCTCCAAGAACTCAGCTGATATTTCCTTTGCCTCCCTCATCTGTTATTCCCAGTTCTTTCTGTCCCCACAGTGCATTCACATCGGGGCGATGGTGCAATAAGGAAACGCCACCACAAAACCTCCAAGAACAATTTGTGAAATGAAATATCCATAAAGGAATTCAGAGATATAGCACCAGAAGCAAAATATTAATTCACTGAAAACCCAATTTATTGCCAAGTAGCAATAAAACCAGAACTGATGTCCTCTGCGCATCAGCTTAAACCAAGGGAAATGTTATTGTTAGACTTAATGCTCTCATCCTGTGACTTGTTTTTCCCTGTGTGTCTACTGAAACTGCTAAATTAAAGATGAAAAATCCAAGTTTGCTCTTTTGTGGCTAAATGCAGCTGTTGCCCACCACAGGACACACATGTTCCTCACAGACACAGGAGCCCAGTGGAAGCAGATTTGCCCTAAAGAAGATGTCAACACTATCAAACTCCTTGCTTATCAAACCTAGTGTGCCGATTCAACATGCAATGTAATGAGCCTAAACTGAGAACTCTAACAGCGTACAGTGAAAAATGAAAACCAAGCCCATGCACACCACTAGCCACAGCTCAGATGTTCCTCCCTGATGGGAACCTCTCTCTCCTCATTGCTAGAGTGAGAACATTTTATTTCTGCATCCTGCCCATTGCAGTCTCCAAGTGATACTGCTACACGTTAATTGGGGCCCTGAAGGCATTCCTTTCCTTTTCTGAGTAGTAAATTATAAAATTTAACAAACTAGTCCACAATACATTTTTCCTCTCTCCAAATCAAATAGCTCAGAAAACAGTGCTCCGCAATCAGACCGCACACGCAAACCTCTTGGCTTTTTTGGTTTGTCTTGCAAATTAAGTGCATTTAGCCACTATAAATACTTGGAACCCTACCAGCAGTTGCATTGGTCAGACTGCAGCAGGTTTGTAACAGGTATGGCTCAGTAATCTCTACAGCTTGTCTTTCTTAAAGAACTGCTACAACTTTCTATGGTAACATTAGTTCTGTTTTTTGACTTGTTAAAGCCTATTTGCTGACTTTGATCATGAACCTTCTGTGTCAAGTGGAATAATAGGCATAATGAAGCAGAAATACACCACACACACACACACACACATATTTCTGTGCAACAACGGGATGGGGCAGCAGGATGACAAGAGACTGAGACTACATGTACAGGACTGTACCATTACTAGAAATATTTTCTGGACTGTTTGAAACACATCAGCAGCCAGGAAAAGAAACTAATAGAAACAAGGCAAGTGTCACCTTGCTCTGGTATCATCATTCTGTCAAAGAAAAAAAAGAGAAAATATTCTACCTTACAATGAGCTAAAAACTAGAAAGGACCTTTGGATGTTTGGAGTGTTTTTATGTAAGGTATCCAAGGCGCAGTGGCAGAGTACGGTATGTACAACACAGGGTATTATCCAATGTGTGCAACTGAAAAATTATCCTGACAAAATACAGCCTTATCAAAACCAGAAGCTCTCTGAAGATATCAAATGTTAGGAAAGTTAAATTTTCCAGATGGAAACTGCAAAGAGAATCTGTATGTTAGAAAACCCGTTTAGTGATAATTTTTGACTGAGACATACACCCTTCTGGCCCCGTATTTGAAATCTGAGCTTTATCTGGAGCTAAGGTTTGGAGCAGGCAGAGTTTCGCTTTTCCTCCTCTCCCAGCCCTCATTTTCACTCTCTTCCCTCCCTTCTCCTCCACCCAAAGAGCTTAAATAGTGCAATTGGGTGAAGATGGGAAAACCCAGCCTGTGTAAATACGCCTACTATTTCTGAGAAAGGGAGACTCAGAAGATAGGGAGATGTCTGAAGAAAGAGTATTAAGAGACCAGAAGCAGAGAAACTTAAGCAAACAGAAATGTTACAGAAAGGCTGGAAGGCCCCTAAAATCACAGAAAACAGAGAATTTCATTACTAGTTTGGTCCCAAAATTGGATAAACAAATAAATACTGTGGACTTCTTGATTAAGCAGGCTCAGAAGCTATGTTTATTTTTCAGACCACCTTCTAAAGTGAAAAGCAAGTGTGCATTTCTACAGGAAAGCCAGGGATGTTTGAAGGATGAAGTGTTTCAAGAGGGCATTTCTTGCTTAGGATGTTCATGGGAAAGTGAGGGAAGAAAAACACAAGCTTTCAGCCTGGCTCTGGTCCTCTCCTTTTGTCAGCAAGGTTTGGTGTGGGGTAGACACACCAGCATGCTCCCTCTCCTCTCAGACATGAGGGGAAGTGCAAGAGCCAGTATGAGCTGGGTAGTGCTGCAAGAGGTTTCCAACTGGGGGAAGGCATTAGGCCCTCCTGGGTAACAGCATCCAAGACAGCTTTGTTAATCTGCTGCTGCCCTTGACTCTCTGTCCAGAGCAAAGCCTCCAGCATAGTACCAGTGGGGCATGTGAGAGCTCCATCATGTACAGATTTCACTAAAAGAAACACAAATAAAATGTGAAATGTCCCTGGATGACTCAGCCACAATGGGTCTTGCAAACACAGCTCAGCAAATATGCCAATTAGACCCTTCATGTTATCAGTGGAAAAAAAAAAAAACATCTTTCACTGCAGCCCTCTGGCAAAAATAACCTGTGCTGGTCTCAAGCACATGCAATAAAACTCATGGGTTTATTTTTTTTAAATAACACCAGAATGAACTTTTACTTTAAACAAAACAAACAATTGCTAATGGTCCTTTCCCACCTTCAGTCCCTTTGGCCTTTTTTCTCCCCTTTCCTCCTTGGTCCTAGACATTTTACAAACACTTGTAAATAACCATACCCAGGCCAAACAGAGAGTCATTCTTCATTCTAAACAGGACATCAGGGATAGTGAAAAAACAATGTTTGTAGCTGGAATGCATTTTACAAAGGTGGAGGGAATATAGAACAGTTTCTGTGTCTGGAAACAGATGACGGGTGTTTGTTTTTAACGCAGTATGTTAGAGAACAGATTAGATAATAAGTTCCTAAACAGAAGACCTCATGTTCCACCAAAGCTGAAATAAACTTTGAAGAGATGTCTCAGTGAACTCTGTCTCCTTCTGGGCCCTCACGGTACCATGAGGTCAGAGCTGCAGGGATGGATCATTTCACATCATTTGCTCAGTCAGTCACTGGGCAAATATAAACAACCCTTGTACTCTGTCCTGATTTGATCAGGAATAGTAGATCTGGTATTCTGGTCTTTCTGGAGAAGTTAACATGCCATTGCTGCAGCTGTGCGTGCTCTGATCAGCTGTGCATTTCTAATAGGATGTGCACAATCATCAGCCTGCCTTGCAGGAAGTATATGAAGGATTTCTGAGTTATCCAAGAGATTTAGGAATCCTATTTGCAGGTGTGACTTAAGAGATTTTCTTTCAGAGAAGGCAAAGTTTCACTGAAGTTAAGGTTTTCTTAAGTATATTACAAATTGCATTGAACCATAATCATTAGAACTGCATTAACACAGCTTAGCTCAAAAACATTTCTAGATTTTTTTGAGAAACGAGCCACAATGAAAGAATTAACATGGATCAACCTGAAATATTTTGATCGCCTTGAAACATTTAAAAATTTCCAAGTCTTTCCAATGCAGGTCATTTTATTAACTGGCAATGCAGTTTTGAGAAAAAAAACAAAACACAAAAAACAACGAAAACTGAAGGCTGTCCAGCAGTATAGCTCATTGTTTTCAAAGTTATGGTTGCTTGTTAGCTTTGGATGAAAAATAAAAGAAAACTGAGTTTTATCCCTGATTCATTAGTGGGCTTAGTCCCCTGGAGCTTTATTTAACAACAAATATAGTAAATCCATTGCTTTTTAGACTAACAGTTAGATAAGCGGTTCTTCTGTTGAGTTAGTAGAAATACTTCGCACAGAGCATCCTTCCACCTCCACACTTTCTCTTATCAAAAATGGATCTGTTTCAATATTATAAACATTTTCCACTGAAATAGATTACTTCCAGTGGAATTTTCCACAGAAGACACAAAACAAAGTGAAGAAGGTCCACAGCATTTTGTACAGGGTTGACACAGTGCCTCTTGTGTGGCCCAGCCCATGCTGAAGGACAAAGGGTGGCAAGGGGTGCCCATGAGACCTCATGGGCCATGGGGCACCACAGGCCCTTGTGGGAAACGTATATGCCAAGAATAAGGTCAAACCTAAAACTGAAGGCAACTTTTCAGCATTTCTAACCCCACAATTTTCTTTAACAAATAAACTCAGCTAAATTTTATTTCAACTGCTTGTCCCAGCTGTTTGTTTGTCCTTAGTGCGGAAATTCTATTTTCCCCATGGGAAGGACATTATATTTTTCTGTACCCTTTAGTGTCAGTTACTCCCCTGTCCTAAATTTCATTGAAACACCATAAGCATAACCTTGAACACCTTTCAAAACCTCTGTTCATAATACTTTTTGTTTCTTTCATAGTGTGCTTACATTTTCTGTGCATCTGCTGAATTCCTACCTGCACCACAGCAGTGCACACCAAATCAAAATAATGTGGTCCAGTTTGACAAATATAAACTGAAGTCACTACAAAAAAAAAAAAAAGAAAAAAAAAGTATGAGAAGAAAGAGAAAGTTTAAATATCAAATAATGACCATTTCCTGATTTTCAGAACTACCTTTCAGAGCTTTGCAAGCAGAAAATCTCTGCTCAGTTTGACAGTATCATCTTAAGCTGCTGCAGATGAGATTCACATGGCCTATATTCTACTTGATTCTTTGGGTTTTAGTGTTTTTCCTACCAGCTTTCTCTGGGTCCTCTAAAGTTCTTTGTTCATAGAAACCCTCAGGCTGAGAAACTTAGGTGGAATTTGGGAAGAAAGCTTTGATTAATTAAAGATTTCTGTAGAATGTCTGCTTTCCTTGGTAGCTTTGTTTGTGATTCTTCCTGGTAGGATAGAAACCTGAAACACCCTATTCTTCCTAGCAAAAAACTTGCAGTTGTCTTTTTTGCTAAATACTTGCTATTTCCCACTGAAAAATAGCTTCCAGTTACTTTATTGAAGATCACCATAAAAACTCTACTCCTACTTTACTACTTTTCCTGGAAATAGCAGGATAAGCTGGTAAGAGCAGTAGCTCCCAGTGCCTCAGAAATACCACTGGCTACGGGGAGGAGAGAGCCAGAGGCCTGTGCTGGGAACAAGAGCTAAACAAGGAGTGGGGCACAGTGGTACATTCTTCATGGAATCACTCATTTCTGTGATGAAACACAGTAGAATGCGTCAATGTTGTGCTTGCAATTCACCTTCACTGACATCCTTGCGTGGAGTCAAGAGTGGACAGGGAAGGAGCAGAGGTTAGGTAGGGCCCTTGATTTAGCATCCTGAACTCCTGAATGGAAAGCAGGGGGTAGGGAATAAGGATTTCCAAAGAGGAACAGAATGCTGTTATTTTTGGCCTTCTCAGAAATTTCCACAAAGTATACAACTTTCAGCTGAGTAAGCGTCAGGAGCTCAAATAGGAGGCCCTGCTCCACATCAGACTTCTCAAAATGTTCACTTCTCAGGTTATTAAGTTTGGTCTTTGCCCTCTTGAGACCCATGAAATGAATCAATGTCTCCTGCCAACCACCAAGGGATTTGCTGTCTTCATGCCTCATTGAGACATCAAAAACTAACTAGTGAGGTGAGAGTTTCTCAGACATAGATTACACAATACTCCAAACACTAATGCTCTATGCACAGAAAAAATATCCCGAAGGCAGATCTCTTCACACTGTCATCGATAAAGTTTTCTAGCCACTACTGATCTTTAATATCCCAGTTTATATTTAAAGAGCAGCACAAGTAAATGCTGTTTTGCCTGCAAAACATTGTGTTCAGGCAGGCAACTGCATTTTGGCAGAAACTGTGTGAAAATGCCAAAATCCTTACTTGGTACAGGTACTATACAGATTGAATCCTCTCAAAAATGCTAGTGTCATACACAAGAGTAGATTATGGCCATTGGTGTAAGTGTAGGACAACTTGGTGAAAAATAAGCCTCAAGTCTTCTCTTGGGTATTCTTCAAAATCTTTTTCTTTGGGAAAATGTTACTTATCCATCATAGCATGAGAACTGTGCAGAAAAAGTCAAGTTACTGTTGATATCTCTCTTGAAACCTAGCAATGATGAAGTTCTGTCAGCAATTTCTCCTGCTGCAATTTGTGAATCTGAAATAATTTGGCACCGATGTTGATGTTTAAAAAAACCCTACACAGGCTGCGCAAATCCAATGTTACCTTCAAATATGCATAAAAACTTGCTAGAAGATGTTCAGAAGAAGTCATTAAATCAGTAAATTAGTGATAGAATTGTGATTAACGGTGGCTGGAAACAAGCCAGAAGTTAACTGGGAATTTCCTCTTCCACATTGAGAGCTGCAAGGTTATGAACATTCGGTTTAATCTTTTTTATGAGTTTAGCAGAGCCAGGCAACCTTTCAGAGAGGGGTGATGGACTATGCACAATTAAACCACTGGTCTCTTTCCATTAACTTCAAAAACTATTGGAAAGCACTTCATATGGCTTGGTTTTCCATGGCAATTCTACAGCAGTCCCTCATTGGTGTGTGTAGAACAGATATATTTTCCTCAGGAAACTTGCTGGCATCAGCATCTGGCCCATGATAACTCCAAGAACTATATCGAGAAGCCTTTGAGGGCTGTTAGCAGACCATAATTTCAATCTCGTATCTCAGCCTTATCACTTATTACTTCCTTCAGAACAGAGGCTTGATTTCAAACTTGGACTTGCTTCAGACCAGTCCTGTTCCCCTAGTGCAGGAAACATCCTCCAACACCACCAGAATCTCAGAGCAGACACTATTTAGCCACCATTCTAATTTATATAGCCTCCTACCACACTGATCAGTGTCTCTACTGTGAGTTTATGCAGATATCCATCACCATGCTTCTGTGGCCACACAAGCTGCTCCTTCTACTCCATGAAGGTGCTTGCTGTATAGTTCACAGTGAGTTCAGATAGAGAAGCTTCAAACACTTGTCTGTCTGGTTTCAGGTACACGTGTAAGTCCATTTGCGATGAGGCAGAAAAGTGTAAGTGCAGCAATATTTTAATTCATGAATATCTGAACTGAAATCAAGCATCACTCTGAAAATGCAGCCTCCCATTTTAAGTGTTGCAGGTTACTGTCTTAAGTATCAGCCATTGGACTTTAGCAGTAAGACACCAACTTCACACTACTTTATCTTTCATTACTTTCGCCTGTCATCTGAAACAATGCTGAAGGAAAGACAGGAAGTAGTTAGGTTGCTTTTTACTTACATTATCAGAGCAAATCTACATTTTCCTGTTAACTTCCAGAAAATCATCAACATGTTTTCTTGTCATTCCATCTTCTACACTACAGTATCTGATAAGCTCAAGCACTGGATCAGACTTGTGAAGCTTAAGTGTTATCAGAGTGACTGATCCCACACTGGGATTCACCAAAGGGTCTTGTTTGGTGCATTTCTTTCATGAAAACAGAACCCTGGAAATTTTTATCCCATCTCTACTGCATCTCTAATGAAAAAGACAAGGATGTATGGAACAGGACATATATCCAGCATTTTCTATAGCCAGGACTAGTCTGACTACAGCCTGCAGGATGCATCACTGTTAGTGCACAAAGGGCTGAGTAGTCCATCATGGGAACCCCTGCCCATGGTGTGACAAAGGAACATATTCCTTAGAAGCCTGGCAAAAGACAGCTGGGGAAAGGAGACAACATAGCTATGCTTCCTTGAAATCATTGCAGCAACATGCACCACACAGGTCTGGATTCTTTTCTTCTGCATGCTGTGAGCTTTCATATAAACAAAACCTGAAGCCTATCTCTCCTCTCCATCTGTTTGTAGCAACTATAAGAAACTGTTCATCTGTATAATGAAGCACGTCCAGCCATGGAATACTGATCTTATTACAGTAAGCTTTAGACAAAGCTATTTGTTCTAATGTCCAGTTTTGAAATGTTTTAGCTGTACCCATTCCCTGCAAAGTAATTTAGTCAACATAACGCAAAGACCTGGAGACTGAAGTGCTACAGCTCCTTAGACCTGAGCACTAGCTGGGAAAGGCAGAGGAGCTGTCTTAAGCTGCTTGATGCAGACAAAAAAATGATCACTGACCTCAGAGAGGCTGTGTGAAATGCCCCTGTTCCCCCATGTCCCATTTCTGCTTTGAGGAGTAAAGGGCGGACACAGATTTCAGTCCCAGAGAGGAACAGGAATTTGTGACGCGTCTTTCCCATCAGCCTTTCTTGTCTGCTCCCTTAGCGGCTCCTCTCCCAGCATGCTGGCTTGCAGTTGACTCCTGAAGCACCGAGCCCTCCCGTGCAGTGAACTGGCAGTGCACATGCTCAACCTGGGGCTGGCAACTCCATTAAGCGCCTGCAAATACTGTAATGCTATTACGATATGAGGCTTTTTGTGGCTGGATGCCAAAGTCTACTGGCCTACCCTTCACTGTAGTGAGGATAAGAAAAGCTAACATTTCACTCAACCATCAGATACATGAATTGACCTTGATAAGTAGATGAGTGGAATTTTTCAAATTTGAGGTAATAATAGTCACCGACTCCATGATCACTGGTGGTATTGGGAGGTTTAAATAATCCATCTTCATAAAGCTTGTAATCTTTTCCTGACAGGCACTATATACAGTATGTAGGATATTAATATTGCATTCAGTTCTGGACAGCTCAGTAACAGTAGTAAGAACAAATTGGAAGGAATTCAGAGAAGCACAACAAAATGATGGAGTGGCTGGAGAGACTGATTTATGTGGGATTATATCAAAATAATTGTGTGTTCTAATCTAGCCAAAATGCAAGGGGGAAAGGATGATCTGTGGACTGGTAAAACAGGCATCTTTGGGTGAGACACTGCAGGAAGAAGGTAAGTTATCTGGTGTTCTCTCAGGATGTTCAATTAAAATCAGCAGGAGGAATTAAGTAAATGCCAGTTAAAGCAGAACATCCAGAAAGTCTAATTTTACTGTTGTCCCCCACATCAGCTGGTGAAAATACATTTCCCAAAACTGAAGATAAGGGGTGGGTAAAATGTTAAAGGCTAATGAGGAGATAAAGGGAAATTAGGAGATAGAAGAAGCAATCAGCAATACAGAATTAACTTCTGAACCTCGTGTTGAGGACGCATGTGATCCTTCGCTATGGGAAGGGAAGAGGATATCAAGAACCAGTAGGGAGGTGCTGAAAAAACATGACCAGTTTGGGAAGAGACCCACAAGTCATTTCCCAGACACTGACACAGAGAGAGACAGCAAAGTTTGGTCAGGGCTGGGGTTCATGCTCCTTGGGTGTCCTGACTCCAGGTCAAACCTTTCAATTAAACAAGCCTGAACTAAAGGTCCAGACTCCAGAGGACAGCCAAAATCTGAATCTTAAGCATCCAGCTCTGTCTAGTTTAAGGTGGCTGTTTTGCATATTTTAAAAGGAAAAGAAGTGATGTGTTCAAGACGGGGACTTCTGTGCTCTGTTGATCCCTCTTTCCTGGCAATGACAGGAACTTGCAGTGCAGCTGTCAAAACCCCAACATAACATATATGAGTTCTCTTTGGCAAACTTGCTATCTAGAAACATGTGTGCAGAGGAACACCCACCAAGGGTCTGTGCTGTGTCCAGGGAGGGAGGGCTCTCTCCAACAGGACAGCAAGATTCTCTGGAAGGGGATGAGTGGAAATCATGGACAAACAAGAGATCAAACAGGCCTTCTGCATACTGCCCAGAAAGCAAAGGTTTAGTCACTCCACTCTGGAGGAGGATTGGGATGACCATAAGCTCTGCACTGCCACCACTTGTGAGGAAAATGAATACTTTGAGGAGGCTGAACAAGCCAGAACTTCACATCCCATATGTGGGCTGTGGTGCACCCCACTGCTGCTCTCTGCATGCAGCTCTCCTCATGGGGAGAGGTGAGGTACACATTGAAGCTATGCTGTAGGAGTGTCATCTTTTCAAGTGTCATCATTTTCTTTTAGATTTAGGAAATTTTAAATAAAAATTGTCTTTTAAGAGCAAGGATTTTGAAAATAAAACCAGTATTTCTGTTCATATTCTCAGTTCTCAAGTCATAATTGAACTCACTTCTACCATACTTAATGCAGGATATTGCTCCTTTCATTTTCTGTTGAATGTTACAGAGATTTTGCTCACCCCTTCACCATCACTGGAGAAAGGAACTGTATTTTAACCTCTGAAATATGCAGCATTAGTCCTGACAATCAAGACTTCACTGTGACAGGGTGATACTCCTTAGAGAGCTCAGCATAGTAGGAGAAAGAGGACTATGGCTACTCACACCTCCCTCTCTGGGGCAACAATTATTTTTCTTATGAAAACCTGATTTTTCTTTCACTAAAGGGAGCTGGTAGCAACTGAGCTTTCCCTCCTGCCCTTTCACACACCAGAGCACACAGTTCTGGACAGTTGCCTCCCAAATGCTCCTTGACATATCCCCAAAAGCAGCAGCGCTATGATCTCCCGCCACTGTAAGCACCACGGTGATCAGCAAATATTGCTGATGAAAGCAGTCCATGGCCCACACACATTCCTCTTCAGTGACACTCAGGCCTGCTGAGCCAGGCACATACTGTACTGAGGACTCTTTAAATGGATCCTGACACAATCAGGCACTTTTTCTGCTCCCAGCAAAAAAAAATGGACAGAGAGAAGGACTTTGAACCCGATAAAATAACCTATTGTATGGATATTTCACTCGGAGTAACTGTTCTTTGCACAATTCACACAGCTAATGAAGTTACGCTGGTGAAAAGGTTGGGGAATTCTCACTGGATCTAGTTGATTTACATCAACATACAAAAAAAATTGTATTCAGGTACCAGTCACCTTACATTGGTTGGTGACATGAATAATATCACTTTCTCACTAGCTCGTGAAGTTGAACCCGAGGAGATATTAACTTTGGAATTAATTAGGACAGAGCTTTTCATCATAAATTCCCATGCTTTCTGGGCTACAGGTAACTAGCACCATAAAAGCCAGAGTATTTAGAGTAGTCCCTTGCTGTAGGATGCAACATGATGGCTCTTTAAGTCTTCACCTTGTACCCTTGCTTGTACCCACAAGTAAAAGAATAAAAAGATGAAACAGAGCCTGGTATGTGATCTTTTCCTACTAGAAATAAAGCAAACTAGAAAAGGAAGCTGATCTGGACACAGTCAGTCATGTAATTAATTGAAAACTACAGAAGAGATGTTGATCTTTATAATATTTTCCTGCCCTTCTTCACTTGTATTACCAGCCTAGCGAAATTTCATCCCAGGGGCTTCTTCTGGAGGCAGCAGTTGTAGATGCTGCAGCAGGGCTTCCTACCACCTCACTGCAGAGCAGACCCTGAATCTGTACACATGGAGCCATGTAATGCTGATCACCAGCCACAGTTGAAGTACGATCAAAGCTTCTGTGATTAAACTACAACAGGAATTTGCACATAACACCATCAGTGTTGGCTGGAACATATGACCTATCATCAGCTATATATCACTTGATATCTTGATCCAGCAGTGTGCCAAAGGAGCACTCCTGCTAAATGAGTAGCCCCACTGATTTTTGTAGGACTACTTACAAATGTACTATTTAAAGATGTGCCTAAGTATGGCTCTAGAGCAAACCTAAGACCGCTGGTTCATCAGCAAAGTCCTCATTTTGATATGGTAATAATGCTTATCAACGCTTTTCATTGATGCTGATTTACACTAATTGTCAAACTAAACCCTTTCTTTGGTTAGGATTTTGATTAGGATTGAGACTGTTTTTCTGCTCTAGGATTTAAGGTTTGAGTTTTAGTTGAGGTTAAAAGTCCACCTCCACGCATGATACACACAGAAACCCACAAGGGTGCTCCAGTCCCCAGAGGAAACCAACCTGTATGCTGACAATCACTGCTTCTCCCAGGGACATGCTCACCTGGGGCCAGTGGCTGCTGACTTTCACACCTCAAGTGCAATCAGTTTGCCTGATCTCTGGCAAACTCTGCAGTAAGGACTACCTATGTCAGGAGACTCATTTTGTGCATTATGCTGATCAGTGTGTTATTCATACCTCTTGACCAAAATAGTCCTGGCTTCCATCTACCTTAAAGTGTAGGTTTATTATATAAACATAATATCTACCAAAACGTTGTATGTTCTCCTTTGAGACAGTTCAGAAGTCTTGCCTTGTGCAAAAATGGTCCTGACCCTTGAGAAAGTCTGGTCAATCTCAGAACCATTTCCCTCATTAATGTTTTTATTAGCTGCCTTAGTCACTAAAAATTATCAGCACACCTATGCTGCAATTACAACCAAGCTTCACCTGATCACTACAGACTGAAATTAAGGCAATATGGACCTGAGCTGTGTAACATGTTAGTTTTGGCCTCCTGTATTAAAACCTTTTAAACTCTGCAGCAAGCTTTAAAACAATCACATTTCCTCAGGGCTGCCAGAAGCAAACGTAAATACAGAAGTTCAAAAGAAGAATCCAGTTTTCACAGCTGCATCTTAGTTAAATTTAAAAAAAAGGAAAAAAAAAAGAAGAAGAAGAAGAAGAAAGACAAACTGACCTAAAGGTTTTTGAAAATACAGATGAGGGCAGAAAAAGTAATTGTTCTAAAGCTGTTCTGGAGGTTTTACGAACACTATCATTTCCAGATTTGAAAAACTTTTTTCCTTTTCTAAGAAAGCATCTTTTAACAGTTGTGTAGGACTTCAAAACATCTTGGTTAGAACTAGTATTGAGGCTTCAAGAGGCAATAAGATATACCACAGTTAGAAAAACATGATATTTTGGCTATAGTGTATGACTAATTGATTTTTGAGCATTGCCTAATTGTGTGACACTGGTTAACCAAACAACAATGGCATTTTTTCACAGGCTCCGCTATTAGCTCAGACCATTCTGTGACCTCCCTCTGTTGAGAGACACACTGTATTTTTGATCATAAATCTAACAGAGTAAGGGCTGGAAAAGGGATTCCTGCTCTGGTTTTCCATTTTAACTGAGGTTAAAAAATTCTAGCTATTGTTGTTTATATAGGGAGTCATATATTTTAGTGAGAGCTATGGCTTGGAGAAATGTGGATACCAAAGCTGTGCTGCTGGGCTTTGTGTTTATTTAGACGTAGCAATGGGTTGGATTTCTGGGTACAGTCACACTTAAGCTATGGTTCAATTCATCTTTGATGGCTTCACTAAACAGGGAAAAGCTATTAAAACCCCTTTATATTTAAGAGTATTTTGAACATCCACATCTTCAGGTGCTCAAATTATTCTCTGTGCTTCCTCCATGTCATGGATTCTGAGAAAAATATATCATCTTAGGCAAATAAATTTTCACTGAAAAATGTGTATTTGTGATGAAAAAAATGTAGAAGTTTATACATTAATTGGATTCTGAGAAAGAAAATCTTGAGAAAGATTGACATTTTGCAGTAATATAGTCTAAAATACAGGGTTTTACTTTTTAGAATTGTTACTAGTCCTGAAAGTTAACAAAATTATTATAAAAGAAAAATTCAGGAGAACAAAATGAAAGAAAATACAGTATCCTACAAGAAGACTTGATTTATATCTTTTAGTGGGAAAACTAAATTTAATCATAAGCACTTCACTGTGATTTGAAAACTATTTTTTTTTCCTTTGGCCAGTCAACAGAGAAACTGATATTCCTATTTTCATGAGCACAATCCTGATAAGATTTAAAGCACCATTTGTTTGGGAGTGTGTGCCAAGAAACTAACTTGCAAAATCCGGAAGCAGTTTTACATTCTGCTATGCAGACTCATGTTGAGGTTCCACTGAGGAGGAGAGATGTGTAAGGTACTGTTTGTGAATAGACTATGAACAAGATTTTGTCTGGTTTTGGAAGGTTATTTTCTAACAAAATAAATCTCTTGTAATGTTTTTGCCAATCTTAATTTGAAATATGTTCTTTGGTTTTCTTGGGACTGAGAATTTCCAGTAAGCAGGTAGTTACCTGGGTACTAGAGTAGTGCTGTAGATACGGGGACTGCTTTTGTTGAAGGAAAAGGTTTTCCATTGAAAGAAGCATCACTGTTAGTGCCTGGTATACAAATGCCCAAGTAAAAATAGTGTTTGCACATTTAGTGTCTCTCTCACTGTGTTTAACTCTTCTGATTTGTTTTTGTTTGCTCATAAGGGGACTGGAGAATTGGCAGGAGTAATTGATGAGTTGCAATGCAAATTCCCATATCAAAACTGGTGGGTAAATAAAGCTCCATCCTCATGACTAGCAGAAAACAGACAAAAAAAAAAAAAAAGAGTAAAAGAAAGAGAAAAAGAGAAAGAGAAAAAGGAAAAAAAAAAAGAAAAAGAAAAAGAAAAAAGAAAAAGAAAAAAAAAAGAAAAAAGAAAAAGAAAAAGAAAAAGAAAAAAGAAAAAGGAAAAGGAAAAGGAAAAGAAAAAGAAAAAGGGAAAGGGAAAGAAAAAAGAAAAGAATAATAAATAAAAAATGATAGGCAGAGGCCAACGTGTTGATCACAGACTGAGCCTGTCCATGGTAGTAAGTAACACAACAACTGTATGCATTTAACCAAATGAATTCCCTAAAGAGAAAATGCCTCTTTCTGAAGTAAAATGAAATTCAAGAATTCCCGTATTTTGCATTTAATTACTTTGCCATGTGTTCTTCAGCTTTGTTCTCCATGGGGGAGGGGGGGTTGTATCCTCAGTATTTGTGATGAAACTGGGCTGTGAAGATGGAGGGTGTGTTCTTGAAATGGTTTGTGGGAAACTGGCTCCCTGTCATGTTACTGAAAGCTACCTGGCTGCATCCCAGGTCCTGACTTGGAAACATGCCTTAAGGAGTCTTCCTGGCTTTTACCCAGTTATTTCCCTAGGTGATAATGAAGAAGAAAAAGAAAGAGTAATACGCTGAACGTAAGGTGCATTTGCTGCCCATAGCGTTGGCTGCAGCACACATGGCATGAACTTCCGCAGAATACAATGTAATGGTCTGGTCCAACAGGGAAAAGACCATAAAACTCCACTGCAAACACTTGTATAAATAGGACTTTTTCTGATGAAATTGAAACCATATTTTGACTTGCTTTTAGAAAAACAAATCCAAAGAGATAGTTATATATTGAAAAACCGTAGAGCTTTTCAGGGCCAAGAAATCAGCTGCTGGCTTAAAGAGTTGGATGGCAATGTGAAACATGTTGACCCATGCTGATTCTTTTAGTGCTCTGTAGCTCAGCAGCATATTCATGTAGTGATTTTGCTTTCCATCACAGACATTAAGATGATCTTGGGATCAGCAAGTACAAAACTGATCCTGTTGCCTCAAATGCACAGGTTTTTGATCAAAGAGGAATCCCCAGGAGCTATTGGCAGTATAGGACAAACAACACACAACCAAGCCTTGTGATAGTGCCAGGAGACCATGGTGGCACAGTCATGCTATATATAAGCCCACAGAACATACTTCAGTGGTGTCAGCTATGTGCTTCTCTCCGGGGATGTCAGTTGTGCCTATGGTTTGCTGGTTGGCAAAAGCTAATTCTGACCACAACACAAGGGATGTACACCAGAGGGGTGATCTGCCAGAGCAGCTGTCCCTCACCAGGACCTGGCTGGTTTTATCACTTGTGTCTATGGCCATCTCCTTCCAGGGGCTGGAGCTGAGGCAGCCCTCAAGAAGCTCTCCTCAGTCAAGAAGTTAAGAAATGCAAAAGGTACCTTCTGAGCTTCCCAGAGACTTCTGTTGGCAAAGTGGACACCCAGGTCACAGTCCTGGGTGATTTGCCCCTAATATATCTCCTGTGACTGTCAGTGAAGGCACCTACAGCCAGAGCCATAAAGTGTATGTACAGTATATTAGCATCTCATTAAATACATGTACTGGGGCTCTTAAACAGCCTGCTCAAAAGGAAGTATGTAAGATGTGTCATATTATCCAAACTTTATCCACACTGCTATGATGAGGTGTGACAGCCTGCAAATGGAGCAAGAACAAGGTCTCCAAGGAGTTTTAGTATTGCTTTATTTTTGTGTTTCAGTAGCACCTAAAGCCACTGAATGAGATCCAGGTCCCTGCTCAGAAAAGCTTACCAACTTAGGGACGATAAACAAAAACTGAGAAATGCATAAATTAAGTGACTTGCCACAGATAATAAAGCACATAATAGTAGAAGAAAGAGAATCCAAACCTCATCCACGGTGCCATCCCAGGTTGCTTTCAGAACATCTTATTGTAAGCTGAGTTCAAGAATTTCACAGCAAAGAGAAATGTCCAGTGATCCATAACAGACAAATGTGCTTTGCAACTGTGACTTTGGTGCCTGGGATTTTGGATGGTGATCTGCATTTTCTGTGGATTGACTCTACTGAGATCCAGAACTTTTAGCCAAGGCAAGTCACATTGAGGGTACAGCTGGTGTGACATATGAAGTTACTGGCCCATCTGTCCATCCCTTCCGCTGAGGAAATACTGTAGGGAGTTGTTTTCAGTGCTGGTGAGATACCATAACAGCTCTTGCAAGTCTTTCCATTGTGTTTCATTGCAAAGATAAATGTATGCATTGAGTGACTTTGCACTGTAAAGGATTAGGAGAACATGGGATTGTGCATGCTTGGGCTATAAGACTAGTAACCTTCCAGCAAGCCTGACTGCAATCCTGGAATGAGAAGATGACCATATCCTCAGTCAATCTTTCTCATGTTGCCTACATGTAAATCCTCTCTAGTCCTGTCCAGCACCTGACGTTCTGGAAAGTGGATGGTGTTTACAGTTGTCCTTGAAACACGGTCCAGTACAGAGTGTCCAGCGGAGGCCAGTGCTGGCAACAGTGATGCTCCTTTTGCACAGTTCTCATTCAGCATTTATCCACAGATCCAGTGGTTGCAAAAAGGGGGTTTCCACTGCTGACTTCCCAGTCTGCTATTTCTGTCCAATCCAGTGATTTATTACTCTCTTGTGAATATCTTGGTGGGGGTAAGAATTTGGAAAGACATTTCCAGTGGGAGATGGCCAAAATCACTGAAAAGAAAACAACACTGCTGGCAGGCCTACTTTTAACAGCATGAACTGACCCCCGAGGGGAGAATGAGGAATCCCAGGGCAGTACATTTCTGAAGTTCCTATGGGTCCCACCACATCAGACATGGTCTGACTCTTCTGAGCAAATTCATGTGAATCAGGTCCATAGCCTGGAATTGCTCTGGGGGCTGTCAGTCAAGCCAGGCAGCAAGTCTATTCCACTAGCACTCCGGGCTTTGAAAAACTGCTGAGACCTGTATAGGTACTATGGGCAAGATCACACCTAGAGCCAGTCCCTTGCATTTCTTGGAGACCTGTATGTATACCACAGCACAGCCTATCCTATGAGAAGAGAGGCACAAGTGAGCATTCAAAGACAATAGCAATAGGTGAAAAGGCATACCTCTTATTCCCCTGTTTACTGATGCTGATTTTTTAGACTTACTTACCCGTGTGTTGGATTTGCCCCAGAATTTGCAGCTAAATGGAAGGGTGGGTATGAATGGAAGAGGATTGCAGTCCCTGGTGTATAATCTTGATCTTGCACTGGGCTGTGTGACAGACAGAGACACCTGCAGTGTTGGATTGGATGATCCCATCTTGAAAGGAAAGGACATGTGGTATGTCTCCTTCATGAAGGAAGGAATAGGCTATAATACACGTGCATGCATATTTTCCCTCCTGGCTGCTCCCACCGTTTCTCTCCAGCTTTGAGCCCCCCAGGTATTCCTGATTTGTGCAGTAGCAAGGAGTGATTTGACAATATCAGGGAAATGGGAAGAAGGAGCTAATGAAGAAGCAAGACAACAGCTTCAAGTTCATGCCACCACCTTTTTACTATAAATCTATACCTGGCTAAAATGGACATAAGAGCAGGTGCTAAAGCAGTTAATTGCATGCACAAGATGACATGCATGGCCAATCGAAAGTGGGACATGTCATGCTGCCAAACCCCCCTTGCAGAGCAGCCAGATGCTTATCTTCACCTCTGCAAAATGTGGAATAGGGTACTGCTGGAGAGAAGCTTCTTCTGCTGTAGATATGAACACAGATATGTCATTATCTGCAGGCTTAAAGGTCCTGTGTGGGACCTTCTGGGTTTGTGATACAGTATTTTGGGCAACCATTCATTCAGATAGCAGAAAATATACTTGATTATCATCAGGGCATAAAGCTGGCGGTCCAGATTCTTAGGATGCGTTTAGGTTTAGCAGTGTAGGTTTAGCAGTGCCCCCAACCCATCAGTATATTATATTCACTGGCTATGCTGTGGACCAGCCACAGTGAAACTGTGGAAAAGTGGAAAAGTGGAACCGTGGTTTTAGACGTATTCAAAAGCTGCTCCTGGAAATCTATGGCTCATGCACTCATGCTTGGAGCAGTATATTTTCCCCATACTTTTCTCCCTCAGACAAAGGTAAGAACAGTAACAGCAGTCAAATGTTGTTAACATGCTACAAAATGTCAATATGCTTGAACAGAGAAGGCAGCTCTGGCCTTAGTCCACCTTATGTCTGGATGCCAACAGTTTCTGTGTTTCTTGATGGGAAGCCTGAGTTAGCTAAAACATGTCATAAACAACTGTGCTGTTACTAAAAGGCTTTGGCAAACATCTCACCTCTCATTCAACAACTGCTAACACCAGCATCTGTGACAGAAGGATTTTGCATCCTTCAAAGTATGGGTTTTGAATGATCAGCTTTGCAGAATCCAGTGGTAGGCTACAGAGCATAGCAATTGGTTCAGCAGGCTTGCAATGACACCTTATTGACCCTCAGTGTCCCATACTGACCATGCAAGGCCAGCCTACAGCCTTTAAGCCTCTATGGCTCATTCCTGAGAGCTTCCAAAGCAGGTTGAGTAGCACCAGGAGGCCAGTGCTCTTCTTACAGCTGTCCTGCCTATTCCTGTCTTTTACATAACAGTCCTGGGCTGTACTTTACAAGCTGAAGCTGGAGCAAAATGCATCATAGACTGAGTGAATCATTGCACAGTGAGCTCAGGATACCATGTCTGCCCACTAGCTTCTCTGCAACACTTAGAGCAAGCTGTGGAGATCACCACGGCCAAGCAATGGAAGGGTTGTCTCCTTACAGGTTTCCATTGCTTGAATGCTCCTGTGGGATCCTTGTGGCTATAAATCTAACAGATTTTAAAGCCTCCATGGTGCTGGAAAATGTTCTTTCCTCCCTTACCTCGAGCTGACAGGGTCTAAAAACTGTGACTTCCAAGGCATGCTGCAAAAAAAAGCCTTTGGCAAATAGTTTTTGGAGCAGTTGGTGCAGTGAATGATCAAAAGGTTACCAGTCATGGCTTCCTGGCTGAGCTCTTCTGTGGCTTATTTTTTAAATAAAAACAGATTCTGAGGTTTTAAGAATATTTTTCATGTGCAAGGCACCTAAAAATTCTTTACATTGTTCTCCTTATTATTCAAATCAAAATAAAACCACCAATGAATCAAAATTGCCTGTCCAGTCCCAAAATCTGATTGTGAAAGCTTCATCTCTCCATGTGGTCTTGTAAACCACAGTAAGCTACCAGAGTTTAAAGCTGACTGTTTCCAGTACCACAGCAATCAATCCCTCCTGCATTTAACCATGGTTATTTTGTAACACACCATGACAAGAGCACATTCCTTCCTTATAAAATAATTGACTTCTCCATATCTCCAATGAGGT
Organism: Pezoporus occidentalis; assembly: GCF_034315485.1. Classification (NCBI taxonomy): domain Eukaryota; kingdom Metazoa; phylum Chordata; class Aves; order Psittaciformes; family Psittacidae; genus Pezoporus; species Pezoporus occidentalis. The sequence goes on from NW_026916347.1 coordinate 2,713,351, forward strand.
TTCATCTTCCCAGCCTGACCAAGTCTGACAAATGCCCTGGTTCTACTTAAAACAGCAGGTCCAGCATAGCTAATTCAAAGCACTGCAATTAAGTGGGAGCAGCCTGATTAAAATGTTGTCCTTAATTATGTGTGATGACAAGGAAACACCGTTTTTATAGATTCTCTTTGTGACAGGGCCCAGACCGCCTTGCCAAAGTCCTAATGCTAGACAGCAGGAAACTTGGCCCCAAACCAAAAACTCAGCAGACACTTCCTTTAGACAGCACTTGGTGCAGAAAGCAATCTGTCCTTACCCATGTATATTTTAGGCAGACAGGCTGAAAGTTAACACAAGCTTGAATAAATCTGGGGACTGGTGTAGAAACTCATGTTATCTTCAGACAAGCCTAACCCCCAGGTCAGCAGGAGTCTAGAGTATGGGGTCAGAGTAGGACTAATGCTTGTAAGTATAGACCCCATTAAACTTACAGAATAGTTTACATCAAACTGCTTCATTCATGAAATGATGATGCTGCCAAACTTCCCATTTTTTTAATGAGAGATGGGCAAGGCAACTTGGGCAACAGTCCAGAGGCCCCTCAGGCACAAGTTAGTTTTGATAGATTAGAAACAAAATGAATCTCCATGGGACGGTATTAAAGCATCTTTTATTATGTGCAAAGCAGCCTTTTAACTTCCCAGGAGACATCCCAATCTCTCCATGCTAGTGCTATCAGAAAGCTTTCAGCATTAATAACACCTGGAGAACTGCACTGGACTGACAGCTCAAGGAGAATAGATTGGCAAGGGCTGTCTGACCTCCTAAAATAGCCTATTTGGGTCAAATGGTGTTGTGCTCTGCACAAAATTACCTCCTTCCGAAACCAGTAGGAGCTTTGAACACACATGCGTAGAAGCATACAGACTGAAGTCAGTCTGTTCCAATAGTCCTAAGCATGCTTCAGCAGAGAAATACTTGTCTCTGAGTGCTAGAAGTGTAACCATTTCCCTTACTGGGCTTACGCACTCTTCAGAAGTACAATAGATGGAAAGGCAGAAATATGAAGCTAAAATCAAAAGGCCAACCATACATGAAGTTGTAGGTAGGATGGAATACAAAATAATGTAATACTATTATATAAAACCAATGTTATTGACTTAACTGGAAAATGTAATGTGGGCAAGTGCGAGAGAAATGAGCTACACACTGAGCTTTTTTCCCATCCTCAAATGGGCAAGTGATTTGAGCGTGCAACTTTTATCCTGAAAGGATCATCTAGAAAAGCCTTCCCTTAGATTCACAGAACATATTTTTTGGTCATCTGGAAATGTTTAATTTTGATTGTAAATGTAAATATAAGGTATTTACTACACAAAATGAACATCTTTTTGAACTCTTTCTAAATGGCAAGATGTTGCTCTGTTGATATTTTTCAGTTGTTCCAAATTTAAAAAATTGATGTGTCTTTCAACAAAAGTTATTCCAGCATATATAATTTTCCTCATTATGATAAAAACACAGCAAATTTCCAGCCAATTACAATGTGCATTCTTGATTACTTGTCTCAAAAAGCATCCTTTGTACACAGAGCTTGAAGAATAGCAGTGAAAATAACACAGGAACTAGAAAGGAAATCTCTGAGAGGAGATTGTTAAATGTAATTCTTTCAGGAAGAAGAGAAGTAGAAGGTGAATGCTGAACTGTATGTGCAATAAATGTCTAGAACAGAGACAGGGAAATATAGCTTCCCTTGCCTCATAAAGTAAAAAAAAAAAATAATTCAGTGAAATAAAGTCAAAGCCAGTAAAAGGACATGTTGTTCATTTCAGTTTTTAATATTATTTGCATAGCATAAATGTCACTGAGGGAGCAAGCTCAGAAACAGAGTGGACATTTATAGAGATAACAGTAATACTTTAATCCATAATGGGTATTGATAACATGTATTTTGAAAGGAACATTCAGCCCTATAGAAAGGAAACTAAAGATGAACCTGAGCTACTGCAGAGACAAGGAGGTGCTGGCTGCTACTGGTGGCACAAACCTTGAGTATGACAGGTGTACTCAAGGTGTCTTCAGTCAGGGGACTGCAACACTTGCTTGGACAACAGTCCAAGCAGCAACAAAATATTGCACATATATATGAACGTGGCAGTTCAATAGATGGGTACAACTACTAACTGTTTTCACCAGGGCAAAATGTGAAAATCTCCTTTTATTCTGATCCAGAGTGAAAAGAGGCACTGAGTATTTTCTTGTGTGATCTACGCATTCAGAAAAAATGTCCTTTTTGGGGGGAAAAAGTATGTTCTCATATATATTTATTCATATGCTACTTTTATTAGTTTAACATCATTTCTTCTCTGGGAATCATGTTAAAACATTTTAAACAATAGTTTCTCATCCCATTTATGAGTACTTTTTTGTTCCAAATGGTAGGATATGCTAACACTGGTAGAAGACACAATGCAGAAAAGACAGGATTTTTCAATCATTGCCACGTAGCAGCTGCTCTTATTTATATAAAAATAAAATAATAAATGCTAAAAATAATAGCTGTTGCAGCAGGTATTGTAACATAACTATCACATCCTGTGCTGTTTGTTGTCATACATCATCCACTTGATGAACGCACTGTGTGCTTATGTCCACTCTCCCATTTGCTTCATCTCCCTACACACATCCTTCTTTTCATCCAAAAATGTAGCTGCCACAACACTTCTGCTATAGATTATGACATGCCAGTTGAAAGACTGAACAACACACAAATGCCAACAAATAACTAAGACCAGAGAAGATTAAATCCACAATATAATTATTATTTCTGAAAAAAAAGGGTTTAAAAATATTGGTGTGAAATGTCATCATCACTAAGCTTTATTATGGAGGGAAAAAAGAATTATTCAAAATGACATCCTGTGAGGGAAAAAAAATCACTTCGGGAAAAATGTCTTGAGCAGCTCTAGTCAGTGCTGATTAGGAGTAAGTTCTGTTGTAAGACTCAGTTACATGAAAAAGCCAAGGGTGATTTAATGGAAAGAATGGACTAAAGACATTCAGTGGGGAATATAAATATCATGCAAATCACTACACATTCAGAAGCTGATCATGGCTTTTGTTTAGGGAAGCCTCCAGACACTGCAACAGCCAATAGATGTTTAGGCAATCACTCCAGTTAGTTGCAGCATATATTCATACAGAATAGTAACTCTGAAGAACCCAGGAGACTACTGGAAGAACTTAAGAACTGATTTGTCATTTAGCCTTGCCCAAAGATTTCTCTCTGTCTTGAAGAATGCCTTATCCTTCCTAACCAGGAAATCCTGGATTCATCTGCTTTGCGAGAGTGAGAGAATACAGCTTTTTCTCCATCAGGAATGATACTTGGATAAGATTAGTCCTCATATAGAAGTCAGGAGACTTCTATTGCGCCAGTGCTGCCTGAACCCCTCAGGTCTAATATACTGAAGGTCAGAGAAGCTCCAGTCCATAGTTTACTTATAATTCAGCTGTATTTGGCATGAAACTTGCATGCTTTCTCTATATAGATTGGATTCTTGCCTGTCTCCAGTTTAAAACCTCAGTAAACCAATTTGTTAGGAAAGCTTTTTTTCTCTCTATGCCCCCAGGCATACTTAGGATTACAAGAATAGCAGGCTTTTCTGAGTCTTCTGGGTGTTTCAGCTTCACCTCAGCTCCTTTTTTGTAGCTCAGCTGTTAGGACTGAGTCCTGGCCAACTGCTCATACTTGAGGGGCTGTGTAGTCTTATCTTCCAGCTGTGATACCTTACGCACCACTGCTTCCAGATGTGGCCTACACATTGAAATGGAGAGAAGGGTTGTGTTCTGCACCTGTACCTGTCCCCAGGAATGCTCACATAATGCTCTGGCTGTGAAGGTTCCTTCCGTTCAGCTTCCCTTGATCAGCTTTTTCATATTCAGCATGGATGTGGTAGGGAAAGCTCCTGGAGGCAGGTCAGAGCAGCAAATAGCAGAGCTCAGCCTGTCTGCTGTTCTCTATGCTGAATTATCTTTTCATGCCCTAGAAATTACACCAGTCACCAGCCTTCTCATTTCTTTCTTCATAAACTTGAAGTGTGTTTAATAGGTCCTATATCTTTTTCCTCCTCAGGATAGGCTCCAATGGCTGCTCAATGAATGGTTACTCAATGAATTCCCTTCCAGTGAATGCTAGAAATTCAACTGGGTGTTTAATGTCCATTCTCCACACTTTTTTTCAAATTCCCTGTTTATTCCCAATTTGTATCTTGCATTTCAGTCCTTCCTGAGCTTTGGATGGTACTTCACCTCTTGAAACAATCTGGGATATTTACTTCCTGCAATTGCAATTAGGAACAGAGAAACGTTTCCAAACTTTTCTACCTAAGATCCCCTCTTTGCAATTATAATCCCACTGTTGTTCTATTTCCATGCTCACAACAGCTAGATTAGGAACTACAGGGAAAAGGGAATGAGAGAAAGGGGCTACAAGAGAAAGTCCGTCAATTCACAGGAATTCAAACAAGAGAGGCTCAAGACCTTGCAATCTTACCCTCTCTGAGGAACAATAGTTTCTTCTTGTTCCTGCTCTGCAGCTTGTAACTTGTATTTGGCTGGAGTGTATCTTCCAGGAAAGCTTAGTTTGGGATTTGAAGATCTTAAGGAGGGAGAATTCCCTGCTTTCTTTATAATTTTTTCTAATGCTTCATCGTAGCCCCTATCAAAAGTCAGCAGCTTAAGAACAGAGGGATGAGTCCTGATTTTCTAACCTGCAAGGTAAGAGGAAGCTGCGTCTCCTTCAGCTGTGACTGTGTGAGTTCAGTGCTGCAGCTCTGTCCTCACAGAGTATGTCTCAAGGTTACTTATTCACAGCTCTGGCTTGGATGTTAACTCACTGTCATCAATCATGCTTAGAGATATATGAGCATTTTGTTTTCCATTGGATCAGATAAGTGTCACTGACTACACACACTGTGGCAGACAAAGCTCTCCAGAAGAGAGGCCTGAAAAGCCTCATACTGCGCTATCCAAATTATCCTAATTACCTAATTATCATTATCTCAGCAGCTAATTAGGCTGGCTATAAAGCTAAACCCATAAACAGACCACAGGCTATAAAAGCCTGCAGGCAAGGGAGCTGTCAGAGAGGGACTCTGAAGAACAAGTGGGTGTAGGAATGCTTTTATTTGAACGTTTGGTGGAGGACAAGCACTAGCAGAAAATAACCAGTAGCCTCTCAACCAGCTAAGAGCACTGACAGGCTACAAAACCCACAGGAATGTCAGCAAGATCATCATTTACAATTTTAACAGCCTGCATAGGCTAATGTATAAAAACTGAACTCTATTTTTCCCCCCACAGTCCCTTAAAAACAGGCACAAAATGAATCACAGTCTTCTTCCTGAAAGCCTTCTCTTCCAAAGAGAAGCAAAGCCTGACTGAGCAATGTATTACAGGAACATGGTCCCCAAGTCTCATCCTTTCACAGAGCAAGGGTACAAATAAATGGCTAGGTAGCCCTCTGCATCAACACCTCTCTTGAAGGTCAATTCAGCTCCTACTTACTAATGCAAAGGCATTTTCTTAAGGTGTGAAGTGTGTCCAAAAGGGTTTCCTGTCCTTCAAGATAAAAGCTTTTGCAGCAAGGTGAAAGTCAGTGACATTATTTATTGCCTACTTCTGGCTCTCAGTAACTGTAGGTTTGGCTGTTGGGGAAGGCCGTATGTAAACATTTTGACAGAGTGCAATGTCTGTCCCTTTTAGCAGCCATTTGGGATGGGAAAGGGAGTCTGTCACTGTGTCTGGCACTCCTCCTTGCTTGGAAGAATTAGCTCCTTGTAAATAAAAGCCTCTGCTTTTTCCTGCTGAGGTAGGTCCCTATTGTCTGTTATTTGATTTCCTGTAAGTGGACTTCCACTGCTTTTGGGACATTTAAATAGAAACTAGAAACAGTTTGGTGTAGGACTGTGCACACAGTTTAATGGCAACCCAACTGAGTCATCTTTTTTTTCATGAAGCTACCAGAGTTTGACTTCCCTCTGTCAAAGGTCCTGAAGGACTGGTTATAGGCATCACCTCATGTATATTTCCTGCCAGAGACAAATCAGAGCATGTAACCAAAACCAGAGAGAAACAGCAGGCAGCTTCACAGAGAGCAAACACCTTGTGAGCAAGGGGGGAAGCTCCTTTGAAGCTGATGGAGGGAAGCATACTCCTTGCTAAATGACAGCCCTGGGATGCTGCCTGGAGCTGCCTCATCTCAATGCTAGAGCTGCCTGGGAGCCCCTCGTAAGTGAGATCTGGTAGGAGCATAACCCTGTTTATTTCACTAATGCGGTGGGAGGGTTTCTTTTTGACTCAAACAGAAATCCTGGTTGAAACATCTTGTGTGTTCTTAGCAGAATTTATTAATCTCTTTATTTGTTACGCTGGTATTTTTTCCATGTGTGCAGGTTTCCCAGATGGCACACACATTTCAAATCCCAATTCTGCAGAAACCTGTGTGAAAGCTATAGTTACAGACTCAGAAGTGAGGCATCTATGCTCTTGTAACCTTAATAGCCAAATATTAAGTAATAGCTCCAGAACTTGTACGAATCAGAAAAAAAGTGGTCTGTTTGGACGTAATAAAGCACATATTGCCATGGGCCTCCCAGTTCATGCACCTGCTGGCACAGACACAGTCAGTAAAGGGAAGCTTGTAATAACATAAAAGCTTGGAATTCAGAGGACTTAAAGCCTTACAAATCATTGAAGAGGGAAGTTTGTATTGCAGAGAAATGAGCTTAAAAGGCCTAGAAAGCCACAGATGCTGATTGTTTCTAGATTCTGCTCCATTTTACTAAGTTAATGTGAATTAGCTGAGGTTACAAGGTTAATCTCTGCAATGTTTACCACTTTCCTGACTAAATAGAGGGGAACACAAGCAGAATGCATTAGGTTTCAGGACTGCAACACCATTTCCGTGCCTCTTCTTGGGAGGTACTGGAAGGTTTGAATAGCCTGTGGGAGTGCAGGTTGCTCAGCACCCTCCAGGCAGTACTCAGCACACGGCTGCATTGCTCCTGGGAGATTTTGGTTGCAGGAGGCTTGGAGTTGTTTCTTGCACTAACACAGTCAAACAACTACGTTTTCCACTGCTTGTGTCAGCTGAATCTCTTGCACCTGCTACAGATGATGCACATTTTGGTCAGGAGCTCTCCAGGAAATTTTAGCGCAGATCAAACTTTCCCAGTTTTCTATTTTCACCAAAGCCAGCAGGGTTGAGGGATGTTTTGGGAGAACAGAGAATGTTGGATGGATATAGCGGAGGTCTCAGCTGAGCAAAGCGCAGCTCTCTTATCATCATAGACTTATAGAATCATTTAGGTAGGAAAAGACCGTTAAGATCACCAAATCCAGCCATTAACCCAGCACTGCCAAGCCCACCACTATACCATGTCCTTAAATGCCACATCTATGTGTCTTTTAAATACCTCCAGGGGTGGTGACCCAACCACTTCCCTGGACAGCTTCAGTCTCTGCCAGGCTCCAGTTGTGTGAGCAATGACTGCTGGAGATTTTCTGTTGAGCTGTGTTCTCTCATAGTTTAAGGAGCAGGGAAAGGGCAAAAATATTCAGCCCTGTCTGGTTGAAATAAGCAGCCACATGATTTGTCTGTCCCTGGGTTGGGCAGGAAAAAGAGGCTATACCTGGAAAAACTGTTCACTTAGTGGCTACAGACCTGTACTGCAAGCCCCATTCTAGTTTATTTCCCAGCATAAATGCTTCTGAAGTAAGCTACTTAGGCCACAGAATGTTAGCCTTTTTCTTTTTTTAACAAGAAGCCCCAGTTTGTTTGAGGGATTGCCCTATCTCTGCAAACCTTTAATCACATTATCCCCAGTTTCCATTCCCAGGTCTGCCTCGGGCCCTACCAGCTTTGAAGACAATTTCCCCAGCCACATGCCTTGAAAGAAGTCTGATTATTAAAATCAGCTTCTTGCTATAAGAGAGGACTGAGAAACCTCCTGAGCAAACAACCCTGGGTCGTAGGACTGAGGATGTCATTGGAACTAAGGTGAAGCAACAGCATTATGAGGAAAGTTAGTACCTCTTTTGTTAAATCTCCACCAATGTTGTAATTTTCATAAAATAAAAATATCTGGCAAATTCAACCAAAGAAAATAAAACCAGGAAAAAAAAAACCAAACCCTTTGATAAGGTCCAGCTGCTTAATTTTATTATTTTCTGGCAAAACTACAGTATTTTTCAGACTTCTGTAGCTTGTTTTCACTTTCATTTAAATGTATTTGAAAATGGAGGGAAACAAAGCCTTGAAATGAAACTTGATTTCAGGGAACACTCAAATGACACAAAATGAAACAAACAAACAAAACGTTGTGGATTTTTTTTTTAAATCTTATTTTTAAACTATGGTTAAAATAATTTGTTTACACCTGTGAACCAAAAAAAAAAAAACAAACCAACAAAAACCAAAAGTGGTTGATGTTATAACTCTGGGCCTGAGTCCATTAACCCGTGGCTATATTTACCAGTCTCTCAGTCCATCCCCTTATTCCTACGGTGGCTTTAAATGTGTTAAAACCATTTAACTACTTTTTTTGTTTTCCGCCTTTGAAAACGTTTCTAAAATACACAGGTGGATTTTGGAGCATTTAGAAATGCAAGCAATCAAAGCTTTGCTCCAGGGCCAGACTGCTCCAAGGACATTCAAAGGAAAGCAGTTGGAGAGCAATAAATGCTCACAGCACAGGCTTTTAACAAGGGATGGAGGGATGATTCAGGGTCAGTAGTCATGGCACAGCACCTGGATCCATCCCTTTCCTCCTAACACCAAATGTCTGCAAAAGCCTTACCTTACAGAGAGAGCCTGGCTCTGCTGAACAGTTCTCATTCCCTTTTGGGGACTGGTCTATTTTTTAAATTTCAGTAACACTGGAAATTCAGTCTTCCCAGATGAGGAACTGAGGTGAACTAAAAGGAATATGAAGCAAAACATTCCAGTACCACATCATATTTTGAGGGAGTTAGGTGCATGTCTAACTGATGTTTGCCAAAAACATCCCAGTTTTGGAATCAAATTCTTGCTCTCCATAAATTATAACAATTACCCAGACTATCGGTAAAAGTTTGGAGGGTTTACAGCATTTTGGAAAAAATAATTATGACAAGAATGAGCATGTCTGTGTGCTAGCTACAGCACAGTTCCCACCCTCTAATGTAATCTGCATTTGCAGGCTCGAAATGTCAGATGTGGTGAGGAGATATCTGAGCATAAACAGGAAGGCCCTGAGTCCAAAAAGCTACCCATTGAACTCATAACTTTCCCAGCTATGCCTCTGTTTTAACCCAGATCATTTAGCCCGTTTCTGTGTTTTGAAATTCCACTGGGAAGATGTTTGGGCATCATTGAAATGGCTCTGACCATCATTTTCTTCTCCTTATGGGGTTTCCATCTTCAACAAAAGGAGGAGGGTGAGTTTTCCTGACAGCTGGCTGAGTCCCCTACTCTGGCTTGCTGGAAGTGATGCAGGTTACCCCACACTCTTGTCAAAAAGGGTTGTGTCCAGGCAGAGCCTGCCCTACTGCAGTTGTACCCATCAGAGTCTTACCTGTTGCACACAGAGCATTTGTGACGTTAGCAAAACTAATTTTTTTTCCTATGAAGAACAGCATTTTACAACCACCACCAGAGAGGCAAAGAATGCCTCCGCAAGGAAACAGTTGAAAAACTTCAATGGCCAATTACGTCTGTGCATGTATGAAACTCAAATTTTGACCACAAATCTGATTCGTATTTTCGTGGGATCTGGGCCATTTTATGCAGTCTTGACCTCTGCGTGTCAATATTGCTGAGCGGGGGTATACAACATGGCTTAAGTGTGTTGCAATGAAATGTTTATTAATGTCAAACAGAAATTACTCAAGGTATGGCAGACTTTTACCCTGGAAAGACATAAACATATTGCAACAAGTTTTTTGGTTTTATTCCAGTATACTTAAGCATAATTTTTCAAAGCTAAGACAGCTTTGATGACTAGGTGGACCTATTATATTAGCAGCATAATGTCCAAAAGTATTGCACATCCAGTGTTACTTTCATAAGGGTCCAAGTCAGGAGCTGGGGAACAGATTTTTAGGTTACCACTTCTCAAAACTTTTGGCTTGCATGCTGAAAAGTAACATGCCAAGCAACACAGCTCAATAGCAACGTAGGGACCTGCTTGAATACCGTGTCTCAGTGAAGTTAGTGGGACTGCTGCACCAAGAAGGTTAACCACAGAAACAAATGGATATTGCAGGATGAGGCCAGGTTGCACAAACCAAAATTGAGTGCAGCGAAAATCCTGTCTATAAACTGCTCAAAGCTATTTCCATCTGGAGGTGTGTAGAAAGAAGTTGATCTGTACTGACTGGTGACATAGTGACGTTTTATACTGGACAGGCTAATGAAAGTCTAGACAAGAAATAGGCGTCTTGTTACATATACGTTTTCTTTAATTGTTGCAACACAAGATTTGGTTTTTCAAGGCAATATCTAGGGTAGAGATTAGGAGATACTGTACATAATAGGACTTATTCCTTGAATGGAATCCAATAGTCTCAAACTAATTTCCAGTTCTTAGAATAAGGTATTTCTCCTGGGGATGGCAATATCTGTGGTTTCAATCTCTCACATCCTACCCAACTGTTTCCTCATTACAGTCTCAGATTTCTTTGTCACCACACAGTTTATACAGGCTCAGATTTAATCAGTAGCAAAACATTCATCAACATGAAACCATGACATTTTTTCTTCTCAAAAATACCTCCAAGCTCGCTAAATATTTGTCAAGAAAACATTTCCTAGACACAGAGAGCACTGCTGTCCACTTCCTTCTCCATAAGGTCTATTGCAGTCTTTGAATTCTTCCCTAGGATTACAGCCATTGGTATTTTATTCCAATGTAAAGATTTGATAGAAAGCCATCATGCCTCTGGGCTGTAAGTTCACAAGACTCAACATGGAAAGCCCTTCTGTGGTTAACTAACACACTTTATTTCAATATTAGGCTATTTTATCTTCAAAATTATAATTAAGATTCTCACTTGGCAAAATATTTACCTTGTGCTGTGCTTTATCAAAGAGAAAAAAATGATTATATCATTTTCTTCCCCACAGTAAGTGGATACTGCTAGTTGAGCTCTCACAGTGATTTATGAACATAAATAAATTAAGACTTACAAGAGTACTGAGAGATAAGGAAATACTATTCTCCATCTCATGGTACAGGAAACCAAGGCACATATGCCAAGATCACACACAGAGCTGGTGCCAGTGCTAAAGCACACACTTCTCCCCAGCTGTCACCTATCCTGTTTGTCATTTCAGCTCACTCCAGCGTTGACCACTGTCAAGTTGCTTTTAAATTAGGTGCTTGTTTGCCATAAAGTGATGTTTCCAAGCAATTGCAATGATGCCCATTCCACTCACGCTCCTCCACCTCTGTTATGATCATCTTCACTTTTTTCATCAGGGTTTTGAGGTGTGCTGGTTTTAATAGTGTCACACTACCACAGTACTTTATGCCTGTTTCAGGGTGAAAGCATGCAGGAGATGACACCCTAACCTCTCCCAGCTCCCATGCAGGGTGCAAACATCTAGGGCTTGGGGAAATGTGGAAGATTCAACTGAGTTTTGTGTCCAGAATATCAGCTGTGGTCTCTGTGCTGCAAGTTGTGGTTACACTCTTCAGAATTAACTCCTGTGGTTTCATACAGCATGGATACCTTCTGCTCAGGAAAGATCACATCCAGTTAAAAACCTCAGGCTCTGAGAAATGAGCTCCAAAAAATCTCAATCAAGTGGTTTAAGATGTTACTGCCCATGGCTTTCTCCCTGCCTCTGTGATGAAGTTTATGGGCCCTAGTCAGCAGCACAGTGTTCTTGTGCCACAGCTGCTCCAGTGGTTAGGCTGGTGCCTTGGTTTAAGTCCCCAAAGAGATGGGTTTATGCTACGGCTGGGAACAGGAAGCACAGAGGCATGTTGCATTTGGCTGACTCTGATACAAGGACTGCATTGTCCAGTAACAGCCAAATGGATGTTAGATCTCTTCTACTCCCTGGCTTTATAGTCCCTCAGTGCAGAGATGATTTCCATTTCTCAACAAAGCCTGCTCCCGAAATCTGGTCCACTGGCCACTTATTTTGAGGAGGATCCTAAAACTGGAGTCTGGTCTCCTGAATCCCAGAAGAGACAAGGTATGCTTGGAGAACACTTCACACCAAGAAGTTCACACACTAAATATCGAGTTATCTTTACTTCTGTTTTAGAGATGAAAAAAGGCACCCTCCTGGGGTATCTACCTGGGAAGTGAATAGAGACCCCAGAATTTGAATTTCTCTTCAGCCTGAGAAGGCTCAAGCTTGTAGCACCCTCTAGCCTGGCGTGCACTCAGTGCAACAGGCAATGGAGTGAGCAATGTGGAGAGGCAGAGAGGGGCAGGAGCTGAGTGCCTTCTCCAGGAGCAGTTTAAAAGTGTGTTTTGTACAGGTGTTTAGTGTTAGTGACTCTAACCTGAAACATTTCACCAGTGAGGTGCAGAGGAGATCAGCACTGTCATCTGGCCTTCTGCTCTCCTACATCCACTTCTGGTATAAGCTGGGTCCTGACTTTGACACCTGCGAGAGCAGCAGATCCAGCTGTGCATCAACAGAGCCAGCTGGGGCTTCTGCTTCACTCCCAACTGACCTGCCCATCACCACCAGTGGGATGAGAGCACAAGCAGTGCAGCAAGCTGCTGGGAAGCAGAGCTGCAGCCTCACCGCTGCTGGCAACAGTAGCAGACAAAGCAGCCAGAGGCCAACAGCCTAAGCAGGAGCAAGGACCAAGGCAAGGCTGGCCTGGTGCTGACAGCATTCTCCTCTGTCTCCATGTGGATCTCACTGAAGAGTGCAATGTTTGGGGTCAGTCCATTGTGTTCTCTTTCACACTATGGCTGCATTACAGCTACCAGAGCCAGCATCTATTGCACACCTGGAGTGACTATGCAGAGGAAACATCCCTCAGCTATGGGTTCCTGGCACCAAAACCGGTACCAGTCTCAGCTTGGCTGGGGTCACAGGCTTCCTGTAGTTAGCTAGGCCAGTCTGCTTCATTGCTTTGTATGTCATGAATAAATCCCAGAAGTCTGGAGCATCCCACAGCAGCTGCTTAACAAGCCATCTCCACTGCTGACCTTGCAGCCTGCCTGGTGTGGGCCGGATAGGCAGCTGTTCTGACACTCTTTGGAGGATGCTAATGATCCTGTAGAGCTCAATCCAAACAGAGGTAGCAGAAACCCCACATTATTCACATTTGGAGCAAAATCTTTTCTAGAGAGAGTATTGGAAGATTTGTACTGGAGCAAGTGTTTTCTTATTTTAGAAATTACGTATGAACATAGATGTTGAAACATAACAAAGCATAAACGATACTGAAATGGCTGCTTTGTGAAATCCTATAATGGGAAATTCTTTTACGAACCACCTTTAAAAATTGGCAAATGTTACTAATATTCCTCCAGGCAACACTTGGACTATTATTTAAAATGGGATGTGTGGTGTCCCAGAGCGACTGTTCGCCTGAACTGCAAAACATTCTGTAGGACCTGTGAAATATGAAATGATTTAAGGAGGAAAGAGGGTTATGCAGTTCTGCTTTGTGTGGTTTCTACTACCTCTAAAGTAGTTTTAGAGGAGAGCGTGTTCTGGGCTGTAATTCAAACAGTGTTACAGATATTGTAAGGAACAGAAAAAATGGACAAATTGGAGGCACCTGATGAAAAATGCTGTTACTTTCTCTATTTGCTGCCCCTAGCACACAAACATATTGCTTAGATTCACTTGGGTAATTATATTAAATGCAACTGCACTTATTAAGGAGGCCTGAAGTGAGCTTTAAGTAGAAAGGCTGGATTGTAGCACTTTGGTTCTGGAGAGCATCCTCCGCACTCAGGGTGGCGTGAATCAGCAACAAACAACACGCACTCAAGGGACCCCAGCAGAGATGAGACATCTTTTCCATCTGCCCCAACTCTTACACAGCAGCACAAGGACAAGCTGTAACTCATACGTCTGTGGAAGGGTCTGGGAGTTTTTCTGCACATACCTGAAATTTCTGTTCCAGCACAGAAGTATATTATGTGTGATTTTTCACAGTGAAAGGTGACCTTAATGCTGCAGAGTTTTTCTTGTGGGTGGCAGGGAATGGGTTCATTTTTAGAGACACCATTGCAGGTTGTCTTTTGGAGCTTGGAGAGCCTGGCAGAAATGCCCTAATCCCACTGCAAGCTTCAGAGGATCAACGAAAGGATCTCTCACCGTGTTCCCTGGTGAGAGAAGCCTCAGTGCAGCACTGTGTGAGAAGCTCAGGGTAAGTGGACATGAGCTGCATGTGTTTAGCTCTGCTGAGGACCTGTCCCTCGGTGCAGAGAGTGACCCCATACACGGGAAGGACACTGTGTGGGCAGGCCTAAAGGATGTTCTTGGTTATGTATTGTATTCACTAAACCATTATGCTCAAAGAACAGCAAGGTTATGAAAATGCCGCTTGTGTTTTTCTGCCACAGTGCTCTGCTCGGAGTGTGATCTGGCAGCAGGAAGAAACCACATACACCAGCAGTTCTTGTAGGGGACGGCCTCCTACAGTGCAAAGGGACTGATAAGTGGTTTTCAAGGAACTCAGTGGATGAATCCAAGAACATACAGCCAAATGGATGCAAGTGGGGATATATCTTCAGCAGGGATCAAGTTTCGAGAATAGACAGATCCCAGAGGACTGTTAGGTACAGACTCAGGAGCACAAGTCAGGTATTCCAAACCTGAGGGAGATTTTACTATAAAGATCACAAAGAGTAAATCTACATTCCAGCATGGAAAGCATCTGTGAGGAAAGGCGTCTTGCGGGCAATAGAAGGTGGACAGCTAACAGGAACAGCAGATCTCTATATCCCTGGCCAGAGCTGCAGTTCTGAGCTTTCCTCTCCATACCACAGCTGTAGATCAGGGATGATGTGAAAAACAGCAGACTTACACTGGCCCACAAAGCAGTGCTAATGAAATCATATCCAGGATGGCTGTATCCTGCTGGCCATCTCCTGCAAAAGCACTGGAAGCACTAGAGAAATGCTGATCAGCAAAGCCATGCTGGGGCATATATCTGGCTTTGAGGGATGGGATACAGCTCCTATCGGGGCAACAAGGGGATGAACTGGGAACACTGCCCCCTTTCCCAGGCAGAAGGGGCAGCCCTTTGGGACTACCCTGTAGGCACTCATACAAGAAACAGCCTCCAATCCTGGGGCAAATCCCACAAGTGAATTCTTCCCTCACTCCTAGTCCCCATCTGCCACCTCCAACCAACTCCACTCTGCTGGGGTCTTAAAACATGTATAAAATGTGGGTGTCAGACTCCGAAGGGCTTCCTGGTTTTCTTGGGTAGAAAGCAAGAGCCTGTGAGGAAGTGGTAACAGCTGTCCCTCTGGATGCCGGTTGACTGTGGCTGAGTGCCTCCAGGATCTGGTCTCTCCTCTTTCCATGGAGTGAGACATGGTGTCCTTTCTCTATTGAAGAGCAAAGGAAATTCACGGAGGCAATACAAGCTTTGATTCTTCCCATCTACTTGAAATTCCCTATGCACTGGTAAACCTTCCGTCACATTGGAGATCTGTAAAAGAAAAATGATACACAAATGTGTAGTATTTTGCCACTCTCTAGGAGCAATGCCCTGAGTACCGCAGTATTGCTGTGTCAGGCAGGGACATCTCCAGGAAACATTTTGTAGCACATCTTGCAGCCAAACCACAGCGGAGGTGTTGAAAGACACAAAAAAATTTTTCCCTTCCTCCAACTGGCCAAAATACAAGGAGGAGTGAGATTTGCAAATTGCCAAATTAAGCTCAGCCAGAGTCTGTGGCTGCTGTCATTAAGAAAAACCCTGCAATAAATGTTTACAAAGCGTTTCAGAAATAATGGATCTCTGTAGAACAGGGTTGGGAAATTTCCAGCACAGAGCAGGTTTCAGCAGAGAAATGCTGATTTGTTGAAACTGTGGGGTTTGCGGAGTTGTATGGGTTTTGACAAACTTTCAATGAACTACAGCAGCAATTGCCAAACCGGGGCTGGGAGCTTGTTGGAAGTAAGTTCAAGCAGAAGTGAGGCCTGCATCTGGATCTGGGTCATGAGTCTAGAAAAGGCTATAGTGTGGGCAGATTTTGGCTTTATGATCCTTTATGCCAGGGCAGCCCCTCTGTACAGAGTGCCCTGGGGCACAGAGTGACAGTGCTCCAAGGCTCCACGCTACCAGAGCTGTCAACACTGCAGTGCTTTCAGGTTTGCATCTCAGAGAACGCTTATGGGCATACACCTCGCAGATGCAATAGTCATAGAACAGGTAAAAATATTTTAAATGAAGTGTAAAAGCATAAAACAAAAAAAGAATGAGGACAGTTTTGGAGGGATGGAAGCTATTCCTGGGCCTTTCTCTAGTTCAGACAATAGGTTTTGAAAGAAACTAAAAGCAGGGAAATAAAATATTCAAGCAAGTCAGAAGAAGCCACTTCCACTTTTCAGTTTGAGATAGTGGAGGGTTTCCTCCTACAGTGTTTTTTTCTGACAGTTCCAACTTTTTTGAAAACTTTTCCCAAAAGAATACAATAAAGTTCCTGATTTGGGAATCAGACAGACTCAAAAAGACAGACTTTTTAAGTCAACACAAAACAAAACATGGCTTGAGCTCAGCTGCTGACTGGTAAGCCCACTTGCCTAAATGACTCCCACCACCAGCCACTCCAGCACAACCACCCAGGGCCAGCACAGCTGGCTACCAGGCAGGACACATGGGAGCCCAAACAGCTCTGGTGTTCACCCACCTCATGTCACCACTTCACTGGCATCATGCTGGGCAGCTGCCCACCTGGAAGAAACTCAGCTGGGCTATGGGTACCCATGCTGCCCAGCAAATGCAGTTTTCTTCACTCTGTCCCAGAGAAGCAATGAGGATGGACTGGTGCTCTGGCTTGCTGGCTGATTAATGCCATCAGCATTTCAAAGGCGTCATCTGAAAACCAATACTCAGTCTTTAAAGAACTTTTGCTCCCGATTACAGGCTTTAGCATGTCCAGAGAGACTGGCAGAAATCTGTGAAGGATGTGTGTTCACACTTCCCAGCTCAGAGAATTGGTTTGTCCTACCATGGAGCCCAGCCCCCCAGCCACTGTTGCTCATGTATTAGAAAGTATTAATACAAAAACAAATAACTTAAATCTACAGGGAGGAATTTCATCCTGAAAAACAAAAAGTGAGCTATAACTACATGAGTTATTGCAATCTGGCATTCTCCAGCCAAAATAGTAATTAGGCATTCAAGTGAGTTTGTGGTATATTAACCCCTGGGGACCCATTCATTGACTCTTGTGAATTACTAGCTGATAAATACCATGCTTGGTCTTAAACAAGAGGGGAAGGGGCAGGGAAGGTGGTTACTTCAGAAGGGTACCCAAAGCCCAAAGGAGGGTACCACAGGAGCCCAGATCTGCTTCTGCTAGGTTTTGCTCATTCACTGCCATTCTTTTACTGTTCTTCCCACCACTGCCTTTCCTAGTTAAACTGACCCTTCCCAACAGAGCACAGCAGCAAGGGTTCCCATAAATCCAGCTCACCTTACCACTTTTCCATTGTCTAGAAAACCATTTTCTGAGGAAACATTATACAGGCATGTGTTGTTCAGGTAGAAGCCAGGTACTCATATGGTGCTAAGTCTTCCCTATGTTTTCCCAAATGTCTTCTAAACTCCTGCATCCTATCAAGGGCTGACTACCACACCCAGAGATGATGTGACTGCCTTGCCCACATCTCTTCTCTTGCAAAGGACTTGAATGCTATTTGCAAACCCTATCCTTGAGTCATGTCAATCCTCTGGCAGAGCTGAGCCCTGAGCCTCTGCCATCTGACTCCTGCCTCAGGACCCCTGCCTGCTGCAGTATCTGCTGAGGACTGTTGAGGCTCCTGGGCTGAGCCTCCTAGGGACTGTGAGATGGGGGATGAAGGGAGGAAGAGCACAATACACCTTGGCTGAAGGTATGGCATGGAGCTGGAGCTGAAAATAGCTGTCCTGCCATTGCATGTGGCTCCTGTGCCTGGTCTCCTTAGTTCAGATCATTTCTTCTGACTAAAAAAGACCTACTAAAGGATGCAGAAAAGAGCATTTTTTTTTTCTGAGTTCTGCAATAAGGGGATTCTGTAGATCCCCTTCTTGCCCTCAATTCACAGCATTGGCTTTCAAAAAAAGACTGTGTCCTTGTAAGCCTGAGACCCTGCTAATGGAGAGAGGAATAAAATCTGCTTGAAAAAGGCCAGTCACCTTCTATGTCATAAAATGCAATGACTTTCTTAATCACTTTATAAAATAATTTTACAGAAAAACAGGCTGCGTCAATGGTCCAAAGAATCAGCTGTTAGAGAAAGGGTTTGGATTTTTTTTCTCTCAGCTGAATAAGGGATAGGTCAAAAATATTTCTGTAGTGGGTCCATAAATAAAACTCAATTAGAGAAGAAGGAATAGTGGAGGTGATCTTCTTATTCTCTTTTCAGCTAAAGAAATACCAGAGGAACGTGACTGCAGTATTATTTTACCAAGCTTTAGGTGATCTTATAGTACCCTTAAAAAAAAAACAGCAATAGGTAAAGGTATGCTCCTATTCTGTTATTCATGATCTAAATCAAAAGCTAGCGGACTTCTAGTGATTTTAAGCAAGTTGCTAGATCTCATGGTTCATTATTATGAAAACGGGCAACAGCTCAGCCCACCTTAGGAAAGGTTTTGTGAGGTTACGTACAGCAAAGACCGTGAGGTATCAATATAGAGATGCTTAGTCACAAAGCACCAGACTTCACACTTCACCCTTCTCCTGGGGGTATCAGATATGGGAAAACACAGTCATCCTGAAAAGCCTGCTTACATTCAGAGCATTCAAAGACCCATCCTTTTACAATGTCGTCTTGCAGGTAAGGCACATTTCATAGAGGCCTTCTGAAACCAGGGGATGGTAGGCTTTTTTTTTCCAGTTCACTTTTGCAACCATGAAGAATTGCAGGTAAGCTAAAACTGCTGTGCAGGCAGCAAAGTGGTGATGGCAGGTTTTCTATGTCTGTGTTAGCTGTCTAGGCAAGGAGCACCATGGGAAGACTGACAGACCTGCCTGTGTGCACTGGTGGGGCAGGCAGCTGCTAACAAACAGCATGGCTGACAACCCCATCCTGCTTGTTCTACCCTAGGGAGGGCTTTAATAAGATTCCTCTCATTCTCTTCCTTGCCCAGTGTTGTAATGATCATACAAACTTAATAACTTTGAGACTTCATCCCTTCTCTCCAGCCTGCTAAGAGGTTTGAAAGTCATTAGGGAGGGATTGAAAGGCAGATGGATAGATATGCTGATCCTGTAAAGCCTGGTTTCCTTAGGAAACTAAGTTAAGAAATGTAAGCTGCTATTCTCAGTGGTACTCTAATTTTGGCAGCTGAGATTTAAAAACCCCAGTGCTATAAGACTTGAGTGCTGGCAACTCTGCAGTAATCAACCTGTCCAGAAACTTCATCCTTTTATTTTTCTTCTGAATCACAGGTGTTGGGAGACACCTCAGCGTCTGGGTGCCAAACTTGTGACAACTTAAAGCTGACCAAGCCTTGAATATTGAGCATAGGGCTCACACAACTGGTCCCCATTACACTCCTCAGAGTGCACATGCAGCACAAACCCCAGCTCCTGCCCCACAGCCTTCACACTGGGAAGATTATGGCCTCCTGGATTTGCTGGCCAGCCCTGCCAGGTACCAGGACAGAGAGGGGGAGCAACAGCTGCACTGCACAGCAGCAGATAGTTCCACATGGCAGATGCTTCCAAATAGTGGCTGCTACCATCAGAAAACTTGTCTATCACAAGTAAACTCTAAACGCACTGTGCTGGCTGCCCTTCTAACACGCAGCTAGCCACCCTGCAGTGCCGCAAGAATTCACATATAGCACAGAACTCTGACTATGCAAAAAGAGTATGTAGCTTTAGCTTTACTGGCCTTGTTTCCACCTTATCTCTTTTCTTCCAGCTTTTGAACATCACAAATTGAGTCTAGATCAGCCTGCAATGATCCAGGACCTGGACCTGGCACACCTGGAGTTTGGCTCCTTGGGAGTTACCCTTCTATTCCCTTCAGAAGAGCCTCAGATGACAGTGTGTGAATATCACCATCCTAACCAGAGGAGAACATTAACCCAGAAGTGGGGGAGGAAAGAGGCCTTTCGCCTGTGACTCCAGATGTCCTCTTTCTACCAGGAGAAGCTGCTGGCAGGGTCCTTCAAGAACTGCCTTATCCTCCTGTTCCTCTGAGACTGCATGAATCCTTCCAACACAACTGACTTCCTGCACCAGACCCAAAGTTTCTCCTTTGGCATCAGAGACCTTGTGCACAGCACAGGTACTGCCACATTTCAGCCCTTCCTCAGGTGTGCTGAGCACAAAAGCTTTGTCCTCCTCATCACAGTGAAAGCCCAAGTGCCTGTATTGATGTGTCCCCTGGGCGGAGTGCTTGTGCTCCAGGTCCCAGGGAGTGCCAGGCACACATTTGATTGAGCATGCTTGTGCTGGAGAGCAGCACGACTCACATAGGTGCTCCAGGCAACAGCCAAAGTAAAGTGACAGCAAAAATTTGCTGGCAGAGCCCAAGGTTTGAAAGCTCTTTAGCAGAGGGGTTCTGCTGAAGCATTTTCACTCTTTTATACCCAGAAAGCCAATTAGGAGCACATAGAGCATAGGCTGTCAGTCACAGCATTCACAGAAGAAAAGTGAGACAGTAGGGATGGGGGATGATTAAAAGGATAAGAGACTATGGAGAGAAAATGGTTTCAGGAATCACTATGATTTGTGATGGATTGATTAATGATACTGAATAAAAACCCAAAGGTTCCATTTTGTACCATCCCACGGGTACAGAAAAATTCAGTGAATTAATGAAAAAAAAAAAAAAAAAGAAAAGGCAATACCCCAGAAAATTACCCTTATAGAGATCTGGGCTGAACAAACATACATCCTCTTTATGTGTTTCCTACTACTGAGTGTTTTCATTCTAAGAGCAGCAATTTGGTACACTGGATAAATTATATGAATGGATTCCTTCCTCACTCGCTGATACTGCCTGAAACTGAAGAATGCACAACACCAAACTGCAAAAGAGGATAACAAGCTCGGGAACAGCTCTCCAAAGGTATAGCTGCAATAGTTATACTTTAGCTATGGTGTACGGTTTTAGATTACAACAGTTCAGATAGCAGAATTGAGAAGGCTAAATAACTTATTCTTCAGCTCTTACAACAAGGTGTACACCCTTCTGCATCTGCAAAGGGCACTGTAAAAGTGCTAAGAGCCAATATCCCACATTTATAACCTTTGTAGGATACCAGTTCTGTACCACTGTGGCAAAAAGTTCTTTCTGCACAGAGGCAGAATATTTTCCAATAAATTGTCCTCAAATTAGAGCTGAAAACAATTAAGTTTCTCAAGAGAAAAATCAATTAATTTTGCCATTTTCAGCTGAAAACCTAACTTATTTCTACTTGCAGCCACATTTTTTTTCCAATTTTCCAACTGAAGTAAAAATTTCCCAAGGCAGACACTTGATACAAATTCTCCAAGTAATTCCTCATAAGACTTCCAGACAGCCCTAATACATGTCACATCCATGACGTGTGCAGCACCCTTGTTTCCAGTGTCATCCCAGGGCCCTGTAGGATCCAGCTCATCATTTTGAAGCAATTTGAAAAGGAGGATGTCTTCTCTAGTGTCCTACCCACTGCTTTCTGGAGCCTCTGGGACTGCCCAGTGACATCAGGGTTGCACTCACCTGAGCTGTCTCAGGAGGCAGGAAGGAATGGCAGCACAAAGCAGTGCAGCCCAGGGCAAGGTTACACAAATGAAATGTTGCTGCCTCACTGAAACTTTAGGAGTGTAAAGAGAAGGTGGGGGAAGAGAAAAGTAAACACCCTCACTGCTCCCTCTTCTCAGCTTTTCTTCAAGAGCTTATTATAACAAACTGGGCTAACCTGGGGGCAAAAGGCAACCTTGGTGCTTCAGGAACACTGTGCCTGTTGGCTCCCAAGATCAACTCTTTGCACCATGCACAGGTGAGTTAGTGTCCTCCAGTCTCACACCTTGTGGTCATGTCACTGTCAGAGTGAAAGCTGTCTGGCTGTGGGATAAGCCAGACTTGTTGGAGGAACTTGATAGAGATTTCTTCCTCCCCCTCCCAAGCCTCTCTTTTGCATAGGCACAGGGTGATAGCAGTACCTCACTGCACTGCTTGTCACTCTCCACTGACAGCCAAGAAGTGCTGCCCCCAAGGGATGGCCCGATCCTGCCTCTAGGCTGAGCTCTGCCCAGCAGTGATTTCTCCTGTGCAAGGCACCCGTCCCCATCCCTCACACACTGTTCTCACATCCTTTCCTTGGGGAACATGCTACCTCTGCAGGGAAACAAAAAGAGCATTTCAAAGCATTTTTTCCCTCAAAGTGCTGAGTCCTGAGCAATTGCAGCTGCTCCTGTCCTTCTGTCAGGCCATGCTCCTAAATCAGATGCTGCCATTTAAGGCACAGAAGTGTGTGGTGTAAGGCCATCCTCAGATAGCCCTGATGCACAGCAAAACCTCTGCAGCAACAGCTATGAGTAGCAAAAGGGAAGCAAGTGCAGTAATTCCCTGGGGTGGAGAGGTGATGTTTATCCAAGATCTCTGAGGGAAGCAAAGTGCGAAACATCAGAGTCATTGGCAGGCTCTTTGAAGCAACAGTGAATAGACAGCTCACAAGTCCCCATTGCCAAGCTACGCTACTGCCTCTGCATCTGCCTGTGGAAAGGCTGCTACAGACGTGGAGATACTCCTGCCTTCTCAGAAGCAAGGCTGTGTGGTATTGGGGTTCTGGGTCTCTCTGCCCTGGAAGGATGCTCTTCTGCTCTGACTCCCATACAAGATGATCCATGAAACTACGGGGACGTGTCTAAGGACTACAGGCTCTGTCAGGGTGCGTCTTGAAGCCTCTTTCAACACCAGTTTTTGTGCTATCTGCTCCTGCCTACCTTTGCATAGAGAAGTACATGGTAAAGTCTGCTGAGACCAATGCAAATCAAAGACCATCGCATCTAAATTTCAATGCACTACTTTCCTCTCCTGTGTTTTCCCCTCATGAGGTTCCACTCTTTTGTGCCACTTTTGTCCCTCTCTGACCCCTTTCTTGTCCCCTGGAAAATCATTGCTGTGCTTTCTCACATACCTACTAATATCACACCTCTCTCAAGCCTGTACTCCAGATTCTCAGACTGACCTCCAGGAGGTCCTCATGGAAGCCTGCTTTGAAGTCCTGCCTGCAGACAACCCAGTGACTTGTAGAGGATATTTATGGTGCAGATGTCCCTAATGTGCCTATATTGTCAGATGTCTCTTGGGCTGAGCTCCTCAGGGATTCAGTATCTGAGAAGCACTGTGTCCACGGGCACTCAGAGCCATCAAAGAACTCAGTGGTCAAGCTGTTAGCTGGGCATGCATATGATCAAATCTGACTTTCTCATAAGTTCACCTCCACAGCCATAGAGAACCCAAGGATCTAAGATACCTTGCTATGACTGGACAGGAGTTAGGTATCTTGGTACTTTTGGGGCAGCATCAGCAAAGCTGAGGTTGAGATCCTTCTTGCCCCATTTAAAGACAAAAAAGTCTGATATGAGTGTAGTACAGCAGTGCAAGTGCCTTCACACACCACTGTGTGCTGGAGACATCAAAAATCACACTGCTGATCTATAGCACCTACCTCAGCAATCCAGCAGCCAGCTAGTTAATGCAGGAAACCTTGCAACTCAGAGGCTTCCAGGAAGTTCCAAGTGTCCTGCAGGCTGTGTGGCTGCTCCTGGGGAGTGATCTATGCTCCACCATGACCCTGGCCTTTTCCGTTCCACGCTGCTACTCTTTCAAGTTGCCCTAAGGAGGCCCTCCATGCTGGCCTTTGAAGAGAGTGCCGTGCTGCCCAGGTGGGATCTGCTCCCTGGCAGTGATGGAGCAGCGTATCAGAGGCAAACAGCAGATCCTACTGTGCAAGGCTCTGCTCTCACTGCACTTCATGGTAGATCCAGCCATCACCTACAGGCTGACAGGTTAAAGTGATTTATTGTGTTTTTTCTCAAAAGACTAGGTTTTGCTGGGTGCATTAATAGCACTTACAAGTACAGAACCCAGATAAGAGATACATAAGGATTTGCCCACTGTGGCTAGGGAAACATACCAAAATCTCTCTAGGCAAAATATTTCACACTGCCAGCTGATCTCTTTTGTTCTTTCCCTTCCCTCCAGGGGAAGTGATATTTTCTGGCAGCATCTGCCTTTATTTTCTGATGTTTTTCTTTATTAGAGGCTGAGGCTCACTGAAAACACAGAGCATGTATTCAGCTGGGTTTGGGCTTGGGCTTGTAATATTATAAGCTCAATTTGGTTGTGATACTCATGAGCAAAATGTTTGTACTTTCTCTTTCGGCAAGGCTATCCATGGGAAATTAAGTGCTGGGAAGCTCTCTGGGCGCTGGCAGTTTGTTTCACATCTCTAAACTCTACCAGCCAACAGAAAGATAGAAAAAATGAAGCAGATATGGCAAGCAGGGATCCCTCTTAATTTTTTTTCCCAAATTGCATTTGGACAAGGCAGTTTTGGTCAGGACATACATGCAGACTAGAACTGGGCACCAAGTTTCTTCCTGAAAACCTGAAGGTCCCAGGAGAAACACCATTGCCAGAAGCAAGCTACAGAGACCTGCTGCATATCTCATTGAATTTAATCCCATCTAAATCCTGGTGTGCAGAAAACAATGGGAGTTTGTCGCTATTAAGGCTTAAATCTCTAGTCGCTGACGTTAAAAGCCAGGAAGAAAGTTTTTTACATAACCTCTGAACTCTGAAGGGTTAAAGTTCAACTTGGATCAAAGAGGGCTTTCTGAAGAGCTCCATGCTGCACAAGAAGGGTAACATAAGGATGCCATGTACAAACTGCATTGCCTTTCAGGAATGCCTTGCTTTCTGTTATTGCTTTTGTCCTCAGATAACAGATCCAGGGTCCCAAAGCAGAATGTTGCACTAAAATACTAACAGAGGCTTTGCCAACTCCAACTTAATGGCCAGTTCAGAAATCCCCTCCCATCTCAAGACAGGAAGGATTTGAAAGGGATTGTAAATGAAGTGGTGCCTACGAAGTGGGAAGTCCCAGAGACCTGTGATTTGTCCTAATTAACTTATCCCCAGAACACACACTGGGAGAACAAAGCCACCGGGTGGGAGGATGAATATGGCAGCTTCAGTTGAACTCTTTGTGGCACCACCCGAGTCCTCTTTCTAACACTCTGACTCCTTAACTCAACTGCTGGCTTCTTCTTCCTATGGGAACCCTCCAGCTCTCTATTGTTTGAAAACCAAGGAGGATGCACTGAACACAAGTGTAAGATCCTTCCCTCCAATCCAATGTCCTTTCCAAACTGAAAGAGTAGAAATTAGAATTTTGTTCTTATTGAATTACTGAAATAGTCTAAAGCTGGGGCACTTGTTCAAAAAGCTGAGAAACCTAAAAGGGACAGTGAGCTCTTTATATCTTGATTTCTGTGGTTTGGGGGTTGTTAAAATGTTCATATGTCCTCAGCACCATCAAGAAGCCCTAATGGCTGAAGAAGCATCCCAGTCTGCAAGGAGCTGTACAGGTAGGGTTGGGGCTAAAAGTCTGACACATTTATTTGTCCTGAAGCTAAATGTTGCCTTTGAATCTAAGAGATATTATTATCTTGGAATCATGGAATCATAGAATGATTTGGGTTGGAAGGGACTTTCAAAGGTCATCTAGTCCAGCACCCCTGCAATGAACAGGGACGTCTTCAACAAGATCAGGTTGCCCAGCGCCGCATCCAGCCTGGCCTTGAATGTCTCCAGGGACGACGCATCCCCTACATCTCTGAGCAACTTGTGTCAGTATTTTACCACTCTCATTGTAAAAAGTTTTTTCCTCATATCTTGTCATTCCCAACAGGATGGAACACAAAACCAGATCAAAATAGTGATATTTTATACAGCAGTTTCCATTTTCTTCATATTTTACCAGTCAGCAGTTCCTAGAAACAATGTTTTTAGATCTCACCACTCCTCTGGAAATGTGCTCCATGAATGAATCATCAAAAGAAGAAGGAGGCTTGGATACCTGCACCACAGAAGGATAAAGTATGCATGCTCCAGGCTTCCCTGGGGACCACAGTATGCTGCCTGCCAGGTGTCCGTCTCTGCACATGGCCAGCCAGCACATACTAGCTCCAGTTCAGGGCCAGCTCTCCAGGATCACAGATGGCTAAATCACCACGTTACTACTACATTACTACTCTGCACTGGGGTTCTGGGGAGGCTTATTAGCACTAGAAATAATCCAGCTGCGTGTACTCCTGCCTCACCATCACTGGCACAAGTTCTGTGCAGACCCAAAAATGCCTCCAAAGACAGCTGACAGCTGGTTGTGCACACATGGACAATTTTTACACATTATGATGCATAAATGATGTTATTTATATAATAGTGCAAGTCAAATTAAATGAAATAAAGTACAGTTTAATGTGCCATTATTTTTAAAATATTACTCAGAAAACCCCAAAGACAGATACTTGTATTCCTTTGTTAACATTCCCCACCCATATCAGGATTCAGAAATCAGGGTAATTCAACACATGCTTAAACTAACCTTAGATACCACTTCAGAAATGTGCTAACATTGCCAGGAGTCCTTGCCCTCAGGTTATCTTCACCATATGGTACCTCCTGGCTGCTGGCTCTGCATACCAGAAAGGATTGTAAAAAATCTTTTCAGAGTAATAGCACATAATAACAGCACTGTCCTTATGGCAGACATAAGCAGGTAAAGCTTACATGTCCTTTTTTTAAAATCACGCAAGCCTTGCTCAATCTTATTTTTAAATTGATGCAAATTTGGGGGTGAAATTTCTTTTCAGGTGAGCTATGGCCAACAGATTAAGGATTTATTTGTCTTGCTTTCCCTTAGTCCCCCAGTGCAAAATTGTTCTTGGGAACTGGCCATTCATACTCTTGCTTGAATTGCTTGAAGAGTGGGGACCCTGTTGCCTGTCTACTCCCAACGTTGTCCCAGAACTTTAGGTCAATTTATATTGGAATATAAAAACAGAAATATAAAAATATACAAACCCAAACTATCACATCCTAATGTCAGTAAGCAAATATAAATAAGGGGGGGGGGGGGGGAAATAGCAATTACTCCCTTTAGAAAAAAGGGGAAAATTATGCCCTGAGTTTGTTGCATTGGTATTATTAGAGCTGCAGTAGGATGACACTTGCTCAGCCTCTCCTGCCTGCAGGTCTCCTGGATTTAGCTGGTACAGATGGACAGCTGGACAGAGGTTTGGGTTGATCAAGTAAGAAGCTATTCATCAGGGTTACAAATGAGTATGAACTTGTTAGAGTCTCAGCAGCAAAGAACAGATGAAAAGTGACTGAAAGGAGAGAGACAAAAGATGGTGCAAAAGTATGTAATTGAGGGCTTCATTAACACATTTAACAGGTCAGACAGCATTACCTGAAAGGTGTGGACATTTGTTAAAAAATCTTCTACAAAAAATAAGACAACAGCAGCAAAAGATGTTGTTGATATTTGCATGCTATTCATTTACACAATGGTTTTGGTACTTTAGATCTAAACACTATGGAGCACTGGCAGCCACAGAGGAGTGCATTTACTGTAAAAAAATAATGAAAACCATAGGAAGGGTATGCTCATGAGGGCCTGGAATACTCCAGACATGGAAGGCCCAGAAACTCAGGTGGCATCTTATAGCAGGCTGGAATAGGCTTCCCTTGTCTGCCCAAGGAGACACATCAAAGCATGCACATTGCAGAGCATGCAGAACAAGCTGAAGGAATCATGCCAGAGCCAGAGACATCACTTCCCCTCATACAGGAGTGATGCCTCTGCTCCTCAGGCAGCCTGCCTGGTGTCACCCTCCTGGCTGGACTGCTGGAAATCTCCAAGATACTGGCAGGTTCCTCTGCACCTGCACATTTAGACTTTGGTGGAAAAGGTGGATGCACCCAAAAAACTCAGATGCAGGCTAGACAAACTTCTCTCATGAACGGTTAGAGCTGATCTCTCCAGAAAACACAGGGAGAGTCTGAACTAGTGCATCTGAATGAATTTATTGTCCTTAATGAAAGGCCACACAAATCATCAGAGAGGAATCTCATCTCCTGTGCAGCATTATCAACGTGATTTTTATTTACTAATGGATTAAAATTATGCCAAATTCTGAGCACTCATTTGCTGTTTAGTTTTCCCCCACTGTGTTTAGGCACAAATGAGAATGTATAGGGTGTGTGGGTATGGTTTGACAACAGACTTTTTGCATGGCTTTTACAAACAGACCAGAGGCAGAGAAATACTGAACTAGATGATGCTTTGAGGTCCCTTTCCATCTTGCTGTTTATGAGCCCATCAATCTGCCACAACTGCTCAAATGCTTCATTTATTAACGTGGAGCACAGACTTTTGGCTGCAGTGGATGACCCACCATTTCAGGAGCTGTATAAACACCTGGCAGCTAATGGAGTCAAACCTTGCTCCCTCTTTATTAGCATTGCCCAGATTGGTAAGGCACAATAGCAGTCTCATAGCCCTGTCCTATCCCACTTAAATTGCATCTGGACCCATTGGAGAAAAGCGTTCTGCTTTGGAGATTCTTCCAAGACAAAGGTGCTCCCAGATGGGATGGGAGGTAGCAGTCAGCTGGTTTCATACTGCTTTCACTGCAGTAGCATTTTCACCATGCACATGACCAAGGCTGACCACAAAGTTCAATCCAGAAGGAAATCCCCTTATGGGGATTTGGCCTCTCCTTCTTGAGCAACTTGCTATGAGCTTGGGATATAGCTCAAATAATTTCCTACTTGGCCATGAAGCCTTCTACCACCTTCCCTGATCCCCCTTGCTAGCAGAGAAACCACAGAGCAAAAGGGCAATGGAGCTCCAACTCCTCCTTCCTCGAGATGGGTTCAGCAATCAGAGATGCCACAGTTTACCCTTCCCCTGCTGTGCTTTGTGTGTTTCCCAGTGATCCTGCTGAGAGTGATGGAGACAGGT
Organism: Pezoporus occidentalis; assembly: GCF_034315485.1. Lineage (NCBI taxonomy): Eukaryota > Metazoa > Chordata > Aves > Psittaciformes > Psittacidae > Pezoporus > Pezoporus occidentalis. The sequence goes on from NW_026916347.1 coordinate 2,742,564, forward strand.
TGCCAGTGTTCAGCCTCAATTCTAAGCAGCTTCAAAAAGACATATAGAAAAGAGTCCCTTCCCTCCTAATCACTCAGGGTTTTTTTCTCCCCTGCTTGGCACCTGTTATAATCTTTTTGAGAATTTATCAATAAAATAGGAATTAGGACACTTAGGCCTCTGATGTCTGAGGGACTTAGAGCAAGCTATCCCTTATAAACTCTTGAAATGGGCAGTTTTCCATTGCTTGAGTGGATGAAGTAATTGAGCAGAGGAGTTATATTAAATCCAGACACATTCAGTATTTAATGCCAATTAGTTTCTACTGACAAAGGAGGGATATAGTAGACATCTGGCTTATGTCGTGCCCTTCCTTTATCCCTTTCTGACAAGATGAAGGTGGAATGACCTTAAATAATGGCATTGCCCTGCTGTTACTTTTGCTATAGTTGGCACATCATATTTTTTTGGTTATTGATGGTTCACAGCTTTCATGTGTTGCAATCAAGGAGTTTTAAGGCTTTTCCCACCATCGGTATTGAATACAGCTTCCAGCTATCCCTTGCTATTTAATTCCAGATGGATCGAATCTTTAGTACCGCCCGCAGGCACATTACTAGCTAATGAGTTGCACTGCTCTGAGATCATCGCTACAAACATTATTTCCTTGGTAAATATTTTCTGTTCAGACCTGAGAAACAGCAGAGGTACATGAAGTCAAGATTTACAGCCTGGCAAGACTCTTGAAAGCTGAGTTGCAAATAACAATGGTTACATTTGTAGTCTCTGTTTACAGTTTTCTTCCTGCAAATATGTTGAGGCTTAAACAATCAGCCTTGCCACAATGCTGGCAAATTCCCATGTTAACTGCACAGAGATGCATGTCTCAGGGACTTCTATAACTTTCTCTGTTACAGTATCTCAGAATGCACTCACGAATGCACTAATCCTAGCAACCACCCTGGCAGAGAAGTGAAATTGTTTCTCTTTCACAAATGCAAATGCTGATGAAAAGGAAAGTGACCAAAGTGCCAGAAATTCTTAGAGCCTAAGAGTGAATCCAAATGCTTAGAGATATTTTTCAGAAGCTCCTAATCCAGCCCAAGGCTGGGTACAACCATGGGGAGGCTAAGCAGCTCTCAGTTTCTTCCTCATCCTGAGACTGGTCCCTTGGTGGGGGAACACACAGCCCTTTCAACCACCCTTCCCAGTAAGCCTGCACCTGCTTTTTTTGATGCCTGCTGAGGCATTCTTATAGATCCTATCAGGCAAGTCTCCTTCTGCAGCTCCTTTGAAAAGCTGAACTAATGGCCCCAGTACTCAGAGCCCTTTAAATACTTCATGAAACAAATGATGTCCTGCCCACGGTTGCTCAGAGATACAATGACAGAAACAGGAGCCCAGATCAGGTCTCCCACCTCTCAGCTGGCTGACTGTACTCTGTTGGCAGCCTCCCGCTGGCTTAAAGCCAAAGAAAGAGCCTCTAGTTCTAGGTATGTTTTTGGCATTGTGCAATGCTATCCACATGTTAGGTAAAGTTCTGATTCTTTTACTCAAAGAATTTATCTCAGTGGAGTCATTAGGCCAAAATCCGATCTCAGTTAACCCAGGATCACTTCAGCAATGCTGAGGGTTATTCCAGTTTTATTCTGAAGACACATTTTGTGTTTGTATGGCATTACATCAGATTTCTGCAACCAGATCCCAGCACAAAAAGACTGATCCAGAACAGTGGCAGGATATTGTCGAAAAAGAGCCGAAAAAAATTGAAGCAAATAAATATGAAAATTAATTTAATAAACAAAACAATAAAAAAAATGCCCCATGCAAAACCTCTCATGAAACACATTTAATTGAATGCATACTTAGAAAAGTGATGGTTTTCAAGTAATTAAAACACATGCAGAAAGAATCAGATGACCTCAGGAAAGGTCAGAAGAAGAGAAGAATGGGACAAAAATGCTTCAGACAAATTTGTACCCATAGGGATTAAGCTCAAGAATTCACCTTTAGCAGGCAGTCCATCACTGGGAACTAAAGGAGCTCTGCAGCTCTGACACAGGGTGTCTCAGAGTCACCACTACAATACTGACAGAGGAAAGCAGAAGTTTGCTGAGGTTACATGAGGACAGATATTTCCATGTAAAGAGGGAAATATTCATGCCAGAAAGCAGAGGTGTAATAAGATCTTGTCTTTGTACTTCTGATCATCCGTAATCCGCATTAGGAATCAGGCATTCTAAACGCAACAAAACTGAAAAACTACTTTAAGACTGAGTGTAATGTGTTCAAACAAATACTAGGGTTAGAGAGCAAATGTCTGTGATAGTAGGAAAGTGGAGTGGTTGAGTCATCTGCCCCTACTAGCACTGTGCTCCTACCACATTCAACCCTTTGAAACACCAAATGTTGCCACTAGAGCTTTTGTCACATCAAAGCCATCAGCACTTTCCTATCCATAGAAAATTAACATTTTGAGGATTCAGATTACATCTCTGGGGACTTCTCATTCCACAAAAATGTTAATTCTTGTGACTTTTCCTTCCTCTTAGTCCCTTTCCTCCTTTCATTCTTGCCTCAAGATAAAAGAAGAAGCTAAAATATCCACATTTCCCATAAGACAGAGATTCAGTGCTTCTACATGTCTCTCATTAACATTTGTGCACATTAACACAGCTCTGAATCCTCCTAATAGTCTCTGGCAGGAATGATAACAGGTCACTAAGATCTGGCTCTGTCTGATGGTTGTGGACTTGTCCAGGATGGGAACAGAAGTAAAAGATCCTCCTGCTGCTTTCTTATTTACCCTTGCAGAGTGCAAGGAAGGGCTTGATCTGTTTCTTATTCCACCAACAGTGTCAGGAAAGGGAGTCATGTAGGATTTGAACAACCTGACCTTTTGGAAGGAAGTTTGCTTCTTTAGCTCATAACAGCTTGGAATTTCAGGTTTGCTCCACCAGTGCTTGCCAGTGGCTGAAAGTCACCCAGAAGGTGACACCTGGAAAACTCCAGCCTTTTATGAGAACAAGTGCTCACTTTCAAGTCAGACCCTACAGTAGGAGCAGGAAGGATGGACCTGGAAGATTAAATGTTGGTACCTGTGAGGAGAGCTGAAGCCATCCCTTTGACAAAAAGATCTTTGCTTGGCTGCTTTTATCCCCCTGTCCTCAATCAAGAGGAAACAGTAGAGCTGAACCCCCACTAATGCTTTTCATCAAATTTCAGGTCCTTTTCATTACTTCTCTGCAAAGGAAATATCCCCTGAATGGATATGCATTTCCAATGTTATGGGACTACTCTGGGATTGTGATGGGATTATTCTGCATCTAGTGGTTTTATTAAATGTCATGTGATAGCCAGGGAGACCCTGAGGAACAGGATAATACTGGCCCACAGTTTTGAATTTCACCTGGATCTGAGTCAATTGCTATAGTATGTAAATGAAGCAGGCAATGGATTAAAACCATTAAATCTAAGCCTGGGATATTCTAGGATAAATTACCCTTCCCTGTTCCAGCAGAAATACAGTTTACTCAGCAGTTTCATTAACGCAGAAAAGTTACCTTGCCTAGAGTTAGTGGAGATATTTCCAAATTGGCCACTTCCATCAAAATGATCTTTCTGGAAAGGTCTTGCAGGGGTTACCGTGGATAGACCATGAGTGTTCCATGGGTGTAATTCCCAGGACTGACCTCTTGCAATGGAGTACGGCATATGGTGGGGCTCTTCAGTCAGTCCTACCCGTCTCTGGGAGAGACAGAGCTTCCAAGCCTACTGATTGGATCTCATGGGCTATTATATCTTATAATGGTGTTTCTCCACTTTTTCCAATCAAAACCCATCGATCCTCTTGGAAATTAACCATGGGGCCATCTTGTGCAGTGCTGCCACAGGGGCTATAATTCACAGTTTAAAAAGTGTGCTTCAGTTTGAATATTTATTTATAATATAATTTTACAATATAAATATATGCCCCTGTAAATAAATGCTCCTTTCTATTAGATTTAAAATTCTTCTTGCAAAGCTGTTCTCATGTCCTGCAGATCACCACTGAGCCACAGACTTCTGCCAGAAAAACCCCAGTTTCCATCACTCTTCTCTGAAAAAAAGCTTACAGAACTCCAAATGTTTGGAGTTTACTTGCGTTTTTTCCCTTGCTTTTTTTTTTTCTTTCATTAAATGTAGCAAATTCCACTTTTGAAAAAGCTGGAAAACTTCTCAAAAGTCACATTCTGAATGAGGGGTACAAAAAAGAAATTATCAGAAGGAACACTTTGTCTGAATGAGACTAACCACATTTATACATCAACAACAATTTCCACTAGATATTCATTAGCATCCCTAGTATGTACAGAGCCATATTTCTTTGCATTTTTTTTTCCCCCCATTTCCTGTTAATTCTTTTCCTAGTACTAACTCTCATCTTGCAAAAAGAGTCCATGTATAAGATCTTGGAACAATGTTCAGGCCATGACAGTCTGTCTGACAAGGGCTTTTCTCAGGATGACAATCCTCAGCTGCAGTCTCTTCATGATAGGTCTGGAAATGATCTGAGAAGAAGCAAGAAAAGAGGTGACAAAGTTTGCCAAGGACACAAGGATTCTCACAGACTGAGAAAAGGTGCAGGAGGAACCCAGGTTACTGAGCAGTGGGGAGATGAACAAGGGGAGTTCTATTTGCAAATTTCATGCTAATAAGTACTAAGTTGTGCTCATGGGAAAGAAACAACTTTAACTCACCATACAGAATAATGGACTCGGCTGTAAGTCAGGTTGTGTCACTCCTAGAAAAGAAATCCTGTATAAATTATGTAGTCTGTGGAAACAGCTGCCTGCCTGGTACTGATCAAAAAGCATGATGAGCCTTCAAGTGTTGTTCCACATTGTATCCAGTAAATCTGAACAGGGTGGCTGCTGAAAAGGCAGTTGTCCCATTCCCTTTGCTGTATGTTCTCTCCTTCTCCCTTGCCCAACCCTTTTGCTCATCTGTCTCCTCAGCAAGCAAACTTAACCAGAAGAAGCCCAGCTATTTGTACCATTTCTATCAAACTTACTTAGAAGAAGGAACAGCTATTTGCAGTGTGTTATAAATTATGCAGTTTAAATGCAGCTTGTTTCACAGGAATATGCTAAGCAAGGTGTCCTTACTGTGCACTTGAGGTGTGCAGTGGGGACATGCCCAGCATGGCCAATACATAATGTGGATGCTTAAGCCCCAGGAATAACACCCCTCTCCTGCACCCCTGCTTTCACCAGGATTCCCACTGCACATCAGCCACTGATACCACTTGCCCAATGTCTGTCTCTGTCCCTGATTCTCACAGCATGGCCTCTCTGCAGGTCTGCCCTGCACTGCATAGTGGGGATTTGGCCTGTGGAGGGTCTCAGTGGTCTGACAAGTGGGACACAGTAGTTTGCATGCCCTGGGCAGGGCAGAAGGACTTGTGCAGCTTTGGGGTCTGCCTGCAATCAGCTGCTGCTTGGCAGTGCTTCCTAGCTCCTCTGGAATTGGATTTGGCAAGGAAGGGGTTAAACACAATGACCTTCACTCCCAACCTGGATTATCCCCATATGGAATATGCGGCAGCATCCTATCCCACTTCCCCATCTCCTGGGACCCATCTTCGCTGTTAGCCTGGACCCTTTGTGCCCATCCCACCCTCCTTTCCCTGCTCCATCACCCTGCTCTCCAGCCTGTCCTGAATTTCTGTGCCTTGCCGATGTTTTCCTCCTGCTAACACTGTCTTGCTACACGCTGAAGTGGGTGCTGCCATCTACACAACATAAGAAATCCAGCTGCCAGTCCATAAAGTACAGTTCATTATGGGGAGAGCAGAGGTCTGAAGTTAATCAGTCTGCAGAAGGTGTGGTGTGCCACAGGATTACTGCTCCCCTGCATGGAGAAGGCAGCTGCTCTCTTCACCAGATGACTGTCCCTCCTGAGATGCTTTGGACTTGAGAAAACTCAAACCAGACCCTTTAAAGGCAGTTATACTTGTGCTGGCCAGGCAGGCTCTGTTGTGCTGTGAATTACTGCCACACATGCAGGCAAGGTGGGAAAGGAGGTAGTGTGGAAATGTTTTTGGCACCTTTCCACCTCCAGCGAACCACTGAGACAACTGGCAGTGGTATTATTCATTATTCAGTACTATTAAATATTGTGTTTATGATCATGTATAACAGTAACATTCTGTGCTTCACAGGAGGCATTTAATTTTTCTCTTTGAGTGCTGACCGGGACCTTGAAAGACCTTCTAATCTTTTCTCCTGCCCAAGGCAAGACCAGCTTCACCTAAAACATCCTAAGAAATGTCACATAAGTTTGTCACATCCCATTCTCTTTCTCAACGCCTGTCCTTCCAAGTTTTTGACCTGCATAATGTCATGGAAAAGGCAATTGTGGATTCTGCCAAGATTTCAGCAGTCTGCACCTCCAGGCAGGGCAGCACCTTATGTGACATCAACTGTAATCTCTGGCAACCCTCAGCAAGTGTACCCCCTGCACTTCACCTGATTTGGGGGCTGAATGAGCTGTGATCCTGGCAACTACTGGGAACCCACTGAAATTAACCTGAACTAAGGAAAGGCATGAATTTTGCTAGGCTCAATTAAACTGAATTAAGGTGAACCCACTTGGGGAAGAACAGTGCTACTGGAATTCTGCAGCTGCACACAGCAGTGTGTCCTGAGACAGCTGACCTTGAGATAGCTGTGTGACACACAGAGCTGTGCGACACACAGACCTGTGCACCCTGAGACAGAAGTTCTCCATGAGACTACTATGCCCCAGGCAGAGCAGTGTGCTATGCAGCCAGATTTGTGCCATCTGAACATTAGGACAGCCTGCTGACAACTGTGCATCCTGAAGACATCTGCATGCGATGTGGTCAGCCATGTGCCATACAGACAGCTGTGCTCCCTGCAGCCAGCTGCGCACACTGCAGGCAGCTGGGCCACAGAAGAGCCTTCTGCTCACCACCAGCACACAGGCATGCCAGAAAAGCTGCTTGGTAGAGTACTCACCACCTCATTTCTCTCAGAATAAGCTGGTTCAGCAAATACTGGTTATCAAATAGCATAAGAGAGTAATAGCATGAGCTCAATTTGATGGAAATAGCTTAAAGAGCAGTGTCAGAAACTGCTCTGGTTGCAGATTGGGCAGGATGGTGACAGCCAGCAGACTCATCCCCATGAAAGAGTGCTCATGCACAGCCTGAATAAGAGCATTTCACAGCAATATCCACTGGTGTGCAAGGGACATTCCACCCTCTCTGCACCAGGCAATTTTAGTAGCACCCAAAGGCTTAAATAGAGTGCTTCAAAAACCTACCATAGAATCATAGAAGAGTTAGGGTTGGAAAGGACCTTAAGATCATCTAGTTCCAACCCCCTTGCTATGAGAGGGACACCTCACACTAAACCGTATCACCCAAGGCTGGTCTTGAACACTGCCAGGGATGGAGCATTCACAACCTCCCTGGGCAACCCATTCTCCAGTGCCTCACCAACCTCACAGGAAAGAATTTCCTCCTTATATCCAATCTAAACTTCCCCTGTTTAAGTTTTAACCCATTACCCCTTGTCCTGTCACTACAGTCTCTAATGAAGAGTCCCTCCCCAGCATCCCTATAGGCCCCCTTCAGATACTGGAAGGCTGCTATGAGGTCTCCATGCAGCCTTCTCTTCTCCAGGCTGAACAGCCCCAACTTCCTCAGCCTGTCTTCATACAGGAGGTGCTCCAGTCCCCTGATCATCCTCGTGGCCCTCACTTGTTCCAGCAGTTCCATGTCCTTTTTATGTTGAGGACACCAGAACTGCACACAATACTCCAAGTGACGCCTCACAAGAGCAAAGGGGCAGGATCACCTCCTTTGGTCTGCTGGTCACGCTCATTTTGATGCAGTCCAGGATATGTTTGGCTTTCTGGGCTACAAGCATACACTGAAGCCGGCTCATGTTCATTTTCTCCTTGACCAACACCCCCAAGTCCTTCTCTGCAGGGCTGCTCTGAATCTCTTCTCTGCCCAACCTGTAGCTGTGCCTGGGATTGCTCCGACCCAGGTGTAGGACCTTGCACTTGGCATGGTTAAACTCATGAGGTTGGCATCAGCCCACCTCACAAGCGTGTCAAGGTCCCTCTGGATGGCATTCCTTCCCTCCAGCGTATCAACCGAACCACACAGCTTGGTGTCATTGGCAAACTTGCTAAGGGCGCACTCAATCCCACTGTCCCTGTCAGTGATGAAGATGTTGAACAAGACCAGTCCCAACACTGATCCCTGAGGGACACCAAGAGCACCAACTGAAGAATGCAGACATTCTCATGTGTTGCTGCACACACAGTTTTGAAAGACGCATACTTGCTTCCAGTTGCTTTTCTAGCCTTCTCCACTGAGCCATAAATATCTGTTTAGCAAACTAAGCAAAAGAGATGAGGAATAGATGGGGGAGGCTTTAACAGGAAATATCTTGATCTTGCTTTCTGTTAAATCTTGTCCTCCACTTGACTGTCTGGAGAATCATGTACCTGTTACCATAGAATCATAGAATCATTTAGATTGCAAAAGACCTTTAAATTCATTGAGTCCAACTATAAACCTAACACTGCCAAGTTCACCACTCAACCATGTCCCTAAGTGTCACTACAGGTATTGCCCGTTATGGGGCAGTAGCACTGATGATGCTGGAGCTCTGGCCTAGGCTCCCTGTAACTGTATTCAGGATGACTCTTCAAGCCCAGTTTTCTATTGGATATCAGTTCAGCCCAGAAAATGAATGGGAAGAACACAGACCCAACATTTGCTAGCCACAGTAATGACTTAGGTGCTGCTTATTCCGACCTGTTTTCCTCCCAGTCTTTCAGGGTGTTCTTAGCCTCCAGAGGAGCCTGAAAATATGTTGTTTGCTAATGCAATCACTGACTCGTCAGAAGTGTCTTTGTTGCTGAATACACGTGAGGAAATGGCTTGGACAGAAGAGCCATAGAGATCCACATTAGCCAAATGTGCACTGGGTTCATGTCCCTAAGCTAGCCAAAGCTGGAGACTATGTGTTAAAAAAAAACACTTTAAAAAGAAGATTTGCAAACACTGTAAAATAATGAGCAGGTCTCCTCTCCTTTGAGACAAGACCTAGGATTTATTTACCCCCTGTAGACAGACATTGAGAGAGAAAGCCAGCAATAGTGTCAAGGAGCCATAAATATCTGTTTAGTGAACTAAGCAAAAAGAGGTGGGGGATAGATGGGGGATGCTTTAACTGGAAATATGCAGATCTCTCACTTGGACAGTAATATCTTAAGCATGCTTATTTTCTTACCACACATGCTCTGAAGAGGAGGCAATGTTAGCAAGGCTTCTGCAGATCATGAGGATGAGATTCGCATATGCGTTGACTGGCTGTGTTACAGCTTCTGTGGGGATACTTACAGCCACAGACAAACCAGTCAGTCATTTTTCAATACCAGAATGAAACTAGAGTTCACTGATTCACACATCACTCCTCTCAGTCTCCAAGGAGCTAACAAATGGGATAGTTTATAATCCAGCAACGGACTGTTGTTTGCAGTGGCAAAGCAGAGCCAAGCATTTCCAACTGAAAGAGAAAAAATCCCTACACTTTTTAATTTTAATGTGCAATTCTTTTCTGGAGAGAAGAAAAGTTTCTGGCAGGCTTTGAATATTTATGCTCAGTGTGAAATCCCCCTTCATCACAGCAGCTTCATCTGAAATGAGGTAACCGCTTTCCCATGCAAAACCCACCTGAGCCCACTTAAAGTCTGGTAGTGTCCTGCTACCACTCAGTTATCATCTCTTTACACATTTCAAGAGACTTTTGTTATCATGCCTTTGTAGCACAGAGCTTTCTCAATACACTGTTCTGGTGGCTCACAGATGCAGTAACCATTCACCCCAAGTGTGACACTGCCACAACTCCAGCATCACCAAAGGTGCCATCACCACACTCTGGCCAGCTGTAGATGCTCTGTCAACTGGTCTTCCTGATGCTGCCATTACTTCAAATCTAAGGTCCCAAAATTACCAGGGACTCAACTTGCAACTTCTTTCCAAGGAATTTTATACAGTCCTTGCACTGCAAAGAAAAAGCTTAGAAATGTGAATTTAAATAGTACCAGAAGACATCACTGTGCACTCTTTAAGGATAGAAAACAGCTAGAAGTCTTTCCTTTATAAGCTTGGACTGTAAAAATAATTTCTTTGATTTCTTTCTTTTGCATTAGTTGCAAATGCTGATGGAAGGTACTGGCCCACAGAGCCAGACTCCTCATTCCTAGGACTTCTCTGCAGAGACATTAATAAAAGTAGGGAATAGGCTATTATTAATAGCACACTTCATCAGTTTTCTGCACTTTCCTTTTTTATCTAGCTACCTGTATCTATAGATGTGTCTCTCACACTACCTGCAAAAAAGTTATGTTAGAAAAATCATTAAATCAAACTGACAGTAGTGGGGAAGTATCAAATCTTGTCTGATGGATATACTTATTCATTAAGATAGATGCAATTGTTCATAGCCAATTATGTCAATAACTGTTCCTCAGACTTCCCTACCCCTCATACACCTTCATTGTGGTATTAAATATTCCCTTTGGAACCTCTGTGAGGTCCCACCTGCCTGAGTTGAGCTTCTCAGTCTGCAGTGCTTTGCCTTGTCCTGGGTCAGCACCATGGGGACAGGTCTTCCCCCCAGGCAGCCCCCCAGAGGCTCCAGGCAGCCTAGAGAGACTGTGTTCCACATCCATTTGAAAATGGCCTCTCTGTCTGATTTTTTCACTTTACATTTATTCAGGTCCATGGCCCTGGAGGGGGTGAGGGAAGTGAGGTAGAGGAAGGCACACAGTGTCTTTGAGGGAGACATTTCAACGTCTTCCAAAAATTTCAAAAATAAAAACTCAACCTAGCTCATACATCCGGCTGTGAGGAGATGATCACAGCTGTGCTGCTGCTGATGCAGAGGTAAATGAGTCTCCCCACTGCCTTTTCTGCTCTGTAGTTTAGGCAGCTCCCTGCATGATGTACCTCTTCTTGGGGTCCCATCCCCAGACACTTGGCTCCCCTCATACTGTTGCTGGGCATTCAGGACTCCACCTGCAACTGTGGATGCTGCAAGGCAACAGGGCTCACAACTCATTTTTTTCTCCTACAAAGTAGCTGGAAGCCTCTAGGAATGAAATTTGAAGCAGTCTCGCAGTCCAAATTCATCTCTATCTGGGCTGGCTTTAGTCCCTTGATCAAGTGCTTGCTAAATTACTGACATGCCCTTGGGAAACTCTCTCTTTGCATCAGCATTTGCAACTAAACCTTTGTAAAGTGCACCTATATTTGCTGTCTGCAGCTTTGTAGTGTATGTGATGCCTCATTTTGCAAATTCAAATCTGTCTGCTTTTTCAATAGACCCTGCTCATGGTTATATTTGTGCAAATCTGGAGTAGCTTTTCTAACATCACTTAAATTACTCTCGGTTTATACAGTGGGATCAAAATTTATTCCACAAGGTTTTGCACTAGATCCCGTTACAAGTGATGGAAACACTGAATGCAAGAAAAAATCCATTAAACATGAGAGCAATTTTACAAACAGAGGCCTTTTTAATGGGAAATAAGTGGAGTTCAAGTTTACTTATTAGGAATGCTTTTAGATGTAGTCAAAGTTTTACTGCTCTGGTAGTAAAGGGATTCAAACACAGCATACAAAATGATTGTGAGTCCAAGAAAAAAATGCAACATGCTAACAATAAATTAGACTGTTTAATGTGAGAAAGCTTAATAATGTTGGAACCCTTCCCTGTATACCTTTAAAAATTACACTGGATGACAAATCTCTGCCTACCTGCTGTGTGTGCCCAGACAAGAGGGAGGGAAGGGAGTATGTACATCTGAATGGCAGGGATACCTGACACATGGGGATAGCAAGGCTATACAGAGGTGAAGCCTAATTCAAGAAGTAGAGATCAGTCAGAAAATTAAAAATTCAGGCTTAGTTTTTCATGTCTCACCACAGACCTGTGGCCAGCTTTATCCTGCCCTGATGACACAGCCAATGGCTAGAAATCTCTCAGTATTCCCACTACCATCAGGTAGCTTCATCTTTTCAGTCCCTTTCCACTCTTCATTTACAACAAACTTCTCCTTTCCAGTTCAATGTTTCCATGACTGTTTCCCTTCAGAGATCTTCTACAGAAATACAAATCTAATATTGCAGAAATAAAGCCAGAAAGGACCATGGTTCTCCCCCTGGTTTGGTACAGACATCCCTTCAATGGCTCAGCATTCCCACAAATCCCTCTGGGATGAGCTGGCTTTTAGCCAAACGCAGCTTGGTGAAATCCTCTGAATTTTTGGGGGATGCTGTGAAAATTGATCCTTGGCTGCCCAATTCCAAAATCTGTTTATTCCTCTTGCCTTCCATTTAAAAATTGGAAGCATGTTTTCCTTAGCTGGAAAGCAAATGGTGGGCTTCATGGCACATCCCCCAAATCCTAGAATCTCCCGCTATCAGCCAGGAAAAGAGAGCTGGCAGAAAAGCAGCCAGTATCTGAAGGGGGACTATAAAGATGCTGGGGAGGGTCTCTTCATTAGGGACTGTAGTGATAGGACAAGGGGTAACAGGTTAAAACTGAAACAGGGGGAGTTTAGATTGGATATAAGGAGGAAATTCTTTCCTGTTAGGGTGGTGAGGCACTGGAATGGGTTGCCCAGGGAGGTTGTGAATGCTCCATCCCTGGCAGTGTTCAGGACCAGGTTGGACGAAGCCTTGGGTGATATGGTTTAGCGTGAGGTGTCCCTGCCCATGGCAGGGGGGTTGGAACTAGATGATCTTAAGGTCCTTTCCAACCCTAACGATTCTATGATTCTAAGTGCTCCCCTGCCCCCAAGTTGTGTCAGAATCAAAGCCGTGCCTGGAGTGTTTAGACTGAGAAATCAACACATTTTAAAGTAAAAAGTGTTTCTCCCAACAAGACTCTTATGTGGGAAGGTCTATTCCATGTTCCAAATCTGGGATAAGCACTATGCTCAGTGTATGTTCTACATGAGAAGATGCTAAAAATGCTTTCATAAAGTTTAAGATTTGCAAGTTTTTCCAAAATAAAGCCAGAAATATCCAAAGACATGTCACATATCCAGGGGAAAATTAAAAATCCTGATCATATTTAAATGCTTTTAAACACAGACAGGAGAGTCTCTTAAAGCTTTCTCATTTACTCATCCAAAATTTTTCTGTAAGTATAATGAGTTTTGAGAGGAAATATTTTGTTTTCCTGCAAAATTCCAAGAATCCCATTTTAATGGCATTTTTCAATGTAGGCAAATATACGTAGTTGTTAGTGTGGCCTCAGTAATCTAATCAAGCCATCTAACTATCTGACATGATGGATGGAAAGCAGGAATATTATATTTACTTTCCCATTGAAGGGTAAGGGCCAAATTTTGCTCCCACTCACAGCATTGCAAATCCAGTCTATCCCTCGTTATTTTCCTCTTGCTGTAGTTGAGAATGGAATTTGGCCCTTAGGGTTAACTAGTGCCAAAGGCAAATCATTTGCTTTGCTAATGAACCAGTGAGCTTCCCTTCTTCACAGCTACACAAACAGCAATCACTTCATTACACTTTCAGATAGCTGCATTTTTCTAGAGAAAGAAAATATAATTAAGCAGTGTGATAGCATCATGTCCTGGAACAGCTCCGTGCTTTTCATAAAATTACCGGTATCTGAAATACTTTTATTCAGATGGTTCCATTACTGGGTGCTGAGTAGATAAGAGGCCTCTGTCTAAGATCAGGGTTAAGTCAGAAAGTTTCCAAAGACTACTTTATATATGAAAGCTATATATATACATATATATATACATATGTGTGTGTATATATATGTCTTTGGAGACAGATATATCTAAAAGACTACTTTTCGATATCATTTATCAAAACAAATTTAGCTGAAAGATTTGTTCTGGAAACTTATATTTTTCTATTCTTTCACCTTTGTTATATGTATTACTTTTCCACCCAAAGAAATGTATACATGCAATAAAAAAAATGGACCAGTTTTAAACCTCTTGATATAATATATCTTTATTTTGTTGGGCAAGATGTATCCCACTACACTCAGCTAAATCCAAGTTAGAGCTATTCTAAGATACATTTTTTAGATGTAGCATTTGGCAATAAAGATCGCCTTTAGACACACAAGGAAGTCTTTCTGAATTTCACTGAAGTCTAAGATTGTTTACCACACATGGTATTAAAATCTGAATAATATTTATGGCAAAATATGACTGAGAGATCCATGCTGCAAATCCCTTTTGGGAAGCATCTTAATTTAAGTGTCTGATCATTAAGGGAAAACCTTCACACTGCCCTTGTCAAAGCTGACTGCTTTCCAGTGATCTGTGAAATAAACCCATCTTTCAACAAGCAGGTTTTCAGAAGATGTTTCATATTCTTTAAAGAGAAATTGCTAGCTAAGAAAAAGTAGCTCCTTCTGTATGGAAAAATGATAGAAGTTGATTTTAGTATTTTCTTTAGGGGAGAAACTCCAAAATGAAACATTTCAAAAGTACTGACACAGTCTATTTAATTATACCTGTTCAGAGAAAGATTAATTTCTCTTTTAGAAAATAACTTTTCAGAATGTTCTTTAAACAAAAAAAAAAAAAAAAACAAACAAAAAAAGCATTCTAAGACTTAAAAATCAAAAGCAAACTGAAATTCTCTGAATCTTTTAATGCACAATGCTTAAGCGATCCCCAATTTATCTTGATTTATTTCATTTTAGAACAGAAATGTTTTTGACATCTCATGCTGAATTTCCCATAAGACACAAAAGCCAGATCCTAACTCATTCAGTGACTTAGATCGAACAGTATATGGTTTCTAATGAATGAAATCTAGCTTTTGGCACTGATTTACCAAGAATACTCCAGTGACATAGTGTAATACTAGAAGTTACTTCCTTAAGCTATTTTTTTCCCCACTAGCACTAGGTATTTTCTTCAAAGAAAGACTCTTTTAATGGAATACATGTTTGTCTAATCTCGTATGTGTTTAAATGGGGAAAATGCATCTCATTTTCTTACTAACAAAAGACTGTTTTTCTGTCAATTAATCTGTTTTTTTCAGTAAAGCAATTAAAAAAAATCACCATAGATTCTTCATGAAAAAACAGCGAATTAGACTGCTTGCCATGATTACAGAGCGGGATTCATCCCTTCAGACAGGTAGAAATAAAGATATCCAGAGATGGGTGCACTTCTTTGCAAGGCTTCACTATTGCTGGATGGATCTTTGCATGGTACAGCCCTGGGGCAGTGGCATCTGGGTCCTTTCCCCCAGCAAACCTACCTGGCACACAGCTGGAGGGGGCTCTGGAAGCCCAGATGTGCTCCACAGGCGTGAACGCGGCCTCTATGTGGCAGTCGATCTCCAACTGCACCCTCTGAGTGCAACATACTAACTAACCAACATGATGTGTTCATGTTACAGGAGCCCTCCCTGTCCTGAGCATTTAGCAGGGCTCAAGGTGTCAAGCCTTATTTCTGGCAGGAGGTAAAAAATCCAGTTCTGTATGTATTACTTTTTTTCAGTAATTTGCCCATTTGCAAAGAACAGGTAAAAATCTTTTGCTGAACAAGGCAGGACAGCATCCTTTGGCTCACAGCTCCTGTCCCCTTCAATCATCCTTGTGCATAGGTGGCCCTGACTTTTTTTCTGTTCCCAAAGCCAGGACCAAAGCGTAGGTATTGAGATATATACCTGTTTTGTTCACTCCCAACTTTTCTTATTCATTCTATGCTCATGTACGTTACATCCACACAGCTAAAAGGGCCAGGAGGACCTAACCACCTTGGTAATGAAGTTACCAATGTGTGTAAGTTACACAGATGATTACACCCTTGTGCCAGGCGGCATCACCAATCTAAACCTGGGTAGCGAGCATGCTGTCTCTTTCTAAGCCATACTGTGTCAGCCTTGTCTCATAAAGGCAGCCTGCAGAGATTAGCTCATGATTCAGGGTGAAGCACTCACTACGCATGTGTGTGAATTCAGTCTTCACTGATGATTACTCCTCTAGTACCACCATGCTATACATGCTGGCCTTGATCCAGCAAAGTACTTAACCACATGCTTAGCTTTAAGTAGGCAAGTGACTATTGCTTGCATTAAGATCTCAAGCTAAGCACATGCTTTAGTGTTTTGCTGAATTAAATTCACAGGCAATACTTAGGAGACACATTTGATCTCTGCTCTACCCATCATAACCCCTGCCTCAGATGCTGGCATATGTTCATCTGTTTTGGACGCCTGAATCTTACAGGAAGACCATGAAAGGGCTGTGTATACCCAATGGACTCACGAATGACCAGGTTATTTATTCCCTGGAAATGATCTCTCAGAGGTGAAAACAGAAAGGTCAGGTATGGATATTAATTTTTCCAGCTAGGCCTATTGCCCTTGCAGTTTATGCTTCTGATTGGCCCTGCTCTCAAGACGAGCAGCGTTTTCCAGGTTGGAATAATGAAATGATTCTCTATAAAAAAATTCCTCTGTCTAACGACCTTCTTGAAGTTGCCATACACAGACCAACCAGACATGTCCTGCTGTCATCAGCAGAAGGATCTTGGTGACTTTCTTTTCATGGTGAAGCTGAGAGCAGGACAGAATTGTAATTGCAATTCCATGTTACTGACAGCTTCCAGATTTCGTGTTGTGAAATATTTTTTAGCCATAATTTATTTTATCTTTGCCTCATCCTTGGGAAAGCAAAGCTGTTTGGCTCTGTGCTTGGGTTAGTATCACTCTTTCCTGAGCAGTCCCACCCACACAAAGTCTGCTGTAAATTGCACCCTCAAGAGCAGTGTTTGGCCAAGGGGATCTAAGGACCAAAGTCCCCTGGACACCAGGCAGGGCTTGACATGGGAGAGCTTGACACAAGACAGTAGCAAAAATGGAGTCTCCATCTACCTCCAGGGACACTTGAGTGCTGCAAAGAGAAATCTCAAGACTCCCCTGGGGATGTGTGAGAGCAATTAAACACCCATCTGCTCCCTGGGAGCATTTCCCAGCGAAGACTGGCCGAGGTGATGGAACACCTTCCTAGGAGAGCAGTGAAAAGGATCATGTATTGACCAGATCACTGAGACCCAAGTCCCAAATGGATCCAGCTAACAATGGAAACTGTTAGACCTATGCAGCTCCAGCATAAGAACTCACAGACTAAGCCCAGCTGCTCTTAGTTCTTCATCTATGTGTCACTATCAGCATTGTAAATATTACTGGACTCCTGAGCATTAAGATTTTGCCTTCCTGCCTTTTCCCAGGCAGCCCAATATCTCTGTTCTCAAGCCGGCTGATGGACTCTCCATCACCTCTGTTTGCCCTGTAATACTTGTCTACCTGGAGGTGGCGACAAGTCTTCTACAAAGCACATCCAGTGCTTAAGCCCTTCTCTTGGTAAAGGCAGGAAAGCCAAAGGAGCAAGTAATTGCTCTCTGGTGCGTCTCAATAGGAAAGCATTCACAGGGCCATCAGCTCCTTTCTCTTCAGCATCTAATATCCTTAACACAGACACCTCTTTCAGCAGTGTGTCTCAGACAGAACCATAGAATCATATAATACCAGGCTGGAAGGGACCTCAAGGATCATCTAGTCCAACCTTTCTAGTCAAGCATGACCTAGGTTTTATGTCCCAATATGCTGTCCAGCCAAGCTGGTCCTTGTCTATATCAAAATCCCAGTCTTTCATTTGCAAAGTGTTATAAAAACTTCTGGATCTATTTTAGCGGCAAAAATTTGTCTGCTGGCTCCTTGAAAGGAAAGGTTGTTTCTGTGTAAGACCAGCTATCCAAGTATTTGTACATATATACAGGGATGTATGCATAAGAAATGTATTATAAAAAAAGCAGAATTATTTTCAGATATGTCTAAACTGCTTACAACCCTAAGCCTGTGCTAGCTCTGCAGCCTTCAGGTTTGAGTGCAATACCTGCAGGCACAGTTGGGACCAGATAGATGAGGGAGTGATGGTATGGCAGGCACCACACATGGCCTTAAGCCCAGGGGACACAAACCTACCCCAGACCTCGTAAAAAAAAACCCAATTCTATTTCTCACTTCAGGTGCTACTTCAGTCTAAATATACAGTAACCATCATTCAGAAGAAGGCAGGTCATGGACACATGGATGGGATCTTGTAAGAAAATCCCATCTTCCCAGGGAAAGAAAAAGAAAAAAATTACTTGTCTAATCCATATGACTTCTTGAATGAAAGCAGCTCTGCTTTTAGCTAGGGAAATGTCATTCTGGTTTGATTCCAGGACAGTATGACTAAGGCATCATGGGGCTGTCTCTACATATCTTCACAGTGCACTACATGTGTACATAGATATACAGCTAGATATAGCTGATGTATATGGGCATCTATGTATTTCTGTAGCTACATATGTATGTCTGTATGTATGTAAATGAATGGAGAGATCTTGCAGCAGGTCTGTCTGGAATAAATCTTTCTCTTTTAGGAACCATGTGGATCTTATCTGCTCTCTAAATGAAGACAAAAGTGGTTTCTCCTCAGAATTCAGATAGAAGAAGTATTTAGTCCTTAGGGGGAGGAAAAAACCAAACCAAACACACCAAAAAACCCAAAACAAAACAAACAAAACCCCATGAAATTTAATAGAATTCAAAAGGTAACCTAAGAGACCACAGTGAGCATGCAAAAATTAATCCTGTCTCAGGCCAGGGTTGAGGGATGACAGCCAGGAGGCTGCAAGATTACATAACCTTGCAGGGCTGCTGCACCTCTCCTGGAGATAGAGAGGGCTCCAGAGCAGCCACACCAGTACTGGAGATGGCTGTGAAAAGTGTGATTTAAGTTCTGATACTCACTCCCTTTGTTTACCATCAGCACAAAAATTAAATGAGTTGCAACAGCAAGGCATCATAAAAATGCTGGTGCTGAGTCTCCTAGTTTTTCTCCCAAGCAGGCATCTGGATTAACATGTGTCTCTGCACAGTGCAAAGCCATGCTGCTCGTGTGTAGGGACTGGGTAATCCCAAAACAACTGGCTAGCGACCAGGAATGATGCGAGAATCATTAGAAAGCATCTGCTCCCCTGTTGTATCCTGTACTATCTGCATTCCATATGCTTTGACTGGACTTAACTTTTACTATAACTGTCTTGTGGATTGGTCCCTTTGGGAGTCAGCTTGGTTTTAAAAGTCTATGACAAGAGACGGAGGGAAAAACAACTAAATAAATCCATTGTACTCATTGCATTCTGTATTACTAGCACTTGAACCATTTTGAGGGAAATAATTTCTTTGCTGAGTTACCTTTCTGAATGAAATAATTGCTTCTGCTTGGGGAACAAAGATTTGTTTATCTCAAATAATGTAAGAGGTCGTTCTTCACTGGGCCTGTAAACTGGATCATTCCTTTGGCAGCAGCTGCTACTAAGCTATTAATGTCTCTGGTAACAAGAGAAAATAAATAAATAGAAGCATCCTCAAAAAAAAGCTAACAGAACCATAAACATAAAGAAAGGACGTAAATTAATGTGTGTGAAGATGTAGTCTTGTCTCCTGCAGTCCGGGATTTATACTCCAGTGCTCTCAGCATCCAAGGGTAACGATCTGACGTGAAACGGACAGGCTTGCTGGCCGAGCCTCAGCGGATGCCTTGTACAACCGAGCCAGCCTGAGCAGCGCCCCGGCATGGCCACGTTGCAGTTTGCGAATCCAGGGTTCTAATCTGCGCCTGCAAGAGCGCCGAGCTCCGCACATCCAGCCCCGGGGTCAGGAGTGCGGGGAACAGGGATGTGAGGGGAATAGGGATGAGCTGACAACACCACATGGAAATTCAAGGTAGAGACAGGGGAGCAAGCAGGAGGCAAAGAGGGGAGGTGAGGCTGATGGATCGTTGGGCCCAGCCCCTGGGTGTCCATGTCTGCAGAGCTCTGGCTCTATGGATGGTGTGAGGAAAGCCCAACAGATATCAAGAAGCAGGAGGGGTGAAGTGCCCCTTGTTTTCCCAGCACAGCAGCACGTCTGTTGTGAGACTTTTAGCAGCAAACTGTGTATCAGTGCTAATCCCATTAGCCCTCTCTCTTTCCCTATCCTTTCCAAAAACATGTGTTTGGAGAGGACAGACCCTGCATTGATCAAGTATTAGTCAAGTATTGTTCTGAATTATCTAAATCATATTTCAGAATATTCTGAAAGAAACTGCCAGGCAAATGCTCCATTTCTTCCTTGGACAGGGAGAGGGAGATTAATCTTTTTCAGATGTTTATGGCTGCCTTGCCTCAGGAAGCCTCAGCTGAGCTAGGAGCTGTACCTTAGCCTGAGGTGGTTTCTAAAAAGCGGTCCAGAAAAGCTATGTGATGCTTTGAGTGGTGACTGATTCCTTAGTCCACATTATGTCTTCACATTTGGTTTTTCTTTTTGAAATGAAGACCAAAAATAAAAGCAGGCTGAAATTGATACTTTCTTCTAGCTCCATTAACATATTTTTTAAATAAAATATTTCCAAATAAAAGTTAATTTTTTTGGAAAAGTGAACAAGGAAAGTTGCCACAAATTTCAGAATTTCCCATACACTTTTTATTTGGAAACTTTTCCCTCAGGTGAAGAAAACACCAGAAATAATTTTGTTCCCTCTGTAAACTTTTTTTAAACTTTGGTAAAATTTGCTGAATTTAACAGGCTCACCAAAAATCTACTACCCTCCAGCATCTGTTCAGAAGCATCTAACTCCTCCAGTCGTTTCTTCATTTCCCTTGTAAGTGTCACCATCTCACACACACACTTCACAGTGCTATCAGGAAGTGAAATTCAAGAGGTCTACTTCAGTGGCTTACAAGAAGTGATTATCCCAGGCTATCTCTGCTCCTCAGAAGTCACGCTTCCTCAGCTCTCTATCTCCACAGCTGGCTGGAAGTCTGGCTTGCTCTGGTGAGCCCCTTCAAGCAGCAGCCCCGGGCAGGAGCAGCAGCCCCAGCTGCCTGCACTCTCACACACAAGAAGATTTTTCTGAATCAACTTTGTTCCCCTCTGTTATCGGGAAACAGGAGTGTTTGTGATTATGTCTGGCAAAAGTTAGTGCTGGGGGAATAGTAAGGAGTAGGCAGCCTGGGTTTGTGGCAGATAAGCACGAGGAGTTGTACTGATTAGCCAATGTTTATCCAAGTTATTCCAACTTCTACAGTGAGCAAAATGAAGCTGCAAATCTCTCAAGCCTCAGCTTCCTCCAGAGGTTTGTGATTGGTTTGGAAAAGCCACAAGAGGAACTGTCTTGACTAAAACCAAAAATCTGTATAAAAATATTCTTCATCTTCCCACAAAACTCAGACTCCACAGCTCATAGAAGTGTGGATGCTGGTTAGAGAGCCCTGGTGAGTAAGGAAAGCAGCAGTAGATATGGAGAAAATACAGAGGAGGTAAGACAGAAAATTGAGCACTTTGAACCTTAGCTGACTTACAGGAGTTATTTCAGCAGGGAAGAACCTCAAGCTTGCCAAATTGCCTGAGACATCTGGGCCAATATCCCAATTCCAGTTCTATTCAGAACCAGGTGCTCCTAAGGAAGAGACAAACTGCCCGCAGGGGAAGTTGCTTACCAATTTACTTTATTAGCAGTTGTCTGCCAATACGTTTTATAGCTTTCCCCAAACTCCTTTATGAAACTGCATTAATATCATTGTGAATATTCCCATGGCTTTGAGGAATGTCCTGTTTTACTTTGACCCCCTCTAATCTCCAGGAATCAAAAACCTCCTATTTATTTGCAACATGTGGAGAAATCATTCCTACAGCTACATTTAAAAGTTATGGCTCAACTTCACGGAGTATTCTGTGCACATCCAGGATATTCATGTGTTAGGAGACACCATCAGAAGCTTTGTGATGATCTGGCTTCCATACAGCTCTGATAGTCCTGTCTATTTCCATAACATCCCTAGGTTTTTATCTCCACTGTGAAGCAAGTCTCACTATTTTCAGTATCTGCTGTGTTTTCCTGGACTATAATCTCTCTTCCTGCCTCTAATCATGCTTCTGATTCCAGAGCTTCCTTTTAGGATAGGGTCCTCACTGGTACATGCAATAGTTTTATGCTATTGACTGGATTATTCTCCATCCTATCAACAGTGTTGAAAGGGGTAATCCAACAGGCTGCGTGAATGAAGCAGCCCCTTCTTGGCACTGCGTTGGTACTATCTGCCTGACAGCTTCCCTTTCACCATGAGAAATACACTTTGGCCTAAAGCTTTTCTGCTGTAACTATGTGAGATAGCAGTGTGAAACCACTGTAGAAAAACCCCTAGCACAGATCAAACTATAAACAAAAAGTCTGCTTTCCCCTTTAGTAGCTTCGCTTGAGTCAGAAATGGCTTGGATGGCCTGAAGGAGACCTCAGAGACTGGGCCTCGACAAAGGACACACATTTTTGTGTAGCAAGGGTGACTTGTTTTATGGCCAGCTCTTTGTCCCCATGAGAGCTTTGGTCAAGAATGTGTTTTTTCTACCTATTTATGAGATGTGCAACCTTCAATGTGAATGAGATCATATCAAAATGAAGTTGCCGCACCTTGGTACAGCGTATCCCCAGCTGTCCACTGGAGTGAACAATCCAGCTCAAAGATGCTCTTGTACAAGAAAAACAATGTACAGCAATTCAGTGGGACGTGTACCATTTACATGTTCTCTTAAAGCAACACAGTTGTATGTAGGCAACTCCTGTGCTAATAAAAGTTTTGTTTATGTCTGTGTTTGGGAAGAGAATGATGGGCAGAGGGATTGTTTGCATGATCTTTGGTGTTTAAACCAGATTTTGACTTTGGACAAAGATGAATGTGAGTTTTCTTCTCTGAATCCTCCCTCCCCTATTGTTCTTTCTTTTCTATTTTACTGCTCTATGGTTGGGATTTTTTTTTTTTTTGAAAAATGAAATATGAAACTTGAAACTTTATATTTAAACCACTTCTTAAAAAAAAACCAACAAAACACGCTCACTTTTTTCTTACCCTTTCCATGAATCTTTTTGAAAAAAAAGGAAGAGTGGAAGAAGACTGAAGATTTATTCTTTTTTTTTACAAAAACTCACATTTTGATGAAACATAATCGACTTTTCCCTCCAGATCCCATGTATTTTCCAAACACAACAGGTGGGGCAGAGATGGGGGAGCTCTGAAATCTTTTCTAATCATTTAGCAAAGGAACAAGCAGGTTCCACACCACCTCATCCCTACATCATCTCTGCACAAGCTTTCCCTGACCTGAATCTCCTCAAACACAGGGAGCAAGGGTGGGGAGCACAGACCTTGCCAAAGCTGAGTAGTCTCACTTGAAAATCACTGCATCACCTAACCCCTGCCTTTTATGGTGACCTGCCTGAAACATATGAATAAGTAAACAAAAACCATTTGCAAGGAAAGAAGGAATAATTTTAACTCCAAACTGAATTTTGCAGTAAGGAAAAATACACTTCTAGACTGGGAACTGGCATGCTGAAATCTGGCAAAAAAAAGGTTAGGTTAGAGACTGGAAGCAACATTTACATTCTAGCCTTGTCTGTATCTATTGCTGCGGATGGTGAAACCTCTCTGAAGGCTTTTTCCAGCCAGCTGAAAGGTGGGTGAAGCACATGCCGAGGGCAGGGGTTTCCCTGTGGTGGGCAACTGTCTCAGGCAGCACAGTGAAATAGAGGTCCCCCTCAAGCAGCCACAGCCAGGGGGGTACAGATTCAACATGGCATGTGACAGGAGGTCACAGAAAACGTGCATCACACACTCATTCATTCTCCGGCTGGAGGGAAAGGCTGCCCTTGGGCACCGTGGGGACTGCAATTGCTTTAAAGTCCCGGTTAAAGGTAACAGTGTCACCACCTGCTTGATTTCCCTAGGTTGTAAAATGATACACAGCCAGCGCAGATTATTTCCATCTGCCGGGAGCAGGAGGCCTTAGTGTTTTATTTACAAGCCTGTGTACTGGGGGGAAACCAAGTGGCTGGAGAAGTTCTCCATGAATGGAGACGCTGCACTGAGTTACAGCTTGTTCCCAGACAGCTCTGTGTCCATTCTCACAGAGACTGTTTTTTTGCCTGAAAAGTTTTTCCTATCAGAAAATGTGGTTTCAAGTGAAAGCAATATCTGTGGGGAGGCAAGAGGGACCTGGCCATCGTGACAGATGTTTTTAAATATTCCAGGGAGATGAAATGAAGCAAAAAGGGAACTTGCCTCCACTTGAGCTTTGGAGCAAAATTAAGTTATTTTGTTTCAAAACATTCATTCGAGATGGAAAAAGCTGCTCTCATCAATTTTGCTGTTGTTTTTTTAATCTTTGTTGAGAATGCCTCAAAAAATGTTGTTTCCATATCCTTAATTCAATTCTCCTGAAATTCTTTGCCTTTAAAACAGTTTAGTAATTTGGTCTTCTGGTTTTGTTCAAACAGGAAGCAAGCTGTAAAGCAATTACGTTTCCTGCAACAGAACCAGTCTTCCTCTTGGCCACTGCTAGTAGAAGGACATGGGGGTGGGTGGCCCAGGATAAGACAGTGGCTCTAGGAAGACATTCCACCTCTAGCTCTTCTGAGGTGCAGCTCCCAACCCTCATATGGATGAGCTAAGAAATATACTTACCTTTAGAGGGTTCAAGACAACCCAGCTCCAAAGTGCTCATGGTGCCTAGCTCTGACTGCTTTTCACAATAGGAACCAAACTAAAGTTCAAGCCCAGATTCAGTCCCGAGGTTCCTTTCAGAACTGTTTGGAGTTGACAGTTTGGTTTAGACCTGAATCTAATTTGTAACCTCCGCCTGCCTCTTTAGAAATGCCTGCACCTTCCTGCAGCCCCAAGGCAGTCCACCCCTTCCTGGTGCCAGCTAGGAAATCAAACTCAGACCCAGCCCTTGTCAGGGCTTGATGAATGGGCTTGCTATGTGAAAGAGGAAAAAGAGAAGGATCTGGGATTGTGGAAGCTGTCAGGAAGAGGGGAGCAAATACCTGGAGGATGTAGGAAGGGCCCTTGGTAACAGGAAGAGCTCTGTAGCCTTCAGTCCCAGATCAAGATAAACTCTTGGAGTATGTGATGGAGAGAGGAGCAGCTGATGGCCACTGTGGAAGAAGTGGTGAAATCAGCTGCAAAGGAAAGGACACACTGCTGGTGTTTCTTGGCAAGGGAGCCCAGCCCCAGCAGGACAGGAAGCTCTTCAGTGGCAGAGCGGAGCTTGGGAGGAGCAGGAGAGATCAGAGAGCTGAGAGTGATTTACCCAGCAGCACAAAGCAACTCCCAGTTTTCCTTCTGCTCTCTTGCAAGTATATAGTGAAGTCTGGAAGCTCATTGTACAGCTTATCAGAGCAGAACCCTGCTCTTCTTTTGCTGGGCTTGGTGGGATGGTGGCACTGCCATCTTCAGTGCTGATGACAAGTGCTGCCAGTGACACTGGTGATATTGCCTTTCACTAGCTATCCACCAGTCTGGATTGCCTGTGTACCTTAGTGGTACAAATCCTCCTGCTGGGGAACCTCTGCCTTTGGGCTATGCACAGCCCCATTGAGGCAGGACAATGGTTGAGAAAGGACTGTGAAGGGAGTAGAGAGCAGTCAGACTGCTGGTGCCATCCACCTGCATCTTCATCTGCATCTCCATCTACATCTCCATCTGTATCTCCATCTGCATCTCCATCTACATCACTTACCTGCCTCAAGGAAGAGCCTCCTCTACCTCTCTAATACAAAGGCTTGAAAAGATGGAGTGAAACAAAGAAGGAGAAAGCAACCTGGAAAGGACTGGTATGTGTTGCTGCTTGAGCCAATTGCACTAGCTAGTTGTCTTGAGCAGTTTGGATGTTTGTCTTGTGCTTGTGGGAGCACCTATGGTGGCAGAACGAGGATGCAGTGTTCTGTGGTTGTGCTTCACACCATTCATCAGAGCCAAGACACTTATGGAAATGAGTGTTACTGCTGGGGGTAAAACCCAGACTATTTGTGCCTCCCCAGCTTCTATGTCCCATCTCACCTGTGACATTGAATTAGCCAGATGGGGTGTATCCTTAAACAGAGAAACCTTGAAATTAGTCTGCATCCTGTTGTGTGTGCTTCTCTTACCTCAAACCCTGTTCCCATTAAGCACCAGTTTGCAAGCCACTGCTAGTGTTTCCTGGTGCATTATTTCGCTGCCACTTCAATGAGCATCAGCCAACCACCAGAGGTGGCTGGTAAAGAAAATGTGGCTTGTTTTCACCTGCTCCTTCCACAACCAGCGTAAAATGAGAAAATGATTGCTCTGAAAGAAGCAGGCAGTGAAAACAGATGCAAAGCTGGGAGTGCTAACTCCTCTGTCAAGTTAATTGTCTGCCTCTTGTAACCCAGTGCAGCTCAGTTTTGAAAGCTTTTATAGAAATCCAATTATGTGCTGGCTGTGGAATTTTTATTGATAAATAACTTACCAGAGCAATGCAAATTGAGGAGAAGGGAGGGTGACGGAGGGGTGTTATTCCTACAGAAGAGGGGGGAAAAGAGCTTAAAGTCATGATTGATTTTTAGGCTTTCAAAACTGCTCCCATGTGAATTTTCACAAGTAAACCCTGCCCTGGCAACAAGCCATCAGGAATAAAAGCAGACCCCAAAAAAAGAAAGATATGTTCAGATGCAAGCTTTATAAAGGGCTTTCAGAGTGAACCTACTTCCTTGCACCTTCGGTTATTCACTTTACAGGTCTCTGGATAGAGTTACTTTATGGAGGGCAGTGCTACCAAAGCTGTTACAGCTTGGCATCTTGCAGCTGAGACACCTATGCCCCATCCTTCATTTTGCACACTTTTAAAAGTCAGCAGTTTAGTTTCAGCGAAAATGCTGAAGTCAGTAGGAATTGTGGTACTCTGGGAAAACATGCTCATCTCTGGGCCAGTAATGGAAATCACTGTGTAGAGAAGGAAAGAAACTGTATCAGGAAGGCGAAGAGAAGGGTTTCAACACAGAACGTATTCAGACTGCCTAAAAAAAAAAAAAGACATCAAACTAAATTAGCAATCGAAAAAGGAAAAGTAAGCTTAACCCTCACTGTTTTATAACAAATAAAAAGTCACAGAAGATGCATGGAAACAATTTTTCTTTTTGAAAACTGGCATTTTTCAAAGTGAAACTTTTGGCCAAAATTCATCATCAGGAACTTTCATGTTTAGAAAAACTGCATGGGACTGCTTTCCCTTTCATCTTTCTTTTTCAGTATTCCTATTCTCCTGCTTGTTTATTTTGGCTTTTTCTCCATTTAAGAATGGAGGGAAAAAAAGTGAATTATATGTAAGCTGGAAAATCTGGCTTCTGCTCACCTACCCAACACAAGAAGCTGTGGAGTGGCTAGAGGCTATGGCCACTTGGAGTTCATTTCAGAGGAAATAAGCCACATAAAAGCCATGTGCACAGGTTCTCTGAGAATATTTATTTCCATTCCTTTTTGTTTCAGCCCTGGGAGACATCATTCAGGCAGAAAAGATAGGGTGTCTTTTCAGTGATGGAGTAGACCTTGCTGAGATAGATTTGCATGAAAGACCTAGCAGATTAGATGATCACTGGGAATTGATCCAGATATTCGGGAAGTCTGCAAACAAATGCTGGAAATCTTTCAAACACATCCAGACTTTTTAGTCACTTTCCCTCCTGGTCTGACTGGTGAGAGCTGAAGAATGACCTCCTTTGCAGTATTTCTGCATTTCTTCTTTCATGTCTGGCATACAGACAGAAACTAAGTAGTGCATGAAAATTAAAAGTAAAAATTAACAAAGTTTTCTCAACTTCAAGGTCTGGATTTAGTATGAACCACAGTTGGGTCATGCCCTGGGCAATTTGCATCCAAGATTTAGCCTTGAATTCATTTGGCCTCAGGGCAAAGGTCTGGGCTGGTTCTGAGCACTGCATTTGCATTTAGTCTAATGACACTCTCCCAGCCTCACTGGCCTCATTAATTCTGAATGTGACATTGTGTCATCTATGAGCTGACATAAAACAGGGAAACACTTTTACATGCGCAGTAAAGATGGAGAAAAGAGGGTTTGGGTTTCATGTACTAAAAGGAAAGCAAGGGTCACTTAATCTCCTCTCAGGTCTCTCCTAAGGCCGCTTGAGCAGTGTGTGGTGATGAGGAGGAGGTATGGGTCCTGGCAGAGGTGTGCTGCTGGCTTCAGGGGCTCAGGGGAGGAGGCATGTAAGGAAGAGCTCTCACTTGAATTCTTGCTTGAAACTTCCTTTACACAATTTCTTCCTGGTGAAGAAAGGGGCACTGAAGGCTAACCAAGCAGTGGAATGTTCAGTTTTCTATCACTGGTATTTACTCTTTCCCATATTCTCTTTTAAATACAATTACAGGAAGAAAAGATTGTTGATCTGGGTTTTACCCATCATAATGAACAAGGAAAACAAAAGCAAAAAGTTAGAAACTGGCTTGTGCATTTAAAATACACTCACAGGCTTTTCGTGCCTTGCTTAACTGGGTTTCAACAGAGTCAGCATCTGTTTGAA
The DNA here is from genome assembly GCF_034315485.1 of Pezoporus occidentalis. NCBI lineage: Eukaryota > Metazoa > Chordata > Aves > Psittaciformes > Psittacidae > Pezoporus > Pezoporus occidentalis. The sequence goes on from NW_026916347.1 coordinate 2,771,066, forward strand.
GTATTCATATAGACTGTAGCATTCTCACATTAAGACATTTATCCTCCTAATACCTCTGTGAGGTGTGGACATGCTGTCATCCCTATTTTACCTAGGACATAAAGAGAAAGCCTGCAGAAAGGTCTTGGGAGGCATCCTGATGTGTACCAGTAGCTGCAGAGCAAGTGAGTGCTGTACAATGTCGGCACCAGTGGGCAACACCATCACAACTTGCTGTATAAACTCAGCAGGTGAGTACAGCTGCCAGCAGGAAGATGAGCACAGTCCTCCTCCGCCTGTAGGGCTACACAAGTGAGATGCCATCCATCAACCCAGGACAGAGTCATGACATATTGATATAATATCTCACCAGTGTCTATTCCCTCCCTAAATGGGACTACTCTTTGCATGGACATACCTCTGTTGGAGTGCCTTGTGTTGCACAGCTTGTGGAGCACATCAAATGATGGGAGGCTCTCTGCTCCTTGAGTGCAGGTGTATTTAAACTTCTGTAGCAACATCTTCCTTTCCAGAGAGGAGTTGCGTTTCTAAACACTGGGGAAAGCATAGAGTCTAACACAGCTCATACATCATCTCCGGTCCTGGAGGCAAGTTGAAGGCATTCATATGAGGGCATTGGCTTCCCAGGTTTGTAATGATTCTTGACAGCAGTGCAGTGAAATATTTTCCAGAGTGGGAGTACAGATGTGGGATGATGTGGATCTTATTTCTAACATAGCCCCAGTCGTGTAAATAGAGGATTGAAATACACAAGGTGATGAAGAGCAGATTACTTAAATAGGAGGCTTGCAAGAGGTTTGCCTTTAAGGCAAGCAAGTCTAATAAACATGATAGACATAACAGAACAAGCTGGCTACGTGTCAGCCACAGGCAATGTGACCCTTAGCTCTCCCCATGTAAAGTATATTGTGGTCTTTCTGGATGAAGCACCTCTTCAGAGGAGTGTAAAACACCTCAGACCCCAGTGAAGGTATGGGAGCTGTTCCAGCTTATAGAAGTTGAGTATCTGGCCATTATCCCACTCACAAGTAAAAAGTCCTTCCGTGAATGACCAGTCCTGAAGACGCACACTGCCCTAGAATGAGCTAGGACAAATGTTTGATGTCCAAATTAAAGCAGGGATACTAACAAGACCTGAACCTTAAAAACAATCATTGGAGAAAACTGAGGAGGTTGGTGGTGAAGGGATGCATTCACCAAAGGAGGAATTACGTGGTCCAGTCATTCAGCCTTGATAAGCAGTAAGTGGCGACTTCAAGAAGAAGATTTGGACTGAAAGTATGGCTGAAGAGGAACTAGAAAGTGACTGACTCTTTGGTATCTGCACTAGGAAACTTAGGAAGGAATGAGAAAATCAAATTGGACTGTGCTGAAGTTCTTTAATGGAAAAGTAAAAAAAGACAAAAAAAATGGATTATCAACACAGAACCATTTGTTTTCTCTCAAGTTATTTTACTGATTCAATTAACTTTCAGACAAGGAAGATTTCTTTAAAAGGAAAAATCAGGGCATTTTAATTTTAAAATAACAAACTGAAATGCTGAAGTACTTCTGAAGCTTGCTTCATTTATTTCGTCTGAAACTGTTGACTGGATTCAGCCAAGCGTGTGCCCAATCTCAATACCCTTGTTCCTTGGTAGTGCTTATAAAAAAGAAAGAGAACTGTCAAACTGCAGCACTGAGGGACAGATGTGGAGTGGTTGTTGTCAACATGTAGTCACCCCAGAGAAGAAGAAACCATAGGCAGTGGCTGGGAGTCACACAGCAGAGACCTAGCTGTTACACATCATGTCCCATTCCACTTGGCAGCATCTATATAAGAACAGGTTTGTAACTACTTGTTGTATGCTATAACTCTCTTTCCAGCTTCTTCTCCTTTCTCTGCAGGGCAGTCTACAGTCCAAAATGGAAGGAGGATGTCAGGGAGATGAAGGGCTTTCAGAGCAATTGCGGTGATCCTGTAATGGAGGAAGGATAAAAGAAGGGTAGAAAAAGATGTGAAATGGTATTTAGCACACAAGCAGGGCAGACCAGAGCTGGAAATAGAATATAGTCTGATTGAGCATCTCTTTGAACTGGGTGTCCTAAGAATATATCTGAACCTGGTTCTGCTGGTGTGAACTTTATCACAATGATTAGGCTAACCTAAGAAACAATAGCTGAGTGCTGCTTAGCCAAAATACTGCAATAACTCAGCAGTTCTCTGTCCACAAAGGGTCCCGCTAGTAGATGGTGATTTCTTGTTATACACATATGAACTATCTCAGAGCCTGATTAGTCTATCTGCCAGAAGTTCAATGCATATGGGTTTATAAAACAATGGCCTCCTACAACATCTGTTTACTACTACAGTAAGTGAGACTTTTCCAAAAAATATACTTACATGGGTAACACAATTCTTCAAACGCCATATCAGCTAGAATCTAACTGAGAAATGCAATCTCCCTCAGGCAATTCTGGTACTTTTCACACTGTTTCATCCAGAACTGTGAGGAAAAGCAATGATGGAGAATGAGAGGTCAATTGAAGAGCTCTTTTCAGCACTGGGGAGCTATTTGCTGTTGGCTGACATGATGCTCTCTGCCTTTTGCACTGGTGGTGATTTGCAGCTCCTGAACACCACTCATACTGAATTCAGCCCCAGGTGTCCCTCCCCTCCTGGTGTGCACTGTAATATCCCCTCACAGCCTCATGCAATGTCTCTTGAGAAATAAAGATGTGTGGAGCACTGAATGACTGGCATGGATGAGACACGACTGCCAGTTCTAAGCAAGCCATTTCGCTTTTCTCAAAGGGAAGATGCTGCCAAAAATCATTCTGTTTCCTCAAAAGGCTTCGATCCTTACACAACTCCATTTTCCAATGGGGAAAAACACTAATTTCCAGCAGATCCCTAGCACAGCTCTGCCTGGGCGTTTGAAATCTCTCCTATGCTCCCACTGGAAGGACTAATATACATCTCATGTGTCCCTTCCAAGCACTGAATACTCTCAAATTGACATGCCAAACTCTATAGCAGAATTAATAAAACTCTGTGTGTTTTATAGCTAGAGCACTTGGGGTTCAATTTTATTGGCCTGTTAAGTTGCTGGTTTGTACACACACTTTTTACATGCATGTAAAATGGATTATGTGTATATAATTATATATATGTCTAAGTATACATTTATGTATGCATCTATACATATATGATTCATACAAGCCTTTTACTTAGGAAAAATATTTGGTGTTATTACGACTTCCTGTTTCTTTACAACTGAGTGGTCAGCAAGTGTTGAAGCACTCAGTGACCTTGCTTAAATTTACATGCATACCTGCAAATTTCAGAGCAATAAACTCAGACCTGCTTCTTGGTTTGGTTTTCTTAACATTCATAGCATGCCAGCTGGCTGAATCAAGAACAAACTGAACTGAAGCTACAGGGTGACTTGAAAATCAAAGAAAAACGCAGGTAAGTTCAGCTCCTGAGCTATCTGGAACTTGCTCAGATCCTTGTTCTCTCACTTCTTTCTCATCATCTCCCACCTGCTAACTGCTACTGCTATGGTGCTAACCACAGCACCTGCTAACTGCTACCCCTCCTCAGTGTTTTGTAGACCTGTCTCAGCCTCACTGCTGTGTGGGCTGTGGCTATGCAAGGGAGGAGATGGAAGGGGAGTTTTGGGTGGCTCCACATCCTAGCTCAGGTGCTTGAGGGAGATTGCCTGTTGCAAGAAACTGGGGCACCTGGGCCTGTGCTGAAATGTGCACAGGACCTCAGACCTAACCAGGCACAATCACCAGCACCTTGCTGGTGTCCCAGCAAACTGTGCAATGGAAGAGGAGATTCATAGTCCCCAGGTCCATTGCACTGGGAGGCTTCTCCACTTTCACTGGTCCTTGGTTCTCTCACCAGAGTTCAAGCTGCAGGAATTCTTCACATTTTGGGGTGGGTGTTTTCACATATCTAAAATGCTGCTCTCCTTGGGCTACTGTGTCCTTTGTTCCGCAGTGCTCAGTTCAGGCTCCCTGAAGGGATGCTTCCATTTGTGAAAACAAACAGAAGAGCCAGTCTCCATTGTATTTTTTTTTTTTCCAGGACCCAATTTTGTGCCTTTCATTTGCCTTCTGGTCGCATCTGTGCCCTTTTCAGCATGGCAGCACTTGTGTCCAGGTGACATTACAAATATATAAATATACAAATATACAAATATGTATATTTGTATATAAAATATATGAATAAATTTTCACAGAAGAACAACCAAGCATACTGTTTTAATGTTGTTTCTTTTTTCATTGCTTGGAGAAGAAAATAATAGAAAGGAAGAAGCTGTAAATATTCCCTGGCTTTCAGCAAGCAGGAAATGGACTGATGGGTTATGCTGCATGTGTCAGTTCCTGACTAATTTCAAACTCAAGAGTCACTTCATAACATAAGCAGTTGGGTAGTTCTTTAAGGGAAAAAGAGGTGTTGTTCCAGCCAACTGGAAATAAGTAAAGGAGATTTTAAGAGCTTAATAACTGTGTGGTGACTCAGCAAAGAAAGGAGATACCGGAACTGTCACTCCTGCATTATCTAAGATTGGCAAGCATCAAGTCCCAGTGCTGCAATGGAGAGTGACAGCACCTGTCCTCCTCACCAAGTCCGGGCACATTTCTATGTCTGGGAAACAGCAAGCCTTCCATCTTTGGTGGTTTGCTTAGTTACTTGTCGTGGTGTATTAATGTGGGATTTGTCTCAGCCTTCTCTGCATTTTATTCTGCAGGTCCCAAAGGTTGCTCCTCTGTGGAAGGACATTTGCCAAAGTCTGAACAACTGTGACCGCAGGATGAAAGCTACCAATAATCTAATTTAACTCCTCTGAAGGCAAATATTCAAAGAGTAAGGATCCACAGGTCCTAAGTAACTAGTAAAACAAAGTGATGAAAAGTCCAAGGGGAGAATACTTGGCCAAGTTCTAATATTGCTCATACAGTATAAATCCCAAATAAATCCATGGACTTTGTTCTCCATGTCATTAAATCCACATACCTGAAAATAGTTAGGCTATTTTTTCTATTCTTTTTAGCTTTTTTTCTAGCTGTACAAAATTACTTGCAATCATTTGGACCTAATTCTGCTCTTACAGACCCTGATGTGTATGATGAGCGGAAGCATGCAGTTGTGCTAGAGACACTCTCTCTGTATTAACAAATTAAGATCAATTTCATTCGGAGCAGTTTTACAGATATATCTGATTCAAGAGACAGGTAAGACAAAAGCATAGATTTTTCTCAGTTTGGAATAAAATTGCTTTAAGAAAACATTTCTTCATGTTTGCTTGTGAAGAAATTTTGTGCCAGACATGGGAATAAAAAAAAACCCAGACAACACCTACCAGGGACTAGCATGTCCATCTTGCACAGTATTTGCTTCGCTAGTGGTCTGGGTCCTGACTTTACAGACTAAGAAGGACCTAGAGGTCATGAACGTACTATGCACATCTAACATGACCCACAGAAAACCAGAAACCATCCTTATTATTTTTTGCCTGTAGATGCTCTTCCTTATTTTTAACATGGTCAGGACTTGGAATGTGAGATTTTGCCTTTTTCCTTTGATTAACATCTCTCCACTCTTTCAGCAAACCGACCACTGAGACTCCAAATAACTGTACTGGCAGGAGAACATCACACCTTTCCCCTACTTCCCTGACTCTCCTATCTTTTTTTCTGATGCTGTCGATGCTATGCTTTGCACCCTGCACAGCCACTAAAATAGAAAAATTAAAAAAAGAAACTAGCTGTAGAGTTTAATACAAAACAGGCATCATGACCAAAAATACCACATTTATAGATGCATATCTTGAGCCTAATTCAAATCAATCTCAGAACAACCCCCAAAGGGGAATGTACATAAAAGAATCTTCCACTCTTGCAGGCTGGCTGATGCACATATCACTTTTCACAGTCATCATGAACTGATGTTTCAGGGCATCATTTTTGGGGACCCTCATACCTTCACCTTCTAACAACTAAGGCTCCCTACTGCTAGGGCTAGATCCCAGCAGCACTGCAGAGACTCTTCCTCAGTGCTTCGGTGTGGCTGGGTGGAAAAACTGACCTTCTGTTCCTCTTAAGTTCCTCTCTCCAAACCATGGTCCTGAGAGGCTGCTAGAAGTGGTCAAAAAAATAAATCTCTTTTTCCTGAGAGCTGCTGGTATTTTGCCATTTATTTCCATTACTAATTGGCTCAGAGGAAGTCAGAATATCATAACTTCTTGCAGGAAGACTATTTCCATTAAAAATATTTGGTTTGGGAATACGTTTAATTTCAAGAAGATGTAAGCATCTACTTTTGATATTGCTCTGCTGTGCTATATTATCAGATCATATTTGAAATAGTGAAGTCAAAGCAAGCTATTTTACCTTCTCAGAAAGAGAGGTTTCAATAGTATGAAAATTAAACAATCGAGCACTAGTGAGAAAGAATGAAAAAGTCACCTCAGAGTATTTGGACTTTCCCACTGAAGTTTAACCAGCATGGCCATGTTCCCACTGAATGTTTGGATTCCAAGAAAATCTGTATGACAGAACAAAAAAATATCCAGATCTGTTTGCTAGAGAGCAGGCAAGAGTAATCCTCCCTCTCCTCTTTTTGCTACCTGCTCTCACATGGGATGGTGGGATTGCTGTCTGGGATGAGCTTGTGCAGACTCTCAGGATAAGCACATGCAGGTGCTGTGTGGAAGAGGTGGAGGAGTGGGATAAGCCCCAGGAGTGACATCTTCATGTGAAGCGAGTACTTCACATGAAGGTTGGGAAGCCCTCCAAGGGGGAGGAGATGCTTGAGGGCCACAAAGGAAGAAATAATGCTAGCAGGACTTGGTGGTGTTTATCTCCTGATCAATATCTGAGAATGATTCCCCAGCAAAGTTGACTAAGCTGAAGAGTGGCAAATAAAATCATGAACAGTAGCTAGGTGATAGCTTGTCAGGAAATGTAGAGGTGATGGAGAATTTTCTGCCAAAGTATTCATGCAATTAAAAGTAGTTTTAATGAAATTGAAGTTTTTCAGAGGAAGTTTGCAAAAATTTGTGTGGTTTCTGCTGGGAGTAAAAAACAGAAAGATTTCATATTAAATTGACATGCCCAGTGTCTGGCTTCCAGACTCTTCTTCATGCTCTCAATATCTTTAATGAGCTAGGTGCTGTGGAGACACTATAAACCTCATGAAACACCCTTGGCTGACATGTTTTAAGTCATAGATAGACTGCAACAGCAAAGCGGCCCAGGCAATGTAGTCTGTCCTGGGAAACCCAGGATGGGGTGGATGGTTGGAACTATGACTCCTATGAGTCACTATGACACGCAGGCAGATCCAGCTCTCCGTTATTTGAGCAAAACAAATGATTTTGTCATTTCCTGAAGGAATCCATTCCAAACTATCCGCTTCACTAGAAAACATGATATCCAGACCTTTTCTGTCCTGCTCTGAAATAAAAACGAATGCCAGAGTATTGGGAATTTCTCCCTCTTTCTCCTGGGTGAAGATCCAGTTTTCCAGCAGCTCTGCGTGCGGGGCAGAGGAGTGTCTGTGTATAGTATGTGAGACACACACTTCCAGCCCGGCTTCGTATGCCTCTCTCTGGCAGTCCTTGCCATTGTGGCAATGATACCTTTGGGAATTTCAAAGAGAGGCAGGGATGGAGTGGAAATATTGTGCCATTTGCCTCAATGTTCTGTGAGGATTTTCTGAATGGTGTCCATATTGCTCATTGCAATCAACTACCCTTTATTCATTGATGTTAAGGAAAAACAGACATTTGAGATATTCATGTCGCAAGCTTCGTGTGCCTTTCATGCCTTTTCTTCCAAGGCAGCTATGTTGCTGACGGCCAGATAGCACTCTGAGATATACTGCAGTAAATCACAAGCATTTCACCAGTCCCACAGTGCAGAGAAAGCAGAATAAGGCCCTCCCACCCAAGACAGTATTACTGGGGACATAGCTGGGGACTTCCATTTGTTTGCAATTATGTGCTGGCACTGGAAAAACCCTGAAATCACCATGGTATATGGGCAACAGATAAAGCTTTTGTTTTTGCAGACAAAAGGCAGAGCAGGCCAAACCATCACAGATTGTGTGAGCCCTGGGAAGTCTGATGAAAGGCAATAAAGAATGTCCAAAGTCAGCAACAAATAATATGGCATCAGGAAAGAGAAATCTTAAAGTAGTTAAAAGTGAGGAAGGAGAGAGGGGAAGGGGAGGGAGAGGAGGGGAGGAGCGAGGATGGCTGGGTGCCCAAACCAGTGATACACGGGGTGAGTGCTGCTAAGATTCACATGGGAGCAAACCACGTGGGAACTGTGCAGAGCGAGCTGCATAGCTCAGACCTACTCATCTCCTGCCCACAGAGCATCCCTCTCCAGACTTTATCTCTTGCAACTGAATGACTGGGAAGCCTTGTTTCTCCTTGTCACTTCTCCATTATCTTTTTACATTACTCCACCCCTCCAAGGAACTGAAATACTTTCTGTTAGCCACATCTTGCATATGGTGGAAGAGTTGAATGTGAAATTAGACGATCTGCATTTCTTTACTTGCTTGACAAGCCATCCAGCGTCTGGTGTGATGCTTCTCCAACACCCAACGAAGAGATAGAGACTTGCATACCTTTCATCTTGTATGTTCCATTAAGAATCCAGCAGAACACATCTTTGGCCATGAAATCTATCAGGTAGGGACCGTCTTTATCATTGTGTGTTTGTGCAGCTCCTGCACAGTGGGGCCTTGTCCCAATTATAATAATGATAGAGAGAAATTCAGACTGAGAAAAAGGATAGGAGAGTAGGGGAGTGCAGGCTTGTACAACAGATACATTCTGGAAATGCCCCTGGAATCTCTCTCTTTTCTTGGCAAGACTAGATGTCTGGAGATTCCCAGAGGGGAACCAAATCCCTCAGTAACTGGCCTGGGGTAGGTTGCTTAGCAGGCAATAATGCAGGTAGGAGAAACACTGGAACAACTAGGCTGAGGAAAGCACTGAAACCAACTGAAAGTTACTATGAGGACCTTAGATTTGAATGTAAACACTTAGCACGATGGTAGTTATCTAACCTCTTACGTGGCTCTAGATCTGGCATACAGGGTTTGATTCCTGTTTGCATTCATAGTATTTATATTTGGAAAAAAAGATGTATTTCCTCTCTTTTTGCTCCTTCTTTTCCAAATATTTTGTGCAGAACAATTTTACCAGTGCTCTGCCCTGTGGGAAGGTTCTAATTTATAAAATATGGGCCAGGCTATGCAGTGGGGCTTGGCATTTGCCCATGTAAGTGGTCTTCCCGTTGCATAGGAATTATATAGTGTAGTCTGAAGTGTTTTAAAGGTCTCTCTGGTACTCAGAGGCAAACAGATAGCGTGTGCTAGATATTAAACTTACATTGGTTTAATATATTGCTGTGGTATTATGCATGGAAGGACTTGGTGATTTGGGTTTCGTTACACCCTCTGAACCACATCCAGAGAGTCCTTTCTTCAGATTTGCTGTTTTTACAGGCAGCGTACAAACATGTTTCACCACAGCCAAAATCTTCTTCCAGGCACTGCAATAAATCATGTGGCGCACTAGGCAGCTGGAAGTGATTGCAGATCTCTGGAGTGGAAAGATCGCACATGTTTTGGAGGATTCGGTCAGCTACAGCAGCATTTTAAACCTCCGTCCTTCTGTTCTTAGGTTGTGTTCTTCCACCTCTGAACAGGCTGTGCTAGACTTCACCCTCTGTTCAAGCCATGGTGGCCTGGCTTGGGTTTGCTGAAAGTGTAAAGCACCCTCTGGATTCTACCAGTTCACTGGGCTGGTGGGACAGGCTTTAGCTCTCTGCTGGCAGGCAGAAGGAAGCAATAGCAGGTCACCGCTTTTTTCTCAACAGCGTCTACACTGAAGAACTGAGGCTGTAGAGAGAGGTGCTGGAAGGCATGTGAGCTGAGGACACGCTGATGGGCCAAAGGGTGGTGCTGTGGCTGGCAGGAGAAGACAGATCCGGCTTTACAGATGGGAATGAGCCCAAGAGCATAAACCAAACCGCTCAGCCGCAACAGTCAGGCAGCTCCTTTCCAAAAGGACCCTCTATCCTGCTCTGATACAGTGGCTGCAAAGAACAGAAAGGAGATGTCCTACCACCTATTTCAAAGACTGAAAATGGATGACTAGCTCTTGCCGGAGAGCAGCACAAGGATGAGGAAACAGGAAGCAGGAAGGTGCTGATGACTGACAGAGACTGTCAGATGGTTTTAGATCAACAAGACTTGCCATTTGAGCTGTTACAACTGGGATTTAGAGGAAAGAAGAGGTCCCAAAAGAGCCAACAGAATAAATGAAGGACAAATAAGGGCTGGGGCAAAAAGGAACAAAGGAAGAAACTCAGAGAGTTCCTACAAGAAAACCACCAGTGCGAGCACTCCTACCAGAGGGGACCTGTGTGAGCAGACCACCCTTCCAGAATCAGGAGTTACATGGAACAGGAACAGGGCTGCAGCCTTCTCTGTTTTCCATGCCTCTTCCCCCCCAGGTGGAAGGCAACCTTCATGACCAGAAATAGAGGTCTTTTACCCTAAATCTGTCTCCTGTGCAACAGCAGGAGCCATCCTCAGCCTCAATCTGAGCAGAGCTGGGATGGCTGATGATATACTGGTGTTACTAATCACAGACAGGCTGAGGAATGCTCCCTTGAAACCAGCGCTTTCTGCATATGGATCTGAGACCATAGGGATCATTAGCTCATCTAGTCTGACCCTATGGTAATAGAGGCAAGACAATTTCACCCTGTGTCCCCTGAAAGCCCAACAAGCAGTATGTGGCTAACACCACAATGGCATTCAGCCCCCTCTGAAGACACAGGAGGGATCAGGGCTTTCCCCCCTCTCTTGGAAAATGTGTTCCAAAGGCTAATCAGTTCCACACTTAGAAATCTGTTTCCAGTTTAAATTTCTCTGGCTTCAGTTTCTAGACCTTGGGGTTTTTTTTTTGTGGTTTGGGGTGTTTTTTTAATTATTATTTATTTATTTATTTATTTATTTTATTTTGCCTTTGCTAATCTCAAAGCTACATACTTGTTTTGTCTGAGAGACTCTCAGGATAACTTTAGAGCAAGTAGCTTTATAAAACAGAGAGATGCTCACCAGAACCTGGGACTTGGCCCACATCGCATAGCATCACAGCAGCTCCTAGGTAACATTCTCAGTGGTAACATCCTCGCCTGGTTCCAAGAAGCAGAGGCATTTACCATTCTGTCTTCTGACCTATACCATGCCAGTGCTTAATAAATCCAGCTCATAATCAATGTCAGGATGGCTGAGGCCATGAATGCAGCTGATTTCCTTCAGCTTGCTAGTATTGGAAAGCTGCCTATGAAGAGAGCCAGATGTGCTAATAAGGGGGCTCACCTCTAATTCTTAGGCGGTTCATGGATACACTGCCATGATGCTTTGCTGAGGAAATAAGAACCAAAACGTTCACATTCAAGATAAAAGATGTGATGAAAGGCACACCAAAGTTCTCTACAGAACATGGGGCCTTTCCTTAATATTAATGTATAATTTTGTAGCTAATTACTCCCAGTGTATTTCCCAGTGGCCTGGGAACTTCTCACTGACCATCTGCACTCACAATCACCTGCTCAGTTTTTCAGAATCTCTTACTAAATCATTGCTGGATTTGCAAAGGGATCATTAGTCATCTGAGTTACCTTTTTCCATTTTTTGCTTGTCTTTCTCTTTGCATCAATTTGGCCAAGAAATATTTATTGGACAAGAAGCTTGGTGAGACTCAAGCAATTTCACTGTTATGAGGTATTAAATTATCCCCAGCCTTTTCTTCAGCCAAAGCTGTACATGGTGCAGGGATTCACTGTGTTGTTACAGTGTAAGAATGGAAGAGGAGTGGCATGTTGGAACAGGGCACTGTGGAGAGAGCAGGGTGAGATGAGAAAAAGCCTTCCGCCTGCCATGGGGACTCGGAGATGAGGGGAGGCACTGACAAAAGCCAGTTTCCAACTCATGGTTTTGAAACTCACAGCAAATTCCCTACAACATTGTCCAAGTTAGGATTGTACCTCCAGGATCACAGGCCAGTCCTACAAGCCTCTATAACCATTTCCCACCTTCAAACTGAAGGTGCTGAGTGCTCGGAAAACCAGCCCCAAGAGCATCCCCTGTCACTCCCTGGGCTCTTCAAGGAAAGTCTCATCCCTTCCCCAGCAGATGACGATAGCACCCTTGTTGCTGGAGCAAAAACAGCTTTTCATGCCACTGAAGTCAACCCACTGCAGGAGAAAAGTTGAGGGAATAAAAAAAAGGATAAAAACCCAAAAGGCTGGGCTTCTGTTTTGGGAGCAAATGGTTAAGCTTTTCCTTTTTAAGACAGCACATTTCAGTCTTCTAGGCTGCTGCTCCGTGACAAACCTTATCGGCACTTTGCCTCAGGTTCACTGCAGAGTCTGAGCCCGCAGGGCTACATGGAAGCATCCTTGAAACTGGCAACTTAAACTACACCAGAAGCTTTTTTCTGGTGTGGAGCTTTTAGCTGTTTGTATGTGAGGACAAAAAAAAAATAGAAACAAGTAATAATTTCATTTAGGTAGACATTTTTATTAAGAAAATTTTAAGTGCATACACATTTATAGGAGAAATTATGACAATATAAAAGTGTTGATCTTCAAAATATTCTATGAAAGGAGTAATTTCAAAAGCATAATATAACTCCTCCATAAAAGCTGCCTTACAGGAACACAAATACAAAACCCTTTTCACATTATTTGGGAAGATATTGCTTTTTACTTAATAAAAATATAAAGTACAGTATTTACCACATTCTGACAACACTGAGTTCTTAAGGAGTGGAAGATGGGAGGTTCATGCAGCCCTTTCATCATGATACATGTTTTCTTCTCTGTGGCTACCAGAGTTTCATATTTGCAGACAAGGTTTGTCTTGGTGGGATTGGTAAAGAAAAAGAATATCAGATTTCAGGTGACACGTTCTCATAAACCCCTGGTTAGTATAAATGACATCACTCAAAACAAGTTGCCAGAGAAAAGAAGGACCCTCTAGATGCTAAAAAAGGGAAAATAGCAAGAAAAACTTCTATAGGAACTGCATTTTCAATGAAATGTGTATGTGTTACTTCAAATATAGCCTTCATTGCAAAATGAACAGTCATCTTTGCTCAAACACCTTAGTTAAATACACATCAGAAAGTCACACTTCATCCTTCCTCAGGCAGAATTCAGATAAGATATTGATACAGAAAAGTATAAAGCTAGTATAAATAAATTGGCACAGCAATAAATACCATCTATTCTTAAAGAAAAAAAATATAAAAATCCAACCTTAGGATTTGACAGCTGCACTTTGAAAATACCACATGTGATGATTACACATTTATGGAAGCTGCTTTTTCAGCACAGTTCAGTGTTATCTCTTTCCCCTCATTCTCCTCATGTGTGGTCCCTGCATCACTCCCATCTCCCTATTCTTTCTTCTCCTGATTTGGTCTTTGGTCAACAGTTAAAGGCAAAATGGAAAATCAGGTGCTCTCCCCAAGCATGTTTCTGCTAGTGCTGCTTCTCAGCCTGCTATTACCATGGTTTGCACACGAGGAACAGCGTGCGATGCATGGGATAGTGCAGGGAGCTTGAGGCAGCCATGTGTGAATTGCACGACTGCTCTTCCTGGTGCACCATGCAAATAATGTCAGGCAAAGAATAAAGCTTCCCACTCAAGGCTGAAATTTGGTCTAAAGCAAGAGAAAGGTTTTTCAGGTTCTCACTGAATTATTTTGCCAGTTCTGTACCACCCTGTATTCATGCTGTGCTCAACCTTGTTCAGGCAAGGGAAGAACATGGTGGTGGTACCCAAAAGCAGCCCGATGCCCTGAGTGGTCTCAGCGATGCAAGTAGGGAACTGTCACCAGCAGTGCCAGGGCCCAGGTAACTGTGTGTGTCACAAGAAATGCCAGAGGCAGACAGCCAGCACCTGGCTGTCAAAGCTCCCTAGCCTTGCAGGGAGTCCCTTTCATTCCTGCTGCTACTCATGCATTGCTCCCAGGACTGCCTATTTCAATGCTTCTGTGAAAGCAGTCTGTGTGCCCAGGCTGTAATGTGGGGTTGGCATGTGCCCAGAGACCTTTCCCTACTGGTTCTGACCTCAGATGCACTACCCATTAAGTAGGACTGCAGCAGAGCTCTGGCAAGGCTGTTCAGTCACATCCACCCACCCCTGGAAAGACATTTCCCCTTGAAAAGGAATCTTCATGGCTTCAATCATCGTTAACAAGTTATGCTGTCCAATCAAAATCAGAGGATTATTCAATTCTCTGTTTACTCCAATGGGAATTAATCAGACCTCTAGCTGTCCTTTGATGGGAAGCATGTGTGAAGACTGCACCTTCTGGGGTGAAAGGAGAAGCTCCGTGTATGTGTTAGAACCAAGAATCTTCCACGCTTTCCCTGAAGTCATTCTTGGCTTTGACATTCACATGTCCACCTCTGGCAAACCACCAGCAATTGCAGGTGCATGTGTGGGGACAGAAGATAAACCTTAGGATATGAAGCACAGACCAGGGAAGATCCAAGAAACTCTAGTTTTCTCATAGAAGTTCTTTCTGTCTTTACTCTTATAACAGATGAACCTACTCACATTAAATCAACACTCCAATTCTCATCAAGTACAGTGGTCCCAGACCGTTCAAAACAGAGACACAATATACTTACAGCACCAGATTGCTAATAATAACAATAGAAGGAATGTCAAAATCTCACATACCTACATATATTTTAGGCACAGCAGTTGGTTTCTACTTTGAAACAAATGAGGTGGTGTTGTCCCAGCTGAAGCACTCTCTGTAATAGCACTGTTTTTGCAGAGAGAAAAATACAAGATTTTTACCTGAATAAACTCAGAAGTAGGATAGTCCCTGACTTGCGAAAGTGCCGGTTTGGCATTGAAGATGCCTGCCACAAAAAGGAGTGCTTAGTGAAACATCCCTCTCGGTGTTCCTGACACAGGCTGGAGGGAAAATTCCTTCTGAAGCAACCCGGCTCAAAAAACATACAATCTCACATCTTTTTGTTTACAATACACACACAGGTACATACAAATGCAACTACTGTGCTGCACAAATGTGCTTCCCCCAGATCCCAGTGTGCAGCATCGCGTGATTATCACAGTACTGCAAGTGTCTTTCCATACTTTATACTGCAAAGATATTGCGTACACAGGTAGGAATTGGGAGGAAGAGATTTCTGGCTGAGAGAGAGGATTGTTGCATGAAATGGTGCCTGTCCCCACAGGTACTTTGCAAAGGAAATTCCAGAGTATCTTGTTCACCAGCAAACAAGACTATGACCACTGGTGAACAGTGAGTGCTGGTCTTCATTTCCACACCTGAGAAACACCACTCCTTCCATAAATTGGGCTGACTCTCTCTTGCCCCAGGTATCTCTTTTCTCCACAGATATGGCCAGACATGATCTTCTAGGTATCTCTGGAGGAATCAAAGGTGTTACTGCTCTCAGGAACCCGTGACTGTTCAGTAACCAAGGCTACAGCATCATTGGTGAAGGGTTACATGAATCCATCTCTGCCTACTTCAGTGCAAATCTAGCCAGGAGAGTTGAAGCCACCTCTTGTAGATGGGTGGGAAGAGACACCTGGTCCATGGCAGCGTATCTGACTCCTCAAGCAACTTACACCATGATCATGTGCTTAGATCTAGAATAACCCATGCCTTTTATGCTAAAATTTGTCATCAGAAACACAGGAACATAGGAAATGCCAGGTGACATCAGATCAGTGCTGTGGCTCCTAATGCATACAACTGCAAACCAAGTACCAGCACCTTGCAATACCAGATGAGCACTGACCTAGCTGCTCATAGCTGTCATCAAGGTCACTGATCTTCAGAGAAGGGCTTTAGCGCTGTGGTCCTCAGTTTAATCTCTCACCCCAAATACCTATAAATGCCGCTCATGGTGATACTCCCCACTTTCATCAATGTCTGGTGCTTAGCCTTCCTATGTTCTTGGCCTTGATGACTTCTGGAGGCAAGGAGTTCCTCCATTACTTACACAACATCATTGCACTGTACAGTTCATCTCCTTCTAGGTTTAAAACTCCAGGAGACTTGCATGAACCAAAAGAAAGTTAAATAAAGCATGACCTCTACATAGCAAAGGTAATAAAAATATTATATAATAACATAGGGTTAGTTTGAATTCATATATGCCCTCAGTGCTAGGTAATAAACCAACCTGTATAAAAACTACTTCTCTCAAATAGTTACATCTTATTATATAAAAATAGCACTGTGAAAGGAAGCCAATTTGTGGGCAGGAAAAATAAAAACACCAAAAAAAAACCCCAAACAACCCCAAACAAAAATAAACAACTTTTGGAAATGCATCAAGCGTTGCTTTTGTGCTGCATCATTAACAGTGAAATGTATTCATTCCCTAATACTGGTTATCTGCTCTCTGGGTCCTACAGTAAGAAATCCTGTAGACGGCTTACAATGCTTGCCTCTTACATCTTGAACCTCCTGTTGATGAAGAACAGAGTGAAACACTATTAAGGTTGATTTTAGTTGCAAAAGCTTTGATATCAGGCCTAGTCAAACAGCAAATCTCTGTCTGGACTAACCCAAAGGCATTTATTTTGCAGCCCCTCCAACCAGTATTTGCTGAACATTTGGGGGGGAAGTTCTCCACAAGGAGCTACTGGGACACAGCAGGGCAGACCCAGCAATGCTAGTTATTTTGGGGAGGTTGTGCTCATCACAGTTAGTAAGGTGTTCAGATTTAACACAGGAGGAAGGCTAGCTAGGAAGCTTATTCTGGACTTGAAAGCCAGAGCAGAGAATCACTGGTGGGCAAAGAGAATTGGCAAAAAACGCCAGCAGGTAAAGGAGGGATTAATCATTTGTGAGCAGCCCCAGTAGTGGAGCAAGTAGCACTGGGAATGCCCCTTCTATCTCCCCCTGCCCCACAGCTCTCCTGGAGATTCATGGACTGCAGCTCCACAGGGTTCCAGATCTCTGTGAGGATGGAGGAACACAGAGGACAGTCCATGTTTTGCTCTTGTTGGTGTTCAGCTCTTGCCATGGGGTGGCTGGGTGCTGCCCATGGGTGCTGTTCAGCCAGGAGCCATCCCTGTGGCCACCCTGCCCTGGGACCTCACCTGTGTTGAGCAGCTGGGCAGCATGTCACAGCTCATGGTGACCAGCTGCCCAGTGCAGGTAGGGTGACAGGGAGGGTGAGCAGCACAGTAAATGTGTGAGGCATTAAGTGCAGAGGTAGGGAGCACAGGGTAGGAGGCAGAGAAATCGAGTTGCCCATGCTTGGTGTAAGCATGGTACCCAGGGGGAGTAGTGGCTTAGGCATCACAGTAAGTGCAGGTCTATTGTGTGCAGGATTCACTCAGAACAAGGAGCCAGTCCCTGCTGGTAGCCTCCAGGTTTTGTCTGAAGTGACTCCTATTCCTGCTCCAGGCTGATCGGCTTTTGCCATCTAGAAGTGGTCACTAAGCCTGAGTTACATGTGTCGGAGACCAAGTATTTAAAAACTAAAAACCCTGGTGTTCAGAATGTCTTGTCTAGCCTACAGGTTCAGCACAAGCACCTTTTTCAATGTCTGCTGGACAAGTATGGTAGTGCGCTAACAACCAGAGACAGTTGTGGCTACTCTCAGTAAAGGTAGTCCCAGAAAAATCATCCAGACATAAAAATGATGAGTATGGCACAAGCAAAATTTTCCTCTTTGAAGATCTCTTTTACAATATTCCACACAGGTAACCCTGTTTCTTTTGGCGCAGAAAAGCAGGACAAACCATTGTGGTGGAAAAAAAGCAAATGAGTCATCCAGAGCTTTGGCATAAATAAAACCATTCTCTGGGACTTGCCATAGAAGAGGTGTCAACCAGTCACCGCAGCACCAAATCGTGTTGCTGTTACTCAGTGCTGCATTTGTCATTAAAAAAACATCAGTGACAAATTCACAGCTGTTATTTATAGTTTAACCCTATCAGTTTGGTATTGGAAGAATATGGCCAGTTAAAAGAAATAGGGCTTTCAAACCTTTACCCTGTTTTAGACTTTATCTTTGTTTCAGGGTTATTTTGGCCTCTTTGGGTGTCCATCTTCCCATCTATAAAATGAGAAAAATTTCCCACCTCTGTAATGGCCGAACTTTCTCACTGTTTTAGGAGTTTTATCTATACAAAAGTCCTTTGCAGGGAGGGTACAGATGTTATCCTCAACAAATATGGGAAAAATGGAGGTCTGGATAAACTAATATATTTGCTCAATGTCACATAGGATGGTCAATGGAAGAGCAGGGGCTTAAACCTGAGGTATCCCAGCTCAAAAACTAATGCCTCCTACCATTCTTTCTCCCTGGAGACTTTAGTGGTGTTGTTCGGGAAGGGCAGAGTGGGCCCCGTTTCTTCTGTTGCTTTTTTTTATGAGTGCGATGACGTGGTCTAAATTAAAAGAAAAATACAAAAAGACTGCCATAAATTATCCACATACAAAGGCCTTATTCACATTTATTCTATGGCCCCATCACACCTTGCTGGCAGGGTGAAAACAATTATAACATCCCCTTTCATATAACTTTGCCTCAGAGGAAACACTACACAAAATGCCCTGGTGACAGGACATTCAATTCTCAGGCTAGAACCATGCTTTTCCCCAAAACACCAAAGCCTCCCCCAGTTCCTGCTAGATATGGTCAGCCAGGAACCTCACCATCCACATGGTACTTGCTGAGGTACAATGAAAGCAGAGGGGGTCTGGATTTTTTACTTCCCTCCCAGCATTCCCACTGATAACAAGAACTGGTGGCTACTCAGCAGGATTAAGACAAGGCTATAGTCATCTATATTGTCTCCCACTATGTGGGATGTCCACCCAGCACACACTTGGTGGAGTACCAGGAGGCAGTTGCTTTGGCATCTTCAGCCCTTATTTACAAATGAGGTCAGAAACTAGGAAGAGCTGCCACAACAGCGCTTACAAACACTGTGTAGGAAGGCACTTGGCTCCTATTGCAGCCAGCTTCTAGAAGCTGGGAGTTTCCGCTCTCCCAGAGGGCTCAAGGGCAAGGTTTTTCCCTATCTGACTTTGGTATCTTCTCCAGATCCATCAGCTCTCTTGTCTGTGCCAGGGGTAGGAACTGAGCTTAATGAACTCCAGCATCCTTCCAACGGAGGGAAGTTTTAAGGTGGGACTATATTAACTCAACAGCAAAGTTTGTTTATTTTGGGCTCTGTTCTCTCTACAAGGGCCTGATTTTGCATATCCTTGTGTGAAGGGAGAAGGAAAAGACAGTTGATGTACAGTAAATGATGACTGGGATTGTCTGGAAATGATAAAGGATTTGTTAGCTACTTCAAGAAAGGACTGATTTGCCCTTGCTTACAAAATGGATGAATGTTGAAATGGCCACAGCAGCTGCACAATGATTTTTAAAGCCAGTTAAGGAATTTGTATTCCTGACAGCCTGAATGTATTTTACTGATGTTGAATAAGTGTGTATATTACATGGAGATGTGATGAATATAAAGCAATTATAAAGGCTAAGCAGAATTAGTGAGCAAAAAAAATTTCATACTAAAAGTCATCTCTGGTTTCACAATCTATTGTATTGGACTACCATATTCTATGAAGTTTTCCTTTACTTTAGCTGCAGATTATAACACAGAAGATACTCTTGTATTGAAGCACTGGTATAGGTTAGGATGTCTTGACAGTTTAGATTTTACTTAAGCAATTACAAGAGCCCTTTCTACAAAAAGTATTGCTTTTATTCCAGAAAAATAAATTCCCATGTACAATTGGGTTTTGATAACACGAAACAATTAGCCATTTTATTGCTAGTGCATATAGGGTAATGTCACATTTCATACAATTTCAGTACAAGTGAAAAAATATAATATATGGCTGATTGAAATTGATAGCTACATTAACATTTATAGATCTATATAGATTTATTTTACAAGCTGTTAGTAGTTTAGAGGGATAGCGGTGTTTTAAACTACCAACATTCATATGGCTCCAATTCAAATATATGAATTGTTTGATGCGCTATAAATATATTCCAAAGTACATTTCATTGAAGAAGTCAAAGCTGTGCACTAAAATATATCAAAAACACGCCTTGTGAAAATCCTACAGACAGAGCCCTCACTGTCTGTGAAGCATGAAAATGCCACTGGTGCTTGCATTGCTAGTTGGAAAATGAAAACAATGCCATGATTACAGGATTAGGTGATGGAGATATATGCTTTCTGTCATCTTATTTCATAGAGCTGGGACCAAAACCTCTTCTGTTACTTAATGTAAACCAGGACATAATCCACCAAATTAGCAGAATTGCGTCTGGATTAGCGTTAGATAAACAAAACCCAGAATCCGGCTGGAGATCAGGCACAGGCTCACTGGTTTCAGTAGAGCTGGCCCAAAATCTTCTCTAGTGGAAGTGAGAGCAGGACGTGTTCCAGCTGACTTATTCCCCTAAGTCAGGCAGGCAGGATATGAGCACATAAACCCATTTGCCCAACCCTAAAAATTTTAAGTGCCTCCTAAATTTTAGGTTTTATGAACAGCACAAAGGGTTCCACTGGGGATGACAGCAAACAGATATCTAGGCAGGGACTTGAGGATTTCCTGAGGTTGGAAAACAAAGTTGCTCAAGCCCCTAGGATAGTCAGCATGGAGCATATCCTGCTCTTTGGTTCAGTTATGCCTAAATACAAAGCCATCCTGGCAGCGTTAACCTGGATTACCTCTACAGAGAGTATGACCAAAGGACAAGAGGGCTGAGTACTGGCAGCAAAGAAGGCACTGAGCATCGGATGAGATGGGAAGAGCTGTCAGGGCTGGAATCACAGTCAGTTTTTTAGCTAGCTTCCTTCCCTCCTCCTCCTCACTCTTGGCCCCACTTTGGTCCCAAAAGGGCCACATGGAGGAATCTCTCTGTTTCTGGTATCATTTTTCCCATTGCTTATTTTAAAGACACACGGGAGCAAAGAGTTTTTTTTTAACTACGCCTTGTTTGGCAGATGCCTTTACAAAGTGAATGGTGAAGGGCATTCAGCTGCCTGTACAGCCTCACATCTGCCTTGGGGCCATACCCATCACACTTCTCCAAGAAAGCATTGCCTTTGCAAATGACTGGATTCCAGCCCCACCTTTACCCTACAGCTGCAGGGGGACAAGGTTGAGCAGGGTTACAGGGTGGTTACTGAGGGTGGGAATGTGGTCACAAGGGTGGGAGGGATACTGAGTGCACAGGTAGGCTTGCTGGCCAAAATGCCACTGCTGGATCAACCACAGACCGGGACATTGGGTAAGCAAGGAAATGCTTTGTACCATTACTTGTCTCATCTTCCATCCCAGGAAGCCTGGAGCCCTCCCCTGCAACTCAGCACAGAAATGTTCTCTGTGCTGCTGACTGTAAAATTGAGCTGAGATAGGCTGGGTCCACCTCAGCGTAGCCATGATCACCCGCTTTCAAGGGGAATAAAAATTGATTTTAAAAATCTGAATTTGCCAAGTATTGCTGGTTTTCCCCAGGCCTCGTGTGAGAGCATTATTCATGGCAGTGCATCTCACCTTGGCTGATATTAGTAGCACTCCACACTGGCCAGCAGAGAAACAATATATAGAGCCAAGACCCCTTAAGCCTCAGCTGCCTGTGCAAACAGACCCCCAGTGTAATATGGAGAAGGGGATCAAAAGAAGCTGGAACAATACTGATTCTAAAATAACTGTAGTTTGGCTTGGGGAAGCATTTTCCTTGGGAGAACGGCTTTTCTTTAAGAGGATGAGTTGGGGACCCCAGAACAGATTCATCAGGAGAAATTTTGCCTCAAACCCTGGCAAAACTCTTATTTTAACATTTAGAATATGCTATAGCTGTTGGTTTAATACAGACTAGGTCAACTCCAAACCCTTCTTCAAAACAGTATCTGATTCCATGAGTATTTTGTCCACATGGTGAAAGCCAGCCCTTAATGTTCTACCCTTTAATAACTCAGGATGTTAGCTGTTAAGTCCATTTGTCTCTTGTCTTACTTGTTTAAAGCTTTCTCCAGATATTCCTGGATCCACTTTAACTTGGGATCAATGCACACTTGCTTGCTGTTGCTCTTGAGCCTTGCACTGCAAAGGAGAAAAGTCAGAGTGAGCCCAGTGGGCAGCTGCTCCTCAGCCCGCACCCACCACCCACCCATCTCCCTAATGCCTTATTTTCCTTGGGTGTCAATACTGCTCTCAGTTAATCCATGAAGAGGATGTGTTATTCCTGCCACCCTCGAGGCACCTATTACAAATATCCCTGGTTTCAAAGCACTGGTACCATCTGCCTCCTCTGATGATGATTCTTGTGGTCGCACTAGGATGCACGTGGGGTTGGCACAGACATAGAATTTGAATCAAAGTTTTCCAATTCATACCTGGGGTGTTAGGAGTGCTGACAACGGCTAAGCTTCATTTGGAAATACTGACATGGTAAATGTGGGTCATTTTTGGGAGGAATTAGGAACAGCTTTCAGATTCCACACAAAAGTAGAGTTTCACACGTTTTGAAGACACACCAAACCATACCTCCTGGAGGTTCTGAAAGCGTAACTCTGCTTTTTTGTATACAAAACTGAACAAACAGGTTGCAGGCAGGAAGACAACTGAAAGTACCATAGTGCCGGAGGCAAGTTTTCTCTCAGCACTGGAAACAAAAGCAGAAACCTCCTGAGGGTTTTCTCCTGGATGAACAAGCTGCACTTTCCATGCCAGTCTCTACAGCTAACCTAAATTCCCTGTGAAATTGGCATTCGTGCTATCTGCATCTTTCATACAGAAGCAGTACAAATAGCTCTTCACCCGCATCAGCAGGTCTTACCCTCCAGGAATCTCAGGGCCTCTCGAGAGTGCTGCGATCTCCCATGTTTCCAGAAGTACCCTGCCTCTGCCCCAGCTGCTCAGAAGCTCCCCCTTAAGCAGCCTGCCTGCCATGCAAAAGGGCCAAGAACAGCAATTTCATGGAAATGCCCATAGGAATAAGTTCAGTACTTGTTTAAGCTTTTTGCTGGATGGAAGCCAAAATGTTTCCTGCTTTATAAAATGAAATCTGTTGAATATAAAACTACAGAGTAAGAAATAACAGGTCAAAAATGCTCCTTGGTCTGAAGTTATGCAACAACACAGTTGTAACATAAACACATAGAAGATGCAGTCTTGCAACCCTTGTGCCAATAAAGAGATGAATGGGCCTAATTCATATTTTCCTTACAGCAATGCCAAACTGGATTGTTTCCAATGAAGTGATACCAACAGAGAGTAAGAATGGATTTGCTGATGTTAGCAATGCCTGGGAACTCTTGAGCTGGCCTCATAGAATACAGAACCGAAAGCATGTGTAACCAGCCTCCAGCCACCACTCCAGAGGAATGCAATGCAATTCATCTCATGGAATATTAAGACATTGATTTTTTTTTTTCTGACAGTTTTTTCTGAGCCTATCAGCCCATCCTCCTCTTAGTCACAGCAGAGACCATGGTTATTGTATGGAGTGTTGATCTGAACTGGTTTAGGTGTCTACTTTAGGATGCAATTAATTGCATGTTAGAAGTACTTATATTTCCTTGTACCAAAACCCAAGGAATTTAGGGTGGGCTTTGTGAAAGTATACACTGACAGAGTATATTTCTGAGTTTGGAGAGATGACTTCCAATAGAAGGAAAGACAAAAGCCTGCTCTTAGGCTTTTTGCTCAGGTAGAATTTCTCTCAACTATAAAGGGGAGTGCAAAAAAAAAGTCTTTCCTTGAAACTATATGATTTCATTGAGATTCTCTATTCCTGAAAATGGTATCTGTTAAATTACTTATATCTCCACTGTACAATGCATATTCACTAAATTCAGAGTATGCTTAAAACCATCAAGATGAGAAATTTATGTTAGTTTTGATCCTATTTCAGCTTCTGTTTCAATAAAGACCTAGTTTGCAATCAGGATGTTTCTGGGGTAAAAACTTTATTTTTCAAACTAACAAAGAAGTGGTGAACAACAGGTTCCTGTGTTTTGTGTGCCATAAATCACATTGCAAACAAACATATTTGGGTCAGGAATAGACAAGAACATGAGTTGGTTTATGCTGTTATCTGTAATAACTATAAGCCCATCTTAATTAAGAGATAAATGTACTCTACCCTTGTCTTTCTTGAAACTACTCCAGAAAATTCCAAATCCTCTATAAAGACTTAGCACTGGGACCCTGATGATATTCACTGAAGTCCCAGAGCACAAATCCATACACTACAGTATTTTGGATGCTTGCCTCCAAAATTGTTTATAGGTAGAGAACAGGGTTAGTAACAGCTGGTTTTGTCATTTCTGTGAAAGGAAATTATTTCTCAGCTGAGGCTTACATTTTTCTCACTGTCCCACACCAAATCCTAAGGCAGATGTATGCATGAGAAAAATGCATATGACCTACGCAGGGTAGTTCAAACAAGAAAAATACCATATGAATGAAAACCGATTCATGGACAGATACATGCTCTTCAATATATCTGTACATTCCTAAGAAATCTCATGAAACCACATGAGTTTTCTAAGTGCAGAAATGATGACAAAGGATGGATATCTACAGCATCTCAGTTGTAAATGGAAGAGCTCGGCATGAATCGAAGACAGAACTAGTAATGGGAGCACTGCACAGAAACCCATTCTAGTCACTGAGATCCTCTTACAGAGGTCAACAGGAGTTGACAGTAGTAAGGCTCCCTTGCAGTGAAAAGATCAGTGCTATTTTTTTTTCCTTGTAAAGATTTTGAATTCTGTGAGGAGGGAGGGGGTCACCAATGAAGAAATGAACCAAAAAGACTTTCCTAAAAACATGCACACACAAATCTACAACCCGATTTTTTCCTGAAAATCAGTGGGTTGACTGGTTTGGGGTTTGGGTTTGGTTTGTTTGGTTTTGGTTTTTTTTTCAGAAAAAAATGAAGAGGTTATTTTCTGTTTGGAACCCATCATTTCTGGCCTGATGTGATCTGTCATTTACCAGAGACAGTCACTGCCTGGTAAGAATGTCCCTAGATCAGGCCAGCATACCTTTAGGGTTTGTAACTCCTGGGGAGACTACATGAAAGCCAGGAATTCCTTTTGCTTGTTTCTCTTCTCTTAGGAGAAGTGGAGCATTAGAAGACTAATACCACTGTAAAGCCTTTTCTCCTAAGTGTGAAGCTCCACATCCAAAGGCAATGGACAGCCTCTCTGACATTCCTGCTCACATACCCATGGGGGAACAGTACATGGGATCACACAGTCACAGGGAGATCACAGAGGTAGAACACAGCTGGGAAATATCTACCTGGGCATCTCTGTGTGTGGGAAAGCAGGGGCCAGTTGTATCTGACACATGGAGTGAAGAGATGAATTGGAAAGAATGGCATGAGACAAACCAAATGGCAGCCACGAAAGCAGGAGCCAGCTCTGTGACTCTTCTTTTTGACACCTGAGATTTGCACCCAGCTGAACAGGGTAAGAGACTTACACAATCTGAAGTGAGCAGTTGGGTGTGGAGAGGATTTTGAGGTGCTTAATGTTGGCTCTTGCCACGTTGCTCTCGTAGAATCGACAGGGGCATCGGTAAGTCAGGCTGACCGGTTTCTCTGCGGGACACGGAGAGAAAGGACACGTTACTCCCTCTTGCTCCCGGTCAGCAGCACAGATACACGGAGCAGGGCTGACAGAAACGCCTTTCAAAAATGCAGGTGAAAAAAGCAATAGAAAAGCTGTAGCACTGGGGGAGCATTTGCCCACAGCTCACAGCACAATCCTTTTACTCCAGTACCCAGCCTTTCAATAATGGTGCGTGGGATTTTGGAAGACAAAAGAAGAGGGAAAGAAAATGGAGATAAGTAAATAAGAAGAGATTAGAATAAAGAGCCGCTCCATTGTGAGGGGATGCTCCTGGTAATTAGACAAAATAAAGGCCAAAAGAGGGGGCACTTGTCTTCAGTGCTGTTCTTGTCAAAAGATTTTGACCCGAGGCCAAATTAGACGGTAGCCAGAAGAAAGCGATGAATTCCAAAGCGTTCAGATCAAAACAGCTCTGCTCAGGTGCAGGCTTTTCGGGGAGGACTTACTGGCTACAGAAAAGCTCTGAGTCTTTTAGGCTTTCACAGGGCCCAGGACTGACCTTTCCCCACTACAGCCAAACTTTACTCCCAGAGATACTCGCATGAAGAGGTGCGACTCGGAGATGGAGATCACAGCAGCCTTCGCAGGAGGGATTTGGAGTCTTCTGAGCACCCCGCCTGCGGCAAAGTAACGGCAATCGAAAAGACAGGGACCGGCCAAGGTGTGCTCCACCCGAATGAATGGGAGTTTTGTCACCGGGCATCACTATGGACAGATTTAAGTGTAGCCTCCCAGGCTAAAAATCAGCCATGTATACACATGCAGAGAAAAGCAACCTGGAACTCACCACAGCCTCTGATGCAGCCCTGCTACCCAGTTCTCTATGAGAGAACTTAATTACTGGCAAACAAGTGCACATAAATAAGGTCCTTATTCTGTGTGCAAGTTTCAAAGCTCCATGCACACTAAAATACAAACACAGAAGCCTTGCCTGGAAGTCTAGAAAGAGCTGCTAAGATTTTAAACAATTTCCCAGTGGAACACTTTCAGCCTCTGGGAGGAATTAAGTTCATACACCTAATCCATAAGGTCTGGCTCATGCTGTAGATGGTCAGATCTATATCTGATAGGGCTTTAGATCCTACATGGCAATCTGCCACCCTGTTTATTTAGCCACACAGGAGCACTCCCAGCATCCAAACCCAGATCGCTTACAGGCAGATGGAGATCTAAAGAGCAGGGAAAGGCTTGGAATCCCTCAACTGCCATCTAGGAAGGCGAGAAAAGAGACAGCTTTTCAAAGTGCAGCAGACCTGCATTGATTGCATATGTAACAGTGCCTGTCTCTAGCACATATAACCCCAGAAAACACGGTGAAATCACCCTGTCCTAAGGAGGGAACCCCCTTTTTTTTCAGTTGCCTCAACCAAGACATGAGCCAGAATCAGATCCCACAGGCAGATGGGCAGACAGAGGAATCAGTGGGAGCAGAGTTGCTCCAGATTCACATCAGGATCTAGACTGAAAGGTAACAAAATTGGAGGACTTTTTATACCAGTATTATGGCAGTCCGAACAGTGATATCATCTATGAGTTAATAAATGAGAGGAGAATCTCCCATCTGCAGGGGAGGAGGAAGAAGGGCTGCAGAGTGAGCCTCTGAACATGCATTAGGCTGACTAGTGCTAATGTGGAAGGGAGGGAGAAAACCGCTAGGGTTTTCCACTGAAGTTCTGTGCCTCACAGCTACACATCAGTGTGTTTGTACTGGAAAGGAAGGCTGAAACTGAATGCAGTCATACAACTGCGTTTAGCATGGCTGCAGTGGAAACGTCTCTGCAAGCTTGTACCAAGTTTAAGCAAGCTTTACCCTAAACAGCATGCAAGAGGTGAACTGTTCAGATCTCTGATTTGAGAATGTAATTCTGTCCTTTCTGAGACTGGAAGAGGGACTTTTGATCCTGTAACACTTGAAACCAGGAGCAGAGACAGCTTAACTGTGACTAACATGTCCTTGAGTCCCAAAGTTGTTTCCTGCCCAAGAAAGAGCATCCAGCACAGCAATCAAGAGGGGAAGCCCCAGCATTTGGTGTTCTGTCATCTCAATGCAAGGTGGAATGACAACTCCCTTCCCAGCACAAGAATCATTTTGGTGTCTCTGTGCCCCTTGCTGCATGATCAGCAACAGGCTAATGCCTCTGTTGCTACACCTGGAACCAGCAGCACAGGCATCAGCTGGGCCAGCTCTCAGCATCTCTAACTGCGAACCAGCATCTGCTGCCACTGCCCTCCACTCTGTCTCCAAAAGCTTGGCAGTGGCTCACTGCTCTCAGCAAAGCTGAAAACCAGGGAAAACTAGTGCGTATGGCATCTCCCAGTACGTGAACCCCTATCATCCGGAAGAAAGGGGAAGGGGCCATCTAGGGCTCACAATTTGGGATGGGGACATTTAGAAACAGACTGTTCCATTCACAGTACAGCTGATTAAGCCAATTATTCTGAATATCTGTACTGCAGGAGTTAATGCTCTCTGGGTTCTCTGATGTCTAATAAACGCTGAGCACCAGCTGAAGCCATTCTCTCAGTAGGACAAATTAGTAGTCTGTTAATTGCCCTGTTACATGAAAACACCATTTTTTGTGAAACTGATGGTACATAAAGCTTTTGAGGCCTTTATCTGTCTGGCACATTTGGTTAAAATGGGTGAATATAGTCAAAAGTGACAGAAGAGCCAGACGCTATTCAGTCATTGCAATGTCATTCCTTCAGCCTTATTTCCTTAGAAAGAAAAAGAGAACAACTATTAGTCTCCACCAGAAAGGTTCAAAGGGCTCTTATGGGTGTTTGGGGTTTTTAAAATAATAGTTTTACTCTTTTACAACTCAAAGCTGAGTTTTGCTCCTTCTAACACCCACCTTTTTCTAAAAAAAAAAAAAAACACACAAAAATCTCTCAGAGTAGACATCAACATTGGACAATACCTATTTCACCCTGTAGGGATCTGCCTTGCTTCACCCGCACTGGAACTGGACATCCAGTTACCATCGATAACTTGCTGTGTGGGTTGAGAAGCTCTGGGCACTTGAGTGGAGTGGGAAGCTATAATGCAGGCAAACGAGCTGGGCATAAACGGACAAAACATCTGAAGGAAGCATCATTTTACACTAGCCTACCAAGAAAGCATCTATCAGTATTGGGAGAAGGCTAGCAACTTTTTAAAACTAGAACAGCTCAATTTCCACGGGAACTGAGGCTGTTATAGGCAAACACAGCTTTACCAGGGTGGTTGCAAAGCATTCAGAGCTCGCTGCCCTCCAAACGAAAGTAGTCCTGCAAGCCCTCAACTCGACCAGAATTGAGAGCATTATATGGCATGCAAGGATGTAGGCAAAAACTTCACTTTTATCCCTGTAAGCCGGTGGGGTCTCTCCCCTTACACTAGTTTTTTTCCAACCCTTTTAAGACATTTCCTCGCTCAGGTAGCCAGGTCCTGGCGCACTTGCCCTGCCGCAAAGGTAACCTCTGCCTTTTGCAGACCCGGTGCTGGCCACCAAAGCTCCCACAGCTAGCTCCAGAGCCCCACTAGCCTGCAGAGGTGAGGGGAGCCCACTCTAAATCCGTCCCCACACCCCGGGCACCGGCAGGGCCGAGCCGCTGGAACATCGTATGCTCCGGGGATGCTGGACTGGAGGCGCTGGGGGGCTGGAACTGGCCCCAGCACCTGCGGCCCCTGGATTCCCCTAGCTTCCCGCCCGCAGCACCAGCGCGGCGGGTCCCGGGGCCAAGAGACCACCTGCCCGGACCCGCTGATTGGAGCCTCTCCGAGGCAGCGCTTGCTCCGTTCTGGCTTTTCGTGTGCTTCACCGGGACGAGGCTGCTGCTGGGACTGTACTGCGGAAAGGTTTCGGGGAAATTATAGGGAACAATTAACTCTTTCAGGCTACACAAAGAGGGCACCGGAGGGCATCCTTTGCCGCCCTGGGTGGGGAATAACCAAGTTTCGGTCACTAGAACGGGAGAATAAGATGGGAGCGGAGATTTGAAAGGGCCCTCCTTACCTAGCCCAGCAAGCTTTAGATGAGGGACAAAAGGCGGCAAATCTCTGCCAGGCGAGAAGGCAGCCGCAGAAGGAACGCCCTGGAGATGCCCAGAGGCTGCCACGCTTAGTCGCCTCTCCCCCGGGCGATGCGCGCAATGCGGAGCAGGAGGCGCAGGTTGCCGCGCTCCCGGGGCTGCCCGAGTCCGGCGGGTCTCAACAGCGGGTAGCGGGCGAGCCAGCAGCCGTTGCGGCAGCGCTCCGGGGGTGACAGCGGGATAGGCGTGGGGAGGGCGGGCTGCAAGACTGCGTGCAGCGCGGTGCGAACGGCGACAAACGCCGCCGTGGCAGCATCCGCCGGCTGCCAGCCCGCGTTTGTACAGACTCCCCCTCCCATCCGCGCAGCTCCCCTCTCCCCCCGCAGCCCTTCCGTGCTCTCTCGCCGGGGGTGCGAGGTGACCGGTGGTTCCTGCGGGTTGACCACTTTGGCTGAGCTCTGCCCTGATGGAGGGAAGATAGATCACGACAGGGGATGGAAAAGGAACCGAGCAAACCGTCTGTTTCTCATTTCTTGTTAACTTTAAGGGTTATGTTTTTAAAGTGGAAATAGATACGCGTATTTTGCAACCCAACCAGCTCCCTACAGACCGAACGCTGCTGAAAACCTTCCCCCAGCCGATCTCAATTTGGGGTAAGTTTGGCAGCTGATCGCTTTGAACAGCCTTCTTTTGAAAAAAAAAATCGAGGGAGAGCGGGAGGGAGAGCCTGCCTGCCTCCAGCTCACCACAGCACGGCTCGGGGCTTGCCAGTCCCCCACATCTGAACAGCGGCAGGAGACAGAGCCCGGAGAAGCTGCTGCGAGAGGGGAAAGAGCGGGGCTTACCGCGGGACCGCAACTCCCGGACCGGCTGGCTCCGCAGCGCTCACAGGCAGGAGTGGATTGGAGAGCGACAGCTCACTTACCCTCCGAGAGAGAGAGAATGGCCAGGGCGAAGGCGAGCAGAGCCAGGGAGCGGAGGTCCATGGTGAGGCGGCTGGAGGGGCGCAGGGCAGGCGCTGCACTGCTCGTCCTGGCGGCTGAGCGCTCTGCTGGAGTCCCCTCCTCCCCTCCCTCTATAGAGGGGCCGGGACCGCCGGGGCTGGGGGAGGGGAGCCAGGGGGAGTAGCTAGCCTATGATTTATTGCCCGTGGCATGTTATTACATCCTTCCTCTGTTAAAAATGCTTGGACAGGAACCAAAAGAGCGAGGGCTTCTCTCGGCACTCCGTCAGCCTGGCAGTCTTCCCCTAGGCAAAGTGCTTACCCCAACAGCCCCACGACCCTAGCCCCCGTGAGACGGCAGCGGCGGTGCTTACCCCCGGGACACCCCATACCTCCCCTCACGGACGCGGCGCGGCGGGGAGCCGGCATCACGGCCACTCCAGCCAGCCTCAGCAGCGGAGGGAATGTTTCCTCCCCCAACTATGCCAACCACGGTCCCTTCTGGGCACCCCGGCAGCTCTGTTCTTGAACCAGGGCTGCTAGAGCTGGGACAGCTGTGGGGACGCGTCCTGTAACACCTCAGTATTCACACCGGGATGAGAAATATCCCATTTCACTACCGTGGGCGCGAATTTAGACTTCCACTGGCGGTCTGGACATCAGATCCAGAGCCTCAAGCGAAGCATCTTCCCAGATTATAATAGAATATAAAGATAATATCCCCAGGTTTATCTGGGCATTTGGGGGAAGGGGAGGAAGTAGGAGACGGCTGCTTTCAGTTTTTGCCTCCTCATGCTTGGCTCGGAACACAACTTTTTCCCCATATTAGCCAAAGGTAGTTGTATGTCTGCTGCCACATTTCGCCTCCTTTGTATTGCAGATGCCTCTGGGCTCCCTGGCACCTCGGCTGAAAGCCCCGACGGCGCGGCTGAGCCCGGAGGTCCGAGGGGTGCCGCTTACCCTGAGCCAGTACAGCATTGTCAAGTGTGATTGACTTAAGCATGTCCTCCCTGTCTGCAGTCCAAGCCCACGGGGCCCTGTTTGTTGCTATTCAATACTTTAAATAAACACCGAGGCTTTGCTTGAATTTGGACCCTTCAGCTACATTTAAAACAGGCGCCTTCAGACGGGACAGAGACCCGAGTGGGTAGGGTGAATCCTGGTCTGGAGACCTTTAAAGGACAGGTCCCAGATGCCACCAGACAGCAGTGCAGTCGGTTTATACCCCGGCTAACTTCAAACTCTCTCAGCCACTGCTCATGAAGTTGAAAACAGGGCTTCAAACTATACGTCTGCTCTAATCTGTGGCTGTTTCACTGAGGAGAGCTTGTTTCTAATGGTCACCAGAAAAGCTGGAGCTGATACTGGGCCATGAACTGGCTCCCTCTATGACACACACATCCAGCTCCCTACATCTAGTTATCTGTGCATCTGTATGTCTTTGTCCCTGCTTACCAAGGAGTACTGAATTTGTTTAGGCTGATCTTGTTCTCCCTCACTTTCTTTGAAGTAAGCTAGCACAACAGGAATCTGATGCTTAAAGGGCCGATAATTGTAACTCGTGCTGTGAGCCTGGGTGCATCTGCAACGTGACAGTTGTGACGTTCTGCAGGATGGGAAAGGCAAATCACAATGCCACTGCAAATACTACTAGGAGTGCTGCTGTCCCATCAGTGCTCTGGCTGGCACACGGGGATACCTACACTGCACTTCATATACAGGAGCAAAAGCATGACTGTGCTGATGCTATTGCCACAGAGAAAACCAGCCCAAAGTTCTAATCAAAGTGACTGGATAGATGTGGAATAAAATCAGTGTTAAATTTGGGTAACAGTCTCCCTCTCGGCATCCCCAGACATGCAGATGTGTTGTAACAAAGTGAAAACTAGTTAGATGCTAGGAAATACCTGGACAGAACTTCAGATCTGAACCGAGCAGCACGCAGATTCGAGTGCTCTCACTGCACCTTTGGGAGTGCGATCAGCTTCAAATAGGGCTCGCACCCTTTTCCTCACAGCGCAAGGATGCCCTAGCTCTCCGTTCTCCTCGGCTGTCCTTCCTCTCTGTCATAGCCTCCCCTCTCCCGAGAACAAGTCTCCTGAGAGGAAGGGGGTAGGAGCACCGGGACACCTCACCCGGCAGCATCCCTCTCCCGCCGCTCCAGCACCGAGTCCCGGCGCTGGCTCCGCCGCTTCCCGGCAGCCCTGTGCAGCGGTGCAGTGAGGCGGCACGGAGCTGCCTCCCTCTGGCGGGACAGACCCAGGAAGGGGAAGCCCCGCGATGGGGTACCCGAGGCCCGGGTACCCGGAAAAGTCCCAGGGAGTAGTTCTGGCACCGGAGGAAAGGAGACCCCGTCGTCCTGCTTCGAAGGCTGCCGGATGAACCGCTTGTCTTTTGTGTTCTGTTTCTTTCCCCTCCAGCATGCACACACCTGCTCACACCCAAAGGTATGTTCTCTACTGTAAAGAAATCAGAGAGCAAAGCAAGTTTCGCTGTCATTTTGCCAGGGCGACTTTACCGGCCCAGCGCAGGCTGCTCTGTTTCCAGCCCTTCCCCCGCTGGGTATCCTCCCGCGGACAGGTCTGGGCTCGGGTCGGAGCAAACCCAACCCCACGTAGCCCAGAAGCGCTGAGAGGGGCAGGAGACCTGATCGAAACACTGCCCTGTACCGCGGGGCTGCCTTCACCCCGCTTTGTTCCCGCTGTCGGGATGGAGACCTTCACACAGCGACCGAGCTCGTCTGAACGGTCAGCAGTTTCTATGAACGGCGATTATCCCCGTCAAGAACAAATTGCTCCTACGGTACAACGCTTCTCAGTTTAAGAATTAAACAGCAACAAAACAAAAAAGGGGCTCTTATGATTTACAGATACCACCAGCACCCCCTCAACTAGAATTATGAACTCAGGGAAATCTTAACACTTGGAAGGGAAGTCAAAAGAGTCGTCAAGTATTACATTCCTTGAAGAGTTCGTTTCAGCTTAATGTTAACTCCCACAAAACTGTCCAGTGTTTATCTGAATGCTCAAAAAATCCCGTCTACACCCCTCCATGAACAGGGTGGCTGAACAACACCCCAGCCAGCTGCAGCCAGAACTCCGTAATAGCCAGTAAATTTAATCTTTTATCTGAATGCTAACAAAGAAAGAACGAATTCAGAAACCTTAAATAGATCTACTGTTGATTTCAACACAGCTTGAGACAGCCTTTTTTAATAACACAATATTCCAAGTTTTTAGTGTGTGTGTGTGTATCAAATTACATTTCCTCTTAAACGAGGAGATGGCAACATTTCTGTTGCTTAGAATTTTAGACTGGCATAACCCGGGAATGAAATCATTACTATCTGAAGTTGTTTCAAATCCTCACAAATCACATCTCGAGTAAGCCATTCCTGGCCAGTAAAACACAGTTCATTATTATTAAGAAACTTTGTGAGTTAGGAATTAAACTAAATGTCCTCCTCAAAATAGTGTCCCTGTTTTAATCTTGTTCTTACTAATACTATTTGACTGTGATCTTCTGTAATATTTCCTGGACTTATTATCTGTAACTAAATGCATTATTTTTTTGGACAGCCATAGTGTTCACACAGAATCTATGTTTAAATGGAGTTCAGATTAACATCAAATTGCTGCATCTCAACAATTTGAAGTAAAATACATTACAAGCTAAGCATGTTAATGCCAGGAAACTCAGGGATCTGGAGTTAAGGATAATTACATTTAGAAATCTGTATGTATTAGGCTGTGGGACTGCATGATTAAGACACCAAATTGACCTTATCTTTGCCTTCTTGTAACATCATCCATTAGCCCACATGGTAATGACTACAGCAGTTTAGTATCTCTGTCTCTAGATGCAGCTTTCTCTTTTTCTTTTTCTCTTTATTTTTCCAATATATGTTTTTTAAATCATGCTTAAACTGCTTATTTTCACACAACACGATTCTGTGATGGGAAGGAAATAAAAAAAGCTAAATGTTAAAATTGACATTAACTATTGCATCTGTGCAGAGTTAAGAGTGCTTGGAGATTTCAAATGTTCCAGTATTTCTATGCATTTATAATCTTTTGTAACTTAACTCTAAATTCTCTGACTTATTAAGGCATCCATATAAAGTTTTTCTTTCTTCATTTACTGACTATACGCCCTTAGATTTACTTTCATCTTACTGTCATTCTTGTTTTGCTTAAGAATTCTTTTCTAAATAGCAGTCTTATTAAAGTAGTCTTATTCTTGTGACATTCCTGTATGAATACTTTTCCCCCAAGACTGTTAATCAGGTGAAAGCTTGAAGGTTTTGCAGTCTTGCTGCACATCCAAGCAGCAGCTAGAAAACCCTGGAGTGGTCTGAAAATCTTTCTTGACTCTTGTCTTTGACCTTCTTGTTTCAAATGCTAAGACAATTTTCCTTTCCTATTGCCACTTCATGGCTCCAAGCTCATCCTTTACATGTGTAGCAAACAGGACTTTTAGTATTAAGTATTTACAACAAAGCAGTATAAACTAAGATAAGTGTTTTGTTGGGTTCATCTGCTCTGCAGAAGGAAAAAAAATGATCTCCCCAAATAACCAGGCTTCAGGTAGACTTGCAAGAGGTCTGTTCTCATTGCAGTAAAATAGCCTCAAATGTTCATGTATGCAGAGATATCCATAATGTGTGTTGGCCCTGAAAGATTCCTTGGAGGGCAGAGGGAGAGATCAAATGGAGGTCAAGTGAGTAACTGTTTATAGATGGTTAACTAGAGTGACAGAGAACTGTGGTAGCTGCTTTTCTAACAGTGTTTAAAGGTTTAATCTTGCTTCCCTGGGAGTTCTGCATGTGATTTGAATGGATATGAAATTGGCCCTTAAGGGCAGAATCTATCTCTCCTCTTATCCCAGCAGAGCACATCCCAAGTTGATCTAACCTTTCATGAAGAAACTTAAAACGCGATAGATTTTGCTTGGGTTTAAGTTTTGTTAGGAACATAGCTCTTGGTCTCACTGTGAGGTGTTTTCAGAAAGCTTGGGGTAAAGCAGAGCCAAGTTTGGCATGTTCTGCCTCTCCCCAAGCACCAAACCAATGCTGTGGAGGGGATTTTATTTCAAGAGTGTTTAAAACTGTGCGGCTTTGCTTGGGTTTCGCTTGGAGTGTTCAGGTTCATTGAGCTCGCAGGCCACTTCAAGGAACTTAGGAACTTACTCAACAATAAAGGTTCACTATTCCCGGCAAGAAGAGGCACCTGGGAGACTTGGCCAGGGCCAAATCAGCTCTGCTGTTATGCTCTCTCCATGGGAAACTGATGCACAGAAGACCAGAGCATCAGAACTTAACAGACTTGAGACTTCAGGGAAAAGATCTAGCCCAACAGCCAGGTCAAAATGGTCAGAGGTCCTTACAGCACCCAACTCATTGTTTTCAGGCTTTCTTTTGACTAATCAAATATGAATCGCATGTCTCTTGGGATTTTTTTATTAGCATTATTATTTGCTTCTAATTTAAGATAAGCTTGAAAAAAATACCATAACCCAAATATCTATACACTTTGGGGATTTTGGGCTCTGAAACAAACTTTCCAGCTGCCTTCTCCCCCAGTAAAGTTTGGGGGCCTCATGGTTTTGTCTATATTAACAACTTGTGTGATGCAATAAGGACAGATCTATTGAGCAAAGCAATCATTTCAAGGGTTTTTCTTGAGTCTGGATGTAGTCTTGTCCTAAGGACTGAACTGCTGTTTAACAACTGGATGCTCTTCTGGAGTTCATTTTTTTTAATTTATTTCATCCTAAAGAAATCTAAATCACACCTTCAGAGACAACTTTGCGATGCAACGTAAATAGGTATAGAGATTCAAGAAGCCCGTTCCAAAAGCACATCCCTGTTCCCAGGTAAAACCGTAATGTGGGTGCAACCTCTGAGGCGCAGAAGCCATGTTTCCGTGTATTGTGGTGCCCTCTAGTGACAGGAGAGTCGGCGTTGGCTAGAAATCACCGTGAAAAGTCTTCCTCAAACTTCCTTCGTATTTTGCTTTTGGCTTTGAAAGTATTTTCTATTTTCTTTTTTCTCTCTTTTTATTTTTTAATGTTTACTATTATTAATATAACATTAGTAATAGTGTTAATGTTCATGAAGTTTCTGAAAATTGCATTTTTTAAAATGTGGATTTATAATTCAATAAGTCCATTATTTTAGTGTTGTTTTGAAAAAGTCCTATTGTTAATTAAAACCATGGATATAGCCATTTTAGGAAAGAGCATCCACAGAGTTACATCACATAAAAGCCCAGAGTAACAGGTAAGATAAAAACATTCAAGAAAACAATAAGAATATTGTGGGAGGAAAAGGACAGCATGTGGTGTGCCCAGAGTTAGGCATTAGTGAATGCACAGAGGGCTGATGAGGCAAATAATGTAAACTAAATCTAGTTTGTATTTAGAGATCTGTTCTCTGGGCTAGGGGCAGCTGTATTAATCTCACATTGAAGCAAAGTCCAGCAAACAACCCGTTTATGGTGATGGAAATATTTCATTTGCTGGAACTGCTCTGACATTCGTCATCTAAAATCGCCAGATGGTAGAAATGTTTAGTTTGCAATAAACAATCATTAACATCACTTAACATGCATGTCACTCACACGACAAGGACATGTGTCTTACAGGACTGGAAATAACTGGGATGTGGGAGAATGGGAAGTGCCAAATCCTACATTTGCTTACTTGCTGGAGTTGTGTTTTGCACAGAGCTATATTAGCTCTCATAACCAATAGCTGATCATGTAAACTAAAGTTTTCAAAGCCAGCTTTTAAAGTTTTGCTCTCTTAGAGGAAAATACTGGGCCAGAAATGAGTCCCTGAAGTACATACCCATGACTTACCACTCCCCCAGTATGTCAACGGAAATATCAAATACTCATTTCTCCTCTTTTGAGTGAGTCTGGTCTTGTGGCTGTAGCTACTGTCCCCAGCTTCTGCTTCAGAATTTGGGGTTGAATACATGTTTCAGGATATTATCACCATACGTACTGAAACACGGAGGAAATGAGACCAGTTGGTACTCACGCAGTATCTTTTATGGATCCCCAGATGCTTATAAAACTTAAACCATCTACAAAAAGCATTGAAGAGTCATTCAGTTACAAGACTCTGAGAAGTAAACCCATCTAGCCCTTTTTCTCTCACAATGCAGGGTTGTTTCTGATTCAAGATTTAGTTGCATTATGTACAATCTGTGCTTTAACGTTTTTAGAGATTCAGCTTCTATTTCTTTCCTCCAGAGGCCTTTGTATAGTCTGATACATCTTACATCAGAAATCTTTTCTTTTTTCATAATGTCTCTATTTTTAACTTCTTCTGGACTGTAAAAATTCTACTTATGCTCATTTACTACTTTAAAATGTTCCTCTCTGGAGATTATTTCTATTTCCATTTTGACCTACATTATTTAATGAGTCCCAAAAATGTTGCTCTTGTCTTATCTCAGTTCACAAACAGGGGATGACATTTGCTGATGTGCTGGTGTTTTTTTACATTTTTTAAGCATTTGTGGCTTTGTTAGCTCACCAATCACATGCTATTTTCAACCTGGCAAAGAGCATAGAGGTAAGGGACTCACCCAGACTGAATTTCATGTCAAGAAGTTCAACCATGATTTTAACTGAGCAGACTGGTCAATTAATTTTGCAGTTGTACAAATAGCAAACATTTGACAAGACTGTGTCAGAAGGGCTTGTAATCTCAATTTGACAAGTTGCTCAGAATTACTGACCTCAAAAAAATCAGTATATTCGTTACTCTATGTCTGCAGGAATTGGTTCCTCAAGACTTGCTTGATTTGGTAAAAGCCATTGAGATCTGAACAGCATGGCAATTTAGAGGAAAAAAATGTCAGACAGTTTTCCATTTGTCCTCATTTACAGTGATTGCTCACATTTCCAGGAAAGAGACCTAGCTCAAAATGTTTGTATATATGTAAACCCCTGCACCTTCTCATGAGAAACATGAGATTTTTTCTTGTTTCAGTACATATACATTAAGCTAAGTTCTAAGAACATCAGCCTCCCACAAGGGAGTAAACTAGGTGTTTGAATTTGGCATAGTCACTCCCTTCACACGTGTACACAATCAATTCCCCAACATCTGTAGCACAGTTGATTTACAGCTTTTTTGGTGTATGTTAATTAAACATGTACTCAAAGCTCTGACAGTATATCCCAGGCTGAGGGCCCAATCCTTGGCCCCACTCCCACTCTGTGGAGCAATCACAACACAGAGGCATCAACATTTATTGGAGCTTCACTCCAATAAATTCCCCAGGTGAGATGAAGTGCCCAATACAAGTCCACCCAGTGCATTTTCTCTCATCCTGTGATGGTGCAGCTCCCTTGGTGGTGGGTGTCTGGGAGCAGGACTGGTGTTGGACCTGAGCTTTGTGTGTTACAGAGGGGGAGAACTTCACTGACAGAGCACAACCAGCTAACTCACACTATGACATTTACAGATGCAAAAAACTCAGAGGAAGATGCATGAGAGCAGTACAAAGGCCGCACTATTTCAGATCAAAGGTCAACATAGCCCAAAATCTTCTCTCTGGTCATGGTCAAAAGCAGATGCTCAAGGGCGGAGGGCAAGCATGGCTGCAACTTCCTGCAGCATGCCCTCTCGGCACATGGCCAAGACACTGGGCTCAGCTCCAACAAAGATGGGGAGCTCCAAACTTCCCACTGATTTCAGCAGCTCCAAGCAGGTCTCACATCATTTGATTTTAGCAGGGAATCAGAAACTTCAGTAGAAACAAAGAACTATAGGAGATAGACTCTATGTTTTTAAAAAATTGTACCACTTTTCCTGTGAAACAAAACTCAGCTTCATTCCCCATTCCTGATTATAAAGAGCTTTTTTCCAGCTCCTGCAATATCTGAAAAACCGGAGATGGAATTTATAGAATAGTAAATGTCTGCCCTGAATGTAAAGTCAAGAACACCTGGAAACAAGAGTAATACATTGCCAGCAGGAGCTAATGGCAGTATACCTGTGCAATAAAATACCTATCAATCACCTTATGGAAAAAAGCCAACGCAGTAGAGTTGCTAGGACAGCATGCACCAGAGAAAGCCAGGGAATTCAGAGCAAAGAGAGGCTTTAGGCTTGCAGGATTGGTCCTAGAATGCTTAATGCAGGAGGTTATAATGGAATTTCTCCCTGTGTTCAGCTGGCAGATTATAGCTAACTAGTTATTCTTGTGAAGAACAACAAAGTGGATTTCTGTAGTGCACCCATCTAAGGACGTAAATGCTATTTCTTGCAATTCCTTTTCCCAGGACAACACCACAGCAAATGTCCCCTACTCCTGTAACAGGGGAAAGGAGATGAAGGAATATGCCTGTACCAAGCTACTCTGCACAAGAGGCCAATATCTGATGTACTGACTCATAAATGACCTGGGAAGATTTTCTTTGGATTTACAGCCTTGTCGGTTTCACAGGGGCTGTAGTTTTCCCTTTTACATTTCTTGGAGGTGTTGTATGTGCTCTCAAACAGGACATCTGATGTGGAAACAAAAGCCTTTCAGATGTCCCACAGAAGGTAGCTTTTTCCTCCCAAACAAACACTCTGACCAGGTGGACTGCCTGCAGCTGGGATGCGGGAGCAAGGGTAAGTAATTTAAAGGTCATAAAAACCCTTGGGCATAGCTTTTATTTGTGGAAGAAAAACCCAGGTGGCAGATGCATCTCTGCACTCTTCCTAGCATGTGCCAGTGAGAGCAAACCTGCCAGAGAGTTGGTACAATACAGGTGAAGAAGAAATCATCTGGGTTGGCTGTATTAAATGTACTTTTCTATAGACATTGTTCTGGAGTTCTTTATGAGGATGTCTTAGCATTTTGTAGACCTTAAGAAAGTGGGGTCAGTTCCCTGAATGTAAACATATGGTCACTGCAGGTCTGTGGGGCAACCGCAAGGCCTCCAGGTGCCATATCAGAAATACATGGGTCTATAAGCTTATTGTTATCTGGCAGGTATGCTGCATACCTGAGCTGTTCCAAATTACACTAGAAGGCTGCATCTAGGTACCCAAATCAGACCCAAAGTATTCTGTCCTAGAGTTTTATTCCTATTTTAAGGATGGAGAAACCAAGGTGGAATGTTATTTTGGACAATGGCTGCAAGAGCATCCTGACATTCAGGGTGAAGCAGTGCCTGGGAGGCCAAACCTTGCTTCCTGAGGATGCTGAGTGTTGCCAGCTCCAGCTGATTCCAGTGCCTGGCGTGAGTGTTCTGGCCTTTGGAAAACAGCTGCTGAAGGAGCACTATGGCACTTGAGCTATTTATGGAATTTGTGATCACACAGAAAGTCTGTATTAAAGACAAGGCTAAGCCTGGGCTCTCGAGTGGTGCAGTTTACTGCCATAGCTGCAGTGATCCTCAGCTACAATGGCTCCTTGTGAAAGCTGAGAGACTTGCAGATGTTACCAGAGATACTTAATACTCTCCATTTTCCATTTACCTACTCCCAGTCATGGAACTGACCCCAGGCCCCCACGGGACACAGGACAAATATCCATGCAGCACATGCATGCTCTTGCACATTGCTCCGAATTGCCCTGGACACATCTATGTTGCCCTTAACCCCCATGAACATATACACGCTTACACATGCAGCTCAGCAAGCACAACTTAACTGCTCTGTACCTTCAGCTCTGCCTAAGCCAAACTTGATTTTAGCTTCATGCTCAGGGCCATTGGTTAAGGGATGTTGCAATGATCTATGCAGCTTACAGCCAATGGCTCTGGGAAAGTATCTATGGGGAAGCTTAGAGTTTCTGGCATGCACACATGCAAGGCAGTAGCAACATAAACAAAAGCAGCTGAAGCAAATGGCATAGCATCTTCTGTCTTGACTGACACAATGACATTTGCTCAAGAGCATTGACTGAGAAAATGAGGAATGATATGGCTGATTTGTATTGCCCCTGCTTTGCCGCCTGGGGCCTCGGGAGGAAATTGCTGGGAAGAGATCAGCACTAAAATGCAGCAAGCACAGTTCCAGGCATGGAGAGTTCAAGGCTATCAGATCCTTGGTGGCCTGGGACTGCTGCTTCTAGAAGGGTCAATACAGAAAGGATTAACTTACTGGCGAAGGGCCCAGTGAGTGCGGGGCTTCCTTCCAAACCTCCCAGCCTGAAGGGCTTTATTCAGCCCTAATTCCAGATGCTACAAAACAAGAGGAACACGAATTTCCCCAAAATTTCCTAGGGCTGTAAGGCTGGGAGAGAGGAGGTGGGGGGAGGTCATGCTTATCAGGGAAAGCAGCCCAGAGCAGCAAGGTGGGAAGCTGCAGGTTAAAAAGTACATCAAGGCTTGTGGACTCTAAGGTTACTCTAAGTACAGGGAAGGATCTTCTGGGCTGAGTCCATAACCTGTTATCACACAAACAACCCCCTTATTCCACACCTTTTTATCCAGTCTGCTGGCAGACTCTTCTAAAACCTGGATGCTTAAAAAGTTTAGGGCTTTCTTTCAATTTCTGCCTCAATATTTTTTTTGTCCATTTATCCCTAACTCGCTCTTGCACGGTAAAGTCTACGAAGTAATAAATCTCTCATCCTTCATATTACACACAAAACTCTTAGCTAGTCTTCTGGAGAGTTTTTGCATATTCAGTAATAACAAAACTTTTGGTATTTGTACGTCCAGCGCAGTTAGTACAGAAGTCACAAGCAGGACTATCAGTGATGGCCCCAGCATGCAATCTTTGGTGTCATCCTTCATTTATTTCCACTTGAATGGGGTTATCTAGCTGGTGCCATCTAACTCTGGAAGGTTACACTTCATTTAGATGTATTGAGTAAATTCTCAGCTCCACTGATACTCCATCTTCTAACAGTGGGGCTAAAAGGGCACAGGATTGTTTATATTGGTTTCAGGCTCAATCATAATGTAGGGTTTTGTCTGGATGGAAGCACAGAATTAGAGCAGCTGGCAGAATTAAGGAAAACTATAGGATTCCCTTCAGATCAAAGGAAGATGCTTTCTTCTTCATTCCCACAACTAATGTTAAGGAACTCTGCTGTGTGCTTCAAGAAGAAAAAGTCATGAATTCCTCCCCCATCTCTTCTCTTTTTTTCACTGGATCTGATTGAAAAATTCTCATCAAAGCTTTTTCAGTGGACATTTGAGCTCTTTATGAAGAGAAAGGAGGTCTCTGTGCCCTTGGAAACATTCAATTTTTCACTGAGTAAACAAACCAAATTATTTTTAGATAAGAACAGCAGAGTCAGGGGAGAAAAGCAGAAGGATATTGGGTCTCGGTGGAAAGGCAGCATGTTTTGTGTTAAAATGGAATATTTTTCAACAAGCTATAGGAGCTCATCTAATGTTCCTTAATTTCAACTTTTGAAAACATCTAGTGTCAACCCC
The DNA here is from genome assembly GCF_034315485.1 of Pezoporus occidentalis. Taxonomy (NCBI): domain Eukaryota; kingdom Metazoa; phylum Chordata; class Aves; order Psittaciformes; family Psittacidae; genus Pezoporus; species Pezoporus occidentalis. The sequence goes on from NW_026916347.1 coordinate 2,814,147, forward strand.
AAAAAAGTGCTGAAAAATAATAATTGGTGCCTGCTTGCCAGTCTGTTGACTCCACTGCTCTTAGTTGTAAGACAGACTCCTGAGTGGGGATTTGTTCCTGTATCTTAACCTGAAATACATTCTTTTACCTGTGGAGTTTACCAGAGTTAAAATTTTATTTCAAGGAATCCCAATTTGATCCCTCTTCCTGACTTTGTATGGGGCTTTGGGAAACTGTTACATGGCCATCTGCTCATTACGTATCAGAGCAAGCACATACAGTGTTAGGAGAAAGCTTCCTTCTCTTCAAAAGCTCCCAATCCAAGAAGAAACCGTCCTCTTATGGGTGGTCAACAGCAGAATACTGCACCCAGAAGCGAAAATCCTGTGTGGTGTATAAGCCTGTCTCTTCTTCAAGCATCTGGGAATTACATGTTGTTTGGATAATCTGTTTTCAGAAATAAGGGCCTTGAACCCTCATTAACAGAGACAGAACTACCACCAGAGCTGAAGCAACAGTGATCTGCAGCTGAGCAGATCTGGCAGCAAGAAGATGCTTGAACCCACCTAAGCAATCCTGGCATCCAGCAGCTGGCAGTACTCATGGCTGACTCTCAGATACTGGAGATACAGATACATTCACGCTGCAGGCTGAAGGAGCACAGTTGAAACAAAAGTTGGGTATGTTTATAAGAGCCACCCAGAGGATATGAGGGCCACCAAGTCCCAGTGACTTGAGTAAGAACTGTAGTTCAGCTTCCCACCCTGGATTCAGTTTGGTAATACGTGTGAAGAGAGGAGTAACCCGGAGAACAAAGCTAGGTGAAGCGTGTGTGGAAACATAATGTGGGTCTGGTGCCAGGGCTTTGAGGCAGACAGGACTCTTGGAGGAGTTTCATTTTGATGTCAGGCTGCGCTCCGTTGCAAGAGGCGGTGATGAATTTTGCACTGCTGAATTATGCTGTCCTATGTGACTGTAGCTCTGTTTATTTTGAAATCTTGCTGTGGTGGAGGGAATTTACGAGCCAGCGATATTTCTACTTTATGGCACTTCCTTCATCCACATTCCTTCGTCTGGTCATTTACACGGGCTGGGCCCACGAGGAGGGGTCAGGGGGCACCCGAGTGGTATCTAGAGGCTCAGAATGGAAACATGTTCTCTCACGCAAAAATAAATAAGGAGAAATGTTTCCATTGCAGAAGAGGAACAAAGGCTGGGATCACAACAGAAACCAACCAGGACACAGCAGGCTGCCCAGCCAAGGCAATTAACAGCATTTAACGGCAGCACACATTGTACATAACTTGTCGATTCTACAGACACCTTCTTTGGCTTTGGCACATTTAAGTTTGGTTGCTTTAAATAGCAGCTGAAATGCAAAATAGAGATACTGTTACATCTGAATTATCTGAGGCACAGGCACATGTCTCCCCTGGGTTGCATCTGAACATAAACCGGCTACTCCCCTTGGATCACAGCAGAGGATTTTACATTTGAAGAGGCAACAGCCAAAAAACAAATCCTCTATACTGACTGCCCATCCCTGCCCTTCTCAGGAGTTGAATGAGCACCCCAGTTCCTCCAGAACTTCTTGAAATATGTATTCCATCTAATTTCCTCAGTTAAAGGTCTGCATCAAAATGAGATCTGTGAACCTTAAGTATATAAACCACCAGAAAATCCCACCAATAAATCAGACAACCACCTAAGCTTGAGAGGCATACAAGACCAGCATAATCTTATTAACATACCAAGAGCACCCAATAGAGAAATGTGACTGACACCATAGCTGGGGTAGTTCTTCTGATTAGGTTCCAGTTTCAGAAAGGTGCTACACAGTGGTATAAACCCACGGGAAGCAGCCACCATGTCCCTTACCCAGGAGAAGGGACTGAGCTCAGCTGTGTATACCTGCACCGTATATCTGACCTCCAGGGCAGAAGACTTCCCTTCTCCACATGAATGCAGACCACCACCTGCAGTGGAGGGTCTCAGCTACTTCAGTACTTCCCACACATTTGTTAGGAGCCCTGTTGGTCTTGCTTCTGCCTCCCCACCCCGAGATGGTTGTATTTCTGCTTTAGATTAAACAAGTTATTCCCACACAGGCAGTTTGTTAAATGTCCTACAGTGACAGACAATACCTTAGAAAGGCACAGAGCATTGATTTATCTGAGGTTACTAGCTACAGCACGTGGTTTAAATCAGATCCCAGTCCATGACAGTGATATAAGGGAGAACCCCACTTAATGGTAGTGAAGGGAGCACATCTCCCTTAATCACACACAGATTTCCAGTTAGGTAAAGGCTGGGCTGCTTATTTGTCCTTCATTATATAAACCATAAACTCTTACTTGGATATGCAGACCTCGTCCACTTTAATCGTCTATCACAAATTCCAGATTCCTTCTCTGTAATCCAAAGACCTCCTTTATTACCACATCCTTTCCTAAAAATTTGCATAAACTAAGTTCTGTTCTCATCCTATCCTCATCTTTTCCCAAATTAACGGAAAAGATCAGATTTCCAAGGAAGCTGGTTTTGAGGCCCCATGTAAATATTCTTACCTGGGTTAAGTAAAGCAATGTCACTTGCAGAGATTTTAACATTCAGCTGGCTTGATTCTGTGACATCCCTTTTTACTAAACAGCCGATGTGGATGCTTTTCACTAGCTCCATTGCAAAGCCAGTCAGACTAGTTTGTGCCATCTCTGAGTGGCAGCTTAGTGTTGCACTGAAACACATGAAGGGTGATCATGTAAATCTGCTTCACAGCTGGATAGTTGTGAGGTAATCTCTTCTCACTGAAAGAGGTTCAATGACAAATGGTTGGACAAGAGTGTTACCTTAAATTGCCATGCTATTTTAACAGCTCTGTCAAAATCTAAATCAGATGGGACATTTCTAAAGGTACAAAGTGAAATTAAGTGTCTGTTTCTCAGTGGCTCTCGTGAGGAGTTGGACACCTCATAGATATTTGTGGCTTTGAAAAGAGAATCCAAATACTGGACATTTGGTTCTTGCCTGAAATATACTTGCAAAGTTTTTCTGGCAAAGGAAATTCTACCAGAAAGAGTCAGAGAAAGGTTTTAAATTCCATTTACCATCGGATGTAACTCAGACACGACATTTGTAATGTCATCAGAGCAGGACTGCTGACGTGGACAAGAGTGTTGGCAGCGACTTCCATGGGACCAGGATTGGGTCCAGTTTTCACATTTTCTAGGCATTTTTTGCTAAATGTTATTTTATATAAAGAAGCATTTGTTTGGACTCCAGATGTTCAAGTAACCTCCCGTGATATTTTGTCTGCAGCCCAGCTCTCCCATCCACGATCTGAAGTGTTACAAGAAAAAAGTGGAAGGATTTATTTTGATCTCACTTCCATCTGTTTTGCACTCCACTGACTCCCTTCTTGATTTGTGCTAGTGTTTGAGAACAGGGCTGGATTGTAGCAGGTGAAAATTCTGTACTGCTCATACCAGTGTAAATCCAGAAGACAGGGCATTCACTCTGAATTAACCTTTGGCAATTACTTGCAGACTTATTTGGGACAAACAGTTGTGATCCAGGAAATCAGCAAACCCTGTGTGGGCACTTGTTCAGGGAGAACATCTGCTGTGAAACACTTCAACTGTTACCAGTGCTTAACAGATGGGCACTGCCGAGGCTAAAGATTGTAATATATTAACTTTGCAATGTTTCTGAGCAACCACAGCAAAGTTACTACAACATAACCATAGAATGGCTTGGGTTGGAAGGAGCTTTTAAAGATCACCTAGTTCCAATCCCCTGCCATGGGCAGGAGCACCTCCCAAATGTGTCCAGGTCCCTCTGGATGGCACCCTTTCCCTCCAGCGTACCAACCGAACCACACAGCCTGGTGTCATCAGCAGACTTGCTGAGGGTGCATCAATCCCATTGTCTATATCACTGACGGAGATGTTAAGCAGTGCTGATCCCAGCAGGGAGCCCTGAGCAGCACCACTCATCACCGGTCTCCACTTGGCCACAGTTCTCCAAGTGTGAACATCCAGCCAATTCCTTACCCACTGAGTGGTCCATTCCCCAAATCCCTCCTGATTACAAGTGACCAATGACTGTGATTATAATCAAACTTATAAGACAATGTAATTTGGGCCCAAATGGCCCCAGTCACTGGGGACATATGTTCCTTATGAGTGTCAAAACACGTGTATGCTGGGCAGGGGGTTTGGGATCTCCCCCATCCATTTCCTAAGAAATGCTTCCATACTTCAGGGCTTGTTTGCACTGCAATTCTTCATTGCTAATGCAGGCAGGGGATGTCTGAGGGCAGAGAACTGCTCTCACTAGCTTGAAACCAGCAAAAAAAATAGTGTCAGGGAGGCCTGTGTGGGAACCCGAGGTGAATCTAGATTTTGCACCAGCTTATATAGTTCAGTTATTTGTCTAATGCTGCTGAGTAGGTGAAGACGCTCCTGAAGGCAGTTAAACACTCCTGGTTCCAGTATTTAATTCTGTAAGTACTATGTGTTGCAGAATCCCAGCTGGAGGCAGCAGGATCATCAGCATAAGAAACAGGGAGACTTGAATTCCAAATGGGTAAAAGGTATCCAAGAGCCATATGGAGAAAAGCAAAGTAAAACAAATCAAAAAAAAAAAACCCACTTTCCAAGAAATTCAGAATGACAAAAAACTTCTGTTTCCATCTTCACTCTGGTTGAGCAGAAATTGGCAGCAGATCCAAGGCAGTGGGGGGTGGGGGTTTTCATCCCTTTATGCTGCAAGAAAAAATTCTCAGAGCACTTTGTCGGAAAGAAATCATTAACACAGGAAACAAGAATTAACAGAGCCTGCAATAATCCTTGCTACAGATGAGATGGACCCAGTTTGCATCCCAGCTGCATCACTGGAAGTCCACCAAGGGAAGTTTTTTGGACAAAAAGATTCTCCAGGGCCTGGTGCACAAACTTTGTCACAAAGATTACAGGAAGTTGTCTGCAATGTAGCGTTAACATTTTTTACTGGAGACCTGAAAATTTCCATGCCTGGTCCAGAACAAAATCCCCTGATGCTAACCAATCCTGTTCCTCCCCAGGCCTGACTGCTGGACCAATCTTAACACAGCCAGCAGCACAAGGTGATATCACTTGTGAAGTATGAAGTTTGAGACTGAAATGCCTTGTCCTTTCTCATTTTGCTTGCCAGCACTATCCCTTAACTCTAGTCAGGGCCTCTCATTTGCCTGAGAACTAAATTTAACTGAAACAGTAATAAAGATACTTTGCATGCTCATCTGACACTAAGAGAGAAGAATTGGTAGGCAGATTATTGGCATGTGGAATGATCTCTTTTTGGACTTTCTGTAATAGTGTGGCTATTAAACTAAAAGATCATTAATAATATGCCATTTAGCTTGTTTCTGAAAGGTGAAGGAAGGACTGAGAATATATGGATGAAAAGACTGAGGGGAAGAGTCTGGAACTTTACATGCTGCTGGCAGCAGGCAGGGAGACAAACCCCAGCTGTGCATGCAGCACACTTTGATGTATTCATAAGGCATTGCAATAGCACAGTCATTTCCAAATATATTTACTCACGGTGGTAGTCCAGCCAGCTGGTGTGTCTGTGTCCAGGCTGGGAAAGATCCCTGCTCAGCAAAAGGTAATGATACTGAAATCGGGCTGTGAAGAAGTCTGGCTGTTTGTCTCTGTTACAGCTAGTGTCTCCTGCTAAAAATGTGAGGGTCTACTTTTAGATCTTGCTTCTATGACAGCAAAATCTGGTATAGGTTTGAGTGATGCAATGTTTTGCTGCTTTGTTTTCCTTGCACTAAGAGAGGGGAGTACGAAAGATGAGAGGCTTTGGGCTCACTTAGGCACAAAATGCCAATTTTCAGATTTCTCTTTTTCTCTTTTTTGAGGCATTTTGTTATTATCACAAGAAAGATACTCCCTCACCTCTGCATTGAAACTGTGTATCAAAGGGAAGAGGTGTCCAATAATAGCAAACAGGAGACCAAACTTCCTCTCTCCCACTAAGTGAGGAATTAATTCTGGGAAAGCACCTCACAAACTCTTCCAAATCTTCCCAACCCCTCCAAGCCTGCAATACTGGACTTAGAAATACTGCATGCATGAGGGCTCTGTAGAGTCCAGGTTCTCAACACTGTTACTGCCTTACAATCCATTTAACTCACACCATTTCTCTGCTGCCTGAGAGTCCATGTCAGCTGAGGCGGGTCTGGCAGTGACCCCCACCTGTCTCTAGTAATGGTTTAACTGGAGACCAATGAAGGCACCCATGAAGTTACCACTCCACAATGGTACTCACATCATCACATAGATTTTGATTTCTCTAGCTAATTTGTGGTCTCTCTTACACAATGTTTAATATTGTGCCAAGGCACAGAAGGATCTTGTAAAACTGTTTTATACTGCTCAGCCCTGGGACAGGTAAAGATGCTGGCTGTCACCAGATAGATGCATCAATCTCCACCACATTTGCAATCTCCACATCCTCCATCGCACTCTAAACTGTCCTGATTCAACTGAAAGCTGTGTGTATATCCAAGGGAGCAGCTCTTATTCATGTAGGTGACTCATGGAGGAAAGTGCTACACCTTTTTACAGCGCTAAGAAGAATGTACTTGGGTTAAAATCAGCAAGTCACACCGCCTTGGAGCTCAGCAGCAGCCTGTGTCATTGTGCCCATAATACAGTGGCCACTCTGGATTCACTCAGCATAAATCATAAATCATACCAGCTGCAGAGAGTACCAAGGGGATTTGGTAATTATCTGCTAAAGCCTCAAGTTGTCAGCCAATGACACCTGTGATGGCAAGCCCTGCCATGTTCAAAAAGGGCCACTTCCACTTTGCTCACTATCAGTTTTGATGCTCTTTTATGCTCCAGTGCTCCTCTCACATATGGCAACCAGTGTCACTGCAAGTTGGAGAGGGAGAGCCCTGCCGTGGGAATGGATGTTGTTTTCTTTAAAAATCTCTATGAAATACTCCCCTGGAAGGGAAGTTTTGACTTTGGCTCAAGATGCCCTGTGCCTGGATAAGTCATCTCATCAGACAGACTGCACCCTGAAATAGAAATGATGGAAATAGTGACAGTGCCTCGTCTAGAAGGCAGGACTGATGCTGCCACAGTGGCGGGCTCTTCCCCTGCAGCATGAGAGCACAGTGCATCTCATGGGAAACTGCAGACCTGTAACCTTGACGTGCGAGTGCCCAGCTTTATGAATGGGTTGTGATGGGCTGATGCAGCTTCACAGCTTCTCTCCTGACTGCTGCCCCTTCATACCTCATTATTCATGTTTGTTCTGAGGTATATGTTTTGGCTGGGTGGGAGAACAGTTTTTCTTTTACGTTTTTTTCTTTCTAGTAATCAGTGATCAGAGTTTCTATTCCTCTGCAGGCCAACGTCAAAGACTGATGTACAAGACAGTGTAAGATGGATTTCTTAGGCTTTTCCTATCGCTTATCTACAGCCCCAGGCAGATATGCAAAGCACTCGAATTATATACCTAAGGGCAAAATCAAGCATCATTTCAATTAGAAAACTCATCTCTCACTACTTCTTGCATGCGTCTCTTAAGTTATAATTTTTTAGCTCTCTGAGCTGCTCAGGTGATGAGTTACACCAAGCTATGAAAGATACCACTCTTATCTGTAATTTCATAGATAATTCAGGTCAAATTCAGAGGTGATACAAAGCAGTCAAAGTGGAAATAGCAACAGAAGAGTCCAGAGCAACCCTCTCCTGCATCATGCACTATAAGGAGACTGAAAGAAGATGTGACACACACGAATCTGAACTCCCTCTATAACCTTCTCTTACCAATATATCTTCATAAAACTTATCAATACACAAAGCAAACCAATGCTTTCCCATACAAAGGCTTTCAAGTTATGCTCCTGTCATAAACTATTGATGAAATTATTCAGAATGGAATAATAATTTGATTTGCTGCCTCCAGCCACATGAGGACAAAACACCCTGGCAATATCATCACATAGGAAGAAGCGGTAAGACAGCTCCTTCCTCATGACAAATAGCATGGCTTTGCTGATGTTACACTGTTTGCACTGTATTCACCCCAGAGACTTCCAGAATGAACATGGATACTAATATGGTAAGGTCTGCACCTCTACATAACAGGCAATTCCCAACCCTACAGAATTTTCAGGATTAAGTCAGTTTTAACTTCTGTAGCTCTTTCTTGTGCCATCCACAAGAACCCCTGATGCTGACAGCCAGTCAAATACTGTCTTTTTTGTTTGTTTTTTTTTTTTTTAAATGGGCTGCATAGATTTGTGAGCAGTAATACTGTTTATAGGTGTGCCGGTACGAGAGGGTTAAACAAGTTTTATGTTCAGAGCACCTAAAAGGGTCAAGGGGTCATTTCCTTCACGTGTAACCATTTGACCAGGTGCAACTGCGGAATTTTCCCTTCCTCAAAAGCCTCAAGGTATGGATTATTTCCCAGAGGTGCATAATTAGATTTAATGGCCCAATATTATTTGGATATGGCAAAGCTTAAAAATATTGAGCATGTAGTGGCTGGAGAGAGTGGGGAGATTTGTTTGACAAATACCACCAGCAGCCCTGGCCTCACTTTCACATGAATCATCATTTAGGATTAGAGAGGAAATGGAAAAGTCTCTGTCTGAATCCCACTGAGGTGTGGGAGTACAGCATTGATTTCCATGAGTTGTTTCTGCATTACCCTTCTCTAAAGATGCTGCTCTTTCCTTTGACTCTTCAGTGGTTTGATGCCCAAGAGTATTTGATAAAAGGGTAGCAGCTTTCAGTGTCCTGGAACCCATCTTTTCTAACCAGAAGCAGGTAACACCTTTGAAGCACAGTAGTGAATTCCATTGCTTAGGGACAACCTAAGAAAAAAGCCTCACCATATGATATATATTGCTTTTTAATGGATATAGTAGACCTGAAAGGTTTTCTAACTTAAAAAGTTATTTGTCAGTTTTGTTTCTATGTAGGGAATGACATACAGATCTCGCTGGAGCCAAAGGGAAAATTCCTCTTCAAGAGGACCAGGATTGTATGCCAGAAATACAAATCCTGAATAAGAAATTCAAGACATTGAAAACATAGAGCACCAGCCCAGATGTTGAAAGACTCCATCAGACACAGTAGGGCCTAATGCATATTTTTGCAAGACTACAGTCCTAGATCCTGAGTGGTACTGGGGTAATGTGGACAGTCAATATTTCCTAAACTCTGCTGAAAACAAAGCCAAAGCTCCAACAGAAGTTAACTGTTGGTGAATGAAAGGCCTACACCTCACTTTGTCTGTGACTCAAGTAGTCAAAATTTAGATGTGTAAAAATGAGGCATCCAATAGAAACGCCTTTTCCTAAGTTGCCTGTATCTGCATGGTGGCAGCTGAGGAAGGCTGGCACAACTCTAAGAAGGATTTATCTCATTTGAATTAGCTTGCCTTTTGGCCCTGTCAGTCTCCCTTAACATCAGCTAAGGATTAAGACAACCAGACTGAGTAGGAGCTTGGCTATTACCTGCCTGGTTACATAAAAGATATCCATTTTCTACTATCTTTGCAAATGTTGCCCCTTTTCCACCTTAGAATGTCATGGATATTTCAGAATTGCTGGCATTATATTGGAAGACATTGACCTTTAGACTCATGCTGAAATTAAGTTTGACTTAGGTTTTGGCATGTATTTGTATTTTGTGTTTGGTTTTGTTTGCTTTTTACTAGTAGTAGTTTAACTCAACACCTGAGAAACCCTGCATAAAAGGAAGGTCTTCATTAAAATTTCAACACGTTTGCTGCTTCAGCGTAGAGTTGGAAGAGCTCCCACTATGCATGTAACTGTTTTTCCACAGTAAAACACTCTTTGCTGAAGGATAATTGATATGAGGCTTAAAATTCTAGCACTGAAATACAAAAAAAGTTAATAACTTCTAAGTACTTGTACGGGGCCCCGATTCCATCCCCTGGAGTCCCATCACGTTCTTCAGGGGTGGGCTAGTAAATTTTCTTCTTGGCTGCCTCATTGGCCAAGTTCACCCACCCACATATCATGTTCCGAAGAGCCTGATCCCATAGGTCTGTGTAACGTGACCAGCTTCTCCCTTTCAAATATGCAGTGAGAACATGATACCATTTTCTTTCTGATGTTAGATCACAGGCAATTCATTGGCCTCTGAACTGGTGGGGAAGAGTCATCAAGCATGCAGTCTGCATAAGCAGAGATGATTAATCAATACATAAATGTGTGCCTGTGTCCACAGACTAGACTGTATCATTTAAAAGCTGAAAAGCAAAAGCACAAAATGACCACTTAGTAGCATTACCAGCTGAAACTGTCAATGAATGCATGATCTGGTCTGCTATTGGCAATCTCTTTCCTGATTAGTCCATTCCTCAAAACCACCAAAAATGTGAGGGCCCTTCTACTCACTAATTCACCAAGCAGTGTCTGTATCCTGTTCACAAATTAAGTGAGCTGGGCTGACAGAACCCTGGGAAGCCCTCAGCCTCCATACTACTGGCCTTGCTTGCTGAGGGAAAAGCCAGTGCAGTGCATCCAACATGCTCAGATTCTTACATAACCCTTCATACTATGCCATATTGTCTATGTTACACTCGCCACAGCTATTCATAAGAACACAGTTACTTTCTAACCCAGAAGTCCTACCAGACACCCAGTTCTGTTATTTTCTTGCTCATACAACCAGACTAAGCCCCAAAATTCTTGCTCCTGCAACAGAAACCTCCCAGATGAGTTTTGTGAGCTTAGAAATGAACACAAGACACCAACAATCCCTTAGATGTCCTTGGTCCACCCCATCTTTACAATGTTTATGGCCTCTTCTCCTAATCAAAAGAACTAAGGAGAGTTCAGTGGAATAAGGCAGCAAACCTGCTACAGGGGAGAGGGCAGATAATGTAAATAATACCAGTTTTAGCAGGGTTATGGCAGATTGGGTTCTGTACTGATAATTTCCAGCATCTGCCCAATCCAGGAGTAACTCTGAGTGAGATTTCTTTTCCTGTGATAACCTCTACACCCTACAGAGGATCACAGCAGTATGACTTGGTTGACAAAATTCCCAGTTGTGGGAGCATGCCCACTGCCCACCTGCTGCCTCTCAGGATCTGCTATGGCGGATTTCAGGTTGGGGATGATTGGTGTATTCTGCTGTGTAAATTCTGCCTACAATGCTGAGGAGTTTTTAAGCTAGACATTGGTCCAGATGTTTGGCCAGGCTGACTTAACTTAAGGCTCGATTACGGCACAGTTCTTTCCAGCTCCTGGAGTAGGCTGTGGCTGGGAAGGCATAAAGGTGGTTTAAAACCACTGTCCCACAACCCTTCCCAGGGCTAAAAAGTCATGTGCTGTATCATCTGGGGGCACATCACATAACCTCACCCTGTGAACCCAGACCTAGGCATAGGTCCCTAAAGGTTGTCTCTTTCCATGCAGTCTGTTCTAAGCTGTGGGAGCAAGGGACAAGTGTATGGACATGCACAGCACAATACACCTGGCCAATGCGTTCATCTGAAGGATGGACCTGAATTTCCATAAAAGCAACCAAGAAGTGGAGGAAGCAGCACATATTAACTAGTAAAGCCACCCATCTTGTATTCCTTTAGGGCTGGCTTTGGTGAGGCTGCAATGTTGATGTGTAGTAGTGTTCTGCTGGGATTGGAACTGCTTAGGTTGACAAAGTGATCTAAGGAAGGTGTGGAGACATTGCAGTTATTTACAGATACTGAAAGTCTGAGCGCAAGTACTATGGAGGAAGACAAACTCACTGGGGTGCCAGAAGACTAGATAAGAGGGGATAGAGAAAGGAAACCTACAAACAGCATGGCTGTCAGGAGGGAATTGCTGATACTACTCAGAGGAATAATGTCTTCCCTGCATCTTCAAGTATATAAAACTGGACTGGAAAAAGTGCTAAAAAATATATACAGTAGAAAAAGCAAAATGTACTCAGCTTCCAAGGGCAGAATGAGAGAGATCCTAGGAAGACTTTGCTGTCTATCATCTCCAGGTTTCTCTGATATTCAGGCTGTCCTGAGAGTGCTCATTCAAATGTATGCAAAGTTGAATTAAATAACATTTGTTATTTCACCATAAATTCCATTCAGAAAAAAAAAAAAATAAAAGGTTATTTCTGCAGAGCTGTAAGATCTTGTTAAGTGAACAAAACCAAGTGGAACTTCCTGCCTGGATGTGTTTGTTTTGAGATTATCCAAAGGCTCTCTTGACAGAGATTCCCCAGATTATTATCATTGTTGTTTCCTGTAATAAAAAAAATCCTCAAAAGTTAGTTTGAATGAATGCTGAATCTGTGCTTCTCCAGCCAAGAAGCCCTTCCCCAAGATCACTGGAGGCTGTTTACCACTGTTTTATGTTAGCCTGTCAATGAGATTGACTGAATGCCCAACTGTGTCAGCCTGCCAAAGATCAATGGCTTCCTTCAGAAAGAAGTAGCCTGGGGGAAGAGGAATTTGTGGACCTAACAGCTTCCTGGTCTCCCATGCAGTTTATGGGTCTAATACTCTTCTTGCTTATCTTAGGGCAACACCAGGGTTCATCCCCATCCAGATGGAGTAGAGATATGCAAGATGGTGATGCTATCAGTGCAGAGGTCACTAGTAGCTTAAAAATCACATAGATTATCTTTTCTAGGTTTCCTCAACATTTTAATATCGGAAGAACATAAGGTAAAATGAGGAAGACAACAATCTGGCAGACTTCCTTATGCAGCAAGTGATAGGTGAAACTTACAAAATTTAGAGACTGTCTGCTTTGGATCAATATCTAAAATACATCGAAGTTGACATTTGCGCCACCCTATCTAAGGATGATACTGACAACCCAAAGAGTCCCAAGAAATGCTGTTAAGAACCTAGAGCACACTAAATATGAGGAGAGGCTGAAGAAACAGAGTTTTTCTAACCTGGGGTGGAGAAAACTAGAGAGGGGAGGAGCTGTTTGCATCTTCTACTTCCTGAAGGGTCTTGTACTGAAGGTGGAATCAGACACTTTTCAGAAGTGCAGAGTGAAAGGATAAGACACAACAGAAACAAGCTGCAACAAGGATAATTCAAACTGGATGTACAGAAAACATTCATCACTGAGAGAGCAGTTAATTATTGGAACAAGCGGACAAGAGATGACATGGAACATCCATCCCTGGAGATTTTCAGAACTTTGTTGGATGAGATCCTGAGCTAATGTTGAAGTTGAGCCTTCTTTGAGGAGGCAGGCTAGATAAGCCACCGAGGTGACTTCTGATCTAAATTTGTCTGTAATTCTACTATTGCATTTATACTGCTTGAACCTGACAAAGGCTAAAAATGCTATTGAAAACCATTGTATTTTGCTAGCACAGCTTCTGGCTCTAGCTCTAAGAGCAGAGCTTGATTTGGATTCTAGAAGCTGGAAGCTTTATTTATGTATCTATTTGTCCATATCTGTGTTCAACAAGTGATAAAAGGTCAAGTACTTTATTGTAGGAATTGGTTCTTCACTGGGTTCAAAACACCTGAGCAGCAGCAAATTATGATCCAAGATCTCTGTCAAAAAGCCTGTAGGTAGTCAGAAAACATTCAAATCTACTTCAGATTTTAGATTAAGGTTCACATGGGGTCTTGTTTCTTGTTAGGAACCAATTTAAAACTGCAGTAGTGGATTTTTGTTTTGCCTTTCCTCCTATACTGGCTTTAACCCAGTGCTCTTCCATTGAATCCAATGAGCGTGTCACTGAAAAACATAAGTGGGAGGAGAATTTATAGACCTCTAAGAATAGCAAAGTGTTCTGACTGATTCTTGTCCCTGAGCTAACAGCTTTATCACTCCCACTGTGAACGGCTGTATTACTCTTTTCATCCTTCAGGAAGAGAGGGCAGAAGATGCAAAAGAAGAAATAGTGTGAGAGTGCTTCACTTGCTTTGGGACCCAGTCCTAGTTCAAAGCCTGTCCCATATATCTATCTGTGGTTTATTATGAGGTGACAGAAACTAGAAAAAAAGAAAGGAAACAAAGGTTTTTCTTCCATAACAATAAGATAGGTTGCACCTATCACTAAGTGGATCCATTGCTGCTGACTAAAACTGAACCTCTAAACACATTTCTGTAAACCAGGTGACAGTTTCTGATTTCTTAGATTCCACTGTGGAAAACTGCCTTTTTTTTTGCCTCCATGAACTGCCCTATTTTAGCTGGAGATAGGATGTTTCTCCCTTCTCAACTGTGCAAGCACCAAGAAAAGGTTAGAGTGACCTGACTGAGGAGTGACTGCCCTTTCCTATTATGGAAGCGATTCCTACTCTGTACGGAGCATTGCTTTTGTGCTACTGGAGCCCTCAAGATGAAAAGGAGATCACCAAAAAGCAGGAGGTCATATCATTTGCTGGGTAAAATTGCTGAAATGAGTTGGGCCATTATCTCCAAACACAGTGCTTGCACATGACCTCTGCAGAGCTGTATCTTTGAATGGCACTGCCAGATGGGGAGCTAGGCATTTCGGCAGTGCAGCTCAAGCACTTGGACAAACTTCAAGGAAGCAATGTTGGATGACACCAGATGAGGATGTGGCCTCACAATATTTGACATCTGCCCCTCAGTGAAGGAAAAGAGATTTCTTGGCAGATATCCTACGTTCAATATTAAAAAAAAAAAAGAAAATAACCTTTATTGCTTTTTAATTGGGACATAGGAGGGAGTATGTATTCTTTGGATCTTACTTCAAAGCACTTGATCAGTGTTGCTGAAAATAAAGAGCCTTGTTTAGGCATCTTCTGATCTTACCCGCTAAGCAAAATAAACTCAGATGGAAGCATCCCTCTCCACTTGTGCTCTCAACGCAGGTCATTTCCCTTGCAAGTTTATTTGAACAATAAGAAATGCCAGGCTTCAGTCTGAAGTGAGCAGTTGTCTATTCTTGAGCAATACAGAGATCAGCACCTTCTCCAACCAGTGGTTTTGTTCCCACACAATCAAAACAAAGACAATAGTCAAAAGCCCTTATCTTCAAGCTGTTTCTTTCTGCACCTTCATGTGTTACAAGAAGCCACCTTGAAAGACCACTAGCTAAATACAGGACATCGTCTATGAAAACTCTCATATGAATCCTACTCCTCCTTAAGCCAGTGTTTCTCCCATCCAAGGGACAAATTAAATTGTTGATGGGGAGATAAAATTATTTTCTTTTCCTGGCATTCATATCTATGTCACCTTAAAGGCAAGTAGATGGAAGATGGGAAATAATATGGTGTTGTAACATTGTTAGGGAGCTTTCAAATTTGTCCTTCCTTAGTTGTTTTGTTTAACTAGAAATACAGTGTTGAAGCTGAGAGGACTATTTCCTGCCACTTTTCCTTTCCCTGAATATGAAAAACTCCAGGATATGTTGTGCTTCCTCCAAATTAAACTCAGGACTGAGTGACTGACAATGTCCCAAAAGTACTACAAAATTGAGAGACTGAACAAGAATAACAGGAGCACATCTGATGACCAGAACATTTGCTGTACTTCTGAAGAGCCATTTAGCTGCTTGCTGGTCAGAATTGGCTCCCTATAGAGTAGGCTTTCTTCTTTGTGGTGACAGGACAGCATCCTTTGAGAGTCACCTGGATCATCAAATAAGGATGTGGGGGACTTAAGGATATATTTCCATTTGATAGTCTACTACAAGATGAGAAGACTGGGCCCTGGATATGGCCAGAAGTGACCATAAAATGTATGCAGTTTAATATCAAGGAAAATGCTGAACACAACTCTGCCACCTCCTGTTGTGATACAGCCAAGTTCTCACCAGAGATTTTGATGTTAGTATGTACTTCACTTATCAGACACCAAGAACCAAGTGTATCAGAGAGTGCTAGTTAAATTCTCAGTCTAGTATAGGGCATGTTGTTATTTAACATGTACGCACAGGGTCTAGGAGCTCATTACAGCCATTTAGAAAATATTCTTTATGCACTTCCTTTAAATGGTAAAATTTCAAAACCTGAAAATATTTGGCTAGATACCATAACAGCTCTGTCACAGAGGCCCTGCAGGACCTCCTGGGAGCTGTATTTCACATGCTTATGCTCCCATTGTCCCCTAGACATGATACTAGGTTGGGCTAGATCTCCTGTGATGCATGATCTTCTTGCCTCTTGCTCTTTTCTGAGGCCTTGAGGGTGCAGCAAGAAGCAATAGATGACATATATCTTGAGTTCAGCAAAGGTTACGACAACATCCCATGTGATATTTTCATAAACAGTGAGGGAAACACAGTCTAAATGAAGCTTCTCAAGACTTGATGCCAAAACGATCTCCACAAAAAATAATTTCGAGAGCACATCAATTGCTTAGACTCACCCTAGAAAGATATATTGCAAGGGATTACTCAAGGGTCTGTCCTGGCTCTGGCACTACTCATCATTTCCGTTAATGATTTTGGCAGTAGAATAGGGATTACCTTTATAAAGCCTGAATATGATACTTTGGTATCATATTCAGGCATATAAGAGATGGAGCAGAGGGAATAAAGGATGGACATTCTATTTAAGGAAGGAAAGAAGAAAAAGAGGAAAAATCACTGCCAAAATTTGACCAGTTGAAAGAATTATTGGAAAGAAAATTTGGAGATGGGCTGTTTGCAAGTCTGCATTGACAAAGGGCAAATACTATGTTTAGGTAGAAATAACTAGCTGCACAAAAATCAAGAGATGGTGGATGACCAAGGAAAAAATGGGTCTGCAGAAAGTGTTTTGGGGATTGCAATGGATAAAAATGTGAAAGTCAGCCAACATTCCACCCTGCTGTGAGAAAAGTCAGCTTGAAATAAAGAGAATTGCCCTATGAAAGTCTGTGCAAAAAAGTCTTCCTATCTGGTAATGGCAAGGTCTTAACTGAAATATGGACTGCAGATTCAGGCCATCTGAATTAATTTGGGAGACTTCTCTAAAAACAGTGATAATAATCAGAGGACTAAAAAAAAAAGAAGAAACCAAACCCACCAAACACATCAAACCTAAACCCTAGCCCTTACAAGAGAAAGAATTCTAAAACCAGTATTTAACATTTGGAAGGAAAACCTGAAGGCCACAAGTCTTCAAAATAATAAAACGAAAACAAGAAAAAAAATCTGCCATAGCCATAGTTAAAATAAAACCAAAAAACAAAACCCAAACTAGAATATACTACCTGAAGTAGTTCAAAGCTTTCATTGTTCCAGATGTTTGGAAATGGATTGATAAATACATTTGTGGAAAAGGATGGGTACAATTAATCTTGGTTTAGGGCAGCAGGATGGGCTAGATGAACCATTAGATGAAAACGTCTTCTCATGTTATATACACAAACTCGTGATTATGAGCACAGTACCTTGACCAGAGTTGCACAGGGACATGAAGCAAATTGGGTACAACATACTGGAAGTGTGATGTGGATTGCTAACTCTATAGCCTTCACAGCTTAGACAGAAAGTGGAGCAAGACAAAGATGATGGCTTTCATACTGGACAGCATATTTGTGAAAGGTAATTACTTGTTTAAGAGCAATGTTGGAGGTCAGACCTTGGGAACAACATAGGAAGGAACTGATGACACAGTAGGAAGAGACAGCGTGTAAGAATCCTCTTTTCTTTCCCGAGCATGAGGCTGAGAGCAGGATTCACACTCCAAAGACTCTCTGAGGGTCAAGGCAGTTAAACACACAGCTTCTCTAGGCTTCTTGGATCTATTTAGAGTGAGATTACCCTACAAATAAAGTCACATCTACTGTTACTTCCGGCACCTCTGTGGTCCTTTCACTATTGCCCTGTTGCTCTCCTGTCAAACAGGCTTAGCTCAGTGTCTCTGTAAGCACTTGGCAGTGAATCATCACAAAACTTTGCTGGTTTAGCTATCTTTTTATCTAGTCCAATCCACAGAGAGCCTCAGCATTTGGAATCTGATATTCAAATGGGAGAGTTGTATTCCCTTGTCCATCTCAGTGTTCTAGGTGATCACACCTCTCTGCCTCTTAGATTGCACAGGAGTCCACACTGACAACTCATGTCCCTCCCCGTCTCTTCCCAGACAGGACCCAGGACTGGGTACCATGCAAGGATCTTTGTAGTCCCCCAAGGCAAGTTTCCAAATGATTTTAAGATTAAGACCATTAAGGTTAAACTGGGGGGAAGAAAGGGGTGGAGGAAAAACAAAAAGAGGAGCTTTGGTCTCATTCTCTCCTTTCCTTCCCCATCCCTGCACAGGCACTCCAAATCCCACTGTCTCCATAGGATGGCAGCTAACAACCATCCTGTCTAATGGGTCAGGAATATGGCCAGGACATCACAGCACAAAGGTGCACACACCAGCTCCCTATCCCAAAAGGGAAAAACTCCACAAACCCTGGAAGATCAGTACTGCAGCAGCTTTTCTGCAAAACCAACAACTTGAGCAGGCAGTGCTGTTATGAAAAACCAAAAGATAAAGGAACAAAACTTCAGAGGTGTTTACGTTCTTCAGACATGCTGATTTTAATGGGCAGCAAGTACTTAATTGCCAAATCAGTAAATATACTCAAGGTGTCTAACTCACAGTGAAACTCCTTGCTGCACAAGTTGAGGTCTTCTGTCCACAAAGATAACTAAGGTAGCTGCATTATAGGTCTCCCATTTATGCTTTCACCCAGCCCCCAGAGAAGCCAATAAACCTAATCCTCCCCTTCCATTTAGCTCTTTGTAAAGACTCCCACTTTTTTTTTGCTATGTTCCCAAGGCACCCATGCACTCTCTCTATAACTCCCCTTTGGTGATTGAACCCACCATACTTGTCAGAGCTAAGGTGATAATGAACTTGAGTTATATCTGGGGTGGGCTTAAGCTACAAGCATTTGTTACTTAATCCAGTACACAAGGTGTTACTCTAATTACCCACAGAGCCCACAGGGGGTGAATAGCAGCTCTCAGCATAGTGTAAAATGGCAGCCCCTGGATTCAGAGATCAAATTAGTGACTGGGTATAGAGCAGAAGAGAAATGGGCTGGTAGGGGGAGGCAGGACAACATGCTGGTGGGAAAGGAGCCCTTGCTTTTCCTGTCTGATCCTAGCACCTCAGCCTTGGCCATGCAGCCCTGCCAGTCCCAGAAAGTCTCTCTTTACCTCCTCCAGGCTTGAAGAGGCTTTTATTTTTAGAAAAATCAGTGCCACATGTAACTGTCTTAAGCAAAGGCAAAAAACACCAAACCCCCACGCAAGTTCCCAAGCCAACCCAACAAAAAACCCAAACAACTTACAGTGCTTATAAGCAGTACAAATCCAGGGTTATTCCTTCACTAATAGGGTTTCTGGTGCTACCAACATCTGAGCCTGGGCCACTAGTTACAGGGAACACAATGGAATTTGAAGCCTAATTAACAAAAGAAGTTCCTCCACCTGCCCATAACCAGCACACATGTTTCCAATTGAGCTCACAGCCACAAATGGATAAAATTGTGCTAAACAACTCTATTCAAGAGCACGTGGCAGAAAAATAGCCTTCTCAGTTATGAGCCAGATCCAGATGCTCAAGGGACCACAAGAATCAAAACAAGGCCATGTTAAGGGATGTGGGTGAGGGGGAATGCTAAGGATAATTTTACTAAGAGAAAACCTTAATTTGCAGCAGCCCAGTTGGCTGTAAATGCAGTCATTACCAGGCTTGTGGTAAGATGCTGATGTCTGTGCTGGAGACCACCTCAGTGTGAGGTAGTCAGGGGAACAAACTCCACGCTACCCCTTATCTTTTCACCATCTGCAATTAGGACTCTGATACAACCTATTACATGAAACCTGTGCTCTCCAGAGCAGTGCAGCTGTCTTATTGTGTCTGAAATGCCTAGCTATGCATGAAGGAAAACAGAGCAAATGTCTGGTAAACTAACAACAGAGCCAAGTCAGTAACATTTTGCTCCTCAAAAGGAAAAGGTGTTTCTTGCTTTTGAGAAAGATAAAAATCTGCCAGGCATCTGCTTTATCCTATGGTTGTGGTATGCTCAATAACACTGTGTGCTGACTGCTCCAAGTCTAGCTCTTTAGACAGACTTGGTGACAGATTCTAACAGGCCTGCTGATACCTGCTGTGACCCTGAATCAAAGGGTGACCCCAGGAATCACTGCTAGGCTGGAGTTGCTCCACTTTTGTAGTTGAAATGCAAATGTAAGCAGCAATTACAAGCTATTCTCATCCTAAAACAGAACCTTTTAAGCTCTCTGATAGTAGTAAGCTGCTGCATATAGTTTTTCTTACTTAGAAATGGCAGCATCCCCTGAGACTCATAAAAAGTGCAAGGTTAATTTAAATTAAAGGCTTGGGTCCTGCTGTGTAAAAAAGTGACATCCACTCAGGTCATTGGTACACAGCCTGAAGTGTCCCTAGGGACTTGCTGTCTCCTTGAAACAGGAGAATCATGGGTGCTCAGGAGAAATAGTGATGCCCAGTGATGTGACACACCCCCCCAGCTCCAGGAACACCCATCAAATCTGGCTTGCTTCCAATGAAACGCCTTAGGTTGAGTTTTCTGGAGTTTTCTGAGATGAACCAGAAATTTATCAGCTAGCCCTGCCTTCTACCAGTAACACAGATGGTTGTCAGCCACAACCTCATCCTCAGTATTCAGGGGCTTTCCAAGTACTGGAGCAGCCATTTCCTTTCCAGACGCAGCAGGGCCAGCTCTAGAGCTTGCTCACAGCCTGCACAGACAGGAAGGAGAATGGAGGTGCTACACTGCACAGTGCACATTCAAAAGCCCCTATACAGCACGTGTTCCATCCAAGAAGGCACTGCACAACTCTGGTGTGGGATACATGTGCTAGTTGTACACATGTATGGGACCAGACTGGTGGAAGTCTTTATGTTACTGTCAGCTCAGAGTTATTGGTACAAGAGCTCAGGGCTGCCTAGCATCTTACAGGGGGGAACAATAGAGCTGGTGGGATTTTCCCCCACATGTTTTGCCTGAGACTGTTCTTTGGATCAGTGTTATTCAGGTGGCTGCTGAGGACCTCTCGGGTTATGGAGAGGCTGCAGTGTGCAAGGCTAGACAGCATTGTTCTGCAAGAAATGTAATAGGCATCTGTGATTCAAGAGAGGAAAAGGCGTTTTCAGGGTCTTTGCTTTATAGGCATCCTTAGCCAAACACTACTGGTGTGATCAAAACCAGCTCTACTAAGGACCTTTTTCCAACAGCACAGCCTGGGTGACTAATATCAGTCCTGTGCTGGAGTTGCATATTAGAGAAGACAGAGGTGCATTGTGGCACTGGGAACAGTCCTGACCCAATTGTTCCACGATTACTTGAATTATCACTGGAACTTTTCTAGTTCCAATTTCCATTAAAAATTAAAATACACTTCACTAGCTTTAAGGTTGCTGTTAGGTCTACTGGATTCAAACCCTGTGATATATATTTCATACAAAAAAATATAGCCAAAAATCAATTTAAAAGAAGCTGCAGTTTCTGATACCCTGTGACATATCTCTGGAAAGATGGAATTAGATTACTGTAGAGATATACACTCCACCTTGCCTCAAACCTTGTGAATGCATGGGTGAGGAGGCAGCCAACCAACTTGAACAAATCTAGCCCAAAGCCAAGTACAGGGGAGCTGGGGAATGGAGAAGGAGAGGATTTTGCTTGGCCAAATGCTTGAAAGTGACACTAGCTACAGGATCTGCCAATTCTGCCAGGGGCAAGTTTGGGATGCAGCCCAGCTTCTCAATAACCTTTCACTGTGCCAAGGAATCTCATGCATGCTGCATTGCTAATCAACCAGCATGGGTCCTGCTGGCTGTTCCGTCCCTGCCCTCACCTCAAACTGGTGACAGGAATGCCGAGACTGCACCTACTCCTAAAAGGGATTAGCAACCCCAGCTTTCTCCCCACAAAGGCTTTCTGTGCCAGCAGACCAGTCCAAGGAGAAAGGGGCTGCTGAGCCTTGTTTCCTGCTGTGAAAGAAAAACATGCTGCATGCAGCAAGACAACAGGGGTATTAGTAATGTATCCACATTTAAAGTGCTGAACACACTGCCTGCAGCTGGCCAGTGAGCTCATTATTAGTGCCTACTTGGAAATCTAGGAGGAAAATGGAGTTATCCTCTTCCACAGAGAGAGAAAAAATCCAGTAGACACAGAGATGCTCTCCATAAGATTGCCTGGAGAAGTAAGTTTTTCCCTTGGAAACACCAGTAGCTGTCCTTATAAAGATCAAAGCAAGTCGTAAGACTATGTCCTTCTATCTATCCTTCCTCCTTGCTGCTTTTAATCACCTTTCAATCAAGCTGAGGATACCTGCAATTTGACATAGAGCATGGCTGACAGGACTACCTGGGAGCGCAGGCAGATGAGATGGCAAGCCAGGACAAATTGCTGACAGTACAGAATTAGCCAGGCATGGGAATTTGCGTATGCAGGGCTGGAATGATTCTAGGTCCCCATACTCCCTTGGACACTTTGTGACTCAGTCATAGATGCAGACCATGGTAGCACAAAGTATCTGGCTTGAAAAGGTTTTCCTGGAGAGAAGAGAGTGAGGACAGGGATTTCTGAGAAGGCTGAGATTTGAGATAGGAAGTTGGGAATTTAGAGAAAGGGTTTTGGGTGAAAGAGGACTTGGAATAGGATGCTTGAGAAAAGAATAAGGTGCAGAAAGGTGAAGGAAAGAACAGGAGTAAAGAGAAGGACAAAACAGAGAGGCAGGACAGACAGAAAGGACATGGAGAATGCAAAAGGAGGAATTCAGTCTGGGGAGACGGAGATGCATTGGTATCAAACAGGGAGGCCTGTAGTGCTTGTGGAGACTGGATGTGGAGGAGCACACATGGAGCAGAACAGCCCTGCTGGTAATATGACAACAATGCCTTGATGCCCAAATGTAGAAGCTTCTCTTAGCAAAAACCACAAACACCTGGATCCAGCTATCCACCTGTGGAAACACAGCTGTGGAAGACCCATAAATAAAGGAGGATGCTTTGCTAGGTTCTTTTCAATGTCATAATTAATATCTGTTCTTAAGTGAGATGAGCTATTATGACAAGTCTAGGGTCTCCTGACCAAGCATATAGCACCAGCTCTGTGGACACAGAATAGAATTTTTCAGTTCAGAAGCTAGAAACTTGACAGGCTGATAAATACTGGAGTTCACTAAAAAAAAATCCAAACCCCAAACCAACCAAACTAGACCAAACCGAACAAAAAAAAAACCCAAAACAAACCCAAACCAGCTAAAAACCAACCAAGCAGCAACTCTAAAACCCCAGTGAGTTTGTTTTGGTTTAAAAAGTGACAGAGTATCTGGATAATTTTTCTTGTCTCAAATTACATCAAGAACAAAAATAATATATGCATTTCAAATGCTATTAGCATTAACTGAAATCTTCTATGCAGCCTGCTGTATGCATGTGGGAAGCTCACAAACAAAATAGTTTATTAACTCTTGTTTCGAAAGCTGCAGACATGGAAATGTTAGCCTAAAATACACAAATCTAAACAGACCCGACTTTTGCTTCACATGGAAATCATGTTACAGCACCAGTCCATGTCTGGCTAGAAAGAGAAACAAATGACATTTGGAAATGGAGAAGGGGGTGGCTTTGAAAATTTTAGACTGAGATTTTCAAAGTTACGGTGGGGATCCAGATGCAGTATCCCATTAATTTTAATGACTACTTAAATTCCCTGGTAGGCTTTGAATAACCTCAAAGTTAAATTCTTGTTATTTTTGGATATTCCTTTATTTGACCCAGGCTTGTCCTTTCACAGTGAAAAGAAAGAGGTGAAAAGAGTGTTCTGTGCTTTCTGCTCAGAAAGAGCTCTGCAGAGACTCCACTGCCTAAACTTGTGGTGGTCATTGTCACTGCTGCCTTCTTTCCCAAACACTCATCTCAAGCCTCCCAAATGCTATTTGTTTGCCATGTTGCTGACAGAGATTGTACAGATCGCTTGGGAGAGAATGGTAAATCATAGCTATATGACAAGCTGCTTCTGACAGCAGGTCCCTCTTGTCCCGTTTCTGGAACCTTTTGGACTTTGTTTTATGTGTTTTTGTGGTCTGAAATGTTCTATAAATCTCTTTGAAGCTTTCAGAGCCTCCCTTTGTATCTCACTCACACAGTTATGCAGTTACCTATTGGACTGGGAAGGTCCAGAGCTGACAACTCACTTTCAGTCTGGTTACAGTTACTATATCATTTCACTAGCCAGCTCCTCATTAATTTTCCGCATTAACTTTTTATGAAGAAAATAATATTTGAGCCACTATAGAAGATGCACAAAGAGCAGACACATAAAACCTTGAGCTCAACACCTTTCCATCTGCAAAAACATCCTTATACTTCTGGTTATTTTAAAAACATCCTTCCTCAAAGAAATGTAAACACATAAATACATCAGAGCTCTGTGAGGGGAAAGTGGTTTACCTAGCACATGGCAGGGGATGAGGCTTTCAGCACTTTCACTGTAATTCAGCCTCTGTGCCTCAGTTTTCTCCTCCACAGTACAGAAATAATAGCAGGTCTCATTTCCCTTGGAAAAAAAAACATCTTTTTGACAGATTTGTTTTTCATGAAGGACAAAAATACTGTATTTAGTTTGAAAAATTAAAATGAAGACTTGTAAACTGAAAGGCAGGTTGCTTTGAGCAGTTCCCTAGGTAAATTTAGAAATGAAGAAAGGACATGTTCTGCAGCTGACACCCACAACTGTTACGCACATTAGGGTTTAATGCTAACTCATGCGTCACCAGAAGCTCCTGGTTCTATATTTTGCATCAATCATCTAAGATCATCCCGTACACTTAGTGGAATGTAAATAAAATATACAATCAAGCCCAAGGCAGCTGAAATGGCTGAATTACTGCAAAGTCAGAAGCTTACCAGGCAGGAGGAAGCCTAGCAGTGTTCCAGCAGAAATAGGGATGAATAGCAAGGAAGCAAGATGGAGAGAGGGAAAACAGGCAAGTGCAATAGTGGTAAGACCATGAGAAGGGTAAGAGCACTGGTAATAAAGCAAGTCAAATCCAGGGTCCACTAGTAATTAAACAGGCCACAGAAAGGAGAGGCAACAAATTGGTTAGAAAGGGTACAGAAGATGTTTCATAGCTGGAGATGACTGGATAAGGTGGGGTATTGCTCTGCATACGATTCTTTTGCTCCATTTCGTGCCATTCTGGGAAGGGTCGTAAGGAAGAGGCTCTGCTGAGATCCCGTCATGTTAGAGATAAGGACAAAAAAGCCTGTCTCAGACTGGAGTGGTCTGTTCTCCTCCCTGACACCCTGGGGACAGCTCTTTCACTCTTCACACTCTACTGAGGCTGCCCTGCAACATGTCATCTGCTGCCTGCTGCTTCCCCTCTAGGTCAGCAGTGTGCTCATTCTTCAGGTGCCTTCCTGAGTGTGCTCACTGCCACCTTCCAGTGCATAGTAAGCATCTCCTAATTGGATTCATATATTCAGTAACTGAATACACTGAGCTACCAGCAAAGGGCAACAGCAAATATGTCCATACTTCCACCACTGCACCCTCTTTACACACCCATCCGCTTGCTTTTACATCACCACGTGTGATCACTTCCTCCCATCTGGCAGACAGGGTCCACAAGAGACAGCTTATGGGATGGCACAGTTGCAGCAAGGTATGCTGTCCACCCTCACAAACTAAACCTTGTGGCATATTTGTGATGCCTTG
This sequence comes from Pezoporus occidentalis, assembly GCF_034315485.1. Lineage (NCBI taxonomy): Eukaryota > Metazoa > Chordata > Aves > Psittaciformes > Psittacidae > Pezoporus > Pezoporus occidentalis. Next base: position 2,839,823 of record NW_026916347.1, read on the forward strand.
CAGAGGCTGTGCCCTCACTCTGTGCCCTCAGGGAAGTGCCCTCACTCCAATACAAGAAGGAAAGATGTGGCTGTTCAGGCTGGTTCAGTTACAAGCAGGGAAGGAGGTAGCCACAAGGAGGGAAGGGGGTATGACACAGGAGACCCCAAAACAAGAAGGATTGGTTTGGAGCTTCAAGGAGACAGCTGTTAAAACAACCAACTTCAGCGCTCAAGCCCCTGTTTGCATTGGTTCACATTTGTAAGAGGTGAATTAGCAATGCTTCCACTCATTGATTGCATCTCATTAGATATCAGGCAGGGATTGTGCATAAGATAACGTCTATTGCCGTGCTAGCTCTAGACACCAGTATACAGGCCTGCCCTGGGAAGAAAAATAAGCTGCATTTCTGGGAGCAGGGTAAGCCCAGTAATGCAGTGCTCCACTACAGATGCTCAACAGAGCTAACATCCCAGGATGCAGGCACAAACACCAGCACACTTCTAGCACTGGCTCATCTGCTGCTAACAAGAGGTTGCGCACCATGAGATACAGCCCATGTGGGCCAGTCTCTCCTGATTATCCCACACTCAAGAAAATCTGGCTTTGTGTTCAGCCAAGACTTTCTGGAAGGTCTAGGACACTCCAAGCAGACACATGCAAATAAGAAAATGTTAGATTAGTTAAGATTGCTCTTTTTACTAGCTGTAAAAATGAGGAAATAGAAATCTAAGGATGAAACACTATTTTAATGGATTCAAATAGCAAGATCTTACTTGGTACCCTAAAAATCAAATTGAAAGCTACCCTCAGTTCCACCTAAGGAGCATTTGAGAAATATTGTTGTCAATACTTGTATATACATTTCAGAACCATCACTGTAAGCTGATTTCATTACACTATTTACTCCTTAATCTTTGAAACAGATGAAACATATGGTTTACATGTGTTTTTTTTCCACATCATTGAAAGACATATGTAACTTCAGTCATTTGAAAAAGTCTTATCCAATTCCATAATACTGAGCAATACATTGGTAACATATGTTCTATAATTTTTTCTTCTGTATTAATGGCATAAGATGCCTGAACATAAAAATCTGAAGAATGGGAATAAAAGTCCCACTAGTTTAAAAGTCCAAGGTAACTATAAAGCAATGACTCTGAAGAGTGGCAAAGGACTTCCAGGTCTAAAGAACCAAAACTGACTGCTTGCAAAGCACTTTCAAGTGAAAATATGAAAAAACTTGAAGACAAGGAAAAGGATTTTGTTCCAGAATAAATACAGTTAGACACCAGTTCACACTGGCTTCTGTTTCCCTCCTTACAAAGGGTTTAATTTTTAAGTGATTCTTAAATAAAATAGTACCTTAATTTAAATCTTTAAAGCTCCATGAAAGTAGTAGATCTCATTTCAATTAAAACTACCATGCACCTGGGTTTCCCTGGAAATTAACTGTTTTTCCAGCCAGATACTTCTTCAGGGTGAACATTGCCCAGGCTCTGCAGACATCTAATATACTGGCAGGTCACATACCACCGTGGACGAGCAGTAACTCCTGCAGTACAAGTCACTGCACACATATTTAACGCTTTAGTTCCAAGACTTTAAATCCCTGAATTCTGTTTAAATCAATAAAATATTTACACACTATATATATACATATCCATAGTTCTGTGATACACTTAAAAAAAAAGTCGCCTATGAAAGCAGACTAAAAAACTATCCAAAAAGCAGCCCACAGTGCTACAGCCCAGCAAGTTTTTAGATGCAATTTTGTCTAAAACAAAGCTTTCCCTCTCCCCATGTAATAAATTACCCAAAGTTACAAAATTACTCTGCCACCTCAGAAGTTTTAAATAAATGAAAAATTATTTCACAAAGTGAATTAAAGCAACGATGCCACTTTAGCTAAGGGTTGTGAGGTTATAGATAAAACAGCAGACTTCTACAGATTGATTTTTCTGGGACTCATGGAGTTGTAAGAACATTGCATTCAGTTCAGGAGTGCCAGTGGTGAAGCTTGAGCTCTTTGAGAAGTAAACTTCCAAACTGCTGTTTGTGAGCAGAGCTGAGCCCATGGCTAATGATTACTTGTGGCAAATGGCATCAATATTATGGCCATTTAAACAACTCCAGGAATAGGGCATGCTTCTGGCAGGGAGCCCTGAAGCAGGAGAGAGACATCACCAGGCTGAAAACAATCACCTTCAGGATCTAAACCTAAGGCTTACTATCCAGTTTCCAAAATGCAGGAATCTGCACTCTATGCTGGCACATTTCTGGAGAGACCCATATGCCCTGCTGAGATGATACCTTTCTCTCATAACAATGCTGAGACTCAGCTCTGTCTGCCGGTGCTCTGGCGGCTGATGGGATAGAGAAGTTTGCTCTACTGTAGCAATCCCTCTTCACACCACGCATTCTAGATGTTATGCCGAAACGAAGAGAGCTGAGAAAGCTCCCTTTTCACCTGACAGTGGTGTAAAGCTTTTGCTGCCAATTACAGTTTCTTAAACAAAAATGTTGGTTGAAAATCCCCTGAACTTGAGAGTCAGGAAGCCAGGCTTGCTGTGCCAGAGGAGTCATTTAGGGGAAGAAATGTGGCCAAACAGCTCATACACTCTCCAGGGGTGGCCTGGGGCTGTATCATTTGAATAAAAGGGCAGAACGGCTGATGTGAATCCTTGTGACCGTAAGCACCTCCTCACACTTTTAAAAGCTCTGTCTTCTAAAAGATAGACCCACAGATGTTCAAACCTTAACCAGGGTGTGCTTAGAGTCCACAATGAGCATGGTAAAAGTAGTAACAGCATCAGTTTCTAGTCTCACAGTTCTCTCCACTCTGGCTGGCAAAAAGGGACAAAAGCTCTTTCCATGTCCGTGATCCCTAGTACTGACAGTAGTGCAGTCTGCAAGTGTCATTAGTCCTGGTGTTTGATTCCCCCTGCCAGCCTCTCTGCAGCTCTACCGCAGTACTTGTTCTTTGTTCTGCACCATATCCACAGCTGTAAAACAGGGGAACTCGGGTCCTGTATTTCTCAGGCTCCAGGACCCACCAACCCAGGGATACTTCAGCATTTAATGAGCTGCCTTCTCCTTTGACAGGCATGTCTCCAGACAGGGCAGTTTTGACTAGAGGAAACATATTCCACATATGGTTTTGATTAGGATCCACCCCATTGTCCTAATATATTCCCTTCATTGGTTTATGCAGTGTTACGCAGGGTCAGCTTCTAGATCTTCATGTAACATGACATAATTGTCAGTGACAGGGCGCAAAGCCCCAGGGCAACACAGAAAGAGAGGCCCTTGCTGCCCAGATCGGATGTCCACAGACAGCTGTTCCCTTGTCACCAAGGTGACATGCAAATAACATGTCAAGTTTCTGCCTGTTGCAGAGTTTTGACTTTATCTTTCTGAATTGTTTGTTCTTCCTTTAACAGCCAGCATAGCCAGAGAGCCAGGACAACCACAAGGCATTTCCAAGAGCTGTGTCCATCTTAGCATCACCCGGATGTTAAGAGCCAGTTGGCATGCCAAGAAGCACTGAGACCTGAAGATGCTCTGGGATATGGAGCCACTAACAAGAAAATTGCTGTTAACTACAAACCACAATAGGCAAGGTGCTCCAGGTCAGTGCCAGGGCTGATGGTTATGCTGAAAGAGGCTGTGGGCCCTCTTATTTCCTGCAGATACATGGAGAGTTAAGGCTCAAATGCTCCTTGTGGAGAAGGAAGTTGTCACAGAGTCTTCATCCTCCAGATAAGGCTGGGAAGACTCTCCCACTGAAACCATGGGCAATTTACCATCCAAAAGGCTTCAGAGATGTTGGGGTGCAATCTTTTCTACCACACATTGAGTACCCTCCATCCCTGTTGTCTACCTTGGCAGCAGCATCTGAACTTGCTTCAGTAGGCTGTTTTTTCCCTCCTCATTTTGCAGCGTGTTGTCAGATGTCTGCCGAGACAGGCTGACCCACACACAAGGGTCAAACATTACCTAAGCTTTCATGGGCTGAGTTCATCCTTAGAAAAGGGTATTGTGAGTGATTCTTAACTGCAGACACATTCATGTTATCTCACAGTGTTCCAGGACAGCCTTGGTATGCCACCGTACCATCTTAAGCTGCACCAGCTATATGTTGCCCAAAAGAAACTGCATATTAGATGCTCTGTAAGATACATGCACTTGCTTTCTTATTTTCTATCCCATAGATAGGAAATTTGAGGCACCAAACAGTTCTGGGACTTGTGTTACATCCTTCAGAGAGCAGAGAAACGTACCTGCCTTTGCAGACCCCTGCTCTGTACATTGCCAGTGCTACCTCCTCTAACTACATGCACTTAAGTCAGAAACTGTAGGTGACCTGTAGAGATGGAAGCGCTGAAAATTAAGTGAACTCACCCCAGAGCAGGAGGGGACCAGGCCAGTCTGCAGAATGAGTTCAAAAGAGTTACTGGAGGGGAGGAGTAACACAAGGGACTGAAGGAGGTGACCTGACTCCAACTGAGCTACAGGTCGAGCCAGTCCTACTCTCCAGCAAGGGGCATCCCTGCAGCAGGGAAGATTTTCCCTTTCTTTTCTGTGCTGTGGTGCTCAGCTGCTCCTGCATTTTGCAGGTGCAGTCAGCTGAGACTCATCCCAGAGACTTGCATTCAGAGTACATAAAAGCTTATGGCTCCCCCTGTGCCCATGTGTCGTAACAGTGTCAGCCCATGTCACCGATCAGAAGTGAACTACAACAGGGCTATTGCACAGCCCCCAGCAAGATTCCGGCAAGCCTGCCACTGAAAGGAGGCTTTAAAACATGACTGAATGTGGGGCACTTCTACAGGAAAGCAAAGATTCAATACAGGATTTATAGTTTAGCATTTGCAGTATTTTGCCTGCAAAATGAGATTCCTGAGAGCGCATTTGACTTGCGCAAAACACAAATTTCTCTAAACTTCTTCAAGCTGAAAGGGTTCCTCTAGTCTTACACAAGCATGACCAGAACCATAATTTGGCCTGTAGACTTTTCCCCTGCCCCAAATGAACTGCCTGCTGTACATCAGTCTAACAGATGGGCATTTGGATCTCTTGTACCCAAGACCTGGTAGCTGTTGAAATGATCCCATATCCTTCCATTTACTACTGCCTTTAAAAAAAGAAATAGTATTCAGACATCTAGTCAGATTAGGTGGTTCAGAAAATTTTTTAGCAGTCATAAAAAAATGCTGCTAAAAATGCTAAAATGCTCTTGGCCCTGTCCTGTCAAAATAAATCCAAATCTCATCAGTTTTCAGCAAGTCTCTGAGAACACATTCAATTGATATGAACTCAAACAGACAAGGACGTTTTAGTGGAGCCAGTTTTGCTGAGGGTAAGGTAAATCACTCCCAGCTCTAACCCACAGCCATGCTTTCCACCCAGCAAGTCTGTCCTGGAGTCACATAACCAAGTGCGCATACAAATGCATTGTCCCCCATTAGGCTGCTCAGTAAAGGTCTTCTGATAAAATCTTGGTTACACATCATCTGCCTCTAGGAAATAAAAGGCCATGTGCTGAATTTATATAGTCTAAGGACAGCTTCAGTCTGGGACTTACAGTCTGTGAGGGAGGTTTTGCCTTTGTTCATAAAGGAAAAGATTAGGTAAACTGGAACAGAGTAACTTTGTTAAATGGTTAGGAGGGAAACCAGGCTTCTTGTAGGGTATAACACAGCTCTCTAAAATAAGCAATATGTTATACATCTCTTTGCCTACTTGGATTTTACCAGGATATAGCCACCATCTTTTGCCTAAGATGAGGCATGGATGCATTTTTTTCAGGATAGGTATGCAGCTTACACTAGGTGCATAGGTGAGAGAATAGGGGCTATATGTGCCACATAACAGAGAACAGGGAAGGGACACAGGGAAAAGCATGGTGCTGGAGAGTCAGGATGAGAGACACACTGACACCAGAAACGGGGTTAGGATGTAACTGCTACATTGCAAGGGGCAGCATGCTTATAAACAGTGCGTACAAACCAATGCCTGCCCTCCTGCACATGCTCCAGAAGTACCTTCTTCCAACCTGACTTCATTCCCCAAACAGACTAAGCAAAGACACTTTGGATCAAAACAAACCCAGCACATAGCAAGTCAGGGGATCCAGCCTGTCAGCAGGTGCTCACCAGCCCCTCACCACTCAAGGACAATGAGATCCTGCTTTCTGCCATCCTCATGCAGCCTCTGCACAAACTCAAAGGCCCCTCCAAAAGGATGTATCTTGCTAGAAAGCCTTCATTAGTCCCATGGCACACAGAGGAGGTCGATTCCAGCAGGAAGGGTTACTATATCCAGGGACCTCCAGATGCAAGCAGGCAGACCAGAAGGGCACATGCTTGAAGCTGTGGGTCTGGGATAACCCCTTCCCACAGAGTCCCCCATGCTGAGGGCAGGGGAGAGCCTCCTGCCCCTTCCCACTGTGTGTGGGCCAGAGCAAGGCAAAGAAACACACAGACGCAACCTCAATAGACAGCAGTATGCTGATGGGTAATTAAATTCCTCATTAGCTGTAATTAGCAGGCACCTGACACCTCTTTCAGAATCCCAGCAGCAGAGGGACCTCTGCCTGGCAGGAGAAGGCTAGTGGGAAGCCAGTTTGTGTAGCTTGTTTCATCAGTCCCCATTTCTCCTAGCTCCATGTGATGCAGGAATCTCACCACAGGCTGGAGCACGAGCCTGGTCTGTAGCACAAGCTGCTCCAGGGTCCCAGGGATACCTGCTACTAACTGAACCAAGAGCAACCCCTGTTATGCCATTCCTCCTGCTTGGTGCTTCTGCCCTCTACAAATATACAAAACAAGGTTTACTAAAGTCTCCTTCCCTGTGAGATCTCTTGCCAATGCTCTCACCCAGAAGAAATCTTCAAACAGTAGGAGCTTCAGCTCATGACCCCAGCGCAGATAAGTTTAACCTTCAAACACTCTTCTTACTCAGACATGTTATCTGTTGCACTACTGATCTTCAGCAAATGAATTGGGTTAGGCAGTATCATCTTTCCAACTTCATGGACATGAAGTTGGACATGTCCATGAAGTTGGAAGGAAGACATTGGTTTTAAATTGGTCTTTGCTAACTGGGTGCAAGGCTACTGGTTGATACTATACAATCACCAGCCAGTATTGCAGTCTTTCTCCCTGTGATTTCCATGCTCTCACCAGGCTGGTACAACCACCTTCAGTGAATGCATTGAGACGGAAGTAGGAGCTGGCGGCAGGATGGACAGGCATGTTTGGGTGGCTCTTTGGACAATGTTGATTGAACAGTCAGCAAGACAAATGTTCACTCTGCTTTTTGTAGGAGAAAGGCTATAGACATTCTTAAAAGCCTGTCCCATCAGCCACCAACCTGTTTATAATATGTCCATGTCCTTTAATTTGTTCCTGGCCTTCACTTTGCAGCACATGAGCTTCGTACAAGCTTTAATGCATTTATCATCACAGACAAATGTGAGGGAAGGAAAGAGCTACTGACTCTTTTGAATGAAGCAGATCTTTTGATTCAGGTCTCTTAAATCCTTGGCTAGCCATTAAATCCCTCTGGTGTTTAATGGTCTCCGACTGGTTCTTCGGGTCATTCATTATCTTCAGTATGTACCTGGCTGTATGGTATTTCATTACTTCTGGAGGAGGATGGCTAACACAGAGAGATAGGAACCTCTGTGTCCTCCTTAGCCTTGGAGACTGCAGGACTTCAGACTCTTTGAAGCTAATCCCATGCTCTTTTAACTCATTTGTAGAGTTACTCTTTATAAGAGGAAAGGATCAATCACTGTGATGTGCAATTCCTGTATGTTCACTTTGTTACTGTCATATTGAACCTGGAAGTTGAATGTAGAGAAAAGCTTATAGAAAGCAACATACCATAAAAAATAATAATGCTATTATTTCTAGTTCAAATGTAATCTCCAGCTTTGGTTCTTGTCATGACTTCACAAGAGTAAAAAGCCCTTCCAAAATAGGTTAATTCTTCCCATGAAGACACCTACCAGCCTGAGCAAAGCTTCTCCTTTTTTTTATCTCTTGATGATCTAAGTAACTTGAGCTCTCCTATTCCCACACTGCAAAGCAATCACAAACTCTCAGATCATTTTTTTTTGAGTGTGCGTGTGGCTTTCCACTCCATCTTTCAATTTCTTTAAAAGTAAGAACTGTTTTAAAAGGTCCACAGCAAAGGTTTGGAAGGGAAGGCAATATCTTTTATTAGACAAAATGGCAGACTTCAATTATTGAAGACTTTTGCTGAATGAAAGATACTACTTTTCTCTGGCATCCCTGCCTTGCTTAATAGCCTTAAACCACCTCATCTTTTAGATTGGATATAAAGAAGAAATTCTTTCCTGTTAGGGTGGTGAGGCACTGGAATGGGTTGCCCAGGGAGGTTGTGAATACTCCATCCCTGGCAGCGTTCAAGACTAGGTTGGACGAGGCCTTGGGTGATGTGGTTTAGTGTGAGGTGTCCTTGCCCATGGCGGGGGGGTTGGAATGTGATGATCTTCAGGTCCTTTCCAACCCTAACTATTCTATGATTCTATCTTCAGCAATTCCAGTACCACAAAGAAAGGACAGAAATCTTAGAAAGGCTGGACATTAAATCTGTACTGCCACAAAACAGTATTATTATGAGGACTGAACTGCCTGAGCTGGTTTGTCGTTGTAGGATAGCTCACCATTACTAGGCAGCTCCTATTTCTTAAACATAAATCACCACTAAAACCATTTGTTTGAGTTCAAAACCAACAATGGCATACTTGAATTGCAATAAATTAGTTACGTAGGGGTAGCACAGAGAATCACAAAACACAATGCTAAGTCAAGGGGAGTATAATAAGTATTTTGATAAGCTGTTGTCAGAGCACAAGGCAGCTACTTTTAGGCTATATCTTTAATCTCTGTCTGGTTACAGATAATGGGTGGGCTCCCTTTGTCTCTTCCTGATTTGTTTTCTCCTCAGGCTTTGAAAGTTAGGACCAGGGTAAAACATCCTCCAACCTTCAGGCAGGTTTTGAGATACAGCTGCCCAGGACATAGAGCAATTACCTGAGCTGAGACCCTGCATTTCTCTTTCCCAGCAGCTAATGCAGTACCTGGGGAACAACCTAATGCCGAAATATCACATGTACGGATTAAAAAACATTTCAGGAAAGCATCACTCCTAAAGAGAATGAAACAGACTGTAAATCTATCCAGCTCAGCCTCCCCTACAGCTGGGAAGGTCTCTCACTTCAGATTCCCTCCATCCATCTTTTCAGCATCAGTCTGTCACCACAGAAAGCTGCTGACAGATGGCCCTGATTCAGACAGCCATGCAGGAAATCCTGATAACCCATTATCAGTGTACAGGAATTCATCTCACAGACAGGCATCCTTGTCCACCAGTGTTTGCAGTTTAATACACTGAAGTCCCATCATCTTATTTATCTACTTAAAAAAAGTCATAAGCAGCATGAAGCATGCTCTGCCTTGTTCAATAATGCTAGTGGCAGCCGCTTGTGCCAGAGGGCTGGGAACGGTTTGTTCTTTTCCTCAAAAATAAGTAGACTTCAGAGAAGGTCATAAATTTGCAATCAGAGTAGATCTGCCCTGTGGTCCTTCTTTCCCAGCAGTTTATTCCCAAAAGCAGTGTGGACTTGGCAAAGCAGCTGTGAGATAATCCCTCAGTAGATCCCACTTGGTAATAAGGATTTCTTGACCTGCCCTTATAAGCATCCCAGCAGACTTGCATGAGGACAGCCCTGTCCACTGCAGCTGCCCTGATACTAGTGGAAAGAAACACATACTGCCATGTCTTTTCCTGCACAGTGAGGGAGGCATGTTGAACCAATACAAAAGGTGTCACGTTCTTGACACTAAAGCTGAGTTGATGCAACTACTTTGGCTTAAGCACAAAATTACATCTTTACAGCATTATACTGACCAAACTTTTATGGGGAGACCAGGACACAGAGAGTGGCCTAGTGAAAAACAAAGCCTAATAATACAATGAGTAAAAAAATTGCAGTCTACATCAGTTGTTTGCATGCTGCCCCAAATTCCACATCCTTAGACCTGTTAAGGAAAGAATGTTTATTTTACAGTTAAAGAAAGATAGCAGGAGATACAAAAAGCTATTTCAGACATTAAATGAAAGCATTCCTGAATGGTGAAAACCATTGTGTACAGAAAGGGCACAGAGAAGGAGCTTTTGAGAAGCCTGAATAAGAAAATAAATCTCCCTTTATTTGCCTTAGAGAGTCTTTTTTTGATGTCAGCTCAACTTTTCTTTGAAACCTTTACCATCAAGTTGCATAGCGCAAAAGGGAAACAGAGATGTTTATTTATCAGGAGAGATTCGTAGGCCAGTCTCTGCCCAGGATGGTTTCTGGCCTCTTTACAACTTCTGCAATGGCAAATACATTTCCTAACCCTGGATAATGGTATTGCCCAGGATAAGCCACCCAGCAGAAGTGCACAAACCCCATCTGGATCTGGAGCACCCAGAGGGACAGTGTGAAAATACTCACAGCAAATGGTGAAATGGCTTGTAATTGCATTTGTCATATTCTATTCTTTATGAACATAGAAATATCTATTTTTCCCTGTTCCCTTCCCCATGATGGTGGGAAAAATCACCATATTTCCTGAATGAGGGAGTGGAAAAAAGACCATTTGGAGTTTAAAATGAGCTTGCAATGTGAAGCTAAAAAGACCAAGTTTTCTCATGTATACTTTCAGTGCAAAAGCAGCCTTCCAGTTAAATTCCTTGGTAATTTCATAATGTACGAGTCACCCAACACTGAAAAATATGTTAACTCCTTGACTATCAGAAGGCTACAGACTGCGACAAGCTCAGTATTTTCTCAGCCCCTAGCCGCAATCCCCACCACCCCCATCATACATGAACCATGCACAGAAACAAGCTCCCTCCACAGTGGACTCCACTCTGGGGTCTGAAGCATGAGTGCAGGGACCATGGGTGGGACAGTTTTGCTGCCAACACTTGGTGGTGGGACAGGGGTTGGGATCTCAGACAGCAAATGATCTCCAGCGTGAGCTGGATTTGGGCTGGTTCCTAGAAAAAAAATCTGAGCCGCCTTATTACCGTGTTTGGATTTTCTTCAAATGTGTCTCCACTGGCAGTGGATATGTTTCGACATGAAGTCGTTAACTAGCTCCCTCCTCCCGGAGAATAGAATGCCTCAATGAGTAATTTTCATTTTACCTAGAAAATGGAATTTCCTATTGTCATCAGTGCCAGCAACTCTTGTTAATGCTTTAAAGAAAGTCTTACCCCTCTTGTACATCCCTATGTTCTTCACAATCTCTCCCTAGTTAACAGTATATAGTAGGTGGGAAAACTCAACCAGGTGCTGGACCAAGGCCATCGAGAGAGTCTCCTAGCATGTGGGAAGCTCTGGGCTCTGCTCCTGGGGTTACACATGGGGCAGGAGCAGTGAGTGGCCTGGAAAAGCAAAGGACAGAGCCCCAGCCTAGGATAAGAGTACATAGCACCATTTGTACACCACGAGAGAGCAAATCACATCACGTCAGCAGGTGCCAGCCCTCTTGAAACCAGGTCTTAGATGGCTTCAGACAGATCCTCTGCTGAAGCAGTGTTTTCTCTGCAGGAAAGTCCTGATCCATTTTCCCTGCCATCACAAACTTTAATGTCTTCAGCCAGATTCTTGTTTTCAGCAATTCATTTCAGGAAACCAAGATGCCCAGCTTACAAACTCAAACTGGTTTGTGCAGGTGATCTCTAAAATGAAAACTAAATATATCTCCCCTAAGATGACTTATTAATATCAATCCAGCCTTTGAGCAAATAAATTAATGTACTTTTACAATTTGCATAGCCAAATATTTTCAATTAAGAGCATTATGAAAAATGCATAATACGTTTGCTTTAGAGGGAGACTAAGGATTTAAAGCTCACATTAGAAACATTAGCTGCTCTCACTAATGTGACTTGCTGACTTGAGTGTTTATTTTTTCTGATTTTTCCCCCATTCCCTCCAATTTTTCAATTAAAACTTAATCGCCTGCCCATTCACTCACTGCAGAAGTGATGGGGAGATTATAAGCTATCATAAAACCTTCTCTAGTGTCACATTTCTCTCTGGCAACACAGAAAAAAGGTCAGCTCCAGTACTGGCCTAAACATTAAGCCATACTTTTATTGCAATCTTGTGGCTTAAGCACTTGCTTTAGGAATGTGCATTAGGTGCTGGATAATGTGTTCATGTCCCATCTTTCTTCAGCTTTGCCTGAATATCTTTTAGTTAGCTGCATTGCCATCTCATTAGCAGAAATCAGGCTCCATCTCTTGGGTGACATACTTCTTGGGCTTTCCTCTGACTTGGGTATGTTGATCTGGTTTTATGCCTTATTTCTACATGTTGAATCAAACTAGTGTTCTATCTGCATATATAAGACGAGCAAAGAAAAACAGACCTGTGTTCCAGCAGAGCAGCTGCCAAATGGACACGAATTGCTGAAAGATCATTACCTTGCTATTGCAAGCAGGCTGAGTAGGGACAGCACACCACCTTACCTGCTAGAAGACAATAAAGGCCTAGTGTTGTTGCATTAATTTCCTTAAATAAGCCTGTAGCTGTAAAATGAGCAAGGACTTGTTTAAGCTTGTAACCAGAGCAGCGGCTGGAGGGAAGCTATAAAGGCAGTTTGTATATAGGTGCAACGACAGCAGCAAGAGAAGAGATTAGATAAACAGGAGATCGTTTACAGCACCATGTGCCTCTCAAACTTCTCCTGGCAGGAGATGTATTGCATCCACTCCAAAATAATTAGCTGGCCTGACAAGCAGGGAATATTCACCGGGGGTAGGTAGCAAGAGTGATTTGTCATTGAGATCCCTAGGCTATTGGAAGAGCAGAGGCCAGGGTTTTCCTAGACTCTTTTATGGTCATCTGTTTATTTTTAAGAATTAATTTATTCTTCCTGGTGGGCTTGGTGCAGACGCCATGTTAAAAGAGCTGTTGTGAGGGTCATGTGCTTACGCAAGGATGCAGGGAGAAACATGGATTTGGTTTCCCTGGTTTACTGAGTGGGATGGAGGTCAGCAACTTGGATCTCCTGTGCATAGACATAGCAACAGGGCCTGGAAATACCACAGTGATCCTAAGCACAGAAACATGGGGCATGGGCTGCCATCCCTGAGTAGGCTTTCACTCCCCTGCCTCCAAAAAGGAGCATAAAGGCTCCTGAAACAAGATTTTCACTTCAAACTGTTGTAAATGAAGATATTCATTCACCTGCAAGGATCTTTTCTTCCACAGTGCTGAACATGGGAATTGGCTCAAGGCTTTTCAATAGTATGGGGAAAATTCCTCTTTCATCTGCATTTTTGGGGATGGCAAATTTTACAGCTGCATCAGAGGTGGTCCTGAGATTGAAGTGCAAGAAACCAGTGGGGCTTTGAGGCCTCAAGAAGGGTTTCAGAGTAGCTCTTTGTTCCTTCAGCTGTCATGTATTTTGTACATCCCTAAACACAACCGTACTGAACTCTTGCCACACAACAGCTGGCTACTTGAACTGTACCACAAAGGAACAAAGTGAGGCACAGACCTTCAATGCTTTGGAGAAGATCACAGAGCTGCTGGCAGGGTTGCAGAGGTCTAGTGCCCACCACCCAGGCAGTGGTCCTTCCCATGGTTCTGATTAGCTGCTGGCTGTGTTGGAGGAGTAGTTAGGCAGCATTTACCTAAGACTCATGAGTACAGCTGACCTGTATCTTTGTGAAAAATACTTCTTGTCATTCCTTTTTTCAGAGAGTAGACTGTTTTCATCTGGATCCTTTTGACATTCACAAGGATTGCCTAGATAGCCAGATGAAAAATGCTTGCAACCACTTTCCATATCTGATTGTTTTCCTCATTTTAGCCTGGTCTCTTAAAGCCCATGGCATGGTGCCCATTTCTGATTGGGAGCCTGAAAGATTTTTAAAAGGAGAAAAGTAAACATCAGATAATAATATAACCTTTCTGCCAGGTGGTGTTAACAGTAGGAACAGGGAGAGTCAGACAGTGTCTAGAGTTTCCATTTAATATAACTAAAATAAATGGTTCTAGCCTCCACCTAATACCTTGCCCTCTAGAGTTTTAGGAATGTAGACTGTAAATCCCTGATCACCTGATCACTTTAATGCCTGTTACCTTCTGAGCCCAGAGTTCATGTTACTCATCAACTGAATGAACTAAAACCCTTCTTAGAAATCCAGGATTCTTGGTAAAATTCCTCATAGACTTCACTTGCCAAAGAGTCCTGTGCCACATCCTTCCAATAGTAGTGAAGCACCATAGCAACTGTCCTCCTATAGAACTCTGCCTTGCTTCCCTTAGGCTACTACTACCACATAGCAGAGACCACCTTAGTGAAGGAGCAACTACGATTGAAAAAAGATCATATGCAACATGCTTCTTCAAAACAGACTTGTGACTTGTCCATGGTCATGATGCTGATCAATGAGATATCCATCTAGTGCAATCACTAGTCCCACCGGTCTCCTTTAGGCTTCCCATTGCCTTCTGGAGGAGCTTGGCTAATAGAGAGACAGTGGAGAAAACAAAATTTTGACCAAGAAAAGGCAAGTGCATCCACTCAGCATCCTGGCATAGGGACCTATGAGAGGTGTGTTTCCCATGTAAAGAAAATCAACAGGGACTGCAAGGCTTGATGGTGACCTTTTAAAGCCCAATGGTATCCAGCAGCAATACTGCAGTGTTTGAAGTTCTACTTTTGGAGCATAAGCATCCATCCCTGAGAAAGCATCACCACACAGAAGAGTTTAATTTGGGAACCGGAAAGTCTCACTGTGGTTTGAGAACGGATTTTGCTTCACTGTCCTCATTCCAGAGCTACAGGCAATCTTTTAGATAGACTGGATCCATGCCACAGCGTGCCTTGATGATTTAGTCTGAAACTTGTACTTGATTCTCATGAGGAAAGTTACCCAAATATGGCCTGAGTCTGGTGTGCAGCAGTCTTGAATTTCTTTATCTGAAGTGGCTCCTATCCTGACAAAAATGGAAAGGTAGTCCTGTCTACATGTTAAATATCATGGGAAAAATCTACTTTAGGTGCTTCCCTAATCTCCTGCCAGGCAATATATTCCAAAAGTTAACGAAATAATAACAGAAAATCCATTAATAGGTTAAAAATCTTACATGGATGCCTTTTTCTTTTTTCTATGGACCAAACTCACATTCAGTATTTGTGATATGGACTAAATATTGTCCATGACACTCAATAGCAAATTTTGCAAGGAAACTTCAGGAGTGATTGGGCTTTTCATGGCAGCCTCCCACCTCCATGCTGTTTGTTGAACAGATCAAGCCTGTTTCCAAAAGCAATAAGCCACTTAGTTGATTACAAAGCTTAAGGATGCTTTCTAAGACTAAGCAACTGATATCTTTTAATACAAGGCAGAGCAGAAAAAGATTCTGCTCTACTGAATCAGCAGAGGAGCTAAGGCAAAGGTTACCTCCTGCTAGATCAAGCTGTCCCTGTGTCCTGTAATGCCCTAACTAGAGCTGGGCTGGTTTTCACATGCTGGGCTGCTTCTCTGGGTGGAAGATCCAAAAACTACTAAAGCCAATAATGTCCTGTGCCCATGAAGAGCATAACCGTATCTAAGATATTTGAAAGAAAACATCTCCTTTGGGCACCTACACATACGTCGCTTGGTGTGGGGATCACATGATTTGAAACTGACACTTAACTGCCTGAGCTCCGTGATACCTTACTGAGATCCATTGCCTCAGATTCAGTTATGACATTGATCTCACTATTGTACTATCTTAACACTGTTATAGCAACAGTCTCAGAGCAGGGTTTGCTGAATTTTGACAAATATGCTTACTCCATTTAACAAAATCTACTGAAAACTCTCATAAAAAGATCTTTGCTACTTTTCGTATTTGCAGCAGGACTGGTAAGTCAGAGAGCAAAGGTATTCAACTAAGGTATTTAAAGGCTCAGTTCTGAATGAATGCCTGTGTCCTTCATTTTGTCCATATTACAGATGCCAGCAGACAGGAACAGACATGGTGGTTGTGCTCCTCGACCCTGGGCTGCAGAGGAGGAATCCTGCAGCATTCAGTACCTGCTGATGTTTTGGGGGCTGGAGACTTCATGCCCAATCATATTGCACTGCTGGCAAGACAGAATGCAATAGAAGCATGTATAAGCCTACGTCATTTTTTTGTGAGGCTACAACTGAACAACAGCCACAGGGTGAAAGAAGATTTTAAAAGACAGATTATTTGTGGCCCCAAGCAGAGCTCCTGCAAAGACTTTGAAGCATCTCAGTCCTATTTTCTATAGATAATACAGATCTGAAAAAAACAGCATCTGGGGAGTAACAAAATACATTCACTTATGGACCTGCAAAAGTTTGGGTCAGGAGTTCAGATGATTTGAGAAACACTTTCTCCCTGGGAGGAAAAGGAAAACCCAGAGACCGCACTGATTTTGGTATAGAGGCTGGATATTTCTTTAGAGGCTCATTCAGCCCTTTAATTTATACAGCCACACTTTACCACACATGTCCAATGTACCTCCCCAGTAAAATCTTCTCTTTCCTGGCCTTTCAAGTGCAAGATCTCACCTGCTTGGATGTCTCTGAGTGATGCTCATAGGGAAACAATCCTTGAAATGCCAAACAGATGTGAATATGCATCTGAGGAGGAATGTATGGGCGGTACCCATCTGTCATCAACCCTTTCACCATCTCATCTCCTCCATTTCTATCTGGTGCCCACCTCTGCCAAGCTACAGACAGGGGAGTTAGGTGAAATGTGAGACATAGCCCTGTTTAACCTGACCTTTGTTTCTGCAGTGTGAGCTCTCCACTGGTCTTTACTTGGCTGTGTGAAATTCAGTTTCACTTCCCTGAACATTTACTTAAGGCAGAAGGGTAGCTCTTAGGTATTTTGGGCAGGTTCCTACTGAATAGCTGGTCCACCTTAACAATGATCATAAAGATATGAAAACTCAGAAGTCATTTGTAGTTACATTGGGAAAATGAAGTCAGCACCACCTCCCACATGCGTAGCCAGCCTAAGAAGTTGTTACTTATAGTCTCAGCTTTTTTCATTTCATTTTCCTTTTCCCAACCTACTCTGTGAAAAGTTAAACACTTTTAAACCAGCAGGTTGTTATGTCAGAGGAAGATGCTTTATTTTTTTCCAAACCAGATGGTTTTCCTGCAAGATTTTGTTTATTAAAAAAAAAGGTTTTCTGGCAAAATAAACACAGCCCTTATTGTAGCGATTATCAGAACTTTCTTTAATGGAAATATAAATGCAGGTAAAAACTAGTAAGCAGTATATGACTAGTTTCTAGGTTAAGAAAAAAAAAAAGAAAACAAAACCACATTCCCTTCCCAAAAGTACAAAAATTTACAGCAGATCCCTAAGGACTTTCTAAAATTACGCAGATATGGCCAAACTTTCTCAGTAGAAGTTAAAAATAAGAGCACTCTGAAAACAAAAGAGTGACACCATCTTCAGCTTCTTTAAGAAGGGTTGAGGTTTTTTTGCTCCTTCAACCATTTTTCCCACATGGTAAATTCCATTTTCTCTAAGTAATCGAATAGTTACATTGACCAAAATTCTCCTACAATCTTCTTAAATTATAGCATTTCTTTGCAAATGCTTTGAAAGTCTTCGATTTCCAGTGCTTTCAAGACAAAGACCAGTTCGCTCCATCCTGTTCTTCAGTGCCACATGGGACAGAAAGCGCATTCTTGATACCCATACCAAGGAAAGAGAAGACATGATTTGCTTCTTGCCTGTACCAGAATAGCTCTGCAGTAGTTGCCTGCAGTAGAATAACTCCCAAATTTTTACTGCAACAAAGAGATTTTAACTCCCCTTTTCAGTGTCATTTTCCATGTCTGTAGAAGTCCACAGCGTCACTGTGGGGATTTTAATTACTTTGGTGCCATCATCCCAGAGCACCCACTGTTAACAGATTGTGCCCACACTGCTCCAAGGCTGGGTTCTAAAGATGTGGCTATGGAAGTACTCAGCCTTCTATTCAGGTGACATGTACATAGACGTGCAAACAGTGAAAAGAGCCTTGCGGCCACTGAGGCACTAGCTAAGTGCAGTGAAGCCTGGGCATTTCTCTCACTCTCTCACAGAGGTGGCCTTGGATCACTGTTATCACTGCCAGCACAGGAGAGCTCCCAAAAGCAGAGATATTTCATCAGACTGGGTTTTGTATTCAGTACAGGAAGAGCAAAGACATGTATGGCTGTGAAGCCAGCCATGCTTTCAGATGTCAGCTCCTTAGACCTTCAGTGGGGATTTGGGAAGCAGGGCTAGGTACCAAGTGAGATCTTTCAGGGAAGCGTTTCTCCTAAGAAGCTCCCTTAGCCTTGGAAACAGAGCTGGCAGCCTCCATTGCTTCTCAGAAGCAGGAACAAGTAGTGCAAGGGGGATAGGAGTGGTGTCTGCAGCCCCAGAACTTCCAGTGTGACACTTGTGGGAAGACAATGGCTCCCAGATCCTGTCACCTGTCAAGGTCCAAATGCTTTGGAAGCCAGGATCCCACCACACATGGAGACAGGACACCACCAACAAGGACTTTGGAAAAGCAGCACTTGTCCCCACATGCTAGGATTATGCCCGTCCGCTCTCTCCGGACAGGAGAAGCTCAGCTCACCTCTCTGCAGGCTGCAAAAGAAAGCCTCCTTGTCACTTCTGCTTCCTTGTCACTACCAAGCATAATTACAAGGCAAAAGCAAAGACTGTTGGTAAAAATAAACAAAGCACATCACCACTTAATAAGAACGGACTGGATATGATCTTAGTGTAGCGGAATTGTGAAAGAAGCTTGAGTTTGGGGAACAATATTTGACCTTCTTCTTTTTCAATACAAAGAGGCTCTTGGCATTCTTCAGGTCTTAATTTGCCTGAAACTTGAACCACGTTGATATGGATCTTTTAATTATTGTCCTCTGTTGACCTGGACAAAGGATTGTGAGAAGGCTTCAAATCAATCATTCCACTACTTTGACTGAGTGCTCACCTGTTCAAAGGTTTGGTTTTGGTTGCTCTATTTTTTTTTTCAAAACTTGCAAGCAAGCAGAAAGAGAGTATTTCCTACCACCAGTAAAGTATTTCCTTTTCAGGCAGCAATGGTAAGACCGGGAGAAACATTTGTTCTACTCACTGACCCAAAAGCCCAAAATTAAATTCCCAGAGACAATAACAACTAAGCCCAGAGCAAAGCAAATGAAAGAAAAAAAAAAAACCAAAACAAAAGCATGACTTGGTCGATTGCATTAGAATGAATTTGACCAACAGATGGCAGCTACAAAAAGTAAGATGGGTCATTTTCCCAGCCATGTAAACAGAACGAAAGCACTATAACACATCTGCCATGTAAAAATGCTATTAGTCGCACTCTTGAGACAAGTCATATAAAAAAAGACATTCTCAAGTCAACACATTTTGGCCTATATGAAGTAGAAAATGATGTGCAGGGATATTCATCGCCATGCTGCAGTGTTCCCTGATCAGCCTTTGCAGCTTCCAGGGCACACAGGTTTTATTTCCTTTATAGAAAACCTTTTGGCACTCAGAGAGTGAGGATGAAAATGGAGAATAAGGTGTAAGTGCAGGAATGTGCAGGGACTGTTCTGCCAGAAGACATGCAGAGAGCTAGAAAGATTCCAGGAATAATAAAAACACCGGCATGCAAATATCAAAGCTTCAGGAGGAGGAAAAAATGGATCACCAGACTGCTGCTCAGCCCAGGGACAGCCAGGGAATCATCTGGGTCCTACACCACAAGTGCCCACCTACCAAGTGTGCATTTGGACATGGGCAAAGAAACCTCTCCTCTGAAGATACCTAAGGAAATCCAACAAACACTTCCAGATACCACAGAAGAGTTAGACTTGGCCAGAAGTTGAAGCAGGCAAGTGCTTGCAGTAGAGATTGAAGTTTCACTTCTGGTGGAAGTCTCTATTCAGGCAACAATTTTTAATTAAAAAAAAAAACAAACAAATCTGTGCAGGGTTTTTTATCGTTTGAATGATATCCAGATAAAGTAATGATTTTTGATGCAAAAGACTTTTGGTTTTGAACTGAAAGTTTGTCTTTGTTGTCAGTAATATATCTGGGCATAGCTGGTACAAGAAGAAAAGGCAGGCAAGCAATCTTGGACTTCTTACCCTCTGTCATTTTCACATGGGCACTCCCTCTGGTCTGCTGCCTTCCAAAGGAGTGCTTCATGGGAAGCTTTGGGGAGCAAAGAAGAGGAAGAACTTGTGCAGCAGAAGGAAAAGCTCTACTCTGATCTGTGTCAGGCAATCACAGGCAACTTGATGCCAAAAAGAAAAAAGCTATTGCTCCTGGTGCCATCAGGTTTTCTTCTGAGCTTAGACACTAGCCCATTTGGAGCCCAAGGAACTTGTTCAGCCTCTGAATCTCCCAATATCCTTTCTGTAAATGCAAACAACATGTAAATTTGCTCTGCTGAACCATTCCCTTAAGACAGCACCTGTGAGAGCATAGGAAGCAAGGAAAGCCCATGGAAATGAAAACTTTGTTTTTCAGAAGAGGTCAAAACCAGCCATGGGAAAACACAGGGATTGCTTATTTAATATGAGAATTCAAAATGAAGCAAGCATTTTAATGGCAAAAAAGGTAAGAAGAATGATGCTATTAAAGGAGGCTCTTGGTCTGGAATATTTGGGGTCTGGAGGCACAAGACCATATGGGCAGGTTGCCTGAAGATGCTCTTTGAATGCACATTTTCCTTTGCACTCATGATTTCAACATCAGGCACTGATCAGCCCAATGTGATGAATAAAGGAATCTAGAAGCAAATAAGGCATAATGCTGTGATAGCCTTGGCCATAATGTGCACAAGTGAGTTAGATGACAGGACAGAGAATCAGCTCTTACATAATGCTCATCAGTTCATGCAAAAGTTGAACTGTCTGGTTCCTGAGAGACTGGCCCCTCCGCACAAAGACAGGAAACTAAATAGATTTTGAGCGATAGGCAGTTGCCTTGCCAGTTTGAGAATGTTTGAGTATCCCAAATGGAGACCACCTACCTCTGTAGTCATATGAATATCTTGGGAAAAGTGCTCCTGTTCTCTAAGACTTCAGAATGATCTAGAGTCAGGGAATTCAATTAAGCAAATGAGACAGAAGTATTAATGTCACAGAAGCATTAATGTCAAAGCCAATGTATCTCGATTTCCACAGTTCCTGGGGTAGCAGACTGACAATAGAGCAGGACCAGCCCATGGGCACCTATGAATTGCACACATTGGAGCCAGCGTGTCTGAGCCTGGCAATGGAGACTTGCATTGCAGCCCTTCCTTCACCTCTGATAAAGCGCTTCCTTCACTTCATGCATAGCAGCAGTGTGCTGGAATTCGTGGGGATGACACATGTCCTCGCACATAGCCCCACTTTCAGAGCTTGTGGATGCTTAATATGAGTGATGACTGTGAAGAAGCTTCCCAGAACCAGGCTATGTTTTGCTGTGACTGAGAGGGGAAGCACAGAGATTTTTAGAGGCTGCCTTTAAGACAGCTAGTGATGAGCTGAGCCAGGAACTTGGTGGGGTCAGATTTTGTTACCATGCAGGTTGTTTCTAGTGGAACGCAGGCAGAAGCTGTAAATGTCATGAATTTCTCTGCCAAATGCAGCATCATCTGTCAGCAAAGCCTGACAATGTGATGGCTGTGACTAGGAGAGGTAGTTAGG
Organism: Pezoporus occidentalis; assembly: GCF_034315485.1. Taxonomy (NCBI): domain Eukaryota; kingdom Metazoa; phylum Chordata; class Aves; order Psittaciformes; family Psittacidae; genus Pezoporus; species Pezoporus occidentalis. The sequence goes on from NW_026916347.1 coordinate 2,861,570, forward strand.
TGGGAGACTGTTCACTGAATCAGAAAGATTTATCCTGGATTATATGGACATCCTCAGCCAGCCAAGGAAGAAACAATCAGCTTGGAAAGAGATGCCAATTTGCAGGGACACAAGAAGAGCACCGTGGCTATGCTGCTTACTGAACAGTGTGCACTGCAAAGAAGTTTGCTAGTGCCTGGAAATTGCAGTGCAGGTTGTACCCCTATACTTCTCACCCCATTCGCAGCTCTGTTTGCACAGCATCACCTCTCCAGGCATCAGAGGAGCTGGAACCAGGACTGCTGACTTGTGCATTTTGCAGCTTCTATGATATTGCTCTGAAAAGCCACAGCTCCTGGGGCAGAGGGATTCTTTTTTTCTTACTTGCTTTTCTTTATTTTCTCTCTGGAACAGCTTCACTTGGTGAGTCTGAATTTAATAAAGATCCTGCAGCAGCCAAGCTGTTATCCAGTCTAGAGGAACACAGATACACACACTTTCCTGAATGCCTACCTCCCAAGCTGGTTTGGATGTCACTGATGAATGTGAAACCCAGCATGTAAACTCAGTCCTGATACCAGTGCACCCCTGAGCTGCTTTTCTCTTTTAGTTCCCCCACCCACACTCTCACACATACATTTTGCAGACTCAACCTGGAGGCAGGAAGGAGCCTTGTTTCCTATCCCATCATCTTGCAGTACTATGGTGGTTCCTGACATAAGCGCCAGTACAGAAGCCCACCCATAAAATCCATCAATATTCTCAATCACACACATTGCTGGAGCAGCAGGCAGTCAGGCTACATTGGTATTGTTCAGCTCTTCCTTCTGACTGTAAGCAGTTGGATCCCCAGTAGGCAGCAGCCCTGCCCAGCCACTATGCAGCCTCTGGGCTTTCACATGCAGGGAAACCTTCTTTTCCCATAAAATGCAAGAGGCAACTTCAGTCCTTTCATAAATCTCCAGACTTTCACAGATGCTTTTGGTAGATGCAAGAGCCATTCCCTGTTGTAGAGTATACAGTTCTTGTCTGCAGGATCCACAGGTTTTTAAGACCAGGAGGAAATGTTACAGTCAAACAATGTGGTTGGAGAACATCATCCCCTGTGGTGGGGTGAGTCCATTCTTCTGCTGAGGAAAGCCATATTTGAGAGAGACACCTGGTCTTGATTTAAAGACCCCATGTGATAGAGAACCCTGTACAGCCTCTAGTAAGTTATTACAGTAGTTAATTCTCTTCACTGTAAAAAAAATTCCATGCTGAATTAGTCTGGCTTCCGCTTCCAGTTCCCTGGATCTGCTTGGACCACACCTCCAAGAGAAGAGCTCTAGCATCCAGCTTTCTTCCTTGCCAGCTCATGTAAAGCTGGATCCAGTCACCTTTAAAGCTCTGCTTGAAATACATCTGCAATGTCTTTTTATAAAAGGCTTAACCCCCATACAGCTACATGTGCTGAGCCAACCAGAAAAAAAAAGCAGATGCATAAGTCAGGTCTAAAGAATATTTTAGCCCAGCTTCTGACATTAGCGAGCCACAGGTATTTAAATAAAAAGATAAAATCCAGGGGAGGAAGAGTGTCACTTTCATTGACACATCTCTTCAGCTTCATCCCACAGGGGTTTACAGGTACCATGCTGAAAGTCACAGTGAGGTTTATCAGCTGAGGTATAGGGTTGCCCAGTTTGTGTTCGCACAGTTTCCAGTCTGCTTGGGTATGGGCAGATTGAACTCACCTCTGTTTGCATACCGCTTCACAGGCAGATCCTTAAGTAAGCATAACAGATGAGCCCTTGGGGCAGGTTTTCCACATGCCAACTCACACACTTTAATTATCTCATTATAAAATGTGATCAAAGATCTGCAACTTCTTACTAAGAGTCCCCAGTCACTTTGTCCTAAGGTTTCCCTACACAGAGCATGACCAGGACCACGGCTTGGTACCTATCCAGTCACACTTGTACTAAATTAAACACAAGGAAAAGGCTTTTGGCTTCATTTTGGCCGCCTCCTGGACCCACAGCTCAACATTTCTGGCTCAGTTTACACCACCACTACAAATGCCCTAAATTGACAGTATCTGGTTTACATTTAAGGCAGTTTATACAACTCATTTGGCTAGATTTTTGTAAAATTTCCAGCAAAGTATAAGCTAAACGCAAAAAATCAGAGTAGATTATTGCCCTTTTCCCTGACAAACATCACATGCTTCTCTTCTGCGTTTACTATTACTGTGATGGCAAATAGTCACACTAGCCTCAGGCCAGGACCTTCTCTGTGTTTGATGCTATACAGATACAGGAAGATAAAGCCACTGCCTCACAAGGTTATGACAGCAAACACAAGTGAGGCAGATACATGACTGACTGGCAAAGCCATGATCTTATGAGTTTGGCCGAAGTTGAAATGCACCAAGTGCTAGCAGGGGAGCAGGCAGCAGACTGCTGTTGATTGGCAGCTCATGTGATATGTGATGAGAGTGATGGGGGAAGAAGGGCTGGCTGGCCCTGGCAACAGCCCAGTCTAGGAGGTCCTCCTCTTCCAGATGAAGTCTGAACAGGACATAAAGCTTTTTTGCTGGCTGGGAAATCTGCTGAGCAGTTCCCAACTGAAGCCATCACAGGGAACTTCTGGCACCAAGCTCACACCTCATGTAACCCAGTAATGACTGCTGGCTGAATGCCTCCATAGCAGGAGGTGGGCTGCCGGTCAACACCTGATTTCATGCTGGTAGTCCAGTGCCAACCCTCAACCACTGCATGTAGCCAGAGGGCACGTATTTACTCTCAACAAAGCAAGCAGTGCAGGAGACAATTGGCCAGGATACAAACCCCTGGGAGTACTGATAGGAAGCTCGGAGCTTTCTACAACTATTTTTGTGGTGAGTTTGTGGAAAGCAACTAAGTGTGGGGAACAGAATCAGCATGGCTTCCCATCTGCTATCACACTCATATTTCAGTACTTTCCTCCTTCAATAGACTTACCAGTCCGATAAGTAGGACACAAAGAAGTGGCAGAACATTTTCCCAGTTGCAAAAGGCAACCCAGAAATGCAATTGGTGTTATGTCAGTACCATTACTGGTGTACCCTTCACTTGTAACACTGGTATTTCTTGGTGCCTTTTGTAGTATGCTGCCAGCAGGCAGTGCTCCCTTATTAGCAACCCCTGGCACTTTGCACGCACTGACAGTGCAAGCTGCGTCCGGATGAGAATGTGGGGCTACAGCCTTAGTACTGTTTGCTGTTAGTCACAAGGCCAGGGTCCAGGTCCCTTAACTCCATGTCTCGTATCTGCTGGTTGCAAGGTTTAGCAGACGGTCACCAAGGTAAGACTGGCTCATCATCCTGTACAGTTAAAATGGGCCATCAAGGCCCACTGCCTTTCCACACAAAAACACAACAGAAATAAAGTCTGATTCCTAAGAACGGATAACTTTACAAACTGTTCTCCTTGCTCCTCTTTCTAATGGCTGTTCAATCACTGGCTTTGTGAACACAGTAGTCTGTTAATGCAGCAATTAATTACAACACACGTTGGGCAAACACAAGTTAGCTTACAAAAGTACAGAGGTGGAGCTGATTTGTAAATGGTCAGGAAAAAAATGCAATGGTCAGGATATTTTATTTTCTTCTCTAAGCCTGCTGCTCTATCACAAACTCAAAGATCCCAGGATGCTCACAATGCACGCAACAAGGAAAATTCCTGTGTGGAAAAACTGGACAGAGCGTCCACTGAGCTCTGGGATGCTCAGAAGAGCAGCCCTTGGCATCCATAGCTACATGCGCTCATTTTGATTTGGACAGACAAGGAGAGAGGACTCTAAAAAAACCCCAAACCAAAGCATAAACCAATTTCAAGCCTATGCACAGTCGTGGTGTTTTTCAGAGTCAATGAAGGGCTCAGAGGCTGCATTTATGCTTTCCCTATCCATGGCTAAAAGCTCTTTAACCTCTCCACCAGATTTCCCCCTGGAAGGACAGAAATCCTGACTTCAACCTGCCAGACAAGGCAGGCACCCCTGTCCTACATCTGCAGGCTGGGCAGCTTGTGTCGTACTGGGGTGCCAGAGGTAGATATAGCTTCTCAGTGTGAGGCCACGTGCACAGTCAGCCCAGTGGGATGCCTCAAGCATCTGATCTGCCTACCGCCCCCTGTGCTGCCTGCACCAGCACTCTGGAAAACCTCTGGACTACTGTTTCCCCTCCCACCTTCTGACTGTCCAAGGCAAACTGCAGCATGTGGAGCTCTCCCTGTTTCTCTCAAAACACGAATGTGCTACAGCTGGTCGGCAGATTATTTTTAAATGAAAAATGGCTGTAATATAATCATTTGCCAGAAAATCAGTTCTCAGAAGCAACAGCTAATCTTTCTTTTGAAAACATCGGCCCCTTCTATTAGGTCTTTTCCCCTTATTTTTAAGAACCATTTAAGGTTTTAATTGCAAAGCACACACAAACTCACATGTCATCCAACACTAGAAATCTGGGAAGGGTCATAGCATTTGCTAATGAAAGCAGATTTTTTGTAGAAACTGTCAACAACAAAAAAGAACATTTAAATAATGCTAATTAAAAAGAACATACAAAACCAAACATCCTGAGTCTGGCCAGCATGCAGGCAAAGGAATCCCAAACTTATGAAGCAAGTGAACCAAAGTGAGCCACTCCATGCACATGTGCAGAGTCCAGTCTGCAGCAGGACCAAACACAGCAAGCCCATCATCCCAGTTTGTTTTTGTACTAAATCCACACAATAATGAACTACACCAAATCATGAGATACACTGGTCTCTCTACTGCAGAAGGATGCGGCTATACATTAATTAGGGCCACTGCAGTCCTCAGCATGGGAAGGACATTAATCTTTGCCAGGTCCCATGCTTCAGTCATCACGATCTTGATGCACACTGCAGTTTTCTGTTGCTATCTTTTTTATTTAACTAGCCTATATAAAGACAACACTTTAAACCTGTATTTCCTCTGAATCTGGAAAAGAACCATTCTTTGAAACAGATTGACACAGCTTGCTGTGTGACCTGCTTAGAGAGATAATGAGCCACCTCATGCTCCCACTTGCTTTGCAAATCAATGTTTAGTCCATACTGATCTCCAGTTCCCTGCTCCTGGTGAGGCTGGTGGCAGGTACGGAGTTCATAGCTTTGCTGCCCAACACAACCACACTGAAACCCCACAGTGGCAGGAAGCACAGATGCTTCCCAAGATCTAGATGAAGACTTCCTAACGGCAGGCACCAGGGCAGCCGTTGCTGCCGTCATTCTCTAAACTGTAAGCAATGGTCACACTGTGGCTGCAATCGTTGGGTAGCCACCGCTCCCCGCCGCAAGGGAAGAGCATGAGGAGCTGCTCCATAGGAGCTTGCACCACTTGGGCTTCGGGAGAGAACCCCACCTGCCAGGCTGAGCGTTAATTACTGCTGCACTGCCTCTAAAAATAATTGCCCAGGATGCAAGTGGCTGGCTTGCTTTTCCTCCTCATACACCATCTCCTTGCAGCCTATGGCTGAAAGTCCTCATGGGGGGGAAGGGGAACTCCCAAAGAGTTTCCAGTGGAGGCCGGGTCTGGGGTCTTCAAAGGGAAAACAAAGCCAAGTGGCCACTCTGCATATTCCTCTTCTAACCCCTGCGGTGGCCATGGGCCTGAGTGCAATTCACCCCACTCAGCAGCCAGTTACTGAGGTGATAAACCAGTTCCCAACCAGTTCTCTTCCCCACCAGCCCCTGTTTGTATTATGGGGACACCACTGGCCAGCTGGGCTTGACTCAAAGCACAGGCATCATCACAAGCCCCAGATTCCCACCAGGGCCATAACTACTTTCCCCCCACCAGAAGCTTTCCAGCAAAATAGCTGGAATTCTTCAGCAGGACAGGCCTATACCAGGCATGAATATGTGACCCTACAAATAAACAAACTTCCCCCATGTTGTTTGGCCCTTTTAATATTTCAGTCAGCACAGGAAACTTCTGGTGAAGGGAATGGGCAATATTTCACAGGGGAAGCAGCCTGCTGGTCATGAGTTTAACAGGGAAAGCCCCCCTGGGAAGGCCACAGGAGGAAAAGAGGCTGTGTGTGTCCTTTCCTTGTCCTTGCTAGTTTCTCTCTGTTAAGCCCTGGTGGAGATAATATACCACCAAGAGCCAGGTCCAGCCACTCAATGTCTCAATTTGAGTTGTCATTCGGGTCTTTTTCTGATCACATCTAATGATGCAAACTGCCTGATTCTAGGACACAGAAGAATACAAAGGAGAAACAAACACTGATGAACATTGCAATTTTAGATCAGATAGCTTCTTTTCCTCCCCAGGTACCTGGTCCTGTTATTATGAGATGTCTAACAAGCAGCATTTTTTATCCTGTTTACAGTATGTGAAATGAGATTTTTCTCTATTTTTCCTTCATTGCTTTATTTGGCTCTGAAGTCTCTGAACTGCAGCTATGGCCAAAATGTTTCTGACATGCTCTTTGGGAGCCATCCCTCATACCACAGAGCCAAAGAGATAGCATTACCTCTGTCAGCTGAGATGAGGTACAAAGTAAAACCTTTACTACTAATTTCCTGGAGTGGGATGCAGTGTCTTCTCTGCAACTTGTATAGCCTAGACCTCTAGTCCAAGTGCAAACCCTTCTGCAGCTAACATCTCATTCATTTTGGCAGAGGAAGGGTTTCCTCACTCTTCAGCTGTGACTCTTTGTCCTGGGAACTGACAGCCAAAGACACTGGCCCAAAGGCAGCATGGTCTTTTTTGGAGGAGCCACTTTGGGAAGTTCTCCAACAAGCAACAAACAAATGGCCTCGGAAAGTGTATTCAGCATTCAGGGAGCAAGGAATAGCTTCAGTCTAAGGAGCTGTTACATTGCACATTGCTGTTCACCCTGACTGCTTGTTGCTGCTCTGCAAGAGATGAGATGAGGGACAGTGCCCTATGAGAGGGGGACAGGCCCACCCAGCCCCACAGCAGCTGTGCAGGAGCAGGGCGGTGCCCAGCACAGCATCTGCACCTGAGCGGGGGGCCGAGCACCACAGGGTGCAGCAAGGGGCCAGGATCTGCCTTTGCAGCAGACAGGCAAAAGCACATCTGTGATCTATTTCTTGTGCTAACAAGGATTCCCTGCATGAAGTCTTTTAACCTCCTGCTCTTGAAGATGAGGCTAATGATAGTCCTAGGATGTCCTATGTAGAGAAGAGGAAACTTCGTTAATGCTCACAAAATCCTTCAGAAAACAGCCTGAGGATGAGCAAGGGTGATTCCACTGGTAAGCTGTGCATTAACCTACAGCCTGAGGAGTCAGGTTTACTTCCGATTGACAAGCAGAGCAGTCAGAAGAAAGTAGATGGGATGGAAACACTTCCATTTTGCCCACCCGGACTGCAATGGGATCAGTTTAGGACTGAAATAAGCTTTGGGGAGTCATTGAACTCTGACCTAAACTAGAATAATAGGATGTGTTTATGTCTGACAATGGGGGAGCTTTGCAGAAACCCCCAGTGAGCTCCATGTGCAACACTGGTTTTATGGTCCTCCTAAGAAGGGAATTTTAAGGGATCGTATATGCCTTAAGTGTAAATTATGACATGCATTAAGGACCACCCGCATCAAATGGATGGTCGCCCCAGCCCAGAGTTTTCATGGTGAATTGAGAACAAATTCCACAGCCCCTCTGGTTTGCGCTTCCATAGAATAATATATTTTCAGGTCAGCAGAGCTGTCTGCTTCTCACACAATAGGTCCTTTCTCCGTTTCCCCCAAACCTGTCAATTGCTCTCTGCCTCTGCTGTAATTTACAGTTTACTTCCGAACTGTATGACTAAATTTTGGAAATATGTGAGGGTACAGCAGCTAAGAAAAGCCTGTTCCCAATCATGGTCAGTGCAGTGTTACCACTCTGAGAAATCCAGATGCGCACAAGGAAGCCTTACAGATGCACTGCATCGCTGCACAACCTGTGTTCAAGGTGGCAATGAGTCTACCAATGGACTTATTTTTGTAGTTTGCTTAGAATGTTTCACCCGCATATTTGTAATGAAAAAAGTGGAGGCATTTAGAGGTCAAAAAACTTGCCAAAACTGATCTGTGGATTAAAGAAATGATGTAAATAGATGTATGGATCAAGGCAGCATGTAAATCTCCAAACTCCCTTTCGTATCCCCTCAATACTGTAGGCTACATTTAGGCTCTACCAGATGTCTTTCAACTGGACAGCTTGTAATTGCCTGCAATGACTATAGCTAACCTGAAAGGACTAGATTTAGGACCACAAAGCTATGTCTACCTTACTTTTTGATTTGCATTATAAGGCATAGCAGAAATAATCATTGCTCCCTTGTTAAACTGGAGGTTTGCATTGTAAGCTAAGAAGTAACTATTTTGCTTGGCAGGCAGGAGACTGATGATCTTCCTCCAAACTTCAGTACTTTATTTCAGGGATCGTCTGAAAGTTTCTCCGTAGATCTGTTCCTTTCCCAATATGGGGATTCAGTTTAATGTGGGGGACAGTCAATAGTTCTTATCCCCAAGAGCAGCCCTGAAGTTGTTCTAATGTATTACACTTCACCCCTCAGCATTCTATGACAATGAATCTCCTGTCCTTTCCCCATATGCAAGAGTAGAACAGATTTTTAAACTGCCAGGTCTTTCTCCAGTGCTCATCCAAAGAATGGTTTAATGGAACTATTCTCACATGGGACTGCTTTATCATGACTATTAGACAGCAGGACACATCTCTGAAGAAGGGCTGTAATACACACCCTGCATGTTTTTGTGCCTTGTTCCAGGCAGTAAATAGCAGTGGAAAATGCCAGGAAACTTCCTCTCTCATGGGAATTCCTGCTAGTCTGGAGCCTGATCAGTGGATTCACTGGGCTCCCCGTGGAGACTGTGCTCTTATATTTCGAAGCCTGTGAGAACAGATATAACAGTGGAGAGAAATCTGGAATTTGGGATTGCCAGGAACAAACTGGGGTTGGAGAACTAGCCCTGAGAAAGGACTAGAATATAAATGACCCAAGCCTGAGGGTGGCCGTGATAATAGAGGACCACCTCCAGATGCACCTTCTCCCTCAGCTTCCCCACAACACTCAGACTCTGGGACATTACTGTTACCAGCCTGGCTGAGCTGGTTGCTCTGAAGAGGAAACAGCAGGGACATCAATGGACATGGAATACTACTTGATTTTACACCTGATCCGACCAGCCAACCAACACACCCATAAGGTCTTTGTTCTCAGTGACTTTTTCAAAACACCGCAGAGCACTAAGTATAACTATGACCTGATTTTGAATTTGGCAGAATTGTCTTTTAGAATCAAGCCAGTAAATTTCATCTTCATTTCTCTCTTTTTGTTTGTTCTGCTGTTTCCAATCACTGCTTTGCTCCTACCTTCCATCAAGCTCCCTCTTTGCACCTTGTTTTCTTCATGTGTATAATTCACTTAACATCAGATACATCATTTTATGCTATTTATGTTTTCAAGACTTTTGCAGTATAAACACATCTTGTCAGTAAGTTGAATTTACTGGCAATTCATTTACAATCTGACCCTGGAGTAAGCACTTTATTTCTTTTTCCTTTTTCCAAGTTAAAATGTTTTGGGTTTTATATAGCAAACATTCTGTGTTGATTGCTTTTCAAACTGCCAGCCATCTGTCCATTATTAGCATCAGATCCCTGACAACAGGAATATTTTGCTCATTAAATCATTGTTAAGCAAAGTGTTTAGGTTTTATCATTAAGAAAAAAAGAAAGGTTTTTCATGTTATGAATGGTTCTCAGGAGATATGTGCTACCATTTAAAGCCAAAGCTAATAGGGTCCTAGGAAATCACCCTGTTTCATGTTTCCAGCTTCAAAACCAAAGGAATGCAGGCCTGGAAAAGACTTGCTGGATCATCAAGTCTACTTGTCACAGCACCACACAGTACAATTCCTAGAGTCTTGGCTCATGTTTGGTTTCTTCATATCAATTGACAGCAGATGATCAGTGTCATACAGGCTCCTGAAGTTCAACATACCAGCCTATAGTCAAAAGGAATTGCAGATGCTCCATACAGCTGAATGGTAGAATCACTAATTTGTCTAAATACATCTCCAAAGTTTGAAAATAGTAGTGTAGCCAATGCTAAATACTGGACCTATCTCGGCTCTGACATGGAGGGGTCACACCCACAAAAATGAGCTGCCAGTCACATTCTCCCTGCCCTCATGACTTCAGACAAAGGTGCCACATGTCTGCTCCTTGGCAAAGCAATGAGTCCAGGAGCATTCCTTCTGGAACAAAACTTCACTGGGTAGCTAAACTCTCTTTCAAAAAGGCGGCATCCCTCCAGACAGGCCTTGAATCTTGCAAGATAAACTCAGCAGCAGCACTTTTACTGCTTGTGCAGAGAACCACTCAATGGACCTCGTGTTCCTGCATGTATACTGTGAACCAGGACAGGTAATTAAAAGCAATGTCCACTTCTGTGAGATGGCGAATACTCTGACCTCACTTAGCAAAATCAGCACATTGATTTCACATACCTGGGTCCACCAGCCAACTAACCCACCTGTAAGGACTTTGTTCTTAGTGACTTTTTCAGAACAATGCAGACCACTCGATATTACTATAATAGCAGCCTTCAGGTGACAGCTCAGAGAGGCAAAAAAAAACCCATATAAGTCTTATTTTTGAGAATGCATCTTTTAATACAGGGATGGTAAATGGCTGAAGAGAGAAGCCAGCACTGCAGACTAAATGCAATGCTCGTTTTGCATCCAGTTGCTGTTCAGAGAAGCAATCCCACCTCCAAGTTATTAATAGTAGCAAAGTTTAGTAATAACAATAATAAGAAAAGACATCTGGATGAAATCAGAAGGGAGCAGAACCACATGTGCACAGGGAACCCAGGCATGTCCCAAGCTCACTCACATATTTTAGTACAGAAAAGCCAGAGTATTTCATTGAGAGGGGAGGAGGAAACCAGCCAGAAAGCACTTGAAACCTGGAGCTCTGCTACTTTTAAACTAAACATCAGTACATTTCTGCTTATCTCTTTACCCCTGCAAAGACAGCTTTTGCTGAATATCCAAATGTTAATAGAACAAGACCACAGGGAAGGCAGCCAAGCCAAGTATCCCTGCCCAGAACCAGCTTTTCTCCTTGATTGCTCCCTTTTTTCATTTGTCCAGTGTTTCCCAGCCTGTCTCTTTCTCCTTATTATGTACAGACATCATCCTGACATCCTTCTAATTCATCTTGACTTGTACAGCAGCCTCCCCCAGCCCTAGGTGCCTCCAAAAGCATGTGGTTTGCAGTGATTAGACAGCACAGATAACAATAGCTTCTCACATACAAATCCCAATATGGATGGTCCTTGGCAGGGAAAGGCAGCTGCCTGCATTGCTCTGTTCTTGAAGGGGGAGGATGAGTCAAGATGGAGTAGCTCAGTCACTGGGACAACACCAACTTTCTCAGCTGTCCATGAGCCAAGACATCCTTTTTGGATAAAAGTGATAAAGGTAGCACCATCCTGCATTGTCTTCCCTCCACTTGTCAATTAAGCCCAGCAGACAGCCAAATACCATTGCTGTTTAGGAAGGCAAAACCAGCCAAGGTTGCCAGCCAAACATATCACGTAGGATACTTTGAGGGAGGCACCTTCTTTGTACCTGCGCAGCGAGAGAGACCTGAGACCAGCTGTGACCTGAAGGGTAGCCAGGAGAGGTGTTCCCAGCTCTGCCCTCCCTGGCTTGCCCGAGGGCAAGGCATCCTGCTACCCTGAGATTTTGCTGAACTTATCCAGTATCACACACCTTTGTGGAAGAATCTGAGAGAGCCCAGCGGCTTTCTGAAATGGTGCATTTACTGCTGTTGCAACAGCAAGCCCAAAAATGATGTTAAGGTAGTCTTTCCTGCACTTGCTCAGCTCAGTGAAAGAGAGCAACTTTGGGCTTTGCACACCGAGGAAACTGTCCAGAAATAAGTTTTGTTTGCTGATTACCAGACCCTCATTCTAACAGGTGCCCTTCTTTCACATATTAGGAGACAAAGCAGGTCTGTTCAGCTTCTCCTACGAATGCCTGCTTCCAGTTGGGATGAGCTGTGGGCTGAGGTGATCATACCCTCCTTAGGCTGACATGCACGAATGCATACAGGCATGAAATGGGGCTCTTTGTAATTTCTACTGAAGGCTGCAACAGAGCATGAAAAAAGTCAAGATCCTTGGGACCAGAAAGAAGGAGCAAAAGCTGTGGAGGTGAGTACCCTTTGGCAGGAAAGAACCATCTGTGCTCCAGAGACTGTTTAAACATTTTTATATAAAAATGATTTCCACCACACTAAAGTGTTTTCCAGACTCCAGAGTTGCCCCACTAAGTCTGAGCATCAGTTTCTCCCAGGGTGTGTCAAAACCAAAGCCTCTGGGAACGAAGGTAGAACATCTCATTCAGCTGCCACCCTCCCTCAGCTCTCACTGCAGGGAAAAAACAGCTCTCTCCAGGAGCTATGGAATGGAGAAAAACTTGTGGACAATGAACCAAAGGAAGGCAAATGATCTGGGAATAGCCCAAGTATAGTCCCAGGGTGGAGGAGGGAAGGCTTCATGGCAGAAAGAACCATGGGAGCAGAGAAATGCTTGAGCTCCATCCATCTTTGTTCCTGCCACCTCTCAGGTCTCCCTGTGCAGTGCCATATAGAGGGGAGCTGTTCTGCAAGGATCCCAACCATCTGGCCTCCACCCAACCAATGTCAAGGTAGCTATCAAAGTATTCATGCAAATGATTAAAAGAAGGAGAATTTATCACTGCACAACCCCCCTAACATCATTTGGTTTAGCTGGGGTGAAGCGGAGAACTCATGTCAATGTTTCTGGGGAAAGACCAGGTTTGCCTGTTGCATGGTCCCAAGCAGGCAGGCAAGAGCTGGTGCAGTCAGCTTTGCACCCCACTGAGCTGAGCTTTGCTCCCCCATAGCGTCATCTCAAATGGCCATATTGTACTTTGCAGGTAGGATGAGGCATTTTCCCGGGGAAAGGGAGTGCTGAAATCCCCTCAGCTCAGTAGAAAATCTGGAGCCACTGTAATGGTTTAGGGCCCTGTTGCAGGCTGGAAACCACATGTGCCAGGTTCTGCAAAGACATAGAAGGAATCAGCATCCTTTCCCCTGCAGAGAGAGTAAGAGTATGTGGCTGCATACAGGTAGCACACAAGGACAAACTAGGAAAGCAGGTAAAGTCCTACCAAAGTGTAAGAACTCAGGCCTGCCCTAGAAGAGGGACAAGAAATTGCTTTGACACAGAAGAAGAGCAGGCAAGTCCTTCCTGATGGAAAGCAGGTTTGAGAACCCAAAAACTGCAGAGGGGGAAATTCTCAAGAGAGGAGAACAGCACAAGAGCCCTCTGACAGTACACAGCTCTCCTAGATCTACAGGGCAGCCTCTGTCCCTAGTGGATAAGGGTTTCCTCCATTCTCTTAAATACAGCAGTTTATATACCCCTTCACAGCTGGTAGCTCGAGCTAAAAATCTCTAGTGTTGCCTCCCTGGCAGACTGCAGTTTTACCATCGTGCACATGAAAATCTATGAAAAACACCTCTGCCCCACAGCAGCTGGGGATGCAGTGTGCCTCCACACTGTCCCTAGAAGAACCCTGATCAATCAGCCCAAACACACTCAGCTGCCATTCGCCTCCAGCAATAGCATGGCAGAAAGCCGGGAAACCAGAGCTGGCTGTCAGCAGGCTTTGCAGACCCTATGGACAGACCCTCATGATCCAGATCAAACACTAACGTGAAAGACTAACTAACTAACTAACGTCAAAGACTAACTAGTGAAGCTACCTGGACTGCTCTCTTCCTTACACTACACTGACGTGCTGGTCAGTGGGCTTTCTCCAGCAACTCCTGTGTCTGGGTAGGCAAAATTTAGGTGGGAGGGTGTATGCTTCAAACAGACATCCTCTCCCTGAAGTACTGGGGAACTGACTGTTCCCCACATGATCTGATCCTGCAGTTGATCAGCACATCATGGGAAAGCTGCAGACCAGCTCCAGTGCAGACATGCGAGTAAAAATAAGGATTTATGGTGCAGCAGACAGGAGATGATTACGGTTTTGTCTCAATAGTTACCTGGGGACTAACAACCTTACACAGATGAAATGGTGCAACTATTAAAGCTGATTTACTGAAAATACTCCAGTAGTCCTCTGACAGCTGGACAGACAAGGACTTTGCTAGAATTGCTGGTCAGAGCAGTATCTGTCAGCACACTGCCGGGGAAATGTGCTACAGAAATGGCGTCTGCTGTACACGGTACCTGCAGAGCCTCCTAGAGCAACTTTGCTTGTAGCAAGTGGTTTGTTAGGATGAGAATAAGGATATCCCTTTTCCTTCACCTAATATCATCTTCCTACTTTCCCATTTTTTTTCATAAATCCCATAATCATCTGCTAAATAAATGCACAGCCTATGAAGAAGCATTATTTGCATGAAACTAGGAAGGAGTGTGAAAAGGAGGGAGTTATACTAACGAGGTTGCACAAGAAGAAATCTGGTGACACACAGAATGGGGTATCTCAATGATCTGGATTTTTCCTGGGGCAGATACTCACTATGAACTTTCAGTGGGCAAGGGAAACAAAGTCCACCAAGTTGCAGATCTAGTTGGAGCTATCACAAACCACAGGCCCTAAGTCTCTTCTCTTATGACTGAGGGAATGCCTTTGCAGTAACTTCTTCCCAAATAGCAAATTTTCCCTGAATAGAAATAATATGGAATACTGCTCTCTTTCTGGGCCTGAAAAGTCCATACAGCCTTACTACAAATGAGACTAGAAAAGGAAGAACTCTTTGAAGAAATAGCATTAAGGTTTGAGCACTCATACTTTTTTTACAAGATGTATCTAGTGTTCAACTGCAACACGCAGCTGAAAAAAAGCCACTGTTTTTAATAATTCAAGAATGAAAATACACCACAACCAGAAGCTATTTAAATGGTTACATGGAATTCGGTTGGGAGTGAAAAATAAATTTTTGTTGTAAATCTCAACCATTTTTCTAGTCCCTGCTGAACAAATGCCTCTGCCCTAAGTTTCTGAATATCAGCCAAAAGAACTCACTTCTAAACTCTGCAAAGGATCACAAATTGAAAGAGGCTGCCACTCCTTGGAAAGGCAGAATCAGAACAAAAAATTACCTTGATAATTGGAGAGATAGTCCTAACCAACATGAAATCTACTAAATTAAGGTACAAAGTAATAAGAAGAAATTAAGTGTGGAGACAGAGGAGAGAATGATTAGCTATGCAGTAACTGAACAGGCAACTGCACAGCATAAACTGATAAAGTCATAAACTAAAATGAATCAACACCGTGATCCACTGCAAACAAGACAAATTTCTTTCTAAGATGTACTATCACAAGCGTTCTGTGTATATAGCACAAGAGTAATGATTTCACTCTTCTGGAATACTGTATTAATTTTGGAGCACCACAATTAAAATGAGATGTAGAGAGCTGGAAAAAGTCCAAAGGACAGTAATAAGAATGATCGAGGTATAGAAAATATGTCCCAGGAAGACTGGATGAAGGAAGTAGGTTTGTTTAGTCTGCAAAAGAGAAGACTAAGGAGAGATGTAATAGCAATCTTCTCACATTTAAAAGGTCAGGAAGATGATGATTGATTGCTCGCCATGCTCACTAAGAGAAGAAAAATCAGTTTTACTCAAGGCAAGGTAGATTTAAAGGGGATATTAAGAAAGCTTTCTGACCATCAGCTTAGTTGAGTATTTCAGCAGGTGACCTAGGGAGGATTTTTATAGGAAGTCAGGCAAACATCCATAAGCACTATCTAGAAATAATTCTTCTGCCTAAGTGCAGAGTGAGGAAGGAGATCTCTGCAGGAGCATTCCAGCACTACAAGACTATAACAAATCTATGATTTTTCACGTTAGCATTAGGCCCAGGAAAAACTTAACACCTCTGGCTTCTTCAGCTTTAGGAAGGCTAAACTGACCTTAGCAAGGGACAAAATTCCATCCTTGGGTCACCCTCACCTTTCTTTGCTGCTGAGTGCAAATCGAATTAGTATGTGTTTAGCAAATGAAAACCGATAAATACATAACATTTATGTAAATGAACTTGAATGCACACTTTCCTCTATGCCCAACAGATACCGTAGTTTGGCCCTGAATACGAAGCTTCTCAGAGCCACTGGACTCCTAATGCCATGTGCAGAGTGAAAACATGTTTGCAACACTTTATTACGGTGAGTTATACTCACATTTCTGCAGCCCATTTCTTAGTTCAATAATAAGGATCTTTGCTAAAATTTCTTTCCAGAAAAATGTTCTCCTTTTGGATTCAGTCCTGCTCTGGAAGAACAAACTGACAGGAATCTGAGTGTCTTCAAATGTTTGGACACCCCCAGCCCCTGGAGCATTCAGGCCCATTAGCAGTCACTAGATATCCAGGTTTCTTGCCCAGCCCTGGAGATACGCCAAAGCATTCAACAAAGTTTGTTAGGCTCCACTGTTCTCCTAAAATCTACCTTTACATATTTATTGTGTCACCATAAAAACACTGCGTCCCTTGGGGAAGAAAAACAAATAGCAAATAAATTCACAGGTTAAACTTAATTGAGGGGTGTTACCAACAGTAGGGGAGACAAAGAAAACATAAGTGGATTTTGAGAGACTTTAAAACACTCTGAACACACAAGAGCAAGCAAAGAGCCAGACTGGGGACAAAGGAAGCAAATTAATTTGTGGAAAATAACCAGAAACAAAGACCTGTTCTAGAAGGGCAGGAGCTGGAAGCAGTAGTGCTGGCAAGGGCTTAGGAGTGGCAGCAAGCAGCAAATTGTCTGAGCTTAGAGACAGCAGGAGCTTTAAGGTGCTGTAAACAGTGGGAAATAGAGCACATGCTGTTGTTAGAGAGAAATCCCTCCCTTTTTTATGCCATATCAGTTAACAGTCACATAGCTTGGTCTCCTCTAGAAGGATTCCTCCCTGCACAGTCCATTTGCAGCAAACCATTTGGATACTTGTCTTGGGCGTTCCTGTAGAAGAAGTAACTGGTTTTACCCAATACCACCGCTAAACCCATCCTTACTCCCACTTTCCTGGGCAGAAATGACAGACACATTCACTGTACCTCTCATAACCCAGAGGAGCGCAAACCCTTGCAAGAAGTAGTAGGGTGAGGCACACCACCCCTCTGCTGCACATGGGGTGGGAAGGGGTGCCCTTGAATGCAAATGCAGCTTCTAGACCCAGCCTCTGAGGACAAATTCCTGATTTCATTCAACTGCTACATGCATGAAGAAAACCTGTCTGACCCTTGCCTTTGCTTCACTCTTGCCTTAATAGTTCCAGCAGCCTTCTCCAATCCCCCTGCCAAAGGTCTTTCAATCTTAGTGCTGCCTGGACACTGTTCAGAATCCAGACTTGGCACATTGCAATCACCATAATCAACCATATTAGCAGTGAACTGGGGAGCTGTCTTGCAAGAAATAAAAATCATCCCTCCTGGCCTATAATGCTCCTTCACAGCACATGAATGCATGCAAGTGAGATCAAAACACTACTTAGAAGAGTGTATCACTGAAGGAAGAGTCAGAGCAAGACGACTGAAGGGAGCCAACTCAATTTGCAATTGCACCAGGCCCAAGACATAAATGACATCATTATCAGAAAATTGAAAACAGATCAGGGGCTGAACATTGACCTGAATAGTAATAGGAGTCCAATGCTGCTCACAGAGAGCATGGGTCTGGGGGAGTTCAGAAAGGGTTTGTCATGATGATAGATGTTGTCCCCAGATAGTTATCCTGTGGTATTAAGCTGCTCAGCAAATGCACAGAAAGCCTGATAGCCAACGTTCATAAAATTCCTATCTGTGTTCCAGCAATACATCACCCTTTAGCCATCACAGCCGCAGGGTCCCCCCCGCCCCCCACCAGCAGAAGGGTGTTGTGCCTCCAGGCGGGAAAAGCAGCTAGACAAGCCATCCAGTGTTCCGTTTCCAGGCTACTTGTATGCTGTGGACAGATGTCAGCTGGTGCTACTTGTGGTTCAAGGATGCGGGTCAAAGCCAGGGCTGATTTACCAAAGAAGTTCACTGGGTGTTATCAAGACCAAGTGCTTCAAGGCCACAAGTATTTAAACAACTGCTTCAACAGCTTGGGATAGACAATGCCTGGAATCAGGACATGTTTGAGTGGAGGGTGGGATTCCTCTGCCTGTCACAGATGCTCTGTGATGATATTCAGCAGGGATCCCCCCAGAGCTCTCACCAGGGATGTTAATGAAATCCCACCACAGGCCACCCACAACACCTTCTTTCTCTATATGTGGTTCTCCCTCTCCTTCAGCCTAGGGAGTTTTTGTTCAGGTTGTTGATTGTTTGACAAACACAGAGGTAAGCAAAATATGTTTGAGAATTGTTTTTTTTTTTTTTTGGCAGAAAATACTGATTTTCACAACATTATTTATCGATAATTGTTGACATAATGCTATAAATATACATTTCCCCAATTTTCCTAAAACTGAAAACTGTGGGAAAGCACACCACAACTTTATCATTTTCCCCTTAGGAAAATACTTCTTCTACCCAGACCTGCTTCTGCAGATACCAGCTCCACAGCACACAGAATGAGATGAGGCTAAACAACGACAGCTCAAGGAAATTCAACTCAGAATCCCATTCCCATGAGAAAATAAATGTACAACATTTACAGAATGTTACAGCAGGCAGAATGTAAGATGTCTGAGTCTCTGCAGCACAGCAGGCATCCCACACCTTAATGCCTGTCTGCCCCACCCTCCTCCCAAACCTCTGATGCGCGGACCTCATCCTCTCCCAGCCCAAACCTTGATGCAGACCATGCAATCTGTTTCCATTCACAGCCAAGGCTTGCAGAGCTGCCAAATCAGCCATTTCCTTGCCAGGTCCATACATCCTCATCCCAAAGGAAAGTGGAAGCTGTAGATTACAATTCCCAAAAAACAAAAATCCCTGTATCGTATTCATGTTAGGGGCTGCTTCAGAAAACAGTGCCTGAGAGGAGACATCCCTTGCCATGCTGTAGGATGTCTATGGGGCTGGTCCGGAAATGATGTGACCCACAGGGACCCTAGGGCTCAGCCCAGCTGCCCTTGGAGACCTCATCTAACAAACATGGCAGATCCTGTGCACTGCCACTGTGCTAGCACAACCCCTTGATTTGGTGTGGCACAAACCAGGGCTCCCATAGCATTGCTACATCAGAAGATGCCTTAATGCCTGCAGCAATAACTCCACTCTGACCTACATGATTTGTCACATCCACGCTTGAACAACTACGCATCTCCACATCCTGCAGTATCACTGAGCCGTGAGGGGAGAATTACTGCATGGAGTAGGGTATTTAACGCAAGTTAGCTCATTAGCCCAGAGCATACAAAGAACCAGTGATACAGTCACCATAGAACATTTCTTAGACCCACCTCCCAGTCTCATCAGCACTTGACAAACACTCCAGCTGTCAGTGAGAAGTCACAAATAGTCCCACAGTCTCAGAACCAAATTTCTTCCTTTGTCCTCAAAAAAAAATCTTGTTACCTTTGTAATTCAGTCAGAGGAAGTCCCAGAAATCCTGAATTCGGACGTAATGCATCTCAGTTAAAGAGGCTGGGTGCATAACTCCTTTGGGCAGCTCTGAAAACCCAGGTTTCCTCTGCAAGAGGAGCACTTCTCTAGAGAAGGGAGGAAAGGCTGATGTCATCCAGGCAGCTCTGAACATCAGGAGTTCTGGATTCAGTTCCTGACAGTTTGTTTTTCTCCTGTTGTACTCAAGCACTCTTTAATTTAGCTTGAGTGTCGATTCCTGTCTCAGAGGTGCTTGGGGAGCAGTCAGCAGCAACCCAGTAATAGCACACCTTCCCCTTGCTGATAAGAGAGCATAGGGGAATTGTGCTGTGAAGCGCCGGCCCTGGAGAAGGAATGCAGGTAGCCTGCAATGGATCAAGCCCAACTTTTTCCACTCTCCCCTTCCTGCCCCAAAATATCATGATCAGTGAAATAACAAAACCCTCCCTTGTTGGTGTTACTCATTTGACAGATGGGTTTTGCCACTTTGGCTAGAACAGCACACACTCACAACTTATGCACATAACACTGCCTGCCTACCTACCATATTTCCTTAGCCAGGTGGGAAACCAATTGCCACAGGGGATGTTCCTCTATGCTCTGGGTTTGGGAGGGTCACTCAAGAATCAACTCACTTCAAAAAGTAGGTTATTTTCCCTGCTATGGTTTTTAGGGTTAAATTCAGCATCTGTCTAAGGGCAAAAGGCACTTGGCCACAATATAAGACAGCCTGGAGCACCTTTGGCCCTGAGTGGCACGATGATGGCTTTGAGGGCACCAGGGCAGAGCACCCCAGCCCCACACCAGCTGACGGATTGTTAGAGAGTACCAGGGAACATTTAGAGCCAGGCCTCACGGTTTGTAAAACAAAATGCTTCAACAGTAGGCTTAGCACTTTTAATTTGGAAAACACTGAACACAGCAACTCTGGAGGGGTGAAGGCTTAATTACTAACTCCCATGAGACAGAGCAGCCTTGACACTGCAACACAATCTTTCCTGAGCTGCTGAATTTTTCAGCTAGCCGTGTACTAAGGAAGTGGTTCAAGGCTAAAGAGAGTCAGGGACTCCTGTTTCCTCTTCCAAACATGTTCTTATTGATGTGGGCAGGACCCTACAGAGCACCATGGCCTTGTGTGAGCACTTCCAACAATAGTAGCTGCATAAACAGCCAAGTGAGTTTTACATGACTGACTGCAGGCACTATTTTATAGCAGGATATAGGCAGGTAGAACACATACACGGCACCTTGGTGCATTTCCCAAAGCAATTGTCCCAAACAACTGCACATGGGAGGCAATCCCCAATCAAGTGGGACAGATGCTGGACCCCAATGCAGGACAAGGTGTGGTGGAAAACCTCTGAAGCTTTCGCTAAACATACATTTAGGCACCTGATTTTTGGTCATTAAAGTACTTACCTATTATAGTGCCACTGTATGACTCTGACAGAGTGTTTGGCAGAAAGGCAAGAGTTTTAGGGATGAAAAACTCAAGATGATCTTTCAAGAAGAGCTGGAGAAAACATACCACTTACTGCCACAGCCCAGCTGCTCTATTTTCTTATCAGCAAGCAAAGCTGCTTTGTAAGTATTGAAGGTGATCACTCTTTCATACCCCTGGAATATGTTTGTTCAGGAAATATGTTGGCAAGAAGATAATCATTCCCCCACCCCTTTTTAAAATATTTACATTTTTTCACTTTTCTCCCTTCCTAAACTTACCATTGAAATTGCAGGTAATGTGTGGAAAATTGGACATGATACCATTATTGAGAGCTAACTCCAAAACATTCACATCACTGTTTCTTTCACATATGCCTGTATTTTGGAGTCCAGAGCAAGCAGTGCACTCCAAAGGGAGTTCATCCCATAAGTGGTAGGATTAACTCACAAAATGTTGCCTCCAGATCCAGCATCCTCTGACACTGATATTTCCAAAAGCACAATCAGACCACAGGAACATTTCCAGCCAAGCAGAGATGAAGTAACAGACTTGGTCTGGTGCTGTTTGGCTTCAGTAACTACCAATAAAAAACAAGAATGCAGAATGGTCACAGGCCTGCTGATAATTTTGGATGTTTCAATTTGTGAAACAAGCTCCACATTTCTGTCATGCCTAGCCATGGAACAACAAACAGACTGATCTAATTTCACTGCTGCTTGGCCTGTCAGTTTGATTTGTTCTCAGGTGTTATAGGTTACATGCTGCTTAATGGAGACATTCAGCAAAGCAGAAACCCAGAGTGCTCCATGAGCTAATGACAGCTTCCTAAGGATTGAAGTCTCATGGTAGTTACAAGCTTTTTCTGGAGCCGCAGCATGATTTCTCCGGAGCCCTCTTCTTCTTTTTTTTTGGTGGGGAGTAAGTTTAATGCCTAATGAGTTCAGCTCCCTGAAGTTCCTTCCCTTGCTCAAAGCATTAACAAGGTCTTGGCCCTCTCTTCAGGCACTTATGTTCACAATACATATTGGAGCATTGCTGCCTTTGGGAACTGTGCCTTCCTGGTAAATTTGGATTAATTTAATGGCCACAGTAAAAAAAACAGGATGGGAGAAATCAAAAGAAACTCATACATGTATAAATGGATTAACTGCACAACCTTTGTTTCCTTAGGAAACCAGAGAGAAAAGACTCACAGAAAAGAGTGGAAGTTACTGAAATAAGGATGAGACTAGAAAAAAAACAACACAGCCAACATGAGCAGCCAACACATCAGCCAGTGAATAAAGGCAGTGCATGTGTTTTCTACATCTCAGCTGAGTCTGGTGGGGTGTTCTACTCTTTGCAGAACAGATTCAACTTTAATTCACTGCTTGACATTATTTTTATTGTTAATCTGGATGGTCCTGGAAACAAAAGGGTTTAAATTACCAAAAAAAAAAAACCAAACCCACAAAAAAAGGTTCACAGACTTAACTGGCTTTGTGAACCTATAAAACAGTTTGCAAGGTTCATAAAACCTCAAAAGCCAGAAAATCCTCCATCCCTGATTTCCTCCTTACTCCAGCTCCAGTCTCACTTCACTCACTGCAGGATGTTATGAGCTCCCTCTTCTAACGGACTGTAACTTTTACACCTAGAGGTGATTACATTGCCTACACTCTTTCTTGACATCTCCACACTGGACCGGAGCCTGCACTTAAGCAGAATCCCCCATGACCCTAGTCCTCCTGTTTGCTGGCCAACCATGAATGAGCACTGGAGGCATTGCCTGGTTTTGCTCTGGTGCCAAGCTATTGTTTGCATAACAGAATATAAGTCCCTGTTGCATCATTCCCTACTTTTCTTTTACATTCTGCTGAATGAAGAAAAATCCTATTCAGATCCTGGGCAAGAGCAGTTCATCCTCTCTGCAGCACCCCCAGCTGGGTACCAAGCGATTTGGAGGAAACAGGAAAGCTTTGTATTTTAATCCATATGGCAAGCCTGAAGCAGCCTCCACCTCCTAAGGGTCACATTATCTGGCCCAGAATATTTTCAGAGGGAAATAATTGCCACTGGAGTACAGCCTTTGAGAATACTTCCAGAGCCCTGAATTCCTGGTAGATCCCATAATCCAGGTCCATACATCCCGTTGCCTGTGTAGGCAGTAGTTGTCAGCTCAGGCTGCTGCCAAACCCCAAGCAGCCAGTTTCAAACCTCTTATAGGAAACATGGTGGAGCCACTGCAGTGAAAATGCCCTTATTTTTTCTGCCTGACATCACCACAAAGGCAGATGAAGTCTAGAGGCTGTAAAGAGCAGAGGGTCTGGATGCACAGTGAATACATGAATACATATATTGCAATTTCAGGGGCCCATGCCCACAGCCTTCTCAATCTACTTGTAAAAGGGCTTCAACTGAAGGCTAAGCTTTGCTTCACCCTTCATGTAAATCTGAATGGTGCCCGTTCAGGGAGATTCCAGCTGGAGAGGACCCATCTGCACATGGTGCTTTGTGTCAGCATAGGAGCAAAGGCATCAGCAGTTGATCTGGTGCCTCTCTTACTCACCCTGATAAATACAGCAACTGCTGTCTCAATAGGTCCAGAGCAGCTCTCCCACTGTTTTGCTGTGAAAACAAGAGACAGAATATGTTTCCATCATTACTCTTTCAAGAACATTGCTAGACACAGACCGCAGAATTTGGTCCTCTCTATGGCAACTGCTGAAAACATTCTCAAGGGTCGTAATCAGTGATTGCTGCAGCTTAGGACAGGGGCACTGCTCACCTTTGAGCAATGTTCATACATGGGGCATGTGATGTGCAGATACATTAGAAACACAGCCCCTGAGCTCAGCTTCTCCTCTTGAGGGCAATCGGGACTGACAAGGGAATTCAAGCACTCCTGCCTCAGCACTCCACACCATTTTGACAGCTCCAGAGACTGCAAAGGAAGCCTGTAAGGTAATGCTATAGGGGGGTAGACAGAAAAAAGGCTGACTCACCAATGAGAATGTCCAGCTCAGACCAAGAATATAAAAAGGAGAACAACGAAAAAAGAGAATAAAATACCTCCCACTTAATGCCAATAAAAATGACCTGCAACCCTTGAACACAGGCAGGACTGCAAACTTCCTCTAACTATCCAAAATAAAACCAAGATCTTATTAATTTTATTAAAATAAGAAAAATACACACATCGTTATGAAGAAGTTAACAGGAAAAAAAGTTCAGGTCAAATAGCAAAAGGTTAGCAAGCATACTGGCAACTGAAAAATGCGTCTTATATCAGAAGCTGTGCCATCCATAGAAGTGCTGCTGGGTCTGCAACCTGCAACGTGGTGCAGCATTTTGCTCCCTGCCCAGAGGTAACCACAGCTTCTGGGGGAGCCCACCCTGTGTCTCCCAGGCACAGAGTGGGTACTCACCGCTGCAAGCAGGAGGCAAAGACACAGAACTTAAGGTTTTCTACACAGCAGAAAGCTGCAAAGACTTTTTTGAAACAAAGCTTTACATATGTGCTATGCAGCTATTGTTTAGAACATGATGGAAATACTAAATAAATCAAAAACTTTGCAGTAAACACTTGGTAATCAGTCTTGATGAACAGAAGCACAGTTTTAACTGGGATATAATTGATGTGTTAGTCATTTACTGAATATACATCTTGCATTAATGGTGGCATTTCCTTTTCCCACAAAGCACATTCAGTGTTCCTCAAAAGACAAATGTTTCTAAGTCTCTTGAAGAAGATCCAGAATCCTTCATGCACAGCAGCTCCCATTGTGCCTGCAAAAAACCCTGAGCTGTTCGAAACATGGTACTAATCACAACCACTGCCAGCAGTCACAGACCTTTATCCAAATATGGGACTTTAAGTCACCGAAACAAATGAGTTTTTTATGGAAAAGGAACCCCCCATTTTGCAACCACCACATCCAAATAGGCAGGCTTTCTGTAAATCGATATGGATAAGTGGCTGCAATTTTCCTAAGTTGCCTTTAAAACATAGGCTTTATTTTCAGTTCAGCCAGAAATGACCTTGTGCGACTTCGGTTTTAGTCTCTCCTTGTCAGTCTGCAAATTATTATTCTGTAACAGGCAGGAGGACCTCATATTACCAGTATGCTATAGCCAATGTACTCTTTCTTGGAAAAGAACAAGGCTGCCAGTCCAGGGCTACAGCTTGAGAGTACTCAGTGAGTTACATTCATTCCATAGCAAGAAAAACTGAGAAAAAATAAACACTTCTCAAGTCTATGACTAACTGAAGCTGTAAATTTCAAACATTCATTACAGAGTCATAGCTTAATAAAACAACATGGGATGTGTTACATATCAGAGGGTAGGTAACCTTTAAAGAAAGACTTGTGCTCTGGGGAAAGTTTTAAAACAGAATAGGATGAAGTTTATGTGCCTTTTTTCATGTGGTTCTTATAATTAACCAAACTGTCACAGAAAATCATCCTAGAGGTCTGGATTCAGTCCAGCCTTCTCCAACACACATCCCATCATGCTTTCCACTACAGATGTATCCATACCATGTTTGTTAAATAATTAGAACTGGTGGTCAAATTTTCAACATATTTTTTTTCCAGACCCTCTGCTTACAAATTTCCTCTAGGCAAATTGTGGGGATCTACCCCTTTTTTTCATTTAATGAAGCCAAACATAACTTTTCCCAAGGAACCAAAACTGTTGATGTTTGGTGATTTGGTGATTACCAAACTGTTCTTAACACATGTCTACCCATTGTAAGTAACTTATTGCTGAGTCTTTGTGACTGGTCATTTAGGGCAAACGGCACAATTTCTTATCATTGACTACATGACCTTACTTGATCTAAACACCTTTGTTCCAAAGTTAAGCAGCAGAACAAAAATCTGTTTCTTGGCCAAATGCACATTGGCCACAGGCTTAAAAATCACTCTCCATTAATAATGTAAATCTTCCCATGTGCAAGAAATTGCAAAGCAGCAAAGGGAAACTACACAAAGGGACCAGGTGGTAACTTAGCTTCCTATTCAACAAACTGCTTGCAAACAGGTTTCAGCTTTACAAACACTTCTCCATACAGCCATAAAGGGCAGCCACAAGGGTCCCTTGGAGTTACATTTTTGTGCAAGATATTTAAATGTTCAGACTTGGTCCCCGGCTTGTTCCACTATGAAGATCCTCATGAAGGGAACCTGCACATTAGAAGGAGGCTGAAGACAATCCTAAATCTGAGAAAGTTTAGCTCTGCATATTAGGGATTGTTCACCAAAGGTCATGGTTAATCATGTCCAAAACTTTTTCAGACATCTCAATTATAAGAGCAGCTGGGATGAAAACATACATCAAGAGAAATGTTGCACACATTTTCTTCATTTTCTTCTTCTCCCTACATTGGATTTCTCAGGTTCAATCAGTGAGAAAATCTGTCTTGGTGGAGAAAGATGTAAACACATATGTTAATCCATGTAAATATGTGCAAAATGCCTACTCTGTATATGAAGTTAGCAACTGAGATTCAGCCAGTGACTGCACCATTTGCAAGCAAGAGAACAACCTAAATTAACTATTCATTGCTATCTTGATATATATAATCTTAAGAGAGATCTAATGGAACACCAAGATATTTGTAACTTTGTATTAGCCAATGGTGCAGCTGAGTTATACGAATAAGATCTTAAAATAACAGGCTGATGATGGTTATAGCCACTGCTTAGCATGCTCAGTTTGGTGCAGAAGACAACCATGCCTCCAACTCTAATTGTAGTGTATAATTGTGGAAACAAGACAGGAAAGATTCACCTTGTTCATGAGTCAGGTTGTTGCCTTTCTATACACTGACAGGG
Source organism: Pezoporus occidentalis (assembly GCF_034315485.1). Lineage (NCBI taxonomy): Eukaryota > Metazoa > Chordata > Aves > Psittaciformes > Psittacidae > Pezoporus > Pezoporus occidentalis. Next base: position 2,888,426 of record NW_026916347.1, read on the forward strand.
CTATTTATTTTGATTAGACAGAGTAGTTTGAAAGAGCAGCTAACACCCATGCTCTCATTCTTCGTTTTGGTTTTTATTCACATTGGCAGCTGTAGATGCTCAGTGTGCTCTCCAGGTATTCACATGGAAGTGACTGAGACATGCCAAATTTACCAGCAGCTTCTCATTAGTGACTCTTCCTTGATTATGACATCTGGTGAGTTTGATGACAATAACAGAAGAAAAATGTGAAGTTCAGTCATTTGGAAATGACTTAAGTGGAGGTCGTTTTGCACAGTATGATGCTGAAATGTTAGGAATGATTGAGGCCAGATTTATAGCTCAACCAGTCTTGCATCTGCATTTCATTTGTGAACAACCAATACAAAAGAACACCTTTAAAAAGAAAATCTTAATCATTTCCCAACTGACCAAGAGCTCTGAATGTTCTGTCAGCAATATAATCTAGACCACAAAGTTGTTCTTGTTGAAAGGAATTTCCAGAGTATTGTTATATGGCTAGTCCAGTAAATTTGTAGTAGTCAAGACAGTCAGAATCCCAATTTTGGCTCTACAGAATGACCTTTGACCACTGGCCAGTAAGAGAGATTTCTATAATACCCCTGGAGAAGACAAGGAGACCATTCACAAACTTTTGGCTAATGAAGGACTCATATCTCCCCTTGTTCAATAGCTGCCATCCTGCAGATTGGCCTGCCATAGTTTCTCCCCCAGTACTGTCCCCAGGTCAGCATGAGAGAGAATCATGTAGAAATAGAGGAAGACCTTAGAACTTGGTGGCTAGGTTGTTTTACCAAATTAACTACCTTTCCTTTCATTTGCAGTGATGCTTTTGGAGTACTGGATAGTTGAGGAATGTCTGATCAGTTTATGGCACAGACAGCACAATCTGAGCTGAAATTGTGCTTAATATTACCCAAATATTCTCCTTGCATAACAGATCAGAAGGCTCAGTCAAAACTATTCTATATGACACTCTTGATACATTCTATATAGCACACTGTCACACACAATCAACAATGGCCCAAGGAGCTCAGGTTTATGAATTAAATGAAGCCATCTTATCAAGCCAGACAGTGTACAATGCACAGGTATGTACTGCTTTACAGGGAAAGTTAAACTCCTAATAAAGTGCCTAATCACTGAATGCTTAGCCACAAGACACAAAGATGCACTTAAATGTCTCTCATGTCCTAAGAAGGACAAAAATAAAAGTTCTTGCCTGATGATGCAGCCCTTCTTCTTGCATACCATGTAAGGCAAGGTGATAAGACAAAAGTTTTGTCCAAGATACAGTAGATAAGCAAGCAGGGTGGAGACATTTCTAAAGTAGTTGAGGAATCATTGCCAACTAAAGGAGATTTTCATGTTTTTTGCATGCATTTGAAGTCCATGATTGGGTCATAAACCAAGATGCTCTGATTAACTTCAAAATCCCTATTTGCCAGTGTTACGACCTTAGAGCTAGGAATCATCTTTGTTACCCATTTGCCAGACCCTCCCACATGCTGGTGGGGAAACTTGATGAGTTTTGGTAGAAAACTTGACAGGTTTTTCTGATGGGTTGTTGTACTCCCAGAATTATCCTTCTCCCCACTAACAAAGTCCAACACTGCATTTGCAAGGAGGAATTGGAAAGTATGAGATTCCAGCTATCACCCCTTCTCACTGTCTTTTTCCTCTGCTATAGGCAGGAAGGCAGAATACATTGACTGCAGTGATGAAAATTCAACAGACTGGGGAAGGAGGGTTCTTTGAACAGTTGCCTATTGCTTTTAAAGTAAATGGGTTGCTCTCTGGTGAGGTACAAGGTGCATATAGTAAGGTAGAGCGGTCTTCTGTATTTACTTATAAACCGGAGTTCACCTCTGCTCCAAAGGACTTGCTATCTCCTTTTCGCACCATGGTCACATATGATTCACTTTCCTGTGCTGATGGGGAGCTCTGGCTGGGGACATCACTTTGCCCTGGAGACACCCTGAGCACAAGGGAGCCTGTCTTGGCTTCCTAGCTACCTCTTCCACCATGCTGCTCTGGCCCTGTAGCTATCTTCCGCAGGGAAACCAGCAGTGAGAGACATGCCTTTCATCAGTGCTGCAAGTGGCTTGTCATCCACAGGCCATTAATGAAATGGTATTAGTTCAGGAGCTCAACAAGCAACCCAGAAGCTAATGAGCAGTTTTTGCCTACTGGCCAAAAGCTATTCCTTTTGGCAGGAGATCTCTATGGGTTGCTTGAGCACACCAGTTTGTCTGCATCCTCCCTTGAAGCTACCAATATCTACCATGGCATCTTTGGGCGCCAAAAAGGAATAGAGCACTACACAGTACCCCAAAAACAAGATTAAAGATGTAACATCCTATACTTTGACTGACATGAAAAGGGATTTTATTTCACACAATATGAGAGCCATTAAATGCATATCTTAATAGGCAGTTAAAAATGTGGACCCATGAATTGGCAGTGATAAGACACACTTGGTAAGTTTTATGCAAAAAATACAAGTGGAAAACAACAATCAATCACAAATAATGCAAAACAGCCTCCTCTTCCTTGCAACAAGTCTAAAAGGATCTCCTCTGTTACGAAGCACGCAGAGTAACAAAGTCACAGTCTGTAAAAAGAAGCTTGCTGTACCTCAAAGATCTTGTGAGCTAGTAATATTTGTAAGACACTTTGAAGATAAGTGGCACTCTTATAACACTACAAATGCCTGCTTGAATCACAAGTTTCAATTGAATATGCTGTAAGCAGTGAACAGAATAGCTAAGCAGGAGCCTGATCTCGTTTTGCCAGACTGACTCTGCTCACTGAGATAAATGTCTCCCTGGTGTCTAAAGAGAAGTTCTCACGTCTGTACCTGTGATAGACTGCGCTACCAGCAAACACTCGTATGCAGAGCCAATCCTGCAGGGAGCAGGCATCTTAGCTATGGACATCAGTGTTGCTGAGCTGCAGCCCCAAACATCTAACTGAACTGATTCACACTGTTTGGTCTCTAAACAATATATGAATTATTCAGGACTGCTTGTGTGGGACATCATTTCCCAATTAGGCCATGATCCAGTAAACCACAAAGACCTACTTAAAGTTAAACTTCAAGACAGACCCCTAGAGTCAATAGCTGGTCTCCTGTGATCAAAATTAGAATAGAAGTGCTTTGCTGAAACAATGGTGATTAGACAGAAAGCAACAGCCTGCAGTAAAGGCAAAGGCCCCAGAAAGACACTAGGTTTTTGAAAACAACTATTAGCATACATGAAAAATTACAATTCCTGACTTCGTGTCAAGATACACGAAGTAATTATCTATACACAAAACTACAATATGAACCTTGTATAACTATGAATAAAAGGCTTTGTGAAACTGGCAGTTTTTCAATGCTTACATGCATGGGAACAAGTTGAAACATAAATCAAAGATATAAGCCAGGAGTCCTCATCACTGTTGCTAATAGTCTTTTTAGAATGTGGACTGGACAACACCTTTCAAATAAAAGATATTTCCATAACAAACACTGTTTATTTTCTTCTACTTCCCTACTGGCAAAGACACCAACCAACAATTCCTTTTCCACTGGTTTCAAGTTTTCTGGCTGCCCTTTCTGATTGTAAACATCAGTGGAAAAACATTTATTTCTTCGGAAGTACTCTCCTGGGGAGACTGATAAAAGCTATTCTTCAGAAACCTGAAGGATAGGCCAAATTTGAGAAGAAATTACCTTAGTGTTGCCAAGTCTTGTAATCTTCATCCTACCTCTTCGACATGCAGGGCTTTTTGTCCAGAGTGTTAAAAAAAAATGGGAATCTTGGATTGGTTTTAGCCTCACTACTTACTGAAAGAAAAGTTGTGAAAGCACCTGACCAGCTCTATCCCAATCTGCTCCCTCACTCCAGGCAGCAGCAGCATAGGGGCAGCCAAGAGGCAAGGATACTCCAGAAGGGAAAGACAAGACAGGCTTGCATTAGTGCAGACTTGGATCATGGTGTTGCTGTGGACATGGTCATTGGCACTGAACACCAGCCTGGGTGCTGGTTACACTACAAAGAACTAAGATTTGTTCCATGTTTCCAGCCATTTTGGTGGATTAAAAAAAAAAGAGCTAGAAAACATCACAGACAGACCTGTTCAAAGTTCATAAGGGGGATAGAGATGACACCACCTGTGGCATTTTGGGTTTGTTTTTTTTTGTGTTTTTTTTTGTGGTTTTTTTTTTTTTTTTTTTTTTGAGAATAATGATTTTGAAGAGAAAAACTGAACTCCAGGTGGCTGACCCTTATTAACAAAGGTACAGGATTAACAACGTTAATTTCTCTTTGAAAATGCATATATTCACCAGGAGTAAAGGGGATTTATCGCTCATCTTCCTTATGACTTTGTAGTCTACAATAGACAAACTCTGCAACTACGTAGGTTTGTCTTCATCAGGCAAGAGCTGAATGTCAGTGTAACACTTGCAACACCTCTAACAACAGAAAAAAAGCCTGGCTCCATATGTGAACAAGTGATAAAGATTTAACATGTGGTGTTTTCCTGTTCCTATGGTCTTCATCACCTGAGTGTCCTTGAAGGAAACCAGCCTGTGGCGAATGTTAATTTAGAGGATAGGGATTTCTGTGTGGCTGTTGCCCTAAACATTCATCAGCCTTTGGCTCCTCTGCCCAATGCAGCAAGCAAGGCAAAGGGGATTATTTCTTCCTGTCAGTTATGTCATGGAGTGGTTGCACTGAAAAAGCATTTTCTATCCTGTTAGTTTTAACTTTTTCCCACCGCAAGTCCTATTTTGAGACCTCTCCCCTCCAAGCAGATGATTTCTGTCTGAAGTTTATCCTGTGTGGTCTCCCCTGCTAAATTCTTTTGTAGCCAAAATTTGTGGTTAATCAGACAAGGCATTCAAATACCTCACATTTGGAAAACCACCCTTGCTTTCCTTGGGAACACGCAGCTTATAAATATCTTGTCTTAGGAAGTTCATGGTTTTCATTTGCTTGCCCTCACAGAAACACCTGGGCAAAGTGGTGTGCAAATTTGTGAGTGATTCTGCAGTGTTTGCTACACTTTTCCCTGAACTACTGAAAACTCTGAGCTCCCTATTCTTCTCTGTATGTAGAGACAAGAAAATTTAAGAAAGCTTAATCCTCTGAATGGGAAAGCTTTACCTGGACCTTTGAAACCTCATGAAGGTGAGTTTGGTACCAGCCTGCTGTGGGAGCAGAGTGCTGCATTCCCCAAGTTCCTTGGACAATCCCAAACATAAACAGTCTCCAGCTGGGAAGGGGTGGGGAAGAACCAAACCCTGCTTGTTTCACTTCGGATGTGTACACAGCCTACTTTTCATGGACAGGAGGGTGGATAGGATGCTGCTGGGATCTGGAGCACACCACAAAGTAATCTTGTCCTCAGCTGTAAGCATGGCATCTCACACTGCAAGCCCAGACAATGGCAGCGATTGCCTGATACTCAGATTAGCAAATCAGGATCCCAAAGTCTTCCTGCTGAGCTTGGAAGCCAGTTGTTAATAGCCAGGCTTTGGTGATTTCCAGATGGCATGGCATGAGCTGAAGGAGGCTGATTACAAGTAAACTATTTGCAATTATTAGGGAAATTATTTCCATCAATGAGCAAAACAGCAGTTTGCCACCAGGCTCCACGAGTTCACTGGATAGACAGAATATCCATCATTCTGGGCTTGCCATTTCTTAGGAAGCAATCTACTCTTGACCACTGTTCACCCAGTTCACTTGGCTCATTACAGCCCAACTGAAGATGCCTGGAGCAATCAGCATTCAGACAGCATCAACTGTGTTTCCCATTTCCCCAGCATCATCCTCATATGCTTGATCACACAGCATTTATACACCCATTCCCACTTGACCTGTAACAAAAAAGAAAAGCTAAAAGAGCCATTATAACAGCATGGAAAAGCTCCCAGTGTAGCCAGTGTTAAAATACAGGTTATGGACTACTGCTCTACAAGGCATCACACAGGAAGGGTAGGACTAATTTAACAGCTTCTCGATATTTTCTTCCACCTCCATTGCTCAGCATGGGCTCTTGAGTCCTGCTCTCTGCACAGTGCTGTTACTTTCACCTCTCTTAACTGATTCTGCTTGCCACTGCTCAGTCTCAGTGCCCCACAAACACCAAATTTAGCAAGGCTCTGTGAGAGTAAGGCAACATTACCCCAATTTACAGGTAAAATATCAAGGCACAGAGCTAAAGACCAAACATCTTTAGAAATGAGAGAATCATGCTGAGAGATCAAGGCCCAGGTTCTTTGGCTTGGTTATAGCTAAACACTTGAAGTGAGGTCAACATGGCTCCTTCACACTCCTCCCAGATTAACACTAATGGCAGGCCTATGTCTGAGTCCTATGCCATTTTGAGTGCTTCCACGTTTGCAGACATGATTTGCACAGTCTTTACACTGCATTCCTACAACTTAAACAGCATTAGCCATTTAGCCACACATCTTGTAATAGCATCTTCTCAACACTGCACATCCCCACACCACCACATGACCCTCCTTTCATACACTCACCATACAGGCTGATGACAGTGGTTAACCAGTCCCATATGCAACCAATTACCCAACTTTTCAAGCAAGTCCCCAAGACTCCACACTTCACTTTGTCTCCATAAGGTAACCATCATGATACAAATGCCTATCTTCAGCATTGGCAAATTCCTCCTGGAACAGGTAATTTGAAGATACAGTTTGTACAGCTCTCATAGGCATGTTTAAAGCAAAGAGGAGGAATCAGGAAAGAAGGGCCAGAGCAGGCACAACTGTATGAATCTGACAGAAAGTGAATGGAGACTGATAGGAAGAAAAGGCTCTTAGACCAAGGGGGAGTTTGGGAAAAGTGACAGATTTCCCATTACTTACAATCACTGAATATAGTTTGGACAAAGCCCAGGAAGGAATAATTGCCCTGAGTACTCACATGCATCGTATGCTAAATAATAGTTATTTCAGCACTATACTACAAAACTGGCTTCCTGCTGTAGCATGTTTTCTGTATCATTGATTTGCAGATAGCTTCTCTGTGCAGCTGAAGTATATTTTACTCATCTCAGTCTTGTTAGGTGGAAAGCAGTATCCCACTTGCATCTGACCTTCAAATTCAGCCAGGGCCCTCCCTGCCAACAGGGTCTGCAAGCAGTGTTACAACACTTCTGCATCCCTCTTCCTAGGCACAGCATTGAGGCACAATGTGCAAATGCAAGTGAATGCTCCATATAAATATCACTATATTCCTTGGCACAAAATTGGCACTAAGGCTGTTGGTGTAAGTTGCATCTTATTCCAATCAGGAAAGCACCAGAGCTACAGGAAACAAAAGTAAACATGTTAAACTAAGCAGCACATTTATGTCCTCATGCTCCTGGTATTCTAATTGCCCAGATCAGGAATTTAGCCAAACATAGCAGCCGCCTTCTGTCCTTCAGAATGCCTTTGCAATGGAGAGGGCAGTGGAGCTGGGGCTTTTCTTATTACAGGGTTGAAACACAGCCAGGACAAAGATTCCAGTCCTGAAACCAGGGCACTGACACAACCCATGCACACCAGTCTACAGACCTGTGCTAATGTCACAGCAGACTTGAAACAGCACACAATTTCCACAGTCAACTTGCTCTTGCTGCAATATCTCAGGGAAGTTTCTTTTCAATGGCCTTGGGGTTTTGCTTCTATTTCGTAGGAATGCTTTGGATGGTCATCTATGGAAAGGAGCCAAATCCCTCGAAACCAGCCGCAACGTCGCTGACCTCTCTAAAACCCAGGCATACAACTTCTTTGATAGCATCTCCAGCCATGCTGTCCTGGAGGAGCTACCACCACCAGCAGAGATAAGGCTGTTGTTCCTCAGAGCCTGCTCTGTATCACTTGAGAACAGATTGTTCCAATGTGTTGTGTTGGTTTTATGAGACAAGTGTCCATTGGGACATAAGGTGTAATTATAGTGCAATTTCAATTAAGAGTCAAACTGTGGTCCAATAAGTTGAAAGGTCAGTGCTATATCTAGGAATGCAGCTGGATGGTGGTTTTGCACTTGGATACAGAATGAAGGGAAATCCTAACTGGAGCCAAAACCATCCCTGTCTTTAGCCATGATTTGCTGCCAAGCATCAATCCCAGAGCAAATTCCAAATGGATATTTGCCTGGATTTACAGTTTAAGCAATGCGTTATACACTCCTTTGTTTTAGCAGGTTCAGGCATCAACTTCCAGCCTTTCCAGAAAGCATATTTTTCTTTCTTTGTCCTTCCCAAGCTTTTATTACGAAATAACTAGCTGAAGAGATTCTCCTTCACAGTGAGAGTTTCTCAGCTGTCAGGTTTTAGATTATAGCAAAAAAAGAGAACTAGCACACCATCCTGACATAGTTTAAACAAAGATTTAAGGAGCAAACACAGAAAACAGACTTGCCAGTTTATCACCACAGTGGGAAATTATCTCGGAGCACCTCCTAGGGGATGAAGTCTGAGAAAACATCTGGAAGGGAATTTGATGAAGCACTAACTAAGACAACAAATAGTTAGCATTGTATTCAAAAGGGAATGTCAAGGCAGCATAACTTGTTTGAGCTCTAAAATTCCCTAGAAAATTTGATGCACTCAAAGTTGTTGGACAGTGCTTAGCATCAAAAGTTGGGCCAAAGCAACATGAAAAATTACACAAATCCATAGATTGAAGAGGAGACCAGCTGGGGTCAGGATGGAAAGCAGAAATCAGGCAAATCCCAAGGGTGACTGGGACCAGAACAGTAGGTGAGTCAGCCCTGGCACTGCAATTATTTATTGGGACTTACACAAATGGCTTAGGCCATTTACAAAGCACTCCATCTTTGCCAGATTTCAAAGAAATATTACCATGAAACTTCTTTTTCTTCAAATAGATCTTACCCTCAAAGTAAATTCTTCTAAGAATGTGGAATACCTGAAAATGCAGTGTGACTCCTTTTGCCGGGTCATAAATATGCAGGCAAATGACAGATTACAGATTTAATGAAATCCTTAAGTCTGGCTTCTCACATAGGGTCTGAAAATGTCTACACACGTCCATGAAACAGCAACAAGCTCTCCATGTCAGCCCTCTTTGAAAAGGCCTCTGCCACCAGCTGGAATATTATCCACCTACTAAGATTTGGCAGCTACAAGCGGGAATCTGGTTTTAAAACTGGGCCAACTACAAGGTCAGACACATGCTCATGTCAGCCAACCATGAATGTTGTCTGATTTTAAGTGCAAATAACACTTCATAACCATGCAGGAGGGCATCCAGGGGAGCAGCATCTCTGTGTATCTTACTCCAGAAATAGAGGTTACAGCCTGTGGAAGGAAAAGCTGAGTCAGTCATGAGAGCAATGGATTTTACGTCATATTGGAATAGCAGGGCCCTTCCAAAAAGGACAGGCTTCATAGAAATTGTTGTTCATCTGATGTCCACTAAAAATAAGATTCCTTTGGGGCAGGTGAAAAAAGAAACCTGGGCACAGGGAACTATGACAAGATCCGGGCAAAGATAAAAATGGATCTGGAATATAACATGAAAAGCAGAATGCAATGCTCTGAATTTATCACCCTTAGATGTGGTGGAAAAAGGAACAAACCCTGAAAAATGAAACAGGAGAACTGTCATGTTATTACCTGAGTGACAATATTTGAGAAATTGCAATAGGTATAACTGTTCACATCCCCAGCGCACATGACTGTAAGTTATTAGCACTGGAAATACACTAACAGTATGTTTTGTGATGCAAAGGCAAGTGCTGATTTCTGAGTCTCACGCCAACATGGAACTGTCACCTTATTGCAGTGTCAGCACCAAGACAGACATCTCTGGCAGCAATGCAGGAACAATGCTCTACCCAGCTCAGTTATGGTGCATGAGCCAGAAATATGGACAGAATAAAGAATGAAAAAGTTTGGGAGTGTGCAAGACTGCCCACAGCTGCACAAGACGTGGAGAGGAAAGCTGCCTTATTCCAAAGTTGCTGTACAAAAGGACTCGTCACTTGAGCTCTGCTTTAGTGATCTCCACAAGCCAAAAGGAAGAGAAGATGATCCTTAGGGGCCCAGAGCAAAAATGATAGAGTCAGCAACTTCACACACCAGCAACTTGAATTAAAGAAACAGCCCAGGAAAGTATTGGCTGGCAATTCTCAGACTTCTGCACCTGACAGTGCAAGCCGCCAATGGGTTCAGATATCTTGCCATTTCCAGTTTGATGTGACATGGGAAACAAAACTTCTCCTTGTCCTGACTGCTATTTGAACCCTGCATTGAAATCCCAAAGGAAGAGGCTTCCTTAAAGATGGTGGTTTCCTAACCCTAAAAGACACATACAAAACACCACCCAGAGTTCTAGCTAATTAACCTTTTATTTCTTAAGCCTTCTGCCCTTTTGCTGGAATCGCACCATGAAAACACCGCTCTTGTTCCTGCATCTGGATTTCCACACTTCCCTGTGATCCCAGTGCCTCTGGCTGAGAATCTGAACATCTTCTCCAGACCAGTCCCTTGCATTCAGCTTCCCTGCAGCCTGACAGCCAGATGTGGAGCTCAGCCTCAGGGCCACTTTGCTTTCCTTTTCACTCAAACTAAAGAGCTGCATCAGCAGCTGACAGCTATTTGGTTATATCTTCTTTAATCATTCAACTTGCATACATGTGATCAACTGATCCTACATGTTCTCAGCTGCTGGCAGAAGCAGACAGAAGAGAGTCTCCTTGCCCTGTGGATGCAACAGGGGACCCAGGGCTCAATTTCTCAACAGGAATGCCTCCAGATCACTCTGGAAGCAAAAATCAATCCAAGAAGCCAAGCTGCTGTACACAAACCATAAAATATCTGTCAAAACACAGTACTCATCCTGCCCAAATTTCTAAATAACCTAGACCCACGATGTTGTTCTGCTGAATCTCTACAGCTCTGCCAACACTTCTTGGACAGCCCATCTCCAGCTATCACTATATTGAGACACATATTCTCCATAAATTCATATTTCAGAGGCATGAAATGGGAATGAAAGTATTACACACTTCTAAAGCCTTCTCTGCACAGAGGTATCCACAAAGTGGCAGAACAAGCAGCAGCTCATCACCATTCCCATTACACAGGTAACAAACCTGCTGAGGATGAGGCAATCTCCCAACAGCTTCCTAAAGTGCCTCGTGCAGACAGGGCAGCACAGGACACCAGGTCGGTACCTGCAGGACACCAGCAACCCAAGGTAATTCAGGGAATAATCTGACACTTGCAGCAAGGAATAGAAGGGGATGAGAACATTTTATGTAATTTAAATCAAAGGATACTTATAATTCTTGCCTGAGACACTTAAGAAAATTAAAGTATAGCAACCACGGGAATATTTTCTTACTTCTGGGCAGCAAAGGGGTTAGTGAAGTACTGCCCTGGGCACATCAGTTACATGCAGTTACACTGACTCAGGTCAGAATCTGTATACACAGGACTAGGAGTACATGTCATGGATATGGGTTGTAGTTTTTATTTGTACAGCATTCATCTGGGCTTCAGAGCACTTCAATGTTAATCATAACATTAAAATAAATCATAAAAGACAACAGAGCAGAAACAACAACAAAAAAAAAAAAGACCACGGTACACCCAGTGCTTCCAGTCTGGTTAAAAAACTGCAGATAGCAAAGTTTCCAAATTCTTTTGAAATACTGGCATGCTGCAGGGATAACATGATGGATTTAGGCTCAAGACACTGAAGAATTATCCAAGAAAACAAAGCCTTTGATTTACACTCAAGTAAATCTTACTCTGGATTAATCTGCCCAACTGTGAGATAACATGTAGATTTTTTTTTTTACACAGCTTAACATAAACAAATCCTCCATGTGTAGTGAATGGTGGGGTAGTGAAAAGGAAGGCAGTTTGGGGGCATGCACTTTCCAAGGAACGGAAAAACACTTTGTCATTCACTCTGGGTTTGGCTTTCAGAAGTGCTGCCAGGGCACTGAGTGTTTGATATAATAGGTCTGCTACGAAGAGCTTAATTTAAGTACAGAGAGCTGCCCGCACCACTGGGTGATTCCCAAAACAACAGGGCTCTGGGTAACATCACATCACCCACTTCTGTTCTCCCTCAGCTAAACATGACAGAGCAATTGCACTGAGGGCTCCAGCCTGATGAAGCTAGTGGAGACTCATGCAGCTACACAAAGTGGCATTACTGGTCCCCAGGGGCTACAAGGCTGTGAAGGCAGACTGGCAATTTTTCAGCAGTAAATGAAGTGAACCTTCACAACTGGGCATCACGAACTTTTTGCCATCTGCCATCAGCAGCATCAGTCTGATGTTTCACTGCTCACTGCAAGAACAAGACAGAGCTGCAACATAGACCAAGGTGGGATGCATTTTCTCTTTACCTGCACAGACCTTGTAAAAAAGAAAAAGCCTGGATTTCTGTTCCTAAATTCTAACCTCAATAGTAAAGCACTCCCTGCCAGTCCTGGTGGGACTTAACTCGTCTTCGCCCTTACACTCCAGCCTCTATCCCGCGCCTGCTGGGGTCTGACTACCCACCCAGCCCCTCACTCCCCAGCTTTGTCCAAGGGAGGCAGCAGCTCCCTGGGGCTAGTTTTGAGCACAGCCTCTGCCACAGAGCCCATTGCCTGCGGGCTGTGAGCACGCAGGTGTTGAGCTCTGCTGCGGAAAAGATCTCAGCTCCAGAATTGTCTGCTTCAAAATCCCTACTATGTCTGTTTGTTTTCTTCAGCAGCAAGGCTTCAGGAACAGCTGAGCACTCGGATTCCCCCTTTCCTGGGACTGAAAACAAAGCAAACCTAGATAGCACATGCACAGCTGCTCCTTCATCTAGGAAGAACAGTGCTTTGCATCTGGCTAGGCCACGCCTCAAAAGCATGGTGAGAAAAACACACTTGGATAACAGTCAATTAACACAACAAAAGGCACTTGGAAAGTGCTTTGCATGCATGCTAAATACTATCCCTCCGCATTTTCTGGGTTTCTACCCCACCCATTTTCTTCATGCAAGTAAAACTTATCTATTGTCTTGACGCATCTCAGGTAACACAGTGCTTCCTAAAGATACAGACCTCTTGTTGAGATAGCTAAGTAAAGACCTAGTTAGCAATATGGGTTCTGCAAGCAGTTTCTCCTCAGCAGATTCCTATCACTGCAAGCCTTTGCCAAGTGACTGCGTGTATTGCACTTTAACAACAGTTGTGGAGATCACAGTTGATGAGGACAGTGTGACAGGTTTTGGCATTTAATCTGATACACTCCAGCATCTTCTCTTCCATGGCTACAGTTTGAAGCAATAGTCCTTTTACTCCTTTGTGGAAACTGAGGTGCAATTGCCTGCGCTGACCATCCCAGAGCCATCCTGCTTGTTCATAAAGGCAGAATTGGGAAGCAAACCCAGATCTGCCAACTCTCAAGACTGGATTCAGCAGCAAATTGCCCAACCATCATCAAAATTCATGGGACAAGCAAAAGACCCAAGTCCTGTAGCTCTCAAGTCCATTCAAACGGAGGCAGGTCTCTGCTGGAGAGTAGGTACAGCGCTGCCAGGAAGGAGGGCAGACAGGACACACAAAGGGTTTTCCCACACCTGATGCAGGGTACAAAGGGCTTCCTTGTACATCCCTTTCCAGCAATAGCAGAAGGAACAGCCAGGAGGTTACAGACGTCAGCACATTACGTGGAAAGCTAAAGGAATCAAGTGACATAACACACTGGACAGACTGCTGCGGAGGGTGTGGAAGAAGCAGACACCATCTCCAGCTCTACAGCTCCTACTACCAACAGCCAAGAGCTTAATAGGGAGATCTGGATTTGGGGAGTTCTCAGACAAGTACAGCATTAAGTTAGTTAACTTGCCTATGTTTCTATCTGTCCCAGAGGACCGCATTTCCTGTACTACAAGCCCCACAGAAGGGGAAATTAGTTTCTTCTTTCATCAATGTCTGGCTCTGTTCCAGAGGCTTTAGCTTTTTGTCCCTGAAGAGGCTACCCCAGGGAAGCTATTTCCTTGAAGTCTACTTTCTCCTCGTGCTTGGCCTTTGCCTGAGCAAGGGGTTATAGAGCCTCTCCAACCCCATCTTCAGGAGGTCTCCAAAGCTGAGACTGGCCAGGCTGCCTGCAGACACCAACCCCACACTGCATCATGCAGAATGTTGCTGCCAGACATCCTCAAAGAAAAGGCAACTACACAGCAGCTGATCTACAGTTGCCCAGTCTGCTCCCCTGGAGAGAGACAGCAGAACAGGAGTTGGCCCCAGTGCATCCTTGTGATGCAGTAAGCAAATACATCCCAGAAGTGTCATCCTGGAACCAGAGTCCCTGTGAAGCTAAGACTCCTCATGCACACACCACACTCCAAATTTGCAGCACAGGATCCCACCAGCTTGCAGAGGTAGGAAATCAGACTCCTTCCCTCCTAAACAGTGTGGCTGACACCCCTATCCCAAAATCTGAAGTTTAGCCAAAAGATTAATGGAGGAGGAGCTGGAGTCATCTCTCATCCTACCCTCCTCCGTATACATCATTTCAGACTAAAAACTGTGTGAGCAGCAAAATAAGCCCCTGAGAAAAATCTAATGACTGTGCGTGACATTACTCTTGTAGCACATTGTCAACACATTAATTAACTTCAAGATAAAATTTTAATAGATTCTGACTTCCAGCATTGAAAAGACTTTCCTCAAGAGCCACATGGCCTGGCAGCCTGCTCCTTCGTTCATGTAATGCTTGCATGAACTTTGCAATAGAGTGACAAAAGCATACATCAGTTTCTTGAAATTGTTAATTCTTTTCTGTAGACACTTCTGATATCCTTAACCTTGCACAGTTACTTGCCATCCATAATGAAATCATTTGAGAATACAGTCATTACCACTGGGAGAAACACACTTAAAGCAAGCCTATAAAGATCAATATTCAGCTTGAAAGGCAGCATCATTGTAGGAGTTAGAGTCAAGGCTGTGTTGGCTACTGGCTGAGTTTCTTGACTATCATATGGCTGGGTCCAGTAAGGACCAGCTCAAGTCCTCACAGGGACAAGGCTTTCTTTTTTGCTGCCCACTTAAGCACATGGCACAGCAAGCATGCTCAACAGCAAGATGATGGGAGTATGGTTGTACAAGGGTTCAGAACATGGACAGGAGACCTTAAGGCTGCAAAAACCTACAACTATTCATCCATGTTATCTTGTGCAACTCACTTCAATGTATATTTCAGCTTGACTGACAAGAAATAAACTTGTATCTAACAGAAAAGTGATAAGCAGAACAGTAAATAATGCCTTTAATGGCTCTCATACACAGTAAAGCCTAATCTGCTTTGAGGTAATTTTGTCTTCTTGAGTACCAATATAGCAACAATTTGCCATTGATTTCAACAGAAGTAAGTTAATTTAAATTGCACAGAAGCTTTTTGGAGGTCAGCACAATTCTGGTATGACTCCAGGGACAAGAGCAGAGCAGAGACAAACTGACAGGCCTTCAGTCACATGGCAGCAGTGTACTTCTGTTCCTGCTTTGTGTGACATTTTTAACAAAACGTAATGCAATTTATAGATAAAGGTTCTACCACAGTTAAGTTTGAGGCACGACCTGCAGGACTCAACAGGGTTGTGGAAGCCCAGCTCACTGCACAGAACAGCTAAGGTAGTGGCACAGTCCTCCAAGAAAGGCATAATGTCTCTGTACGTGCCAAGAGAAGGCACAAGAAAACCAAGGGGTTCCAGAAAAAGTTAAGAATGAGAAAATTTCACAGTGTGAAGGAGGAAAGACTGCATGTGCAAGTCAGACAAGTCTTCTCCGTAAGAACCCCAAATGACATGAAACTTTTGTGATCCTGTGATAGTCTAAGCAGCAGCAACCAGTGTCATCCACTGCACATGGCACAACTCTTATCCCATGTAGATCAGCCTGAAGATATGAGCACACAACAGCTTAGATCCTGGGCAGATCTGCTAGCAAATCAGATCTATCAGATCCAATGGAAAGAGCCACATTCCCCCAGGCCTTTCACAGAGGCTTAGGAAAGGGTAGGGAATGAGTAAAGGAGACAAGCTCAGGCAGAGCAGGGAGGAGACATGCCCTGGCTGCTTGCTGGGCTGACAATGCCAGCAGGAATCAGTCATCAGCTGCAAGAGCCTGAAACAGAGCAGTCAGAGAGGACTCAGGGAGCTGGAGTGGTGTAGGAGGAGGATGCCCTGTAGGAGACATTGCAGTTCCTCTGCACAGAAAGGCTAAATTATACATGGCTCCTGGGATCCAAGGGACAAAGCTAGAAGCTGCTCATGTGGCATTAGTCAGACCTCAGCAAGGACCCGCACAGGCCTTTAGGAGAGAGAGGGACTGCTGTTGGGTGGGTCACTTGCAGAATAAACATCTTAACTGGCACAGCCACTATTGAGAAAGCAACTGAGCAGAACAGCATTTCTGCAAACCTACTTCAAAATCACTGAATCTACATTGCTACATAATATAGCTGATAAACAAACAGCAAACAATACCTTTTAACAAATGAAACATTGACACCTGTTAAAGGCATTCCTGAAGTACAGGTTTGCTTCCAAACAAATGCTTCGTGCACAAGTCCATGGGTCCTGATGAGATCCATCTGCGGGTCCTGAAGGAGCTGGCAAATGAAGCTGTTAAGCCACTGGCCATCATATTTGAGAAATCATGGCAGTCAGGTGAAGTTCCCGATGACTGGAAAAAGGGAAATATAACCCCCATTTTCAAGAAGGGGAAAATGGATGACCCAGGGAATTACAGACCAGCCAGTCTCACCTCTGTGCCTGGCAAAATCTTGGAGCAGATTCTCCTGGAAGGCATGCTAAGGCACATGAAAAACAACAAGGTG
This sequence comes from Pezoporus occidentalis, assembly GCF_034315485.1. Classification (NCBI taxonomy): domain Eukaryota; kingdom Metazoa; phylum Chordata; class Aves; order Psittaciformes; family Psittacidae; genus Pezoporus; species Pezoporus occidentalis. Next base: position 2,905,298 of record NW_026916347.1, read on the forward strand.
CTTGGTGACAGCCAGCATGGCTTCACTAAGGGGAAATCCTGCCTGACCAATTTGGTGGCCTTCTATGGTGGGGCTACAGAACTGATTGACAGGGGTAGAGCAGTTGGCATCATCTACCTGGACTTGTGCAAAGCGTTCGACACTGTCCCACACGACATCCTTGTCTCTAAATTGGAGAGACATCAATTTGATGGATGGACCACTCGGTGGATAAAGAACTGCCTGGATGGCCGCATGCAAAGAGTTGTGGTCAATGGCTCAATGTCTGGCAAGTTTGCTGATGACACCAAGCTGTGTGGTTCAGTTGATACGCTGGAGGGAAAGAATGCCATCCAGAGGGACCTTGACACACTTGTGAGGTGGGCTGATGCCAACCTCATGAAGTTTAACCATGCCAAGTGCAAGGTCCTACACCTGGGTTGGAGCAATCCCAGGCACAGCTACAGGTTGGGCAGAGAAGAGATTCAGAGCAGCCCTGTGGAGAAGGACTTGGGGGTGTTGGTCAAGGAGAAAATGAACAAGAGCAGGCAGTGTGCGCTTGCAGCCCAGCAAGCCAACCGTATCCTGGGCTGCATCAAAAGGAGCAGGCTGCCCAGGGAGGTTGTGGAGCCCCCTTCCCTGGAGACATTCAAAACCCACCTGGACACATTCCTGTGTAACATTATCTAGGTGTTCCTGCTCCAGCAGGGGGATTGGACTAGATGATCTTTTGAGGTTCCTTCCAATCTCTAGCATACTGTGGTACTGTGAGCGTGACCAGCAGGTCGAAGGAGATGATCCTGCCCCTCTACTCTGCTCTTGTGAGACCTCACCTGGAGTATTGTGTGCAGTTCTGGTGTCCTCAACATAAAAAGGACATGGAACTGTTGGAACAAGTCCAGAGAAGAGCCACAAGGATGATCAGGGGACTGGAGCACCTCCTGTATGAAGACAGGCCGAGGAAGTTGGGGCTGTTCAGCCTGGAAAAGAGAAGGCTGTGTGGAGACCTCATAGCAGCCTTCCAGCATCTGAAGGGGGCCTATAGGGATGCTGGGGACAGACTCTTCATTAGGGACTGTACTGACAGGACAAGGGGTGATGGGTTAAAACTTAAACAGAGGAAGTTTAGATTGGATATAAGAAGGAAATTCTTTCCTGTAAGGGTGGTGAGGCACTGGAATGGATTGCCCAGGGAGGTTGTGAATGCTCCATCCCTGGCAGTGTTCAAGACCAGGTTGGACGAAGCCTTGGGTGATATGATTTAGCGTAAGGTGTCCCTGCCCATGGCAGGGTGGGGTTGGAACTAGATGATCTTAAGGTCCTTTCCAACCCCAATTATTCTATGATTCTATGAAACAGTAGGAGAAAAAAGGAACCCCTTTCCTGAGCCAGTCATATACTCTCACCCTCTACCCCAACAGCTGTAGAGTTTCAGTTCTGCCTAGTACCTCTATAGATTTATTAGATGCCCAGCTTGAAAGCTCTGATTGTTCCCTGATTGCTGCAGTATTTTGCCAGGGGTGAGGAATGTGGGAGTGATTTCTAATATTTTTATGACTATTATATGACCTTCTGTTAACTTGATGGGTTAAGTCACAGGGCCCTCACTGAGAAGCAGGAAAGCACTCCTTGAAATAGATGCTCATGGAGAGGCATAGAGGTCAAACCAACAGTGGAGTCTGAACACTGATAGGAGTTTTAATTATGAATTATGAATCTAGCTACTTTAGGTTGCTATTTTGGGAGCTGCTAAATTAACAGGCGACTAAGAAACAGGAGGATCTTCTCAAAAATATAGGGCATTTCCACCTCCCACCCATTAAGTCTTGTGAAAGTTTTAAGTCCTGGGTCTGATACAGCAGTGATTTGTGGTGCCTGATTTATCAAGGTCACAGAGCACCAAAGCATAATCTTGCCTCCACTCCTGTCTCTCCTTAGGCCAATGGGAAAACTAAGCCCCCAGAATCTCTCTCCCCAGCATAGAATAAATTGCTTAAAAGAGTGTATCCTCTCCCTTCAGTTCACATTACATGGTCTGGAGAGTAAAATTAGGTGGCTTCTGAACAGAGCTGGACAATGCAATGTTCTCTCATAAGAAATTGACATGTTAAAGCTGAGAGTTTTGCAAGCAGACATGAATCTAAAGCATTAATAACTTCAGTTAAATATGGAAATATAAGATTAAGAGAGCTTGTGTTCATTAAAGAGAAAAAAATTACCATAGGCTAGAAAAGAGTCATAATCCTGCAGTCCCCATCATAGGAAATTTCGTATCTGCTAAATGAAAATGCTGACAAGACTATCACATAAAGGTGTTAAGGCCCTGAGTCAGTGACATTGGGTGAAATTTGTATCTGCTGACACCCCTGAGAGGCAGCCTAGGTATCAAAAATGCAAGCTAAGCCCCAGCCCCATTTAGGGCTCAGAAGACTGCCCAGTATGGGAGGGAAGACCCTATTCCCAGGAAAGCAGAAAGACTGTGGGGTGCTGAGGGCTCGCAGCAGGCAGGCCTGCAGAGAGGGAGAGCTCTGCAGTGTTAGAAGTCTGAACACTCAGCAATTAGCTTCCTTGAAACATTGCTGTTCACACCGACTCCAGGCGAGCTGGCAGTCAGATACAGAGCTTGCCTGAGCCCCAAAACCCCGCTCATTTCATCTGCTTTTCTGCCAGCAAAGCACAAAACAGGACAAGGAGTCTTGCACTGTCAACAAGTTTTTTTGGGAAAATAAAGTACATTTTCATTCCCTTCATAATTAAAGCTCTTCTCATTAGAGGGCATGAAGGCAATTCACATCCTCAAGGGGAGGGGGCTCCTGGCATTCCGCTAATGGAAACAGGCTGCTGGCTAACGGGTGGTCTGCAAACCCTGTTTGTTTGTGCAGGGAGTAACCTTAGCCATGGCAGGTAAGCAGCACACTGCCCTTGCTGCTCTAACTGTATGCACAAACTGCCTCAATCAGCAGCTACACAAAGTCTACTGAGGGCGAGACTGCTGAGCAGGAATTTAGCACTGTTTACACCAGCAGCTTGGGTGAGCAGCACCATCTCTCCCAAGGTCCTAAACACCACTGGCAGAGCCCTTATTGCTGCAGGATGGCCAGGGAAATAGACCCTGTGGCTTGAGAGTTATGTACTTCAGACTCAAAAGTTTCATTTACTCTGCTGTAATTGCTAAAGGAATGAGTTTCCCTGGATGCAACATATCTACCAAATATGTTTATGGTACGAAAAGTACCTTTCAGCAGCGTCCAGGGCTATTTGTGGACACAGACCAGCTCCAGTAGACTATTGAATAGAAATAACCGTATAGCTGCAGCAGGCTCTGTGCCACAGGAGATGCTGGCAGGAGCTACTCCACATGCATAGGAACAGAATGTTTTATGAACTTGATTTAATTCTACTTTAGAAGCAGAACCAAACATGAGGCCTTAGACTGTAGCAAAATAGGACTAGCTGCTCCTGCCCAGCCAGCCAGCAGCTGTGATACTGGGCTAGTGATAGCACCAAAACACTTGACTCAGCTGATTAACTAACATCAGATGATAAACTCTTTCTTTCTCCCCTATGTTTACATCAGGCCTCACTCCAGGCAGTGCATAAGCAAAACCCAGAAACCCAAGGCCTCTGGATTCCTTTTAATCAGGGCTTATGCGTGAGCAGACCCACTGGCAAGCACTGAAGCACATCTTACTCTCTAGCACATGGGAAACACAACCAAGCAAGGCAGCTTGCCCAGAGTGCACATACTGGAGCAGCAAAGTTCAGTTTGCTACAGCTGAGGGTATCAGCCAGTCCCAGACCCTAGCAGGGTCATTTGCTCATGGCAGCCCACCCAGTTACCAAACCCCCTCCCCAGCTTCCCTCAGAGCCAGACACAGCACAAGCTCTTACCCGCTGCCAGGCACTGAGCAGGATGGCACTGACCTATAGAGTAGTGTGTTTTGCTGCAAGATACTCACCTTCAGAGCCCGCCTGCCACCAAAGTGTCTCCAGCTTCTACTGCCAGGCAGGTGCTACTTACCAGGTGCTACTTTGATGGGGAAGTAAAAGAGAAGAAAAAAGAAACCCATGAGGTGATCAGTTTGGTTGGAACCTTCAAGAGCAAAAAAAGATGTAGCACAGTTGCTTTGAGTACACCCCTACCTCCAAACCCAGATATTGAGTGATACCTGTAACACAGACATTTCCCCAACCCCTCAAAATCTGCTTTCAAACCATAGCGCTTGTGTCCAGCTTAGAGCTACCTTGACCACAGGAACAAGCATCTCACAGCAAAACTTACCTGATGCTTGCCTCTGGCATTTAAGTATCCTGCTGCGCTCCCATAGGCCACTACAACCAGCCAAGCCCATCCATCACCTGAGAAGAGACCTCCTCTCCCAGGTAAAGCCAATCTTGGCTCCTAAAACTCCAACCACACTGCCTTCAGGTGCAGCCTAGGAAGCAGGAAAAGGCTGGGGAAGAAACAACACGTGGATGCCTGCCAGTAGATGAGTGACAATATCTATTGCTAAACCCATATCACAGCTTTAAGGTTTGGGATCATCTCATAACTACATGCTGAGAATATTTCTGGAGGGCATGATGGCAAGCTGTGGCAGCATGCAGTAAAAGTGAAGTTCATGATCTGCTCAGGCACATGGTCTGTTTGCATAACAATGTGCCTGAAAAATTGCTTTCTTTTTAACAGGAACAATTTGTGAAAGGGTTTGTACCCCAAAGCAAGTTGTAGCTTTGTGCTTTAAATTAATAAGAATGCTTCTCCTTCCTAAATAGTTGCCATCCAGAAAGAAGGCAATGTCAGCTGGTTTCTGACATCCCCCAAATAGTCAGCAGTATAGAGGAGGTAGTCCAAGCAAAGAGCTTGTTAACAGTCCATGGACTGAAAGACATTCATCTGACTTTTTAATTTCCTGTTGAAAAGGCTGTCTATAATTAACAAGGATCATGGTGTAGAGTTGGAGAAAGAGGTAAGAAAATTTCATGCATCTTTGAGATTTTATTCTCGTTTGTGTTGCAATTTTGACTCAAAAATATACCAATGGCTGTAGTACAAGCCCTGCAGGACCACATTCACAGAAGATCCCCTGCTGCAGCCTGTCTGCCTCCCACCTTGTCTTAACTGAAAACTTCTGAACAACAGAAGTTGTTCACTGTTATAGAAGTTGCTGTTTTCAATATTTGTTTTGATCAACTTTACACAACCATTTCCTGTGAAGAAGACAAAATCAGATCTGAAGCAAGTTACTTTCTATTTGGCAGGACAATCTAGTCCCAAACTATTCCTCAGACTCACCCCTATTGCCCACAAGCAGACCACCCTCGAGTATCACAGTGCTGGGGAGGTGAGAGGCTAACCCAGCGGCTGCACCATGTCCACAACAACTGAGCAATGGTCCTGCCTAATGTTTCATTTTTATAAGTATTCCAAATTGAAAAGCAAATGCTACCCCACAGCATATTTCTAGTGAACAAAAGAAGACAAATGCATATCAGACATGAGTGGTGTGGGAGGAAGAGGAATGCATAATTTCCTCCCAACTGTCATCAAATGGTTTCTCCTGCTAGTGGGGCTGCACTGAGGGACCAGCAGCAAATATCCTGGGGGCTCATATGAAAGGCCTGAGTTAAAGTACTGCATTTAGAAACATCAGCCCTGACTATGGTCAAACTTAGGTGGTATTCGCAAATTACAAAACGAGTATAAGACTTTCTCTGTATAGACAGATATGTAGATATCCTATAGTCTATAAAACTGGGTGGACAAGGCTGAACTGAGCTTTGAAAAGGCAAAGCCAAGTCATATTCAAGTGACAATGCTTAAAGAAGGGCTTGAATCTGACCAGAGTTCACATCCAAAGGTGAACGCAACTTCTGGCCCTTTGCTCGCAGCAGGACATACCAGCACTTATGGCCACACAACCAAGCAAGCCCAGCCTCCTCACTCATTTTTCATTCATCTCCCCTCTCCTTAAACTTCATGCGTTTTCTTTCACCCTTTTTTTTTTAGCTTAAGTCTGGGGTGGCCTCTCAAATGTACTAAATATAAATGTGTGGACCCAGCTATGTAAATAAAATGGCCCATGTGGTGAGCACACATGAGGGCAGGGGCCCTTTCCCATGGACAGAAAGGCTGATTGCCAAGCATATCCCAAGCCCTGCACTCCTGCACAGGGAAAGGGAGCCTAACATTTAGGAGCAGACACAACTTTTCATAAAAGAGCTGATGTTTTTCTCTACCTAGAGTGAGAAATGCCAGTTACAGGCAGCACTAAGATCTGCCTCCAGCACCAGGAGATGGAGACATGGAGGAAAGAGGGCCAGGGGGCAGGAGGACATTGAGTGAAGAATTTTAATGAATAAGTGGCATGCAACTAGAAGGAGAAGGATTTCTCCATCTTACTGTTGGTGGTGTATGTGTACATCAGTGTTGACCAGGGTCCATGCCATATGGGGGTGGCTCTGGGCATGCTAGGAGTAATTTGTTTGAGCAACTCCCTTGCTCCTTCCTGAAAGAGAAGAAGCTCAGACTGGAAAAAATAGGCCAGGGGGGCAGTTCAGAAGACTGACAGACAGCTGCCTCTCCATGTGCAATATCCCATGGCAGTGGGGGATCTGACCCTCTGGCAGGTGAGTAGATGTGCCATGGGCTGCATGTAGTGTGGTGTGACTGGGTGTGTGAACTGTGAGCTCTCACTGGTGCACACCCCTCTGCTAGGTTAGAGGGTGACTGCTAACCTGCACCACAGTGGGTCTCTTCTGACTGAAGAAGTCTTCATCAAGCTAACCACTCTGATACAGTCCTCTTTGCCTCCCCATGGGTGCAAAGGAGCAGGAGGAAGGTGGTCCAGTGCACACAGCCACCTAAGAGAGTGAGTTTGCAGGATGGGACAGACTGAGAGCAAACCCAGGCTCTAGCTCACTGTCACACTAGCAGAGCACTGAGCTGCTCCTACTTTTCAGCAGGCACAGAAGAGCCCACACCAGGTTCAGGGACTAGACATCAGTGCAAAGTGTGACAAGAGAGTTGGCATTTACGGTTCCTCCAGGGACTCATCTAACCACATCCAATTCATCTCCAGGAGGTCTGCCTCTTTTGCTGCTGCTTCTCCTTGCTCTCAGTCTTTTCCTGTGTTCAGCCCCATGTAGGGGTGACATGACAACCCTCCTGGTTTTAAACCTATATGCCTGAAACCCTTTTAGACAACATAGTAAATAAAGTGATGGATCCTGCTGTGCTTGTTTGCTTTGCGGTCTCTTGGAGGCAATGACAAATAAAATGAAGTCCCAAGAATAAATCCCACTGAACAGGAACATTTTCACAAATAACCTCAGCTACACAGCTTGCCAGTCCTCAAGTCCTCATTTCTACATCTCTGCAGCCCAAAACATGTGTTTTGTGTTGTTTCACATAAATCTCTCTGGTTATTTATCTGCATAAGCCCTTCTACAAATCGCTCACTGGGTCTCAAAATGCAGCAAGCAGGCTCTTTGATGTATGTCTCAATCACCAGGTGCATCAATCACTGCTTCGTACACCTTGTTTGCTCCCATGCAGGGAGAAGTTACGGGTCCCCTCTGCCAGCAGAGAGGGCAAAAAGTCAAATGGTTTTGATGGATGGATAAATGTCTGTGGGCTAAACTTCATCCACAGAGCTTGTTTATACTGAGAGTTACTAGCACTCCTTCCTCCCACTAGCTGATAAAATACTTCTCCTTCATTCATCCTTATGAAATATACTCCAGACCAAGAGCCTGCACATGAATATTCAATCTCTTTGTGAGTTCTTTTTACACTATTGCATTTCCTCTTGTGGTGGCAATTTCTCTCCATACAGGAATTAGTAAAACAGCAGCCTTATTCTGTGGTGTTAAAGTGGTGTATCAGTCTTGTTACAGACCTGCTCCACACAGATGTGGGTCTCACACTTCATCATCACAGCACAATTTTTAGCATTTATTCTGAGATCTGGGAACAAATCATGTTTTTAGGTTAGGGTTTAACTGGGTAACTCTCTTGATTGAGAGCTACCATCAGATTTCACAAGGCATGTGCAGACTCATTGACAGACAGGCAAGATTCATCATCCTTAAATGAGCTGCACTGCTGACAAGCTGTGGGATAATGGCTGGATCAAGGCATCACCCTGCCTCAGTTTCCCCATTCAAAACAGAAATGAGTCAGTGCAATATAAAAACTAAAACTATTTATATTGCCATAGCACTGGTTGGGTCTTAGGGATGAGAGTCAGCCTGCAGTACACTGTAACACGTCATGCTTCTCCTTGTGAACACCTTCACACCCCTGCTCGTGGCTACTGCATTGCTGCTACAAGTTGCTGTATCCCAGGGTGACAGCTCATATTAGCGATGTTTTTGTAGAGAGGCGGCTGGAGGGATGAAGAAATTGGAAGAGGAAAATGGAGCCTTAAGCAGCTTGACCAGCAGTTAAAACACCTAGTGTGACAGCCCAGAGCTCCTATCGACTGGCAGAGCTACTGAGGTAGGATCTGGCTGGCTTTGGGAGCAGGCTGCAATCTTTATTCAGGGGTCTCAACATCAGCTGAACTGCTGATTCAGACAGAATATGTGTGACTGATTTCATCCCTTCTTCAGCTACATACAAACAGGCTGAGGCTTCTCTCAAGTATTTCATGGGTAACTTTTCTGCCTCTGCACTGCTGCTGTGTAGTTATCTTTTATAGCCCCTAGGCTTTGTGCTTTCTTGTGTTGTGGGGCTGGACTTTATGTAGCCTACTGCTAGTAACAAACTGCTATTATGTGGATGGGTCTTTCAAGCCTTTTATTCACCTCACTATTTGATCACTTCAGTCCCATGGGGCTCCTTGTGTGGTGAGGAATTTCTCAGTGCCAGTGAGAAAAATGGATGTCTGCTCACATGGGTCACATCCTCCCATGGGGCTGAAATCCATAACGTTCACATCCAGGTCACAAGCTAGGTTTATATTGCCGTAAGTGATCCTAAGCATAGCCTTTTCGACCTGCTCTGCCTACCTGTCTGCCTTACCAGTCACTTCTAGCTGCCTTTTAGACGATACTAACCAACTCACCTGCTAGGGGGTTTGTAGACTTCAGCCCAGATGTGCAGACTCAATGGAAAAGGAGATAGATCTGGTTTTAGAGTAGCAGTTGCTTGGGAGGCATTGATGCCAGCTTCATTACAATAAGTCCCTCCTGAGTTTTGCAGCAGACTGGCTGATTCACGGTGGGGGGTTCATGTATGTGTGTGCAACGTGGTCTATGTGCCATGTCAGTTTATCTTTGAAGATATCAGGAGTCCCGGTAGCCCACGAAGCAGCTCACTGCAAGGGTGTCTGACTAAGCCCACACTCCTGCAAGAAAGGATGGGAACTGAGGGGCAGCAGGCATACAGAGGACATGCAAAGGCTTGTTCAGGGTGTAGCCATACTTCTGGATCACACACAGCTCCCTTTATGTCTCCCTTCCCTCTTTACATGCCAACTCAAGATCTCCTGTCATCCACTTGACAGCCAGGATTAGGCTCCTGAAGACCAGAGCCTGATCTGCCCAAAAAAGAGCAACGAGGCTCCAGGTCCCCACCACCAAACCCTGCACTGCTCCCTTCACCCTGGGCATGCCACATGTAATCCCATCATGCTGAGGCTTTGCCCCACTCTCAGTCACTGGAGACTTTGCTGTGCTGCCCCTCAGCACAGCAGACATGGTGCCACTGAAGAGGGCTTGTGCCTGCAACATGGAGCATCCCATCGCTTGGTGTACTGAGCACATCCCCGATGGCAGGAGCAACTTACTGCTCTCTGGACAGGAGGCTTGTGCATCCCACTGGCTGGCACCCCCTCCTCCTCTTTACTCTGGAAGGAGCACCCGTGTCCCTGTCAGGGCTCTGCTGCCTCCACAGTGCTTTGCAGCTCCCAGCATCACTCCTAACTCAGCCCTCCCAAACACTCAAACTCTGCTGTCAGCAAAGACACTTCACAGGCAGCTGAGAAGTGGCAAGATTGGAGGCATTCATTTCCTTGGGGCTTAGCCTTGAACTTAGTCTCAGCTCTCCTGATATCTCCTCTCCCTCATTCCACTGCAGCATTCTTGGTTTAGGTTTACTGTAATCCCCCAAAGGTCATTAATATAAATTATGCAATTAGAAGTAAAACTACTAATAATAGCAAAAAAGTTTCATTTCACTTGGGAATTTTCTTTTTCTGGGTTTTGAATCTCTTTTTGTGACTCTTCCATGCAATTCTGTGACCTAAAATGTGTTTTAATGAAGAGTCTTGCATAATCACATGATTCTGGGAGCTGGACACCAACCTCTGGGAGCTGGACACCTAATTCTGGGAGCCCTACTATTGAACTGGAGAACAGATGCATAGTAAATAAATCTACTTTTGATAGTTTTTGTTATTACAGCTTGGTCTAAGACACACACGTGGGTTTTCAGTGCATGCATACATACACACACACATAACATCCTGATCACACATCTCTCTGTCAAGCCTAATGTAAAATACCACCAACTCAGCACAGAGTGCCCAGCCCACCCAGTGCTGGTGAGTAGGATGGCACTGGGATAGGGACTGGTCACAACTGTCTTGGGCAGAGCCCTGGGGGATGGCCAGCCAGGAGCCTCTCATACATCTTGCTGCAGGGAATCAGTGTTAGTCCACTCTTTAGAAAGCCTCTAAGGTTGGTGTCAAACAGGTGACCAAAGAAGAGAAGGTAAGTAAGTTTATGCTGATTTGCCAGGAGGTCCCCTCTGAGCAAGGGGAATTAGCCTGGGGTTTTGGGGAGAAGGCTTGCAGGTTTCACAGGGAAACCAGGAGTTACCAGTAAGTGAGAGGCACAGTCTACTTGGACCCTTGGCCCTCATCCACCAGAGGCTGATATAGGTGCAGCAGAGGTCTGTGAGACCCGCACAGCTACACCACATGTGTTCCCACGTCCAGTTTCTGTTTAAGATTGCCTTTGACACAGAGCCACCAAGCTCTGTCCCCTTCCCTGGCAGCACCCAACCCCATCCCACTCCGTAGCGTGATAAGCTTTTTTAACGCTGGATGTCTGGATGAGAGCTCACTCCCTGGCCACTGCCAGGCACAAGACACATCCTGCACAAATGCAAGGCCTCACCCCAGGACGGCTCTCCGTCCATGCCATCAGTGAGAGGTCCCCAGGAGAGACTGTGAGCACAAAGGCTTTTCACCGGTCCCTGCAGCTTACCCTCTCTGCAGGCCCTGCCTGCAGCACTGAGGCTGCGCTGTCCCAGTGAGGTACAATCGGGGCAGTATACTGCTGAGGCTTGACCCCATCCTTGCAGGGTGGAAATTCCCAGAGGAGCGGACTAGTGTTCGGCAGCATGTCAGACACCCTTTGATTGCAGAGCATAAAGCAAAACAGGCTAGTTATTGATTCATGTTCACTGCAACTCTGGGCTCTCCCCGGCTGCCTTCAGATCCATGTGGTGTCTATCACGTTTTTCTTGTTCAGACAGTAAAACTTCATGGTGCCTTTTCACAGCCGCCTCGCAGAGGGCTGCTCGCAGCCTGCCTTTTGCAGGGCGCAGTGGACTGGTGGTGCAGTGGTGGGATCCTGCTGTCCCCTGCCGGGCATCCCCAGCATGGCTTGTGGTGCTGCTCCAGGTCTGAAGCCTCCAGAGCGCATGATTAGTGGTTACAGCAGAGGAAGACGGGGCACACTTAAGATTTTCTCTGCAGCTCTGCTGTTCATGTGGCTTCAGGCACCGTAGTGCCATGGCTTTTTCCCTGCCGCAGGAGAGGAGGGAGGTCTGCCAAGCTCACCTCAGGATGAGCTTGGTCCAAACCAGTCTGAATGTACAAGGCAGAGCGAAACTGCTGCTAACTGCAAGGAGATGGTACCCAGTGAACCCGCAGCTGCCATTTATTGGTGCTTCTAAACGACTGGGTCCATCTACCATCAGCCAGCTGCCATGAAAATCCATTTCCTTTCTATGACAGGTGACCTGGTGGAAGGAGGGCCCAGGGAGGCAGCATGTGGCACCACAGCAAAGGAAGGCTCTGGACCTTCTGACTGACTGTCCTTTGGCAGCCAAGGGAGAGCATTGGTGTCAGTCTGTCTCAGATGGTGGAAAGAGATCCTGCCTCTGCTGATACTGCTCAGAGAGGGGACCAAGGCTGCCAAGCAAGGCTGCTTGACATAGTGGTTATAGCTGAGGGCTTAGAGAAAGTAGTGGGGGAAACAACACAAATTTCTGGAGCATTGTGCAAGGCAGTTTGGGAACTGCTTTTACAGGACAGGCAGGGAGTGAGAATAGCTAAGTCAAGCATGGACTCATAGGTTTCTGCCAGAGCATGGTTTGTGGTGCCCTACACCCTGTGAGGGGAATCTCCACTCTCCGCAGAGGCCAGGCACAAGGTGCTTGCTGCTCACCACAACTTTCCAAAGATGGCTGCTAAGCACAGAAACTGCACTGTTGCTTTGGTCACACAAGAACGGGCCCAATGGCTGTGCCACAGCAAAATAACTTGAGTAAAGTGCAAGGAAGGAGAGAGGATGAGGACTAACATCACAATGAAACCCTAATACTGATACTAAATCCTCTCAAACCAACCCATATACCACTGGAAGCAGCCTGTAAATGTGAATCCTGGCTGGCAGCCAAAGTGCAAATGACAAGTCTCTGTGCAAGCGAAGTGGCTTAATGTGTAATGGGGACCACTGCTTTTACAGAACAGGCTGTGCTGGTGCATAGGTTTTGCAGTGTTGGTTACAGGCTATTAAACTCCTCTGAGTTTGTAAGTTCTCGGTCTTCTTCTAATTGCATAAACTTATTCCTAAAAACCTCACCAAAACACAGGCAAATGGCACAGTTTCATTGAGGATATCATTTCCCCAGTTGAACAGAGACAGAACGAGAAGGGACACCTCTACCATGAAAAATCAGGTTCATACGAGGTTGCTTTGTAGGAGTACTAGCCAAAAACTCCTGTAAGGAAGGAAGGAGCTGCTAAAGGCATGTTGGTACAAAGCAAGCCTGAGGATACCAGTCCTGCTCATTCCATGCTCCCCTCCTGGGCACTGGCATGAGAGAAGCACTACAGCACCAGTGAACAGTGAATGGAGAAGACTAAGTTACCACAGACCTCCCCAGGCAGGGGACAAGGACCCTCAGGAAGGCTGATGTAGTCTCACTAAGAGAATGGAGGTTGGGCAATAGGTAAGGGAACATAAGAGGGACACAGGAAGTTTAAATTGTTAACTATTAATCTGCCTTTCCCAAATAGATTCCATTCCTCCATCACCACTACCCACTCTCCACCCCCACCTCCCCATAAATTCACATTTATTTTGAACCCTGGGGCTTGTAGCTTTCCAGAAAGGAAACACTGCTGTCAAGGGCACTTAGACAAAGTCATTTAGCTTCTGGGCTAGGGATCAGTACAGTTTAATAAGAGCTCCAGAGTAACAGCCCAGTGTGCTGCACTGCCCATTTTGGCAACAGGGAACGCTGCCACAGAGAGAGGCAGTGGCTTGCTGCATTGAGTGGTGCTGGGTGCTGCTGAAGGGTAGGTGCTGACAGCACTCAGGGTTGCACTGTGGTGTTTGCTGCTTTTCTGCAAGCCTAAGCTCGTGGCTCTATGGGATTCTGAAAGACTCTATGCTTTCCTTTCATCTATTTGCTTTTCAAGTAGTCTTCTAGCTTTCATGTTTGTAAAGAAACACCTGAAATTCAATATATCAATATTAAAAAAAAATAAAAATAAAATCAGGATAGCTGGGAAAAAAAAACATCCAGACTGTTTGTACAACCTCAGGGCTCTCAAGCCACTGATTTTGTGGTTCCTGGAAGTGGAGGGTACTCCTGAAGCCTACAGCAATGCTCCGTGCGAGGGCACAGGGATCACCCAGGCTGGGCTCTTTCCCAGCCTTCATGCGACCTTCCCCACTGGTATGCCTCTGTTACCCTCTTTGTGTCTCTCTTGAAAAGGAAGTTTTGATGCACCACTGAGTCATCAGTTGTGGAAAAGCAGCAGTTCCTTCCAGCACCCACAGTAGTGTGGGAGGACAAGAGGAAATGGGAACACCCAAAGGCAGAGCTGCATGGCAAAGATACACTTTGGATCTACACCATTCAGCACTGACCCTCAGGATGCTCAGGAGGCTCTTGTCCAGTGAGTGGGCATTTCCAGTGTTCACATGGAAAATGCTCTGCCCCAAACCATCAGCATTGCCTGCGGCAAAATCCCTGCCACGCACCACCTTGTAAGTGTTTAGAAAACTACTATCTGCAGTTATTTACAGGAATTAGGGACCCATTCATGGGTTTAGGCATTTGGCTGTCCCAGGAAAATCCCAATCTGAAATACAGACCAAGATCCATTGGACGAAAAGCTGTTGCTGTGACAGCAGTTGCTGTGACAAAGTCATCTCTGCCCCCTGTACACATCAGTGCAACATGTACCAGCCAAGCTCAGTGTGGTCTCAGGCAGGGGACAAGGGATCACTGGAGGGAGACAGGCTGAGCAGGTTGCCACGTCCCCGCGGGACTGACTGCGCATGAGCTGAATGTGAGTCACCCAGGCCCTCGCTGTCACCACTGCTGCTTCACAGCAAGCACAGCAAGGGGCAGGGGCCTCAGCTGCTCACCAATGGCAGCTGCAGCATAAGGTGAGCTCACTGACCTGTGAACCCCGCAGGCAACAGCCGTCTGCTCTGCCCACTGGGATTGTGCTCTTGCTCACACGCCCCTCGCTCCAAGACTGCTATGACCAGATGATGCTGCCACACCACCTCTTCTCTGAGCAGCAGCATGGGGATTCATGGTGAGCCACAGTGAGATGCACCATGGTCAAGCACACAGGAATGTGGGACTGGTGTCCAGAGCAGGCCCATGCTGTCCTTTTTGGCTTTCAGACATGCCTAAGGCTGCCCTCTCGAGAGACAGTGCATCCTGCAGACAAGGTGAAGGCCCCTAACCAGATTACCGAATCCAATACAAAGAGGTCAGACTACCTATACACCCTGTTCCATGTATCAGAACAGTTGTGCAACCGTGATGCCATTCAAGTGACCCTGGTGACTACAACACAGAAATACTTCTCGCTAAGGCTCCCAAGGAGAGAAATACACATTTTCCCTTCTATGGTTGGCCTGGATGTGTAGGACCCTTGGGAATAGACCTAAGCTCCTTGTTCCTGTGGTCACACATCAGCCTGAACACTGCCTGAGCAGTACTAGTCAGAGCCTGGCAAACCCTGCACAGTGGCAGCAGGCATGGTGGGGGTCAGCGGCAGGAGGCAGCAGGAATGGGATGCCCTGGGAGCCTTGTGACTCGCCAGCAATGCGGTGCTCTCTTGTCAGGAGCAAACATCACCATCCTCACAAATGGTTAACCTGCCGGGAGCTGCACAGCACTAATGACTTCACATGCATTTAATCAGCTTGGGCTTCCAGAGCCTCCTCCTCGGGAGCAGGAAAGGCCGTGGTGCGCCCTGGTGCAAATGCTCCCAAAGCTGCACGCACACCCCCCTTACCAATCATTAATCACTGCCGGACCAGCAAGGAGAGCAAGCAGCAAGAAAGGCCGAGTGTCGGCACCCGCGCGGGAGCAGTGGGAAGCAGTGCTGGCCGGTTCCCCGTGGAGGCAGCTCCCCCTCTGACCACCCTCCGCTGGGAGGCCTCGTGGAGGTGGCCGGTCCTGCATGCACTGCCCTTTCCTTCAGGAAGGTCACTTGGTCCTGGATGTCAGAGGCTTCACCTGTGGCTGGGAGCCGCTGGGTACTCGTGAGGCAGGAGCCCTGAAGAGGACATTCTGCCTGGTTGGCACCACAGTCTCCATCTCTTCGCCATGCGGCACAAGGCATTTTGGAGTGCCCTGGAGTACACCTGCCGACTGCTGGGCATCTCCACTGCAGCAGGTAAGAGCGAGCTCTCTCTTTCTTAGGCATTAAAAGGCACTGAGTGGGTTTGGGGACCCCTGCCTCTGGTCAGGAGCAGCCATTGTCACATCCAACCAGGAGGATAAGGAAACTTGACCACTTTTGCTTTGGGATGCAGGGAGGGGGAGTGCCGGGTGGCTGGTCAGGCTCTTTCCAAATGCTGTGGGAGACACAGTGAGACATCAGAATGGAAGAGCCAGCACTCAGTATGGCAGAGGACAGGCTAAGGCAAAAATAGAAACAAAACTACATTATGTTTTTGTAAAACAGACATGGGCACAGGCAAGATGTGAATGAGACTGAAAAGCAAAACACTCATGGCTGTGCAAAACTGCCAGGCTGCTCTGTGGGATGTGAAAAAGGAGGAGCACCTTGTGTTGTGCGCAGTGAGATGTCCTGTGCCACGCAGGATGGAGAGGTCCCTGCCGTTACAGTACACTTACTGCCAAAGTGCTGCTTTACCTCTCTAGCAACCCATCAGGGAGCAGGCTCAGGAAGCGGTTCAGGTTATAGCTGCAGTTCAAACATCATAAATTCACCCACCTGGCTAGTTACATCCTCTCACCCACTGCCCGGAGCTGCTTGGGACTAGTGTCCTCTGGGTTTGGTGACGCATCCGAGAGCTTGGTTTCAGGTGAGACACAGGAGTTTTGAGCTGGATGTGTCAGGCACAGTGTCTAACCCAGAAGGACTCAACTGTGGGGGATGATCCCCTCAGATCCCCTCACATGGGGCATACCTCTGGATGGGATGTGGGGAAACAGCTAAAGCAAAGGCCTCAGGTTCACTCTGGCACTGCTGCTGACTCACTGTTATGTGACAGGATAAACAGCTCTGTCTGCCTCAGTTTCCCCATCAGTAAAACAGAGATCAAAGTGACTGATTTGCCTAATGGCTGGAGATATCAACCAGAAGTTCCTGGTGAGAGGTGACTTGAGGTGGTACCTGTGATTCCTGTGTCAGGCCTTTGGGAATTTCAGAGTCAGACACTGCAGAATAGGTTGCAGCAGGCTCTCCTACCTTTGCGTTTCCTTTATCAACTGCAGACAGCCATGAGAGACACTTTGTTCAAGCGAGGGGCAAAGCAATGAGCACACAGGTCAGCTGAAGAAAGCATGGGTCCTCAGTGACACCCAAAGCTCAGCTGGGAAGCTGGAGGCTGTGCTCTGGAATGTGCTTTGAATGACTGATAAGAGGCAGAGATTTGAGCCTCAGAGTTTATACAAACTCACAGTAGATAAGTGCATACCATGATGAGACTGCAACAGGTAGGAGCTGGGACACAACTTTAACCAGCAAACGCAAATCTTTTTTTTCCTCCATCCTCACCCACCTCGGGCCCACATGAGCCGCATGCTAGTCATATTCTCTGTTAAAGCTCCAAGGAAACTCACAGCAGAGACTTTCCTGCGAGAAAACATGAGCTTGTTGCTATGGGAAAACTAAACTTAGACCAGCAAAATTGAAGGAAGCTTACAATTTGGAAGTGTCATAGTGGTATACAATGTCTCTCTCTCCCGGTTGTTTTCTTGTCATCTTTTTGCATCATCTGAACCTCTTTCTGTAGTTCTTGGAATGAGTAGTGTCTCTCTGCTGAGCATCACAGGGCATAGACATCTGCACTGCTGATCTCCACTTTTCCATAGCTCTGATGCATTCCCAGTATCACCTGTCTTTTCCAAAAAGCCAGTGAAGAATGAGAGGTGCCTGTGTTTTATTCCTCTGTGTCTCAGCGGAGTAAGAAAACAGCTTGATGCAGTGTTTAGTGCCTGATGAGGTGTGTGAGGTTTGTGCATGAAATGGAAACCATGCAGAAGAGAATCACATGGGGTTTATCTGGAAAAAAAAAAAAAAGAATGAAAGGGAGAGTAGAGTGCATCAGCCTCACTAATTGATTCTGAGGAGGCTTGGCCAGCTCCATAAGCTGCTTGCAAACACAGAAGGTTACCCACATAATATAAACCTCCCTTCCCCCAAGATCTTGGAGGTAATGGCTATCTGCAATGGTGGGGCTGCAGGGTTTCTTGTGTGTTAGAAACCAGCAGACCTCATGGTAAGTTAGTAGAGAGTGACCAAACAGCCCTGCAATTCGTTGCCGTGTTTGGGGTATCTCTGTAGCTCAGAGATTTTAGGCCTTGTGATTTCTTCATCTAGGAGAGAGTCCTTACTTAATTCTTAATTCTCATGCTTTCAACCATTTAATTCCTAATCATGTGCCTTCAGCCACATGGTTTGGATAAGATCCAAATCAAGGCAGCAACTGGTCCAAACAAACACGTCAGAAACAGCCCTTGGCTTTTTTTCAGATTGTTCATCCAAACAGCTTTGGATAAAGCAGAAGCTGTGCAAAATGAGGAAACCTCCCCATCCAAAGTAGAGATTCGAGCGTAACAGCCAAGCTGCTGAATTCTGCATTCATCCATAGGGAATGAATGAATGAATGAACAAATTCCACATTTGTAAGAAAGGGTATAAAGAAGGGTTCTCAGTCACGAGATAGTAAAGGACAATACTTTGCATGTAGGGTTACACAGCGCACACAGCTTCACAGCCCTTTGATGAGACTGACTTCCCTGTGCCTCTGCTCAGGGCTGGAGAGGTGGTAGATGGGTCCCATGCCTTCACCTAGCTGACAGGGGCTATGTCTGCAGGTGACACAGAGTGCCTTTGTTCAGCCCAGGTGGAAGAGCTGCATGCTCAGGCACAGACCTTCAGCATTGATCCACCTCACAGGCATCATGGACACTGGTCTGCATCCTGTTTGGGAGCCTGGTACCCTTCTCCAGCTGGGGCAAACCACAGCTCAGACAAAGGAAGCCAACTGGCACCCCAAGCCTTAGACAGTGTGCATTGAGCATGACCAGCAATGAACTTCCTGAGCACCAGTGCAAGGCAGGAAGATGTGGAGACATCAGGTGGGCACAGGAAGTGCAGTGATTGCCTAGAGCAATGGCTTGGCCATGCAACCCAGGCTCTGCTCAGCTCCATGCTGCTGGAACTTGTGTGCTATGACTGGTCACATACCAACCAACTTGCTGCAGCTAGCGTGAGGCACTTCATTTCCACTCCATATTGGAAATAGTCTTTTGGGAAACTGAAGCATGTTGAAGAAAATTTTCCATTCCTGAAGCTATTTGCCCCCAACAGCCAGTCCAGTGAAGATTTTACCCTTGCTAATACTCTTAATCCTCCTTAAACTGACTCTCTAGTGTGCTGCGCTGGCCCAGGGCACTGAGGGAACGTTCATTCCATGGTTTTAATCTGCCTGCTCCAGTTACATGTTTTTCTGTTTGGCTAGCGAAGGATCTTGATGCCATGGCTACGGCCTTTTGGGAAGGCAGCTGGTGTGGTTCCTGTGTCCTGCTGCTGCCCTGCAGTGGCATGTTGAGCGCAGCAAGCTTGGGCAAGCAGGGAGGGCAGGGGAGTGAGGGGATATGGCAGAGAGGTCCAAGGTGGCAGAGGATGAGGCACTGGGGGGGAAGTCCCTGTGGCAGCTGTGATGGAGCAGCATGGCAGGGGGTGGAAGGGACACAGGACACTGGTGCTCACCTCCCACAGCTGTCCAAGGTGAGCTGGTATCCCCAGAGCATCTCTCAAGACTGCTGTGATAGGGATGCAGCTGGGATGGGTTTCTGGGCTGTATGTCAAGGCCAGCATTCAGCTCTGACTACCCTGGGCTGCTGTGTCAGCATGAATCACTGGTGCTGGCAGTTCTAATGTGCTGCACAGCATGGGAGGAGTAGCCTCATCAGCCCCTGGGGAAGCTGGGGCATTGATCCTGGGAGCTCACAGGGCACCAGAGAGTCGGGAATCAACCCTATAGTCAGCATCTTTTCTACCTTCTCTTTCTAGTGCTGATCGGTGTGGGCGTAGAAACTTTGCAGCGAGGACAATTCAAAAGCCTGGCTTTCTACCTTCTGTGAGTATTTTTGTCCTTCAAGTCAGAGCTGGCAGGGGTGACTCATTTGACCCCTCCACCATATTTCAGATCAGACTAGATTTCAACAGCAGCAGGGAGCAGTGTCCGAGGCTTTGGGGAGTTCAGGTCTCCAGGTTTCAGAAAAGTAAGCTTTCTGTTAGAAAAACTGATGTTACAGGGTCACCCATGCTACTACAGACTCAGGCCAGAAGTGACACTGCCTGCAAGTTGACCCCCCAGGGACAGAAGGGCTTTGAGCTCTCCTCCACAAACCATCTGAGCAGAGGGTGTTCAGACCCTAGCACACAGACTTTGTTGTGAACTGGATAGTAAATCCTGGCCCTCTTTGCCCCTTTTGCCAACTGGAGAGCACACTCAAGCCCAGCCCTGCCCCCCTGACAGCTCCACCTTTCAGTTTTTCAGGGGTTGCAGTTACTGTCTGTGAAGGCTTCTTCTTTATCAGTTTGTTCCTGGAGATGTGCTTCACGTGAGTAGACCCTCTCCAGTCTTCTCCATCCTTGGTGGGACCTCCTGAGGCAACTTGTACCTTACAGGCAACACCAGACTTAGCTGAGCTGCAAGTGCCAAACCAAAGGTCCTGCCCCAAACATCATGGCAAGTGCAGTCAGGCAGGGGGGAGGTAAGTGGGGCCATGTCTGGGGCCATGTCCACAGCCAATTAAACCTGTGGTTTAAGCCAGGCTTGTGCCATAATTTGCTGAGCATCAACACAACAAACCCTGGTCTGTGGCATCTGCTTAACATACAGTATGAAGCCCTGCAAGGAAATGGGATTGAGGGAAGAGCCAGATTCCCAGGGAGAGCTGCAACCCATTCCCAGAGACAGTGCAGAAGTTCAAGTTAAAATGTAGAAAATCCTTATGTACTTCTCAGAGGCTGAGCACTTTTGCTGTCTTTTAGCATAAACTCAAAAGCCTTGATATCTTAGAGGCAGCACCTTAGTCCAGCTAGTAGGCATTCAACTAGTAGCCATGTAGGCAAACACACCAAGGAGAGATGGCCTGAGATGCCGACATCTGGCAGATGTAGCCCCTGGCCTCTTCTGCCTATTGGAAAGGCTCAGGCTTTGCTTACCTTCCCTGACCAACACAATGGTTTCCTGGAAAACCAGAGGGAGGATCTGCACGTCTAGATGGGGCATGGTTAGGTCCAATTCTTCTTGCCATGTGCCATGTGCCCCATCACACAAGGACCTGTGTTTCTCTCCCCAGATATGAGCCTGATTCCCTGGCACAAGCCTGCTGGAAGCGAGCTAGACGCCCAGGGAGCTTTCAGAAATTCCTGGGGTACACACTTCTCTCAGTGGCTTGCTTCCTGCATCCTGTCCTCATCTGGCACGTCACCATCCCTGGTGAGGATCCCATGCAGGGGTGGGGAGTAGCACAGGTAGAAGCGTGGTCTTTTGAGCGCCAGAGAGGGTGGGGATATGCAAGGTGCTGGTCCAGTTGCAGATGGTGCTGAGCTAGCTAGACCAAGAGCTTCGCCTTGCCCCGGCCCTCAGCCAACATAGTCTTCTCCCCAGGGTCCATGCTGGTGCTCACCGCCCTGGCCTACTTCCTGCTGAGCAAGAGAAGGAAGAGCCCAAGGCACAAAGAGACGCATCCCGAGGCAGGCCAATACGCAGACCCTTCAGCCACCATTGCAGCCGCAACCATTGCTGGTGACACAGAGCAGACCTACACCTTCCACGAGGCCCAGAGGGAGCAGCACCGTTCACTGCTGGGCCACATGAAGAGCATCCTGAAGGGCAGCAAGGAGAGGAGCCCAGCCCCAGTAGGTCCCACTGAACCAGCAGCCCTGCCAGGCCCACGCAAGCAAGTGCATTTCCAGGAGAAGGTGGTGCAGATCATCCCCTCTGTCAGTGAGAGCTTGGAGGACATAAACAGTGAGGCTGAAGAGACCACATCAGACACAACACCCATCCTCACCCCACCTGATGCACCTGTCATCCTCTCTCCCCTCAGCACCACAGGCCTATTTTAAGCCCTCAGCAGGAATGAGGATGGGACAAAGCTGCTACTCCTGGCACTGGCGTCTTTCCCTGCTGCTTCAGCAGCCAAGGTGCCCTGAGAAGTGGCCTTCCTTGCCCTCCCTGCCTCCAGGGTGACAACTGTGTCACCTCCTGCACTATATGGTCCTGCATCTTGTGACAGAGCCAGTGGTGGTCCCCAGCCCCTCCAGTGCTGTGCCCAGGAGACAGGTGGTGGTCCAGCCAGGGTAGTGCTGGGACAGTCAGGTTCCTGTTCCCATGGCTTCACACATGGGTCACTCCCCTGTTATGGCACTACACTTCAGAGTGGCTCCTCCTGCCTAACATCACAGCCATGGTGTGTGACTCCCATGAAGCAGCAGCAGGCAGGAGCAGGGGAGACCACCATGTCCCCAGGGCAGCCTCTGCTGGGGGCAGTTGTCTCCCCCCTGCTCTTGCTGCACAATAAAGAGCTCAGTGCTGGGACACATTCAGCACAGGTCATATTCAGCACCTGCAGCAGCTGCACCAGTCCTAAGACATCCAAAATGTCATTTCAGAGGTGGGATGAGACCAAGCACACCCCTGGCGCTAGCACCTGCTAAGTGCACTCCCCTGAAACACACTCTGAGCCCTGCAGGGAGATCACCTCTGGCACTGGGGACACCTATGGAGGAGCAAGGACATGGGTTTTCTTATGTCCCCTGCCTGGACAGCCCTCTTGAGTTAGAGGAGCTTTGGGATGATGTGGCAGCTCAGGTGATGAAATTCAGCACCATGCTGGCACAGCAGATTCCGTGTAAGTCCCAGATTTAATTATGGACCCCAGAGGGCAGAGGCAATAATAAAAGTTACAGCACTGTCCCACCAGTCCCCTCCATGCCAGATCTTCCATGAACCCTTTACCTCTGGCTTAATCCTACCATATTTTATTCCCTTTGAGGACCATCTACCTATAACTGGGCATTTCTCTTCTGTTCAACTCATCCCCTTGGCTCTCTCCCACCTGAGAACTAAGACTTTCTGCTTCCAGATAACAAATGACATTTGTGCCTGCACCAACACTAACACTCTCTCATCAGTGTCATGCAGCTCTTTTGGCTGGCCATGGGAAAGAACTTGGGTATCATGGTTTTCTCAGGCATGGGACATGAAACCACACTGACATCACTGCTGGGATGAAGAGGCACACAGTATTGGGGTGAGGTGGTGGTAAGGAGAAAAGATCTCTGAGACTTCCTAAAATATATTTAGAAGATACAAGCCAGTGGGTCTACTAAGCTTTGAGTCTCGATCACATCTTCATTTAAGAAAGCAGTGGAGTGTGAAAATGTAAAGTGTAGGAGTTCAAAATCAAAAGGTAATTGAGATAAGAACACAGTGCTGTTTCTTAATAAACTCTTTTTAAATGACTCCTAATTTGGAAGATGGATTGAGAGGAAGGTAGAAGATACTGACTCACAGTATTTGACTGCCTGTGTTTGATAATGAAACTCTGTCTACAAGAAAAGCTTATGAACGGTTGCACAGATTTCTCATTCCTACCAACATAAACAAAAAGCTTTTTGTTGCATCACCAACATTTAAATTGATAGCTCTTCTCAATCTGTTCTAAACATGATACATGGATTAGAGAGCTCCTCCATATGGCTGCCCAAATTAACCCTCCTCCCTGTAATTGCATGCTGAGGAAGAGTCATGTACACATCTGCCTTTAAAGAGGTTTTTCACTTGGAAAAATATATTCAGAAAGTTGTGCCCTTTTACAGCCTAACACTGCACAACTGATAGCAGCAAGGCCAGGTTCCAGCCACAGCCGTGCTCTTAAGCTAGTGTATTCATCACATTAACAACTGAACATACAGCTGTTTTCCTCTAAACTTGGTGACCAAACAACATACCTGCACCAACAAAGGTCCTGACCCAGCCATGCTAACAAGGTACCCCCCCGACAACTCTGCCCCTAAAGACTGCGCTTGGAGCTGACTCCCCACCTCAAACACATATCTGCTCTGCAATTAGACCCACTCTCACTAGCAAACTCTGCTTTCTGCATCATCTGAAGCTCTTCTTTGAACACTATAATTACACACACACAGATAAAGTTTGTTGGAAAGGCACTGCTCCCACTACATCAACCAATCTGCTTACTACAGAAAGACTGCATTTCTCCAGCTGCCTCTCTAGCCCCGAGCAAAGCTCCAGAGCAGCCTGGGTGGGGACAACTGCTCGTAACAGATTTCATTCTTCAGCCCTTACAAATTCATCTCCATGCTTCCTACTAATGAGGCAATGGGGCCACCTGACAAGGGGAGAAGTGATATGGTAAGAGCATCCATTGCACCATGAAGTGTGTGAGGAGCAGATTTAATTGCTCTGTGAAAAGCATAAAATGAGTTTGCAATCGTTAGTCTGCAGAATTAGACATTCCAGGATTTAGGCTGTTCTTTTAAAAGTCTATTGTAGGTTTCCCTTAGGGAGCAAGACTGGGAGAATCTATAGGCGAAGTGGTTGAGCATTCCTGGAGACAGTATTAGACCTGGTTGCTTTTCTTGCTTACTCCCTTGTGTTGGCCTGGATCTTCTCCAGCCCCACAGCTAGCTGGCCCAAGAGATGAAGGCTGGAAAAAAAGCTGCTCATCTTTTCTGTGGTATTAAATTGCCTGATCACTTAAGGTACATGGCTAGCTTACCTGGAGTCTGCCAAGAGCCTGCACCAGTGCCAGGGAAGTAGGTGCTCCTGTGAGGCAGCTGAGCTGTGCCCCAAATGTCACCAGACTGGTATGATCCCACTGCAGGCACTGACCTGCTCCCTGGATTGCCCCTGCCAAAGAGTCCATTTGTACATGCCTGCTCTGCTCCTCACCACCCATCCCAGCCCTGGTGCTATCTTCCAGCTCCATCAGCATACAGAGCTTGTTAGCCCAGAGGAAAAATAATTCAGAAAAAGAATGCAAGTAGCTATCTTCTTGGGTAATGAGCCAAATAAATTCATGGAAGGAAGGGCCAGCTACAAAATGAAGGGGATGGGGGATAAAAGCACCTCTTTCAGAGGCAGCAGGCTGTTAGAAGAGCTTAAAGAAATGCAGTCTCAGGCTTTCTTTAAAATCCCAGTGCAGAGGTAATGGTCAGCCTCAGGGGATGTCAGATGACTGCAAAGGGCTTGGAGGTTATTCCCTCAAGTGTGCACTTCTGTGTTGGCTCCTCTCCATACAGCTGGCTGTGAGGGGCGTCCCAGCAGCTGTTGAAAGCACCAGAGATGCTGTAGAGAGCTCCTGGGGGGGGGGGGGGCTGTATTTGAAAACCTCTCATATATGCAGGATAACTGCAGGAAAAGAAGAAAAGGATGAAGTTTATTAACTGTGCAGTGCAGTGATATCTGAATTTGAGCTGTCTGGACAACCAGCACTACATGAACACTGCTATTGAATTTTTGCCTGGATTACAGTTAAGCCATGATATAGCTAATCCACTGAGATAAATCCACTGAGTTAGAGTGCACTAAACTATAAATTCCTATGAATTCACATACTGAAAGGAAAAAGGATGAGTCATCCAAAACAAGTGTAAGGTAAAACTGTGAGTTAATCCTAGTAATCCTGGCAGAAATTGTTTCCTTCAAAATTTCATCCAAAGATTTCCGTGCACAAGATAAAATCCACCTGCTTTGCATGTATATGTGAAGTGGAAACACTTGCAATGATACTTGACAGCTCCCATCACAACTTAGTGAACTAGTATGCTGCAAATATTGCTCCATTTTAAGTTTTATTTGAAGGAAAAAGTAGATTTCAGTCAGGCTTCAGTTGCAATTCCACTCTTCCTCCAGTGCACACTATTGTGAGTAGCCTCAGGGACTCTAAGCCTCAGTTTCGCTATAGAGAAACAGCCCTGCTCCCTGTTTGAAACAAGGATATGAATGTTTTACCCCTAGAACAGCAGAGTCACAAAAATCAGGTACATTTGGAAAGAAAAGTGTTTGGTTTCTGCAGTGTCAGTACTCAGAAATGTCATGGCTTCATGTGCAACACTCACGGCAGCAAACACCGATAGTCACATCAGTAGCGTGGGTGGCTCCTAGTTCAATGTTGAGTCATATCCACATGCAGGAAAGAACCTGTCTGCACTCGATTTCAAATTCTGCATGCTCACACACTGAGCACCTTCTCCCATCCCATTCAGGAGATTCTCCCATGTGCTGGGCCAGAAATGCAGCTTCTGTTTTCACTGGACTCCTTCATTTTGTGCAGGAACTATAGGTCCCATGCCTGCTTGAGATGCCTTGGAGCTGTCAGTTCCCTTATCTGCTTGTCATGGTGTGTGCAAAAGGAGGAATCTGGCTTCCAGCCACTATGCATCAGCTTACATACTACTGGTAAAATGACTGCACTTAGATTATATCCTGGTGAATGATTAAGGTACCTTAAGGACGCTAATTCTAGTTACTCACTCAGCACGTGACTATTGAGTCTTATTTTGAGGCACGATGCAAAACACAAGGAACCTGATTTTCCAACCTGTGTCTTTGGATCACAGACTAAAGAGGGAATCTGTATTTCAGACTGGGCAGGGGAGGGGGCTGGTGTGATAGAAGGGTGGAAGAGAGAAAGAGAAAAAGAAAGAGAAAAAAACACAACAAGCAAACAAAAACCCCCAGAAGAATAGTGAGTCCTGTCACAGCTCCTCCACATCCAAACCTGTATCTAAAATGAACTTCACACAGCACAGGGGGAAGTTGTGAACAGCATCTTAACAATAATTCCCATCCCACCCTCATCTCTTCCTTCTGCCCAGTCTCTTTTTCACCCCAACCTTTTTCCACCACATTGACCAATCCATGCTGAACAAACTCATACATACTGTGGTATAATTGCACAGTTCCTCCTTTCCCTAGTGATATGATTGCACAGTTCCTCCCTGCCCAAATTCTTCTTCCACTGCTTCCCCCTCTGAAACTCCCCTGTAAGAGGAGCTGGGTTTGGTAGTCACCCAGATACCCAGCCTTGCTTGTTAGCCCTGTTAAAAGGCTTGACTTACTGTCAACATGTCTCACGTGGAAGTGCCATAAAAAGGAAATAGCAAACAAATTCCTGCTGACTGGTTTGGAAACGGAAAAGGCTCTGCTGTTGTCATTATTTCTCCTGGCTCTTATCCAGTACTGATCTACCACATTCATGCTATAAATATTTTATCAATCTCGTGCTAACTTGTTTTGTGAAATTTGTGTTCCCTTGCAGCATCTGTTTCTCGTGTAAGCATCTGCAAGCTCAGAAGAAAACATCAGCTGCATAAATGGGAATCAAAGTGTCTTCCTTGGAAAAATTCAAGGCCAGGTTGGACGGGGCTTTGACCAACCTGGTCTTAGTAGAAGGTGTCCCTGCCCGTGACAGGGGGTTGGAGCTAAATGAGCTTTAAGGTCACTTCCAACCCAAACCTTTCTATGGTTTTATGATTCTATGATTCTCCAGAAATAGACAAGTTATGTGTTTCACATTGGGACTGCATATGGTCACAGTGTAAAAATATGACAATCTTACATACTGTCAACATCTCTCATGTGGAAGTGCCGTAAGAAGGAAATAGCAAACCAATTCCTGCTGACTGGTTTGGAAACGGAAAAGGCTCTGCTGTTGCTACTTCTCCTGGCTCTTATCCCATACTAAACTATCACATTTGTGCTATAAATATTTTATCAATCTCGTGCTAACTTGTTTTGTGATTTCTTCACTTCCAGCTAGTAGTCACAGGCACAAACATTCACACATTCAAGCTGATTCCTTCAAAATCAAAATTCCAAATGAAAGCAAAACATAGTCCCTCTGATAATTATTTATCAGATAGTCATAAATACAAATTACATTTTTGCATCCTGACATTATTCATAAGGTTGCTACCACTGTGTGTCTTTGTTTTCCACTTACATAGCACTTTCCACTGTAGAAAAGCTAGCACAAAATGGCAAAATATTTTTGGCTTTGTGCCCAGCAGCTGCAATTAAAATACCCCAAACCTATTAATTACAGCATTACTCTTTCCCAAAACAGCACCACATGTATAAATTACTCCATCAACAGTGAACACTGTGTTTATAGGCAAGGTACCATGACAGGTCATGCAATACAAACTATCAGACAAGGCAAACAGTTGGACAGAGCCTTGGATGACAGTGTTTAGTGTGAGGTGTCCCTGCCCATGGCAGGGGGGTTAGAACTAGATGATCTTAAAGTCCTTTCCATGATACCATAGAGAATTCATATTGCCATGGAAATGTTATTGCAGCCGCTATGCTGGTTCTGCCCTGAAACAACATCCTGCATGCCATTCTGTACAGATGCTCTTCTTTCTTTTTACTTGCTTAGACCTGT
Organism: Pezoporus occidentalis; assembly: GCF_034315485.1. NCBI lineage: Eukaryota > Metazoa > Chordata > Aves > Psittaciformes > Psittacidae > Pezoporus > Pezoporus occidentalis. Next base: position 2,933,463 of record NW_026916347.1, read on the forward strand.
AAATGACAGTGGAAAATTACCCAGAGTTCAGCTCCAGCTGCCTGCTCATTCTAGCATCCTCTGTGGTTTCCAGTCTTGTGTGGCTGACACCTGTGAAATGTCCATACAGCCACCAAGGGCTGCATGGAGCTACCATGCAAAAGCTTAGTTTGTTACTCAATAGTTTTATTGAAAAAAAGTAATTATTTGAGTGCCTGACAAGCAGCTAAGTCAGTAAAACAGTAACAAAAGTGTAATAAAGATTAGCTTAGGCAATGTCTTACACCTATTTTATAAGACTATAACTCCCATGTTACTGGAATTCAGATGAGCCATTCAGATGGGTTTTCTTTCTTGATAAAAAAGATTGTACATCTGTCGTGGTTTAAACCCAGTCAGGTAACTCGTTCACTCACTCCCCCCCTTCTTTCCCTCCCCCTACTCCCGGAGGGACGGAGAGGAGAATCGAAAAGAATGCAACTCCCACGGGTTGAGATAAGAACAGTTTAGTAACTAAGGTATAACACAAATCACTACTGCTACCACCAATAATAATAATGATAAAGGAAATAACAAGGGAAGAGAATACAACACCTCGCCACCCGCCGACCAATAACTCGACCCCTAGGCCCAACCAAGCACCGACCGATACCTCCTCCAACCCTGCAGTCTAACTCTCAGTTACATCCTGGGCATGACGTGCTGTGGTATGGAATACCTCTTTGGTCAGTTTGGGTCAGGTGTCCTGTCTCTGCTTCCTCCTGGCTTCCCCACCTCCCTGGCAGAGCATGAGGCTCACAAAGTCCTTGGCCAAACCAAAACATTACTATCAGCTCTGTTCCCAGGCCGAAAGTCAAAACACTGCACTGCACCAGCTACCAAGAAGGGGAAAAATGACTGCTACTGCTGAACCCAGGACAACATCTCAGCAAGCACAGTGCAAATTACAAGTGAATGGGATGCAATCAAAGCTAGTATCAAGTAGAAAATCATTAACAATAACTTGTAATCAAGTTTTGCAGAGCTTTCATGTAACAGTGATTAGATTTTATAAGTCATATTTTTGAAAACAATAATTTCTTTTGGCAGTCTCAATGTTTTTAATGCTGTAGTTACTAAGATGAAAGATTTTTATTAATAGCATTTTGCCTTTGTTCTATCCTTTTAGGAAAAAGACTGACATCTCCTTAAAGGTTTCTTATGAAGCTGAGTAGGTTGTATGTGGCCCACTAAGTACACAGGATAGCTGCTAAGAACAAGTTGCTCTGAAGCCAAGTAGAATTTCTGTTTTACTATGCTGTGGTTTATATTTCCTTTGATCTACCTAATCATGTTTAAAATCTGATTTATTCAAAATAGTCATGAAAAACTTTAACAGACCAGGATGAGAGCTGAAGTCTGAAGTCTGAAGATAAGTTAGTGATTCTGTTTCAAAATTGTGATAATTTCTCAAATGTATGTTTCCCCCACATCTGCTTGTCCCCTCTGTAAACTAAAAAAGGCCATGCCAACTGCTACAGAGTCTGAAGAAAGAGAGCAATGGTATGACCTGAAATGTTACTCTTCAGATTTGTGATCTGATTTAATAGAAGAAATTCCATGACTAGAAGGACTTAGATTTCACTTGGGGTATTGATATGCCTGAGCATTTGGTATGATGTAAAGACATGGTGGACAGAAGAGAAACGGCTGTGAGGCAAGAAAATACTTATGAGGATCATGAAAGCAGAATAGAAAAGGGTGTGTGGGAAAGCCAAGAAATGGGAGGAATTTATAAAAGGCTGAAGAGCTGGAAAAGGACAAAGGTAGGCAAGGTAGGACAAAAAGGTAGGTAAGGACAAAAGGACAAAAGATAGGTAAGAAAACATGACAAGACACTGAAATGAGAAGCAAACGAGGGACAGGAGGTGTTTGGGGCATGCAAGAAAACATTGGGAGTAGAAGGCATTAACAGGAGGAGACGACTGAAGTTCAGAAAGGTAGACAAGGGACAGGACACTGGCTAGGTTAGGAGCTGGCCTCACTTAATGAACAAAGAGATGCTAAATGAAGGTTTGTTTTGATAATCCTGAGCAGAAGTATGGCAACATATGGTTAAATTTGGAACTGAAATTGTCACATGTATTAGGAATGGCTCCTTCCCCTACAAAGACCAGAAGGTAGACTTAAAAAAAGCAAACATAGCAAACCTGGATACATGATAATTAATTGTCCTGTATAACTTTTCCATCAGCTTTTTAATTCTGAGATGGTTTGAACACATTGTGCAATACTCTGCTTCTTGCAGCACAGCTGTGTGGTTTTGTGGGAGGACAAGTGGGACAATATACACCACCTCTCAGTGCAGATGAAGATGTCTGGATGGGGCTCAGAGACATGGTACACCAGGGTGTGTATGGGAATGGAACGTTCTTATAGCACCATGATTGCAGCTAACCAGATTTTCCTCAGCTCATACAGGAGATACCACACCTCTTCGTGCTACAATTGTATTTAGTCAAACCAGGCTCATCCTAAATGATCTCCCCTATCTACTACTAATAAACAAGACAAATGAGCATTGCATAGCAAGAGCCTGCAATTTCATTCTGTGTCACTCTGGTAAATCCACATTGCTTTGATGGGAAATATCAGGATGATTGTCTCCAATTAGTTGCAGTTACACAATTTCTGACTGCGATTTCCCAGACAGAAATACGTGTGCATTCTGGATAGCTGACACTTAGTGCATTTGATGTTTCAAAGGCAGAAAACCCTCTAGGATTAGCACACTAACAGACCTAACCTCTGCAGCACACACTTTTCAGTCACACACACTATGTCTAACACCCTATGTGTTGTACAGAACTGTGCAAGCACAATGGCCTGTTGCATGTAATGAAACACATGACTGGAAGTCTGGACATAAATTGCTTCATCACTAAAGTTAATTCCAAACCCAAATATATCAGGAATGGGGAAAAAAAAACAACCAAACAAACAAAAGCACCACAAAAAAAAAACAAACCAAAGCTAACAAAAAAAATAATCTCAAACCTGCACAAAATCAAAGAACTGGATAAAAAACTAAAACATTACCTATCAAGTATTCTGAAGTTGAAGGATAGTATCAAACCCTATATGTTCATATTAATACTTGCCATGCTTGCAGTAGCTATGAAAAGTCATAACTTTAATTAGTTAAATTATAATGGTGTTATAAATTAATAAAGACTTTATTAAAAAGTTGGTTGGCATTTCCATTAAAATTGCTGTTTCTGGAGTCATGTGAGGATATCAGACACTCAGTTTCTGTTCAAAGAAGTGCCTCAGTCATAGAGAAAAATCCAGCTGCTGCTTTGCAAAACCAAGTGGGGATACCTGCAAATCCAGTCGTCATTATTTACTAATATTTTTGTAAATAAAGCAACCTTTAACAGATAAAGATAAAACACTTCACACCCTCCAGACATGATCCAGCAAGAAACTACTTCAGCCAAAATGAATACACACAAAACCTAGGATGAATCCCAGAGGCAGGCAGGATGCTCAAGGACATCTCAAACAGCACTAGAATCCATTATTAGTTACTTCTTTTTGCTGTATCAGGAACTGATTACTGGTGTGTTGAGTAGCCCCTTATCTTGCTACACTCTGTTTCTGTGTCCAGTGTCCCACAGGTAGTCATGGCCAAAGATTTTTCAAAAAAAAATAATTCTAAAATAAAGCAGACAGATTAGTGACTGAAATTCTGTGACTCTGCAAAACAATTCTGCCCCAAATTCCCTCCGAGGGGAGTTGTCATCTAAGGTAAAAAACAGCTATTGTGAGTAGAGGATTGCATGTGCGCACCCGGTGTGCATGTAAACCCTGTATTTAGGATTTCACCCACTAGGAGCTGACAGCTGGTGTACCACATAGAGAAGTCAGTTTGCCATAAGCAATTATCTAGCTCTGGCTTTGATTTTAATTTCTAATAAATAAACAAACTCCAAGACTGTAATTCTCTGTAGTTCCACATTAAAATTATAGAGCAGTGGTCATAGAAGCCATCTGAGAGCTGACCTGCCCCTGATGCTGCTCACCCTCCCTGGCGCCGGTGGCCCAAACAACCTGGGGAAGGCATCGCACAAGGGAAAGTCACTGCATGCGGAGAAGACATCATTTGGGAGATCTGCTGAACTAGGCAGTCCTGCAGGGGGAAGGAAAGGCTGGATCCTTCCACAGATCAGCCCAATGGCCCTCTTCAGCATCCCTCACTAGGACACGAGCTGTGACAAAGACATGACACAGTGACATGATTCACTTCTGTACAGTCTGGAACAACCTCCAGGGTGCTGAACATGCGAGGTGAGAATTCACACTGTGAAAAACGGTAATGTATCTTTCTGTGTACATGCCAAAACACTTGGAGACTGGGGCCTCCCGTCCATTGTTAGGTGAGTCTTGTGAGGTTTTCTCTGAACAGGTCTAGTTTCAGTTCCTATTTAATTGAAATTGAACCATGCACAGACCATGAGAGAAACAGCACTAACTTCAGGTTCTTCCTAAGCTGGTGCCTTCTGTGGAAAACAAATGTTTTCTCACCAAATTAAGCAGCCAGGTACCCAGTATATGCACCCCATTTTATGCTGCTCATTGCCCATAACGGTGAATCTCTAACATCAGAGGGTCTAGAGTATAACTCGTTCATGCAAAATATTTGTACTTGTCTATATAATTTAAAAATTATACTAGTCTAAAAAAATGTTTCATTTTGAAGTGACACAATCCTTTTTTAAAACATGAAGACAAGAGCAATCTAGTAACAGTTTAGAGCCGTGCAGTGATTTCATTCAAAGGCTTAAGGGAGGATGGTTTAGCTGCCTTCCTAAAGGTGCTGCGTTCAGGAGATTATGCTGTCTGTGTTTTCCAATGTTCCCCTGTAAATTTTGAGCCCTGTGGCCAGTTTTCACTGGTAGCACCATAGTCATTCTGCAGCATGATTAGAAGGTGAAAAGAAGAAGAATAAGAGCAAGAGAGATACCCCAGTCGTTGGAAACATTTAACTGGAATTAGCAAACAGCTGTAAGGTACAAACTGACAGGATACCAGTGTTGCTACATCTACTGCTCAGGGAATGATTTTTTAAACACAGAAGAACTCTAATAAGATTGACTGAAAACTTTAACAACATTGCTAGTTCCAAGGATCTATCTGCCTGTTAAAAATCTGTTTAAATATTTTCTTTTCTTCCAGATATTCCTTCCTTTTTTTTTAGAACAAAAGCTCGTCAGTGAGTTCTTTACCTCCAGTAGCCCATTCTCTCAAATCTTTGTTAATACAACTTGAAATAAGGATATGTCTGTCTTTAGGGCTTATATGAATAAGATCTGACATCCCTTAGGCCACAAAAGTAAGTATTTCAGCCATGATTTTCATTCACTCATCTGAATATTCATTCAGATGAATAAGAATGCAGTTTGAACAGAAATATCCCTTAAACAGGTGCCAGCTGGACAACAGGAAGGAAACAAAAGTCATGGAGATCAAAATGACTTGAGCAGAATCACACAATAGTGACCAGTGCTTCAACGCCCTACTCATTAGACCTGGACAGATATTTCAAGATGCCAGGATGACCTGAGCAAGACTAGATACAAGAAGTGCAAAGGGATTTTTGGCTGAGAAGTGACACAATGATGCTGGTGAATGCAGCATGGAGATGCCAGTCTGGCTTTGCCATCTGAGGGTCAGGGTGCAATGCAGAGCAAACAGCACCTTAAAAGTGGTACTGCCACAGCCAGGCCCATGCTGGTACCTCTATACACAGCTAGGTAGTGATGCTGCCAGCTCAGATCAGAACCAGCCTGAGGATCACCAACAATTGGTTGGGCAGTGAAGACATAAGCAGTTTTCCTGTTGGCTTTCAAAAGGAAAATACAAATTACTGACTTTTCAGACCTGTTTCTCATCCAGCATTGGAGTTTCTCTTCTGCAGATTGACAGTCCCACTAACAGAAAGAATGGAGCCATGGGGCATCCCTGCTGACAGACATGTTGTGCTTCTATCCTTGGGAATGCACCACTTTTCAGATGGCCACTGTTACATGCTCCAGGGGAGTGAAACAGCCAGGAGACCACTCTGCAAAGGGATCTTCCTACCTCAAGGCTCTTCACAAAATGTTTCCAAAGCAGAGGGGTCATCCTGACCATCAAAAAGGCAGGTTTCCTTTGTGATGGTAAGAATTATGCTTTGTCTGACATTACTTGGCTTAATGAAAGAATACTCCCTTGTTTCATGGAAACTTTGAATGTCTAGTGCAACATCAAACAGAGCAGAGCTTGAAAGTGGTTTCGTTTGTCGTATTTCTGTGTGAGACTACGTGCTGGCATTAACGTAAGTAAACTTCCTTCACATAGCAAGAGAATGAAATATTGTTGACATAAGAAAAATAGAATATGTGGACTCTTCATTTGGTTCTGAAAAATACCACTTTGGGGTCAGTTGACAAATTTTGTCTTTATAAGGGAAAGCTGTTATTGAAAACACAGACTGCATTTGATAAGCCGCTTTGCTATTTAAAGTACATTTCTATAGCTAAGGTTAAAATACTTTTATCGTGTTCCATTTCCCTTACAAACAGAATATTCTGAGCCTAAATGCAGGGTAATCATCTTAATTTTGTAATTATTTTTATTATTTTATGGTGGACTATTCTTTTGTCCCTGCCCACAGCAGGGGTGTTGGAACTAGATGATCTTAAGGTTTTTTCCAACCCAAACCATTCTATGATTCTATGGGGGAAAAAAGAGCAAACCAGAAATTTGTATTGGTAACTGTATCTTCACTTTTTAAAGAGAAAAGTCCATATCTATGAGTTAGCTATACACTCACTGTTTCAAAAGAAATTCCTACTGTGTATAAAGATACAAGAAAAAACAAAACAAAACAAAACTAAGTGCTTTACAATTTGGAAAGACAGAGCTATGATTATCCAAGCTGTTTGCCTAGCAAAAGTTAGTGAAAAGTTGTTTGTTATGCATGAAAAAATTCAAATCCAGAACTGAGGTAATTAGGAATGGAATTTGCATTTGAAGAGAATTTTTCAGTAGAAGGAGAAGGGTTTTCACAGGAAGAGAGCTGTCGGTCACAGCTGCCAGCCACCAGAGCCCAGCCCTGACCTCAGCTCATTGCCCACTCTGGGCTGCAGCTACCTCAACCCTGGACCTACCCAGTTGTAGATATGCAAAATCCCAGTTTGAACAGAGGATGGAGGTTTTGTGTTGCCACCTCTAACCCCCAGCAGCCTCCTTCTGTCCCAGAGCAAACCCATTACTTTAATTCTTAGCCCTAAGTAAAACCCAAGCCACTCTGCCCACAGACCCTCAATCCTTAAAAATACTTGGATGGCTTTTGCTGATGCCAACACAACACAGGCTGGAGCAAATTGCTCGACCCAATCCCAGCCTCATTCAGTAGTCCATACTCTGCTCACCTGTGCTTAATGGCACACGCTCGCCAGGACTGACTGGTGCACACTGAGCGTAACTCTGGCTTAGTGCTCACGCTGGTTCCAGTGCTGCCAGAAGACTGGAGTTCACACTACCAAAATTTTATTAAGCAACAAAAGCAAGAGAAATGAGCTCTTCCTAATTCATCTGTCCATTCATGTGTACACAGATGTGTGGATTCTATTTTTTTCTAATTACAGTTGATACATGTGTGGATGAGGAAATATTGCTGCATACATTGCCACAAAATTAGTGGAATGATAGAAAGAATTACTTGTGGATTGTGGGGCAAAACACTTTGAACAGCTATGCAAAGCTCATGAATTGCAACAGAGACTTCATCCACCCTCAGAGGTGAAGAAACCCTGGCTTGCATACACATCCTGGTTTTGGCTGGGATAGAGTTAATTTTCTTTCTAATAGCTGGTACACTCCTGTGTTTTGGATTTAGTATGAGAATAATGTTGATAACACACCGATGTTTTAGTTGTTGCTAAGTAGTGCTTACCCTGAGAACTTTTTGTTTCCTCATGCTCTGCCAGGGACAGGGACAAGAAGCCAGGAGGGAGCAGAGCCAGGACAGCTGACCCGAACTTCCCAGAGGGATATTCCATGCCATAGTATGTCACACTTGGTATAGAAACTGGGGGAAGTTGGCTGGAGAGGGCCAATCAGTGCTTGGGGTTGGGCTGGGTATTGGTCAGCAGGTGGTGAGCAATTGTACTATCACTTGTCTTTCTGGGGTTTTATTCCTCTCTTTATTTTCTTTTATTATTAGTACTCGTATATTTTACTTCATTTAAATTATTAAACTGTTCTTATGGGTTTTACCCACAGTTTTTACCTTTTTCTGATGCTCCTCCCATCCCTTTGGGGAGGTGGTGGTGTGAGGAAGCAAGTGGCTGCGTGGTGCTTAATTGCTGGCTGGGGCTAAACCATGACAATCCATTTCACAAACTTCAGGATCAGCCAAAAAGTACCATGGAAATGATTGTCATTTTCAGAAGTTGTGTTGCCTTCAGACAGGTCAGCAGAGGAGCTGGTGATAAGCTTTGGGGTTGCAAGCTGCCCTACTATGGGTGACTGAGGCTTGGGCAGGAGGGCAGCACTGCCTGGAGCATTTCCAGACAAGGTGTCACCAGTGTGAACAGAAGAGGAGGGCTCTGTCCCTCCTGAGCCCTTTCTTGTAACACTTCTTACTTTACCTTTGTCACACAGAAGATTCATAATGACATTAAGTGCCAACTCAGAGATACCTCACTCATTGCTTAAGAATATCATGCCACTCAGCCTATGTGATGCAAATTCTCCAGGCAAGCTCATGCCATTTACCTTGATGATGAGCACCATGTATATTTTTGCAGACCTGACAGACCTGGGGGGAATGTCTCACCCAAGCAGCACGTGTTCTCACTACTGCTTTCTGCTTTTGCACTTGTGTCTCTTTGTCTGTGGATTCCATTGGAAGGAATCCCTTCTCTCTTTGCAGGCATGGGAGCCATTGTGGGACAGGGGGCTCTGCCTTCACTCCCAGATGTACCTGTGCTGGGAGCTGACAGCACTCCTGCCAACGCAATAGCATGGGGTGGGGTGGCTGAGGGCAGGCACTGCATCCCTGCTACCAGAAGCTGGGTGTTTTCCCAGGGATCCTGTGGAGAACACACTGTTATACCCTGTTCATAATTCCCAGTGTTTTGCTCACTCTCAAGAAACAACAACTTGTTTACACTTTCATGGCATGAATATTTTTAAAGCCATATGAGCGCACAGAGGGGTTCCTTCTGTTTTTGCTGCTGTGTGTTTCCTTGGAGACTCCTGGCTGGAAACCTGGACAAAAACAAGTCTGCCTCTCAATAAAGCACACCTTCCTTTAAAGGCCCTCCTTAACATACTCAAAATAGCTAAATGTTTCTGATAACCACATACACTAGTTATGTATGTAGATGAAGAATCCAAAAGGACATACTTGGTCCATGAAGAACAGCTATATTCAGCTGCTCACAAACATCTTCCATTCTTAAGTCACTTACACAGCCAGGTCTAATTTGCAAAGCAGGAGGGAATGGGGGGAGCAAAGAGTTTGCAGAAAACACCAAAATGCTAGGGAGTATATCCTGTGCATTGCTGTTTGGGTTTTTGGGGGGAATAGAGAGGTTATGCAGAAAGAGCACTGGAAAGAGCTGAGGCTTCATAAACCAAACATAGTCAATAGTTTTTACAAAGGCACTTATTTATATACAGGAACCTAGACTGACCACTTTAAAGTTCATTTGCTCATGACCACATTAGTGAAGCTGCAGCCACACCTCTGTCAATAACAATTCAACCTTTAAGCATTTCCACTGAATTCTACACCTGCTTATAGGGTGACTAACTCACCCTGAAACATATGAACTTACAGCAGAGTGTGAATGTTTGTGTTTAAAAAAATCAGCCTAAACACCCTTGTTTACCTTCTTTCCCCATCTCAAACAGGCACTTCAAATGTGCTGCCACTAACCTTCAATGATGACTTTATCCCTTAGTTCTCTGTTTATGGTATTATGCCCTTTATACATTGTCCTTTTACTCAATATTGATTTACTGAGTTCTTTCTGTCACTGGAGCATTGCTTTGCATTAAGGAATGAAGCTGGCTTTGTTTACAGTGGATTATTAGCACATGTTAATGAGTTAGAATACCATGAGGTACTTAAAAGCAAGTACATATTTAAACAGTTCATTCATGGAATTCATGTCAAGCTTTGAAAGACACAAGAATTTTGAAAAGAGAAAATATATATTTTGGAGAGGGAAGATGAAAGATCTTAAAATATATGAAAGAAAATAAAGAAGGATCAAAAAAAGAAATCCTACCTCGTGTAGAGTCAATATTTGGAAACATTCCATGTTCTTAACCAGCTCTTTGAAAATCATAGTCATAGAATACTTAGGGTTGGAAAGGACCTTAAAATCATCTAGTTCCAACCCCCCTGCCATGGGCAGGGACACCTCACACTAAGCCATCTCACCCAAGGCTCTGTCCAACCTGACCTTGAACACCACCAGGGATGGAGCATTCACAGCTTCCTTGGGCAACCCATTCCAGTGCCTCACCACCCTTACAGTAAAGAATTTCTTCCTTATATCCAATCTAAACTCCCCTGTTTAAGTTTGAACCCATTACCCCTTGTCCTGTCACTACAGTCCCTAATGAAGAGTCCGTCCCCAGCATCCCTATAGGCCCCCTTCAGATACTGGAAGGCTGCTATGAGGTCTCCACTCAGCCTTCTCTTCTCCAGGCTGAACAGACCCAACTTTCTCAGCCTGTCTTCATATGGGAGGTGCTCCAGTCCCCTGATCATCCTCGTGGCCCTTCTCTGGACTTGTTCCAACAGTTCCATGTCCTTTTTATGTCGAGGACACCAGAACTGCACACAATACTTCAAGTGAGGTCTCCCGAGAGCAGAGGGGCAGGATCACCTCCTTTGACCTGCTGGTCATGCTGCTTTTGCTGCAGCCCAGGTTACAGTTGGCTTGCTGGGCTGTGAGCATTTCCACTCCTAATTCCCTGCCAAAAGCTGAACATTGCTCTTTATAGTTCCTTTTGAAGACCTGCTAGCAAATCTTGTAGGAACAGGTCTTCTCCTGAAATTTTATTTCATATTGCTTTCTGGTCTGTAAATATTAAAGAAAATGGCTTCTGAGAGTATATTAAATAATTCTGGTCTAACCAATGCTAGTATTGCAAGGAGAAAATATGCAAACTACAATAGAAATACAAATATTGAAGCCTATTTAAAACCTTGGTAGGTATCTAGGACATCAGTTAAGGAATATGGTTGCATTATGCTTGTACTCCACAAAAAGAAGAGACTTACAAAGGTCATTATCCTGAAGACCTAACAATCTACTCGGCCCTGCCTAATTTCTACTCCTGGGCAATACTGGCCTCCTCCCAGTATGCTTGAGACCACTGGGGCAAGTGGCCATTATGGTAATGTTTCCTCAGTCTGTACAGATAAAGGAAAATTATTCTAGCCTCATAACTATTCATAGGAAATACCTGTTATTCTATGGCCATTTTTGAGGTGAAATATGAATAAAGGAAAATCTCCTGAAACCACTCCTGCAACAAGGTAGAACTACAGAACAGCAATATAAGCATTAAAAGAATAAAAGTATGTGCTATAACATGTATAGAAGTATCCAAGGATCCGAGTTCTTTCCATCCTTTCACATAACATAAGAAGCTGAAATTGGCAAGTTGATAGTAAAAGAGGTTTATTGACAATTTCAATCAATATGATAAGGTATATCTATGAAACATATTTATTTTCAAAATTCCTGATCCTGCTCTGCCACTCTGCAGAGCTGGTATTCTCCTTAAAAATCCAGCAATCTGAGATAGTGAAAAGAGCCTTGTTATAGTTGTGGTGGCTAAGGAGATGAAAAGCACAAGGTGTGAGTATAAAAGGAGTCGCCTCTCTCTGGTGCTACCCTAGGGAAAACCTGAAGTGATAGCAGAACAAATGAGGAGTGGGAAAGAAATAGATGTTCATCATCAAGGTACTGCGTGACTGGGGAAAAAGAAGCGTATGACCATCATTTTATTGCTATCTTTACCCAGCGCTGCTTCCAAACAGCCTAGAACTGTTTCCATTCTTCTGTTGTTTCTGTTGCTCAGCTGAACACATGATTTCTGACACAAGGTCAGTAACACTTTAATTCATCTCTGAACCATCTTACCCAAACTGGTGAAGACTGCAAAAGATGGTATCAAACCTGGGCTTGAAGGGTTGCTTTATTATTTGAGAACAAATGTATTTCATTGTGTTGTTTTGCTTGTAACTCATATAAGTGACAGGATGGCTATTCCTTGAAAGATTCCTTTCAGCTAAAAGCAAGTAGTATGACTTGTCTAGCTTGAATTAGGTAACTGGGATAACTGGAGAGGCATGGGGAAATGGCAAATGTGGGAATATGACTGCAGCAGCTTTCAACCAAAAGAAGAGATGCTTACTCAGTAAAAGAAAGGGTTTTTAAAAAAAATGTTTATTCCTTTTCCTACAAAAGGAGCTAAATATTTCCAGGATACAGATTATGTGAGTATGTATTATAGGTTAGACTATAAATTGTTGTTCTGTGATAAGAAAAAATATTAGGTATTCATATTACTTGAGAAAAAAGTTACAAAGTCTTCTTGATTGGGAAAATAATAAATGCAGTGGACTTTTAGCTGATTCGGTCTAACTTAGAAGTCTGTAACAGAGGCTTAGACATAGCCTCTAGAGGTTTGCATGGTGTAGAATGATAATTCAAACACTCTGTATTTTGTTTGAGCTAAGAGTATGCAGGTGTTCACAGACTGTGGAGCTGCTATGTGTGCCTCTAAGGAAGCTAGTTTTCCTCTCAGTTTTTTGTCCCTTATTTCCTGAACAAAACTGGACCTCCTGGCACTCAGTCTTTAGCTAGCATTACATTTAGCAAAACTTTCTTTTCTTTTGTTCATCCTCATCCTATGGAGTGGATAAATTTTGCCATTTAGGTTCCTAAGTTCTTCATTAAATGAGAAATATTTAAATCTGTTTATTTTCAATTGTCTGTTTTTTCAGCCACCTATCCAACAACTTGGTTGTCTGCACTTTGGAAACTTCACTGTGACAATGATCTATTTAGCTGCAAGTTGCCCAATAACTCTAGTGTTCCTCAGAGTTAGCCAAAAATGTTTCCTAATTAATCTACAGAACAAATGCATGGCATGGTAATGTAAGTAACTTGCTTCTCAGAAGAACGAGTGAAATCCTTTTCTCTGCAACTTTTGCTCCTTTCCTTGGATTCACTGATATTTCTGCCCTGATTGAAAGCGGCATTCTGGTCCAAACCTTAGCAGATAATCCAGGTTGCTGTCAAACTCCTTTAGATAGGTGTTTAAAGTCAGCTTTGTCCCATTTAATTAACAAGTAAGGAGTACCAGACCAGCTCATTCAGTACTAGGCAGCATGTCCTCATCAGAAAAGCAGGGAACCTGTCTGGATTACAAGTGCTGAGCAGGGCTACTGACAGATGAATATACTGTTTTATCCAGAAAGAAGATATGGCTCTTTGTTGCTGTGATGTATTTGTTGCAGGGAATTACTTATTCAGAAGAACTCAGAAGAACTCAGAGAGCTGTGGATCCTGAAGCATTTATGAATATTGTAAGTTGCTCAATAGATGTCATTGAGCTCATGAGCTCAATGCTCAACATGTCTCAAAGCAGAGGGGTTTCTAGGTGTTAGAAATAACATATATCGTCAGCAAAGGCAACTCTAAATAACTTATAGTGTATGTTTTCTCATGTTTTGAATGACCAGCATAGCTCAGAAGCAGACAGCTTTACAGAAGAGCACCTCTTGGCAAGCAAGCTTGTTTAGATCTTTAGTCACTTGTTAAAATCTTGGAGTTTCTGTGCCATGTGGCAAATTACATTGCACAATTCACTGAGTACAAGGTATAAAAACCAATCCTCTTTTGTAACAAAACAGGTTGAGTGTTACATGTCAAAAGTAGTACTTTATTTCAGAGCTTAGAGGTGGCTGTGCTAGCAATATTTCCCTTGTGACTATGCAAGTGGCTGATCCTGGTTTTTCCATAATGTAGTCAGTTTTTCAGTGGTACTCACTGCATATGTGCCATTCACAAAAGGGCAGTTGTGAAGCTCCCTGGTTTTCTCTGAAGGTAGTTTAAATAAACTGGTTTCACTTGCATGACAGCAGATCTGGAACATGTATCTGAGCAGCTCTTCATCTCTAAGGGAAGATGAGAGAGAAGCTAATGGAATCATAAGCTATTTCTATGAGCTTATAATGATTCTTGTATCACCAGAGTGCAAGGGCTTGTGATGATTGTACAGCAGTAGAGTAATACAGGGGGGGGTTAACAGACTGTAACTGAACAGTTGAATCCTAGATCTAATACAAAGAATGAAGGAAATTTGTTGTAGCATTAGGGTTATAATATCCAACCTGATATTGCATTACTCAGATGCTTAATATACATAGACTAAATCCCTAGTTGTATCTGCTTTCTGACATTTCTTCATTGTGAATATCTTATGCATATAATATACAAAATAGACTTGTGCAAACAAATACATTTAACTTCTCTCCTAGAATGAGCTCATTACTTACAAGGGGTACCCTAGTGAGGAGTATGAAGTGACAACAGAAGATGGCTATACTATTACCCTCAACCGGATCCCTTATGGTATACAGAATCAGGGAAACCCAGGTACAGTTTGTTAATATGAGACAAAACTAGCCTAGATAGTGCATGTTCTGGAAAGAGATACCTTGTATTTATAAAATATCCATCAAAGCTTGTATATGCAAGTGAAATTGTAGCAGAGAATTATGGCAAGACCAACCTGATTTATGTCAAGCATACCTATTTATAATAAAACTCCACTATATGTGAAACATATACCCTCATAATAAGAGTTGATAAGTAAAATGGGGTTTTAAAAAATAGGGTAAAGGCTGTAATATGCCCAATCAGCCTGTTTTGTGAAAGCTGTTCCAGCTTCTGATTCTGCTTTGGTTTTGCTTACACCTGGTAAATATCAGGTAATGATTATATTTTGGGTAAAGGAAACCTCTGCAAACAATCCCACACCTTCATTCTTTATATCAGTGTTGAGAATCTCAAGTTAATGCAGCTGAGTTATACAGTGACCAGAGGGTGCCAAACTAGTTTTCACTGGTGTCAGACAGATCTTTCCATAAGTCCTTACAGAAGCTTAGAAGTTCTCTCTTTACAGTTTTGTTTTTATAATTAGTTTTCTCCCTTTAAATTGGTGCAGGAACAAGTCCAGTACTGACAGTAATATTTCTGAACTACCAGAAAATATAATGAATTGTTTTGTTTCTGTTTGTTTTTTCAGCTTTAAAACCTGCTGTGTTTCTCCAACATGGATTACTGGGAGACGCTAGTAACTGGGTCACAAACCTGCCCAACAACAGCTTGGGCTTCCTACTAGCTGATGCTGGTTTTGACGTTTGGATGGGAAATAGCAGAGGGAATCGCTGGTCCAGAAAGCATCAAAATCATTCCATTGATCAAGACGAATTCTGGGCTTTCAGGTAGATGGAACCATTGAAAGGCATCTCCATTGCCCATATTTATTTAAGCTGGCTAAATCAGGGGTTTACATATGCTACCTTTTACAAAGCATTCTCTATGTTCACTTTTGCTGAGGTGCACTTTGATAGTAATGGAGACTATTACTGCTAGAAAAAGTTCTAGAGGCATAACAGCAGAGAACCTACACAGAAGAACCTGCACAGGTTATCTCCAAGCTTTTCCTTAGTTCCAGAAGCAGTTTTGAAGGCTATTTAGAAGCACTAGTCTGTATATTACAATAATACAAAAATCACAAAAGGAGAAAATGTAAATAATTTTGCACTTATTCTAATGAGCTTTTAAAACCAGACCATTTATTTAATGGCAAATTGTATAAAATAAGTAATTCCGTGGAAGGAGCTCTGTAACTATATCACCACTTGTCCCTTTTGTATAGATGCATACAATTCAACCTGACACTTCTTGAAATTATAGTCCTTCCTTTGATGTAAAGGGAGAAAATACCCCAGAAAATTTTGAGTCGTATCTTCCGTATCCAGTGCCAGAAAAATAGCAGAATGATTCATTTCACAGTTCATGCTGTTTCTGTGCTAACAAGCCTGTAATAAAAATGTGAATTCAAAGTCTGATTTTTAATTTATGCATAACTCCTTCAATTTCCTGCCTGCAGTTTTGATGAGATGGCAAAGTTTGATCTTCCAGCAGCAATAAATTTCATTGTGGAGAAAACAGGACAGGAAAAGTTGTACTATATTGGCTATTCACAAGGTACTACCATCGGTAAGAAAAATGTGGGTTTTTATCAACTCTATGCAGGTGTGAAAAACATGGGATAAGCTGTTTCAGCATATAGAATTTTTAATTTATTATAAAGACAGTAAAACATAATGGGCCAAGTTCACTGCTGCTCTAAGTCTCTCTATTTAGTTATACTGGATATTATTGTGGCCATGCAAATTGTTTTATTCCAAGATGCAAGGGCATGCCCAACAGCAGCTGGTCAGTTGACCAAAATAAACAAAACAGGAAGATGAAAGTACAGAAAGAGAAGTTGGCCAGTTTGACAGGACAAAAAAAAAGACACACACACAAAAAAAAAGAAAATATGAAATTGGATTGACCATAAGAAAAACAACTGCACCTCCCAGTAGTACGTGAAATGTATGAATGTACTTCAGAAGTGTGCATTTATGTTTAAATGGGTTTGAAAAAAAGCTGCAAAGGCAAAATATAGACAGAAATTTCTCTCTGAAGAGGGAAATAAAACTACAATCTGGTAACACATGGAGAAGAGGGATTTAACACAAATCGAGGCTGAACTGTGATCTCTGAACAACTAACAATAACAACAACTAACTACAAGGTTGCTTGTAGGTTTGAAATTGCAGAATGGCATTTATAAGTAATGAAAATAATCTGATGTAAAAATGATGATTTTCTTTAACTCGCCTTTTTTTTTGTTTTCTCAGCTTTCATTTCTTTTTCAACAATGCCAGAGCTGGCTCAAAAAATCAAACTGTATTTGGCATTGGCACCTGTTGCTACTATTAAGTACGCTAGAAGCCCAGTGACAAAACTTCTCTACCTTCCAGAAACATTGCTCAGGGTATGTGATATCTTGGTTTCAAATGTTTAACCATATACTTGTTTGTTTAGCTTTTAAAATGGATAAACAGAAAGTATAGGGCTTTACAAAGTCTAATCATCTGCATGTGGGTAGATTTACCTCATGACTGAAGTCTTTGGAAGTTCAGACTGGACATTAAAAGAAGCTTTTTATCTAGGGCAGTAGTCCAGTATTGGGATAGGTCTCCCAGAGACGTACAGAGGTGCAGATCCTCAAAGGTTTCCAAGATTCCTGTAGACAAAGCCACAATCAATGTGCAAGCTTAGACCTAAACTATGAATTGGAGTTAACGTTTAACACATCTCTTCATTAAAAGTGATGTAACCCAAATTAAGTAATGCCTGAGCAGGCTGATGCAATGGAAAAAAACCCCTACCACCTAATTTCTCTCTTGTTTATGTGAACATCATCTGGCAAACAAAGAGAAAGCAAGTGAGAACCACTGAAAGTGCTAGAGAAGAGGAACAGGACACAAACACCTTTTAAAAACAACAGCACAATATACAAGTGTACATTCTTAAATGAATGTTACCTTTGTATTTTGCAGGGTTTGCTTGGCAAAAGAGAATTCCTTCCTCAGACTGAGTGTCTGAGAAGGCTACTAGTTCCTGTCTGCAGCAACCCTGCTTTTGTCAGGCTTTGTAGAAGTGTCTTCTTCGGTCTGGGCGGCTGTAACCTGAAAAACATTGACGTGGTTTGTATAACTCTTTTACAGCTCTACTGAGGGTTTAAACTTCTGCTCCCAAAACTTACCTTCTGTGGTGTGAAGTGAATCCTGAATTTCTATTAGTCAGCATCACATTGCAGGGAACAGTCCCCACTACTGCACAGCAATATCTGCTAGTTGCCCCATCACTGGCAGAAAACCACTGCCTCACTCTTCAGAAGAGCACTTGGCACCATCCCTACAATCAAAAACTGCTCAAAGTCCCCCCAGAACTCTGCAGTCTGCCTTCTGCCATACCTCACCTAGGGCACTGTCTCTTGGTTCACACTGTTGACTACCAGTCTCGTCAGAGATCTTCATTATGCTGGCACACCATGGGAAGAGAAATAAAACCCCTACTTGCTTCATGCTTTCAGGAGCTACAGAGAAAGGAGCACACTCCCTTGCCTTCCTCCAAGCCTTGCACCACCAGGGATGTGCTCAGAGGCACAAGATACCTGGGGGTACCTGACAGAGAGTTGGCAGCCACTGGGGACTAATACATACTTGGACACCTCATGCTATGTACAGCCGTAGGTGAGACCAGCTGGCATTAAACTTTTGCTCCAGCCTTTTCCAGAAACGCCTCCAAGCACGTTCACTGAGGAAGGATTACATAGCAACTTGTTAAGAAACCCCTGCAGAACTAGGGTGTGTTTTATTTCAAGTAGTCACACAGTCCTCAGGCAGTTGTAGTTCCTTTTGCTGTTCTGCCCAACAGCGAACCTCTCACCCAAGATGTGTTATACACTCCTGACAAAAAAGAGCCCACCTAGTGTGAGATCTAAGTTGCTGACTTGCTATCCTATCCTTTCTATCTGTAGATCCTTTTAGATTCTCAGTCATCCAAGAAAATGTTCTGGTTGGGGGTTGTTCTTTCAGTGCTCCTCCAAAACTGAGACATTGCCACATCTGGAGTAACTCTGAGGGAGTCGATGACCATACCACTCCAGTTTCTGTTGTTTCTATTGTTACACAACTCTGCTGTGGCAGATATTTCGTTCTATATCTGAATAGAAGGGAGGAAGAGAATACTCACTGAATATTTTCTTTCAGAATCGAATCAATGTGTATATTGCACAAACCACTGCTGGAACTTCTGTGCAGAACATAGTCCACTGGAGTCAGGTACTAAGAAACTTCTGGAAATCAAAATAGATACTCACTTCTGTCTGAATGGTATAGAATGGGTATAAGCTGATATTCTGCCATGAATCCATTGCTAAGTTCTTGGAAATACATGCAACTTGTGGTTTACAATTGAAATCTTAATTCAAACCACTATTTTCCATTTGTCCTTTGCCAGCAGGATAGAAGTACCCTATGTGATTCAGGTACATTTGAAGCCAACAATGAAACATGGTATTTCTATAAAAACATGTATGCTGGCAGCTGTGTATACAGATGTATATATCTTTCTTCCTCCTGTGTGTCTAGTACCTTTTATAAATGATGTCCACAGTTCTGTACGCTTTACGTTAAGCAATTATTATGTGTCCAATCTGGAGTCAAGAAATGAGCAAGACATAGGCTGCTTTGTAAAATACTGGATTTTACTGGTAAAAGCCTTTGTATTTTCATCACTTGTTTCCAAAGTTCTCAATGTCTGAGCAGTAATAGTACTATAAATAGTATACTCTTTATTTAGTACACTCATTATATGCTTTACTTACAAGGTACTGCGACAGTACATCCTCAGCAGCAGTGCTGAGGAAAGCTGCCTTTCAGGCTTTGGTTTCACACTTTCATGATTCATAAAGTCTGGGCTCAGTCACAGAAGCTGCTGCATGCAGGACAGGTTTCCCAGCAGCACTGCAGGCTCTGGAGCAAAGCAGGAAGCATTTGCAAGCGCAGTGAGCTTGCAAGAGCTTTAATGCACTTTTTAACACAGCACAAATAAGTCTGGGTAACACCTGCACAGGCATTTACTCAAAATCAAAGAATACTTTTGGCTGTGAATTTACATAAAATCTTAGATTTGATTAAGTTGCTTTTGTGACCATCCTAGGCCTGTAAAGAAAAAGGGTTGCAAAAGTGTAATGGGGGGAGCTCTGCAAATTGTTCAGGTTTAACTCAGCATCTAGCCACAGACTGGCAAGCACAAACATGCAGGACTAATACTCCTAAGCCTTCACTGTCATTGCTGTTCTTACTATTAAAGGAGTTAACAGTTTGCCTTCAATGTTAAGATCCCATTGATGGTGTCTCTCACAGTAATAACAACCCACACTGTAGGCAAAGCCAAGGAACATAAGGCAAGAACTTCTTTATTCAAACCAGAGAGGGAAGAAAAAACATAAGAAGGAGTCCCTCACAAAGCTGAGTGATGGTAACATGACTTTCAGAAGAAGACACAGCAGCAGTAACAAAGTACTGGAACAAATTGCCTGCAAAGGCATCCCTGGATCTTTCTGGGCAGGAGCCATGGTAGTTTTGGTTGTAACAAAAACATTTGACTCCTTTTCACTAATTGAGACTTTTAGTTAATTTAATGTTGTCTTTTTCAGAGCTCTTAGAACTTCTGCTGAGTCTTTAGATTGGAGTCAGAGGTTCAGCAGGGAAAGAACCCACAGACTTCTTATACGATGGCTTTGTAACTACCCTTCTCTTGTTCTTCCTCTTAGGAAGCCCATTCAGGGAAGTTCCAAGCTTATGACTGGGGCAGTTCAAAGAAGAACATGGAAAAATACCAACAGGTATATTTTGGTGAAATAATATTATAACACTCGGACAACACAGAAGCACACATGAAGAGAGCAAGGATGTGGTAGGATACATTTTCAGAATACATATAGATGGAAGTATTACTACCTTCCAGTTTGGAATTCAACAGAGAAAGCATGCAAGCACTAATGGCAACAATCAACTAAAAAAAAAGCAGGGGAGGGGGGGGTGAGGGGAGACAGAAACATTTAAATTAAAAAAATGATCAATAAGAATAAAAAGAAATAAGGGCAGGAAAGATAGAATAATGAATTTGAAAAAAGAAAAGTACATCTATTTGATAAGACTAAAGAGGCATCTCACCTACTAGCATGATCAAAGCAGTTGCCAATGTATAAGTGCTTAAGAGAACAATATTAGGAAGAGGGCAACTGGAGAGCTAACAGTTACCCTGGATTCTGGAAGCCAGAGGCATAAGGAATTTGTCCTCAATTCAAGAGTCTAATCCTCTCCATTGACCCTCCTACACTTTAGGTCTCCACAACAGCCTGTCATTATGAATTACACATTTTAATGATAGCTCGCATGAAGGGCAACTTCCTTTGGTTTGTCTTGAATTTGCTTGCCCCTGGAAAGTCACTGGATGATTTCTAAGTTTTGTGTTATGAGAAGTAATAGGGTGATTCCTTCCTGTGCTCTTTTTTAATACCATTTGTGATTGTATAATGCTGTCACTTGAACCTGCTCTGTCCTCTATTTTCCAAACCCAGGAGTCCTAAACTATTTGTTATTCCAGACTCCTTTTCAACCTTGTCACATGTGTTTTCTAACTAGACCATGTAAGTCTTCTGGGGCTGACCAGTGCTTCAAAAGGACCACGATGAGGGTTTATAGAGGCATCCTGACATTTTCTATCTTGTTGCAGTTTCCTGTCCTATGAATTCCTAACTGAGAGAGCAAAGACCAACAGTAACACTATCAGCTCAGGAGGCATTTTTCCTTTGTGTTATCAGCTGCGCCATCCCTACAAGCAGACAGAAAAGACAATCAAGGGAATTTCTTCCTGTTTAGTTTAGGCACCTTTGAACACTGGCAAAAAGAAACCTCAAATGCATGTCTAAAGTTTGCTGTGCTTTCCTAGACATCCATTCCTGTATTTATTCATGTTTTTCAGGCTACTCCTCCTCTCTACAATGTAGAAGAGATGACTGTACCAACAGCAGTATGGACTGGGGGGCAAGACTTGCTTGCAGATCCCAAGGATGCAGCCATTTTACTGTCTCAAATTAAAAGGCTCATCTACCACAAAAGGATTCCTGGATGGGCACACCTGGATTTCATCTGGGGATTGGATGCACCTTTGCACGTGTACAATGAAGTTATTGATCTGATGCAGAAGAATGCTTAACCCACAACCAGTAGCCATACCTGATTCATGCTAAGATGCTTGTTTTCACTGAGTATACACAAAACTTTGCATCTGATGGTTTCTGTTGGAGTCAGAGAAAGGGTTTCTCCTGATGCTAATTTCCCAATACATGTCACTGCAATGCCTTTTGCATCCTGATGTTGCACTTCATATATTCTGGTAACCTTGTGGATCAGTAATCACTTTTTAATTGGTACATCCTCATTCTGCAATAACTGTACTTTGCTGACAGAAGAAAGGGTTTTTTTTGCAGCCTGCTTTCTTCTTTAAACCCTAACAATAGTGAAAGCACTGACTTTCTCTGGATATGTGAACACCAGAGAGTTCAAGGTGTTTTCCATTTTTTGTATTGTTTCTCAGTTTATGGGGCTTGCAGTTATTGCAAAGTAAGCCAAGACTAACTCTAGCAGTTATGGTATTGATTAATTTTATTATTAGATGAGACAATGAACAGAAAGTAAAAACTGAGTTCACACCAAAAAACTCACTCCTGACAAGATGATGGTTTGTCTTCATTTGAAACAGGGCTGCTCACTTTTTTCATGAGAAAGAGTGAGGGACACAGGGAGGGTAGACGCAGCAGAAAACAGTAGTCAGTCTCATGGCTCAAGCATGCACTTGGAAGATAGAAAACTTGGGTTCAATATCTGTCCCCCCCTTCAACACAGAAAAATCTTGGCAAATTCAATCTTTGCTGACAACAGCTTCAGGATCTGTGTACATGAGCTCTCCAGGGTGGGAGAAAGGAGCTGGTTTCATCTTGGCAATGCTGGCACTTACATGGGACACTTTGGTTCAAAGTTACACTCTGAACCCAGCAGGAACCTCCCATCTCTTGCCATTTCACATGGAAGCTACTGGCTGCCAAAGAGCTGAGCTGTTCTAACCCTTATCATGGCTATGAGAAGCCTCTTTGGGTTTTAAACGCTAAAATGAAAAGTACTCAACCACAGCCAGAAAGAATTCATTATCTCCATCCCATGCGTAATTAGACCCCTTTGCTCATTCGTGGGAAGGGCTGCTTCGAAAACAGTGCTGAAGAAATTGTCATCCTATTTAATTTCCTGGGTAACTCTGGCTCTACCAATCCTGTTTCAAATGGGTACTTACTGCACAAAGACTGTGCGTTGAAGGATACCCTCCATGGTTATTAGGTTACACCATCATGGTTCACTGTCCCTTCACAATGAGATGTCATTAGCTTCACTATGAAAAGAAACACAGTGCATTTAGGGGTTTCCTTTCAGAGTGACACCATCATTCTCCATTTGAATCAAATGTTAATATGGACTAATCTGGGATGTTAACCAGGGCAGGTACAGCTGTTACACTAAACTGGTTATACTCTATAACCAAAGGGTCAATGTCTCACTCTGTGATATGGTTCATTAGCTGAACAAATTAACCATGCCTGGTATCACTTCTGCTCCTTTCCCTTCCAAGACAAACAACAGGTCTATTTCATTTCCTGAGCCCACTGCTGAAGCCTGTCCCATCGCTTTGTTCTCCATGAATGTAAGTAAGTAGAGTTTGAACCAAACAAAACAGCTCCCCTCCAGACAAGAACATTCCTTACATCCAATACAAATTCCTGGGGACAAATATCCTCCAGAAAGTCAGCCCTTCAACTAACTCATTGCTTGTAGAAGAAACACGTGAGGACTCAAGACCTACTTTATAAGTTTCCAACACTTAAAATGGGAAATGAAACAGCAATATATCTGAAAGAAGCCAGAGCAACCCCTAAATTCACCCAAGAAAGAGATTTCAGCCATTCAGCTATTTTGCAACCTTGGAAACCATAAGGGAGGCAGGGTGTTGAATTTTCTGGAAAAACAGTAAGAATCAGGTTAGGCAAGGAGCTTTGGAAAAATCATGGGGACTGCTGATCCCACCTGGAAACATGAGGAGGGACTAGACATCATGTTGCAGAAGCCCTTCAAGGTGATTGTTTTATTGTTTGTCACTTAAAGACATCAAAGCAGATGAGTTACATTCCTTTTCACTGAGAAATTACCAAACTACATTTTCACCATCACAAAAAATGTTGTCTACTTTATATGTAAAACAGAAGTGTCACTGTGGCTTCACTGATATCCTGTTCTTATTTCACTCCTTTCCTTCCCCCCACCACCCAACGGCATCATATTATTTTCAGTGCTGCTTCCAAGAACACATCTTTTCAGTGCTGCTTCCAAGAACACATCTTTTCATCTGGTGTTCTTCTAAATGGTCATCAGTCCATAATGAAACACAAGATCTTCTGAAGACAATTATCAATTAATTGGCTAAAAAGGCTGCTCCTCACATAGGAGGATCCTACTTTGTAGCTAGCTTAAAGACACAGAAGGTGTCCTGCCCATGGTTATTAAGCCAGTTTCGGTGAAGACTGAGCCCCCAGGCTGTCTGTAAGTAATTCAGCAGTTAGGCAAAGATCTTCAGTGATACTATCTTTTCAGAGTTGATGAAAATGGCTTTGGAGAAGCGAGAACCCATGTTTGCTCCCTCAGAGAGAAAAGTTGTATGATGTTTTCAAGTCTCCTTTAGCACCAGAGTGTCCTTACAGAAGCCATGTCAACTCTGAGCGACTAATGTAGAATGATGGGTTTCATGAGTTGTGCTGCTCACTGAAAAACAAGACAGTCTGTAATGTTAAACTTAACAGAAAGCAAATGAAAAACAATAGCAGAGACAGTGCTCTTGAAAGTGTATGTTGAAAGAAGCTGGACACTTCCTCCTCTTCGTCCTGAAAAGATTACATCTGGAACAGCCCCTCAGCTGGATGACAGTATAGGGCAAGGTCTGCCACAGCCTCAGGGAACTGGAACACCCAGGTACAAGCTAAACATCCTAATTACTGATTTGTAGGTACTTCTTAAAATCTCCTGCTCCATGGCTCATTTTGGGGTTACAAATTTCACCAGAAGATCTTTTTCATCTCAGAGATTTCCCCATTTCTGAAACATTGCCAAAGCAGCACTTAAACAAGCTCTACAATACATGCTGCCAACTCATGACACTGACAGCTGCTACCCTGAAGTGCTCATTGTGTTCTGGCTTCCTTTTATCAGCGCAGGTTTCTGCCAGTGAATCAGTCTGCTAGTGGAGACAAACTAGGAACTGAGGCAGAGGACACAAGCAAGGCAGTCAATACAGAGGTAAGTTGCTTGTACATATATCTTTATATGCCTTTTTTCTCTGTTGCCTGTCTCCATAAAGACATTCAGTCTTGGTTTTGTGCAGTTGCTTGTAAGAATAGACAGCTTTTTGCCTCTCTGATCCATATGCCTATTGGTATACACAGAAGTGCTTGTTGGCTCACAACAGAAGACACAGAAGTTTAACCTGCACAAAAGGAAGAACAAGAGCAACTATTTCATTTCCCTCAGCTTGTTTTCTTCAGGCTGAGAACAAGGGAATGAAAGTCTCAGTGTTGCAACAGTGTGTGTAAACTGAACCTCCTGCTATTGCAGTGTAATGCACATGCATGTTTTGTGAGTAGGGCAAGGCAGTATATTCTCATATACATTCAGTCACAGTTGCTTCTCTGGTTGGTGTGTGCATGCCTTACAACTTATATGAAATAAATTTAGACTGCTTAAAGAACAAAGATAGATAAATTTCTGGAGGGCTTCTATCTTAGTTTTATTAAAAAGACATAACGAACTTTCAAGGGCATTTCTCTCTCTGACCTTTTTAACTTCTAAGCATTCTTTAATGACAGTTTAACATGCCCATCCATCTCACTAGATAAAATGTTGCTCACATCTCCTAATTGTCTTTATTCCTGCACCGTAGGGAGCAGTGGTCTGCCAAGACTGATACTGCTTAGTCCACTATACCTTGTTTAAAAGGCAAATAACTGGAAGTCCATGAGCAATGCCAGCTAAGCCAGGTGATATTAAAGGGCACTGAGAAAAGTTTGCCTTAACAAGAGGAATAGTTTAGCCTCTGCACTGCATTGGCTAGTTTTGAAAGTGATTTGAAAACAAGCTGAGACATTAGCAGAACTTTTTCTGCCCAAATAAGATTCCCTGTGGAGGGACGGGGAAGCATAATTTACTGCCATTAGAATGGAGTAAAACAACAGAAAGCTAAAAAGAGTGTTTGGCTGTCTATGTAGTTGTGAGACTTCTTGTTTTGACAACAGAAATTAAGAGGGATTTAATATACAAAGAGAATTGAATGCAGTGTGTTTTGTTGCCAAATTTAAAGTTCTGGGTGTTTCCAAACACTGGTTCATTCGAACTCTCCAATGACTCATGAGGTTTGATTCTTTCAAATTTCTTCAGTCAAATTTAAAGGTTAAATTTCTGGTTAAATACCAGAAAAATTTGAAATTCCTTTTCCTATAAAGAGACTTAAAGAGTGCAAAAATATCTTGGTTACCCCTCCCTAACTCCCACAAATCCTGCTCATCTTCCCCATTACTTACCAGAGAATACTTTCTTATTTTATCTTGATTTGTAGCTCCATTTTCAAGTCAGAATACACTTCATAGAACAGCATGTCTCCTCACAGCAGATGTCTTATGCTAGAAGCAGACTCCAGAAACATGTGGCTGCATGAAAACCTCTGTTCTTCTTTAAACATTGGATTCTCCATGTCTAATGGACCCAGCAATGCCCGCTTTCAGAAAAACTTGTTTACGTAGTCTGCTTAACTTCCTAATGCAAACTATAGTAAAGGCAGGTCTCCTATGACATTCTCTCACAAACACCAATGCCCAGCCAAGCTGTGACTACTTTTAAGCTACATGGGCATTGACTAGCTGTCTAGTTCACTTTTGCTGACTGTTAAACTAGTTGCAGAACATACAACAGCTGTCTTTGGCCTGCCTTTCCCCCAGCAACATGCTAACTCCATTGAATAGTCTCCCTCAGCAAAAAGTCCTCAGAAGATCCTGTGAATCCATTCCCTTACAAACTTGTGTCTCAGTGCTGAACATGGCAGATATTTACAAATGACATCCAGAGTTAATTACAGGATGTACAGAAAGGTGAACTAACATAAACACACTGCAGTCATAGAAGTGTGCCCTCTTCTTCTGAGGAAACCAAGCTTACAAAAGCAGTAATGTCCCCAGTCATTACTGGTGAGGCAATTTTACTGGACGCCTCGATGAGCTGGAGACTTACATTGCATTACCTGACCTTTTTGTCCCTGACCCTTTCGTCCCATGGATTCTCTTGCTGAACATTTATATAGCCTGCCTGATCTTTACAGTCTTTTTCCACATGCAGAATGGCTGCTACTTTTCTCTTTGCAGCCCTCATTCTCTCCTCACTGATGCAGGCACAGCATACAACAACTATTAGATATATAATGGCTTTTCTAGAATGTGTAAGCACAGTCCTGAGCTTCATGTACGAATCATTTTTGTACAGTTCGTCAGATTGGATAGAAAAATCCTATCCTACTTACTTGCAGCTCTCTTGTAGGCAAGGACTGCTTTTCTTGCTCTTCAAGAGTTTTTAACTGACAGTCCCACATCCAGTAACCTTCTGGGCTGCAGAACCTTCTCTTCCATTTTCTAAGGAGCATCTAAGTCAACGTTTGTGTGTTGAAAGCAAAGAAAGTGTTCCTGCATTCATTGACTGGGTTCTGGAAAATAAAGACTGAAACCTGGAAGCATGTATAGTGTAGGTGAAGTCAGCATAACCTGGTGCTAGATAGACTGCACTCTGCATTCAGAGAAGCTAATCTGGTACCACCAGTCAACCCAGGAAAGGGCAAGGTCTCACTTTCCCATGACCAATACAAGATTTGCAATATGGACTGCCATTTCTAAGAAATATGGGAGGTAAGCCCTTGGCAACATGAAGTCAGTCTCGGGCTCCACTGTTCACTGCTGTAAAACTAAACCATTCCATGGTTTCTTGGCTGGTAGTAGCCATTGATTTTGAGACAGAAACATTGGACGCAGAAGCAGCAGCAGGAAAAATGCAATTTCTGGGGATAACAGAAGAAGCAGGCAGCAAGGGGTTAGCGAAGAAGCCTGAGGGGCTGGTAAATGGAGACCTAGATGATTCAGTTTCAATCTGAAAGGCAAGGCTGACAGGGAATTGACTTACGGGGCTTCTGGGGAACCACACATGGGGACGTTGCTCACTTCATGTTTTCAAAGGAACTAGTTTCAAATAGAACTTGAACCTGGTCTGGGGCACATCACTCCACAGTGAAAGCACAAGCTAGCACTGACCTGGTGCAAGCATAGTGCCCTAAGCCCATTACATCTCTTCCCAGAGTCCCTGTATAACTGCCTTTGCACCTGTCACAAGCCTCATTGACTGTCCCTCACCCCAGCATACCACTGACCAGC
Source organism: Pezoporus occidentalis (assembly GCF_034315485.1). Taxonomy (NCBI): domain Eukaryota; kingdom Metazoa; phylum Chordata; class Aves; order Psittaciformes; family Psittacidae; genus Pezoporus; species Pezoporus occidentalis. The sequence continues at coordinate 2,961,765 of NW_026916347.1, forward strand.
ACCAAGAATGGCATTTGAACCCAAAGGAGGAGAGGGCAGGTAGAAAGAGACCTCTCACATCATTCCTGGTGAGACAGGAAACAAACAGTGCTTTCTTCTCCTTTCACTTCTCCTGCTGGCAGAGAAGAGGAGGCAGATAAAGGCAATCTGAGTGATTGTCATCTCAAGTACTCATGCTTCTTTGTCAGGCTTCTGTTAGATTCATGCCAACACCTTGCCCTGTCTGCCAATCACAGCTCCCTTGTTACCTGCAGAGTGTTCAGGCATGTTCACGTGTGGTATGTCAAAGTGTTTTCCTCATCTGTTCTGCAGCCCTGCCTGTTGAACAGGGTGAGCTGCAGAGTGCCTCCTCACAAAGGTACTTATTCTGGGAGCCCCTTGGGGAACAGACTGTAGGCAACCTTCTTCAACTCCCCAGTTGTGTCTTCCTGTGGAATTCCATGCCTCTCCTAATGCAGACAACCCTGCATGTGCTCTTTCACTCAGCCCCAAGATGTTGTGCCTCCTCATGCTGCTCTGCTCTCAAGCAATTGCCTTTTCAGCAGGATTCACAACAACACCCTCCACTCTGAACTCAGATGAAAGCCAGTTCAGGAAGACTCGTAACCCTGAATCCCTTATGAATGTTGTAAGTTGGGTCATTTTCTCTCTCTTTCTTTCTCAAGTGTCTCTCCAAATACCCCATCACTAACAGTCCCAGTGAGGATGCTAAAAAGTGTCCCTTCTGCATTTCTTGTTTTCCCAACCTGCCTTTTCCAAAACCACTGCATTACTGACAGCGCTGCAATGAGAGTTGGCTATGAATGTGCCAGGGACAGATGCAACTCTTGCATATGACATGAGGACAGACACATAACACTGCAATGGAGGGTGCTGGCTGCTACTTTTGCCTCCAGGGACAGGTAACTCTCCAGAGGGGCACTGGAGATCCAGGCTACTGTATTGTGACTCCCGCAACAGGACTCAGCCCTGGACTGTGACCAAAGCTAGACTACACTCTCCACTCCATACCAACTGAATTTCATTGTCTGCATTTAGGGTGAACCCCAACAGAAAAACGACGAACACAAGGCTGGGCGATGCCTCATGACACCTTTTTGCAGTCACCTTTCTCAACACACACTGGTATTTCTGGCTGCCGTACAAAGAAGGGAAGGTATGAACCTGGCAAGAGGACAAAGATCCTCCAGCATTATGATAGGGAGCACCAGCTAAGAAGAAACATCTAAACAGTCCAAGCTGCCAGAGAAGAATTCCTTTGCTGCAGAGGCAAAAGCTGGTTTCTAGTCTCAAAACAAAGCCCTCCCTTTCTGTAACAACCACTTTCCTCAGTATAGTGGCAGGGGAGGATGAATTCCCTCTTCAAGTAGCAGATTCTCATTACACAAAGTAATCCAAGACCCATTGCTCTGAATCACCAAAAATTTCCTCACAGTACATGCAAAATTAGGTGTAGGTGGTCTTATGAGTTCCTTAGTGACAAGAGCTCCACCCTTGTTTGTCTTGCCTGCTTGGCTTTCCTAACTACACTTCGGCAATGAAGGACTGATTATGGACCAAAACCCACAGCTTTTGGCATTGTCTTATATCAACACTCCTATGTACTTAATTTGTAGAAAGGTATGATCTGTATCAGCCTTGCAAAACAGGACAAACTATCTCCCAAAAAGTTAGTCACTCAGTGCAGTCCTGTTTCATCCCATAATGTGCTGTCGAATACCAGACAACTACCACTTAAGCAGGACTGAAGAAGACTCTGGTGCATCTTTTTACAAGACCTGTAATAATCATTCTCAGCCATGGTCCCTGTGGCAGGGGCCTTGCACTGATGTCTCAGAACAGCCCACATCCACACTGCTCAGCTTGGTTACCCTCCAAAACAGGACAACCTGCATGTTCACAAACTCTCCTTTGGCTTCTCACAGAGTGAAATTATCAGATATCATGGATACCCCAGTGAGAAACACGAAGTTACTACAGAGGATGGGTACATCCTTAGTGTTTTCAGAATTCCTGCTGGGAGGAACAGCCGAAATACAGGTATGACACAGTCATAGGATGGAAGGAGGAAAAATAGGAGAAAGCCTGAGGGTCAACCCTTCTATGGGTCCCCCGTCTTTCTCCTTTGCACATGCTGTGACATGTTCCACACCTTTCAGTCTCAGCAAGACCACCTAGTCAGGAATCTGGCCTGAATTCTGAATCCATCTGAAACCCATGCATTCAGTGTCTCTGTTCCTATTTGAGACTTTTCTAATAGTTTTGTAATATCACAGGTTTGTTCTTTCATGTGGGCTGGGGAGGATGTGTTAAACTGGATTTTGGAAGGTTTTGCATTAGCATTCTAAGTAACATACATTCAAAATAGAAGCCTGACAACAAAGTCTCTCAGGTTGGGCATATGACTATTAGTTCCTAGCCTTTGAAGGACAGAGATATTCTTAAGCAAGTTGATAAGAATAAAAAAAGCAAATGCCTTTCATTTTTTTTCATCATGTTTTCTGAATGGAGAAAGAATTTCCACCTGGAATTTGAGGTGCCCCAATGATGTTATTTTGTTTATTACTCCTTACTAGAACTATAGAATAATTCATTCTGAATGCCTACTCCTATTTGGATCTCCTCCTTCAGAGATCATCTGGACCAGCCTCATTGTCAGAGTAAGGTTAACAAAGTTAGATCAGGAACCCTTCTCAGCTGGCTACTAAACAGACCTAAGGGTAGATACGCTGCCTTATCTTTCATACGTTATTTATATTTACAAAATACATTTACAAATACCAAAAATTAATGTTTGTATTTCAAACACATACGCCTTCAGCAGCTTTCAGCTGTGGATATATGGTTTCAATATAGGCACCTGTAAGTTTGCTTTCCAGTACAAAAGGAGCTGGCGACAGGCCTCCTCATTAAATTCCTTATTTGACAGTCCTGTCATGAAATCGTTATGAAATGTCATTAAATGTTTCCGGCTTACATGGAACAAACCCCTCAGGTTTCTCCGACCAATATCTATGCATAGTTCTCCTGGGAGCTTCTTGAAGAAGGAAAGATTTAAACCCTCTTATAAACTAAACTCTGCACCCCAATCTTAAATACACAGTAACGACTGCTCCAATATAAGAATATTTTTCTTTTCCAGGGCAAAAGCCTGTAGTCTTCCTACAACATGCTCTTCTAGGAGATGCTACACACTGGATTTCTAACCTGCCCAACAACAGCTTGGGCTTCCTCCTCGCAGATGCTGGCTATGATGTCTGGATGGGAAACAGCCGAGGGAATACTTGGTCTTTAAAACACAAGACCCTTAATCCCAGCCAGAAAGAGTTCTGGCAGTTCAGGTACTCTGTAGAGGGAAAATTACTCAGACAAAAACTCTGAGGGAACTAGATAGCTTCAGCCTGAAGGCTTTTACCTAAACCAACACCAGAGCAGAGTTTACACCAACCAAGGAGAGTAAAGAACCAGATGAAGAAGGATGCTCACTACTACACAGAGTTGAAAGCATTGGCTGGGGAAGAGATTTCAGACTGGGAAACAAAATGGAATACTCAGTAATTCACACTGTGATAGCTAAATTGCCTGCTCACATTCTGTGTTTCTCCTCTGTAGCTTCGATGAAATGGGTAAATATGACATTCCAGCAGAGCTGTACTTCATCATGAATAAAACTGGACAGAAGGATGTATATTATGTCGGTCACTCTGAAGGCGCAGCATCAGGTAATGTCAGGACACTCACAGTTCACAACCACGCATGTTTATATATGATCAGGAGGTAGGTCACCCTATTGATTCAGTTGTTTTTCTTGTTTATAGAGAGCTAGCAAACATAGAAGTGTCTTCTGAGTTGAGATTCAGAAAATATGCAAAACTTTTCTAAACCAAGCTTTGACTACCCTTAATAAGCAAAGAAACCCAATAGTAGATCCAAATACAGTTCAACTTTTCATATAATTAGAGACATGAGAGTAGTTATTTACTGTCTACTTCAGGTATTTTTCTTAAATTCTTAGCAACAGGAATTTTTAAGTTCCTCTTTTATATTAAAACATTCAGTTAATTCCTTTGTGAACAGGAAGGATAAGCTAAAAAGATAAAACAGAAAATATAATACAGGACTTCAAATAACAAGACAAGGAAAAAGAACCTTAACATTACTAAGTCATGTGACTTAATGGCAATGTTAAAATTTAAAGCATAGCTTATGAGTTGCTTTAACTGGCAATATTACTGTTTAAAATAATATTGTCAGAGACTGAACATTAGGAAAAAAGTGTCAATAACTTATTTTCTCTTGGTGCCAGCCTTTAGCATTAACTCACTGCATGGCCTCTGAATGCAACTAACTTTCTCTTAGAATAAGTTGAGAGTTCCTGATGTTTGCAGTTTAAGTGTAAGAGCTGTGAATGGACATTGACTAGAAAATGAGCAACTGCCAGTTCATTCATGTGAAATGACCCAGAAGACAAGAGAAGGAGATGTGGGAAAATCATATATTGTCACAGTTCCAGACCTTTTCTTTCTTTTCCTCTCATGAAGTTACTTAAAGACTCTCATGGCAAAACAAAGTAATGATCTAGGACTTCTTCAGCTGTCTTTGATGCAATCAGTTGAAAAGATTCAAAGCTCCCCGTATTCAGCTAATTATTCTGCAGTTTAACGGAAGCATGAACATACATAGACCTTTAGAGACTATAATATGAAAAACTCATTTTTCATGAGAGTTTTTTGAACTTTAGGGGAAATTGATTTTATCACAAAAATCTCATTGACGTGTTGCCTACAGAAACTGTTCTGATAAATGCCATATTCTGACATGCTCTAAAACTCAGAATGAACTTTGCCTCCCAATAAAATCCGTTTCATGATTTAGCTTCAACATTTGCCTTAGGTAAAACATGAAGCACAGACAAACATGAACAGACAATGGGTTGCAGATCTAGCCTAATTTCTCATTTGCTACCTACTATTTATTTGTTTATCATCTTGTCTGTGGAAGATGTCTTCACTAACTCAGGCTGTCTCTTATGCACTTGCAGGCTTCATAGCATTTTCTACATACCCTGAGCTGGCTAAAAAGGTGAAAATATTCTGTGCTCTGGGCCCAGTAACCTCATGTTCACATGCTACAAGCCCTCTGGTTAAGATAACAAATCTTCCTGAACCACTGATGTGGGTATGTCATTCTTTCCTCTAAGGGTCCCAATGCTTGACTTAACTTCACAGGGTTCACCCAATCTGAGGCGAAGTGTTCCTGAACAGATGGCATGCTGATGCTGAGCTTGGGATGAATTGAGTGCTTTTGAAAAATATGTTCCCAGACTCTGTGAGGAAAATACTGGAGATATAGGGCTTGTAGCAGCAGGTCCCAGTCAAGCAGGAGACTTGATCTCAACTAATATTTTGCTGGCCTCATGGAGGAGGAACTAAACCAGAGCTGCAATAGCAGCTATACAATCTCTGGGATTTCAGAAATGAGTGACCACTGAGGTCATTTCACTAGAAATGGAGGATGGTTTCTTCCAGTATGGATGACAGTAACAAGAAGGAAGGATACATGATACACTATGGGGAAGAAGGTGTTGCTAGGGGTACTGGGAGGGCAAACTTCTTTAGCAATCTTTGAGTACTGAGTTAGGAGGCTAGGCTGTTAGCAACAGTTTCATGCATAAAATACTACTGTAACAAGGAAAAAAAAAAAAAGTGCTGTGATTGTGCTTTTTCCTTCCCTCAGTTACTATTCGGTTGCAAAGGAACCATGCACCAGGTTGGTTTTCTGAGAGGACCTGTGACACAGATGTGTGCAAGCCTGGATAAGTTTTGTGGCCACATACTCTGTTATGTAGCGGGAGGTAGCATAAAAAATTTGAACACGGTACGTATATGCAAGAACACCTACTCAAAGTAAAACTGAGGTGATATCAGAAGTTACAGAAGTTACATCTGTGCACTCTATCCTTATCTAGTAACTGCCAGGAATGTAAACATATATAAACCACAACATAGTTCTCAGCAGATGGAGGGAATGCCAGGACATTGTGCCAAACAGGATTAGAGCTAATGACGGATGGGAACAACAGTTAGGCAAATCCTAGTCACAAAAAGGACAGAAAACAATCTGGAGCTATACTGCACATGTCAATAAATGTGCACTCTTTTGAGGCTAAGTCAATCATGTTTTGGTCGTACACGGATGCTCTTTAAAAAGAGCAAATGGATGATGGAGTCAGACTTCTTGGTAATACAGTTCCCAGTTTGCTTCTTCAGCGTGCAGACACCAGGGTCCTCTGAACACTGGAATAATTAAAAAGCAGGAAAAAGCTCCTTTTCCCTTCCCACTTTTCAGACTGTTTGTACCAGAACTTGGACCTAAGGAGCTATAGTAACGGGCATTTTCCTTATTTTCCTTTTTTTCCTTTTTTTTTTTTTTTTTGTCCTTAGAACTGTGCCCAGCAAATTAATCTGAAAAAATCTGTAGAGCTACAGAAAGCCCTTCCCCTCTGTCTGTGAAGTGCAACACATCTACAGCGGGATTCACAGAGATTAGCAAGTCAGGCAGAGTGGACAGGAGAGACGGGAGAGTTGTCCCTATGCTTAACAGCACATGGATGCTGTAGTGTGTCTTAAATTCCCCTTACAGTGGCCAAAGTATGTAGAAGCTGGCCTGTGTAATGTTTATTACTGCAACATCTGTAAAGACTGAGGACCGTTTTTCTCCATCTACAACCACTTGTAAAAGCATATACGGGAAAGCAGTGAGAATCAAAGGTTCAATGCAAAAGCAACTAGAGGCATTGCAGCCTCTTTGAATTGCAGAGCTAAACCATTAGGGATCTTTCCTGACTTGGGTTAAATCACTAATGTGGTTCTCAGTGCAAGATAACAAGTCTGAGGAGGAATCTGGGGAGATGGAGTTAGAACATCTCCTTAACAGAATTATAAAAATGCAGAACTAAAAAAAAAACAGAAGAAAAAGCAATCAGTTTTGTAAGCTGGCTTCTTTAGCACTAGGACTAAAGCAAAGAGAAAACCAAAGCTTCGAAAGAATTATACACTCATAGGAATTTGATGTGAGGTGAGGAATCTACTTGGCAAGGACTGGAAGGTTTTTCCCTACCGTTGCTCAACCACAGGATCCCACAGTACTGTCTTCAGGGAACAGACTTGCTTTCATGGAGAAAATGTGCAGGTGCATACAATTAAACAGCTATTCCTAAGTCTGCTTCTCAGTTTTCTGTCTGATATTTGAGGCATAGCCTATTAAATGGGGGTTTAACACAGAAGCAGTATGTTGCTCAGGTCCTTCACATCTTTATTCTATCACAGTGTTTATAACACTTTGGATCACTGTGTTTATAACACTTCTGCTTTCTCTCCAGAGTCGAATAGATACATACGTAGGACATTCTCCTGCTGGAACATCAGCACAGGACTTTATCCATTGGCGTCAGGTATAACTTCATACTGCCCTATAAACACTCTTACTACTGCTTTTTATGCAACCAACAACCCACAGGGGAAGTCCAGAGAGGGTGGATTTGGAGAATCACATCCTCTCACATGCTTCCATGGGCACCTGCCAGAAGGAGCACTGTATCCCATGGAACACCAGAGCATTATCTGAATTGCCCCTTTGGTATCAGGCACTAGGATTTCCCCAGGACATATCAGACAGTAAGGATCAGGATAAAAAGAAAATAACAAAGGCAATACAGCAAGCAGATTTCTATCACATTCCCAGGTACTTGAAGCCTTGAAGTCAGGGTTTTCTAAACTGACAGACAATCCTTTATTACACGCAACCACTCACAAATAAAATTGTTTTTGTGCAAAATAATGTGACAAAAAAAAAAACCAACAAACCAAACCAAAACAAAAACAACCCAAGAAAACCCAACACACACACACAGAGAAACAAACAAACAAAAAACCCAACAACAACAAAACCCACAAAAAAACAAACCAAAAAAAAAATCCTCCAAAGACGAGTACTTAACTCTTAACATCAGTCCTGCAGGGCATATAGCAGCTCTTCTAGACAACCAGATCAGGAAGGCTAATGCCTGTGTCTAATGTTCCACCTCAAAACTGCTGTCAGGGCACAACTCATACATAGCCAAACTCATGTAACTACAGAGCCTTTGCAAGTGCCACCAATTCTGTGAACAGACCAGACAAACCTGACAAACAAAACACGTGATGCATAAAGAGAGGTCTTATATTATGCTAGGCTAGTAATAAACTAGTAATAAAATTGAAATGTTCTAGACATTCAGGTCCTCTTCCTGTGTGACAACTGAACCCAACTGTGCATCACAAACAGGGACTTGATACGGAGAAAACTCCAGGAACAAACTTGCCAACTTTAGTTAACCAAGGTACTCAAGTGAAAATTTAATAACAAAACATACCAAGGGACGTGACTGGAGATAAGAAGAAAAAGTTAGCAAGAGGAAAGGATGGAGCTACTCACCCTACAATCCACCCTCAATGTTTGTGGAAGCCTGCAGCCAGAGGAAGGGGTGGGAGTAACTCAGAGTTCACTGTCTAAGCCTTGGCTTCAATTACAGGCAGGAAAATACCTCCTGCACGCTGCCTTTCGGTCCCTCAACACTTCTGTCTGTTCTTTTGACAGATAAGACTTGCAGGCCAATTGCAAGCTTATGACTATGGCTCTAAGGAAAATATGAAGAAGTACAACCAGGTAAGGCAATACAGTTTCCCTGAGAACCATCCTCAGGTCCTGAAAAAACTAAGAACAGAAGAATTCACATTTCAGCACCTGTAGGTGATACAGGCAGAGGGAGAGAGTGTCTGAGGTAATGTTTCACCTGAATTTAATACTCATAAAAGTCTATTCACAGAGAAGGCATAGGCAGGTCCTTGCAGACAGCTAAGAAAGTTTGGTTTGCCTGTTCTACTGATGCAGACATGTGTCCAATGACATGTCTATTTACCTGCCATTCCCAAAGGGCTAACAGCCAATCCTAAAACTGGATGAGTATGGAGCTCTTCACTGTCCCCAAAATCCTCAAGGTCTGCCTTTCAGCTAAGGAAAGAAATCTTTCTTACAGCTAAAAGTGAAATGCATACCTTGGTTTGGGGAAGCTTAGAAAATTTCTAGAGTGAAATTATAAATGACCAAAGTATTTCCTTGACACTTAAATCCAAAGCATAACAAATAAGACCAACAGTTACACTCAGTGCCCCAGTAAAACTTAAAAATCTTCCCACTCTAAATATACACATTAATAAGCTCCACAGTTCTTGACTGATAAACAGACATGGCTCTTTCCATATCTGTTCTGAAGGCAAAAGCAGGCAAGACAACTCTGCCATATCTTATAGAAAGACACAAGAATAGAATGGATCATTACTTTTCACAGTAAACAGGGAACAGGATTAGGGAAATAGACACTAAGAGGGTGGTCTTCATCCTTACTGTTTTATTGCACTGAGTGCAGAAGGGAAAGAGAGGTGCTTGCACAGAATCCTTCCTCTAAACACAACCCCTGCTATAACAGCATTCACTCAAGTCTCCTCCCTTTCTTACAGTCTTCTCCTCCTGTGTACAAGATAGAGGAAATAAACACCCCAATTGCTGTCTGGAGTGGTGGACAGGACAAATTTGCAGATCCAAAAGACATAGCAAAGCTGCTCCCTCAGATTAAAAATCTCCTTTATCACGAGCATTTTCCTTCTTGGGGTCATCTTGATTTCATCTGGGGCCTTGAAGCAACTGACAAAATGTATCGGAAAATCATTGAACTAATGACAAAATATTGAAACCACATGCGCATGATTCACTCAGCAGAAATCTCCAGAATTTCTGTTTTGCAATAATGGTAAAACCTGGGGAAGAGGTAAACACAGAGACACACATAGTGGATAGCAGTATTTACCTGCACTTGTTTCTTGCATTCCTCATAGTTTGAGGGTTTTTATGGTGTTACTGTGACTGCTGTCTTCCTGAGAAGTTTGAGGTGTATAGGAATGAAAACTGAAAACATAAATATACTTGAGCACGCGCTGCAGGGATCACTGAAGTTGGACAATTTTTATTTCTACAAGACTGCAAGACTGAGTTTCCTAAGGCTAAACTCTGTTGGTCCCATGTGTACCTTATGTACCCCACAGAGCCATTTCCACGCCCAATTTGTATTTTCCCATGAAGACCAAAATGTGGGATTTGTTCATTTGTTTGTTGAAGTACAAGTGACCTTTGCTTTAATTAAATCGTTTATCTACTTGGCATAAAACCTGGGTTTTTTTTTTTACTTCTTTTTCCTTCCTCACATTTACTTACAGTATCGACACAGTCAAGAGATCTTGAGACACAGGTAACTGATCAGGCAATAGCTCAGTAGTTGCCTTCCGTGTCTGAAGGGGGCCTATAGGGATGCTGGGGAAGGACTCTTCATTAGGGACTGTAGTGATAGGACAAGGGGTAATGGGTTAAAACTTAAACAGGGGAAGTTTAGATTGGATATGAGGAGAAAATTCTTTCCTGTTAGAGTGGTGAGGCACTGGAATAGGTTGCCCAGGGAGGTTGTGAATGCTCCATCCCTGGCAGTGTTCCAGGCCAGGTTGGACAGAGCATTGGGTGAGATGGTTTAGTGTGAAGTGTCCCTGCCCATGGCAGGGGGGTTGGAACTTGATGATCTTAAGGTCCTTTCCAATCCTAACTATTCTGTGACTCTATGATTCTATGTGAACATGGCTCTGCCCAACTGAAAAAAAGCAGCCAGCAGAAACTGGGGACTGCCCTTTCTGGGAGATGAATGAAGAAGGAGCTAGCAGTTCTTCAAAATCTGATCATGTGGACACAAGTCTGAGATTAATCTTACTCAGCTTGGAAGCAGCCAACAAGGCGTACTCCAGGATATCAAGTTCAAACTTCTCTAGAGGGCCTTCCTGTTCCATAGAAGAAGAACCATCCACAGTGCTGTGGTTTAAGCCTATCTGGCAACTAAGTACTATGCAGCCACTTACTCACTCCCACGCCCTGCAATGGGATGGGGAGGAGAAACACAAAAACCAATAAAACACATGTGTTGAGATAAGAACAGTTTAATAATTGAAAAGGAGGTTGTGAATGCTCCATCCCTGGCAGTGTTTAAGGCCAGGTTGGATGAGGCCTTGGGTGACATGATTTAGTGTGAGGTGTCCCTTGCCATGGCAGGGGGGTTGGAACTAGATGATCTTAAGGTTCTTTCCAACCCTAACTATTCTATGATTCTATGACTTCCAAACAACAAGAAATCCAACGTCAGAAAAACTTGTAGAAATGTTTTCCTGCCCTCCATGCCTAGATGTCACCCAAACATTTGTTCATGCACTCTAAACCCCCCAGCTTCAAAGACCATGGAGGCAGTTGAGAAATAAGGAGATGGAGACTTGCCAGGCAAGCTGCACTCCTAACAATACAGCTTCTATCCTATGAGTTACTCTTGACACCACCAATGAAGTTAGAATCATAGAACAGTTAGGGTTGGAAAGGACCTGAAGATCATCTAGTTCCAACCCCCCCTGCCATGGGCAGAGACACCTCACACTAAAACATGCCACCCAAGGCTCTGTCCAACCTGGCCTTGAATACTGCCAGGGATGGAGCATTCACAACCTGCCTGGGCAATGCATTCCAGTGCTTCACCACCCTAACAGTAAAGAACTTCTTCCTTATATCCAATCTAAACCTCCCCTGTTTAAGTTTTAACCCATTACCCCTTGTCCTGTCACTACAAGTTCTTGCAAGCACTCTGAGCTGTCAGCTTTAACTTCCAAATAACTCATGGTCTTGACTCGTCCTTGTTCAAGCAATTCCTACAGCATGCAAAAGCAGTCAGCTGTTTCCCCTTTCCAGCCATTAGCCTGAAGAGACAGCCTCTTCATTACCCATGTGAGTGCCTCACATCTGCTCACCTACAGCTTGATCTGGAGGCAGGAGTTTCCATCCCCAGGTTGCACCCAAAGTGTTCATTGCTAAAGACTCAGAAAGGGTAGCGTTTTTTCCTGGGGTGTTTCTGGGTTGGACCTCAAACTCCCATTGCCCAACCAAGACCCTTTATACTTGGAGTCAGCATCCAATAGAATACTTACACTGAACAATATATCTGTTCTGCAGCACAGGACAAATACGTTAGCTGGTCCATGTACCTAGTCTAGCAGTCATTAGCAGTACTGATGATGGCACCTATCATCTTGTGAAATTATGACAGCTCACAGGAAATTACCAAAACTATCTACAAAAAATAAAGATCTATTAGACAAGAAAGCAAGATACAACAGCATCTGAAAGGAGATTCCCCTAATTGCTATATCATTAAATCATAAAGTGCCAGGCCACATTAATACATGCTTACCACTGCAGGTTTTCTTCTGCATTCACCTAGGCAAGAGAAGACTCATGAATTTATTATTATTGGGGTACATGCATCCTCTGCTACATGCACCATTCTGAGAAGCATGCTATCCTGTCCAGTCCTGTGGGGAGGATACATCAACAGCAATTCATTTATTGATTATTTTTTTTCTTTACTACACTGTTTATAATGGAAAGGTGATCAAGAGACTAGTTTATCTACCGCACCAAACATTTTTTCTTTTTTTTTTTAATGCACTAAACCAACATGTGAATTGGCTTTCTTTTTGGTCTCCAGCAACTTATGGAATTATAGAATCATAGAATAGTTAGGGTTGGAAAGGACCTTAAGATCATCTAGTTCCAACACACACACACCCCCCCCCCTCCCCCCCACTGGGCAGGGACACCTCACACTAGACTATGTTGCCCAAGGCTCTGTCCAGCCTGACCTTGAACACTGCCAGGGATGGAGCATTCACAACTTCCTTGGGCAACCCATTCCAGTGCCTCACCACCCTCACAGTAAAGAATTTCTTCCTTATATCCAATCTAAACTTCCCCTGTTTAAGTTTAAACCCATTACACCTTGTCCTATCGCTACAGTCCCTAATGAAGAGTCCCTCCGCAGCACCCTTGTAGGCCCCCTTGAGATACTGGAAAGCTGCTATGCGGTCTCCACACAGTCTTCTCTTCTTCAGGCTGAACAGAATCTCTTTTTGCTGTTTCTTATATGAAAAGAAAAAAAAAAAAATCACTCCCATTGTAAGAAGAGAAATACTAAGCAGAATGTACCAGCCTTTGTATAAACTGCTGTGGCACATTGTTCAGTTGTCAAGTGTACACCCTGCAGAATAAGTAACACACACTCTAAAGGACATTTTAATTTTTTACTGGCTGCCAACCATCATCATTAGGCTTCCAGACATGTTAAAGTTAGCTTTCAAAATCCACTGACCTCACAAGCAAAGTCATAACACTGGGGAAGCAGATGAGAAGAACAATATTTTGCACACTCCTGTAATCATTCAAGGTTGAGTAACACCAAATTAACACTTTCCAGTGCATGTGGCCTTGAGGTTATTGACAACTCTCACACAAAATATTCAAAAGTCTGCAGCAATGAAAGGGTGGATTTGGACCAAGTCTTTATCAAGAGAGAGCCCTCAACCCTCTGCAGGACTCCCACTGCTGCACAAGATGGATCCCCAGATGAGGTAATTTTCTGCATGTTCAGGAGTCCTCAATGACTAGGAATTTTTCCATAGCATACTTTCAATGCTGTGGAACTGCAGCCTTCTTGCTATATCTAAGGGAGTCTCACCATCCTGAAAGAAACAAATGACACATATTGCAATACGATAGATATGGGTCAAGTACAAAGAGCTTTCCTGAATTTGCCACCCAGATGCAGTGCTCTGCTGCACAAGTTTCACTGTCACACCCTTGCTCTAAAACAGAGGTTTCAGAACATCTTGGCTCTAATGCTGCTTTCACTGAAGCCAGGGGCAGAATCCTGTCCTCCCCTCCAGCAGCAACAGCCATTCCACTGTTTCCTGGGGCTAATGTCCAGAGTCAGTGCAGAGCCAAGCTAATGGCTGATTTCAAGAGAAACATGGGCAGTACGTTTCTCACTTCAACTCAATAATGCAGATACTTCCAGGCCAGTATTGCTCTGGATAACATTTGAGCTTTTCTAATGACAGAAGCAGCTTGACTTTGCCCCTCTCAGACGAATGGTGTCCAAAGGCACAAAAAGCACCCCAGAAGGCTCTTGCCACTCCCCTGCAGCCTGCATCTTAAGAACAATTGCAGAGCACTTCTGAGTTAAGAAGAAGATCCAGTAGACAACCAGGCAATGTTTATTGGTGGAAATCCAGCAGTGAAGGATTTGGACTTTACAATTGCTCTTGCCAACAAGGCAATGGAGCAAACTTTGCTTTAAACCCCACAGCAAACAAGTCTGCTGACAGGAAGCTATGCATTCTTTTTTTAAACTGCTGTACATCAGCAAAGGCCTACAATGTACTGGTTCACCATCACGATAAGAAAATACAGTTATCAAATTCACCTTCTTACCTGATTCTTTAAAGAAGTGTCTGCATGAGCTTGAAGCAGTAGAGGAATAACTGCCTGGTTGTTCATTTTACAAGCATAGTGAAGTGCTGTGCTGCCTGACTGAAGGGAAACAGAAGCAGATGAACTTTAGTTCTATTACTTTGTTAGTAAATCATAGGTAAGTAAAACTACCTAAGTACTACTACAAAGCTTTAGCAGCTTCCCCCCAATACCTGGATGCAAAAGACATACCATTTCCTGGCATGACACTACACAACAAAAAAAATACATTTGCGTAAGAGCAACAGGAACAAAAAAAATCATTTCTTCCCTGGGATGCAGCTGCTAGAAAACATCTGTTATCTTCAGCAGGAGGCCAACAGCTCTTTACTAACTTCAGAGGATTCCATGATCTTGATCTCAACGACTATGTCTTAAGCAATACTGTTTGTTCACAGTTCACTTTTAGAACTTGGTTGCTGCTAGAATTGGGTGTTATCCTTTTCTACCTTAGAGTAGGGGGGCTGACTTCCACACCCAAGTAGGACACTGGATACTGAACTCCACAAATGGCAGATCAATGCACTCTGAAGACCAAGAAAAGACGCAGGGTTTAGCACTGTGACATGGCCTTTGCCCTCAAATCTGCTCCAGTCCAAGAACTCATAAATAATGATAAACTCAGACCCTTATATTACTAGAACCCTTATATGATCAGGTATTTAATATGTAAGTGTCTCAGCCTGTCTTGCCTGGATTCTTTTAAGAGGGCATTGATCAGAAACGGAGAATTAGTTGGTCAGTGGAGAATTATTTCTGTGTACGTCTCAAAACCATTGCCTAAGTGTCAAGGAGAAATTCTGAATCCTCCTAGTGCATGACAGTCAGTTCAGTCCTAGATCTTACTCTGAAAGCAGGATTCTGTTGCTGGAAGATTTATAAGTCTGTTAGTATTGTTGCATGCATAAGAAACACATCTGCATTTGTATAAACCCACTTACAAAGTCTGTAGCGTTAACGTCGGCTCCAGCTCTAAGCAACATCTTGATCAGGTTTTCATTCTGTTTAGTCTTCGAGACCTGTTTGGCGCAAGGGAAGGAGTAACACTGTAAGACAGTCCATCTGCATATAGTACAAAGGAGATTATGGCTAAATGCTGTATTATTTCCTAAAAGAAATTTGCTTCTGCAAATGCCAAACTGATGCAGTAATACAGTTCTGTCGCTTCACCAATTATAGTCATGACAAAATCCCTGCTTCTTCTGTTGCTTTCCATCAGCCTTTGCTTTAAAAAAGCAGTCCATACCCTATACAGGTTCCTGGCCTGAAATATTGCCATGAGAAAGGTGATAAGAGGAAAGGAAAAAGTACAGGGTTTTTCCTCATTTCACCCAGACTCACCATAAGAAGGTATCCAATAAGCATCACTGGCATGAGGATAATGATGAGCACATAGTCAAGGAAGGTAAACCTTTTTCTCACAGCATAATGCAGACAAGTGCGGTCCTTCTAAACACAAAATAACTCTGATTAGTACCAGATTCAGTGATCTGATTATATTTATTTAATATTGGCAATAGTAGACCATTTTATATTTCATAGACTTTCTTTTAGGTTATCTACTGGAAATATTTTCTGATTTTCAAGCAGAAACAGACACATGTATTTTACTTCCTTAAGCAGAAGCACATTTAACATATACAGGCTCATGTAAATTGGGCTACACATGCAAGAAGGATGTGGGATCCAAAGGATTCCATATATATGTCTACAAACTTGCACATGGCTGCAGAGAAAGAGGGCACAGTAGACATGTGGCTGCTACTGCCACCCAGCAAGTTAAACCAGTAGGAAAAATCCCCACAGTGACTCTTCCTATAGAGGTGCTTGTTACAGAAACAAAGACATATGAGAGTTTATGGCATCTCCTTTGGCACACATGAGAAACACAGGCAAGTAGCAATACCAGCCTGTATTCTCTAGTGAGAGCAGAGTGAAAAAAAAAACTGTGAATACCAAGTGTACCAAGGCAACTAAAGGGCAGAGCTGTAAATCTGGGTGTTAAAGACCACTTGTGTTAAATCTCCTGTAGGTTGTTATGCTGGAGTTAGACAAACCAGGTTACAGTGCTACACTGTGGCCAAAATAAACAGAAAAGCTTTTCTGTGCTATCCTCTGCTCCCATTCTCGTTTCTGAGAACCATAGCTGAGCTCTGCATCAAAGGGAATGATTCCATCTGCAAAGGTGAAGCAAAGACACATTTAAGATAGGCAAGCACAGCTAGCAAATGGCTGCCAATGCTATTAAAATGACCTTACTGCAAAATCCTGAGCCCTTTCAAAGGGACTTTGAGGTAAGATAGAGAGCCTTTTGCATCAAGAAGAAGAGATGGGATAGAATATGCCACTGACCTCATGATAATTTCCTGCCTTCCTGTGAAATAAACATGCACTGGAAACCAGAGACAGAAGATCATCCACAAATGTATAGGAACTTGCTAAGCATTGCCTTGGAGTATGAGATAATACAATAGAATTGACGAAGTTTTGGGTTGCTTTCCCTGGTTATTTATCGCTTCTAACATCGTAAGAATAAGTTACTAATGAAACCAGAGCACACACCTTTCAGCTACTTTTTATTTGTAACCTACCACAAAACCACACTTCCTCATCACCTTAAGGAAAATAGCGAGTCACAGCTCCTGTGCATGACAAGTGTGTGTAGAATAGGGAACACAGGAAGAACAGTAAAAGGCTTCCCTCCTTGCCCCCCAGCATGCTATTACGAGTCATGCTATTGTTCTGTAGCATGACAAAAGCAGGTCTGCAGTGGCAATAAGGCAGGTTTGTGTGGAGTCAGTTTCTCCACAGGCACACATCTGTGAGAGATGGACAGGCTGTCCTTCAGACCTTCCTTTTAACCAGGGTGGAGAAAAAGAGAGAGGCAAAGAAAGGCTACAGAAGGGGCGGCCACTTACCTTGTTTCTGAGGTTGACATCAGCATTTCTTTTTAGAAGATAGCTAACTATCCTGTTGTTTCCCTGTTTACATGCACAAATTAATGGGGTGTCTCCACTGAAGCTGTCCCGGATATTCAGACAGTTGCTGTCACGCTCCAGAAGGGACTGAACTTCGCTGAAATCGTTATTATAAGCTGCCTGACAAATGGGCTGAAGAAAGACGATAATATTAATCAGCACACATTTCACTAAAGCATACCTACCTCTCGTTCTGACTTGACTTGAAAATCCTAAAATACTCAAGCGCTGCCAAGCACTTTTGATATAGGTGGTTCTAGGCGACTTCCAGAAGATGGCGGTAAGAGATACTTCTGCAGCTGCCACACAGCAGCTCGCAGCCTGGGGAAGTCGCAGCCTTTGCACAATGGAATGAACTTTCTGTTCATTTTGGATCATAATAATATACATATTCCATATATATACGGAGATATATAATCCAAGAAATAAATCCGGTTCATTTGCAACCATAAAAAAACGCCGTCTTCCAATCTTACAGAGTTATTCACTGTATTAAGAAACAAGCACGAACAAGCCCTTGCGTCTCAAAGTTTACAACAGGCTTTCTTTTTGGATGAACACTGCTGAATGAGGTATCACTTTTCACTCATCAGTTCCCAGAACAAAACCACACTTTCAACAAAGAGCTGAAAATCAAACCCCCACAATGTTTCTTTTCAGGGCTTGAAGTTAAACCTCAGACCTAAAAAATACACACATGTATGCCCACAGCTCAGTGTGGCTTTTGAGAACTATTTGCTGCTTAACTATTTATTCACTATTTCTACGCACCCTTCACCTATTCTGCAATTCCTTCCCTCTCCAGCAGCAAGAACTCAATCTGAGGAGTGGCTGAGAATGACAAGAGTACTATGAGCTTCTAATGGCCTGTAAGAATGTACAGCAGACTGGTAGCATTTGAAGTTCTCCAGTGGAAAAGAGAATGAGTTTCTTCTTTTTTGTCTTTGATACTGAGGTTTTTATTCACCAATTTCCAAGATACACATTTTCTTTGAATATTATCTACAGGTTTTCCTTTCTATCCTCCTTTTATTACATCCTAAGTACACTACGTAAACAAGATCTAACCCTGAACTCTAAGCTCTTTCCGCACTCTGCCTGCAGTTAGGTTTCACACACACACATTAAAAAGATTCATCTTATTTACACTTTCACTTCAGACAAACTTTGATCTACCACACAACTTTACCTCCAGCATCATTGCTGCTTAATCTTCTGGACAGCTGCATAAGAGAAGTGATTTTCCTTTCTAAAGAGATTATTTACAAGTTTACCAGACCTCACATCACTTCTTGTTTTGTTTTTATTTTATCAGACAAAACTCTACAAAGAATACATGCAACATTGCACATCTGTCTGTATTCTTATAAAAGCCTACTATACCATTTGCTATTTTACATTCCTCCAGAACCAGAATCAGTTTAATGATTTTGAGGAGAAACTCCTTTTTTTAAACCCCTCTTGTTGTGACCTGCATACAGGTGCCATCTAAATGATCAGTATGCTCTAGAACCTCACTTTCTGTCATGTTGATGTGTAATAGTGCAACTTCTCCAGGAAAGACAAGATCAGGTGCAGTCTGCACCTCTGGTTTTCCTGCCTTTAAGTATTGCTTTGCTTATTTAAAGATTAATCAGATTTGCTGTTTGGTTGAGCATCTGCTCAAATCAGCCATTTTCCACACAAATTTTCTCCTTTTCTACTCTGAGTCTTGCTAGTTCAGTAGCTTGTGTCTCCAAATGGTGTGCTTTTGTGATTTTCTTTCTATTCTGCCTCAAAGAGTTTAACTTGCTAGGCCCTTAAACCCAAAACATTTCTGACCTATACTGTCATTGACTCATGCGATCTTTTTAAGCTTACGCTACTGTTGAACCCAGTTCTAGAGCCATTAATAATGGTGCAGCACTTACCATTCCCTAAAAGACTATGTTATTTGAGGCTGAAGTCATGCACAGAGACCAGCACACAAGAGTCATTCATGCTTTTTTAGCCACTGAAACCAGAAAACGTCCAGGGTACAAAGAAAGTAAGGAAGCGGTTCTCATCCATTCCAACAGCTAATTCAGGAATAATTGATGTACTGGAAGCATTTTTTTAATTATTATTATTTCACTGCAGTTGGGGGTCTATGTAGGATTGATTCTTTCACATATTAATATGTCTCATTCATACAAAAAAAAAACCAAAACAAACAAAACAACAAGCAAACAAAAACTCCACAACTTTTTCCTGGGTTTATAGGATTTTCTTGAGACCCACTCTGCTGGTTTTCATTCTAGAAAATGCCTTTTTTAGTCAAAGAAATATGAAAAGTCCTATAAATCAGACTTGTAATATACCGCCCAAACTGACAAATACAACTCCATGACTGAAGGAGCTAACATAGTAGCAGGATATTTAAGTAAGTACAAAAAACAGTCAAAGTAAATATAAGCTCATTATTTTAATACCAATAGCAATAGGACTTCAGGAAAAAGGCTTCAGGAAAGAATAAGGATAAGAAAAAATACAAATACATGGCAATCTGTCACCTGTGTAAGAAAGGCATCAGAAGCTGCAACCAGTGGCAAATGTTGTATTAGGCAGTCTTTCCCAGAGAAAGAAAAGAAAGCTGTTATAGAAGGCACTTAACTGGAATAATAGATAGAGGCTTCAAGAAAGGTGAGAAGTAGTCATAGAACAGGCAAGGGTTTTTATGGCTGAGTTCACTCAGTACAAGATCACCAGATAAGGGGTGCAAGAAAAGTAAAAAGAACTTTTGCTGTCAGGAAGGACAATACCTCTACACAACTGAATTCTTAATTATTTCTATTTTTTATCAATTGAGGGCAATGGGATTGCAAACAGGACCTTGTAGTTTACCCAGAACCATGTGAACACATCTGCATTTGTCTACTTGTTTCCAGAGCTTCTTGCAACTCCCTCTGCTTAGCTTTACTATTCAAGCTATTCAGCAAGTTCTACCACACGTGAAATAAAGATTAAAGGCTTGGCACTAAGGACAAAGCATTCAGCCAACAGAGAGGAGGGTAAGGTAAAGCCAGTCTTGCAACTGGGAGAACAATTTCAGATTATAATTGCTTACTCCTTTGAGAACTTCAGGGGATTGCCTAAATTGCATCAACACTTTGCAGCTGTTTAGACAAAAAGGAGTTATTTCAGAACATCCAGATATTCTGAACTAATCCATAGTCTCTTTCTGTGCGCTAAAATGCATCCAAAGGCCAAGAACTGAACATGAAAGTCTGAATCATGATTATGATATTGTGTGCACTAGTATCCAATCCCTGCTCCTCAGAAAAGGCATCGTACACCTTCTCGTATGTGTTGCTCTAGATTTCTATACTGTATAAATGAATCATACTTTATCCAGAAAACTCTATCTCATTCAAAATTTTTTAAAATGAAATATTAACTAATAATCATGGAAGATATGGACAGCATTTGAACATTCTCCAAACACCACTTTAATTAAGCTAATTGACACTGTTTTCTTGTAAAATACTAACTCAGAGTAGTAGACATGCAGAGGCAACAAATCCTTTCAGAACAAGGCACAGTCTACCCAGCCCATCACCTTCTGAATGCACAGATTCAGGCTCCCTGTAATACAGAAAAAGGAGAAGACACTTGATTTCATCAAGTAGCCTTTTAAAAATGAAAGGGTGGCTTTCAGCACAGAAATGTAACCTTTTAAAGGAACAGCTATGTAATGCTATCTCCGGGAAAAGAAACAACAGTGCAATCCACTGTATTCACAGTTGAATGGAAGCAAAATTCTCACTTGCTCACAAGTGTGCAAACGGAAACTTTATGAAATAATGAATAGATTTAGGTGTCATTTGTGCTAAAATCCAGGGGTAAACTAAATGGACCGTGGTCTGGGGACAAACCCATAAAGATAAGAGCTAAAAATGAAATCAGGTGGGAGGGAGTGTTTCCTTGGGCAGTAGCTATTACCTATATTTAACACAAGCAAGTTGTTCGCAGTTTGTGAAGTATGCACCATGCTCAGAATCATTCTGATCTCAACACCGAACAACAAAAAGTGTTAAACACGTACTTTCTCCATGAAATCACAATAGTTATGCTGATTATTGCATTTTATTTACTCCTACAAACTGTACTTTTGACAATTTGTAGTAGCTGAAGTACAGCATCTCCAAAGGGAAAGAACATCCAGTTCTGTTTAAGCCTTGTATGGGAGGTTGCAAAGGGAACAAATCAAACCCAGTGAATATCTATATCTTCCATAGCTTCAGTTACTGTGCAAAAAAGGGTCACCTACCTCTGAATAGAGTATCCCCATGCCTATTCTTCACTGCTTGAGTTCGTTCTTGTTCACCAGCCCAACAAGTTAACCTCACTTGAAATATTCTTGAGTTTGTTTGAATCTGGTTAATATTTAACTTAAAAGTATCACTCTTTCTTTAGATACATTTCCTTCAAATGTTTTCCACTTGATAGCATGAAACAATTGTCTTCAGAAACCCAACCCAAGGAGGTAAACCTGAGAACAGCAGCTTACAGGAGACTGACAGAACAAGTTACAACACACAAGCATTTTCCTTTGTCATTTTTGCAATAACACCCTCCAGTTGCCTAAAAAGGAAAGTAGCAAAACAGGCTGAGGAGGGTAGGAGGGAGAGAGGAAGAAGGTTTCACAAGCAAAGAAAGGGAGGAGAAAAGGGTAAAAAAAAAAACAACCATGAACCAAATATTTAAAACAAGTAACTATGAATGGTAGCTGGTTTGTCACCCAAGCTACTTCTGAACGAAATGTATTCCAATCCCTCTGCAAGAACAGCTCGAGATGCCTACTGGGAAAAGGGAAGCAACTAGATCCCACACCCTTCATAAGAGCTCCCGGTATAACTAGCTTCAGTCTCTCATTAAATCAGCAGCTGCTTTCATCATCTTTTGCTTAGGTTTCTCTTCCTAGCCCAGCCCCCCCAAAAAAGAATATGATTCATGTTTAACCTGCTAATTATGTATGTAAATTGCATTAGGTCTTCTTTGGGAAGAGAATTATTGTGGATGTCTCCACCCCCTTTGCGTGTTCATGGCTCTGAGGATAAGATGCTGACAGTATTTCTGTAGTACACTCTTTCCAAGTAGGGCATGCACATTTCATGTGTCTGCGGACAACCCAAAGTATCTTCTTCCTTTATAGTTAAAA
Organism: Pezoporus occidentalis; assembly: GCF_034315485.1. Lineage (NCBI taxonomy): Eukaryota > Metazoa > Chordata > Aves > Psittaciformes > Psittacidae > Pezoporus > Pezoporus occidentalis. The sequence continues at coordinate 2,984,403 of NW_026916347.1, forward strand.
TTCATGTTTCAAGTATATTTTAAAACATGTTTTAAAACAATACATGTAACTGTCAGTCTTAAATCCAAGCCCCCTGTCTTATGTTTGAGAGTTTTTATTTCCGTATCATTCTCATATTTATTCTTCAGTGAGGTGGAGGGTCATATAAAATCACTTACAGTCTCTCTATCCTTCCCTGGTTGAAGTAGCACAGCACTACTGATGGTAGTGTTAGTTTGCTAGCACCAGTTCTAACCCTTTTAGTGGTTGTTTACCTGAAGAAAATTAGATTGGTTCGTAACAAAAACATACACAACACCCATCTGTAACAATCTGTTGGGAGGATCTCAATAGACTGATCTTTCAGCATGTGGTGGATATTTCTGTTGGCCTAAAGACATGGAGGAGTGATTAACAACTCAAAGGTGAAAAAGCATTCTTTGACAGTGTTTCTTCACACCCAGTTCCTAAGAAATGGACATCCTCCTGCATTAACTAGCCAGCTTGTTATAAACACGATTTTATAAACTATAACTTGTTGAAAGAAACATCAAATTGCTCAGCTGTAACATAAAACATCTTAGTAGTTTACTGAATCTTCCTTAAACAAACACCAATCTACAAATGTATGGTAACACGGAAAGTATTCAAAAAAAGACACACCAACAAACATTAAAAAAAAAAAAAACAAAACCAAAAAAACCCACACAACCAAAACACACCCTCCTCCGTAAAGCACTGCGGTAGCTTCAGGCAACACCTTTCCCAAGATAGTGTAAATTACCATTTAATCCAACATCACATCTTAGGCCCTCTTGAGAATCAGTTAAGTGATTAGTTTGATCAGAACTTCAGCTGGAGAGCAGATAAGCAGCCCAACCATGATGAGGTATTAGACTTATGCAAATTTATCTAGTTAGGTCTAATTCTGCTTCACATACTGCTTTTAGTTTCATTACTATGCTTATGAGGATTTGAATCCTGAAAATTGTATCTTTCTTTGCTGAATCAGTCTTTTTTTCTCAAGAAGGTGCCAAGACTCAATGCTTGAGCAAGCTGTCATCTACTCAGTCTGTGCAGGAAATCTGCTTCTTACTTCCTGAAACGATTTGACTACACTTCAAAAGTTTCATGTGAGCCAGAAGTGAACTAAGAGTTTGTCAGAAGGGCCTTCACCAGAGAAAGAATAAGGTGCTCATCTGGTGACTACTGGATTACTTCTGTTACAGCCCATCCTGTGGCTCAACTCCAGCAGTTCAGCCAGCAGGCTGATCCTAGCCTACATGAGATCCTGATCCCCATAATCAGTTCATGGACACAATGTAGAGCACAGCAGTCTTGTAAAAGCCAATGGGGCTGTACAAACCTGCTGACACATGTATGCATTTTCACTATCAATAGTATCTCATATGCTGATTCTTAATTTAAAATTGGCCAAGTAGCATAGTAACTGGGCAATACCTCAGCAGACTGAAGCATTTGATAAACAGCTAGCTTCTTTCTCGTACATGCCTGCTCAACAACAGGTAATCATGTGGAAAATGCACCTGGGTCAGGGCAATCACAAGCACAACTACAGGCTGGGTGGAGACCGAATTGAGAGCAGCCCTGAGGACAACTTGGAGGAGTTGATTGATGAGAAGCTCGACATGAGCGGGCAGTGTGTGCTCACAGCCCAGAAAGGGAGCCGTATACTGGGCTGCATCAACAGGAGCAAGGCCAGCAGGTCAAGGGAGGTGAGTTTACCTCTCTACTCTGCTTTCATGAGACCCCCCCGAAGTACTGCATTCAACTCTGGGGGTCCCAACACAAGAGGGACGTGGAGCTGTTGGAGTGACTCCAGAGGAGGCCACAGAGATGCTGAGGACTGGAGCACCTCTCCTATGGAGACAGGCTGAGAGAGCTGGGCTTGTTCTGCCTGGGGAAGGCTCACAGTAGACCTCATAACAGTCTTCCAATACCTAAAGGGGACCTACAGGAAAGCTGGTGAGGGACTTCTTACAAAGGCAAGTAATGATAGGATGAGAAGGAACAGTTTAAAGTGAAAGAGGGTAGATTTAGATTAGACATTGGCAAGAAATTCTTCACTATGAGGGTGATGAGGCACTGGAAGAGGTTGCTGAGAGAAGCTGTGGCTATCCCATCCCTGGAAGTGTTCAAGGCTGGGTTGGATACAGCTTTGAACTACCTGGGCTAGTAGAAGGTGTCCCTGCCTGTGGCAGGGATTCTTTAACCGTAGAATCATAGAATAGTTATGGTTGGAAAAGACCTTTGGATCATCTAGTGCCAAACCCCCTGCCGTAGGCATGGTCACCGTGTACTAGATCATTTAAGGTCCCTTCTAACCCAAACCATTCTGTGATTCAATGATTGATTCTATGAAAGGCAGGGAGAAAATTGATGAGAACTATAAAAGTACTTGAGAAGAAGAATAGGGTTCAAAGACAAAAGTAAAAGCATATACAGACTATTTTCTTAGATGAATGTTACTTTTGTATTTTACAGTCTTTGCAAAAGAGAAAGGAACACGTATTCCCCTTTGTCCTCCCCCTCCAAGCCTGCAGATCATCAGGGATGTCTTTAGATGCACAGGCTACCTCGAGGGTACTTAAAAAAAGAGTTGGCAGATACTGGGGGTTAAGACATAGTTGGATACTTCATACTATGTGAAACTTTTGCTCCAGCATTTTCAAAACAAAATATTACCATCTCAGCTAGCATGGCTCTCTAAGTAAGGACAGCACATGCTGAGAAGTTTCTGTATACCTGTCGGGGTTCAGCAGTAGCACTCATTTTTCTCCTTCTTAGTATCTGGTGCAGTGCTGTGTTTTTGACTCTCAGCCTGGGAACAATGCTGATAACACCAATGTTTTAGTTACTGCTCAGTACTATTTACTCTGACCAAGGACTTTCTGTGTCTCATGCTCTGCCAGGGAGGAGGGGAAATTGGGAGGAAGCAGAGACAGGACACCTGACCCAAACTAACCAAAGAGGTATTCCATACCACAGCACATCATGCCCAGTATATAAACTGGGTGCAGTTACCCAGAAGGGCTAGATCACTGCTTGGGTCTGGTAGGGTACCAGTAGGTGGGTGGGGAGCGGTTGTATTCTCTTCCCTTGTTATTTCCCTTATCATTATTATTATTGGTGGTAGCAGCAGTGATTTGTGTTATACCTTAGTTACTGGACTGTTCTTGTCTCAACCCATGGGAGTTACATTCTGTGGATCCTCCTCCCCATCCCTCCGGGAGTGGGGAGAGGAGGAAGGTGGGCGAGTGAGCAAGTAGCTGCGTGGTTTTGAATTACAGGCTAGGTTTAAACCAGGACAGTTCTTTGCTGCACTCAACATGGGGCCTGGAGGGTTGAGATAACTACAGATCTGACCAGGGTGTGTCTAATTGTATTTGTGATAAGCATTCATTGTTTCCGATTTGCTCTTGGTCTTGGAGTTTCAGCATGTTGTACCTTATTTACAGCTGGTATTTGCTGTTTTAATCTTTACTGGCTGGGGGGCCTTGGCCTAAGTTTCTTGGTTTGCTGTACTTTATGATAATGACTTGTAATACAATAGACTCATTGATCATGAAACTGATCTGGCTTGTGTTCCCAGTGTGGTCACCACCTCTATACTTTGGGGGGTATATAATGGAAATGTTTAGCAATTACACATCTTTTTTTTCCCTCCTTGGGTGGTCAACCTATGAAGGAGACATTCTCTTACATTCCCAGCTCCCCCACCAGACTATTTACAGCATCATTTGAGAGTTCTGAAGGTTTTGAATGGCCTTTGGGCACCCCTGAGACCTGTTTGCTGATTGTGATGGGGATCACCATGTCTGCATGCATACAGAGTGTGTTTTACTCATGACCATTTCATCTGATCTCAAAAGTAAAGCAGAGTCAGGTTTGGGTCTTGTCTGGGGTTAAATGACGATATAGGAGGACCAAGAGATTTTCCCTGATGCTGGACAGCCATGAGTGGCAGGGTCTGTGGGATAGTATGGGCAAGTATCTAGGCCAGTGAGCCCCTCCAGTGCTTTGGAACCTCACCACTGAACAAGTGCAAAATCCAGAAAAATTGGTAAAACACTTAAATGAGGTAAGTGGTCATTCTGGCCATACCAGAGACGGACAAATCATGGCAACGTGCTGCGGCTTGGCCTATGCTTACAGAGCCCTGTTCAATACTATCCAGCACCTTCAAAGGGAAAAAACTGTCTCTGGATGTGATGGCAAAGCAACAGACAATGCAGCTACTCCAACTCAAAATACAGCAGCTACACCAACCCCAGTGACACGTACAGCAGCTACTCAAACTCTGACAGCAACAGACAGCACAGCTGCTGGTGCTACTCATACCCCAAGTACAGAGGCTGCACCAGCCCCGACAACAGATACTGCAGTCATCCCAACCACAGTGATAGTCGTTGCAGCTAAACCAAAGGACCAATTCATGCCAATATCAGTTGCCCCTGTACACAAGGGGAAAGGCAAAAAAAGAGACACAAAAAGCAACCCATACAATGAAGAAAGATAAAGAACCAATGCACTTACTACATGGGACAGCATCTGATCAAGAGTTATTATTATGTGAATCAGAGGAAGAAGAGGTGAATTCTTGACCCAGACTTTAACTGAACTATAGAATATGCAAAAAGATTTTACCCATCAACCGGGTGAGCACATCATCACCTGGTTGCTCCGATGCTGGGACAATGGGGCCGACGGTCACAAACACAAACTAGAAGGTGAGGAAGCCAAGCAGCTGGGATCACTTGCTAGGGAAGGGGGAATTGACAAAGCAATTGCAAAGGCAAAACAGTCCCTCAGCCTTTGGAGGCAGCTCTTGACGGCTGTGAAAGAAAGGTTTCCATACAAGTATGATGTTATGAGTCATTCAGCCAACTGGACCACGACAGAGAAAGGCATCCAGTCTCTGAGGGAATCAGCCATTGTAGAGATGATCTATCACAGGCCAGATGCTGGGAATGCATCTGTAGATCCAGATGAAGTCGAATGTACACGACTCACGTGATGGAAATTTACACAGAGCTCACCAGCATCATATGCCCACTCATTGGCAGCAATAACCTGGAATGACATAGTGCCTCCAACAGTGGATGAAACTATTCATCAACTCTGAGAGTCTGAAGACAATCTCACCCCTTTCATCATTTCAGCTGTGGAAAAACTATCCCAGGTGTTCAAACAATTGAGAGACGATCTATCAGATTTATCCAGCTGCCCACGTGTACCAACCCATGTCTCAGCCTTTAACAAAAGGCGTCCTACTACTAGAGAGAGAAGATATAGGAGGGAGAGAGCGCAGACACAGTCCCCCACTACCGCAGATTATGTGGTTATGTTTTTCCTGCATTTGGGGAAATCGCAGGGGTCAACACACCCGGAGTGCAAAGGATGAGCCTTGCCCTGGGAAAACCACCTGCCTGATCATTTTAGGTTTTCTGTTTCCTATGCTCTTTTTACAGGCAGTACTTTCATAGTCTCTTTTCCCTGTTCAGGTAGGTTAACCTATTTTTCATTCTTTGCTAGATTTGTACTAACAGTATCACAAATGGTATCACACATCTCTGGTGAAAGTAGGTATAATGTTGCAGATCATTCCAGGCTGACAATTCTACAAAACAAAAAAAAAAATGTAGCATGTCATTAGCTGAGAATAAAGCAGAGAAAAATCTTTTGTATCTCTCACTAGGCAGGGGTATGAAATGTGCAAGCCGTAATGTTTTTCATTGAGAAATCACTTTTTTGGCTTTTCCATGGACTGCACTCTCTAAAGCAGAAGTGTTTATGTGGTGACTCTCTGGTTTTGTTTACTAACACAGACTTACTTCACTGTTTACCCATACAAAACAGCAGATGATTAGCACCCACATTCCAGAGAATTTGCTGTACCAGGGCACCAGGCCAATTCCAGTGAGTACAGAGCCCCTGGGCTGACTACAATTAGTTCAGTGGTTAGGCAGAGGTCTTCAAACACACTGTGTTTTCAGAGAGTTCATGGAAATGGCTTAGAAGAAGCAAGAAATCTTGTTACCATCCTCTCTGACTCAAAGTTTACACATTTTCAAATCTAATTCAATACCTGAGAGCCCTTACATAAGCAGGCTAATTCAGAGCGAACTGGTCTTTGCAAGTTGTGGTGTTCACGGAACAACAGATTTAGGAATGTATGTTTGAGGTTAAACACACACCTTTCAGATCACTTTTATTTTTATTCTAAGATTACCTAACAAAGAAGAATTGACCCTGAGCAATATGCAAACAGCAGTTCAGAAAACAAGTGGCAGATGTGGAATCAGTGACCACACCAGCTTCCGTGCAAGCCAGAGCTGCAGAGACCATGTTCATGGGTAGGAAGTGTTGCGAGAAACTTGATTTTAACTCCCTTCATCTCAAAATAATGTGGCCACAGCAGTCCCCAACACAGGCAGCAGTACAGAACAAGATCTGTCACAGCCTCAGGGGACAAGAATCCCCCAGGTCCTTGCTAAGTATCTTACCCACAGGTTAGACGCCTCTTTACCTCTCCTCCAAGATGCAATTTAGTCATTCAGAATGTCATGCAAAGGTGCTGTTTATCATAAAATAACTCCACTCCTTAAATACTGCCAAATCAGCACTTAAACATGCTCTCTCATACGTCCAGACATCACACAGCACTCTACTGCTGCTCCTTTTATTGGCAAAGGTTTCTGCCAGTCAATCACTCTGCTAGTGGAGACAGACTAGGAACTGCAACAGAAGACACAATCAAGGCAGTCAAAGTGGAGGTAAGTTGCTTGTACATATGCATTCATATATAGTTTTCTCTGCCACCTTTCTCCATAAAGATGTGCAGCCTTGCTTTTGTGCAGTTGCAAGTCAGAGTAGACAGCCTGCATCTTTTCTGATTTACAAGCCTGATGCTATGCATCAAAGTGCGTGTTTGATAAAGTTGAGAAGAAGACGTCTTTGCCCTGGGCAAACAGGAAAAAGGAGTATCTGATGGTTTAATTTTTTTCTAATGGTTGGGTTTTTTCCTAAGGATGGCACTGTGGATGCGTGATAATCTCAGTATTGAAAGCATGTGCATAAATAGGACATTTTGCTCTCATAGTTCCAATTGCATGTAAGCTTTCCTTGTAATTTAACCAGGAGATTCTGACGTTTGCTAGCCACATTAACTGCACTGGTGCTTTTCTGTTCCATTTACAGCGTATGTGAAAAAAAAAATAAAACTCTCTCAATAGTACACTGATGAATTTTTAGAAGATTAAAAGCCTATTTTCATTAAATACTAACAATCTCCAGAAACGGCATTTTGAGTGCGCCTTTCCAATCTCTCGCTTTATATTTTTATTCTTTTTTTTTTTTTAATAAAATTTTTCAGTTAATTCTAGTTTGTCATAGTAAATGCTGCTCTTGCTGTTTCATTACATAAAAAGACTAGATTGTTCTTCAAGGCTCCTACAGTCAAGAATTTGCCACTGAAATTAATGAGACATCATGTGCCAAGCCTTGGAGTTAATTGGCGCACTCTGATTTAAAAAGCATTCATCTGAAAGTGTGTCAAAACATGTCAGCTAAGTCAGGTGACAATATAGTATATAGAAAAAAATACGCCCTAAAAAGGCTGCAATTTAGCTACCCTATTGCCGTCCAAAAACAAACTGTGACTTAAGCTGAACGTTTTGGTTTTGTTCTCAAACATTGTTCCACATGTAGAAATAGAGGAACAGGTTTTACTTCTGTTTGAACTGAATAAAACAGCAGAAAGCAGTGGAATATCAAGTATAAAATTGTGCTTCCAGAGCACAATGCTATTCTATATGACAATAATTGAAGTCTTCTCCTACCAAGTGGGGGGACCTGAATATATCCAGTTTTGGTTTAATCCAAATGTTCCAGTGACTCAAGGGTTATGACAGATTTAATCAAAAATGTAAAGAACTGAGAACTCTCTCCTTCATGAAGAAGTTCAAAGAAAACAAAACCTTAGGCTATCCATTTCAGGCTCTCAAAATCTTAAAAATCTTCCCCATGATATGGTCTTATAAGACACTCTGGTTTTATGACCTGTTTCCTCTATGCTGATTACAGAGGTGGATACAGCCAAAAAGCAGATCATTAAGTAAAATGCATTTTGAGATTTCTATTCAGAAGAGCTACCGTGTGACCATTAGTCAATCCATAAAAAAACATGAAAATGCAATCTTTTCTTCAGGTGGCCAATACACAGATTTACAATAGGGAAGACTATACGTGAGAGAGAAAGGAAGGAACTTATGACACAAATTAGCACCAGTATTATACAAGCATATTGCCCCAGGTTGGTTCCACATCCTCTCGGAGCCTTTGATGCGATCCTGGTCCTTGTTGAATGGGGTGAGCTGCAGGCAGTCCCTCCTCACTTATTCTGGCAGGTGCTCGGGGAACAGACCATGGGCAACCTTCAGAAGCCTCCCCACTTGGTTTTTCCTGTGGAATTCCATGCCATTCCTAATGCAGACAACCCTACATGTGCTCTTTCACTCAGCCCCAAGATGTGGTGCCTCCTCATGCTGCTCTGCTCTCAAGCAATTGCCTTTTCAGCAGGATTCACAACAACACCCTCCACTCTGAACTCAGACAAAAGCCAGTTCAGGAAGCCTCATGACCCTGAATCCTTTATGAATGTTGTAAGTTTGGTCACTTTTCTCCCTTTCTTTCTAAAGTGTCTCTCCCAATACCACTACCCCACCCACAGTACCAGTGAGGAGGTTAAAAGTAGCTCCAGCAACATGAGAGGGAGCACTAGCCTAAAAGCCAGTGCTAGCACCTTGATGTTTCCATCCAAACAGTCTGAGCTGCCAGAGAAAAGAATTCCTTTGCTGCGGAGGCAAAGGCTGGTTTCTAGTCTCAAAGTAAGCAAAGCCCCCCCTTTCTGTAACAACTTGCGTAGTGGCAATGTACGATGAATTCCTCCTTCAAGCAGCAGATTGGCATTACACAAAGTAATACAAGACCCATTGCTCTGAATCATCAAAGATTTCCTCAGGTTAGTGGCAGGAGTGTAATAGGTGGTGCTGTAAGTGAATTTGTAATAGGAGATCCACCCTATCTGGCTTGCCTAACCACACTTTGATAAGGAAGGATTGATTATGGACCAAAACCCACAGCTTTTGGCATTGTCTTATATCAACACTCCTATGTATTTAATTTATAGAATGGTATGATCTGTATCAGCCTTGCAAAACAGGACAAACTATCTCCCAAAAAGTTAGTCACTCAGTGCAGTCCTGTTTCATCCCATAATGTGCTGTCGAATACCAGACAACTACCACTTAAGCAGGACTGAAGAAGACTCTGGTGCATCTTTTTACAAGACCTGTAATAATCATTCTCAGCCATGGTCCCTGTGGCAGGGGCCTTGCACTGATGTCTCAGAACAGCCCACATCCACACTGCTCAGCTTGGTTACCCTCCAAAACAGGACAACCTGCATGTTCACAAACTCTCCTTTGGCTTCTCACAGAGTGAAATTATCAGATACCATGGATACCCCAGTGAGGAATATGAAGTTACTACAGAGGATGGGTACATCCTTAGTGTTTTCAGAATTCCTGCTGGGAGGAACAGCCGAAATACAGGTATGACACAGTCATAGGATGGAAGGAGGAAAAATAGGAGAAAGCCTGAGGGTCAACCCTTCTATGGGTCCCCCATCTTTCTCCTTTGCACATGCTGTGACATGTTCCACACCTTTCAGTCTCAGCAAGACCACCTAGTCAGGAATCTGGCCTGAATTTGGTGTACAGGTTAAAAAACTCCCGCAAAACCAGAATCTGCACCCCAGTTTTAACAGACATTACCTACTACAGCATAAGAAAACCCTCTTCTTTTTCAGGAAAAAAGCCTGCAATCTTGCTACACCATGGTACTTTAGGAGATTGTATTCACTGGATTTCTAACCTGCCTAACAGCAGCTTGGGCTTCATCCTCGCAGATGCTGGCTATGATGTCTGGTTGGGAAACAGCCGAGGAAACACCTGGTCTTTAAAACACAAGACACTTAAGCCCTGCCAGAAAGAGTTTTGGCAGTTCAGGTACTCCATGGAAAAAGAATCACTGAAGAAGGAAACTCTCAGGGGACCTCTCCCTTTCTGGTTATATGAAAAATATACCCTTCTTGATTATATGAAAACCATTATGGTTTCTGACTTCAAGTGGGATATGCATCATCTAAGGAGACTAGAGCAACAGATGCAGCCACTTCTGGTTAGGTCAGGGGGGACATAACAAGGTCTTGGCTGCATGATCTGGGCAGGCCCTTCTGGAATCACCATATACAGAAGCACATCTGCAAGCACACAGGTCACCTTTGTCCAAACACAGTGTTGGTTCCTTTGGGGAAAAGACTTTCAAAATTGGGACGCATTTGTAACTTTGAAGTCTCCCATACCATGTCCTGGGTGCAGACAGGAGAGGAGAGTCCTCAGCTCAGTGTACAAATCTGATCTAGCACAACTGATATCAGTTGAGAAATATTTTTTTGTAACCCATGCTGGTGAGAGCAATGATTACATTCACTTCTGCAAGACCCTCAGCTAAGAGACAAAACTAACACCTCCCTTACAGAGAGCGCAAGGCATCAGACAGCCTTGCAGTTCACTGTGTCCCTCTACCCCCTTCCCCAACTCAAGCAAGAGTGCAGACAAAGCATGAAACATCATCTTTAAATGAGTCCTGCTTGGTGCAATGAAGAAAAATTATATTCAGTAGCTCACATTGTAACAGCTAAATTATCTGATAGCTTGCTTTGTTTCTCCCCTGTAGCTTTGATGAGATAGGTAAATACGATGTTCGAGGAGAGCTGTACTTCATAATGAATAAAACCGGTCAGAAGGATGTATATTTTGTTGGTCACTCAGAGGCTGGAACTGCAGGTAATGTTAGGACTGCCTGGTCCAAAATGTTGGTAGTTAATGTTGGTATTTATGACATATATATATATGTATATATATGATCTACGAGCAGACATTGGGACTTATGCCATGGTGTGCTACTGCATTTTGCAAAAATAAACTCAGAAACAGGAGAAAATGTAAGTGGCTACATTCTTAGGGAATTCTTCTTTCTTCCCATATGTGTATTCTAAGGATCTTTTTCCAGAACAAATCATTTAGGCCAAAACATCCCCATCTTTGTCTTTAGATTCCTATGTTTTAGGCAACCAGTTAAAGTTCTCAGCGAATGCAGCAGTGGAGAAATATTCAGGAAACAGGATGTGATACATCCTTTTTGTTTTCTCTTCCTTTTTTCCTTCTCCATACTCCTTCTTTATGTGTGCATTCACTGTTACCTGGGTTTACTCTTAGTGACGAGTAAAAAACTCTGCTCTTAATCTTCAGATAATTGTTGTATTACTGTGTGTCAGTATAAATATATACAGTCTTTCAGAGACTGCAAGCTGAAAACCTCATTATTTTATTAGAGTTTGGGGAACTTCAGAAGGAATTTGCATTCAGAAAATCTGATTAAAGCAACTTCTCCCCCCAAGAATGGACTGAACACAATATTTTCAGTTCTGAGAAAACCAATACCTAGACATGCTCTAATGAACCTCTATCCTTAGAATGAACTCTGCCTCCCACATAAGTTTCAAGAATCAAACAGTTCCTTCAGGCCAGCAGCACAGAAATGGGCAACTGCCAATGGCCTGCTAATCTAGTCTCAATTTGCTGCCTACTGCTTTTTTATTTATTTATTTGATCTGTGGAGGTCTCTTTACTAACTTGACTTGTGTCTTCTGCTTTTGCAGGCTTTATAGCATTTGCCACTTATCCTGAATTGGCTCAAAGGGTTAAAGTGTTCTTCGCTTTGGGACCAGTAGTCACAACCACATACGGTACCAGCCCTCTGGTAACACTTACACGGTTTCCCCAGTTTCTGATCAAGGTATGACATTCCTCTTGCTAAAATACATAGTTGTCTGCTTTGTCTCTACTGAGCTCACTCAACCTAAACTGATTTTAAGGGGTGGCAAATTAAGAATTAATTCAGTCTATCAGACTGCTGACAGGGCTGGTAGACTTAAGACTTTGCACAGATCTAAGCTACAAGGCTTGACGCGATATCTCTTTTGCAACTACTTTCACCTAAGAGGCATACTTTCACCTTTTTTTGTTTAAATCAAATGTTTTTGAAGGAAACTCACAAATACCATAATCTAAATCTACTAAATCTATCCTTAAGCACTAGTAAAATCTACAAATGAAACACCTTATTTCTATTAGACACGCAGTTAATTTATGCTTATGAACATTTCCTTAAAGGGAAATACCTATTTCACACCTGAATCATAGAATCATAGAATAGTTGGGGTAATTTGCCAATTTAATAGAACATGGTGGGAATGGCGGAAATCCTGCATGCTATATAGTTTATGTCAAACTTCCAGAGCACATATTCTTTCTGCCCAAGTTGTACCCACTATGTGATATAGACCATCCAGCTCTACACCCTTCTCATTTGTCTGCTCCCTTTTTACTTAGCAACAACACTCACAGCACAGTTTGTGCACCTGCCTGGAAAAAATATTAGGGCAAAAAGGGATTTCCTAGACTTTGCAGTTATGAGTGCAACCAACTGCCCCTTCTCACTGAGGTCAGTGCACTAAAACAAGACAGATAGTGATCTGCAGAACTCATGTGTAATAATAAACAGCAGGAAGAACCTGTGGTGTGGTCTTGGGAAGAACACACTTATAGGATACTGGGATGGCAGTCAGTTTCAGCAATCTTAGTTAGGAGGTAAGGCTGTAGAGAAGAAGGAGTGACTTTTTTCTATGTGAAATAATCCTACAAGAAGAAGAAAAAGAAGGTTTGCATTTTTGCTTCCCTCAGTTATTCGCTGGCTGCAAAGGAGTTCTTCGCCAGAATGAACTGCTGAAACCACCTCTGGTATGGATGTGCGAATCTCTGGGAAAATTTTGTGGCAGTGTCTTAGGCTTCATAGCTGGGGACAAGGTACAAAATCTGAACACGGTAAGCATGTCCAAGAGCACCTTGATGCAAGTATAACTCATGTAATTTTAAAGGAAAACAATTTTTCTGCCTTATGGCTACATACAGTTCCAGAGGCATAGAGAAATGTGTTAGGGTTTTCAGGAAATGCCAACTAGGACCTCAGCTAGTGACAAGGTATACCACCTGGCACATTCAAATCACACAAGGAAGAAAGGCTGAATTCAGGATGGTTCCATCGTGCAATGATGTCCCTCAGTGTCCCATCTTATGGGGCTAAGCCAAAGAAAAACTTCACAGATACCAAAGCTTTTTAAAATGGAAAACTGGATGGAGAAAGATATCTTTTCTTTTGCACAGTTCATATTTTCCTTCCTAAATAGGAAGACATCCAGATCATCTGAACATAAAAGATTGTTTCCTTTTGGTTGTTACCCATCAAAACATTTTCAAACCTGTTTCTTCAAATTTTCTCCCAATGGCAAGATTTCATTCCTTTACGCTGGCCAATAGCTTTTTTCTTGCAGACATTCCACATGCCTGTTCTCCGATGGCCTTCCATCTCTCTTACTAAGACTGTTTAATAAGTGTTCCCATAAAAACCTCCCACGCATGTAGCCTCATTATGCTCAAGCAGACGATGTATTAACAATCTTTTACTGATTAAACACAGCACTAGGCATCATACAAACTGCAGAAACTGGAAAAAACAAAGGCCATACAGATTCCCCAAATCTTGTTTTCTGTATGACTGAGCACTAATGTGGAAAAGAAGCTCCCAAATGGATAAAATTCTATATGCTCATTCCTACTGTAATCTCACACGTTTCTCTCAATATTCTTTTTGATATTTAAAGAATATCATATTAAAATGGGGTTTAACACAGAAGCAGTATATTGCTCAGGTTCCTCACAGCTTTGTTCTGTCACAGCACTGGATTAATGCACTTATAACACTTCCGCTTTCTCTCCAGAGTCGAACAGATGTGTATGTAGGACATTACCCTGCTGGAACATCAGTACAGAACGCTCTTCATTGGCATCAGGTATAACTGCATACTGACACTCTTGCTACTGCTTTTTATGCAACCAACAGCCCACAAGGGAAGTCCAGAGAGGGTGGATTTGGGAAACTGCCCATTGCATCTTCTCACATGCTGCCACAAGCACCTGCCACAGGCAGCACTGTTTCCCATGGCACACCAGACCATCACCTGAATTGCCCCTTTGATAACAGGCCAGGGGATAAGCCAGACAAAGAAGGGATCCAGGTTAAGCTTTATTCCCAGAGAGTTAATTGCAGCCTGGCTCACCTCCCAGAGCCAGTTAACTACACAAACTCTTCTGCTGGCACAAGCAGCAAGTGGGGAACTGCCTCTTCTGCTCATCTTATGCCACTCTCAGAGCTAAGCTTGTCCTACCTGTGCTTCAAATCAGACAAGGGCAAAAGAGCACTGGCCCAGAAACACATGACTGTATGTGCAGAGAACTGTGTTACTTCTGCCAACGCTTAAATACATGCATACTCCTGCACACACCCCTGACTAACATTCCCAGGATCCAGACCACTAGCACCCAGAGCCAGAAAAATAGAGACAAACCAACAGATTTCTAGCATATCTTCAGCTACTTAAAGGTTTGATTTAAAAAAATGCGCACATATTTCAGTAAAGCAGGTTAATCTTTCAGGTTTGTTTTTGGTTGGTTGGTTGTTTTTCCTTTTAGACATAGCACATTCAAGAAGACAACAGTTTAGTGTTGAGATAATCACAACTTTCACAAGAAGCCCAGAGTCTCTGTGTCAGGGTGTGTGCAGAGGTATCATATGTTACACTAGACTAGTTACAGCCCTGGTACATTTTGGTGTCACAAACAGGGACACCAACTACCAAGCTAAGATAGTCAAGCAAAATTTTAATAACAAAACATACCAAGGGTGGTGGCTGAGGACCAGGGCAGAAAGTTAGCAAGGGGAAAAGTGATGAAGCCATTCACCCTACATTTCATCCTCAGTACCCCTTGAATACTATTCACTGCCTGAGCCTTGGCTTCAATCACAGGTAAGAAAATTCCTCCTGCACTCTGGTCTGCCTCTTAACACTTTATCTGTCCTTGTTACAATATTAATAGGTAATATATGCAGACCAATTGCAAGCTTATGACTATGGCTCTAAGGAAAACATGAAGAAATATAACCAGGTAAGGCAATACAGTTTCCCTGAGAACTCATCCTCAGGTCCTGAAAAAAAATAACAGAAAAATTCACATTTCAGCACCTGTAGGTGATACAGGCAGAGGGAGAGAGTGTCTGAGGTAATGTTTCACCTGAATTTAATAGTCATAAAAGTCTATTCACAGAGAAGGCATAGGCAGGTCCTTGCAGACAGCTAAGGAAGTTTGGTTTGCCTGTTCTACTGATGCAGACATGTATTCAAAAACACTTCCAAAAGGCTAAGAGCCATAGCCAAGTCCTAGAACTGGATGAATATGGAGCTCTTCACTGCCCCAAAAATCCTCAAGGTCAGACTTTCACTTATGGGAAGAAATGAATCTCACAGCTAAAAGTGGGTATGCATACCTTGGTGTGGGGAAGCTATTTACTGCAAAGATAAAACAGAAGGGATGATTCAGTACTGCTGTGATGAACTAATATATCCTGTATAGAAAAAAGGAAAGAGACAAAACTTGGTCACTGGGCACTTTGGTTATTTCTTAGTCAACACTCAGAAATACTTCACTCCTGCAACACTGGTAACTTATCTGACAGCTTTTTTTAGATTTGATCTAATCAGTTGAACTACAGTGAGCATTTCTGAGTCAGGGCAAGTTATTTTATGGGTGGCACACTATTTTACAGGTGGAGAAAAACTCCAGAGGTTGCATCCACACGGGCTTTAAATACTGAAGTTTAAATTTTCAAGTGGCAATAGTCTATTCCCCATACTTTGGATGGTTAGGAAACTGCCCCCAAAAAGCAGTCCATGCAAAAAATAATAGAACCACCCTTAGATAATAGGGTTAAATTTAAAAGCATCTTGTGCATGGTCCCTTACCACCCTGTTGACTAATAGCCATCCTGCATTAAGTCATTTGCCTCATGTCTCAGAAGATCTCTATTCTACTTGTCCATGTTTTTTTGATTTCCTCTGTAATGATATTACTCCATCAGTATCAACATTGTGATCTACAGTGTCAAGTGAAGTCTGCTCTAATACAACTGAAAGTCTTTCACTCCCTGCCCCATAAAAGCATGCAGAGGACCCTATATAAGCCAAACACAGGACACATAAGAACAGTTACTCTGCAGTCCTTGCCTGATAAACACACTGCTCTTTCCATATACCCACCTCTTTAGTACACAAGTAGGTGTCAATTCATAGCTGTATATTAAGGAAAGACCTAGAAACAGAATGGATTGTTCCTTTTCGTGGGAAGCAGGGAATGGTGTTAGGGAAATAGACACTAAGAGGGTGGTCTTCATCCTTACTGTTTTATTGCACTGAGTACAGAAGGGAAAGAGAGGTGCTTGCACAGAATTCTTTCTCTAAACACAACCCCTGCTATAACAGCATTCACTCAAGTCTCCTCCCTTTCTTACAGCCTACTCCTCCTGTGTACAAGATAGAGGAAATAAACACCCCAATTGCTGTCTGGAGTGGTGGACGGGACAAATTTGCAGATCCGAAAGACACGGCAAAGCTGCTTCCTCGGATTAAAAATCTCATTTATCATGAGCATTTTCCTTCTTGGGGCCATCTTAGTTTCATCTGGGGCCTTGATGCACCTCAGAAAATGTATCGAAAAATCATTGAACTGCTAGAAAAATATCCTTAAAGCTTCACACACAGGGAATTCAATCACTCAGTAAAAACCCCCAAAGATTTCTGTTTAGTGGTAGAATACGGGTATAGGGATTGGTATAGGTATTTACAAGCCACTGCTGGTTGGTTTGCGACTTTCTAACATTGTTTTCCATGGTGTTACATTATCTTGGTGACTGCAGTCTCTCTGAAGAAGTTGAGGTACATGGGGATGACCACTGAAATTACAAACATACTAGAAGGAATACTTCATGAATTACTTCGTTTGGAAGATTTTTAGGACTGATTTTATTACAACTCAGATTTCATTTTTTTTTCCCCTGTACATCAATACCACATATTACACCAGAGACAGAGGCGTTATCCCATGAAAACTCCAAACTGGAAGAAGTTTTTTCTCTGCTGAAGTACTACTGATCTTTGCTTAAATTAAATCATCTATCCTTTTGACAGAGTGTTTTAACTGTTTTCCTCTCATCACATTATCAACAGCAGCAAGCCAGACCCAAAAGACCTTCATGTGTGAGATTACCCTGGTGTCTAAGCAGGCAGTAGCTGGCTTTAATGGCCCAAATGCCAAAGAATCCAACATCAGAAAACCTATGTCAGAGTGAAATCATCTGATGGTTGGACAGATGCAGAAGCTCACTTATCCTCACACTAATGGTTTGTTAGCTCCCTTACTACAAAAAGCACAACTGTCTTCACGCTCTTAACCTGGCAGCTGAGGAAATGCACACAAGGAATGACAGATCCACCTCAAGAGATGTTCCTGGCACTGTCAGTGAAGAAGTTAATTCAAGTTCTTCTGGCTTCTCAGTTCACTATGTTAGTGTGCTCACCTACAAGATTATTCCAGGAAGCAAAAAATCACATGAAAGGGATCATCATTTCAGGCTAAGACATGGTAGTTCTGCCACTATGGGTATTTCTGGGCAGGAGTTTAAACTCAGATTCCTCAATTAAGACTAGTGGCAAGTGAAAACCATTTGATGATAATCTGGGAGATAGATATAAATATATAAGCAAAACATGTTTGCCTAATGCAATATAGAAAACACATGCTAAGGAGATGACACACTTTCTCTAGCAACTTGTGGTACCACCAGAAACTGAGCTCACATCTTCTGGAGATGTTCCCAGTCCAAGACACAGAGATCATGAAGGGGCTGCACATTATTTATAAACCCCAGTTTCCTGACCATGCCATAGAACTCAGAACAGACCTAGCCCACCTCCACAATGTAGTAGGGCAAGCCTGGCACAGGCACATCAAACATTACACTCAATACAAACGTGAGCTTTAGGTCTGAAGGGAAGGGGAGCAGGGCCAGGAATTCCATCTTAGGTAAAGATGAAGCAAGAACCTCTTTGAACTGACTGGCAGCAAAGCCTCTACTTTCATTCACACTTCTGCAACACCACCCAACATTCAAACAAGATGCACATGATGAACCTAACAGCATGATAGTGTACAAAACATACGATGGAAGGGAGGGGAAACAAACAAAAAAAATCACAAAACCAACCTCCTACCCTCACCTTTTACCTGCCACAAAATGAGGGCTACCCATGAACCAAGTTGGAAACCCTGTGAACTATTGTTGGAGCAACCCCCGGGCACAGTTACAGGTTAAGCAAAGAAGAGATTCAGAGCAGCCCTGCGGAGAAGGACTTGATTGATGAGAAAATGAACATGAGCCAACTTCAGTGTGCGCTCACAGCCCAGAAAGCCAACCTTATCCTGGGCTGCATCAAAAGGAGCATGACCAGCAGGTCGAAGGAGGTGATCCTGCCCCTCTACTCTGCTCTCGTGAGACCTCACTTGGAGTACTGTGTGCAGTTCTGGTATCGCCCGAGACAGCCCCTGCCCTGTAGCTGTTGCACAGAGGTAGGGGACCAAAAAGACGACGAGGGTTGGAAGAGAGTTCCAGCTCGACGTCGTGGGAAACCCTCCCCCCTTCCTGCCCTGCTTCCCCAGGTGTCCCTCCGTAATAGGTTCGAGGCCCTGGATCTTGAAGGAGAGGTAGGTGAGAATGTGGGGCAAGGCCAGCCCACAAGGCCACATAGGAAAAGGTGGTCGACTTTGCACCTCAAGACTGCCTCTGTTAAGAAAGAAAGAAGGGTCATTGTAGTAGGGGATTCCCTTCTGAGAGGAACAG
Source organism: Pezoporus occidentalis (assembly GCF_034315485.1). Classification (NCBI taxonomy): domain Eukaryota; kingdom Metazoa; phylum Chordata; class Aves; order Psittaciformes; family Psittacidae; genus Pezoporus; species Pezoporus occidentalis. Next base: position 3,003,375 of record NW_026916347.1, read on the forward strand.
AGGGCCCGATATGCAGAGTTGACCCTCATCATAGGGAAGTGTGTAGTCTGCCTGGAGCCCGGATCAGGGATATCACCAGGGCGCTCCCCAACCTGGTGCACCCGACAGACTACTACCCGCTGCTGGTCTTCCAGACAGGTGGGGAGGAAGCTGCTTCCCGCAGTCTGAGGGGGATGAAGAAAGACTACAGGGCCTTGGGGCGGATGGTGAAAGAGTCTGGGGCTCAAGTGATCTTCTCCTCACTCCTTCCATCTTCCACTGATGATGTGGGAAGGAATGGGAAGATTCAGTTCATAAACGATTGGCTTCAAGACTGGTGCTACAAGGCAGGGCTTTGGATTCTTTGATAACAGCTGGTTTTATAGGGCACCAGTCTGGACAATGACAAGTGAGAAAGGTTTGTCTCACAGAGGCAAAAGGATGCTGGGGCACGAATTAGCAGGGCTCATTTGGAGAGCTTTAAACTAGATTTGAAGGGGGATGGGGTTGTAGCTGGGCTTGCCCCAGTGGGGCAGCGCTCCAGAATTGATGAAGACTGGGAGGCCTCCTATAATCCTAGGGTGAAATCGGTGTGCTCAGCTCGCTCCCTGAAATGTCTGTACACCAATGCGCACAGCATGGGAAATAAGCAGGAGGAGTTGGAAACCTGTGTTAAGTCAGGAGACTATGATCTGGTGGCAATTACAGAGACATGGTGGGACAGCTCACATGACTGGAATATAGTCATGGAGGGCTATGTCCTTTTCAGGAAAGACAGGCCAGCCAGGAAGGGTGGTGGGGTTGCTCTTTATGTGCGGGAGGAACTACAATGCACTGAGTTCTGTCTGGGGACAGATGATGAGCGAGTTGAGAGTCTGTGGGTGAGAATTAAGGGGCAGGCTGGCAGGGGCGATACTGTTGTAGGTGTCTGTTACAGACCACCGGATCAGGGTGAGGAAGTTGACGAGGCCTTCTACAGGCAGCTGAGAGCGGCCTCACAGTCACAGGCCGTGGTCGTCGTGGGGGATTTTAACTTCCCTGATGTTTGCTGGAAGGACCACTCGGCAACCCAGCCGCAGTCCAGGAGGTTCCTCCAGTGTATGGATGGTAACTTCCTCCTGCAAATGGTGGATGAGCCGACCAGGAGAGGAGCGCTGCTGGATCTCATCCTCACTAACAAGGAGGATCTGGTTGAAGCAGTAAGGGTTGAGGGCTGCCTTGGTTGCAGCGACCACGAGATGGTGGAGTTCAGGATCTTGTGTGGTAGGACTAGGAGAATATCAAGTAGAATTGCAACCCTGGACTTTAGCAGGGCAAACTTTGGCCTTTTCAAGCAATTGCTAGGGGAAATCCCATGGGCAAGGCTGCTTGAAGGTAAAGGGGCCCAAGATAGTTGGTTGACATTCAAGGACTGCTTTTTCCATGCTCAAGATCAGAGCATCCCGACACGTAGGAAGTCAAGGAAGAGGGCCAAGAGACCTGTGTGGCTAAATAGGGAATTGCTGGGTATGCTCAAGTGGAAGAGGAGAGTTTACAGGTCATGGAAGGAGGGGCTGGCCACTTGGGAGGAATATAAGGCTGCTGCTAGAGGATGTAGGAAGACAGCTAGGAGGACTAAGGCATCCTTAGAATTAAACCTGGTGAGAAGGGTCAAGGACAGCAAAAAGAGCTTTTTCAAATACATGGCAGACAAAACTAACACCAGAGGCAATGTAGGCCCACTGATGAACGGGATGGGTGCCCTGGTGACAGAAGATACAGAGATGGCAGAGTTACTGAATGCCTTCTTTGTCTCTGTCTACTCTGCTGCAGGCAGTCCTGAAGAGCCCTATACCCCGGAGACCTTAGATGAAGTCAGGTCGAAGGAGCGGTTTGCCTTAGTCGATGAGGAATGGGTTAGAGATCAGTTGAGCAATCTGGACATCCATAAATCCATGGGTCCAGACGGGATGCACCCGCGGGTGCTGAGGGAACTGGCAGAAGTCATTGCTAGACCGCTCTCCATCATCTTTACCAAGTCTTGGGAAACGGGAGAGGTGCCTGAGGACTGGAGGAAAGCAAATGTCACCCCAGTCTTCAAAAAGGGCAAGAAGGAGGACCCGGGTAACTATAGACCGGTCAGCCTCACCTCCATCCCTGGGAAAGTGATGGAACACCTTATCCTTGGTGCCATCTTAAGGCATATCAAGGATAAGAGGGTTATGAGGGGCAGTCAACATGGCTTCACCAGGGGGAAATCATGTTTGACCAATCTCTTAGCCTTTTATGAGGAAATAACACGGTGGATGGATGATGGCAGAGCGGTGGATGTGGTCTACCTTGACTTCAGCAAAGCATTTGACACGGTCTCCCACAGCATCCTCACGGCTAAATTGAGGAAGTGTGGACTGGATGATCAGGTAGTGAGGTGGACTGCGAACTGGCTGAAGGAGAGAAGCCAGAGAGTTGTAGTCTATGGGGCTGAGTCTAGTTGGAGGCCTGTATCTAGTGGAGTGCCTCAAGGGTCAGTACTGGGACCGGTATTATTTAATATATTCATCAACGATTTAGATGAGGGAATTGAGTGTACTATCAGCAAGTTTGCTGATGACACTAAGCTGGGAGGAGTGGCTGACACGCCAGAAGGCTGTGCTGCCATCCAGCGAGACCTGGACAGGCTGGAGAGTTGGGCAGGGAATAACTTGATGAAATATAACAAGGGAAAGTGTAGAGTCCTGCATCTGGGCAGGAACAACCCCAGGTTCCAGTATAGGTTGGGGAACGACCTGCTAGAGAGCAGTGTAGGGGAGAGGGACCTGGGGGTCCTAGTGGACGACAGGATGACCATGAGCCAACACTGTGCCCTTGTGACTAAAAAGGCCAATGGCATCCTGGGGTGTATTAGAAGGGGGGTGGTTAGTAGGTCGAGAGAGGTCCTCCTTCCCCTCTACTCTGCCCTGGTGAGACCCCATCTGGAATATTGGGTCCAGTTCTGGGCCCCTCAGTTCAAGAAGGACAGGGAGCTGCTGGAGAGAGTCCAGCGCAGGGCAACAAAGATGATTAAAGGAGTGGAGCATCTCCCTTATGAGGAAAGACTGAGGGAGCTGGGTCTCTATAGTTTGGAGAAGAGGAGACTGAGGGGTGACCTTATAAGTGTCTATAAATATATAAAGGGGGAGTGTCACGAGGATGGAGCCAGGCTCTACTCAGTGGCAAACAATGATAGGACAAGGGGTAATGGGTGCAAACTGGAACACAAGAGGTTCCACTTAAACTTGAGAAGAAACTTCTTCTCAGTGAGGGTGACGGAACACTGGAACAGGCTGCCCGGGGAGGTTGTGGAGTCTCCTTCCCTGGAGACATTCAAAACTCGCCTGGACACATTCCTGTGTAACATTATCTAGGTGTTCCTGCTCCGGCAGGGGGATTGGACTAGATGATCTTTCGAGGTCCCTTCCAATCTCTAGCATACTGTGATACTGTGTGATACTGTGATCCTCAACACAAAAAGGACATGGAACTGTTGGAACAAGTCCAGAGAAGGGCCACAAGGATGATCAGGGGACTGGAGCACCTCCTGTATGAAGACAGGCTGAGAAAGTTGGGGCTGTTCAGCCTGGAGAAGAGAAGGCTGCGGGGAGACCTCACAACAGCTTTCCAGTATCTGAAGGGGGGCCTATAGGGATGCTGGGGAGGGACTCTTCATTAGAGACTGTAGCGATAGGACAAGGGGTAACGGGTTAAAACTTAAACAGGGGAAGTTTAGATTGGATATAAGGAAGAAATTCTTTACTGTAAGGGTGGTGAGACACTGGAATGGGTTGCCCAGGGAGGTTGTGAATGCTCCATCCCTGGCAGTGTTCAAGGCCAGGTTGGACAGAGCATTGGGTGAGATGGTTTAGTGTGAGGTGTCCCTGCCCATGGCAGGGGGGTTGGAACTTGATCTTAAGGTCCTTTCCAATCCTAACTATTCTGTGACTCTATGATTCTATGTGAACATGGCTCTGCCCAACTGAAAAAAAGCAGCCAGCAGAAACTGGGGACTGCCCTTTCTGGGAGATGAATGAAGAAGGAGCTAGCAGTTCTTCAAAATCTGATCATGTGGACACAAGTCTGAGATTAATCTTACTCAGCTTGGAAGCAGCCAACAAGGCATACTCCAGGATATCAAGTTCAAACTTCTCTAGAGGGCCTTCCTGTTCCATAGAAGAAGAACCATCCACAGTGCTGTGGTTTAAGCCTATCTGGCAACTAAGTACTATGCAGCCACTTACTCACTCCCACGCCCTGCAATAGGATGGGGAGGAGAAACACAAAAACCAATAAAACCCGTGTGTTGAGATAAGAACAGTTTAATAATTGAAACAAAGTAAAATATAACAACAATAGTAATAATAAAAGGAAATATATACAAAAAGGAATAAAACAAACAACAACAACAAAATTAACAAGTAGTGCACAATACCATTGCTCTCCACCCACTGACCAATGCTCAGCCTGTCCCCAGTCAGTGATAAGCAGCTCCCAGCCAACTCCCCCCAGTTTATATACTGGTCTTGATGTGCTGTGGTATGCAATACCCCTTTGACTAGTTTGGGTCAGGTGCCCTGTCTCTGTTCCCTCCTGGCTTCTTGTGCCCCTCCTCATTGGCAGAGCATGAGAGACTGAAAAGTTCTTGATCAGGGTAAGTGCTACTGAACAATAACTGAAACATCGGTGTGTTACCAGTGTTGCTCTCAGGCTAAAGCCAAAACACAGCACTGCACCAGTTACTAGGAAAAACCCCAAAACTCTATTCCTGTATGAAACCAGGACATACAGAAACAACCTGCAAAAGGTTACAGGGAATCATTCAGGTCAGTAACCAACACTTCTTGTGAAAGAGCACAAGATGTAGTGTCTTCCATACTGAACACCTAAATTAGCCTGGTGTTCAACCTAACATCACCTCTGACCTGAGTTTCACAAAGGATTGCAAAATTCTCTAATGGAAGACAGCGTTTTCGAAATAGTCTTCAGATAGCCTCTCTAACTGTCATAATTTTCTGCAACCAAACACTTTCTTCTTACTGCTCCCTGGAACACAGTCCTGGAATGGGCAGTGTCTGGACAAGAGAAACACCCACCGCTTACACTTCCTTACAAGTCAGTTAGCACTCAGAAAACAACCTTGCAGCACTGCTAGTGTCCCTTGCACCTCTGTTTCTGCATACGGTTAACTCAACAGTTACAGTGAGCACAGATAAAGCCCTCCATGGCATAGACCAAAGCCTGTATTTTATAATATTTTCAGCCAAACTTAGTGAACTACAAGTGTGGCAGGAAAACCCCAAGGTAACAAGGTGTTTGAACAAACAGTGTTTTTACTGCTTGCCCAAATCAGTCCCTTCTGTTCTTAAAGCCAGGACCAAGACCTGTTGCCCCATATCACAGCCACCAGCACCAAGAGTGATACTTCAAGGCTGGGATGCCAAGCAGCCAGAACAGCCACACACACAACAGAAAGGATGGTGAATGCCCTTACCATGCCTGGGAGTGTAGGGTGATCTAAATATGAGTATCTTAGACCACACCTAGACTTCTATGTCCAGGTCTGGGCTACAGGAAAGACAACACGATCAATATCTGCTGAGCAAGTTTAGCAGAAGGCCACCAAAAAATAATTCAAAGTTATCACGGGCTGACTGCTATGTTGACTGGACATTCCTAGCATAGTTTAAGGCCAGCCTATAGTACTGCACTGCGCTGCGCTGCACTACACTAAACTGCACTGCACTGCACTGCCCTGCCCTGCATTCTTGCTCAGAAATCCCGGCTGGCAGCCTACTGCAACCCCCCTACCTCCTCTGCCTTAGGGAAGAAAGTCCCCTCCTCTCCAGCGACTCCTCTCTCCCGGTTCCACACCCCCATACGGACCACCACGGCTTCATTTAAACCTTCCTCCTCCTCCTCCTCACCCATATACCTTCCTTAGCAACAGTGCTGTGTTCCCCCTCAGTCAGCCGCACTGGCGTTCAGGTTAGCTCAGGTGCGGCACGCTGGCCCCGGTACCTAGCACCTATGGACTGGAATGGCTGGGCCGACACAGGCGCGCGGGTGAGGTGCTTGGGACACCCGCGGATGTGCACGGGCCTTCGCGCTCCCCTCGCCCTCCCGGGCAGTCGTTGGGATGCAGCCGCAGCCCCGGGCACGCGGCGGCGCCCGCGGTCGTTGGGTTGTGGCGGCTGGGGACCCCGCGGTGCAGAGCGGACCGCGGCCACGCCGCTCGCCCCGGCGCCGCGCAGGCTCCTCCCTTCGCCCCGCACCGTAACCCGGGCCGGCTGCGGCGGCGCAGGGCGCTCCGCTCGGCTCCTCACCGCCGTGCCGCCGGCACCTGCCCGGTCCTGAGCGGCGTGCCCACGGCACCGAGTCCCGGCGGCGGAGGCCCGGGCCGCCCGGCCGCTCCTGCCCGCTCCCCTAGGCCCCCCGCAGGGCCGCGGGAGCCCCTCGCTTTGTCTCCAGAACCGGCCGCCGGAGCCGCTCACACGGATGCGAGATCCGGTAAGCAGCCGTCGCCTTTCCCGGGGAAGCGCGGGGCAGGCAGCTGGCGGAGCGCTGCTTCCATCCCGCTGCTTTGCGCCAATGGTCCCTGCGGGCAGAGGGAGAAGGGGGTGGCGCCGCGCTGTGCCGTGCCGTGCCGTGCCCCTTCCGGGGCCGGGGAGCGGTGTGAGCCGTGGCCGGTACGAGCTCCATCAGCCCTGCTACCTTGGTGAATGTCCCTGGTGCGTGATCACCCCGTCCGGTCCCCGCCCCGGTGTCAGGTGCCGCGATCCCGGGAGGCCTGTTGGAAATTGCCCTCCTCCCGGCAGGGCGGAACTTTGTATGCGAGGAGCTTCGGGCATGTGCGTGCTGGGGAGAGGAGGATGGTGCGGGGATGCGGCGGGGGCATCTCGGTGTCACTTCGTGCGGGAGGCGAAAGCAGCGAGTCCCGCTGGGCAAAGCTGCGGGTTTTACTGCGCCCACGTAAAGAGGTAATGATAGGTAGTGTGGTGGGGAGCAGAGCTCGGAACGTTATCCTGTGTCAGGGAGAAAGCAAACTCAGAACAGCACTCTATTTTTAAGTAATTTCCATATATTTGTGAAAGATCAGCATCAAAACTTAAAGTGAAAGAATGTAAAAATAAAACACTCGAGAAGAAACAGTGTTCGCTGGGCATCAGTAACTCTCACATAAGCTGTTTCTGCTCGAGTACCTCATTTTGCACCTACCTCTGACTGAGTGCAAGTGCTCTGAGAGCGTAATTCGCTTCTCTCACACATGGATGCACTGCCCTGTTTCAGAAGGGTGGCAAAAAGTAGCTTCTGGAAGAATTCCTCTTGGTTTGGAATTATTTTATTTAATATGCCAATGGTTCTGAATGCTTGTCTGAGAAATCATGGGCAGGAAAAAGCCACCTTTTACTGAGAACAGAAAGTGGTGAGATTATGAAGTCTTGGATGGACTGTCATTCCCAAGGAATTAATTCCTCTGGCAAAGGCCAGCCTTGAGAAAGTTCTGTCTTCACAGTAGCGGATTTTCTCCTTATTGCAGGCTGAAGAGCTTGACTGTCCAAAGCTGTGGCTGGCATATATTTGATAAATTGCCTTAGACCATCAGGTCCTAGAAAATAGGATACAGACTCGGAACTTCATTAAATAATCTTAGGAGAAGGGAGTCCAGGTTTGTTGTTATGGGTGTTGCAGAAGCAATGTATTGTATTACTCTAACAGCTGGATTTTCTGATATACTAAACGCATTTCTGCCTGGTATATTGCATGTTTATTTATACCTTTAGGTGCTAGTATTGACAAGCCCAGAATTTCATGGATCACAGGAGAGCGTAGGAAGCATTCCTCTCAAATCCTGTATAATTCTGTAGGTGAAAAAAATCATGCTTACATTTCTTTAATGGCATTTTAAACGGCTGTAAGTGCAGGGGGGTTGTTTTGTAGTATAATGTTTAAAAACAGGGTTCAGTGTCTTGATCAATCTTGCAGTCATGTGTATTATTAATATTGCTGTGGGGTTACAGCAGAGGCATTTCTCATGTGTTTTTTTTTATGTGTATGAAGTATGTTCAAGGTCAGGCCTTCAGGCATTTCCTGGAAGTTAATTACCAAGCTGAGGAAAAGTATAGCTCAAGGTGAGGGGCATCATGAACTCTTCAGCTGCTGAGGGAGTGGCAAGGTCACTTATGCATGAACACACAGAGCACATGCTGTATAAAAATAAATATTTGGTCTCTGCTGGACTTGTATGCATAGGGGGCTATTTTTTTTTTTCTCTTCTTATCTAATTCCTGAGATTTTATTTCTGTATCAAAGGTTACATTTCAAGTTTGTGTTCTGAAACTTAGTTTGCTGCTGTGAAAGTCTTTGTCTATATCGTTTTAATAAATATTAAAGATTTAGATTGCCATGCCAGAAAACAAATTTTCTGGCCATAGTTTCCATTATAAATAGAAGTATTGGTCCATTAAATCAAATTATCTTGCTCATAAATTTCGTGAATGATTCGTGTGTAGTGGCCTCATACTGTTGTTGCATTGGCATCCCTGTTACAAAAATCCGGCATTTTCAGTTTTACATGGATGGTGATACCTTGTGGTAATGCTGTGAGTCAGGCACCTGCTCAGACACAGCCCATTGACTACCATTTCCTACTGGCAGTTCTAGATGACTCACAGTTCAGTGCAACATGGAACTGCATTAGGGAAGCTGGGGCTCAATGTGCAAAGCGTCTTCCTCTTTTAGCATCTCTGAACCACTGTTGAAAGGCCTTCAGAGATGTCTAGGTCTTTCCATTGATACAGAATGGGGCTTGGCTAGGCTGCAAAGGTCACTGGAATCATCCTGAAGTGATAAGCAAATAATTCTTCAATAAGCTCAAAAATAGTCTGTGCAAAGCTGCACTGGGATAAATAGCCTGTTGGCCAGCCTGTGCTCAGCTTCGACATTCTGGGTAATTCAACTAACTTTCAAGCAGCCCTGTGAGCTGACTGTGTTACAGTCAGTGCTGCTATAAAACACATGCTTACCATTGTCACTCTTAGCAAATTACAAGAGATGAAATATTATAACTATCCAAGGGGGGGGGGGGGGGGGGAATTTGTCTAAAGTGCACTGTATTCTTCTCATAGAGCCTGACATTCCTTTTCCCCCATCTGCTCATAGCATGAGAAATCCTGAATCACCTAGGACAGGGAAGGAGGTCAGAGACTTCATTATGAAACCAACTAACTGTGTTATCTTACTATAAGCATCATATTGCAGAAACATGCCAGATTAACTGGTAGTTATTTGTACTGGTTGACCACATTCCATCCTTTGGTAACATAGTTATTAGCTTTTTGCTTGCACCTTGCTTACTCAACTATTAGTGTACAAAATAGTCAGAATCCATTGAACTAATGCCCCAGATTAGTTTTTGTAGATTTGAGACCACAACACAAGCTTCATTCTTTCTAGACAATTTAATAGACTTCAGATGAATGTGAATTTGTTTGGGGGCTTTGAGCAACCTGGTCTAGTGGAAGATGTCCCTGCCCATGGCCAGGGGGCTGGAACTAGATGATCTTTAATGTCCCTTCCAACCCAGACCATTCTATGATTCTATGTCAGAAATGTCAATTAATTTTACTTCTCCTTTTCTTGTTGCCTGCATTTTGAACCATAAGGAAGTAAGGCAGAATAGGAATTTTCAACAGATTGCACAAGAAATGTATTATTGCAGCCAGTTATTGACCCAATTAACAAATATCCTTATTAGAGGTTATAGAGTATGAAAGTGTTATAAAATTAAGTAGCAAATATTTCCAGAAGAACCATTACCTTTATAGGAAGAACCGGAAGCTTCTTAACCCTTTTTTATTCTGGAGGGTCTTCGTCTTTGTGGGGAAATAGGGTTACAGGTAGAAAAATCTGTGAAATCATGCTTTCTACATTTCTTGGAAGTCTATGAAGCGTTGCAGACCTCTGTGCTGATTTTAGCCTCTCATTTGTTTCCCTTAGCAACACAGCTGCTGGTCTTTATCTTGGAAGTCAGTTTTATCAGTGATGTTGTGTATTGCAGGTATCTTTTTTTCAGTATTTCAGCTAAATCATCAAAGGATAAATTACGTTACAACAGCTATTTCTTTTATTTCTGCCCTCTTCTGGTTTACTGTGCCTTGGTACACTAATTTTCATGCGGGATTGCTGTGGACTTCCTAAAGGAAGGAAAATGACGCTGTTTATGTCACGTCTAGAACACCTTTTTAGTGGGTCACTGTCAAGATGCTGTTCTATATTGCATAAGTATATTTCAGTGACTGCTGAAAAGGCTACTGCTTGTAATCCAAGACGTTCTAACATCAGTGATACTTTATCCATTATCCTAAAAATGCTTTTCTGCTGAAACTGAATGGTGTTAACAAAAAAGGGACAGGGAGGGACTGTGTTTTGTTTTGATACAAGAAACCACAAGAGAAAGAACTTTCAGCAGTTCACAGATGAATGTTTCAATGTTCAGTGATTCTAGTCTGTTTTTAGCATATTCTCTTAAAAGTGACTGATATCTTTGTAGACAGAGCATATTAATAAATCTGGTAGAGAGCCATCACCTATGGGTACAGCTCAGATGCATAGGGTTATGTTGTAGCAGCACAAACATACTAGATTTTGACTTCAAAACAGTCTGCATAAAAAATAAATGAGAAAATAGGTGGAGTCAGAGGTCTCCTCTGTGCTCTGAAGCAATGGGAAAAGCCTGTAGGTTCTACACTCATATTCTCTGTAGCAAGTAAAAGACAGGATCTTCCATGTGTCATTTTGGATGTTATCTGTATATTGTAGTGGTTTATCAGTCTCAGCTGACCCAATAGCAATATAATTTTATTTCTGTAGCTTCTTAATGCAGTAATGTTTGTATCTGTTCCAAAAGGAAAACTGTCCATAGAAAACAGCCAGTCAATGATATTCAAGTGGCTACATTAACTAACTGAAATAATCCAAATATTTGTACAGCAACAATAAAAGTGTTCAGATAATTGGTATAACTTTTTAGCTATAAAAAAAATAGACCCTTATGTCACCCACAGTTTCTGTAGGTGAAAATACAGCTCAGTTTTGTGAGGCAAGATACAGCACTGCATGGCGTAGCCATATAAGCAAGACTTGGGTTTGTCAGATCTGCACGTGGAAGATCTCCTCTGCACCTGATTTCTCCCTCTCAGTACCCAAAGCAGGTGAAGATGCTATTGTTGACATGCTGCAGACACAATCTGCAGAGAGACCTGTGGGCAGCGTGCTGGGAGATGGGTGAGTCTGGGCCTTCACAGTAGGTGAACAAGAGGATACAATCTTGACCCACTTCTAAGAAAGATGATTGTATAGCTTGGCATCTGTCTCTGGGAATTAGTAGAGCCTGGGAGGAGGTCTTGGCTATGTTTTTTAAATGGAGTCGTATAGCTACGGGGCAGTGTTATGAACTGTTACTGAGACAGGCGTTTCTACAGGCAGGTTTAGTAGCTCTTACTATGAAGAACAACTTCTCCATTGAAAGATGTGGGGTTCTCAGCAAGCAGCTCCTTGCGGTGCTTCTTTGCAATGAAAAACCATTCTGTTGGTTTTGTTTGGTTTTTTTGTTTCTCTGCACAAGAGAATGATTTTGCCATGACATTCAATGCTTTGTTGTTTTTTCCAGAAGAGACTACTTGCTATACTAGCTGAATCATTTGCTGTAGCAGTGAACAGTTGTTTCAGGAAACATGTTGACAGATGAACATGCTGTTTCCTTTTGGAGAGAACCAGCAGAAGGCAATTTTCTATTTAGGCTGTTTGTTAGCAGATTTTATGTGAAGACCAAGTGTGTGTATAAATTCCCGTGCGCTGTGCCAGTATATGGCCTGGCATTTCAAAAAGAGCTGAATGAGTTTGGTGCCTGCATTTTTAACCTATTTTTCACCAAATTGACTTGAACATTTCAAGGTACAGAAGTACAAGTGTCTGCATCATGGGAGACATTGGCCTGAAACAGTCCTTTATCTGTCAGTCACTGACTGACACTTTTATATTTTGAGACACATCTAAATTCTAGGATTCTATAATCATCACACATAGAAAAATGGATTCTTACTGTTTTAACTTCTCATGACAATACTGAAGTAACCTTTTTCTTACAGTGGGCTAAATGCAGAGTAGTGCTGTCAAGTAGTTTATAAAAAGCAGAGCTATGCCACATTTTATCTCGTATATTAGCAAATATTTCTCAGTATTAGGGTTGGGATCCTTATGTATGAACTGAAGTGAATGCTTTTGGTGGGAACCACATCTGGGCTTTACATTCCATGGAAATATAGAACAAAAGGATGAATATTTCTAAAATAATCCACTATTTAAAAATATGCAAAGAATAAGTCATTGCTAATGCCCTAGGTCCCTGTTATTCTTAACAGAACCTAAGATTTGAATCAAAATGTTCTTTGGAAAGTTTTACCCATGATGTCTTTAATGCAGTGTTTTAGTAAGACCAAGAGTCAAAATATTGACAAATGTTTCCAACAGCGGTGAAGTCAGTGTGTTACAACTAATTCCCTTGGTATTTGAAAATATGTTACAAAGGGGAAACAAAGTTTCAAAGTAACTAATAACAATGTTTCAAAGTAACTATTAATGAGTAACTCAATACTGAAATTTGGCAGTTACTTGTTTATAAATATAAAAATCTCTCTCAATATTTGAAAACGTCTTCTGAAAAACTGAAGATGGAAAAGCAGCCTCAAGATAATAATAAGTACTTGAAATTCAGTCCTCTTGCTGTACAGTCAGCTAGTTTCTGGAAGGTACTGGTACTCTGAGCTCCTCTTTGACTGTGTCTTCTCCAGCAAGTTTGAGCAGCACAGCTTGTGCTGGGGTACTACCAGTCACTGTGAGCATCCTTCGGCAGAGCATGGTCCTGCTTGGCTTCACTGTCTTTGCTGGTACAATCCACTCACATAGGTTATGCTGGTGAAGGATGTGTCATAATAAAGGGACATTTCAAAGCCCATCATAGGAATGCATGAAGACAGATAAAAGCTTTTTCTGCCCAAACTGTGAGCTGGCTTTACGCAAGCCATTGCAAACACAGAATGTGTAACATAAACAGTTCATACTGCACTTGAGTTAATAAGCCTTGCTGTGCAGCTATGTGTACCACATCTTGCTATCACAGAGCATAGTTATATAGCTTGAAAACTTAGCAGGGTCGTGCCTCTCAGGCTCCAAGCACAGGCAGAGAAGCTCATTTGTCCACATCCATCCTTCCTAACAACTGTTTGAAACATGCCAGCATGCAGCAAATTGTGAGGGCGTTGGGGAATTTGTGATGAATTATGACATTATACCTCTCAGAAAACCATGAGAGTTTGTGTATGCATTCTCCAGATCTTTTCATGCCACCTCTGTCTTACTACCCGACTCTTGAGGTACTCTATATGTCTTGATAGACATATTCTATCTTCATGCATTACTATTTGCATATACTTTTAAGTTAAAATTTCTCTCTCTGATTCTCACTTCTCTGGTACTTGGTACCGTGCTTGTTAGCCTGAACAGAAAAAACCACTTTCAGTGCCGTTTAAAATGCTGATTTTCTCACTTTGCTCTATTTCTTATAACTGAAAGCATCTGATTTAATCTAGCTGGATTTTGCAAAGCATTAACGCATAGTAAAAGAAGATGGATCATATAGGAAAGGGAATGTTCTTTGAGGATTTGTTGAGGAGTGCCATTACCAGTGAAATTGAGAAAGGTTTCTTAACTGTTGAAAGGATGTTAAATTCTTACATTTAATAACTGTCAGAAAAGATATAATTAGAAAAAGCTTGATTTGCATGCTAAATGTCCAGGCATTTCTTCTTAATCAGCATTACCTAAGTCCATCTAAGTTAGTTGGAGCACCTAAAACTGTAAAGCAGAAAAAGATGCATCTTTAGTCCTTGAATTTAGAACACTTGGCACTCTAATAAACTAAGAGAGCTCCAAGCTGGCGTTGTTTCTTATGGCCTGTGGTTAGGGTTGGAGTGTAGTTCACTGTGTTAGCTTAATTATTTTGTATGTTTGAATATAATTAGTTGTAGTTACACAGAGAGGTTTGGTATTTTGCTCTTTTAGAGTGAAATGTAAATGTTTTTCCAAAAGACAAAGAGAATGGCAATTCTTGTAGGCACTATACAAGCTCTTAGGGTGCATTTTCAAAGCCAGCTCGTATTGATCTAGGACATTACTGCCTCAGAAATGGGCAAGTCTGCTTGCTGGCTTCATGTTTCTGCCTCCTCCCTTGCATTTCAGAGTTTGAGATGGAAGTAATTAATTTTAAATTTCTATTTGTTTTTAATTTGGATCAGCTACAACTTGTCTTGAAGTCACTGGAGTCAACAAAGAGGAAGTACAAAGAAGTGTGGTGGGGGTAAGAGGAGCCCCTTGGCAGTGTCATGGCCTTCAACCAGCTGAAGGCGATTGTGAAGCTGCGCCATGAGGAGCATTATGCACAAAGGCATCCCGGGGAACTGACTGTGGTGGTGTTTTTAGTAAAGCTTAACTTTCTGCATTTTAATTGTTTATAATTCTGGCCAGTGTGTCTGCAGCGCAGTCATAATAGAGCCCATGTTCTTTTTAGTTTTAGGTTTTTTTTAATTATGCTGCCACCTGTAACAGCTAATATCTTTGATTTTTATTTGGCATTTTTGTAAAAGTGATACAAGTTCATCCTAGTATGTATTCTTTATCTGCAGTGTCTGGGTTTTAATGTGTTCCTGAAGCCAAATTTAAACAGTCAGTTTCCTCTTTTATTTGCAGTGATTCTTCTGCTAAGCTCCTGCACTGTGACAGAGCTTCTTCATCCTTTCAAAACTCTGACACAACTTTAAGGAAGTGTGATTTTTTGCTGTTACCAGACATCTCCTCTTTAAAATACCTGGTATTACACTTTGTTTTTCCTTATTATTAATACTTCTTTAGTTTTAAAAAATCACTGAAATCACATTTATAACTTTATATTCTTAAAGTCAATCAAAATGAGACATTTTTGCAGGTTAAGAGTTCCATGATGTCTCCCTGTGCCAGTTCCAAAAAGATTTTGGCTGGAGGATACCATAGGCTTCTTTATTAAAGGCCCAAAGCAAACCACCAATTAGTGGCTTTTGTGTTTCCCACTTGTTGCAGTAACATTTTTCCCCTTGCCTACCAGGAAGGTTGAAAGGTCCAGGTGAAGTAATAGCTGAATGAAGCATGTGATCCATATCCCATGCCCTTCGTTGGAAAGCATCTCAAGAGCATTCTCTTAAATGTTTATTTCCTCACTAGATTTTGGAGAAAGTCAAAGCAGTTTTCTTGCCCCAAAGCTGCTAACTGAAATAGAGAACTGAATAGAAATACATTTCTTCTTTACTTTTGAACATTTTTTTTTTTAATATATAAATACAATTCTAGAATATTTTGCAGTTGTCATACTTGAGCGTACTCTAGACCAAACCCATCCTTCCATTCAGCTATTTTAGATCTCCTTTTGTAATTGTTATTCCCAAGACACACAGAGCATATGAATGCAGGGTCTCTTCTGCAGGGGCAGAAGGCTAATGTGAGCTCTGCACTGGGCAAGCTTTTAGCCCTCTCCTTTCACAGTCTACCGCACCTACAGCGGCTCAGTTGAAGAAGGGTTTCAGGTGGAACTAGGCGTAAGGCAGTAGGTTTCTTGTATAGGCTAAAGCAAAAAAAAAAAATAACCATTACTGTGATCCCCTGAGGTCTTCCTACAGTTCATGAATAGGCAATGAATAGGCTCTTCCTCCAAGGTGATCATTTACACCAGATCTCCATGATATAAAATTAAATTGTTTAGAGAACTGTTTCTATTGGCACTGCAACCACAACTAATGTTGATGTCTTGGGCATATATGACATGTTCCATTTTTTTGTCACAAGCTGTGCAAGGATTTTTAATACCTTAATTTCAATACCTTAATTTCAAAAAAGCAGGTCTTGAAATTGAATTCACAGACCTGTGACATACCTGATGATGAAAATAAAAATCCTGAAAGTGGAAAACATGGATATAAAGTCAAGCAAGAATATATTTATTGAGACTGGGAGGTCGTACAGAAAAGTGGAGGAAGAATGATTTAATAATGCAGCATGAGAATACCAGTAAGGGCTTTTACAAGTAAAATAGGATGATTCTGATTATTTCAAAGAAAGTCTATTACTGAAATGGATTCAATGTCCCCTGTAATACTTGCACTGATGGTTAAAATTAATGACTGATCTAATAGATACTGTTAGTTTTTTTTTGAAAAAATAAGGAAGACCCAAATACAGAAATCAATACTTGGGAAACGCAGCCAGCTAAAAACACATTAGGGTTGTTTTTCTCTAACCCAGAGTCCTCTAGCCTCTAGAGAGAGATGTGCTGAGAAAATATCTTTGCTGAACCCACTCTTTATGCTTTTATGAAAGCATAAAGCATATTTCATATTCATTGCAACATATAAAGTGCCTTTGACATTCAGGAGCAAATCTGTTTAGATTGAGTGCACATAAGTGAAAAAAAGAAACACATTAAGAGCTTCTTTTTCATATTTCCAGTGTAAATTAAATAATTAATTTGCCTTTCACAGTTGGGTTTTTATTAATTTTTTTCTGATGGCCACATGTCTAAATATTTGTCTTCACTCTTCAGAGCTGTGCAGGGAGCAATTAATATCAGTTAGCTCACTAGAGTTCACTGTATTTTGAGTGTTGTTGAAGTCAGGAACACATGGTGCTTGAAGTATTTCTCTGCTTTACTTTACTGGTATGAGTTTGTGCTCAGTTTAATTACAGGTTTAGCAGAAAAAAAAGATGCCAGATTCACACTGTTTATAATTGTGTTTGTCAAAACATAGTCTTTGAACTTTTGAGCTTTTCACTTAACACTTGAAAGTTGGGGAGGTGTGTTAAGTTACTGTAAAAATTGTAAATATAACTTGTTATTACAGTGGATTTGAACATGTTATAATATTAGAACAAGTCAGCTAGTCCAAACTGTCCTGTAATCCCCTATGCATTCCCATTTTAAATTCTAGATGCCTGGTAAATTTTAGATTATTATTAAATATGCAAATACTGTGATAGTGAGGTTATGAGTAGGTGCAGGCATGAAAACTTACATGACATTTGAATGTAGTACTAAATCAGAATGACTTGCCTTATTTTTTCCAGCACATGACCACAATTATATATCTATGTTTCCCTTGGGCTGATAAACCCTGAGACAGCTGGCTGCAAATACTGAGTGCTGGATTCCCACTGCCCTTTGCAGTCAGATGGAGACTTTGGAGGAAAAGAGCAATCTCCTTGGTTTGCAGACAGAAAACAATATGGAACAATCATTTACTGTCAGCTCATTGGTATGTATTACAAAGAAATGCTTTAATGGCTGAGCACCCTCCCTTTCAAATAGGAAACAATTCAAAAGAGATGCTTAGCAGTGTTGGCTGTCAGCTACAAGGGTTGCTTCCTGCATACTGCCAGTTCCTCACACATTCTGCCTGATGGCTTTGTTGCAACATATTTTATTTCTATATATGTGGTTTATGGGTTTTCAACTTGCTTCAATGATCAGTTTTTTAAGAAGTTGAAATGAACATTTTGAATAGAAAGGAAAAATTTTCATCAGAGGAAACAACTTGCAGTTGCCAATTATTTAGCCACTTAAGAGGAAGTTAATTATTATAATAAACAGCTGTGCTTCTTCAGTAGTGTTAGTTCTAACTTCTTGGGCTGTAACTGCCTTGTTTGAAACTGGAAATGAACATTTGAAGTGAACTGTTGACTGAGCAGGGAAACTGACTGCTCTTTATTAGGAACTATACCCATCAGTCGTGTGATGGAGTCAGAGTATTCAGGTCCTCCATCAAATTATTACAATAATTTAGGACAGAATCCTGTAGAATTTCATGCATGGAGGTTTCTAAAGAGAACACATTTTGTGTTGCCTTAGATTTACTTAATTTTCTCTTTTTTTTTTTTTTTTTTTTGATTTGAAGATTTGGGAAGGGGGTAAGATCACTTTTTATTTGTGATTGCAATCACTATTCATTTGCAATTAAGAAACATGTTGGAATGTTTTAACTGTTTTCCTGGTGGTGAAACCAATGCCTACTTTGAGAAAAAAAAAGCTAAAGATTACTATGCTCAGCTCTGGGGCCCCCAACAAAAGAAGGACTTGGACCTGTTGAAACAGGTCCCAAGGAGGGCCACGAAGATGATCAGAGGGCTGGAGCACCTATCCTTTGAAGACAGGCTGAGAGAGCTGTGCTTGTTCTGCCTGGAGAAGAGAAGGCTCAGGGGAGACCTTATAACAGTCTTCCAATACCTAAAGGGGGCCTACAGGAAAGCTGGAGAGGGACTTTTTACAAGGGCAAGTAGTGATAGGATGAGGGAAAATAGCTTTAAACTGAAAGAGGGGAGATTTAGGTCAGAAATTAGGAAGAAATTCTTTACTGTGAGGGCGGTGATACTTCACATAGGCTAAAGCAGGAGAAGCTTTGCCCAGCGAGGATGTGGCTGCCCCATCCCTGACAGTGTTCAAGACCAGGTTGAATGGGGCTTTGAGCAACCTGGTGTAGTGGAAGATGTCCCTGCCTGTGGCAGGGGGCTTGGAACTAAATGACCTTTAAGATCCCTTACAACACTAACCATTCTGTCATTCTATGATTTCCTTTGAGTTTCTTGAATAAGATCACTTACTGAAAGCAAAACATAACATCTGGTTCTGTTTGCCAAACTCTCTGTTCTTTTTCAGAAAAAGCTGGTAGCTATTCCTGACCATACAGACATCTCTGTGACCCCAGAAGAGAGAGTACGTGCCTTAAGCAAACTTGGCAGCAATATCACAATCAATGAAGATATCACTCCGCGTCGTTACTTTAGATCTGGAGTAGAGATGGAGCGAATGGCATCAGTATATATGGAGGAGGGAAACCTGGAGAATGCTTTTGTGTTTTATAATAAGTTCATAACGTAAGAAACTGTTTGTAGTCTTTACAGCTTATAATTCTGAGTAAACTGAAGAGCTGCAGTGAAAACAGGGCACACCTTTAGCTCAGGGGAAAAATGTTAAGTGTGTTCTTGCAGAATAGCTTTGTTCTCTGGAGATCTTTAACTAGAGGCTTTGTTGTAATTTTGTCTCCACTGTTAGTACACTACTCCTATCCATCTATTAACTGCCAGACGTGAACTAGCCTAATATACAGAAGTTTAAGTTTACTATACCAGGCTACACTATGAGCACTGCTTCCTACAGGTTATTCTGTATCTGTCAGCATGTTGGTAAAATAAAGTGCATGGCTTAAAAAACAATGGTTAGATAAAATTTCTGAGCCTTTAGTAGCTACGCCCTATGAGCTTCTGCTGGTCTTAAAGATGGTAGTATTGCACAGCACTTAAAAAACATGAAAAAATGGCTTTTTGCCTCATTTTAGTTTTCTTCCCTAAAAGGATTAAGTAAAATGTATTGCTGCTTACATGAATAAACACAAAATCCACAACGTATGTTCTTTGTATTATTATTTTTCCCATGCAAACCACCAAATCTGGAGAGCTTTCTTTGCAACTCTCAAAATAACCAGCTGAAAAATATATCAGTGGCAGATTTAAAACTAGATAGTTTTGTTATAGTATCGTTTGGTTTTCTTACTTCTGAAATGGGGTTTTTTGTATGTGTATTTTTAAATTTTTATAATGTTATACCTCTTTCCTCCTCCCTTATTTTCCTCATGCTTTGAAAACTAGACAAATTCTTTCTTAGTCCACTTAATTTTAAACATCTGTATCTCTATAAAAAGAGGGTCTGGAGGTGAACATCATACAAATTGCTGAAATAATGATAGTAGCTGTGTATTCCAAAGTCTTTGCAGCTGAGTATCGCCATACTTTAGATGCCAGGGTAAGTTCAGAACACTGCAGTTAGCTGTGCATCTTGGTCTGGTAAAAATAACTGCTGTAATGACAGTCTGTTCTGCATCCTGGACTTCCCATGTAAGATTTGGCATTTCCAGTCAGGATAGATAAAGACTGGAGAAATAGGATTTATTAACACTGACTAAGTGTATGGTGATTTTGAGAGCTATTTTTAGGTGCTGGCTGCTAGTTAGCCCTTTTTTAACCTAACCGAAATATGTTTAGATGTAGAAAATAATCTCCTGTCATTACCCTGTGTGTCCCATGCAAGTCTATGCAAGCATTTAAATGTTAGTTTAAACAAATGTGTAGAAACCTGCTCTGAGTCAACTGGAACTCAGCGTTCAACAGTTATGTGAAACTGATTTTTCTGCCAACATAAAAGTTCTTGTGAATGTTCCTCTAGCTATTGAAGTGAACACACACTTTTAATTTTCTAGGTTGTTTGTAGAAAAGCTGCCCAATCACCGAGACTATCACCAATGTGCAGTACCAGAAAAACAAGATATTATTAAGGTAGGGTTATGGTTTCTTGGCCTTTAAGAAATGTTTGCCCAGAATCTCTACCTATTTCTCAGCACTCCCAGTTCACACATACCCCATGGCAGCCACCACACCTCTTTTCACTAATGATTCATGTCCTTTTTTTGGTTTAATCACCTGATCATTATTGGAAATCACATTATCCATCTACAAAGTGAACAAGAATACTCTATGAAGAAGTTAGTAGATTGTTGGAAACCCAGGTACATCTATTTCTGAAAGTCTATATATTAACTCAACAGTACTTGGGTTTGATTCTGGTCCTAGTTACATGAGTAGATAATGGTCCAAACTGACTATTGCAAACAGGAAAAGAGAGATGTGTGGGTATTACTGGTGTCTGTGCAGTATTTGTTTACCCTGCTAAATAATCAAAGTATATTTTTGCTTGCTTTATTACCAAATATGTAGTTACTTCATACCAGATTTTTTCCTCCACTTGTGTATGAAGTAGTTTTACCTTCTCTTTTTTTTTAATTTCTAAAAGAGAATTTCAAATACAGTCTTATTCTGAGCTTAAACTATCTGGAATTGCCCAGTGAGAATTGTTAGAATAAGCATAAGTGCCCCTTGCTTGATGCTGCCATATTTGCATCCTTTCCCTACAGTTAAAGCTCAGTGGTGTTATATTCAAAGCTGTCAGGGTCCGACTGGGGAAAACCCCAGTGACGGAAATATTTCATTCGTGAACCCCAGAGTGAAACTAAGACACAAGCCAGGGCACGTAACAAAATCTGTCAGTTCGTTTATTATTAAAAGACAATTATTATAAAAAAGGAAATGACTATAAAAAAGATAGCGATAGGACAGATCAGAAAAAAAGATAGAAATTCATTCATAGCTCAGAGAGATGGCCACCACCATGGACCCAGTGGTGTCCTGAGGGTTCATAGTCACTGTCCTTGGTAATGGGAGTCCTCCGGGTTCTGTTGCTGGCATCAGAGGACTGTGTCCCCAGGGGCCCATAGTAGTCTTTGGAGGTGTGTGATTAGCTTTTTCCCCATTCATTATGAGGTGGGCTAAGTACCTCTGTTCTTAATGTCGCCTACTGCACATTCCTGGTGGACCAGTTTCACTGGCCTTTCAGCCAGCTTTTCAACTGGGTATGTCTGTCAGCTATCCTTGAGATAATGCGCAGCAATTCCTCACACCAGTCCTTGAGGTAATGAATGGAGGAGTATTGTCTCAGCTTCTCCCACCCATCTCTCAGATAATGGACAGTTTCTCATACCAGTTTTTGAGACAATGGAGAGTGGAGTCTGGTTTCAGTTCAGTCTCTCACAAAAGCCAAAATGCTTCATGTCAAATTTTTGACCTGTCTCACACAGTAGGGCACTCAGTAGGATTAAGCAAATGGTCTCTTTCCCTCTTTTCCCTACAGCCTCTAAATTATTTTGTAGTAGCCTCTGCATCAGTAGAAAACATGGGGCATTGTTTTTGTTTTACAAACAGGGGTGTCACGGGAAGCTACTTGCTGTCTCTGCAAATAAACATTTTTTTTTCTCCACCTGGAAATAGCTATATTTAGACATATTTCTGTCCATGGAGTCCCAGAGAAAACTGTGATGATCCTACCTGAAAGTTTGACTTGGCTTCTTTAATAAATTACACCTACAACAAAATGTTAGTCATCACACAGTTATTAAAGAAAACAGAGATAACAGATAGCAATCTAGAAAAGAAGGATTAATCTTGCATTGGGATAAGTAGTAGTCATGTCACATCTTTCACTGACATATAGCTTTATTGAAATCAGTGTACTACAGAAGTTTCATAATATGATGAATTAGTTCCTTTCTTTCCTGGGAGAAGATCAGTACCTTTTTTTTGGTTTTTGCTATTTTGTAATTTTAAGATCTGTATTACAGCTGAGTTTATTTTTCCAGGTGGTTCTTTTAAAAAGCAGAAAATAAACTTATCTCTCTTTCTTCCTCATCCCACCCCAAAGAAATTGAAGGAGGTTGCATTTCCACGGACAGATGAATTGAAGAGAGATCTTTTAAAAAAATACAACCTAGAATATCAAGAATACATGCAAAATCAAGTAAGTTTTATATGCTTCTTAAATCACTGTCGGTATGAATTTTTTCCTGTCATATAAAACGTCTTAAAAACGAAGCAGTAAAATGCCAGTTCTACAAGAACCTAATCATTTCACAGGCTGCTTAAAATGACTTCTCACTTCTCAGAATCTAACCAGTTGGTCATTTGAAAATAAATAATGCAAATGTGTGCTTGGAAATAAATGTGCTGTGGTACTTAATAACTGTCTACAAGTATCTAAATAGATCTTGGGCTGCATTCTGGTTCTGTTTTGTAAGAAGGGTACTGTTAATACATCTGTATGAGTATATGGAAAAAGTCCCTTAGCTCCTAATAAGTTCAAGTTTGAATTGAACCTGATTTAGTCTTTAAATAACTGGAAATACATGTGTCTTGTGTATTGAAGTCACTGAGAACAGGGTCTATAGTTTTAAAAGCTCGTCTTGGAAAGAGTATCTGGGAAAAAACACCTTTTTCTTTCCTTCCCTTAAAATTGACTCCATATTCCTGTCACTGAGCGGCTTGAGGCTTTCTTTCCTGCTCTGTTTTGTTCACGACACTTAAGAAATGGCTTTTCTGTGGGTTGTTTTTTTTTTTTTCATTTGCTTCTGAAGATGCTTGAAGTTCTCCTATACTGGGGAGGAGGAAGGGCTGTCGAAACCCAAAGCTTCCCTTGCAGTTTGTGGAACAGCAGGTGGCCTGGGAACAAGTGCACATAGGCCAGGGTGGAGAAGCCACCTAATGTGTCTAAGGCTGGGGAGGCTATGCACCAAAACCAGATTAAGCAATCCAGGGAAAGCTGAGGAAAGAAAGTAGCAGAAGAAATTTTTCCAAATAGCAACTTATCCAAACAGCAGCAACAAGCAACAAAACAGATAACAAAATGGATTATGAAATCTACCCAGAAAACTCATGTGTTCATAGATCTCTTATTGCATTAAAAAAATGCAAGGGCTTACTCTTCTGTCTAGTCTCTTTACCATCACTGTTCCGAAAAGTCTTGTTCTGATGACTTTATATATGGCAAATGAGGCCAGTGTTATAGCTGCTGAAGAAAAAAACAAAACAGCACGCAGCACACATATGCAGATTGGAAACTTCATGTTAGTAATTCCTTACTCTCTATATTTCTTTCCATATCCTACTGCATTTGGGGATATAGTTGTATTTGCCAGTTCAGCAAATTTCAAAAGACTTCATTTTTAATGACAGGATTTGGTGGTTTTATTAAACAATTAGATTGCTTCTTTCCCTTCATTTTTTTGTAGCTTTTTTTAGTGTTTTGAGAATGTCACTGGTTTTCATATGTTTCAGAACAAACGTAGAACTGAATTTCTGAAGAAACTAGAGCATCAAAAGCTAATAGAGGCAGAGAAGAAACGAATCGCGCATATGAGGCAACAGCAGCTTGAATCAGAACAGTTTCAATTCTTTGAGGATCAACTTAAGAAGCAAGAACTAGCTCGAGATCAGAAAATCAAAGAGAACATGGTTATGTCTGAACAGGTAGATGGAAGTACGCTATCTTGTATTTCTGTACCAGACAACAGATCCCTATCTACCGCACTGCTTCAAAAAAAAGAGGGAAGCAGCAAATCTGGCTGCGCTGGACATTCACCTCCAGTAAACCGGGTCTTAAAGCCAGCAGCTACTTTAAGTGCTGTTCAGAGTAAGTGCAGAGATTTTTCTTTAATTTTTTTTATCTGCCTCTTTGCCATTCATAACAGCCCACATATTGCATATGCCTACATATATATTCACCGTGAGGATGTCCATAGTGAAATAAGCATGAACCGGTTCATGTACACACAGCAGTTCCATATAGTTCCTTCATTTTAAGAGAGGAGATTAGTTGCACAGTTTCACATTTTCCATTTGAGTACCAATAGATGGATCTGGGGACTGAGCCTTAGTGTTCCTGTGTAATGAACTCCAAATCTTGCCACGGACTTCAAGAAAAGCAGAACCTGCAGTGCTTCAACCTGATAAGCCCTGGCCAGGGATGGTATCAGCTCACTGTCACCTCAGGAGCAGGGTAGTGGGCTTATTTTATGGGCTGGTGACCTCAATTTAGGGTGAAGTGATCGTGCTATAGATTTCGTCTCATTAGAAATCTGTGATTTGGGATTATAATTCTTTCGCTTTTACTAATTTCTTGTAACTTTGTATATTTCCTTATTTTAAGGAACTTCACTGTGTAAGCTGCAAATGCCTTTTTCTCTCTCTCTTTTTTACTTTCTTTTTTGTCAGCTCAATTGGCAGAAGCACTCAGAGGCGTCATTTTGCCCAGGGACCTCTGTCACAAATTTCTGCTGTTATCAGAGGCAAATACATTAAGAGGAATAGAGACATGTGGAATTCTCTGTGGAAAACTGGTACAGTTTAACCCTCACATTTATTTGGGGAAGACATTTGATAGTGTGTATTTTCCTGTAATGTCTTGACTTCAGAACAAAAGCAGATCTAAACAATTAGTCTTTAGTGTAACTAATTTCATATTATAAATTGAGTGGTCACTTCAGCAGTGTAGGCTTGCCTGACTGGGGAAACATCTGATCAAAGTACATTGCTGTTACAAAAGGTAGCAAGTTTTTCAGCTGTATGCACTGTACAATACAGGCTTTTTCTAGTACTTTCTCTGGCATTCATGTAAGGTAAGTGAGGTTTAGTTGCAGGACAATGAAATATAAAGACTGTTAAAATCTACAGGAGTCATCAAATTCATAACAGCACAACAAAAAAGAAAATCCCTCCCCCCATCAAGCTGTACTACATCTGATTTTCAAGCTGGGTTTGTTTGTTTTATTTTGTTTTGATTTTCCTTTGACCTAGATAACAATTAATGTCCTTTTAGATCAAGGAAGCATGCCATGGATGATGCTGGCATATATAGAATATTAAAGATGATGTGCAGGTGTATTTGAATCGTGTAAAGAGAAAGAATAGCAAGAGTAGTGATAAGTGTCACAGAAAATAATAATAGTATTCTCAAACTTCTTTTTTCATGTTATTTTAAAGGACAACCTTTTCACAGTCATCTCTGAGAACCCTGCAATACAACAATCTCGTGTTGTTACTACTACTACTCTGTATGTTTTCATGATAAAATGTTAAAGCATGTTTTCAGGTGCAGTAAGTCAGTATAGCTGCACTGGAATCAGCAGAGCTATACTGCTTTGGTTTAGCTGATAGGCTGACATCTTTCAGATCCTGATTTAGCATTTATTTATTAGTTCATTTTTTCAAACAGTCAATGTTTGTTTTACAGACACATAATGAATTTACTATCACCCATGTAATAGTGCCAAAGCAATCTGCAGGACCAGACTACTGTGACATGGAGAATGTGGAAGAGTTATTTGGTATTCAGGATCAGTATGATCTCCTCACTTTGGGTTGGATCCATGTACGTATGACTCATAGATTCCAGCTTTTCTATATCGGCTCTGCATACTATGTGGAAAAAAACCTTGGAAACAATAAACTGAAGAACTGGAATAATCCAGATTAATTTGCTTACTTAATTCTCATTGTTGGCATGTAAATGAGCAGTAATATTCTCCACAGATAAGTGTTTCTTAATGCAGTTGAGTTATCCTGATAACACAATGGGCCTGCATTTGCCAGTACAACTTCTGTTTATGTTGACCTAGGGGTATTTTATTACTTTCTAATGCCATTTATTTTCTACTGTATTCAAAAGGGGAGGGGAGGGAAGTATCGTGTTGTTTAAATTTTATATTAATTTCACTCTTGGGGATTTTGGATAGTCGAGTTATTTGCCTTTGTCTTGTGCTTCTTCATTCCACCTCTTTTCTCCATGATCAGAAAATTGCTTGTGCATCCGGTTGTGAATATGCCACCATAAATCTCGTACTGAAAAGCCACTCTAACAATGTAGAATCTGGTTTACAGAAACTTAAGAAACCAATGTGGGGAAGTACGGATGCTTTCACTTCTTACAAATTATTGTTCCTTCTTGAATGTATATCAACCTTGATTGGTAAGAAGTATTTCATGATGTTGAGTTTTCCTTTTTTTTTTGTAGACACATCCAACACAAACAGCATTCTTATCCAGTGTTGATCTTCATACTCATTGTTCTTATCAGCTAATGTTGCCAGAGGCCATTGCAATTGTTTGTTCTCCAAAGCATAATGAGTGAGTTCCAATTTTTCTAAGTAATATTTAGATATTTTCCCCTGCTCTTTATTGCAAAATCTGATCAAGTGCAAACAGCACATGTCATCTGGGATGAAGGGCAGGAATACTGTATTGTGAGTTTGCTTTCTTTAGATTGCTTAGACTTGCATTCCAATTAGTCTCTATGCACGGTATTGTTTATGGCTTCTCTCTCCTCCTCCTCCTTTCCCAGCCCAAGGTTTTAAATTTTATTTGTTTTCATACCCTGCTCAGTCAAGTGGTAGTGAGAGGAGCTGTTCTTCTGGAGACCTCAGTGTCAGTGCCCTACCACAGACCTAGCTTCATTCTGTCTGATGAAGGAAGTAGAGGGGTTAGACATATTTCTCTAGGATGAGCTGGAAAATGCAGTTTGGGGAGTAGAAGAGTAAAGATCACATTTTTTATAAAGTCCTATTTTTGTACTTCATAAAATACAAACAATAAGTTTCTGGAAAATAAATGAAAATATGTAAGTATTAATATGAAGGTTTATAATGGAACAGCTTGCCCAGAGAGGGTGTGAAGTCTACATCCCTGTAGATACTCAAAACCAGGACATGGTCCTGGGTAACCTGTTCAAGGTGATTCTGCTGAAGCCGGGTGTTGAGGTTCTGTAGAGGTTCCTTCCATCCTCAACAATTCCATGATTCTCTTTTGGAGTGCTTGGCACTTCAAGACCCCAGGGCTAACTCAATTTTTTAGATGGTGTGTTGCTTCAGCCTTCCTTTCTGGCCTTCCACTTTTGTAGATGACTTCTGTGAATCCCATTCTGCTTGCCTAGTTTCCTATATGAGCCATTCAGGTAGCACAGCTCTAAATACAGGTTGAGTGACAAATGCACTAGGCCTTGTAACCTAGAGTACACCTGCATACCTTTTCAAAACTCTGGCCTTCCAAACTTCTTTCCAAGTTTATGCTGATACTCTCTAACCAAATGGAACCTGTTACTAGTATCTGTAAGATTTGTCAGTCAGGTTCTGTCCTGAAGCTAGCAGCTCTTTTCAGAAGGATGTGGTTTCTGACATTTTAGTCAACACTCAGTTTTAGGTCATACGTATGCAGCAGTGCATTTTGTAGTACTGTGTGTTGCTTAATTACCCGAGAGTGGTGAGGACATGTACTCTCACCAGTCATTTACACAGCTAGCTGAAATGCTGCTCTATTTTAAAGTTGTCCCTCTACAGTTCAGTGAGTGAAATGCAATCCAGAGCACCTAAGTTTCTGGTTTCTATCTTTCTGCGTGAACTAGCCTCAGCCCTTAGCAGCCTAACATGCCTAATGGGAATAGCTCCAGTACTGTAATTTCTTTTTTTCAGTCTTCCCTTCCCCTTATCATGTCATGAATACAACTCCTCCTGATTTCAAATACTTTTATGTATCCAACTCAGCCTTGGCTCCTGTGTACCAAAGGTCATTGAGTACCCCTCTGTTGTCCTTCTGTTAAGCTAAGCAATTTGCATGTGAAACCTTGAACGTGTATTATGGGAGCAGTATGTAACAGGAATTTCATCTTTTGCTTTCCAGCACCGGCATCTTCAGACTCACTAATGCTGGCATGCTAGAAGTTTCTGCTTGTAAAAAGAAAGGTTTCCATCCACATACAAAGGACCTTAGGTTATTTAATGTAAGTATATAATCCAGCATGGTTTTGACTATTCAAATTCTTGCCCATCGTTCTGCTGCAAGCAGAAACCGTATGTGTTTCAGGTTAGATTTCTTTATAGTTTTTCCTCCATGTTAATAATTTGTTACCCATAATTCCTTCATTGCCCATAATTTTCCACTGGCTTGTCAGTAACTACCATATCTTTTAATGTTTTAATTAGCATAGTATGCTATATCTATAGTATGGTTAGAATGATCAGAAATGGCACTGTCATCCAGAAGAAAACAATTTTCACTGTTGAATAATGAAGACTTTCTTTCTTAAGAAAACTCATTCTCCCACTTCATATGCAAAACATCTCATATAGCTCAAATAAAAATGATCAGATACAGAGAAGTAATGCTGAAAAACATTGGAAATTATTTCTTTGTTGAAGGACTCTCAGAATATCAATATTACTCCTCAAAAGGAGGAGAAATTGGGGTTGTTCTCTTATTTTATCATTGACTGTAGGGATAACGAGAAGGTCATCCAACTCTGAAAAAATATACAACTTCTTTTTCCAAATGGGCTCTTTTCAGTGACCCTTTACAGACTTAGTTCATTAATGAAATTACTGCCCATTTGAGCTGATTTATAAACATGAGACCCACTGCTGGTATTGTATATTGAACACAAATATCTTTTCAAGTACAACCCCTAAAACACATGGATATTCCAACAAAACCAGTGAGATCACAGCCTCTAAAGACACAATCTAGTCCTAAATGCTTAAAAAAAAATCCACTACATGGGCAGACACATCTGAAAACACTGCAGGAGAACAACAGTGCTCACATATTCCTTGCTGCTGTCCCCCATCACCTTTTCTAATGCAGCACACACCACCTTCCTTCTCCATTTGAGGTATCCCACGCTGTGATACCTAAACGATCGCACAGAACTATAATCTGTTTCACAGGCTAAACCCTGAACAATATTATCTTTAGAAATTTATTTCTGATTGGATGTTGTAGTCCTTGCTTTATTGAGCATTCTATACCTGTGATGGTCGGGTTTGCCTGTCAACAGGCACAGTGACAGGTAGAGTCAAGGCTGGATAGATAGGCATAGTATTAAGCAGGCTCAGAAAATGAAAAAGAAACCATAGCCCTCTTATGCTGCTTTACTGAAAATTATTTTTGTGACTAATGGTTTGACTTCTTCTGCAGCCATGTTCCCATGTGGTTGGGAAAGACATAAAGATCATTGTGCTGGATCTGAGGTGATACAGATGGACAATCACTATGTTACTGTACAAATGGCCAAAACAGAAAAATGGATCCCTGTTTTTCCTACATTTTCAGAAATGAATTTTATATTTATACATTTTAGATTGAATGGTTTGATATTTATTGCTCTAGCCTGTTTCAGAGTTATTTTGTTGCTCCTTCAAGATGGATTTCAGCGGCATTACCTCTGAATCTGGAAACATCTCACCTATAAACCACAATAAAAATAACTTCAAACAACAGTAACTGTGTTGAAATAAATAATGTTTCTTCTGTCACATGTTGGCATTAATTGCTTTCTGAGAACTAGAGATTTTTAACAGTGGTTGGCTTTTTGTGACCTCTAGCTACTTGTATCTCTTCACTGCTTCAGAGTCTTTGCATTGTATGTAGTAGAGACAAATATAATATTTTGGGTGATTTTTGGGTTGGTTTCTTTTTTCATCCTTTTCTCTGTCACATCCTTGTATAGCTCAACTCTTGGCTAAGTTATTAACAGAAAATACTTAGGAAAACACAAGTCCTTTACCTGACAGCTGGGCATCATCACATCTTGAAACATGAGAGATACATCAGAGTCCCCTGGAGAAATGTGTCTTCTCCAGTGACCCTGCAGTAGTAACCTTTATTTGAAATAAAGTTCTTATCCCAAAAGGGATTCCTTGGATCTATCTAGTGTTAGATAAAAAGATGTAGATAGAATTAGAAGGAAGAACCATACAAAGTTATTTGCTCTTACAAGAGTTTATTTAGTGTCTGTTCCAAGAACCTAGATGGGCTGTACTTTGAATAGCAAGGTTAGTATAAAAAAGTTCAGAACATGTGCTAACAGTCAGAAGCTGGACAAGATCTGGAACCCAGGGGTTATGCAGACATGGTAAATAAAAGGTGCTCTTGCAAAAAGCTTACAGTTTGAAAGATAACACATAACAGAGGAGTGAGGTAAACTATTGAGTTTAGACAGGAAAATAGGTAACAAAAATAAATAGCATCCTTTATCCTGAACTCTAATGCATACAGATTGCAGCAAGTTCCTTAGAACTGACCTTTTCCAGATGTCTCAGTGAATTCTTTTTTTCATGTATATACTTTTAAGACAGTATCACTAGCATCAGCTGCTATGCGTATACTTCTAGTTGAATATCAGTTTTTATGTATTTAAGACTACAAATGGAATCAGAAAAAAAATCACAGAAAGAGAAAACTGTCTAAATTATCTACTTACATTACACCCCCCGCCCCCATAAAAACAACCCAGTTTTGAAGAGAAAGTGTATTAAGCCAGCTTAATTACCCTTTAGAACTTGCCAGAAATCACAACATAAAAATAACAGGCTGCCCCCATCCTGAGGGCATGTGATAGGGAAGTCACATGTTCAATCTAATATTAGTGTTTAGATGTCCTCCCAAATGAACAGATTCTTTAAAGAAAACACACAGAATTGTTGTAGTACACATCGTACACCTCTGGGGCACAAACTGTGAGAAATTAGCGTTTCCAGCGTGACAGCTGTGAGTTAAGAAGTGGTGTGTATAGATAATATTTGTGGATAGAGCAGATGCAAGGCAGAATGCAGATGCTCATCCTGATATTGAACACATGCTATGCTCCTTTGGTACTGCCCAGAACTTTGGAAAAATTGAAACTGGTTCTGTTTGAAGAATAAAATGCTTTCAGAGGCTAAACTTTGACAATGTGCAGCCTGATAGCTGAGCATTTTCTAGCATTGATATCGACTGAAAGGTACCTCTAAGCCCAATATAGTGTAGTAGCAAATTGGCGTCACAAGATGGAGCTTCAACCCAGCTGTAATGGTACCTCCACACATGCATTTTATTTTATTTTATTTTATTTTAAATAGGAGCAGCAATTTCATAGTATATTTAAAATTTATTAAAAAAAAATACAGTACCCAATTAATTAAAGTAATTACGATGAAGGATTTATGGAATGAAATTATAAGAATGTATTTTCCTGAATACATTCACAGTTATACACTGGGGAGGCATATAAAGATAAAGCAATTTAAAAGCATTTGCGGTGAACAATGGATGGCCCAGCTTCATCATATTCCTGTTTGCTGATCCACATCTGCTGGAAAGTAGACAAGGAGGCAAGAATAGAGCCTCCAATCCAGACGGAGTACTTACGTTCAGGAGGAGCAATGATCTGTTTAAGAAAAAAAAGCATTAAGTACAACTGTCTCCAGTGAATAAAATACATTTGTTACAAAAAATTGTTAAAGCAGTGATATTTGATATGAACAAAAACATTGTATCTCTGTGCTAGTGTCATCCCTGGCATTACAATTAGCCATTGCTACAAGCAGTAAAGTTAAAAAGTTGATATTTAAGTCTGAGTCTAAATTCTCAATTCCTCTGCCTGAGTCAGTCTGCTGAGTAGGAGTAGTGCATTCATGTTTTCGTGGTTGCATATGGGAGAAGAAGAGATGATACTTGCTCTGGAAACATAATGGTAGCCCAGGATGGCTTGGAAAAATGAGTGACCTATGGAGTGACCTTATTGGTACAGCTGATAAAATGTTTGTAAAGCGATGAAGGAAGATCTGAAGCACAGAAGGGATATTGGCTTGCCAGAGGCTCTTCCTTTTCTGAGCTTACAGGCCAGGGATAAAACCAGTATTTCCCCTATCTCATCTCCATCAGCCAAGAAGGGCTGAAGAAGCTCACATATAGCCGCAGTGGAAAATTTAGCCTGCTGGATCCATACTATTCTTTGACCATGCTAGTGCACTTTGCAGAATTCACTGTGAACAAGGAAATGAGAGGAGGGAAGGCTCTCTTCCTTTCAACAACAAAGTCACCAGGTGGTGATTATTTGGTAGAAGGTACAAACATGACTCAAAATATGTACAAAGCACTTACTTTGTAAAGTGTTGCTATGTTTCACAAGATTTTTGATGACTTTGTACGTGCCAACTCAAATAGTCTACAAATGATTGCACCATACCTTGATCTTCATAGTGCTAGGAGCCAGAGCAGTTATTTCCTTCTGCATCCTGTCTGCAATACCCGGGTACATTGTAGTGCCTCCAGACAGTACGTTGTTGGCATAAAGATCCTTTCTGATGTCTATGTCACACTTCATGATGCTGTTGTAAGTGGTTTCATGAATGCCAGCAGACTCCATGCCTGGGTAAGGCACAGAAGAACTCTGAGAAAGCAGCTCCATACAGAGACTTCAAATTGCTAATAGAGAACTGACAACATGAACTTCAGTGTCTCTTTAAAAAGACATCAATCTTCAGAGCTGTGGAAACCCGGAAAGTCATTCTGCAGATGCCCAAATTATTTGCTTAGTAGTTCCTTGTGCATCGCTCCTCTCCCCTTTCCACACACAACTCCTCCTTCAAAAGAAAGCTGGGGGTGTGGAATAGTAAAGTTTCCACTAGACTTTTGCAGGCAATCTCAAACGTCCTAAGAAATCCTTATATGGTCTTGGAATCATTTCTGTTCTTTTTTTTTTTAACTTCTCTTTTTCTTTTCCTTATTTTTTTCTTGTTAATGTAATGAGCCAACCCAGAAACAGAACAGTCACAATATGTCCTAATACCTCTAACTATGCAACTACTTCATCTATTTCTGAGCTGAAATTCTGCCGACTGGCAGAACTGACGCTGGGTTTCTGTGTGACCTCGTTGTAAATTCACCTCCATGGCTGGAGCAGTGTTTTGGAAAAATAGAACTAGTGTTGCCTGCCCCCCACAATCCTCACACTACTTAGAAAAGTGACTTTGTGGCCACACTTCTTGTAGTAGCCAGCTGCAAATGGCACAAACCCAGTGGCAGAAGCCAAGAGTAAATATTCAGGGTTTATTCTGAGAAAGCATTTTGCCTTATTGTTTGACCCAAAGTTCCTCCTACCATATTAATAGCGCTGTTCTAAAAAATTATTTTATAATGGGTGCTAGGACATACTTGTCTGTAGGTCTGACTGAGTTAGCAATGGGATACAATCAAAAGAAAATAGAAACCTTATGTGCAGTTTATGAAGGCAGAACAATCATTCAACCTACCAATGAAGGAAGGCTGGAAGAGGGTCTCTGGGCAGCGGAAGCGTTCGTTTCCAATGGTGATCACCTGGCCATCAGGAAGTTCATAGCTTTTTTCCAGAGAGGAAGAAGAGGCAGCAGTGGCCATCTCATTTTCAAAGTCCAGGGCCACATAACACAGTTTCTCCTTGATGTCACGGACAATTTCACGCTCCGCTGTCAAGAGGATTCAGTGTTTAGAATGGCACTCAGGAAGCACACAGACATATTGACAAGTTGTTCCCTTTCATCCTCCAGCACCCTACCTGTTTTTTAAACATATCCTCTGCTAGTCTTACAGAGGACTTTCCTGTTGGATTCCTTCTTGTGTCTATTCAACTGCAGAACTACTGTTAGAACTTCTAAGGCCACTAGAAACATTGAACATTAAACAACTCCCCTCCATAGACAGCAGCATGTCCTTACCAGTGGTCACAAAGGAGTAGCCACGTTCCGTCAGGATTTTCATGAGGTAGTCTGTCAGGTCACGGCCAGCCAGGTCCAGGCGCATGATGGCATGCGGCAAGGCATAGCCCTCATAAATTGGCACGTTGTGGGTGACACCATCCCCAGAGTCAAGCACAATCCCTGTGACAAAATAACACATTTCATTCCCAGGTGGACATCAATGCGCTTAATCATTTCAAACATCCATGTCATGTTCCTCAAGAGGCCTACCTGTGGTACGTCCAGAAGCGTAGAGGGACAGTACGGCTTGAATAGCTACGTACATGGCTGGAACATTGAAAGTCTCAAACATAATCTGAAATGCAGTTAAAATAATTGTCTTAACACGACAGGGTTTTGCTTATTTGAAGCAATTTACTGAGAGAGTGAAGACAAGGTTATCTGTATTTCTTGATGGTTGCTAACAGCAAAGAAAGAAAGTACAAACTCTAACTCAAAAAATATTTGTCCTACAAGATATCTTCCTACACCTATATCTTTAACATATGCACATATTACAGTGTTCTGGGTTCAGCAGTAGCAGTCAGTTTTCTCCTTCTTAGTAGCTGGTACAGTGCTGTGTTTTTGACTCTCAGCCTGGGAACAATGCTGATAACACCAATGTTTTAGTTACTGCTCAGTACTGTTTACTCTGACCAAGGACTTTCTGTGTCTCATGCTCTGCCAGGGAGGAGGGGAAATTGGGAGGAAGCAGAGAGAGGACACCTGACCCAAACAAGACAAAGAGGTATTCCATACCACAGCTCGTCATGCCCAGTATATAAACTGGGGACGGACAGTTACATGGAAGGGCTAGATCACTGCTCAGGTCAGGCTGGGTATTGGTTGTTGGTGGTGAGGTGTTGTGTTCTCTTCCCTTGTTATTTCCTTTATCATTATTATCATTGGTGGTAGCAGTAGTGATTTGTGTTATACCTTAGTTACTAAACTGTTCTTATCTCAACCTGTGGGAGTTGCATTCTTTTGATTCTCCTCCCCATCCCTCCAGGAGCAGGGGGCAGGAAGAGGGGGGAGTGAGCGAGTGGCTGAGTGGTTCTGTGTTGCTGGCTGTGTTTAAACCATGACAGTTCTTTTTGGCGCCCAACATGGGGCTCGAATCCTCGACCCTGGGGTTAACAGTCGCGTGCTTTACCGACTGAGCTAGCCAGGCTCTGTCGGCTTAAACCACAACTTACGGACATACAGTAATAAGCCTGGCCATAAAAACAGATTAAGATGACATGAAACTTGGACAGGCTGAAGTACATTCAAAGCAGATACACTGTTTTTCTAAAGTAAATACAATTATTCAGATATGAAAGGTGATCACTATTCATTTTGCATCTTCCATAACCAAGAAAGACTGACTACTGGAGAGCATGACTAACTGAAACAATGAAGTTCACATCCTGTTGGATTCACAAAGTTGGAATTACTCCACATCTTTAGTGTAAGTTTACCTGGGTCATTTTCTCTCGGTTAGCTTTGGGATTCAGTGGTGCTTCAGTCAGCAGAGTCGGGTGCTCTTCAGGTGCAACACGGAGCTCATTATAGAAAGAGTGATGCCAGATCTGAGAGCAATGGGAGAAGCCAAAGGAAAGAAACACCATCAGCCAGCAGCTCAGAATCACTTTCAGACAGGTATTGTGCTCCAGCTCTCTGCTTAAAGCCCTAGATATAGGCTAGTAGCGTTTCTCATGCAGTTGTTCTTATAGCCTCCACAGAGATTACCAAAGTAACTGCAGAAAGAAAAGCACTAACCTCGGGTTTTACTGCTAGTAATACATGACTTATTTTAAGGTCACTTAAGTTAATGAAAATAACTTACTGTTACTCTAACAGTAGAAGAGACAGAGCAAGACAGCATTGATTGCAGCAACACTGTTTCAATAATGAATGAAAGTTCCAGAACAGCTCTAGAACATGTGCAGACCTATGTAGTTTAATTCAATAGATAACGTGTCTCTTGAAGACAGTTTCACCTTTTGGTTTGTAGAGGCCAGCCCAGGAATTCATAAAAAGAAATGGAGTCAAGTGGTTTGTGAGGATGAAAGTCAGCTTGTGTTTATCGCTTCTGCACAAATTATTCCTACCAGCTATAAAAATCTGAGGCCAAGTGAAGTTCACTGAGGAGGTTAATAAACCAGCAAGAAGTAAAACCATCAGACTTTCTAAAGACCAAGAAAGTTGTTCTAAGCTTATTTTCAAGCTGGTGGTGATGAGGGATTGGTTGATATGTTAGGCATCTGAAAGGTTTTGCTCCCAAGTAAAAGAGTCAGTGAGTTCTGTGTTACTCCACACACCTGCAGTATGATTTGATATCCCAACTGTTTCAGATATCCTTATTTCCACAGCATAATCGAACAGAGATTCCATCTTAGAAATTATATAGACTGTGACTATAAACACGGCTCTGGAAGCCTTTCATCCAAACTCTGCCTCTGAAAGGGATGTATTGCACTGCAACATTGCTAATCTTTCCAGTGTTAAAAAGTACATGTGTAAACAGTGCCCTTCACATCAGAATTACACACATACTTCGTATTTTTGCAGAAACAGGTAACTTCCTAAATTGTATTTCCTTACTGGTAAATTGAAGATATTCTTACATTCATGTTCTTTACTTTTACTTTTTTTCTTTTTTTTTCTTTTCCAGTAATTAGGAAATATTTATAGATCAGACTGAGCAACAGAACTTCAAATAACTCTTTTGATGTATTCCTAGGGATACTTCAGCTTCAGATGCAAGTTGACCTTTGCTGTTAACAAGCTTCTCATCAAACCATACTTGATAACATAATGCTTTCATCTAAAATTTAGTGGGTATTCTATAAACATTTGGTTCACAAAGTTCTGTTTACCAGTAACACACATCAGCTTTTTAAAGTTGAAATACCTTCTCCATGTCATCCCAGTTTGTGATGATGCCGTGTTCTATGGGGTATTTCAAGGTCAGGATTCCTCTCTTGCTTTGAGCCTCATCACCTACGTAGCTGTCTTTTTGACCCATACCAACCATCACACCCTATAAAATAACACAAATGGAGTTAGTTTCTCAGGGAGAGGTGTCATAAAGTTGGTAGAACATTACCTGTGAAATAAATCCAGTTGCCAGTTATTCTAGTTACTAAATACTTTACAAATACTAATGAATGGAGAGTAACTTATTGTTCTTTAATTGCCTAAATTAAATGTTTAGTTCACTTAAAACAGTTCATGTTTCCACTACAGTTTAAGTAAACAGAACAAGTACAGTTTTAAATGCGTCAAGATAAAGTGGAAAAATATGTTTAACATTTGCTACTATTTAGGGATGAACTGTCTACTAAACTATAACAAAGTGGAGTAAAAGCAGAAAGTATGTTGTGCCATCTAAGGGTCAAGTCAGAGCAATACACAATTCACATTTCCCAAAGCTTAAATTTCAACATTTTTTAATATAATTTTTGAATACTATAATATTGTCATTAGAGACAATTTAAGTCTACTGCTACAGGTTTCTTTTTAGGTATTTTCGTGGATCCTGTAGAGATGGTCCATGGACCAGAAGCTAGAAAATATGGATATACACTAGTCTTTATGTTAAAGTCGGAAATACTGGGAAAAAATAGTATGTAGTAGGATGCTTTGAGTGCATAATACTCTTGTCAGAACTAAGTCATTACAGACTCCAAATCTTGGCATCTCTAACACTGTCTTAAAAAAAGACAACTTGGATTTGCAATTTTTGATGGTAAAATCCTTCAGGGGGCTAATAGTATATTTGATACATGATCAAGAAAGAAAGGTTTTAAAAACCTGCATTGGTTTCCACTGTGATGGTACTGCTTGGTTTTGAGCAGTTAATAGCATTTACACTGTCTTCAGAAGCTGGTGCTTTAATATCGTTTTTAAATTCTGGTAACACTCAGAGGCCTCAATTAGACCTTCAGCCCCAGCTGCTATACTGAAAGCTCCTAAAGAACTTAAAATGCTTTTGCTGGATATATCAAGTGCTGCATTTTATGACCAGTTACCTCTTTCCACTTCACCAGGGCCTTGGATGGCATAGAAGCAATTAAGTGAATTAGTTCATTGTGGCTTAGCCAAGCTGCTCTAGTTCATATTAATAATGATCTGGCTCAGAAACTCCCTATTAACAGCTCAGATAATAAATGCATTTTACCAACTATTAAAACTGAGTGGAATGCATCATACACTTAAATGTAAACCTTGAAGCTGAAGAAACCCAACCCTAGGCAGGTGCTCATTTGTGATACAGTTAAATGAATAAACTCAGAAAGGTTGATAGGAAGCTGACTGAAAACTTCTCCTTTCTCCTTTAGTTTTTCACACATCACCTATCATCACCTTTTAGGGCAGTCAAAATTTCCAGGTATTTCTGTGTTGGGCTTTTTGGTTTGGTTTGGTTTTTTAACTAGTTTTATTTACCAAGTTTTCTGAGTGATACAAAATTAACAGCCAGGGAAAGGAGGGCATAGAAGGGAGTGAAAAGTTTTGGAAGGATTCCTCTCACAAGACAAGAGACCTGCTTTGACTTAGGTGAGTGCACTCTGGATTCATTTTGCCTGGAAATACTGTTACACAGATAAGCCAGCCCCAGGCACAGAAAAGGTGCCTCTGAGGTGGGGAACTGGGGTTGGTGCAGCAAAACTTTCTACAAGCCTAACATGGAATAACCAAAGCAGTTCATCACCTGGTGCCTGGGACGACCCACAATGGAAGGGAAAACTGCTCTTGGAGCATCATCCCCAGCGAAGCCGGCTTTACAGAGCCCTGACCCATTGTCACAAACAAGGGCAGTACTGTCCTCTTCCTCACACATCTTCTACGTCAATGTCCTCAGGCCCTCCAGACAGAAGACAGCCCTATGAAAACAGGAAAGAAGTTTTTAAAAAGGAACAACAACAACAACAACAAAAAAAAAAAGCCAGAAAAAAAACCCAAACAATTGAAAATACTCAGCCCCCCAAAAGCCCCATACTCAGGTAGCAGACCCACCCTTGAAGACAGAGATGGCTGTCTGAAAGCAACCAGGACCAGCAAAGAGAGGTACCAGTTGGCAACCACCAGGTCACTGCATGACCATATGAAGGAATGGGCTTCCTTTTGAAACCATGAGAGGTTTCGACCATATCTGCCAGAGGGATGTATGCACTAAAGATTATCCATAAGATTCCAAAGGAGAATTCCAGTCCTGCAGCATGGGCAGACAGATCAGGGAGCAGCAAATGTTTATCTAAATTTGGTGACAGAAATCCATGGCTGGGGTGAGAGATAAAAGAGGACACTGGGCTGGCAGCTGCAAAAAAGGAGATCCCTTTGCATCAGATTCAGCACAACTTCCCCTGGTCTTCTATCACCCTGACCCTTTTCATGTGGAAAGCTGTCAAAGGTAAGAGCACTCCAGTCTTCTCCATTCAGTCTTGGACTTCCCCAAAACTAACCAAATTTAATATTATGCATATACCGGGGATATTTTCCAGTAACCAACTGGGTGAAGGTGGCCAATTAAGTTTACATTTAACTTTCTAAACAAGAAGAAATATTCCCAGTTAAAAACAACAAAAAAAATTAAAAGCCTTTTCCAACTCTCCACTAGTCACTTAACGAAGATAACCCACCTCTAAAGTGAAGGCAGGGACAGTATATGTTTTAAAAACAAGCCATAGCATATGCTATACCATCATTTCAAAGCAGCCAATAAGCCTCATTTGTAGAGTTTCAAAGTAATTTCTGTTGGCTCCTTGTCTCAGTAAAAAGAAACTGTTTTCCTCCTCTGGCAAGAGGAAGATGATATGGGTAATAAAAATGTTTTGAAGGCTTTGTATTAAAGTGAATTACAGAAACAAGCACTGAATACCAGGACTCAAGAAGAACTATTTGCTCACAGTTTATAGTGTGGTAGGGAATCACTTGGCTAGCTCTGAGCCCAGGCTTCCATGCAGAATTCAATAAATTGCAATGTGTTAACAGCTAAAGGAGACAGCTGGCATCCACAGACCAGCAGACTCTGCATGCAGTCTCCAAAACCTTCTGCTGCAGGAATACTGGAAAGTCAGGGTGAAGCAGGAATGGGGTCAGCAAGAGCCACGGCCGATGGGCAAGGGAGCTGACAACCTGTTTAGCCTCTGCAATGGATGGGACAAGCATGGACCTTCCTTTGAGATTCTCTGTCTCTCTCCAGTGAGACAGCCACAGGACGTAGCTGCAGCCCTGCTCCTGCAGGCTGCTTGGGCATAGCTCCCAGGAGAAGACAAGCATAGGGAAATCTAACTTGATGTACTTCAGATATTTTATCATTATTATTGGGAAAGGAAAGTAAGTTGCAATTTTTGCATTTATTAAACTCCTGGGAAAACAAGCTTTATATATCCAAACATTTACTGAATGGAGTACAATTGTTATCTAACATGAATGAACAGACTGGTTTGGACAAACCATTTCCTAATTAGGAAATAGGCTTCTCAACCGTCTGTTTTTGGAACAGAGTTCGAGGTCAGGGGTTTTGCTCAAACCAATGCAGCTAATGCAATGCCAAAAATCACTTGGGGGAGGGGAAAGAAGGGGGCAGGAAAGGCTACATTTCTGAGCTTAGTGGACTCTAAATGAAAACCATATTTAGTAATAAAGCACAAAAAGTTGAAAAATCAAAGCTGAATGATTTCAGATAGTGCTCTGTGCCAGCCAGTGAGTTAACAGCTCAGGACTGCCATGGCAAGCAGTAGCAACATCTTACAGTGGAAAATGACACTCAGTACTATGGCAGAAAGGATTTTTTTTCTCCCAAGTAATTAATAAAGTATTTAGCCTCTTCTACCTGCTT
This sequence comes from Pezoporus occidentalis, assembly GCF_034315485.1. Taxonomy (NCBI): domain Eukaryota; kingdom Metazoa; phylum Chordata; class Aves; order Psittaciformes; family Psittacidae; genus Pezoporus; species Pezoporus occidentalis. The sequence continues at coordinate 3,044,280 of NW_026916347.1, forward strand.
TACATTTAAAGATAACCAATCACCTCATCAATATCCACAAAACACTATTAAGAGAACTCCAGCCCCACAAGAAATACTGTGTAGTCTGTTCCTCAATGAAATGCTTGGCATTTTACAGAACAGTTGTTTCATATACGCAGAGACAAGTACAAATACACACACATCCACATTAGATACTGCTGATTTGCATACTTCCCAGCTCTTGTTGCAGTCACCTTCCCCAGTACACTCACATCACATTACAGAGTTAACAGCACTGAAGTAAACCTGCTGAGAAGCACTACTACATACCCATCCAGGAACTCTGTTCTGTCCCAGACTAACACAGGTCCATTTAAACATGAATATAGCTGTAATTCCAGCTGTGGCATTACACAGACTATGTCTTTACACAGTTGCTGGAGTGCTGGTAGAATCAGAAAAATCATCAGGTAGAAATCCTTCCCTTTCAGACATGGTATAAAATAAAAACAACTCAGTATAGACACTACAAGCATTTTCATCATCAATTCAGTTCTAATAAGTTTGCTCAAGCAAACTACAGCACAGCAGTGCATCCTCCTGAATTGCTTCCATTTGACACTACTTAATTGAAGTCCTCCAGCAATCTGTAAATCATGCTACTGGGTCTGTGCCACTTACCCTGACAGCGCTTGGCTGGGGATAGCTGCTCTGGTATGGTGCACTCTGTCTGAAAGCTCTGAGGTTATATAGACCCTTCAGCTCTTCTCCTCCCACTAGCTTCCCAAACAAGGAACAGAGGCAGACAGAGACAGAGCTGAAGTCTCTAACAAAACCATATAGGGACCTTATTACAAAAACCTCTAATCTGGATGGCTACAGGCCCTGGGTCTCTTCCACTGCATTCCAGTACAGAGCTCAAGAAACAGAAGGAGACTTTCAGCTATGTAAGAGAAACACTTCAAAACTTCAGAAGAGTTGCTAAAATACAGAGAGACAGAGTGTGCCCACAGTAGACACTCTGGCAGGAGGAGCATGTGTTCAGACAAGAGAGGTCCAGGCCTCCATAGTAACATCCAAGAGACGGAAGGAGAAACTGGAAGAGCAGTCATTTATACCAGGGAAGGTGTTTTTAAAGGAACACTTTGCTTTCTTTAATGATTTTGACAAAACCAATGGAAACATTTCTAGCAAGAGAAACAGCTGCTGAATTTTACAGTAAAGTTTGGCATTTTGCTTGTATGCTAAATGTTGTCCATATGCTTAAGGGTAGTGAAAAAATTACCTGCTGTTGTACAGGGTTCACAGTGAAGTCTTCAAAGGTTGTGAGAATGTTCTGTTAAAAGATTGTTTGATCCCCTCTGGACTGTGATGGGTTGGAATCCATTCTGTTTCTCTGTCAGTTTATTTTCAAAACCCCAGAACCTGGAGGCCAACTTTGCGCTAGTGCTACTCCACTGGCAATCACAAGTCTGGACTGACATAAACTCACATCTCAAATTGTTCAGAGTGAAGTTCTTGAATTTTATAACCTTCAGCTAAATTTTTTGTTGAGCATATCTTTAGCAAATAAAGCAAGGGTTCTTACTGTACAAGTTATTTTCAGCACAGGACTGGATTTTTGCAGCTGTAGCCAGCTGTTCTCTGGACAGGCTGATTCTAGTGAAGCAGCCTATTCATACTCAACAATGTTTTGTCATTAAGTTTGTACTGAAGACCAGAAATCAGCATCTCTGAAGTCCGATACTAAACCATCATAAATTCAAAATTGGTCAAGAAAGATGTGAGAATCCCAGTGAGACCCTTGCTTTGTGAATCTTGTTACAATGAGGAAGGGCATTATGTGTTTGCTTACAGAGTGTTTTATGCCTAATTGAGTAGTCTTAATGCAAGAAAAGCTCCCATAAAACCACAGTGGGAGTTTTTCTGATGTGGAGATTTAAGGATTAGGCGACTAGTAGATACAGCAGATAAGCAGAATTATGGATCGAATACCAAAGGAATTTAACTTTTAAGGAAAGGAACTTTTAAGGAATGTAACTGCCTTTGAGGGTCAGAAACAGAAGCTAACAAGTGTTGGAACATGAGCCATGCAAAAGCTATTTATTATTTCACTTCCAGCATTGGGCAAAAGATAACAGATACTTTAAATTAAAATAATAAAAGGAAAAAACCCCACCAAGGGAAGCAACCTAAACCAGAGGATATAAGATCCTTTTTTACATATCTTCAACTGACACTCAAAGGACAGCTAAACCCAAATTCTTTGTTTTCAAACAACACTCAAAAACATAGCTAAGAGCAATTACATACCTCGTATAGAACGTATGGTATTAGATCAGGGAACTCAGGTCAAGGGGAAAGAGAATTTCACACGGCAGAATCCTTCACTGCAGTGTCGTATCTGATTTTCATACAAACATCAATTACCTTCAAAGCCTACAGAAGCATCATCTACCACAACTCCTTGGAAATACCAAGACTGGGACAAAGACTGAAAAGAATCCAAACTCTTCACCTTATTGAGAAGAAGTTCAAGCTCCCAAAAACGCTTACTGACTATAGCAGTTACAGCACCTATGAGATTACAGAGCCACCTAAACAACCCTTCGGTAGGACTGGTACACCATTCACACTGCACCACAGCATAGCTAGAAATACAGGCAACAGTGTTCTGCAAGAGGCCTCAGTGGATATTAGAGGAGTCAGTGGCCACACAGATACTACAGACACCTTCATATCTCTGTTAAGCTTCATCACAACTCCTATAAACGTAGCCTGGTGTCTACCGGTGGTGGCAAAGATGGCAGCACCACTGCCTTGCCTGCTATGAGGAATGGCTATTGGGTGGGGATCACACATCATCTTGCCTGTCATGGGCACCAAAGATGTTGGAATCCTGGTTTTCAGGGTGCTCATGAAAAAGATATGGCTGACACAAAGTCTGCTTCAGAGCAGGCAGTTGTTGATATGGTGGTAAAGAGGAAACATCAGTTGTTTGGAGGTAGCTACCATATGAAGGATATTTGTTAGAGGCAGGGCTATGCAGACTAGAAGGGGAGAAGTACTCCCAGAATAGTGATGGATACACATGAACAGCACAGGAAAAATGCAGAGATGCCGTACAACCGTGCCTCCAGCACACAATGGAGAGCCAGCGCTCAGCAGGCACCTTGTCTCTGGAGCATTATGTTATGGAAGGTGCTGGGGCAGGAAGGAAGGAAGGAAGGCAAACAGGTGAACTATGTGAGGAAATTAGATCAGTCTGTCTTGAGAGACATTGTAGAATATAGGTATTTCTCTTATTCTTAGTGACTCCATGCTCAAGTTATGATTACACAGATATTACTACCAATAAAAACACATGGGAAAAAAATACATTAGTAGTTTTATGTCTTTCTTCTCAGCAACATAGGTCATTGCCGGGGATGGGGGGGAGGATGTACGTGGCATGAGACAGGAATAAGAACCTACAGGTAACTGAACAGAGCAAGTCTTCTGAAAATCAAGCCTAATGCTGGGGATCAAACCTCTGAACCCTCTTTTGTAGCTACAGACAAATACCAGCTTAGCCCAAATATATATAGAACTGGCTGGATGGCCACATGCAAAGAGTTGTGGTCAATGGCTCAATGTCTGGCTGGAGACCAGTAACGAGTGGTGTCCCTCGGGGATCGGTGTTGGGACCGGTCTTGTTCAACATCTTTGTCGCTGACATGGACAGTGGGATTGAGTGCGACCTCAGCAAGTTTGCTGATGACACCAAGCTGTGTAGTTCGGTTGATACGCTGGAGGGGAGGAATGCCATCCAGAGGGACCTTGACACACTTGTGAGGTGGGCTGATGGCAACCTCATGAAGTTTAACCATGCCAAGTGCAAGGTCCTACACCTGGGTTGGAGCAATCCCAGGCACAGCTACAGGTTGGGCAGAGAAGGGATTCAGAGCAGCCCTGTGGAGAAGGACTTGGGGGTGTTGGTTGATGAGAAAATGAACATGAGCCGGCTTCAGTGTGTGCCTGCAGCCCAGAAAGCCAACCGTATCCTGGGCTGCATCAAAAGGAGCGTGACCAGCAGGTCGAAGGAGGTGATCCTGCCCCTCTACTCTGCTCTTGTGAGACCTCACTTGGAGTATTGTGTGCAGTTCTGGTGTCCTCAACATGAAAAGGACATGGAACTGTTGGAACAAGTCCAGAGAAGGGCCACAAGGATGATCAGGGGACTGGAGCACCTCCCGTATGAAGACAGGCTGAGGAAGTTGGGGCTGTTCAACCTGGAGAAGAGGAGGCTGCGTGGAGACCTCATAGCAGCCTTCCAGTATCTGAAGGGGGCCTATAGGGATGCTGGGGAGGGACTCTTCATTAGGGACTGTAGTGATAGGACAAGGGGTAACGGGTTAAAATTTAAACAGGGGAAGTTTAGATTGGATGTAAGGAAGAAATTCTTTCCACTTAGGGTGTTGAGGCACTGGAATGGTTTGCCCAGGGAGGTTGTGAATGCTCCATCCCTGGCAGTGTTCAAGGCCAGGTTGGACGAAGCCTTGGGTGAGATGGTTTAGTGTGAGGTGTCCCTGTCCATGGCAGGGCGGGTGGAACTAGATGATCTTAAGTTCCTTCCCAACCCTAACTATTCTGTGATTCTATGATTCTCTATATAATCTTTCTTCCAATAAAAAGAACTCTCCATTCCTGAAAGCAGTTTAGATTCCCCTCTGAAGGCCACTTCATCACCATTTTCTGCTGCCTATCTCTCAGTATTCACCCCACTAATTTGTTTGGAAACTGCCACACCACTATTTGCCTGGTGTGTCTATACCCCAACATTCTAGTCCTTTCATTGTAACCATAGTCAAAACCTGTGGGTTTTATTTGGCTTCCAGTGAGAACTTTTCTGTTTGTCCATGCTGAACCCTCATGCAGTCTCCATCACAGGAACACGTCCAGAGTATGATCAAAGAAAATAAGCAGAAAAAGTAATTTTGCCTCTCTGTTTCATACCCTTTTCCCTGACTTCTTTATAGTGACAGCAGCAACACTCCCATGCACGTTAGGAACTTCCCTATTGACTTCAAACATCTTTCAGCATTTCAGTGGAAACTGTTGACTACATATTCCTTAAGTTCCTTCTCTTTCAGTAACTTCTGCAGATTGTCATATGGACACAAAATGTGCTTGGGACTCCACAGCAGCAGGAGCTGTACTGTCACCATGCCTAGAAAACAGGCTTCAGCTAGCTGGCCTGAGGAATGCTCGCTCAGAGGCCACACACCAGTTTGGAGATGCCATACTTTTTTGGTAAGGGAGGGCAAAAACTGCAGTCTTATCCCAACTGCTAGAGAAAACCAGGAATAAAGTAACCCCTTTGCTCATAACATTACAAGCCATTACTTTATAAGGGAAAACAACTTCTGAGACGTGCGTGGAGACCTTCCTGCCTACATCCAATTGGCTGTTGAGGAATGAGGCTCTGCTAAATATGTCTCTGGCTTCTTTTTATTTGGGGATTCCTTTCATCTTCGTAGCATTAGCAGAATCTCTAAATGTTTTGGTTTGTCTGGCTTCAGGCCCTCTCCCCTATCTCATTGATAGGCTTTACACATCCCCACCCGCCCATTTTGAGAAAGACAGGAATAAATAAGCTTTAGGGAGCAGAAAGTCCCTCTACTAACCTGATTTATTGCAGCTGTCACACAGTATGTATCTGCAAAGTGTCAGATCAACCATAAGCTGCCAGGACCATAGACTAGCTTTCTCTATGATTGTCAGGCTCTTACACTGGTCTCTCCCTAACAACTAAAAAGAAATGACTAATCATTCTCAAAGATGGAAGTTTTCAACCTAAAAAGTTTGGAAAATAGTTATGCCAGTGTTATTCAAGAGCTACAGGATACAGTGTTTGCCTCCTGGGCCTCTCGAGCAGGGTGCTGAAGCATGTTAATTCACAAGCTTCCTTCATCTTCTTGACAAGCTACCTTCCTCCATGGTAGTGTGGTAAAGTTATCCCTTATTCAAAATCAAAGGAGCATATTCAGAGTAAAAATGAGCTAATGGCTCCTTCCTTGTCCTTCTTAGATAAATAAATAGAACCTAAGAATGAGCCCTGGGTCAGGCTGATATCCATCTAGCTCAGTATCCTGTCTCTGAGATTTCCTGATACAGATGCTTAGGAAAGAAATAGGACTTGTAGTGATAACCTTCCTCCTATACCCTTTCTGCTTCCTTGTGTGTAGCATAAGGATTTCTTGAGACAGGAGTTTGTACCTATATCTTCCTGCATAATAGATGCAGGCAGATTTTTCCTCTATAAATCTGCCTGATTTAAACACATGGTTTTGGACACAGAGTGCTCTCCTTTTTGTTTTTTTTTTTTTTGCTTTTATTTTTGTGGAAATAAGCTCTACATTTTATCTGCAAGGCAGCATCCATAGCTCACACTCCAGCTGGCATAAACATGCCTAATATTAGAAACAAAACATCAAATATACCAGAAGCATAGTCAAAGAAACGCTGTCGTTACACCAAGAGCTGCAAGTCCACCAGAGATCCTGGATAAGCCCTGAAGCCACCGGCTGAGCTCTGTCCCACTTTGTGTAAACTCCTAGCAGCCCCTCAGTAGCTTGTTCACAGGTCATGCAGACATATCTGCCCTAAATGAGACTGCAAGGCTTCAGCATAATGTTACATTGGCATATCTCCTAAGGGCTAAGAGAGAACAGGCTCCCCCAGACAATTATCCAAACCTTTTCAGTAACATGCTCTGAAGTTGTCAAAATGCAAATGCAATCTTCCACCATATTGCTGTACTCCTAAGATCTACGCAACATGTGCTTGGGGCAGGCAGAGCACAGGGGTCCTTCCTGCACAATAACTTCCAAGCTCCCCAACCAACATATTCCCAGACTGACAGTAATGAGGAGACAGTTTCCACCACATTTTTGGAAGTGGTTGCTGTGCTGTTATCTCATCAAAAGAAAGGCTTCTGGATGAGCTTGCACATTAAGAGAAATCAGATCATTCCCATCAGAGAAATTTGCCGGAAGCAGATGTCATAAGGTTATGACTTACAGATTAAACCTGTCGACTGCATGCCTTGTTGTATCAAGCAGCTTCACGAGCTCAAGTGCCTCTATCAGCCCTTTTCGCTGGCCCACCAGCAGTGAGGAAAAAGACCTCTCCAGGGCAATTTCTTTCACTATCAAATTTAATAATTTTCTGTAGTGCCAGAGTTACAATTTTTGTGACAAGCACAGCTTCTTTGTCCATGGGCTCTGGATGATGGCAAACCACAGGCATCAACAAGGAGGTACCTGCCTCTCCAGATGGCCCATCCCTGCTCTCTAGACCCTTTCTCTTAGCACCTGGGCTCAGTGGATGCAGAGCAGTTAGGTGTCGCTGCTGGGCAGAACAAGGAGACACGGCCCTGCTGCAACTTCCTTATCTTCTGTGTGAGCCACTCAGCGCAACCTATAAACAAACACCTCTTGAGAGCACGGCTGAGCTCTTTTTTTGAACCTACATGAGAACCACCCTATCACAGTGAAGGAATGAACATTATGTGGCACTAAACTAAAGAACGTACAAAAAATACAAGGGGAAATCCACAACCTGTGTGACTAAAGCGAACGCATACTTTTAGAAAGACGTTATGGTAAAAGGGAAATGTACTTTTGGGACCGGCATGCAGTTCTATGAGGATATATGCTGTTATATGGAATTGTCAAAAATAACATGGCAAATGCAAACATATTTAACTCATGTGCATTTTCTGTACCAGGAAAAAGTCAGATGTCAATTCAAATGACTGCAAAACAGTTTGGGTATTTCTATTTTAACTCCATGCAGGAGGGTGCTAAAAGAGCCAGCAGTAAAGTTGGGCATGCACAGCGCAGCAGATTCAGATAGCCTGCATTCATCCAGGTGTTCCACAGAACAGGCCAAATTTCCTGAAGGACACTTAACACTTATTTTCATTAGTCCTAAAAAATGCTTAAGGGGTTTTCCCAGAACATGGAGAAAGGCAGTTAAGCAAAAATTTCAAGCACGTAATGGCAAGAAGTAGCTAGTTACAAACTTGCCAGATGAGCGCACCACTCAAAGTTAAACTATCACAGCTGCCAATACAGAATCCAAATAATAAAAAATAAAAGATCATGTAACAAATGCTGATGAATAAGGCTTTATAAAAATGAATTCTTGACAAAATTTATATAAGAAGTATTACAAACATTGTTGTAACAGCCCTTTAAAGTCTTACTTTCTAAACCATGAGCTAATTAAAAAATAAAGCAAATGCAGAATCGACATGCAGAGCAGCATGAGAAGTGTCTAGCTGAAGTCTCACAGCACAGCAGCACAGGGAAGTCTTTGCTGAGCAGGTGTGATTCTGTGGGACCTTCCCTACCCATCATTGGCTATGCACGTTCCTGCCTTTATCAGTGATCTGAACAATATCATGAGTTACAGATAAACATTACAGATAAAGTGTATGTGTTTTTATAACTTGCTACAACCTACCTTATAGATCTATGATAAAACAGAGTCCTCTCCAGCAGAATCTTGTTTATAATATGAAGCCTTGAGAAAACTCTTAGCATCTTCAGCCTGTGCAAAAGGATCCCTACCCCCACCCATCACACTTTTGATGAATATTATTGTGGTTGATGGAAAAAAGGCACAGACAAACAGCCAGCAAAGTGGCGCCTGACTCACTGCAGGCTGCAGAAAGGATGTGACTTCTCTGGTGCTCTCCTCTGCCCTGCGTGCAGGGCCAACCTGCCTCTGTCGCCTTCTTGCACACATCCTGACTGCTGCTCGGGCCTGTAAGACACTCCTTGTACCTGCTGTGGTGCTCCAGGAGACTGACAGCTGACCAAGGCAGGTCACTTAACCAGAAGGAACTGAGCACATAGCTATTACTCATGCTCTAGCACGTTCAGCTTACGTACCTCTCCCCAGACAATGCTCAAGTCTCACAAGAAGACTGAAGCAGGCAGGCTTTTTGCATTTGCTTTGAAAACGCATCTTAGTTATGTAAGGTAGTTTCTTCCTTCTCTTTCTTACAGACAGTCATAAGAGCTGTGGGAAAGTACAGGTAAGATGTTGTTTCTGTTTAATAATTTTGTTGGTTTGCTGAAAGTGTAGCAGCATTTTCCAGCTAAATGTAGGGTTTTTTTTTCCCTTCCACCAAATGTGTTTCACATGCCCACCTTTAACCATTTACCCAAATTCCCTATCAGACCAAAGAACAATGTTTTGTTCTTTTCCTTTTATGAGTGTAAAAGAGACTTAGAAACAAACTTCTGAAACAAACATAACCATCCTTCATAAATAAGGAAAACCACATAATTCTGCAAAGCTTTTGTTCATTCCAGCCCATTTCAACACCAATTGTACCACTGGCCTTGTGCAGGGTGAAAACTGTCAGGACTCAGGTCTACTCAGCCTATAGCCCAGCTGGAGATTTCTCCAACCTAAACTGCTCTTTGATCCATTTCTTAACCAGTTAATGTCCTGTATTGCACACACACACACACACATACAGTGTGCCCATAGGGGCCAGAACAGATACAGTTTTTCCTGAATGCAGCTCTCCATTCCATCGATGGAAGGCAAGCATCTGCCTGGTTTCACTACAGTTTTCAGGATTTCAAGAATATCCCAAGTACCTACATGCAGAACATGTTAAAGCTTACTGATTTATTTTCTGTTCTTCTTGCAAGTCAGTAACAATAAATAAAAGACGAGGTTTTGTATATCTCTGTCTCAGAATTATGGTTCCTACCACGTTGTCAGTCCTTTAAGTGCTTCCCAGGTTTCTGTGTCTTTCGGTTCCTTGCTAGGAACTTTTTTAAATAGACACAGTAACTCCTTTCATGGCTGCAAAACACTGTTACCCAAGGATCTTGAAAAAGCCTGGATAGTTTCCACATCAGGATACCAGAAATACATATAACAATTTCAGCTTCCTAATTACAGCCTGTTACTTACTGCATTGTATTTAGCTGTCTCTGAGAATTCATTTACAAAGCCAAACGCTCAGACCCCTTCAGCGTACTATAAATCTTTCCTCTGCACACTGATTAATCTGTGTTACACAGCATGAACACATTGTTTAATAGAAGATGAAAATGATGTAATTAGCAGGTCTTCAGCATAAACATGCCCCCTTTTCTGCATCTCATTTCAACAAAGTAGTGTTGCTGTAGTATTTCATATTGTTAAAAACTCACTGCCATTTGCACTGCAAATGGCCAGGCCTTCCCAGAAAAATGGGCTGGGGGCACAACCACACTTGGGGAAAAGGGCTGACATTTGTTTTCTTTTTTCTGCTTACACAATACAAACTACTGTTTTCATGAGAGCTAAACTTCCTCATTACCTTGGCTTTAAAAATGTATAGTTATTCTTCTATAGATTTGTTTTTGTCAGATCCTGGTTTTCAGGTATGCGCCCTGAAAAGAAAACATGCAGGTTTTTTACCAAGTCACTCAGGAGTAATGGAACAGTATCTGGGAGAGCAAGGAACAAGCTCCATGTAGCAACAACCCTTCACTGCACCAAGCCAAGGTGCTCCAGGCTGCTGCCACAAAGCAAGTGCAGGGCAGACCAGGCTGCCCCTTGGAGGGGCTGATGGACAAGGAGGTTGGCAGATAGCCCTGCCTCCCAGAGGGAGGGAAGCCCCTAGTTACTGATATAATGTACTTTATGTACGTGTTGTGAAGTTTCAGCTTCAGTAAAGACAACATCAAAATTACCATCGATCTTAAGTCAAACCATGTCTCACTTAAGTAATTCAATGAAAGCTGACAATTTGGTCCAAAAACTCTACTTCAAGAAGGCAAGACAATTTCCTTACACTGTTATAGCAAAGGAATGTGAGTCTTTCTCCATTTCTCACATTAAACTGAGGAGCTACTCTCCTCTCAGCAGGCTACCTTTAGACAGGGGATTTCTGAGTATCCCCAAGCTGGGGGAAATGCATGGGAAACCTTTGGCTGTTAAAGCTGTGGCCTACACTGGCACCAGACTCTCTTGCCTATCCCAGGGAACCAGAAGCATATGTTTTGCTGTTCATCTCTCTGCAGTCCCCCATCCAGTCTCCCATTCCTGTGTGTGAGCTGGCTGAGAGCAAAAGAGGCAGCTACCCTGAAGTGCGGAAAGGATGCCTCTTCCGAAATACTTGGCTTCCAAGAAGCATTTGAGAAATGATTCAGCTGAAAAACATCACTAACATCTTATCTGGGAAGTTAACACACTGCTTTAGGCAGCAAATATCAGTGTATCCCTTCTTGTTACGACCACCCCTGGAGACACAAAGCTTTCTAACCCATCATTTAATTGCTGATGAGAACCACCAACAGAAAATAATGAACTGCATTTTGGTAGAAATATAAATTAGTCTGTACAACATACTCATTTCATTTGCTTCATGCTTATAAAATCTTGACTATGCAGCAGGCTGTGCAGCTGAACAGAGAAGATATGACTCACTCCTGTAGCTGCATGAGCTATGCAGGCCTCTGGTCTGCGCAGATGTGTGGTAGAAGTGGGTGAGTAGGTGAAGGCAGAGAACAGTGACAGCCCCACCACCTCCACACCTTGCTCTTACCACAACAGCCCCTCTCTGCCAGAATTAACCCTTGATCGTCCACCTGAAACACAGGCCCTTGTTAGACGTGCACAATAGTGTCCAGGAGACAAACATTCAGAGCAAGATCACTGCATCCTGTTCTTGCTATGAAGAACGTCTGATGTCTCAGAGGGTGATGAACTGCATCTGAGACATTAGTGGGAGGGATAAATTTTTTCACAGTGCTGTCCCTCCCCTTCCCCTTCCCCTCCCTCCTCAAAGAATTTCAAAGGTTGAGCAATTTGCCCCAAAGAATGAGTTTGAAGTCTCAGCTACAAGGCACTGCTTTGTCTAAGTGTGCTAGTCTCACTTATTAGAAAGAGGAGCATGACAGAGCAAAGTAAACTGGTAGAACTACACCCCTAAAGACATGTTACTTACAGTGTCAGAAATTCTAATCAACTGTGGTATGTTAAGATCTTTAAAAATGTTTCCTTTATCTTCTCCTCCTCACCACCACCTTTAATAAAATTTGTCTTAGATAACTTTAAAATTATTATGAAAACTTCTTTCCTTGCAGGGTGTTTTTTTGGGTGTCACTCAACATCGGAAATAAAGACATCTGGTATGTCTGTTACTGCCATCTTCAGGTCAAAGTTTAAAAGCAGAACTAAAGACCGTTCACTCACATTTACCGTTCAACACCAGATATTTCTCTATAGATCTTTCGTCACTCATTCTCAGTACAAGGATTCAGCCCTAGATTTCACTCACAAATGCAGAAAAGTACTACTACTCACAGACTAAATGACCTGCGCTGTGGGCAAGCAGTGTCTGAAAGGAAAGGTTTGAACACTTACCTCCCCAGAGCATCTAGCCTCCCTAGTACGTTATTTCAAGAGCTTTTACAGCTCATCTGTTACACATTTGACCGTTAGCACTCGCTGTATGCCAAGCTTTGCAAGCATAAAGCATTATCTTAGTATTATTAATACCATCCTCAAAAAATAACTAAGAAAAAAAGCCTGAAAAAAGAGAAAAGAGCACCAGCCAGCCTTTGAAGCAAGGGGCTGCCTGCTGTAGTTCTGTAGAACACTTAAAAGAGACGCATTTACAATATATCAAGTCACAAAATCAAATTTTAAGTGAACCCATGTGATGTGCAAACTATTTGCTAAATAATGCAACGTTCAGGATCTCAGCACTCACTGGTAGAGCGCATACACAGAGGAGTGGGACAGGATGGTCCCATGGCTAAAATAAAGTCAATAATCCACCCTAAGTTAGAAACACATCTACATTTATGGTAACGTTATAGTGATTGGCTGCAGGAGCCACTGGGCATTCAGCCAATTTGCTTGCCCAGTGTAAGGAAATGCTCAGTTTGTTTGAATTTTTTTTATTTTTTTATTTTTCCTGCTGTGAAGAATGGATTGACGTCATCAAACTGGATCTGCTGAACAAATCATGGATCCAGGGGCGTGCCAAGGACTTGAATTACAAGAGAAAAGACACTCATTTGTTTCAGCTTTCTTTTAGAGTGACAGGGACCATTCCCAATTCCCCTTTATCACCTTCTTCAAAGAACTGCCAGAGAGGACAAGTGACTTTGCTACAAGTCTTGGTTTCCACTCTGTTTTGCTTCACTCTGTTTTGTTGTGTTTGCACTCTGTTTTGTTGCTAGTGTGGGTTTTCTTTAGATAAACTCTAGCATCTATGGCTCCACAGGCTTGCATGGAGATCTCATAGCAGCCTTCCAGTGTCTGAAGGGGACCTAATAGGGATGCTGAGGAGGGACTTTTCATTAGGGACTGTAGTGACAGGACAAAGGGTAACAGGTTAAAATTTAAACAGGGGAAGTTTAGATTGGATATAAGGAGGAAATTCTTTCCTGTTAGGGTGGTGAGGCACTGGAATGGGTTGCCCAGGGAAGTTGCGAGTGCTCCATCCCTGGCAGTATTCAAGGCCAGGTTGGACAAAGCCTTGGGTGACACGGTTTAGAGTGAGATGCCCCTGCCCATGGCAGGTGGGCTGCAACTAGATGATCTTAGGGTCCTTTCCAACCCTAACTATTCTATAATTCTATATCAGATCATTATTACTTCTAACAAGAACACGCTGCAAGAACTCTCTGATCTGATTTGATGTAACACCATGCAGCAACGTTACAAAATAACCCGAAACCCACAGGGTGTTCACAAACTTTTCTGGTCACACACTGCTTTCCCGCTTCTATGCTGTCATATCAGCCAGCCTCTCCACCTGCAGAACAGGGTGTTTGGGCCTACACAGTGCTTTTCTACCACATCATCTGACCGAGAACTTCTCACTGTACCATAAATCCAGTGGTTATATGTAGTATCTTAGAAAGGGAGAATGGTAACCTCGAATTGTCAGAATCTGGCCATATCTCACTGCAGCTAAACAGCCAGTAGTTACCGTGGTTACAGACCACAGAGAAAAGGGTGCAGCTAGTGGGTGGAGCAAGGTCACCTCTTTAAGGTCTCACGAAAGATCTGGAAAACAAAAGGCAAAACATTCCAACATAAAACGGTACTCAGCAAGAGCTGAGTCAAGGACTGGTGCCACTCTGATCATTTCCCAGCAAAGTAATCCAATGCTTGTCAGGAGCCTCACAGAACGAAACCGAAAGCTCTAAACCAAAGGTGAAGGAAATGTGATAGGGCTGTGTGAGTAATGGATTACTCAGCCTAGTACTTGAACCAAAAGTTAAAATTAAGTTGCTCTGAACATACATGAGCAAAGGGGAGAGACAAAACAGAAAAGCAAAATAAACCAGAATACAGACAGAAAATGACTGTACTTTGAGTCTGATAAAGTGTTTGAGCTTTATCCTCTTCCCTTTAAATTTCAGGTTATTTACAAAACATGAATCACATAACAAAATGTTTCATTTTACGTATTTCCAAAGCAGGTACTCCTATTTTCCTCCCTTCTCAGCCAAATCAAGTTGTCTAAGTACAACAGTGTGTCCTTGAATCCACATTTTAAGGAAAACTTACTATCTACTAAAAGACAGAAGAGTAAGTCAACATATAGCAGACAAGAAAATGCAAAGCCATCAGGAAGGCAATTGTAGTGAGGAGTTCATAACTCTTCTCATATTCAGCACCTCCTACATTTATTATATTAAGGTATCCCAGTCTAAGTCTCCTAATGTGTAGGTCAAAGGAAATTTTAAGTTTGATGGAACTACTTTGGCTAAGTTATACTACATTAATCTAATTGATCAATCTTAGTACAAAAGTACTGCCAAAACAAATCTAAGCCAAACATTAGAACCAACCAAACAACACAACCCAAACACCACAGTATAATTAAATTTAAAAAATTTATAACACTATATCAAAGAAAGAAGTACTAGAAATCAAGTCAGATTTATCCCCCCATCCCTCTGGATATCTGTACTTTGAAATGAGACCAATACAGTGCACAGGCCTCTGGGCCCTCAATCTTATTGTATTTCACCTTGACAAATTTTTCTTCACCTGGAGAGACTAGTTAAGTTAGCCTTCTCAAAAACTTAGCATTTCATAATATCATAACACCGATAGAGTCAGCTTCTCTAGGTGCAGGTAGTCTTCTGGAGAGGGAAGAAAAGGCTGAGGTCAGTTAAGGCTTGAATACAGATTCCAACTCAGCAACTCTCAAAGGCAGAACACTGTGATCATGTGTGCTCAAAATTATTCTTTGGGTGCTTTTGCAGAATTTCCTATGACCAGTGCACACACATGGACATAAAATAACAACAACAGTAGTAGTAGTAGTAGAAGTAGCAGCAGCAGTAATAATAATAATAAATAATAGTGGTGGTAGTAGTAGTAGTAATAACCACCACAAAATCAAAACAGTAAGTATATAAAACACTCCACTTTAATACCAAAGCCTTACAAGTTTAAAGATGAAATTGCAAACGGAACTAAAAAGTCAGTCTTCCGTGTGTTAAGCGTTCCTGGATTTTGATCCTGCAGCAGTCCCGATGCCTCTTTGCATACTAGGAAATGTGCAAGGCCATCTGCTGGTAAGAAAAATAGCGCCATGTCTTGTGCGGCTCAGCACTCCTCAACTGACGCCTGAATTGAGCTTTAGATGAAGTGTGAGTCAAGAAAATAGTCAAGGCTGCCACTTTTACCAGCCAAAACAAAAGTTGCTGAAACCCAAGGAAGAGTGCAAAGATGAATACACTGGCATTACAGGGCTCACCAATACCAGCTCAGGGCAGTCAGATGACAAAAAACCCCTCTCCACTGTTGTTTCTTGGTTTATATCCATTATATAGGTAGGGGAAAAAAATCCCAAACAGCTACAGTTATTAACTACATGAGGTATGACTCCAAGTCATATGCACACACTAACTCTGTGTCTTCTCAAACGTCTCGCAAAGCTCCCTGCCAAGACAAAAACACTCCACCGCAAAACACGTGCAGTCATCACACCTCCGGGGGCCAGGAAAGAATGCAAACCACACGTGCTCAGTTAGATGTTACCCATGTTAGCAGATGACATTGGATAATCAGGGCAAGAAGCACACTGAAGTATTACTGAACACAAGCGATGCCTGCTGAGGGCACAGTCACATTGGTTTTGGGTTCAGGGCAAAGCAAAATGCCTCAGGTGAGGAATTTGGAAACAACTGTACTGAGCTTTCTGCTGAAGCAGGCATCCAGATTCGGACAACATTGCTCGCAGTCCCTGCTCCACCCTTACGCATCTGCAAATTTCCGCTAAAATCAACAGCCCTGGCTACACACTGATTTGGGTTTTTCCCGTAGGAATAAGAGATGTGCAAGACAGGCACTGCACCAGGAGAGGTGCCTCTTGTTCGTCATGCTCCATAGTGGCATTGGAAGGCAAAAATTTGGTTGTTGAAGGATGCTCCAAAGGCAGTACCTCTAAAAATGTGTCAGCAGTACATTTCTGTTTATCCGGAAGTGGTTAAAAAGCCTGAAATATTTAAAACAGCAGCTATTTTTTGATGATATTACAAACCCAGCTTAGCTACAGGGCAGCTAAGAGCCATACCAGCAGAAGATCTGAAAATATGAGTCGCAAACCACTGAAAGATGGTGTTTAAAATGAAAATGCCAGCTCAATTGCAACCATGGTTTTCCCAAGGCAAAGGCATCATGTCAAAACCTGAAAGATCAAAACACATACCAGTAACTGACACCATCAAGTCATTTCTAACACTGCGAAGGCCAGACTACCACCAGCATTGCAACCCCCTGAAAGCATGCAGGAAAAACACAAGCGACTGGAAATAGCTGCAAAATACAAGTCACAGGCTTGAGCAATTCTTTCAAAAGAAAAGCAAAGGCAGCATATTCTGCTGCAATGAATTATAGCCTGTTCTGAATGGCTGCTCCACTCCTAGCGATTCAGGACTTCCCTCCCTGAGCACGTCTTTCCCAATACTGAAAAAGTGGAGTTTCTGCCCTAAGTGGGGGTGCAACTGCTCTACCAGCAGCTGAAGAACCTCAAGCATCTTATGTCCAGCCCAGTGTCTTATTGGCGTTTTGCTTCGTGACTTTAGGACCATGTCTGCCATTCACAAGCTGCTGACTGGGTGCACCCGACCCCCACACAGCCCTAAGACTTAAGATCCCCGTGGAACGCACGGTGCCCACGACACCCAAAAGCCGCCGGCGTGCCCGTGGCCCGCTTTCAGAGGGGAGCTCAGCACAGAGAGCAGGGGCTGCGCGGGATGAACTTCCCGTCCCATGCCTCAGGGTCACTCGGGGGCGCAGCCTCTGCCCGGGATCTGCTCCCTGCAGCCATGGCAGGAGCAGCTCTGCCCGCTACCGCGCTCCTCCAGAAGCCGGGCCAGCGCAGGGTTCACAAACTTGGGAAGAGGCGAGTGTGGGCGGGGCGGAGGCTAACGACGGTTGTGCCGGGAAGCGCTTTCGCATTGCCGGGTACGGGACGATGCACGGCGGCGGCGGCAGCGTGGCCCGGGGACTCCTTCCGCTGCTCCTTGTAAGTGCCTGCCCGAGCGGGTGAGCGGCACGGGTGGCGGGGAACCGGGCGGGGCGGACGGCGAGGACAGACCGGCTGGGCAGCTGCAGCCGCGCCGGGCCGCGGGGTTGCCGCCGGGAGCGCTGCCTGGAGCAGTGCCCGCAGTGCTGCCGGGCTCCTGATCGCTGCCGGCCTCGACAGTCGTTTGTGTCGAGATTTCAGCCGGTTCCTCCTTCTCCTTTAAGAAACTCACCTTCATGTTCAGGCAGTTACGATTTCACTGTCACTGCTTGGAATGTCCGGGCAAGGGAGGTAGGCATTGTGGAAAGAGGCGGGAAGAGGAAGGGAAAGGGGATGGATGCAGGCGGGTATCAGGGACGCCGGTCGTGTGCCACAGCAGAGAGGGGACTCTGCCGGAGGCACTGGCGGAGCGGGCATCCAGGAACAGGCAGCACTGGCTGGGTATCTACCCGGGCAAAGTTCCGCATGAGTGGAAGCCGACCTGCGCTGCACCTCAGGGGATCCGTAGCAAAGTGATCTGGTAAAGCAACAGAAAAGCAAATACCTGTGGCAGGGGAATTTGAACCATACCGACAGTGACCCAGAAAAACCTAGAAAATAGTCCCAAGTCCAGTGGCATGAAACACGGTATTTACTGGAAGTGCTGGGGCAGGGCCTTCCTTGCTCGCTTTAGTCATCCCGTATGGATGCAGAGTATGAGTGTTTGCAGCTCCAGAGCATATCTGTCACCAGTAAACTTACTTTTGCAAATGACCACTTTAGAAGGGCTACCATCGACGAGGAAGGTAAGGAAGTGTGTCAGTCTCTGCAGCACAGAGACCTGCACTGGTACAGGTGCATCAGGCCAAAAGGGCTATAGTGTCAGCAAGCTCCAGGCAGGAGATCCAGGCAGGGGCAGATGCACTGGCTCTGCCGACCTGCCCCGAGGCAGCCCTGCTCCAGGAGCCCCGAGATGGGATATCTGAGAGCTCAAGGCGTGATAGCAGGATCAGGCAGGTCACAATAAACCCTGCTGCATAGCAGAGCCATGACCTGCCTGGAAGTGTGGATGCAATTTATGCGGCTTCCCCAGCCCCAGTTCTCACCTGTTTCAGGGGTAAGTCACTAGAGTTCACATTCAAAATCTCTTCACAGTGTGGTTATGTTGTTAACAGTGCAGTATGCTTTGGGGTTTGGCAGGTTAAAATCAGGTGTTAAGATAAAAACTACTCAAATTCTGATCTGATTTTCTATATGACAGGCAGTAAACTATTTAAAGTGTTTCAGAGGATTATATCCCTGCCTCTGCACAAAACACTAGAGCATAGTTAAATACAAAGAAGGATTTTAATTTGCTGAGAAGTGTGTACTATCCGTTTCGGTACAGGAGCAGCAAACAACTGGCAGAAATGTCAGTCTCGCTACAAAAAGATACTTTGTAGTATCTTGGAACTATCGAGAATAAAAATTAAGATGAAAAAAATATCACACGGCTCTCAGAGAATAAGTATAATTTCTATTCTTACTTTCTATTTGTTCCCAAATGCCAGCACCCCTTAGAAAGACTGTAGCACTCCTGACATCCTTTCTATTTAAAAAAAAAATGGTGGTTGTTTTCTCTTTTTCTCATTAGCATGATGTTCCACTACTTCTAAATCAGTAAACTTGAACAGCTTTTGACATAGTAGTTTGATTAAACCAGAATGTAAGTTTGTTGGATGAGACCTCAGTTTTGCAGTGAAGTAGCAGCAGTTGCAGGGACAGTCGTGCAAAATATCAATGGCCAACGTAGTTAGAAAACATCTAACCTTACCCTGTAAAGCTGCAAAACCACATAGCGCTCAGAGACAGATTCTCAAAGGAGCAGGCCATCTTGAGGGAGTGAAGTGTTATTTAAATGTCTCGTAATTGTCCGAAATGCCTACGGAACAGCAGTTTTCTGGAAATTTAGAAGACATACCTTTGAAAACAGGATTCCTACATCACTGCGCTGACCCTTCTTTCTCATTTCCCAGACAATTAATCACACATTTAAAGCTATACATATAAATAGCCATGAAGTCATGGGGTGACCCAAGATTCAAGTGAAAAGTATAAGGGCCTCAGTTCTGGAAATATTTATTTGCTCATGTTTCCATAATCAACTGCCTTTACCTTCAAGGCAACTCACTGAACAGAGAGAAAGTGCTAACAAGAAAACTCTATTGTGCTACAAAAGGAAAGGGGAAAGAGCTGCCAAATTTCTATGCTGTCCAGCTCTTATTCATCCTTAGTCACAACATCACCAAAGCAAGGTGGGAGCTGTTAATACTGCTCCAGCTCTCCAAAATTGCATGGTATTTAATGGGTGTTTACTAATACAGTACTCCTACAACCAAACCCCAAAACAATCAAACAATCAAAATGACCAACCATACAAGTCCCTCCTCCCAATATGCTGCTGTAATTTGCAGGTGGGTCACACAAGATCTGAAATAGCAGTGGACTGAATTTGAACAGCAACTATTTTAAGACACTGGACAGTAACTGAGGCTTTTTGCTCTCATAGGCACATGCATCTCTCTTGAAACTTTAGCAGCACAGGATGCTTCTAGTCATGGGGAAATACCATAAAAGATTTTGGAACAAAACCTACTATTTCCATTGGTTATTTTGGTGCTAACTACCACCTTCTGCCTTGGAAGCAGAAGATACCAGAGTAAAAGAACTAAGGTAGAGAATCCTCTTAGCAGGCAGTGTGAAATTACTTGCACTTTGAAAAAGCCTTTGAAAAAGCGTTAACCTGACAGGGTTAGTGCAATGGAGGCTAGTTACATAGAAAGCTGTATTAAAATGGGGCTAAGTCTAGCAACTATTGATCAAAAGTACCAGAAGAAAGTCAAACTTCAGAAAATGAGTTCGATTTCCCTCAGCTTCCACTACACAAAAAAAGAAAGAAAAAGCCCCTCTCCCCCAGCTTTTTTTAACACTCAGAAAGCCCCTGATGAGCTCATGCATATTGCCCCATGTAACAAATGTGGAGTGAAAAACTGGGCCAGCAACCTCTGAAGGCATTGGCCTTCTCATCCATAGGCATCTATGGATTAGAGATGGGAGAAGTCACTTGCCAAAAATAAAATGTGTTATAAAGACAACAGGAGAAAGCAGAGACAATTTTTTTTCCCCCAGGGTTAAAAGTTGTAAAGCTTTCACAAGTCTTGTATGCAAATGACATGTTCACACACCAGAGCTGAGATTACAAACCCATAATGAGATTTTTCAGTTGAAGGAAGTTGACCTTTATGAAGAATACTCTGACATAGGAAGAATTGAAGGCCTGCAAATCTCAAAATCACACAAGGATTTGAAGAAACTGAAGTTCCTGTCACTCTGCCCTGGGAACACAGATGAAAACAGATTTTATTAGTCTCCTTAGGGGCCTGTTGGTGAAAGAATTTTGGAGGACTCTGTAGGAATGAAGGAGAGGTCTCTTAATGCCCAGGCAATGCAAAAGAAGAGAAACAAGAAAATTTGGGCACATCATAATTCTTACGGGTTCTGCTAAGCTTATATATATCCCTGATTGGTTTATTTTATTCCCATTTACTGCTTAGTTCAGTCTAAGTTTTCAGTTTAATTATGACAACTATATTTTAGGTTAAGATGAGAAAGGTAGAAGAGAGCCTTTGTGAATCATTTTAGGCTGAAAACAGCTGCTGTTTGAATGTACATATTGTGAAAACGCACCTATCACCCCGCCTGTGTAAAAACCCCTGAAGTGCTTCCTTTCTGCTATTGGCAGAGGAAGGGAAGCTGCTGCTCAGTGGCAAAAAGGAAAGCAATTGAGATGCATGCAGAAAGCTAAATGACTGTTGACTTCTTTTTTCCTGTAAGACATGCCCAAATTTTTATATAGTAACTGGATTGCTTTTAGCCAGTGTAGGTGTTTGGTGCTGCTGAAAAGTCTAGTTCTGAGAAGTGATCCCTACTTCTTGTAAGTGTACCAGGAAGTCCATCTCCATGAGCAACAGCAAAGGGCTTCCATCAAAAATTATTGCATTTCTGTCCCCCTGCATTGTATCAGTGTAGCTTGTTTATATAAAGGTGTAAGCAGGTGGTGGAGAGGTATGTTTGCATCAGGAAGGCTATGTCTGTGCACTTACTGTGATTGAAGGCAGTCAGTAAACACATCCCCCAAAATCAGCTAAGTTTTACTGATATTAGTAATTTAGAAAGATGTTTCCTTCTTTCATTATATCACATTTTCTGCATGACACTAGATGTTTGCTTTCTTTGTGCATGCTCTGTGCTTTGCCAGTGTCCTTCAGTTTCTCTTTTGTGCCCAGGTACTGTCTGTAGTTATGTTTGTGATAATCTTCACTCTCCCTTTTCTCTTTGCTGTTGCCCAGGGTTCTTCTCCCCTGACCCTCCTGCAAAAAGGCTTGACTTCTCTGTTCCAAAAAGTGGAGATTTGGGTGCTGAAAGCAGGAATTCGGGGTGTCCTGTGGGTGCAGAGCATTGCCAGGTGTGGCTTTGTAGGCAGGTGAGGCATTTTAGTAATTATCTTTTAATCAACTTTCTACCCCAGTTTTTAGAGACATGTTTCTCCAAGGCAAAAGGAAACAAATCACACTAATTTGACACACCCATTTAACAGTTTTTATTAAGGCCTTACATTAACTTTGACCTTTTAGCATCATTTCACTGGGATTCCAAGAAGAGCACCCTCAAAGCTTTGGCAGGAAGAGAGTCAGAGCACGAAATGGGGGAAGTGACAGGCTGAGCATCCATACCCACAATGGAGGAAGTGACAGGCTGAGCATCCGTACCCCCAGTTTCTCAAGTGCTATACTGCTTTATAGCGCTTCTCCTTCAGGTGCAAAGAAAGTCTTCCTCACCTTAGCCTAGGAATTAACATTAAATACATTTTAAAACAGGTGGCTGCTAAGGAAAAGAAAATGCTTTTCAACTTCTAATTTCTGAATAGATCAAGGGATCAAAAGAAGTGGCTACATGTAGAAGACAGCAGACAGTGGTCATACTAGAAACTTCACTTAATTAGTCACAGATAACACTTCCTTCACTTGAGAGCCCAGTTTGAAGTCCAAGCTCGTTTTCAGTAAGTTAGTACTTAAGAGAATTAAAGAGTTTTCTGCCTCTAACTAAAGTTACGGTTGGCATCCAAGCAGTTTTAAGCAAAATGATGATGATTAAGTTAATCAGCCATTAAATATCACCAGATTCAAAGAGAAATCTTTGAATATATACGTCACATTGTTAGCAGTAACAGATATGGTCAAATTTGTATTAAGCTGCAATTCAAAAGTGTTCAAAGATAACCAGCTATTCAGATTTAACCTCTTTCAAATAGCCAAGACAAGATTAAAAATAAATTAGTCCAGTCAAGGTTTTGCTGATTAAAAATGTGAGTGAATCTGTGATCAGTGGGATTTCTAGTCAATGCAGTGCACCTTTGGTATAAGGATTTTGAATCTTTGTATTGCACCTCATTCCCCACTAATCTCCTTTGCAAAAAATGTACCCTGCCACCCCTCTCCTTCACAGCTTGGGCTGTTTTGCCGTTTTGCCAAGGACAGTAGCATGGCTCTGTTTCTTCCCAGGCATCATTTCCCCCCCTCCTTCAGTATCCCTCCTGGTGTGTATATGAGTCTTGTAAAATACAAAACGCTTTTTCATTCAACTAAAGAGGAGCAAGAACAGTGAATGTAGAGCTCATCTTAGATGTTAAGACTTCAAACTCTTCAAGTCAAGGACTGCTTTGAACTATAATTAATCATATGATCATCTGTTATAACAACCCCATGTATGGGTTTGTCCTTAAGCATTAATGTTCAATCAGTACTTGTAGTGGGAGTGTTCATAGCATTAAATCTGTGTCCTTATTGTCCACTATCTCTTCTGGAGTAATGAGTACCTGTAATAAAGGGGTAAATATCATCAATATGTTTAGCAATAGAGTAATAGTACTGATATAACTGTGCCAGTAGTAAAACACACCTATGATCCTTGACAGACTTTTTTATGTAACTTGTTGTTCTTCTCTCCCAGGTGGTGGCCTTAATTATTGAAACACAGTGCAAAAATGAGACTGAAGCTATAATGCGTATAACATACAATAAGTTAATTACAAAGAGGATCATTGCTAAGAGGGAAATTAATTGCAACTGGGACGAATACAGTCTGGGTGTTCAGTGTTGCAAGAAATGTGAACGTGGTGAGTATCATTATAAGACTGTTGAAAAGTCATTAAGAGTGGAAAAATAACATGCGCAATTGCTTTCCGCTGGGATAGCTAAGCGGCGTGCTGTGGTTTTCTGGAGGTAATGCTCCATTCTAGCTGTATCTTTCTCTACTAGAGGGCATGAGACACTTCAAAAGTATTTCTTGAGCTGAGTGAACCAGTGACGTTTTACTACAGATGATAGTTCTCACAAAACATGCTTGTCACAAAAGAGTGAAGAATTATATACACATCTTTGAAAGAGGTTAAAAAATTGCAAGCGCAGGCTTTTGCCTACAAGACCCCATATATTCATGGATTTTCCAATTTCAAATATACAGTTTTGTTTGGTGTGTCCTAAATTGGAGGGAGAAGGGGGATAGTCAGATCTTGTGTATGCTACATTCCTGAAGAGCATAAACATTATGCGTAAAGAATATAGATTCTGTCCATATTTATAACTCAGAAAATATTAGGGATTAGAAAGAAAGGCTGACATAGGTCTTAAAGCTAATGACTTCTGTCCAAAGATATTGCAAATCCTAATTCTTGGTTTTCTCTCTACAGGTTTTGTTAAAAATGTCAGCTGCCCAACAGATACTAGCAAACACTGTGTTCCATGTGAAAATGGAAAGGAGTACATAGATCATGTCAATGATCTGGCCAAGTGTTTGAGGTGCGCTTCATGTGACAGCGTATTTGGTATGTCTATAGAAATAGCTATTGCAGCAATGCCTTTCATTGATACAGCATTTGACTGAAAAATTTCCACAGTCCCTGAGTAGTGAATAGCAAGCATGTGTTTGAGTGTTTTAGTGGTAGTACATGCAGGAATTCATGTTTAAGTCGTAAGTTTATTCTCCAGTTCCCTTTCATCAAGCACAAAGTAGCAAAAAGAACAAGCTATGTTGGTCTGGTTTTTTTTTCTTATATGTACCTTTGCTCACCCAAAGCAGAGTCAATACAAACTGGTTAGAATTCTGGAAGAAAAGTTCTCACTCTTCTTTTTCCTTTATTTAAAAGAAGAGGGGTGTTGTAAAAGCAGGGGTGGAAGATTTCCCAGTGGTTTCCTCCATAGTCATTTATGTAATTAGTAATATTATTTCAAATTGCTGGAGCTAATAGAGTGATGACTTTTATAAGTTCAAGATGCTGTGTGGGATATAGGTTCAAATTAGGAGACTGTGAGGCATGCCCTACTGGGTCAGACCAGGGGTCCATCTACCCCAGTATTCTGAGTTCAGCAGATGCTATTTTCAGAAAACATGAAGAAACCTGTACAGTTTCTGAGGTCTATTCCCCGCTAAGTCTACTAGCATCCACAGCTGTGGGAAAGAACGTTAGAAGGTCCATCCCTACCTAGTAATTTTAGAATCTATCTCTGAACCATTTGTGCATGAACCTGTTAGGGGGCACCAGGTTCCAGAAATTCATGACCTGTTTCATAAATATCCATCACACTTTTTTTTTTTCCCATTGTTTTTTCAATTGATTAACCTGATCTCCTATCAGTTCTACCAACTGTCCTGTAGTTCTACTGTACTTGGATTTAAGGAATGCTGATTCTGCATTCCTCATATTGAAAATCAAGTTTTGTGAATGGAGAGGTAGCTCCTTTCATTAGCTACTATAATAAGCATTTCTAGATGGGTAATGAAATGGAGTACAGCAGGGCAATTTGATATTTTGAGCAGAGCCACAAAGGAAACTATTTGTTAAACTGAAGGGAAAAAAAAAAGTGTGACTAATGGGATTACTAGTCATATAATACTGCGGGCAACAATGTAGTAGAAGTCAGTAGAAAACACCAGGCAGGAGGAAAACTGCCACTGAAGTTCCATGAGAACCATTCTTAGTATTGTTCATGTTTGAGATTTCCATGAATGGCTTCAGCACTGGTTTTACAGTGGAGGTTCATCAAATTTGAAAGATAACCTGGTATCCTGTTACAGCAGGGCAGTGATTATGACATTCAAAACTTCACTTCTATTCCTATATGACTATGAAATCAGCTTTCCTACTACAGTGATATTCAATGCAGAAGTAATATTTCATAGATGGAGATAGCTACACTGATGGTAGGAGAAAATAAACACATTTCTTTTGATACTGGAGTAGGGAATATGTTAGCTAAAGAGAATGGAATTCCTCACA
Organism: Pezoporus occidentalis; assembly: GCF_034315485.1. NCBI lineage: Eukaryota > Metazoa > Chordata > Aves > Psittaciformes > Psittacidae > Pezoporus > Pezoporus occidentalis. Next base: position 3,070,157 of record NW_026916347.1, read on the forward strand.
CACTTTGAAGGTCCTCAAGAAGAGATAAAACTTGTTGTCTGCGAGGGAGAGTGAAGAACCTGTTTCTGACATCAAGCAGGGAGATGGGCTGTGTGATCTAAGTTTCCTTTTAGCTTTACGCTTCCGAATGGGAAAAAGCAGCTGACAATATTTGGCAGTGCAAGACGAGTCCTCTTTTAGGAAGTGCTTTACCCTGAGCTCAGTTTTTTGAGCTCTTGGCCACCAGAGGTCTCTTTGCCATCTTCGTATTTCCAGTTACGCTGTTCTTGCAATTAAGCCTCACCTGTGCTAGCAGTGATAGAGCTAAAGGCATCCGAATGGGAGGGCAAGAACTTGTGAGCAGAGGCCTGCTCTTAAGACCTGCTTTTTCAAACTAACAAACTTTAAGAAATATATTTTAGGTTTGGAGGTTGCAAAGAACTGTACCCCGGCACAGAACACAAAATGCACCTGTGCAAAGAACCATTTTTGCAATTCTTCTGTACCGTGTACGCATTGCGATCCGTGTACCATGTAAGTTTATGCCTTCATCATTTCATATAAAATTGCTAATATTCTATGTTGTCACACATGTTGAAAGACAGAGGATAAATCAACATATAAGCTGAGGGAAAACATTAGTTTCCCTCCACACTTAGCTTGTTGAGTTGACTTAGCTCACTCAACTTGTGTCCATGCAGGCTTTCCAAAGGCATGCAGAAGAACTTGTATACATCCACCAAGTCTGTATATACTTCTTAAAAAATATAAAAAAGTTTCTCAGCTTTTCTGTTGTCTTAGTGTGATCTACTGTTGTTACATCTAGAAAATAATTTCCACACCTTTTTCCACTCCCATACCTTTCCATACCAGTTTCATACCTATTAAATTTCAAACTCAAAAAATCTTCACATATGAAATATTTAACTGATAAAAAGTGTTAGAAGATTTTGATTTGCTCTCTTGAGTGTTGCTGAACAGAGATACAAATCCCATGATAATTCTTGTTCATGTCTTCTGCAGATGTGAAAGCGGTGTAATTGAAAAACAATGTACTTCAACTTCAGACACTGTGTGCGGACTGAAAGGTACAATTTTAAAACTTAGCATAGTCTCGCATCTGCTCTATTTTGAGAGTTGTATTTTGAATTGTACTGTTTTACACAATGGCTCCTAGCGATTCCTGAAAGCTAAGAGCATTATATCTACCGGACCCTATACTGACCTGTGAAGCATGATTGCTCTTTGACCTTGATCACCGTACAGATGTAGGAGCGATTACTCCTTTTCAGGGGTGACTTGTGATAGGTAAGACTTTAACAAAGAGGTAGCTTCTGCCATTAGGAGACAACAGAAACACTTTTATAATCTGACACAAGCTTGTTTTAAGTTTAGAGAATGTTGCTGTACTGCATTTCTTGACTTAACTCTCAGGTAATGTTTCCAATGTTCCAGCAGAAACAAGAATACCATGGTGGGCCATACTTTTGGCAATTCCGTTACTACTTCTAGCAGTTGGAGGAATAGTGTGTAAGTGATTTCCTAGTCCTTATACCTATCATACTCTGAATAAGATGTTCAGCTGCTTACTCAGATGTAGTTTTATATTCTTGGCATCCAGAGGAGAGATATACTCTGTCCTGGATTTTAAAAATGCTTATTTGTTTCAGCCTGCATAAGACGGAAGTGGTTTAATACAAGGAAAAGGCCCCATGAATTCCCCCAACCATCCATTTCTGATGTAAGTATTGTTGCTTAGATCACAAAAAACAGTTTCATGCAAGAAACTCTGTTCCATTTAAATTACAGTGGGATTCCGCAAACATGCACATTCCTCTCTCTCATGACATTTTTGAAGCAAATTTTACCATGAGGACTATTGTGGAGAAGTAAGAGAAATCCTGGATTATTTCTGCAGTATTTGTTAACATACTCCCTATGTTACATGACCAAGGTCAAAACTTCATAAATCATCAGGCCTCCAGTGCCCCAGGTTACCTGTCCCAGTGCATACTTCTAGGCAATAGCGATTGTGAGGTGATTCCTCAACCTCACCCAGGTCAGAAGAGGTCTGTCTGTCCAATCTCATTCCCTCACCCCTCATGCAGGGGAATCATGGAGAAAACTAAAAGAAAATTACAGAAATCATATGTCATGAAATGTGTTTATCCTCTCATAAATGTCAATATTTTACAAAGCTTGTTTCTACTCATTGCTCTCTTGCTTCTCTTTTCAGGAGATTGTACCTCTCAGACAAGGTAAGAGACAAGTAATTTCTCAAAATTCAGTAGAAGAAGAAAAGTAGAGACATGCAAACATGAGAAAAAGGGTATTTTTGTGTAGACTTTGCAGCTGACTGGAACTGTCATTCTAGTGCAACAGTGAACACTTCGTAAAGAAATGCCAGTTCATATTGTGCTTATTCAAGCATTTAGCTGGTATCATGAAAGTTTTGCCTCAGGAGAAATTTCTTTTTAGAGGAAGCAATTGCCATTACTATTTGACAACAGCTGAAGTTCTATTCTGCACTGGATACAGAAACTAGGAGGCAGAATTTCTAGAATCATGGATAATTATAAGGGAGTAATCCCACACGCAGAGGTGGGATCACAGACACACAAACCTACCTTATGTTCAAGGGCAAATCCATACTAGCAACACACAGTAGGAAAAGAGCATAAGCTCCAAGGCTGTATCACAGCAAAAGACCTGTCTTGTTCCAGGACCTTTCCCAACACTCTTTTGATGAAAACAAGTACATGAAGGATGACCAGACTTTAATGATAGAGAAGGACAGAACAGCTTACAAAGGAAACTGAGATTCTATTTCAAGTGGTGGGAAGCAATGTGTTATGTAACATTTGGTAGGAACATGTAAAAGCTATATATTGTAAAAAAAATCACATCTAAAATAGTCTGGGTTATGAATACCTGAAACTGCATTTGTTTTCGATACGAAAATTATCAACTCTGAGTGCAGGTGATAAAAAACAGTGAGATACAAGTTACCAGAGCATTAATTTCCTTTTATGTTTTTAGATGTTGATTTGAGCACCTATGTTACTGATATTATGGAAGAGATGACATATAAAGAAGTACTGAAATTTGTTCGTTATCACAAAGTACCACAAACTAAAATAGATGAGATTATTCATGATAATCGTGATACATTTGAACAGAAGATCCATCTTTTTCGAGCCTGGCTTCAAAGACATGGAATGAATGGAACCTATGAAACCCTGATAAGAAGCCTGAGAGACCTTAAGATGCGTGCTGTAGCTGATAAAATTGAGAGAAAACTACAGGCAGCTGTTTCCAACTCTGAGTAAAGGGGGATAGTTCTACAATGGTGACACTCAGCAGAGCAGGAAGGTAGAAACTTGTGGCATTTCACGATACGAACTCAAGCTGATGCAGAGACTCAAATCCCCGTTTATTACCACCAAGCCCTTTTTATCCCCTTGTTCGGTACTTTCCCAACCTGAACATAAATACAACATTCGATCTCATTGGCCCCTGTAAAACTCTCCGTGTAAATAGTCCAATCACAGTATTGCAGACCCTCTCACAACCCCCACATCCTCTGGCCGTACATGCCCCAGCTCCTCGCCCCAGGGATGGGCGGGGATGGGAAGGCCTCAGAGCTCATTCTCAAACTGTTCTTCATGCAAATCTTATAGCCTTCACTCCCCACATCCAGCTATAGGAACAAGAAACGATGATACGATATGCTCCTGTGTTACCTAAGTGATGTAATGTTTTGCTTACATGAAACTTATGGGATGTTGCATTTTTCAAAGTGAAATCTCTGGTGTTAAGATTCTATGAAAAATACTATGAAGAATATTTGAACAACAACCAATTACCTAATACACACCTGATGAATTTTGAATAGTGTTGAATTAAAAAGGTGTTGCTGGGTAATTAAATTCTAGGCTACTATAAATGGATTTTCTCCCTTGTATAAAAGCACCTGTGCATGTGTATACAGAGCTTTGTTTATGTGTGTGTATTTATATGTGTGCAAGTTTTCCGTGTAAAAACTTGCAGTGCTAAGTGAAAGTTACATCCCTCATGCTCTGCAATGATTGCAAGCCTTTCTTAATGCTAAAAGCCTGCAAAGAAGCAGGAGCTGAAGCAGCACAGCAGCACCATGGTGTTTGGAAGGCAGCTTGGAAGGCAACCTGCAGGAGCTATGAGGTCTCCATAAGCAAATGTGCAACACTAGCTCTTCTAAGGCAGGAATTGATACAATGAAAACGTCTTTGTCATTAAATAAAAAATCCACATAGTGTGTGGCTTCCATCTTTCCTTCTTTTCATGCACACTACAGATGTCATTTTTAGGTTTTCTTTTACTCGGGTTAGTAAATCACAGAGAGACCACTCACCAGCAAAAACTCACCTCACCTTTCTTCCATCACAGATGGCTATGCTCCCACATGCAAAGACCCAGCAGCGCTGGCTGCTTTGCAGCGAGGCCTTTCCCAATCACACACCCATTTGTGCAAAGTTTTACAAAGCCTTTCAGCAGCAGAGGAGACCTCGGTAGGAAGGCTGGATTTCTCCAGGTCATGCAGAGGGTAGGGGTTCTTTCTTCTTTAGCTCCAACATCAGTTCCAGAGATTGAGAGAATCTCCAGCTGAGTTAAGACTTAGACAAAACATGAGGGGGCTGCCTGGGCTTGCTCCCATGTGCCAGCCAGAGTGTGCTTCTGCTGGGTAGAGTCCAAACACTGCTACCAGCCCCAGGCATGTGGAAAGGGGAGAGCAGGTCTGGCAGCAGGGTGCTGGGCGCTGGCAGTCAACCCCTGGTCAATGCAGGGCACCCACAGCCATGAGGCATTGCTCCAAGAGGTCATGTTTCTAGGAGTGGGGTGCCTCGGAGGGCAGTGTGTGCGCCTTAACACCAGCTGGAAATCTGTGTATGGCATTAAGCAGGAGCCTGGAAGGAAAGGTAGGCCTTGGATTAGCTTCAAAATCTTTAAGCCTTTCATAGACTTGACCAGTCAGAGGTCTGAAGGGCACAGGGCATGCTTTGTTGCCAAGCTCAGACTCAGTTTACGTTGTACAGCTCTTCCCCAGGTCTCAAGCACCACACAGATACCAAGCATTCAGAAAAACCTTCCATCCCACTTTGGAGCCTCTTGCCTCTAACCTTTCTAAGTGTCTAATCAATCAGCTTGCCTCTAGCATACTGCCAAAATCCTCACACTGTGCTGCTTTACAAAGGAAATCCTTCAGGCTGCTACAGCTGAATGCTTTAATAGCCATTCACCAGACCTGTGCACCTTTGAACAGACTAAGGCGTAGCACTGCATAAATTACTTGGGTCTGTTCTATCTGTGTACAGATCTGACATACTGCAGCAGTGTGCTGCTCACCACCATGTTCTAGTCAGGCTCTACATATGTAAAAGAATAAAATGTCTGCCTTTCAGAAAAGCAGCATGGCAGTTGTGTAGGCTCTGCCATCGTTCCTAGCTTGCAGTTCAGTAGAAGCACAGCCAAGACAGGAAGCAAGGAAAGCTCCATGCTCTCACATGCCCTGATAGACAGGCCTGTGCCATGTCCCACCCAGGAAGGCATAAATGTAGCTTAAGGTATGTTATGTTGGCTGGTGCTTGACTTGACCTTTGGCTTTGCATAGCTTCTGCCTTCATCTCTCAGAGTGAGGCATCTGGCCGCCAGAAATTAAGGGTATCCACCTCTCAGGGCTTCAGTGGGTCAATTTGTAGAACTGACCTGAACTAGGCAGATCTTAAAACAGAGGTACCAAACCTCATAAATTTGTGGCAGTGAAATAACAATGAAACATTCTCCTTTCGTCACACTGGAATTGCCCAACCTCAGTATAATGAGGAAAGTTGAAAAAGAAAGTCCTTGAGTCATATTCTACTTCTGCAAGAGCTGCAAGGCTGAACCCAGACTGCCATTAATTCTAGTGGTTAGCATACATCACAATTTTTTTCTCAACTGGAACACTGTGTATCAAATAACAGGATTGATTCTATTGTGCAGGTGGTTTTCCAAAGGAGTAGGTGGATGTCTACACTGAAGTCAACAGTGCAACATAGAGCCATCTGATCAAATTTAAAATACCTGTACCTGGGATCAAAAGTGACCTAGTTCTGCCAACCCATGGAAATGCATCCAGCTTTCCACTGCCCCCTGCTTCTGGCCCCATTTTCAAACCAGGGTTCATGGGGGGAACCAGAAAAACCCAACCAACACACAAAGAAAAATCTAAACACACAAAAACCAACACAAGACTGCTGATTTACGGTAACCCAGCATCAGAAAAGCAAGTGGAAACAGAAACAGAAACTTGCCCGGGGAATGACTTGGCAAGTTTTTAAGAGCAGATTACAAAGGGGAAGCTCTTTCCTTGGGAAGCCAAACATTTGCAAGAACACTTGCATTTGTTATTTAAATAGCAAACCCAGAGCAATTGTTATTTAAAAAGAACAATAAGAGGATGATCTTACTTCAAATCTGAGAATCGAAAGTGACCACAGGAACCAGGGTGCGTTCAGAAATTCCACAAGCCGTTTTGCTGCTCACTCACGCTGCAAACTGCAGAGTAACTTCTGCTGCCCCACAAGTCAACAAAACCCCTGCAAGAAGACAGAAACAGGGTCATTATTGCAGTGCGGCACCAGGAGAAAGCAAAAGCAGCTCAAGGCAGCTCTGCGATACAGGATTGCTGCAACATGAAATAACTGATTTTTAAAGTCATCCTGCAGGCTGCCAGTTCTTGAAAACACATGGCTGAGGAATGAAGTGCTGAGTACAAGGAGTCTGAAATGTTTCTGTACATGACAAGCATATTAAAGTGTGAGATAGCTGTAGGCATATTTCCTATATGGAGGAGAGGAAAGGAAAACAATACAAACTAATTTGTGAGAAGAATAAACTGTACTGGGACAAGCCTCAGAGTTAGTTTTTCTGAGGGAAGATACAACCTCAAAACTCACATTCCCGTCTTACTGTTTGTCGATACTTTGATTTTGGACTTGAAAGGGAAACTCACATTCCTGCTATCCCACTGCTAGCAAGAGGAAAAGTGCCTACCATCTTTACCGAGTCTCTAGTACAGTCACTAGCTGTGGTTGAGAATTACAAGGGATGTGGGAACAATCACAAACGTAATGTACAGTCAGTGTTTTCTGGATAGCTTTTCAGTGGTTTTAGTTCTTTTCCAAACTGAAAGCATGACTTTTAAGGCAGACAGAGTGCTAGAGGGCCCTTTTCCATAGTGTGGCAGGATGGCCATGATCTGGGCTGATCTCAAAGGGTTTTGAGGTTCAAGTTTTCTCTCTAAGACATGAGGACACCACCTATTCCCGTACTTTGGGACACAAGGGGCATAAGTGCCCTGACAGTGCCCTCTCACTAATCCAAGAACGGGTAGTGGTCATTAAATAATTCATAGGATGATAGAGTGTTTAGTGTTTGAAGGTACCTTAAAGATCACCTAGTTCCAAACCACAAAGGGGACACCTTCCACTAGACCAGGTTGCTCAAAGCCCAATTCAACCTGGACTTGAGCACCGGCAGGGGTGGAACATCCACAGCCTCTCTGGGAAACCTGTTACAGTGTCCCACCACCCTCACATTGAAGAACTCTTTCGTAATGTCTAATCTATTTCAGTTTAAAACCATTCCCCCTTGTCCTATCACTACTTGCCCTTGTAAAAAGTCCTTATTGAGCTTTCCTGTAGGTTCCCTATAGGTATTAAAAGGCTGCTATAAGGTGTCCCCAGAGTCTTCTCTAGCGAGGCTGAATAACTCCAACTCTCTCAGCCTGTCTTCACAGGAGAGGTGCTAGAGTCCTCTAATAATCTTCGTGGCCTTGTCTGGACTTGGCAGGTCCATGTTCTGTTTGTGTTGGGGGGCCCCAGAGCTGAACCCACTTTTACTCCAGCTGGGGTCTCACAGGAGCAGAGTAGAAGGGCAGAATCACCTCCCTTGACCTGCTGGTCACATTTCTTTTGATGCAGCCCAGGATACAGTCGACTTCCTGGGCTGTGAGTGCTCACTGCCGGCTCATGTTGAGCTTCTCATCAACCAACACTTCCAAGTCCTTCTCCTCAGGGCTGCTCTCAATCCAGTCTCCCCCAGCCTGTAGTTGTGCTTGGGATTGCCCCAACCCATGTTCAGGACCTTGCACTTGGCTTGGTTGAACTTCATGAGGTTGGCATAGGCCCACCCTTCAATTGTGCCAAGGTTCCTCTAAATGGCATCCCTTCCCTTCAGTGTTTCGACCACACCACACAGCTTGGTGTTGTTGGCAAACTTGCTGAGGATGCACTCAATCCCACTGTCCATGTCACCGACAAAGATGTTAAACAGCACCTGTCTAAACACACCAAACCCTGAGGAACACTGCTTACCACTGTTCTCCACTTGGACATTGAGCCGCCGACAGCAACTTCCTGCGTGCAGCCATCCAGCCAATTCCTCATTCACTGAGTGGTCCATTCAGTACTTTTGAACCTCTCAATGAAATCTCATCAGCTTTAAGTTCCTTTAAACTTGTCTAAACTATAAACCACTGCCCTGGGCAGGGGCGGTGGTTGTGGCCGGGGGAGAAGGGAGGTAACAGCCAGCGCCTTCCTGGTGCTCCTAGAAGGCAGAGATACAGCTGCGGGCAGACCCGTTCCCGGCCTCTGCTCAGCAGGTGGCAGCCTCTGTCCGTGCAGTCCTGCGCGCGTCCTCTGCCGGTCCCCTCGCACTCCCCTGGGCTGGCTTGGCAGGGACGGACAGTCCTCGGGAGCTCCTTCCCCGGCTCCTTCCCTGGCTCTCCGGCTGGCTGCTCTCTGGGGATGGATTATTCTCAGAGGGTAAGGACATGTTACATATGAGCTCGCACACAAAGAGAGCAGCACACTGGCTATGACAAGGGCACAAAGCCTTGCCCTGCTACTGCTCAGCCTGCCGTCAGGCTGAGCCAGTTCCAGCACTGGTTTTACATGCGATCCCTCAAGTCATGTTCCACAAGACTTAACATTACACCTACAATGTCATAAAATATTGTGCAACAGCTTTTGAACACTTCTCAGATTTGAGGATGAGCACAGCCTGACTCCCTTCAACTAGTGCCAAGATTAAGCAGCTCAAGGAAGTCCCACAGTATAGAGTAGCTGATGACTTGGCATCACCAGTTTTAAGTTTTATAACACATGGAAAAAACTGTCATAACAACACAACCAGGCTGCAAACCAAACACTAAAATCTGGAACTGGCACTGTTACTGAGGTATGTGCAGCATTACCTGTGCCAACATGAATGTGCATTGCAGTGATGTCATTTATTAATGCTCACATAAAACAGTTGAGAGACATGCACATAGTTGGTACTTACACAACTGCCAAGATACTAAAGGTAGGCATTAGCAGTGACCAAGAAATCCTACAAAAGACTAGGCTCTTGCCTAGTGTCCTGAAATTCTGTGTTCCTAAATTTTGCCCTCTGAAGGGTCTTTGCACCACCATAATAAAGTGAAAAAGCAACTGGTGAAGATGGGGGAGGAGAAGGGGTGGGTGGTGACAGCTGAGAGGCTTTCTGGAGGAACTGGCTTATGATTTACTCTTAATTGCTACAACATGCTGTTGTAAATGCCTTGTTTTCTTTCTCTTACAGGCTTGTAAGTTAGCCTATTGTTTTAAATAACTGTAACTATCATTTTAAATGACTATACATTAAATGCAGTTTTTACTTCTGTTCTAGCTTTAGAAATGTCGGGAATGACCACATCAGGAAGCTTGCTGCCAAGACTTTTTTCTTTTAATCCTACAAAATTTATGGCTGTTGCTTCCATCAGAAAAACTGGAGTGAGTATGAATGCTTGAAAATGTATAATCCTCTACCATGAGACATCAGAGCTTCAAAGTACACCATGTTTAATGCTTTTTGCAAGCTCTGTTTTTGTATCTTTAGCGAACAGCAAATCAGCAACTAGCTGTCCAAGATACAAAGCTCCTTAACTGATATGTCTTTCCTAAGAAAGTATCTTATTGTATGAGCTTTATTCAGATCTACCTACAGCACGCTAAAGACTTTCCCTGCCATCAGGCACAGTGGTGTAAGGAACTTCCAAAGAGCAGCCCATAAAGAGCCTATGAGGAAAGTAGAATCATAGAATAGTTAGGGATGGAAAGGGTCTTAAGATCATCTAGTTCCAACCCTCCTGCCACGGGCAGGGATACCTCACACTAAACCATCTCACCCAAGGCCTCATCCAACCTGGTCTTGAACACTGCCAGGGATGGAGCATTCACAACCTCCCTGGGCAAACCATTCCAGTGCCTCATCACTCTAACAAGAAAGAATTTCTTCCTTATATCCAATCTAAACTTCCCCTGTTTAAATTTTAACCCGTTACCCCTTGTCCTGCCACTGCAGTCCCTAATGAAGAGTCCCTCCCCAGCATCCCTATAGGCCCCCTTCAGATACTGGAAGGCTGCTCTGAGGTCTCCACGCAGCCTTCTCTTCCCCAGGCTGAACAGCCCCAACTTTCTCAGCCTGTCTTCATACGGGAGGTGCTCCAGTCCCCTGATCATCCTTGTGGCCCTTCTCTGGACTTGTTCCAACAGTTCCATGTCCTTTTCATGTTGAGGACAGCAGAACTGCACACAATACTCCAGGTGAGGTCTCACAAGAGCAGAGTAGAGGGGCAGGATCACCTCCTTCGACCTGCTGGTCACGCTGCTTTTGATGCAGCCCAGGATACGGTTGGCTTTCTGGGCTGCAAGCGCACACTGAAGCCGGCTCTTGTTCAATTTCTCATCGACCAAAACCCCCCAAGTCCTTCTCTGTAGGGCTGCTCTGAATCTTTTCTTTGCCCAACCTGTAGCTGTGCCTGGGATTGCTCTGACCCAGGTGTAGGACCTTGCACTTGGCATGGTTAAACTTCATGAGGTTGGCATCAGCCCACCTCACAAGTGTGTCGAGGTCCCTCTGGATGGCATTCCTTCCCTCCAGCGTATCAACCAAACCACACAGCTTGGTGTCATTGGCAAACTTGCTGAGGGTGCACTCAATCCCCCTGTCCATGTCAGTGACGAATATGTTAAACAAGACCGGTCCCAACACCAATCCCTGAGGGACACCACTCGTTACTGGTCTCCAGCTGGACATTGAGCCATTGACCACAACTCTTTGCCTGCGGCCATCCAGCCAGTTCTTTATCCACCCAGTGGTCCATCCATCAAATTGATGCCTCTCCAATTTAGAGACAAGGATGTCGTGTGGGACAGTGTCGAACACTTTACACCAGTCCAGGTAGATGACATCAACTGCTCTACCCCGTCCATGAATTCTGTAGCCCCATCATAGAAGGCCAATGAACAGTGTTAGCATAATTTAAATAATAATGAAAGGTTACATGGGCAGGTGCTCTTAGGTACCCTTTAGATGAGCCTAAACCCTTACCCTTTAGGGAGCCTGGTATCAGTGGTTGTATACACTAACAAGTACTTCCAAGGAGATTCCTGCACTCTGGCCACACTGCAAGGTACTTGGAACTCAAGCCTATGCACAGAGTTACATTTACCTGGTGACCCAGAGAAGTTACACTACAGGAGAGAGCCAAGGAGATACATAGAAAATTTGTGGGGTTATTTGTCCTCTCATCATTGCTTTACAACTGTAAGACTATTGACCTGCTGTCAGTGCAAATTTTTAGGCTCTCTTTTTCTTTGTAAATGAAAACAGATGAGTAAATTCATGAGCTGGAATCTGGGGGCTGGACACAAGATAAAAGCTCTGTTCTGTGCAGGGGCTGGATTTGAACAGTCTTTCAGATACCAGCTTCCTCCTCCCTCCTCCAAAGTCATTCCTACATATATCACAATAAAAATGCAACCATCATCCAGGAAATGCATTCAACATCCCCTAACTCATCCAAGTCCAAAGCAACTAGCAACAGAACATGCAAAAACATTACTCAGAAAGAAATACTGTTTTCCTACTTTCTTTTCTCAGCTGTGGACCTATTCCAAAGATAGTCATGTATTATTTTTTTACTTAAATGGGGGAAATGGTTCTTCCAAATGTGACTGAAAATATTGCTGGCAAAATGAAACCAGTACATTATGTTTGGACAGCAACCAGGTCCAGAAAATTTTAGCAAAGGAAGTGTTAGAAGCATAAGTAGTTCGAAATACAACTTCAAGTGAAATCCTACTTTACTTGGATTCAAGTTAGCAACTAGGATCAAAGAGGCAAACGATCCCAGTTCTAGAAAGCAAGATTTTTTCATTTCTAGGCTCTAATCTGTCACCAGCTTATACTCACTACTTAACAAATCTGGGCAGACTTACAGACATTGTTAGTATAGGTAAGTCTATAGGGGACGTCATGACAAAGCCAGAAAGCAAAGCAGACTTTTTAAATCTAAAACTACTAGAAGAGCCTTCTTGGAGCTAAAGGCATAACTTAAAATGGGATGATGCCAATCTCTGGTACCTTGCCACACTATCAAACACTGAAATGCAAGTCAGATATTCTTTCTCCTTCTTCCACTCTAACCCCCTACTGATGGGCACAGTAGATGTTAATATTCACATGAGATGTGACAGAACCTGGCTGGAATCCCCTTCTCTACTCTGGAGCAGAATATTCCATGCAAGTGTCCCAGCTCCCAGAAGACTAAGTCTGAGCTGTTTGAGGACATCTCCTTCCTGATCACACTTGTTGCAGCTGTTTCACTATGTATAATTGAATATTCATTGCTGTGAAAGTTTGAAATTGATTCCCTCTGTTCAGGGGATGCCTAAACTTTTAGGTTATTCACATGATTTCCCTGCATGACATCCTTGTTTTCCCACACAACACCCTTGTCTTTAAATTGGAGAGGCATCAATTTGATAGGTGGACCACTCGGTGGATAAAGAACTGGCTGGATGGCCACACACAAAGAGTTGTGGTCAATGGCTCAGTGTCCAGCTGGAGACCAGTAACAAGTGGTGTCCCTCAGGGATTGGTGTTGGGACCGGTCTTGTTCAACATCTTTGTCGCTGACATGGACAGTGGGATTGAGTGCACCCTCAGCAAGTTTGCCGATGACACCAAGCTGTGTGGTTCGGTTGATACGCTGGAGGGAAGGAATGCCATCCAGAGGGACCTTGACACACTTGTGAGGTGGGCTGATGCCAACCTCATGAAGTTTAACCATGCCAAGTGCACGGTCCTACACCTGGGTTGGAGCAATCCCAGGCACAGCCACAGGTTGGGCAGAGAAGAGATTCAGAGCAGCCCTGCGGAGAAGGACTTGGGGGTGTTGGTTGATGAGAAAATGAACATGAGCCGGCTTCAGTGTGTGCTTGCAGCTCAGAAAGCCAACCGTATCCTGGGCTGCATCAAAAGGAGCATGACCAGCAGGTTGAAGGAGGTGATCCTGCCCCTCTACTCTGCTCTTGTGAGACCTCACTTGGAGTATTGTGTGCAGTTCTGGTGTCCTCAACATGAAAAGGACATGGAACTGTTGGAACAAGTCCAGAGAAGGGCCACGAGGATGATCAGGGGACTGGAGCACCTCCCGTATGAAGACAGGCTGGGGAAGTTGGGGCTGTTCAGCCTGGAGAAGAGAAGGCTGTGGGGAGACCTCATAGCAGCCTTCCAGTATCTGAAGGGGGGCTATAGGGATTCTGAGGAGGGACTCTTCATTAGAGACTGTAGTGACAGGACAAGGGGTAACGGGTTAAAATTTAAACAGGGGAAGTTTAGATTGGATATAAGGAAGAAATTCTTTCCTCTTAGGGTGGTGAGGCACTGGAATGGTTTGCCCAGGGAGGTTGTGAATGCTCCATCCCTGGCAGTGTTCAAGACCAGGTTGGACGAGGCCTTGGGTGATATGATTTAGCATGAGGTATCCCTGCCCGTGGCAGGAGGGTTGGAACTAGATGATCTTAAGATCCTTTCCAACCCTAACTATTCTATGATTCTATGAATTCCAGGAAAGAACTGATTTTAGACAAGTGACAGTTGCGTTGGTTTTCTTGGTAATGGTCTGGCTGTGTCTTGTAACTAAATACTGAGAAAAATGGGTACAGTGGCAACATTGTCACAGCAAGGAGCAGGGTTTTAGATATATATAATCTGTGTATATATCTTATAATTATATAATTTTGTTAGCACAAAATGTTAACGTCTTGTTCTTGCAATTTTGAAGTTAGAGCTCCTAATGTTTCCAATGATTTAATGATCCCATGAAATTTAAAAATGCATTAAGGAACTGACACAATAACTGAAAAAAAAAGGCAACTATTTAAAGAAATAAACTGCATATTTGTGGCCTTGTTACAATAAGGATGAGTCAGGAAACAGAGAATTCCTCAGCAGACCCTTAGCATGACAGCTGAATAAAGGAAGCAGATGCACAGAGCTCTTTTAAATCGTATATCTAAAGTATGTGAATGCAGATTTCATCCTGATGAAAACAACATTTCCTCTGGAAATGAAATCTGAGGCATTGAAATGCCCAATGATTTTGTACAAAGCCAAAGCTTCTCACAAAGCAATATTTAGAGGATATGTGGAAAAGAGCCAGAATTGGCCAGGATCTGGTTATGACAGTGAACTTGTTCATGTGAAGAATACCTTCACACTTGCAAAAGGTGCCTGGTTAGGGGCCAAGGAAATTAATTTCAGCCATTATATTTTTGCCAACTATTTGTGGAATTAAAGCACTCACTGTATGAACTTTGCTTCATCAGCTGGCATGGTAATAAATATAGGAGATTTAGCAGAATTAGACTGATTTTTTTTGAGCATAAGATTTTCAAAAAGAATCCTGGGTTAGACATTATTTACTCTTAAGCATACGTACTGCCACGTGAGGGAGAGTCAGAAGTCCTTATGTGCTTAATTCTGGATTGCAATTGACACAGAAATGTATGCATCTGGAAATACACTCCTACTTTGGGGACTAATTATCAAGTTTCAAAGATAAGCAACCGAATGGATTAGCATGCTTATTTATGCTTATGTGATCATGCAGAAAAGCAGAAAAAAAATGTTCTTTACATTTTTGTGTGCTTGTCATTGTGCAGAATATGGTGCTCTTCAACGAAAGGTTGAACAAACTGCTGCTGCGTAGCCTAAAGGAGCAAAAAAGATGAGGCAGGAGGCATGATAAAGATGTTCAAATATGTAAAAGCCTGTTGTAAAAAGGAATGGAACCGTCTCTTCTCCATGTCATAGAAGATATGGCAAGATGTAGAGGGCTGAAAATACACCAAGGGTTCATTCCGAAATTAAGACAAACTTTATAAGAGTAGAGATTGTGAAACTTCAGTATGATTTACCTAGAGTTTTGGAGTCTCCATTTCTGAGGTAGGACAAAAACATTATAGTTAATCATACCTCAGGACAAAGGACTGGAGTAAAAGACCTTTCAAAGTCCCTTCTAGTCTCAGAAGTTTCAGAAAGTAAGCATTAGCAGAATGACTTGCGTAAATTTGTTGTAAGGTGACTGGAATTTCCAGCCCTTTCTTTTTAAATAGGAACTCCCTGTGGAGTCCATTGTTTAACAGGAAAAATTCTTGGGTTTCACCTCAGCTAGAAGACTTAATTTCCTGTTTAATATCATAAACAGGACTGCATTCTCAAAAGAAGAAAGTCCCAGATACCTTATTAGGAAAAAAGAATAAAACAAAACAAAACAAAAAATCCCAAGGGACAGTGTAGTGTGACAATGCAAAAAATTATATAATACAAAACTGTAGCAAGAGCTGCCTTTACATCTCTTGATACCTCCTACAGCCTAACTTGCACATGAATTTAGGTACCCAATATCTCAATAGATGCCAGTGTCTACAAGTGAGTTCTCAGTACTGGCTGCTAAGCCCCTGTGCACTAGATGGTTTCACAGACTGGACAGCTCCTTGGCTGTCTTTCCTGTCGCATGTGGTCCACTAGATAACCAATCATAGAATCATAGAGTAGTTAGGGTTGGAAAGGACCTCAAGATCATCTAGTTCCAACCCTCCTGCCACGGGCAGGGATACCTCATGCTAAATCATATCACCCAAGGCCTCGTCCAACCTGGTCTTGAACACTGCCAGGGATGGAGCATTCACAACCTCCCTGGGCAACCCATTCCAGTGCCTCACCACCCTAACAGGAAAGAATTTCTTCCTTATATCCAATCTAAACTTCCCCTGTTTAAATTTTAACCCGTTATCCCTTGTCCTATCACTGCAGTCTCTAATGAAGAGTCCCTCCTCAGAATCCCTATAGCCCCTCTTCAGATACTGGAAGGCTGCTATGAGGTCTCCCCACAGCCTTCTCTTCTCCAGGCTGAACAGCCCCAATTTCCTCAGCCTGTCTTCATATGGGAGGTGCTCCAGTCCCCTGATCATCCTCGTGGCCCTTCTCTGGACTTGTTCCAACAGTTCCATGTCCTTTTTATGTTGAGGACACCAGAACTGCACACAATACTCCAAGTGAGGTCTCACGAGAGCAGAGTAGAGGGGCAGGATCACCTCCTTTGACCTGCTGGTCACGCTGCTTTTGATGCAGCCCAGGATACGGTTGGCTTTCTGAGCTGCAAGCACACACTGAAGCCGGCTCATGTTCATTTTCTCATCGACCAACACCCCCAAGTCCTTCTCCACAGAGCTGCTCTGAATCTCTTCTCTGCCCAACCTGCAGCTGTGCCTGGGATTGTTCCGACCCAGGTGTAGGACCTTGCACTTGGCATGGTTAAACTTCATGAGGTTGGCATCAGCCCACCTCACAAGTGTGTCAAGGTCCCTCTGGATGGCATTCCTTCCCTCCAGTGTATCAACCGAACCACACAGCTTGGTGTCATCGGCAAACTTGCTGAGGGCGCACTCAATCCCCCTGTCCATGTCAGCAACAAAGATGTTAAACCAGACTGGTCCCAACACCGATCCCTGAGGGACACCACTCGTGGAGGTTAAGCATTTGTTACGGAGCTGCAAGAGAAATCTTTAAATCTAAATATATTTCTATTCATGTGCTCTTCTGTCTCATTATTATTGTCTGTAAGTAATGTGGCTGTGCTGCTGCTGGCACAGTAATGATGTATGGTGGAGCACGGTGTCCTGGTTACCTTGTGGGAACAGCAGCCAAGGTAGGGCACTGCAGGAGTCATGTCTTAAAAGAAAGAGTCAGCACCTTTTTTAAGTGCCTGAAGTGCCCCAACAGTGTAGGATTTGATGAATTATAATGATTCAGAAAGTCATTACAGTGATTCAGAAAGAGTTGCAACCACAAAAAAACATAAGAGTTATGTTGAAATTAAATCTTAAAGAGTGGGACTGTGAGAATGAAGACCTTGCGCCCACTGTAGGAGAGGATCAGGTTCGAGACCATCTTAAGAACTTGAACATACACAAGTCCATGCGACCGGATGAAATCCATCCGTGTATCCTGAAGAAGCTGGCAAATGAAGTTGCTAAGCCGCTGGCCATCATATTTGAGAAATCATGGCAATCAGGTGAAGTTCCCGATGACTGGAAAAAGGGAAATATAACCCCCATTTTCAAGAAGGGAAAAATCGATGACCCGGGGAATTACAGACCAGTCAGTCTCACCTCTGTGCCTGGCAAAATCTTGGAGCAGATTCTCCTGGAAGGCATGCTAAGGCACATGAAAAACAACAAGGTGCTTGGTCACAGCCAGCATGGCTTCACTAAGGGGAAATCCTGACTGACCAATTTGGTGACCTTCTGTGATGGGGCTACAGAACTGATGGACAGGGGTAGAGCAGTTGATGTCATCTACCTGGACTTGTGCAAAGCGTTCGACACTGTCCCACATGGCATCCTTGTCTCTAAATTGGAGGGACATCAATTTGATGGATGGACCACTCGGTGGATAAAGAATTGGCTGGATGGCCACACGCAAAGAGTTGTGGTCAATAGCTCAGGAATGGCATCCAGAGGGACCCTGACACACTTGTGAGGTGGGCTGAAGACAGGCTGAGAAAGTTGGGGCTGTTCAGCCTGGAGTAGAGAGGACTGCATGGAGACCTCATAGCAGCCTCCCAGTATCTGAAGGGAGCCTACAAGGATGCTGGAGTGGGACTCTTCATTAGGGACTGTAGTGATAGGACAAGGGGTAATGGGTTAAAACTTAAACAGGGGAAGTTTAGATTGGATATAAGGAAGAAATTCTTTCCTGTTAGGGTGGTGAGGCACTGGAATAGGTTGCTCAGGGAAGCTGTGAATGCTCCATCCCTGGCAGTGTTCAAGGCCAGGTTGAACAAGGCCTTGGGTGAGACGGTTTAGTGTGAGGTGTCCCTGGCCATGGCATGGGGGTTGGAACTAGATGATCTTGAGGTCCTTTCCAACCCTAACTATTCTATGATTCTAAATCCTTATACTTGCCTTGTGGAAGATACTAGTAGTAGACTTTCCCAGAAGAGGTAGAACAGCTGTTGTCTGGCTTTGATGTTAAGGCAAATTTGGGTAATGTCCACAAATGAATCTGGGGTGCTGGACTGCGGTAGGGTTATAGTGTGATGCCTCATTTCTTTGAGCATTTTTTTGTTTGGGTCTTTATAACTAAGTAACAGATTTTAGCATCACAAGGGCTTGTTCAAAAGTGCACTGGGTAAGTACCTGGATCATTGCTGTAACTCCAGCTATCATTAGCTTCTATTACTCTGCAATAAGGTAGACTTTTCGGAGTCCTAATCATGGCAGCAGTACACACACCAGTACTACACTTTAGTATGTCGCAGAGGCTCCACATGGAGTGCCAAGAGGATGAAGAGGAGTAGTTAGCCTGCCAGGAAGAGTTAGAGACAAGCAGGTCATCTGGATAGCAAAACAGGTCTGGGATCAGAGCCTGTCAGCTGTCAGATGTGGCAGAAAATCACAGATATTGCTGGAGGCTCCATGGGATGCTACCTAACCCATGGGAATATGGAAGCTGTATGAGGAGAGAAGCATAGGTAAGTAGGTAAATTATTTTAAAAAAAGAAAACTGTAAATTAAAAGAAGGGATGTTTCTCAAGTACAAAACAACATAGGTCTTATGGCTGCCTCTATGTTTATTTGACATTTTTTCTGCCCTGACATGGCCAATGTCAATTTCAGGCATTTACCTTGCCATTGCTGTAGGTAGTGCTGCTAAACACAGTTAAGTTCGGATATCTAGCTATAGTCAAAGAAGGTGCTTCGTTGTTTATAATAAGCTCTAAATCAAGCTTAAATTATTAGAAGAAAAGTCCCTTGGAAAATAATAGATTGAATTTTTTTCACATTTAGATGGCTGGTCTAACTAATTTATTTCAACAGAACTACTTTTAATTTCTACCAATGTCAGTTAGAGTGGAATTGTAATAAATCGATGTTGCCTTCTCACAGGACTCAAACTAGATCTTCCAGACAGCTGGTAGCACCTAATGGCTGCCTGCAGCATCATGCAATGGCTGCAGAAACTTTCAGTTCAACCCATGTATGGAAAGAATAAAAATAGAGAACTGAAATATACTCTGGTTTTGAGATGTGTAGGAAAAAAACCCAAACCAAGGGCTACAGTGTGTTACATCATGGTTAATCACGGAAGAGAACTTCCTATTACCTAAAATAGAAGGAGAACGGAAAAGGAAATACAATACATACATGTTTGATACTTACTGAGATGCTGACCCAAAATAATTTCAGGGCCTAAATTTAAATAGAAAAGTATATTTGGGGTTTGTTTCTATTAATTGGATAAATGTCTGTATTCTGTTTTCTCAGTTTTTAAGTTCAAAAAAAATTAATGAAACGGCATAGACCTTTAACTGTCTTTCAGAAAGCTGGGCTGTTTAAACAGCTGCAGGCATACCACTTCAAGTGGAAGATAAAACTTGCATGACAAACAATGTGACAGTGGCCCCACATAGGCTACAGCTGCAAAAATTTGGTTTTCCTTCACCACTGTTAAATGAAGATGTCAAAAATAAAAGTTAAACTGCATATATGCTCACACATCTTTCTCACTTTCCTTCACTTATCTATTCTTAAAGTTCAGGCTATCTCTTTTCTTAGGCTGTACTTAAATTTCTGTCTTGACCTCTAGCACCTGCAGTGTTGAGGATAGAAATACACCAGAACTTCTAAGCTATTTCTTTCCTGCTGCTACTTAAGGGTCATAAAGTCAGTGTACCCTAAATGCCACAATATCCTATGCTATAGGCTTGTGCATTTTCCCCAAGATACAGGTGTCTAGCTCTCAGTTTTTTCCTGGGGGAGCAGGACCAGTGGCCGTGTACATCACTGCACAGCATGGCAGTGCACAGCTGATTCCCTTAGCCCCCTCCAGTAAGCCATGTACACAGCTCTCCTTTGTCACACAACTGCATCAGCTGCACTTGGAATAGCACAGCTTATTTCTGCAAGAACAGCACACCTGGTGCTGTTGAAGAAAACTGGATTTGTTACATACACATAGACTGGATGTGCAATGCACACAGGGTAGACGTTATGCTCCTTGAAAGCAATGGAGCTGCTGTTCAGGCCTGAGGCAGCCAGCAAAGTGTTTGTGTGCTCAGGGAGGACACCAGCAAGGAACAAGCTACCAGTGCCAGAATAATTGGTGCAAGCTACTGCTAGCCACCTTCCTCAGGAGTAACCTGAGAACACACAGGATCTGAGCCAAAGAATTGTTCTGGCAACAGAAATAGCTTGAACCTGGCTACCTTGAACTCCTCAGCCCCTCCTATCCAATATATGCCCATCTTTCTCTGTCTTGGAAACCACCATGAGCAGTTCAGGATTGCAGAGAAGGAGACAGTTCCCAGCTTTGTTCCCACAACCTGCTAATATATACCTGGGGCAAACATGAAAAAGAATATTAGATGCTTTGCCTTGTCTTGAAAGCATCTGCTTCTGTCATGGTTTAAGCCCAGCCACGCAGCCTCTCTCAATTCCCCCCTTTATCCCCCCTGCTCCCGGAGGGATGGGGAGGAGAATCAAAAGAATGTAATTCCCATGGGTTGAGACAAGAAAGTCCAGTAACTAAGGTATAACACAAATCACTACTGCTACCACCAATAATAATAGTGATAAGGGAAATAACAAGGGAAGAGAATACAACCGCTCACCACTCACCGACTGATACCCCACCTGACCCAAGCAGTGATCTAGCTCTTCCCGGTAACTGCCCCCAGTTTATATAGTGGGCATGATGTGCTGTGGTATGGAATATCTCTTTGGTTAGTTTGGGTCAGGTATCCTGTCTCTGTTTACTCCCAGCTTCCCCTCCTTCCCTGGCAGAGCATGAGACTCAGAAAGTCTTTGGTCAGAGTAAACAGTACTGAGCAACAACTAAAAACATCGGTGTTATCAGTGCTGTTCCCAGGCCAAAAGTCAAAAACACAGCACTGCACCAGCTACTAAGAAGGAGAAAAATGACTGCTACTACTGAAACCAGGACAGCTTCTCACCTGGCAGTAGTGCATCCTTGCCAAGAATCCTGTTCTGCACAGAAACTTTCCACTGTTCCTGTGAGACTTCCCCTAGAAGAAGAAGGGGCATTTTTATCAGCCTTTCTTTGAGGTTCTTAATTTTCTTTCCTCTGTCACAGGTATATTCTAGCACAGTAACTGGTAGAAAATATACTTCTATCAAGCCCACATCTTTTCTATCCTGGTTAGCAGAAGGAATCAGAAGTCCTGACTTTCAGGACACATTGCCTCCAGCGCTTGGTTCCTCCCATACCATCCACCCTTACCGACATAAATAGCCCAGATTTCAAGAACCTTTGTGGAGCATTTCTAGATGGTTGCTTTTCCTCTGTGACAGCCTAGTGTGACTCTTTGCCCACTCCCCCAGGGAAAGGCAGTGACTCCCTGTGTCTGGCAAATTTGCTATGACATACAATGCATCTCCCAGAGAGCACTCCACAAAAAGAGCTTATTCCCAGCACTACTGGCCAGAGGGAATTTTCTGGAGAAGAAACAAAAGGCTGTTTCCACGGTGTCATAACTATCTTTTTTCCTGCCTTCTCAATAAAGCAGTCTTAAGAGGTCGGCACTAACTGGGAGCAACAAGGCTAACAACAGTGAGTTGAAATAGAAGACAGGATATGTCTGTGGAGCAGATGAAGATGGCATCAGCCGAGACAGGGACAAAGCAAGCATGCTGGAAACAGAGGTGGGGAGAAAATGAATTGAGTAAACAGCAAAAGGTGGTGACTGATTTTGTCACGTGTCTGCGGCAGTAGTGAACAGAGATGCCGTAAAAATGGATACACCACTGCAAAAAGGAGGATCAGCTACACCCCTTGACTGGGGCAATTCTAGAATATGTAGGCTGCTCTGCCATCCTGAAAAAAAAACCTCTGGGATGCGATGTGTTCTCGTTTTTTCAACAAGATGCAGTATTCACCCATGAAGCAGCAACATCAGGCATGTTTATCCTGCTTCCATCCTTATTTCATGACAATGGAAGATATGGATCTCAGACCAAGCTGCTCCACTGCTATCTGATCCAGCACACCTTCCTCTTCCTTAAAAATATGCAAGAAGGATCTCTCCCTCTGCCCCTTAAAAACTCCTTAAAAATCTGGTCACTATAACCAGAGCTAGGTAAATCACACAACTTCTCACTTCCCCTCCAGAGAAGGGTTTTATAGTCATCTCTGTGTTCCACAGCACTGGTGGTACAGGCTCTTCTGCCTCCAGATATTCCACTTGATGTGGCCAAAAAGGAAAGAGAAGTCAGTCATCACACATGGAATCAGTATGTGAAGGTCTTGTGTGCTGCCTCCTCCTCTGAACTTAGCATGACATTCTGGCCGCAGTTTCCAGGGTGTTTACATGGAAGTGGTTTGGTTTTGTCTGACTGCTTGCTTGTCCTTTGCTTGCTGTATTTGTCTATTTTCTCTGCTCTAAATTCCCATCCTAAGCAAAAGTTTTATTGCAGTGGTATGCAGATCTTTTTCTGATCACCATGCACACGCTGTACCCTTTTCCTCCCTAATCTGAGCTCTCTTAAAGCCAGGCACAAATATAAACATTAACGTACTGCAGTACAGTGTCATGTCAGCATTACAGGAAATCATTTCTTTTTCTTTTGGATTTGATTTTTTTAATTTATTTTATTTTATTTGGTTGAGGGGAGGGTGTTGGTTTTTTTTTTTTCAACTGACATTACGTAAGGCTCTTAAAAATCAGGGAACAGTTGCTTTGTTTCCTCCTACCACACAGCAGGCAAGACTTCTTCTTTAATATTCTTGCAGGGTGTCCCAGCTTCCTGCCCCTGGAGGCTGCGCACCCAGCAATGCTGCTAGAGGCCCTGACGCGGCAAGACCTGCACAAGGCTGCTCACCACAGAGGCACTGTGCACTGGCCTGGCACTGCTGCACCCTCCACTCAGCAAAGAGCTCCCAACAAAATCCCACACCACAGACTGTTTCCACCAAGTCCCTCTAGCTTTCCTTGCACTTCAGGTTGGAGTTGCCCTCTCACCAGAAACTGCAGTACCAAGACCACCTTAGGACCACAGGCATGCCTGAAAGTACAGCCTTTCCCCTCACTGACCCACAGGGTCTGTGGCTGCCAACAGGGCAGTGGACCTACATCTGTACATACAGAATGTGGAAGACCAAACTATGTGGACATCACTGAAAACAAAAATCCCAAACATACTTAGCAATTACAAAAATATATGCAAATTTTGCTCTCATCTGTAGTATGAGCTCACTGTGAAATCACTAAGACTTTCCCAGCAATCAAGAGTAGACATAAGTCCCAAAACAATTGTCAGAATTCAAAAGAATCAAAATCCCCAGCTGGTTAAATAGGAGAAGCTCTCCTGAATTCAATACATCCACACTGAAGCTCAACAAAACTTGCTGCCCACATTGCTTAAACCTGTAGGCTGGCACCTACCTAAATCATCAAAGTCTAAATATAAATTCTCTGTCCAGCTACTGTTGAAAACATTCTAGTTCTTAACACCACAATAAACAGATTGGTCCCAATAATCCCTACAAAAGCTGCAGTGAGCAATCACGGGGGCATGGATCTTCATGCTGTAGAGATGTTTTCTTATCTCAGAGACGCTCTTAAGAACAATTTTTGAGGATGCATTAGTGTGATGATTTTTCTTTGTTGATGTAGCCATTCATCTGATGTGCTAGTTTTTGCCCTCATATGAACCTAATATACAGTAAGCATAGTCCCGGGGGGGGGTCAAAAATAAATCAAACAACAAAAATCCCAAACATCACCCTTGCAGCAAAGTAAGTACCATCTGAAATTCTGTGTCTGCTTACTGTTAATAGGGAAACTATTAGAACATTTGGTCAAAGGTCAGGAAGCAGCAAAGGCTGCTTAGGAAGTTTGCCATAGCAAATTCATCGGTCCAAATGGAAATGTGACTGGAAAATATGTTTTGTATCCTAAATAAAATCACCTGACGAGGAAGTCTCGTCAGAAACAAAAGTATTCTGCACTCTGAAACAAACAGCCAGGCAAGTCTGATCTTGTATGCACTGAATTCAATGGGAATAATCCCAGTAGGTTGCCTGGAAGTAGAAATAGATCAAAAATATCCTGACTAATTATAATCAAAAATAAAACCTTTTTAGTGAAGAATCGTTGTTTTAACAGAATACCTTAAATTTTACTAATTTTCACAAAGCATTCACAGCCTGTGGAAGAGAAATTTTCATCTCCCCTATCTTGCGAAAAGGCAAAAAAAAAAAAAAAATCCCAGTTTTGTATTGTTGAGGATTGCTATACCATTTACTTCTTGGAGAACAGTCATGGGGTAGGGAAGTCCATTTGCGCAGCATTCAAGACAATTAAGTGCCCACGTTGTATTCTCAACCATAAATCAGCCACCTCCTACACAAATGCCAAATTCTACCGAACTACAGGTTAGGTCTCTTCCCATTCCCAGATGAACATGAATGGGGTTTACGCAGCCCACACCTCATTGAGCCTAAAGTTTTGTATTGCATACCTGAGGGGCACAGCCCAGACCTTTATCTTTAGACCTTCCTGAAGCTATTGTGCCACCAGGATCATGCAAGAGTATGCAAATGCTAGCACAGGTAACAGGATGCCCATAGTTCGCAGTCTTCTTAATTTTTAATCCTTCATACTTTTCTTTCCAAAATCTTGTCTCAGCAAGTTGCTCTGGGCATACTATTTAAATTAGAAAGAGATCCACAAGTATTTTCCATCAAAGATGCCCCTAATGTTGCCTAATTTAGCTGACAACAGCATCAATAATGTTACGTAAGGGTGATACAGCTGCCTATTTGCCAGCAGAAATACATTAAGTATTAGCTATTATTGTGACACTAAATGGTGAAACCTCTCAATTTCTATTCAGCCTTTCTGAAAAGAAAGTGCCTGGGGTCTTGGCAGGTGCAGTATATGCTATTCCTGGTCCTTGGAAATCTCCATGAATCTGCTGTGCATATAAATGCACATTTATAAGACAAGGAGCTCATATGGCAGAGAAGCAAACAGATACCAAGAAAAAGTACTCAAAAACATTTGTGGAATAGGAAATAATTTCTACACATCACAATGCCTTTTTAGTTACCACCATCAGAAAGCTTTTAACCATTTTATTTTCATTAATCTCACATACATACAATAAGGAACACAGAGGAATGGAACCAGTTGTGAAGAGAAGCCAGCAGAATGCCTATGGATTCAGAGTTTTCCCCAGGGCTAGGCTAGAGTTATGTAAAAGGATGATGTCTGGCTTCTTCCAGTCTACCCAAATTAAACCCAGCCAAATAGGCTTTTTAAGCTCAAAGGAAAACATCAAGAGATAAGAGAGACCAGACCTTCAGAATGACTGTGCTTATGCTGCACACAAAGGGATCAATCTTGCAGCTGCAGTCCCAAGGCAAGGTCTTCTGGGGATGAAGAAATTCTGTAGAATGACCTTTAGCTTCTTAATTCCTGGAAAGAAACAGAGGGGAAAGTCAGCAGACACCAATGTTGCCTCCTCTTTACAGCAACAAAGATTTAAGGATTTCTGCTCTCCTGAAGATGAGAATTCCTCAGTACTTGGGGGCCGCCCCAGAAGCAGGAAGGCAGAGTACCCTGTGTCACTTGCATGGCCAGGACAGCTGCTCCTGCAGCCCATAGCTGCAACCTACCCAAGAGGTTTATGGTAAGGACTACTTTGCCATAGCCTCAGATAGGCAGCTCACAAATGCCGGTGGAAGCTATTCAAACCTGGTTTTGCACTGACTGGACAATTTGACTGCATCACTTCCTCCACTGCACTCTGCCTCCCTTTCCTCCCATCACAGGGCAGTAAAACTGTCATGTTCAACACAAAGGTTTATATAATCACTCTGCTGGGGTATGTCTCTTTGTCTGTCTTTGATGCTGTTGCCTCCTTTTCCTAGGGGCTTTACACTCTGACCAATTTCAAGCAAATCTAACAATAGGATACCAGCCAAAGAAAAGACGTTCTCCAGGTTGCAGAGAACTAGATGAGGAGAAGGGATATTTTATAATGAAGAAAGGTTGTAGAGGGGATGCTATTTAGATTACACATTGGGAAATCTGGGCACAAGCCATGATTCTGCAAGACTGGCATACCATTAATTCTGCTCCTTGTGCAACACTTTGACAGTCATGCCTGCAGGAGCATTCAGTCCTTCAGTTACTTACCTAGGGAAAGTGGGTACGTCATCAGACAGGAAGTCAAAACCAGTTATTAAGTGCATGGTGTTTTCACGCCTGGAGAAACTCGCTGTCTTTAAGATTATTATGCTATCATCAGATTTGCTTGAAAGTGGCCAAAAGCTGGATAGGAACCTGCTGGAAAAGGGAATGAGTAGATAGCAGATTACTGTACTAGTGACTAACATCATTCTGCTTAGACAAAGCTTACTAAAATATAACAAAAGTGTTTGGCAGAAAGTAAAGCTACTTCTAAAAGTGTTTACTTATGAAGCAGCCTCCGTAAAAACAAAGCTTTCTCAGAACCTGAATATAATGGCAGTGCAAGTTTCTTACGCAAGCAGAAGATCGCTCGAGAGTTCTCTGTTTTAAAGATGACAACATTAGGGAAAAGTCATACATTGTATGATGAATCTTGGACAGTACTCCTCAGAAAACTTCTCTCTGTCAGGCTCCTGTCTTCTACAGTTTCTACTCTGCCATTCAGTAATTAATCAAACACATCATCAGCTCTTTTCTGCCTGTAAGGAAGTCTATGTGAAGAAGAAAGGATATTAAAATGATTTAGTAAAAATAGAGAAGCAATATAATTATCTACCACCACATCATGGTCATTCCATTGTCTGTAGGAAAATCCATATTATGGTTTTGTAACTCAAAAAGTAGTAGCAACAGTGCCTTAAAGTAGTCCTGCTCATTTACTCCTTACTCATTTACCCATTTAGTCAGCCATTTACCCCTAGCATACTACCCCCTGACACCATGTCAGACCATATCAATGAACAGATTTGACTTAAAAAACAAAAAAACCCTAAAGATGACCCTTTTTTTTTCTTTTCCCCACAGCTGTTTTGCCAGACCAGCTCAGCGTTTTGAGGCAGCTTGCAGGATAGCTGGGCAAACACTTGGACTGGTGCTCCTGAAAGAGCAGCAACGTGCCACAGGTGCCTGGGTTTGGAGACGGAGCAAGGAGGAAGAAATCCCTTACAGGTAAAGACAGGGCTTTGATGGGTCAGAATAACCTCAGTTCCACTGTAAGTCTAGGATGAAGGGCACTGTAAGCTTCTATTTGGCTATTAAACAACTTGTCCCTCACACTTATTTATGTTTCTCATTACTTTCTAGCTTTATGGAGTGCTCCTGCTCCTCCCTCCTAGCTTGCTCTGGCCTTAGCCTCTTTGCCTCTGTCTCTGGAGAGGTGCCACATCCTCCCATGACAACTCCCAGCCTGACCTCGCAACACTCTCTGGTCCCAGGTTTAATTTCTTCCCCACCCCTGGAGCAGGTCCCAGAGCCATATCTGTCACCATGCCTTCCCAGTCAGCAGCCTTCCTTCCTGCTGCACAAGCTCCTCCAGTTGCATGCTACTGGGTTCCACTGCCAGTTGGATTACCTTCTTTTGTTGGAAGAGATGCAGACACAACACAGATACAGGCCCAGCAATAGCTTACTGAGCAGCAGTTTTGACAAGGGTGCAGTAGGAAAGCAGGCATCCTCATTAACCCTCTGGGGACATTTTTCACTGTTCACATGTCCTGGACCCATCTGCTCTTGTCTTGGACAAGTCCTAACAATGGTGTGTGTCATATTAAGATAGCCTGCAAAAAGATACCTCTGGAACCACTGCTCTCCATTGCTTCTGACTCCCCTGCTCCTTAGATCTCATTCTATCAGTAGATCCTGCTCACACAAGAGGTCCAGGCCAAGGACCACAGTACTGCAGTGAAACCATGTGTGTTCCAGAAAAGCAGAATTCACTTTTCCCCAGATACACTCTGCAGAGGATCAGCACTACTCAGGACTGTTTACTAAGTGACAACCACCTCAAAAGATGGCCCAAGCAGAGAACTGGAGCACCTTGAGCAAATTAGTACAGCGAAGAACTGGTGAAGAGAAAATGACAGGTTTTCTCAGGTCAGAAGAAAATCTTCAGCCAAAGCTGGATGACCATGAGTGGCTAATCTACAGCCACAGAGCCCAGGCACAGAGAATTGACTGGAAGCCATCCTCTTAGACCAGGATGTGGATTGAATCATCCTGTGGTTGCAATGAATCAGAACCATATGACGAGTGCCCTGAGGCCTTGCAAGCATCAAATGGAAGGAGTATGTGTCAAGACAATGTTGAAGCCTGTCTGAGATGTAGCACAGTGATAATAAATCTCCTGGAGCAGTCACCTCTTCACCTCTCCAAAACTTGCACTTACCTCTGCCCCATGGGCCTGAACGCTCCAGCACAAACTCTGACACAACAGGATCCATGATCTGGTGGACCAACTGCAGCCTGCAAGATACACCTCTTGGCCTGAGCCCATCTGCTTTTGTCTTAGGAAAGTTGTGACAGTGGTGGGTGCTGTATTAAGCTATCCTGAAAAAAAATATCTCTGGAACCATTGTTCTCCATTGCTCTATCCGTGCAAGATTCTTTCTGTGATTTAATCCAGCACTGCTGCTCTGCAGTCTCTGTATATTGCATACAGCCTAACAGTGAAGTAATTCAACGGCCAGCAACATACCTCACTGTTCAGAGGCTGACAGAAGCTTAGCCAAGCCACAGTCCATGCTGCAAGGGTTGCTGCAGCATTCCTTGGTAGTTCTTGGTAGGAGGCTAAAGGGGAAAACTACTTTCACAATGACAAGATGCAAATAACGACTATCTCTGACATCGCTTAGAAAAGCTACTTCCAGAGACAATAACTGATCTGAGAAACAGAAGGCCGAACTTTCAAGAAAACTGGCCCCAAACCCCCACAAAGGAACAGACTATACACCAGGAAATCTATGATGCCACACACCCCTAACTCACGACAGCACAAAGGCATCAATTTAATATGATCTTACTACGCGAAAAGGAGTCAGATCCAACCGCAACCACACCTTAAACTGTCTTAAAATTTTTCAAGTGGCAGATCTGCCATGCACACACATTGTAAGTGCTCGTAGGAACATATCCTCATGGGTCTCTAGACTTCCACATGGTATGCAAATCCTCTCACATCTTTTTCCAGCTACCCTTTCTCAACTTTGGCAAGCCTATCTGTCATTCAGTGAATATTTTGCTTATCCCTCCAGGAACTAAGTTGCAGATCAGATCTTGGTTATTTTATGATAATTCCACCAGCATTATCAGGCAGAAATTCCAAAAGGGAATGCTGCCTGGGTTTGCCAGCAATGCTGCTGCCACAGGCATTAGAACAGTTGTCCACCTTCTACTGTGACACTTCCTCCCCTCACATGTACCTCTCAAAGCCACAGAACCTCACAACCAGGATATACCTGGTTGGTGTCCTCCTTTGGTCAAGTAGAAAGGTTTGCTCTACTTCAGCCAGTTTTGGAAAGGTATTTGTATTGTTTCAATTCTCTGATAGCACAACAAAACATATGGATGACTGCATCCAGGGTGTTTAATTAACTAATTGGTCAGTATATCTCCTAAAGTTGTTACTGGAGCATTACAAAGCATCTTCACCTGTCCTCTGCCATAGTCCCATTTTGCAATGCAGAGGATGGTGACTTGTGGTAGTTACCACAGAATGTATCTTTTATGTTTCTATCTAATTCTGGGGCAAAGAAAAGATCTAGGTAGGGAGCAGAGATAGTGAAAATGTATTCTGCTTATTATGCTTCACTTTCACATTCAAGCGCCAAGTCCACAGAGATATTTGTATAGACACCAAATTACTGTTTAGCTACCAGACATCTAAGAGGCTTCAGCGATGGTCTGTGTGCTTAAATTCCTCTGTGTGCCCCAGTTAAGCTTTCTGAGATAAACCAAACTTATTATTTTACAAAAAAAAAAATAAAAGAATAAAGCTACAAAATTATGTGCTGGGGAGAAGAAGAAGGAAAGGCAAGAGCAGAAAGGAGGTAAAATTTGTAACTATTCCTACTGAAGCAAAAAGAGATGACTTAGAATATGACACATGGATCTAAAAGAAATATTGGGATTGTTAAGTCAAGAACTTAAAAGTTCAGAAACTGTCAGTCTGACCCATCTGCATGTGGGCAATGGCTAGAGCTTTGCAATCCTTGCTGTTCAAGCATACACACCAGCACTGAACTGCCTGCTGCGGAGTTTCCACGATATCCCAGGCCACCAGTTATCCACAAGGCTAACAAGAGTGTTCCACTTATCCTTTGGGTAAGCCAGAGAATGCACTAGAGGCAGCAAGGTAGTTGTTGATAGCAAGATGCTAGTAGAGACAGCAAGCTGTGTTGTGACAGCTGCCATGTCCCAGCTGTTCCCCAAACGGATGAGGAAAGTCTCACTGTTGGATAAACCTTAAACACCTACTCACCTTAAACCAACACTGAACTCAGGTCAGCCTAAAGACAAAATGTAGATAAAAGAGCATTTGTTCATCACATTTTTTTTTTACAGGTTTTACAGGAATTACTGAGGGAATCAGAAAATTCTTATTCGGATATCCAGATGATCTGTTTTTTTTTTAATGGGATTAAAGTATATTGCCCTTGACTGAGACCAGATGTGACCAACCAGCTCAGGATGATCATTAGTTTTGGGTGACTGTTCCCCATGATCTTTAAAACATGCTGCACCACACTCTGTGTTTAATGGCATAAGCTCCACACCATACTTTTCACAGACCAATTGAAGATATCCAGGCTCTTTCTCCCAGGCACTGAGATGCGTTTCTGAGGCAGAGAAGGCTAGAAAGTGAAAAAGGCAGGCATGTTTTCTCTTTGTCTTACTCCTGTGTCTTTTCCCTCCCACCATCTAGTCTGGCTGTTGACTCCTGAGCATTCAAATCAAGTGCAGGGAACTGGCTTGCAGTCACTTGCCTGTATGAGTCAGAAAGGAGTGAGCATGCTCAGCCACAAGAGACCTTTAGAAAATGTTGATCTTCTATTTTAAAAAGCCAGTGCTGGGCTACTTGTTGGTGGCCTGAATGTTGGACATTTTCCATTAGCAAAACATCACAGTTGTTACAGATTCAAAGGTCACACTCTGCTGATAGCTGAGGCCCTGGTCCGATGCACATGGGCAAGAGATCACCTGAAAGGAGGTTTCATCAGAATAGTTTTAGCATTGGAAAAAAACTTCATTCTCCAAACTTAATGTAAACCTTTTGTTTGTCTATTATGGGACTTAATCCACTGTCTTTAGTCTCAGTTTTATCCTCTTAATCTTGAGGAACAATTGACATCACTAAAGTATTTGGAGTAGATCTTGCGCAATGACTTTCATGAGGGACTGGCTCAGGATTTTTACTTCTTAAGGTTTATGCCAAAAGCAAAGCTGCACATTTTGCAGCACTGCATCGTTTGGCAAAAGATCATGTATCCCATGTAAAGCTATGTGCAAAGTGGACAGATTGTGGATGTCATTTCTGATCAGGCTTTTCATGTGTTTAGTTAACAGTGTGTCATGCATGTTTGCACAGGTATGTGTATATTCTATGTATATATTCTTGCTGAAGTACAACTGCTTTTGGTGTGTGGTCTGCAGAGATGAACTACTGAAGTTTGGCCTCAGTGCAAGCTGTAAAAGCTTCGTGTCACACAGTAACTGTGACAGTAAACGGTCAACTACACAGTCCTTTTTAACATCAAAGTGTAGAAACTCTAATAATTTTCTCAAAAGCAATCTGAAGACATTTTCAGCTTTCAGCAGCAGAAACAGTTTACGGTATTTAAATAAGAGGAAGGTCAGACAGACTACACTTGACACTGCTGGGAAATGGCAGATGGTTTTGAGAAAAAACAAAAAAGGTCACTTAAAAAAAGCAGCCAAAAGATTCCCATTTCTTTACTACATTGGTAGTTAAAAGAGGTTTCAGAAACAGTCACAAAAGAGTACAGGGAATTTCCTGAGATGTTACAACTTCTTGTCCCTCTCTGTCCCTGCTCATAGCTAAAAGTAAATGCACATTATGTAACAGAAGGAAGACCATTATATATCATTACCCAGCAGTGCATTTCCAGTAATTGAGCAAGAGATTATAAAGACAAAGAAATAACACAAGAAACTGCAAAATCTAGCTAGTAGAGAAAGTAACTTATATTCACAAGAGACCATTGTTTCAACCTTTCCATGTTATATCAATTCTATTTGCCTAGATCACATTAGCACTCGAGTAACACAGTTGGGCTGTCTTGCAAAGCACTTCAGCTTTCCTTATCTGAAATGGAATTACTAACTTTCCTTCTTTACTAGTAATTCTATTAATAGTTTACACGTTTTCCTTTTACATAGAGGCATAGAATGAGTGGTTCACTAGGAACTGAGCTGAAAGTGCCCAGAGAATAAAAGGAGGGGTAAACACATGACACAGTAAGGAGTGGGATCTCAAGAACACACTAACAGTGGAGGTTAACAGTGAGCTGCTGACAGAAAGATACTCCATGCAACATACAACAGACCTGTGCCACTGGCCCCAGCCAGCCACGAGCTTCTGTTTTTTCCCGAGACTGTACAGAATTGAGCAAGAGGAGACCCTTGTTAACATATATCTGTTAACACTCCCTGTTCTAGGGCAGAATCACAAATCTGTATGGATGCTAACAGATGTCTGTGAACTGCTCTTTCTGATGGTGATAACTGAAAACCCTCCTGAGATTCATCTTTCAGCCTTTCGTGATCCCTCATGAATTTTTCTAATATATTATGTTTTCCCCATGTCTAAGCAAATCTTCCTTTACTGCAGTTAAAACTCACTATTTCTATCCTACTTGCAGTAGGTATAGAGAAAAAAAGACACTATCGCTTCTATCTTTAATTCAGCCCATTATGCATTTGAAGACCAGTACTGTGCCTGTTTTTTCCCTGTGCCTGTTTTTTTCTATCTTTCTTCAAAGATCATGTACCTTCAAAGATTCCATATTGCTGTTGCTCTTGGAATTGTCTCCAATCTGTCTATATGCTTCTAAAGACATACTGCTCCAACTAGACATAGTGCTGCAGCTAACATTTAAGTAATGTCAAAGTGGAAAATCTTGATGCATCCTAAACAGCTAAGCTCTTTGTTTGTATGATCCCAGGAATTATCATCTGCAGAGTAGCAGCACTGTTGATGCATTTTCACGCTTTCAACCACTCGGTCCTTTTTCTGCAACTTAACTACTTGTTCCCAACCAAAACCTGTGACTGACTGCTCGATTTGTTTTAAAATCACATCCTATTTTTGTCAAATCAGTCTTCAATTTGTCAAGATGATTTTGAATTCTACTGTCCTTCAATTTACTGAAAATATTGTTGGACACAAGACATGTCCATGAAGCACCTGATTGCTTATCTGAACAGCATCAAAAGCCTCAGTAAAATCACAAACATCTGAAACCTACTTCTTCGTCCACGCTCACAAGGCCAGTTATGCCAAGTCCTAGAAGGCAGACAGACTGATCAGCTTAGAAATAATTTCACAGTTTATTATGACTTAAATTTAATCTATGTTGATGAGTCTTACTGTTCAATTCTTCTTTCCTACTTCCCTTTTCACTGATGTGGAGAAAACACAAAAACAGGGTTTGGGCAGTAGATACAAGTGTGTATTCAGCTCATGAGAATTTTGCAGATAAAGTTGCTGAAGTTAGCCGTATACAAGGAGATGCCAGAAAAAAATATTTATAGAATTAAACATAACACTATGTTCAGTTTACTGTAGTAATGCAGGATCTACTGGAAGGTCAGAGACTTTACAAGTAGCAGTAAAGAGCTAGTGTTCAGAAGGAAACAGAAAGTGTCATCAGAAGTGCATAAAAATTGTTAGGGCAAAGTGAAGAAAATGTTTCTAAACTGTAGACTAGAGGTAAATTTAGCAAATGGAGGACATCCTATCCTTTCCAGGGAAAGAGAAAAGACTACTTTATCTGGTTTACATATTCCTGGCACAAAAAAATTAAATCTTATCTCCAAATTTGTTTTTAATTCAAATAGACTGAAAATTCTGAGTAGATACTCCAAAGAAGTGCAGGAGCAAGGCCTTGCTTAAACAAGAAACTTACTGGCTCATTATGCTTGTTCTGAAAAGTTATTCTTAATAGGCTGAATAATATTTCTTTCAACTGACTATGAAAGTGCTTCAGTCATTACAGTTAAGTATGCTGATGACAGGGTGTTTTTCTCCACATAGACAACCCTTCTGTAGCTTTCTACTATTATGACAATGGAATATTTCCATTTTCATCCATTAGATCTCATGGAACCATTGAAATTAACCCGTTAATGTGTGGGTACAATCAGTGAAGTTAGGACATCTAGAAGTCACCAGCTTCAATGTGAGATCAAGTTGCTCAGGGCCTTGTCTAGTCAAGTTCAGGAAATCTTTGGTTAATATTATTATTTCAGCATTTATCCATCACTAAAGCCTTTCCTGAGGAACGCTGCTGCAATTTGCCATGTCAGTTGGCTTTACCACACATTTTGCATGTGGTACAGCCTTGGCCCTCTCACACCAGATGAAGCCAAAGTCTATGACTGCAGCATCAGCACTCTCTTTATCATGCACTTATTACATTTTATTCAGATAGGCACTCCTACAAGAAGTGCTTCTGGCATATATGACATGAACTGTAATGGTTAAGTAGCAACCAATTAATCTGTAGTTTCTTTTCTTGTAATATCTTTGCGCTTGGAGAATCACCTATAAAAGCCTTCCAAACAGTATTAGACCACAGATTCCACACATATTTTTGGTACTATTTAGTGAAGAAAGAAACCTTTTGGGCACTAATGTAAAATGAGGAAGGTGGGATTTGGCATCAGCAAGATATTTAAAAATTATTACACAATGTTTCATAATGAGAAAGGAGAATTTGTCTGCCAAATAACCATGCTGCATGGAGCTATGCCAAGTGCTCTAGGGGAGCACGGGCAAGTTCACCCCACTGGTGAAATGGAAAGTATGAATGTACCTGAATGCTAACAAAAGTACATGTAGGAGTGCAAATCACTTAATGAGAGTCCACAGGCCTACTGTAGTTTAGGCCACCTCATGTCAGCTAATAGAAACAAGTCTTAACACAGGCAGGTCTTCCAGTCATGGAAGAGAGAAACATGGGTAGATACCTATTTTCATCAGAAAAATTTCCATTCAGCTGTTCAGCTTCAAGAAATGGGAATCCCTTTAAACTAAGAAGAATACTCTCCCATTCTTGCCTATGTGTTAGGGTATGCAAGGTTGGCACAAGGCTCAGAACTTTAAAACTGATTTAATTTATTTACATCATCTCTTCTGCATTGATCCCTGTGCAGGAGGGAGAATCTGACACATGAGGAAAGCCTTCAAGTAAGATAAAATAATAAAAAAGAAAAAAAATAAAAATTGCAGAACCAATTCCAACATTCAAAAATCATTATTTTAATTTAGATTACTTTGAGAAACAATCCTATTCTTAATATACTTCATCCCTGTTTGAGTCTTTTACCACTTTATATGTTTAAAAACAAACACCCTGAAAATAAAACGTGATGTGCCACAAAGTAAATAGTCTGATGGAAGTGTTTCCTGGGAGAAAAAGAAGAGTTACAGCCTGCTCCAGCTAGTCCAATCCCCACGTTCAGCCATGCTGATTTCTCTTTTTATATCCAAATAGTCAATATATTCTCACCACTGAACATCCCTATCATTACTGAAACCAAAAATGTATCTATTCAATGCAGTGAAGCACCCAGATAGGTTTACCAGGGCCCAGCTTCCTCTAAAGAATAAAATGATACAGGCAACCCTGCTTCCAGCCATCTGTCTGTATTTTCTCTCGCTCTTCCCAGAACCTACAGTTGAATGGATGCGCACTGGGACCCTTGAACTGAGTTTTCCCCCTTGTTCCCAGGGCATTGACAAAATATCCCTTCTTTCCACAATCATAGTATAATCCTTACCAGCGTTGCAACCATGTTACTCCTCAGTTTGTTTTTGCAGAGAGGCAGATCCTGCAGATGCTTTCAGCCTTAGGGTTCCCTCCATACCATAGGGCATAAGGAAGGACATGGGAAGATTGCTTTCCATTTAGAAAGGATTACCATTTATTAAAGCTCAGTGGGAGACTGGTACTGTCCTGGTGCCATATTTTCACTGCTATCATGTAGCAAAGTAATATTTCCTTTCTGAAACAGCAGCACTGCCACTTTCTGTAATGTCAAAGTGCTGTTTCAAGGTGGTAGATGGACACTCCACCCATGGAATTATATCATAATCCACTCCCAACTATTTTGCCAGACATTGGTTCACAGTGAATGCTGTGGGCAATCATGCAATCATACACAAATACAAGAACTACCAAAGCCTAGCTCAGAGTGACAGATATGCTCATGCTCTGTGACAGTTATGCTCATGTCCTGTGACCTGAGGCTAGCTTTAGGACAATTCAGTTTTCCC
The DNA here is from genome assembly GCF_034315485.1 of Pezoporus occidentalis. Taxonomy (NCBI): domain Eukaryota; kingdom Metazoa; phylum Chordata; class Aves; order Psittaciformes; family Psittacidae; genus Pezoporus; species Pezoporus occidentalis. The sequence continues at coordinate 3,107,101 of NW_026916347.1, forward strand.
CAAAAGATTTTGTGTAACTACATCAGGTGGTCTGGTTTGGACCCCATTTTTCTCATCTACTATTAAAGCCATGTTATGTGACTGACATGAAAGAAGGGATTTCAGGATCATTCCTACAAATTTCCTATACACGCCCAAGCACTGCCTGTCATGGATACATATTTTGCAACATGAATAACGGGGCTTGGTGCAAACTACCTACAGGAGCAATATGGAAATGAAGCATCAGTCTCAAGATCACCTAAGGTTTTGGCTGCTCTGGGCCTGGCCAGATCAGGTAGAACACAGACATGGGCAGAAAGTCTCTGACCATTTGGACCTACCCAAACTGAATGAAGATGCCCGCAGGGATCACCTAAGGAATGGAGAAATCCTGTTCATCTGGGAAACTCTTCTGAAGAGAAGGGTGGAAGAGGAGTTAAAGCAAATCAAGGGAAGAAAATAATCTTAGTTTATTGGACAAACTTGTGAAGATTATGTGAATTTTAGCTGTAGATGTTGAAGGAATAGAAAAAGATCTAAAGGCTTAATGCTAGGCACAAAATCAGATGCCCAGGTAGTGAATACTTCAAATAAGGAAATGCTAAATAGCTAATGCTTCACATGAGGAAACATCTCATTAATAACCTTACGAGAATAAACACTTGCTCTCACTTCAAAAGATAACTCTCCTCTGTACATTCCAGTCACTCAGTTCCCACCAAAAAGGAAACCTTTAATAGTTTAACAAAGGCTTGAACACTGAAAGAGAACTTAATGACTCACCAAACATGTTGAGATCCCAAAGAGAAGGGCATGTCTCTAGAGGAAACATCTGGAGAGATCAAGAGCTTTTTACCTTGTTTGATTCTGGAAAACATAATCTTTGAAGCCTAGCTTCTTCTCATAAGTAGACAAAAGTATTCCTAGTAGAAGACTAATTTTCACAAGAAGAATTAACTTAGTTATATTTGGGGAAGAAAATAAATACACATATTGCAATATGTAAGTGATATGGAGAATCTGTCAGAGATAAACATATCCCAGGGAAGCGTCTTTATTTTTCTTCATCATGATAATTACTTAATCTTAAAAACAACGGGTGTTAGGTTTTGTGCAATGAGAGCTAAAACGAAATTAATCTAATTTTCTAACTCTCAAGACTTATTTGCCCAAAGGCTCTGTCTCAGCTTGGATTTGGTAACATTTAATAAGTGGTGGAAGAAACAGCAGAGAGCATGCTGAATCTTTGAAGACTACAAAAAAAGCAAATGCACACAAAGTTCTCTTCATAGCATTCACTTAAATGAAATTTAATTTGGCATTGACTTACAGCTGTCCCCAAATGTTGTTTATACTAGGCTGAGCACTCTGCAAGTATTTTCTGTGATTAGATCCCACTTATTTTGCTGTTTCTCACAAAAGAACCCTAATATTTTGGCTGTCCCTGCTGACATGGACCACCAGATGTCATCCACTGCTGTCAGAGTTGAACTGATTGGCACATCAGGAGAGCACACTCACTACCTTCTGGATCATATCAGTGAATAAAACACTGGAAAAAAAACTTAATTCTTACTCTCAGCTTGCTTGATAAATGGCACCATGGACTTTCAGCACACTGTAATGAACATCTGACAATTTTCAGATTTCCCTGCTATCTAATACAAATACAGACCAAATATTCTCTTCAAGTACCTCCTTGGTTCTCCCTTCTCACTCCTTACTTTATCCTGTAACTTGCTTTGAGAGGGAGTGTAATGACTCAAAAGCCCACTTCAAACTTGAAACTGATAATCTCTACTGTATACAGTGGATAGGCATGCATTCAGATGAGTAGGAGAAAGTTTGGAAATTAAGCAACTGCTCTAATAGGCTTATTAATATGGGTTATTGAACTGTATAATAATTTCTAAAAGAGCAACTTTGAAATGCATTGTTGGAGTTCATATGTGGCATTGGCTACAACTCGCCAAGTACTTGCTCTGCTTTGGGGAAAGCATCATAGAAACAGGAACTTACATGGTATTTAATAAGTTAAAACATTTAGTTACAACATAGGTCACTGTTTCACATAGAACTCACTCAAAAATATAATGTTCATTTACAGTCCATCTATTTTATAATTTAAATAAAGGCCTGCAATTTGTCAGTAAACATTGCCTTTATAGGAAAATACAATAAAGTTTATCTTTTCCCATATTTACATAACAGTCTGTCCACTGAGACTCGTCGTTATTGGCTTGCCTGAAGCCATTAATAGCATAGATCATCTCCTACTTAAAAGTCATGTATTACTCTTGAATACACTCATCATTCTTACAATGACACTATTACCAGGGAGCCGACATAAAGAAAATGAGCTCCCAAAATGGGTCTGCAAGAACCCTAGGAAAATTAATACAAGATTTTGTATCATCAAATAAAAGCAAGTAACATTGTAGTGACCTTTGTTAATCAGACAACATTATGGACCAGCACAACACTTTTCTGAGAAAAAGTAGCGTGCGACATCAATGATGCAAAGGGAAAGCAAATGGAAGAAAGAATGCTACTGAGATACTCTTGAGACCATAAGCCTGGATACAAAACTATAGGTCTTGTATATATGCTAAATGTCAGCAGCCCTGGAATGTCCCTAAGAAATAGAATAGGGAACTAGAACTCTGACAAAGCATGCTTTTTTGATCATATCTAGAATGTCACCTGGAAGTCAAATAAAGATATCAGCCTTGCCATCTGAAGCTAGGAGATTCTTCAATGGAATGCCATCAATAGCGAAAGCTTTGATGTTGCTAAAACAGCAAAGCTAGGACAAAATAAGGCATCCTAAAATGTTAAGAAGAAATATGTTCTATTAGTACTTACACTTTTAGTTTTCTTCACGACTTACTCTTGCCATTCCGATGGCTGCCAATGCAGTCTGCAGAGTCCTTATGCAATGAGTTAACTTGTTTAAGGGTAGAGGAGATTCTAGAGGAAGCAAATACACATGATTATTTTAAACATATGAATACAATGTCTTCAGGAAGTGATTGCTAATAAAATAGTGATAGCAATAGTAGTGACACATTCATCACTAGGAAATCACAAACCTAAGGAACAGCTTACTATATAGGATGATTTTCTAATAAACTGTACTCTGCACAGGTGATTATTTTGAAGGAAATTGCTACTCCACAAGCAAAAATGGTAAAAGCTTGCTGCCCTCACTACACCTTGCCTTTCCTTTCAAAGGAATATATTAACAAAACATTGTTCACCCTTCATTTCATAAAACTGCACAATTTGAATAGCCTTTTGAATAGCTCCCAAAGTAGTAAACTTTTATGGCAGTAGGGTGTTGAGAACATCTGTTACACTTCTTTCAAAGCCAAGAATAAAGACATTAAAAATGCAGGAACTGATCTGTATGACATAGTGCCAAACATAATCGTAGTGTAAGTCAATAGTATTGTCCTGTCTTTTATCCCCAGCTTGTGTGGGTTACTTTAAAACAGTCATGAAAAACAGAAAGATCTACCATGTCACTGAACCCATGCTTTTTCCCTCAGAAGCAGAAATAACTTTTACATTCAAACCCATCCATTTTCCACTGCATGCTTGGCACAAGCTGAAGGCAAGGGTGAGTTCCCAAAGCCATTTGGTCCATTACTGTTACACCTAAATGAAGAAAGAGTCAGCATATGAGCCCTAGCTGAGAGGCAACAGACACCACATCCACCAAGAGGCTAAGGTAAAACCGGCACCCAGCTACAGAAGTGCTTCTTCATTATCTTAGGAATAAGCAACACTGGGAAACTTAATCCATGCCTGGCTTGAACTAACATGCTTGCTCCTGCTTGGGAACAGAGAAGAGCACTTAAAGAGTCAGCTCTACTGGATGTTAATTGCTATAGTTTCCATTGCCCATGTCAGAAGAAGCTTAAAATACCCTAAATCAGTGCCTGTCCTCTCACATGTTGCTTCCAGTTAGCTTTCAGAATAGAAACATGTGGCCAAAGAAGATACCAAGAGATGGACCAGAGAGATTAATTGCTTAAATGATTTACAACTCAGCTCAGCAGCTCTGGCCTGATGGCTCTTCCTAATGTTTAGAAAACAAACAAAAACCCCAAACACCACCATCCCAGCACCCCCCAACAAAAGCCACCACTAACACCAAAAAATCCCAACACTTGGCTTACCTAATTATTCTCTGTAGAATAGTTGCTATGTATTCTACAGCTGAAAAACAAACTTCCATTAAAGTCAATGAGTATTTTACTATGTGACTGCAGCTGGAACAGAGCATTGCCCAAAGAGATTTTTGGAAGTGGCCTTATCTATTTTAAGGGCCATTTGTGTGGCATATCTAATGATCAATTAAATTTCATGAAGTCTCAGGAAATGCTTGAAATTTTTAACTCAGGTTAGCTGTGGTCTTTCTACAAGAGCAGGCAACCTAATTCCCTCATTTTGTCCTCAGAAAGACTTTGGAGGCTGAGTGTATTTTCTGAAGAAAGCCTCGAGTTCTCCTTCTGGGAAACTGAAACATTTCCAAGATATACACTTGCTGTTCAGAGATTGCTTGGAAGTAAAGCTTTCCATAAAAATCTAGTTTAGTTCAACAAACACTGTCTTCTGTGAAGGAAGTACTCACCTGTTACTAGTGGCACAAATTCTGACACAGTAGATTAAATAATTTCCAGCTCTGGAAATCAAGTCAACAGATCCCTATAGTTAGACGGCCACCTTCCTTGCCAGGACATGCTCGGGCAGAAGTTGTACAGACCTATGCTGACAGTATGAACAGATCAGGTTTCAGGTAGCACACAGTAAAGTCCCCATCTTCCTCTTCCAAAAGGTACATATTTAGTCTCTAATAGATTCAAAGAAACTTGTTCCTCTTCCGTTTTTTTTACTAGCCTCCTAAACAGTCAGAGAATACTTAGATGGATGTAGAGATTCAGAACTTTAAGAAGAGAGAAAAGTACTTAACATATAGCTTGTATCAGGCAGCCCAGCTGCCACATACAGATAAGTCTACACTCACTGTTTTGGGTGAACACAGTTCTGACAATACATTCTCAAAACACACCATCTTCACCTTCTCTGGAGTATCTTCCAGCTCTGCTGTTACTGCACTTGCCTGAACACACTTCCGTGTAACTCTGTCTCTGCTTAGGGAAGAGACCCATGTAATACAAAGGCACTATGTTAAATAAGGAATTGAAAGTATGTGTACAGAAAGAGATTTATATTCTGGGTTTCTCTGAGTTATAGCTGGTTTCAGGATGACCAGCAATGTACAAGACCAGCTTTATTAAAAACTTGTCAGTAGCCCAAGTCTAAAGCCTGAATCAAAGCTGAAGGTGACTATCCCATTTGCTCCAGAGCTAAAATGTTCCTTTTGCCTGCTTGCTTTCTTTTGTCCTAAACAAACAAAAGGTCATCAACGTTTTACTTGTGAATTTCATGGTGAGAAGACGATTCATTTTCATGTCATCCTGTGCCCTTCTCAGTATGGGAAGTGATCCAGGACTTGAATCCCAATTATTTTGATCCCCGACTGCTTGAGGTGTTTGTTCTTGTTAAAGACATTGAGTTCATTAGGCCACACAATCTGACCTGCTATGTATCACAGTCCATACATTTTACTCAGATTGGTGATGACCAAGAACATCAGTCCTCTAAAACAACTCTTAAAATAGGTGCATAGAACAGGAGAAATCAAGTGTGGTCACTGCTACTTGGAATGGAGGTGGCATTAGGCAATTTCAGGGGCTAGACAGGTTTATGGGTGCTTGGTGGCAGCAGGGGGATCTCAAGGCACAGGGGAAACCGCATGAGAGGAGAAAAAAGTGAGAGAGAGGAAAAACAGACAATGTCTTCATCCAAAATTGACTCTACTATTAACTCTTTATCTCATTCTCAGAGCCCCCTTCCAATGCCCTTTTCCTTTCTCAGCTACTTGTTTATTTCACCCCAAACACCAGTTCCCTGATCCCAGCCTTCCTTCCCCTTTTCCTCTTCTGGTGACTTTCTTTTCGCTACTGCTAGAAAATAAATTTGGAAGCCTCTGGCTTTCTCTGCATAGGGAAATTCAAATTAGCCTCACCCACTAAAAAGATTTTGCCTACTTCTGTCAGCCAGGAGTTTCCCAGCATATAAAGACCTGATTAATGTGAGGGTGTTCTTCTCAGTGAGGGTGACGGAACACTGGAACAGGCTGCCCAGGGAGGTTGTGGAGTCTCCTTCCCTGGAGGCATTCAAAACCCGCCTGGACGCATTCCTGTGTAACCTTATCTAGGTGTTCCTGCTCCGGCAGGGGGATTGGACTAGATGATCTTTCGAGGTCCCTTCCAATCTCTAGCATACTGTGATACTGTGAGATTTGAAATTCGAGTATCATTCATACCTATATTTTCAAAATAGATCTAAAAATACTAACAGAAGTTATTATTATGCTTCCACAGCAGAAACATTCCCTAATTTCCTATAATTACAGCTAAGCCTCATGCAGAAAGGGTATAATCAGAGTAATAAAACTGTTTGTTAGAGCATTCATTTGGTAAGACTAAAATTGCAGTTTTAAGCAAGTTGCTTGTGCTTTCTCAAAAACTCCAAGCATCAATTCTTTTAACATGGATATGGCATGAAAATAATTTTCATATAATAATATCAAGTCAGTTCTATATTAAAAATTAACATTTTCTGGAATGCAGAAAGAAGGGACGTTGCTGCTCAGCCTATTCCCTGTTAACATCAACAAAGACTCAACCTTACTTCAGGCAAAGCTCATACAAACTCTACAACAGAAAAAAAAAACATTGATAAAAGGAGGCTCCTCTTTAACCTGTGCAGAAATGCTTTAATTTATGCTTTACTGTGTGAACTGGAAAAAGATGAATTTTGCAAATTAATTTGTAACCTGATGCATGCCTTCTCATACATGATTAACCACTGCCCTTATTATTCAAAGACACAAATCACATATTTAAGAATGAATTTGAAATTAGAGAAAGATTCTGCCATATATCTAGCTAGGCTGGTTCTCATTTTCATTCAAATAATTTCATATTATTCCTGAAAATACTCAAAATTCCTGTAAAATTCCTTGGAGCCCCACTTCAACATCAGAAATGCTGTTTGTCCAATGTGGAAGTAAATACGTGTTTTAGATCTTCCTCTAATGATCTTGGCTGTGGAGATTACAATGATAAATCTCATCCTCACCTATAAATTGCACAAATTAGGGAACTACCTTTGTGATGGAAGAATTCAGCAGGACATGCTGAATGACAGCATGCCAGCTGACATGCATGCCAGCATACACTGACAACCTCTTGATTCCCTCCCACACAGGAATACACTCATCGGATTAGTCTGCCACCTACATAGCTCCTTCTACAAGTGAAAAAATATTCCTACTACCCCATGGATGCTCTTTATGTTGGTGAAATTGTGATGTCCAAGAAATGGCAAGGCCAATAGAGAGCAAACATTATAGTAAGAAAAAGCTAGAGCTTAAAATCTTCAGGAAAAAAAAAAAACACCAAAAATGCACATTGATAATCACAGAAGTGAGTTATGGACATCAAGAAAACTCAGTCCAGCTGTATAAGGTAAGGGAACTCTATACTCCATAGTTAACTAAGGCAGTGAGGTCGACCTTCATGTATGAAGCAAATTGGTCTGACCTGTGTTTAAACATCAGTCACAGTTCTATCACAAGTTATCCAGACCCTCCAGAAACTCCTGGAGATCTAGGGACATTGAGAGCTCAGAAGAAAATAGTCACATTAGGGGCATGCAATTAAAAAGGAATGACCAGCTATCAGCTCAACAAAATCCACAAGGTTAACAGATCCTCGAAAACCCTACCCTTATGCCTCATACAGCTATACCCACAGTCACTGAAATATGTCAGACAACACTGGCTCTCATCTCTGTCTCTGCAGACGCTACTATTTCTAACAGTTAATACCATCTTCCAGGTTCTGCTTTCTTGTAGCCTACTTCTAAGCCAAACCTAGCCCTTCTTCAGCAGGCCCTGAATTCAATATAATCTTTACTAGCCATAGAAGCTGTCTCTTGCTGCATTACCACAAACAATTCATGATGAAACAGCAAGCCCCTTTTCTAGACTTTGTTTTCTACAGCTAAAGGAGGTACCATATGGTGCTAAATCTCCCTTGAGTTTTGGGACTGGAATTAGCATTTAAGAAAGCCATGAGAGCCATTTGCTTTCAGAGATTCTATTTTTTCTTTTATTTTCACAGATTTTAAAGGGTCCATATAAACTTTGCTTTCCCAGCCCTACTTTCTCAAATATTGACCCTGAACTCAGCTTAATATACATACAGCAGATATTTCAGTGTGTCCAAGGTGCTTAGGACCTGGGTTTCTTCAAACATCTCTCTAATCACAACCCTAATTTACCCACCACTGTAACCAGAGATCAACCTCTTCAGTCATTACCAGACCTAAACAAAATACTTTCTATTTAGTAGATGATGGGGAAGTAAACATTCCCCACCATCTACAGCTGCCTCCAACACTAAACTAATACCAAACAACACATTCTCCCTGTGTGTAACCTAGGTATCACAGCTGGCCACTGAACACAGAGTAAACCATTCTTTCCCATTGGTACAAATTCAAAGCCTGCCTCTACAGGCAGTGCAGGTTTCCTCCTCATGTGAACAAAATAGGCTTGAGGGAGGAAAGCTATACCAGGATGAACTGGGAAGAATCTTCTAGGAACATATATATATAATGGCAGCAGATCCAACTTGCAAGCATGCACTTTGAGATAGAAGAGATGGGACAGGAAAGGGGATCGCTCACATGATGATGTCAGTGTTAACTTTAGGGGAATGATATAAGCTCAGTGTCCTGTTCATGGAAAATGGAGAAAGAAATGCTACTCAAAATTTGTATGACAATAATTTCACTTCCTCATTAAGGTTCACATTTCTGATTATGTTTTGCCATTATATTTGCTGAGCCAAGCTTTTGTACTGCACTTGAAAGAAAATGATTGAATGAAAGAACATGCATGCTAGGAAACACCCTGTCAAGTCATTAATGAAAAAGAAAATGCCAATATTATTGCTTAGAGTTTTTTCTTTTTTTAAGGGAGTTTGTACTGTTTTCTGTTTCTTTACCTATCATAGCTGGGACAGCAACAACAATTATATAAATCTCTCATGTTTTTCAGGAGTTGAGCTGTAAAACACCCATGTGATGTTTTCTGCTCTTATTAAATTTAGCTGCCAGTAAGCTAATTCTCAGTACGTTAACAACTACATTAAAATAAATCTAAATATTAATATTATAAAGTACAACACCAATCTTCACTACCACTATAACTATTCCTATTAATACAATTTCTGGTTTTATTATTAATCCTTATACTATATTATAGGTTAAATATTGTAAACAATATTGTAGAATTAAAAATAAATTAAATTAAAAAAATAAATCTGACTGAAACCCATCCTATGCCTGATCTAAAAATGTCACAAAGGTGCCTTTGCTTCTTATATTTTGGAACACGAACACTTTGACTTATCTATAGTTCCAGATCTAAAAATAAAGCCCTCAAATTGCATTTTTGTGACAACTGAAACCAATAACCAAAGACATGAACATTTTCAACCAAAGAAGATAATCAGAAACAATGCTTTCTGGAAGTCAACAAAATGCTGCTGAGAATCCCAAAGCTATTAAAAAGCAAGCAAAAGCTTGGGTTCTTGGATTTATTTTGATATCAAAGTTAACTGTTACTCTAAAGCAATGTTTATTTCTATGCTTGAAAGAAAAAAACCTTTTTTCATATAAAACCCACGTTACATATTTGAGTTTTGAACATGCTACAAGATTGAAAAAGCTATTACGTTATGTAATATATTTTATTAGGCAATTCAATATTGCTGAAAAAAAAAACAAACCCAACCAGATTTTAGGTGTGTTATTTTCCAAGAACATTGTCTGGTCTAGCAAAAGATAATACAACTTCCTACAAACTCTGTTATTCATTTTCATAGCAGTTAAATTAATCTGTAGTCTGCTTGGCTTCCTTCCCTTCATCCTTGCTAAATTTAGCTGTTCATGCCTCAATCCATCACCTTCATCCTTCCTGAAACCAGTAGTAGAAGCAAGTTTGGTTTTTAGTTCTCCTCTTTCATTTTGAAGTCTATTTTTTCATTCTGTTTGAAATGTCAGGATTGGGTCAGCCTAAGCTAAATTGTTCAAGAAGTTTCAAATATAATGTGAATCTCTCCCATAAAACTATGTATTCTTGCTTCTATATTCAGACATGGTTTAAAGCATGCAGTGATTTTTTTTTTCCTGAGGATACAATGAGTAATTTTGGAAAGTATTTGTGAACTGTGATGAGCTACCTCACAAGGTTGCTTTCACAGATTCCTCTGAAGAGGCTCATTCAGAGCAGGAGCCTTGCAGGTAATCTAAAGTATCTCCTTAGGAACCATGTCCCCTTGGCTGTAACAGGAGTACTGGAAAACTAACGCCTATGTGTAGAAACTAGTCTTTTCAACTAACCCCACAGCTGGATTCCTGTGAAAGTAACAGGTAAGAGTCTTTTTTTGCAGAAGTGTGTTTAAGATATCTGGGTTGCATACAAAACAACTGCTTTTGGGAAGTTCTAACTGTTGAACTCAGGTAAGTTGACCCACACAAATCTATGTACTTACATTCACAACTACAAATTTTAATTAGTATTCTAGGACATAAAGCCCTCTGGTTTTACATGCAAAAGAATGAGCCATCAAAGTTCCTCATCCAGTCTCTCCCTCTACTTACTTTGCTTGCTCCTGTCGTTCCCTTCTGAGAGCATCCCCTGATCTGTTTCATGCATAGTCATGTCACTTCCATTTCATCCTAATTATTTCTGGATATTTCTTCTAAAGACTCAACACGCCTTCAATTCTCCAGTATCAAAAATATCCAAGCATGTTGCTGGCTTCCTTCTGCCTTTCACCATCAAATTCTTGAGCATATTCTGTGCAACCACAGCCTGGAAGCAGCTTCTTCCCTTGCCATCCTACTTCAAACCTGGCACTTAAAAGAAGCTCCTCTGAGCTATAAGCAACCTGAGAACCAGTATTTAATCCTTTCCCCTCTTGATTGCCAGGTGTTTTCCAAACCATTGTATATAAATATACAATCCTTCCCACTTCTCCATTTATACCTTATCACTGGTAAATTGTAAGATTTACAACTCAGCTTCCATCTCTAGTCTGACAGTTTACAGATCTACCACTGAACACTAAGTACTTTTGTCCCAACAAAACCTTTCTTCCACGTATCAAGTATCTTCTTATAGATGTTGAGATGACATCTAAAGCTCAGCAGAATCTAAAAAGTTCTCATAATTCCCTTCCAAATATCAGCCATCCTTCTTCTCAGGGACAACGGATAAGATGCATTCCATCACTAAAATATTCATGATGCTATTTCTAACATTGGCTTGTTCTTAAGTCCTCATATAGAGGCTATGCCTAAGTCTTGCCAAGTAATTTTCAACACCACCAACCACCAAGACATCCTTCCTTAATCTTTTTTATTAGATTAACAATTTTTATTAGAGTCTTCATTGGCACAGGATGTTTACAGAATAAAAGCATATAAAGCTTTTCTAGCTTTATCTAGCTAGAAGAACACATACAGAGCTTGCTGACAGCAAATGCCTTTGTTGACTTAAAAGTTGACCCTCACAATGTTAAATCACCTTCCCTTGAAAGAAGTAGCATTTGATATGGGAAGTGGGCTCTGGCATTTTCAGTTTTTGGATTGCCAACGGCCCCCCATTCATGGTCCCTCACCCCTCTGTTGCCATCAGTGAGGGGAAGAGCAGCTGGGAAGGGCCTGAGCCCTCTCCCATCACAACCAACACAGGTGACCTGATGAAAACCCATTCAGCCTATGGTAGTTCCTACAAAAGGAAGGGGATGTTGCTTGGAAGAAGCAGGCATAGGGTGAGCTGGAGCAAAGTGGGACAAGTGAGGAACAAAGGAGAGTTGGACAGTTTTGACTTCTAATCTCTAGGGATAACTTCCTTTATGCAATGCTCTACTTGACTCCTCTCATCAATGGTCCACTGCATGCCAGTGGCCTAAGACCAGAAAGGCATCAGGAGATGCCAAGTACTGGTAATTTCTCCAAAATATACCCCTGTCTTCCATAATGGAGCCTTTATTTTCAGACAAGTGTGTGGCAATTTTGGACAATGCAAGACAAAAAGGAAACTTTCAGTAAACACATCAGGACTAAAATACATGTAAGTCAAGATTAAATCTCAGTCCTTTGCTGGTGATTCATTCAAACCCATTTCCAAATAACTGCACTGATCTTGAGATCTCAGGAGCTACCAGGGGCCTTCCAAGACCTGTCCACGTTAACTCTGTACATAGAGACACAGAGCTAAGGCCACTCTGGCTGCTTGTCTGAGATTGCAAAGTTCACTCCCACATGTTAAAATCACTACAGATCCACCACAGCACTGTCGTCATAGCAAAGGCAATTCTTACCTCCCCTCCCACACCCTACTAACACTATACTAACCTATTAAACAATAAATCCCAAACTTACTAACACTAAAAAAAATAACACCAAAATAAAGGGGGAAAATTGAGCTCATTTCATACACTATATTTACCAAGATGCTCTGATGCCAAAGCACAAACACAAACCACTCAGGGCTGTGCTTGTCACAGAGGAGTACCAAGTTGTGAAATTCTGCTTATGGAATTGCTGAATCGCTGGCTTATACTGTATTTTCTATCTGCATGGGTAGGCCAGAATAATTTTTTGACACAAACTTATAATTGGGAAATTTTTGTTAAAAAAACCCTCCTACACCTTGTGCACTGAAAACTGTAGCAGGAAACGTAACATAAAAGCAGCACAGTCAGTAAGTATTCTAGTCAGGGTAAAACCGAAAGAGAAGGGCTTAGATGCAGTTTTATGTGCTGTACCTGCCAAAGTTCCCACATCAGGTTGCATGGGTTTAGGTTCATATTTTCCTTTAAAAGGTATTTTGTCCTTTCACTGTAAATGGAGCTACACTGTCAGCAGAGGAAGCTAACCAGACGGAGTACTTTATAGTCAAGCTCACCATGAAGTCAAACTGAAAGAAAAAAGACACTGGTAATTTGGCTCTGTAATTTCTCCCATTCAGCTTTTAACAAAAACAGGTAATGCAAAACTTTGCTGTTCCTTGTGGTTGCTGAGCAGATAAAGGTTGGAGTTTCTACCTGGGAATTTGCCAATCTCTATAGCAAAGGGCTTTACCTGGTTTGCATGAATTCTTCAGATATCAGTGTTAAACATAACTAAATACGTCTAAACATGTACTGTGATTTCTTTTTTAATACTTTAACATTAGGCTTTACCATTGTGAGCTGCTTCTCATTTTTATTTTTAATTTTCTAGCTTTTCATTCCTGTGTATTTTTCTGAATGGGAACTGAACCCTCTCAAAATTCTGATTCAATAAAAATTCAACTTTTGTTATGTGTTTTGCACTTAATGTCATCTTGTCATCATTAAGCAAAAAAAAAATTATACATTCTGGGTCTAATTCTGATCAGTAAAATATTTCCAACTGTGAAATCAGGTTCAGTCTCAGAAAGTTAAATGAAACTGGATCCACCAGCTGTAGGAACGGGATCCATCCCTCCCTACTTACCAGCCACTCAGGGCAGGCAAGGGGAATCGCCCAAGGGACTACCTAAAGTGTGCTCATATCATTGCCCTGATGAGCACAGGAAAGGAGGAAATACGTTGCCTTATTTAATTCCCTCATGTCGTTATCTTTCCTTGTATTGTGACTGGACTAACGCACATGTCATCCAGAGATGGGAGCCACCTCCTGTGGCTGCTGAATTCAGGGCCATGAGGAATTAATTGTCTGCCTCATCTGTGTGCCAGATGAGGGGAGAAAAAAGTGTTTTAACTCACCTGTGGCTAAGTAAATGTTTTCGGCTTCATCCCACTACAACTTGTGTGCTGCTAGCTCATGAGCTGATCCACCCATGACACCAGCACATGCTTCACTTGCCAGATTTCTCATAGGGCATAGAAAGGATTTTCTCATATGGGAGAATTTGCAGACTGCAGTATAAACATCCCAGCAGCTCAGGCCTCTGGTTACACTTCCATCTGTTACAACTTTAGAAGTTTCTAATGCATCTGGCAAACAAACAAACAAACTTACAAATCCATTAGGAAAGTGAAGAACACTTGGAAGGCTACGAGACCTACTTCTATGCTTTCACCAAACTAAACTTTCTTAAAATATAAAACTTATGTTCTAAAACACTGAGGAAAAAAAAAAGTTACCTCTAAATGAAAACCAGGGATTGAGGCATTCCCCTCTGCTTAGGTGGTGGAGATGATGCTGGGTATTCCAACATGTGAGGTGCAGACAGTCTGCTTAATGCAAGAGAATTCCCTCCAAGCTTCCTGTACAACAGACAGTTTCCTGTAACAGTACGTTTATCTGTGAGAAGTATTATCTACTCAGAGTGTGTCTTGCTAAGGAGAAATTGAGCCCCACTAGGAAAATAGTGAGAGGGTCATTGCATCATTCAGCACTGATTCGTCTAAGTTTTGACTGGTATCTATCTGATAAGCTACAAATAACTAAGGTACTTTTTAACACTAATCACTTTCACTCTTATTTGTCCAGATCAAACAAAATGTGATAAAACAAATCCATAAAAAAACCCACCTTCTTTAGGCTTGCCAGTGATACCTCAGCACTGAAAACTAACACCATATCTCCTTTTTCAGAATTGTGGGGGTATGCAAAAGTACATTTATTTTTGGGCTAGTCCATTACTGGGGAACAGATGCTTCAGTGTGGTTCAGAACACTCTCTCTCTCTGACTTACGACTTGCATTGCTTTCTCTAAACTCTCATCTCACACTCCATGATCTCCACTTCTCTCTCTCCCCTGCTTTTTACTTCTTCCCCAGTAAAAAACATGAAACAATTGTAACAAAATTAGCCCGTACAACCCACCTATATACTAAGTCCTTGTCATTTTCTATGTTCCTATGAGTCAATGTTTTAACCACAGTCTATTTTCAGCAGATCTGACCTTTTGGATACCTTCCTTCCATCCCTCACTCCTTTTCCTTTAGCACACCTTGATAGCCAGTCCCTATCTTCTACCTCTAAGTGTTGTCATCTGACTTCAATTTTACCAGACAACTTAGATAGGTAGCAGAAGTTTGTTGACAAGCTGCAATCTCATGTACATAAAACTGGAGAGGGAGTAATGTATAATGGAAATGAGTTAAAAGGCAAGCTCCTAATAAAACCCCTTAAGAATGTGCCATGCTAGAGTGGCAATGAACTGCAATGCAGACCGTGGGCAAGACTAAGAGCTATAAAAACCTCCTGTAAAATAAGAGCTGCAATTCAACTGTTTACTTTTATCCAGACATGCATAACTTTTAATCTAAATCAATCCTCTATTTTTCCCGAGTACTTTTCAGAGCTAGCAAACACTTCCCCAGCTAACCCCATGTAAATACTCCAACTCATCAGTCATACAACACTACATGTCACAGAAAGTGTTTACACCCACACTACAAACTAACAGCTTCAGTAAAACTAGCTAGAACAAGTATATTAACTAATGGACTTCTGTTTTTGACAATAAAGAGAAGAAGCCTTCACTAAGTAGCTCACCAAATGGCTGATTTAGGCTCAAAACTAATGAAGGGGCCACTGTGAAAAGAAAAATGAAGTTCAGATGTCTGTTCCCAAAAAGGCAAAAAGAATATTACTATATTTCATCCTCAACAAAGTTTTTAATGCCTCTTATTCTCCTGTCTCCTCACTTGAAGCTATGCTTTTTGTCTACCCAAAACCAAGAGGTTCAGCCCACAACTAAATCACTGCAGTTTTTCCCAAGAAATTTCCTACCCCAGCCAGCCAAAAATCCTGGGTTTGGATTTTTGGGTGGAACGATCTCCCCACTCTTTGTATCCAGAAGGCATCTCTTGCTAAAACTCACACTTGTAAGGAACTCCCATTAAACAAAAGCAAATGCATTTTGCTATGCTTTTCCAAGGATACACAGTCCCTTTTGCCATGGTACACAGATGAGAGTGGTTATCAAAATTACCTCCCTGTCTCCTTCCAACTGCTCAGATCTTCAAGTTATCCCATGCTTTACACTCCATGAATACACTGTATTGCAGGGAGTGTGAGAAGAGGAAGGGAGGATGTTGTACATACCATATGTTTACACAGTTCCAGTCACAACAGAGGTCTTCATCCATAAGCAGAGTTCCTAGACACTGTGATAATAAACAAAGAGTAACAGCATGCCTGGAAGAGACAGGCATGTCAATCCAGGCTGTGAGCACTGAATCCCTCTCCAGCACAGCGCAGATTTCACATACAATTGGTAGCTGCTCTCATCTCAGCTCAGTTTCCCTAAAGAGGCTACTCCTAGTGTCCCCAGCACTCAGACCTTCTCCCGTCCATGGCATGGGAGCAGCCAAACTGGTGACAAAGCTCCCTGGGCAGCCAGGTACTTGGAGCAGACCCTTGCACTGGCACATCCCGGCTGCTGGCAGGGCCCCTTCCCAGCTGAGCCACTGTCAGAAGCTCCAGAGCTCACAGTGAAGAAGGGAAAGCATGTCAGCAATCCCGCAAGGTGACTCAAAGTGATTCACAGCTCCCCACTAAGCACTTTCCTATTGAAATGACTGTGCTCCCTGACCTACACATGCTCTGCTGACAGGCTGCAAACAAGTTCACATGGTCAGCAACCCTGCAGCAGATGCTGAGGGAAGGCAACCAGCAGAACCACCTTCAGCTACATCATAGAATCATAGAATAGTTAGGGTTGGAAAAGACCTTAAGGTCATCTAGTTCCAACCCCCCTGCCATAGGCAGGGACACCTCAAACTAAACCATCTCACCCCAGGCTCTGTCCAACCTGGCCTTGAACACTGCCAGGGATGGAGCATTCACAACTTCCCTGGGCAACCCATTCCAGTGCCTCACCACCCTTACAGGAAAGAATTTCCTTCTTATATCCAGCCTAAACTTCCCCTGTTTAAGTTTTAACCCATTACCCCTTGTCCTGTCACTACATAAGAGTCTCTCCCCAGCATCCCTATAGGTCCCCTTCAGATACTGGAAGGCTGCTATGAGGTCTCCATGCAGCCTTCTCTACTCCAGGCTGAACAGCCCCAACTTTCTCAGCCTATCCTCATACAGGAGGTGCTCCAGTCCCCTGATCATCCTTGTGGCCCTCCTCTGGACTTGTTCCAACAGTTCCATGTCCTATTTATGTTGAGGACACCAGAACTGCACACAATACTGATGTTGAACAAGACCGGTCCCAACACCGATCCCTGAGGGACACCACTCGTTACTGGTCTCCAGCTGGACATTGGGCCATTGACCACAACTCTTTGTGTGTGGCCATCCAGCCACCGAGTGGCCCATCCATCAAATTGACATCTCTCCAATTTAGAGACAAGGATGTCGTGTGGGACAGTGTCGAATGCTTTGCACAAGTCCAGGTAGATGACATCAACTGCTCTACCCCGTCCATCAATTCTGTAGCCCCATCACAGAAGGCCACCAAATTGGTCAGGCAGGATTTCCCCTTAGTGAAGCCATGCTGGCTGTCACCAAGCACCTTGTTGTTTTTCATGTGCCTTAGCATGCCTTCCAGGAGAATCTGCTCCAAGATTTTGCCAGACACAGAGGTGAGACTGACTGGTCTGTAATTCCCTGGGTCATCCATTTTCCCCTTCTTCAAAATGGGGGTTATATTTCCCTTTTTCCAGTTGTGGGGAACTTCACCTGACTGCCATGATTTCTCAAATAAGATGGCCAGTGGCTTAGCAACTTCATTTGCCGGCTCCTTCAGGACCCGTGGATGGATCTCATCAGGACCCATGGACTTGTGCATGTTCAGGTTCTTAAGACGGTCTCGGACCCAATCCTCTCCTACAGTGGGCCTAGGGTTTTCATTCTCACAGTCCCTGCGTCTGTCTTCCAAGACTTGGGTGGTGTGGTCAGAGCCTTTGCCAGTGAAGACCGAGGCAAAGAAGTCATTCAGAACCTCAGCCTTCTCCAAATGCAGGGTTGCCGGTTCTCCTGATAGCTTCTGGAGAGGGCCCATGTTGTCCCTGGTCTGTCTTCTATTTGCAATGTACCTATAGAATCCCTTCCTGTTATCTTTCAGATCACTTAAAAAGAAGAAAAGTGGTTCCACAGCATCACTTCACAGCAGGAGCAGAGAGAAGAGTGTCAGGACTCCCCTCAGGGAGCATCACTGGCCAGTTTCATAAGTCCATGGACAACATTGTCAAGGTTAAAAAAAAATAAAATTAATCCTTCAGTAATGTAGAAGTCTCTGCACTTGAGAGGGGTTCCTGCTGGTGTTCATTGCTCCTCTTCCAACTGTGCAGGCTGAGTACTGGTAAGGGTGAGAAACACTGAGGGTGCACAGAAGAGAACCAGAGAAAACTCAGGAGGCACTGATCTCCCACAGGGAATGGCAATGCCTGGCACAGACCAGCACCAAGGTGGCTGGTTCATGCCCATCTGGCAACAGAGGAAACCATCTATTTGTGGAGGCTGGCAGGGGCTTCTGGAGATCACCTAGGCCAACTTCTCACAGCAGGGATAGCTTCAAACAGCACCCATACTCCTCAGTTTGCTCTTGTCTCTGTCCTGGCCTTGGAGAGCTCATGGGTTTCAAGGCCTGAGTTGAAGTCAAATGCAGATGGTGGTAGTAACAGAAATAGAAGGTGGCTTAAACCAGGCTGAACATACCATGTGAATGCACATAGTGCCCTAATTAAAAGGACTAGGGATACTTCCACCATATACACATATTTGTTCCTTCACCCTCCTGTTCTCTCTGCATTGCTGCCCAGATGCAGTTCACTATCTGCTGGAAAGCCAAGCAGTCTCCTCATCTGTGTGCAAAATAAAAGGAAAAAGAGCCAAGAGTCACTTTCACAATGAAGATATTGTGTCACAGACTTCCTTATTACCCGTGCTGCTCGTGAGGGAGCTGGGGGTGGGGAGGACATCAAAACCCTTGGTATGGGAAGCATTTGAGTTGACATTCAAGTACAAACAGCTTTGCTCTATTAGACTTTATGCCACCAGAAGTGATTACATCAGTTGAAATTTGAATGCACTCTGACCTGGATTTTCAGGAGCTCGTAGAGTAGATGGTTGTCTCAATCCAGCTTCACAGATGTATTGATTCACATAGGGTTTGCTGTTCTATTTGTTGAAAAATAAAATAAATCAATGCATAGAGACAGTGGGTTGATGGATTTTGAGTAAGGACACAAATGACGGGGTCAGAGAATGGGAGCAGTAGGATTTTTTTTCCCCAGAAAAATCTGGGAATTTTCTATCATGTATTACTTTTGGGGTATCAGCAGGAATGTTGTAAGCAGATTGATCTGAGAAAGTCAGTTAATTTCCTGATCCTACTACTATGTTTGCTGTTAATCTGTCAACTGATACTTGGACAATGAGTTGTCTCATTACCAGCAATATGTCATTTTTCCTTGTCAGCATTTCTAAAGTAGCTTGGAAAATAGAGCATACTGGGAACCTTAGAGGAATCTTCTGCTGCTTTTTTTGGGAAGTTACCTCACAGCCCTAGGCCTTGTGCTAATTACCATAAAAGATCTGCTGTTGTCTTACAGTGATTTATGTAATAATATATTAGTAAGGAGCCACAAAGAGCCATATTTTTCTCATCACATGAAGATTGCAACCTATCAAAAGTTTTCTCCAAGACATATTAAGTCAGTTTTATGGTGGCAAGGAACTCTAACAATTTTAGCAGGGCGGACAAGTGAGATGAGGGTGCTGATCAATTTTCCTTGACAGTTGTTAGTATTGTTTTTAAAGTTTTTAGTATATGAGGAATGTTTCTAGTTAAACTGAGTTGATTTGGAACACATCTCTAATGTCCAAGTGACAAAATGATTCCGTGATCACTCAAAAGTTAGTCACTGTTGCAGTCTACTTTCATTTTCCTTCTTGTGAGTGCCCATGTCATAACAAGCTACCTTAGGCAATTTAGCAGTGATTGTTACCAACCGTTACAAGCCTCCTCCTAAGCCTCGCTGGTGATTCAGCCGTTCACCTTAAGCTGTCTTCCTTCTCCATAAATCACCTCCTTCAGACCTGCTATTCCAACCTTCTTTCTTTTTGCACCATGCTTAGTTCCACTCCCTGCTCATGATTTCCTTTGGCTCCACATTCCCCTTGGCACAGCTGCTTTCTCAATCAAAATAATCCATCAAGATTTTGTCTCCCTCCTCCCTAAGGGAAATGGTAGCATCTAAAGCTACTAAATCTTGCTCCACAGAACCTTGCTTTTAAAAAAACTCATTTTTATTTTGTGAGGGTTTTGTTTATGAAGGAAATAAAAGACAACGATACCAGGACACACTGCCCTCCTTCAGTCTCACTTTCAAAATGTCTCCAAAAGTTGCAGAGCATCATTAGGGATCTCAGCTGTGATTCTGACCACGGTTTTTTTTTGCAGAAAAAGTGTCCAAGGCTGCTGAACTCTATGTGACTTCTAAGCTCTTTGAAACACAGGCCACCCTCCCCTTCAGCCCATTTCTAATAGGCTGAGGCTCTGAGAGTTTCTTTGCTCAGTCTCACCCTCATTCGTGCGATACACAGAGATAACACTGGCATTCAGAAAAGAACAGATTTCAACAAAAGAGCTTTGTAGGCCAAACTCACGCAAGCTCTAGTGATCTCTTCAGTAAAGAACTAATGATTAGTTTCAATTCTGAATTATATGTGATA
This sequence comes from Pezoporus occidentalis, assembly GCF_034315485.1. Lineage (NCBI taxonomy): Eukaryota > Metazoa > Chordata > Aves > Psittaciformes > Psittacidae > Pezoporus > Pezoporus occidentalis. The sequence continues at coordinate 3,127,927 of NW_026916347.1, forward strand.
TTTTCTATGTGACCTAGCACCTACGGTTATGACTCCTGTCAAGTTAGAAGACATGTAATCAGAACAGATTAAACAAGCAGGAATGAAATTGCTTTTTATGTGGCAAAATAATTCATGGTTACAAGAAAACCACAGCAATTAGTGTAAAAAAAAAACAAAACAAACTCAGAGTGTATGTAAAATAAACACACAGGGATGATTCAGCTGCAAAATGCAGAATGACCAACTGCCTTTAAGAGTGGTGGGGTGGAGGCTTTTGCTGTCACCATTAGAAAACAGAAGCAGCATTTACAGGCTTTGCTTCCAGATAACCCCCAAGTCTCCCAAAAAGTCTCAAGTAAAATGAGACCCCAGTGGTAGGAATACCATTATTTTCAGCATCTGTGTACATTTAATGTACCAACTGTGCACAGCACCTTCAAAACAGACCACATTTCTCATTCCCTTTTGACTTCAAATCATCCATTCAAATAAATTAGAGGATTAAAATACCTAATGCACCATAATACACATGGTCAGTATCCAACTAGGAAGAGCTTTTCATTAATGAAGTTATTAGATTAAATATACATAATAACATGCAGAAAAAGATGCCTTGTGTGCATTCCTGGTTGCTATACAATACCAAAAAGATAAGCCCAAGTAAAGCAATGTAAAGAAAGGAAAAATCACTGGCTTTTGATGTCAGTGTTGAAACATGAGAACATATCCTCCCAAGAGGATGTCATGGATTGAATTTGTACATAGCAGCTAACGCATTGTTTTTCATAATAAAACTAAACTTTGTTTGCAGAAAAGATGCATATTTGGATGATTAAAATCAACTAGGAAATTGATTATTTTTATTAGAGCTAAAAATCCATCTTTTAAAGTAACACATTGTTATGATTCATTTCCATACTTCAAAATTAAAAGCATTTAGTTTTGTTTCCAAATCAAGCTAATAAGTTTGGATTAATAGAAAACTTTAAAATATCAAGAAATAGATAATGTGACTTTCCTTCTAAAAATGGGAAGAAAAACACCTCATTTGGTTTGATTCCAAATGATTGCTTTTCCAAATGAAGCAGTTAAAGTCACAGAAAGCTCCAGTTTTTCTCTGATGCGCGCAGCTGTTTCTAGACACCTCTGCACATCTGTGTACCCCTTCCCGTGTGGCCCTGGAGGAGGGAGACCAAGGCTTTGCCCCTGCAGGGGCAGCTGGGGACACCAGAGCACTGTGCCCTGTCCCAGCCTTGAACCTGTCCCACTTGCAAGCTCCTCTTGCGCTTTCAAGCTGTCTCCTGCAAAGCCGTCATGAGTTACAGCTACATTATGCTGTGAGTTCTGGGAGGGCTCAGGAGCTTTTTGTTAGAAACAGCAGATGCTAAGTAAAGAATAAGAGTTTGAGGGTAGAGGAGTGAGAGTCTGTGGAACTGGAACTGGTCATGAGGGGCAATGTGGAGATGGTTACAGGAAAACTGTATGGCATGGAGTAAGGTGAAATGAAGAGATGAAGGAAAAAACAAACCTTTTTAGCTAGTACTTCTGAAATGAAGTGCCAGAGCACTTCTAACTGTTGATCTCTCACTTTTCATTCCCCTAAAAGGAGGCTCAGTAGTAAAGTTGACCAAGATCCAGAAAGCTTTTGGAGGCAAATCTAGCACTGAAGAGTAATATGGCATCACAAAAAAAGGTGGGGGGCAGGAGGGAAAACACCCAGAGAAAGAGGGGATGAAAGAGAACTATAAGTAGAAAAATACCACTATTCAACAGAGAAATTCTCCTTGCTGCAGAGATAGTTAAAATTAGCCAATGTTTAGACCAATTTCCACATATTTTGTTCTACTACCTTCACAATGCTGCTTGAGGTCTAACCCAGGATTTCAAGTGGACAGGAAACTCCCCCTTTACCACATGAAAATTCCACTCACTCTGTCCTAAAGAAGCGTTATTCCCCTTTTGTGTTACAAAGTTGAGAAACCCCCAAAAAACATTTCATATCCTTATACTTTTGAGTAAGCTTTTTTCCCACCCATCCAAAATCAGATATTAATTTCGGTTCAAAGCACTGCTGAAGTCTGCATCAGCACTTCCTTTTTATTTGGAAGGGAGGTTTAATTCCCATCTTGACATGCTGCAGGTTAAAACCGAGCTTCCACCTGGGAGAAAGGATTAAGGCCCACTCAGGGTTTGGGTTTTTTTTTTTCATTCCTTCTATTCCAGGTGCAAATCAGCTTACATCAGCTGGGATGACACCACTCAGACCAATGCAGTACCTGCAGGTGAGGGTGAATGCTCTCAGAGTATTGCTCAAAGTCTTAACCAATCTCCAAAAGAGGAAGCAGTTCTGGAATCAGTAACACAATGTTTTAGCCAGCTGTCACTTGCTCAAGCTGACAGCAACATGCTAAAGAGAAACTAAAATAAGGAAAAGAAAAAAACAAAAGCTGGAGTGTTTCCATTTAGTAAAGTTTGAAGTTAAAGTTTTTCAGGGAATGCCAGGTAAACTATCACTAATCTCTACAGTCATCTTATTCCTTGGTGCGGTTTCAGAAGCAGAGCATCCCTCAGCATGCTGTTTCTCCTCTTCTCATTATTATTATTTTTCTTTCTTATTCTTCTTTTTTTTTCCCCTTTAATTTTATTTTTTTCCTCTCCCATTTTCTTCTATCAACTCCATATTTGTTATTAAGCCTCCAAGGTTGAGCTTCTTTTTGGCAGAATATTCTTACTGTGAATACATCAGCCTTTCTGAAGACCAACAGAAAATATGTGAAATAATTCAAGGGTACTATATCTATAATATATTACACTATTTAAGTTAGCTAATTCAAATAGGTTAGCATGCAGTAAGAGTCAAAATAAGAAACATAGCAGTACAGTTTTATCAACTGCCAGTCCTCTTGTTGCAATGAAAGCTAAATATAAGAAGATATTATCCCACCATAAAATACTGCTGGTACTATAACAAAGACTTCCAGAAATAAGTACAAATAGGTGTTTAGTGTGTGCAGAATGTCATATGAATTCCTCCTAGAACTCACTCCGTGCTTCCCACTATGTTTTTCCATGTCGTCAGTCTGCCACCATTCCCTTCCCTACAGCACCTCTTGCAAAGACTGCTCTCCCTTTTGGCAAGTAGGGGTCACAGCTCTGGAGTTCACATTCTTGTGAATAACTGTGACAGTGCTGAGTTCATTGTCAGGTCTATTCTGCAGATCTGACAAAGTGATTACAAATAGACCTGGTCCAAACAGAACTGATCTGCTTGGATCACAAGTTGGCTCCCTATTTTGTCACATTTATATTCACCCTTTTTTTACCATGGAAAAGAAAGAGGGCCATACTTCAAATCAAAGAAACAGCTTGCAAGCTGTGAATCCTTGTTTCCTGTGAATTATTGTCTTTATGAGTTACACACTACAACCACAAAAACCACAGAACTTCTGCCAGGTCCTCCCTGACGCAGCAGTATCTCCAGCTACCTCCAGGTTTTCTGTACTGTCCCACAAAATCCTCCGTCCTCTTCAATGTTCCCAAAGGTCATCTCCCCTCCCACACACACTGCAACATCACACATGTGTCTCATTTGGTTTTTAGCTAAAGAACAGACAGCACAGGCTCCAATCAGTGCAGAGCTGCGCATTTGTGCTGGGGCCAGCAGACGGCTTTCACACACTGCAAACCAGGGTCGGTTCCTCCCTGCCCCTCTGTAAATGCATAAATAAACTGGTGTAAATATATTTCACGTCTTCCCAGCCAGTGACTGGTTTTCATAAAATGTGAGAACATGTACTATCTTGGGACCCCTCCTGCTCTGTCTGATTCTGATGAGTTGTGTAGCAAGTCCACAAATTACTGGAAAAGCCTGATGGATGCTGGGGTTGCATAACTGTCATTTCTGGCTGAAACAGGGCGAAAAATGATACTATCGCCACCACGCAAGTTACAGCTGTCTTGGAATCATGGACTGATAGATCAGTTAGGGTTGGAAAGGACTTTAAGGTCATCTAGTTCCAGCCCTCCTGCCACAGGCAGGGACACCTTCCACTAGACGAGGTTGCTCAAAGCCCTGTCTAAACTGGCCTTGAATACTTCCATGAACAGGGCACCCAGAACTTACCTGGACAACCTGTTCCAGTGCCTCACTACCCTCACAGTGAAGAATTTCTTCCTAATGTCCAACCTACATCTAGCCTCTGTTAGTTTAAAGCCATTCCTGCTTGTGCTGTTACTGAGGTATTTAATGCTGTCTTTGCCTCAGTCTTTAATAGTCACACCAGCCATCCTCAAGGTACTCAGTCCCCTGAAATGGAAGGCAGAGATGAGGAGCTGATTGAAGGCCCCATAATTCAGGAAGAAATGGTTAGAGACCTCATGCTCCACTTAGACATACACAAGTCTATGGGGCCAGATGTGTAATACCCGAGTGCTGAAGAAGCTGGCAGAAGAGCTTGCTAAGCTACAGGTCCCAGAGGACTGGAGATCAGAAAGGGGAGATAGGAAGACCCAGAAACTACAGGTATGTCACCCTGCACCTTGCTTTGGATCCTGTGTTATTTTTAACATGCTACAGTCTGGACTTTTTTACACCAAAAGGCAGAAGTACTGCAAGTATACAGCTGTAATGGCTTAATTATTAGAGAAACCTTACAACACTGGATTTTACACCTTTACACATGTACTGTAACAAGCAAAACAAGCTTCTAAATCCCTCTCCTTGGCACAACCAGCTAGAAGCTTAGAGGGCACTACATCTACATTAAATAATTAAAATTTGTAACAAATTTGTAACAGCACTAGGAAAGAGATAAAGCCCCATTACTTGTTTTGTTTGGATTACTTGATTTGCTTTGTAGATAACACATACCCTTCAGCTTTTTGGGTATCTGAAAAGACCAATTACTGCCAAGTCAAATTTAGATGCCTGTATTAAGAATGTTTTGATTAAATTCTTCTAACAAAGAAGTGAATACAGCTTTACCAGAATACATGTTATAGATTTCTTCACTTTTCATTCACAACTTCACTGTAGCCACCAGGAAGCTGTAGGTACCAAGAAAGCTGTTTGGCATAGGAGGGTGAAGCAAATACAATAGAACTTTTCTGCTAAAATGCCTGTGAGGTAAAGAGTGAATATTCTGACTGCTATTGTATTTTTTGAGTTAAAAAGCTCCTACAGTTTTAAGTTGAGTTCTTATTTATTACTCCTGAAACTAATGGGAAAAATACGTCAGGTCACAGCAGATAAAGAACATGCATATTGGTATATTTTATTCTTCAATTTGGTTTTCTTCAGCTGTAATGATTAGAAATATAATTCATCCTCAGGGAATGCTTAGGTCTCAGAAGAAGTTTTGGCAGCAAGAAGCAGATGCTGGAAGTATTGGTAAATGCAGAAGGTCCATACTATACCTCGAGCTGCCTGGGAGATAGCTTTTTCCTCTGTGTTTGCAAAGTTCCTGGCACCTACAGTTTGTAGGATTTCAAAACCATATTATACATAATAGTATTTGAAACAGTGAGGATCTATCAGTACAGCTAATTTCTAGAAATAATACTGGTGCTAGCACAAAAGCACTGATTTATCCCATTACTCTCTGATTAAGAGAGTTGAGAAAAGAGCAGGGAAGCAGTAAGCTGAAGTTCAATAGACAAAGGAAGTAGAACAGAGAATCAGCTTGTTATGCTGATATGGCTGAGTGCATGTGCCTTTCCACATATAATGTGCTCTGCTTTTTTGTTATCTGTCCTGAGCCTTCAGAGAAAAACAGTGCTTTTCTGCTAGCTGTGCCAAGTGCGGAGGCAAGTGGAATTCCTTCTATTAAAAAATGGTTCAATTACTCAGGATACAAATCTAATCATAAAAAGAGGGGGAAAAAAAATCTAAAACCGCCATATAGCGTATTGGCTAAAGTATGTGTCCTGGGTTCAGCAGTAGCAGTCTTTTTTCTCCTTCTTGGTAGCTGGTGCAGTGCTGTGTTTTGACTTTCGGCTCGGGAACAGAGCTGATAACACTGATGTTTTGGTTTGGCCAAGGACTTTGTGAGCCTCATGCTCTGCCAGGGAGGAGGGGAAGCCGGGAGGGAGCAGAGACAGGACACCTGACCCAAACTGACCAAAGAGGTATTCCATACCACAGCACGTCATGCCCAGGAGGTAACTGGGAGTTAGCCGGAAGGGCTGGGACTGCAGGGTTGGAGGAGGTATGGGTTGGTGCTTGGTCAGGCTGGGGGGGCGAGTTATCGGTCGGCTGGTGGTGAGGTGTTGTATTCTCTTCCCTTGTTATTTCCTTTATCATTATTATTGGTGGCAGCAGCAGTGATCTGTGTTATACCTTAGTTACTAAACTGTTCTTATCTCAACCTGTGGGAGTTGCATTCTTTTCGATTCTCTTCTCCGTCCCTCTGAGAGTAGGGGGAGGGAAAGAAGGGGAGGGAGTGAGTGAACGAGCTGTCTGACTGGGTTTAAACCACGACAGCATGGAATTAATTTCCAGCAAGAAAAGGAAGCAGAACAGCAAAATTAGGGCCTAAGTTTAAGAGTGGTAGGAGGGGGGGGTTGGTTATGAGCACAGCATTAGGATTTGTTAGAAAGCAGATAAAAGAGAAAACTATCAGTCATGTTACTTGCAAAAGAGGATTGCTACACAGACTAATTTTCCACCAGCCAGTTCCAAGCTAGTGATTTTGCTTCAGCTTTCTGGCTTAGGAAACACACATGCTACACTATACAAAATGGAGATGTCATAAACTGGAAAAGCAATTCCCCACAGGCGAGTTGCAAGAAGCATCAGACAGTACTGAATCCAAGATGAGCCATAGCTGTGGGAACAGAGGAAAGATACTAGGTGGAAACAATTAACCCCACAGAATGAGTAATTAAATATTCTTTTGCTTTCCTCATCACATGAGTAGCAAAGATATTAAACCATTACTCACTTTCTTGAGACTCCAAATTTGGGTTGGGCCAATCACATTGGAATTGTCGCTGATGAAAAACACTGATGCCCTGGAACACTGCATCCTGCAGCTCTACATCAGCATAGCCCTGCTGACCCCACAGGCATAGCCTCACCATGTACAAGTCCTTTCCCTTCATACATCATCAGTCTACTCAGCTTCCGCATCAGAACCTTTTGCAGCCAGGGAAGAAATCACTCGTGGGAGTATTTGAGCCGTCACCCTCAAACACACTTACTATGCAGCAGAAAAGTCCAGTGTGAGTTAAGGTCACTTCATTGAGCACAGTGACCCAAACCAGAGCCTCCCCAGCCTAGGATTCAGGGGAAGAAAGCCGCCTCTCCTGCTCCTTTGAGCTGGGATGAACCAGTGTCAAGTGAGCTCTAGAGAGGCAGGTTACAGGAGACTCCCCCAGAGGAAGAAAGACCTAGAAAGAAAACACCTGAAGTGCAAGCCAACCCACATGGACCTGAGTAGGAGAGGAAAAAGGACAGAGGCAAGCATTTGCCTTCTCAGACAGTTTTCCAGGACAGGTTGTAAGGGATAAGCCTTCATTTGCAGCAGGACGTGTATGAAATGTATTAGCTCTCACCCGATGCAGGCACAAGGGAGTGATCATCTGACTGCTTAAGTGAAAAAACACTGTAAACCTGGCAAAGCAGCTGGCAGTACTCGGCCAGTTTTCTTAGGGGAGGAGGGGAGGCTGTCAGCAGCTGCTCAAGGGAAGTCTTTTGGGCTTACCAGGAGAAGAGAATACCAGCAGAGAAGACCGCCAGATAAGAGGGAAGGCAGCTGGTAGGCATTTGCTCTTTCTATAAGCTCAGCTGACTGGACCACCTCTGAGCTTGCAGGTTTTATAAGCTGCAGGCATCAGAGGAGCATGCTCACACAGTATTAAATTGTTCCAGCTCTTGGCATCCATGTACTTCCTATATTCATTTTTCTGAATGCCTTGATATATTCTGTTGTGTCAGCTATTTAGACTAGCTCCAGAAGTTTTGTAGATACACCACTTAAAGGCTTTTTAATTACTCAAGCATGTTGTTTTCTGGGGGTGTAATCTTCCACAGATTCTGTGAATGTCAAAGAGGTGTGTAAACACAATTTTTAGCATTGCTTTTTCATATCCATTTGTTAAAGAGGGTACATCATTCTTGTCTTAAAATCAGATTATCTGTAGTCCAACCTAGATTTTGGGCAGTTTAATCCCCTGACTTGTTCACTGATTAGTCCTGAGGACAAATAAAAGTACCTGCCGTCTAAAGTCTCCCTGGAAGCATAGGTAACATAGGCTTCCACATCCCTCAAAATCCCATATCTGTAGTACTGAAGTCTCTCTCCATAGAGTGAAACCTAAGAAGTCATGTTTCTGCCTGCCTGGCCTACTAACCATCCAGCTTGGTTTGTTAGCTTTGTGGTTTCCCACAACCTGTTATCTCAAAACTGGGCATGAAAAAGGCACTCCAGTCCATGTGCTTGTAGATTTTTTTTTTTTAACTTAATCTAATGCCTGATGACACAAAAGTATGTTTGCATTTATGCTTTATGACCAAAGGCAAGTTCCCTCTTGCAGGTCACTGTGTTTTGCTGCTGTGGGAATTTCCAGAAAGAACTAGATAACAGAAAGTAAAAGCTGTGTGTGTGTGGATGTGCAGTCTGTACCAGTCCAGCAGTGAGAATCTGAGGGCCGAAAGCATCTGTGTCACGGTGGGAAGCATGTAGTAGAGCAGAAACCCACCTGATGGGTACCTGACAGGTAGTGCACTGCACCGGGGGACAGTGATGGAAGTGTGACACATTGCTTTCTTTTTTGTTTCTCCTTTCTCTCCTCCCCCTGTCCCCACCTACATCTTACATGATCACAACAGTCATTACAGTTTGGGGAAGATGGTGATTAGTAAGCTTTTCAAATCTTGTTTTTGAAAAGAAAGATTTAAAAACTCATAATTTTCTGCAATTAAAGGCCCCTCTGCATTAGTTTGGTTCCCTTTAAAGTCTGGAATTCTTGCGTTGGTTGGTTTTGGGGTGTGGGGGTTTTTTCTATTTCCTAAGCAACTTCAAATTTTCATAAATTAGAAACACATTTAAGTTTCAGAAAACAATTATTTGGCAGTTGTTTTTATGAGAAAAACATACTGCAAACACAACTCCAAACTGTGCCACAAAGAGCTTTCAGGTTGGATTGTACAGAGCAATGCAGGACCAGCCTAAATATTTGAGCAAACTGGTACATCAGCCAGCCCCAGCACACAAAGCCAGCGTCTTAGATACATGTGAATTACATGTAAATGTGACAGCAGGATCACGCTGAGTGTGCTCGCAGCCCAGAAAGCCAACCGTATCCTGGGCTGCATCAAAAGGAGCGCGACCAGCAGGTCGAAGGAGGTGATCCTGCCCCTCTACTCTGCTCTTCTGAGACCTCACCTGGAGTATTGTGTGCAGTTCTGCTGTCCTCAACATAAAAAGGACATGGAACTGTTGGAACAAGTCCAGAGAAGGGCCACGAGGATGATCAGGGGACTGGAGCACCTCCTGTATGAAGACAGGCTGAGGAAGTTGGGGCTGTTCAGCCTGGAGAAGAGAAGGCTGCGTGGAGACCTCATAGCAGCCTTCCAGTATCTGAAGGGGGGCTATAGGGATGCTGGGGAGGGACTCTTCATTAGGGACTGTAGTGACAGGACAAGGGGTAATGGGTTAAAACTTAAACAGGGGAAGTTTAGATTGGATATAAGGAGGAAATTCTTTCCTGTTAGGGTGGTGAGGCACTGGAATGGGTTGCCCAGGGAGGTTGTGAATGCTCCATCCCTGGCAGTGTTCAAGGCCAGGTTGGACAGAGCCTTGGATGACAAGGTTCAGTGTGAGGTGTCCCTGCCCATGGCAGGGGTTTTGGAACTACATGATTTTAAGGTCCTTTCCAGCCCTAACTATTCTATGATTTTATGATTCTATGATTATTCTCTTAAACAAGGTAATCTGGGAATAGAACCATGGGGGTTTTGTATTTTGAGAAAGTCCAAGATGATTTGGTTTTTTTCAGATGCAGAACTACAACTACTTCTAAAGGGCTGCATGGGGGTAGGCAGATAATGGTGGAAGTTTAATACTTGTGCATGAAAGCAAGAGTAAGTAATACTGCTGAAATGACTGCGGAGTCCACTAAGATAAAGCCACATCAAAGAGTTATTAATTCCTTCCAATGGAGTGACATTGGATGACTATTAAGTGTTCTGTCATTAGAAATTGCTTCAAGACTAATTCAGAGATAGCATAGTCTGACAGCCCAAAGAGATACCAGCTCTCCATTTACTCCAGACAAAACACTAGATTAACTGAGTCACTAAATCCATTAATAACATATTTTTCAAATCATAAAAAAATCATAGCTGTAGACTATAACTGCGTTGTTTTTCCTCTGCAAAGTGCCTGTATTTGATCAACATGAATAAGAACAAATCCTTTTACAGAAGTGAATATTGACTCAGCATGGCTCTAAACTTTGTATGTTCTCTCCAAAGCACCTGAGAAACACACTTCCCAGCAGCTCTGAGAACACACCCACTAAGCAAAAACGTGTCCCTTTGCAGTGTTTTTTGCTGTTACCTCAAAATTGACAAACTGGGTATCATTTGAAACAACCTAAATTTCGAGAGAAGCGTATTGCTAAATTGCCAGTGAGAATTTGGGAACACATGCGATTTGTAAGATCAAAGAGTTCAATCTTTAACCATGTGCCTAAGACCCAAAACACAGTTATAAACAGAAATGCATAAAATCTGGCTTCTTTGACCTTTATTAAATTAGGATTTTTGAAGATATAAGGTGGACAATAGCAGCAGCAAAAGATCTCATTTTACAGCTTAGAATCATAGAATGGTTAAGGTTGGAAAGGACCTTAAGATCATCAAGTTCCAACCCCCCTGCCATGGGCAGGGACACCTCACACTAGACTGTATCACCTCAGGCTCTGTCCAACTTGGCCTTGAACACTGCCAGAGATGGAGCATTCACAACTTCTCTGGTAAACGTCCTGTTCCAGCACCTCACCACCCTCACAGTAAAGAACTTCTTCCTTATATCTAACCTGAACTTCCACTCAAACGTCCTCAATTTACTCTCAAATTACAACAGATTATGTGTCAGCAGTTTAGATAAGAAATCCGTGTGGCACATCATGTCACATTGTAATGAGGAAGGAAGCTAGGAGAATTTTGGAACAGAAGAGAGAAAGCTGCTTTTGGTTTGCTTGCAAAAGAGTATCATGATGTTCCATTTGTCTGGTAAGGACTTGTGGTAAAGACTATGCAGAAATGCAAATATAGGAAGTGACATCTGTATAATCCTGTTTTAAAATCTCAGCACCATCAATACACTGTGCTCTCACGCTCAGTGGTACAGTTTATGCTGAACTTTCAATGAAAACAGGAAAAAAAACAACTATTATTTGCTTATCCTCAGTATATGCTTTTGTCTATATTTTGCTTTTCATTGAATTGTAAAAGCCTGAAGTTACATATTTGTTTGGGTCTTCTGCTCATAAGCTTTTCTCATACATACACCTGAAGTTCTATTATAGTACACTGTTTCAGAAAGTGCTTCAAAGTACACACAATATGCTAATGGCTTCAATCACTCACAGTTTAGAGCCTAAATTCCCTTCGAAGCATTGGAGAAATAGGGACAGGCTATGCTAGGATTATGTCATGATGACAAAGTACAGTTCCATTTCTAGCAGGGAATTGAAATAAGCCATTCAAGACATTTACGCATTGAATTTTCATTTGAAAACTTTTTCACTTTTAAGTATTCCAAGCTCAAGCCATAATGAGCCTTTAAACTGAGATTCCAGATCTGATTGGCAAGATGTTCAGTAAAGATATAATCTTGGGGAAATTCCATATTTAGGGAAATGTATTCTTGGTGTGTGTCCAAAGTCATACAAATGTTGAGGATGTAAGGGAGACAGGAGTAGGCAGAATCATCACGCAGTACATTGCCTCCTTTCGTTGTTGCTTTGATCATCCTCACCACTGTTATGCTATTCTCTCAATGCCAAATGAGACAGTCTCACTTGACTTGACAAGTGGAATCATATTTTTGCCTGCAGCTGCCTAGGACTCTTTCTCCAGTAGTAAAGTATTTGTTATATCAACTCTTCAGTTTCATGCAAAAAAGCAGAATAATCCCCATGGGTTTAGCTACAACCTTTCTTGTGGGATTTGCTCATAGGCTTCCTATAGCAACATATCCAAGTACCAGTTAGCCTTAATCTTGCTTACTTAGAGAGCCAATAGTACATGAAACAGACAGTTATAGGGTACAGTTGCAATATATAGTTATATCATAACATGTAACTTGTTGAAACCACAGCGCACCACTGTCAAATGCTCAGTATTTGCCAAGCTGAATTAAGTGGCATTTCTAGAACTGAAAGGGTAACTTTGGGATACCTCAAAATGGCTAAACAGCTCAAATAAATCAGAGACTGTATTTTGCCTCCTGCATTTGGCAGAAAAGAATACTTTCTTCTTTTTGTCACACACCCCAGAATATTTAGGATTATAATAATCAGAAAGATCAGGAACTCTCAGCTGAATACATGTACGGCAAAAATTCCAGTTTTGTATTCTTCTAAGCCTCAGATTTTGCTCTCAGGATGTGTCATGTTCTTACCAGCAAAAAAAAAAAGAGTTGCTCTTCTATGGTATCAGAGAGCAGAGGGAGTAGGAGCTAACTATTAAGATAGCAGCATTTTGTACAGTTTATGAAGAAGTTTATGAAAATTATTTCCTGTTATGAAAAAGACGTACTGTCCAAAATTGCTGTTCCCTTTATAAGTTCCCTTTGTAAGCACATTGTTGGAAATACTAAGGATTTTCTCTTCTCCTGGACAAACAGCCTCTGTAAGGTCACACAACCCTCTAGACACAACAAAATGACAAAGAAGACATTTCTGGATGATGATGCAAAAGTGTTCCTTACATATTCTTTACAATATTTGCACTTTCTCTTTTCCCATCACTGTCCTGAGAATTTTATTAATAATTATAGATAGGTGATTATAAACATTAAAATGCCATATGGTGGACATGAGAAGTCCATATGGATCTCTGCTGACTGAGACATGGAAGACCTGCTTATCTCTTCATGCTTGTTTTTTACAGTGTGACTTCTGTGAGACTGCATGGTAATGTTCTAACATAAGTGTTCATCTAGCAACAGGTAGCTGTTTTATTCTATGGGTTAGGATGCAAAAAGGTTTAATTCCACTCCTCTGAAATCTGCTTGAAAGCATCATTTATATTGCAGAAACCAGTTTATATTCCTTGCCAGGTTTTTGCATGCAAGTAACAATTTACTGATGTGATTGTGAAGGACCAATGCTCCCTTTTATTAAGGAGCTGCTTAATGTACTGCTCTCACATCATAAATTTTATGAAAATTATTCAAGCTTCTCACAAATGTAATAATAAAATTTCACCATGGCTTTTTCAACTGCATTCTTCAATATTCTGGTTCTACAAAACTGAAAACTATTTAAAAAATAACACGTGATTCTGGGGAAAAAGTAAATGGTTTGCTTTTGAAATAACATGACAATATTTTAGCAAGAACAGTCTGAAACTCTGAAACTCAAATAAATGGTACCTATGCACAAAGAATCATACCTGTTACTAACATGAGTAGAGGAATGAGTAAAACGAAGCAGAATACATTCTTAAAAGAATTACCATATTTATTTTTTATTAAAAACAGACAGTACACCAAGGTTTAAAATATAAATATCAAAATTATTGCACAGTTGACTAACTAGCTTTGTTTGGCTGCAATATCTTACAACATCATTGTTCAATGATGTGCTCTGGCAGGTTAATCTGCACAAAGTCCACAATGTGCACCTTTTCTGTTTACATCATAAATAATCCTACAATAGTAAGATAATTGTACTGGTGTATGTATAAAACATCATACAGTAATACAATACATGCTTTATGAAAGCTGGAAAGAAGGAAAGAAGAGAGAGTATCTCTTAATACTTCCGTTACACCTTTGACTCAAACAAATTTAAGCAACAGATATTTACCCTCCCATTTGCAGGCATTTAACATAGGCAGTTCCAAGTATACATACAAATACACATATATTAAGAGGATTTGTAATAAATAACTATTGCTTTTATAGGCAGCTTCAAATATACAATCTTCCGTATGTCTTCAAAAACTTAACGTCCTAGTTTAGTCCATAAAAAAATGAGAGTTCATCCACAGGTAAATATCCTTAATTAGAATGTGACTCTGTGAATGTCCCAAAGAGTTTGTCCCAGTGGGTGAAGTAAGGAGCATAGTTTGATTTGAATTTCAGATGATGGAGATCATGATGTGGTGCTCCTCCATACAAACCAAAAGGCACAAGCCGGTGAGTTGACCATGGAAGGTCGTATCCTGAATGGTCCTCCACTGACAACCAAATATTTACAAGAAAGAAAATAATTTCTGTCAAAGGATGGCATCCAAGGAGTACTGGGTTGATAGCAGCAAAAAATCCTAGTGAAAGCAATTCCCATACACTGGAATATTGTGTAGTAAGAGCAAATGTTGATACGTGCTTGTGATGCACCTTGTGGAAGGTCTTGTAGAGCCAAGGCACCTTGTGATGAATCAAATGCCACAGAAAGTACTCAAAATCAAACAGAAGCAGGCAAACTACTACTTCCAGCAGGACCTCAGGCAGCTCTGGAGCTGTCACCGGCAGATTCATTGGTTTCCAGTACCAGTGGAGAAAAGTCACCGGGAAGATAAAAACAACATGGTGATACACACTTTGAATAATGCACGGCACCATCATTCCAAGAGTCGGATAGTTCTGCGGCTGGATTTTGTATTTTCTCAAGTTTGGTAGTCTAGTGCTTAAAAAGTCCAGTGCAATATATGGAAGACAGAAAGCCATGTATGCTGTAAAAGAAAACAGCACTGGGAAAAAAGGAGACTTGATCAATGGCTTCTTTGCTGTGACAAAGTCCCAAAGAGGCTGAAGGCACAACCTGTCGTGCCCTCTATCCATCACGTAGCTGAGCAGCAGCACTCCGTCTGGCAGGCTGCAGTTCATGCTGATGGCAGTCTGAGAAGTCTGCGAATCCTGCAAGCCTTTATGTAGCCTGCCCAAGGAAAACTCCGCCCATTAGAAATCCTCCTTAGCAATACGTAGCTTTAAAGGGGAAGTCCCCTTTCCTGTTATGCAGAAGAGGTATAATACATTACAATCTCAGAACAGAATTAGCTGGCTAGGGTAGTCACTGGAGCTCTACAAGAGACTTGCACAATGGGAAAAATAAGCAGAAATGCAGAATTCTAACACTGGCATTCAAAGAAAGAGGGTAGGAACATTTTCTGCTCCACTTAGTGCACACATGTGAAAACTGCTGTCTCTTAGTAATTTTAAATTGTGTCATCCTTTGTCTTTTAATTTTATAGGTCAGGAAATACAATCTATAATTGATTTTTTTTTTACATGACTGTTTTTAAAGATGTAAATGTACCTAAATCATCCAGGATGTTTTTGGATGATTGTGCAAACACAGATTTTCTTAATGATCCCTTGGGTTATACAACAGGCTAAGGCAAAACCTTAAGGAGACCTATACTATGCTTCCAGTCTGAATGTGGTAGCTGTGATCTATCCCCATCTACTTTTGAGGTCACATTCTCCTTTATGTTCCTGTATCTACCTGACATGGCAAAATCCACCTGACTTGATTAGATACAAAATTGAGCCAGTGACTTTGAAAAGAAAATACATCCTCCAGTTGCTGGGAGGAATAGAAAGTAAAATCTCTTTATGCTTCCAAACAGATACAAGAACAGATGAAAAGTATTATTGCATTATTACAATGTTCACTCCACATTTCACCAGCTCGTTGAGCAGTATGGTATGGAAATCGTTCTTTACCCAAGTATCAAACCAACTTATGCAATTAAAAGTTCCACTGTTTAAACCTAAGTCCTTTAATGGATCTTCCTTTGACTGTAGGCAAGCACACAGCAGAAGCCAGCAGGCTTGTCCCCCAACATTTCTAATTTGCCAAAAGTATTTTAGGGGTAAATGATGGAAGTTTTGATTTAACCACTAAGACATCACTCTTTTGTGCTTTAAAAAAAGGCAAACAAAGCTTTGAACATTTAGGGAAACGAAGCTTGCCATCAGCTTCCTATGAACTCACCTCTTTTGTAGGTATGGCATTTATTCTAATACTGGAAATGAGCTCAACTTCCTGAATGACTTTATTAGCTTGTTCAGATGATTTTAGTTCTTCACTATTCAGAAATTAAATCTGATGGGAATGCAAGACAGAATTTCCTTGCTTCTCAATAATTAAGAATAATTAGTTAGCAGTGACCTTTCCTGAACTGCGCATGGATTTCTCCTAATACTTAAATGTGCTTTCAGTTTCCACCGTTTTCTTATAGAGATTCTACTCTTAAGGAAGTGCAGATTTTGTTCTCTCCTTAGACATGAAGGAGTTTACTTAAACAGCAACATTATTTGTGCTATTATTTAGGCAATCAGAAGTTCTTTGTTGGAGACAGGTATGGTGCAGCCTTCAAAGACTCTACTCATTGCATATACATTTTAGAAATGGATTCAGATTCTCTGCTGTTGTGAGACTGTTCTTTTGAACTCAATTAATTCAAAGTGTTGAATGCAGTGAAACTAAAACCCAGTGAGAAACACTCATCTAATAGCTGAGGCTCTATATACAAGAGCTTCATTTCTGTTTTCTGATTGTATTTTATTCCAACATCTATTTCACAATAAGGACATGAAAAATGCATCTGTAGCTCAATCACTGTCTGGTTCTGAAAATATCCTTGTGAGATGCTTTCTGTTGATTTATGTAGTTATAATCAGAAATTAAGCCTCTCAGATGGCACACGAGATTCTCTGTCCAGGGGACTGGAGCACCTCCCATATGAAGACAGGCTGAGAAAGTTGGGGCTGTTCAGCCTGGAGAAGAGAAGGCTGCGTGGAGACCTCATAGCAGCCTTCCAGTATCTGAAGGGGGCCTATAGGGATGTTGGGGAGGGACTCTTCATTAGGGACTGTAGTGACAGGACAAGGGGTAATGGGTTAAAACTTAAACAGGGGAAGTTTAGATTGGATATAAGGAGGAAATTCTTTCCTGTAAGGGTGGTGAGGCACTGGAATGGGTTGCCCAGGGAAGCTGTGAATGCTCCATCCCTTGCGGTGCTCAAGGCCAGGTTGGACAGAGCCTTGGATGACAAGGTTCAGTGTGAGGTGTCCCTTCCCATGGCAGGGGGGCTGGAACTAGATGATCTTAAGGTCCTTTCCAACCCTAACTATTCTATGTTCTGTTCTATGATTCTCTATTTTATTAGAATTATGCAGGGACTAAATTTATTCTATAATGTATTCCAAATCTGCCTAAAGGGACATTGACAGAAATTGCTCAGCTGCCTTGAAGACACTCTTCTGACTAATCCCTAATAGCCATGTGAAGTCCCAAGAAGTTTTAGAACCAGTGCCGCCTATAAGCTAAAATCTAAAGAATAGGCATTTTGCCTGCAGATTAGGTCATAGAAAAATATTCTTAAATCCCTTAAGGAAAAATAACAGAATTCTGCAGTTTTATTACCAGTCTACCCTGCAACATGAAGCCCAAGCAAGGCACAGAATGTGTAGAACTTGTCCCGTTCTGCTGGCGCTCCGTGGGACAGCTCAGAAAAATGAATCCTTGTGCATCAGAAGGCAAAACTTCACTCTCCAGTAACATAGTTCATGCTGTTTGGCTTAGCCACCAAAAAGCACTGCTCACATATTTCCACTCCACTAACTCATGTTTCTTTGTCAGCGTAAGGTACAACATGAAGACAAAGTGAACACTAATCCTTTTTGTATTTAATTCAGCAACACAACTCTGGCTTTTTTTTCTTTTCACCCGACTTAAGATGCTGCCAAACCTCCCCGTATGTTACAAGACTCTAAATGGGTCTCAAAAAAATCAAGACTCCTGCTACAGAGTTTAGGTTGAAGGGCACATAGTTTGGAATGAGGCCCCGCAAAGGGTCTGAAATAGATTCCACATGAGCACAAGACGCAAGCACCTACCCCAGGCTCCTCTGTTAGGTACAAGCAGCAAGGTAAACATCAAAACACTAAGTGGGTAGGAAAATGAGGAAGAGGCAGCAAGAGGGAAAACTAGGATCAACGTACTGAAAGTATGTCACAGAAACTGATGTCACAGCAGGAGAGGCAAAACGTCTTTATCCCTCCTCCTCTTCTCCCTCTCTGTATGAGGGGACTATTGTCGTACCAAAGATAGGGCAACATCCCAGTGCATGCCGAGCCTTCTACAAGAAAGAGGGTGCTGGGGAAGCGGGTTGGGAACTTGGTGAAGGCAGTAGCAGGGAAGCAGGACAGTCACGAGCACAGGCAGGCAGCGGCAGCTCCTTCTCTCGCATCAAAAGGGATTGCGGTCCTCGCACCCTAACTCACCTCTGTCCGGGAGCCTGAGCGGGAGGGACGCGCCGGACCGGGCTGACTCGCGATGCCCCAGGGCTCCGCGCGGTTCGGGGCCGGAGCCCCCCGCGCACCCCGCCGAGCCGCGACGCAGCTCCGCTGCGCGGGCAACAGCGCCCCCTTGCGCAGGAGCCGCGCACAGCCCGCCCGCTCCCCAGCGGAGGCTGCCGGAGTGAATGCGGGTTTGCGCTTAACTTTACAGGGACCAGGAAATACATCCCGGGCTTCGTTACCACTCTCAGGGATAACACCTTTCTGCGGCAGGACAGCCAGGTAGGCACAGATTTGTTACAGGTGGGGAAGGAAAGAGGGACTTTGCATATTTACATCATTCCAACCTACAGTCCCCTTAGGTTTCAAATCTAGAATCTCAATCCACAGCATGGACACGAGCCTCTGTTCCTCGCATCCCCTGAGCCCTTGGGTATGCTGAGTACTTGAGGATGAAGAAGACACACATTCCTCCTCAGTTTTGATGAAAACACAAAGTACTTTTCCTAACAGAACTAACACATTTTCTGAATCAAAATATTTCCATACCAACACCCCACCTCCCCATTCAAGCTCTACTGAAAACCTCCCCAGCCAGCACAGAAAGAAAGCTTAATTATGGGTCTTTTAAATTCATTCCTAACAATGGCTGTGGACGGAAAGCTGCCAGCAAAGTAAATAGTTAATTCTCAAGCTTTACATTATCAGGATCAGCTCTACAAACAATAACCATCAGGAAAAGATTCTAAAAGTCTTTCATTCAGAATTCATAACTCCATAGTGAAAAACTGATTCACATCCTCGACAACTGCACATGTGCATCATTTCTGGAAGAGTCAGAATGCAATACAGACATTTTTCAGACCAGTATCCTTAGAAAATAAGACTTAGGCAATCATGTTCCAGGTCTATCCAATTGGCACTGTCTATCCAGCCTTGGTAATCTTTTATTTAATTGATGATTTCAATGATTTTGTTCATAGAAAGTTATTTGAAAATAGGCTACTGCAGAAGAGAGGCCATTACTAGAATGCTCGTGATGGGCAATGCTGTAGCATGACTTTGTGTTTTGTAAGATCTCAAAGAAAGGGACAAGATATTGGAAGTGCTTTAGCGTAGGACAATCTTCCACTGAGACCCATGTTTTGTTATATACCAGAAAACCCATCCAGCCATCTCTCATACCTTACAGATTAAAGCTATTTGTAATTTTCCGTATTATTCACGTTTCCTTTTTTTTTTTTTAATGGCACATTCACCATAAAGAGTAATTTATGGAAAACTGGTTTATTTTGTTCCCAAGCTGGCAACACTTTTTCTCTTACAGGGCTCAAGGGAGGAGGAGCTCTTTTGTCATCTCTTCCTATTCTGAGGCACTTCGAGGCTGTTTTGGTTGATGTGTAAACTTTCGTCAGTGTTACCACTATCTACAGAATTACTGAATAGCATAAAGATGCTTTGCATCGAGCTAGTACATCATTCAGTACGTAGCACCAACAGACACACATGCATTCTACCACCCTTAGGCCTTCTGCACAAAATGAATGGTGTGAATATATTTGCAGATGATGACCACAAAAAAAAAAAGAAGTTTTCCAAGTTCCAAGCTCAAGTGGACAAAACAATGTTATGTGTGTGTAATCCTTGTATGCCCGGTTGTGTTGTACATCTCTAAGCCAAAGCCCTGGATCATGCACTCACTTCAGACATAGGCCTGTGAGCCTGGCAATCCATCAGCTGAACAGGGACTACTGTCTTTTGGCTTTCTGGCATAGTTTGATCACATCACTAAATGCTGAGACCAAGTCAGCAGAAGGGGTCTGATGCCCTCTGTTATGCCAGTGCACTTTTTATTATTCAAAGCTGACATTCAGCCAACATTCAACATCATATATATACACCCTTAACACAAAGATGTCTACAGACCACACACTAAGCATGTAAAATCTGCTTTGAAAGATGCACCATCCATTGCTGCTCATTCTTATTACACCGAGATTCTCTCCTCCAAAAAGATGTTTGGGGTGTCTTATTTTGCACACTTCTTTTCACTGACACCTCTCCAAGTTTGTGTCACACAGTGCTTGTAATTTTAGCAAGCCAGGGAGAGCACAACAGCTGACCATTCCCATAGCCACCCCTGCTCCAGCAAAACTCCACAATGGCTTTTGTGAAAAGTTTTTCCACTATTCTGGCTATATTTCCAGGCACACAAGGAGCTCACCTGCATGCAAAGCTGACAACACATAGAATTTAACACACCTGCTTTTTTGACTGCACATCTGCTGTACACAGACTTTACAGCCTGAACACATTTATGATTGAAGATGACAAAAGTCCAAAGCTGGGTCAAGCGTACCATGGCAGAGATTAGCTCCCTGCTTTACTATGTGGTTAAATGCTATTTATGAAATTACCAGTCTGTTAAGCAACCCAGTTACCCAAAGTTTAAGAATGGGATACAAGATGCTTTCCACCATGTCAGTGGTTTGAAAGGTTAGAAAGTGTCTCTGCATTGTGAGTAGTTATTTACAATTGGTACCTTACTTAAATGTCTTGGAGAAGTCCCCCCAAAACAACATTAAAGTCCTTTTAGGCTTAGTAAAAGCCTCTTTCAGGACCCAAGTAAAATGCAAGCTTACTTGGCGATTTTATTTATTTTAATGTACTTGTTCTATGGCTGAATAGTTGTGAAAAACAGACAGCTTTCTGGATTCTGTCCCAAAGATTCACATGCATTCATGAAACAAGAAGTGAAACACAACACATCGCTCTGAACTCCAAGCAGCAATCTTGTTTATTGAAATATTTCAAGCTTAACAAACATGATGCACACAGCTCTTGCTGTATCACATTCCCTCACAACCACTAAGTCAGCCACTTTAGATTCCAACAGAAACTTCCTTTCAGCACAGCAAGGTGGAGCAAATACGGCTGCTACAAATATAAAGCAAACTTGGAGGCCCTGATAGGAATCACAACTGAAATAGGATGAATCACTTTTTCCTTAAACAAAGCCTGAGGATTCCCTGAGTCTGAATTAGGAACTACAAAAAAAAAAAAAAAAAAAAAAAAAACACACAAACAACCTAATTTTTGGTTTATGCATAGTTTTGCTCTTTTTTTTTATTAAAAAAAAAAGAAAGTTTGCCTCAGTTTAAAATGCACTATTTTCTATGCCATGTTGAAAAGGGGTTTTATCTTGTTGGGATTACTGAGAGAAATCTGTGTTGAATCCAAGCATGGCACAGAGATGATCTGGACTGAGGCAACTGACTCTGGAGGTTGTTTGCATATCTGCATTTGGTATGGAACTTTTGTGTAATTCAGAGGAGCCGAAGTCTTCTGCATAATCAATGAAAAGAGCAAGGCACCTATACCACAGAGAATCACAGCTCCAAAGTCAGACCCTTAAAGCAGATGCGATTCCTTTCCCCCATTAAAGGGGGGCTTAGTCACCCTTTGAGGTGGAAAGTGAAACAAATGGAGACTGCCATTAATACTGCCAGGCTTCACCAGGATGTTGTGTGGTTCCTGAACACAACAGTGGCAAGCACCACAAGCTAAGAAGTAAACATACCTTTAAAGCAGCAGATAAGTAAAGGGAAAAGTCCATGCAAATTAAGTCACTCAAGCTATAAAATTAATGCTTTGGCTCTTCCCTCATCAGTAGTATACTGAGGAGCTTGTTTTTTAGTGGTCAGTGCAAAGAAAACAAAACACAAGTATCATTGTCCTTGAAAGCCATAACCTACTGACAAAGCTATCTGAAAGTGGTACTACTTTCAACTACTTCTCTTTACTTGCCCTTGCAGATTCCTGCAATGATCCTTATCCATAGCTGGTATGTGAAACATGAAAGGCATCAGCATTAAATCAAGAAAAAATGCAGCAATTAATCACTACCAAAACAGTAGATTTCAACTGACAGTGATGATCTTCTCTGGTTTCATGGCAGTTCTTCTGGGCAATATTGAAAATCATCTAATGTAGCTAGGTTGTATGTGATGGCTCAAATAATGAAGTCATTAAGTGCTTTTTAATGGACCAGCAGCAAATGGGTCACTGCAGTACAAGGAGTATTTCTGACAGGTATTCAGAAATGGCAATGTACTGAGAAACGGCAGTGTCTTTTATGGACAGTAAAGTATTTATTGCTTTAACTGTCAAGCACCTGAGGTGCTGGATGAACTAACTTGTCTTTCAGACATGTCACTAAATTTATATGCACATGACATACTCCTTTTCTGCAAAGCCACACTGCTGTTTTTCGAGTACCATGCTGGTGTGTGCAAAATCAGCAGGGTACACTGAGGATTTATGCAGGAGAGAGAAATAACATTGAGAAAAAACTAACCAAATATGAATCTAATTCAGTGGTCATTGCTGGCATTTTAAAAATGCATCATAAATAAACAATGTAGCATTACTGACAGAAAAGCATATGTTCCAAAAAGATGAATTTCTGGTGAGCTTTGAGTGGTGAGCTATGACTCTGAAATACCATGTTAGTTTAGACATACTTCCTAATCATGTTAATTATTTCATTATACATGCGGTAAGGTGCATCAAGGCCCCAGATGAAATCCAAATGTTCCCATTCTGGAATATTTTTGTGGTAAACCAAGTTTGTGATTTGAGTGAGCAGCATAGCAACATCCTTTGGGTCTGCCAGCCAGTCATGCCCACCAGTCCACACCGCAGTTGGTACAGTCATCTCTTTTATTTTGTAGAAAGGGGGAGTAGACTGAGTGAAGGAAAGCAAAACCAAAAGCATTAGACAGAAAAACTCTCCAGTGTGATACTACATTGCAGTGTAACATACTAGCAAATTCAAGAATGTCTCAGATTCTCATTTTCTCCTCCTCTCTTGGGCAGCTAGAGATGGAGTTCAGACTCAACAGAAAACATAATTCTCAAGAGTCCTGCCATATTATAGCACACATAGCAGTAAACATGTGCTTGAGGAGCTTACAAGACAGTAGGGTAGCAGAAGTCTCAGATGCATCCCACTCAAGTTATTTCTGAACCCTAATCAAATACTAAAAGTGACTGCTACTCTGCAAGTATCATACTGCAATATTACTTATCACTAATTTGACAAGGGGTAAAATATCTTCAGTATTGCACATAGCAATTTGAAAACTACATGGAGATTAAACAGGCTGGAGACAAGCAATACGTGTGTGTGAGTGTGTGTATGTTAATAGGCAAGTCTCCAGTCTGGTTACTGGGTGGCTCTTTAGCGTGCAGCATAAACACAGCACCCAGAGAAGTGCCCTAGGAGTTTTTTTTGTGACACTAAAGAATCATATCCATAAAAGATGCCTACCTGGTTGTAGTGAGCTGTATTTGCAGCCTTGCTTCCCCAGTCATAAGCTTTGAGTTCCCCAGTCTTCACAGCCTAGAAATAAATAAATATTCACACATACAAAGAAAAACTGCAACACTTCTATCTCAGGAATAAAAAAAAGTGTAGGTAATCTGGAGAACTGGCAGAGAAAACTGACACAAGAAACAGTGAAATGCCAAATATTAACAAGTGTCACTGCTTTGCCCAGCATCACAAGAGTGGGAAACACTGACATTCACCACCATTAGACTTTGTCCTTTAAGATTCCACACTCTTTCATAGCACCAGTAGGAAAGATTAAGGAAAACACTTCAGTGTATCCAAAGTCAGGATGTGGCAGCTCCATGACTACTTTTGAAATATTTACCTTGCTGTCTGAAGGTACATGAACACAGCATGAAGCTTTCTTAGAAATCTACTCTGCATGATTTATCATCTATTATTTTTCAGAAACAGAAGTCTAAATAACAGGAATTTGTGGGGAGGAAAAGGTCTTCACAAATTTTTTTCTGAGCCAACACTTGAAGAGCTACAACATCACAAGCAGCCCTGACCACAGCTTCCATGGCAAATGCCTTCTCTTTCTTGTCAGCCCGCAGAGCAAGCTTCAGGCACAATAATGTCAGAGTCATGAAATGGTGCAACAAGGTGAAATTCAAAATATACTAATAAAATATAAAATGAAGCCAAAGAGAACAGAACAGAATGCCTGATGCTTTTCGCTGGCTAAAAATATAACTTTTAATCAAACCAGGGTTTGCTGAAAGGGGAGCAAACACTTGTTACAGCATCCCTCTGAATTTAGCTTCTCCATTGTATTGTTTGTTGGCCTGATGTACTTATAGTTGGCCTGAGGTACTTATAGTTACCATATCTCCAAAGAAATAAACAAAAGGGGTGAGCCACCTTAAGTCAGTATCATCAGTGAACAGCTGCCACTCTGAAAATTGGTAGTTCCAAAATTTCACTCAACCTATGCTGCATATATATTTTGGCATTTTATTCAGTTTAAATATCAGATACATCAATATCCTATAAGCAAGACAGCCATGGACATTTTAGATTCTGGAAACTCTACCTGGCTCCAGTGGATCATGTTTTGTACAGATGTCCCTGCAGGACAGTGTGCTGAATACACATCCACTCGACTCTGCAACAAGATAATTAACATGGTTTACTCCTCATAGTGCAGCAGTTCTACCCATTATTGAACAATACAAAATTTTCCACTCCTCTTAAAATTGCTATAAACAAAAGTTAACTGGAACCATACCTATGGATGAGGTAAAAAGTTCAAATGTCTGGGGAATAATTACAATTAACTAAAGAACTTTAAATCTCATAATGATACCCCTTAAACATCTTTCATATATTATTTTAAAAATGCTAGTGTTGTAAGAATTGGGAGCACATTAACTAATATTTAGATGGACCTCCAGAGAAACCTTCTGTTGCTCTACAGCTAAACTAGTAGCTGTCAGTCCAAAGTGATTCAGAACCTCTTACACTTTGAGTTTAGAAGTACAAATACCCAGGGGAAGCTTAATTCCTGGAAGAAAAAAAAAAATACTATCCACCATTAAAACCATGAAAACTGCATGTGCTGGGTAAGAAAACATCCAAAAAATGCACTTTCACCTTGATATAAAAAACCAAACAGAGAATCACCTCTGGGTAAACTGATATCACCTTCTACTGATTTCAGGGAGTTAGAAACGCTTTAAGAAGCATTGTGAAGAAAGGTGGTCTCATACTGATTTCTGTTAACTGGCTTTTAGACAATAAAACAAGTCCTATGAACAAGCCTTCTGGAACTCGGACCACAGATGAAGCCATCATCAGGGTCAGAAATTGGTCCCAGAGAAAATAATCGCACATGTCCACCAAAAGAACAGAAAACTTCAACGGTTCTCTGAAAATAGTTGAAAACTAGATCTTTCTTCCTCACTTCATTGCAAAAGCAATTAAATACTTGCACCATCATATTAAATCATTTCTTTTACCCACTTTGCCAGCAGATCGAAAATAATGTATTTTAGCTTTCCAGTAACATTTTAAAAGGTAAATTCTATCCATCATAACTGCACAACTAATCTATACCAAGAAAAGATACTAATCCAAACTCAGTATGATGAAGGCAGCATTAGGGGTTTTCTAATCACATGTAAAGGACAATCAGTACAGCAATACACAGTTAATACTATGTTAAAGTTCGCAAGAACTTAGCTATTAAAAGCCACTAGAACATACCATATTCAAGTTTCTCTCATTAAAACCACACAGAAGAAAGAACAGGTTGCCGCAAAGGTCATCAAGTATTCTGTGAGTGCAAACATGGGTAGCAAGCCACTTCAGCAAAAAATTCTGAGGGAGGAATTGCTTCTTTCCAAACATGTCCTACAAAACAACATAGGACAAATATGTAATTGCATAGAATGAGTTGGGTTTAGTTTTCATACCACGACATTCTTGAGGTAATTATTTCCATTTGCTCTGGTGACAGGTGTGTCATGAAAATTATTTATCCCCTTATCAACCTTGTTTACAGTCCAATCCAGAAGGTCACGGTTAGTGCTTCTGCTCCAAATCATACAGTCCATTAAATCCCACAAAAAGCACCTGGGAACTAGGACAATCTTTCCAGAATTCCAAACCTGACCTCAAATCCAAATCAATTTTAAATTCAGTATTTTACAGAATACTGTACACTGTCTTGTCATCAGAATCAAAGTATGTTAAGCTGTGTCTACTAATGTTAATGGCTTTGTAGCTGTAATTTCCTCTCTTCAAATCATGTAAGAAAAACAAGTCACATGAGTTGTGGTGGCTACTTCCTCTTGATGGGCATTTTTAAAACATCCAAGGATTTAAAAATGGCCCACTGAGAACTTCCTTAGAAGTGACACAGCTCTTTAAAGATAAAACTGACCCATGGGTTTCTCACTGTCACATACTTCTGCACTCTAGCCTTTTTGCAAGTCACCCTGAGAATCAAGTTCCTCAGCACAACATGAACATCTGCAGAAGGCACTGATCAGCTACTGCTCTCATTAGACAAAGTTCATTACACAAGGAACAGGAGATTACAGCTGTTAGTATTGCTTTTAAGTTAACTGCCTTTGGAGCAGGGAACTAATAATGTAAAGAGACATGTACTTAAATCTGTACAGCATTAAATCTGTACAAGGAATATTAGAGATGGGTGTATCTCCTACAACAAACAGCTCTGTGTGGGAATCTCCATGGGTGGTGGAAAGAAAAGCGATGGTTAAAAATGACACAGTGGTGTGTTCACAATGTCTGACTTCAGGCACTCACTGCAACCTGCTAGTCTGCCTACATACCCTTTGAGGCTTATGGGGAAAGCTAAACTCCTCCAGAGCATGACTCACAACATCTAAATAAAGTTGCTGCTCTTAATCATCCTCTGAAGGATCCTCTTCCAATACTAAATGGTTAATTGTGAAACAAATCTGTTAAAGTTCATGACAATTCAGAAGTATTCTGTATTTAAAGCTATCATGTGACTCTTCTAAAACACACTGACTAATTAATCGTGTGATTTCTGTAGCTGAAATTCTAGAAACATGGAAAAACATAGTTTATTCCACATATTAGCTTGTAAAATATTACTTTAAATGGATGCAAATTGTCTCATTATGCAGTATAAAACCAGAAAAGTCACTGTTTACTTCCACAGCATTATTATGGAGAAACTGGGCAGTATTCTTGTCAAATATGTTACTCTCTAATCACAGCTATTAAGCCTTTGCTATGCTGTTTTCAATTAGAAAGGGAGGCACCCCGTTTGGCTTAAAACATTTATGCTAAAATACAAACCTTGAGTAGCAGGTCAGGAAACACTCCTAATTTTGCCAGAGGGCTAGTGGCAAACTTGACTGTAGCTACTGGTGCCAAGGCAAAGAACATTTTGATTTTCTTAGCCAGCTGTGGCAAAGTTGAAAAAGCAATGAAAGCTGTAAATAACAAGAGAATAATTAACAAACCTCAATGGCGCAAGTTAGAAGGGAATTTTACATGGCAATGATTCTATAAAAATCTAAGAGCAAGTGCACAAAAGTACTTTTAGATTAATGGTTTGATTGTTTTATGTAGGATAAGTTTAGATACTGCAAAAATGAGGCAAATAAGAAGGATTGTTTTCTTCTGAAAAGCAAATTCATGCTAACTCACCCAACATTCTTCTAGCGCTTTCTCTCTGCAGGTCTAAAAGCACCTGAACCAGGTCTTATGTACAGCAAAATATTCTGTAAATAGGATTCTTTATTCTACACATCTGATGACTCTCATTTTATTATCCACAGTTCATCAATTTATTTTAATAGAAATTGTACTGGTAGCTACCTGTGACTTCAATTTATCTTTTCAGCAGCTTCCCACTTTAAGTAAACACAGAAAAAGTCTTTCATTTTAATGTTGACAACTATTCCAGGAAGCACCTAAAACCCAGAAGCAGTAGATTACAAATGCCCTATTTTTTCATCATTAAACCACATATGTGGAACTTGATATAACTTCAAACACAATATATTCTAACAAATGCATCTCTTCACATACCCATTGTGGTGCCCTGTGAATGACCAACGTAAAACACTTGTTCCTGGCCAGTTTTCTTCAAAATAAAGTCCACTGAGGCTGGAATGTCATACTTAGCCATTTCATCAAAGCTACAAAGCAAAGATAAAAAGTCAGTTGTGTAAGTACAGTTATCAGTGTGGAACAGCTGCACAAAGCTTTACTGCACTGCAGATCAGTTGCCTGGACATAAAGAAAAGCTTCCTTTGGATGAAGCAGAACTGCATCTACACACCAAGCACAGGTAAAAGCAAATTCTACTGACCAGGCTGTCTCAGGATGCTATACTGACCAAGAAACTCCCCTTTACTGCCCCTGCATATGTAACAGCATATGTGATCAGAAAAAAAATACCCTGCACATTCACGATGTGATTGAACTAAGATGATGGCCAAAGAGGAAAAGAAGCCTGCTCACAAACAGCATACGCAGTAACCTAGCAAGACAAGGATACCTGAAAACCCAGAATTCTTCTTGCTTCACTGTGAAGTGTGTGTGTTTTCTGGACCAGGTGTTCCCTCTGCTGTTTCCGAGCCATACATCATAGCCAGAATCTGCCAGCATAAAGCCAAGGCTGTTGTAATCCAAGTTTGTGATCCAATTGCTGGCATCTGCAAGCAAACCATGCTGCAGAAACACGGCAGGCCTTGGACCTGAAAAATAATGCATTTATCATAGCTTCCTGTTCACTTGTAACTGAATGCCTAAGAATAATTTAAGTGAGTTATTGAAAGCCTACTTTAGATTTGGACTTTGAATATTTAATCTACTTGACTTAGTCTACTAACAATTCATATATTATTCATAGTGCCATGAATCATGTGCTTTCACAAAAAGCTACTTTTTATCATTAAGAATTTTAAACTAGCAACCTGTTAGTTTTCTAACTATAGCAAAAGAGTCCTTGAAGTTCAAAACAGACAGCAGATATGCAACAAGCAAACATGAGAAAAGTGGGAGCTACAGGAAAAATACAAGTACCCTTTACAACTGTTTCAAGACCACAAATACTCAAAGTGGCCCAAACAGACACCACTAAACTATTTATGACTCTTGCCTTGCCCCTAAACCTGGAGAAGGCATTCCCATATATGTACTACTGAGATCTTTGTTTTCCAGTCAAGACAATGCCAAACTAGCTGCTGGGCTGTGGAAATCTCTGCAGCTGGTACTGATACTACCTCTATGCAACTCATTTCCATTACCAAAGCTCTGGCAGAACCTGAAGAGCAGTATAGTAGCCTACAGGGGAATCAATATTTCAAAGGACTTTCTCTCCTTGACTTAAATAGTTAAAAAAAACCACAATCAACACCCAGGTAGAATTAACGAAACCTGACTTCCCCATCATGAAAAGGGAAATGACATCCTCATGTGGAATACATATTAAAAAAATAAATTAATAACAAAAAGATGATACCTGCTTCTACATAAATAAGCTAAGCTAACACATAATCCCTTAGAAAGCGTCTTACCTTCAGAAAATACAAAGACCTCTTTGGGTCTTGCAGTAGCACAGGTATTTTGGGCATTTTTTCTGCTTTAATAACTGAAATCTGATATCACAGTAACTTTAGTTCAGTGCCAGAGATTACTCAAGAATTACCTCCTCCAATAACACATCATTCTACTACAATACTAAATCACGCAGTACTTCCTCCATTGATAATACAGGCTTGGATCTTTTAGCAGAAGCAGCCAAATCACAACCATTCAGTAACCTATACTCTCCATTCTGGGTCATGTACATAAATGTTTGCTGCGAGTTACAAAATCCAAATAAGCAATATTCCTCCCTCCTAGGAACCTGTATACCTTTAATCACAAACCTATTCAGTGCCTGCTTTTTCCATTTTCTTAAAAAAACATGTGGCACACTGTCCCTGCAACCAGAGCAAATCTCCATCAGTGCCAAAGTGGCACTGGAGACAGCAGAGTTCAACACAACTGTTTGCTGCAGTAATACTTCATTGCCTTATGAACAGTGTGCAAGATTTTCAAGCCTAACATTAAATTTGTTTTCAGTTAATGTTCCCTTTTAGCTGTGATACCTTCTTCCCTTTTATTAAACTCAGATCAATGAACTTCCCACTTTTTGAAGAACTGGCTTTCCTCAGGCTGCTATTTGCATGTTTCATAATGTAGGAAGGGGAAAACTGCTTAACTTCTTTAATGCTTCAATTCTGTTCTCTATTAGCCTCCAGTTTCTGCCAGTTCTTTTTTCACTTTACCAAGCAGTCACCAGATTTGCACATGAATTACACAATCATACAACAAACTGACTTGCACAATAATAATTTTGTGTATCACCTTTAATCCTAAAACTCCCAGAGGGGAAATAAGAAAGGTAGGTCCTTAAACTACCCTTTCGATGGTAGAACATTTTGTTCTCTTCACTACACCCCCAAGAAGTTGAAGACAGATTTATCTCCATGCCCTTCTTACGCATGTTATGCGGGGAAAACTAAAGCAAAACATCATGTGATGCATAATTCCAAGGGATCCCATTCACATTATGCAGGTATTGCAAAAGAAGAATTATGGCATATATACGCTGAGTCAGCAGTAACACACTATTGGTATCTTTCTGAGAAAAGATACCAAGTCTATAAAAACTTAAGATCAACATGAACTTTGAAATCTTCATTCTTCTAGGAGATCATACTTCCCCAAATGTGCTCAATAATCCTTGTTTTCAAAATCAAAGCACTTTGCAAAACATGAACTTGGGGTCGAGGGTGTGGCAAGGGGAATGTGGAGAATTCCCACAGGTCAGGAAAACTTCTGTTTGCTTATGTCATTGAAGGATTTGACAAGATCAACAGGTACAAAGGCAGCCTGTCTTTTACCTCTGGGCTTCCCTGCAATTCTTAAGTCAAAGACACCTGCCAGGTTTGAGCGGTCTCATCCATGCACTGATCTTCATAAAACCACCTTGTGAGAAACAGTGCACAGTGCAAACATCCTAACTCATACAAAAACAACAGATAAGGTCAGGGAGACTGTTGCTTGGCCACTGGCAGATGAGAGCAGTTTTCCACAAGTCTTGTTCACACATAAGCCTACAGGGCAATCACTGATTTCTTTTGAGCTCCATGTTTTTACCTCTCATCCTAGCTTTTTTCAGTCGAAAGGGTCCTGAAGCAGTCCTCAGGATACACAATTTCTATTCAAACAGGCTATTGCTGTTGTATGCATGCAATTGTCTAAAGGATCATTTATAAGGGGTGATGACAAGACTTGATACCAAATTCAGCCACTGCTGCTCAAATACACTGTTAGTTCCACAGATATTGTATGAGGATAGCAAGCCAAAGGCTATATGTCTCTCCTCTTCTACCTTAGTCTCACTTTGAAAGCATTCCATCATTCAGCCCTCACAAAACCCTTTGCCTTTCTTAAGTTTTGGCTTACATTCCCCCTATCCTTTTTATCCCCTACCTCCTCACTTCTACACCCTGTGCATTCCTTCCATGCACCTTCCAGCTTTCACAGTCGTACAGCTTTTAACAGTGCTCTGGCAGCACATGCCAATGCTCCTCCTAGTCTCCCATCAAATCACATCCATGAAACAATTCGGTCTGGGCCAACTCTTGTCAACTACCTGTTATTTATCTCAGTTTGCAATATATTTTCACATGTATTGTACTCAAGATGCTCTGAAAGGATTTTATCTCATCCCTGCTCATTGCAGGGGGGTTGGACTAGATGACATTTGCAGGTCCCTTCCAACCCAAAATATTATGATTCTATGATTCTGGTATTGTTTAAATAAGCTTAAGTAGACATGTAAAATATGACACCCCAGTAGTACATACTACTGGATGTACCTTATTGCAAAGGCAGTTTCAGTTTCATTTCATTAGCGAATGAATTCTTATGCAGAAATCAGACAGTAATTATTTTGTGAACATTCCAGTGGGAACTCCTGCAGTTCACTTATATTTAACCAAAACAGGCACTGCCCCTACTTCTGAAAATGGTCAGGCATTTTTAACAAACTTATTTCCTATAAAGAAGCATTTTTTAAAATGGGGTTTGAAATAACACAACAATTTTACAATCAATCTCTTTCCAAGACACTTTATGCCTTCAAAAACACAACAAATCTCAACCTTTACTTTCCACTTCCTAGAAAATTCAGGCTGCTCAAACCCTAAAAAAACAAACAAAAAAGATAAATATAAAACAACAATGAAAGGCTTGCATTAATGTCACATAAAGGCAATGCCAGGAAAATACAACTTTCTCACTCCTTCTCCCTTCCTTTACTCTAGTCACTCTACATATGCCTACTATTTGGCTGCAAGTCTCACCAGTAAAACATGCTAATTGTATACGTCATATGGTCTTTAAACCTTTTCTGAATTATTGCAGGAGAAAAGTTTTATAAATCAAAGAGAGCTTTTTTATGACTCTCCACTTTTCCAAGCAGAAATAAATCTTACCTTTACTCCTTTCATAGTCTTTTCTTCCATAAGGAATTCTGTTAATGGAAAGGATATATCCATCTTCTGTTGTCACTTCGTACTCCTCACTAGGGTATCCTCTGAAAGTAATAATTTGACTCTGAAGAAAAAAAAGAAACCACTTGGGAGTCAAATAAGAAAGAAAAGAAACCACTTTGGAGTCAAAGTCCTCCTCAGTTCATTAACATGTACAAAGTACTCTGGGTTACTTCTGAAGATGGGATGTGAAATTAGTCTGTGGTAGGAATCTGCCCACCTATTCAATGCAGACAGGTTTTCTTAGGACTGTGCCAGTATGCAATCAGGAACTACCCAGAGCACAAACTTTACCAGGGAATTTAGGGAGACTCCCTAACCTGTCCCTGTCTACTGTCAGGTTAGTTACTCACCTGCTGCTTACACTGAGAAAGGCTATTGAAGTGTTGGAAAGGAGATAAGAGAACAAAACACCACAAAGCAGATCTGGCAGACAAAAATCAAAACTGTCTGCTCTCAAGGAACGCAGAAACTTCCAGTAACAAGTGAGGAGAGCAGAAAGCCACTGGCACCACACTGGCATACGGAAGAGAAGGAGAGAAGAGTACTCTCTCCTGAAGGGAAAGGCTTCTTCAAAACCATTCTGGATTTACATCTGAACTTTATATTGAATTCTCTGTTATACACAGGACACAGTCATGTTTAGGCAATGTGCTGAAATGAGCCACAAACAGCTTTTTTTTAAAACAGCAGCTTTAAAATATTACGGTCACGCTTTTCACATGTGCCAGCTGCTGACATTGTCACTTCAGCTTGTAGTTTCATGTGCCATTTCTAACTCACCTTTCTCCTCAAACCTTATTCCTGTTACAGAGATTTTACTTTGCTGACAAGCCAAACAAGACAATAGAAAAAATAAAAATCCACACTTCTTTAACACTATGATTTCATTAATAGGTTTATCCCCTATCTCTTATGTCTTGGGCTTTATGTTATTTTCATTCAATGCAATTCCATTAGGACAAAGAACTTGCTACTTAATAGGTTTTATGACACCAACTGTGCCTTGAGAAAACTTAAGGAATGCCAGACATTTCTGTAGTTCTACTCTTAGGCTGCTGAGCAAGGAGAGAAGGAGCATTTAAATAAACATGCTATTTCTTTCAAATATATCTTTAATCACCCACAACATTAACATTCCAAAATCATTTTAAGGCTGTATTTCATTCAAATGCTACTAGCCTTAGACTAAATGACCATTTTCAGACCTCAAAATGGTATTTAGATGATATTGACAACTCAAGCACTTCTTTCCTTACAGACCTCAAGCATTTACAGCCTGAAGTACCTTCTTGCACATGTGAAGATACGGCACAGTTTAGATGGGGCAGAGGAAAGAGCAACTAATACCAATTACAAACAGCAAATTTTTTTCTGGAGTTGACTGGTGCAGCGAAAGAAGAATAAAGTTAAGAGAGTAAATGCTAAATGGGAATGAAGACAGTTGTGGGTAGGAACACTGGAACACTGTGCTAGTAGCTCAAGTATGCTTCGTAAGCATGGACTTCTGTAGCAGTTAAGAGTGTCCTGACAGGTCTGGATCAGAAAATGTGTGACAAATATCTGTACCGGCAGCAAGGGACCACGAAGGATCTGGAAGGAGGAGAAGCGAAAAACGACATCTAGCAGAGGGCCGAAGCAGCAGCCAGCTGACCGCTGGCCTGTGGCTGCAGTCCCCGGGGTCTCACTGCGGCTGCGACGGGGGAAGAGACTGGGTGTGCGGCCCCGAAGCCGCGGAAGGTCCTCAGACCGCCCGGACGCCCCTCTGCTCCCGACCCCTCGCCTCGCCCTGTTACACCCGCGTCCGCACCCACGGAACAGCGCTGGGCACGCGTCGGGCACGCTTTCCTCACGGGCGCGCCACTCACAATGTTCATGTTCGTTTCGGGGTCCACGTTCCTCCTCCCTCTGGCGAACGCGCCCGAGCCGGCGATGCTCTGCAACAGAAGAACAGCGACCACCAGTCCCCGCATTCTGGCTCTGCGGTAAAGCGAGAGGCCCCGGCTCGCCGTAACAGCGAAGCACAACTCGACGTTGCTGCAGCAGCGAGCGGGCCCCGCAAAGCCTTATGTGCAGTCTCCGCCGGGCCCAGTGGCCGGCACGAGACGGCGTCACAGGGGCGGGGGCTACTGCCCGGCTGACAGGGCGAGAACAGGGGCGGTCGCGCTCCTGTCAGCGGCGGGGCGGCAGCAGCGAGCCCGCGGCTGAAGAGGCGCGGCCGGGCTGGGCGCCCGGGTGTGTCCTGCGCCGCTTCGCGCCTCCCCTCAGGGTGACTGCTGCCCCGCAGAGACCTGCTGCTGCACCGGGACCGACCTGCCTGCCCCCGCTCCCGCCCCGGCGCGGTTAGCGCGGCTCGGTGAGGCGGCAGGAGGGCGCTAGGCCGGCGGCGCAGCTCAGGCCATACAGCGCGGCCTATCGGCGGCGTCAGGGCAGGGCCCTCCCTGCAGCGCCCGAGGGGCGGAAACCCGGCCGTGGGCAGCTGCTGCTGCTCCGTGCCGGCGGGCCGAGGGTACGCGGCCTTGAGCTGCCGGAGCCGGTGTGTTTCAGCGTTCCTCAAGTAATCCCTGTGTGGGCGTCCCCGGCGCCGCGGGCTCCATTGTCAGAAGTTTGTCAGGCCTGAGAACGGCGCCCGCGGTTTTTGCTTCCCAGCCCTCCCCTTCGTGTGCGAAGTCTCCGGAATCTTCACAGTGCCGCCCTGCCTCGATCGCGCCGCAGAGCCTGCGGCGGTCTCATGGGCGAAAACAGCGGCAGGAAGGAAGAGGTGTAGCCTCGTCTCCCACGGCCTCTCTCAGCAGCGGGAGCATCCCCGGGAACGCCTCCACCGTGTCGGGAAGAGCCGGTCCTTTGTCAGGACTATAAAGCGTTGTCAGCAATCACTGTTGTCCTTCCGCAAATAGATTATCTGTCATCTATCTATCATCTTTGAGCAGAGTCAAAATACATCAAATCTAATACAGATGGGCTTAAATTACATGCAGGCGCACAGTTCCAGCAGGATTATTATCACAGCTGCTTGCAAACCTGCTTTACCTTCATGCACTGGGGCAACTAATTGGCATGGCATTGCATACTGTAATCTCCCAGAGAAGCGTGTCTGTGGTCAGGGGATGTGTGACCAGGCTTGCAAAAACTTGGACCAAATTCAATCCTGTAATATAAATATTCATGTTACTAGGTGCAGGTCCCGAGTAATATCCTCAGAATAATACAGAAACCTGACACAAAATACACAGTGGTAAAGCAAGAACGTGTCAAGAACAGAAATTTTCTGTTTATTTAGAAAGCATTAAGATTTTAAATGAAGCTTTCATAACATCCCCTTGTTTTGATATATGGATACAGGAGTTGATACAAGCGACATGACACTATGCAACCGTTTGCATTCCTGGATTCCATTTCTTTGGGACGTGGTTTTAAAGAACTTGGGTAGCAAAAATATTGCTCCGTGATTCACTTGGGTTTTCTGTCAAATTAATTACAAGGTACCCTTCCCCCCTAGGCAAAACTCAAGTTATAAAATGCCACAACTGCTGCTGTCCAACATAGTAATTACATGCTAAATTAGGCTAAATTGAAACCAGCATAAAATAGGATATTTGAGGTGAACCTGTCATTTATTACGGTATAGTTCATTTACATTACTTTAATAATGAAATCTGAATTTCAGACAATTGCTTTGCTGGGCTAGTAATAATGCAGTTAAAGGACTTATACACAGAAAATGACACAATAATAGTAATATTGTGGTTAAAATTGTTATGCACATATGCACACACGTAAACTCCTTTAGTTTCTATTCCTTCCTCTAAAGATTGCTCCTCTGGGCATTCAGATCAGCTTCAGGCTGCTGAGGGAGCAACACCAACAGTCATCAACCACTGCCATCCTTTCTTGGCAGGAACATGATGCCAAGGTGGTGGTTTCTTCTTCCTCTCCCCAGCATCACCTTTGGGTCATTTTTGGGGGGGGGGGGGGGTCATATGTTTGCTAATGTGCTTTTACACCTTTCTTCTTCTTCACTTGTCTGCAGCTTCAGATTCCATCCAAATTTACCATACATAGTGCCTTTTACACGTATTAGATATTATTTCTTTGATCTCTTTGTTACCCCTAAAATCAACTTTATCAAGCCAATTCTGCCTATATTATTTTTTTTTTAGCTAAGTGTTCAGTGAGTTGTTTATAT
Organism: Pezoporus occidentalis; assembly: GCF_034315485.1. Classification (NCBI taxonomy): domain Eukaryota; kingdom Metazoa; phylum Chordata; class Aves; order Psittaciformes; family Psittacidae; genus Pezoporus; species Pezoporus occidentalis. The sequence continues at coordinate 3,165,034 of NW_026916347.1, forward strand.
CCATAGGTGCTCCAGTACCCATGTACATGTTAACATGTAGCCCTGTAACTACCACTGCTGTTGCTAGCAACTGGCCATAAGCTTTGCACTGAGTTTGCATGGCCTCAGGACCAAGGCTTGCCAGGTCTGCTCTGTATGAACTTGTCCTGACCGTTGCAGCTTTGTTTTGCTTGGCACAGCTGTGATAGAACTTTCTTGAATTGATTGTTTCTTATTTGTTTTAGTTTTATCTCTGCACAGTACAACTGCAGTTTTGTGTAGAGAGCAGCAACAAACAGTTCTCTAGGTGGGATCAGATATTTAGTACTCTCAGACAGTGACATAACACAGAGAAATACAGGCCTGGTACAACAGCAGATACCCTGCAATGTGGAGACATAGGATGGAGGGCAGGCAGGGGCAGTAAGACATTACGTGACTGTTATGTGGATGACAATACCAATAAAAAGAAAGCCTAGATCATGGTGCAGAACTGTGCAAAACTGCATCAGCAGAGGCAGGAGGGAGAAATGACCCTTCCCTAGCTTATGCATGATAACCAGGTCAGCCTATACTAGCCTGAAATATTCTCCTTATCATAGATGCCTCTGCATTTGAGCAAAGTAAAAGCTGGAAGCTGTTAGGAGCTGTTACCACATTCTCCACAACGCAGAGTAATGCATGGCATGGAGCCAGGCTAAAAAAAGCAGCATAGTGAGAAGTTTCTATTCCCCAGCAAGTGGCTCTTCTGCTTCGGCAGATTCAGACAGAAGCTGAAGTTTCGCTTTCTCATGGATCACGTGGGGGCTGGAGCATATAAAAGGAAAGGCATAACAACAGCAAGTAGCACACCACTGGCTTTGCAGCTGCCTTAAGACAAGTGAGCAGAGAAGGATAACCATGAGGTAAGCCACCAACCCAGTCTCTAAAAGATGCTTTTATGCTATGCCATGGAAAAATAAAGCTTATTATTTACATAAATGTAAGTAGTGAGGGACTTTTTTGGGGATCCAAGCAGCAGAAAGTATTTTACAGAGTATTTACTGGAAGATTAAAAATAAAATAAGGATGCTACTGAATATTGTATTGAGTATCGTTATTGCTTCTCTGACAAGGAACAGTGTCTATGAGCAGAACTTGCAGTCTGAAAATCTGTGTGCATGCAGTTCAGGGATGAAATCCAGGCACCAATGCATTTGAGAATTTACTTTGAACTCTATTACTATGAGGACCAGCAAACAGGGCAGTGCAGGTCCTGGGCTGCAACTTTGAGCATTAGAGCGGAGGTGACATTTTCTGAAGACTGACACACATGCACAAGAGAGGCACACACACCCCCAAATAGGCAAAGCCAAGGTGTTTATGACAGCTTTGGAAACTACATTTACCAGTGACACATTGAACTAAGCTAAACTGTATTTAATCTGTATCACAAATCTGTTTCTGTGACATTCATGAATATTCATTTTCCACCACACAGCTGCTCATGCAGTCCCCCCACTCCCAGAGGGTTGGGGAGGAGAATCAAAAGAATGTAAACCCCATGGGTTGAGATAAGAACAGTCTAGTAAATAAAGTATAATACAAAACTACTATTAATAATAATAACAATGATAAGGGAAATAACAAGGTGAGAGAATATAAAACTGAAAAGGGAAGGGGGGAAAAGAACACAATAAGCACAAGTGATGTAGCCTGACCCAAGCAGCAGTCTGGGTCTTCCAGGTGACTCCTCCCAGTTTGTATACCGGGCATGACATGCTATGGTATTAAATACCCCTTTGGCTAGTTTGGGTCAGGTGTCTTGTCTCTGCTTCCTCCCGGCTTCTTGTGCCCCTCCTCACTGGCAGAGCATGAGAGACTGAAAAGTCCTTGATGAGGCTAAGCATTATTTAGCAACAACTAAAACATTGGTGTGTTATCAGCATTGTTCTCAGGCTAAAGTTGAAAACACAGCCCTGCACCAGCTACTAAGAAGAAAAGTAACTGTTAGAGCTGAACCCAGGTCAGGAGAGTTGGCTGGCAGGTGCCAGTCACTGCTCAAGGATGGGCTGGGCATCGGTCAGTGGGCGGTGAGCAGTTTCGTTGAGCATCACAATGCAATACACACCCTTGTGTTTCTTAGGTTTAATTCCTCTCTCTCTTTATTTCCTATTATTATTATGAGAATATTTTACTTTATTTCAATTATTAAACACTTCTTATCTAAACCCACAGGTTTTTACTTTGTTTTTTTTTTTTCCTCTGATTCTCCTCCCCATGCTGTCAGGGTAGGGTGGGGAGAGAGTGACTGGTTGTGCAGTATCTAGTCATTAGCTGGGCTTAAACCACAACACCTAGTCAGGGACACAAGCCCCCACCCAGCCTTCCCCGGGGACCCTCAGCTCCATGGGGTAGGGGAACACCAAGCACTAGGGGTCCACTAGAGCACCTAGCGAAATGTGACACATTACAGGATGCAGGGAAAAGTATTTGGGGATTGCACTTGTTGTGGGACCAAGGGCAGAGAAACAAGAGATCTGAGCGGTCTGTTACAAAATCACAAAGAGGGACCAGTTGTATATAAACAGGGTCTGGTCATCATGCCTGCATGTGTGTCTAGAGGTGAGCACCTGCATGGAAAGAGGATCCCTGACCAGCTACTGGATAGCCAAAGCCATTTTCTGGAGATCTATAGGGTGAGTGAGTGTGTGGTCTGTACCAGCAAGTAGAATGGGCTGGCACCCTTGAGGGCCTGTACATTCAGATGCCAGGAACTGGGGAGACTGGTGAGATCTGGGAGTGAGCTACTGGATACATCAGTATAATCCTACATAAAAATGGTGCTATGATCTAAAAAACAAGGATTTACAAAGGCAAGAAATTAAAAATTAAATTTATAATCCAAACCATAAAAAATACAGGCACATGGGAAAGGAAATACATCACTTTTGCTATGTTTTGAGGGAAGTTTTTTATTTGAGTATAATTTCTGGGTAGGCCTCAGAAGTTGTTACCAGCATGGGAAATATATTCCTGTGGGCCAGAAGTGTGCCAGCTTTACTGTGGATACTAGCTCTCCTCTGATATCCAGACCACCAGCTCTGTTGCTATGTGAGAGGTGCCCTCATACACTGCAAGGAGAGTTACTAAAATAACTATTCAGATCTTTAGACCTCCAGCTTCCCACACCTTTTGCTTGTTTGAAGTATTGTCAACTAGTGGCACCAGCTGTGGTATGGCCTACATTACGTCTGGTTTAAAGCCAAGAGCAGCAAAAGCCAAATGGGGTATAAGTAAGTTTTTCTTTGATTTCTTCTAGTACCATTACCAAGAATTCCTTGAAGAGCTCCTTGATGCAGCTCCAGTGTCATTTTACATGGACTTTGCTGAAAGAAGATATGGATCTAGATAACCTAGAGGAAACAATAGGTGATCAGATCAAGTTTTTTGCAAATTCCAACATAAAAAATTATAATCTACTGTCCTACATATGCCATCTAAAGAATTCGAACGAGGAAGCCCTGAAATATCTCCAACAAGCTGAAGAAGAAGTTAAGAAAAACTACCCAGATGAAATTGCCAGGAGAAGCCTTGTTACCTGGGGGAACTATGCCTGGATCTATTACTACATGGGAAGATTCAAAGATGCTCAAACTTATGTAAGCAAAGTGGAAAACAGCTGCAAAAAGCTTTCAAGTACTGCTCCAGGGAAGATTCAGCTTCCAGATATCTATGCTGAGCAAGGGTGGGCATTTTTAAAGTTTGGGAGAAAATACTACGAGAGAGCAAAGGATTGTTTTGAAAATGCTCTGAAGAATGAACCCAATAACCCAGAATTTAATGCTGGCTATGCAATAGTAATGTATCGTTTGGAAGATTTTTCTCAGAGAGAATGTGAACATGTAAGCCCTTCGATTGAGGCCCTGAAGCGTGCAGTAGAACTGAATCCAAAGAATACTTTTATTATGGCCTTACTTGCATTAAAACTTCAGGACTTGAAGCAAGTTGATGAAGGGGAGAGGTACATTGAAGCAGCAATGCAGAAAACACCTGATTTTCCTTATGTCCTGCGATATGCTGCTAAATTTTATAGAAGGAAAAGAGAAGTGGACAAGGCACTGGAAATTTTGAAGAAGGCCCTAGTGGTGACACCAAAATCAGCCTTTTTGCATCACCAACTAGGAGTCTGCTACAAAGAAAAGCTGTTTCAACTGAAAAAGACTACAAGATATCCACCTCAAGAGCAAGTGGAGGAACTCATCCGACTTTCCATTTTTCATTTTAAAGCAGCGACTGACCAAAACACAAAATGTTTTGTTGCCTATATTGGCCTAGCAAACATGTACGCACAAGGAAAGAGGTATGAAGAAGCAAAAGAGACATTTCAGAAAGCGTTTCAGATAAATATTCTATCCTATGCTGATAAACAAGAATTCTATTACCATTATGGCAATTTTCAGCGTTTTCACATGAAATCGGATTCTGAAGCCATTAGGAATTACACAGAAGGGCTGAAAATTGAAAAAGCTTCCTATGGAAGACAAAGTTGCATAAATGCCCTGAAGCAATTGTTGGAAAAGAGAATTCAGGAAGGTTTGGGAAATGCAACAGATTTTGGTACACTTGGATTCATTCACAATCTAAACCATGAGAAACATAAAGCAATTGAGTGCTATAAGAAAGCCATTGCATTGTATCCCAACAATGAAGAATATGTGAGTGCATTATGTGAGCTACAACTTTCCATCAGAAGCTAAAGCTCCACAAATCCTTCATAAAAAACAAACAAACAAACAAACAAAAAAAACAAAACACTGAATACCAAACCCAAGGACATTTCAACAGACTCTCAAAACCTTTTTTAAGGTTGAAGTTATAAGCGGATGAAACATCTGGTAGCATCACTTTCTAGTGATAATGTAGAAACTGCAGATGATGATTATTCATTTGTTTGTTTATTCACCAAGAGAGCATGCTTGGAAAGACGAAATAATAGCTAGGCTGTCTTAGTCTTCAGTGCTAAAACACAACCTTTCTACCAGTGTAAGGGATATCTGTAGAACATAGAGCTTCAAAGATGGAAATCAGATCTTACCTTCAACTGAGAAAAAGATGAGGAGAAAAAAGTGTTATAGTATTTCATCTGTCCGCTTGAAAGGCATGCTTATACACAAGTGGAATTTCTGATGCTTTTTCAAATATTTAAAGGATATCCTTTTTAGTGTTAATTGGAAGAAACATTTGTTGAAGACTTCTTTAGTTTACTAACTTGTATGTTGTTTATCTATGAAAAATAGCCACTATTTGACTAGTTTACTGCCAAGCTTACAAAACATGTATTATTGTTCTGAACTATTAAAGAGCATTGCATGTATCAGCTGTTGCTTCTGGTATCTCTCTGCTGACCAGTCCTCATGTTAGTAGATAAAAGAAAGGGAAATGGCCATTTGAAAAAAATAACAAGGATGAAGTTTTGGCAGGATATGAAAGGGTCAGGACACAGCCCCATTTACTTTCCCAAACTCTCAGCAAAGCTGATTTCAGAGGTGTTGCACCAAAGAATTAAGCTGTGCGCAAAACAGCATCCATCTAGTTTACTCTAAACCACACTCTCTGGAACTGCTACAGCAAACATCTGGAGAGGAAGGTAAGGCAGTCTTTGAAACGCCAAAGAGATGGTTACCTGCAGTCATGCTGGTGAAACAAGCCAGGGACAGAAAACAGACACAAGAAATGCACTGAACTGGACATGGAGGGCAGAGTGCAGCTAGAACGAAAGGTTGGATGAGCACTGAAGAGCATTGCAGTAGAACACAAAAGGCATATGTGAAAAGGGGTGAGCGCCCACAGAGTCTATATGAGTGGAATAAGGGGCTGAAAGGACAGGGAGAATGGGTGGAGGAGGCGATTGTCTTCAGATACCCAACTAAAATTCAGTATTCTTTGTAACAGGGCAGACTAATTCCACAGTATTGTACCTTGGTATGGTAGGTCATAGTGCTCAGAGAAAATTAACACTGTGCTTCCAAAACACTTCTGAGCCCTAGCCGGTAGCATAGAATGAAGCAGAATGGTTCATTCAGAGACAGAGCCAATGAGGAGGGATGCGCACTTTTATTTCCAGCCATCCTGGAGCATTCCTGTCCCTGCAACACCAGTCCCATGTACAGTCAGGATGACAGGCCTGAAGGAGTGTGAAATATGATGTCAAATCATGAAACACCAGGAAGCCTCTCCCCTCTCAGCTCAAAGAATCTTTCATAACGCAAGCTAAAGTGATCAGGAACTTAACAGTGTACATAATTCAACCACACCTTCTTCCTAAGAAAGGGAGAAAAAACATCCCAGTTTCCCAGCTGCCTGCCAGCTTCTCTCTTACAAACAAGGGTGGCCCTACCTAGGGAAAGAGCAGGGGTGGAGGAGGGAAGGAAGGACTGTGAGCAGGACTGACACACCACTCCTGAAAGCTGGCAGGAACAACAGTAGGGGTGCTGACAGGAGCCAGGAACTACCTGTGGTGGCGTTCTCAGAGTTTTTAGGGCAAAAGAGTGTAAGGTAGGTGATCTCACTGCCTTTCTCAGTCTTGAGGCTTCTAGCCTCAGCATCGTTGCCATCCAAACCCTCCTGAGGGCATGGACAGCAGCAGGCAAGAATTTGAGGAAGAAATGGTGGTGCAGGTTCCCAAAGCCATGGTGGCAAATCCATGCTCCCCTCCACATCCCACTACCAGGGCCTCTTCCTGTCTCTCTCCTGGAAAATGAACCTTGAAGAAATAAGAAAGAGTACATTGAGAAAAATGTGCACCTGGCTGTTTATGAAGAGTCAGAGTGGCTCAGTCTTCTCCACAGCAAAGAAATTGATTGTGGGGTGTAGTAATGCAAGGAATCTATTTATTGTGCCTGACCTGCTTCAGGCTTCGGAGGATTGTGCTCGACCACGGTACTGCCCGTGGATACGCTGGTCAAACACTGCTTTCTAGTTCTTGCCTAGTGTCTTGTAAATGAGGAGAAATATTATTTCCCACAGGGTGGTGCTGCTGCATTGTCTGGTGAAACACAGGGAAAGGCTGAGATTCAGCTTCAGCAAGTGGGCAAAACAAAACACCCATTTTGCAGTGTCCAAGTCCAGTGGGCAACACCCAGAACCACACAGAAGCTGAACATCTCTCAGTTCACACCCAAGTATGAATACATGACTGGAGCCTATGCTAGCGGTGGAGGGAAAACAAGACTGAAGATAACCTGTCAGGAATTATTCACTTACGATTCAAAGGCACTTTCTAAATTATATTGAAAATGCTACTGGAATACAGCAGAATAGTCACTTAGAAGATCTTATTTATTGAGGGAATTCCAACTAAGGACTTCCTTATGATGACCATGAAGTCCTGTTACAGCTTAACTTACACAAGCTCTTCCTTTTCACAATGAAATTTGTAACACTTCAGAAAGCAAACGAGGAACTGTTGTGGCAATATAAAATATATTCCCCATATAGAAGCACAGACAACTTTTGTTTTTCAGAAGATAAAGTATCATCCAAGCTGGCAGAAAGGTTCCAGGCTCAAAGTTTTGGGTTTTCTTTTCTTTTTTTTTTCCCCTGAAAACAGGGCTATTTTATTTCAACAGAAGGGACTTGATTTTTCCAATGCTGTTTTCACACAAGGTACAATTTATTAAATGTTCCAAAGTGGATTTGATAAAAGTTGCCATTAGAACATAAGCAAATTCAAAGGAATGATGATTTCCACATTTCAAACCTCATGGAATGGAAACAGATGGGATAATTTCAGCAATTGTAAGCAGTTTCACTTATGCAGAATTCCCATTCATTGTACAGAATAGAGTGTTATTCCAGGCAGGATTCATCTGAGGTAGGATCATTCTGTTTCTGTCTCAGGCATATGTTACCCCAGCCAAGTCTGACCATGGTTTCCCTGGAAGGCAGACAGGGTCAGTTGTGCAGTGCTCCATCCAAGCTCGTAGCCGTCAGTGTTCAGTAGGGCTGGTGAGCACATGCAGTGTTAGCCTGGCAAATTGTTCACAGCTAGCCCAGGTATCTCTGCTTACTGCTGCACAGTGCCATGCCAGGAAATATCTCCATGGAGGACAGCCTGACAGTTTGCATCGCGTGGACCAGGGGGTAGAAGTTTGGCATGAGGCTTCTCAAACCTTGACTATATTCCTAATTCTTCCACTCGCAGTTTATGCTTCCTTCCTTCTGCTTCTTACTGGGGAGATTCATATCTGATATTTCACAGTGTGTTTTATGCACATTCTGGTAGGTAAGTTTTTAGCCATTGGCTGAAGTCAAAGCAGATACAGTGTTAGAAAACACTTAAATAATTCTACCATTTTCTACAAAAGGTCTGTGCATAAAACCAGTTGAACATTTTCTGCTGAATTAGATATTTAAAACAAGAAATACTGCTGCAAACACATAAATGAAAAAAAGACTGTGAAAAGAATAACTTGAAATAAAAAAAAATTACTTTAAAAATGTAATACCGTATTACACAGTGTTGTTTAATAGGATAAAAATGCATATACTATTATTACAACAGGCTTTTACAATATGCATTTCTGGTGTGAACAACTGCTGACGTGTTGCAATGTGGTAAACAAAGTAATTAAATTTTTGTGAAGTAAATGACAATGGTAATTTACAACTTGTGGAAAATTGCTTATTTTCTGTGTAGACCACACTCTTCCCTACATTTTTATATTAAAACTTTGCATTAAGATCTAAACCAACATCTTCATCACTTCTAAATAATAAACCCACTTTGTCTTTTTCCAAATGTGCGTAGTTTTCCTAACTCATTAAGAAACACTCATGGATAATTTTTCTCCTTTTTTTATGAACATATGTTAAAACCAAGCTTAGGGCTCAGGCAGAGCTGAAAAAGATTATGTCATTAGTTTTGAGCAGTCTTTGAACTCCCATCCATCTCTTATTCTGTGGTCTGTGCATGTAGATCATGCTACGGGCTCCAACCACACTTCTGAAGCAGGGCAGCAGGAAATACCTCATTTAAGCACAGACAGCTGAAGACAGACAATTTTAGTATGTTATATTTGAGATATGCATGAATAATAAAACTACTTGCCACACATACTATTCATATATATATAAATATATTATACTCCTACGGCTATACTCTTGATCTAGATCAAATTGGTGAACATTAGTCTATGTAATTTTCCCTTATGTGGCACAAAGTAGAACAGGACATGACAAGCAACCATTGAATACACTACAGACAATTACAAAACTACTAGTTCAGTACTGGTGAAAATTATTTGGACTCTGATCAATTTGCTAATCAACAGAATACAGTTGTATACAGCATCAAAGCACAGAAATGATTCACATTGCAGAATGTGAAGTTCCTCCATTGCTGTCAACATTTTCACTCTGGAAACATAGAAACATCCCATTACATATGACATCGTCAGTAATTTACCCCGTGAACTACATTCAGTCTGTAGCAGCCAGCTATAGTATATTCCCCACACAAGTAGAAGAAAACCTGTGCAGATCACAGCTGTGGTGTTCTGGTCATTTAGGACAAGTGCCCTGATCAGCTCTTCAGATGGCACAAACAAGTAATTTGCTCTAACTGAGGCTACAGCTTCTGGGCCTGAAAAGAGGCAGACTTGCCACTGCAGTATGCAGAAACAACTTTGCTAACATCCTTTTTAGTAATGGTCTCTGGAGTGGGCAGTCTCACAGTCATCTGCTTGCACAGACTCATCAACAGCTGCTGATTTCATAGGAGGAAGATGCTCTGTGTTTGGAAAAACAATAGAGACTAGAGGAAACTCTGCTCTAGTCTCCTGAGCTGCCTTTGGGCTTCTTCCACTCATGCAGATAAAGCAGGTTTGTCTATCATCAAACCCAGTCCCCTGGCACAAATTTACTGCTCTTCAGACAGCAGACTGGCCACGGCACCTCTTTCACTCTCCCAGAAAAGGATCAACCGGAGGATCCTACCTGGAATGTCAATGTGTAGAAATTCAAGCTTTAAAGATATCCAGGAAAAAAAACCAAACAAACCAGCAACCACCTCAAAATTTTGCTGTAGGGGGCTTGGGAAAGTCTGTCTAAAACTGTTTCTGACATGAAATTGCAATGTATGTACAAAATTGAGGCACACCATAAAAAGTAAAGCTGCTCCAGGGACACTTTCAACATAAATCACAGATTCCTGCCAGATCTAAACAAAAAACAACAAAAAAAGCTAAACAAACAAAAAAACCAAGCCACCCCAAACTAAAACAAATGGCTTTGGCATTTGACACAGTTATTTGCAAAGAGTTTAATGCAGAATGATACATGAGGAAGGTTTTTGGTGGTGTGCGTGAGTAGTCCATTGAAACATAATAGACCAGAACACCAAAAAGTTTATTTCATTAATACTATTTTTTAAATACTTCAAATTTTATTGTTCAGTTTTCGTGACCGATTATAGGGGTTTTTTATTATAGCCAGTTCTCATCTTCTAGATTAGATTACCTGTGGAGTCGCCATACTGCATTTCAAACAAATCTGTGAACATTTGTATCTACAAACTCTATTTTCAGTCTAGCTTTCTTCTATTACTGCATTTACTTGTATTACTAATGCTGTATGTAGACTTTAGCCAACTAAAACATGCCAGAAAAATCTAATTAAGAGATGCCTTATTTCACAGGAGTAGTATCTTCAGCAGTGTAACACTATAGAGCCACCTCTATCTCAGTCATGGCTCTGCAGAATCTTGATGCACTTGTCATCTGTTGCTGTAGCTGTTTATATCCACAGCCAAAAATCGAACATCTTTTTGGTCTAATTCTGCTGTGACAGAATAAGCTATTGCTCCATTAGTCCAGATGTGCTGTTTCGTGCCCATGTCATTGGTGAGTGACAGCAAATGAGTTCTTTTGATTTTCTTCGCTAGATTTGCAAAGCACAATAACGTCGAACTAAATATCATAGAAAATCCACACAAGAGGAAGGATGCAGTATAACTGCCAGTTGTGTCTACAAGCCAACCTGTAGGAAAAAAAGTCATGGGTTTTTAAAGGTCCACCAGAATTCTGATAATTTACAAATCCTGTGATCAACAGGGGTTTTATAAGCTTCTGGAGTTATCACATGTACATACAATCAAACAATACAGGTTTACATCACCACCACTATACTTTTACTTCCTAGGGCAGGGAGGGATTTGTCCTCAGCAGACAGGTAAGATTTTTATGGACTTTTGTTTGGAGGCCCAATCCATGAAAAAAGGCCCAGAAGTCATCGCCACAACAGTAAACAGACATCTTTCAACTGGATGGATTTAGGTGGCAGTCTAAAGTCATGCTTAGAGAGACTTGGGATTAAATATTGTGTGCATGACATTCTCATACAGAAACATCTAATGACACATGCTCAAGGCTCAAGTATCACTTAAAATAATACCACTTTCCAATGATTTCTGCTATGGCTAATTAAATTAAAAGATTCAAAAGTAGTGATTAACCAGGAATTGATATGAACAGCAGACAAAATCCAGAAGACATATATGTACATGGCTGTTTGAAAAAGATCTCTGACCTTCCACAATATTTAAAACTCTCTGCTCTCATCCTTCCTTCACTGTGATGGAACTGACGGGGCAAATGATGGTTAGATATTACAGTGATGAGCTTGTGACCAAAGAGTACTGAAGTTGACTCACCTACCTGTTCAAAACAGCTAGGAGATGAAAAGATCAAGTCCTCTGCACCAAAAAACCCACCTCGGAATGAAATTGCTTATATTTTCAAAATCATGTAATTTCACAGTGAAATTTTGCCCCTTCTACTTGCACAATTTCTGAACTATGTGAAGTGGTGATGTAACAGCTCTTAGAAGTCTGATTCCATACTGTTCTGCTTCTTAAATTTCAACTCACTCTATATGTAGAAATCATCCCATCAAGACAGGGCTCAAGATGATCTAAAAATCTTATGAAGGCCTAGGCGTATTATTTCTCTGCCCAGGGGCTACCTCCACATTTAGCGTGCATTTGCTGTCCTTCCTCTCCTTTTATGTCACACTGACAGGCAAATCTGTAGTAGCACTAAGATTATAGGAAAGTCATTTGTGCACTGACCTGCAACAGGCGGGCTCACTAGATATGGTATGGCATGCAGAAAATACACGACACCCAGTGCTGATGATAAAGAAGAAGTTCCTACTACATCTGCTGTTATGACAGGGATCAGTGTTACATAGGCTCCATCAAAGTAACCAAAGGTAAATGAGAAAGGCACAAGCAAGGGGAAATTTTGGAGAACTGGTAGGAAAAGGCAACAGAGGCCATCCATTCCCACAGCAAAGAGGTAGCAAAAGTGACGATGCTTCTTCAGACACCTGCAAATTTCAAAACAGAAAAGAAAAGGATTATCACTGGGCACAGCATCTGTTTGTATGCCTTGGCATGCAGCACTTCAGTCTCTCTCTCTTATATAGCTCGAAGTTAAGTCCATTTTCTTGCAGTCTTCAAGATAAAAAGTTCAGCACCAACGAGCCCAGGGAGGGAAAGCTGCACACCTACAGCTGCAGAAACATCTGGTAAGCTGCAGCCCATGCTGTCTGCAGTGGGTTTTGGGCTGCTCTTAGTGAGGGGAACCACCCTGCCACCAGAATTTCACAGCCTCTGAAGTTTCAGTGTTCAAAGTAGTATTCCATTGGGCTTTACATCCCAGCTCAGCAAGGTGCTCCCAGTATTATGTAAAAGTATTACAGTGTAGGTCTCTTAGATGTCATCCTTTGCATCAGCCCTTCAACACTGGTGTTAGTGTAAGCTAAGTGAGATGACAATTCCTTTCTCCCTGCCACACAAAACCAATAATTTATTTTCCCACAAACTGAATAACTGAAAAGAATGTGTCCTTTAGAATAAAAATCCTTCTTAATTTAGCCAGTCTCTACTGATGTTACAGATGCTGCACACAGACATCTGGAGTGAGCTGAGTTAACAAAGCATGGTGAGTTCTTACATACTGGAAAATGTATAACAATTTTAGGTCGGTTCTTCTGAGTATCTGCCCAACAGTGGTGGGCCAGACCTTTGACCCTTTCCCATTACTTTTGTGTCTCTCCAGCAGCACACAAGAGTTGTAAAGGCAGAGGAAGCAGAGTGAGAGGAAGTAGAGTACAGAGGATCATGCTCATCACACCTCAGAGGCAAGAGCTACATTTCCACTATCAAATGCAAAAGAATTAAACTCAGAAGACACAGAAACATTAAAGGCATTTTTAACAAAAACATTAGTAGGCATTTTTGACAGCTAGACTATGTGCTGGGGGTTTGGGTTGTGGGGTTTGGGGGGGTTGTGGTTTGGTTTTTTCCTTGCTTTTTGTTTGTTTTTTTGGGGGGAGAGGTATTTTTCTCTTTTATTTATTTATTTATTGTTGTAGGTTAGGGTTTTTTTCAAGTTACACATTACAGAAAAAATCCATGTTAACTTTTATACCTGTTATACCTCACTTGCACCAGCCTCCCACCAGCTAAAGCTTACACTTGCTTAGCCAAAAGGCATTACCTTCTGTCTGTTAGCCATCCAAAGGTGATATTCCCAATGATGTCTATGACACCAAGTATGGACATGAGGAAGGCAGCCTGGTGGTGACTCACTCCAACGCTCAAAGCATAAGGCACTAGGTAGACAAAAAGAGGGCTACAGCCATATGCCATAAATAAAACCGACACTGCCAGCATCATGAAGCCTGGCATCAGCAAAAAGTTATATTCCTTCCATGAACAGTAGCATAAACATTCATGAGACCACACTTTGATTAAGGGTGAACAAATGGATGTTCGCTTTAAGTCTCGTTTCTGTGCTTTGGGAACATAATCCTGTTCAAGAAACTCAGGAGCAGTTTTACGGTCTTCCTTAAGAGCAATGGGCCGCATCAAGGCACCACAGACACAGAGGTTTAAAACAAAACCTCCCAGGATGAGTAAAGCTCCACGCCAGGAAAACTGCTCAATTAAGAGCTGGACCACAGGAGCCAGGATGAAGGTACCGATTCCACTTCCTGACATGGCTATTCCATATGCCAGCGCTTTTCTTTTGTTGAAATATTTGCCCACCATTGCAATGGCTGGAGAATAACAGAGTGCAAACCCAAGACCTAGAAGAGAAAGCACAGTGCAGATAGCTTAATACAAAGCATGACATATGGAACACATTAACTTAAACCACGCAAACTACTTTCATTAGCACAAAAAAAACAGGAAGCTTTTTCTGATCCTCTACTTCACAGCCCAGTCACAGCGTGAAGAGAAACCAGGATGACTCCTTTCTTCCATGTCAGTCACTGATTTGACAAACTTAATGGATCATTGTTAATCCACTATAACAAGACTCAGAAAGAAGTGATGGGATTCACTTAATAACAAGAACAGGGACGATCAATAAACATCAGAGAGATGGTGTGTCAGCCTCTTCTGGATGCAAGATGAGGCATTGCCCTGGGATCTGCACAGATGCTGGCACTGGATATAGTGTTGTGATGAGGTACCACTTTGTTTTTCAGCCTGTTGCAACCCTGAACATTAATTTTCAGGTCTCTGAAACCCAGTACCAAGGTCTGTCTCTGTTACTAATGTTCTACAGTAAACCTTTTTTAGTCAGCTAAACAAACTCCATGCAGCAGCTGCTTGGAGTCCTGGCCATTTTGTCCTGCCTACAAATAAAGGGAGGGGAGGAAAGCCTCAGAAAATAAAGCCACGTCCAATTTAGTAAACAAATGAGATCCCTCTCTGGGACTGCAAAAAAGATTGTGGTCTTTGCTCCAGAACCAGAGAGCAGATTTTAATCATCAAATGCTTGCCTTATCATTAAAACGTGTATTTCTGAATGAGCTGCAGAAATGAGTTCCTGACTAGGCTTTTGACGCACGTCCCACACTAAGGGTAAAACAGTCCCCACTTCTTTTGGCAGAACTGGCCAATACAGGAGATAATCACCCAGTGCTGTAACCAGCTTGCCACGTCCTCCTCAAAGGCCACACTGTACAGGGCGGACACTAAGCCTGCCCAGACAGGATAAGTGGATTAGAAGGACTATGGGCAATGGGCGCCAGCTCTGCCACCCCCTCAAGAGGCAAGGGAAGGAGCAGGGCAGAGAGCTGGGATTGGACCTGTGTGGGCAGCGGAGGCAGAGGAGCAGCCCTGAGCTGGACATCATTACTCAAGAACTGTAAAAATCACACTCTATTTGGTGTACACGCTGCTTATTTTTTTGTGAGCTGGTGGGGGAAATATGCCAGAAAAAGTCAATAATAATAAATGTCCTGTGAAAAGTGGTGATGCAGAGCTTGGGGCAGGAAACATTTTTGTGCCTCTCAGAAGAAACTCTGCTACTTATTGACACTCCGTATCTCACCTCTGCTTCACTCTTCAGTTTCAAGTCCTGAAGCTTATATGGATTTAGACAGTCACCAGTTATGGTCCCATCCCATCTCTGGGCTGGGGCACCACCTCCAGCCTTTACCAAGAGTTCACCTCTCCATTAATTAACCCCACAGACTGGTAGTTCACTGCTTGTAGAATTGGCTCTTTACAACTTCATGTACAAAGTGCAACCGCTTTTCCACTTCAGTATTCACCATGGTTCTCACGAAGGAAGCCTTGATGGCATTAGCGTGGTATGTGGCACAGTCCCTCGAGTTACAAGGAACCTTTTTATTTGTTATGAACACATTTGTCAAAGATTAACGCTGTAATACAGGAGTGACATGCACTACCATAACGGCTTTTATTTTTTTAAAACAAATAAGCTGTGGCAGCATGTGAACTGCAGTAATTCCACCAACTCATTACTAAACAGCAGGAGACCATGTACAAGGGCTTATATCACTGTGGCTACCAGGTCAGTATTAATGAGGAAGGAATGCCAGTGTGAACATTGGCACCTCTCAAGTTCGTCTGTGTGCAACAAACACAGGGAGACAAGGCAAAGATATTTGTTATCACCATACCTGAACACAATTGGAAGAGCTGCTACAGCAACACTACCAGCCAGCACTTTGTTTGCTTTTCAACTGGAATATAATGTAGACAAAAATAAAGTGCACAGCTGAGGAAGCAAGTATTCACCCAGTGCACCTTTGCCTGATTACTCTTATGTTTAGATTATTTTTTTTAACATGCAAATATTTTTGGACAATGTGGGATTCCTACTACAATAAATTCCTCCCAGATGACAGGGGAAAAAAGAAAGGAAAACTTTTTGTGTATCACCTACAATAGCAGTCCTTCCTGGCCTCCTATGATTTCAGCACTTCACCCATAGTCCTCTCTAACAAAAGAGTTGCTTTTTTAGGGTGCTGCATTTGGGCTGTGTGAGACCCACTGAGTGCTGAAACCCTTGCAGGTTCTCTTTTTACAATGAAGGGAACAACTCTGAGTACTTCCATTCAACAGTGTGGTAGCAAATGACATGGAGAAGAGATCACCCTTCTTGAAAGGAAGGACCATTATTTTTAACATTCCTGTGCTGTTTTCCTGGCAAGAACAAAGGGGCTGAATGCCTCCTACCTGTAAGTACTCCTAATGATAAGTAGAGATGTTCCAGGCTGGTGGCAAATGAACTCAAAATTAGTCCAGTAGATGCAAGCAGCCCTCCTAACATGATGCCAACTTGGCAGGATACATGATTACTGATCAAACTCCCAAGCGGGGCTTCAAAGGAACAAATACAGATGGTAGTTAACAGCAGGTCCTCACCCACAGTTCATTACAGTGGTCATCACCAAAAAAGGAAGCAGTAGGCAGGCAGCAGAAAACAATGATCACATACACAGAGTCGTCTCCCAGCATCCCCCTATCACAATGCTGTGAGCACCAAAATCTTCTAAAAATCATCTTTCTGAAAGTCAGGATAAAACTGAAATTTACAGTAACTTTCTCAGCAGCCATTTGTGTACACCAAAGTCATTATGGGACACAATTAATTCACAGTTCTGGTGGCTGAGAGGCCACAGCAACAGCTCACGTTCTTCCATTACTCCATGCTTACAACACTGAGACCATCCCCTACCTGGAATTTGCACTTCAGCCCTCATTAAATTCAGGTGTCCTTCCTTGCTCCTCTCTGGCCTTGTGGGCTCTGCATCAGACCCAAACAGGAGAGGTCTCACACATTTTGGACCACCTCCAAGGCTTCTACCCCTCTTTTGCACTTCTTCAACGTTGATGGCTCCCAGATCACCATGCCCCTACCATGGGGTATCATCCCTCTCTCCTACCTCTAATGCCAGGGCGAGGTTACCCTTATTTCTCTTTTTTAACTCAAGATATAACCTGGCTGACACAGAAGAGTTGCTATGTCTCATTCCAGCTGTGTCCTTGTGCCTTTGTAGCATTTCTCATGGATTAACCCTCTTACACAGGATGAGAAATTGGGTATAACTACTGCATTGATACGTCATTTTTAGTAACACTGAATTTTCTTTTAAGGGAAAAGACTGCTTGTAAATATACAAGTTAGGAAGACTGTGACTTGATCTGAAGGCAAGACCTATATCCTGTACTAAGTCTCAAGTATGGTTCCAATCAGAAGGTAAGAGAAACAACTGCTCAGTTAGTAGATCTCGAACATGACTTGTCCCGCTAGACCTCGACAAAAGTACATTTCTGGAAACTTAGATCATTTGGCAAAACAAAGTTCTACTTCTTTTCTGTAGCATTTTTCTGCAGTATGAAGACACTCCCTTCCTGCAAAGCTATGCTGGAGGAAGCAGCTTGAATATACCATACCCCAGAGAGCCCACAGTATCTATGTTTCCCAGCTGACTCCACCAACTTGTGAACATGCTAAAACCAGATGGAGCTGAAGAAAAAGCAACCATACTAGTCTTAAAAGTGTAATACACACCACAGAGCATCGTAGCACAGTCTACAATGGAGTGGATCCAAGCTGTTCTGGCATAGTCTTGCCCAAAGTATGTCTGGAACTCCACAAAAAAAATGGAGATGCACCTGGGAAAGAAAACATGAACTTTTTGAACATAGGATATTTGCCTCACAGAAAACAGCAGTCTTGCTCTTCAGGTGTAAAGAGTACCCACTAGAAGGTCCTCGCTAGCTCCCAGGAAAATCAAAACTATGATTTGCCTAAATCCCAAAGAAATGGAGACATTTTTAAACAGTTTCTAAGGGATATTGGGAACGAAGGGCTACAATGAAGGGCTACCTTAATGCATAAGGGGCAACATATGAATTGATGTGTGCAAGCTGAATAATTCCAACAGTACTCTGTGTAAGGCACCTAGGCGAGGGTGATTCAGCTTGAGAAGAATCCTTACTTTGCACTGGCAACAAATTGCTATCCAACTATTATCCCAATCCAGTGAGATTAGACAATAAAGCCAAATTACAACCTAATTCAGACAGATTACTCCAGACAAATTCTGAACATTATAATACCACGTTTCTCACTGTGGTATCTGACTTTAGATTTTTTAAGACTCATTTTTTTAACTAACGTGAAATTGAAGTTGTAATTATCACCAGCAGTTTATAGCCCACATCATGATGGTGTTTCCCTTGCACACAAATTCCCTTGCACACCAGCTCCCCAGTGTTTTGCTGACCTGGTTGCTTGCTAATAGTGGCATTCATATCTGCACCAACTGGCTGGGCAGGGCCAGCATAGTAGGCCTATAGAGCTGACATCCCTATAGCTATGTGTTCGTGGAAGCACAAGTGCAAAGTAAAAGCAGCTTCTCATGAACAGAGAATCAAAACACAGCAGGAGCACACGGACCTTCCAACAGTTTATTAAAATGCTTCCAGGAGAGACTACTTTGCTCTGCTTAATGAGTCTTACTTTCTACCTGTCTCTGCAGGGGAACAGATTAAAAAGCTGTACAGTTTTAGTCTGGTTTCTGGGTCAGCAAGAGATCCCTTTTCCCCCGGCAATGAATGGCCACTCTCTTCAGCCTTTTTCTTTCACATTCTTCATTCTTGTAGATATTATAAATGTGTGCCAGCCATTAGATGACGTCTTGGATGTAAAACATTTCACACATGAAAAAGGAATTAAATCCACTAGGAAATCTCTAGTGTTATTATGGAATTAATACTTTTGCATACATAAACTAACACTGTGTGAACGTTTCCATTCCCCTTTTGTGCCGTTGACTCCAAGACCCTAGACTTTAGATCCCTAAACATGGCAGCTTTATTTTAAAAGAAATGTAAAATGTAGGCATAAAACACTGTATTTACATTATACTGACTGCCCAACAAGACACTGTCTCAGTGTTTCTCACTTACCAGGGTGCTTCTGTCTCTGCTTAATATAGCTTAAATATCCATGTTCACACACACCAGGCTCCTCTGTCTCCAGCTGACATCAAAGTCACTGCGGAAGCTATCTCACCCCAAATGTATATATTATGTTTGTGCAGGGCAGCAGTCTATTCTTTTTCTTTCTACTTTTGAGAAGTATTTTTGAGAAAATGTTTTCTGCATATTTCAGATACCAGAGGGGTACAGAAAGGGGCCCCCTCTCTAGGGCATGGACCTTCTCAGGCAGGGCAGTAACTGAAATGCTTTCAGTAGGAGAAGTGGGTATTTACAGGCTTCCCAAACTCAGGAGCCAAGGAAATCCACTGAGACTACTAAAAATGAGCATGGCTTTGGGGTCAGAGGGACGCAGCGGACCCAAAGAGACCCTACATGATTTCTCCCTCCCTGAACAAATCACCAGAGCCTGAAATAATGCTGCGTGCCCCAGGCTTTGATTCTGTAAGAAATCAAGGAGATGGTGCTGAGAGATAGAGCAGCTGTCAGAGGAGATGAGACTAAAACCAGAAGGCTTATTATCTCTCAGCCTCCCCCACAACCTTGGGGATTTCAGGAAGCCTTTAAAAATGTAGCAAGAGAGAGGTTTGTACCCAGCCAGAATAACATTAACCCCTGCAGCTGTGGGACATCAGGGGAGATCCCAAATCCTCCTAAACAAAAAATAAATTTAAAAAAAAAAGAAAAAAGGAAAAAAAAATGTAATGCTAGAAACAGATCAGAAAGACAAGAAGCAGCCCCTTTACCTCGTCACAGCCCTGGTACAGATAGTGACAAGGAAGCAGCCAGCAACGATCATCCATCCCCAGCCTCCATCGGGGGGGCCGGCGTGCTGGGCTGACCGCGGCGAGGCCATGGCACAGGATGGGGTGATTCCTCCCTCCGCCCTGCCTTAGTGGCAGGGACTGATTCGGGCTGGCACGCCAAGCACAGGCCCTGGCTGCCTGGCACATGGGTTGCTGGCCATCTGATGAGAGAAAACAGAGAGTGCATCAGGGTAACCTGCGCAGCTGGGCTAGGACATACTGCTTTAGCTTTAGTGCATAAAGGTGAGGGCTTTCTTTCAAACGCAGCTTACAGAATTTTTTGGAAGCAAAAGTGCCATTAGAATTTGGTCCTCTGTCTGATATCATTTGTTTCAGGGTGATTTGCCCAGCAGTTACATCCTAGTGAATGGCAAAGACAACCTTTCGTAACCTCACAACAAAATGTGTGCTTGTCAAAGCTTTTGAGACGTGATTTAAGGTGACCAGGGTTGAAATAATGTCCTTGAAAAATATCAGTGAAGAAAAATATCCACAAAAAATGGCAAAATTATATTATACTGCTATCCAGTTACAGAAGCTAAAAAAAAAGCTACCATTAACTATCTGTTCCAGGTCTTTATGTATTCCTCAAGTATCATTTATTTTTGCCTCTGTGCTAGTCAACACATTTTACTTTAGGCCAAAAATGCTGTATACCGTTTGGAAATAAAATTTACTGTTCTATTTTCTCTCTTCATTTAATAGGCTTTGCTAAGATTTATATGTAAGTAAATATTTGTATAGAACTCTCTAATAAATTAGAGCCTAAAGCAATGCCCATGACAAGCATTAGAACATGTACTAATACTGTCTTTATTATTCTTTTTCCCTCCTTGTCATAAACATCTGTTTCATTGTAAGTTAGATTCCATCATAAAGCCTTCCAAAGTCTGTGTTATTCTCTGTGTTCATAAGGATCTTCGCTGCAGCATGAAGTGTTATTCCAGTATAACCTGCACTAATGAACTAGAAGAGAGCTCAGGTATGATAAAAAGATAATCTCTAATGACCTGCTTTCGTTGTCACTTCTGTGGCTCTTTGGAGAGATACACAGTGCTCTGCTCTGCCTGATAATGTAAATGCTTCACTCTCTGTATAAAGAATAGGTCACATCTTAAATAGGACAGCTGATACAGCTCCGGTTTATATTAGATAGCAATGGTCAAAGCAGCTCATACAGATCAAACATGAATTCACAGCTGGGGTTACAAGAGGTTTTGTAAGCAGTCACCAAACCTGGTGCAGCAGCTCCTAAGTGAGTTTAAAGGGTCCCAGCTGGATGCAGTCGTTACAAGTCCATTCCTATAGCTGATTAGAAAAACCACACAAAGCAAATGAGGTCCAAATGAGTTTACAATTTCAAACCTCATATTTGAAGTACTCCATTGCTAGAATGCACATACATAAAAGATCATTGAAAGCTCTAGAATGGAGACCAGGACAGTTTGCCTTTTCTGCCACAACCTTCTAATACACAGCAGAAAATGCCGCTGCAGCTGAGAGAGCTTTCTGAGCAGTCTCTCTAGGTACTCACATGACCCCGAGGACATCCCTGGCCTCTTCACAAGCCCTGTGATGTTTTGCTTGAAGCGTAAAGTCCATTTTTTGACCTTACCCATTTGCTTCAGGACAAATACACAGCAGTCCCAGTGTGTACCCAAACCCTCTTTGTTTCCCTTCTGTGGTCTGAAACAAACTCCCTGACACAAACACAGACAAACTGAGGTAAAAAAGGAACAACAGCCTGGCTAATGTAGCAAATGTGTAGGCAAGTATAACAAAATCTGTGAGGGACGCTGAAGATGTTTGCGTTCAAGTTAGTTAGAAGGTGCCAGGCATGTGATACAGAAGACGCATCCATGAACTTGCCATTTGACACGCACATTCTGTATTTGCATTCCAGCATGTGCTGCTAATTTGTGAGCAGACCATACATCTCATGTATGGATTCCACCCAGGCAACAAACAATTTTGTGGGGTTTATGTTACATTTTGAGTCAGCTGACATGAACTAATGACTTAGTTTCTATTTTTAACTAATAGGATCAATTATATCTCCCTTTCTGCATAGCTTCAAGCAGCAACTGTCTTATTAGATACATGCAAATATTGGATCAACAAGTTATCTGATGGCTAAGGCAACGATCACGTGATTCTTATTGTTGGATCAGTGAATGCCCAGATTATCAAGCAATACAATTTGATGCAAACCACCACCACATCCCTGTCTACTTAGATGGGAAATAAAATTCAATACTTTTTTGGGTGTCTGCATTTGACCTAGCTACAAAAAAGCTGATATCCAGTCTAACATGAAGCCAGAGAGGCTCAAATAGCTCAAATATCCTGATTTGGCAATCAAGTCTCACATTATATTACCCTGCCAAATTCACTTGAACAAGTAAAGCGAGTACCAGTGCTTTGCATCATGTGGCCACCACACTTTGCATCTAACACTAAGGACCTCAGAACTGTATTTGTATTGTATAATTGTATAATTTATATTGTGTCATTTATATTATATAATTGTAAACTTGTATTATTGCAAGTTTAATATGTTATATTCAAATGCCTGAATGACTGAATAGCCCATAAGAATCCAGCACAGCCACATGAATTAACAGGACACTGAAAAAGTACAGATTACTTTGCTGAAGGTTTCCTAGCAATCACAAGTAAAGCAGTTAGTTAGGTGGAGTTTGCATAAGCAGATGATATATAAGAGAGTATCCTGAACAATTCAGACATATATCTGCAGCACATTTGTGTAGTCTTGGCAAGGCAGGGTTTCTTATTTTAGATTTGAGCAGTACCTTTTTCTGCCTCTTCTGGAGAGATGAAGAATTCATTTTAAATTCTGATTATTAAGGGTGGAGGAGGAAGTTCCAAGAATGCCAGAAGGGATAACAATAACCCTTCCATAAGCAGAAATGTACACAAAATTTTTCAGAGGAGTCAACAACATCCACATACAGAGCCCTATCTAATTTTAATGCACAAACAGCAATAGCTGGGCGCCATGACCTCAGCTTAGATCTCTGGCCCTGCTTCCCAGGCAAGCTTCAGATTGGCCCTGAGACCCTAGTTCACATTTAACTGTACATTAACGCACTTGGGAAATATTTGATGACATACCAGGCTAAGCAAACATAGATTAGGTATTTGGTTACATGATTACTTGCTGTTATTTTTTCAGAACCCTGCCTGCCAACATACACATGAACAGGAAATGTTTAATGAGGTTACAAGCAACCAAAACCAACCATATTATAAGAAATGTCCAACCAACACAGAAATAGGCCATCCAGGCTCCCCTTAGCAGGACCAGTGCAAACCTCATCTTGACTTCACACTCACTTCAAGGAGCACTGTGCTTGTCATAGTCACTGAAGTGATAGGCAAGTTAAATAGTTGCCTTTCTTGTTGCTGCACATATCTAATAAACACTTATTACATCAATCTGGCAATTTTATTCTGAGGTTAGAAAACTCGATTTACTTAAACCCTGGTGCTGTTTTCTAATTAAGCATATAATGGACAGCACAGATTGCAGACTCTGCAAATGAAGTCAAAGAGACAGAAAGCACATACTTTGAGCAACTGTGACCTCCCCTTCCCAACCCTACCTTGGCTTACTCTCATGCTGTATCTTTTTCTTAACCTTTCTGGTGCAGGATAAGACTAACTGCATATCTGTTCCACCTTTAGCAGTGTATGGTCTGATGCCCACTGGCAGCATTAGTTGTTATTATAACACACCTCAGATGTGCACGTAAGTTCCTGCTGCTTGAGATGACTAAAGAAAAGCAGGGCTAAAAGAAAAGCTCATAAAAGAGCTCTTGCACTTTGCAACCTTTGCTAGATAAGTTTTACTCAAGCATTAAGTAAATGTGCTTTGCCCCGAGTTTAAAGAAGATGTAAGTGGGGTGAAGGTGGCAACAAATTCTGCTGATCCCCAAGAAAGCTTTAGTTACCCAGTGTGCCCTGACAGCTCACTAAAGAGTGACTCTGTTCCCCAAGTTAATACATTGGGTTTAATCTAGTAGGATAAATAACCTGTCAGTTAGGTTATCTAAAGAAAAAACAGCATCTCCCTTACTCAGTCTGCTCAGCCAGCAGAAAGGAGTGGCTGAGGTTACTAAAAAGGCACTACTATAACCTTGCACCTCATCACAAGGTCCTTTTTGCTGGGGAAAGGAGCACAGAAATCCATGGCAGCCTAGCAACTGGTCAGCACAGCGACAAGAGCCACTGACCTTTTAGAACATGGCATGCAGCCAGCAAAGCACTCGCTGCCCCCTCCACCTGCCCCTCCTTCTACCGTAAAGATTTTCTTCTTTAAACAAATTGATTTAATAATGATATCACAACAGTGTGAAGATGTAAAACTTTTGTGTGATGAAGGACAGAGGAACAGCAGGTACAGTCCTGCTGGCCTGCCTGGAAGGTTGCTTTTGTCCTCCCTTGTTCAGCTTCTCCATTTACAGCACTGACGTACCTGGGCAGCTCGAGATATGCCACCTCACCTGCCAAACAGCTTGGATGCACCATTTGTAGAAGGATATGGCTTCGGATAGAAGGCGAGACATTTGAACAGGTTTCCCAGAGAAGTTGTGGATGCCCCGTTCCTGACAGTGTTAAAGGCCAGGTTGAACAGGGCTCTGAGGAACCTGGTCTAGTGGAAGGTGTCCCTGCCCATGGCAAGGAGATCGGAACTGAATGATCTTTAAGGTCCCTTCCAATCCAAACCACCCTATGATTTCATGATAGAACCACCGGCACAAGGTCACGTTTTTTCCACAGCTGCCTCATGGCAGAAGCACTCATCCCCCAGACCATACTGTGAGTTTCACCCTGCTGCTTTCTGCTTCTTTGCACTATTCTGGCTACACAAAATTAAAATGCCTTTGCAATTTCTATCAGAACTGAGAGGAAGTATTTTGTGCAGTTTATCCCAAAGAAGCTGGCCTAAATATGTATACCAGCATAAATAAGCACAGAATCCAATACTTACTTTTACTTGTTTAATAATACAGAGATGCACATGAGAAAAGAATGACGAGCCTTGCCAAGAATTTTCTTTCAGTGCAAGATACAAACATAAACATAAACCGTACATACCATTTGCTACCTTCACAGAGGTGCTGGGTTGGGCGAGGCCTGAGAAATCTGTGACAGTCTCTGTGTCCAAAATGTCAGAACACACTCCCAAGGACAGGTTCATCCGCATCAGTGAATTTAAACTCTATTTTTCTTGTGAACAACAACACACACAGCTTTCCCAGTCACTTTGAGAACAACTCTGTATACGAATTTTACAAAGAACAAGACTAAAGCAGTTTAAGCTTTGCTGAAGAAAATTTGTTACTGCTTAGAGTGAAAGGTAATGGAATTGCATATATTTAGTACATTTACCCTATGCACCTAACTCTAGTGCAGTTTTAATATTTTCCCGTATTTACCCAATTCACATAGCTCTAAGGATGGTTCTTTCTTACTTTTCTTGTTCTTAAGATTGTACCAAGCGTATCTGTAGGCATTTGCTACAGTCATGTTAACCTCCTGCTTGTGTTCCCTTTTCCGTGACTGCTGCACCTTCAATAAAGAGAAAACCAGCCATGAATAAAGAACACAAAGAACGAGTACCAGAGGATAGAAGAGAAAGAGAGAAAGAAAAAATATGAAGTATTGTATGTCCTATGTGATAGTGGATGTGTGTAAGATTAAATATTTTACAGGTTTTGAAAGAGTTAATTTCTTTTGCATGTCTTGAAGGATCAAGGATAACCACATCTGACCACAGATCGCTGTCCTCCCTGGAGTCTTAACTAGCCCCTTAACTCATTCCCTACAGGCCATCAAATACAGTAGAGCATACGTAAATGGGGCACAGTACTTGATATGAGCACAGAAGATGCTGAAAGCTGCAGAAGCTTCTATCAACTGGATTATTAGGAAATGGCACTTTTTCAGCCTCCTTTTGCTTCTCCCTGCTCCCACCACACCAATTGCCATCTAGGTACTGCAGTGAGCAGTCTGGCAAGACAGCTAAACTCCAAGTTGTTCTTAAATACGCAGAAACTAGACTCTCTAATTCTGTACAGCTCTTGTGATTCAAAGGCCATTTCTAATTTATTTCCTTCAATGCAGAGCTGTCTCATTCTGCAGACTGGGTTAGCTGTTTAACTGAAAAAGAACAGCTTGGTTTGATTTCAGCAGAAGTATCAAGAATTGTATCATAATGACTTTGACTTGCTTAAAAACAACCCAAGAGATCCTTTCCAATATTTTGTTCCCAAATAAAAACAACTCCACTGAGCATCTTAAAGCTGCTACTCTATATTCTTAGCTCTCTTCTCTGCTTAAAGATGTCTCTGTCTAGCCTCTAGATAAAACCAAAGCTTTTCTAAAAAGACTGGCAGATGGGTCCACACAAATTTCCCTTGTGCAAGCCAATAATCTTGAGGATTATGTGTACCTATATAAGAAGGGTACATTCAGCTTCTCAAACTTCTACAAATTCAGTAGCTCTCCAGCCCTGTTACAAATGGTTAGCAACAAGAACCACTTACCTGGAAGTCCATTTAGGAAACTGTACCAGAACCAAAGTAAAAAAAATTAAAAATCCCAAACAAACAACCCCCTCCTTGGCTTTTAATTGCTGTCACAGCACTAACACAGGAATCACGTTACAACAGATTGTAATAACTTTTTCCATTTCTTAATCTATAGTATACCTGCATAAATCTGGATGGCTTACTCAGCAAATCGTTAACCTCTTTTACACTTTTAAGGAGGGGCTTACCCTATGATACCAAATAAGAGAAACATTAATGACCAATTTGTATTCATGCAGTATTCTGGGGCTTCTAATCAGAGGATGGATGTCACAGTGCTAGGCATCATATAAATATCTAATAAAACTTGCCTGCCAGCCAAAACATATCAAGATAGAGAAGACGAATCATATAAGAACCCATCTTATTGATTCTCATCACTATGCTGAGCAGAAAATGTTCATGTGCTTCAGTTTATGTGTATGAGGGAAGGAGATGGCTGCTGAAGAGGATGGACTGAACAGAGCATAGATGGGGGAACAGGAGAAGCGGCATGGAAACCAAGGGATGTTAAACAGCTAGCAGAGAAGAGGGCTGCCAGAGAGGGGCATAGGTGAGTGGGTGGTGCAAAAGAGGGGCAGGAGTTGAGGAAACTCCTTTTAACTCAAGAGAGAAAATATTCAGAGAAGAAACATGAAAAAGATGGTTAAAAGTAAAGGCTGTGGAACAGCACAACATCCATTAGTCACTCCTCTATCAAGAAGCACGTTACTGGGAAAGGAAGAGCAGCACTCTTATGGCCTCCCACAATGATCACTTTGCAACGCTGGCTCCTTAATTTGTCAAATTTGCCAGAAACTGCTAAAGCAAATGGCATGGACAGAGCCCTAGTAGAAATAGTTACTATCTGCTGAGTCGGTACCACTCAGATAAGAAGTGTAATGTGAACTTCCTTTTTCTCTGGAAACCACTCTATGGGTCTACCAGAAGACTAATGGTCTGGCAGAAGGAGTCTACAAGATACAACGGAAACTCTTTGACCCTTTAACATAGTTTCTGGCTAGGTTAGTCCTTGAATAATCCAGGTTAATTATAGCAGGTAAAACAATACAAAGGAATAGTTTTGTAGGAAAACCCCTTTGCACAGAAAGTTTGACTTCAGCCTACCTAAGGCCGCCTGGAAACATGCATTTTTGATCCACATTGTGAAAGGTTTTTTAACTAGCAAGCACAGTGCTCACCATTTCACCTTTCACTGTGATGAAAACAACAGAGGGCTCAACTGCTTTCCTTGAGTCCACAGCTATTACCGAAATCTGAGCTGAGCCCATCAGCATGCACAGCTTCAGCAAGGTTATGGTCCAGTATGTTCCATCAAACATGTATTTTCTCCCTGAAAGAAAAACACTAAGTATTACCTAACTGACAGCCAATAGCTGTGCTGCTGTGAGTGGGACATGGTACCATCTCTGTCTCCATTTTAATAAGGGTCTTCTGCCTTCTTGCAAGTAAGTGAGAATAGCCAAAAACTGTTACAAAAAGTATCAGGAAACCTTTTGACGAGGAAAGGATCTGCCTCTGCTGTCCAATAGCTGCAGTCATACACAAGATTTCTAAAACAATGCTTGGGAATTGCTGCTGTTGAGAGGTTGCTGATGACATATCAGTGTGTACTGAGAGCATGAGATAGTTTCACAACTGCCTGATGCTTATTGTTTTTCTAATATCTCTATGTTTTTAAGTATTTCTACATTTTTCCTAATATTTCTAATATTTCTTTCTAATAAGTGTTTTTACACATGATGGCATAACTGTACACATAGTTATTTTTATCACGCTGTAAGCAACAGTTGTGGAAGGGTTTTTTTTGTTTGTTTACAGAGATACCTGTATGCTTAATAAATGACATTTATCTCTTACTTTTGAAATATATGACAAATCAGTAATGATGACTAAACAATTTGGCAAGCAATTCTCATTTATAGCTAAACGTAAGTATGTGATAGTCCAATCATTTTCTGATCATCAGGCACTTATTAATATCACATTATATCCTTACAGAAATGCTAACATACAACCATAATTGTCTGGAAATGCTGAAAGAGATTTTATTCAAAGTGCTCTTCAGCCAACACTACATCTGGTATATTAATTTTCCATCTTCAGGAAAATCTTGCCCTG
Organism: Pezoporus occidentalis; assembly: GCF_034315485.1. Classification (NCBI taxonomy): domain Eukaryota; kingdom Metazoa; phylum Chordata; class Aves; order Psittaciformes; family Psittacidae; genus Pezoporus; species Pezoporus occidentalis. Next base: position 3,193,875 of record NW_026916347.1, read on the forward strand.
AGAAAGAATACCACTGCAAAACTACTGTGGAACATGTGGGAACAGGACATTTTTTCTCAGACCACTATGCAGTCAGCCTGTGGAAATCACTGTTCTTCCCTTCTTTTACAGATTCTGCACCCCAGATTCTTCTTTGGTGATAAGGATCCAAAAATCAACCTCTCATAGGTTGGCTGTAGATGACGTGGCAAAGGAGTTACCAAGAAGATGCTTTCCTGATCCCTCCAGAGAAAATCAGGATGTTATCAGGCACCCCCAGAGGTCTCAGGCACCAACAGTGCAGCTGTACCTAGATAAAATTCAGGGTCTGAATACTATGGAGACACATCTTCCTGCAAACACCTGGAAGTACCACCCAAAAGCTGTGGTTGCTGCCAGCTTTTATACCCTGTCTCTGAGAAGAAATCAATGTAGATGGACACCACTTCCAGCACACATCCCTGGTGTGGGTCACAGCCTGGGGAAGTGCTGACAACTGTTCTGTGGTGTCCTGGGAGAGCTGCCACCCACCCCTCTGCCACCCCAATCCCTGGCAGAGGGGAAGCCAAGCAAGCAGGAGGCAGGACCATGGGAAACTATAGTATGCCCTCACCTAGAAGTCTCAGTGATGTACTTACAGAAAATGTACTTGCACTTTGAACTCTTTCACAGTTGTCATCTTTTCAGCCCTTCCATTTATGGAAGGGCCTTATTCATGTTATGCAAACCTAATTTGTTTTATAATGTCCTTTAGGTTCCTGGTTGAGTTTTAGTAAAATAAGGAACTGCATTTAAACAAAGATATTTTTTTCCCCTGTTTTTGAACTGTTCAGAGCCTCAATAGCAAAGCACTAAATAGCATTGTCAGGTTTTTAACAATTCACATGGAAAAATATTTTTCACTAATAATTTTCAAGATGTGAATCTTAGACAAGGAAAAGAAATTACTCTTTTAGAAATAAATCATCTTACAGAACAAGCTATCCAGAAGATTGTCTCTATTTATCAGATGTTCTAGGGCTGCTGTTACTGTCAATTCATCATCTTCACCTTCAATATGCAAGATTTGTTTGCAAAAACTAATAAGGCATGAAAAGGCAAGGCAGGTTATTTCCTTTTGTTCACACAAGCTTATGTTCTGAAACAAACCTATTAGGACACTTAATGCCAAACGTGCTCTTCTAATGGACAATTTGCACCGTATAATAGCAAATTGTCACCATGAGCATTATTTTTCTTGGGAGGTTTTTGGCTGAAAGCTTGAACTCTAAAATTTAGATAGCCCTGCCATAATATCAAAGCCACTATTCATTTTTCTTTTAATAATGATACGATATAATCATTGTATATACAATGGTACACTAATATAATCTCCAGCAGGAATGGAAGTCTCTAAATGCTGAAAAGACAACAGTTTAAGACAAAAAAATCCATCTGCTGTTTGCTGAAACAGGCTTCCAACAGCAAGTACTAATGAATGTCGCTTTAGAGGGCTAGGTATTTCTGAGGAGTCATTACTCAGATCACATTTAATCCATTAAAAAAAAGCATAATATAATATACTGTATATATTTTATATGTATTATAAATAAATAATATAGTTGTAGCCACATACCAGTGAATACATGGAAGTGAGTACAGGAAGGCTTATATGTGTATCACTGCACACAAACTTCAGAAAATGACAGGGAAGCTACTAAGCTTCCCTGGAAAGAAACACCAAATACTAAAATGAAAGACAAGGAAATAGATGGAGGCCAAGAGGAAAGCCTCTTAGCATGCCGTAAAAAAAAAATGGCAATGGATCTCTGACCAGGAAAAACATATTTGACAGCATGCATATTGTGAAAGCATGCATCTACTCACAAGTAACAGTTTATCTTAGTGAAATCACACACTGAACGTTAACCAAACAACACGTCTTGGGCAGATCAGCACATTCTTCATGCTCAGCCTTCCATTCAGCCTCACCAAGCCATCCATATTCCAACTAGATCCTTGCTTAACAGCTTAGTTTAGCTTTAAGGGAATCTTTAAAGCTTTGAGAAAAGTGCCTCAAGTTCCCTCTACTGAGTGAACACTGGTGCAGCTGCTTGATTACATCATTTGTAGGAGTGATCAGCAGGAACTTTCCATGCTACTTAAGGGTGTACTTCTGCTAATTAGTATTGCAGCCCAGAAACACAGTTTCTCAATTTTTTTTTTTTTGTTAAAGAACATTTGTCTCTACAGAGAGAAATGGTGAGCGAAACACACACAAAAAAAATCTATCTGTCCTATTAAGTGTTGTTTTACTTTTGATCTCCAGATTTCTGGCTATTTTGATTCTTTAAAAGTTAATTTTCCATTTTCTCTGATGTTCCCATACAGCTCCTCAGCTTGTATCCTTTTGGCTCCATAGACACAGAACTGTCAGCAAACCGAATACTAAAGCGTTCAAACATGCCTATATTCACATTTAAGGAATAAAGGTGTAGCTGGAGAGAATGCTTAAAAAACTGCTGACCACAAGCAGCATGGAATTAACTTAACTCATAAAAAGCACAAGACCAAGGACTCTGCAGCAAAGGACCCAAGAGTGCCTCTGGCAGGAAAACTAAGGAGGACAGAAATTCCACAGGAGAGAGCTCGAGTTACATTAGGAGTATTAAGACAGTACATAGAAAAACAGGAAACCACTTTACCCAGATTCTATGTTTGTCTTTTCTCTTCAACAGCTACACTGAAAAGGCAGGTAGATAGACAGAGGAAAAGAGCTCATATGGAGCATCAAGAAAAAATGTTAGGGAGTCATCTCATTAAATGGTAGACAGCAATGATAAGAGAGCCCATAGAAAAGCGACATTTTAAAGGACTTGAAAAGAGAAAAAAGAGAGAAAGAGACTGATGCTATCTAAGAAAAACAACCCAGAAACCTATGTCATAAAAGACTTTATAAAACTGCTCCATCTCTTCTTCCTATTAAACCCAGTCTCAACTACAGCAGCTGAGAGCAGGAGAGCATTTACAACCATGGAACCAGCCCAGTCTGCCAAATCTCCTGTAAAACATCCAAACCCTTCTATCGGCAAAGTCTCAAATGGAAACACTTCAGAAGCAATCCGTGCAGGCTCTGCTGCTTCATGTGATCCTACAGACCAACTGCAGGCCATTTATCACAGCATCTTGGACCACTGCATTAGAAAGTTTGTAACAACAAACACTGAAACAAATTCAGGAAAAGACTCTCTAAGTAAATACAGCTTTCAACTGGATACCATGCTTCCACAGGAGTTATGAGAAAGTTAAAAAAACAAAAAGTAGTCCTGGCTCCTCTATCTCAGCTTCCTTATTGCTGTTACTGGTTAAGTAGGCAACATGAAGAAATGCATTTGCCACCTGTTCAGGTTAGACAGTCATACAAGTATCATTTGGTCAAAGACTCACCACGTCAACTTGGGAAACAGAACAAGAGACTTTAAAGGAGGACTCAACAGTCACCCTTTTATCCTGTTATTCCAGCCCACTGTTCCTTAACTAGATCCCATTATCAATAATCCTTTTAGTGAGATCAGTTTCACTTTAAACAGCTTATTTCATGGATGACAAAAGAAGCTAAAACAACTTGAGAAGGACCAGACAACAAAAAATATGCTTAAACCCAATGTTTATATCTTGATGCACTGAGGATGATATTCCTTAAAATCTTCTCTAGGTTAAATGAAGTTTTTTTCTGTGAAAAAGAACAGAACCTAGTTGTTTGTTTTTTTTTTCAAGAACATCTTCTATTTACGATGGAATTCACTCTCTCTAAGGAATAAACTATCTCTGTTATGACTGTAGTATTTAAATTTCATCTGCTGAATCACCTGAAAGAGCAACCTGGAGTATCCTAAAGAGCAGTTGCTACAGCGAACTGCTAGTTCACCCACAAGCTCATCAAGACCCTAGTAACAAAAGGATAATCTTTTTTTTACAATCTTACTGATCTCACAACAAAGCTGATAAAGGAAAATTAAGGTCAAATAAAAGTCATACCTATTTCTCATCCAAGAGGTCTCTCACTGAGCTAAGCTTCCATTTCTGGTTAAGTAACACCTGTGGATGTTGGCTGCCTTAAAAACACCTGAAAGATGTTGCCAGCAATGTCTGCCTATGAAGCTTCCTGTATACAGCTCTGTTCGATGCTCTAATCCTGCACTGTTTTTCCTCTTGAGCAGGCATTTCACATCAGGGCAGGTTGCATTTGATGCACTTGAAATTATTACAGACTTCCAAATCCACCTGAAAGGAAAAAAAAAAAAAAATCCCAACTCTCAACCAGTCCTCAAGCACAGATGATTTCCTTTTCCTCCTCCACAGCCCCCCTAAGACACACTCCACTTGTTTCATGCATTATCCTGCCTGTCACAACCTTCACACCCTCTGAGGTTTTTTCCATTTTTCCCACACTCAGTTGTTTAGTGCTTCTGTGCCAACTGCATAGTCCTTCCCTGACAGGAGGCACTGATACACTGAGAACACCATTTACATGCCTGCTATATTCTCTAGGAGCAATAAAACTAGCTCTTAATTTTCATGGCTTTGCCCAAGGAGCAGCTTCATGTATTGGGTTTCACAACTGTCTCCCAAGATTTAATTTCTCATTTGGATAAAAGTGAAAGAGTGAAGTTGTCTGATAAAGGAGTCCTGCAAAATACCTCGCCAATATGCCACAGGTACCTGTACAAGAGCTTTTACTTGAAGTAATTTGTTATCCCGTACTTCCTAGCAAACAAGCAGAGCTTGGAAACTCTTGACAAATGCCATTTTACCATCAGCCATGTGTGGGCTGTTTCTACGTAGCATGCACCATAAGCAAAAGGCAGAATTATGTCATGTGGGTTGTAAATCCACAGAGATTACTCTCCACTCCATGAACTTCATTAAGAATAAACTACCTGTGTGGGATAATTTACTCTTTCCAACTTGCTACTCCATCAAGCTAAATTAAATGGACATTGATAAAATGAATTCTGTCCACAAACGAGGAGATGAAACACTGGTTCACGCTGTCTTGCTCTACTGCCCTACATACTCTGCATCTGGATCCCTAAGCAAACCAAAATGGTAACTGTTCAAAGGTTGGGTACCAATGAGCTAAAAAACAGGGTGTAGAAATAACAGTGTTTGCTTCTGTAGGAAGCCAGCTCTGGCTGGGATGCACAGAGATGTCTCTGCTACAAAGCTTTTCTTTTTTTTTTTTCCCCAATTTGAATTGCAGTCACATGTCATTCTGCAAAAATGAAAATTAAATTTGACCAATTTAATTGTTCTTCAATTACATCCTGTTTTGACCGCTGATATTTTCACATATTTAGGGTGGAAGTCAGGTCCCTCAATACATAATGACGAAAATTGCTTATTTTTACTCAGAGTTTGAGGACCCTTTGTGATCAGCTGTGCTGCTGCATTCAGCACGTTCTTCATCCAATGCAAATTTCTCTGTTGTCATCAAGTTCTATTTTATAGCAGCTGCATTTCCCAAATTAAATATTTGGACCACTTTAATACAAAATATCAGCTGCACAGAGCAAGAGTCTGAATTGTTTGAGATAAGGAAACAGAAAATATTAAACAGAAAATGTTAATTCTATACTTAATAATGAAAAGCCTTTATACAAAAAGCCCCAGATGCTACTGGAGCACAGCACTAGCATCACTCAAGTGGAGAAACTACCTGGTCTTTGTAGTAACTCAGTCCCTTCACAAGAAGAAGTGCTACTTCTCTCAGCTGGTTCTTCTTGCTCTGCCTGGTTTCCATTCCCATATTCTCTGTATCCACACAAAGACTCTTTTCAGCCCCTTCAAAAAACACACTTTTGCTGGCTACTGCTAGTATCATGCTATAGCTGTCCCAAGGACCATCCAGATGAATTAAATAAACTCTGTGACAGAAGTTTAGCAAAAGAGAGAAAAAGGGACTCAACAGGCAGAGAGCACTTTATGAAGCAGCTTCCCAAATGCCTATTGCTTTTAGCCAAAACAAGTAGTATTGGCTTGTTAGATTAAGCAGGTTAGACAGATAGTATAATTTTCAAGCTTTTATGGAAGGAAGTGTAGTCTAAGGGGATATTGGCATGAAAGCAGCATGGCCAACAGATACAGCCAGTAGGGAGAGAACTCTCTAGGAACATACTGCAGCACAGGACATGATCACAGTGAAAAAAAGTGGGCAGCAGTTCATTATACAAACTGATACAAGCTCATCTGGAAGGCTGCAGTGCTTAAAAAAAAGAGTTTGAACTACCGGAAATGAGGGGAGTTTTCTATAAAAACATGAAATGCTGCTTCTAATGAGAAGTGTAGCAACATCTGCACATTCAAACAGGAATATTACATCAAATCGATTCCTTAAGTGCCAACTCAGAACGCTAGATTATAAACTCAAAAGTTAGCCCATAGGATGAAAAAGGCAGCCCCTGTGCTCTCACTAAGTTCAGTGCTGCAATCCATTTTAAAATCTCCTATGGGTATTTATTGAGCAGCGACGCTGAGCAGTGCCTCAAAGCTGAGTGTGGTGCCCCTGGCCCAGGAAATTTCAACCTCAACAACTGAGAGACCAGGTGCAGTATTTCAGTGACAAAGGTGAAGCTGGCACATGCTTGTGGAACCATCTCTGATTTTGACCCTTCTTATTTCAGCTCTTCTTTTCCCTGTTCTTTTAGTGGCTTTTACAGGAAATAAAGGTGATGAACTTGAAGGGCTGATTATAGGCACAATCAAAGGAGAGGAACAAATGCAAAGCCAAGAAATTACCAACCAAATACCCTGGTACCTTGGGGAAAGGATATGAGTAATGCATAAGATTTCATGTGAGATCACATAGTCCATTGCAGTACCAGCAAATGAAGACAGAGCAGGGAAGGACGACAAAGAAGCAGTGCACAGTCCTGTACTACTGGCTTCTCAACTCACACTAACCAGCTCCAAACACCCTGTAGAAAGAGCTTGATGTTGTCAAACATGACAACTTGATGAGGTGACTTCTAAAATGAACAGGAGGAGGAGGTATTTGCTTAGGTCAATGGACTAAATTAACAAGTTTTGTATGGTCTTCAAGGAGCTCTCAAAGCCAACAAAGTATTAGATGTGTGAATTGCAATGAACACTCTAAGACATGACTTACTAAGTTCTGTAACAGTGCCAAAACCACTGTGGCCAGCAGGAAAGCCATTTGAATCAGGAGAGACACTTTAAGAAACTCAACAGCACCACAGACTGAGAAACCCCTGGAGAGGCAGGGGAAAGATTCCACTTCCACATTCGCATTTCACATCTGAGAAATGTGAGTCATCACATCCACACTGGGATAGATCCAGAAATGCAGGAAGGAAGGAAGGGAGCTTTGAATTTTAAGAAAAAGTGAAAGCCAGGAGACTGTGTCCATCCTGAACAAAGGGAGGGAAAGTGGCCAGCACTGTCCCGCTGAGGACTGAGGATGAGGAGTTAAATTCCCAACTTCAAAATTCCTTTTAGGTCCTATTCAGAAAAAGGGATGCAGGAGTCTGGTGGTTGTTAGCTAAAACATCTTGGGTTTTGTACTCAAAACTTGCCTCTAGGATCTTGTGCAATGGCTGGGAAACACCTTTTATTTTTTAAATATCTGAAGACAGTGTTTTCTTCTTCTATTTGTCTCCTGTCTGGAACTTTATGACCAAGAACTGAAGTTTCTATTACCATCTTTTCATTTGCACTCTTACCTAATGCTTAAAAAGAATTCAAGAAGAGCTTCTAAACATGAGGTACACTGTTACCCCAGAAGAAATTGACTATAAATGGCGTGAGCACTGGAAAACCAAGACAGCTGAGGAATCCCAGAGGTCTGGTCACATCTTTTGGAAAGCTATGGATATCATTTTGATGGTATCACCAAGTGTCAAGACCAGAAGACACATTTCTCTCGACAGGCACAGGCCAGCTCTCATCTAGAAGAAGGAAAATTTACAATTCCCAGTCCCTCCTAGATTGCACAAGAAATAAAAGGGTGACAAATTACTTCTCCATAAATAACCTACCAGTCAGTTAAAATAACAATAATGTACACTGTAACTAAATACCCACATATGGCCTAGGGTTGCACATTACCATTATTTCTGGACACTGTTATGACAACTCTCTGGCAGCAACTAATGTACTTACCATTCAAAAAGCATTCAAGGACAATATTCCCCAGAAAGTGAACCGATTCTTGTGACAAGCAGAACAGTTAAAGAAAATAATATTTTATAGAAAAAGGAGCCCAGTTTCTCTCAGATGTATTAGTTTTAAATTAATTTTAACTCTATTCAATTAAATAGTATTACCCAACTTACACTTTCCATCAACTTGCAAACCTGTTTCCTGGTGCATTCAAGTATGGAGCTACATCCACAACATAGACCAGAAATATAACACATCTATAAAAGACATTTGCTTCATTCTTCTCTGTTATTTACTTAACACCCTGAAACAAGATCCCCACCAAAGCCCAGAAGATCATCTTACAATAAAACACCAGAAAAGGAGAGAAAAAAAGAGACCAGCAGTCCTTCAGTGGAAAAAGGTAACATTGTCTAAAAGCAAATACTAGAGACCACTTCATTTACTGCCTTCTTGCTTCATTATCCCATCAAATGAAAGAAGCAGAAACCAATAAATGACACATAAAACAAACAACAACAAAAAGTGCTGCATCATTTAAGCCTCACAGAGAAACAGCAGTAAGATCCTGTTTTGTGGATAACCTGCAATTGTCCAACACTGAACTGCAACTGAGAGACCAACCATTCAGTGACTTTTGTATCATACGCAAAGTAACTGACAGAGTTTTACTAACAAAGACTAAACACATCCCAACTCACTAATGAGATACATTGCCTCATTCCTTCAAGCCAGTTCCATAATAATAATAATTATTATAACCTCCAAGCTGGTTCCACTGCCACAGGCTCTGGGGAAGAAGGCTGCCACAAATTGCTGGCTAATCTTACCACTGAATAAGTTATCTTGCTGCCAAAGTGATAATCTTCTGCCTCAGGGGCCTGCACAGCTTAAAATGCTTCTGAGACAGAAGTGATGGATTTTTGCCTTTACAGTGAAAGGAAAGATACTGTACATGCATCCTGGCTATACCCTGATCTGTACTACCATGGTGTCTATGCCCTCATTTGAGCAGGACGGCACTCAGCATCAATGTACCAAAACCAGATAATGCTTCTTCCAAAAGCAGAAGGATGAGAGACCTTAGCTCCAAAGATTTTGTACTCAGAAGGTCATAGCTTGCCCTGTGTGTCATTATCTCCAGCATCATACAACCCTAAGAGAGACAATGAGACAATCCAGAAAAAGGTAGTCTCCATCTGGGTATTTTCATTCAGAGCAGTTGAATTCATATATAGTCCTACTGGCAACAGCTCTTCCACTTACCACATCATAACAAGTACAAGAGCTAAGAGAGAAGAAAACAAAACTATCTTTGCAATCCAGTAGGCTGAAAAGAAAACACCTTCATTTTTAGTGAAGAAAAATTGAGTGATTAGCCTGGACGTCTTGTTTAGGCTTAAAGAATTGCACCTTTCCTAATTTCTCCATACGACAGGTGAGGAGTCAACCTCCTGCAGGGAAGTTGAAGTTTGCAGTTTTACTGCTCGCAGACCACATTGATATATGTCAATTAATACAGGCAACAATACAGCTCATGAAAGATGTACTTGGCTCTCATAAGGCTGCTGGCAAGAAGTCCTTTTCCTGTTTGAAAGGATAGATAAAATGAGTTTTCTTCTATATAATCTGCTTGACACTCTTAAGAAGATAATCCAAACTGCAGTTGTAGTGACCCACCACAGGACAAACAATAAAGGTAATATTGTTCTTAAATCTAATACAGTTTATTTTTCTTCTAACCTAAAAGTCTGGGATTTTTCTCTGTTGAATAAAGACTGTAATGGCAAGTAATTACTCCTTCAAGTTCTATGAACAAGAAAGGGTACCATCATTCTCTAAATATGCAGACATACTACACATGAATTTGTGTTCTGTAAGTGTTTTCTTGCTGGCTACAAAAGGATCATGACAGAGAAACAAGGTGTCTGAAGTAAGAATGAGAACAAGTCCTAAAGCAATGCACAAAAGCATCAGTGCTTTCCAGACTGAAAGAAGTGGTAGAGATTATAGAAAGTAAACACTCCACTGATTTTTCAGTTCCACTGTACCAATTAAAATGGTGCGACATGCCTGATCACTTCTGCCATTCAGAATTTAACAGTAGGTCTACATTACATTCAAAAGGATATGTAACATTATGTGTACATGTAAAAGCATAAATTGCATGCAGGTTCTCCAGGATTAGAAGCACCCTCTTAGAAGTGGTTTAATCTTCCCTTTTAGAACTTTAGGCATACACCTATGCAGCTGAATATAATCTGATTAATAAAACTCATGTGCTTACAGTGTCGAAACCTACTTCCCAGAAAAATGGTCTTTTGAATTGCCCACACTGCAAGACAGAATAGTCCAGGAAATGCATCCTGAAGTTACACAAACACATAGTTATATATCATGAAAGTAAAATCAGAATTACAACAGAAAGACATAATCAGATCGCTGTGTACGCAGCTAACTGCACGTGCACACAATTGCATTAAGGTATCTGAGCAGTCAGCTACGTTTTTAAAGTGACGGCCATAACCACATGTCATCTACTGCTGACCACAGTTAGATAAGCAATTACTTCTTTCAGCAGCAGCGATGCCAGCAGAAACAGCCCTTACCTCCTGCTCCCTGCTACACATTCCCTCCTCCCAGGCCACCTTCTCAACCCTAACACAGCAGCCACAGGTCAGGTAGATCAGAGTTAAAAGTAATCGATAACCAAAGAAGAAAAGGCACTTTTGAAACCGTGGCAGCTCCTCGATGCAGTCCACCACCAGCCCCACAAATGGTTGTACTAGTACAGCACAGAGGGTGGCAGGGGGCTGCTTACGCAAGCACGGTTCTCTAAGGAAACACATGCCAAATTTCTCCCTGAGGAAGCAATTGTGTTTGCACCAAAACATCTGAAAAATCTTCCCCCCTGTGTCCAGTCCGTAGGATTTTGGCCTGGGAATACAGATCCGGAAGGGATCCCTGGGGGTCTCCTAGGCACTGTCCTTGCTGTCACGGGCAAGAACCAACCCAGCGAATCCAATCAGATCTACTGCAGCGAGCCACTTGCTAGGTAAACAAAATACAGCTTGAAGCTGGCGTGAATGTGCAAGCTGGGGGAAAAGAAGGTTCCTGAGGTTCCCCCTTTTACACTTCAATTAAGTCAATTCTGATAAAGCTTTGTAAATCAAGTTGCACACTGTGCTAGGTTGTCCTTCACTGTCACTTTCCAGCTTGAGTTTAAGGCAAAAGTTAATGACTGAATTTCAAAGGCATTAGCCTGGAAAGCCCTGAGGGTAGCCCAGAGAAACCTTCTATTAAAGTTCAGCTTCTGTTACATTGTTGCAAACTATAAAAAAAGTAAAAATTAAACACAGTGTAACTGAAAAAAAACAAGAAACACATAATGAGTTACATATATACAAGAAAATAAATGCGAAAAGACAGTAACTGCTAATGCTTTGAGGTAACAGCTCTAACTGAGGCATAACAGAACCACTCTGAGCAAAATGCAATCCTGTTTCACTTCATTAAGTTTCATGTTATCCTCCAATTTCCCAGTGCTAACAGAAACGTTTCCTCTTTGCCACTGCAGGAGAGGACTTGCAACAACAGAGGGACTCGGCTACCCCAACCAGCCTGTTAACCTAATGAAATCAATCCAGTCAAAAGGCCACCACACAAACCCAAATTCATCCCAAATACCTATTTAACGACTTATCCCTAGACATATTAAGCAGAACAAGTCAATAAAAGAGTGGCAAGTTATCAGAATGTTTTAAATAAGGGTATTACTTATTGTACCTTTTGGCATATTTTTTTCCACTGAACAGTTTCTTGACCTTGCTTAGCCTGTCTGTGAACACAGAATTTCCTGTAAGACATATGCCTACAACATCACCTGGCTTAAGTATATCATTGCACATCAGGTTAAAATCCTGCAATGGGTCCTGGAAATGAATTGTTAAATTCAGATCAATCACCGCAATTCGCCACTTTCACAGCCAGCTCTGTCTGCAGAGCGCCACGGACCAGCTCTCCCAGCCCATCACTAAGCAGTCGGCACCTCAGTCTTCCGTGCAATTTTGGGGGCCACTTCCACATGTGAATGAGCCTAGGTGACAGCCAGGAGGGCCTGTACGCACATGGAGGTGGCACACACAGCAAAGCCTTGCTCTGCACCTCCAACAGCCGCCGGGCTCTGAACAGGTAATATTTCTCCTTATACAACAGAGAAAAACGTAATCAAGTTTTCTTCATACTATCTAGGAACTTGAAATGCTGTTTATTCTTTCACTGACTAGCGTTCTACCTAACCAACATCTTACACATCTGTGTGCACATATATACCGTTTCTTAATATAATGATGGGGGTTACGTTTATTTTTCATTTATTTATTAACGTTTCTGCTCCACGGTTTGTTCTTATGCCCCGTGGTGCCTCAGGGCACCAACGCTACCCAACCGAACCCCCTCCGGGTCGCTGCGCACCGCCGCCGGAGAGCACCGCGCTGCCCGTCCCGCTCCGCGCCCCGGCCCCCAGCGATGCCCCCCCAGCCCCATCGCTCCCCCCGAGCCCCGCGCAGCCCCTACCTGCAGGCGGCGGCCCCCGGCCCTCCCGGAGCCCCGGCGGCGGCGGAACGCGAGGAGCGCGGCCCCCCGGGGAGGTGTCTGCCGGGGGCGCGGGGCGGGGGCCGAGGCAGAGCCCGCCCCGAGCAGGACTTCACCCGGCGGAGCCCCCAGCTCCCGGCGGGGAGGCGGCTCGGGTTCTTCGCCTCCCGGCCCCCCTTCGCCGCCCTCATCCTGCTCCCGCTGCCTCCCCGGCGGGCTCACCATGGCTTCGGCTCCGGCAGGTTGTCAGCAGAGGGACCAGGTATCTTCACCAACACGAAAAGGGCGTCCTAACAGTGGCACAGGTACTTTCATCACATTGAGAGGGTTCCCCCCACCCCGCCCCCATCAAGGCAAAGCCTGTACTGGGAATTTCTGGATCAGTGCTCTCAGGCGTTTCAGAAGGTATTTTTAAACTGTTCCCAACTCAGGAAACACTGAGGAGTGGGAGTAACACCAAAACTTGTGCACACGGCTGGCCCTCTGTCACACACACCAGCCCTGCGTGCCCTACACACCATTAGAAGTCATGCTGCCATCGCTTGCTAGTCTAAATTTTCAACCTCAATTCAAAACCCCGGAGCAGGGGAAGGACTCACACAGATTTCAGCGGGCTTTGGACCCTAGACTTTTGGAACAAGTTTCAAATTCCAGCAGCCTTTTGTTTATCCAAAGAAGATAAACTAAGTGGCCTGCTGAATAGTGCATGGGTTTTCAGACAAGATCTGGAAAACAGCAGGTCTTTGCTCAGAAGGGACATTAAACATCCTGTGACACTTTCCATGAGAACAAATGAAACAAATCAGATCTTTTCTTACCCTTTCCAAACACTGTCGCCAGGCAAGGGCTGCTTGGTTCCTGTCTTTCACCCAGGACCTTGCTGCCTTTCAGTGCTGTTGTAAAGAGCAAGTGCAAAGCTCCCAGGAGTACAAAAGCAGCGGGTGGCAGGGAGGTGTTTGTGACACTGCTCTCCCAAGCTAAGTTCAAACCCCCTCAATATAAAAAAAATAGACACAATTTGGATAAGCATGGCAGCTCCAGGGTGGCTTATTGATTGGAAAAGACTCTCCTGACCAGGTGACAGCTACTGTACACAACAGTGGCATGAGGCAGCTGTAAGAGACTGGCCTGAAGTGTTTTACCTTATTTTTGCATGCTCTGGGATGAAGCTGCACACTGGGGAGCCCACATCACCTGCATACATCTTCCCCAGAGCAAGCACTCCCCTGCCTGCAGTGGCAGCTCACAGCAGCTGTAAAGGGGGTAGGTTTTCCCCACCAACTGCATGGGTAACAAAAACTTTTCATGAATGAGAAAAAAAATGTAGCTCTTATTTCTATTGAACCATAGATCTGTTTGGTTTGGAAGAGACCTTAAAAATAATCTAGTTGCACCCTCCCTGCCATAGGCAGGGACACCTTCCACTAGACCAGGCTGCTTAAATCCCATCCAACCTGGCCTTGAAGACTGTCAGGGATGGGGCAGCCACAGCTTCTCTGGGCAACCTGTGCTAGCGCCTCGCCACTCTCATTGCTAAGAATTTCTTCCTCATACTTTCTTGATGAGTTTTTGACTTTTTCCTCTTTTTACAGTTCTGTTACAATTTGGAAAGATTTCTAACCTTAGCTGGATTAAACTGTGCTTCATGTTGAAAGATTTTCCTTGCAAAAATACACTGCTAACACAATTGCAAGAGAGTTTATTTGTACTGTGTAGTGCTTCAAGGGTAATAGACAGCTCTGAATAAGATGGCCTGTGCATTAAGCTACCACTTAAGAGACTGGAGATCTCAGCATTGCAACAAACTTCCTCTGCAAATCTGGTTGGCGGCATCTCTATGACAACTCCCATCAGCAGTGGGAATCACAATGGTTATCTATGCAGGCTGCTGACATTTTGGTGCCAGGTAATGCTTTCTTCTCTGTGGTGTGGAAAGGATATTGTCAGAGCACCACAGAACCACATTGTGCATTGTACATACCAGCAATACACAGAGAGGCAGTAACATTGCTCATATGCTGTTGATCTAGCCACTGGCACCACAATGGCTTTAAAATACTTTCGTGCTATTTGATTTTTATATAAATTCATTTTAAGCACTGAAGCATCACAAAGTAGGTGTCACCAAAACAATATGCATGACTTCATTTGGCTCTCTAGACCAATGTTGTAACTGTAATAGAAATACAAGGGTTTGGTTTACATTCATGACAGGTTTCCTCTTGTTACTGCTAAAACAGATTTTCTCATGCAAGTTTCAACTGCTAATACCAGATAAATGGTCGCTGCACTGCTCCATCTAGCAGTTTGACAAGCAACATACTATTACTTACCTGTAATGATCTAATGACCTTAATCATAGAATAGTTAGGGTTGGAAAGAACATTAAGATCATCTAGTTCCAACCCCCTGCCATGGGCAGGGACACCTCACACTAAACCATTTCACCCAAGGCTCTGTCCAACCTGGCCTTGAACACTGCCAGGGACGGAGCATTCACAACCTCCCTGGGCAACCCATTCCAGTGCCTCACCACCCTTACAGTAAAGAATTCCTTCCAGGGCTGCAGGACTAAGCATGCTGCTCCTCTAGAACTGCTATAACCAAGATATGAAATGAATACATTCCCTCACCTGGAGTGCCTGACCAGGTAAAGGACAACACAGCTGGCAAGGGGATTGTTTTGGTTTAGACCCTATGCAAACAAGAATAGTACCTTTGCTCTCTCTTACACTTTCCAAGCCACAGAAATAATCAGGAACTGTAACACTAAAGAACTCAACAGGTAAAATAAATGCTTTGACAGTTTGGAGGATGGTTAGGTGCCATGACACATGAATAGCTTTCCTATGAATGTGCGTGCATCCTTTAAAGGAACCTTTACATACAAATACCTGTCGTAAACTACAAATCCCACTACCCTCCTTTCTCTGCCCTCTTCTCTCCCCTTGATGTTACAGCCAGCCAACTTCACAGGGATACGCTGTAATGGCATGCTCAGAGTATCATGTTCAGATTTGGTCACTACCATGTGGCTCTACAACCTTTGGCATCCTGTAGCCAAGAGGACACCCTGACACCCTGAAAATTCAGCCAAAGACATCACAGGCTGGAGAAACTGTAGTCCCTATGGTTCCCTGAGTTTCCCCCACTGCAGCAAATCTTGCCAACTCCAAAGCAAGAAGGTGAAGCACTCACCACTTGCGAGCTCTTTTCCACTTGTGAGAGGCTCCTTTCCAAAGGTGAAGGAAAGCTCTGTTTCTTACCAACATAAAGGGCCTTCAGCAGAAGATCAAAAGACTGTGGTCAATTCCTCAAAATAAATATACGTGTAAGTCCTATATGGAACCTAGGTCAGAAAAGAGAAAATACGTAATTGTTATTCCATGGCCTCCTCCCTTTTACATGGATAATAGCAGTTCTTGGAATGTGAGACTACATGCAGGTATGTCTTGCAACCTATGCTACCTGAGTGTTTCATCTTCCAGAACCTTTGGAAATTTGGGCAGAAATATCCTCTCTTTCTTGATATAAAGTAAGCATAGGAAGATCAATACTCACTATTAGTTGAACAAGAGGATGATTACAAGCTTCCACATTTCAAACCTCCTTCTGTAGGAGGATGCTGTACTGCCACTGCCTTTTTTCTGGGGTATCCCTTCTGGTTTGTCATTGAAAACCTTGGTCCAAGCACACACTGTAAGCTTTTTGGACACATTTTGATGCACATGTTTTACAAAAAACAGCACTCCAGCTAGCCAATGCACCAATTCTTCAGTGCAACAATTTTTCACTACAAAATACAGATAACATCAAAAAAAAAAAAAAAAAAAGTCCTATGGTTCTAAAAACTTTTGGCTGTACAAAGGCAGGAGCTTTAAAATAGGCCCTTATCTGTGAAATGATTGTTTTGGCAGCCTGCTAGACTTCCTGCTAGCAGGCTTTTTGGGTGGAAAAAAGGGAAATTCCAAAATGTCAGAATTTCATTTCACATCAGAAGAAAAACTTAATTGGATGTTGGAATTTTTCACAGCATGAGAATAATAAATTTGAATTAGTTGTGCTTGGAAGCAAGCCTTTGCACAGCAATTCCAGTCTCTCTTCCATATCCCCTTGACTGTGGACAAGAGGGTTGGGCTTTTTCAGTCCATACAGGAATCCAACACCAAATATAGGCTGTAATGTCACTCTAGTCTGAGGAGAGCTAACCATCTCCACAGCTTTGCAACCTTTCCTGGCACTGTGTTTTTGTTCTTCCTGCTGGATAACGAGTATGGCTTGCTGTGCTCTTCTGCAGAGATGGTGTTAGCAGTTTTTCCTGCTCATCACCAGCACCCTTGCCTATTCCACCTCTCAGGGAAAAGCACAAGTCAAAGAAGGCTGAACCAGGGTTCAAAGCTGGAAGGCAGAGCAGATCACCTTTATCCTATTCCCCCAGTCGTCACACAATACCAAGTAAAAGATGGTGAGCTACCCCTGGATCTCCACACCTGCACGGCACAGAAAACCAGTCACTTGTCAAGATTTGGCAGTACCTCCCACCAAACTCCAGCTGGCGTTTGCTGACTGATGGGGCTCTCAGGGGGAGCTCCTCACTGAACCCAGGGTCTGCTGTGCCTCTGGATGTGGTTGCGTTGCAGCTCACCTGTAAAACACACACCTTAACAGCTAAGAATACTTGCAGTTCTGATTTTATACCTAATCGTTGCATCTGTTTTGTTCACTGGCTGGGGAAAGAATTTCTTTGCTTTAAGCTTTAATACACTCCTTTAAATAAAATGTGCCCATTGATAATATCTTCAGCAAACATTTACAGAATTAAACACGAACTATTGTCATTCCACTCAGAGACAGTTACAAGCATCACAGATTCTTGTTGTATTTGGAGATGTATCAGATTATTTCCAGGGCACTTATGCAACACAAAACCTTACAGATAACTTCATTTTTCTTTTTACTTTGTGTGTGTGCAAGGGTTTTCCCCCCTGCCATTTGTTTGCTTTTTTTCCTCTCCAAGTTAAGCATGTGTGGACAGAGACCTAAACCAGAGCTAGCTAAAAGCACATCAGAAACTATCTGCTCTGTGCAGCAAGATATTTTGGTAAATATCATGACATTGATTGTCCGCAGCCTTGCATTTCAGTACCAGCCATGTAGCTGCAAAGCCAAACTGCTGCCATTTTAACACAGTGAGGGTTTGGTTTCCCCTGGCCACACAGCAGTAGCTAAGCAAGGTGCCTCATGGGTTTTCAGCAGTCTTTTCAGCATGGAAATTCAGCAGCCCCTTGAAATGAGAAATGTCTGTCAGACAGGCGCCCATCAGAGCTGTGGGGTGCCCAGAGGGCCACGGGTGCAGGCTGACTTGTGGGGGTGCTCACCCGCATACATACTGCTTTCAGGTAGCTGTAGAGCTGCCAGGTCCCCCAAGACTCCTCTTCTCCAGACTAAACAACCCCAGTTCCCTCATCCGCTCCTCATCACACTTGTGCTCCAGTCCCTTCACCAGCTCCGCTGCCCTTCTCTGGACTTGCTCCAGCACCTCAATGTCTCTCTTATAGTGAGGGGCACAGAACCGAACACAGGATTTGACACGCTGCCTCACCAGTGCCAAGTACAGGGTGGTTATTACTTTGCTAGTCCTGCTGGCCATAGAGTTCTGATTCAAGCCTGAGTAATATTCTACTAATTGAAGAGTTTTGCTGTTTGTCTTTAAAAGCAGTTCTCTGATGTTTGTGTAATCAGCCTTTTTTTTTTGGGTGGCCAGACGTTCCGTCATCAAAGTTGCCAGTCAGGTACCATCACTTTCCTAGTATATCAGGCAAAGTGGAAAGGTCGGGGACTGAAAGGGAACTGACTGTTATCTTCTTTCCTACAACAGGTCTGCAAGGCAAATAGACTAGAAAAGGAAAAGCCAGTTCTTCTCTTATTCTTGTGAATAAAGAGATTTCAGTTGCCAAACCTAACAATCTCTATGCATAGAAAAGACAGATTTCTACAGTGTCTTGATACCAGTAGTCAATGGACTCCACAGTAACAGCTCTTTTGCTCCTATACTGATGAAGGTACTTAAAATTTCAGGGTTGGTATCCAGGAGCTTTATAGTAATGCATGCAAAACAAAACTCAAAAATCCCGTAAGGCTGTGAAGCAGATGTTCATGGAAATCTGACACAGAACATTTTAGAACTCTTACAGGTAAGAGAGCCAGAACAAGGCGAGTTGTCGGATGGCAGGTTAAAAAACCCCTCCTAATAGTGGAGAAAAAGATTAGAAATTGAAAAAGGGAAGTGTTCCTGACAAAAACTAAGCTGCCCTTGGTGATTCTTCCCATCAATAAAAGGTAAATTCATCTGCAGGGGTTGGTGATCTTTTTATTTTTTTCTAATGAAATTTCTCATGTGATGAGAGCACAGAGTAGAGGGGACAGAAAACCCTTGTGGAAGTTCAGTTCCTGAATACTTTCTGCCCTACCTGTAAAAAAGCGGCTGCAGTATGAAATGGGTTATGTGTCAGCTCGCAGGCATCATCAGAGAGCAGGTATAGCTTTCTTTGAGGTATTCTTCCCTTTCAGAGAAGAGTCAGGGAGCTGCCACACTTACACAGGCAAATCTGCTTGACTTCAAACCTCTTCTATTTGAAGAGAAGAGATAACTTAATTTCTAAGCTGAAGAATAAATGACTAAAACAGTGGGAAATTTGGGAGTGTTTTGGCTTATCTTGTAAATATTTCTGGATATTTTCATGCACGGCCTTTTGTAGCCAAGTGCAATATGCTGGATGCTAGCTGGGTAACAGCATGGTCCATGCTCAGGACATAGGAACAGCACGTATTTGTTTACTTATTCAAATAACACTGGGGTGAGGTTGTTCAAAAAACAAAACAATTCTTCTAAAATGAACTAAAATTTCTTTTACGTGCATTCAGCATTTTGCAACCCATTTAACCAGCCAGCTTTGAAAACAGGAAATTCATTTTAGTCTTTTGAATATGCATTATTTTACAATTAAATTTTTAAAATATAAAAATAGTAAGAATAATTTTCAAACACCAGAGAGCATTCTCACTGTTCAAATCAGTTCCAGTAATAACTTACTTCAAACTCCAGGTGAAGCCTATCGACCTCCTCAGGGGAGAAGCTTCTCACAGCTTCAGTTGCCTTGCCCACATTATACTACTAAATTTCACAAGACAGAAGTTCGCAGACAACATTTACTGTGCTGCCTCCATTGCATGCTGGGCTAATGGTATGCTTCCAATCAGGATATTGATGGGGTAATGCCAGTGGGAGGATAGAGGGGGCAGATTCAGCAAAGTAGGTAAAAAATGTGAAGATCTTAACATGGTATTACATCTGCCAGTTGGTAATGATTTACTGACTTACACAAGAATACTTCGATTGCAGTCTCTCAACTGATGCAACTGTCATAAAAACTGCTAGGAAAGTACATTTTCATCAGAACATCTTTGCTATGAGCTTGATGCATTAATTTCCTCATCCTTACTGGCACACACATATTCCCTATTCCACCCAGCCAAGCATTTGCAGTAGGAACTCCTACAAGTTGAGAGCAGCTATTTTATTTTTGTGCAATTGGCTAACACATGAATGAAAACTAAAATCCCAAACAACCCCCATGATGGAGTTAAAACATACCAATGGACACAACATCTTGCTGCTTGAAGCACCGATGTCTCTGTTGCGATAACGCTCTGCATTAGCAAACCAGTGGCTGTTCCTGAGGCTGTGTCTTACTCTATGCATTGTTCCTCGATGCTTTCAATGCATCAGAGAATATGTATTCCCTCAGAAGGGAAAGTTCCTCTCATGAAAGAACTTAAAACCAGAAAGTATGCCAGTTGGAAAAAATAATTCAAAATATATTATGTCAGAATGTGGCAACAGGGTTAGCCAAGGCCACATCTGCATGGATGGGCATAAACTGAGATCTCTGTGACAGGGGTAAACTCAACTCTGTATACATCACCAAGGCTGCTTTGGTATATCATAGCATTTGTTAGAGGGTACCTTCTGCTGGGTTCTAGATACGGGGTTCAGATTTGCTCAGACTTAAGTTTGCAATGAGACTGGATGGGTCATCCAGCCAAAAAGCTGGAAAACAGTGAAGTCTACTTGGAAAAGCACTTCTTAAGCTGGAAGTGCTCTGATCTTCACAACAAAATAAGTGAACCCAATTAAGAACAGGGAGTGACACACTGCTGTTTTAAGTACAACATGATGGTGTTTCAGGCTGCTTGCCCTCCTTCATTGCCTTAAATCATACCTTTAACTTGTGTTTCATAGTTGCACCTACAGTGTTTAGGAATCCAGCAGACAGGACCAAGGCGCTGTGCTGGGGGTCTCTGCTGCCTGCACCACCCTGCCATTGGAAAGCAGTCTGGGGGGAAGCTGCAGGAGGCTGCTGACCCCTTGCTGCAACCAGCTGCTTTGCACAGCTGCGCACAACAGAGCAAGCTGCTGAAGGCGAGCAGAAACAAGCTGTGTCTCTGCCAATACAATAAAGCTGGTTGTGATGGAAAAAAATAATTAAAATCATTTGGAGGCCAGTACATTCCTCACTGTGTGTCTCACGTACTGAGACAAGCAATGATTGAGACCAGGCCATTTCCCCACACATGAGAGCACATCTGCATCTAGAGACCCAACACAAGTCTCTCGGTATTTTACACAGGATGCTCAATGCAAGTAGTAGCCATTAACTGCTGAATTAGAACAGCTCTGCTATTCTGTCAAACAACCTGGCCTCCATATCTCTGCTGCCCATCTTTCACTAGCTGTACTTACAAAGAATTAGTGCATTGTTTACCCTGCAGTGCTCTTCTCACCTTGTTCACATCACCCCCAGAAAAGTCCAAAGGTGATGCTTCCATGCCCCTTTCCAAGGCACAGCAGATTCCCCTCTTGTGAGCCTTCACTTTTCTCACTCATTTCTCTTCCAACTCCCCAAGTGCTAGTACCTCCTCTTGCTTGAGGTGAATCTCAACTCCCAAGGCAGTTGGCAGGTTCTCCCACTTTTACAATTAGAACCACAATTTTTATTTGCTGCTTGGGATTTTTGGGGTAGGTGGTAGGGGGAGGTTTGAAGAACAGATTCTTACTGCACAGCCTCTACATTTCTTTTTCTCCAATCACACTAGTAATCATGCAGCTAGTAAGTTCCCATCAGCATCAGAATACTGAATCAGAAACTTCATTCATTTTTAGGCTTAAGCAACCACTTCTTTTTCAGGACATACTAGAGATGAGATGTCCTCTACCTCTCAGGCAGTGGGAGGTAGCAAGACACAAGACAGACTGGTCTTTCTCACAGCCTGTATTTAATCCCAAATTCAAAGACACCTTGTACTTGAAAAACAGATCCCAGTAGAACTCATCCAACTGGAAACAATCATGTATGTTTATTTTGTCATCGGTTCAACCCCATATGGTTTCCCATCTCTAAAATTCTGCCGTGTCCTGCCAAAAATCACTTGCAAGTATCTTGTGACAGTCTTAAGCGCTGATAACAGCGAAACACCAGGACAGCTTTGCTGAGGTTGGAATGCACTGCAAACACCCCACTTGTCCTAGAAGTTAGATTCTCTGAATTGTCCTGATGCACCCCATGGTGGTCTTCATCAAATCTGATCAAGCAAATACTTTATCTTAGTCATCTCTCACTCCTCAGCCTGCATTAGCAACTTTTCCCAAATAATCTAGTCCCCAAATTTACTTTAAAACATAGAATTTCTTCCTACAGGATGTAATTAAGCTTTTTGTCAAAACTATTAAAAATCAGGGTTTCTTGGCAGGGGTGAGAGAATGAGGAAAGTAGCATGTGTTTCACAAAAAACAAATGTTCCAAGTCTAAAAGAAGCAAGAAATTGGCACAGGAATCCCACTCATTCTGTTCCAACTTACCTTGTTTCAGAAGAGAAGCCAGATTAATATGGCCTAACTTCTTAAGATATCAATTTATACCAAAATGAGTGCTTTGAATACATACTAAATCTGCAGACTCACTGATCTTCCTTAGGGAGGCCTGCTCCTTCACCCTCACCATTCCCAAGGATCTGGGTATTTCTAGATTCTCAATACAACTCTTCAATAGTGGTACCATTTTCTAGTTTGTACCAGTCACAGTAGAGGATCATCTATGTGGTCAAGTAAAACTGTTTTCAGACTCTTTAGATGCCTCTGGATGATTAAGTGGGCCAAAGAACCCTCCCATCAGATGACTATAGATAGTGACTGGATACAAAAATTCAAGACAACAGCGATGCTCCCAGAACAGCCCCAAAGTGCTCCTCTAAAGCAAAAGCATTGGAACAGGGCTAGAAATTAATCACAGTCATTCATCCACCTTAACTATGATACATGGGAGGAAACCATGGTGGGGGGAAGGCAGGCAGAGTCTAAAGGCAAATTACAGTAGCAGCAGATTCAAATGATGGTGCTGGTGGGGAAGGAGAAAAAAAAAGTCAACTGCAGATTACAGGGTAATAAAGAAATACTGCTGCAGCGGGCTTTTCTCCTTTGGGAAAGGAAGAATTTAACTTAAAATGGGTTTTGTTTCTGAGTTTGTTTTTTTTTTTTGACTAATTTCTCCTACTTAGTGAATTCTCAAAACTCTTCATCCTGTTAGTCTGCTAATATTTTCCTCAAACAAATATACTCATTTGTGCATTTTAGAGTATTTTCCCAGCTCTTTAACTACAGCAACTTGCCTATTGAGCATTTTAAATTTCAAACCAGCATTTTGCAGTTAAAGTTTTATTCTGTGTTTCTCTTAGGGCTGCTGTCATCAGCTTACCTGACAGTCCCTGGAATCTTACAGAAAAAGATGGAATCTTTCTCTGAAACAAACCAGCCAACCCCACAAACTGCCCCGACTTCCACTGCTTTAGCAAAGCATATTTACATTGTCGATGTTATGCTTCCCTCTACTGTTTACCTTAAGAAATGCAGTTACCTCTTAAACATTTTGAAGTCTTCCTTAAAAAGCGCCAACATATATATAAACCAACGAGTTGCAGGCAAGACTCACCAAGTAAGCTTAATGAAAGTTTCATTTTTAACAGGAGATAAAGGAGGCACTAAGCAGAACTATCCCCACTTACCTCAAGCTCAATATTAGATGAAATATCAACTACAATGTGCTATTAGTCTCATGTTGTAGTTTACAGTCTGTGAAAGAGTCAACTTCAAGGAGGCAAAAAGCTTCACAGACCAAAGCAATGTAACGAAGAGTAAAAAAAAGTCAAGAATCAAAAAATTATCATAGAAATAACAAGTTATGTGACAAAACAGTGTTATGTATTTCACATCACTGATTTCAAGAAATGAATACCACAGAAACACTAAAACAGTCAAAACAGTAGTGGTCTTTATTTCCATCAGACAAGTTAACACTTTTGTCGATATTAATTTATTTCAGCATTTGGGAGAAATTAATGACTATTAAAAAAAGTGAAATAAACCCTCTTCCAAAAATATACTGGATAATACATGTGTCTGAATTTTATACTGTTCATCTGATGAGCCCTTTACGTTATGTGATATCACATACAGTTTTTGCAAGACAAAATTTATGGACTGTTTTTCAGCTTCTGATTTGTGAGCCCTCAGGGTGTCCAAGAACAGCAAGCTTCTACATGCCATGCAGCAACCTAACAACATAGGTTTCAAAAGGGTCTCTATTTAACAGGGAAAAAAATAATCTAGAGAAGTCTACAAATCAAAAAAGGTAGAAAATACTGTATTGGAAAACCCACTCAGGTCTTAGTGTCCTGGAGGGAAAGTTAACCTCAGTTTAAAAACAGAAAATACATTAGTCAGTATTTTGCTAATTTTAGAAACTGGGCCTTGAATAATGCAATTATCAGTTGTTTTTGATTAAGAACAAGTTTAAAATTGCAGACTACAGAAAATTCTTCAAATAAATGAACACAAACTCCTCCCTTTGTCATCTAACACCAAGTATGTACCATATAAATAACATCTGTACTACAGTACTCCTTGTATAGATCAGTGATTTTCAACAGGAACAGGATTTCATTTTAGTGTCAAGCAAATAATTAAGATTTTAGTTTACATCTTGTTTAAAGTTTTTAACATAGAGGACAATTAGTCCTGCAAAACCAGTTAGCACTCTGTTCCTGCTGCAAGTCATGACTACTGAAAACATTATAATCTTAAACCCCCTGCCCCACCAAGTTTTCTCACAGTCTTGCCCAGAAACCCATGTAGCCACAGAAAGTTTGTAAATCTATTTTCTGGGAGGAGCAGGGAAGATATTAAATAAGAAAGTGTCTCATCTAATGAGGAAAGGAAAGGCAAACAAAATCAATGACTAGTTTTCACAGTAAAATGCATCAGCTTTGTAGTTTCATTTGAAACCAAGAACAAATCATGAAACGTCATGAAAATAAGATAAAAAAATCTCCTAGAGTGATTACTAAATGAAGTTATAATTACCACACTGATCAGTAAACCCCAGAAGAAAAGCAGATGCCTCATATTGTAGTTTCTATATTAAACAGTATCTGCTTTTTAAAATAAATCCATAAAATCTGTATGTTTGGCCGCTTTGCACATTTTTCCCCTAAAAAATACAGTGTACAGAAAAAAAATCTCATTATTCCCAGTATGAATTCTTAAGTATAAGCTCAAAACCCAGAAGTTAAAGATCACTAAAAGAATTTTAAATTATTTACAAATCCAGCAGGTAGAACTACCATAATGGCTTCATTTCCATCCTTGTAGTGGCTTTCACTCTTATCCAGCAGCATCTGCAGTAGGAATCTCCTTCAGACAGCTTCATCACTGATCATCTGTCATTTTAAGCAATTCTAGAAGAGCCCCAACAGCTCCAAAATAACCCTTTAAACAAGGCAAAGGGAAACCAAAACCAATCAAATCCCAAAATAAGACATAAGCATGAACATGTACAGTCTGTTAAGGCAATTTAAAGACCTTTCTTATAAGACTGCTGTGCCAAGTATTTACTTTAATATGATCTTGTTTAGGTCCAAGAAAAGGCCTTATACCATGAGACATCTCACACAGTTGTCCAAAATCGCCAAAAAAGAAGGAACTACAGAACCACTGTAATGATGCTGGACTGAAATAGGGCAATTTCCATTATGAACACATCCACCTGATATTTATCTCAAAATTGTGCTTAAAAAATTAGTTCTAGTTCAGATTTATATACCAGACCATGCAAAAGAACATTGCTGGTAACTAAGGTCAGAGAGCAAAAATAAGAGATGTGCAATGTTCAGCAACAAATACCATGAGATTAGCGATCAAGCCAGGGAGTTAACAAGGGATATTTTCAAATGAATGTGTAATTATATTGATGCTGAATTTAAGTTTGTGCATTCACTTCAAAGCAGTTAACACTGAAACTCTCCCTTTTAACTTCACCAAGAACCACAAGATTTTTGGAATTACAAAGAAAAGTTTGACATGCATTTCCTTACCTCGTGTTCCAAAAACAGAGCTTTCAGCTGTCCCTTGGACCAATAATCCATTGCATATGCTAGCACCTTCATAGAAATCATATTAATTCTGAGAAAGTTGCCAACAAAAACCACCTTGTCGATGTTCTGTAAAATTGAAAACCAGACCAGAAAATTTATATTCAGCTACATTATTTGCCTCATCCAACATGTACTTCTACCTCCACTATAAAGTTAAATGGGAATTTTAGGTAACATTTAAATTCTCCAGACTGAAAATTAATCACAGTTACTGACTGCTAAGTCGAGATTTTGCAAGAGAAAAAAAAAAAAGAAGAGTTATCCAAAGAAAGTGAGAGGCTGATACCAGAGATGCTGAATATGGTGAATGTTTGCTTAAAAGCCCATGGCCATCCCAACATGAACAGGGTTATGATTGCCTTGCTGTATTTTGGGGGGTGGAGGGGTTGTGGCTGTTTGGGTTTTTCAGGGGGTGTGTGTAGCAGGGGTATTTTTAAATCATATATGACTATGACACGGCTGCACTGAAGACATCTTTCCCCCATTTGTTAAATGAGGCAACTTTTCAGTGATCACTATGATTATTAAATGCAGATGGACAACCTCTGAAGGGTATCCAAGAAGGATTACATTACAGATGGGAAGAAGCATCTTTCATTATCTATTATCTCAACTTTGGTTCCATTTTCAAAACGCAAGTGAAACATGGCCAACATGATATTTGAATATATTGCATTCCTTTATTTCAAAGCTCACTTGTACTCAGTTTTCATACAGAAGCTTAAGATTTTTGAACAATCAGCACTACACTGTCATTAAGAAAGCCACACACTATCATTACCTGTACACACGCCAGCACATGTAAGCAACAGTTCTGGTGCTTAAGCAATACCCATAACTATCTTCTCAAGCCACCTTTTGCCTGCTATACACAAAAACATACTTGCATTTTGAATTGGTGTACCATATGATGTTCACCATACAGTCAAATTTGTCTAGAAGACTCAGTAGGAGGCCATAAGGCCATCTTGGAGACAAGCTTTTACAGGAGTCCTGAAGGAGCTCTACAAATGTGTCTTCTAGAGTTCTCTGCTGAAAATTAGCATCAAAAATCTGCACAGGCTAGAATTACCAAGTGTTGCTTCTCTATGTTCATTCAGCTCTATAAAGCCCAACACTCGGCTTTGCAGCAATTACTCTCCCTGCAGACCACAGTTTTGTCATGTCCGGTACTGTGCATGTGACATACCACAGAGAACATCTTCACTTGAATACTCAGAGTGTTAATAGCCAGATGTAATCAATCATCCATTCATCCAGTCTCTGATGACTGAGTTACATGTCTGATTGTCCTCAAACCAAACATCAACACAAACTTTAAATAATTCAGAGTCATCTATCCCCATAGACCCTGCAGCCACACAAAACATATTCATACTTCTTCATGGGACCTTTTATGACTGAAAATAAGAACTTCTCAATTTTCAACAGGCTGCTATTAAACAGGGCCGAGAGCACTCTGCATCCTCTGACAAGGCAGTTTTGTCTCTGAAGTAATTTCTGACAAAGGAGGGACATGTAACTAATTAATTGCCTATAATGCAATGCCATCAAATTTATTAGAATCTACATTTGGATTTCATTTTCATGAATTTGTATTTTTTGCTGAATGCACACAAGTTACTGTTACCAAAAATCCAACACTGAATACCTACCACTGCATACAGAAATCACAGAAAATTTCAAATTTAAAAATACTAGTCATAGCTACTAGAATTGGAGAGTATATATCAACATGCAAATTTTGTATCAATTTCATTTTCCAACATTGCTTGACTTCACCAGGTTAAAAATGATGCTAAAAGTTTTCTAGGGTTTTGAACTGAACTAAAACCAGCTTTGGCATATTTCAGGAGTCAAAAAATGAAGAAATGCTACTTTCATCTCCTAACGGAGTCTTGCCAATTTACTTTTAAATTGTTCACTGCTGAAACATTCAAAGCTGAAAGAAAGAAGTCTTAAACTGATGAACTGATAGTGATGAAATGACTAAGCTAACTAAATTACAACATCATGGAAAAGACTCTTTCACTTTGTAGGGTCTTGCTAACTTGTTCAACTACCCTACAGAAGAAAGCTATAATATAGCTTCAATATAGTACACACACATATTTCCAATATAATTGAATAGGGGAATCTGTATCAAAGATGCAATAAAAAATACCCTCCTGCACATGTTTTTGCAAGAAGCCTCATTCAGATGCAACTTACATGTTCTGCTAGTAAGGAAAGTATAAACCAGGGAGACTGGTTTCCTTTATGCAGTTCTCCTGTGCCTAAGACAGACTGTTTCAAATGATGTGCAGCCAAATGGTTCCAGACTATGGAATTTTTCTACCCCACTGCCAACTTTGTGCAAGCAAACTTTGCTTTGAAGTTCTGCAGACAAAGTATTTCATTTATTCCCCAGCCTCATTTTTTTCTGCACATATGCAAGTAATTTTCAACACAATATTAAAGCTGCAAGCATTGAAAAAAAAAACCCCGAAAACCAAAACACACACCCAAAAACCCCCATCCAACAAACAACCCAAAAACAAAACAGAAAACCAACCCCCAAACAACAAACTAAAACCAACTTATCAAAACTCATGCTTCAGGGCATAAACTGATTTTGACAACTTAAAAGTGAGATTTACCGTAACCCTAATCTAATACAGAAAAGCTCCACAAAAGAATATATCATATTCGACTGCTTTTTTAATCTCTTATTTAGGCATTTCATTCATCAAGCTTGGTGAGAGTAAGAGCCATATCACCCAAAAGTAGTTTTGGTGTCTAGATTATTTAGAAAACAATGGCATTACTTCCCCCCGCCCCTGAGAGCAAGCTCTCTGGAGATCAGCTTACTTGCAATGATATATCATGTTTGAATTTTCTAATAGTATGTAAAGCTACTAAATGAAGGTTTCATTCTCTAAAGCTACAAAATAACTTAGCACATGTGTTGGAGAAATTACATTTTGATATTGTTTGCAAAATGAAGAATGCTTTACATATCAATCTACATTCCTCCACAAAGTTCTGTGGATCATGTTCAGTTTTTAAGTAAAGCCTGTCCACAAAACAAAGATGTTAGGAACTTTTTCACAGTGACTCAGAAGCATTCGTTTCATTAGCAGCCCATTTCCTCCTCTGAATGCATCACATGTAGTTCCCTGCTGCAACTCTCCATGCTTTGATAGCCCTGTACAATGCTGCTTGAACTCCATGCCACAAGGCAACACTGTAAAGAAGCTGAAAGCAAAGAGAACACTGAAAGAGAATCATCCTGACTGAAAGAGTCAAATTGCCCAAAAAATAATGTCTGTAGCCACTCTTCAGGAAGAAGGGAGGTTATCAGTGGCATTTGATAGAGGCAGACACTAAGATTTGTCCTGTTCAATATATTTTAAAAGTGCTCTACAGAGGAATATCAGCAACAAACATAACAAGCACTGGCAGATATTCAGGAAAGTCAGGATAAAAAAAAAATAACAGCACAGCAATGCTGAAGAGACACACAGTGGCCAAGGAATAAAATAACAGATGAAGTTTAAGTTAAAAAAAAAAGTGAAATGACACAGAAGGGGGGAGAGAGACTTCAGTATTCAGACACAATGATAGGCTCCAAATTAGCTACCCCCAATCAAGACTGTGGAGGGACTGTGGATGGTTTCCTAAAAGTGATATCCATGGTCACAAAAATCAAATATTAAGAACTGTTAGTAGAGGAAGTCAGAATACTGAATTTATCAGTATGGCATCACACAAATTCACTGTGCAAACACACTCTGAATACTGCATGAAGATCTGATCATTCGATCTCCAAATCAGAACCATACAATATTAAAAAGATAAAATAGCAGGTGGAAAGGCCTAGAGAGAGACATGGTAAAGGTTTATTAAAAAACAAAACCAAACCCCACCAAAAGCAATATTTGCTATTTCTCATAAAACAAAAAGCTAGATAGGACCCAGTAAAGTAATCAGATGGCAGTTTGGTGATTCTCCTGGGTTAGTTTTATTAGGGTTTTGGAGGGCTGTGTGGGTGTATTGTTGATTAAAAAAAAAACAAACTAGAAGCACTTTCTTCTAAACAAAAAATGCTATGGAGCTCAAGATATTAAGTATTAAAAAGAGATTTGATAAATTAATTGAGAGCAGATAACGATTAATTACCACATAATAGTAAAGGATGTAATTTGCAGCTGAAAACAAGTGCCTAAAGCACTTGGGGCTTTTTTTGTTTGGTTTGGTGGGGTTTCTTTCTTTGGTTGGTTGTGGTTTTTTGGGTTTGGTGGGGATTTTTTGAGTTTGGTTTGAATTTTTTCTGGGGGGTGTTATTTTTCTGGGTTTTGGTTTTTTTTGGGGGAGGGGTGTTTTTTAAACTGCTAGAAGCTGGAAAGGTGTATGAATGGAACAATCCATCTCTAGCTATCATTCTAAAGAAAATCATGCAATAGCATTTGATAGGAGTTTGAGGCAGGATAATAACCTATACTTTTTTTCTTTCTGACCCAATACAATGGATCTCGTATCTAACCATTTAAAACAATATGCAGTTTAAACCCATCATGCTATTGAAAGCAGTCAAACAAAATGCTATTAAAAAAAAAAAGTATCTGTCATAGGTAAGACTGTTAGTAACTACAAGGTAATTGGGAGTATTAATTTTGATTACAAAGGTGTTAATACACTACGTATTACATACAGCTTGAGAGCAACTGAACAGCTCTAGGCATCAATGGTTCAAGGAGATCTTTACATTCAACTTTTCTTCTTTTCTCCCTAACTCTGAAGCTCAAAGTACCTTACACTTTGCATCAAAGCATACACATAACACAAAGTTAGGACATCGCGTTAAACATATGCATATTTCCCAAGGCCAGCTACATACCTGCTATATCACCAATTTGCATTTTCGTATTCTGATAATCTTACTATGTTGTTTGTAAAGGTTCTAAGCTCATAGTAAATATGCACTCTTACCTCATTCAATGCGCACATGCGAGCAATAGAACCTATGTTGTTGGTGATGGTGACCAAAGTAGCTCTAGCCAAGTCCTCTTTACTGATGGAATCTCTCTTTTCTTTACTCATCATATGACCAAAGCTGTGTAAGGAAGATTATTCCTTTTAATATGAGTTATTCAGGAGTGCTTAAAGCCCTTATAAATTTTATCATTTAGTAAGCTTTGCTTGGATTTGATATCCATTGATTTGAGACAGACCTGAAATGTGAAAAGGGATCTCATTGGAAAGGCACAACAATGGGCAAAGACATGTCTAAAATAACTGTAATTTAAATTGAAGCAAACTACACCAAGCACTGCTTACACTTGTTTTTTAAAAAAAAAAGAAGGAAGTAGGTGAGAGATCTAAGGGCAAACAACATGATACATTCAGAGTGACATTTCCACATGGACCTAGTACATAGTTCAGGGATTACGCACTCAGCTCAGCATGCACAGTAAGTTTCCCAAGGAACAACTAAAACCAGCTCAATTAACACATACCTTGAGGCTACAGCAGACCCTTGAAGGCCAAACCGCTCATAGTCTCCTCCGTAAATATCCTTCACCAGCTTATCCACATTGGTGCTGTCTCCTTTGGCAGCCATTTCTAATGCTTCTTCAAATGTCTCACAGCCAGTCAGCAGACAGCACAGGCCCAGGAATGTTCCTCCTCCAAGACTAGAAAAGCACAGTTCCATCAGACCAGCAGCTTGAACCAACTTTTAACACAGCCCTTCAGACTCCTGTTTGCAATATGGTCTAGATAGCTACCAACTGTAACTTATAACTCCTCCTTCAGAGCAGTGAAGACAGACACCCTGAATTAAGTTTCCATTTAACAAATGTCATCCAGCATGGTTTTAACTGAACTGCTCTTAAGTCCTTAATATTTAAATCAGAGAAATGATACTAAATAAAGGGTTAGCTGAGAATAAAGTCCAATCCAACACTGCAGATGTCAGCTTGCTATTTGTAGCACTCTAGTAAGCTGCCCTTGCGCAAGAGTAATTGGCCAGCAGATCACTTAAGACAGTGATGAAAGAATAAATAGAGATCAAACCTAAATATCTACACTGGGGTAGGCAGCCAAGACAGATCTTGCCCCCCTAGCCAGCGGCAGTCTGATTGGTTCCTGTTCAGAGTAAGGCTAGTATCAGCTGTTAACATCTCAGCCCTCTGAAGAGCTCTTCTTCAAGAAGAAATCAGTCACTTTAATATCTTGCACAGGCTCAAGTACAATATTTACTGACTACATAAATTTAGCAGATTGGTAACTCATTCATAAAAATTCTACTTTGGACTCTCTAGTCTTAACAGAGATGAACTTCAACTTACTAAGCTCTACATCCTTCCTCATTCTTTTGTAACCCTTGAGAAAGCTACTTTATTTGCACTGATCGCAGTCACACCATCTGTAGCCACTTTAAATGAGAGGACCAGTGAGACACACACGTGCACTTCACAAGAAAGTATGGGTGGTCAGATAGAACACCATTTAGTCACAACAGTCTAGCAGCACTGTAATATATTCAGTATTTGAACAGCAGCAAGCTCTGTACACCAGCCACAAGACAGGACTTATTTCATCATCTATAGTAAGTCAGCAACCTACTGCAGTCATGTTTTTTCTTTCGTAGTAGAAAGGTGGGAAGCACATCTACAGATACTAAAAGTGCTATGCTTGAAAAACAATCAGAATTGCAAGAAAACTGATGCCTCTTCCATTCAACTTGTGTTCATCTGCATCGTAAACAGAAAAACAGCTCGTGGCTACCATGGCGGCAAAGATATGCCCTAGATAAGCCAACAGAAGACACATAGGCAGTCATGTGCACTATATAGGAAAAGCTTTATTATATGTACCATGCACTGAAGAACAGAATGCAGTTTGGAAGGGACTACAGCAAACCCAAAAAGATTCTTTGGTGGTTGTTTTGGAATGGGATTTTTATTTTTTTATTTAGGTTTCCGTTTTGGTGGTTTGTTTTTAAGATTACAAGATTACTAAAAATGAAGTGTATCAATTTGGTTTGCATGTATGAAAAAAAGTGGGTTAGATTTATAGATACTTTTACTACTAGCCTGGACATATTTGTAACCAAGTTGTTTCCTATAAGTAAGCATGGTTGCCACCTCTATAGTGTGAACTTAAACATGCCTAAGGCTGACTTTTGGCCTTGAGAACAAAATTCTGCATCCACACTACTGAAATCCTGGACTCCTAAACAGAGCAGTCACATCTAAATTTATTATGGAACGTAGCCCAGAGACAATTTCAACTCAGCTGTACCTTACAAGCCATTTCAGAGAGCACTAGCTAAGGGAGGCTAAAATCACGCTAAGAACAAAGTAAGAATACAGACAATCAGGTTCTAGTCTTTACATGATGGCATTTCTTAATTTAGCAGCATGGTCCAAAGACTAGTGCAATCGGTAAGGAAACAAGAGATCTAGTGAGATCCCTCCGCCAAAATCCAGTAGTACCGGGTAATTCTGCAAAGTTTTCCTATATCCTGGATTCAACCTAACTACTAAGCAAGAGGTTATTGTTTAACCCCAAAACTTTTCTTTCACTGCTCTGGCTGTTCTGGGGGATCAAAGCAGGGGAAAGAAGATTCCTTTACCAGGACAGCTTTATTTTGGTAGTTCACAGCAAGAGACAGAATGTAGGTAAGAACACCAAGAAGAGACTAAGCTCTAAAGTTGAATGGATCAATGATTTCCTGATATAAAGACCCCTCCCCCCCCCCCCCCCGTAAGAATCCTAGGATATTTCCAGCCTTGGTACTGGTAGGCTTTTAAAAGAAATAAAAAGACAAGCACAATTTGGGGCTGCACCTACTAGTCACACTGATTGGTTCTATCTGTTCAATTAGTAGAGAAAACAGAATTAAAAGAACATGCAATTAAATTTACCTGGATCCTGTGACTCTCTTATAGTTGTCCTTAGAATAAACAGCTAGGATGCTGACCCCTGAG
This sequence comes from Pezoporus occidentalis, assembly GCF_034315485.1. NCBI lineage: Eukaryota > Metazoa > Chordata > Aves > Psittaciformes > Psittacidae > Pezoporus > Pezoporus occidentalis. The sequence goes on from NW_026916347.1 coordinate 3,228,128, forward strand.
CCTATGTTAACCAGCAGCATAGGATATGGATTATCAAGGCAGTAAGGTTTTTTCTGGCACTGTTCACGATCTGTAGGATTTTCAAAATAATAGCACTCTGGCTGGCCATTGAAACCAACAGAATCAACATAAAGGAGGCCCTGGATCAAACAGTCCAATTCATCCAGTTTATGAAGCTGTAGATCAGCAATCTGGAAAACAGCAACAGGAAATTAATAAACAAACACTTCCTAGTATGATACAACACTGAGAAGGACAAAAGGCTCTGCTGAAGCACTTTGATCACTTTAATAGTAACACATTATGCTATTTAAACAGTACAAAGATCTGTGTAAGCATGAAGTCCAAAATAAAAAGTTTGTTATCCACCCAACAGTGGGCAACTCCCAAAACAATGACATGCTGCACAGTAACATCGCCTAGCTCCTTTGCCTTTGAGACATTCCCTGCTCTGCAAGCAGGAAACATTCCGTTGTCCTGCCCTCCGTTGTGTGTCCGTGTCGTGTCGTCGTCGTCCCCCCCAGTATTCTGAAGCAATAAATTTCTTTCTCCCCTTATCCCATGCCAAGGGGAGCTGTGTTCTGCAGCTTTTGGACAGGATGCAAAGTGCTATATCCAAGTTATCATCCAACTACATTTCCCAGCAATTCAATGAAATTTTTAATAGAAACTTTAAGAGCAAGAAACTCCAGTTAAAGAAGATAAAGCCTTACGAAGTGCACATTTATGTTAATATGCATTAAATATGCAGTGAGTTATGCTTATATGATCTGATGTTTTCCCAGTATGCATCAGCAGTAATCTAAGAGAGCTATTTTTATTAATTATTTTTATTTATTATTTTATTAATTATTTAATAATTATTATTTATTAATTATAAGATGCCTCAATATAAAAAAAAAAAAAAAAAAGAAGAGGATTCCCTATGTTTGGTGAAAAACAATGTAAAAAAAACCCACAACCAACCAAAAATACTGTCAGGCCCATGCCCCCAGCAAAATGTTAACAGAAATACAACTGTGACAGAAGGCAGAAAAACAATCATAAGAGCTTCAAAGGACATGCCCTCTGAGATCTCACAGGTCATCTGTGATTGTATTTAAGCAGACGTGCCTACTTGCCATAGCATTCTGTTTACTAGAATTAGAAACTGTATCCCTTTCTTGAAATAGGACACAGTGACAATCTGTTTAGAAAGTCTCCTTTCCAGATGACATTGAGTTTTGACTTATGTTAGGGAGAGGAGAGGGAGGGAGGAAAAAAATAAAATAGTAGCTGTCCATCCAAACCCTGCGGTCATTTGCGTCCCCAAAAGCAGGTCTTACCCAACTCCACTTTCTAGCAGAAGAAGCTACAGGCTATTAGGAACAAAAGGAATTTGTAAGTAGAAAGCTGTTCTCAAACATTTGCATATTTCAGGATGTTTTTATAACAGCTAATGGAAGAGATTTACAAGGCTAACTACCTCCTATTTTTAATTCTGAAAGCTATATTAAGTCACTATAGAGAAGCAAGATATTTCTGTGGAACGGGCATGGCCAATAGGTTACATTCTTTTGAGCTACTTAAATCTCTCCCAGGTTTTTTCTCTACTTGAACATAGCTCTAACTTGCCTTAACTGAAAGCCATTCTATTCTTTGCATCTGCCTTTTTGTTACACTTGTTAATCTTCAAACCCTAGAAACATAGAAAAGAAGTAAAACCAAAAAACCCCAAACTAGCAGTCTCAAAGACCTCAATATATAGATCCAGTTCTTCATAGGACAACAGAGGAAGGTGGAGACAATGTCTTTTTAAGTATTTCCTCCTGCAACTTTTAAAATCCATTTGTATTTTTTTCTTGAAATAATTTTCATTTATTATGAAATAATTTTCATTTATTACCACATGGCTACACAAGTTACAAGCCCAGAAGTGCAGCATAAAAGACTTAAACCACTTAGCCAACAAATAAAAAGAATAAACACAAATCGGAAGAAAAGGTTTTTAAAGAAACATTACAAAAATCTTTAGGCTGCTTCAAAAATATCATGTATTTCAGTAATTTCTCGCTATTAGACTGAGAGGAAAAGCTCCAATCAAGAGATACACACTATGAGGCATTAATAAAATAAATGCTTCATGCACTATCTTTCACCATGAACATTGTGAGCCCAATGAGTCATCACTTGTTAGAGGATTTGTTTTATTAAAACACAACTAACATTGCACAAAGCTCGTAAAAATAAGGAAAGATTCTATACTAATCATGATCTCTCTCTAGGTTATGTGCTGTATATTCGATTTCCTCATTTTACTGTGTAAGCTAGATGCAGCATGACCAAACATGACCTAATACAGATACAGCATGCATAAACATGCTATGAACCAGAATCCTGATATATAAAGACAAGCCATTAGTAGATTTACAGCCCCTACTGTCAAAATCTCCATTCTCTCATAAGCCAAACACACAGCCACAAGCTGCTTTTGTCTCATCCATGTTATACCTTTACAAATAGGTTAAGCATCAGTGAGAGACCCTGCAAGACACGAGCCAGCAATATAAATCTAAGAGGAAAACACTTCTGGTGTCAGCATAAAAACACAGACAAAATCCTGGTTTCTACAAAGTCTCCACTAAGACCACCAATCCTGTAAGGACAGAACAAAAAACCCTAATCAAAGGTTCTTTTTCAAGCACTAAGCATAGCAGTTTTATTAGGTCCAGCCGTCCATGTAAAAAAGACATACTAGAATCTGTTCTGCTTTTTATAGCTCTGTGCTATATTTAACAGCTGATATACTGTAAGCAGAAAAGCCTTGCGATTGCTTTCTTTCATGTATGAGATCCATAGACAGAAAAACTATTTCCCTGCATTGTTGCAGCAGTCTGGTTTTCGTTTTTGGGAGGAGCAAGACTGGCATCAGTATTCCATGTCAACCCACCTTCATTCAGAGAACCATGAACTCTGCAGCCACTAGACCTCTGCGGCTCCAAACAGCCCAGTGAGCTACGACTGCTCTTATTTCTAAACACAAATGAGGGCACAGTTGCAAGAAATGCTGTAACCCAGTCTTGAACAATAAGTCATGATAAAACAAGGGTCACAATTCCCAAGACTTTTCCCTGTATATATAACTGCCTTCTCTTTATTTGTGTCTTTGCTCAAGCAGCAGAACTGTACCACAAAATAGATGTGCCTGTAAAGATGATAACTGCTGTGTGATTAGGCAAATTGTTAGGGTGTTTTCTGGTGCCGTGATCTGACCTACCACACCCTACTAGTCCTCATCTTTCAGTTGTTCAAACTGCTGCTTCTTGAGGGAACAAAATTTAAGGTGCAAAAGTGCAGAGCAAAACCAGGAGCTGTGTGTAGAAGCATGTTTTAATGTTATGTTTTTTTTTTTTTTCTTACTTTTTACAAAATGCATTTGCAGATAGCTTCCAGCCCTTTACAAACCCTAATGTGAGGGCAGAGAGCATGATGGTCAACTTATCCTACTCTGTACTCCTGTAACTATGTGACTATCCAGAAAAGATTTATGTCAGAAAGTTGTGCTGTGCAAGGAAAAGCTGAAGAGCAAAGCAGCATACAAGACCCTGGAGGGAAAATTGATGATGGTTACAGGGAAACCATATGTACATTTCTTACAAGACCTATTTTTCTGCACTGCAGAAATTCCTCTTTATTTTAGACTGCTTTTTAAATACTGAGGTAAGGGAAAGAACAAAACACTTTGAATCTCTCACCAAATTCTTCAGCACCATCAAAAGGAGGGACTTGGGACTTCAACACAAGCAAGTGCAAGACAGCAAGGAAGCAGTGAACACATCTATGCACCCTAACAGATCAACACTGGTGTACAGACATTTTTCAATGAAATTCCAGCCCAAGATTTCACTCAGTTTGAATTTTCAGGTACCAAGTTCTGATGAGCACAGAAATGTCCAAACCTACACGCAGTAATGAGTTCATCTGTCTCTTGGACTTTCAATCAGACACATGATTTTTTTTTTTCCTGTAAGAAATTGTTAGGAACTAACATCTTGCAAGTTTTTAACTATCAATTACAACAGCCTCATTTAGTATATCACTGGGGCTTTTATATGCTTTCTGGGCATTGTGCCAGTTTTTATTTCTTATAATAGCTTACAGCCTAGCTTTTCCTTCTATCTCCCTCCCATTACGGATCCTCCACTTTCATAAAGACATACTTTTCTTCCTTTAGATTTTTATTGTCTTTACCTCAACTGCTAAACCTGCTTCTTTTTGAGCTCAAATGAGGCACTCCCCCCGCTGATTCCACACCCTGAGGGTGGGAAATAGCCACTCACATTCAAACAAGACAAAGTATAATGCAAATAAAGGGTAAGCCCAACTTTGCTGAGGCATAAAAAAACCAACTAGTCTGGGATCTTCTGCAGAGAATCTGCCCTCTTGCCCAGCTAGGTGTAAGAATAGCTTCCCTCTCTTGGCAGGTGCCAAGATGCACACTGCTTCTCCCCACTCCTACTGAAGAGTCTTCCAGCAATCAGTGGGAAGTCCAGTGGTGGTAACAGAAGTTAACCACACTTATTTCACTCATTCTTTAGATGCAGCTTTCAACTCCAGCCCAGTCTACACACTACAAGCCAGCATCTATGGCCTGAGCAGCACCACTCAGCCTCCTCCAAGCAAGTGAGGTGCAACAAGATTTTTGACTGAGTTACACTAACCTAGAGTTACACAGCTTACTCATCCTACAACACAGGACAGTAAAATTTCTATAGGTGTTCAGTAAAGGGATACAAAGATCGCACTGCAACAGAAAGGAATTTTGCAACAGAGCCGGTTTAGGCAAAAGTCTGATTAGTCCATTCTCCCCTCATCCTCCATGTATCCTTTACATTCAGCTGCTTTAAAAAACTGAGTGACAGCTTATTAATTTATTCCTCATTACATTAACAGCATACTTTTGCACAAGTAATGTGACAGAGGAGTCACAAAGTATAGAGATTTTTATTACAGGTATATAAGCATAGATACTCCTTATTTTTACAGAACTGATGTTACTTAAGCATTTACAGTTAACAGTATGTAACTGGGTAAAGATTATCAGAATTAGATGACATATCAACATATTCATCTATGTTTTAACACCACTGTTACCTGAAAGTAAAGTCAGCCAGACATAAAAACCAGTTATTCAGAAAGGAAGAAAAACCAAACAAAACCCAACAACAAACAAACCAAATCAAACCAAAAACCTGCTCTAAGCTGGAAACAGTCCTTCAGTGCATTACTTACCGATGTTGTTCAATGAGTATAACCTTCTAGTTGGTAAAAATGATTTCTGTGGTCCAGCTTAATGAATAGAGTGCTTCTAGGGGAAGCATTCAGATCTTAAGAATGAATTAAATGATTTGCCAGGCTACTGATTGTTATTGCTGGCAGTTACCATGCAGTTCATGGAGAATTCTCCAGGTCTCCTACTATTCAACACTGTGGATCACATAAGAGGGAGATCAGATAGCTAAACCTAGCTATCTTTGTAGATTTAGTTGCCTTTCTATGGCACATAAGACAGGCTTAAGGTAAACAGAAAACACCTCCCTATTTTATTTTGTAATACACAAAAGAGATGTCTAGACCAAACCTATTTAACTCATTTAGGGATTTGAAATTAGACACTGGAACAGGTGAGGAACAACAGGGTGCTTGCTTGCTTGTCTACTTTAAGGAGAAAAAGTTGCTGTTATTTTAGAAGGATTCCTTATTTGGGATTTGAATGCTGTTTTGCAATATGCTGGATGATTTGTCCTAAACTTATGCAATCCTGAAAGTCCCATAAGCATTTAGAAATACCATAAAAGACAAATAACTTAAAATCATGTACATGGAGAAATCAAAAGCCAGAACAAAAGCACGTGATCTGTATCAGTTTCATGAGTTTCATAACATTTAGTCAAAATTTCTCATGAAATTATCAACATTCACAAATGTACTTCAGTTTTTCCACGTCACTTCCAAGTAACAGAAACAAGAATATTTAAAGTCTCTTCCATATAAGGCATTATACAATATTGAATCCTGCAACAGAAGGACTTGGCACGTACTCTCCACTTCAGCAGGTGCATTAGAGTGATCAAATATTTGAAACAGACATTTCAATGCTTTGAAAGAGCAATCCTGAAGCTGTTGTCCAATGTCAATTTACAGTCAGCAGAACACACTGAGATAGCCAGGTGCTGTTACAATGGCTAATGGAGTATGACAATTTAAGTGCTAGTACCCAGGACACTCAGCCCTTTGAGACAGATTAAGCAAGCAAGCCTTCATGTAATGGATAGTATTGTGCTTCTGTGATACTCTATGGGTATTACAGTGAGCCAACAAATACTTCCTATAAAGGAAGGTGTGGATCTAGGTAGCTGTAAGAAGAGATGTCCAAAGCACTCACATAGTTGTGAGTGCACTTCACTGACTGCTACAAAACATCCCAGCCAGCTTTTATGGTGTTTTTCTTAAACTACCTCTTAAGTGTTGCAGCACACAGAATGTTAACCAACACTGCAGTGATATGGGATTCATGCTTAAGTCTGACAGTAATTTGCTACATGACCTCATATCTTTGCACAATAACTAGCAAAACAGCTCCAACTTCAGTTATGGCTTCCAGTGCTACATTAATTATATTGCAACAGAGATTACAGAGAGTTGTCCCTCACTGTAAGCTGCATATTTATACCAGATAAAGCCAAAGCTATGGAGAGAAATGCCAAGCTGTGATAGCCACCAGGTAACTTCCAGTTCAGTTCTACTGCTGGGGGAGCAAGGGTCATGAACTTGCTTGTCAAGTAAGCAACTCTAGCTCCTAGTACAATATATAGGAGAGAGGAATTTGGGAAGACTGACCATTCCAAAGGGATAGTCAGCCTCTTCAGAAAGTCTCAAAGTGACCTCTCATTGTTACTACAGAACATGACCTGAATCATTCCGCAGACACGTGGAAGGATGCTTGGAAACCTGAACTGATACCACACTGACTAACACTAGAATTAACCTCCTTAATGTGGTGCCAACATCCTTACACATTGTGAGACAAACTAAAACTTTGGAGGACTCAGCAGCAGCAGACCCTAACATGAGGGACTTGCAACCAGCCTAAAGGACAAGAAATTTGTAACTAGCAGTGGACTACTACAGCAATTCAGAAACTTGCTAGTACTTCATAAGACTAACTGCTTCCATGTCAAAAATTTACTGAGGGTGATTATACAACACTATAACAGCTGGGATTCTTGCTGATCTTCAGCATTCTCTCTCCTCCTTAGGATCCTGTCATTTGTTAGGTGAGGGGTATTCACAAAGAAAAAATCTCTTGCACTGCAGGAATAGATGCTTGGAGTTAAACATGAAGCACACAAAGCCAAGGACTGCACTCAATTGCAGTTTCTGAATCAGTATGATAGCTCCCTAGACTGAAGCGGAGAGAGAAAAGGAACTGATGTAATCTGTCATTCCCAGCAGCCATCCCTCGCCCCCAAGATCAGGTCAAAAGTTAGGGACATAAATATCAGATCTGTCTGTCAAGTAAATCATTCACATTAATCTTAGTGAGATTGCTCTGGTGCAGGCAGATTAGTCATTCTTTTACAGAAAATAAATGGAGATATGCTCCAGTTGAGACACATACACAACAGGCAATCGTCTTTCAAATGACTAGTTCTAATACAGTTTGTACAATGGCTCTCTATGCCTCTGTCACCACAATCAATTTCTGCAGCGCACTCAGTGAAGTCATCTGGGAGTTAAGACTACTGCCGAAGTTTGTACAAACAGCAGCATCCCAATACATCAGATTTACACCACCTTCTGGAGTGCCTACAGAGGTTATTTTTAACTTCTAGAAGATCTGGGACCCCATCATCTCATGAACTGCTTTTCTTCATAATGCACTCCCAGAACTGAAATCAAAAGCTAGCTGCTACTGTTAAGTAAGCATGGTTTTCTGTTTAAGTTCGGTTTCACGTTTGGTCAAGTTTCTGTTTAATGTTTGGTTTCACCTTTTCTGTTTTCTGTGAGGTTTACTGTTAGGTAAACCTTGGACCACGCTTGGTCTTCCAGGTCTTGACTTATGTCTGCTTAAAGATCAGTACAAGGGGAAGGGAACCTCAACCTAATCTCCAGCCTGCATGGCTTCATTTCTGGTTTTCCGATACCTGTACTCTCAGGTTCCTGTAACTACAGGTTACAACACCTGTAATCTCAGCTTCTAGGTTGTTGTAACACACTCTCAGTTGATTATGAAGCATGTGATCATCACAGCTATACTCTAAAAAAAACAAACAACCAGCAGACCAACCCTCATTTTCTAAAGCTATCTTGCACGGTTAATACTTAGTAGAATACCCTCTTCCTGTCCCCTCCAAAATCTCAGCAATTCCACTAATTAACAAATGTGAATTAATTCTGTTAGTCTTAAACCAGTTAGGATGGACTTACAAAACAAGTTTTCTCTGAAAATTTCTACAGGACTCCTACAATTTTTTTTTCCCAAAGTACTTCCCACTGAACCCATATGAACCATTCACATACCGTTCTAAAGTCTTCCTCAAACTTGTAAGCTCCACCTCCTGTGGCACAGAGCGTAGTGTGCAAACTGGAGAAATTCTTTTCGCTACCCATCTGTATGAACCTGTGCATGGCAGAGCTGGGAAAGCGGATGAAGTGCAGGTTTCCTTTCCGTCCACACATAGTCAAATTTTTCAGTTCAAGATGGACATCACGAATGCCAGTTTTACCATATGCTGTATTGGAGGTCAAGTATTTCCTAATGCTTTTCAGATTTTCCACCTCTTCCTGCTCCTCTTCTGCAGTAATGTCCTTAGGTTCAAAGTAGACCAGTTTAACCAACGTTCCACCGATATCCATTCCAAACCATGGAAATGCTAAGGATGAGGGGAGAGAGAAAGTCACTATAAATATAGAGGTTACCCATATCACTTGAAGCATTTGCTGAAGGACAATTTAGTGCAGTCACAATGACCTCAGTTAAGAAAAAGAACAAAGAAAACCTCAAGATACTCTTTCTCTGGAGAAGTAGGTTTTAATAAAATGAAAGTATTTTTCCCAGGAAAACATTTATTCCTCAGACAGCACCTTATGACAGAGCACATTTATTGCATTTCACCCAATTGACTCCCGGCACCAGCTGTTAGAATAGACTAAGGAGGAGAGGAGAAAGAAACAACCAAACAGAAGAACAAGATTTCTCAAGTCACACTGCCACTGCATAACATCCACAACTGCCTTTCTAAGACCAGATGGAATTTCCACTGTCACAAGGCTCTGTCTGAGCAGCAATACTCCCATTATCCTGGGAGTCTCCAGACTTCAACCCTCCAGAACTAGCAGCTCTGTTGGAACTACACCGCTTGTATATATTAGCAGAGAGAGTAAGATATTTTAAGTTCCATATTTACCACTGACAATTGTTTTGAGAAAATATGAAACATACCCTTTGCTGTATGTGTTAGGCTATCATACAACTATACAAGAAATGCCACTATTTGCTTCTCAGCATATACAGAATCATAGAATAGTTAGGGTTGGAAAGGACCTTAAGATCATCAAGTTCCAACCCCCCTGCCATGGCCAGGGACACCTCACACTAAACTGTCACCCAAGGCTTTGTCCAACCTGGTCTTGAACACTGCCAGGGATGGAGCATTCACAACCTCCCTGGGCAACCTATTCCAGTGTCTCACCACCCTAACAGGAAAGAATTTCCTCCTTATATCCAATCTAAACTGCCCCTGTTTAAGTTTTAACCCATTACCCCTTGTCCTGTCACTACAGTCTCTAATGAAGAGTCCCTCCCCAGCATCCCTATAGGCCCCCTTCAGATACTGGAAGGCTGCTATGAGGTCTCCACGCAGCCTTCTCTTCTCCAGGCTGAACAGCCCCAACTTTCTCATCCTATCTTCATACAGCTTCATACGTATTTGCCACAGCCAGCCTAGATCAACCAAAGCCTTTGTTCTGCTAAGAGCAAGAGAAAATGAGTATGGAGAACCGCAGGCATAAAATACTAACTCGATTGGTGTACCTGCTCTGCTTGTATATACAAGCACACGTTTCAAATTGTAGGCCAAGTAACTTTATAAAGCAATAAGAGGTGAGAATATAAAATCTACATACAGGTACTGCAAAGGAAGGCAGCTAGTAATGTTGCTAAAGAAATGAAATGAAAAGTATTGAGCATGTGGCTTAACATCCAAGATATATTTCTAAAATAGGAGTCACATAGTCACTTTCCTGCTTTTAGGGACAATCAGGCAGACTTGCCAGAAGTGAGATTCTACCACCTAGGGCATCTCAACTTAGTGTTGCTACAAACTCCGAACCATGAATACCATTTACATTACTGATTTTTCTGCCAGTGAACCAAGATGTAAGCAATCTGGGGCAAAGATTTTAACTAGCATAGGAGGTAATGATCACAGTTTTCCTCACATCATCACAGATTACTATTAGGTTACTCAACGTTATGCTGAAAGGAGCTTAGAGTCTTCTACTTTTTACAAAGGTCTCAGCATCACTCTTGTCTGGCTGGCTAATTCAAACTTCAGTTTCACAATTGTCAGAACATTCCCCACCCCCTAAACCAATCCTTAAATGTCAGAGGTTTAAAAAGGTTATTTTGCTCCTTTGCTGTATGCCAAATAATTGAATCAGTTTCTCCCTCTTTCCCCAAGGACAAGGCAGACAAAATGCATAAACTCCAAGAAGTAGCTTGCTTACTGTTCAGTTTTTCTAAAAGCACCTACTCTTATCTGTTTTAACATCTAATTTCTTTTTCCATATCCTGCAAGCTGCAAGACACAAAGACACTAAGGCACTGAAGTGAAGTCTAATTTGATGTTTGGGAAGATACATACTATTTGGGAAGATACATACTATGCAGATGAACAAGAGCTCCCTGAAATAGGAAAAATGTAAACCAGGTGTTTTAAAAATAGGTTGTGCTTGCTTTTTTTTTTTTTTTTTTGGGGGGGGGGGGGTGGTGGGGGTATGGGTGTAACTCAAGCACTTCTGGAAGTACAAGGTAAATATTTAAGCAAGAGTGGTCTGGTCCACACTACCAACACTATAATGCAGCAGAGCTCAGGATGCCAATTGCATTAGTAATTTTCACAAATCTTTATTTAAGCTGCTGAGAACTTTAATTACTTGTCCCACTGGAACAGTAAGTCTCCTCCTCAGATGTATCTTAACTATGTAGGCAGGAATTTTAATTTTAAAAGTAGCATGGCTGGACTATGTGATACAGAACCACCCTGCAGCTAGATGTAAGTCAACTTCCAATATTCGACATCACGGGCATAAAATCTACCTGTACCAACAGTTGCTTTAAAGCTACAGTGTAGATTTTAAGAGAGGGAAGGAGCATTCCAGCCTCCTATCAAACACACATCCAACAATAAAAGCATTAAGTACTAACAGCTGAGAGCCCATAAATGACTGCCAAGACATTTATTTTATATCTTAACATTCTGAGGAATCATAAATAAATCATTAACAAAGAACAGGTGCTGTAGAAAACAATTCTTGACCGAGGTACAGATAATGCTCACATTTAAAAAGCAAGCAGAAATACCAAAACACTTTCTTTTTTGTTGTTGTTGATTCTTCTCTCTGTGAATCTAAGCTCCTTTCATTTTGTTGCAAGCCAAACAGAGCTGCAGAAAGAAAAGAACTTTGCTCTTAGAACTGCAGTTTTCTTCAGCACAAATAGAGAGCACAAGATCAGTCCACGACAACTAGTATTTTGGTTACACAGAACAACAGCTTAATTTTCTTCACAGTTTTTCACACCAGCTGTCTGTTGAACTCACTTGCAGCAAAGACAACTATTTTGACTGGTTGACCAATGAGGACAAAACCCAAGACTCAAAGCTCCTGACAAGTCCCACTGTAATTCATGTAACTTCCATAAAACTGGAGTGACAGTAGAAACACTTCTGTATTACAGTGATTAAAAGATTTTTTCATTGTACCTTTTGTTATTATTGTCACATGCCAAAATGAAACGCACCACTGAAGTTCTGTCACTTCGGTATATTCAGACACCCCACCTTAGCTGGTACATACACACTTCAACTTCCCTGACACTGCTGAATGCAGTGGTAATGGAAGCATACATGCAGGCTGCAAGGTGTTCCTGAGTTCTGCCACCTCCCTGAATACAGGCAGTAAGACCATACAGAGGCCACCAAAATTATTAGGGCCCTCACTACTACAGACTGGGGACATGAAGAAAGAAAGGTATTTATGTTGATACAGTCTCCATAGACTTGAGGGAAAATTGTGGAGTTTTTTTTAGGGCTGTTCAGATTTTTTGTTTTAAACTGGAAATTCAGCATTTGATTGATAACCAGACAAAACACTGAATAAAACTCAACATTTGTTGAGTACTTAAAAGCCAGAAAAGCAAGGAGGGGAAAGTGAAATCCATCATATCCACATCTTAGGCTGATAACAGTTATTCAAAATTGTGTGATTTACCATGAAGACTTAAGACACGGGATATGCTGCAGAGATGCTTTCACAGTGTAAAAAATGCACTTAACTAAAATTGTCTGGCAAGACTGTTATGAGCCAATTTCTCTCTTTTCAGCTGTCAGTACTGGATCAATGCAACCTATTACGGTGGCGAAAACACACCTATTCTACTGTATTGCTCTGTACTGCTACATAGCAGTAGGTCATAAAAAGTAACACCACTATAAAATCTAAGACCCATGGAACTGATACAGAAAGTGTCAAGATAAATTATGCATTCTTAAAAGCCTAGCATAAACCAAAGACTTTACTTACCTTAAGAAAATTAATTCTCTTTATGCTAATAAGCTGCACCAACTACTTACTGGCTTGTTATCTTGAGTTAAAGATCTCCATTACTCCAAAATCTGCTGCACAAGCATGTGACAATGCAAACAGAAGGTATCAATAGCATTGCATAATTAGGTAATCTGATGCACACCGACAGCTGTGCTATCTGGGGGAAAGGTTCACTCATGAGACACTCCATGACATATTTTACCTAGTTTCTGTACAAACTTTGAAGGGTATGAACCTAGAGAGCTATTCCTGTAAGGCATTATTACATTCACAATTGAACACATTTGATTTTTAAAAACCCTGCCTTTAACACACAATGTAAGGAGAGGGGTGAGGGGTAAATACCAAATCACAACCTGCTCCACATGGACAACAGCTCAGGGGAAGGGAGAATGAAGAGGAACTCCTGAGTCCCTAAGTTACATCTCCCCTCCATTAAACAGGATAACCAAGAGTAATCCTTTTCATATGTTCAAACAACCACAACATAAGGTTGGCTGAATCTTTTTACCCCTCAACTCTCAAAGACTGTGCCTGAATCCTGCTGGTTAGAACTTTCTTCTCTCTATCTGGCTCCTAGATTTACTCATGACCAATTTGCAGCAGTTTTATTCTTTCGCCAAAACTGTTTCAGCTTACACATCTCTTACAAGATATGCATTTCCTCAAATACAGGTACAGTATCTCCATTTATTTTTTTTTTAACAATAATTTGAATGGTGGTATCAATACTCTGATATCTTAGTCATATATATCTCAGATAAAATACCTTAGGTTCAGCTGATTTTCTTCCTGGACACATACATGATGAAATCCTATTGCTCCATTTACATTTCATTTGCATAGTTGGATGATCTAAGAACTTCCCATTTTAATTGGAAGAGGCGAGAGAACACCAAAAAAAGTGAGGGGAGGGGAGATCAAGAGACACACATAAGATGAGACAGCATTCTCGCAGCTTGTTAGCTGCTTTTTATTAAAAAAGCTGATAATAGCTTACTTTTTTTTTTTAATCACTCCTATTTTTCACAGCAGTTTTGAGCAATCCAAATAAATTGTAAAATGGAAGCATTTGCTTCCTTTGAACAAAAATAGAGTACGTATCTTAAAAAATAATTATATCTGCTTAGTAATGGAAGTTTCTTCAAGACTTACAAAGCTAGAGCTGAATAAATCATGCACATATATGAGGTGATGCCTTCCACTTGATTTTCAGCAGCAAGGTCCTATGGAATGTCTACCTCCTCATCAGAAAAGGAAAGAAAGAAACCAAAAACACCCCACACAAAAACAAACTCAGAAACCAACAAACCTGCAAGCACAGAGCTGTTTGTTAAACAAGTGTGACTATCACATGCAAGTAGTCATATTATCATGAATTGATTTCTGAAGATAGCGCTAAGAGACTAGGTCAACACCTAGCCTGTACAGACAGCTTCATTAGAAAACTCTGAAAAATAAAACCCCAATTTGCAAAGCTACAAGAAGAAATGATTAGCTACGGAGAATCTCATTCTTTAATCTAATAGCACCCAACCCAATGGAGGTGATAAGTTTAATTCTCCCATTCCTGTTGGAAATGCATTATCTAGTTGATATGCAGTTTTAACTCATGGGATGTTGGACCACAACACACCAACTAGTTCTTTATGACCAGTCCTATTCCTTCAGCAACCCTCACTTCCAACTACATTAAAAGCAGCTGGAGACTAACTTTAAGAATTCCTTCAGGTCACATGCTTCAGGTCACATCCTAAGATTAAAAAGACTGCAGGATATTCCAATGCCTTGGACAAAATTTCAGTAACTGATAACACTGTATTTATTCACCACATCAAACAGTAGCAAGATCAAAACCATTTTCCCACCTGTAGTCTTCACTAAAGCAGGCTAGATAATCATAGCAATCCATATGTAACATCACGACATATCAAAAAGCCTAGGTTTTCTTTCTTTTCTACCTGGCCTTAAGGTACACAAGCATGCTGCAGCCAAACATCACAATAACAACCTCAATATTGGTCAAAAGCCTTCTTTACAGTGAAGCTACAACTTTTTAAGTGTTCAGAAATTATCCACGACAACTATAATTCATAATAACTAGAAACAGTCACACTACCTCAAAACACACATTCTTTGACATGTAACAGTTACCATCTGACTCAGGGTGAGATAAGATACTGATTGGAATTGACCTTTACACTAATTTAAGAAAAGCAATAGCATTAAGATGCCCAGCTGGCTTCTTCTCTATGTCTGATGTAGAATAACGCTGTGAAGCAGCAGTCTAGTTAACTGCTGCTCTGAAATCCTTTGTCCTCACTTGGCTACAGTGCTGTTTCAATAGGGATCAATGAAGGAACTTAACTGCTCTTTTTTTTTTCTTCTGTTCAAAGATCACATTTAAGCTGAACAACATGACAGTTTAGGAGGCTTTTGAAATTTGCAGAGTTTACACTTTTATTACCTTCTGGAGCACTTCACAATGCGAGGCATCATAACAGGTATTTTTCTGCGTTCATTATGCCGTGCTGCAGAAAGGTAATGCAGACCTTAGTCTCACAAAGGTTCTGCACTAGTAATTTGAACCAGAAAACTGAAATAAGCCTAAAATCCCTGATAACTCACCAGTTCAGCTAAGGAAAACACAAAGCAAAGACAAGCTTTTCAGCAGAAGGCAAGTCAAAAAGAATATAAACTGGTCCTCAGATCCATTCTCACCATACTCTAATCAGCAAAGCACACTGGTTTCACAGGGAATCTTCCTTTCTCAGAGTGAAAACAGACTTAGGAATATAGAACTCTACCTCATGCTAGCAGAAAGTAAATGCAGTCAAGAAAACATATAAGGATTTAAAGGAATAATTGTTGTGGAAAGATAGGCTTCATTTGCTGAAATACTGGGAAATGCTAATTACCTCATTATCTTTTCCACAGTACAAAGCAAACCCCACAATCAATACTGAAGTCTTACATGCCATGTGGCAACTGCTTTCCATTTTGCAATGTATCCTTAAACACAGAACAAACATCTGCAAAGGTTGGGATTAAATACAAAAACCAGTAAAACGGGACTGTGTAGTATTCACTGGAGATGGATAGAGAGGAGAAGTTGAATATAATTTAACTATTTTTTTAAGCTGGTGACAGTCTGCTATCATATTTTCCTGAAGGACTAATAACTGCAAATTATATAATCATATAAATTAAAAAGTTCAATAGCAGCAAGAATTCATGTCATTTATTTAGCAAAGAAAATGCCTACAAAATAGTTCTACAAAGCACTTCCCTCATCTGCTGTTTTCACTAAAGCCTCATTTCGTTAAAACCCCACAATGAAGACCTGGTTGTCACACACCTTGGCAATACAGCCTAGTCACTGATGCTCTTCACTCTGATGGGCTCTTTTACCTCTTCAAGATGGGAATGAAATTGCAAACTCCAGATTCTTTTTTACTCAAGTGATTCCATGAATCCTAAAAGCCTTAAGCTTCGCCTCAAAGTATTTTTTACTGTTATGAAGAGTTTGATATGCAAGTGCTGACTCTTCCTAGCTACACCAAATCAAAATGTGTTAGTCCAAGTTCTGCAGGTTTTGTTGCTGAACGAAAGTGTGAAACTGGACAAAGGCTAACCTGGTTTGTGATGGAGAATGATTTGGTCATCAACATGTTAAATTTGGTAAATTAATTTCCAACAGGTACACTACACAATTAATGAACACAGAGAACATTCTAAGGGAAACTGATATGTGTAGCTCAGCAAAAAACATTTAAAAAGCTGGACAAGGTACTGGCTATTAAAGTAGCCCTGTGAAAGCTGCAGCTCTCCAAGGCTGTTTCTAACTATTTTGCTCTGCTTATACAGAAAAGTTTTTTAAGTATTCAGTTCAAAAGAAAGAAAGAAAGAAAGAGATTCAGACCAGCTGAATGCACACTACTTCCTACTGAGTAGAAACATCTTTAAGTTTTGGCAGTGGGTAGCTGTGATCCCGACTATTCCTGATTACCCTTTCAGAACATGCTGAACTTTTAACAAAGAAGCAAACATTTCTGGCTTTATTGGAAGGGCTACCGAAGTGGGAGTACAAAGAAACAGAGTGCTTTCTCCATTGGACTGTTTTACTTACAGAGCTTACCATCAAACTATTCAATGGCGCCATACCTACACAGAAGTTAGCTATGATCAAGAAAGTAAAAGATGTCATTAATCAACAAACTTCATACAGTTAAGTAAATTACAAATACGGATGCTTGAGGCTTGCAGCCTGAAAAAAACATGGAAGGCAATTCACTAACACCTCCCAAATCAACTAACCAAAAGACACAGGCAAAGCTCAAAAGGAGCATATTACAGTTTTACCCTGTGGGCAATACACTCCCCCCCCCCCCCCCCCGTCAGAAAAACTCGCACTCGGCTCCTAGTCTTCTTTTCTCTTAACAGCGTGTGGGGAAGGCGAAGGAACATGAAGACCGCAGAGCCTTCCCACCACTCAAAGCATAGCAGCGCTCACAGCGCTCATGCCGACCCGGCTCGAGCATTACTTACAGCGCTGCTTGGGCACTATGAGCTTCATGGGTGCGTCCGGGAAGCGGCAGCCACCGGCAGGACCCTGGGCACCGCCCGACGCGATGCTCGGCGCTAGCACGAAGCTGCTGCCGCCCGCCCGCTTTCGTGCCGGGCCGCCGCTCCCCGCCCGCCGCCGCCCCATTGGCGCAGGGCGGGCCCGGCCCACGCGGCAGCGGGGCCGTACCCGGCAGCTGCCGCCGCATTGGACAGCACCAGGGACCCTCGCTCCGCCCGCCCGGTCCGCGGAGGAGGGAGGAGAAACGCCCGCGGCGCGATCAGCCGGGGGGCAGCCAGCCCCGGCCGGGCAGTGCTCTGGGCGGAAAAAGGGGAGAGAGCCGCAGCACCCGCAGCCGCCTGACAGCGGGCTGATACAGCCCCCCCCCCTGGCCGGTCTGCAGCAGCGCCGCACAGAAGAGGCCGGGCCGCCGCGCTCATCACTTACGTGGCCTGTGCCGGCGTCCCGAGTCCATCCTCCTGCGTAGCCTGCATTTCTTGGCCGGGGAGCCGTGGCTGAGCGGCGGTAGCTCCGCCCGCAGCAGCAGCGTGTGCGGGGCCTCTCCGCAGCCGCCGTTGCTCAGGGGCTGGCTCGAGGGGTGGAAGCCGTTCTGCAGCAGCCCGCCGAGCAGCGAGCAGGAGGAGGCGGTGGGCGGTGGCGGTCCCGCCGGTGCGGCGGGCTGTGCGCGGAGCTGCTCGCCCATGGCGGCAGCCTCTCCCCTTTGTCTCCCGGCTCAGCTCCGGCTGGGCGCGGCAGTGCCTCTGCTCATGCCGGCGCCCGTGCCCGCAACTCCGTGCGCTGGGATGCAGCGCCAGGCCCCCCCCGCCGGTCGCGGCGCACGGCGCAGGCGTCCTGCCCGCAGCGCGCTGCAGTGGGGCGGCCACCGCCCTCCGTCGGGGACGCGGCGACCCTCCCAGCCCGATCCCCCGGGTGACGTGCGCGCTCCCGGCCGCCGCTCCCGGCACCTGCGGGGCAACGCGCAGCCCAGGAGCGCGCCAGGGAGAGCGGGAGGCTCGGGGTGGTCCCCGCTCGCACGATACGGGCCGGCAGAGGCAGCGGTACGGTTGCAGTGCGCCTCCTCTCCCGCGGCCCGGCTCGGTGCGGCACACTGTCATTTTCGGTTCAAGGTGTCCACAGGGTCTCTCAGGTGACTCGGGTATCTACGTCTCGGGGGCCTGTGACCCCAGGTGTGCCCGATACCTCTCACACACCTACTCGGGCATCAGCGTTCACGTTTTTGTCTACATCATCACGTGTTTCCTGCACAGCGTAGAGGGACTAGTGTGACCTTGAGGGTGTTTGACCTCATGCTATTTTAGTGTCTTCGCTTTCCCTGCCCAACACTGGCAATCCTGTGACTGTGATTTACTCCCCGACCACTGAGACCTCCAAGTGTAAAAACACATCTTCTGAATGAAATGTATTAAATATCAAGTGGACATAAAACAATGCGAACCGTGCTGCAGTGTGTGTCATGTGTGTAGCTGAAACACTAACTGAATTTTGCCCTGCACATGAAGGTTATTCCTATAGACATACTGCCACTTACAGACAATTGTCCTTAAAGCAAAACCAGGTCACATAATGGCCCCTCCCTACACCTAAAATTAGTACAGGACACAGGCCCTCCACTGTGAAACACCTACAGAGAATGAAGAGCTACTCTCTAACTGCTTCCAGAAAGGGATACTGTGTTAAGAAACTGCTCCATGAGATGTAACATGACATTCTCCCCTTTTTGGCTGGGCCAAAACATTATGTTAAGATTTCTAAGAGCAAGCCACAGGAAAAAATGTACACAAAGTTGCGGAAATGAAGAAAGTGTTTGAGAACAACGAACAAGTAAAATTTTCTTCCTAAAAACCAGCTACCAATGTTCCAAAGGTGATCAAAACACTTGCTGTTTTCCTCATATCCTAAAGAATAAACAATTGCTGTAATTGCCAGCCCAAAAGCAACTGCCCTGAAGAGGGCAGGAAGGAAAGCAGGCTACATACATTTACTGCTAGAACTTGTAGTGCTTCCAAAATTGAAATTTTTCAAGACCCCCTAACTTACTGAATTATGTTTAACCTAAAAACCAGAAGGCTGCTGCATGGATTTGGAGGGACCTTCACAACACTTGTTGGTAGTTCTATGCAGCTGGCTGCTTTATGAAATTCCCTTGTTAATTCATACCTCTCCTGGCATGAGGAATCCTTACTGCTACTGTCCCCAGGTGGCAATGGTTGTCCCTCGCTCCATCCCTGACACAGAAACTGACTGCACACCCAACCAGCCCAATGTAGAACAGGATCAGTCCTATGAACTCGTTTTTCTCTGCAATTGCAGTATTAACAGGGAGCAGACACATGGGCAGTTATGGTATCTCAGCTTAAGGGTGGCAACTTTTTACCTGACTCCAACAAAAACAAGACCACCTTTAACTGTATGCTTACATTACCTTGTGGTAAGATAGCCATCCTTCCACTGACTCTCCAATGGAATGCTGTTGTTTCAAGTATTGTGCTCAATTTTAGGCACTAAACTTCTGTAATAACTAACACAGTATTAAATGAAAACATCAAGTTTTAGTCTAGAAAATTAAACACTTGAAGGGATATTCAATTCTGGAACAGGCAACAGCAAAGGAAATATATCGCAGTTGCTGAGAAACCAGAAAGGATCTATAATCAATAACTGCAGTAAGGAAAATTCACTTTAGACTTGAGGTGGACATTTCCTAGGATGAAGTTAGACAAGTATCAGGCTGCACTGTCAGACTCAGTTGTCCATTGCTGCAAGCTTTTAGGAAAAGGTAAGTATCTGTGAGGAACAGTAGAGCTGATTCTGACTTAGAGCAAGAACAAGCCATGGCCTGAACACCTTTCTGAAGTTCTTTCCAATATTTTATTTCTAATTAAATATTTCCCTAATATTTCACTGTAAATACTGCACAACTATGCCAAGGGTAGAAGTGGATTAGACTCTGCTGAATAGAAGAAGTAGGTCAGGAAAATACTGTTGGGATACAATCCAAATCACTGACAAGTCAGGGGCAGTGTAGACCAATAGCATATAACAACAACAAATGTCATCTCAAATAATGCTGGAGAAAATATAAAAATGGAGAAATGTTAAAGACTGTCCAAGTGAATTGACGGGGTTTATGTAGAGGGACAGATTAAATTCTACGTGTGCAATTTTCCCTGATTTTGTAAGCTGTCCAGCAGAAATGGATGAAAACGCTTTCCAAACTTCAATTGTTTAAAGGTTTAGTTTCAAGCTAATATGCTGCTTTATCAAACCCATTTCAGACTTTTGTACTGGTGAGTCTCACATGAGCTGATTTCTGCACTGCAAAATACCACCTTTTTCATATTATTTTTGTTTACACTTGATTAATTTTGGAATGAGCTTTTCAAAAAGTTTTACAGACCCTCTTTAGTTTTGATTTCGTAATTCTCCAGCTCTTCTACAATGTAAACTTAGACAAAGGGAATAAAATTAGAGTATGTGTGATGTAGTATGTGATCACCTGTAAGTGTTTAAAATGAAGAAATCTCATGTCCTCCAGTGCATATAGCCTGGCTTATCTTGGGCACCAGCAAACTACAGTGCAATCATTTGGCATTCAGGGAAAAAGACCTGAGCCTTTTGCATTAATCAAGTTGAAACTGAGAGCAGATGAACCATTTATCCTGTTCTGCATCAGCTGTGAACCACAGGTAGAAAATCTATGAGCCACAGGTGGAAATCTGGTAGCACCAGATTTCACAAACTCATTGCCTGATACAGTGATGCAGACAGCCTGTGCTCTTCTAATACCCAGCACAGGGGCTAAACTGGTGACCTGATGGTCTTGCATTATACTCAGTATTTCAAAATATGGATTGTCTTAAAAAACATGATGCAGATTAAGTATGACAGAAGTGATAATGTCACCTCCTTAAAACAGGACAAAAAGTAGAAATAAACAGCCCTGCTACTCTCACAGTTGAGCAGCAGGCTCAAGACCTTCTGTCTGCTGGCTTTTTTTAATCCATACTATTTATGAGACAATGCATCACAGCACAACTGGCTGAAAGCAGGTACTATTTTTAATGGGTGTTGTACTCTCTTGCCTTCACACCACATGCATACACACCCAGTATGGTACTGCCTGCTCTACATCCCTTTATATTAATTTATTTTATATATATTTAAGTTGTTGCAAATCAAGACTAGGTAGAACATAAATCAGTGAAGTAATGGCATATATTAAAGGTTCAGTTTCTAACACTTTGGTGCAACCAAACTCAACTTTTCCTCTTCCTTTTACTCTAAATTTCTAAACAAACTCTGTGAGTCAGTTCAGGTTTCAGTCTTAGCTTGCAAGACAACAATCCAGGTAGAGATGCAGTACTGACAAAATCAAGGATGCTTCCCGTTCTTTCAATATTAATTTACTCAGTATTTCTGTCTTCCTTTCTGAACAGGATATACTTCACTGTAAAACACTGTAAAACAGAAATCTGCTGGGAAAAGGACTGCAAACACATAGCATATTGAAGAATCCAGGACATGAATGGACTCAGAACAGTGAACAAGTCTGCTGTACTGACTCACTGCACATTGCACATTTGCATGGCAAACACTTCATGGACTATTCGATACCTGCCTACACTTCAGACATCAAGCTTTCTATTACCTCTATTTATTTCTTTAGAAAACACGGAGAGCCAGGCTGCAATTTTCTATGAGTCAGCTTCAACAAACTAACAATTACCTTGTGATTAAGATACTATGCCACAGGATCAAAAGTGCTGTGCTCCAGCCCTTACTGTTTCAAAACCAATGGCACTGGAAAACAAAACAAAACCAACCCAAAACAAAACACCCCACCCTTTCAGATATGTTATCAGGCACCCTGGCCTGAAACTTTTTGGAATATATCATAGAATCATAGAACATATAATATTTAGGGTTGGAAAGGACCTTAAGATCATCTAGTTCCAACCCTCCTGCCATGGGCAGGGACACCTCACACTAAACCATGTCACCCAAGGCTCTGTCCAACCTGGCCTTGAACAGTGCCAGGGATGGAGCACTCGCAACTTCCCTGGGCAACCCATTCCAGTGCCTCACCACCCTTATAGTAAAGAATTTCAAGGATTAGCTCTTCCTCCCTCATTCTGTGGGGCTCACATATTCCTGGTCTGAGGACAAGCTAAAAAAAAGCCATCAAACAGGTGCAGTCCACATGTATATACATCACCCGAGAACCAAACAGATTATTACAGAGCACCAACGGTGTTACTCTAATTCAAAGCCGGGCAGCTACAAAGCTTTGGTCACATTTTGGAGAGAAGTGGTAATGAGGAGCATCTACACATCTCAAATTACATAAACTGTATTACGCAATGCAAAAGTGTAATGAAACAGGCTTCTGGCACAGCTGCCTGCAGACTTATGTTCAAGGGGTTGCTGGCACTCAGCCGTTCCTGTTTTTGTTTCCATTCAGGTTACTTCTACGGTTATCCTGTTTCTATATTACAGGACAATCACACTAGATCTTATTCAAATTTTTCCCTTTAAAAATAAAGCAAATACTGTATGGCTTAATATACTAATATAAAAATATTAAGAATATTCCTTGCAAAAAAATGAATATCCTGTTGATTTGGTTTAGGTATATTCACATTTTACACATATTAAAAAAGTGCCAACTCCAGAAGTCCAGTATTTCTTCCCAATTTCTTTTCAGAATGGGAAAAAAACCACACTTTTTTGGTCTCTGCAGGTCTCTTTGGTAGACACATGTTTAAAATATACTTCAATGCTCTTTTCCCCTTACTTTAAACTGCAGGGCTAGAAGACCAACAGTCAAACATAAGTATATAATAACAAATTATAGATGTATAAATCAAATGGGACAAAACAGCTCTAAAACTGTGTAAAATTCTTATCTGGAAAATGCAATGACAGAGTATTTAAAAAAGGACCCAAAGGGCTCTAGTATTGTCAGTGTGATCACAGAAAAATTCAGCCTTGCTATGACAACAGCCAGCTAGCACGAGAATTCTGCTTTCCCTGAACACTAACACTTCTGAGAGAGGGGGCCTGACTGCAGATGACAGAGAAAATGAAGGGCATAAATATAGTCATATACCTAAATCTTTACCAGATGGAAGCCAAGAAAGATTATATTGAGACCATCAGTTCCTTCCCTCCCCACCCACCTCCTGGTGCAGTTACGCTTTCTGTGACACTTAAACAAAACCTGTAGATTTAATGAAGGAAAAGTCCTGCTCCCCTGCAAAGAGTTGAGGCTATCTCCCCTTCACTTTAATCAAGGGAGTAAAAGATAAGACACTCTGCCTAAGTAGGAACTTAGCTTTGGCAGTCTGAATGGCCCTCAAGAGGAACTTTCTTTCACTTCATTGTTGACAAATGGGGCATAGATAGATCTCCTGGTGCAAGGGTCAAGAGGAGTGTCCAGGCAAGGCAGTAAGAACGCTATCTGGATAAAGTTGTCTGGACTAGGACATGACTTGTATATATACACAATAGCCAGGACTAGAGAATAACAGTCAGAAGAAGACATAGGTGTAGTCTGGTCTTACCAGCCTGCCAATCCCTGTGGGCAGATTTTGCAGTGGCCCAAGTGGTTTCTGTAGTTATCCTTGGGCAGTTCTGAGATGAGGTTAGAGACTGCGGTTGCTGTCTTTCATCCCAACTGAAAAAAAACACACAGCAGTCACAAAACAGTGAAAATATTTTCCTTCTAAATCTTTCCCTGCCAGTACTTTTGTTTCTCTGTGTCCAACTAGACAACTACAAAAAAACTGCAGGTGCATTTACTCTCTACAACTTTAACTGAACCCTGGCAGAGCTGTTGGTGCCCTTCTTTTATAGGGGACAAAAACCTTCAGTGCCTTCAGTTCAGTTTTAAATCTAGTCTATGAAGATAAAGTAGGTGTTGGAGGTGAATCACCTTTTTTTTCACGCCAGTTTCTATTCTGAAGTGATTTTGTGAAAAAGAAAAGGCCAGGTAATGGATTTAAATTATCAGGTATGTAAAAAACCTGATTTTTCAATTACAGTCCCCTTTGACCCTATCCACTGTATCTCGTACCTAACTATGGCTCAGTGCATTGCTGCTTATCTTTATCAAACTTAAATATACAAAAGGTAATTGGAAAACATGAAAGTTCACAACCCACAGATGATTGAGAAATACTGTTCATCATCATAAAAAAAAAATAATTGCAACAAGTGGCAGAGTATTTGGTAGAGAAAACAAAGGCCTTTGCTACTGACTGCTCCCCATAGACAATTACCCTCATGTATGTTTATGTACTGTCTTTGCTTGGCTGTCTTTACTTTTTTCAACTTGGCATTTTTATGTGGTCTTACATAATCCCAAACAGGAGGGAAGTAACAGTTTCAGAACCAGCACTTTGAAAGACAATGACAGAAAGGCTGACAATTACAAAATAATCTCTCCGTCATTCATCACTGCTACATCTGAAGAGGAGAAACAGGTTCTCCTATCGATACTCAGCTGTATGGTGATTTTTCACTTGCCTTGGTCTGTATGCCCAGATTTTACATGCTGACATGAAATCCTCATGGATATTAATGATGACAAACCAGGTCAGACTTTCTACATTTGTATGGGGAAGGGATAAAAAAGGCTTCTGTCTGAACTGTTTTAGCTAAACACATATACCCCCAAAGCAGACAAACCTGACTTACTCTTCTAGTGCAGAAAAAAACAGTGTCCGTCAGAGGGTAGAGAGGACACAGAACTTCTATGTTCCTTCTTCCAAACTAGTCCACAGATGGGAATCAGTGTAAAACAGAAACAGACCACACCTTTGGTATTTCTCCTCGACCACCTTCAGTAGCAGGGGAATGTATGTCTGAATGAGCATTTAAGCATAGGGTTAAGTCTAACCGCCACAACTAATCTGGACTTAAAATTTTAGAACTTGAACAATATGACTTTGCTTTCAGATAGATAACCCAAAGATTTTTTAGGTTTTTGATGCTGAGAAGAACATTTAATATGTCCTTGTGAGACTAAGCTGAAACCACAGACAATAAAACTCAAATGCTAATCTTATTTTTAAAAATATCTTTTTATCCATGTTTGCAAAGAATGAGAGTCTTGTGTGGGAAGGGGCTGTGCTATAAATGACAAATTTGTTCCTAAAGGCTCCAACTACCTAGTAACAAAGAAGGGAAACAACCAAACATTATACTAACATTGGGTTGGTTTGCCATAGTTACATTCTCTGATATTTCTGGGACTAGTGACCTTTCAGAGTAAATACTACAGTGAATAGTCTGTTCTTTGCAATGCATTTAGTTTCGTTCCAGAGGCCAGTTTAGAGATTTCAGATCTTCACAAGGTCAATACAAACTATGTACACACAAACCAAAAGAAAAACAGAACTAAAATCATAGACTTCTGTTTTCTCATTACAGACATTGAAGAAAAAACCCCGAACCAAAAGAAAACCAATAGGAAGTAAGTTCCAGCATCTCTCCTGCACAGAAAGCAACTTGCATTTCACTGCAGGAATCTTAGTGTCACCAAAATACTCGTTTTTTGTAATAAAACATAACTAATACAAACCCACAGTTGGTCTAATGGGAATTTAAGATGCAAAGAGACCACCTGGGTCACAAAACAAGTTCCTTGAATCAGTGATTAACCTGGAAGGATCTTAAAAACATATGCCAAGTACCATGGAGCACAAAATTTTGTATTATTTTGTAACATATGACTGGACACCTTGGGATCAAAACATTATTTTGACACTCATGTATAAAGTCCTAACTATCCACATTTATTGTTGTTTTGAACCCAGTATGGCAAATCAGATTCCTTGGTCTCATGAACAGCGCTAACCTGATTTGTTGTATTTGTCCTTGATTTTGACAAGGAAGTTAGATAAAGGAGCTACAGTTACTTTTAGTGCCAGTAATTTCACATATGGGAAGAGAAACCAAAAGCATTGTGCATCTCCTGTAAAACAGATACCTTTTTTGTTTACAAAACTTCTGTTTATCCACTGAAAAAAGAACTGATATGGCTAAGACATGGACTTCTCATACTTTTTGCCTGACTGCTCTAGATGTAGCAAGAACCAATTTATTTGCTTTTCCTCCATTTATGAAATTTACTTAAAGTATCAAAGGAGACATGTATCTTATCTTCATTCCACTTCCTCTTAGAAGAAAGGAGAATTAAAAAGGAAAAGCACACAAGCCAGAAACGGAGGTACCGCTACTCCATCATCTGCAGATACGAGGAAAACACTGCCACAGTAGTTATGAGGCATGCACATAGAAGAATCCCCACATGATCTAGTCTCCATTCACAGGCACAACTGTAACCTAGTATAAACTGGAATTGATATGTCTGACCTAAAATCCTAACCCAAGAAAAGTTGTCTGATTTATGACCTCCTTACTATTGCCAGTTTCCATACCTTAAGAACCTCCCAGAACATATAAACAATACATACATAAACCAGATCATTTTTAGAGCAGATTAATTCCCACATTCTGAGGCAAACAGCACTGGATCAACACACCATGACTGTTTCCATTGCATTAATAAAGACTGCATAATCAATGAAAACACTAAAAAATAAAGATCCCTTCCCTGCAGAGAGAAATCAGGCTGGAACCCCAGTTTCAGTGAACTAGAAAGCCTGTGATTAAAAAAAAAAAAAAGCAAACAAAAAGAACCCAAACCACTACTTCTCCCCTATTCACCAACGAAGTTTAAGTTTGATTACAAGCAGATTGATTTCAGTCACAGCACAGAGTGGCATAAGGAAAAAGGAAGAAGACATAACATAGTTCTGAATTCAAATACTTTGCACTTCTCTGTAGCCACAGATCTTCAGACATTTTGCAAACTGTGACTCACTGCTCTTCCCACCTCCCATCTAAAGAAACAAAAACAACCAAAAAGTAACGAGCCAGCTGAGAAAGGACTTGCAGACAGATCTCACCTCCAAAATGAAATCTGTATTTGGATCAGTTTGACCCAAAATGGTAATTACAATACCCATGCCCCTCAACTGGAAAATTTAGTTGCAGTATTCCAGTCATTTTCAGATTTTTAACTCATCTGTCTAGGCAGGGTCAGTGCTGAAATGGAAATCTGAGATTTCTGTCAGAAAAAAATCAGAATATCTTGATTTTCTTAAAAAGAATTCCTGTTTTTCTCAACCAGTGACAGACCCAAGAACAGCTTCAGATCCCCAGAAGTTCTATTCTCAACAAAATCAGCTATTAGTCTAGCAATTAGCAGTCAAACTTACATTTCACCAGATCGAATATGCTGTCTTCCATTTGATGTGTCAGGGCCTTGAAAAAACTCCTCCTTCATGCTGCTTATTATAATCAGGATCCATTTAGGTTTAAAAACCAAACAAACAAACAAACCCCTTGCCTGCAGTTTCAGCAAATTAACTCATCAGTATTAGCTTCCTTTGCTGAAGCTCCTTGAGCCTCTTAGATACATACATTTTCATTTCACTGTCATTTTGCTGTTCTGCTTGTAAAATTCAGTGAAAAGCTATTTATCTTTGCAGGTACATCCACATAAGTTGTGTCATTTGGCTGTTACGACCGTGATCAAGGTTCTAGGTACATAGGTTACTGACCTCAAAACACGCTGTTTGAAGACCTTGTCTGACATAATTGTGGCTTAAACCATGACAGTGTTATTCTCTATGTCAATAGTAGTTTCATCTGTTGTCTACTATATTTACAGCTGAACAAAATAAAGAGAATAGAAACTACTACTCAATGCAGTTTTCTTCAGACATTCTCCTGTCACAGTACTGGACTTAATTTCAGCTATACTAGTAAGTAGCCTACTTTTTAAGGATAAGGATGTTGAGGTATGTACAATGGAGAATTAGTGATTTCTAATGTTACTTCAACTCCCAATTTAAGAATCATATTTAAGAAACATGAACATCTCACTAAAATGTGCCAGACGTTCCTCTTCCTTACTTCAACTGAAAATCATTCAGAACTGTTACAATAAAATTGTGTTCCATATTTTCATTGCATGATGAATGTTCAACATGGAGGTAATATCTGACTTCCTCAGGGAAGAGTGCATGTATAGCTAAATGAACTACATTCCCACCAACCAGTGACAGTGAACTTTGATGTGAGTTAATGATACAGAGGAAGCAACAGGGCAAACTGGAGGGGAAAGGGGAAGATGAGCAACAAACTTGCCCGGTAAGAGGCTAGAAATCCCAAGTTTGTGGTCTGGGTTCTCTTCCCATCATAGGCAGGCATTGGCACTAGTTGTGGTTTCATCAGATCAACCCTACATTATGATACTACCTTGCAAACTGCAGCCAAGGAGGAGGAGGGAGGGCAGGGAGAGAAACAGAAACACAACAGAGAGCGTTGAAGCCAACAATACTATATACACCCCAAGTAAAGACGGCACAGATCTTCATATCATCCCCCTATCAATGTTCTCAACAATATACATCAAACAATTTACTAAGAATTCTGAGATGGAAAGTTTATTCATACAATGTTCATGTGATGAGGCTTTAATAAATCACAGTTCCTGGATGGGAAGAAATACATACCACATTAAATTTTCCTTGTCTAAGTTCACTGCAGAGATTCCTGGTGACCACAGCTGCTTTAGATGCCCATTATCCACCTAAAACTGGAACAAAAGAGTCAGATGAAAAAAACTGACATGTGTAACACATCCTCAAGAAGAACTCTGGAGTAATTTGCAGGGTATAGCAACATTTGTTATACATAAAATCAAGCCTCATGTTTATGTGTAACAGAATAGCCATCTGATTAAAACAATAATAAAACTATAGCATCTACTTCTGAGTCATTTATCTTGGATAATTAATTTGCCAACAGCATGAGTCACTCAGAAATGAGTTAGCGAATGACTCATTTTAACTTTTATTAACATTCTCCTTAAAATTCCTTCCTTACCCTTAAAGTGTTGCACATTTTAGTTCTTCTCACAATGCCAAAATCTGCTTTATTTAGAATAGCTGGATTAACTGCCGGAATAATTATCTTCTTTTTATTATGCCATTCACCCAGAAATCTTATGGTGCTTTATAAATGTGTGTGTATTTTTTAGAGCACCCACATTTACAATGAAGTGTAGTAGTATGACAGTACCTGGCAGCACCACACAAAAGCACCTGACTGGAACTGCAGTTAGAACCTATTATCTGTTGAAATATCAAAGGGAAATTCAGATGCACAAAACTGAATTACAAACAATGGAATTTTGCTGTTTACATCTCAGTTTTTGCACAGTAGGGTTTATTTTGACTACAGAAGGTCAGATCAGACGGTGCTTAGTAACTTCAGTGGAAACCTTTCTATTTCTTCGGATATCAACTGTGAGCAAACTTTCATTAACGAAGCCTGGCCTGTTTCAAAAGCTGCTTTTCCTTGGCTGCAGCATGGTGTGACATCAGGCAAAGCAGCATAAAATTGAGAACTGTATGTGGAACTATGTTTGGAAATACTCTTAACTCTGCAAGTCTGAATATGCCCAAAGGCTGCAGTCCATTCAGCTGCCTGCAGTTTAACTCCTTGCTGAAGAATTGCCAAAGGTGCAACTTCACAAGCAATTTAGACAATCTAAGACTGCGTAACAGAAGAGAAGCAGCCCTGCCCTTCTGTCCCACCAGCATTTCTGCCTGTTCTTCCGCTATTCCAGCATCTGTTTGACCAAATAGGTTTACTTGCTGATTTGGCTGAAACTACTGGTATAAAATGTGATTAAAAAATTAGCTGCTCATTAATCCACTCTTTAGAAGCAACTGAGACTTTACGAGTTTTCATCATCTTCCATCTGTTGCTTCACTTTCAAGGAAGAAGACTGTGTTTCTCTTCAAGGACTGCAAAGAGCAGTGTAGTCTGACTACATGGCACAAGTATAGGCTCTTCTTTTCAGGAGTATGACTTCATTCTGTGCAGGGCAGATGTCTAGTGTGTATTAAGCTCTCTGCCTTCTGTGTTTGCTATAGGTTGGTCAATGCCAAGACTGAAATACTAATAAAATACAAGCTTAAAAAAAGAAAGATGTTAATTCCTTGCTCTTTTATCATTCTGTAGGATAACTGTGTTACCCAATATTAGACATTCATTTTGATAAATGAATAATAGGCTAGTGAAGACAGCTAAGGCTTCATTCCTGACTTCTTCCAGAGGGTAGTTCAATTACAGTTCTGTTGCTTACCTGTACCATGTAGCATAACTGCCCTTCCAGAACAAAAATTTAACTTAGACCTGAAACTATTCTAAGCATTTCTCGCCACTAGCTCTACAGGAAGCGTAAGGTAAAAAAATCTGAAGGTCAGTGGTATGACTGTCCCACTTCAATCACATCCTCACATGAGTTCAAGAAGCTCCAAGTGTCCAAAGCCATGATGACGTTCCAAGGAAGGGTACATAATGTCAGCGAACAGCACTAGTTTCTGAGGTCAAGGCAGACAGTTGACACTTGCCAAGAACAAAAGATCAGTCTTGGGTGTCAGAGCCAGAAGGATGAGTAATACTACACTGAATTACTGTAATGGCTGCACTGTAATGTATCCTGCTTCTTGGATTCAGCCCATGTTACATGAGCAGCAAGCTTCTTGCTCTTGAACTACATCCTTTTCAGGCACCTTGTATTTCTGACATACAGAACTGTCCAGTCTTCCAGCTTCTAACAGAACTTATGTCTGTGTATCTATATATATGTGCACACAAACACACACACACACACACACCCCTTTAGTGGAAATCTTTCAGTTTCTTCAGCTATTAGCTATATATATCATACCTATTTGACAGATCTTAGTATCTTGTCCAGTTTTCCTATTTCAGACTTTCTAGATACTTACTGACTTAATGTTCCAACTTATTTATCTTGTTTTTAGTAAGATGACACAGCAAAAGTTGAGAATGCAATGATCACCAGAATGTCTTGGTGAATTTTTCTGGAGCTGTTCTGAGGGGTCTGGGACCATTAGACAGCTATTTATAACCCATATTTTACATAACACTACAAAAGAAGAAACAGTGTTCTCAAAACAAAGTAATCCTAAGAATTAAAGCCTGAATTTCTTACGCCATGGAGAATTTCCATAAGCAGCCTGGAACTGAAATAAAACTGAAACAAAACTGAAACACATGTTTCATTTTAGGAAAGTCTACCCTGAGATTTCACCTTTAAATCATGATTACCCATCTTGGTATTTATATAGCTCTGTGGATGATGGAAAAGGAATCAGCAACACATGGAGAGAAATAAAGTTTTACTAATAAGATCTGGAATACACCCCCAGCCCTTAACCTAGAGGTTACAAGCTAACATGCTCTGCAAAGAAAATAATTAACATCAGGTATGGCAAAAAGTGGCAATAGGTCTAGGCCTAGAGTTGGAGCTAAAAGGATATTATGCAAATATTTGCATAATTAAGCACTGGTTTAGGAAACCAAACAAAATTTGGATACATACTTCCAACACCCTTCATGAAATATAAGCAACATTAAAAAAAAAACCATTTTCTGAAGTAGTCAATGGTTCTGGACTGAATGTATCCTTCTGTATCAACAATACTTCTCCATTTTTATGTCCAAAGGATACAAAGACTTGAAATCCACAGGAAAACTGAGATGTAAGACTCTGGCTATGTGTAATCAGTGACAAAACTCATACTGACTTATCTAAATACAGGATTCAATTTAGTACTCCAGCTGTAGAGCCATTTCTAACAGTATGTCCTGAGACATCAGTATAATGTCGACTAGGAGGGAAGAATATTTTACCCACCCAGTCAATACCAACCATCAGTCTTCCTGCTTGTGGATTTTTGTTACGGTTTCCAGTTACACGATTATCAGTAGATCA
Source organism: Pezoporus occidentalis (assembly GCF_034315485.1). Classification (NCBI taxonomy): domain Eukaryota; kingdom Metazoa; phylum Chordata; class Aves; order Psittaciformes; family Psittacidae; genus Pezoporus; species Pezoporus occidentalis. Next base: position 3,260,470 of record NW_026916347.1, read on the forward strand.
AAAATGCCTGGTTTACATGATTTAGCATGATCACAAACGAAAGTGACACAGAGTACTGGGTCTGGTTATAATGGAGTTAACTTTCTGGGGCACATCATAAATGCCCCAGAAACTATATTCAGCAATCAGTTGTATGTAAAAGTCATCTGTGCAGAGTGGTTTTAAAAAAATAAGACAGCATACAATTTAAAAGAAATCATCTATTCTCATATAAATATACTTTCACAAAAGAATCCTTTGACTGTATATTTTTAAACAATAGTTATACTATTCACAACACGTATCTTAAACACCTGATAATGAACTACATTATTTCCTACATGACTATGAACCAGACAGATAGCTGATACATTTATAAGACAAATGCTTCTGTCACAACCTGAAAACAGTTCGTACCATTTTCTCCAACAGAGGCCACTTTTGCTGTTACATCGACTAGCATGACATTGTGTTGTTTAGCCTGATCAGCAGACTCATGTCTATGCTTCAGCACAAAAACCCCAAATACTTAGCCATCACTAGTGGACTTATAGCACTGATTGCCAGAGTTGCAGAAAGACCCTAGAAAAGGCAGAAAAATAGAAGTAATTGTTTTGGTTTTTTTTTCCCTCCAGTTAGTAAAGCTTCAATTTCCTTTAGAATAAAACACACAAAATCATATATATACACACACACATACCCAAAATATTTCTCAATTATTATTAATCTTGACAGTCTAAGAAAGTTCTACTCCAAATTGACAGTTCAAATGAGTAGGGTGTATCACAGAAACATTTAAGAAACATATTTTATCATCATTTATGCTGTGATCATGGTTAAAAACCCCTGAGGTTAAGAATCCCACTATATTAGGAAAACACGAGTACAGCTGCTGTAATGAAAGGCCCTACTGATTCTGTCTTGAAAAGTTTCCTGTTCATAATAACAAAAGATTTAAATATGTGTGGGTGGAAAAATATACAACATTAATACTGAAAAAAACCCACCCTAACTGTATTACTAATTCCTCAGAATATCGAAGCCATTTACATGCTTTAGTCACCAGAGACAGTATAGAATACTATCACTAAGACACATTGTTACACATGCTTATTAAAGAGCTGTTCAAGTTCAAATAATCTGAAAACCTAAAAACTTGGTAAGCATAATGATTCAAGGCACCTGATTATGTCTATAGGTATGTTTGAAACCTGTTGATGAGAGGTAGAAGGTTCTGATTTCAAAATGCTAGATCTCACTTTCAAAATGGTTATTATTTATATCACTGCATTACAGAGAGTAATTGATTTTGGAAATTTTTAGTTTAATTCCAAGATTGAAAGTTTGGTTACAGCTGAAATGTTCTCTTTAGCTCATCAGAGAATTATTCAATTAAAAGAGGGACAGAACAAATAACCAGAAGGTTGAAGGAGAATCCAAACGGAACAGCAATAACTTTGTCTCATTTGTACTCTCTCCAAAGACTAAGCCTTGAGTTATTCTAACTGAAGAAAATACAAGTCAGTAAATTTATTTCAGATCTTCCCTGCATAAGACAATATAGCTCCTGCTCAATACTATATTATATGAGTAATACTATGCTTGCCATGCACAGATTTTCAAATAAAAACAGTATGCTGGGCACATGAAGCACACTTTCATTACACAAAACACTGGCAAGGGACCAGGAGGCCTCACAGCATCTACAAGAAGCACACATGTGGCAATACCTAAACAAGCCTTCTTAACACAACCACATCTCCAGCTGTGAGCTCCCTGTCTCTTCTCTCAGTGAATGACTTTTTAAACAACCATAACCTTACTTTTTGAAGCAACCAGCCCTCGTCCTGGGAAGCAACCAGAGGCCAGGAATCAAGCCCCAGGCCCAGCATCAGACACTCCAGCTTGCCTCCAGCTTGCTCATCAGCAATCCCCTCCTTCCTCCCCAGGCTCCTACCTGCATATCCCACACTGGATTGTGCTCCTCAAGCCAATGGGTCTACGATTCCTCATCAAACCTTTCTGTCAGTGGGTCTATGATTCATTTGTCAAACTGTATTTTGTGCTCCCAGATGACCTCACAACCGTCCACAAGCTCCTTCCAGTAAAGATCTCCTCCCACCCCAGTTGAAATCCCACAATTACTCAGTTAACCAAATCAGACATGAAACAGCCGCAGCATTTGTGGCTAGCAGAAAGCCCCTGCCCGCCTACTGGGGAAAGCTGCCCTTCATCACCCAGCCCTGCTGCCATCCTCCAGCCCTGCTGCCATTAGCCGCCCCGGGGCAAAAATCTCAGGAGCCAGGGAACACCTGCGGAAGCTCTTGGTTCCCCTAGGCTAGACTGGGAGTCTTCTGCTGGGGGCTAGCCTGAGAACCAACCAGGGTGAGGGTGGTGGAGGGCAAGCTGTGGTCTCAGTCCCAGCCAAGGAGGCTTCCCCAGTGCAGTGTAGTGAGCAGGGCTGGAAGGACCTTTGTGGTGGGGCTGAGGCAGTAACCTTGGACACTACTGCAAGCCTCACACTCAGGGACACGCCACCTCATCTCCTGTAATCAATCTGATGTGTGTTCATATCTGTTTGAAGCAAGAAACTCAGTGCTATTCAACTTGCACAGGATGGCAACATGAACATTTGTTTGCTTTCAGGTGGACTGCCTCTGTGCACATGGTTCAAGGGAAAACTTGAACATATGCAACGCTAAAGCAGGCTAAATTAGACTGACAAACCCAAGCCATTTTTCTCTTCGTCACCTTAAAACTAGTCTTGCTGTTTCAGATAATGTAATACCAACTTTTAGAGAAAACCAAAAGATGTTTTAGGAGGCATAAGCAGAAAACAAACAAATAGGTAAAGATTCAAAAGTCAACCACAGAAAACCAATATTGAACAAACTGGGAAATGTGAGACTGAAAAGTAGCTCATAAAACAGATGATAAAGGAAAACATGTCTGTATTACCAAAGAAAAATAAGCAAATGAACAGCCTACAAAGTCATGAATTCATAAAATCAGTTGTTTATGCATCAGAAATAATGGCACATGAAAGCAACCGACAGGTGTGGGACAGTAAGGGTACCACTATACATGCTCAAATTAAACAAAGTGTGAAATGCATCCACAGGACTGCAAGCAACAAGATAAATGACAAGCATTGCCCTGAAAGATAGGGGTGAAAAAAGGCTGATGTGGCAGACTCCCAAGAAGATAACACAACACACCATTTTCCTTCAGGACACCTATGGGACAAGGAATGGGGGTTTTCTTGACAGTCAGCTGCAAACCCTGCAGAACTTTGTCTGCAACCAGGATGGGAAAGCAGCACAGTCAGAGCATGAAGCACAGCAGAAACAGGAGGGCTGAGGAGAAACTGAAGTACTTTGTTAATTCCCTGGGGAAGGTGAGTTGAGTACAGAGCTGAAGCTACTCCTGGTTTGGCTGCTGCTCAGATGTGCTGAAGGATGTTGGGCCAAGTCCCAGAAGTGTTGGCTGTGTCTCTACTTCTGACAGCAATTTAAAAGCTAGCTGAGTTATGCTGTCTCATAGGGCATCATCTCATCATTCAGGTGAGTAGACCATCCACAACTTTGGAATGCTGTCCCAAATACTAGGAGCATAAGATTCTAAGGGTAATGGTGAGAGTTCTAGCAAGTAATTTATAGAATATCTTTTCCGCTTTGGGCAGTGGCAGCCTTGCTCCACAAGTTACAGAGAATTTGAAAAGAAACAAACAAATTTCAGGGGTGAAGGAGTTAACAGTTTTGGCAGGAAATATTTTTGTTGCAACTGGCTGTGGTTGCACAAACCACTTTAAGGAGATGATATTGGTGGAAAGCCATAAAGGTTATTTACATAGACAGAGTTTCATCTCCCACTCCAAAGCAGGCTGGATTGTTTATGCTAATCTAATGTTTTCTTTATCATGGCCTAGTGTGAAGCTAGGAACACATGTTAGGTTGTGTTTTTCTTTGCTCTTTCAGTACGCTGCTAGCAGTCCTTTGAGATACTGGTTTAATGAGATACTAGTTTAAATTATGCAGCATGTGCAATATCATAAAAACAGTTTCAGAAATTTAATATTCAAATAAAACCAAAATATTGCTTGTACCATCAGCTTTATTATGCTCCAATGTAGCAAGAACAAAGTTATGCAGGAAATAGATCCCAACCTTTTTAGGAATATACCTTGTAAAATACTCCAACAAGTTGAAGAGAACAACTTTCAGGTTTGCTTCTAGCAGCTATTTTTTCCATTTCCTTGACAGCCATTCTCAGTCCCCTCCTGGTATGAGAAAGCTGTTTTGGCATTAGCTTAGTTCAACAGTTGGTATTTACTGTTCTGTTCAAGTCAGAAACTAAGATACTTTTTATTTAAAAAGCCTAAGTCTTAAAGCATGTCTACAAGAGCTTGTCAGTTTTCTTTGGCAACAATTTCAAATCCAGTGTTGCATCATATTCTGCTGTTAGAACAGACCCACTCTTGCAACATAGCCTGCACGCAAACTGAGTACACATCTTTTTGGATATGACATAGCCTCTGTTTAAAGAAAGATGGGATTTGATATTAAAATTAACAACCTCATCAAAGCAGCTGATACAAGATCTGTGTAGAATTATTTTTTTTATAGGATTGCTTGCACTGGCTGGCATTCTTTTCATCAAATGAAAAACAAACGTTTGGTTTTGGTAGTTACTGGCTATGTTCAAGTTACTTTTCCTTTAATTTCAAATTAAAGCAGGCAGACATTCCTTATTAAAGTTCAATGAATTCCTCTCTGAATTCCCTAAAGAGAAACTTAAGATGATTTTCATTACCAAATCCTGTGTATTTCCATACCCTGCCATTCTAAGAAAGGATGATCTGTTTAGCATTATGATACTATTTTGAAAATAAAGCCAAATGATTTCTCTCATCCTTGTTTAAGAAATTAAATCCCCATCTTGAAAACCAGGTGTTGTCCACCTGGGGATAGTTTTAAGCAAAAGCACCTTACTAAGCATTTTCCACAGCTGTCACTCTGTCAGTATTGTAAATCAACGTAAAGAAAAAACACAGCCTGAACTTAAAACTGGAGTTTCCCAGTTCTGCTTATCCTTCCTCTGATAAAACAGACACGTGCAGCTGGAGCGGCTCATCTGGCCTTTTCTCTTTCACCGCTTGCAAACAGTGATTATCCTGTTTGATACACAAACTGCAAAACGCCTGTGGAAACAGCATCCCTGCAATCACCCACAAAATCGACAAGCTTGAACTTACATATATCCTTCTGCCAGGCCTGAGGGAGGCACAGCACGGACTCTGGAAGCGGCGAGGAGAGCAGGTAAAGGTAGGCCCGGCGAGGCTAGGGCGCCTTCCCGTGGCAGCCCAGCTCCTGCTGCCGCGGAGGAGCCAGGTCCCGGTGGCTCTGGGTGAGGACAGAACTGAAGCCCAGTAAGCACCCCCTCATAGCCCTCCACCACAGCAAAGCCCAGTCGCACCCTGAGCACACATCACATACTGCACCGCTACCCTGGTCAGGCCGTAGCGCTGCGGCTAATAGCCCACCCCCCGCGACTACATTTCCCGCCGGCCCTTTCGCCCAGTCACGCCCACTCCCAGCAGGCCGCGCGGCGCCGCTCACTGCCATTGGTGGAATTTGAAAAGGAGCCGCGGCCGTACCGGTATCCTGGTACCGGTGGTAACGGCAAGTGGTCCGGGAGAGTGGGGCGCTGGGCTGTCTTCGTGTGCCTGGAGCTGGCGGCTACGCCCGCCCAGCGTGGCCTCGGCTCTCAGGTAAATCTGGCGGGTGGCGGGGCTGCCGGGCTTTCCTCTGAGGAGGAAAGGAGGCAGTGGTCGCGGCCCGCGGGTGGCGAAGTTGAGAAGCAGCAGTGTGGGTGCCCGTCCGGAGGGTGGTGCGGGGGCCTCTTCTGCTCATCGTGGCTGGCGCCTGCGGTTGGGAATGGCGTGTGGGAAGTCTTGGGGTGGGAGGAGTCTGAAAGCTCGGTACGGCTGCCGGACTTGAAAGCCGCGGGTAATGCTTGGGCCAGGGCCGTGGTGCTGATAAGGCAATGTGCCAGTGTCCCATAAAACCGGGAAAATAATGCAAAGCCTTGAACTGAAAGGTTGATATTTGCAGAGGGAAAATGTTAATTTTTTTTTTTTTTAATCTTTGTTTTCGTGTAATATCTGATGTCAAGCTGCTGGTCTGTGTGGAGCCTTTTCTATCCTTTCTTGTGCTGCTTAACAGAGCTACACAACCTGTGTGTGTACTTTGCAGTTTGCTGTGTGTGTCTTTCTGGATCCCTTTCTGCTAGGGTCCCTGCAGATCTAAACTCTGCTGTCACTATAAGCAGAGTTACAATAACATATCCCAGTATGTAAGTACACTTTGATGCCTACAGCCAGGTAGTATACCTGTTTACATAAGAATACCTGTGGTAATTACTGTGCTGTATGACACGCTGTGGAGGTGGACAGTCTGCATCTTGGGTCTTCCATGTTATCTGGCCGAACTTTACTGGTTTGAGTGCTGGGCTCATATGAGCACTTGGAGTTCCAGCTTTGCAAACGTAGCTTAATGTTTTTTGAATTGCATAAAAAGGTATAGAATAAGAGCATAATCTTCACAAATCATGTTTTAAGTTTATATTTAAAGCAACTAAGGTGTCAGTTATCTAACAAATATTTTTCCTGTCAAGTCCTGATAAAAGTTTTACAGTGTGACTTTCTGTATCTGATCAGTAAGACTTCTAGGTGGTGATAGCGCAGGTATGTTTGTTTCCTGTAGTAGCTTAGTTACAGGTCAGTGTTTGTTCAAGCTGTGATAGTATTTCAGGCCAAGTTTTCCTCGCTTTCATACCAGGCCTGACAAAATAAAACTATATATTAGAAAAAACTATATATTAGAAGAAACAAAGTAAATGTTGCTGCTTAGTTTACCTATAACTAACTCTACCTCATTTGTAGCTTGGTGATGTTTACCTAACTTAATGAAGTCCTGTGTCTGCCTTTTACAGGCTGGGTAGGAAGACTAAGCCTCGAAGTGTTTTGGCTCTGAAGTGCAGATGTGTTTCAGGTTTTATGCTGGGGGGAGCAAAAAAGTTACAACTGCTTTATAGGCACGACTCTTCCTGAGCAAAGGGGCTTTGAACCAGCTCTGATCTGTCCATTGCTTTAATGAACACTGCATGTGCATTTCAGAACTAGGAGGTCATATAGTAGGTGTCCAATTGCTACAATGCTTGCTGCCATCCTCTGTGAGCAATTGCCCAATGAGTTAGTTATTTTAAACTCAATCCGTAATTAAGCTGACAAGTCACATCTGTAACTCCACAGGAAAAAGCAGTAAGAGAGTAAAATGCCAACAAAATATACTAATATTTTTAAATGCACTTTTAAGAAGTTATTTTGAAATTTACCTGTCTACTCAACATTGAATTAATTTATTTCGTTTTCTATAGCAAATTTTCAATTCCCAGGTTCTGAGCTGGACAAAAGTCTTTAAATTATGGATTTATAAATGAATTGCTGATGCATAAAATGGTTGAAAAATACTAAAAGGCAATACTTTAACTTACGCTGTGACATGAGGTCTTCTAATTTTCTAGTGTCCCCTTAATAGCTAAAGGTATTTTTTAGTCTTTGGAATTTATCAGGTCCTGCAGAAATAACCATGTGTTTTGGTTACTCGTGCAATGAGTATTCAAAATGGATGCTATAATGGGATGATGGACAAGTGGATGTGGAGCAATATAATTTGTTTGGTGTTTTTTTTTATTTTATTTTATCTTCCTTGTCAGACATGGCTTTTAGCAAAGTTGTGGTATATGTGTAAGGCCTTTCCTGGTAAGCAGTTACTTTCCATTAAAAGAAGAATGGAAGCATGGCTGCTCTTGTTTCATCATGATGCTAACTCCTCTGCAGACTCTCTCCCTAGCTATCAGAAACTGGCTATGTAAATTACATATAGAATAAAGAAAACTTTCTCCTTGGAGAAATTGAACCTATTGGCTTCAAACTGTATTCTAAGGGACTTCATGAGCTCTACATTGTATGATCAAAGAGCAAAAGATAGTTTTGTTTTATCTTGCAGGATGGAACCAATGCTGGATAATGAGCAACTTTTCAGACACTCCTATATTGCTAGTATTGAGCCACCTCAAAGAACAGGACCAGTAAATGTGGAAGATATTAAAGCAGATCTCTCTACTGAATTTTCTTTGGTTTCTTCAAGCTCAGATACAAGCCAGGTAAGAAAATTTTGATGCTTGCATTGTTTGGATATCTTTTTAAAGGAGTTTAGACCTTTCATTGATAACAATAATCAGAACTTTACATAGAAGATGAAAAGCATCTTTAGTATGTCTTTAATTTGGAGAAGATGCATAGGATTAGACTAAGTAGTGAGGCACTGCACTAGTACCTTGCAGGGTGCATTGGTCCTCTGTGAATGAGGCTAGTTGCCAGTTTAGAGCAGCTTAATCATTGAATGTTTTTGTGGGTTTCATTCTTGATATCTAGTTGGCCTGTATGTAGTGTATATACATGTGCTGCTAGATTAATAACTGTAAGTTATGACAGTGACATTCTGCAGTGGCCTAGGCACTTGTAAAAACTGATGTAATGAATTACTTTTGCTTCCCATGTCTTCAAATAAGTTTGTTCAAAATAGCCTGTTGAAAATAAAATTGCTTGTCAAAGAACATTAACAAATTTCTAACTTAATTTTTTTTTTCTTTTTTTACTTAAGAGGAGCAGTTTGGAGTCTAAGGGACACATACAAGTTTGTCTGCGTATTAGGCCATTTACGTCATTGGAAAGAGAGAATGAATTCCAGGTGTGAAACTTAATTAGTTTAAAAATACTTTATAGGGGTGTTTTTTTCCCCTGTAAGTTGAGCTCTCTGTACTCTTTTCATGCCTGCATTGATTATGTTTCCTTTTAATAGGACTGTGTTTCACTTGAAGACTCAACAAGCATCATACTGAAGGCTCCCCAAAACTCTTTGAGTCGACTAAGTGAAAAGAATGCTGGACAGATGATACAGAAGTTCACTTTTTCAAGAGTAAATTAATTGTCTTTAAATGTTTTTAATTTATTCACGGGAAAACTTGGTTCAACTTATTTAATATTAAGCAAACTAGATTTTTAAACTGTCAATAGTCTTTAAGTTTACAAATATATAATATTTAAAAGGTTCTTTAGAAGCCTCTAATGATCGCTTTACCAAGAGATATCTTTATTTTGTTTATGCTCAGGTGTTTGGACCTGAAACAACTCAAGAAGAAGTCTTTGAAGGTGCCATGAGGCAACCTGTGCTGGATTTCTTAGATGGATATAATCGCCTCATTTTTACATATGGTGTTACAAATGCTGGGAAAACCTACACATTCCGAGGTATAAGCATAAATGAGTCTCCTTGAATGAAATTTCTCTTTTGAGTGCTCATTGTTTCTAGCAGAAATATTATAGCTTTTTCCTTTATTTAAAGTGTAGGTCCTAGACATTGACTTATCTTGAATATTAATAAATAACCTTCAAAGTTCCCTTCCATAACAAATATCACTAAGCTGTCAACAGATGGAGTCCCTCCCAGAGTTAAAGTAAGCATATAGTGATTTGTAAGGTTACAATAATTTCAACCAGTTGTTTGATTTTTCTTTTCCCCTTGAAGTATCTAGAATGTCAGGGAGGAGAGGGAGTTAGGAAAACATACCTTCTATGTAACAGGATATGAAAGGTGTGTAAGTTACTCTACACTATACTAGTGTTTGGGTTTTTGTGTCTTTTTTTTAAGACTGTTTATTGTTTGCCAGTGAGTGTTACTTTGTTCATGTTAAGTTGACTAACAAATGACATCGCAATAAACAAGAAATGATTAGAGAAGAGAGACAATGATGAGAAATAAATGTAAGGCAACAGTACTTTAATTTCCTATGTTATTTAGTTCCTGGTTTGGTTTTTAAGTGCTACCTAGATTTTACGTAAGTTCTGATTTATGTGGCGCAGCTAGTGCTATAACTCTTAGAAGCCCATCTGTCTTGAGTAGCAGAAACTGTCAGAGGCTGGAAGATGATATTTTCAGAGTCTGAGATAGAACAGTAGTTTCTCTTCTAGTCTATCACATTCTGTCTGTTTAGAAATCAGTTAAGTGAGCCCTTCTTAAACTTGCATCTGGATTCAGAAAAATCGAATGTGCACAAAATTTTTTGTCTCCTTTTTGCCTTTCAGGAGCAAAAGTAGTATGCTCTGAGAAAAGGGTCTGGGACAGCGAAAGGCCTGTGTCTTTCCACAAGGCTTCTAGTACTACTTTTGTTGGGTCTGTGGAGTTAGTACAGGACAACAGCTGAGAGATCAGTAATGACTTGTATTTCAGGATTACTTCCGTGAGAGAGTGAGTGAAAGCAGCTTGTGAAATGCAGTCTCAAAAACTGCAGTTCTCTAAATGTCTTGTTGGTTGTAGTATTTTTGTTTGGGTTGTTTTTTTTCCTTTAAGGCTAAGCTTATGAGAATACCACAGCATTTTTTTGTCATATGTTTTACCCCTTATTGTCAGAAGTGTAGAGCATGAGCAGTTGTTGAAAGCCAATAATTTAAAAAAAAAAAAAAAGATGTTTCTGTTATATTGAGAAAACAAACAAACAACAATGACAAAAAATCAAAACCCTACTGCTTGATGCTGTAAGTGGCCTCCAAATTCCTCATGCATCCCTTGAGATTAGGATTGCTTGTTTTTGTCTTCATTTATCTGTTTACCTTGGTCCCAGTAATAATTAGGATCTTTCTTTTGTATGTTGCCTTCAGGGACAGAAGATGATGTTGGTATTCTACCAAGGACTATGGATATGTTGTTTAAAAGCATTCAAGGAAAGTTATATACAGCAATGGATCTCAAACCCCATCGGTGTAGAGATTATATAAAGCTGACTAAAGACCAAGTGAGAGAAGAAATTGCTATTAAAAATTCAATACTTCGCCTAACAAAAGAGGTAGAGAATCACTTCTTCCTATACTGATGAGTATGCACATCTTTAGGTAACTCAGTGTTACCCTGTTCATTTCTCACTAGAAAGACACTGTATTTAAGCATGGACATATCTATTTGCTGTCAGCCAGCTATTCAGATGAGCGATAAAGTGGCCAGTAGAGCTGATGAACCCTGTTCTCCTGTGGATTTCTGTCTTGTAGCTGAATACTTGGTAGGATGTAAACTTAAGGGTGTGTTTTTCTGTAGTTTGGGCACCTGACAATTTATCCTCTAGGGTTGCTGGTGCTTAAAAAGGACTGTACACTAACAGTATCCCCATCTGTGGAGATGCTGTCAGGTCTGCTCTTTTAAAGAATTACTGTCTTTCAGGATACTTGACTGAAATTAATGATTTTTGAGGTTCTTCCCCTCTTTGTTTGGCAAGTATCCTCAAAAGAAGCAATTTTTATTTCATTTTCCTTTTTTTTTTTTTTTAACAGCAGAGCTATAAAGCCAGTGGACTTCTAAAGATTTGAATTAAAATGGCTTTCTTCTGGGCTTCCTTCTAAAACAGATCACTGTTGAATAGTCAAGAAATACACTTCAGTTTCATGAGCTGTCTGGAATTCTGAAGCTGTTTAGTCTAATTACAGTTACAGGGGATTTGTATGTTATGTAAGGATACCCTTTTTCTTGATGTTTTTAATTCTGAAATGAATGAAATAAGAAACCTGAGTGTATGCTAGCAATTTGAACTAGGAAGGGATTATTGTGGCTTTTTTTTTTGTTTGTGGTTTTGTTTTTTTTTTATTTTTTTTTATTTTTTTTTAATCTTTAATGAAAATGTTCAATTTATCTCCCTAGTAGTATGCCAGGTTATAATGAAGTATTCTGGCTGTTGTGTCTTGGAATATATGTGACTTTTTTTTTTTTTTTTCATCTTAGTTAACTGGACTTCTCCAGTGTGGAAGGCAGGTGGCAGCAAAATTCTTCAAGCTTAACTTCAAAAGCTCAGGCTCATCTTAAATCTTGCTCTAAGAGTCTTTAAGAATTTCAGAAAAGCCTGTTATATGTGCATTGAATACATGTATGCGTTCCCTCTATCTTCTGAAACTGTGCTTAAAAGAACAATACTTCAGCTTATAAATTTGGTGGCAAAGTTTGTGTCTATATTAAGAGACAGATTTTGATGGCTGTTTTTTATGTATAAAGTTCAAACCTAAAAGTTTTGATTACTTAACTATTTAACTATTTCAGGAATATCTTTATATAATTCCAACTTTAAATGAAATATAACCTTGACAAAATATTAAAAAAAACCCAAACAAACCAACCAAAAAAAAAAACCCCTAACACCCAAACAAAACCCAACTGACCTAAACCAAACTTATTTTCCTCTCTCTTAAGCAGTTCTGTTTCTAAACAAAAATCATTCAACCAAAACTAAAACTGGGAATGGAGTACATGTGTATGAACCTCATAAGCTCTAATTTGTTCTTTTGATCTTTGCTGGACTTGTGGTTTTCTTTTATTGAAGAGCACAGCGGAAGATTTTTGTTCTCTTCCTAAGACCTAGACTTTATTACAGGCTGTAGAAACCTTTCGCAATTGAATCACGAAGCAATAAATTGCTCACTTAATTTCTTAAGTTGAACATATGTTCTACACTTAACTGTTTCTGAGAGTTGACCTAATAAGCTTCAAGATAAGGAATTCTGGATTAGCAAAATGCCAATAATAAAAAATAATCAGGACTCTACATTTGCTGTGATAAGAGTAATGGTAAACTGCAACTGGATTCCTGCAAATCATCCTGTTTAAATAATCCTGTTTCTGTGTGGGCTCTCACTTCCCTCTTTTTCTGTGGCTCATTTTCTTCTGGTTCAGCAAGCTGAAGTGCTGTATGCTGTGATAAGGCCTAACAGAAGTGTCAGGAATGAGTATTAAAGTAAGAACAATCCTTTCAACAGGAGTCTACTGGTGCACTAGGCATAATATGTAGGTAGAGTTTTTGTATTGATACATTACAACTGTGCTGCATTCCTATCTAGTAGGACAATAGAGCTACTACAGGAGTAACTGGTGGAGTACAGTCAACAATATATCTTCAAGTCTGTTCTCTTTTATAGGTAGACCATCAAAATGGCACCACCAACAAAGCTCCGGCTGATTCTAATGGTACGTTTAATATTAAGGAATTGTAATTGAAGCTCACAAAGAAGTTTTCATCAGGTCAATAACTGACTTATGGACTATGTTAATAATAAAGTGACTACTTGACATTTTTATATGCCTATGAATTGGGTAGTAAGCAATTTATCTGTGCAGAAAACAGTACTACTTATTCTGTGGGCCCTAGTTGTGTCCTGACAGGCTTTTAGAGTAACTGTATGTAATCTAATTCTCGCACTTAAAAACTACCTAGGTTTGCTTTAAAAAGTCAGGATGAAGTGTACTTGTTGATTTAATTCAATTTTCTAAAGATACTGGAGAGACTTGAATAATTCCAGGCAAGCTGTGTGTGTTTGATAGAATTTGCAAGTGGAAAAGGAAGTGGTAGAGTGTCTCTTGCAATTATGTAGGGCAAGCATATGATGCTTAATAAAAGGGGGAGGGGATCTTAGTTGTTTTTGTCTATGACATGTGTTCTAGAAGGCTCAGTTTTCACTTACTAATTTTTTTTTAAATGAAATTCACTTTACTAGGCCTATATTGACTTGTAATACTTTGTTCTTGGCAGATTTGGAACAGCTCTTAAAAGACCCGGAACAGTCTAGCCCAACTGTGAAAAATTACGTGAAGTTTTCTGTTTGGGTTTCATTTTTTGAGATTTACAATGAATGTTTTTATGATCTCCTGATTCCTGTATCAAATGACAAGAAGAGAAGGACGCTACGCCTTGCTCAAGACATCAAGGGATGTTCGTATGTAAAAGGTGATTGGAATACATTGCAAATTGCCAAATAGTATTACTCCTGGTGTGCATATGTTATCTCTGAAGCCCTTCTTACTTTTTGTTGATATTTACAAATTTATCATGTTTGTTCTTCCTAAAGGTCTGCAGTGGGTACAGATTTCTGATTCTAAAGAAGCTTTTCGACTTCTAAAACTGGGGTTGAAACAGCAGAGTATTGCAAGCACGAAACTAAATGCTAACTCCAGCAGGAGGTGAGAAACATATTGAATAACACTGGGCATAGGATGGTGTGTGGGACGGAGCATGCAACAAAAGTATGTCTTGAAGGTCTAGGGAAGAAGCTTTAAGAAGGTCTAGGTATCTAGGTTTAGGGTTTGGCATCCTTTAGCAGTGCTTTAAGCCAAAAAGATTCAGTCCTTCAATAAGATGAACATGTACTAAACCTAACAGTGTTTTAATCAAATAGTCTCCTTCAGGCAAAAGCACTTGGCTCCTATTCTATCGAAATGTCTGAGGAAAAAAGGCAAAATAAGTGCTACATAAGTATCTCTTCAAAAGTTTGTATCTGATAGGGTATATGCTTAAGTATGTTGGCAGAGTCAACAGTGTTTTAAACAGACGTGATGGAGTCTAAAAATATTTTCACTTCTCTACTGATTTAAATTTCTTTTAGTCACAGCATATTCACAGTTAAAGTATTGAAAATTGAAGATTCAGGAGCACCGCAAGTGATTCGAGTCAATGAGTAAGTTCAGAGCTGCGTCTCCCTCTTCTTTTATGATGTCAGTTATCTTACATGTTGATGTACTAGTATTGCACTATACCCTCAGAACTCCCTGGTAGAGCCTCACGGACATACAGAGTTTTCCCCACTTTCTAAATTCATATGGTACTTGGTCCTCTATCACAAGCCATCAGGTGGCAATGCTGTTCTGTATCTTGTACCCTCTATTCAACACAGGGTTCAGTTAGCCTGCTGTACTCCTGAACTCATGTAAGTCCTCAAAAGGAATTGAGGTGGAAGGGGAAACCTGTTGGGAGGCAGTAGTGTGAAACTTGTTTAGGGAAACAGCAAGAAATTCTTTCTCTAAGAAAAGTGTTTTTAAAAGCAAGTAATTTTTTCATGCTCAAAGGTAGATAAAGTGAATTTCTTTATATGCTTTCAGATTGTCATTGTGTGATCTTGCTGGTTCAGAAAGATGTACCAAGACCCGTAATGAAGGTGATAGACTGAAAGAGAGTGGAAATATAAACACCTCCCTTCTGATTCTAGGCAAGTGTATAAACGCACTCAAGAACTGTCAACAGTCAAAGTAAGTCCTCTTATGAATTGCAAACTGGTTGTGGATTTTAAATATTGCCTAGAACATTTAAAAGCTATTGTTTAAAATAGACAATGCTCTCACTAAGGTTTTGGTAGAAAAGATATATAGACTTGTAAAGTCTATATTGTAAAGTTGTGTTGATCTAGGAAAGCTATTGTTAAACTTGCTTTGTTTTGTTCCTTATCTCATTCAAATTCTGACATCCTTTAGATATGCTGTTATGGATTTAATCAAATTAACTTGCTTCTGAGCTTGGCTTATCCAACAAACTTTGCAAAAGAGTGTTTTAAACTTGTGTTAGAGTCAGATTTTCAGCCTTCTGTTATTCCTTAGAGCTAACTCTATTTTCTACATACTTCTATTGGCAGCTGCTCATAAGCTGTTAGTCTATTTAGAATGTGGTTTGGTTTTTTTTTTTTTTTGATCTTAACTTTGAATTTTAACAATATAGAAGAAATACTCTAAAGCATGATCTCTTAAAATGCTAATATGTGCCCCTTTGCAAGCTGGATTGGAAGCAGTAACTTTCCTAAAGGAGTTTTGTTTCAGTCCTGCAGCAAAGCTACTTATGAGCTGTACATGTGTTCTGGCAGGAGCATCACTATCTTGAGTTCTACATTACTGTTCATATAACTGAATAGCTGTTGTGTGTCCAAAATGCAGGTAACTTATTCAGTGGCAAGTGTCTTTAATCATATCTTAGGAATTCTCATAAAAATTCTTACCATAAAAAAACTACATCACCAGCTGTTATGTTCAGGGTCACAGCTTTTGATTTTTGAAATGCTAAACTGCTGGGAATTAGGAAAAGTTCTGAAAAGTATCTCCATGTGTTTGATGTATACTTGTTTTCTTGCAATTGTCTGTTTTCAGAGACAGGATACTGAACAAGAGGTCTCTGGTAGTGTTGGATACTGCATGCCTAGAACTAAGTATATGCTTTCCATGAATGTGGAAAGGAAAAGAGGTGGGACTATAGCTTGAGGTAGCATAAGGTCATGTGACCTACCTTATGCTATATGTTGAGCATGCTGTTGGTTGCAGTGTATCCTCCAAATGTATTGCTATAGCTGATCTGAGACAATGGCTAAAGCAGCAGTTCACATCAGCCGCACAATCTTTTCACAAATAGCTATATCTAGTCCAAAATAACCTTAATTGATTTAAAAGCTACTTTTATAAATATTTAAGTGTTTGGCTTGCACTGCATAGCTCTGACACTAGCTGGAAATTATTAACTTTCTGGTCATCTGTTCTTTTGTCTTTGAAGGTTACAGCAGCACATACCCTTTCGGGAAAGTAAATTAACTCACTACTTCCAAGGATTCTTCAGTGGAAAGGGGAAGATCTATATGATAGTAAATATAAGCCAGTGTGCGTCAGCATATGATGAAACACTCAGTGTGCTAAAGTTCTCAGCCATTGCACAAAAAGTAAGTGTGTAGTGTTTCATCTTGTGATTAGTACTTCTGATTTGCATTTAAAGGACAGGTATTTTCACTTGTAAGAATAAACTTAGTTACTGGATTTTTGTCTCATTGAATCATATTTTCTAATTACTCCTAGTCAGGCTTTACTACTTTGCTGAAAATCTGTAATTCCTATAAAATGTCCAGCCTAACAAGACAATTGCTGTATTTGGAAGAAATTCCCTGAGAGCTAGGTAAACTTTTTTTCGGTGGTCATGATATGCTCCCACGTAGGAGCAATTGTAGCTCCCCATGTACTACTGCCATCTAAATTTGATTATTGCTCACCTGAAATATTGATAAAATAGGTTGAGCACCAGAGTTTGAATGGTCATCTTTATGACCATAGAGGTTTCAGTGGGTAGGTGGAGGGGGGTCCAGGCCTTTGGCATGTGGGCTTGTCTAAGCAGGTTAAGTACAACACCAGAAGGAGCAGACTGTAGGAGTGATACAACTATTTAAAAAACAGAATTTGTAGGATGACATTTATGTAATGCAGCTAGAAACTCCAAGTATAGGAAAAATAGAAATATGTCGGTGTGTGAGGTGCCAACCCTCTTGTAGGTTGTTCAGCTTGTGAAACTTGGTTTTCCTAGGATCAGAAGAAGGGTTAGATTATAAAGTGACTCTTTGGTACCCTAGCTGGGAACTAGTCTAAGTAGTGAGTCTGAACAGAGGATAGTCTCAGCAGACCTATAGGAAAGTTCCAACAGCTGTCTCCTGGAAGTGCCAGTAAAGGTTTAAAAAATACTGGTGGCTTTGTTCTTTATTTTCTGGGTAGGTCTTTGTTATGGACGCATCTATTCTTCCTCAAGTTCAGTCATTTGGCCAGAAATCAGCAAAAGAATCACCAGTACTTGACACTAAAATGCCAATCCCAAGGAAAAGAACTACTGTGCTATGGGATAGGAGCTTAGAAGATGTGATTGAAGATGATGAGGAGCAGCACATGTCAAGAGAAGAAGCAGTGCAGCAACATGAAGCAAATCAAGTTTGTATGAGAAAAGAAGACTATATGGTATGTACTAAGGTTTCTTTAAGAGTTAGTGTAGAATGGAGTCTTGAAGCAAAGCGGTTTTCTCATTTTCCCATCTCATGGTTTTCTGGTGTTTTTTTTTTTTCTGATCACCATTATTCAACTTGAATATGGTCTTGAGATCTAAAAGTGGGATTACTCATGACTTAGTGACTACTGTGGGAAAACTGTACAGACTGAGAAGTAAGAGTTGCAGATTTTTATTTCTCTCCTTTTGGTAATGCATGGTCAATGCACAGCAAGTAATATTACCTGTTTTCTAGCAATACAGGAGACTGTTCCTTTGTGTTCTATGTATGGGAAAAATCTGAAAACTGTTCTTTAAGGAAGAGCATTTTGGTCAATACTAGGGAAGACAAGGGTGAGGGAACAGGGGACTTGAGGTTTTTGTGGAGTTTTCATTAATATTGCCCCAAAATGAGGATCTGGAAAACAAGAACCAATTCCCATGGCACTTAAGCCTGTCTTTTTAAGACGGCTTCCAGGGTTCTTGTAATAAGCTTGTTGTTTGATGATGCCTACTCTGTGTGAACTTCTAAATTGCAGATAGTTCAATCTACTCATGAATCCTTCTGTTGTATGAATGAGCTAGTAAAAGAACTGTAAAAACTTTTGCCAGTTCAAAGTGCTATAATGGTTGAGGAAAGGGGAAAAATGTCACTTGTGGGAAACTGTTTCTTTATTGAAATCTTATGGTAATTCTAGACACTGCTGAATCTCATAGAAGATTTGAAGAAGAAACTTATTGCTGAAAAGAATAGCAAGCTACTGATGGAACTAAAAATTCGTGAAGAAGTCACAGAAGAATTTACACAGTTTTTTGCTAAACGGGAAAGAGATTTCAAGTAAGATATAGCTTTAAGTGGTTTTAAAGTTACTGGTTTTAAAAAAAAAAAGTAAAATTCACTTGTTTCTTAAACCTGTCTCTCAGCCAAAAGAAACCATCCACACCCTTCTGATAGACTTGCTGCATTTGTTAATACATCAGTTTTCTATTTGGACAATGAGTTCAGGAAAAATGTCTAATCTATAAGTGATGTTTGTTCCCTTAGCGCTTTCCCTACAAGAAAGGCTTTTTTCATAGGATTTCTATTAAAAAGAGGGACATTTGCATGTTCTTTAGTTACTACAGTCTTGGGGATACTCCAGACAGATATATTGACTTGAGAAGCTTACTAAAAAAATAAGTGCTATCCATAATCTTTGAATATATTAGTCTCCCCTCATTCTCTGGGGCTGTGTGGCATGGGAAATATACTTGTATTTTGGTGTAGCAGCACTGTTTTGTGTATCATTCTCTTGTGCTAAAATAAACAACTTTGTTTATAAGCAGCTGTACTAATAACTTCTTAGCATCTCATACTGGCTAGCTTTTATCTGACTATATTTTCCCTGTTATATAGAGAGTGCCTTTCTCAGGAACGAGAACGACTTGAAGAGAATACTGAAAGACGTCTGGAAATCTTCACGGAACTTGTAAATGGTTATATTAAAAACACAGATGAAGGATATACAGACAGGCCTGGCAGTGAGGAAGCTGGACCTCTGGTACTTTTACCTGTGTACACCCCCTAACCCATACCCCAACATCTCTTTTGTTAACTACTCATTATGGCCATTATGTCTTGGGGATTAGAAGAGTGGTTTCAAAGATTATGTGCTGTGTAACTGTATCCTCAGCAAGATGTATTTATCCAATTTAATAACAGTTATTGAGCCTTGGATGGGTGTGCATTTAGGCATCTTTGGGGTTTTCTGCATTGTCTTGCTGTATTTAGTCAATGTTCTCCTGGTAAAAAAAATACCCGCTCTTACACTAAGTTTGGAGGGGATGCTTTTGTGGTGATGTGAAAGGGAATGTGGTGGGTCATTAGATGTTTTAAAAAAAGAAAAATAGCTATGACTTGATACTGGAGAGTTGTGTGTAAAGGTAGACAAAAACTGGCAATCAAAACAGATGAAACCCCAAGATGGTTTTGAAGCGAGAATTAGCTGTACTTATATGTTTGAATTCATAATGGTCTTCCAATTTTTCTGTAGAAATAATGACTATTGGGTAATTATTTGCCATTTCTAAATGGGTATAAATTATCTTTCAGGATGAAAAACATAGCATTGGGCCTGGTACCTACACTGATCTTGAGGGCGTTATTGCTTCCCTGCAGGATGATATTGCAGATATCAAAAAGCAAGCAGAAGAAGCACACAAGTACATTGGGAATCTAGAGGACCCACGGGAAGCTACAGCTTGGCTTGAAAAAGAACTGGGAAAAACTACCACTGAGCTAACTAAGACCAAAGAAGAGCTGACAATGAAAACCAAGGAACTAATCAAAGCTGAAAGAGAGCTGGCAAAGAAAAGCAAGGGTGAGCTGGGTGTAACTGTGATGTGAAAGGCAAAACCAAGAAAGGACTGACTATTGACTATACTCCATCCCTGGTGGTGCTCAAGGCCAGGCTGGATGAAGCCTTGGGTGACACGGTTTAGTGTGAGGTGTCCCTGCCCATGGCAGGGGGGTTGGAGCTAGATGATCCTAGGTCCTTTCCAACCCGAACTATTCTATGATTCTAAGTAGAACAAATGATCCAGTTAAGCAGGATTTTGGAACCAAATCATATGTATCAAGGTGGTAACCAATTGTTTTATGTATGTTCAGGTTGAACAATTTCACAGGTCTTGGTTATTCCATTTCTAAGACTACTTAATTTTATCAATTGCAGGCTTCTGAATCCTGGGGTAAAACATAAAATTGAATCTTGATTTCGTGATATTGTAGTCCCAGCGCTTTACATTTTGCTGATGCCGTGTTTTCAGGTACCCTGTGGAACGTTCATAGAGGAAAAAGTAACAATACCTTATAATACAATTTCAACAGACGTCTCTTGGCATGATCTATATTTTATATGGGTTGCAAGGCTCAATTCTGTTTAAAAACAAAAAAACTAAGCAAGTTCTGAAATGTCTTATGAGTAGATGTCAATATGGAAATAAATCAATCTGTTCAAAAGCTACTGAGTTACCAGAAGACCTGGAAAAAATAGACTAATAAGTAAACTACATATTGGCTGCTTATTTGACACAGTCTTTTCTTGTTACAGACGTTGAAACACAGATGATAAAATTAGCTGAGTCATCTGAGCAGCTTAAAGAAGCAGCTGAGGTAACTTTCTCAAGGAAAAAGTTGTGCAAAATTATGTGTTTTAATACAGTATTCCAGTAGCTTAAAATTCCTTTATGACTGATATTGCTTCCAAGTAATTGAATGATTTAACACTGACTGAATTACTGTTCTTTCATTTCCAAGAAAATGAATACACAGAATAAAAGGATTCAAGAACTAATGGACATTGTGGAGCAAAAAGATGATATTATTACGAGACTACAAGATTTGATATCCCTTTTAGAAGAAACCATAAAAGACTATGTAAGTCTTGGCTTCTCAATTTTCCTTATACAAAGATCTAAATCTATCTTAATATTGGCTTAACTATTTCAGAAAATTGAATTTTTCTGTAAGGAATTGCTGCTTGCTTGAATGGTATCAGGCGAGTTGGCATTGAAAGTAAAGTTACACTGAAATGTGGGGGGGGTGTGGAGAAATGGAACTTTCAGAAGCAGTGATCTGGAGTTATTGGGCAACAGGAGATGAGACTTTGAAAAGGCCCTCTAAAGAAAAGGGGGCGGGGGTGGGGAAACAACTCAAAGTGGGAGGACTTAAACAGTAGGAATAGAGGGGTTATATCACTGTCCTTACTTTTGCCTGAATGGAAGAGGAAGAAAAGGAGGTTTTGTTGCAGTAAAAAGTAAAATTTTATTTAAGTCAAAAAGTTAATGTGGGAAGGGTAGTGATTGCATAAAGGAGTAAGAAAAATCAGTGTGTTTCTACCACCATCACCACCATGCACACACCCTTTTATAGGGCGGACATATGAATATATTGAACAAAGTTTTAACTGGGAGTGGTTGGCCAGGGTATCTCTGTTTATGATGTGATTAATAAAGCTTGCAACTGGCTAGTCTACCACCACCTGCTGAATATCAAAAGACTAGCTTGGCTAAATGTATACTGGTTTAAGAAAAAAAAAATAAAATCTGCATTTAAGGTTGGTTGTTTTTTTGAGCATAATGTCCAGTAACCTGAAGTAGTTCTGAGAACCCTTCAAATTAAACTTAGCCAGGGCTCTGACCTATTTCTCTCTTCTACTATAAACTTAAGACTTTGATATACTTAATCTTCTGCTCCCTTTACTGCCCCACAGCAACCTAGCTTTTCAAAACTGGATGTTCTGAGTGTAAGAGTTTTGATGACTCTAATCTGTCCAGTGTTTCTGGAGAGTGTGTGGTACGAAACTTAAAACAACCACAAACCTCATATCTGAATAAATTTCCTTTTTTTTTTTTTTTCTTGGAAGTACTTTAAGATGAATAATTGGTCCTTGGCAACCAGCATGTCTTGTTACTTCTGTCATCTTGAAAGTAAAACTTCTTTCTTAATCAAACATGCAGTCTAACTGGGCTTTTAAGTTATTTCCAACTACCAAGTATGACAAGGAAGTGATGAATTTACAGAGCTGACTATTTGCCATTCTTACAAATGACACTGGACACTGCTTTAGATGGGAAGCAAACTCCTCTTACATGCAAGTCTTGTATTTTGTAATCTCCTAGTTTCTTGCTATGCTTCTGTACTTCAGACAAGCACAATGCTTTGCACTGTATCTGAAAGCACACCTGCTTTTGATTTAAGTAACTGATCTATAACTGATTTGTTCCTCTCACAACCCCTAAACATATTAGATAATTTTGTAAAAATACTTGGTTATAAAAGATTAATAAGCTTTTTAAGTGCTCACTTTGTAAAACTTAAAAGTAATTGATTTTATTTTAACACAGGACAACACTGTAACTAGCCTTAAAAGAATGGCAGAAAAGAGCTCTAACCAGGTGATTGAAAACAGTCAGTTCAAGGATTGTGAAGATACTGTATTGGGAGTGGGAAGAAAACGCTGCTTTGAAAATAGGCCTACTGTGGAAGAAGGGCCACCTACAAAGAAAGGTAAAATTTCTACCATCACTCGTGGGGGGGGGGGCTCCCAAAAAAAACTCGATTAGTAGCCCAGAACAGAAACTAAAAGTTGTGAAGCATAAACATTGCGTTACGAAGAGAAAATCTACTGTCTTAAACTGTAAATGGAAGTAACTTGTGTAAATTTCATGTTGTGCAGCAGATCCTATACTGTGCACTCCTAAATGTTTAAAATAAAAGTTAGTTTTTAGACTTTTTTTCATCTTTTTATGGACTTGCACACTCAGCTGTAGTCCTTAAATTTCTTAACAGCTGGTTTTGTACAGAACTTGCTGTTGATGGACTTCTGGGAAAGTAGCAGCTCCCACTCAAGTTGCTTTAAAATATTCTAAGCAATCATGAAAGGGGTCTGTCAATGACTGTTTTCAGTCATGCAGCATGTGCTGTTAAACTTTGTTTCGTTCTAAATGCATGCTGTGAACACACCAGCTTTCGTCACCGTGACAGTGCTGGCAAAGTAGAGAAACTTTCCGTTTAAATGGAAGTAAAAATATTTCAAGTCCACAGATAGCATATTGTGTGCAGCTTGCATCTGCACTTAAATCTTTTCACTTTCCTTCCTTCATCTGTGAGCTTACTAGTTCTCTTAGAATGAGGCGAATAAACTAACTACAAGTGGAAGACCTTCAAGTGTAAGCGTGAAACTTAAAAGGACACTGCACTTAAATTATCATTTCATTAAGATCTGTTAATCAGTGAGATTTGAGCTATGGGACAGATATTGTACAAATGGTATATGTAAGATCTGCCTGCATCTAAGTGACGATGACAGAGGTGGCCTTCAGTTTCTCAGAATTACGGAAAAGTACATAGAAAAGCAGAATGAAGTGTCTTCCCTTTGTGTCCCTTACTTTCTTGGCCTTCCTCCTGGAGAACAGATGCAAGCAAGAAAATGTTCCAGGCAAGGATAGGTTCGAAAAGTAGAAATAAGATTTAAGAAAATGGGAAGCAAAAAACATTTATCTCCATAAAGAGGAGATAAAACATGTTAAAAGGAGACTTGTTAAATTCACATGCTCACAGAAAACTGTGGATAGAGATAGTGAGTAAACCAAATGCTGGACTGTCATGTATCACACCCTGCAGTGAAAGAACAAGGGAACATTAGATCGAGTAGAAGATCGGTTTAAGTTTATGGACAAAAGCACTTCATGCAGTGGGTAATGAACTTCTAGTATTTCCTGCACTAGAAGGTAGGAGAGGCAGGTGATTCTCAGATTCTAGGAATGATTAGACAAGCTAACAGCCAGTAGGTCCACACACAGATACTGAAATGGTTAAGCAGAGTTATACTGTCCCATATTCTTTCAACACTCCCAATTGTTCTGTATTAGGGAAGGTCTGTAGGAAGTGGCTGGACCTAACAACAGTAGAAAAAGGTGGTAAAATATTAGGCTACATCAACTTATAGTGTGTGATGCAGTAGGGCATTTGTCATTTGAAGTCTCTTATTTGAAGGTGTATAAACGTCACACTTACAGAAAATTTCTGTACCAGATGCATGTCTGATTCAGCTCTGCTATCTTTGATTAGGATGAATATTAGATCATAGCATGGCCATTTGATGGTGCCATCTATATAAGGGTGGGAAATGAAGCTCATTTAGACTTATTGATATACTAGATAGTAGTAGGTTTGTTATCTCACGACTGAAGCTCATCTAAACAAACAAAAATAGAAAAGGGATAGTACTCAAACAAAAAATTGACTATCAGTGCCAATTAATATAAGCACCGAGATTTTTCTGTTTAAAGAACAGGCTATTCAGACATGTTAAACATGTTTCTTTTGTGGGTGTTGAGAATAGAAGGCATCTGATTTTAAAACTGAGTTGTTTGAAGCTCCAAAATTATGACATTTATTAATATATGCTTACATTTAACCATTCTTGTTAAATGTGCAATAGAACAATTTGTGCAGCTACACTGTGATAATTTTCTCATAGTATTTAGATATACTAATGGCCTAAGACTGAAGTTTACTTTGGGAGTAGATAAGTTTTATCTTGTCTTGAACTTTCTGGTTTTGTATTCTTTAAAACTTACCTTCCATATTTTGGGGTGGGGCTTTTTCTTTTTAAGTACTTCCTACATAAAAACCTTCTGGACTAAATATTGTGTTTTCTTGCACTAGTATTTTACTTTGCTGCTTGGTTGTGATTGTCAGTACCATGCATCTAAATAATTTCTAAATCTTATTGTGAATGATCATACCCTACTCACTCTAAGTGTTGAGCTATGATCTGCCACTTTTTTCATCTTGCCACCTTACATCACAAAAATGTATCTTAAGGTACCTTGGCACCTTTCCCTTTTAGTGTGAACTGTGTAAAACTCACGTCCAATGTGAAAATATGTAGCATTTGGATAGGGAGGAAATTATCTCCCTACCTGGAATTTTTCATCTTGTAGGATTCAAAAGCATGGCTTTACAAGCCAAAGTAAAGCTGCTGTTGTGTTTGACCTAGCAGGAGCACTTGATATATGTCTACCTAGAACAGAAAAGTACAGAAAAGCAGGAAGGAAAAATGTCCTGTGGAATTTGATCACTCTAAAAATAATTAAAAAAACCAACAAACTGAAATCAGAGCCTCATTTGAGATGGAGAACACTGTTGCTAATGTTTCAGTATGATTTATTGTTACTAACTCTATAAAACTTGTTGGATCTGTTTGGAGGATGCTTCTGTGCGGTGCCTATTTACTTAATCCTTCCAAAGTAAGATGACAGCCAAATTCCACCTTGCTGCAGTTACTGTACTTGCAAGAACCCTCTGTCAGGCTTGATTTTTAATACTAAAACATAGAATGTATGCTACTAAATGGACACTGCTGGATTCTAAAATGCTTCTGTGAAGCATGGCTGGAGTCAATTTTGAAGGTGGTGAAATGTGTGTTAGTTTAGTTAGAATTGCTCATTACTTAAGGGGAAAAAAAAACTGGCTTAAGCTAATATTTATGAAAACTTGTGGTTGGGGTGGAACATTTCTCCCATCTTTCTGGGAGAACTTTACGTGCAACATATTAAGTGCATGTGTAAATAGTTATCCTTATATGTTGTTTAGAAACCAATTGAAAAGAGAGGAAGGTGCCAACACTAAGCAAAAAAAACTCATGCTGGATATTTAGCTTAACTTTTAAAGTTAAGGGGATAGCAAATATAAATGAAACTTCTCAGAAATGTATATGACATAGCTCGTCTAAACATGGTATGAGTGGTTGCTAGTTGTATTAAAGACTGTTGAACTGGCGAAGGTGGAAACTAGATATGACTGTGAATGGTATGTAGCTCACAGGTATCACTACATATTAGTCAAACTAGAAAGGCCTTTCTACTAGTGGTACAGAGTAGGAGGCAGGAATAGAGCCATGGAAAAGTGTTAAGATTTCTCATGCTGCAAACTTTCTAGAAGCCTAACAGGCACCTACTGCATTTTAAATTAATCAGAGGGCTTTAACTACTTCAAGACAAACATGTCCAATGATATGGGCAGATGCTCTATCCCTGGCAATGTTCAAAGCCAGGTTGGACAGTCTTGGGTGATAGGGTCTAGGGTGAGGTGTCCCTGCCCATGGCAGGGGGAGTTGGAACTAGATGATCTTAAGGTCCTTTCCAACCTTAACCATTCTATAAGGGTGTGGCTTTCAGATGGTGACTGCTTTCTGTATAGTAATTGCCATATGGTGTTGCTTAGTGACTTGTACTATCTGTTTTAACCAGCCTGACCTGTATGTTATTTTTCTTGCTTAGGAGATACAAAGGAGAGTTGGGAATATGACCCTCTAGAGCAAAAGAGAGCTGAATATTTGAAAGCAAATCCTTATGAGAACCTTGCAGAAATATTAGCACTGAGGGAAAGAACTGAAACCTTGGAAGGTCAGCTAGCTGCACTTGAAGAAAAGAATAAAAAAGAGTTTAGCGAGCAGATAACCAACTTGCATCTCAAGCTTTCTGCTTCTGAAGAAAGGGCTTTTGGCTTAAGTGAAGAACTTAAGCAGTGTCAAGCTGATTATCAGAAGATTGCTTCTGAATTGGACAAACAGAAAACTATAAATAAGGAACAAGAAGGAAAGATTATTGAGCTGAATAATGAAGTAGAAAGTGCAAAACAAATGTTAATTGATAAATTGTCACAAATTAAAGCAGTGCTGTCTAAAGTAGATGAGTTGTATGAATGTCACTCACTAGCTGACTCTTATGCTATGGATATTGATTTTGTTAATCTAAAAGCTTCATTAGACTTTCAAAAAGGCGAACTAGAGAGAGCTCAAGTGAGTTCTGTATACATGCAGTCCCAAACTGCTGCTACGGAAGATCAGAAATGGGAGGGCTTCTTTCACAGCAGTGTTGAAAGCATCTGGGAAGAATGCAAAAATATTATAAGGGTTTCTTCAGAAAAAAGTCAGCGGATTCAAGAACTACTTCAACAAGTTGAAGACTTAAAGAAAGGACTTGATGACTCTGAGAATTGTAATAATCAACTAAAAATAAAATTAAATGAAATTGCAAATCAAGATCATCAGTCCTTAAAGGAAAAAGAACTTATGAGTCAGTTAGAAGAGCAAATTCAGAAGAAAACACAGGATTTTGAAAAACAGGCTGCAGAAGATCGCAGAATAATTGCTGAGTTCGAGGAGGAAGTTACCACCTACAAGGAAAAAATAAGAGAGCTTGAATGCCTATTGGAGGCTTTTAAAGCTAAAGATGACAGCATAGAAAAGTTAGAAGAAGTACTCAAAGAAAAAGAATCTATTATTTTAAATCTAGAAACTAATACAGTAGCTCTGCAAGAGAAATGTGCTAATTCAGACCTAACCATTAAAGAGCTAAATGATAAAGAAGTAAATCTGAAGGAGGAAATTGTGCAGTTGATGAGCAGTTTGGAGAATATGAAACGCTGTCTTCAGGAGAAAGAGAAAAATGAGGATGAGCAAATACAATCTATAGAATTGTAAGTAAATACTGAGAACTTCTAGACCTTTGAGAATAGACTCAAAGCTACTTTCTGTGAACATCAATTTATTTTGACATAACACTTGCATGTGTATCAACTTTTTTAACCAAACTACTTAAGAAGTTTTAATACACTATTTTACAGTTGCATATTCTGCTGCCTATGTTTTCCTCACCTGTTTGTATATTCTTCATAAATATGCATCTAAATAGTGTGGAACTACTGTAGGGGGAAACAAGAGCATGCAAGGAAATAAAGAATTCTTTGGGGATCTCTAATATTGTTATATTGCATACCCTTTCTGGAGGAAATAACATAGTTTAATGTTATATCCTGTAACTTGTCTAAAAGCAGATAATGTTTTCTTTTGGAAAGGACTGAATGTTAAAAAGGAAAAGAAGAAAGTTAAAAACAAGAAAAGAGCTTAGGGAAACAGCTGGTTTTGTTTCTAGCTATTCTAGGTGAACAGAGCCTACTATAAGAACTTGAAGGAATAACAGGTTTAGAAGGATAGAACTTTCCCCAGCCCCTTCTACTTTTTAAATCTTTAAGAAATAAGAGATTAAATGTATCTGACAGACTATATTTGCTATATGCTAAGGCAATTGCAAGACAAAAATGGCTTCAAGATGTTGTGTAGCCCTTCTTCTTACTAGGGTTTCTTTTGTGCCATATTTGTAGGTACCTGCATATACTCTGATGCACAACTTAACATGAAGGTCTGGGGATCCCCCACCTTGAAAGGTGTTTCTCCTGTTGTGTGGCCTTGTTTTGTATCTTCAGTTATAGAATCTAAAAAAACTTCTGTTAGTTTTAAAGTAAAAATCCAAGGTGTCTTACTGTAAACTTTTAAAAATAAATATGATAATTTAAAAATTAACTCAAACTTCTAAATTATTTTGTAGCCCTTGTAATAGCAGTACTTGTTACAATATTATTACTTTTTCCACATTCTTATTTTTACATATTTTGATCCTTACAAGGTCTGGTATCAAGGTATCAAGTTTAAACTTACTTGATATTAATCTTGTCCTTACAAAGTAAGAAAAGGAACACCTAATGATAAAAATGGTTGCTCTGGTCTGCTTAAAAATAAATTGCAGTGCTCGGAAGTGAATCTGATCAGTTTATTACTTCAGGATCATATAATAGGCTGAAATTCAAAAATAAAATTGTAAGGCTTGGCATCAATCTGATAAATCTAAGATTTTTTTAATGAATAAAACCAGCATAGAGCCTGAGTTAATGTGGAAAAGCTGTTTCTCTGAGATATGTAATACTAATGTCATTTACATTTCTTAATTTTGAACACAAGGCTACGTAAAGATCTTTCTGAGAGTTCTGCCCTTGTACGGAGTTTGAAAGAAGACTTGCAGAGGAAAGAGGATGAATATATAGATTTGAAAGAGAAATTTTCTGACGCCAAGAAACAAATTCAGCAAGTACAAGAAGAGGTTGGTAATATAGGCCAAATGTTTCTTCAAGTTTGTTTGTGGTTCTGTTATTAAAACTTGTTTTCACAAATTTCAGGCTATGAATGTTACGTGATTAATAATAAAGCTCTTTCAAGTGATGCGTTTAGCATAATAGTGAATCTTAAATTAAATTACCGTTAAAGTTGTAAGCTAAAGATAATACCAGACGTCAAAACACAGATTAATACAGATACTGAAGGGGGGATGTAAATTTTGTTAATGTATTTGAAAAAGGTTTGTAAAAACTATGGCTAATCTGGTTATGGAGAAGTAAATTATAAACATAATCTTTATGACAACAGTAGCCTTATGTTATTTGCTCTGACTTCAAAGGCTGATGTTTCAGGGGGAAAACACTGATATCTGGAAGGAGGAGATGGGTTTTTCAGAAAAATCAACTTTTAAAAATTTGAGTTACGTTTCCTATTAAGGTGTGGAGAAGAAATGAAAGCATGTAATTGCTTTAATGTTAGTTGTTAGTATTTGCTTATCAAGCACTAGGACCTCATGAGATGTTACAAGAACTTAAAATCCAAAAGAGTGTTGCAAGAGTTTGGCTTGAAAATTAAGACTTGAAGTATTAATGTCTTCCCCAGCAGCCTATAATTTGAGGACCTATACCTACTATATTTTCAGTGTATAATCCCCTGTTTGAGAAATAGCAAGGAATTGAATTTGTAGCTTGATTAGGTTATTTCCTGGTAGTTTTTTTTTTGTTTCTTTTCTGTTTTTTTTGTTGTTTTAACCCTCTGCCCCTGAAATTTAGCTGTTTGCAGATATTTAACTCTTAATTAAAATAATTAGTTATTTAGGTAACTTACAAAGGTTGTAAGAGGCTTATACAAAATGCTAGCTTTCCTTGATGTCTTTGTGCGTCGTTACAGGTGGGTACAATGCGATCTGAGGAGAAATCACTGAGGAACAAGGTTAATGAACTTCAGAAAATTAAAAACCAGCTTGGTGAAGAATTAGGGATCAAACAGCGCACAATTCTGCAACTTAAAAAGGTCGGGTTTTTTTGATTTTTGTTTTTTTTACTGCTGTTAATATTTTTTTTGAATCCTTAAATGGGGCAAGCAGGAGGAAAAAGCTTACAGAAACTGGAGTAAAGATAAGAGTAGACAGTTTGAAATTAATAGGTGGATAAAAGATGTTTAAAGAATTTCTCACTGCATGCCACTGTCAAATTATTTTTAAATAATCTGCCTAATTAATACACACTTAATACTTGCAGATATTCTGATTACTACTAACATGTCTATGTGTCACTAATGTTTTCCTCTAAACCTTTTTGGGTTTTAGTCAACTTGAATGGTCCTTAACACCACATAAAAAAATTTATGCTGGACTGTTTTTCTTAAATGCTTTAGGAGCAGTTGAATAATGAGAAGCTGGAAGAAATCTCCAAAGAGTATGAGAAAACATGTAAAGGTCAGAAAAAGACAGTTTTATTACTTCCCCCCCTTTGGTGTGGAATGACAACATAATGAGTTGTCATATTGTTAATGAACTTGGGACAGTTTTGTATATTTATATTTAAAAAAAAACTAGGAACTTCAAACAGGGCATTAAAATTATAAAGTCAAGAACTAAATTTTATTACGGCATTATTTGCAGGCACATTTGAAAGCAGTCAGTCTCATTAAGAAATATGAGCTCAGAGTAAGTGTGAATTTGCTGATATCAGTGTCAGGTTATTAAATGTTGGTATTTATTAGTCATTTTAACAAATTGGAACACTGAAACACTAACTAGCACAGTAACAGTTTCTGCAGGCTTGACAAACATCTAGCAGTTGAATAATTATTAGTTTCACATATAATACAAGCCACAGTCTGATGTTAAACTGAAATGCTTGCCTAAATCAAGCTCATGAGAGTCACTTAAGAATTTTGGATGCAGATAGTTCAGTAGAGTTGCACTGTTTCTAATAGAGCTTTTGATCTTGGGAAATGGGGAAATGACTTCTAATAAAGGCCCTTTGGGAGAGAATGGTGGGAACAAGGAGAGGGCTTGTCCTGGTTTTCTGCTGGGATAAAATTGTCTTCCTAGTAGCTGGTACAGTGCTGTGTTTTGGCTTTAGTATAAGATTAATGTTGAAAGCAACAGTTAAAACATTGGTGTGTTAAGTAGTGGTTTCTCATGCTCAGTTAGTGATGAGGAGCACAAGAAGCTGGGAGGGAGCACATCCAGGACAGCTGACCTGAACTAAGTTAAAACATAATAGGGCTCATTTGTAAATATTTTTCAAATCTTCAGATCTGTGTGCAAAGGAAAAAATAATTGAAGATATGCGGATGACATTAGAAGAACAAGAACAGACGCAGATTGAACAAGAAGAAGTGATTGAAGCCAAACTAGAAGAGAACAACAGATTAGTCTGGGGTAATCTATGGAAAGGGAGCAGGGAGGCAAAATTATATTGGATCTATTGTGATTAGATACTTTAAATTTATGATTTTATTTGTTGACTGCTATTTAGGCATTAATTTTATGTAGTACATAACAAACTTCTAACAGTTAAAGGCTCTGTTGTCCCTTTGCAGTCACAGCTGATAAATTCAAGTAACTTTAGAATAAGGATGTGAATGTGCTCAAATATGCATTTAAACTCTATATTATATAACCTCATTTTGTGTACTGACTAGAACTGGAAGTATGGAAGCAGAAATTTGGAGAGCTGAATAACCAGAGGGATAGTGACTGGCAGCAAAAGATGAGCAAAAATGAGGAGAAAAACACAAGTGAAAATGAGGAAATAATGAAGCTGCAAAAAGAACTGAAGGTAAAATATGGTGACGTCATTCATACTTAGTTTTAAAGCCATAACTTTCATTTAGAAATCTACTTTTTTTCTGTGTCACTGTCTTCAAGAGCTAGGGCATCATATGGCAAGCTGTTACACTAGTAAAGGAAACCTCCTCTATAAACTGTTGTGCACCAGTACAGCAAAGTCTGGATGCAATATCTTTGTAACATACAGCATCACTGATGCCCTGTAAGGAACTGCACTCGTCCTTATATTATGCTACCATAGATGTCTTTCTATAGCTAGGCTTCTTACAGTTGTCTTAGCTAATCTAACTTATGATAGCTATTCCAAACCTCATTTCTGTCAGTTGTTTTGCAACTAAATCAAACTCTTTCAAGATCTTGCACTTGCTGTATGACCTGTAACCCCTTCTTGTTAGGCTGAGAATTTAAACTTAATTCTCACTGGATTAGAGAGATTTCCCTTCTCTCCCCACAAGCGGCTATTCGAGTGCCTTCTGTTTTATGTGGATGGATGTCTGACAAGAGCTTTGATTGTGATAGGAAAGGAGGCAAAGTTGCTGTGGATTGAAGCAACATTCTTTGGTATGCCCTATCTCTGCCTACTATTCAAACCGTACTGTACTCTTTGCCTTTCAGTCTTGAAGTAGAAGTAAGTTTTCTAACATGTCCTGCAAGGCAGTGTAAAAGATTGGGAATTTGTAAGTTAGAAGAGTCTGTTTACTTTTGGTGTAACTTTTAAAGTGTGCTCACTCAGCACGTCTTTAGATGAGGAAAAAAAAAGGTTCCATGAAGATGCGTCAGTCTGAATAAAACTTGCTGAAAATTGTTCATTTTTTTTTTTTAATACTGAGGAACATATGAGAGTGTAATACTTGCACTTGGGAATATGCTAGAGTAAAACTGTGTTAGGATTTTTATCTGTTTGAAAGAAATCTGTTTAATGGTAATCTGGATTTTGAGATATTTATTTCTTAAGCTCTACCTATGGTTTTATTTCTGGTTTAATTAAAATAGGAAAATGAGGCAAAGTATCAAAATGATAGAAAGAAGTGGCTGGAGGAAAAAATGACACTCATACATAAAGTAAAAGAAGCTGAGATCCTTCACAACAGGGAAATGAGAAAATTTGAGGAGGAAAGAGAGCACCATGTAAAGAAACAAGCAGAAATTGTAAGTGACTGGAGGTCTTAGTATATTGAATCTTCTAGTGTCTTTAGTACAGAGCAAATCTCATGAAGTGTTAACAGTGTGGATGCTTGAGGGTAGCTGACCTTTGTCAAAATCCCCTCACTTTATCACATGGTGAAACCTAGATGAGACCATCTTGTTAAGAAAAGGGAAGAATAGGAGGGTCACAAAATGAAAAAGCTTAATATGTAATAGAAGTTACCGTGCCTGTTCCTTTCTATCCTATCACCACCTCACTGAATTCTTCAAACATTATTTTGTGTGTAAAACACTAATCGGTAACCTACACTTACGTGAATTGCTGCTTAATTGAAGCTAAGAAAACATACTTTGAAAAATAGGATTGTTTGTTTGGCTTTTTCCTAAAAGCAGAAGTTAACAAAAAATCTTCTTTTGAGATTTAGAATAAAAATACTTGGTTAAAATGCTAGTGTTTTTTTTTTTCCTGTATCAGTTTCAACTGAGAATTAATAGCAAGGTAAATACCTTACCTGTTCACCAGACTGCATCATGGTTGTATTTCTTGAGTATATAAGATTATTAAATGAATCTGACCAATCTAAAACTGTATTTGCATCCAGATATAGTTGGCAATGACTTTCTGGACCTGCAATCAGTACAGGAGGGTATTAGGAGCTTAAGATTACTTTAACATTATCTGTGACTTTGCTTGCCTGAGATTTGCTCGCTCTGATTTTATTAGTTAACAAAGAGTATAAATATAGATGCATATTTTCTAATTGAAGTGTAGTTTGCTTTTGTATATTTTTTGTAAAAATAGTTCTATGTGAGCTTTGTAAGATCAATAGAGGCTTTCAAGTTTACTCGGGCCATAAAATACTAATACCATGTGAAACCAAACTATCAGAGCAGTTCAGATAGTGTGTAGAACTGGCATTCAATTCTAATCTTTTATTTTTTTTTCCCTGTTTAGGAAAGAGTTGCTGCTGCACAGCTGATAGAAAAGGACAACAATCTTCAAAAGTGGCGTGAAGAAAGAGATAAATTAGTAGAAGCTTTGGAAATGCAGCTCAAGACTTTGCTTTCTAACACCACACAAAAAGATAAAGAAATAGCGGAACTGAAACAGGCTGCACTAAAGGATTTGAGAAAGGTTCTCTCTCTCTTGTTCTTGTGGGATTTTTTTTTTCTTTTTTACTTTGTTATTCATTAATTCTACAAAACACAATACTTTTTGTGTTTTAGCTCTATTTTTTC
Organism: Pezoporus occidentalis; assembly: GCF_034315485.1. Lineage (NCBI taxonomy): Eukaryota > Metazoa > Chordata > Aves > Psittaciformes > Psittacidae > Pezoporus > Pezoporus occidentalis. The sequence continues at coordinate 3,294,835 of NW_026916347.1, forward strand.
TTCTTACTGTCATATTGAAGCCATTAGCAGCTCATTAAAAATAGAAGCTTTATGTTTGAAACTGAATTTATAACAGTAACCAAAGTTTCAAAACACTTAGTGGTTTATTTAAAGTCTCTTTGATCCTTTGATTGCAAAGCTGGACTGGAGATCTTAAACAATTATCATAGCTGCTGCTTTTTTCACAGCCCCAGGGGCTTAATGAGCAAATGGGAGGTGAACTGTTTATAACTCCACATAAGTAGAGTAAAATAAAAATTTACATTACATCTTCCCTGGGTGTTACATGACTTCCCTTCACTTTAAATAGTGACCACTCATACATGAAATTGTTGGCTTTTTGTTGGATAGCTGACTGGTTTAGCTTGCAGTTCTAAACCTGATGCTTCCAAGTAATGATGCTTGTGTGTATATTTTCTTTTGCCAATCCTGCAATTTGTGGCATTTTTTGCTATGTTTTTTAGGATGAGGAAACTGATATAGAAGAACTAAGGAAACAGCTGGCTGAGAAAGATGACTTTATAAAGGAACTGAAACAGCACTTTAACCATGGAAGTCTTCCGTCTATGGCAAAAGTACTTATACCTGAAGAAGGACAAGATGAAATAGATCAGTCTGTAAACAAAGAGGTATGGTTTGTTATGGAAAGTATGTACTAATTATAAGTTTTTAATAACTTTTGTTGTTTTCTCTATATTTCAGCACATTGGGAATCTGACAAAACTTATTGCTCATAGTTCTTCATACTTTGTCTTCAGTTCTGAGTTCTTGTTCATTCTTTCCATCTCCCACTTTTGCTATCAGAAATAGGGTACTTACATTAATAGAATACCATCTCTTGATACGTTATAGGACTTACATACCTGAGGGGAAAAGTAGTTAACTAATCCAGGTTCTAGAGATTTGAAGACATTGTAGTGCCATTTTAGTTTGATTATGCTCAGGGAATTTTGGCTCAAAACTTTTGTGATATTGCCTCTACTGTGGTAATAGAGATGTTTCTGTAATAGGAGCTTCCAACCTATGTCAAGGTTCAGAAGAACAAAACAGTATCTTGCATCCCACACAAAACCAAAACAATATTTGATGTTTATGCAAAGAAAATATCAACTTTGCTTATTTGTGGAAGGAAAAATTGAAAGGCTTGCAGCTATACTGAGACTTCCAATTCTGACTGAACCCTTGCATGTTAACTTGAACAGTATTTAATGATATAGTTCTCCTGCTAAACTGAATTAATGCTGTGTGGCTCTATTGCTAATTAATAGTGAACAAGGCTGAAAGTGGATTTCCTAGCAATCCTTCCTCTGACTGCTAGAACATGCATTTCTCCTCTTGCTACAGAACTGGAATGAATGACAAAACTCATCTCTTCATCTCTTTCCTGTCTACTGCCAAATAAGACTGGCTAGTTTCTTGCTAGTTCATCAGTTCAGCTAGTGCCATATAGATAAAGCTTGTGATGAATGAGGGAGGACAGAGTAGCTCTCAGAAGGGCTACTGCTTTACACAGCTTTGTAATAACAGGTAAGAGAGTACCATAATTTTTTTTTTTTTGCTATTAAAGTAGTTATTGAAGAATTGTTGTGAACAGTTGGTGCTGACATATTTACCTCAAGGAAGTAGAGACAATACTTGTTCCTATGGGTAAGTGGAGTTGTCTAGGAGGATTATCATGTGAGAAACTTCTGTTGATGTTGAAGTGAATGGGGTAAAGTTTTGGGGGGAGAAGTCAAATAATTCCTGGGATACACATTATGACGATAAAGAAGAAAAACTAAAGCATTCAAGGGGATATGTTTCCTGCCATTTAAGAAGAGGCTAAGAAATGGCACTCTGATTAGGACAGGTTAAGGCTACTGGAGAATTATGGAGCTGAGGTTTACAAAATCATGGTTGTGGTGGGTAAGCAAAAGCCAAAACTTCTTTCCTAAAATCCTGCAAGAACTGGGCAGCTGTTGATGAAACTAATAAGAGATAATTTAACAATTAAAATAAAGTAACTTATTCCTATCTGAAGCCACTAATGATCTTCTGAAAACAGGTACTATCAACAGGGAGTAGAAAAATTTGTATTTGAAATTCGTAACTATATTCACAAATGGGCTCTCTGAGGATTAGGCAAAGGTATATCCTTTGACCCCTCTAATGCAACAATTGAGAGTGCTGGGTGAGTGTGGAGAGAACAGATGACAAGGTGGCCAGGATCACACATCTTATCCCTCAATAACAGCATCTCCCTTTGCCACCGTCAGAGGCAGAATACTGAGCTAGATGGACTGCTGGTGAAACCCAGCAGGACATTTCTTATAATCTCTTAGCATGAATAGACTTTTAGTGATTCAAAATGTCCTGTTTCCTGTTGCCCAAACAATTCTAAAAGGTTTTGGGGTTGGTTTTTTCATGGGGTTTTTTGGTTTGGTTTTTGGTTGTTTTTTTCTTCTGTAAATCTTTCTTGATGATCAGATCACCTAGTTTTGTTGCTCTTGGTAGCAATAAAAGCTGTATCACATAATCATGTGAATATATCTGACCTGAATCATATGTTCTTGAAAACTTACCTATTGCTGAGACTTATAAAGTGGCAGATTGTTAAGCAGAGTGAGGAAGTCCTCATCAGTTTAATTTGGCTTGAATCAGTCAAACTTTGTTACTTACACAATTAACTTCTCTAAGTGTAGAAGGGAGAGGGAAAGCTCCCTGAAAACAAGCTAGAAAAAGACTGTACTTTTCTCTCAAGCTCCTATTACTGCCCAGTTCCTAAAGAGCAGCAGAGTTAACATGAGTAAAATCGTGTCAATGCTACTACTGCTAGCTGTGAAAACTGTGACTAGTTGTCTGCCCTTGAGGAAAATGACTTGCAAACAAAGTGTCAGGCTGAGTTCAGCAAGCAAGACTAAGTTCTGTGATCATGTATGGAAGTGATAACTTTTTAAAATTTAACAAAAGTTTTAGAAAATATGAGTTGAATTCTGCTGTGGTTGAAGTAGATTTCTTTGCTTTTATTGGAAGTGTTCCAAAAGCTGACTGCTAGAAAAAGGAATGCTTGCTTTGCAATCCACTGGAGAAGGATATGTATTATAGCATTTAAGTCATAGTTATTTTAAAGTTTGTTTTCTTAAAATGTTCCTATGCTTGCAGGACCATTCTGAAATTGTGCTTGACTCATCTGAAGTGTCTACAGAAAATGGAAAAACTGATCGGTTCCCAAAACCAGAGATGGAAATCCAGTTCACACCTTTGCAACCCAGTAAGATGGAGGTGAAGCACCAGGGTAGCTCCATACCAGTTACAGTTAAAATGCTCAAGCCAAGAAAGAAAAGAAAAAGTGAAGAGATGGATGAGGTATGACCTAGACCAGCTGACATATTATGTTGTGCAGCTTTTCTCTAGTACTCTGTTAAAATCCTATCTTCCTGATTCTCACTGAGACCCAAAGATATATGTAGGGTATATTTAAGCTTCTTCAAACATCATCCTGTCCTCCCCCCGGTCAAGTGAATGAATGTCTGGCCTGTGATGAATAAGGTGATAGGCTTCAGTTTATCCAGACTCTGGCCCCTTGTCTCTGATTTGCACTTTCTCTTCACCTTTTACATTTCTCTCTCCCTACAAGCACCATTTGCTTCTGCCTCCAGCTGTGATATATGTGGGATTGTGAACCAGTTCTATAAAATTTTTTCTTTTGGTTTAGACAATTATTGATGTCAATTATAAACCCCTCCAATGGTCAATTACAAGTTAAGTCTGTGAGCTTAATCAATGCATTTCAAAGTTTCAAGACCACTTCCTTCCACTTTTCCTCCAGCTTGTGTTCTCTTTGATCTTTTTATACTTGAAGGAACACCTGAACCTCCCTGTTTTCTGTAGGCCTTAATACCTCTTTAATTTCTTCAGTTGTACTAGATTATGTACTCCAGCCCTCTTAATGTGCTGTGGTGTTTACATGTGGGACAAAGGCTTCACAGCAGTCCAAGGTGGTCAAAATCTTCACTTCTCCTACCTGAACTGCATGTTCCATCCCTCTGCCTTCTATCAGTGCCAAGACAGTTTTCTCCAAGACACTTAAGAAGGCCTTGAAACCATAAGACCACATTGTGGTGGTACTTTAATCATACTTGTGGGGCTTATGAATCTCTATGCTTTTAAGGACCTCTGAAGCTGACAGGTGACTGTGAGATTGTGGATGATAGGTAGTAAGTGATGTCTTAGTGAGTGAACTTGTCTCAGCTGAAGAGTGAAGCATCTGATGCTTTTCTAGCATTTCTTGCTCAATCATTCCTAAGTAATATGTTTTTTAATCTCTTAATAAAATAGTTAAGATAAATAATCACTTCCATGATTACTGTGCAACAGGGCTTCAATAAACTCATTTTATTAAATCTGTTAAGAACTGTGTAAGTTAGTTCATCTGGAATTCAACACTTCATTCTGGGAGCATGTCCAGAGCTGATTTAAGTCTCTCTTGTGGCTTGAAACAGTTTTCTTTTGAGAGTAGTATTTTTTCTGCTTGCTGGCAAAGTAGGTGAAAAATAACCATCATTCTGAAGGCACTGAAAAAGTACCAAACTTTTTCTACAGATATTTAATCTAATGTAGTTATAGAATCATAGAATAGTTAGGATTGGAAAGGACCTCCATGTTTTTAGAGATTGTTTTACCTATTTGTTTAAATCCTTTCAGTGTAGTTTGTGTTCATATCCTTATGGGAGAACATTTAGCTAAGTAATGTTTCAATAACATGAAACTAAATTTAAAAGTATCTTGCTGTTTTGTTCACCCAAATATGACTCTTAATTTGTTATGCTACATATATTATAAAGGGATTCAGCAACTTTACATGTCACAAGTCTACTGAAGACACAATTTGTTTTTTAAATCGTCTGAAACAGAAAAGCATGTTGTCAGCCGTAAAAGTAAGGGCTGGGGGGAAACCTGTGGTGCTCAACCACATATTGCTCATCTCCCTTTTTTTTTTTTTAAAAAAAAAAGTGGTGTAGTTTGGGGTTGGAATTTTTGGGGGTTTGGGTTTGTTTTTTAAAAACCCACATCTTTTGCTGAGACTCTTATAATTAGGCAAAGAACAAAATTCTCTTTCTCTTCTGACACTGTTATCAGTTGGTATGGCTATTGGTTACCTGAAATCTCTTGGCACCAGTTAATGAGATAAAAGTCATCTTTTAATGACAGCTTAACGCTGTCATGTTAAGCTGTCTATGTCACTGACACGTTTTTATAATTGTCACTGTAAATCTGAATTTTCATTTAGATGTATTGAGTTAACTTAAATTTGTGTATTTGCTTCTCAAATGTCTTAAAGCCAGAAGTATAGGAAACAATGGAAGGAAGAAAATAATAAATGTCTGAATGTTTTGACAACAGGTATTTCTAGTTCCCTTCCACAAGTCTGTTTCGCATTCAATTCACATTTGAATAATTACTTCTATCCAGTGTTAGCCAGTGGCTCCCTACTGTTGGTCTCAGCACTTAAACAGTGACTGCTTCTGTAATATAAAAAATTGTTGTTTTTTCCAGAAGAACCCTAGGTAAAATTTGTCATATTTATTTTCTTAGGATTTTGTGAAAAGTGAGAACGCAAAAAATGCAAAACCTGCTATGACTAATTCACCTTCTACAAGCAACAAGAAAATGGTTTGATTTTATTCTATTTTTGAAGTTAGTTTGGCCTTTTCTGTAAAGGTGGACTTGTGAAAGGAGCAGAGATATGCAGCAGTATCTTATCTTTATCTATGTACTTGAATAGGATTCTAAACATGTTATCTTCCTAAACTCAATAAACTAACCAAAAAGAGTAAGTCTGTATTTACCAATAATGTGTACTAGCTGCACTGTACAATCATTCATAGGGAATGACCTTTCATATTGAATATTGAACATACTATTAATATACATAATGTTATAGGCAATGCCTTTGAAGTAAAAGCAGGGTTTATTTCATCTATATGCAGGAAAATTATTTTAGGCATTAGTAGTAAACTGGGTGGGTTCAGAGGATGGGTAGTAGATTCATTTTCCCCACCAGTTTTCTCTTGTTTTAGTTATAACTAGAACAGCTGGTCTAATGAAATTGCCTACAACTTTGAACCAATTTTTTTTTCTTTAAGAAACTGTTTTCTATATTTCTCATGCCCTTAAATGTATTTTGTGAAACTTTGACAATGTTTTTTAATTCTGGGTGTAAAACAAGGCTGTTTATATTTTTTTGTTGTGGTAGTGTCATTAGTACAGTGAACAGATGTGTCAGTAGGAAAGCTCAAAATGTCAGCTTGAAATTAACATTAAGGTAAAATAAAATGGAATTAAACTTTAAGATGAGCATTGCTTAAGTTGCAAATTGACTTTTGTATTTTTGTACAGGTGTCTACTATACAGCCTAGAAAACCATACCCCTTAAGAAACCAAGAATCCACTTCAAGTAAAAACTCTGCTAAGAAGAATGGTGGAACACTACAAAAAATTGGAGACTTCTTCCAAAGTTCTCCTACTATTATTCAGTCTAAAGGTTTGTACAGAGCAAATAGTCTTATTGCATATTCTCTGGGCATTGCAGAATAGCTTTTTTCTACTGTAACCTATTAATACATATACTGTTAAATGATAAGTCTGCTTCATTAAGTTGCTGTTTTGTTTATGAAATAAAGGAATCTGAACTGGGGCCTGCTATATTAAATCTTGCAGAGCAGAAAAGGCTGTCTTGATTGCAAAGACCACATGGTTATGAAGTTTAGGTTGTGAAAGGTAAACTGGATGGAATGAAAGGATGCAGTGTGGAATATATGCATATAAATTCATCATAAAAGACATAACTTAAGCTCAACATGTTGGAGTTACTTTGGTTTTGCTTACAATAAAACAGTTAAGGGCACTTTCAGGGACTTGTCCTGCTGCTCTAAAGAGAAAAATAAAGCGCTGAATCCAGATTCTAAATCTTACCTTGTTCTATAAGCGATCCCTCCTTACCCACACCCCACCTCTCCACCACTTTGTTTCTGTGGAAACTGTATTAATGCTTTTCTTTATGTACACATGTGGGAGAAAAAATGAGTTCTACAGAACCCAAAAGCTGGTGTCTTATGAAAGTATTTGGAAGACTTCAATAAGCTGACTATGAAGCGATTAATGGGCTTCACTAAGTTTAAGCATAGCCTTGGGAAGATTAACTGCTGGGACTTTCTACTAAAGAACATGTTATTCTTTCCTGTATTAAAACATAATTTCTGAGTTACTGTGTTTAAAACAAAAATGAAATTAGCAGTGAGCACAAGGAATTGCCTGTGTTAAATTCTAAAAGATGCAATTGTTAAAACAAGATCAGTCATTATTCGGTGTGGGTGGTTAAAATTAAGATCTCTATACCAACTGAAAAACTTGACTTGCTACAGAGTACACTTTATCTGCTGTAAGACAGTCTAGATGAAGATAGTGGGATTTTTAAAACATTCCAGCCTTGTCAGATTTGTCTCCATGAGGACAGCATTGTCATCAATGTAAGCCAAATTCAGGGTACTCAGAATTTCACCCTGAAAATACATAATTTGGACAAATGAGGTCTAGTTTGTAACCTTTATTATGATGTCCTGTATTTTTAGTCTTTTACGTAACTTGCTGTTGTTCAGGATGTCTTCTTTTCTAGCTCATAATATGCATACAGTCATCTCTTTAGAGAGCTAGTCCTGCCTTGGTAAAACTACAGAAATACATAGAGAAAATTGACTCTACCCTGTGCTCCTGTCAGCACAAAGAAGTTTTAAGCCTGTTGTTCAACTTTTTTAAATATTTATTTTCCAGTGAAATCTGAATCCTAACTGATTTTAAAGGATACCTTTAAATAGCACATTAAAGCTTTTGCACCTGAAGCTATGGACAACTTTTTCCAGCCACAGAAAACTGTGGTGGTCAAATACCACATCTGAATTTTTATATTTAAACTTCAGACAATATCTCTTTAATTTTTAAACTGTTTTTAATAAGGCTTGCTTTATTCATTAGTTTTGAGGTTTACAAGCACAGTAAGACATTAATTTATGATTAAATATTTTCATCTAGCAAAGAAGCTGATTGCAACAATAAGCTCTCCTAACTCTGCAGAACCAGAAAGCATAAAAGAAAATGAGCCGAAGCCAAAACGAGCTAAGAGAAAGCTGTATTCAACTGACATTTCTTGCCCTCTAGATATTCCTGCTTCTTCGGTAAGTGATTACAGGTTACTGTTCTGTCCACTGTGATCTACTTCTGTAATAGTGACTTAAAATGCACTATTAGGGGGACAGAACAAATGTGACGGTCTAATCAAGTTGCAGAAGAAGTTTGAAAATACTTATTTTTTGATTCTACCTAGCCATTGCTTTGGCCTCTTCTTTCTGCTGTTTTACTTTCTCTGTCTTCTCACCTGTCCATAGATTTGGAATAGCATAATTGAAATACTAAAGCTACAAAAGTCTGCAAGTACAATTAACTTTGCAGGGCAAGTGAGCACCAAAGGTAACTTCCAATTCCGTTTATGCCCAGCTGATATCTGTTACTGTAGGATGATGGTACATCCATGCTTTTCAAAGCACAGTTTAGATAGCCTTCGTGTGTGCTTAAATTATGTCGCCCTAAGTCAGCCTAGAACAAGTCTTCTAGGCCAGAGCTTGATTTATGACTTCTGAAATCCACGTAGATGGTTTTGACAGTAACTATGGTTGCCCATAGTGAGATATGCTATTGAATTTTCTGTAAATTGTATGAATGAATATAGCAGAAACAAAAATGTTTTTCACAGAAGGGTGAAGAAAACAACAAATGCAGAGCAAAAGAAGAAGCTTGGAAGTAAAAGAGAAAGTGACAGACCAAATCCCAGGATAGCAGAGATAGCTATAGGAAATTAAGATGAAAATATGTTTTCTGAACACACTTCCTGTTTCACTAAATGAGTATTAGAGTTTAGAAGTGAGAGCTGGTTTCAAATCACATTTTGCTTTGGACTTTGGTATTTCTTTCAGGAAAAAATAAAGTGATTTTGTATGTCCCCGGTATTTGTCGCTTATTCTGATGCAACAAGAGTTTTTCTGTACTGGGGACCTCTGGCTAAAAGATAATAAGGAAATTTCATTCTGAAAACAACTTCTGGGGGGGGAAAAACAGGTTACTGATTACATGCGTCTTGAAGTGCTTGTAATTTGTCTCTGAAGAAATGCTGAGTAACCCTTGAAATATAATTTTTCAGATTCTTATAGAAGAAAAAGCGAAGGAAAGTGATCATCTAATCATCAAGCGACGGCTTCGATCAAAACAAGCTAAATAATCTTGCAACAGCATGCTTGTATTTCCTTGTTTAGGTCATATTTCCATTATATTATTTCAGTTGATTGTACATAGGAAGTAATTGATATTTCATTAAGCTCTGAAGTGTGTGTATAGGTGTATACAATTGTTCTGATGTTATTAACTTTTGACTTCATTAAAACTGAATTGCTGTTCAAGAAAGCTTGTGTCGGAGTCCATTTTATTTTTGTTTTTTATGTTTTTTTTAGGAATGGTGTCTTTGGAAGTGTTCATAACTTACCCATTGTGCAGGAAGTACTATGCCTGTTCGAAATGGTCGCTTTTTCAGGTGGCCAGTATACCTACGATTGAAAAAAAATTGACTACACATCAAAACTTGTATATGGCTTTGTCCTGGGTTCAGCAGTAGCAGTCATTTTTCCCCTTCTTGGTAGCTGGTGCAGTGCAGTGTTTTGATTTTCGGCCTGGGAAGAGAGGTGATAACAAGGAGGTTTTGGTTTGGCCAAGGACTTTGTGAGCCTTATGCTCTGCCAGGGAGGAGGCGAAGCCGGGAGGAAGCAGAGACAGGACACCTGACCCAAACTGACCAAAGAGGTATTCCATACCACAGCACGTCATGCCCAGGATGTAACTGGGAGTTAGCCGGAAGGGCTGGGAGACTACAGGGTTGGAGGAGGTATGGGTTGGTGCTTGGTCGGGCTGGGGGGGGGCAAGTTATCGGTTGGCTGGGGGTGAGGTGTTGTATTCTCTTCCCTTGTTATTTCCTTTATCATTGTTATCACTGGTGGTAGCAGAAGTGATTTGTGTTATACCTTAGTTACTAAACTGTTCTTATCTCAACCCGTGGGAGTTGCATTCTTTTTGATTCTCCTCTCCGTCCCTCCGGGAGTAGGGGGGGGGGGAGTGAACGAGTTATCTGACTGGGTTTAAACCACGACAGGCTTTCTTTACTCTTCTCCAGTAGATTGTCTGAGCATGAAATGTCTCAGTGTAAGGATAACACATAGTTCAGTGTTGCCGAATGACTCCAAGAGCAGAACCATAGAGTTCTGGAGGACTGTGCAAGCAAGGCAGGGGGTGGCCCCCACAGGTGGCCGGAGACCGGACCTGGGAGGAGAATGTGGAGGAAGCTGTGGGGGCTAACCAATACTGTTATGCCAAGAAGGAGTGGCTGAATACCACTCCTATATATGTGTGAACTGCGTCACAAATAAACTAGAAGTTGCTTATCACCCATATTGGGTTGGCATGTCTGCTTCTCCTCGCCGCTTACAAATGGTGCCCGAACAGGGACACGGACTACAGGGCCCTGGTCGCTGGGGACCCGGATTACAGGGCTCCGACTAGCGGGGACCCAGATACAGGGCCCCGGCCGACGGGGACCCGGATTACAGGGCCCCGGCCGACGGGGACCCGGATTACAGGGCCCCGGCCGACGGGGACCCGGGATACAGGGCCCCGGCCGACGGGGACCCGGAACGGCGAGTGAGCGGCAGCGGCCGGGAAGCGCGGGCAATGCTGCTGCGGTGGCGTGACGGACCCGGGTGCTTGGATTAACCGAAAAAATCCGCCGCTGGGGCGAACCAGACACTGCTGCGTCGGGAGGCCGATCCGGAGACCGAGGTTACAGGACGACCCAGAAGAAGACAATCCGGAAAAGGCCGGCCATGAAAATGGACCGAGAGGTAGCCCTGGACTTTTTACAGTGCTTTTTATAAAAGCGGGGAACTGAGCCCTGAACTTTTTACAGTGCTTTTTATAAAAGCAGGGAATTGAGCCTGAGACTCTAAAGCAGCTAGCAGGTCTAGTGGCTAGGGAAAGCGAAGAGATTTTTTTTTTGCAGATCCTAATACAATATTTGAGGAGAGTGAGTGGCGAAACTTTGGTGATGAACTATTTGACTCAGTGCTTAATGATTATAAAAAGGCAAAGAAACTCGGTAAACCACGGAGGGAAGTAATGAACTGTATAAAAGATACAAGGCAGAAAAGAAAACTGCCGCGGTAGCAACGGAGAAACTAGGAACAGACGTCCCCGGTCGGTTGAAACCGGGGGAAGATTACAACTCGGTCCCCCCCCCCCCCCAACTCGCGGGAGCACAGGGTTTCCCACCCCCCCCCTTCCCTTTCTCCCCCTCCATCAGAAGATGCCGCGGAGGAGGTGTAACCCCCTGCTCCCCCACCACCCCAGTTCCGAAAGTAGGGACTGTGAAAAGGACAGAGAAAGTATATTAGAAGGTACACGCATGATAAAAGTCGAGGAATCCGAAAGAAAGAGGGCGGTGCCTCGGCGCCGGATCGATTGCGGCGCCACTGTGAAGCACGCAGTAGAAAATAGGGATCATGCGCGAGCGGGAGATTTAAAGGAGCCGCGAGCCTCTCCAACCCACTACGCCTTAGAGTGAAAAAAAATTTTAACTCAGTCACGGAGGAGCCAGGTCTGCAGATGGCCACATACCGAACGAGATACATCTGATAAGAAAGACACAGCTGCGAGCAACGGAGACCCCGAGTTCGGCGCAGGATCAGCCCCCGACTCCCCTGAATCCGAGCCAGATTTGTGTCCTCTGCTTCCAGACCCTGACTCTTTGTCTCCCGGGTCGGTCTGCTCAGACTTACTGGCCCTGGAGACGCTCAGTTGTAACAATGGGTAACCAAATATGTGATCATTACTGGGGAATTTTCTGCAATGGGCATTTCTGCATATCCTGTGTTTACTACACAGCAGGGGGCTAAAGAGTGGGAAGCTCTTGATCTCAAAATAGTTAAGGAGGCCTGGCAAACAGTGACCACGTATGTGTTAAAATTCTCTTATACTCAAGCTGTATATGTTATGATTTTTTCTTGCAATTGACAGGGAGAGCCCATACAGTCTCTCTGTGATACTCATGTACTAGAAGTTGGTAAATATAAGTATGTCCAGGTTTCTGTCAACCCTTGGAGACCTCTGTAGATACTGCTGGCCACTTCTTCCAGCACAGGCTGGCCACCTGTGTCGGAATGAGTGTGCATTTTGGTCAGTATAAAAGCCCAAGCCTCATACAATGTGGGGGAGGCAGAGCCTCTGCGGGGACGCCCGCTAAGGTTGAGCCTGCCACCTCGCACTGCAATGATGCTTCTCGGAGCTGGTTTGCTGTTAGTCTCCACAGGGTCCTTGTGCCACGTTCTGTACGTGGGACTGTAGTGGGAATAATGATGGCTTTTGCAGGGACTAAAAAAAAAAAAAAAAAGAGGGGGGAGAGAGAGAGTAATGATGTTACATTTAACTTTAACCTGTCTACTTCTGAAGAACTGATAACCTGGGGGAGGGGGTATATTTGTGCCCTCCTGCCTACAGGTCCATGGCGACTGTCTGCAAAGTTTGTGAAGCCTTGCCATGAGCTGGACAGACGAATGGATAAACCTGATGCCTCAGCTACAGGAGCTGACTGTGATTACCCCAAGCAGAATGAGACAGAGGAAGAGAAAGAACAAATAACTGCAAAACATCACTTGGGGGCAGTTGAAAAGTAACATCCTGAATATGTGTGCTTGTAAAGTAGCTATTATTAGAGGTTGTGATTTTGTGTATAAAACCACCTGTATTTACTAGCTAGTTGCTAATAAGAAACTGCACCTTGTATTGTATAGATTTGTCACTTGTAAAAGAGATGTTAGAGTATGGAAATTTGCAGTAGCTGCTAGGAAATGCTAAGGCAAAAGCTAGAAAAATTTTAATACAATGGTAGTGTTATAAAGCAGGTGATGGAACAAATTAAGAGGGGGGGAGAATTCCACTGGTGAGAAATTTCTTTGGCTAGTCCTTCACTGCCATCAGCATCTTCGACATGCTGCTGCACCCTGTAATAGTTACTCTGCTAATGTAAATGTGTGTGTGCCTTGCTGTAGTAGCGACTTGTTACTGGATAAAACAAAAGGGGGAAGATGTGGAGACAGTGTTCTCACAGGAGAATGCATAATTGGTACATAAACTTCGAATAGTCCTGAAAGATACAGCAAGGCCATGAGAGGCCTGAAGAAGCTTAAGCAAGCAAGATAAGAGGCTGGAATTCACCAAGTTAATGAGAACTGTGGACTGTTGGCAAGCTTTCAAGGTTGAGTTCTCACACCTGTGTTTAACCAATTATATGTTAGTCACTAAGGGTCTTCAAAACATGTATCCAATCATAATATGCCAAATCACTGTAAGTGCTTCAGCCGGGGCCTTGGCTCAACTAAGCAGACTGGGTTGCTGAGTTGCTAAGCAGACAGTTCTACATTGAAGGCAATTCCTGATTTGTTTTAATGTTGACTCTGTAAGACATGCAACACTGCAGAACCTTTTGTTGTTGGAACAGGGACATGGATGTGAAGAGTTTGATGGAATATGTTGTATGAGTCTCTCTGATTATGCTAATTCGATGCACGCACAGCTGAGAACCCTGGCTCAGCTTACCCAGCAATAGTAAATGAGCAATATCCTAAGAATAACTAGATGGTTGTCTTCATGGGGCATTACAGGTTGAGTCAAACGCTGTTGTTTGAAGTATTGCACGTATGTATCATTGTTAGGTTAATCATCGTAGCTATTAGACTTGTTTATAGTTGTGTGATAAAACAGGTGAACAGAATAACCCATAATGCCTTGCTTGCACAAAGAAAAAGGGGGGAATTGTTGCAGAATGACTCTAAGAGCAGAACCATAGAGTTCTGGAGGACTGTGCAAGCAAGGCAGGGGGTGGCCCCCACAGGTGGCCGGAGACCGGACCTGGGAGGAGAATGTGGAGGAAGCTGTGGGGGCTAACCAATACTGTTGTGCCAAGAAGGAGTGGCTGAATACCACTCCTATATATGTATGTGTGGACTGCGTCACAAACTAGAAGTTGCTTATCACCCATATTGGGTTGGCTTGTCTGCTTCTCCTCGCCGCTTACAGTTCAGTTCTGTAGATCCTGATTTGCAAGATCAGATTCTCATACTAAGTTGCTTTTCCAGTTTCTTGACTTGGAAATGGAGTTGTACCCTTATGCTCTTCCATGTCTTGTCCTTAAAGAAAGATTGATAGTTTGTTTTTTTTCTAACTGGACAGTGACAAAGTGAGCCTGATTCACAAATCTTTCACCTCTTTCATTTCTTCAACTTTTTGTTTCATTTTCTGTTTGTGTGAGTGTGAACTCAGATTTCCTTTTCATTAGCTCATGTTTGGTATTGCCATTTTCTTTCTTCCCTCTTTTCATTCTAATAGAAAAATGTAAAATGCAGGTATGGTCAGATCATTTTAAATAAAACTAAATGCGATGTCACTTAATATCTCTTCACAGGTAGGATTTTATACTTTGTCTTTCTCAAGATCTCCTGTCTTCTGCTATCTGCAGTCCAGATACCTGGACTGGTCTCTTTCAGGGCTCTAGAACACACCAGTGAAGATTGTTACCTGATGTAGATGCAAGTTGTTCATTTTACAGAAGTCTTTTATAGATGGAGGCAGGAAATGTGCAAGGTGAAGGTACCCTGGCCATTGCAGGAGGATTGGAACTGGCTGATCTTTAAGATCCCTTCCAACCCGAACCATCCTGTGCTTCTATGATAAAACAGTCTTAAACAATGGGACAGTACTTGGGATATTTATTCTTTGCCTTAACATTTTGTCTGTTTAGCAGATGTTCTTTTGCAGTCAGCTTCAATCTTGACCCTTTTTTTTTTTCCTGAATAGTTTCAGTTAATTTTAGAACCTATCAGTGTGTGCCTGTTTAGCTGGATTGATCCTTCCATTGTGTACAACCTTGCACTTGCCTGCAGTGGAATTCATATGTTATCATGTTGCCTTGAATGACAGGTTGATTGCTTGTCGTTAAATCACCAAATGGCCTTACAGCTCTTATTTAACAAGAAAACATGCAAGGTAAATGGAGGATTAAAAGAGCACTGAATTACTTAATTGTTGCCTGTATGAGTTCTTTATTGATCTAAATGTGTGGAAAGTAATAGAAATATCTTCAGCTATTTCATGTAACTGAAATTGCTGATAGTGTTTATTCTCTTTATCAAATATAAAATTTCATAGTTTCAACTAATATATGCTTCTTCCTGATTTCATGGTTAACTGACAAAATTACTTTGATTACTCTGGTAAATTGCAATTTATCTGTGCAGCTAACTAGGAAGTAGAGTCAGTATAGTCAAGTCACTGACATTTAGGAATACTACTGCACTTAAGCTGTATTGCCAATTTTTCTAAGCTCTTATATTTACTAAAATTTCATCAGTGTTGCTGAGCTATCTAAAGGCTATGAAAACTCTTTTTTCTGGAAGCCATTTGAATGGGTGTCTTCATTATAACCTGAGCATGAGAGTAGCTATATATACATACACGAAATTTACCTTGTTCATTTTTTGTCCTTAAAATTAGCCTTTGCATTTGGAAGAGCCATACTGAATTAACTTCCTTCTTAGGTGTAGGCTTGGTTATCAGACTCCATGGTTACAAATTTTTACTGCAGAAATAAAGCATGTTCCCTTTTGTTTTGATCAAGGGACTGTGATTTCTGTACTTCCTACAGTTGAAGTTTGAGCCTGTATATGCTGGTAGCCTAGAGAATGGGTCATACTTTATGTATCTCCTTTCTCCATGTCAGGATTTCCAGTTATTTCCTGAGCAGAAAGGGAATAAAAAATAATCCAAGAAAGGAACATATTTACTTTCACTTCTTCAGAAAGTATCAATCTAGTCTATACATCGAAAACTTCTGATACTTAAAAATGAAGCTTCCTTTTCACCAAGAGAATAAGCTTAGATCCTTATAACTTTAATAACGGACTTTTAAGACATGGCCTCCTTTCTTTTAAAATATGGCCTCGCTTCTCTAGTGTATTGTTTTCTTACATGAGGAAGGAGACTTTTTTGTAATATGAAACAGTTTTATTTCTGGTGTAACACCTGAATCCTGCAAACTGCCTCGTACAGCAATGCCATTGTCTTTGAATAGTTCATTTTGAATGTGTCATGCTGTGAGGCATAATTCTTAGAAAATAGCCTGTGTTGTACTTGTGTCAAGCTAACCCAACTTTTCTAATGGTTAAAGCTCATCTTGAAAAGACTATTCCTTCCACAACTTCAGGTCATTTGGGGTGAAGGCATTCTTTTGTCATCCTCATGACGCTCCAACTACAGACCTTAATGAAGGCTTCTGGAAGGAAAACAAGAAGGTGTTACTTCATACAGGTCAAACTTTTCTCTTTGGCAAAACTAAACACAGAGGAAGAGTGGCACGATTTGATCAGACAGCTCATGAATTAAGGGTAACTCGGGAGTTGAAGTGAGAAAAGGGAGCAGAATATTTTGGGGGTGATTTTTCCCTAAATGATGCAAGTACTTGAACGTTCTTGAAACTTGACTGCTGCTGTGGGAGAAGAAAAATGAAACGTGCTTGCTTTGGTCTCTACAAAGCCAGTTAAGGTGTGCTGCCAGCGCCCGCAAAACTCCCAGGAGATGGCGCTGAGACACTGCCCGAGATCTCGAGTCTCACCACTGAGAACTAATGCTGCTAGGCTTGGAGGGACTGAAGTGTTTTACTTTGTTTTAAACTAATTCACTTCTCATCCCATTTAGCCAAGCTTTATAAAAAGTTCAGAATGGAGCATTGCTGGACTATTCTCTTGGAAAAAACCTAGTTCTCCAGATCTTTTTTCCTGCTACAGTGATGTCACCCATGCACAGGAGCAATCAGCATATAGCCCTGTCACAGATGGTTTTGTTTCTCAGATCAGGATTCTGAGAAGTAGTATTGGTTTATATGCACTGGTGTCTACTGTAAACTGTTCATAAATTTCCGCATGCTAACATTTTACAAGAGTGTGCTTTTCTTTTCTAACAAAGATAAAAGCTATTTCCATTGAACAATTTACTAGGCAGAGCTGGGGTTTCTCCAAGACTTAAGAGCATGAGATCAGATTTGTGAAGGAAGAGTTTGTTTCCAAGAGCTGTTTCCAAAGTTTCTAGATATTTATAGCTCTTTGCACTGATGGATAAAGTTGGACTTCCCCATTGTTCCCTCACCTCACTCCTGAGATGCTGACATTAAACAAAATCACTATTCTGCCATAGGGACTTAGAATGCATTTTGCTGTAAGTGCTATAACATTGATTTATTTTTGGATAATTTATGAGAATAATGAATATTCTATGAAGCAAGCTGTGGCTTACTTTACGACACAAAAATGCCAAATTGTACCTTTCCTGCTGTGCACTGAGGCCTCCATGCACTCTTGGGTTGCTGCTGAAAGATGAATTATGAAACTCTGCTCTGGGAACAAAGACAGGTTTTTTGAGTTGAACCAAAAGACCAGCTTTTCCAGTTCATTAAATGACTAGAAGATTTAGGCAAAATGAGCTTGCACCTCTTTCAGTTCATTTTCAACTGTTCAAAGTGCTTTGCTCTTAAAAAGGAGTCCTTTTAATCAGAGAGAAATTGCTAATTTGTTGCATTATTGCTGTTTCATGTCAGGTAAGAGAGAGTAGAAAATTCTGACTTAAAAGAAGTGGATAAAGGAAAGGCAGCATATGTAGATAAAATCAGTATATTAAACACTGTATGTATTTTAGATCTCCTTAAAGTGCCTTACCTCATAGGCAGGTATACTTTATCTTGGAGGCCTCACTTCAAGTGGATAGTTCTGACTACATGCTTGGAGAAAGCTAGCTGGCTAATTTTGTGTGCATTATTAATCAAGGAAGATTTAGATGCCATCTATCATCAGTAGCCCTTAAATAGTGTTTCTGTTTTGACATGTGTTAATGCCTCAAAGCAACACCAGAAATGATTGCACAGGCTCTGTGCAAAACCCCAAATATTAATTCTCCCCTCAGTGGCCTTTAAAACTCCAGGTGTAGCCAGAGAAGCTAGTTGAAAGGTTCTTGGCTGGCAGCATGTTTGCAAATGTTTGTATTCCAGAAATGTGCAGGTTATTGACCATGTGACATTAGAGGTAAAGGCAAGTAGGGGTAAATAAGATATGGGAGTCTTCATCTGTATCAAATACCTTATAATACACTATTACATTACAGAAGCACAGGGTTGTTTTTTTTTTAAACAGCATTTTTATCATGACAACAATTGTCTAATTGCCAGCTTTCACTGCACAAAAAAAACACCCAGTATATTATACCGCTCTTTACTGTAGTGATTTACTTACTGTGCCAGTCTTGTGCTTTCCTGCTACGAAATTGACCTTTTATAAAATGTCACAGTGTTTGGTGAGTCTCAGACTTATTTCTGTGAGTTTTCATAATGCACAGCAGGCACGGGCAGTAAGTTGCTTCACCTAAAATATATATAATTGAAACATTTAGCATAGCAGTTTTATCACTTTGACAACTCTGACATTTAAACACTGGGACTCAATAGGGTATCTTACAAAGCTATTAACATTTTTAAAACACCGTGTTGTCAGTGGTTTCTATATGAGCTGAGGCTTTGTGGGGTGATGAGGGCAAGAGAGACGTTATTACTACACAACTTCCTTTCAGCACTGCTCTCTTCCTACTAGCCGTTCCTAGCAAGCTAGAAAGTGCTGGCTCTTCTCTGGGGTGCTACAGCATTGTGCCTATGGCTGGGCTTTGGATGACTGTATAACAACAAGCTAAGGAACAGATACACTAGCTGGCTTGTCACTTCTGCAAATCTCTGAGCTCCCTGTTGTCCAGTGATAATGGGAGGAAATTGCCTTCCCTCACTGCTAGTTACACCTGCCTCTCAGCATTTAACGATGTTCCTTTTCACATTTTTGAAGAATTATTTATACTGTGTCATTGATTTCAGTGACTTGAATATAATTTCTTTAAAAAAAATCAGAAAATCAAAACTGTTCTTTGGTTTCTAAATGTGGGAGGTGTTTGGAGGTCTCAGACTTTGCTCCACACACATGAAGTCACAAATTCCTCCATTGAAACAGCTATTACAATCATGATCCGAGTATTTCCTTATTGGAAGGTTTTGTGATCATCTGTGAGAACTGATAGATTTCAGTGGCAGCTGAGATGCTTCTGCACAGGTTGATATCCTCCCTTTCACAAGAAACTCCAGCTTGATGACCTGTGCCCATTTGGACAGGTTTTATCTGTATCTTTGTGTCTGAGACTTAAGGTGCTGATAAAGAAGAGGCCTTTAGTTCCCACAGAAACAGCCTGCTGCTTCTGTAACAGGAAACCATTGGAAAAGTGGCTTTGGAGCAATCTTGTGGCTTTGAGGCGGTAGGTGTTGAAATAAAGGCTATGGCGGAATTACTAAGGAAAGTGGTTTTATAGATACACTTCTGTCTTCATAGGAATTTGGAAAAGTCACTTATTCCGCTCCTGGCAGGGAGGAATGTCACTAGACCTGATCTGATGTCATTGACTGTGAGGTTTGTGAAGGTATGCAAATAAGATGTATTCCTTCTAGGAAAATACACAACAAGAAAGTTCCAGGCAATGCTTCCCTTGTACACATTCTGGCTTCTCTATCTTTAAAGTCTATCTTTCCTTGTCTGTGATGGGAGCTCAAGAGAAAGTCTACTTTCCAGTCACCTGTTTATGCTTTCCCCGTAAGACGTGTAAATTACCTGGTAGGCAGTTTTCAGAGCACTAGGCCCTCCACAGCCACTAAGAAACAGTCTTGGCTTGTTTAGTCTTAGTGGTTGGAATAATTCTGAAATCAGGGAAGCGTTTTCTTCATGAAAAGTCAACACGCAAGATGTTTTGGATGTCTGTCTGTCCTGGGTTCAGCAGTAGCAGTCATTTTTCCCCTTCTTGGTAGCTGGTGCAGTGCAGTGTTTTGACCTTCAGCTCGGGAACAGAGCTGATAACAAGCGATGTTTTGGTTTGGCCAAGGACTTTGTGAGCCTCATGCTCTGCCAGGGAGGAGGGGAAGCCAGGAGGAAGCAGAGACAGGACACCTGACCCAAACTGACCAAAGAGGTATTCCATACCACAGCACGTCATGCCCAGGAGGTAATTGGGAGTTAGCCGGAAGGGCTGTGGGACTGCAGGGTTGAAGGAGGTATCGGTCAGAGCTTGGTCAGGCTGGGGGGGCGAGTTATCGGTCGGCTGGTGGTGAGATGATGTATTCTCTTCCCTTGTTATTTCCTTTATCATTATTATCATTGGTGGTAGCAGTAGTGATTTGTGTTATACCTTAGTTACTAAACTGTTCTTATCTCAACCCGTGGGAGTTGCATTCTTTTCGATTCTCCTCTCCGTCCCTCCGAGAGCAGGGGGAGGGCAAGAAAGGGGGGGAAGTGAGTGAACGAATTACCTGACTGGGTTTAAACCACGACAGTTCTTTTTGGCGCCCAACGTGGGGCACGAAGGGTTGAGATAACGACAGATCTGACCGGATTAATAGTCACTCGTCACAATGCTGATTTATTGGCTCTCAGAGTTGTTCTTGTTGATCTCACAGCTTCAGAATGTTGTAACTTACGTAGAGCCGGTATTTGCTGTGATAGTGTTTATCAAGTATGGGGCCTGGGCTAAGGTTCTTGTCTCACTGTGCTTTATGGCAATGGCTTGTAATACGGGCGGGCTCCAGCAGCAGGGCGGGACGGACGTGGCCGTGGACTTGTACCTGGCCATCCGGCTGCTCTTCACCGCCCTGGCCCTCACCCTGCTCTCCATCTTCGTGAGGCTGCGGGGAGCCGAGGGGGAGCGGCCCCGGGAGCCGGCGGCAGCCGAACCGGCCCGGGAGAGCGGCCCCGGGGAGCAAGCGGCGGCGGGAGCGGGGCCGGAGGCCGCGAGGGGACGGCTGTCGGTGGAGGAGGTCGGGGCGGTCGAGGAGAGGAAGGAAGCGGCTGCCGAGCAGCGGGAGAAGGCGGCGGAGGAGCCGAGCCCCGAGGAGGAGCCGAGCCCCGCGGCCGAGCCCAGCCCCGCGACGGCCGAGAGCGTTTCCCGGAAGCCGCCCGCCGAGCCCCCGGAGGACGCAGGAGACCACGCAGCATTTCCCAGCAAGGCGGAGAAGGAAGAGCTGGACTCAGGAAAAGAGAAGCTGGCGGTGGGAGAGCCGGCAAGCACAGCAGCTACACCAGCCCCAGTGACAAGTACAGCAGCATCGTTTGAGAGTTCTGAAGGTTTTGAATGGCCTTTGGGCATCCTTGGGACCTGCCTGCTGATTGTGATGGGGATCAGCATGTTGGCACACACACAGACTGTGTTCTACCCACAACCATTTTGTCTGATCTCAAAAGTTAAGCAGAGTCAGGTTTGGGTCTTGTCTGCAGTTAGACAACAATATAGGGGGACCAAGAGGTTTTCCCCAAGGCTGGACAGTCATGAGTGGCAGGGTGTGTGGGACACTATGGGCAAGTATCTAGTCCACTGGGCCCCTCCAGTGCTTTGGAAGCATCGGAGATGGAAGGCAGCTGTATGGAGTCCCCAGCAACAAGCTGCAGAAACTGCTTAAGGGGACAGTGAGTTATTTTAAGCCTGGTGGGCCCATGGCACTTCAGGCCATCAGAACAGAGATGCAACATGGAGATGGACTCATGATCGAGGGGTGGACTTAGCAATGGACACTATTGCCCAGGTTATTCACGAGTGTGAACACTGCACACAGTCTCTCCTGCTCTGGAAGACTGTTACAAGAGATGGAGCCTGACATGGACCAGATGGACTCAGCAGCTTTATAGGGACTGGTCCATGCACTAAGATAAGAGTGCACTGAGATAAGAGTGATGGTATATTGAAAATGTGGGATCTGAGCATGACGTGAATGGTATGGAATAAGGGGTGGATAATGTCCTGGGTTCAGCAGTAGCAGTCATTTTTCCCCTTCTTGGTAGCTGGTGCAGTGCAGTGTTTTGACCTTCAGCTCGGGAACAGAGCTGATAACAAGTGATGTTTTGGTTTGGCCAAGGACTTTGTGAGCCTCATGCTCTGCCAGGGAGGAGGGGAAGCCAGGAGGAAGCAGAGACAGGACACCTGACCCAAACTGACCAAAGAGGTATTCCATACCACAGCACGTCATGCCCAGGAGGTAATTGGGAGTTAGCCGGAAGGGCTGTGGGACTGCAGGGTTGAAGGAGGTATCGGTCAGAGCTTGGTCAGGCTGGGGGGGCGAGTTATCGGTCGGCTGGTGGTGAGATGATGTATTCTCTTCCCTTGTTATTTCCTTTATCATTATTATCATTGGTGGTAGCAGTAGTGATTTGTGTTATACCTTAGTTACTAAACTGTTCTTATCTCAACCCGTGGGAGTTGCATTCTTTTCGATTCTCCTCTCCGTCCCTCCGAGAGCAGGGGGAGGGCAAGAAAGGGGGGGAAGTGAGCGAACGAATTACCTGACTGGGTTTAAACCACGACACTGTCTTTCCAAGTAGTTTAGCCAGCTAGAACAGGTAGCTTTCCAGGTAATAAATTTGAGTAATCCTTGTTTTTCAAACCAGGTTTTCATCCATTTTGAAGCAAACTCTGGAGAAAATGCTTTGAGCTTAATTTGTGTCGTCGTTTTAAGCATATGATATCAATGTGTGAAATGCCACATGGCATTAATTTCCTCCAGCATTTATTAATAATGTTAAGATAATTAGGTAGATGCTCTTGGTATTAATATCGACTGCTAAACTTCTTATATAAAACAGGCCCAGTGAAGCGCTTACTCCTGCAGATGCTGCTTGAACCAAGCTGGAACACTGAGTTCCCAGCAGGAAATTTCTTGGACAATCTCACACGAATGCAAGTTTTCCTTTCTTGTAAATTAAACTTTATAAATATAGTCAGACTTTAGTGATGCAAATGAGTAATAAAAAAAATGAAGTAGCAAGTACAGTCAGTCTCTTTGCTCTCTCATGACAGCTTTTCAAAGAAAAACCCTGAAGGTGAATTTTATTTAAGGAGTGACTCCTATTTGCTAATGAAATAAACATAAATGATGAAAGAGGGTATTTCTGTTATACAGATATTGCCAAAATACTAAGTGCTTCATAACTTAAACATTTCAGTGTTGTGGGAGGGAGAAATCCATGTTCCAGTAGAAGATATATATGCTTTTTGTAAGCCATATATTTGCTTATAATTTGTGATTTGCAGAAATGAAATATTCTGCTTGATTCAAACGCATTTGCAATATGCAACAACTCAAAGATGTTGAAATTTCATTTTTACTCTACAAAAACCTCATGAAATTACCTTCCTCATCCCTGCATTGCTTTAATGTTAAAGCCACTGTGAAAATATGTTGTTTGTAGGTCAATGCTCTACAGATAAAAAGTAAGATGGACACTAACTGGTATGGTTACGGAATCCTTAACCTCTCCAGTGAACAGATTAAGTTAGAGGAAAACCAGGGCTCTTCAATCTAGGCAAGAATGTTCTAATAAAGGTTATATTTTGAATTAAATATTATCTTTTGAACACCTTTTAGAGGTATTGCTATCTACTCTGTCTCACTGCTTTTCATTCTTCTGGCTTCTGTTTTGCTTCTTATGTAATTTTTATAGTTAACTTTTAAGTCTTGATGTTTGTATATTTTTCTAATGTCCATCACTACGTTTGTTGTCCCTTTCCTAGAGATTAAAAGTGGTGTGCTATGTGCTGTTTTATTCAGGTTGACTCTCATTCTTCCTCATACTCTAAACCAGCTGAGCAACTTGTCTGTGGACTTCAAGGACGCAGTGCCTGACCTAGTCACAAGCATGACAATACCTTGTGGTGCTTTATAGCTTGATAGGAGTGCGCAACGACTTCTGAATTTGACTATATTAATAGTTCTTGAGTTTATGTCTGGAGTTGTGCTTCTAGCAGTAGGAACTTGAGGTCTGTTTGCCAGTCTTTGATGTGGGGAGCAGAATCTGGATCTTCAGAGAGCTTCTCTTATTGAATGTTACTTTATCTTAGTGCTGACAGTAAAGGCCTGTTTTTTGCACTAACATTTTGAAGATGTGAGCGGTAGTGGTTTTATATTTACAGAAATTCATAAAACAAGTATTTCCAAATACCTGATGGAACAGCATTAAGGAATCTGTTTCAGCATGTGGGGAGATTTGCCGGTCAGCATTGCTGAGTCCACTGTCTGCAAATTGTTCATCTGAACTAGTCTTAGATTTAGAACTGGTACCAGGTTTTTGCTGGTTGAAGCAACAGTCTCTTGTTGTGCTAGGGGAGGATTAGATTGTTCACCAAAAGGGTTGTCAAGCATTGGAACAGGCTTTCCACGGAAGTGTGGAGCCACCACCCCTAGAGCTATCTAAAAGACGTATAGATGTGGAATTTAAGGACATAGTTTAGTGGTGGACCTGGCAACGATGGGTTTTCAGTTGGACTCAAAGGCCTTTTCCAACCTACATGATTCTATGATCTTCTTGACAGAAAATTTTTCAGATGTTTTAAATTGTATTCGTTGAAAAAATCTTACTGTTTGAATAATAAACCAGATTTCAGATGCTGTGAGTCACTAAAAGCTTTCTATTTTTTTTTTTTTAGCATCCACACTTAAATGACTACAAAGGAATTAATTTATTACCAGAGGGACAACAGTGACTTAAATTAGTGGTGGGCAGAGAACTTGAAAACTGCCTTTTACTCTTTCTTTTGATGTGTTTTTCTCTTGCTTGCTGTCAGATTTTCTTGCATTAGCTAAAGGCAGTTGAAACATGAGTATATGTGATAGTAAGGTGAATTACAGATGACTTGGAACAGCTCATGACAGATGCAGTGATGGACAAAACCCCCAAACCACATTCAGAACTGAGACATAGCAGAACATCACGTACTTGGTTATGAGACTGGCACACTGGGTTTGCAGAGAATACTGATATGCGAATGTATCAATTTTAAAATTTTAGATAATGGAATTATTTTTTTCATACCTCACAGCTTTGCTTTCCAATGCTGTGATTCAAAGTTATATGCTAAGTATTAAAACAGAAAGAGAAGACTACATCAATTGTACATACCTTTTTGTCAGTGTCCTATCCCAGCTTGGAAGGTGATTTAATTTGTAAATTGAATTGGAACAAATTGCTTGTGTGATAAATAGAATGTCTGTATTAGCTGCTGCATTATTCAAGCTGCCCTGACTGTTAACTGAAGTGTGTCAAAAACTGTCTATAAATGCATTTGTACATGGCTGTGTTGGCTTCAGTGGAAATTTGCCTGCAAACAGAATTTAGCTTCATGGGGGAGATGCAACCTGTGGGCTATGAATGAAAAGTAAGAAATCTTTGACAGAGTTTGCTAAAACAACAAAAAGCTGCCATTCTGTGGACACTGGTCAAACAAAAACTCCTAAAGCACTGAATTACTTGGTGACGTTATGAGAGATTCACTGACGGGCAAATGCTGACAAGGTGATTTTATTTAAAGGAGCTGGAGAAGATGTTAGCAGCTGCTGCTGGGACCATAGCCTCAAAATTAGCAGAGGTATACAGGTTAGACCACCTCAGGTATTTTAAATAGTTTTTTTTATCAGTGTGTGCTTAGTCTCTGCAGTGGTTCTTTGTGCCACTCCAAACAGTGAAGGGATGAAAAAAATCAAATTACCATATTTTTAAGTCTCCTGCCTTTAGTGAACACCACTAACCTTTTGTCACAAAGCAGTTCTGCACATCTGTCTTCACAACTTAAGATCAACTTTCTCTTGTTCAGGGTAATGGTGTCAGCACTTCTGGGGTCAGAGGAACCTTACGGAGCATCATCAGTGGCCAGTAAGGACAGAAACCAGCATGTCAGAATTCTCCCTGATTGATCTGTATTCTGTCAATGCCATTCCTTGAAAGCTGTGAATTTATCCATGAAGCTAGTCAAGGCAGGAACTTGAGGCTAAAATTCTGAGGTGGTATTATTTAAATTGCCCGTTAGCAAAAAGACTTTCTACAGTCAGTAATGTAATTTGTCTGTAATAGAGATTAATGGTGTCTGCAGGCTGTCAGGTGTCACCTCTGTTAGAGAGGTATGACAAAAGGGCAGAAGAATAGCACAACTCAACTCTAGATAAAGTTAATTTTTAACTTCAACAGTAGCTGCAACCCAGTGCTCTCACCTGGGGAAAGAGGCCTCCCTCTCTCCTGCCCCAGCTCTACCTGTTTCAGGTCCTCATGGTGTGTTATAGTTTGTGGGATATGGAGCCTGTGCTAAAACTTGTGATATTTTCCTGTAGCTACGGTGGAGCAAAGACACAGACAGTACAAGATCTGTAAATAGAGGCAATGCCTTTGGTGTATTTTTTAGACTGACGGGTATTTCTGGAAAGATCAGACACAAAGACTCAGGCCTTACTTTTAGTTACTGCTTCATACCGCTTTTTTTTTAATCTTTCATGCTATATCATGGCATGGAGATACATACATAGATGTATATATATCCATATGCAAAAAATATATATTTCATGTATACCATCCAAGACATAACATACAAGATTTGTGGTAGCCATGGTGGTCTGAGGTAATTGTCCTTATTGATCAAGAAAGGCTTAAATGTCCAAAGGCAGTCTAATTCTTCCCTTTGTACAGGTTAGTCCAATAAGTGACATCTCTTCTGTTTGTGTCGTGGTTTAAAATAATGTAACTCCCACGGGTTGAGATAAGAACAGTTTAGTAAGTAAGGTATAACACAAATCACTGCTGCTGCTACCAATGATAATAATGATAAAGGAAATAACAAGGGAAGAGAATACAACCGCTCACCACCCACTGACCGATAATACCCAGCCCGACCAAGCAGTGCACCAGCCCTTTTGTGTAACTCTCAGTTACATCCTGGGCATGATGTGCTGTGGTATGGAATACCTCTTTGGCTAGCTTGGGTCAGGTGTTCTGTCTCTGCTTCCTCCCAGCTTCCCCTCCTCCCTGGCAGAGCATGAGGCTCACAAAGCCCTTGGTTAGAGTAAACATTACTGAGAAGCAACTAAAAACATCGGTGTTATCAGCACTGTTCCCAGCCTGAAAGTCAAAACCATAGCACTGCACCAGCTACGAAGAAGAAGAAAAATGACTGCTACTGCTGAAAGCAGGACAGTTTGTAAACCTTGTCCTGCATTCAAATGTAGAGCTTTTGTGCCCAGTTGTGACCACTTCATAAATTTATCGGATCCATGGTTGCGGAATGGCTTCTTATTATTCAGTTACAATAAAATTACTCTTAGCTCAGGCAAAGTTAAGGTAAAATGTGAAAAATCCAACCAAAACAGAAAAGACAGGCCTGATCCACTCATCTTGTGATAAGGTCAGAAGCTGCTGAATCTCCATTATTCAGGAACTGGTTGTAGGTTTTTCCCTCGTATGGGAATTAGTGCCTCTGACACTTTCTCAGAAATGAAAAGGTCTCTTCACTGGCCAGGTGTCTGCTCTCATTCCTTAAAGGCTGAACAAGTCCTTGGGTGAGAAAGGGTTACAACTTCTCTGCTGACACCGCAATGCACACTTCACAGTTGCGCTATGACAGAGCTCAGGATTCAGTGATGAAGGTGAGTTCATCTAGTGGCCCAGTGCTGTCAGACACACAAGTCCTATGCCCCCTCCATCCCTCTTCTTGCTCCCATTTCTAGTGCTGATACCAGCACCCAACAGACAATTTGGGGTGCCACAGAAAACTGCCCCAGGAACAAAGCAAATTGATCTTCCTGTGGGTTGAGGAGGGGGAATCAGCTTGGCAAGAGTGCAGACAACTGACACAGCTGCAGAAGGAGCACGCAGGAGCAGGAGGATGCAGCTGGATGCAGAGACCATGTGGGGTGGGAGTAGCGGTCCATGCGGCCTTCAGCCTATCCATCAGCTCAGCTCTGTTGGTGAACAGTAGTTAATCTGTGCTCTTTTTCAACCTGAACTTCAGCAAAAGTAGCTGACATAAATAATGGCGATAGATGTTAGCAGCTTGTTACTGGCACTTGCTAATTGATTTGGAGGTGACTGCCAGCAGCTTTCTTCACAGGGTACTGTAATCCCTTACCTGACACTGTGGGCTACAAAGTGTGGGTAGGGGCAAGGTCTTGCCCTGTGATGCATCAGGGGCTCTGGGCAAACTCAGAGGGCGTGGGAAGCATTGGACACTTCACAGGGGAGTGGGATGGACTTAGATGTCATTTTTGGATGTGGTAGAATAGCTTCTTGCTTTAGCGGAGCTTCTGTAATCTCAAAGGAAGTTTAAATGTGTTTTCTCTAGAGACAAATAATTGCTACGTGGAATGAGATTTATGTGCTTGCAAAGAAAAAGCTAAGAAAGTAATATTCATCTGTTTTTAGCAACAAGAGTCCAGGCTCTCCAGGGATACATAAAATCTATAAGTGAACATAATTCTTTTGATCAAGAGGTGAATTTTTCTTTGTGTAAACCAGAGCATAATTTTACTCTGTAGAGAGAATAAAATTGTTGCAAGATGTGTTCCAGCCATAGTTCTCCAATATAAACTATATAAGCAGATAAAACTGAAGAATTTTTTTTCATTAAAAAAAAATTAGTTCTCAGCAAATGCTGTCTCCAGACTCTTCTAAGACAGAGAAAGTTTATTCTATTAATTGTAATTCTGGTCACTTGTCTTACAAATGTCAAAGTCTTGGTCCACAGGGTTCCACTTCAATGAACAGCTTCAGCTGAAGATGAGTGATGGGAGAGCATTACAAACTTCCCACCTCTGCTTTCAAACAGGACATACAGTGGGCTATGGATGTTCCTGGGCAGCTGTAGTGTGCTCCTGTAAAGCAAATCTTGGATTTGTCACGCCTGAGATTCAAGATGCTTTGGTTAATAGTCTGCTGTGGGCACTATTGCATGGCTTTCTGATGATTTAGTGGGCAGGATTAGCTGGTGACAGGGCCCCGCATGTGATATAAGAGAACAGAGAGGCTTAGCCTGGAGCAGAGGGGAAGAAGGTTAAGATATTTTTTCCTGTTTATTAGTACTGAGCTCTGCTTCTGAACTAAAGCTGCAGTTTCAAAAAGCTATTACAGTCAGCAGCAGAGGCACATCTAGCCACACTTATCTAGTCTGGTGAGGGAGCAAATGGCCTCAAATCTAAAGAGGATGAAAGAGCCAGAGGGGAGAAAGAGCATGGGGATTACCCTGTACTAGCCATGTTTGTTGTGAAAACCAGTGCTCCCCTCTGCAGTGTTACAAGTCTCCTCTTAGCATGGATCAGGTATATTGAACATAGTGGAAATAGCATTACCCTGGAAAGTTATTACATGATCTGCCTGTGCCCTTTTCCCACTTGCCAGGCTGAGTTTAATTTTCATCTCTGTGTTTATTTTCCTGTCTCTGTGTCTCTATCTGGATATCTGAGTTGACTCACACAAGAATTTCAGTAAGTTTCATGTAAAAACTGAAACATTTTTGTAAAATTTTCACTCAATTTCTTGCTGGTGGGTGACAGGTTTTGCCTTTGGTGTCTCAGCAGTTATGGATAGAGGGTTGGAATTACGGACAACACTTCCAACTGGATGACAAAAAAAGCGCTCGGTGCTGAAATGGTTAATAATGTTTCTGACAGCTAATGTGCTCCTGTCTTACTCGGAATAGCTGATATCCTCTAACTGTTTCTGAGGTGGAGGAAGACAACAGCATCTGCTCTTACATTCTTCAGCTAAGCAGTGGTGTATTCATAAGTCTACAGAAACACTATATACATAGAAATGTAACTATGAACAGGTGGGAACTATAGATTTGTGGTAAAGGAGATATTCTTCAGGCACTTTATTGTAAAAGGGCAGTGTTTGTACTTCCCTTTATAACTCTGTTTTTCAGAGAAGTCTCCCAGAATTCTTAAACTTGTGGCTTGCTTGTTCCCTGCAGCATGTTGAAATCCCAGATTTTATATAGTTTAGGCTTGTTATATATATATATATATATATATATAAACTATTTTATATAGTTTAGGCTCTTGGACCCTCTATGGGGTTAGTCTGTACAGTTCTGTGGAAACACAGCAAGCAGTCAGCAGCTGATAGCCTCTCAATATTTATCAGTGCTGAAGGCTCTTTCTTGTCACTACAGTAAGTGAGAACTGCTAATTTCTTTCAAATGCAGTTTTTGCTTTAGTTGAGGTATTTGAAAGTGTAAACAAAGCAAGGAAGCTCCTGCTGACACTGCCTAATAACAGTGGGCTGAGAAGTTGTTCTATTACAGTGTTTGGGGATGAACAGATATACTACTTTTTCTACCTGTTTTCAGGTTTTGCTTCTCCTTGCTTGTACCAACAGGTAGCTGGAGCAGTGGAAAGGACAGCTGAAGTGTCTTACTATGGACTTACTCTGAGCTTGAGCCAAGGACTGCCTATTCTACCCAGATGCTGGTTTATTGGTTTGCTTGAGTTGAGGACTTAAAAGGCAAATATATTAACACCCAAGGAGCAATGCTAAATTGAAGGCTCACATGGGTATAACAACTGCCCCTAATGTGGACCTCAGTTGCTTATCTTAACTCTGCAGGCAGAAGTACTCCAGAAGAGATCATACACTCTACCTCCATCTCAGTCCATTTGATCTCTCTTTTAGAAGCTGACATTAGGTGATACACAAATAAAACTATGGTGCAAAGCCCTGCATTGGTGAAGGGTTTGAAGCTTTATCTCTGTCTTCACACAGTTTATGTACAAAGCATTTTTTTGGCTTGAATTTCATGCAATCTGATCTGTGCTAAGGTGTGAACCTTGGTAAATATCTTCCTCTTAGAAAACTTACAAAAAAAATAGGAGAAAATCAATCTTTGAGTCAAAAATAGATTAAAAGTGTGGTGTAATATAGCACCATTTGTTATCCTTGCAGTATCTGGATTTTATTTTAAGGGCGCAGAAAGTCTGCACAACAACTCCTGTCAGTGAGGAAATGCCCAAAATGGCAGGTGTCCTGTGTGCTGCTTACACCTTTCCACATGGGGAGGTGATGTACCTTCTTCTACCGAAGCTCTAGCAGGGCTGAGGGTGCAGAAGGCTATTACACTCTTGACTCCATCCTGAACACTGAGGAATTATCACCTGTTTTGGAGGAGTATTATACTTCTTAACACTATAATCTACCAAATATAGGGGAAATATGGTGGCAATTTACCAAAACAGCTTGCATCTTCTATCTGATACCAGGCCTGGCAGATGAGGAAGGGGAGTTTCCCTTTATGTTAGGGATAGGCTGGAGAGTATGGAACACTGTCTGGGGACAGGTGAGCAGTTAACAGAGAGTTTGTGGGTCAGGGTTAAAGGGAATATAGCTATGGGAGACATTACTGTGGGGATCTGTTACAGACCGCCTGATCAAGGAGAACCTGCGGATGAAGCACTCCATAGACAGATAGGAAAAGCCTCACGGTCGCAGGCCCTTGTTCTCATGGGTGACTTCAACAACCCTGACATCTGTTGGAAGGATGATACGGCCCGGCACAAGCAATCCAGGAGGTTCCTCGATTGTGTACAAGACAACTTCCTTCTGCAAGTAATAGAGGAGCCGACAAGGAGAGGTGCCATGCTTGACCTCGTGCTCACCAACAGGGAAGGGCTCCTTGGAAATGTGACACTCCAGGGCAGCCTTGGATGCAGCGATCACAAGATGCTCGAATTTGAGATCCTCAGGACAGTGAGAAGAGCATGCAGCAAGCTCACTGCCCTGGACTTCAAGAGAGCAGACTTTGGCCTCTTCAGGAACCTGCTTAGGAAGGTTCCATGGGATATAGCCCTAGAGGGCAGGGGGCTCCAAGACTGTTGGTTGATATTCAAGGATCACCTACTGCAGGCTCAGGAGCTTTGCATCCCAACCAGAAGGAAGTGCAGCAGGAGGGCCAGGAGACCTCCTTGGATGGATAAGGAGCTCCTGAAGAAACTTCAAAGGAAAAAAGAGGCTTATAAAAGGTGGATGCAAGGACACGTGGCCTGGGAAGAATACAGGGATGTTGTCCGGGAAGCTAGGGACCAGGTTAGGAGCGCTAAGGTCCAGTTAGAATTAAACTTGGCTAGGGATGTGAAAGATAATAGAAAGGGATTCTATAGGTACATAGTGAATAAAAAACAGAGTAGGGACAATGTAGCCCCTCTCTGGAAGCTCTCGGGAGAACTGGCTACCCTGGATTTGGAGAAGACTGAGGTTCTGAATGACTTTGCCTCGGTCTTCACTGGCAAAAGCTCTGACCACACCACCCAAGTTTTGGAAGGCAGATGCAGGGACTGTGAGAATGAAGACCTTGGGTACACTGTAGGAGAGTATCTGGTTCGAGACCATCTTAAAAATCTGAATGTGCACAAGTCCATGGGACCTGATGAGATCCATCCGCTGGTCCTGAAGGAGCTGGCGAATGAAGTTGCTAAGCCACAGGCCATCATGTTTGAAAGATTATGGCAGTCAGGTGAAGTTCCCAATGACTGGAAAAAGGGAAATATAACCCCCATTTTCAAGAAGGGGAAAATGGATGACCCAGGGAATTACAGACCAGTCAGTCTCACCTCTGTGCCTGGCAAAATCTTGGAGCAGATTCTCCTGGAAGGCATGCTAAGGCACATGAAAATCAACAAGGTGCTTGGTGACAGCCAGCATGGCTTCACTAAGGGGAAATCCTGCCTGACCAATTTGGTGGCCTTCTATGATGGGGCTACAGAACTGATGGACAGGGGTAGAGCAGTTGATATCATCTACCTGGACTTGTGCAAAGTGTTCGACACTGTCCCACACGACATCCTTGTCTCTAAATTGAAGAGACATCAATTTGATGGATGGACCACTCGGTGGATAAAGAACTGGCTGGATGGCTGCATGCAAAGAGTTGTGGTCAATGGCTCAATGTCCAGCTGGAGACCAGTAACGAGTGGTGTCCCTCAGGGATCAGTGTTGGGACCAGTCTTGTTCAACATCTTTGTCGCTGACATGGACAGTGGGATTGAGTGCGCCCTCAGCAAGTTTGCTGATGACACCAAGCTGTGTGGTTCGGTTGATACCTTGGAGGGAAGGAATGACATCCAGAGGGACCTTGACACGCTTGTGAGGTGGGCTGATGCAAACCTCATGAAGTTTAACCATGACAAGTGCAAGGTCCTACACCTGGGTTGGAGCAATCCCAGGCACAGCTACAGGTTGGGCAGAGAAGAGATTCAGAGCAGCCCTGCGGAGAAGGACTTGGGGGTGTTGGTCGATGAGAAAATGAACAAGAGCCGGCTTCAGTGTGTGCTTGCAGCCCAGAAAGCCAACCATATCCTGGGCTGCATCAAAAGGAGCGTGACCAGCAGGTCGAAGGAGGTGATCCTGCCCCTCTACTCTGCTCTTGTGAGACCTCACTTGGAGTATTGTGTGCAGTTCTGGTGTCCTCAACATAAAAAGGACATGGAACTGTTGGAACAAGTCCAGAGAAGGGCCACGAGGATGATCAGGGGACTGGAGCACCTCCCGTATGAAGACAGGCTGAGAAAGTTGGGGCTGTTCAGCCTGGAGAAGAGAAGGCTGCGTGGAGACCTCATAGCAGCCTTCCAGTAACTGAAGGGGGGCTACAGGGATGCTGGGGATGGACTCTTCATTAGGGACTGTAGAGATAGGACAAGGGATAATGGGTTAAAACTTAAACAGGGGAAGTTTAGATTGGTTATAAGGAAGAAGTTCTTTACTGTAAGGGTGGTGAGGCACTGGAATGGGTTGCCCAGGGAGGTTGTGAATGCTCCATCCCTGCTGGTGTTCAAGGCCAGGTTGGACAGAACCTTGGGTGACATGGTTTAGTGTGAGATATCCCTGCCCATGGCATGGGGGTTGGAACTTGATGATCTTAAGGTCCTTTCCAACCCTAACTATTCTATGATTCTATGATAAAACTCCTATAGGAGCCATATGAGGTTATTTTTGAAAAATCTAGGAGAATCCCAGCCCTAAGCCAAACTTTCTCCTTCACAGAGTTGAGCATCCTGATTTCCATTAGTGACTGGAAGAAAGGAGTCTTGTAAAATATTGATGCGTCAAAAGGAGTTAACCTGAGGCAGTTTATGAGTATGTTTATTGGAATTTTCTTTAAATTCAGACTTTATGAAACTCATTTTTACCTCTCAGAATGTTTCAGCGGTAAGAAAGAGGTAAACTTAAATGTACATGTTTGTGCATTTGGGGAAGAAGACTTAAACTTCAAATTCTATTACAGTACCCAAATCTTTGCTCTGGCTGGTTTGTTAGCATAATTTTACAGCTGTTCTCGGTTAAGCCAGTTGCTCACAAATCTTTTAAACAATCCAGAGCACAGATGAAGCTTCATCTTAATTAGAGCTACTACACTGTATGGAATAATTGGATCTTCAGGAGTATTTCCTTCTGTGACATGGAGAATAGGAAGAAGCAGCCTGAACTCAAAGTCAGGGGCAGATGATTAGGAAGGGGTTGTAATTGCATGACTGTGAGTTATAGTTTACACTGAGTCTGAAAATTACATATTTTTTCCAAATTAATGTCTTTCTTTGTTTTGTTTTTTTTATTGGTTTGGGTTAGGGTTCTTTTTTTTTTTTATGGTAACACCTGAAATTCCCATTTTCTGGTACTTGGCAGTTTATTACAGAATTTGAGAGTTTTGGAGCTGAGTTGGTCTTACATCCTCAATTCCAGGTATAGCTGTTTTTCCTGGAAAATAATTAGATTTGAACCTGCCACAGAAATGAATCACCTGTGGGAGAGAATAGGTGAATGCTGGTACTATATTGCTCATGCAGACTTCTGCTGGCCTTGCTGTCAGAACTATGGAATATTTGGCCAAAACCAAAAGTTCTTTCATTCACTCCAAGGTGCCCTATTGCAAACTGTGTTTTTCTGGTCATTGTTGTCTCTACCTCTAACAGGGTCTTGGTGCTGTTGGAAATGGGGACCAGAGAATTAAGCGTTCAATTTAAACAGGCAAAGTACAATTCAAACCAAACACAAATGCAAGGAGTGGTAGACAGACTTTTAATGAAAAGTCTGGCTGTTTGGAGGCTCAAAGAGAGTGTGATTTTTCTCCATAGTGTGAAACTGGCTTTGCTGACTCTCCTCAAATAGTACCTCGAGTACCTGGAGATTTGCAGAAGACATTCTGTCAGGCTTGTTCTGTATTTTCTGCACTGACCTCTTGAGGATTTTAACCTGTTTCTGTGTGTCTTTCTCTGACGGGCACAGAAAGTCTGCACAACTCCTGTCAATGAGGAAATGCCCAAAATGGCAGGTGTCCTGTGTGCTGCTTACACCTTTCCACATGGGGAGGTGATGTACCTTCTTCTACCGAAGCTCTAGCAGGGCTGAGGGTGCAGAAGGCTATTACACTCTTGACTCCATCCTGAACACTGAGGAATTATCACCTGTTTTGGAGGAGTATTATACTTCTTAACACTATAATCTACCAAATATAGGGGAAATATGGTGGCAATTTACCAAACAGTTTGCATCTTTTATCTAATACCATTTGATATATGATTACAAAACAAGTTCTCCTATTAGAGGAAAATTGCATCTGAATTCAGTCTCTGATCAGTCAGCAGTTTCTCTTTACAGTTGATAGACAGTCTCTCAAACTATGTTTCAAACATGGATGTCTGAGCACATTATCGTATCAGATAAAGCTACCCTAGTCTGTTTATGAAGCAATGTGATTTCTTTCCTACAGATGTGCTCCAGCCCTGGGTTCCCATGCTCAGTATCTCATAGTGTCTAGGTCTAATCTCTCCCACAGCAGCCTGATCTCACCGTGTTTGGCTAAACCTCACTGATTTTTGAGCCGGTGTGTCAGGCACAGAGATTCAACTGTATCCTTTTGCACTGATTAGTTTTCCTTTGTCATGAAACTCAAATCATCAGGTGAAAAATCCTCTGTTAAAGTGCCTGCAGGACTCACATGATAATTTCACCCCTAAGCAGCAGTTCAAGTGGTAGCAGCACTTAAATGCTAAATGTTTTAAGGAGGGAGTTTATAGATGCCCCTTGTTTATTCATTTTGACATCGTAATACACCAACATGCTTTTATGTGAGAGAACATCCTGAGAAAGAGACTTTCTGTTATGGACTGTAAACAGAGCTGGAGATACTATTCAGTAATGTTTCTCAAAGGCATTCTAGCAATTTCTAAGTATCCATGGGCTTCACTGTGTCACTTTTCAAACAAAATAAACTCAAACCCACCCACCCACCCAAAATGAAATAGCATTGTAATATCAAAGCCTATGAGAAGGGTGTATGGACTGGCAAATTGCCAAAAGTCCTTGTTAGTTGAAAATCAGTGTTAAACAGCAGTATTTCCAATGAAACTGTAAAAACAAGTGTTAGGTCTGATACAGATCAATGTTTTTTATAAAAACCAAAGGTATATGAAATCTTTGACAAAGGTTTAGGTTGCTGCTTTCAGAGGTAAGTCAGAGCTAAGCTGAGCCCATTCAGCTGAAATGTGTTTTAGCTGCAAATTTCAGCACCTAGCAGCAATGCATGCAAGGTCACACTTACAAGAAGGGAATAATGCTTCTGAAATACAGTGCCTCTGAGTACCTTTGCAGGGTTGCATATCAGACACCATGATATGGTATGTTGAGTTCAATGAAAAATGCAAGACCTGAATCAGTATTTAGGAGTGCAGAGCCAAAGCCAGTTGAAATGGGAAACTGACATCCATTTTTAGACTTAAAAGGTTTAAGCATTCTAACATATCACTCCAGGAATATAAAAACTCATTGCTTATGTCCTCAGGCCTTTCTGGAAAATATGTTTTTGTAAAACAATGTTTTGAGTTCAATTAAATACTGTAAATACTGTACTGCATTAACAAGCAATTTTAGCCATTTTTATTATTCTGCTGTTTTTAGCTTGTAGGTCTTGTTGTAAAGGGCCTTGACCTTCCTTTCCAGTTTGAAATTGAAGTGGCTGCCCGTACATAGGGAAACAGTCTGAACTGGCAGGCAGATGTATCAGTAAAGAAGCTCTTCTAACTCTTTCAATCCTACAATTCTACAATTATTCAGCATCCACCTGTCATGGACTACTCACAGCTTCACTTTCCTTGCTTGTCTTCTCTGCCTCATTCAAATTTCTGCTCTCTGCTTCTGACTTATCAGCATCTGTTTTAAAATGCCATGGTACACAGCTATTATTTTTGTATTTTATTTTGTCTAGAAAACCCAGGCTTAGCTGCATTAACAAGTACACTAAGCATTGGGTGGTAAGGTTCTCCTGAGTAATTCTCTTCACATTAAGAATTGTAGTTTGAATGAAGGATGCATTGAGCGTGTGTGAAGTAGCAGCTATTACCAGGTAGGTAACAATGTGT
This sequence comes from Pezoporus occidentalis, assembly GCF_034315485.1. NCBI lineage: Eukaryota > Metazoa > Chordata > Aves > Psittaciformes > Psittacidae > Pezoporus > Pezoporus occidentalis. The sequence continues at coordinate 3,332,285 of NW_026916347.1, forward strand.
TTGGAAGTACATTCTTACAACCAGAAAGACGGCAGGTGTCTGCTCCTTCCTGCAGTCAAGGTATAACCAGGTATAATGTTCGTAGGGACTTAATTTTATAATAAACCCAAGAATTTTTGGCAAGTGCTACTAAAACATGTAATTTGTCATGTAAATCGGTTTATCCCTCTGTTAATAACTATATTATAAACTCTCTATAAAGACTTCACTATTTAAGGAAATCTGCAATTAGCAAAACTGCCTTTTAAGATAAATATATTTCAAGCGCTTTTGTGGCTTTTAATTATAAATAGCTTTACATTTATATTTATATATAAGAAGAGGATGAAGATATAAATCTCTTCTTCTCTCCTTTTTTGTATAGCTTGACTGTACTGTGCCCAAGACAGTTCAGAAGATCACCTTGTTTGTCCATTTAAGCCTTGGTTCAGTCACATACTTGCTTGAGTTTAGGCAAATAACTATGCAGAGTTATTCTTAACTGAGCAGGACACTCATGGAGAATATCTTTGTGAATGAACTAAGGCTGCAAGAATAACATGGTTATGAAAATGTGGGATCCAAATTGAGGAAAACACCTTGCTAAGATCAGTTTTGAGTTTACTGATTCTGGAATAAACAAGCACCTGCGTTATTCTGCATAGCACATAACATTTTGCTTGACGCAAACCGGAACATCTTGATTTGAGAGCATACTTAATAAAACCAAGGAGTCTAAAGGCTAGAATTACAAAATAAGAGGCACCAGTGGAGATCTCTTGGCTCAGATCACCTTAGTTATCTCTTTACCAGTGGTCACGGGTTCACTAGTTTTCTCCATTTCTAACCAACCCAGACCTAACTGGCATACTCTTCTCACTTTGTTCTATGGAGTTTTTTTCCACTTTGCAAGGATGGTTCAAATGTTCACTGGGAGAGGTGGGGGTGAGAAGGAGCAAGCAGATGGACATGGTGGTGTCTAGGGTAGTGCACAGGTCATGTAGGTCACACCCAGGTCTTCATGTAGATCAGTGCTTTGAATCACAGTAAGAGTTACCTTCCAAGCTTAGTGGTTGCATATGTTCAATGGTTTGAAATGTCATTGACAGAGGATAACATGAAGGTATCCAGGGGTGCTCTTTAGTAAATACTCTGCTTTTTGAAGGGATGCTCTTTTTAACACTGCTTTCCACTTCTGGGTATGAAATTATCAGGGTTAGTGATACTCCCACTTCTTGTCACTCACCAGGTAACTTACCAATTGCAGACTGAATGTATTCCTTGACATTAAGATTTACAAATTTCAACACCTAGTATCCTTTTTCTATCAGTTTATGTCTTTTCCCATTTAAATCATCATCACTGTTCACCTGACAGCTGTGAGCCTGGGGGCAAATGTCTTATCACTTTGTGTTGTTGTTAGAGTAGGATCTTTATGTCATGAAACATATCACAAACTCAGCAGGAAAAGGTGTCTAAAGGAGAGCTGGGGATGGGAATGTTAAAGTTAGAAAAGCAATGCCAGCTGCCCTTGCAGTTTTGCTGCTCTCCTTGGGGTCACTATAGGCACATCCTCTGGTGTGACACCTATAGAAACTTGATGATAATTAAGCTGAAGACACAGAACCAGCTGTGTTTCTGCAGAAACACACCTCTGATTTGTGTTGTGCCTTGTCCAAGGGAAGACTTGGGAGCAAGTTTATAGGCCCTTCCAGTTTCATTACTGTTTTCTTTCTTAGAACCGTGTGATGGCTTTCTCTTTTCCCCCTGGCTCTGTCAGGGTGCAGCAAGGGCTGGGGAGCTGAGGGGGATTCTGCTAATCCTGTGACAGGCCCCATCCAACAGCATGGTGTGGGAGCCGGTCCTGGGGGAGGCTGGTCAGGGCTTGCAGGGACTATTGGAGTGCCCTGGCAGACTCTTTGCTTAAGCAAGAGCACATAGCAACCAGTTCAGGACTATTTTACTAGGTAAAAGGAGACTTTAGTATTCTGGGAAATGGTGGAAAGCACGGATGAAAGTGTTCACATTTCTTTATCTCAACTGATCCTGACTTCCTCTGAAAAGTTTTTAGGCAGCTATGAAATGCTTGGGGTTTTTTAATAAGAGGCTGAGCTTTTACTGTGGCTGAAGAACAGTTTAATTGAGTGCAGTATTGGTATGATTCCCTTCCTATGGAAGAAGAAGAGTGGAGACTTTTTAACAAGGTTCTAGTAAATTTCAAATCTTCATTTAGTGCTTCTTTCTTTGGCTTCAGATGCCACTCTCAGATTTTTATCTTTTTTATTTTCTTTGTTACGTGTTTATCTGAAACAAATACAGTGGATTGTAATACTTCACAAAATGCTGCCTGTTCTCGAAAAGGCTGAAGTGGGTCAGCACTGCTTGCAGAGATTGCCAAATTACAAATGGGCTGCACTGAAACATCTGATATCTTTCTGCCTCTCCCTAAAGAAACTGCAAGACCAAACCAAAACCTAAGCTTTCTGTTTGTTTTATTTTTTTATTTTTTTTTTTGGGGGGGGGGCTTCTTTTTATACAAAAGTGCAAAGAAGAAGGTAAAAAATGTCCTAAAAGGACTTTTGTTATAGAAGTGCCAGCAAGAATAGGGCAATGGCATGTGTTTCCAGGTTATGAGATGGTTAATCTATCCCTTATTTACTGCTAATATATATCAATAAGTATTAATTACTGTTGGCAGGTGGCTTCCACTGATGGTGGAGTAAGTTTCTAAAATAATTGGGTTTGCAGATGTGAGCTTATTCAGAGCATCTCACCTCTGGGAATGAGCTGTCAGCTTTTGTTTGAATTAGCTGCCAAAGGAAAATGTTTTGGACTCTCTGCTGCTGTTTCTTACAGTGTGATTTGTGCCTGAATGTCTGCTTGCAGGAGGTAGTGGGGTTGTGAGTGGGGAGTACTGCAAGACAAGATGTGAAGACACTGACAGAAAGGAAGGCAACGCTTTCAGCAAGTCTGTCCACACAACTCCAGAGATGCCTCAAATTGAATTGCTAAAATTTCCTGAAAATGAAATTATTCACAGCTTACATTTTCTCAAGTTTTTTTTTTCCCTCTGCCTTTGCCTGAAAGCTTATTTGACTTTTTGAATAAAGAATATTTTAAAATATTTTCATCAGAAGGAATAAACAGCATAAAATGTGTTGGTGCCTGCCTTGGAAATAATAAAATCCCTGTTTTCTTCAGTAGCGTGAAGTGTGGAAAGGTCCCATATTTGCAAGTCAATATATCTGTGCGTTTCTACTGATATCTAAAACCCTTGGCAATACATGTAGAGCACCTTCTCAGGGACCACTCCTGCACTTTTCTCAGGCTCAAAATTTAAAAACATGCTTGTAGAGCAACTCAGCAGCCCAGCATTCAGCAGATGGGTGCATGGTGACTGTGGCAGTCACACTTATTCACCTGGTGAGTAGCTTTACACATCTGCCTTTCTTGAAGATGGATTGCTCTGGTGCTGCAGGTTACCCTCAGCTCTTCTGGGACTCAGTCACGACAAAGATCAGCCACAGGTAAGTGATCTCTGCAACCTGAAACAGCAGATGGCAGGTGTTATTTTTCTTGGTTTCCTGAAGAGACAAAACTTTACAGAACCGTACTATGTGCATGTGTCCACATCTTACCTGCTTAATACATAGGCAGACGTGTCACAGTAATTCCATCTTCACAGGTTTCATGAAAGTAGGCAGCCAGACAGAGGAGAGAGAGGAAAAGACTGCAGGATGATCTCTTCCTTACCAGATAATCCATACTGATGAAAGTCACAAAGCAGTAAATCATATGAAAACTTATCACTGCAATTGAGAATACTTGAATAAACAGTGTTTTGGTAGTATGATAGCTATACAGCTTTTTTCTTAATGCAGTAAATGGGTTTCAAAATCATTAGACTATATATTAGCTCAAATAGTGGCTTATGTTAGAAATAGTGGCATAAAAAGTAACTACAAAATCTTGCTATCCATATCTATACTATAATCTTGCCATCATGAATTAAATGCTTCAGCAAGCTTGTGTGACATTTAGAGATGATTTAATTCAGGAAAGCAAGATGTGGTTTTACCATAGCTGAAGGTAAGACTCTCTCCCCTAGTCTCACTCTAGATGGTTTCCTTCTTAGAGCTACTGATGTGCTGTGTTCCGAGCTTGCTTCTCTGAATAGTTACCTACCAGTCTTTCTCACTGAGGAGTTCATGTGGGCAAGATTTAATTTAATGGCAATTAGACACAGATGAACCACTTTTTGTTTCAGTATCAGCCTTTTGCTGAGCAATGATAAACCTTCAATTCAAAAGGATTACCTAGAATTTACAGGATTTTATTAGTTTGTGATAGAAATTTAAGAAGTGAAAACAAAATCTGGCTTTTGCACTAAGGAATAAAACAAAAATTGCACACCACAATTTGAAGTATATTAGAACTAGAAATGTTCGATAGAAATTCAGTAGGATGGCTTCTTTAGGACCAAGTTAATGAACCTCTAGTAGGTGTGAATTACAGCTGACTGACAGAGTTTGTGTTTAAAGAGAACCTAAGACATTAGAAGTTTCTTTTAATGCATGTGCACAGTTTATGAAAGAGCTGTGCACATTACCTACCCACCAGTTCAGGCTTTGATTTTCTGTAAAGTGGGAATTGAAATTCTTCTGAGGGATGGTCTGGGAACTCCATGCTTTACATGAAATTGTAAGGTGTCTCTTTTAAACCTGCCAGAACACTACAAACTATAGAGCTGGAAAGGCTAATCTTTGCTACTGTGCCATGAGTGTATGGGGCAACGCTCGGAAGAGGGACAGATGCAGCTTCTTATGAGTTTTCAGCTTTGGCTATTTGTCCACATCTCGAGGGCAACATAGATTAGGAGATTGGTGGGTGAAAGTCAATTGGTATCAGGAAAAAGTGTTTCATGGCAGATCACTAGACTAACAGTATGGGATATGCAGACAAGCAGCAGTCATGAATAAAATAAGACTATCAAATCTCATATCATGTTAGTAAGAATAAGTGACTGGTTAGAGGAGTTTAAATTACATAAATATCACCTGTTTGCTCACAGAAAAGTGTGAAATTGTACTTTGAGGAGGTTTGTGTTATATGAAACATGTTTGAAACACTAAACGAAGCAAGTGCCCTGTCTCTGCTAAGGACAGATTCTCCCTCTTCTGTCCCATGGCTGGTAAGACATGGAGTAATATAAACAATGATTTTCTAGTTTTAGTTCTGCTTCTAGTTTTTTCAGTAGAACCAGTTTTGAATCAGTGTCAGGAACTGACATATCTTTTCCCACTGTTTCTGGCAATCCCTTAAGTGGCAAGATGTGGCACAGGATTTATTGTTAAGGGTTAATTGTAACAATAAGCATATTGTTATCAATATAAGCAATCCCAAACCTTGGTTCTAAAGCTGAACTTTGCCGAAGTTCAGGTAGAGAAACTAGGTGGTATGAATTTCCCTGGGATTCTTACTTCTTTGTTCTAAAGGCATCCTGTCTGCCATGCAATCTATGCGCTTGCAATCCACATTCAAACCCGGTGGCTTTGGCTGGCATGCCAAGGAGCCCAGGATGAGATAAGGGTGTGAGCATTACAAGCTGAGACCTATGGACTTTTCTGGTCTTGAGACAAAATGTCTTCCTAAGATGTATAATAAACTTAGCGATATTGTGCTGGGACCTGCACTGCCTTCCCTTCCAAACTGGTGAGCTGTCAGAACCTTCTCAGAAAGAACCAGCTGAGGGATGGAAAACTTACGGTAGATGCAGTTTGTTCAATTAATCTTTCTGGGAAGAAATACCTTGAGTTTGAGGTCAGGGTTTTATTTTGTATTATTTCAGAAATACTTTATTCAATAACATGCTGCATCAATACAGGAACAAAACGTTTCAGCTTTGACAAAACAACTCAATTACATTAAAGTGCAGCTTATTTAGAGATTAAGGTGTGATTTTGAAGTCTTTCTGTTTACATGTCTTAAAGTGCAAAACTATAAAAGTTGAAAAAGTCTTTCACATGACAAATTTCTAGAGGCAAATATAAGTTCTTCTAGCACATAAGCAGTGAACTAAGCTCTGCTACTACTTATGGACTCTCAGCAGATGCATTTACTGAGGTAAATTCATTAAAGGTGTGAGAATTTACAGGTGTCTCTGAAGGGTATTTTGATGCCTGCATTGTTCAGGCATTGGTGGTGATAACTTACCTGAGGCATATTAAGGACAGCTGAAATCAGTAAGTAGATTGCTCTTCTGGGTTTGGGCAGAAGGACATTGCTGTGTCTGTTTTGTGCTATGCAGGGTGGAAAAGGAAAGCTTTGAGGAGCAGGTGCTAATGGAGGTCTGCACTACAGAGCACAAGTCTGGGACTCTGCTTGCTGAAGGCATTGAATGAACCAGTGCAACTTCAGTCCTCTGCTAGGTAAGAGTTGGGTGCTTATTTTTTTCTTTACATCTTTTATTAAATCTTCTTTTTCTTGAGAGGTTAATATTTTCCCTCTTCTGTAAAGTGTTTCTGCTGTTTGTCTGGGAGGTTATTGAAGTGACTTCTGATGTAGGCTTTATCTTCTGTGGTTCAGAAAGAGATAAAAATACCAAAGATTTTCCAGGTTCTCTGATCTTTATTTAGCCTGTGTTTTGTGAAACTTTATCTCACTTCAAAGAGTGCTCTGCTTACATAAGAACTGAACCGAGTGGTTTTAAAGAATAGTTATTTCTGCAGCAGTAAAAAGATCTACTGATTTTCCTAGTGTGTTGAGCTGCATGTTCAGTGGTGTGAAGGTGAATACTTGACTAAGAACTCCATTAAGTTTGTGTTAATCTTTGGATTTTCACAAGTGCAATATGTTGGTTTTGTCTGTATTTCAGCAAGCAAAGTTATAAATGTGTAAGTAAATCTTATGGCAATTTTAAGACATAAAAGGATATGAATTTAACCAAATATTAAACAGAACTCTTTGGTTTGCCTCTTCTCATATAATTGTAGGTGGAAACCAATTGTGTGGTTGTTCCAAATAAAATTCAGACATGTTGTATTTTAATGTGAAAAATGTGACTTTTTGCAGCCTTACTCTCAAGTTGCCTGCAGGTTGCACACGTGTGTACAGTTGCTTCCTTCCATCCCCTCCAATAACTTTACAGCGTTTCTATTCAGAGCACTAGTTAATTTAAAGGATTAATTCTGTATTCAAAATTCTCTAAGTCTTGACTATAAATTCAGAAATTAAGCCCTACAGTTTTAAACAACTACCAAATGTTTTGCATTTCAATCTTTAGACCCAAAGAAGGATATGGATTTTTTTGAAAGAGTCCTGAGGAAGCATGAATATGCTCAGAGGGCTGGAGCAGCTCTCCTATGAAGACCGGCTGTGAGAGTTGGGGTTGCTAAGCCTGGAGAAGAGAAGGCTCAGGGGAGATCTTACAGCAACCCTCCAGTCCTAAAGGGGACCCATAAGAAATTTGAAGAGGGAATTTTTATGAGGGTGGGTAGCCACAGGACAAGGGGGAATGGATTTAAACTGAAAGAGGTGAGATTTAGGTCAGATATCAGGAAGAAATTCTTCACTTTGAGGGTGATGAGGCCCCAGCACAAGTTGCCCAGAGAAGCTGTGGCTCTCCCATCCCTGGCACTGTTCAAGACCAGGTCGGATGGGGCTTTGAGCAACCTGGTCTTGTGGAAGGTGTCCCCGCCTGTGGCAGGGGTGCTGGAACTGGATGATGTTTAAGGTCCTTTCCAGCCAAAACCATTCTGTGAAATAATCAAAGCTGTCATTTAGCACAGCAAAGTTTTAGTGTCAAACTGTGAGGCTCAGCCACAGTCAGATTGATGCACAGGGTTGTGAGGTCATTCTTTTTGTGTGATGATGAGTTTGGTGTAGATGTAGTGATTATTAGTTTCTTTTTAATATACGGCAGAAACTTTTGCTAGTGCTGCAGACAAGGTAAAAGTGGCATGAAATGATGGAGATTTTTTAGCTTGTTGTTGTGCCTGTGCTTCTAAGGGCTTGAATGTAGAAGCTAGAAGGAGAGGTTATGGGCTGGTGGGCTGGCCTGATGTTACACAGGTGGATCAGGTGAGGCCAAATGATGGGTTGCCTACATGAGAGGTGACCCTGAGGTTTGCTCAAGCAGCCTGTGGTGAGTTTGAGCAAATTACTTCATGTGCTTGCTTGTATAAAGACTGTCTTGGAACAAGATGTAGGGACCCTCTTGAAACAAACACTTGGGAGAAATGTGTCTGAGACAGTTGCATGAAGTGTAAATGACTTGGGAAACTGGAGGATTCATAGATGATTTTGTGTGGTCTTTCAAGATTTCTGTCAAACCTGTTTAATTTTGTAATTCCTTTGACCTACTGCAAACAGCTCAAGAGGGGAGTAACAATGGTTCCCTTGAAATGTGGTGGTCTGAAATGCTGAAGGTGATAGCTGAAACACATAACACGAAAGTTATGACACCTCTCCATCTATGCCTCCTCTGCCATCTTTCTCGTAAAGTGTCGTAAGAAATGAATTGCAAAAGTACAAACAGCTAAGAGCTGGAATTAAAACTTTGGGCAGGTTGGGCAAAAGGACAGCTCTACCTGTAAGTCAGCTATGCAAAATAAGTCACGATTGCTTTCTGTAGGTTTTGTGTCTGTTATGTATGACCCCTGCCACTATGAAATTAAGTATTCCTATTCAGAATCTGAACTTAATTAGCTGTGTTTCATCATGACACCCATGGATGATACTTTAAGCAGATGGCTAAAGCAAAACCTGCTGAGACATTAAGTGGTACAAAAAAAAGAGATATGGCCAAGAGCTGTACATGTGTTTCCTGAAATCCCTGCCTCCACATGAAGGGACAGGGATGGATTTTACAAAGATGTTTTTGCCTGCAGGTTACACATGTGTGCAAAAGGCTTTGTTGCTTGACTAGATCTGACTTAGCTCTGTCATTAAACGTAGTAAAAGTTGTTTTGTAGAACCTTGTATTTATTTATAGTTTCAGTTTCAGCAAGAATGAAATATTTGAAAGCCCCGAGGTAAGAGGGACTTGACCAACTTTACCTATGCCCTCTGAAGCTGGTGGCAGCCAAAGAGGGTGCACGCAGGAAATTGTATAGAGGGTAGCTGTGCTACCAGATTGGTTTAGATTATATGGCATTGCTGTGAGACTCGGATAAAATGAAATTTAATGTTTTTGTGCTTATGTGCTTGATGTCTAAGAAGACGCAGGGTGTCTTGCTTAAGCACTAGCTGCAAGTCCTTGCTGCTGAGATGTGGAGGTGAGCCTCCTGTAGATCCTCTTCAATGGCAAAAACACAGATCAGTAGGACCTCAAATGTAATAATTGGTAATTGGGAAGCCTTAGTGTAACGTGGGCTGATGGTGTTGTGAATCAATACGATTATGATGCTTATTGTACAGAGGCTTATTTCCATGAGTAGGAGGAGGTGGGAAATAGAAATGCTCTTGGACATGGTCTAAAGGGACCAGATTTTAAAGGGAAATTCAGTTTTTCTACTTGAATACTGGTTAACTTGGGCATCCTGGAACAGTACTAAATATCACCTGGTAGCCTTAATTTTGAGATAATAGAGCTGTTTGTCTAAGCATTTTGCATGGGAAAGTGCTGTAAAATGGAATATCTTACACACCTGTAAGAAAATGCATCCATTAAATCATTGTTGTGTGATTAAACTGCAACTGTGACCATGTTGTGATTTTTATGCGATTCTTAAATATCTCACCTTGCTCATGCGCACTCCCATCTTAAATGGAAGGAGCTGACAATTCCTCTCCTCCGTATTCTGTCAAAAATACAGTCTTATACTATGACTACACTGAACTGTAGCTGTCTTGGCTATGCCTGGCTGGTCCCAAGTACTGTCCTCTCATTCTTGAGGGCTGGAGAATTTTATATATAAGCACTATGCATTTTGGTGCAGTTGCAATTCAGGTGCTGGATCTTTGGTCTGTATAGACAAAACTTGCATCTCTGAAATGTTAGCAGATTAGCCAAGATGAAGCACTGTGTTTTCTTTGGCAGTAACAGTGGAGGCTGGTGGTTTAGCAGAGCTCCTCAAGGCCTGTGTGGCTTAGCTTTAGATGGTGAATCTGAGCAGCAAGCAAATTAAGGTTAGGAAAGGTGCTAAGTGTCTGTCTTTAGACATTGCTATGCTTGTAGTGGCTTTGATGTGCTGTCAGCTGATGCAGTGCACCTGCAGATGGAGAGGGATGAGGGCAGATGGGTACCTTCACCACCTGGGTCATGGTTCCTTTTGTATAGACTTGGTTGTACAGGGAAGTTGCTCCCTCCACCTCATCTCTCCACTCCTCCTCAAGTATCCTTTTCCTTCTGATGTGCTATTAAAACAATTGTTAAAGCCACCATTTTTCTCCGAAACAGAAGTCTTGTTGCTGTGGCTAGTGTTATTTTAACCTTTGACACTGTTTTCTTGAGACAGCTCATTAAGCATCTTCCTCTCATAACAAACAGACCTAGCAAGGAAAGAATTTTTTGAACTCTTACTATGAAAAAAAAATTAATAACCTAGAAAAGTTGTTGGTCAACAACCAGCAAACAGTGGAACAGGACTACTGGAAAATAATTACAAGCCAATTTCAAACCCATAATTTGCACTTGGGTAACAAACAAAGTATCTTTTCAAAAAGATGAAAAGGACAAATGTGTCAATTCTTCATAACAGCAAAATAAAGCCACTTCATAGTGTTTGGGGGAAGACTTTAATAGCCTCTAATTTGGATAATATGAATAATTAAGGTTTAGAAGTGCATCCAGACAAGAAATTGATTATCCTGGGTTTAGGATATGTGCACTGATTAGCCAAATGGGTTGATATCACCCATACAGGTATAAATGAAGGGTGGTGTGTCTGTTTGTTCTGTTTTTTTAATATCAATATGGAATTAGCTGCTTCTATTTTCCATATAAGTAGGATTATTTTCCTATTAATTTATGCAGTGAAATCCTTTCACCTTGCTCTAGAAGCCCATGCACTATCCTGTTCATATGCCCTTCAGGATCCCAAGGTATTGCTCAAGACCAGGTTCAAAATGAAATGAGCAAAATTAACAGAGGACAGAAATAGTGTTTTCTAGTTTTGCTGTTTGTCCATGACAAGATAGCTCTCCTTACTGAACCTCACCGATTAATTCACCAAACTTACTGAAGAATTATGTTCTCTGTATGTCATATGATCCAATTAGCTCAGTCACTCTCATTTCTTGAGAAAATAACTCTGACTAATTCCCTTGTTGTTCTTGAGATTTTTACAAGTAATTTAACATCTCGTAAAGATTAATGTCCCAGAAATGTCATTTTGTTCTTTGCTCCAATCTGATAACTACTTTCTCATTTTGCGGCAAGAGCAAATTAGTGAATTTCAGTTAATGCGGTAATCTGTCTTCCTGGGTACAAATTTGCCTTTGAGCACTTTCTTTTAAGCTTAAAGATTTTAATCATAGTAAATATTGCTGTTGAAGGAAACCAAATTCAATCATAGAATTTCTCTGTGTAGAATACTCCATTACATATGCCACAAGAAGTGGTTGATTTGACAGATTCATTAACTCTGAAATATTTCAGCATATACCCCACTGGATTTTGAAGCCTTGCCAACCTGCCATGCTCTTGGATGCTCTTAAAAGATTTTCAGGATGCAGAAATCTTGTTTCTTGGTTTGGGGTTTTTTTTTTTTTTAGTTTTGGAGAAATCTAAAATGCTGAGATGAAGTAGAACTGATTCATGAACTGGCTTTAGGTATTCAAGACAGAAATAATTCAAATGTTATTGACTGTATTGAAGTAAGTTTGAGTATTTTGGCCTAGGCATTAACTTCAGGTGCTTTAAAGTTCTTTTATCATTCTTAATTCATGAAAGAGTGTTTTGAGTTTTTAAAATGCATGTTTTTGTGTATAAAATCTGACATCTGTCCCTCAAGATAATACTTTATATATATACAGACATGTATAATATGGCTTCCATTAAAAACATCTGAATAATTTCAGAAAACCCTCAGTTACTTTTTTGGTCACTTTACATGGATGAAAACCTAAATAGAAAAAGAAGCAGATGTTGCCTAGGTAACTGCAGTATTCACAGCTCTGATTCTAAATGATATTTGACCCTACTGTTGCTACGTATTTATTTATACTTCTAATTATCTCTTAAATAAGCATTTATGGATTTGTTTTGGTTTTTACATAGTTAGCTTGACAGCCTATGCTGTCTTTTCTTCTTTGGGATGCCCATATGCATATGCACCTAACTGCATGACAGGAGTCCTTAGAATGCTGATGGGCTAATGGTGGAAACCTTTAGGTGCCTTCAAGTGTGCTGGTAGGGTGGAAGCAGACAGATCATCATCATTATAACTTTCTGGATATTGCATACTAATGTATGAATTTAATATACATATGGTTTTGCTCAGGATTGTTAGAGAATTAAGTAGATGTTTTTAAAAAATTCTTACTAAACATAAAATTAATCTAATTAAGTTTAGGAAGTGGAGTTATAGTGATTGCATTTCCTCTTGGGATGAAGCTGCTCAGATTCATATCAGTAACCCCTTTTCTGACTTTTTTTTTTTTCTGTAAATCAGTACTACCTAAGAGCACTCATTTCTCATTTCAACTGCCAGCACCATTTGCAATGTAGCTGGGGAAAAAGCTATAAACTTTATCAGCTGTGTGAGGTAGGAGTAGGAGGTAAGAGAAGTCCTCCTAGTGCTCCTAGGAAGGGCTTGGCACTCTAGTCTTGTTTGTAGGTGCAACAGGCTGTTGGGTCTGGGGTGAGGGGAAAGCTCTGGCAGTGTTGCTGTGAAAGCTTTGTTAACTTGAGCTATTTAAGCCAAACTTGAGCTCCTCAGCAAAAAAAAAAAAGGCAAAAAAAAATAGTCATATTTAAAGTGAACAAGAAAATAGGGAGAGTTTCACTGAGGTAAAAGGGGGAAAAAACTGCTGCTATGCTTTATACCATTGTAACTGCTGAAATGCAGAACAGGGCAGCCTGCTAATGCAGAGGGTGTACGTGTGTATATGTGCATTTTTAATACCAACCAAGTATCACAGTATGCTAGAGATTGGAAGGGACCTCGAAAGATCATCTAGTCCAATCCCCCTGCCAGAGCAGGAACACCTAGATAATGTTACACAGGAATGTGTCCAGGCGGGTTTTGAATGTCTCCAGGGAAGGAGACTCCACAACCTCCCTGGGCAGCCTGTTCCAGTGTTCCGTCACCCTCACTGAGAAGAAGTGCTCAAGTTTTATAATTTGGAAATATAAGTAATTCAATAGAAGCTGTTATATTTTGCTTGAAATGTTGGTAATACTTGTTTTTACAATTCATATTCCCTGTATATTGCTGATTGAAGTGCACTATTTTTTCTGCTTTGATTATACCCTGTATGTAAATTACCTGCTTAGAACCATTCAGCTCTGCTTTGTCACTAAAGAACTTCCCATCACCTCTATTACATCCATGTATTGTCATAGATAATTCTTGGGGGGGGGTGGGGGTGGGAAGTCTGTCATGCATTGCAGTTGTACCTTTATGAGATACAGTGATCTCTATGAGCTACAGAATATCTGAGGATCCACCAGTGCAATTCTTCCCACCACTGCAGCAGCGCCATGGCTCTTTGCCAAGAGACTAGTTCTGCTGTCTTTTAAGGTGCAGTGCCTCTAATATTTTTCACATCTGAGGCTGTTTATGCCTCAGAATAAAGTTCTCAAAAATCACAGATTGCCTGACCTGCAGAACTAATAAATACTCCAAAAACTTTAGTTCACCCTTGAGCTCTCTTCATCCTAAATGGTCTTATGGTGCCTGATGAATTCTGAGTAAGCAACACTACTGAACTGTACTTCATTTACATTTACGTAATGATGTAAAGCAAAATTAAAGTTACTGCCTTGTACTCAATATACAATACCTCAATTTAATTGAATATGAAAAAAAATGGGTGTTTCATGAAAATTGCTGAAGTAAAAAATAAGTCCCAATAGAACTGGGAACATGGCTATAACAGTTGGCAGTTTTGCACAGAAGTAGCTTACGAAATGGTTTTTTTAATTTTAAATTTAATCATCACAGAACTTCAACTGGGTCTTACTTGGGAAGGTTCTTTTAATTGTAAACTAAGTGAAATTTTGGTCTTCTTAAAATGAATGAGGAAATAAGATCCTTCCTTTTTCTTTCATACCAGAAATATGGGTTAAAACTTAAACAGGGGAAGTTTAGATTGGATATAAGGAGGAAATTCTTTCCTGTTAGGGTGGTGAGGCACTGGAATGGGTTGCCCAGGGAGGTTGTGAATGCTCCATCCCTGGCAGTGTTCAAGATCAGGTTGGACGAGGCCTTGGGTGATATGATTTAGTGTAAGGTGTCCCTGCCCACGGCAGGGGGGTTGGAACTAGATGATCTTAAGGTCCTTTCCAGCCCTAACAATTCTATGATTCTATGAAATAGCTCCATCTCCTGTCCTAGGGGACTTCTGCTTAAGAGCTGTACATCAGGAGAAAGTAATGAGATGGTAAAAGGTGAAGGACCTGAAAGGCTGGGACTGTACACCTAGGTAAAATGATGACCTCATGACACCTATTGGTGTCCAGAGCTCATTCTCTTGGATGTCCCTCTCCGCAGCATCAAGCCCCGTTATTTTCAGGCATACTTAAACCTGGGACCCCTGTATGCATGAGGCAATGCTTCTTTGCCTGCCAGTAGCAAGCTCAAGAGGCAGTCTTACAAGCCTTTGGGCTCTAGGCATCTCTAGCAGAGGGTCTCTGCAGTGATATGCATCTTCTTTTCCTGTGAAGGGTGTTCTGTATAATTTTATAACATATTAGCTCAACTCATGTGCCAATGAAGTGACTTACTACCATAACTCTGGATTTTAGCCCTGTTGAGTAAGTGCATCTCTCAGCCAAGTAGTATCTATTTATAACATGATGGTTCAATTTTCTCTTGGCCTGGAATTTCTATTCTGTCTTCTCCAATTCATATCCAGTCTTTTTTGAATTGTGCATTATTCACAATCCTATGTTTAATCAGTCTGAAACTAACCTTTAAAATCCATTGCTTCATTGCTCTGAGAAGGGATAGCAATGTTAATCCCAGTCAGGAGATAGTATTTATTGGTGTCTCGAGTCTTGGTTGACCTGAGCGAGCAAAGAAAGCATGGTGAAAGCAGGGCTATGGTCCTTCAAGATGTTAGTAGAATCTTTGCAAGCCATCTTGTTATTGGTGGTCTCCTTGAACAAGTAGGTACTTTGTTATACCTTTCCCAAGGTAAGCTTTGGCCTTTCACACTGCTTCCATGCTGCTAATGTTCTTCCAGAAGACTATGGTGCTATGATGCTGTTGACATGAAAAAATGGAACTGCATGGAAATATTTCAGCATTTTGCCACTTTGTCAGTATTTTCCGTTCTTAACCTTATCAGAAATTTTTAACCACCTCTGCTTCATTTTTATGTAGGAGATAATAAGATGAAGAGCCAATATGTGGAATGATTACCATCATATGTGAATACTCTTTTATTCTTTTAGCTTATTCTAAAATACTTTTTAAAGGGCTTTGTGACTCAATAATTAAGTCATAAGAGCATCACAACACAAAACTTCCGTGTTTGCACATATCTATAAAAGCTAACATTAAAAATAAGTTGTTCTCTGGTACCTATTTTTAGTAAGTTACAAAGTATCAATTCCACTGAGATCGTCTAAGTCATTTGTCATGTTGCTGTTCCAGACTCCTTTCTTTTCAGCTCCCTCCTACACATCTCATTATTTTAAATCTTACATTCTTGCAAGGAGAATTAACTCTTTGATATGACTCTCTCAAGGAAAAATAGACCATAAGACACAAACTGGAAAATAAAGTTCAGAATGATACAGTAGACAGTAGATTAGTACTATCGAAGGTAAGTAAAGTACTGGTGCCAAAACTTGCTTGAAGAGCTACTCTGAGTTAATAGGAAGTTGTTGTGAGAGGTTTTCTGACCAATACACCAGAAAGATTTTTTTTATTTTTTTTTTACCAGACTGTTGACTCTCTTCCCTGAGAAATTAAAGGGGGTGGTCCGCTTCTGTATGCGACTTGGGATGAGGTGAATAAAGTTTCTGTTGTGGGGAAGATGGACACTGTCTAGTAGCTATGTTCATGCAGAATGTAATGAAGCTGGCTGTGAAGTTGACATCTGTGATGTGAGTTACTGTTTTGAAGGCCTGCTTTATCACAACAGAGCATCACTTGCTAGTATCCTTGACATGTTAATTAGCCATGGTGAGCTTAGACTAGGCTGCAGTAGAAGTGATGTGGAAATGAACTAATATGTCAACCATGACCTCATCTCTAATACCTTGTGGTTTATTCATACTCCAAGATATACTCTGATTGTGGTTACTTCTCATCTGTACTAAAGCCAGCTCTTTTTATCTACTCTGGTTTTCACCTGTCGATCACTTGTCTGAATTATGATCTGTCTTACTGTTTCATCTCTATACCAGCCATATTTTTCACCACATTAAATTATTTCTTTTGCCTTCTCAGTTGTCATGTTCAGTCATCTGTTCTTCCACCTATCTCCTCCTGCTCTCTTTTGTTTGTTGGTGGAGCTGCTCTTACATTACATGGGACAAAAGCTGCCATTTTTTTTTTTTTTGCTGTTCCTAGCTCACTTGCTGCATTTTGTTAGCTCTGAGCTATAGATTATTTACTTCTATTGTTATTATTAGTTTTGTTTCCTTGGAAACAATAGTTGAAAACTCAATATGACAAAATTCATAAGTTCACTTCTCATTCTTTTTATTTAAAGTAGGCCTGAAAATGCACCTTTTCAGAAGGCAGTGAAATTCAAATTTTCTGCTGCTTTTCCTCCTCATTTTGGTTGATTGTATTACTCAATAGCTCATTAACTGGAGAGTTCCCTGAAGAATCTACCGAGAGTATCAAAACCTGTAATATTAAGCTTTGTCTTAAAACTCTATTTGCCTTTGCTCTCCGTGATCCATATAATGAAAGGTCTCTAAAGTTTTGCCCTGGAGAAACTATTAATGGGGTTGTGGTTGCTGTTTTATTTCCATACAGTGGACTTTCCTCTTTGTTCTTAAAAGGCATCTTTTTATCTGGTTTTTGTTTGTTTTTTTTTGGTGGTTTTTTGTTGGTTGGTTGTCTTGGTTGCTTTTGGGGTTTTGTTTTATTATTGTTGGATTTCTTTTCCATCAGCCCTTCATAAATAAAGGGTGATGCTGTCTGCATTTTATGGTGTATAGATAACTGGGCCTGATGTTAATAGAGGACAGTGTCTATAGTGCATCTTCCACAGGTCAGATGTCAGCTGCTCTAAGCCCAGCTGTGTCAATAAATGCAAGTATAATCTTCTGTTGATGCCAGCAGTGAAGGCATATATCTGAGTAGCTTCTCATTCTCTTTCACAAGTGAACTAATGGCTATTTAAAAGTAGTGGATCTCTACACTGCAAGGGAAAAGCTTGTTGCTCTATAAGTACACACGTAAAGCTATAACCTTAGGTACATGTATAAAGCTGTAACCTATTGTCTCCTGAAACAGTTCTCTAATTACGATGTTATCCTGCTCTTAGTAGCTGTTTTGACACAGGAATCTCCTTTTTTTGACTGTTTTGCCTTTAAATCTTATTTATTTTTTTTTTTAAATTGATGCTGAAATGTAATGTCACACTTGTCACTTCAGGTATATGTCAGACAGCTACAGTCATCTGGAAAGTTTCAGGATGTACCCTCTGATTAGTTACACTTGACGGCTCAGAATGTATTAGCAAATGAAGTTGTTCATTGGACAGGAATGGGAAATGCATTTAGGATTTTCATTATCTGTGTGATCAGACAAGAGCTTAACGCTGGAGTTTGGAGGTGGGAAAAAAAGATCATGTTACGCTTGTCATTGTCTTGACAAATACTCCTTACTAAACACTTCTCTGCTTCCTGTCTGGAGTTCTGAAGACAAACACAGAACATTTCTGTTGCTGAAAATAACCAGTGAAATACAATAGACTTGCACAGCTGAGCTGAACAAATGGCTCAACAATTGTACCCCTTCCAACCATCCGGGAAAAAACTGCTTTGGAAACATATTGGGAAAATGAGTCAAATCTATATGAAGAATTTGAAAAGAAAAAAAAGAAAGGATTATAGCCTACAGACTTCCCTCCCTCCCCCAAGACTTGACTCAGTGATGCCGGGAAAGTTCTATGCAATGGCACATTTTCCATCTTCAGATGTGAAGACCTGCTTGGCAAGGGGGGCTGGATGTGGCTTGTGCTCTTTTTTCCCTGTTTGATGAGATAGGCTGTGCATGTCTATTACGCTTTGTAGTTTACACAATGAAAATATAAGAAAGGTATACCAGCGTTTCATCAAGACAATGATTTTTAAGGAATAGCTTTGGCTCAAACACCATAGCATTAAAAATAGATATAATCAGTAGCAATGCTGCTTAAAAAAAAAAATAATCTACCACATAGTTTAATTTAGAAATTTAGATTCTTTTTAAGTTTTGAAAATTTTCCAAGTAGTTGGTCTGTGGCAAGGCAGGAATCTGACAAAGTAAAATGGCTGACATTAAACTTATATAACATTTTTAGGAGTAACTTGGAAAAAAAATGTCATAAATGAAAAATAGAATGAGCAGTTTTAACTTCAGAATCAACCTTTTCACCCATACAGTACTGGAAAAAACCTGACATAATATTTCACCCTAGTTTGCAATAAGGCTCTCGTTTATTCAAGTGAAGAATCCTAAATGATGATGGATTATCTATTCATGGAGCAGAAGAAGTAAGGTTCTTGGGGGATTAATTAGTAATTAAAGTTAACCTGTGCTGCCTGAATAAGATGAATTTATTCTAAGTTATTTTCTGCTCTGTTGGGATTTTCTCTTAGTAGCTACAACTATAATATCAGCAAATACCACTAATTATTATGCCTGGATATCTGGCTTCATGTCTGGTACAGATATGCGCTATTCCGTTCTATTCACTGGAATCCTTTTCTGGTTCAGATGTGCTTTTTCTGCTGTCTTTAACCATGAAATTAATTGATAACCACAGAGTCTGTTGAACGGGGCTATTACTGAATGATTTTTTCAATTAAGTCTGATACAGCTGAGGCAGTTGGAAAACCATTTGTTTCTTAAACTTTTGACTGTGAAGAAATCGACTTTTTCTAGCTGTAGTCTTAGAGAATTTCAACATGGATGTATATCTTTAGCATTTTAAGGATACATAAGTATGTTTATTAAAAACAGTGGCAGCAACAAAACCTAAACCAATCAAACAAGACAACACAATACTAAGCCAAACAGCAAAGCAATAAACTCTGAAGGCTTGAAAAGACTTTGCTCCCCTTAGTAAAGTAATCCTGGGAGAGTTTATTTTATTTAAAACAAAAGCTTTTGAAAAATCTTTCATATTATTTCGTCGGTTCTAAAAGTAGCTTGTTACATGAGTTCTTTCTGTTTTGCTTACTTGATTTATATTTCAGTTTCAGCATTTTCTGCATGAGAATGCTCTGGCCTTTGCCTCTGAGTTTTGAGCATACATGTGAAGAACAATTAATTCTGATTAAGTTATAAAACTTCCCTCCTTTAAAAAAGGGATGTAGCTAGTAACTTCAGGTAGGTGGTATCCCATTGAAATAGGAAGTGTCAAACAAAGAATAATGTATGTACCAAGAAGGCAGAGCAAGTCTCATGTCCTCTGTTGACTTTCTCCTGCCTGGTCTGATAACAGTATTATTTCTGAGGAAAGGCTAATGCAGGCAAGGAGGTCTTGCTCACAGATGTGAAACTAGTTGGATTATTCAAGTCCCTTCACAGGGAGCTGTAGAATAGCAGGTTGATTACAGGAAGAGTTTTGTACCATTCTCATTCAAACTTTAAAATTGGCATGGAAAAGACTATAATCGCTGTTTCCATGATCCAGCTCTCGTGTACGTGTATGTTTTTTAAAATTTCTTAATTTTATTTTGTTGTTGTCTGTCATCATCTGTCGTCGTCATTGTCAAACCCCACAACACCACAGTGTTGTGTGCTTCAAAATTTAGGGGCAAACCATTCTTTTTCTCTTTTTAGGACTATATGCTATAACCTGTTTAGAACAGTTTTACAGTTGTAACAATGAGTGACAAGCAGTTCATTTCTGATAAGAAAACAGTTTTCATGATGGAGAAACTTGTGAAAACACTAGCAAAAATAACTGCTCGAATGGTTTTTACATTGTTCAAAGTAGGAATCTTTGAAAACTAAACTTATCAAGCAATCTGGATGCTGTGAGTATGACTTTCTGATGCTGGGCTGCATCAAAAGGAGCATGACCAGCAGTCTGAGGGAGGCGATTCTCCCCCTTTGCTATTGTGAAACCTTCCCTGCAGTACTGTATCCAGCTATGGGGCCCTCAACACAAGAAGGACATGCAGCTGTTTAAGCGAGTCCAGAAGAAGGCACAAAGATGATCAGAGGGCTGAAGCACCCCTCCTATGAAGACAGGCTGAGTTGGGCTTTTTCAGCATAGAATCATAGAATCGTTAGGGTTGGAAAGGACCTTAAGGTCATCTAGTTCCAACCTCCCTGCCGTGGGCAGGGACACCTAACACTAAATCACTCGTCCAGCCTGGTCTTGAACGCTGCCAGGGATGGAGCATTCACAACCTCCCTGGCAACCTATTCCAATGCCTCATCCCCCTAACAGTAAAGAACTTCCTTATATCTAAACTAAACTTCCCCTGTTTAAGTTTTAACCCATTACCCCTTGTCCTGTCACTACAGTCCCTAATGAAGAGTCCCTCCCCAGCACCCCTATAGGCCCCCTTCAGATACTGGAAGGCTGCTATGAGGTCTCCATGCAGCCTTCTCTTCTCCAGGCTGAGCAGCCCCAACTTTCTCAGCCCATCTTCATACAGGAGGTGCTCCAGCCCCCTGATCATCCTCGTATGGAGAAGAGAAGGCTCAGGGAAGACCTCAGAGCAGCTGCCAGTGCCTGAAGGGTGCCTACAGCAAAGCTGGAGAGAGGCTTTTTACAATGTAGTGACAGGGCAAGGGGTTATTGCTTCACGTTGAAAGAGGGGAGATTTAGATTAAATAGAAGGCAGAAGTTCTTCCCTGTGAGGGTGGTGAGACACTGGCACAGGGTGCCCAGAAAGCTGTGGCTGCTCCATCCCTGGCAGTGTTCAAGGTCAGGTTGGATGGGGCTTTGAGCAACTTGGTCTAGTGGAAGGCTTCCCTGCCTGTAGCGGGGGGATTGGAACTGGATGATGTTTAAGGTCCCTTCCAGCCCAAACCATTCTATCTCTTAGTTGTCAGTTGAGCAGAGGTAGGCTTCCATAGATATGAACTTGGTAAGATTAATAGGAACTCTGGATAATCTGAGATTTAGCTTCTGTATGCAAACAGGGTTTATATTCACTATTTGCAGTTTTACAGCTCATATGATTATGAGCTTAAGAATTGTCAGGAATTGAACATTTTACCTTGGCTTCAATTTGTGTTTCCTTGCCTTTCCTTTTCCACTCAATTGCATTCACTTCCCATGGCTCCATTGCCTTCTTAGCTGCATTTAGCTCATAGCAACGTCTAGTTTTACAGGTGTTGTTTTTCACTGCATTTGTTACTCTACATTCCTTTCTTCACATCCTATTTCTCTCATATGCTTGCACTGCGAGCTCCTGTATTGTCTGCTGCTCTGTCTGTGATGCCTAGCACAATGTAGCCCCACTTGTGGTTGATGCCTAGCTGTGTTTAGAATAGAAATGAAGACTAATATTAAAGAGGCAGAAAAAAAATGTAGTTTCACTTGAACAGAAGAATGCCTTAGAGCGAACTGCAGAGGCAGTAAAGTTGATGTGAGAGGGGAAAAATTTATTAAAATGTGTATCTTTACTGTGCTGGCTTTAACCATGCACTCTCCCTTCAGCAGAATACACTGAACTTTTCTGAAATAATTTAACTTGTCTCTTTCTTAGTTATAAGTTTTTTTTTTAAACTATTTTCATAACTATGCTTCATCAGAGAATTGTTTTCCTCTGAGCTTTCTAAGTTTATAATAGCATTTTTGTTGTTTTTCTGACTTCTTCAATTAAATTTGTGTAGTAGTGTACAGAGGTTTTAATTGAAACTAAAAAATAATTTCCCAGTAGAATACTGCATTTCAGGTTTGGGCTTTGACTTGACATAATTGCAGGATTTTTGTACTTCTGTCAGTGAAGTTTTGTTTCTGTTCTTCTACCACAACATCAGTGCTTCGTGCATCTTGAAAATGTGTGTGTTCAAAATAGCAAATATCTAAGAGCAAGGGCTGCCTCAAGTGTGAGCAAAATAAATGAGCACACAAAATAAGAGATACTAACTTGCTCTGCCTGTGTTTCTATTTTAAACAGCCGGGGCCTCAGTTATTCAGGGCACCATTTGCTGAGTGCTGGTCTGTTCCAGAAGAACCGACCTTGATTCTTGTATAATTTATTGCTTTTGAGGGAAGAAAAGGTGGGATAGTTAATTAGACAATGAATATGCATTTTTTGTATCCTTCTCTGCAAAGGGGTAAGTGTAAAGGGAAACAACAATAGACAAGGAAGACAGCCAGCTGGCCTTCACCAGTGTCCCAGATAAATTCAGCCCTGGTATTGAAGCCTGAAATAACTTGCCTGCCTATTACCATTAGACTGGAACTCAAATGTGCATACTGATATTAAAAGTGAGTCAAGACCAGAGTGAAGACAAAGAAGCCCTGCTGGTTCTATGAATCTATTGAATAGGCTTATATTTCTGCTCAAATAACTTTGAAACTCTTAATCATGTAGTAATAGTCTGGGATTTGTTGATGAATTTTTGCTTTGCTGACCCTCTCCCTGGGAACATACATGTGAGTTGAAAATGAGTTGCAACAGAGCTAAAATCTCCTCATCCAGGTGATGTTTTTCAATGGCTGTTTCAGCATGCTTTAGATTTGATTCCTTAGTGCAATACAAGATACGCTTTTCAGACTAGACAGTTGAAACCTGTATTTCTTCTACTCTTTACTCTTCCCCTTCCTTTTCAAAGGTTAGACTGTTTCACTGTAGAACCTCTACTTGGTCTACCCCTTGTTTTCCTTTTGTAGAGCTTACCACAAATTATGATACAGAGGTTATGGTACAGAAGGTATGTTTTTCCTGCCTCATTGGCACCAGTAATTAATGGCACCCTGAATTGAACAGAGTACCTTTCACTGACTACATTGCATTTGTAGGGTAGAATTGCAAGGCAGAATTTGTCATTTTAGTGTCTTTCAAGGCATCCTGTTTTAGGGACAGTCACATTAACTTTTTCAATATAAAGTTGGTACTTTTTGGACTGTAGAATATACCGGAGGGGGTTGTAAACTGGTGCTTCTGTTTCTTTGGGATCATTTAGTGCAACATTAGCACTGTGGTATTGTTTGCCAACTGAGTCATTGGTAAATCTTTCTTTTCAGGAGTGACCGTGTTGGCACAACTTCTGTCATTTAATAGGTTGTCTTCAGAGACTATTCAAAGTTGGTGGGGAAAATATACAGCAATATAACTGAAATTACTGTTTCATATTTTCGGCTTGTGCATGTTTGTAAGCCTTTACAGAAAGTCCCACTACTTGTTATATGATTCTATATCAGGGGATAAATAAAGGCTGTGATGGAATGGTGATCTTGTGCTGGGAGGTGTGCAAGGTTTATTGAGTTAAAAAGAAAATAAATAAAAAATTTTACATCTTCTGTCATGCTAAACTGGTTCAAAGGGCTGAGATCTTGCTTGGGTTTGGAAATAGACCTTTTTCTTTGGTAATTATTCTGGAATAGTTATTTTAGTTTCAACCAAAACAGTTATTCTGCAATAACTATTCTGGTAGAATTCCAAGTGCAGACAAGTGTTAATAAACAGAAGTCTGTCATTTTGTTTAACACAAGTTACACTTCCACAGTTAGTGTTCTGTTTGCCTTCTTGGCTGCTTTGTTCCACGTCATTACTAGTGTCATCCGAAAAGGCTTTTTTAATCTTAATTGGCTGTGGCCTTAAGGAGACCTCCCAGGCAAAGATTATGAAAACTTTCATCTCTTTTTGGAAGGAAGAAGACTTAAATCTTGATAATATAAAACCAACCCAACTGTGAAACAGTTTAGTGACAGCTTCACTTGTGTTTGAATCCAGGTATGCTGTAAAAGTTAAAGTATCTGTAACTTAACTAGCACGTAGCAAAATTGTCCTGGAAGGATTTTCTTGAACTTTAGGGGTCATATACTGACAGCAGATGGTTGAGAGCGCATTTAAAAACTCTCTTGCAACAAAAAATGGCTATCTTTTACTTCTGTGACTAATTTGTTCAGTGTCAAATGTATTATTTCTAATTGCTCAGAATGGAACTTTTTGTTATTTTCTCAGTTTTTACTTAATTGGCTTTTCCTTACATGCAGTGTATATTTTCCCCTTCTGAATTATCTCCTAGAATATGGTGTTTTCTAACTGCTGTATTTGTATCATAATAATGATGTGTTGGGAGGAAAGCCAGATATGTGTTCCTCAGTATTAACTGGAGAGAAAGGGGGAAAAAAACTCATGAAAATATTTTGCTTTTAGCATTTTTTTTTTTTTCAGTTGTTCATTCTTCCATTTTTTTTTTCAAGTGTCATCACTGAGGCATTTGGCCCTGCTCTCATGTAGATGAGAGCACAGGAAGTAATCCGAAAGTTAGAGCTTGCCGGCTTGTGGCATGCAAAGGAGAGTTATAAGGGTCTACTGGTCATAGGCTGTGCTGTGGAAAATGAAGCATGCATAGAATTACTGGTGATATGGGCAGATTACATCAGGGTGTATATTCATTTCTTGGGTAATGATCCAGTTTTTAATGCATTTGATTGCATTTGTGCGTCCTGCAAAGTAGGAATCACAAAATCCCCTGAAATTTCTCCTTTATTAGCATAAAAACTTCCTTGACTTCTTCTGAATAAAAGCTGTCTACTCAGTGTGGTGCTTCTGTTAGTTTCTAGGTAGAAGAATTGAACCCCGCCTTCAGACTATAAATTGACTGTGTTAATTTAATTCTTTCCTGACAAAAATAAAACCACGCTATTTCTGGTTTTAAACACTTTTGTGCGAGACCCCCTTCAACCTATTCTGTCTGTTCCCCACGTTTCTTAAGATTGCAGGGCTGGGTTCATGCTTTGCTAACCCTGCTGTTGCTTTGTCACATCCACCTCTACTACTGGGCACAGACTTAAGTTAATGTACATCAAATGTGCATTAATGGTAATATCCCTGCTTCTGTTCCTGCAGCTGGTTATCCTTCCTGTGCAATTCTGCTTTAGTGGGTATGGGGAATCACCCATGTGAGGCCATGTGTGGTAGTTTGACATCCATGAGAGCTGATCACAGTTGTACCATTAAACTACTGATTTATACATTTATTTGTAACTTGGGTGATCAATAGGAGAAAGGGTGTCTACATGTTGCCTTAATGCGTTGCACAAATGCAAATTAAACCATAAATGTTATCTTTTTTTCCATTAGGAAAATGAGTTCTTGCCTTTCGTGAATGGTACAGTTCTCACTGCTACTTCGTCAGTGATGCTCTATCAGATTCAGTGTATGCTTTTCGGGGTGTTTTGCTCAGCTGGTGTTCACTCTGGCATGATGGGAACTTTTCTCAGGGAAATAAACAATATAAACAGCAGGGAACATTTTGATGAATCAACAAAAACGCATTTACCAGAGCTGCTAAGCTCTTCAGTGCAGCTTGCTGTTGGATCTCCTGATGCCTAGAGGTAGTAGGAGCTCTCATTTTATTTCCATTTTACTTTGAACGCTTGTCACTCTGCCCATCATTCCTTCAAAGCTATTGCTTTTCAAGGAGATCAGAAGGTCATCCAAAAACAACAGTGCTTCTAGATTAACACTCTTCTTTCTGACAAGAGCTGAGTCTAAGGCCTTCAGAATTGGGCTGAGAACAGAAGCAAGCATGAAGTGAAAATTCACTCTTCTTAAATAAAACCTTTTAGATGGCTTTCAAACTGTGAATGTGTCACAGCAGTTGCCAGCCTAAATATGACTGTTTTATTTTAAATACAATCAAGTAAAAGATCATACGAATCTTGGACAACACATAATTTTTTAAATTTTTTTTAACTTGGTTTAAAGGAAAAACAATTCTGCAATCATAACAACAGAAAAAGCTCCAGAATCTTTGTTAATCAAGATAAATGTATAGATTTACTAAAATAGAGGAGGTTGGCAAAGCTGAATTCCAATCAAGACAGTAATCATAGCATATAGAGAGCTCTGTTCAGGAAGCTGATTAGTCAATCAAAATGCAAATAATTTGCAATCTGCATAATATCTGGAAGTATTTGGTTTATGGATACTTTTAGCAGAGTTCCCCTTAAACATCCACTGTGTTTGCATTTGAAAGCATATGGTTTGTAAAAGGATTAGTGAACCAAAGCGATCTTATGTGGTTTGTCTGGTAGGAGGCAAGCTGTTTCTTTGAGCCTTTGTGTAGCCTCTATGCGGATGCAACTTTCTAGCTCACAGGCCTGTGCCTGTTCTTTCCCATAAAACTGCGTTCAGTGTACTCAGAGTCCTTGGCTTGCAGCTTTCCTGTGAGATCTCAACAGACCCAGCTGAGTTTTGTTTCATTACAGAAATCTGTTTGGGTCCTGTGAGTGGGGCTATGGGAATAAATTATGTTCCTCCTCCCTTGCCACTCCTGTATCTGTTGTGTGGTGAAGAAAAAGAAATCAAAGGCAGTTGCTCAAGACAGATTTGAATCTATTTTTGTGTCCTAAGATGGTGTAAAACCCCAGGTTTCATGATGCGTCTTCTCTTGCAAATGCACCAGCATGAGTTGTTCCACAACTAAGGTATATATATCTGTTGTGCTGTGTCCTCTTCTGCAGTGAAAGTACCCACCTAGCAAATGTCCTTCCACTGCTCAGGAGGACATCCTAACCTCCTGTTAGAGCTGTCTGATCTTCTATAAAATTAAATAGCTGATGAGGTAGAACAAGAGAAGAATAGCTTTTCAGCCTGCTGGCAAGGATGAGGTCTTGAGGTAGGACACAGGGTTTTTACTTTCTGCTCCACTGATTCTGTTATTTATTTCCCTACAGACTTTGGCCTGCATGCCACACTCTGTGTGTGTTTAGGGAAGGTAAGCAAGTATAAAGGCAAAGCATTGATACTGAAAGGAGACTTTGCCAAGAAACTTCACTGCATCACTGCATTTTTGAGACTAGATAGGTTGTGGGACCAAATCTAGTTAAGCAGAGGAAGGAACTGAACTTACATGTCTGTCAATATGCATGACTGTCTCAATTGAGGGACTTTTGGGTATTGGGTACCTGGGGACAGCAGTATTACTAGTGGCACCTTCAGAAAGGTCGACTTTATATTTCTGGGAAACTTGCCACTGACAGTGATTAGAGCAAAAATAGAGTGAGCAAGGATTTTCTGCTTAAAATTGATCCATATTTATTCATCTGTGGAGCAAATAAGCTGCTCATATAAATGTAGCAGTACCATGAATAATCCTTTGTGTTTCCCTGTTTGCTTTAGCTCTCCAAATTTGGTGCCCTATGTTTTTCTCATAAGGGTTGTGACACCGAGAGGTACATTTCCCTCTGACTCTGGCAAGAATTTTCTTCCTGTACCCAAAAGTCAGGGCTGTCAACAAAGCCCATTCATTTGTTTCTTGTTGTGGGGACCTGGTTGGTGTAGCTCTACAGCAGGCTTGTGTGAGGAGATTGGGTTTATCAAGCAGCGTTAGGTTGAGGCCATTATTTACCTTTCTAGGCTTTATATTGATGTTTTGTTTTTTTTTTTTTTTTTTTCTTTTTAGACTGGAGTTTAACTTTTTTATTTGGCAGTGTGTTAGGAGTTACAATATGTGAGGCTGGTTACCTCCTGCATGTTTTGTGCTTTGCGGCATGTAACTTGAAAACAAATAAGGAATAAAACATCCCTGCTTAAGATGGCAAGCACTTAACAAACTAGTCAGGGATGACTCTAAGGGGAACTGTCTGCTGGTTAAGGTTCCCACAAGTCCTGTGCATAGGCACCAGATCTTGTCATTTATATCTGCTGTACTTCTCACTAGGCAATAATTTAAACTATATGCATAAATGCGTACCTATATAAAATAGAGCAAAGGATGAAAAATAAGAGACAATGAATTTCTATTTTTAAGAAGTACTTCTAATGTTAGCTAATCTTGGCCCTTTCAGAAGTGCCAGCTTTACTTCACTCCGTTCCATTGTACAGTTTACTCCTTGAAGGCTTTTGAAAATTGGCTTTCTGGTGGTTCATTCATTATGTTGTCCCCCTTCTTATTAAAGGGCAGTTTACAAAATGCTGAGCCACACTGCCAGTGAAGTACATGGAATTCTTGCTTACTTATGCTGGAAAGAGAGCATAATCAAAATCCACTATGTTTTGGACAATGTCAATGGGTTTCTTGCTGTAAATATTATATTGGTGTGCTACAGTGATGGGTAGAGGGACTAAAAGAAGTCAAAGTTTGGAGAAATTTATATAATCCCACTAATGAATGCTGGCATCATGAATCAGACCTTGGCTTTGCCTAAGTTACCTGGGAATTTTGCCATTGAGTTCTGTGAGGCTGAGATTTCTATGTCAATAGTTGAAATTAGAGGAGATTTATTTTAGCCTTTGTTTTAGAAAAGGATCTCTTTTTAGAAAAAAATCCTATTTTAAATTCTTCTCATGAAGATTGGCAATTATTTTTCTAAATATAACTAATTGCTTAAATAGAAAACTCAGTCTAATGAGCAGATAAACAGTTTATTTGTACAGTGCCATCTAGTTGTTGTAAAATGTAGTGGGTTTTTCTTGTAAAATTTAATTACTGTGGCAAATCACAGCTCTATAAAAAACCTTCAGTGTAATTTAAGGCTGTTTTCATCCATTATCCAAACAGTTATTTCTTTGAATAGACACTATTAATGTAAAGCAATGACTGTCTTAATGGAATTTGCAGAGCTGGCTGTAATGTGATTTCCCTCCCTCATCCATGGTACACTGTGTTGGACAGATTTTAGTTACAGTGTAAAAGTTAACCTGTGAAAAGGTCTAATGGCTTCTGGGATTTGCCAGAATAATTCTCCACATCTTCTCTCTAAATCTCCCCAGTAATCTTTCTCCACCACAGTCCTCACTGATAAAAAAATCACTAGATCTAACATCTGAGATATTCTTAGTATATCTGTGCCCAGATTATCCAGGGTCAATAGTCAATTTGGCTTTTTCAGTCATACAGTAGGTCAGCCATCAATAACTTGTAAGGAATTTAAGAACTTCAATGGTATTTCATGTTTCTTTGGCACCTGCCTTGTTATAGGCCTTACTCTTGATTTGAATATTGAGTAAATGTTTAATATAATGATTGCTTTCTGCCCAAGACTGCAGTCCTCTCTATTTTTAATGAGTAATCTTGCTTGTCTTGATGCCAAAGAAAGATTAGGAACACAAAAGTTATTTATTGGGAAAGTAAGGCCTGAGCTGGTGGAATAAATATTTTAGGAAATGTCAATATTAATGAATATATTGGAGGACTGAGGTCTCTGAATTTTTTTTCTTCTCCTGTTTGTTTTCTATCACATCTATAACTAAATGTTTTCAGAATGTTTAACTTACAGTTGAGAGTCTTTTTGTGACTTATTTATTCACCAAGTGCTAATCTGCAATAGAGATGTCTATTTGGTAACATAACTAGATTGTCTTTTTGCCCCTTCCTCTTAAAGAATTAATTTTAGACTTGTATAGTGCACATAATCAAAAAGCAAACAAAAATCCCCATCTATTCACTATGTTTTTTATCGGTTTTAGTGATCCTTTTTTTTCTTCCCTCCCCCTACCTAAATTGAATAAAACATAATAGACTGCTCATTTTCCTTTCCTTGAGGGGGAAATTTCAGGTTAAAAAGATTCAGCAAGGAACTCTAGTATTCAACAGAGTTAAGTAGAATAATTTCTGGGATAATAGCTGCTTAACTGAAAACATCTTGCACTTAAAATAAGCTCTTGGTATAGATAGAGCTACAGGCTCAGTGCAGAGAACCATATGGCTCCCTAGGGCTGTCTCTAAGAGCAGTCAGTAATGGATATGTTGGGTAAAACATATTACAGTCATCCGCTTGCTTCCAGCAATTTGTAGAAGTTGTGATACTTGCTTTTCACCCCAGTGATTTTTATATTTTTTTTTTTTATGTTTCACACTCTCCACCCCCTTTCCAAGAGGAATTTGAATCACAGTAGCATGTCAAGGAAGAAAATCCTTATGCTAAGAAATAAAGTCATTATACAGGATCATTGTAAAGAGTGCAAGCTCTGTGTTGCAGAGCCATTGCTGTAAGAGAATAAGTAATCAGTCTCACCTCTTTTGTGGCCTTGAAGCCTTAGAGCTTGGGTTGCTCAAGGGCTGGAAAAGCAATTATACCTAAATCATATCACTGAGAATCAGAGGGGAGTGCAAGATGTCAGCAGACCGCCTTACCCAAAACTTCTGCAGAATTCTGCAGAGAAAGTCATCTCCTTGGCCAAGAGAAATGCTTGCATGTGATGTGGATGACAGTGGGAAAATTACAGTATCTTTATCTGTAATTTCTGTTCCCTAGGGTAAACAGTTAAGTCACAACCAACATCACTGTGCTCACAGAATTCCTGATGAAGCCGCATATGTGCGGGCAAAAATGCTAGTGCCTTGGCTTGGTTTCTTCTGGGTGGTATGTTTGTACAAAGCATGCCTCTGCCTACTCATTTGTGTCCAAATTCCAATCCCAGCGAAGAGCTCTCTCTGTAATGCAAATCTGACCTGCCTGGTTCTGAAATCTTGCTTTCACAAGTATTTAACTTGTCGTGGTAGTTCCTGATGTTTAATTAAGGTGTCAGATGTTTTGCAGGCTTTTGGAAAAGGTCAGAATTTACTGGAATGCTGGAAATAATTAGTTGGTCTTCACTAAAGCTTGAAAAGGTAAGAATGGTTTTACTGGCATTGATCAGTTAGAACTCTAAAGCAAAGATTCATTGTGTGCAATTATTTTATAAGTACAGCCAGTACTTAGAACACATAGTGACTTAAGTTATAGGAACAAACAATTATGCATATGCAGAGAAATTGAAGTGCTTTACCAGAATGTGCATAATAACAGCTGATGCTGGAGAGCATTTCTGTTCCATCAGTTGACAAATTCTGACTCTGATTTTGTTTTTATAGTTACTAATTCATTTATCCTACTGGAAGTAGTTATCATCATAATTTTTCATGTAGTTATTAAAAATGAACAGAAATGTCAAACTGTCTTAGAACAATTTTCCAAACTTGTCAGTAGTATTTGTTAATTTTTTGGTTATTGACATGAAGATTGCAAAGTTGAGGGGGGATTCAGGGCAGGGTGTATTATTTTCCAGATCTGTATTTGACAAAGAATATAATAATCTAGAATATATAATCCAGCCTGTGTACTCTTTTTCCAGTTTCAGAAGTGGCTTCTGTTCTGAAGTTATGCAGGTTCTTTTAAAAATCTTATTTTCTAATAGGAATACCAAAACAATAGCAAAATGCAAGGCCTTCCTTTGCTTGGGGATTCGAGGCTACTTCTAGTCACTCTAGATGAGAAGATACAGAGTCTGGAAAAAGGACTATTCAAAGCATGAATAATTCATTTCTTGTTTTAAAGAATAAGCATTCATGGTTTAATTGACAAAATTTGTTTTCAATACAAGGCCGTATGAATGGCTTGACAAAATTTGTTATTTGTTTGTATAATGCAATGTGAATGAGACATGCAATTGGAGCTCAGCTTCCTGCCAGATCCCAGGTGACTATGCTGTCAGCTGGCCCTCCAGATGGCACAGATCTCAAGATGACGACATGCTGGTTTATGAAGTGGAAAGTGTAATTACTGTGTTAACAATGCCTAATGTTGGATTTGCTGTTGGTACTAAAGCTAGAGAAGTTGAATAATACATCATGAAGATCTCTCTCGGGAAAAGACAAATGCTTTAATCCATGAAGAATGGTTTCACTAGCATCCTTAAAAACATCCAAGTGCCTTTCAAAAGCATTTTTACTTCCTATCCATCTATATAAGGAATTATGCACTATCAACAGAAGCAAAGACTCTCATCCATTCTCCAACCATTTCATGACTTGTTTAACAGTGTTGGTTTTGAACACAACCTTCTGCATGGCCACTGAGAGGATGAAAATGGTAGGTGAATGTGGAGCATGAGTATTTTTGAGACGCCTATACAACCCCTCACAACTAAATTCTGAGGTACTGATAGAATGACCCAAGACTGCAGACATGACCTGTGAATCTACAACCACCTTAAGCCTGTCAAGGAACTTAATACTTTCCTAATCTCTTTAGCTCTTTTGAAATTCTTGATATATTATGAAGCAATGTATTATTAAGGAGATACTAGTATAGTATTTTATAACTATTCCTGTAATACACACACATAAAAACATGTAAATGTACAAATCTCTTGTTCAGATGGTTGGTTAAAAAGTAAACATTCCTCTGAGTTTATGAATTATTAGGTGGTATTAATAGTGTCATCACTGGTAAAGTTTAGTAAGGTTACTGTAAGTAAAAGCTACCTTAAGATTGTTTGGAAATTAAAGTTTTAAAAATCTTTAATTACAATGCATATTGTGTGTATGTAAAAAAAAAAACAACAACCCAAAGAAAATAGCCTCTTGATCGATTACCTCCTGTGTACCTATTGTAATATTTGGGGCTTAAATAGGATAAATACTGAGAATATTTCTCTGTCAAAGACAACAGGGACTAACTGAGACATTAGTAAAAAGAATATTGGCCAAAACTTCAGATGGCAACATCTCTTCAGTGTAAATGGAAGAGTATAAACCAAGGTATTCTAGTTCAGAAATTTGCTACCACTTGTTGCCTCTTGGACAAAATTTAAGTTAAGTACATCACTACAATACACTGTGTAAGATTAGAAGAATTGAATATGTTTATATCTTCCTCCCCTCCAGGGAAAGGCAGACAGATGCCTTCATATTTACTGAAGTAGAAGGAAGATGGTCAATTAAAATTTCCATCTAGGTGATGAAAGCTCTGACATAATGCTAATGTATGCTAAGTTAATGTAGTGTGTTTGTTACGTTAATGATGAATGTGATGAACACTGATGAATGCCATCATGGAGATGGGTCCCAATAGTCGAGTATCAGCCCTGTTCATACATTTGTCTGTCCTTGCTTTTTTTTCTGCATTTGGGAATGAGACCTGGCT
This sequence comes from Pezoporus occidentalis, assembly GCF_034315485.1. Classification (NCBI taxonomy): domain Eukaryota; kingdom Metazoa; phylum Chordata; class Aves; order Psittaciformes; family Psittacidae; genus Pezoporus; species Pezoporus occidentalis. The sequence continues at coordinate 3,365,597 of NW_026916347.1, forward strand.
TCATAAGACAGGACCAATTGTGTGCCTACAGGTGTGTGCCAGACTGATGTCCAAAAGCCAGTTCTGAGTTTTATTATCATCACTGAAGTTAAATGTATTTAAATTAGCCATAAGAATACATGATTTGGCAATGAAATTGTTCTGTTCTGAAAAGAATCCTAGTATATTAAAGGGCATTATATTTACCAAATATTGTGTAGTTACTAACTTCATGGGGTTGCTCTTCCAAGCTGTTCTAGAGTCCAGAATACATAGTAACAATTTGAAAGTGATTCTTGTAATGAATCATATGAATAATAAGGGATAAAGTGATGCTTTTGTTTTGCTTTCAGGTAGCTGTTATTGAATGCATTGTTTTATTCCAGAAATACTACTTTGTGTAATTTATAAGTGATATATATTTGTTGCTGGTCTATTTTCAAGTGCAGGAATTTCTTACACTGACTTATTAGAACCATTCCTTTAATGGGAAAAAGAGGACTGCAAGCACAACTGAATTCAGATGTCTTATTTTAGCTGTTCGCTTACACTGTGTCTCCATACAAGAAAAGTTTGCATTGGTGTTTGGCTTTAATACCTGTCTTGCAAACCGTGAAAGTATTTGTGCTTTGATTTTTTTTCTAGTTGTCAAGATTTGCAGCTGATGAATTTAAGGAGCAACATATGCATTACGTGGAACAGATCCTCTGTTCCTTTAAAGTAAGTATTAGTACAAACACCAATGCCATCTCAATTTGATGATCGCTGTAGTCCCTTCCTGTATTTCTACAATATTTGAAGACTTATGGTATTCTGATATTGGATGTCTTAGAAAATAAACAGCTCAGGTAGTACCTAATATGTCACATCTTTCCTTATAAAGAATGGCTGCATACTCAGAAGTGTAAATATGAGCTCCTTTTGTAAATTTAAGCTATACTTGAGGCACACTATTTGATGCAGAGTCTAGATTTGTAACACCAATTAATATTTTAATATTTGTATATTTTTAATTTTATACTCTTTTATATTTGTAGATCACACTGTTTTTCTAATTTTTTTAGAGAACTAGCTAGACATCAGTTAAGTGACAGGTTCACATTCTCTGATTTTGATCTATAAGGTAGGTACACTTATGTGTTGCATCACTATTATACTATAATGTTAGAGGCATGTTCTGGTATGGATTTGGGGATGTTCTCTGGCTTGTTTGTTGTTTGTTTTTTTTTTTAAAATGAAAACATCTGCAGGAGATTTCTGCAAGCGATTTAACTTCTGACTGAGCCAGTGGGAAAAGTGGGCAGTTCTGAACTTGTATAAACGGAAATAATTGCAGAGCTGATCTTACATTTCCTAACATTACCCTAACTGACTGTCACATTTTAAAAAAGCATAATGCCAAGCTCTGGTATTAAATTTGATCAGATGAAATATTTTCTACCATTGTATTTTAATTGCAAAAATGTTTGTGGTCATTATTAAAAATGTACACGTTCTATGGAAACCTGTAAACCGTGGCAGTGCTCTGGTTTGCTGTCAGCTCACTTCCTTCCCCCGCTTGGCAGTCTTCTACCACAGTGGAGGAAAGCATGGGTTGGCTGATTTCTTAACAGCCTGTCTGGCAAGCTGACTGGGAGCTGTGAAAACTGAAACCTGAAGAAGTCATCGTCTCGGGATGCAAGCACCAAAATCCTACTGATCTAAGCTTTTAGGGCTCTTGGGGGAGCCCCAGCTCTGGCTGAGGGTTTGACAGTATCATCCTTCACCATTATATGCATGTTTTCAAAAGCTGTTCATCTTCCGAGTTCTTGATCTAAGAGATGGTCTTGTTCCCACAGTTATTTCGTGTAGGCACCAAATGTGTCTCAGGAGAACCTGACTGAAGTAGTGCTAATGATGTTGGCAGTTGTGAGCTTAAAGTACTAAAGATCAAACAACCGTTGGTGAAATCCACAGTGTAGAGTGATATTACCTCCCCACCCCAGCCCTAGGATAGCTCTCTGGTTTGACTGGGTGAGGGAAGTGCTCCATGCAGTTACAGTCTTGTCCTGCGGTTGTTTTGATAAACAGAGAAATCCATAGGGAACCCAGTGCCATCAACACTTGCAAGGCTGCCAGGTCTTGTTGCAGAGATGTGCAGGTGGGCAAGGAAGCTTTCTTCAGTCCTCATTTCTCCCCGTGTGGATGAAAGAAGAAAACACAACAGCTCTACAATGGACTGGAAATAATATTAATGTATTAGCCCTGTGTAGTAGCAAAGGGCATTTTGCATTTTTATTTTTCTGTAGTCTGGTAAAATTGCTAATGGGCAGAAAAACGTATGGTTTGTTATTCATTGAAAGAAAATGGAAACTCTTATGGTTTATTTATATAACTTAATATAGAATTAGATTTTTAAATATGTGGCTAGTTTTGATCTAGCTTAACAAATCTAGAAGGTAAGGAAGACTTTGCCTGTAAAAACAGTACCTTTTCATTAGATTATGATGTAATGTTGAAAACACTATTCTTCGGACTTTGTAATGCTAACTTATTAGTAATAAGTTCTGGTGCGAGATGTCTGGTAGTTGGGGAAAGTTGTGAAAACTGAGAGGAATGAGTTAGGCCATAATAGCAACTAAAAAAGGGAAAAAAAGTGAAAATTATGAAGGTGAAGTTCAGCACCAGCATAAGTCACAGGCCATGTTTCAATTATCAGGTATTTCACTGGTTTGCTTTCCTGTGCCATTTTGAAGACTTTGTCCATCTCAAATATAAGATCCAAACATGTAGTGAATTCAATAGTATTCCAGAGTTTAGTGATGGAAGAATGTGAAATCCAGATCAAACTAAGGTTTTACTATGACATCTGGAAATGTTCTTCAGCTGTGTGGGTGTCCAGCTCTTGTCACTATGACTCTGTGTCTGGCTTCAACTAGAACTTTGTGGCCAATGTGTCCATCTTCCTCTTTTCTTTGTGTCTGTGCTTGTAGCAAAGTGGAGAGCAGAAAGCTGCCTGATTTCTGAAATACACTACAGATTTTCTTACTCCTCCATCTCTTCAAATTCTTTAGTTTGTGTTTGCTGAGTTTTTCCTCACTGCAGCACCTTCTAAAAAGGTTGCTACTCGGTGTGCAGTGTAAACTGTGTAGACAGATGTAACATGTTGGGTGAGAGGTGGTGAACACAATCGACCTTCAGTTTACAGAACACGATTACAGCATAGTGTTCCATACTGGTTTTGGAAATGCTTTTGGAAACTGTTTTCAAGTCAAAATGGCAGAATAAGAAAAGCGGAACAATGTTTATTCTAAACACTACATTTTTATGGTTTATGGCCTATTTTTCATCAGTAGCTGCTCAGTCCCAGAAGGTATATACCTCAGCATATTCTCCATTACCTGAACTTACCACTGTCTGCAGAAGCACAAAAAATGGTGTGCTGTAAAGCAACTTCGTTGAATATTCATGAATCAGTAATAATGTGGTGTGTGTGAAGTGGGTATTTCTTAAGCATAATTTGACATACAGGATTGAATGTGACTCGGCACATCCAGGACAACCTAACAGGGGCAAGCTCAAGTGTCCTGTTAAATTTTGAACATGTTTAGTATGTGAAAACACTGCCTCCTTTTGTTATTATTCTCCTCTTCCTTGCAGTGGTCTGTCAACTGGACTGTAACTTCATACATACAGAAAAAACTGTATTAGAAAAAATAGGGATTTGTCTACAGAAGTGTTTAGGCAAGTGCCTAGAAGTAGCTAGGCTTTGGTGTGACATTTAGGGATTTCCTGACTAGATTTTATTGAAGAAATAAAAATTAACAATCATTGAAATACATGCTTAAAAGTATTTCATATTTCTTTTTGGCTGAAGAAATATGCATTGATCCATATAAAAATTTTCTTTTTCCTCTGTCCTCCTCTCTAAACAGCAAGTACTTACTTAGCAGCTGCATTTAGAAGGAGGATTGAAATGGTGAGACATACTTGTGTTTTAAGTGGTGAATTAATTGCATTTTTAAGCCAGGATATATACCTTAAAACATCAATATAGATGTGTGTATGGTCTGTCTATGGGGCATAACAGATTTTGCGTTCTGAAGCATGTATTGAATATATAAAGCAGTGAGGCAGTGGTAAGGATTGCTCTGCCAGATGCTGCATAGCCTGAGGAGTTAATAACTATTATCGTTGCAAAGCTGAAACCATGTGCAGAGGGGTTTTGTAGCTTTTACCTTATTTTCAGCACAGTTTCTAAGCACAATATGAGCATGTGAGGGATAAATTGTCAAAGCTTGTCTTGCTGATGTTTATCTTAGAAGAATTCAGTTGCTTGACTAAACAAAAAGCTACAGGCATTAGTGATTTCCTCTTGATGTGTCCTTTTCTCCTCTGGGTGATATTTGACAGGCTTGGGTAGCATTTTCAGTTAACATAGTTTCTGCATTTGATTAAAAAAAGCAAGACAAAAAGGGATCTGAGTGCTGGTCAATGTGATAGTTTTGCACTGTGCAGTGTCCCTTTTCTCTAGGACACTTGATCAAATTTGTTTGGGATGCTTGTTTGTTCAGATCTGATATCTGCCTATAAAATAGGAAAGAATAAAGGTCGTTGTTGTCTTTGGCTAGAAAAAGAACATCTTTAGTGTTTTTCTCCTCTATGTCCTTGAACTTCATGATCTAAGATTTAACTGCAAGGATTTTTTTATTGCATTTTGCTTAATTATACTGAGACACTTTCATATTCTTATCCCAACACTTTTATTTCAACACTTTCAATACCTCCAACTTGCAAAGGACTCCCTTTCAGATCAATTCAGTATCGACTCCTGCTGATCTGGTTCAATATAGTACAGCATTTTTCTCAGTTGCTGGAGAACCATCTTTTTGTATTTGGAATTGAATATTTGTGTGTGTGCATATGCGTGTTTCCCCAGCTGCTGCTTTGCTACTAAACCCTTTGATTTATGACAGTTTCATTCTTATTGGTCTGGTTTTGCTACATAAAAGATAAAATGCTGTTTACTTTCCTCCTAGATGGCTTTCATTGAAATAAACATACATAGACACTAAGGGAGAGACAGGGGAAAATGATGTTCTACTATCGGTAGACAAACACAACCATGTTAGGCACAGTACAGAGGAAATAGAATATTCTCTTAAATGGATAATAACATGTACTGCTAACAGACATATCTGGGGGTCTTGTTCATACATCCAGTCTATCTCCAACTTTCCACTGGATCACATGCTGACCAGATTCAAATAACACAGGTGTAATGATCTTTCACATTTTCTTCTTAAAAAGATCCCATTCCACCCTGAATGCTTTGGGAGTTTAGTCTTATTAGAAAGCAAGTAGACAGTGAGCTGAGTGAGTTGTGTAGCATCCATCAGAGTCTGTTTCAAATTGTGGAGTTTCAGAGACAGCTAATTGTGCTGTCTGTTTCAGAGGCTAAAAAGCACAATTATAAAAGTGCACACTTAAAGCTCAACAAAATCTTTTGCAAGGCATACATAAGGTGAAATTTTCTGTCTCAAAGTAGTTAGAGATTATTCCTTTTCTCAAGCAGTTTTCCTTTGAACTGGGTTTTAATTTGAAAGTGTCAGAAAGCATTATTTTTAATAATACGAGCACAGATATGTTCTTACAGGCTCTCTTTTTCATTAGACTTAATGCAAAATATGATGAAGTGTGCTGTCAGATAAGAAATAAAAAGCATCTTTCTTTCCAGGGTGCATTTTTCAAAATGCTGGTTGCTGTTTACCAGTTTGCCTGGAGTTTGATTGTGCCAAGTGCTGAAAGTCCATAAATATTACGTGCGTTAGAGTTGAGACTGTATTCCAAGAAGCTCAATATGTAGTATTGTACAGGGAAAGCTGGTCCTGCTGATCTCGGGAGATCTTGTTCACTTCTAAACTGATCTGTAAGCTTCTCCACATGTTCTTTAGCCAAGTTGTTTCACCCCAGTCTATTGATTCTAGAGAAAGAAGTGATGTGTGTTTCATTTAGAAAAGTTTACATGTCCACGACAGATGTGCAGCATGTTGACAGAGCACATGCAATTACATTTTCTTTCACATGTAAAATCCTTCTGTAGTCAGGGACCCTGTAGATTTCCCAGTTCTCTTCCTGCAAGATTAATATCAATAATTGCAATTAGGATTAATTACAATAAGGATTAATATCAATAATTGCATTATACTTTAGTCTGTTTCTGAAATCATATTGACAACATGTATTTTCAAACTATCCCATATATTTACGTTCAATGCTACATATTCTGTTCCAAGGCAACATATCTGAATGCTTTGTCTGTTTTATACTTTAATATTCTTGATTTTGGTGTGGTTGAAGTATGTGTCCTAGACAGTATACTATACATCTGCTTTTTCAGCCTACAGAAGTGTGCTTCGAGTACCCCATAGTATAGACACCTTAAAATGAAACTGTGGCTCCTGGAAGACAATGTGTACAAATTGCATAAGCAGAGCTGTGCTAAAAGGAACCGTCTAGAGACTGCATCTAATATGTTTTAATGTATAAAATACACACATTGCTCTTTTTCTGAGCTTGCTGGTCGTTTCCTTGGGCTCTATGCCATACTCCCTCTTTCCTTCCTTTTCTACACTGCTCTTGCTGAGAGGTTGGGAGAAGCAGGTTGGACCTTTTCAGACCACTGTGAAATGTATTCCTGCATCCTGTCTTTGTATTTTGGATCATTTTTTCACCCTGTGTCACAGTTCAGAGTATTTTTGCTTGTGCTCATATAATGCCTTGAATAATAATTTCTTAATCGTCATTAGAACTGATTATTGCCAAAATATAAACAATAATTGGTTTATAATATTTTAAAGATTAATTGATGTTAATGAAACAGTTGCAGATAAATGTCTCTTTGCCATTAATTAGTAAGCTTAATTGTTTAGCGGTTGTGGGGTTTTTTCTTTAGGCTTTATTTCCTCCTAGTAATTTTTTCAGCCTAATCAGTGTTGCTGAAAACACAGAGTATTTTCTGCATGTGTGATTTATATCTGATCTCCTTCTACACTTAAACCCCTACAGTCAGCCTAAGGAGACCAAATTTGTATTATATATTGTCATAGGTAAAATAACTTCTAATCTTGAATTATGATTGGAAGCTTAAGGTTTGAGAGATGCTAATGTTAGGAATGTGTCAGTAAGAAACATTGGGACACTTGCCGTAAATGTGTCCCTAAATGGAATGACATGGAGGTGCTAAGCCAAGCACATTACAGTGAAAAACTCGGTCAAGATATTAGAAAAATCCATCAGATACCATCAGCAACTGTAACTTGTGAAGGAATACTTGAGCTGCCCGATGTTAAAACAGGCAAGGCTCTTGCTGGTGGTGTCCAGGTAGATTGAGTTCGTCTAATGTCTGTTCTTTATTATATCTTGTATTCTTCCATAAAGACTTTCAGCATTTTATGAAGTGAGATGTAAAAGCTCTTCTATCTACTTTAAAAGTCACTAAAACTAACATGGTGGCTTGCCTCTTGCAAGCTTGTCGTACCAGCTCACGTGGAGATACTGCTGAGCTATGCATGTCTGAGGATGGTGTGCTCCAGCACTGGGTTGCTGCACCACAGGGTGCCTTGGGTAGCTGCAGGCCTTCCAGCTGCTTTCTTCTCTTGACAGCTGGTTTCTATCCTGGAGCCAAAGGCTTCCAACCTTCAATTATGCCGGTATAGCACAGGACTGCCGTGAAAATGGTATTGCTGCAGTGACTTTTGGTTTAAAAATAAATCCCAAAATGTTCCTTCTTTTCCCTTTTTCAGAATTAGAGTAGCTCTAAAATGAGGGAGAAAGATATTTCTAACACAGGTTGTTTCAGTTTTGTATTCCTAGTTCATAGTCCAGCCGAATGAACACGCTGCTACCACTGCTGGTGAGTTGCTGAGCTGAAAGGAAGTGATGAAAACATCTGTCATTGATGCCAGTGTCTCTGCGTGGCTGTGGTTTGATGTTACACAAGGTTTGGCATTAATAAGGATTTGAGAAATTTCTGTATTGCTGTCCATTGCTCTAGCAATGTCTAACCGCAGCTGGCAGGAGAGCTTTATAATGTGCCATACAGCCACTGTGGAATTCTTAACTGACTCTTCAGATAATAACTTTTTAAAAAGACCAGTGCCTTAAAAGTTGTTTTCCTTCATAGCTTGAAGGAACAGGTGTGATTGCTATGCTGCAAGTGTAAAATTGCTTTGACCAATGTGCCACCTTCTCATGTGTTCACCTTTTCATAGTTCAATAAATGTTTTAGAGTGAATATTTCATTTGTTCACTCAGATGTCATTTCTTAAATTACAAAAAAAGTGGTTTACTAGTCGTCAGGAAAAGCTCTAAGGAACAACAGGAAAGCACTGCAATAACCCACCAAGACAGTCTGTTAAATCACTACTGTATAATGTGTTCTTGAAGGTTGCTACCATGCATCCATCTGGAATGGCATGGTGTTATTGGTTTCTCTTTTATGAAGGAGACACAATTATCTTCTGTCTCCCATGGAGGTGTAAAAAGACTGGGCAGGTTAAAATTTCAAAGTAAGTGAAAATAGCTGCAATGCAGTGAAAATCAAAGAAAGCAGTTCTGAAGAAACAGATATGTCAGCAACATTAAGAATCTGCAAGCATGTGATATGCTAACTCAGTAAGCACTTGTATAGTATGCCCTTGGTAAGCTATGTACCATATCTGATATGAGGTACTAAACAGTTGTGTGCAGTGAATGGCCCTATGGTCTTGCACAGTGAAACCAGGTTAAAGCTCCCCAGATGTTAACAGGTATGCCAGATGCAGCATGCATCCTAGACTTACCACTAAAAAAAAAAACCAAACCTGCAAGGCTCCACCAGGTGCCTGAAAACTGGAATGTTGAAAAGGGAGTGGTGTGGTTATCTGATGCAGAGCTGCATTAATTACAGAGTTTCTTAGCACCAGAGCTATGAAAATATCCTCAGACACAAGAACTATGGTGCAGCAGTTGGAGAAGAGCTGGACAAAAATGACTGCAGGATATTATTCTAATCGTGACTGCTGCAGAATGATCAAGGAGGTCTTTGGCCAAACTTGCCAATGTCTTGAAAAGGTCACAAATTCAAACTGCCAAGGGAGTTGTGCCAATTACTATAATACATTTACTGTATTATGTCATTATTGATCATACCACTTTGAGATGTGATTTTGCAGCCCTACTGCAACGTTAACAAAATGTGTTTCCCATGTCAAAATTACTTAGTTTTTGGCATGCAGATTGTTTTGGGGTTTGAGTCTGTGTCCATTCCACCCCCACCAGGAAAAAATGGAATTTCAGAGAATGAAGCAGAGATAGGGAATCCAACTGGGCCTGGTACCCAATTGGCTGTAATTTGCTTTGCCTGAAATCATGTACTTTCAGATGCTGATAGGTCTCAGGGTTTCCTGGGAGAAGAGGGAGGGAAAGGTATTTTTGCTTTTTGTACAAGATCTCTTCTGACCCCTTTCTCTATTAGAGTTATGGGTATTTTCCCCCTGACAGTGTTAAAGAATTTTATATTGAATTTGCTAATCATATCATCTGCTCAGGCACAGAATTGCTAGAAACAGCCAGGCACGTTAAAGGAAGAAAGTCTCTACTATGCCATTTAGCCAGTTCTCTGGCACTTTCCATACTCACCAGCACATAGAGAAGCGTTTGTGCCTGACTAGATTAACTGAGAATAATTACGAATTTATGAATTATGAACATTAAATAAAGCACTAATATTGTTAGTCTTAAAAGCCAGGTTTTGTTGTGAAAGGTGTACTGCAGAATAAAAACAAATACACGTGTAATTGCAGATAAGCTTTAAAGATCTCACCAACACTTTTGCTTGGAAGCGAGGGCGACAGTAAAATTGAGGACGCTTATAAACCATCTTGTAGTGAATTAGAGGCTAAATTAGAACAATCCTATAGAGATCTACCTTATATTTTTCCTCTAGAAATTTCCAAAGCTATGAGAACAGTTGCTCTGTACAGTCAGCATCCTTACGAGCTTTCCAGACTGCAGGTTCCACCGGCAATGTGCTTCAGCCTTGCTCTTATAAATGCATATCCCATGCTGATTCTGGATCACCTTAGCATTTACTGTGCCACAGGAGTCTCAAAATCATGAGATTCATTTGAACTACTGAAAGAGTACCAAGGAAGTTTCTGAAGCTGAAAATTCAATCATATATATATGCGTGTGTGTGTGTGTGTGTATATACACACATACATGTATATATCTATACATATATATCATATACATATAAATGGGATTAGATGTTTGTCTGATACTTCTATGCGTACATACATGCATATATTCTGCTGAAAAGCTACTGAAGAACGGGGAGATTGCCGCACTGTTAAGGAGATTCTGTGAGGATCTTAAGTTGAGAAGTAATTTTTAGTTTTTAGAAACAATTACTTCTTTCTTTTACCAACAAAGACTTTTCTGTACATTGTCTGGTTGGTTAGTTTGTTTTATGCATGTAATACCAAAGAACAATGCAAAGAACCTTGCTACAGAATAAATAGGTAATTTATTTAAAATAATCTTCTAATAGATGGCTTTGACATCTACAGCAAATCCAAGGACAATAAATGATCTGATCAAAAAATCTATTTTTTCTCTGTGTTGGAGAACTTGGTCCATAAGCAGAGATCCAGCAGACTCACAAACCTTTAAGAGAAAAAAAAGTCACAATATGCAGCAATTTTTTTTGTCACAGAACTCAGTTACAGATTTTAGATAAATTCTCGCAGGTTGAGAGTTGCATTATGTTTGAAGCAGCTTATTAAAATCACAGTCTGCATCTAAGTAAGAATTGACTCTTTCAGCTATTGCACAGAAATTCTTACTGGTACTCAATTTTTTTAAGATAATTGTATTACAAGGATACATCTGTTCTTAAGAAATATATAAGCATTTTACAATTGTGGTCTAGATCAATCATAAAAAGATTTAATTTTGAAATTTGAACTACTTGTAAAGTTTTTTCTCTCTATGCTTGTTTACCTTAATATCAGGTATTTCAAGCAAGTAGTTCTAAAAAAATTTGATTTTTATTTTTTTATAATAAAAGGCAATCAACATGCAAGTTCTCATCCTATCTTCTGTTTTTAAAGATAAAATGTATTTTTCAAATGGACACATTTTTAAGAATTGTATTCCAAATGATGAAATAAACACTAAATAAAGCTTTTAGTGGATTGCAGATAAAACCATAGAATCATTTAGGATGGAGAATACCTTTAAGATAATCCAGTCCAACCATTAACCCAGTACTGTCAAGTTCACCACCAAACTATGTCCCTAAGTGCCAAACTTGCATGTCTTTTAAATACCTCTGGGGTGGTGATTCAATCACTTCACTGGACAGCCTGTTCACTGCTTGACAATCCTGATTGGTATTTGAATATAGAAAAGCTAGTCAGAGTATTGAACTTGCTGAGAAATATTTTGCAATTAATAAACTTGGAAAGAAATCTAATGCTGAGCTGTTATAGAAACTCTCTGGTCATTTAGAACTGTATTTGGAAAGAGCAGGGACAAATTTTCCTTTCTGTGCCCATGGTTATACCAGGATAGATGGTTAGGTTAGAGCAAAGGATTTTTCTCCTTGAGAAGATTTCTTGACCGTCGGAAGTGATATATACCAGTTTTCTAAGAAAATTTTAAAAGTAATTAAATAACTGTTAGAACTGGCTAGGATAGGCAAATCATTTGCTGAAAAGGAGTTCTGTATCTTCCAAATTGGAATAGAAGGTGTTGTTTCGTTGTTGTTTTTTTTTGTTTTTTTTTTTGTCTGTTTTGTTTTGGTTTTGTGGTGGTGTTTTTGCTTGGTTTTTTTTTTGGGTGGCGGGGGTAAAGCCAAACAAACTAAGCAATGAACAAAAACCTAACCAATGTTCTTGAAACAGATTTTTCAGGGAGATTTGGGAGGAAATCAAATGAATAGCCTAATGCAAATTGCAGGTTACATGTTTTGACAGCAAATGGCAATTTTTCTTGCTAAAGATATGTGATTTTTGCGTAAAGGAGATTTTCTATCATGCAATTATACCAACACAGAATTTCCAGTTGTCTGCAACTATTATAATTCTAGTTATTAATAATAGAATTCTCTTTATGTAGGTTCTCCCTAAACAAAAAAGAAAAACAGTTGCTGTTCTTGGGATTTCTCTGCCTTTGTTCAAAAAGTATTTTTTTCCCTCATCTTTCAATGGCTAAGTTCTTCTAAAAAAGATCAACTGCTTCTGTCAAAAACAGGCCTTAAAATTGCCTCAGATTTTACTATTCTCCCCATTGAATCCTAAACTTGCTTCTAGAAATTAACTTCTGTATCGTAACTCTTCAGTTGCATATATTGGCCTCATCTTGAGGCAAATCCAGAATCTATATAATAATCCAGGATGAATATCAAGAAGGATCTTTCTCTGAACCTTCTACTTACTGATGCTGAACAGATTTAAACACACTGACAAGGATTTCATGTTGTCTATAGCAAACGCATGCATTTTAGATAACGCAAGCACCTTTTGTAAACAAAATACTTGGCAGTGGGTCTGTATTTGGAAACTGGTGAGGAGGAACTGAGCAGTGCAGTTTGCAGAATTTCAAACAGTAAAAGGACAAAATGCAAACTAGACTGTAAAGTTGCAAATGATTTTGCTTTGCTCCAGATGAGACTTGGTCTGTGAAAATTTGTGATGTAGTTGGTTCCTGGAACTATTGTACTTCTGTGCTGGTGTTATATCATTGACCTTTTAAACATGCCACATTCAGAAGACTGAATTAAGAATATCCCAAAGAATCTTTCAGTCATTCTTAAACCAGCCAATGAAAGCTGTTATGGCACTACAGTTGACATTATCAGCTATTTCTTTTCACACTTTTACTACTCATTTCCTATGATAAATCAGGAGGAAACACACATGTAACCCCCTTATGTTAATAATTGGAACGCCACTGACAAAATTTTATATTTGGAAAAAATTGCTGCAAGAACAAAATGGTAATTACTGTTGGCAATTCAGAAATACTTGCACTTGATGGGCACTCTGATTTTCTAGATAACTAATTTGCTAACTGTATAAGATACACCTACAGTAACTTTCCGCAATTGTTTTGTCATTGTAATTATACCTTGTGGCAGCAGTTCTAAGCAAAACTTGCTATTAGCTTAATTGAGGAAAGAAATGAAAAGAAAAAATATCTGATCTAATGACCTAAAAGCGATGGTGGGTGCACAACAATCCCAAGAAATAGGTCCCTTTAGCACAAAGAGATGAACTCCTAATCCTGGAGGACTAAGGGTAAATACTACCAATTATTCCAAACGTGTTTCATGAAGAGATGCAATTAGTGCTTTTGCCTATTTTTGAAACAGGTCTTGGAATGAATTCATCTATACATTACTGCAGCTTTTACAAATCTCATACATGATTTGGTCATGGGGTGGGAGGTGCCTTTGTTTTGTTCTCTACCAGAAGAGAATAACTGAAGCATTGAGGAACTGAATGAAGAGTATGTGAAACATAGTAAGACAGGAATGACAACTCATCATCATGTCTCCAAAGAGCAGATACTGACAAGTTTCACTGATGTCGTTACAAGTTAGAGAGCTGGACTTTGCTGGCAAAGAACAGCAGAGCTGCTGATAACCTACTCCTTTCTGTACCCAGTCCCTTTGGAGCAAAGGGCTATGCCTGCGTTTGCTGCCATTGTAGCTGCCATCATGAAGAATGGGACTGGAAACTATTAGTGTTGCAGAGAACAAGAAAGAAAAAATCCCAAATTGTTCTTCAGATGTAAAAGATTATTTCCTGAATTTAACCCATGGGTTCCTGAACAGATTACGTACACATGTACTTACTTACCTTGCTCTAACTGGCACGGGTTTTCTGGGCAAATGGTGAGCAGAACCACATGAATTTATAGCAGCGCCTTCTACATGAAATTATTACTGTTGGAGACTTTAGCAGCAGCATCTGCCAAAGTAACAGTAGTTATAGAGCTGATTTTCAACTCTTGTGAACAGTGCTGCTTTCTCAGCAAGACTTACTTGGCTTCTTTAAGTAAGAAGAATTTCTGTGCTTTGTCTTGCAATACTTACTAATAGGTGGAGACAAAACCACACAGCTTTGTTTTAAAACAATAGGTTCTGGAGGTTTAATTATTTTGCTGCTTGCTCTTCAGTGTCTATGGTAAGGCTGATTCTCTTGGTTTCTAATCTGCCTGTTTGTCAGTTCTTACTTTAAATGAATTAATGGGTGGTAGTTTTGAAGTTCTGAAAATTGATCAGAGTCAGAAACTCAAATCCAACATATTTGCTTCAGTTTTTTTGAAAAGTCATTAATTTCTCCTAGAATGTTGTAAGTATTTTTAGGCTAATGAAGGGTATTATATTGTCCTGGAAAATGCTGTGTGTTTTGTGTATTGGTGAAAGAAAGTAGTCATTTCTCCAGTTTAGTAATTTCATTCTTAATTTATACCATGAATCATTTTTCTAGAAATTTATGCAGAATAAAATTCAAATGTTCACACAAGATGCAGTCTTCATTGTACTAGGCACTGTTTGGATCCATTTGCGGTACTTGCTCCTTTTTAGCTTGAAAGAACGTCTTATTCTAATAGTCACTAAATGAATTAAACAGAAACCTTAATTTGTCTTTCATTTTTTATTAAGGACAAGCTTTATGAGCATTTTTGTTATTTTAGTAAATCTCAAAATATTGTAATACATATCAAATGCTGTTTCTTTAGCCACCTTTTCCCCCCCAGCCTCTGTCCTTTGCTAGTTACTGTAATTTTGGCTTATTTTTTCCCTTCTACCAGGTTATGTTAAGGTGCTGATATTGAACTTCGCAGAATTTATGCGGTTTGAATATAATTCTTTCATGGTAAGCTAGTTTCTAAGACAAAATTTTGAAGCAGCAGTTCATTGATGCAGAATCATTTTCTCAAACCCCACAAAATCTCCCTCCAAAACTGTCCCCAAAAATTTTTCGGTAACTGCTGTGTTCTTCCAGGTCTCACACATGGGCAGCATGCAGAATTAGTGATTCAAGGAGATGGTCACTGAAACAGTATAAATATTAAACAAATAATAAATTCAAGTTCATAAAATATCCATTAGTCTTTAATGTTTGCATAAAACAATACAGTTGCTTAAGACATCAAATGATGCTGTCTTGCAAAAAATAATAGACCCCTGTTGGATGCTTATTCTCACTGGAAAAAAAATAGCCCTTAACATCTTCAGCAATCTGGACCAAAATGTTTGGGTATTTGTTAAAGCCAAAGTATGTATCTTGTAATTCTGAATAATTAAGATCTAAGTATTTCCTGTCTTAAAATAGCAAAGTGCTAATGCTTAGAACATTTCTTTTCAAATGCCTTGAAAGAGATTTCAGAACTGTCAAAAATGAGGAATACTAATAAATATTAGGTCTAAAAACAAAAGGTATTTCAGGCAATAGAGCATGCACCTTAGCAGTAGGTGCCAATCATTGAGGTACACGAGTTTAAAGTTTGCATAAAATACCCTATTAATAGACAATCTGCTCAGGAAAGGCTTCAGCACTTAATTAGAACTGAAGTGTAATACTCTGTCTAGGCCTTGATTACCTTGTATTTCTCCTTAACTGATTATTCTGCTGTTATCTTCCTCTGATTTTATTAGATTTTATTAGTTGTGAATAAACAATTTAAACAGTCACATTAGAGCAGAATCCAAATAGTCTGTAGCTTGCATTCAGTTCTACAAGTAAGCTGTTTCCTTGGTATCTGTGGCTAAAATATTGTCTATAAAAATATTTTATACAAGACCCTTCTGAGAGTCTCTGATTATTTGGACTGTGGCATACAAATGTGGTAATCACAATTTCAAAATCAAAGTTTAAATCTATTTTATGGTAGGCTAATCATTAAAAATCTGTCTGTGGAAAGATAGCCGAGATCTTATTTTTGAGTAGAAGGCCAACAGTTCTTAATGACGATGTCTTATCTTACCAGTGATTTAAATGTTTATGTATAATGGTGAATTTATGTCAATACCCCTTATACTTGCCACCTATGTCATGGTTTTCAGGAGCAGCAAATAAATTTTCCCCCAGGCTCACCCAAACCCACAAGGAATATATGTATAATCATATTTTTAACAACAAGTTCTGCCTGCACGACCATCCAGGTTCGGCTGTAACAGTTGCATTCTCCTTCTTAGTAGCTGGTGCAGTGCCATGTTTCTTAATTCTTGAAAAATAGCTTCTTCAATCTGAGAACCCAGATTTTTTGGAAACCATGGCATCTATATTCACAAACATTCCTGAAGACATATTTTTAAGTGTCTCTTTGAACAATATTAAAATTCTGTGGTTTACTTGCCTTAAAATGATGATTTACTGGCTGAGGTGACATAGCAAAAAGAAGCTGTGGTGTTGTGTTTTTTTTTTTAAGCAGCATGTTATATTTTAATTGCATTTAGCAGAATTAAATATGAGATCTGGCCACAATCAAAACTGTTTTGATTCCCTGTCATACTGCTGTCAGGACCACAGTGTTTGTAAAACTGATTTTGAGGGAGTTTTCATATTACAGCTTGTATGTTCCTTTTCCTGACAGGCAGTTGCCAACAGCTAGGCATGTTTAGAGCAGTCTGATACTAATATGTAGAGAACCATTGCATACAGTACTAACACTTCACCACTAAAGCAGTGGAGCTGTTTTGTTGTAGCTACTTGTTTATTTAATTTAAATAAAAATGTGCTTGTAAAGTCTTCTGAATAGACTGACCTGAATAATGACTTTTATATATTTTATATAGTTTTGAATTTTTTATACGCAAATCATAAAATAGATGCAGGAGAGAGATGTCGAAGCTGGCTGGTTCCCCTCTTTACTCTAGGGCAGTATCAACTAAGTCTAAAACACATGTCTAAGCTGTTTTTAACAAAGCTCCTAGGTAACCTCTTTCTGTATTTAACTACGGCTGTAGCTAAAAAGTTCCACTTATACCTTACAAAAGCTTTTCTTACTGCCATATGTAACTGTTACTTCTACATTTACAATAGAAGTTTCCCTTTTCTTTGTGGCAATATTTTGTGGGGAATAACATTCATCCCTGAATTTGGTCTTGTCTTTCCCAGATTTCATAGGGACTTTTTGTGCAAGTGTTTCTCCTGAATCTCAAGTTAGCAGGTCTGATCACTTACTATTCTTCCATCTCTGGTCCAAATCTTTCCTAGAAGGTAGTGCTTGAAATTCGACATGATGCTTCTATTGAAATCCCATTGAAGGACAGATTGAAAGAAGTTGACTTTACAGATTTGCATGGGGCTAATCTGTTCCTGTACCTCGAGTGATGCCTAGTGCAGAATGTCCAACAGACCGTCGCCTTGTGCGTTGCAAACTTAATTTCCGCTTCAAGCCCAAACCTGAGAGAGGCGGCATTCCGCGGAGGAGGCTCAATGTTAATAATCTCCAAATAGCTGCAGTGAGGGACAGCTTTCAGGCTAACCTTCAAACTAGGCTTGAAGACCGGTTTATAGATTATTCTCCTGAAGCGCTTTGGCAACATATTAAAAATAGCATCTTGCAGCCCTCTGTAGAATCCATTGGGTTCTCCTTAAAGAAAAACAAAGACTGGTTTTACGATAGCAACCATGAGGTCCAGGAATTGCTGACAAAGAACATGAGTTTGTTTACTTACAGTGTGAATTATCTCATACGCATTCATGGAGAGTGGAAAAATATCATGACTTATGTTATTTTTCTTAAGTGTCCTAGTGGTGTTTCCACATTCTCTCCTGTACTCTCATTGTATTTTCAAATACATTTTCAGTATCTTTTCAAATCCAGTTTGGATGGGCTGGATAGGCACTTGTATTTTGTGATGGTTAGATAGTACATTTTTGGTTTCTAATTCAATTTTTTTCTTGACAGGTTTTCTTAAAAATTCTATAGAAACAACTTCATGCAATGAAGTGTTCTGTGCACTCAAAGACTTTGCGCTGGCCAATATTAAAGATGATTTTAATTCTGCAAATTTTACTTGTACCTTTATTAAAATGAAATAACATACTCTACTAAGTGCTGATATCTACTTCAGATAGTTTGCTGATCTGATTTCATTACCAACATGCTATGATGAGGCTTTTTAGTGCTTTCTGTCTTGGCAAAATAATTCAGTTTGGTCTGTAGCTCAAAACTTACTGTAGCTCAAAACTTAAAATAGCTTAGACCTACAATAGTGCAGAGCTCTTTAATCTTGAAATCTTCGGGGGGGGGGGGGGTGGGTGATGAAGTTGTGGTTTGTGTTTGGTTTTGGTTTCTTTGGGTGTTTTTTAGTTTTGTTTTGGTTTTTTTTTTCTTACTGCATGCTGAAAGAATCTTCTCTTTTTCTAAAGGTCTCAAAATATTTTAAGTCTTTAATTCATCCATCTATTGAGAGCTTTTGCAGTTCCTGGGAATGCGTTTTGAGGCAAGACTTCTCTGCACAGCTATGAAAGCTCTGAAAATTTGAAAAAATATTTATAAAAGTCTTTTTGACTCTCTGAATGATAAATCTATTTCTCATTGTACTTTTGCTGTTAGAAAGACTTTGATTTTTTTCTTTGCTTTATTATGCATATTTATAAGTCTTGTTTAAAAAAGAAATCATAAATCATGGATAAAGCTCCCTTCAGAATAACAGGATGAGTGGATTAAATCTCCACAGATGTTCAGTATATTAATATCTCTTCAACATCAGTTTCTCTGTAAAGTGTGTCCACTAGTGATATTCTTTTCAATTAGATCATGTATCTGGGCCTTGCATGTTAGTCAGCTTGTATTTTTCACCCACAGCAGTGGCTTAAAGCCAAAGAACATAGAGGCATAAGGACAAAGCATAGTCCTTCTCTGCCTGTCTTTAGGGAGGAGGAGAACTCAGAATGAAATTTTCTTTCTTTTCTTTCTTAGGGGTTTTGTCCATTTTGCTTTGCTTGGTGTGAGGTTTTGGTTTTTTTTTTTATCTGGGGGAGACTTGGTGGGGACTTTTTTGGTGGGATTTGGTCTGGGGTGTTGGGGTTTTTTGTTGTTGTTTTGTTTCTACATTCTGGGAGAACAGACCAGTAAGCCCATTTTTTGCAAAGCAGCTGAAAAACACTAACAATAAACCCTCCTTTGCTCTTCTGCCAAGACGCTGCATGTGCACGATACCAGCTTATGTGTATTGTTCTCTGTGCCTATTGACCTCACTTCATGGAGGGCAGCAAAACTGGTACCTGGAAAACTGTTTTCCTTGTCTGTGAAATACTGACATGAGGCACCTGCATTCATTTGGCTTTTGTTGACAAGAGCTCTATTGCTTCATGTGCCAGTTTCATGGATTTTAACAGATTCAGGTAGCCCATCAGTGCATGTACCATGTTATAATTCTCTTAAATTAATGATTAAACAGTATTAGTCTGTGATGGAGCATCCCATCTGATATTCAAATTGTTTTTTTTTGTATCTTCGTTTTAGAAAGCAGGCATGAATACATGATAGTTGCTTCAAAAAGCTGTCTAGTGTTCTAGTCAAACAAGAATGACAGAATTGCATCTTGAAAGTGAAGGTGGTTAAGTGTATGTTAACAGATTGACTAAATTCAATTAACAGGTGGAACATGGTAGGCTAGCTGGGCAGTACTTGGACTTGCAGATATTCTATTCTGATTAATATTCTGATAAGGAATGTTGGGAATTCATTACCCCTTTTCGGATGACCAAAAAAAGATACACCTACACATTAATACTTATATACAGTATATAAAAGCATGCTTGATGTAGTTTGGGTTTTGCTTGCTTGCTTTGGTGAGAGCCACAGAACTAAATCACAAGTCTCAGACAGATATTCACTAACATGAATATCTTTTTTCCTCTCTGTACAGATAAAAGAAGTCCTGGCAAAGCTAAAGAGGAAAATTATCTCTGCTGTGCCAGTGACATTTCTAATAAATGCATTGGCTTAATGTGAAGTTAATATCTACTTAAATGCTTCCAAGAGTTAGTAAATGGAAGTACAAATTGAATGTTCTGTATAAGCAGTTTAATTTAGTTAAGTATTTGAAGTTGTGGCATGGCAGAATCATGAAAACATTTGCTGAGGTTTACCCCACTTCTACAGTTGCTTTTTAGTGGCTGTGGTTTAGATTGATGTTTTCTGATATTATCCAAGTAGCCTTCCACACACATGTAATACAGTATATAAAGCCTGGAGTTTTAAGTTTTTCTGAAGTAATGGTTTTCAGCATATTGGTCTATATCTTCCTGTTTTGATGCCAGTGGCAAGAACCTATTAATATAACTGGGAAAAGAATAAAAAGAATATGTTGTTGGATTTTGGTTTTCCTTTTTTTTTTTAAATAAAAAACAACAAGCATTACTTCCATAACCAAATAATACATTAACACAACCCACATGTGCTTATGGGTATTTAGAATTGAACGTCCAGAACAGGTGGGCCAATACTTTCATTTTAGCTTAACTCCCACTTTCCTGTTTATCTCAGGGGATGAGTTGGCAGTGGTGGTGTGGGTGTTTGGATACTGTTTATGAAATCATAATCTGTTATATTTATGTTGGTCCTGGGTTTTATGTTTTCATCTGGGCACATTAATGAGTCTAATAATCTTCTAAAAATATGTATAAACAAAGTTGCTAGCAGCAGCGGCTACCCATGTTTATAAACTCTACAGAAACTGTCTAATTAAAATAACTGTCTAGTTAAAATGTTTGCCAGTGAGATTTTCTTCCTTATTCTATGGAGTGTAATGTTTTTTTCAATTTTCACAGTATTCAGAATACAGTGCCTGTTTACCTAGCATGGAAGGTACCCACTGTCACAGCAATCCAGGGTTCCTTGCTCAGTAACATTCCAGATGGAAAGGTGTAACACAATGAAATGTCAACCAAGGAACATCAGAAATGAACTATACGATAATTATTAATATATCTAGCTAACTATTCTCTTAAGTTTTTGTTACCAGGCCTGCTTCAGTCATGCTGTGAATGGAGAGGCATAGCAGACCCTTGTTTACTTTTGGTGCAGTGCTGCGTTACATAGGCATCCTGTCCTGCATTTTGAAACTGAAGTCAAGGCAATGAGCTCTGCATGTCTACCAGAATATAAGGTTTGTTAAAGCCCTCCATTTCTGATGGGGAGGTGTGTAGTCTCAAGATGGCCCTGAGCTTTTCTCCCCACTACAGGAGGAGCACCTCTACTTTTGCTTTGGCAGACACTGCCATGCTGGAAAAGGTTAGGTGGTAGTTACTGTGTGTCTACCTTGGAGCTTTATCACATGCATATGAGGTCATGTTAGCTACTTGGAATAATGATGTAAAACCTGTAAGGGAGCCTAAGCTAGTAAAATAATTTTGATTTAAGCTTTTTGAACTGAAAATTTACTTGCATGTAAGCTGTTAGAAAGTCTAAATCATCAGCTTCTTTCTTCCCATACTTTTTTCCCCACAATGTGATATATATTTTGTGTTTCACAGAATCATAGAATAGTTAGGGTTGGAAAAGACTTTAAGATCATGTAGTTTCAACCCCCCTGCCATGGGCAGGACCACCTCACACTAAACCATGTCACCCAAGACCCCATCCAACCTCGCCTTGAACACTGCCAGGGATGAGGCATTCACAACTTGTCAAACTGTGCTGATCAGAGTTGGTAAATTCTGTTTCCTATCTCTGTCCTTCACTGTACAATACATGTTGAAGTGAAGATCAGAAATTTTTTTCACTTTGAAGCTTCCTGTTGAATGCAGAAAAAACTACCTTGTAACCAGACAGTTATGTTGAAATTACATTGTTATATGTGACGTCAGCATTAACATTGGTGGTTTTCATACAACAGTTTGATCCAGGTTCTTCAAAATGAGCCTTTCAGAGTTTTCACTTTCCAAACGTAAGGTGATTTGCCTACATTCGAGATGAAAAAATTAAACTCAAGTTGAAATGGAATTTTAAATTTTTGGCCCACTCTAGCTGACTGCCATTGAATTTAAGGAGTATTTAAACAAACTTAATCCTTATTAATAATATAGGAGCTGGCTATTAGTTGTATTTTGCTAGAGATTCTTGGTTTAACAAAAATTACTTAAGGCAAAAGTAGAAACATATGCTGGAGGCTGAACACTGAATGCCAAAGAGCAAATATCTTCAAGTGGCTACCGACCAGTTCAGAAGTGGAATACAACATGCTTTTTTCCCCACATGTCACAGCTGGATTAAAAAGTAGCTAAACCTTTGTAACGCCATAGTGTATACTAATTGTGAGCCAGGTAACCTCTGTGGTGTGGGTTTCCCCCCTCCCAAGTCTGAAGATGTGCTAAGAAATAAGTGCTCTGTTTTGCATTAAACCAGGTGCTGACACCTAGTGAAAGATGCAATATTTACCTTTTCTTTTTTAAAATTTAATTGCTTATTATTAATTGCTTTAATTATTTTTGAGAAAATAAAGCTTTTCATCTGCTGATGCTGCTTGTTGATGTCAGCTTTCAGGAACAGTCTTCTAGAATTAGAACAGATTCAATAAAACATTTAAATGGAATCTAAATTAAAATTGCTCAGAATATTAAATAAAAAAAAACAAATACATCCCCTCTGATTTGGCTGAATTTCTGTGTAAAATTAGAGATAAGCTCTAAAGATGCACACATGCACAAATGCATATACACTATATATAAAATATATACATACATAGTCCGTATGTATGTGTGTCTATTTAGATGTACATATACACTCACATTTTTTGCCAGTGTCTTTACCCCATGAATTCACAATATAATCTTATTTGTATCAGTGAATATTCACAATTATGAACTTCCATACAAATTAGTTTTGGCTTTTAAAAACTGATTGGATTTATTCCATTGATACGAGTAGTACTACATAAAAACCATTAGCAGTCTGTAATAAACAATCAGTACTCTTATCTCCCTGTGACACAGGTGTCACTGAACTTCTGATTTGATTGATGAGAGGACTTCTACTAAAGTCCCTATCAGAAGTCACACTGAGCACATGGTAAAACTGTGTGTGGGATCAATATGTACTTTCGTAATACATAATCATTATGTAGCTAAAAGTTATTTTGTGTTTCTCTGTATAAACACCCAGTTATGAGTTTATGATTTAAAAGTATGTATGGCAAATATTTTTTTTAGGACTACTGTTAAGAGAGTAGGCATAAACATCTGATTACACCACGTCATCTCAATGTTGCTCCATAAAATGAGATTTCATGTTATGCAGTGGTTGCTGTGAACATCTCCCAGTGGCCTCATTCTCTTCCCTTCATTTACTTATCCCATGTGGGCTTGATATGTGTTGTAAAACAATCCTTGTACAAGCTGCAGAATTTTCTGGAAGTTGTGGACTTGATATACACAGTGAGGAGATGACAGCTTCTGGCAGCTCCCTGGCAGGTGTCGCAGCAGGTTCCTGCCTGCAATGTGCTCCTGCTGCTGCAGGCAAAGACGGGAGGTGAGCTGCTCTCTTAACTGGAAAACTGCTTCAACTGCAAGTCTGTCCACTAAAAATAGTTACAGAAATGACAGTATGCTCTGCAACACAAGGGTTCAAAGAGTAGGAACCACCTGCATTGTTAGTAGGCGTGATAACTCTGCATCTTCCAAGAATCTTGAGAAGGAGGGTGAGTCGTAAGCCCTGTCACAAAGACTGAAGGTCACTCCATTACATTGAAGTGATTACCTTATAAACAGAGAGAGGAAAAAAAAAAACCATGGCAAAAATCCCCACCAACAAACAAAAAACCTAAACAATTTGGAATTTAGCCCTTGCATACTCTAAGTGTTCAGCATTAAGTTCTCCACTGATTCTTTCTAATGCATGATTATAAAAACACAAAACACTTCAGAAGATTAAAAAGTCTTTAGAGATTCTTAAGTTTCTCAAGGAATTTAAGAACCATGTCTTAAAATTCTCTTGGAGTCTCAACTTTCATGTAAGGTCATCTTGCTGGATTCTAAAGGGTTAAAAATTTGTGAATTCTTCATGTATTTGCGTTCTTTTTATTTTCTACACCTACACAGTAGCCATTTATCATGTGCTAGAATTCAAATGTTTCTCTGCCTGGCTTTGTGAATTGTATTCAGCATCACTAATAAGCCTCTCTAATTCCATCCATTTATAACACTTCTTCTTTCTGTTTAGATTTCCTCCTTTGCCTCTCAGTTGATGCATTGCAGTTATCACCTGAACCTCAAGCTCTCTTTAATCCACTCATTTCACAGTATCACAGTATGCTAGAGATTGAAAGGGACCTCGAAAGATCATCTAGTCCAATCCCCCTGCCGGAGCAGGAACACCTAGATAATGTTACAGATAATGTTAATGTTTTATGTAATGCAGGCTTTAACTCAGTTCAGGGCAAGGCTAGCTGAAAACTGATTTTTGCCGTACTTTAGAAGCAGTGTTTGTAAGGTATGCCTTTGTAAACGGCTTACTGCAAAGGTTTTGTTTCAACATGTCGTTTTCCTTGTGTTTGGATGTAAAATGGCAAGAGATGTGAAGTGATTCTGGAGACACCTGCACTGGTGTCTGCATCCTTCTTGCGAGTCACAAAGCCTGGCCTGAGTGCTCTCTGCCTTTTTTTCATTTTCTTTTTTTCCACTGACAGGGTTTTCATCAGAAGTTGTCTCCTGAGCTGCAGTAGACGTGATCTGCTGCTCAGTTTTTCCATGTGTGTTTTTCACAGGAGGGAGAGATGAATGATGGTCTGACTTACAGAGTCCTGTACTGCACAGAGACCAGCCCTGATTGTAGAAAGCCATGGGTAGCTAGAGGCTCTGTTAATAACCGCCTCAAATATATCGTGTAGCTCCTGGTAATGCTGGCATGGAAGTGGAGCTACCTTGGAAACCTGGCTTCTCTCCGCGTCAAAGCATGATGCAGGCATCAGGCTTTGAAACTTGTACCATGAAGGTGTGTCAGCTCATGTAAAACTAGCTTGTGCAAGCAACTGTCCCTGCTGCTTCCTCCACAGTCTTCTCATCAATGTCTCACATGTAATTGTGGTCCTGGTCAGTGAGAGTCATCAGCTGTTACCTCCTTGTCCCCCTGCCATGAATAGGTGGTGAGCTGTATTAACAGGAGAGCTGTTCTGCAACTTTCTAGAGATGAGCTTTCCAGAGGCAGATGGGCATACCCATAGGGATGTACTGGGGAGACGGGAGCAAAAGGTACATGTAAAGCTGTAAAACCTGTTGTGATACACTTAGAAAGATGGAGTAGGCTGAGGGCACTAGATGTCCAAGTTTATCTGTTCTGCAGACTGAAGCTTGCCCTTGAACTGATGCAAAGAGTGCAAGCCAAGGTTAGCAACCTGGTTCAGAGCAGGTAGCTTAAAACTGATAGTACAGTTTCATCTTCTGAAGTTACCCAACTGCTTTGTGTTTGGGGATTTGTTGGTTTGGTTTTGTTGCTGTTAATTTCTTTTTTTTTTTTTTTTTTTAACTGAGCCTTTTCCATCATCTTCCAACCCCCAGCGTAACTCTTTATAGGTGCTATTAAGTGATTCAGTGAACTTGGCATTGTGGCAGTGATTTTCAGTAGGCTTAGGGATTAATGTCCTCAATTATTTCTTTCAGTTGTTGAAATGTAAATGTGAACCCACTTGTTAGAGACTTCAATCAAAGCAACAAGTAAATTTCTAATTTTCTCATGTGGCATGTACTAAATCATCTATTTGTAGTGTTCCTTGTTCATGTTAATGTTTGTCATCCAAATGGATAAGAATACATGGCAATGAATTAACCAAAAATAATTCTTACAAAAGCTTCTGGGAACATTGAGGGGGGGATGGTGGAATCATGTTGGGACAGTCCTACTTTAAAATTAAATATTTAAGAATAAAATTAGATTTGGGGTCTTTTTTAATCTTCTAAGATAACAGATTGAGAAAACAAGAAAACTGCCATAATAAAAGAACAAAAGGAAAAATACCTCCTGAATATTAACTGGATGGTGAAACACCCAGTGTTTGAATGTGTCTCCATCTGATAGTGCATGCACATCTTGCGCTGCTCTCAGAGACTTCTATAATCTTCACAAGTATGGAAGTGTTAGTATGTGAGAAGGTCAACATTAGTTAGACCAAAGGCCCACAGTGGCTCATATCTTGTCTCCAGGTGCAGCCAGCACCATGTACAGCAGAAATGAGGACCAGGCCATGTGCTGTGATACTTCTGCAATGGGCTCATCAAAGGAGTCTGCAGCACCAGGTGTCTCAGTTATCCATGCTCTGTAGTTGGAGACATTTAAAGGCTAATGTATTTATCCTTAAATGTTCTATGTGTCCTCATAGTCACGCATAAGTTGCAAATTTACAAATGGCATTTAAATCAGACCAGTGTCTGTTACTGTAACAATTCTTTTGCTCACTATCATTGCCTAATAATTTATCCCTTGCTACGTCTGGATTTGCATCTTAGTAATGTACATTAGTTTTTGCTTCATAAGATAAATAAGTCAGAACTGTGTTAAACAGATACCTAAACCTGATTTTTTGAAAGTAATTACATCTACTACATCTACCAAAAATAATGACTTTTTCATACTTCAGGATAAGATTTCAGTAGAAAAATAACCAAGTACTTCAAAATTCGTAACTCATTTCACTAACAGAAGTAGTCAGACAGTGGATTACTACCCTACTAATTTTGCTGAAGAACTGAGGCTATAGAATATAAGGCCCTTTCTGTTCTCTTAGCAAAGCTGTTTTTGCCTTGTTTCAAGATAAATGAAAACAGCTGCATATCTCATAAATTATGCATTCAGAGAGCATTCTGACATGATACTCTTCAAAACATAGTTAATTTTAATTTTTCTCATGCAATTTTCTGACAAAAAAGATTGATGGTGCTTTATTTCCTTCTCTTTTCAGTGTAATTTTAAAAGCGAAATATCAAAGTTTATTAAGTAGTCTATAAGACATCTGATTTTTAAGGTAAGTAATCCTTATACAGACTATGACCAGAGGAGATGCAGCCTATCTATTCCACATTCAATATTTCATAAAGCAAATCCAAAATATAATGTGACAGATACACCTAAAAGAGGAAAAAAAGAAAAAGGGAACACAGATGTGCTGCCATGTTTCTTTCTTTCAATGTGAGGTTCTCAAGTCCATTCATTATTGCAGTGCAGAAAGGCAGCACCAACTGAATTTAGACATTTCTTTAGTGCTTTTGTAAAGTATTTCTAATTTGGAACTATGCTGATTATCTCTAGAGCAGAGGCAATGCTCTCAGTTTCAGAGTGCTTAGAGGCTGAAGTGTATGACAGAAAGTGTGTGTCCAAGAGCCATCTCAACAGCAGATCCCTCTGTTCAAGTGACATTTGCAAATAGAATGTTAATGAATCAAGTGGAAAAATGTTGGAATGGCAGTTGTTGTGAACAGATAATTCCCACTTCTCATTTTTCCTAATGCAGTCCTGCTTAACGCACTAACACCATTCATTCAAGTTCCTTGGCAGATGATGCGTATTCTTTGCACTTTTCCCTTTACCTGAGTTTGAGGGTAGCAGTAGAAAAATTTTTTTGTAACTCTTAAAAATCTTCAAATCCTTGTTCCCTTGGTACGTACTCTGTTACTACTGTAAAACCCCAAGGGTGGTTATTTTTTTTGCTATGGAGATGACAACAAAATCCTCAACATAGCAAAATCTGTACGTGGTCTATGCTATTGAGAAATCTTGACCTGTCTCTGAATCCTAGTATATAAGTGAATAACGCATATTTTTGTCAAGATATATGAACCTCATCTGTATCTAAGAACATTCTTTCACAAACCTACAAAACAAAGGGTATTCTCAAAGCTAAATTTCACCCTAATGAAGAGTTTCATAGAATTACAGAATTATAGAATGGTTTGGATTCAAAGGGGCCTTAGAGAACGTCTAATTCCAAACCCCCTGCCCCTGCCACAGGCAGAGACACACCTCCCACTAGACGAGATTGTTCAAAGCCCTATGCAGTCTGGCCTGAAACACTTCCAAGGATGGGTCAGCCACAACTTCACTGGGCAACCTGTTCCAGCGTCTCACTACTCATCCTATTTCATCCTTTTTATGTTTCCTTTCAAAAAAGAAAGTCTTTTTTGCACTGCTTTCCATCTTAAGGAATGAGATTCCTTAATTCAGAAACAAACAGCAACTGATTGTCACTACAGGGTTTGAGACATCCTTTTATTGGCTTCATATTGGCTTCATATTGGCTGGCGGTGGAGCCCCAAGACCCCAACTGGGTGACTCATAGATGACTGCTGTCTGTAACTACCTGCTGGGAAAATCAGCTAGAAACGGTTCTTTAAACAGCTGTACCACAATAACAGAGAAGTGCAATAAATGAGATAGGGAAGATTTACATTATTTGGGAAGATGCACAAGGGATGTCTCCAGCTCTTGAAATCCTGCAAATGTTCCTTAGGCACAAGAGATGCAAGGAATTAGAAAAAGGCACTTTTAATTCAGTCCTCTTCTTCAAAGCCGGATGTATGCTTCTAAATAATAATTTTATTTTCACTGTTAGTAAATGCAAGAAAATTCCAGTGATAAAGCAAAACCTCAGCTCAAATCTTAAGAAGGTATTTGCAAAATAAAACCTGGTTGTTCCACCTTCCTTCTCCTGTAGATTTGGACAACGGTTTCTCTCTATAAATCTTGTAAATTGCATAAAATTACTTTTCGTTTGCAACCTTTTTCCTATAGATTGATAATCTTGAATTTTTCTGTAGGATAAGGGAGTGCTTGCATTAAAGCCAAAATTAAACTCTAGCTGGACCCAGTAATGGTTATAGTCACTTCAAAGTTTTCAAGCATTATAAAACCTAAAAATTACTTTTAAACAGCTGAACTATTTTTTGTATAGGGCTATTGTGCTCCACTTTGCAGTTTCCACGTCTGCCTGTCCTGTGTGCAGTAAATGATTGACTTCACCTGTTTGTGTAATATTCATGTGTAATATTAATGTAATATAATTTTTGCAAACATTGCAGAATAACAAGCACTGAGTTTTCAAAGCCACCCGCTGTTATTCAGTCTTGATGACTTAATATTTTCCTAAGAGCTGTAGTTGTCATGAATGCTGGCAATACGTTACTGTATGCATGGCCTTTGGGCATTGCATCCAATGCTGAGAATATCTCCCGAAAATCTCACAGTGCATTCACATGCGACTAGGCAGCATGGTGGAAGCAGCTGTTCAGGTACAGTAGCGTGTTGTACAAGCTGTTATGCAGGCACAACCCAAACTGTGCTATTTATCAATAGATAAAAGTTCTGTACTTGTGAACTGGTTTTGACATTTGGATTATGAATACAACCAGCTTGTTTGGGTCTAAATCCCATTCTTATTGTGTAGACCTTTCTACAAGACCCATGGTCTTTGATGAATGCATGAGTTAATAGGAATCTTCCATAATTGTCAGAATATCTGAAAAAGTAGCTCTAGGGAGAGTCTGGAGACATATTTCTCAGCCTAAGTTCTACTAGTTTTATTAATTTTTGAAACGGTACTGACACATAATGACTATGCTCTGAAAAACGAGATGTTATGTACATCATGAGGCTTATGCAAGAGATGGAGAAGAACAGCAGAAATGACTTAATGAACAGTATTTACTTGCTGCAACATACTAAAGCGAATTTTCAGGCTGAATAATATTCATTTTGAAATGTGTGCTGCTTGTCCATGTGGTCTTTCATCAGTGAGCTCTCTGTGGTTTTGGTGCAAATTTGTCTCTTCACAGTGTGCTGATTGTAAAGATGAGTGATCCAGTGCCATCTATATGAGGTAGAAGCTAGACTTCTATTTTTATGTAGTGGTCTTATCACCATAGGAAAGGCACCTTTTTTTAGATAATTCCTTTATCGCAAGTGAGGCAGAGGTAAAAAGAAGTCTCGTTTTGCTTTCTGACATAACACTGAACGCAGTTACAAGCAGTATCATGTCTTTTTCTGACCAATAAGTAAAACTTGAGCAAGAGGGGTTTAACAGCAAGCTGAACTTCCTTGCAAGCAGGCACAGGACTGGTTCCTGTACACCATGCCATGCATAGCAATCCCACTTTTCTCACTTTGTTAGAGGGTGAGTGTTTTGTGATGCAAATCCATTCCTTTTGCAGCTAGCTCTTTCACTGAAACATCTTTTTCTTTGTTCTTGTTATGAATTCTGATTAAATGCTATTATTTGAGTCATCTGAAGACAGTTTTCTAGCTATTTTTACTTTCTACTTCAGCTTCTTTAATCTGGGAAATAAAATTAGAAAATGTCCGCTGATGTATGCTAGCAAAGGGTCAGTACTGTCCTGTATAAAACTGGTACTAGTAAACTCTGGTAAATAGTAGTCTGGTACTAGTAAGCTCTTTCTTAATCAAATCTGTATCTTTCCTATCCGCGCTAAGATGGTTCGTGTCCAGCACTGCTGATGTTTATTTTAGACAGAAAAGAATCTAACCTCTCCGTGAGTACGAAGGCATAGAATTTCCCTCTACTTCAAGAGTCTGCAGGTTTTATTCTCACTGAGTAAGGAATGGAGGTAGGCTGAATGCAGAGCAAGAATGAGAAAATAGAATTTGCACATCCTTTGCCTCCCCTGCCATTTTTCCCCATTTCTACTGATGCTGTTTTCTCCACTTCTACTTTCTTCCTCAGTGATCCACTTCTCACCCCTTCCTTTTAAATATAAGTTTCTGAAAATACCCTCAGGATGTCATTTAGAAAAAGTAGATATATACTTTGGGATATATCTAGAGGAAGTAAAGAAGTTTAGCTATTTCTTAACTCTGCTTCTTCCTGAAGCCAGAAGATGCCTAAATAAGCTATTTAGAAGTAAGGTTCAGCTTGCTAGGAGAACCTTTTTCTTAATGTTGTATATATACAATAGCACAGACGAAATCCAGCAATGCATGAAGCCTTTGGGGAAAATAAAACTTTAAAACAGTTACAGTGTTTATCTGTTGAGATATTGCTTGAATGTCCCAAATGTTCACAGTTTAAACTGAAAGAAATGTAATTTGTTGGGTTTTTTTCTATTTTCTGTACACAAGAAATGACTCTTTCACAGTGAGAAAACAGACAGTTAAGATGTATCAAGATGTGAATTATCATCATTTGTTTTTTTAAGACTTGACATCTTCACATTCCCCGTTTTGATACTTAAGTAACATTAATGTAAGATCTTATTTAGTGGGAGCAGTCATTTTTAATATTTTAGTTGTAATTTTGTAAGCTAGTTCTGTGTCTTGAACAAGAACCATGTCATAATTCTGGGTGGTTTTTCTCTGAAATTTCATATCCAGAGGTACACTTGGTGTTTTAGATATAAGGTGACTGACATGGTACAATAGAACAATGTTGGACAATGTATATTTTGAATAGAATTTATAAAAGTCTGGCAAAGAGGTTTATAATGGTAATCTGGAACTCAATAAATGAGTCTTCCCCTTAGAACCAGTCTAAACTCTAGTAACATATTATTAGTCAGAATTACTTGCAGTAACACCCTTAGTGAATGGATTTCCTGATGCAGCTGCAGTCTTGGGTTGTGTGGGTAACACTTTTTTTGTTTGCAAAACCTCAGGTTTTGGTGTCTGAAATTTTAACAGGCAGTTGAACAGTGGCCATAGAATATTTACAAATTCAGCAAGTAAACATTCTCTCTCTGATTACATTTGACCTGGTCTGTGTCACAGCTTAATATTCACTGGCAGCGTGAGTGGAAAGCAAAGAGCCCATCACCATAGCAGAACAGGTGCTGTAAGCCCCCTGAGCCTTGCTTCAAAGTCACATTTTGGTTTTGCACTTGTTAGCATCTGTTGAATAATAATGATGATTGCTGTTGTTTGTTACTAACAGACACAGTTCTTTCTTACTCTGTTTTTGGCGGTTTTTTTGCTTTGAGTAGAAAATGGCCTTTCACTTGAAAAATCTAAATAGCTTTCCCAAAATGGCTGAAATATTCAACTTATATAAACCATATTTTATGTGAAAGAAATAAATTTCAAGAGACTGTAACTTGATGTTAACCACAAGGTCAGTTTTACTAGATAACATGACAGGGCTCACGAGAGATTTACCTGACTAGAAAGAGCAAAGTTATATGAAACCCCTGCGCTCATTTCATTACTAGTTCTGCCTGATACTTTTCTTATAGTTCTGTCTACACTATCAGGAGCAGTGTCTTTGCCAGATACATTATTGAGCAGGTTTTTTTTTCCCAGTTTTTACTTTTCCCAAATTGCCAGTGTGTGCATTTAACGTAACACTCAAGAAACTGAAAACCTGCACATGTTGTGTTTGTTGAAGTTATGGAATATGAAAAAGATATAAGTTCTTGCTTTAAAAACATGTAGAGAGGAATCCTTCTGATTCCTTTTCTACCAGTTTCTCTTTCTACAGAGTATTTTTTTTACAATTTTTAGCACATTTGCAATTTTTTTATTTTTCTGATGATATTCAAATTTCTAAACCTTTTTGTCTTAAATGCTTCAGGATACTGAAAGCCTCTCTACAGTCTTTAGCCCCGAAACAGAGGTGGTTCTTTGGCATCTGGGACAACAGTACCCTGTTTGGTTACCCCTCTATGGTTTTATCAAAATTCAAATGATGCCACTGTTCATTGTAAAGGTCTGTAGTAACAGTTGATCACAGATTTCTTTGAATAATCTTATTTTCTACATGGAATTAGAAACAGGGTGGTGCATGGAAGACTATGGGGGGGGGGGTGAGAAAGAAAATGCATCTATCAGAAACAGTGTCAGTTATATTGTGGTGCTGCTCTGTCAATAAAATGCATAAAAAATTACTACAAACTACTTAAAGAATTTTTTCTTCCTCACTTTGCACTAAGGGCTTTTAAAAAATCATATATTCAAAATTAAATGGTTTTGTGCATTCCAATGCGGGATTTATTGCAAAATATGTATTACAAAGATTGTATTCTTATCAGTAGCTCCATGTAGTACAGGAGTACAGAAATAAATTGTCTAAAGAGAGCTAGTCAAAACCCATGCTGTTATTCTTGTTACTGACATATGATAATGTAATACATACCATAGGAAGTTATCATAAATTTCATAGTATTTAAAAACTATTAGAAACCTCTAACTAATTCTGATTGAAACACTCACTCTTCCGAATCTGCTTGGGCTGCAATGAAATGCTTTGACATTTGATTTCTGTGTTACAAGCTGTAAAGTAATATGAAAATACATAAATTAGGCTTAAATTTCTAGAAATAGTCTAATTGTGGCAGTTCAGCACAGGCTGTTTCTCCACCGAAGGATTTCTTATTTCAGCATGAATCCAATCTGTGAGCCATGAGGATTGCTTGTGGAGTAGACTAGATTTTAGCCACAAATCTCAGAAAGTAGTGAAAATGTTCTATTTTTACTCTAGAAATTAAAGAGTTTGCATTGTTAGGTTCCTGTAAAGCTGAAAAGGTGGAGAAATTTTCTGAGCAGTCCTATTTCTTCCCCAGGACATACAATTTGTTAATGATGTAACATGTCACTGAAATGCTCAATTGCCTTTATTTGGTGTTACTTGCTCAGTTGGCCAGTAAGTTTTATGGCAAGTTTTATGTGTAAGAGCAACAAAGAGAGCTATCAATCATTTACGTGTGGTGTGGTTCTCTGTACTACTGCTCAAACCCGTTCAATAGGTTTTCCAAAAGCAACTCAAGACAGATTTTATTGCAGGTTATTATAGCTTTTTTGGATATAAGTTTAGAAAAAGAAGCTGCTGAAGTTGCAGCAGAGAAATCACTGTTTAGACAAGAAAATCCAGGTTTAGGGAGTGGGGGAGTGAGTAACATAATTAAACTCTATGAAGTAAAGCATGGCATAAATGTCTAGATTGTCAGCTTAAATGAACCAACTTATATCAGGACCCACTTGAAAAGGGAAGCTTTGTATATGTTTTGGCCCTAATACCAGAGTTTTCTCAGCTGAAATCAAGGATAGCTCTAAAAATGAGACTGATTCTTCTGTGTTGCAGTGTGTATGAAACACATCCCTAGGCTTCTTAGAGCACTCTGCTATTGAATGTTTAAACAAGAGGGAAGGTTCTCTAAGGCCTTGAGAATAAGGGTGCTAATAGCTGGGTATTTTTCAAATTGATAAGATGCTACTTTTCTTGCAGAAGAGCTGAAATTCTATACAGAAAGTAATAAAAATCCAAACCATTTAAAGATGACAGTTTGCATGTTCCTGGCAGTTTCAGTGGCTATAAACACTGTTGTTTTGGAAAATATCTTTTGGGACGTGAATGAAGAATCCTGAAATGAATTATTCTACCTATGTGGCATTTGTTTCGGTCTTTACTGTGGAAATCCATGTACAAAACTAGAGGGTAAAAAGTCATATGGAGGAAAAAGAAGACAGAAAATAATTTTAGATGTAGATGAAGCTAGTTGACCCAGTGGAATAAAATAAGTAAGCAGTAAGTAAATGCTTAGGCAAGATTTTCAGAGCTAATTACTTGCCTAAAGATACTTGAACACTCTGAAAATCCCCCTGGTTGCTTGTCTACATCTTTAGTTAGCTAATGAGCACTGTAAAAGCAATGCTTTTCCAGTGCATCATTCTAAGAGAAACACCGTAACAGTCAGTGCACATGAAGTGCATGTGGAAAAAATGATGGGGGATGTTTTAAATTATATTTGTCCAAAGTTTTAATGATAGAGATTTATTTTAGTATGGATGATGAAGAGCATAAATTTATTGTACTGTGCATAACTTCAGAAGTAAATGCTTGTTAAAATCACGCTTACTTAAATGTTTGGCTCTTATGTGAGCCTTTTTGAAAAGTGGTGAGAAAATGAACTATTACTTGTTGTGCATAAATTCCCCTGTCATGACAACTTTATGGTAGCTGCTTTGTAGTATTCTGTCTTGTAATTCAGAATCCCTAATGCTCAAATTTATTCCTAACAAAGTAATTTTTCCCAACTGAATTTGCATTCTGCATTAAGATTAGCAAATACTTTCAGCATGCTTTATATCTAAGTATTTGACAGAATTATGTGCTTTAAACTCATCCCTCTGACATTTTCAGTAGCATAATTAATATTTTAAAAACCTACCTAGACTTTGAATACTGCCTAAATAGCAAAACTTGTCTCATTCAATAGAACATAAAACCGTTAAAATACTCACAGAAGAACTTCTATTACAACATAAACCATCTACAAATATGCTGTGACCATTTCCAGAGAGAAAATAAACTATGCTAGTTATAGGTGTTATTACTCCCAACTTCTTCTTTCCTGGCTACCAGCCAGTTAGGGAACAGCAGAAATGTGGAGTAGTCTGGCACAACAAATATTTTTTGCTACATCATTTCAGCAGGTACAAAATATTATTGAACTGAATGTGCCGCTACTCAGGAGGAGAAATAATTGAAATCAGAAAAGCAGCCATAAGCCCAGGTTACTGTATAGGATTTGTATTACTGATCATTGAGTCAATACCCAGAGCAAATCTGGAAATATTATTAAATGTCTTTTATTTCCTTTATGCTTGGTCTTTTCCGGAGTGGTTGGAAAGTGATTGATGTCTATGCATTGCTCATTCAATAAGATCCTTATACACCAAAGCTTCTTGAATTCTTATTCAAAGATTTAAGAAGAAATAAGAACTGTTCAGAGAGATTTTTCATTCCTTTTTTTTTATTCCACTCCATTAATTTTGAAACTGTTTTCTCTTCCACTTTCTATTTGTTGTTTATTCCAAAATCTCAGCTGAGGTCCAATCATCAGCTCAGTAAATACCTGTCATGGCACTTACCATTTATCAAAATACCTTCTGTTAAAATGTAGACTCTGAGTGTTCTCATTCAGCGAAGCTGTGTTGCTGCTGCTGTGATACCCACCTCCATAGCAGAGCAGCCAAGAGGTCCAAATGATTGAACCATTAAGCCTCAATGATGGAGGCTTCAATACAGCTTTCATACATAACCATAGTTTGAGACAGTGTTTCTACAGCTATCCACCTTAGCTATGTACCTATAACTTAGGTACTAAGTTTTATGCCGTGCAGTACTGTAAATTCTCAGAAAGGGGCAGGCAGAAATGTCTGAAATGAGCCAGAAAAACTATTGTTAAGTTTTGTTGGACAAGACCTTCAGCCAATGGAACAACCTTTCTGATAGGTGTTTACCAGAGTTCTAAAGACCACTGAAACTACTTCTGCCCCAATTTTAAGTTGCAAAATGAAGGGAAATTTGAGCTGGAACATTTTCATTTGTGCTGACACAGGCTTTCATTTATCCAGTTGACAAAAGAAATACAACGCATCTTGTAGCTGGCACATTCTTGTGTCATTAAACTTAAGTTTTATTTTTCATCTTATTTCATCTTTCTCTTGTAATTCTATTTCTCTTCATTTATTTTTTCGCCTGGCTTATAATTCTCCTCTCTCCTATGTGCGTGGCTACTTTGTTCCCCCACCTATATTTGCTGTTGAACTGCCAAAACACAGCTGAAGACTTAAAGTAAATTGAATTTTCAGAATAGTTTATTCCTTTTTTTTTTTTTTTTGATGGGGGAAATGGCTGAGATATCATAAATAAAAGGAAGTATTTCAAATATGTTACTGTTAAAGCCATTTACAAAAGATTACACTGCATTCATGTCTTCCTGACATCTGTATGAACACTAGTCTGATTTTTGCTTCCATGTTACATTATTAACTGTGGGTTTAAAAGTATGTTTTATCACTTCCTCCTTACTTTGCTGTGGCTGCTGTCCAGATAACACTCTCTATGTCCCATGTTCTGATTCTCTTTATTTTCTGCTTATATTTCCAGTCTTTCTAGGTCAAATTACTTCCTTTGGTGATAAACTCACCACTAGATTTCATTGACTTCCTGGGTTTTCTTTACATTTGCATAAAATTTTCCCACCTGTTAAAGTAAAACCTCACTAGAACTCTTCCCTGGATATTACGAGCATTAAGGTATCTAGCTCATATTTTTAATTATTAGTTGCCTGCTAATGTTTATACTTGACCTAGTAGTATGCCTTTCTGAAACAAATCAAGTTTATTTTTAGGAATAAGATTTCATTATATATTAGCAGATATACATATAGCAGCTGGAAATTATTGGTAAGATTAGAATATGATGTAACTCAGCTTGTTACATGACGCTTTTGCAGCCCATACTCGGCAATACTAGCGAACTGCCCTGCCTCTAACTTAGGGACAAAATCATACCACTCAGATTCTTTAAGCCAGAACAACAAATAACATTTTATTAGTTCACCATCTTTATGTCTGACGTATGCTTTAGACTATTTCTGCCTCCTTTACAGCTTTTAAAATCACCAGAGTAGTACCAAAGAGCTGGACCCATAGGGAATTGTTCTTGCTATATCATACGATCATAGAATCATAGACTCGTTAGGGTTGGAAAGGACCTTAAGATCATCTAGTTCCAACCCCCCTGCCGTGGGCAGGGACACCTCACACTAAACCATCTCACCCAAGGCTCTGTCCAACCTGGCCTTGAACACTGCCAGGGTTGGAGCATTCACTACCTCCCTGGGCAACCCATTCCAGTGTCTCACCACCCTAACAGGAAAGAATTTCTTCCTTATATCCAACCTAACTTCCCCTGTTTAAGTTTTAACCCATTATCCCTTGTCCTGTCACTGCAGTCCCTAATGAAGAGTCCCTCCCCAGCATCCCTATAGGCACCCCTTCAGATACTGGAAGGCTGCTATGAGGTCTCCACGCAGCCTTCTCTTCTCCAGGCTGAACAGCCCCAACTTTCTCAGCCTATCTTCATACGGGAGGTGCTCCAGTCCCCTGATCATCCTCGTGGCCCTTCTCTGGACTTGTTCCAACAGTTTCATGTCCTTTTCATGTTGAGGACACCAGAACTGCACACAATACTCCAAGTGAGGTCTCACAAGAGCAGAGTAGAGGGGCAGGATCACCTCCTTCGACCTGCTGGTCATGCTCCTTTTGATGCAGCCCAGGATACAGTTGGCTTTCTGGGCTGCAAGCGCACACTGCCAGCTCATGTTCATTTTCTCATCACTCATGTTCATTTTCTCATCATAGATGAGAATCATGTGCTTGACTCAAATTTAGATAGATTTATCTTATCCATCTCACCTTCCACCTGCCTTCTCTGCTTCTCTAAAAAATAAGATATGGGTTGTTAAAAAGATGTGTTTTTCAAAAAATAGAGTTGATGGTTTCATCATCTTAAAAATATCTTAGCTTCTCTGAAAATATTTCAGCTTCTCTTGGTATTTCGTTTTGTATTTTACTGGAATTTTATTATTATTTTTGCCTTCAAGCACCTGATGTTTTTCTGGTTTTTCCTGATTTAAAAAAAAAAAAATTTGTTAACTTTAGTCTTGTACATCAGTTTCTTTTATATGCTAAATTGCTTTTCTGTTTTTGACTGCATGCATGAATTGACATTTAGCATCCTCTTGATTTTATCATTATTATTGTTTTTCTTGTTTTCACTGTTTGATTTATGATACTTATAAAATATTATACCAAAAGTTTTAATAATCTGGTAATGTTAACATGTTCATTATCATGTTCTTTATCATGAAACACACTTTCTCCATCTGTTTTCCCCTTTCTTTTTTGGGTATCATTTTGAACTTCTTAATTGCTAGGATTTTAGTGCTATGATCTCTTGAAGAATTTCTCCTCACACTACCCTTACCCCCACCAAATTTAATACACTGTATATTCTTGTTAAATAAATAAATAAATAGAACAAACAAAAAAACAAACCACAGCCAAAACCCCCTCTTTAATGCCTTTTCATAAAATCAACACTTTTTAAACTATTCTAACATACAGGCTGCTTTGCTCTCATTGCTTTCTATGAAATAAAATTTCATTCATAGAACCAAAGAATAAGAGTTAGATTTGATTGAGTCTAGCTGCCTAACCCTTTAAAGGCTGAAGTATTTCTAGACTTGCTTTGGAATAAAGCTTTAGTTAAATGAAAATGAGAATGATGAAAATTTAAACCTCTGCTGATTTTGATGGAAATAAAATTGGCATTTTCAGGTTTGCAATGTTCAAGTGGCATGACTTAAATCCATCCTCTGGATAGTAAAACTTCTTGCAGCTTTATATCTTAGCTTTTACTTGAAGAGATGAAAGATAAGCATTTCATCAGCATACACATTCTTTGGCCTTTTTCTCATTTCATATTTCTTTCAATGCGCAGTGTATCTGATATTCATGATCTTATTTGCATAATTCCTCTTCATTTTGTAAAGCTATGGCTATTTCCCTTCTACATGCAACAGGATGTTAATTCTTTGACTGCAATTTGTCTTCTGTGCTGGTTTTGTAATCTCCAACTGAACTAGTTGCTTCCTTGATTTATTTATTCACTTAAATACGAGCATTGTTGAGGGATTTCAAGATTTTTCTTCGGGGAGCTGGGAGACAACTGCTTTTGGCAAATGCAACAGTTACTTCTCTTTGAGTTTAAGTGCACAATAGACTGACTTTTATCCTGTAGCCTCCAGGGGTCAAACTGTATGATTGATGTTAGCATCTTTGGCAATTGGCATCTTTAGATTGTGGAAATATTTCTTGCAGTCATCTGCTTTGTAACTGGTGGATTTGTGACTTCAGGTGTTTACTTTTTCATAGATAGGCAAACAAATTATATTCTTTTCAGGAATGTTAAAAACAAAGTTCACATATATAATTTCCAGTAGTTGTCTTAGTTGGGTGACTAAAAGATTGATTCCCAAGGATGTTCTATTAGGATTGGCATGATAGGATTTGTTGAATAAAGGTTTCAGCTAAGTGAATTTGATCATTTAGGTCAGATGTCTGCAAGTACTGAATTGTTTCCTGAAGTTTTATATACCTCACTGGTACTAGGCCTACTTCACTGCATAATATATTTTCTTGCTGATATTGAACTAAAACTTTCCTGATACAAATTTAACTCTCACATGAGTGATGTTTCAGGTATTTTTGACTCATCCCCAGTTAATACTGCAACTTCATATAATTATATCTGCATCAGTGAGTATAGTGTTGATCTGTAGAATTTTTCAGTAGTGATATACATTATAGTATAGATATAAATAGTATATAGTATGGATATAGTATATATATAGAAATAGTATATAGTATAGATATAGATAATGTAGATATAGATATAAAAACATTGTTTTTCTATTGGAAAGCTAGTTGTGTTCAACATCTCTTCTTTCTTTTCAAGTCACAGATAAAAGGCCACCTACTAAAACTGAGAAGAAAACAAAAAGCCACCCCCTCCATTTTTTCTTATTGTGGTTGCTGATGTCATCTCTGACATCATTATTATATATGTTAATAGCAGGAGAACAACTGTTTTAATATGTTGAAATGCTAGTTTTATATTACACAGCACATATGTCAAACTGTTACACTAAAAGGAAGCTTCTTGTTGTGGTGGTAAATGTTCTCTTTGCTGGTTTAGTAAAGGTTTTCCTAGCTCTTATCTTTTCTGTTATGAGAATAACAGTCCCCAGAAGATCTATGGCTACACTGCTCCACACTGAACTTGATGGAAGCAGTCCTATTAAAGTTAAGGTAATAATTGTTTCTCAGCTGCCCTCAAAAATAATGTACTAACAAAAATGAAAGTTTTCTTAGGCTGTTCTTTAGTTCTTAGATGAATTCTGACCTTCCAAGAAGGCTGTGCTGGTCACTGTGAAATGGTTATATTTTCCAAGAATGCTTCCTTCAGAAACAGCTAGGTCCCACTTCAGGCATGTCATTATTTTATCACATTTAGCTCCAAGCTCTTTAGTTAAAGGCACCAATTCAGCAGTGGATTTTAAACAGCGAAAACTGTAGCCTATGTTATATGGGAGATTGAACAAGCTCTGTATGATTATTCTTCTAGCTTTGACGTCTTTAGACTTGTGGAATGTATTTAAATGCATTTTACAACCTAATGTTTAAGAATACAATTTTATCTGCTATAGGTGCCATGAAGAAAATCATCAAAAGAGGTTATTTGTTAATATGAGCTTGTCACAGAATCCTAAGGGTTGGAAGGGACCTCAATAGATCATCTAGTCCAACCCTCCTGCAAGAACAGGGTAACCTAGAGTACATCACACAGGAACTTGTCCAGGCGGGCCTTGAATATCTCCAACGTAGGAGACTCCACAACCGCCCTGGGCAACCCGTTCCAGTGGTCTGTCACTGTCGCAGTAAAGAATTTTTTCCTGATGTTCACATGGAACCTCCTATGCTCCAGTTTACACCCATTGCCCCTTGACCTGTCACTGGACATCACTGAAAAAAATCTAGCTCCATCATCCTGACACTCACCCTTTACATATCTGTGAACATTGATGAGGTCACCCCTCAGTCTCCTCTTCTCCAAGCTAAAGAGTCCCAGCTCCCTCAGCCTCTCCTCATAAGGGAGATGTTCCACTCCTTTAAGCATCTTTGTAGCTCTGCGCTGGACTCTCTCCAGCAGGTCCCTGTCCTTCTTGAAATGAGGGGCCCAGAACTGGACACAATATTCCAGATGTGGCCTCACCAGGGCAAAGTAGAGGGGCAGGAGAACCTCTCTTGACCTACTAACCACACCCTTTCTAATGCACCCTAGGATGCCATTGGCCTTCTTGGCCACAAGGGCACATTGCCGGCTCATGGTCATCCTATCCAGCAGGACCCCCAGGTCCTTTTCCCCTTCACTACTGTCCAGCAAGTCAGCCCCCAACCTGTACTGGTACATGGGGTTGTTCTTCCCCAGATGCAAGACTCTACACTTGCCCTTGTTGAATTTCATCAAGTTCCTCTCCACCCAACTCTCCAACCTGTCCAGGTCTCGCTGAATGGCAACACAGCCCTCTGGTGTGTCAGCCACTCCTCTCAGTTTAGTATCATCAGCGAACTTGCTGAGGGTACATTCAGTTCCCTCATCCAGGTCGTTGATGAAAATATTAAACAGCACTGGTCCCAGCACCGACCCCTGAGGGACTCCACTAGTCACAGACCTCCAGCTAGATTCTGCCCCATTGACCACAACTCTGCCTTCTTCCTTCCAACCAGTTCTTGATCCACCTCACTACCTGATCATCAAGCCCACACTTCCTTAGCTTATCTATGAGGATGCTGTGGGAGACAGTATCAAATGCCTTACTGAAATCAAGAAAAAACACATCTACTGCTCTACCATCATCCATCCACCTAGTTACTTGCTCATAGAAGGCTATAAGGTTGGTCAAACATGACTTCCCCTTGGTAAAGCCATGTTGGCTGCTCTTAATGACCCCCTCATCCTTGATATGTCTAGAGATGGTGTCAAGAATAAGTTGTTCCATCACCTTTCCAGGGATGGAGGTCTATAATTACCCAGTTCCTTCTTCTTGCCCTTCTTATAGACCGGTGTGACATTTGCCATCCTCCAATCCTCAGGCACCTCACCTGTTTCCCACGACTTACCAAAGATGATGGAGAGTGGCCCAGGAATGGCCTTCGCCAGCTCCCTCAGCACCCACGGGTGCATTCCATCTGGACCCATCGATTTATAATGTCCAGATTACTTAACTGGTCCCTAACCCAATCCTCATCTACCAAAGCACACTCCTCCTTTGTCCTGACTCCTTCCGGGGCTATAGGAATCTGGGTCCCCCAGGGAGAGTCTGCAGGAGTAAAAACAGAGGCAAAGAAGGCATTCAACACCTCTGCCTTCTTTATATCCTCTGTCTCCAGGGCACCCACCTCATTCAGCAGTGGGCCTATACTGCTTCTTGTGTCAGTTTTATTCGCTATGTATTTGAAGAAGCCCTTTCTATTGTCCTTGACCCGACTTGCCAGATTAAGTTCCTAGGAGGCCTTAGCTGTCCTAATTGCTTCCCTACATCCTCTAACAGCTGTCCTATATTCCTCCCAAGTGGCCAGCCCCTCCTT
Source organism: Pezoporus occidentalis (assembly GCF_034315485.1). Taxonomy (NCBI): domain Eukaryota; kingdom Metazoa; phylum Chordata; class Aves; order Psittaciformes; family Psittacidae; genus Pezoporus; species Pezoporus occidentalis. The sequence goes on from NW_026916347.1 coordinate 3,408,557, forward strand.
CCATAATCCATAGATTCTCTTTTTCTGTATGAGTTTGCCCAGCAGTTCATTGTTTAACCATGCTGGTCTCCTGGCTCCCCTACTTGAGTTCCTACTCATTGGAACACTCTGATCCTGAGCTTTGAAGAAGTGGTTCCTGAATGCTGACCAACTATCTTGAGCCCCTTTACCACCTAGTACCCTTTCCCATGAGACTTCCCTTAGCAATTGATTGAAGAGGCCAAAGTTTGCCCTTTGTAAATCCAGAAATGTGGCCTTGCTAGGTATTCTATTCCTCCCACACGAGATCCTAAACTCTGCCATCTCATGGTCACTGCAGCCAAGGCTGCCATTGTCCACCACCACTTCAGCCAGACCCTCCTTGTTGGTGAGTACCAGATCCAGCAGCGCTCCTCTCCTAGTTGGTTTGTCCACCATTTGCATTAAGAAGTTATCATCAGTGCACTGGAGGAACCTCCTAGACTGTGAGTGACTGGCTGTGTAAGTCTTTCAGCAAATATTGGGGTAGTTAAAATCCCCCATAAGGACCAAGGCATATAGTCATGAGGCTGCTTTAGGTTGCCTGTAGAAAGCCTCACCAACTCCTTTGTCCTGATCAGGAGGTCTATAATAGACCCCCACAACTGTATCACCCATACCAGCCTGTCCCTTAATTCGCACCCACAGACTTTTCACTTGCTCCTCATCTGCCCCTGGACAGAACTCAATACATTCTAGTCTCTCTCTCACATAAAGAGCAACTCCACCACCTCGCTTTGCTGACCTATCTTTCCTAGAAAGGACATAGCCCTCCATGACCACATTCCAGTCATGTGAGCTGTCCCACCATGTCTCTGTAATTGCCACCAGATCATAACCTTTAGACCGCACACAGACTTCTAACTCCTCCTGTTTATTCCCCATGCTGCGTGCATTGGTGTACAAGCATTGCAGGGGGGGAGCAGAGCACGCTAGTGGCACCCTTGGAAGGTGGGAGGCCTTCTGGTCTTCATTAATACTAGAACATTGCCCCACTAGTTCAAACTCAGCTACAACCCCCTCTCACTTCGAATCTAACCTAGAGCTCTGTGAGTGAGCTCTACTAACTCTTGCCCAGGTACCCTTTTTCCCCTGCAGGACAGGGTTTAAACAACTACCCTTTCCCTCAAATGAAACAATAGATTGAGGGTCCTCCCTAGTCTGCCATTCTTCAAGCCCTAGCATGTTTCTCTTGGGCTTGTCCCTAACAGGCCCAGTTATCTCCCCTTCCCCCTTCCTACCTAGTTTAAAGCCTTGTCAATGAGCCCTGCTAACTCCTGCCCCAGAAACCTTCTCCCCCTCTGGGACTGATGTATCCCACCTGCCACCAGCAAACCAGGTGTCTCATATAGCAGCCTATGATTGAAAAACCCAAACCCCTGCCTTTGGCACCAGTCCCGTAGCCATACATTAATCTGCAGTCTCTTCCTATTTTTCTCTTCACCTTTGCTTGTAACAGGTATGGAGGCAAACACCACTTGCACTCCAGACCCTCTGACCAGCTGCCCCTTATTTACTACTGTTGCAGTATATAATAACAGTGAGCATAACAATGATTTGTTCATTGACGTAGTTCATACCCTTCAGACTTGTCAATGTGAATGCTTTGTTGTACTAATGCACAGCAAAAAGGAACCATTCTCTGCCAGGTAATATCAGCAGAAAATTACACTTCTCTGTCATGTTTAAACAATATTTAAGGGCAACGTAGCATTTTATCTACATCCTTACTTCACTGAGACACTTTGCAGTGATAAAATACGAGAAATAATTACTACAATAGATTTTCAAGTGTCTTAGGGCCAGTGGTAGTCACATGGGTCTAAATCCATGTATTATTTAATTTAGGCAGGTAATTAAGGGGTGAATTAGTATGAAAACCATAGAGAAAAATCAGCAGAAGTACTAGATATGAATATGAGCAGGCTCAGTGTTGCTAAGATAGAAAGTTATAAGTATTTAGAAATTTTATAATGGTGAGAGAATCAGGTTCTGATTTTCAAGTTCCAGGAATGTGACCAACTAGCTAAGTCTCTGTGTTGTTTTCTCACAGCTCTGGCTAAGGTATTTGTGTACTTCATAACCAGCATAGCAAAAAAAAAATCAGAATTATGTTTTCTGCACCCAGAAATGCTCATTCTTCAAGTGAAGAATGAGCAGTCATATAATATACAGCTAGTGCATTCTTGATAGTTTCAACATTGAATGTTGTCCTAAGATGACTTGGGAATCATGGATTCTACAATACTTTAAGCTAGTTTATAAGACATCATTAAGACAACAATATACTCATATTACTGTTGGGTTTTCTGGGAATTCTGCTCCAATTGTGAATATTTTAAAATACATTAAGAGCCTCTGAATAAAAGAGTATGACAATTCTATTAAGTGGAATGCTGATTTGTAATTGGTATTTAATTAGGAGCTGAATGCAGATTGGAAAAGGAGAGGTTTCCTTTTACTAACTACAATGTTTACTGCTTCCAATTAGCATGGTGATTTGTAAACTCCTTGTACATGAAAGCAACGAAATGAAATTGTGTGTATCCTATGCAACCTGTTTAGTTTATGCTGTGAGTTATCTACTGTGATGTATATTTTTGATCATGTAAGTGGTAGCCCTGTGTAGTTAAAAGTGTATACATGTAAGACTTGAGAGCAAAAAAATTACCAGTTAATGTTTAATATTTATTGGCACTTTACTTAGGTGAACTGGGCTATTCTCTCTCAGACCTACAGGATTTTTCCCTCTGGAGGTCTAGTACCTGTGTAATATGTATAGTCACGTCTGAGCCTGACCCTTTAGCAACAGCTTTCCTTTAGAAGACCCTATAGACCCTGAGAGCAGAAATGTTTGCTTTGATACAGACATACAAATCCAGCCTCAGAGAATTTGATGCACGCAGTTTGTTAAACCTGTAACTGTTTCTGCCTAGCAAGCACAGGAAAAAGAATTTTGGGTGCTCCTCCTTACCACGCAGAGTACTCTGAAGATGCAGAGGAATTGGGTATCTGAGAACTGTAAATGTGTAGAAATTAATTTCCTTATTGGTATGTCTCAGACTTGATAGAACTACTGCACAGAAATGTAGCATGTCTGTTCACTTGGCAGCAGGGATATAACCCCACTTAGTGACTTAGATATGTAAGCAATGCAAAAGCTGTTTGGATTTCAGCCTGGTGAGTAACTTACATCAGTGTGGTAGCCACAAGAGTTATTAGAACTGTTAGTTTTCTAACCTGAAAGGGTAATTAAAAAAAAAACAAAACAACACCTTAAAATCAGCTGGGAGAAAGTCTTATATAGATCTCATAATCCATGAAAACTAGAAATTTTAGAGTACTGTTTTATCTTGTTACATTTGTCAAAACTGCATGATTTTAACATGCCTCAAAGATTTATGTGCAGAAAACCTAACTGAGCTAGATATTAAAGTTCCTCAATATGTTACTCAAAGGCAAGTTTTTAAACTTTGCTTATTTAATATCAGACATGTAAATCTGGAAGAAAACTAACTGAAAAATTCATGATGATAAAAGACATCCAAAGGTATGAAATTCATCCTTATAAGCACTGCTCTTTTTTTTTATTATTACATTTTATTACATTGTGTTTGTCAGATCTGCAGATGGTTTCTCTAGGAAAAGCTAGAAAATATAATCCTGGTGGTCTTCTTATAGAAAGATATTAATAAATATTCTACAGAGCTATTTTAAAAATGCATATGTAGAAAGTGAGAATGACTTTTGACCATATTTATTTCATTTAATTGTTGATTGCATACACTAAATAACTACAAAAATGCATTCACTCTTCCAGACGGTCTTTAAGGTTTTGACCCTTCAGTGAGCTTTGGATGTAGCCAAGGGCAGCTGTCAAGAAGGTCAGGATCAAGAAGTACAAATGGGCTTATGGCTGAGATACGGTATCTCTTCAAGAGCAAACATCCTTCTTGTTCTTGCTTCACAGCTCTCCCTAAACAGCTATTTTATTTCCTGGTGTGGAGAGACCATTGGCTGCAGATAGAAATGAATGTATGAATATCTATTATTGACTTGAAAAGGCGATCTAGCAAACCAGCTGGTACTTTCTTCTCGCCCTCATCTATCTCAAGAACATTTCTTAGATGCAGAAGGTGAAGAAGGAAAACTTCACCAAGGTACAGTCTTCAGATTTACTGTGGGCAGAAATTACCCCAGGCCAACAACACACATCCCCTTGCTTCCTGAGGATGTGCTTTACCTTGCAGCTGATGCAGTAATTGCATTGCTTTTATCTGTTGGTGTAATGAAAAACAGATCTTTTGCCTCGGTATCCACAAAGAACATAGGCGATTTAGAAGAACACGTTCTTTGTAGTGAACGATGTCTTGCAAGATAAGGGAATGTACCATTTTCTAGGGACAGTCGACTACTTGATGCTGTTTTACGGGGATTTGTGAGACTTGGTTATTTTTAGAAGAATAACTGACAAAATTCCAAAAGCTTTTGTGAAGGAGCTATGTTAGTGATATACTATTAGTATTAAGAACTTCTTAGAAAGTATTCTCCAAAACCAGGAAATGCCACTGAATAATTCTCTTTATCCTTCATCTGCAAAGAACCAAAAAGCTCAGGTATGATTTCTAACTATAGAGGGAGGAAAACCCCTAAATTTTACATTACCCTTTCATTTTTTAAGGAAACTAATTTTGACTGATTCAGAATCAAAGAAGTACTCTTATTTAATTTATCCCATGGCTTGTAGAGTTCAATACCTGTAATCTGAAGGTTATTTTATTACTTACAGTGCAGTTAAAATTCAATTTTCAAACTCCCTGCTCCTTTAGAGATTTAACTTGCCCTTGTCAGTTTTCCATTAAAGAAATGTCTGTGCCTTAAAATGATTTGTGGTCAACTTATGTCAGGAAATTGTCATGAAGTATGTGAAGACACTGTTAATACCCAGTACATTTTTAAATCTTATGCCCAGACACTAAGAACTGGATGTAAGTCGTGATCAGCCATCTTTCTTTTCTATTTTACTCTGCTGGGGAAAACTGATAAATATAGTATTAAATCTGGTGTATTATTACTACCCTTTTTGGCTGTTATGGGACAGAATGTAAATCATGTTTTAATAACTAACACCATTTTGAAAGGCATCAGAACTTTAAATAAATCATTTGAAACTGTAATCCAAAGCAATTTGTTCTTTTTAAAGTCTTGCGCTGTTAATGCTGAAGTTGACCTTATGCTGAAACATCAGTGGCTGCTGCTAGTTGTGTCCATTGCTGCAGCAAACAAAGTCATACGTTACTGGCTTATTTAAATCACAGACAGCTGTAGGAATTACTTTTCTGCTATTGACTGGATAGATTAGATGTCATTTCAGTGTTTAGGAGGTCTATCATGGGACAGTGAAGGTTATAGCATGAAATTAAGCTGTACCAATAAATACACCTTTTCTTCTTGATTTACTTGATTTATGGTTTACTCTCCAACTCCACAAAACACGCAAAACAAGGAAGAATCATTGCAGGCAGACCCACAGGCATCATATCTACCAAGTGGTAGTAAATGAACTCTTAAAAGAAACAAGTTTTAGGAAAGTTAATGGTTTCTGCATCTGAGTTAGCTGAAGCATCTTTGTGGTATGATAAAAAACCCTCCAATGTCATGAATATGTTAACATAGAATTTGCTTTTTGAGCAAATGGGGTCCTGACTATTTTCTCGGTTACTTCAGATCTGATCAGGGCTGACTGTAGATTCTCTGAATATTTGAGGGTGAATTTCCAAATACAGGGACTGCAGTCTTTGGTGTACACTATGTGTAGGCAAGTTGGCCTAAAAGCAACATAGACTATGACTGAAACATTAAGACTACTTCCAGCAGTTCAGGCAGTCCTAGACCAGCTCATGTTTGAGTGGAGGTGACTGGGAAGGCTGCTGTATGGTTCAGATTTTTGATCCTAACCAGGGTTTGTCACTGACAATGCAAAACTCAGGCTGTCCAGAACAAAAGAGTTGTTGCTCTTGCTTGTTTTTACAGGAGCAGGTGATGAGAACAGGCTGTCCAAGCTGAATTCACCCCCACCATGATACAAACAAGGAAACCATCGATACCTTTCTCTAACCCTGATGATGGGGCTATGGTGGCCACAGAGCTCATACGCATCAGACACTGATGGTCACTCAAGACAACTGGTCTGTCTTAAGTATTTGACACAAAGCAGTTATCAAGTCAGTGGTGCCAGGGGATCATCAAGCAGCCTTACTGGATGGTCCTGCTTTCAGTCTAAGAATTGAGAGTCTTAAAGTTAGGTAAAGGTCTTTTGCATTGTCTTCAATGTACCTGGAATAAGATTTTTCTGCAAACACATATTGAAAATAGGTTACTAGTTAGGTCAAGTATTACTGAAATTTTCTTCTGTATCTAGAGTGGCAATATAGATGGAATTTTATTTTTGGCTTTATTAGTCTCATAGTATCTTTAAGATACTGTAAGACTAAAAATACCTGAATTCTTAAATACACCATAGATTAGAGACTTGAACAGTTAAATGGTGAGATGCAGCAGTTGAAATCATGTTGTGAATTCAGTTTATGAGCAAAGAAGCCACTCTTTTCCTTGCTTATGAAGAGATAATTGCATTACTAATATATTGAGCTGAATGATTTAGTAATAATATACTTACCTCTTTCTTAGCTTCATCAGTATATCACTAAATCACTTTACAAAGGAAGCAGATATAATTACCCTCATTTTATGCCACAAACTGTAAAGAAACACAGAAACTCCAAAAAGAAATATTGTGCTGCAGTTGTAGTTAATTATAATAAATTAATGTTATTATCAACCTTGTATTCATAAACCATCATAGTTGCTGACAGAGCTAAGAATCTTATGATTTATTTTTTTTAATAACCACAGAAAACAGAATTCATCAGAATTCTCGTAATATTTTTGTCTGAACTGAGGTTTCTGTGCAGGTAATAGTAGGTGCTATTAAGAACAAGATAATAAAGCAAAGTAGAACATGGGTTTTTCATAGCACTTTAAATTCCAAAATATAAAAATGCTGACATTTCAAGTTTTTTTCTGTTTTCAATTGAGAAATGCAGGTCTTACAATGTACCTATGTTATCCTTTGGCCCCTATAAAACACCTTTCAGTTTTTTTAGAGGAATACACACTGCATTATGACATGATGAAGCCCTAGAACGTGAACCCCCCCGAAAAGAATAAGATCCCATACCAGAACTGCCACTAAATGCAGTACTAATAAAATGCTGATTAACTTCTCTCTTTTTTTAATCATTCAAGGCACAGTGCTTTGGGGAAGTTACAAACTAAAAATAAAATATTCTGCTTCTATTGCAAGCAAACCTAAATAATAACATTTTTTTCTAACCAGAATATTTTCCTTTCCCCTATTTTTTTCTCTCTTCCTTCTTTCTCATGATCTCAATGCTCACCTGTGATTGCTTCTACAGGTAATATGATGAGTTCAGGAATTTGATCTCACTCACTTAAAAAGAGTATTGCTGGAGAGCATATCACAGCTACTGAAACTGAAATGGAGCAGGGGAAATATATGCTTATTTGAAAACTTGCATGATTTTCCAAGTAAATGAATACAGAAACTGTTCAAAATGTGCTTCATCTCAGGCAAGTTGTCAGTAAAGCTTTCTAATTGGTAGGGAGAGAAATCTTAACTTCCTTAGAATCTAGACAGCTTTTCTTATGATTTTTCCATCAACACTTAGAATTTAGGGTTTCAACTGACCAGTATTTTGACCACTTTCTAATTTTGGCATATTTCTAATAGGAATTGAGAATATGGTACAGAGAGGCTGATCAAAAAAAGTATGGTTGAAATAACAGATACATTTCTATCTACATCAGTGTGCAATCTCCAGTTCTCTTCCTTGAACAGAAATTTGAGCAATAATTTGAGAGAGTTGTTGAGGGTTTTTATATCAGTGCATACTTCTGAGCTTGAGCAAATACTTACACTTTTGAGTTCATTTAATTATATATTCCCTTGATTTACGTTCATGAATTCCTTAAATACCTGTCAGATAACTGCTATTTAGAAATTTGCACATATTTACAGCGTGTTCACATTTGTTTTTCCAAATTAAAATCTGTAACAGCAAAACTTCTCAGTTTGAAGGTAGGAGTTTGATTTCTTAGGATAGAAGGGAGCTGATTGACTGAATTTCTACGGTCACGTTCTTTGTAGTGATCTTCACTATATCATACAACTGATCAAAGGAACCAGTCAGAAATGACAATCTAAGTGTAATCTGCTGTTTCTATGGCTCCTGTTGCTTAATTAAGCACAGGGTAGTTTGCCAAAGAAAGAGAGAATCCTCATCATTGGGGGGTTTTAAGAACAAGATTTACAAAGATCTTTTGGGGAAAAAGGGAAGTAGAATTCACGCAATGGTTTCCTAGTGCTGCCTGCAACTCTGTAATTCTATGATGCAATCACTAATAGATCATTAGGAGTAGCCAAAACCCGAGTTATTCAATAAAAGTAAACCAGGATTTGCTTTGCATAGACAAGCATATATGCATTCCTTCTATAAATTACAATGAGACAAATTGTAGTTTCTAAGCGGTATTAGTAATGAGTTTTGTATGGATTTTGATGGGTATTTTTGGTTTAGAGCTTTGTTGTTGTTTTCTTACAGCAAAGAGTACTGTGGTTCCTTATTTCTTCAAACACTGAGCCCAAAAATTATGCTGTATTCAGAACTAATGCAGGCATTTGCAATTTTCTGTGAAGAAAAATTTTTTATCTAATAGTGTTTTCTTTCTGGTGAAATACTAGTAGAAATTGTTCTGGATTCATCAGATTTATAATGAATGAAAGACGTGAATTGATACAGCTCGCAATAGGCAACATAGGAAATTGTAGGAAAGATCAACACATAATACACTTAAGAGCAGTCTTTATGGTAGTGTTCCCCCAATTTTTAGGATTTTTTCCCCTTCCTTTCAGCATTATGGAGCATGCATAGCTGTGCTGGTGTGTTGGGTTTGTCCTTTAGACAGTCTGGCTCGCTCAAGAGGCTCTGTGTATTAGCAGCTGCTCCACTGCATCCAGATGCCTAGTGTTAGTGGTCAACAGCAATGGAATTTCATGCGTGGAGGCAGAAGATCCAAGTGTCGCATGATGGTTAGTGGTTAAACTCTGCCCTTTACTATCTTTGTGCCATGCAATGCCAAATGATATGATTCCTGATACACAAAACCTAGAAGGTGAACTAGAAGCAGTCAGAAAGTATCTCCTTCAGTATATTTATGTGAGAAAATTAGCAACTCCACTTATTAGTACACTAAAGAACCCATTTGAAATAGCTTTTACTGAAAATCTATTCGAGTCATACCATAATATCTTTTAATTAATGTATGTAACCAACGTTATTGTTAGCAACCATAAGAAAATATACAGCTCAGTTGCAATGTAGAAATTAAGAAGAACCAAACCTATGTGCAGGGTTTTGTTGTATAATCCAGAGAGGTGACAGGGAGATATATATATCTCCATTATGTTTAATATGAAAGCCATGGAGGAAGGAAGAAAAAGGCAGCTTTTGCCTTTTAAAATACAATAGGCAGTAAAACTGGATGCTGGGAATGATTCAGTGCTTGTGTTAGAGTGGGGGGGGGGGGGGGGGGGGGGGCAGGGAAAGTCTGTAGTTATGAGCAGATTGACAGTTGTGTGCACAGTAATTCCTTTCTGATAGATAGCCAAAGTGCTATACTGGCGGGCATACATGAAGAAATATATGAAGAACAGGCCAAGGAAACCTGCTTTTCCTGGATCTGATCCCTGTAACCAAGCAAGCTTTGTGAGTTCCTTCTTATAATTAAAGCTTTCACTGATTCATTTTTTTCTCTCCAATGGCTCTAGACTGGTGTCACTGCTTTTAAAATTAATTAATTACTCTTTTCCAACATCAATTTTATGATTAATTTTTAATATATATCCTATAAAATATACAGAGATGAACTTTCAAGGATCGTGAATTACTGGGCAGAATTGGCAACACTGAAATACAGTTCTTCCATTTGACCACAAAAAACTTTATATCTTAGTTATCACCAGTTTAAAGAGATGGTTTAAAAGCAGTCAATTGGCCTTTAAATGCCTTCAGAGATCCCACATAATTACACAGATGCCAAGCTCTACCCACAGGCAATCTGCAAAATTTCCTAGTGCTCATAAATTTCCTCCATCTAGACTAAAAAAAGAAACTATTATTCTTGTTAATGTATCTGATTTTAAAATGACCTAAATGTCATAATAAATCAATTTTAACTTCCTTTCCTTGTTAATCTTTAAAATAATAAAATTTATAGAATATTTAATCTTAAATTAAAAGCATTTATCCATTAAGATAATTTATTAAGAATGGAAGTCAACATTACATTATAGGTGTCTCTTTATCAGTTGAGAAGTACTTCTTGGTCAATGAGGAGGGCAGTTAAAAACTTCATTAGCTTCATACAGAACAGAGGGCTTTCTATTTCAGGAATATCTGAGGAGAGTGTTCTGAAGTATCTTGTAAGAGCACTTAGTCTAAATTTCCTATGTCTTGTTTTGATCCCATCCTATTTGCTTGCTTTGTAAGATGCATGGGTCATATGTTGTTACATTTGCTGTTATTTTACAAGTTTCATCTCTTATCCTCAGCGTAAATGAGCAATGACTGCCCTTGACAGTCTGGGGAGTTTAAAGGATGCAGACGTATAGCTGATTAGTAAAGGGTGGAGCTTGATCCTCATCTCCAAAGCATGCAGGACTGAAAACGAAAATAGAGAAGGTGTTTGACACAGTGCATGGGAAGTGCTGAAAAGGCTTTTGCACTAGTACAAATACAGAAGCACGGAAACACGTGCAGTTTCAAATACTAAATATTTAATATCATGGCTGTGGAAAGGAAGGCTCCATCTAGACCTTATAGTCACATTTTCCACATGTGAGTGTATCTGGCTTGCTAAGCAAGTCTATTTCATACATTTAAAGTAGCACTAGCACAAATCATACCTCACCTGTCTAATTTGTCACTGTTAAATAAAAGCATTAGAGGACTGCATATTGTTTGCAGTGCTTTGGATTTTTAGTTTCTTTTCCCAAATGATGTGTTGGTTTTGCATTTCTTGGGTTTTGAAAATGAAAGAAAATACAAAATTGATCTGAAGGAAATCCCAAAGCCAAAAGCAGGGTTAAACATGCAGATGATCATTAATGAGAAAATGCAGACTATTTGGAAACATGGCAAAGAATCTGACTCTCTGAGTCATCAGGTAGCATGTACACTAGTACTCTCAGTAGCTCAATTTCTAATTCAGAGAACTAAATGAAAGTTGTGGAACTTTACATCACATCCTACGTTAAAACAATCATGTACAATGTTTATCTTAATCCAGGAGCTAGACGAATCCTATTTTTATGGGTTTATGATGCTACTTTAACCCTTAAAAAGGCCAAGTTGACTTGCCTGTGAAACCAGAGCTGTCGTCTCAACTCCCACTGAAGTTTTAGCTAACCTCCCTCTGAGGTTAGCAGTTTGTGAGTAAGTAGAAGCTTGCTGCTGCTACTACGTGTAATTACCACATAGGTAAACAGTAAAATTAAGAATGCAACTTGCTACATAATGCTGAAAGAAAAAACCTAATTATCATTAGATAGAAAGAAGCAATGAAAGATAAACATGTTTTTTTAAAGTTGTAACAATGCTTTTCTCTTAAACTGACAAGAGCAGGAAGGAAAAATGCCAAAGAACAGTAGTAACTCAATGTGGGAATAAAAGAGGTCTTGCAAATAACAGCTGAAAAGGCATCACATATTTATAATGATTTTAGGGTATACGTATAGTACATTCTGTAAGAGAACAGGAAGGGAAAATAGTGACTATATGTTTGTTCAGCTGAGAACTTCAAGTTCTTGAAGGGAATAATGTGACTAATATACTCTCTCATAAATCTAAACCAGAATAAGATTTTTTTTCAGCACTTCACTATTTTTAAAAATTCCCTCATGATAATTTTTAAATGTTCTCTTGTAACCACTTCCTCACTGTGGGATTTATTTATACACTTATTTATATGTAAGATTAAAAGACCTGAGAATTATATACCAAAGACAACACCCAATAACCCCTTGTTTATGCTTTTTTGTTTTGTGATCTTTTTACCAAGAGCTGGACTCTGTGGACAGCCTGTAAGGCTGTCAGCCAGGCACGCATTCAGATCAACGTGTTCTGGCTGATTGTCAAGAGCTGTGTTAAGGCTCTGCTGATTCACAGGCCTTCAAATGGTTTGCATCTTGGAAAAAAAAACAGAGCTGTTCTTTAGGTTTAGGGGTTTGGATTTGTTTGGTGGATTTTCTGTGTCTATGACTGTGTGCCTACTCCTTCCTGATAAGTGGATATAATCTCCAATTTAGCTGTGTGGCATGTCTCAGGACCACAGCAACACTATTCTGCACATTCATCTGAAGTTGCTCTATAATGATCTTTGCATTAGGCTAAATGAGTTTTCTCTGGTCCAGTCTTTCACCTGAGAATGAAATTTCAGCCTGGTGAATCACCATGATTTCAGCCAAGAGTCGGGCAGTCTCAATGCCCAGTCATTCAGTTACCAAACTGAAAGAGAAACTTCTTATTTCTTCTTTTTCCTTTCCTTCAGGTTGTCTACACAAGTGCCTCTCAGGTCATCTACTTGACAAAACCTGTGGTTTTGGAAGCAACATGAGTACCTTTCAGTACAACATTTCTGTAGTTTGCAGGAAGTAAATCTTGGGTTTGTACTTTACAACACTCCTCAGCCACAGAATAAATTAAGACAGTAAAATGTTCTGCAGTTTGTGTGATGGAATGCTACTAATCTTGCCCCATGTCTCCAAAAGTATAGGCAGTCAAGAGATGGAAACAAACTCCAAATTATTTTCTGAGTTGACATGGTCTCATGAGCTACTATTATAAACCAGCAAACCTGGCATTCGAAACAGTCTAAGCTGTCTGCTTCTGAGATAACTCTGTTCATTTTCTTGACTTGCTTTAGCACAAAGGTATTCTTATTTTCTGATCCAATGGTTCTAAACTGTGTAGGCTGCCAACTCAAGTTGCAGTAGGAAGATCACCTGTTAATCTGCATTAGTCAGAGGCTCTGTGTCAGCCAAAGGGAAAATTCTATCAGGGAAAACTGCTAGAACTTCTAAGAGTTCGGGTGAATTTGCAAATCAGACACAAAAATGTAGAAAAAAAAAAAGAGGGAATTATGTGATTTAGGATTGTTTTGAAAGACCTGAATGTTGATGATCTGTAATATCGTTACAGATTAGCATTTCTGAAGTTTTTTCCCACAGGGAATGATTGCTTGAGCCTATCGCTGTAAATAGTTCTTTAAACTCAGCTTAAAATAACATTTTTCCCATTTCTTACATAAATTTATAGTTTCCTCTTTTGCTCCTGCCCACAAGAACATCTGATTATTGGTGTTCGCAGCAATCTCTGTGGGAATAAAATCGCAACTAGCATTGTGCTCTGTCTGAGCTCATTCACTTGATTACTGTCTTTGACTTCTGATTGCAAATGAGCTTGTAACAATAAAGCCATACAAAAGAAATGAGAAAAATGTCAGCACCAGATCCACCAGTCCCACCTGAGGCCTGCAGGATTGACAGAAATACCCAGTACAGCTGATGAAATGAGAAAAATACCTTGTCTTTGAGCTCTGAGCTATAAACCTTCCCACTCAGCTGAGCTCACATTTAGAAGGATTGTTTGCTAAAGCATCCTCTGTTTCTGTGTTGTCTCTCAAATGCAGCTTAATCGCATTTATTTTCTTTATATTTTAGAAAGATAAGTTCTTAACATTAGGGAAAACTGATATGTTGGGTTTTATTTGACAGTTCAGAATATTGCGAAGGACATTGCATTTCATGGAAAGGTGATCTAGGGACATCAATGAGTGGTCCTGAGTGCCGATTTAATGCTTCTGAGCTTCTCTGTAAGTGAAAATTTTCTAGCACAGAGTTTTGATTCATCAATAGTAATTCCAGCTAACATCTCATCTAACTCCCCTTCTGTTCCCAAATCCAATTGCCTTACAATTGTTTGCTTAATTTTTGAAATGTTTAAGTGGCCAGTGTGGCTTTCAGCTGCTCTAAATCTTCCTATGCACCATTCTCAAAAAATGCCTTAATATTCACTGACAGAATTGAGCTTCTCTCAAAATAATACTGCAATAGCCTCTCCCTTCTTGATCCTTACTGCAAAATCCATTAATGTGGCTTTTAGAGAACTTCAATGTAGGAAAGAGAACTTCAGGTCTTAAATCCAAAAGAATTAAATTCCCTTCTTCCAGCCTACGAGAAGATTGTTCAGGTCACATACTCTAGTAAGAGTGGGAGCACCCCCCGTCTCCACTTTCATCCATTCTCCTGTGTAGAAAATGATTCAATGGATTGAAAGTGCAGTCAAGTCAGATCAGATTATTATAGACCAGTATTTAAGGCATTTACCCTGGAGAAAATAGTCCATGGTTCCAGTTCCTTTAAGTACTTTTTAAGAAATTACATGAAATATTTCTTGAACAGAAACCATAAACTAGCTTCAGAGCTTCAAAATATTTGACCCCAGCTAGATTCTGGCTAAAAGGCATTTCTTACTTTCCAGTGAATAAGGGAGTCAAAGTTAATGCTCATGCTTGCCGTCATTTTCTGGTTTCACAAAGACAGGCAACAAAGCATATCAAGGTTTCCATAACTGGAAAACAGAGTAAGATGAACAGGTTAAAACTCCGTTTATGTACTGCATGTGTATTTGTATTAAGGCAATTTAAATTCTCAAGCATAGTTACGATGTATGTCTTCTATGGAGACATGATTAAGCTGGAAATACCATTATGATAAATGATAATAACAGTAAAGAATGGTGCTTCTGATATCTAAACGCTTTTTTTGGTTTTTTCTACTTATGACTTCATTTTGCAGTTTTAGAGACAAAGAAGTCATTGCAGATGGCTTGCGGATTATTTCTGAAAGCATTTATTTTGAAAGTCAATTATTTTCAGTGCTAGCTTCTTAGGTTCCACAGATCAGGATTTAGATAAAAAGCTTCTTATCTTGCCAGGGAATTTGTGTGTTTTGAGAGGTAATACTCATTCATAAACACTGCTTCTATTCGGCTTTACAGGCAAGATACCTTTAAGGGTATTCTGAGGTGCTGCGATTTTAGGTTTGAGCTGTAGAATTGTTAGGCCTTCTCTACTGTCATGGTTTAAACGCAGCACCACACAGCTGCTCGCTCACTCCCTGTCTTCTTCCTCTCCCAGCTCCCAGAGGGATGGGGAGGAGAATCGAAAGAATGTAACTCCCACGGGTTGAGGTAAGAACAGCCCAGTAACTAAGGTATGACACAAATCACTGCTGCTACCACCAATAATAATAGTGATAAGGGAAATAACAAGGGAAGAGAATACAACCGCTCACCACCCGCTGACCAACACCCAGCCCAACCCGAGCAGTGATCTAGCCCTTCCGGGTAACTGGCCCCAGTTTATATAGTGGGCATGACATGCTATGGTATGGAATACCTCTTCCGTCAGTTTGGGTCAGGTGTCCTGTCTCTGTTTCCTCCCAGCTTCCCCTCCCCCCTGGCAGAGCATGAGACTCAGAAAGTCCTTGGTCAGAGTAAACAATACTGAGCAGCAACTAAAAACATCGGTGTTATCAACGCTCTTCCCAGGCTGAAAGTCAAAAACACAGCACTGCACCAGCTACTAAGAAGGAGAAAAATGACTGCTACTGCTAAACCCAGGACAGTATCCACCCCTTATTCCATACCATTCACAGCATGCTCAGATCCCACATTTTCAATATACCATCACTCTTATATATATATGTATATATACATCTACTAAAGAAACATAGCCTTTTAATACTGATCTAAGAAGTGGTCACACATTCTGAATAGAACATCTGGTTTTTTTTGTTGTTTTGGGGTTTTTTGGGGGGGGGGATGAGTTGTTTTGGTTTTTTTTGGTTGGTTGGGTTTTTCTTTTTTTTTTTTTATTATTATTATTATTTACTGAAATGAAAAAATTTCCATCCAAAGAAGATTGCTTGGTAAACATTTTTGCAACCATTTAAAAACAGAGTAATTTGGTATAATGCATTCAATATTCTGTGTTTTGGAGGCAAAAAATGATGAGCACATCTGTAGAAATGGGAAGACAGTTTCTTATATAGGCTTTTACTTTTTGCACAGACATTCCTGAAGCTTCTAACTCTCATTTTGTTCCATTAATGTTTTATCTTGGTAACATGTGTTATTTTGGTTTGTCCTGAGGCTAAAGTTGAAGTAATGTCACCTGGGCAAACCACTCTAGGGGTGACTTAAAAACCTTTACAAAATCATACTTATTGCAGAATCATAAATTGATGAAGATCCTCAGCATTTGTTCACTTGGAATAATTCCCAGATAACAAAATTAAGTAAAATGGGTCATTTTACTAGAACAATTTTATTTTGCTGAGCATAAAAATTGAGCATAGCTGTTTAGCGCTGAAGTATCTCTAACATAATAGAGTAGGTCACTGTGA
Source organism: Pezoporus occidentalis (assembly GCF_034315485.1). Taxonomy (NCBI): domain Eukaryota; kingdom Metazoa; phylum Chordata; class Aves; order Psittaciformes; family Psittacidae; genus Pezoporus; species Pezoporus occidentalis. The sequence goes on from NW_026916347.1 coordinate 3,425,184, forward strand.
ATCCTGTAAATAAGCTTTGTTTTGACAATTCAGTGGTTTACAGGCAACATTTGAAGTCAGTCTTTCTGCAGAGACCAGAGCTCTACAGCTTACTGTAGGTGTGTGCAGTACTCACAGGCTATATAGTGGTTCACATTTTATACATAAGTACTAGTCATAACAGAAAAGCACAAAAGGAAAACAAATTATTCAATTGCAGCCTTTTCATATTAATTCTGATTGCTATCGTCAACAAATTATTCATTCATCTAGTGATATATATGTAACTAGAGGTGGGCTTTAGAATTACAAATACTCAGAAGGAATACACTTGCTTAAGTAATCAGACTTAATCTAAATTTCCAAAGTATGAAGTAATCGAAATAAAGTCCAAATTACTTGGATCCTTGGGGGTTGATCATTTCCTGTTTAAATACAGAGCAATACAAGATCTGCTGGTAGTCTTCCTTAAACGGCCCATTCTCATACTTCTCTGTTCCATGAGGCAAAAAAGAAATCAGTTGCAGTTCCCTTGCTGTGGATTCCTATATAGTACAAAGGGGACCTCTAGGAAGCAGAGAGTTATTTCTGTGTAGAGCTGGTCAAACATATCTTTAACTGTGCTTTTCTGGCTATTTTTCCTTTGCAAGTTCTTTGTATTGTATATGTAAAAGGCTCCTCTGATTCTGAAGTGTGCTGAGGTAACACCTTGTAGGAGTTCTATTTTATTTTGCTCGTGTCTATTTATGGCACATGTAACAGACAAATGCTTTGATGGACATTCCCAGATGTGTTGTGCTTCCCTCACAATGTGCATGGAAACATAAACTGCATAAAGACTTGGTATACAGAAGATAAGAGCAGAAGGCATACAGCTGTGTTACTGATGAGGTACCACAGCATTTGAAGGTACCACTTCAAGTATTTGAAGAAGCAGAAGACAGCTCTTTTTCCTTCCTGTCAGGTTTGGCATATATCACAAGTTCTCCTTGCAATTTGATTATGAAAAGAAGCTGGATGGATAACTGGAGCAGAGCTTGTCATGCTCCTGTGGTTGATAGGTGATGGAGAGGTTGTTTGGTTTGTGGGGTTTTTTTCTCACTAACCTAATCTGGAACTGCGTTACACAGAAAGATGTGTTTGTTATCTGTCTTCTGCTATGCTGACAGGAGCTTGGGGCATTGTAATACTTGACCCTGGTTTCAGAATGAGCTGCTGGGAAAAAGCTGTAAAGTGGAAATCTTTGCATCTGTGGACTGTTCTAATGCATGTAGTGGGTTTTTAAAGTTATTTAATTTAATGTACATTCTCTATTTTTTTCCTCAGATGGAATATGCAGTAAGAGCAAAGTTAATTACTTCTGCCTTTGAAACTTTCTCCCATGAGTCATTCTCTCTATTTTTGCCTTTCTTTTCCAGAATTATAATTATTTTGCAACTGGATTTTTTTCCCAATTGTATTTCTCTGAATGTTATATCATAGTTTTGCAGTGTAGCGCTAATATTAAACAAATTTATGCTCTAAACATTGTGTTAAAGTTTGGTGTGAGTACCTAACAAATAATCATTTGTTATACCTTATATGGATCTAAGATGAAGGGGTAGCCACATAATTCTCTGGCACTGGCTTTTCCAGCTAATTTTTACCTCCCAAAGCAGCAGTTATTATGGCTGGCTGAACAGAGCAGGACAGAACTAGCATTTGGTGTGTCTCAAATTTACCAACTGTTTCATCTGTATCAGAAAAATTGATGAGTTGGCAACAGAAGTACTCCTCTGCTTTCAAAATCAAAACTGTAGCATGATACATAGTTGCAGACTTAATAGAGCACCTTCAGCAGATGGAAGCCAGCAGTGTGTTCTGCACTGAAATACCGTAGTTTACCCACTTTAATCACATTGCACCAGAGTCAGATTATGCCTGAAAGCGCTTTCCAGTCAAAAGAGCCAGGATGATTTTAAATAAAGCCTTATATTCTTCTGAAAGCTGTGTCAGCATCAAAATAGCAACAGTTGGACTCTTTCCATCTGTACTTTCTGTTGCTGGATTAATTTTAGATTTACTACATATGGATTACGCATAATTTCCTGGTCTTGTGGTTCTGCAACTAGCTCCACAGTAACTCTTCTGGGAATTTCATGTTCCAGAATGCAGGCCTTCTACCCTAGGAACAGGGAGGGAATACATGTATTGAAACCTTGTCCTGGGTTCCGCAGTAGCGGAAAACATCACTTAGCAACAACCGAGAACATCGGCTTCACCAACACTGTTCTCAAACTGGAAGTCAAAACACAGCACTGTACCAGTTAACACAAAGGAAAAACATGACTGCTACTGCGGAACCCAGGACAAACCTAAAAAGTAACCATGCATCGAAAATCAACGTTTGTGGTCCTAATGATACCTGTGTCTGTGAACAGGAGAAGCAGCCACCGGATTCCATCAGTCATGACCAAGTTGATTGCTGTGTTTTGTCCAGAGCTGGATGTTTAGTGATGTGCTGGGCATCCCCTACTTCAACTGGGGAGCTCATGAAATTATCCCTCTCTGAAACTCAGTTTAATTAAGATGCAAATAACAAATCTAGTTTAATTTGCTATAGTGTCCCTCTACAATATTTTCTAGTAACTTTTTCAATGATAATAGAAACAGAAACTGGTGGTTACATGACAAAATTATACCCCTCTGGTAGCTATGTCCCAGTTTTACTGCATAGATTGCCTCTATTTTACAGCTGCTGATTGTTTAAATAGTAATGCTGTGTTTATTGCCATTTACATTAATCAATAATTCCTTTATCACTGAAAATACACCTAACACAGGAAAATGGGACTTCTGTTTTCTTTTAATTGAAAAAGTCAAAATCTTACTTTAGAAAGATAAGCATCCTTTGGTGATAACGTTCACAGAAAGTTGTGTAAATGAAGCCAAAGAAGGCAGTGTAGCCTTTTAAACTTGGAACCTTTCCTAGCACTGCACCCTTCTTGTAAAATATGTGCCCATGAAGAATAAATAATACTGATTTTTTAAGGCACTTAATTAATTTTTTTTATTTTTTAAATAAAATTTACTGAATATAACAAGAATGAACAATTTAAAGGGGTTGTTTAGTCAGCAGACTAATATTAGTGTTAAAAATCTCTTTGAGTCGCAGCTGCACCCAGCTGCAGTGGCTGGATGTGATTTTTCCAATGCCTTCTCTTAGGCACCATTATGGGTGTTGTACTCTTACTATGTTTCTGAAACACAAAAATAGAGTACACAGAATGGAGTTTATCCTTGAAAAATTACAATGTCCTTTGCTCCAACTAATGGAACTCAAAGACAGTGGGTTCAGGGTCGAGGTTCTCTCCTGTATCACTCCAAGATGGGAAAAGTGATGACTTATTCCAGTACTACTTTCTAAAAGATTAGACAATGTTTTCTGTGCATGTCCCAGCAAAGCTGCAGCAAAACAGCTGGAATGGAGAGCAGACCCACAAATGTGGTTATCACTGACTTTTTGTGGTGGAAGAGAGACATAGTGCTTCACTGTCATTGCAGGCACGGGCAATGGAGGTGTGCACCTACAGCACTTTAGTGGAGGGTGTTTGAGGCATTTCATTAGCAATAGTTAATAATTTGTAAAGTTAAGATAGGGACCAGTTCAGAGTAAAAACCACGTGAATGAATGCAGCATAGAAATGTTTTCTCTAGAGTTGTGTGAGATGGTATGAGCTGATCTAACCACTCAGTCTGTTGGCGGAAGGGAGGCTTTAGACCATGCTAGATTCTGCACTGAAACAGTTGTGGCCCAGCGGTAAGCCATCACCTTCCCTCAGACAGCCACACATGGAGGCAGGCTCTTTCTTCAGGCTAGACCACTCTTGGTTATCTGCTGCTGCCACTTGCAGCAAGCTCCAGCAGCTGCTGGAGGGTGGCAATAGCACAGGGTGCACTCTGGCCAAGAGAGGCAGGAGGGAAACCTCTCACTCTGGCTGTAAGGAGCATTTTGATTAGCTCAGCCATCTCTTATAGCTTTTTTATAAGCTTCATTTAGCCTCTTAAAATAGACAAATTACAGTATTGCTTTTAGACAAGCAATTCCTGGGCAGAGTTTAAGGGGTGGTTGCTTCACTGGATACTGCTGCTATTCACATATAGAAGGACCAAATGAAGAGGACTTCATTTTTCTGATGAGCAACACAAATTTCCCTAATAAGAGAATCTTGTTCATACAAGTTTATGAACCAAGGAAAAATAAACTCACAAAGGCTTGTAAAATAATGTATACATCTTTTCTTTAATTGGTAGCCTGTGTCTACAGATATTTCTTACTCCTCTGCCTTTGAAATAGATGATAGATAGATAGATAGATAGATAGATAGATAGATAGATAGATAGATAGATAGATAGATAGATAGATAGATAGATAATCTTTGGGTCCTCTTCCAGACCTTTGTGTCCATTCAACATCACATCCATTGCAACCACACTTTATTTTTCAACTTATTCTTGTCAGTATTTTGGTGCAGTCAATACTGGCATTTCAGCATAAATCTTTAGCACAGCATGGAAGAGTCACAAGTAAGAGTTAAGTTTTAGTACACCTGATAACATTTTTACTCTGTGTAACCTTTTCTCTGTATCTAGATTTCTCATTTCAAATCTAAATTCTAATTAAACTTTGTAAAAAGAACTTAAAGCCTGCTTTGTAAGGTAACTATGCACTGAGCTGAATAACAATGGCAGGAGATAAACATTAAAGCAGTAGTTCTTTAGAGTTTCCTATTAATGAATGCTAATGCATCTTTTCAGACACTGTAGCATCTGCAGTTGTCTTTATGTGCCTTTTTGGGACAAAGTACACATCAAAGTGACAGTTACATGTCAAATGGCAGGTGGAATAGTAATATATATTTATTTTGCTTTCTATACAATTTTGTAAAAGAAAATTAAGTTTTATTTTATGCAAATTGTAAAGAAAAGCTTCTGTCCTCATAATGACTCCTCCACTACTGCTTGCATAGAACATAGAATGCAGCTTTTCCTCTTGTGCTCTGTGGCCACTTTGTTAAGTAAAAGGGCTGTTTGTGTAAGGTTGTTGGAAACTTATAGACAGATAGGAACAGCCTCAAACTTGCAGGCCCTTGTTCTCCTGGAGGACTTCAACCACCCTGTCATCTGTTGGAAGGACGGTACAGCCCGGCACAAGCAATCCAGGAGGTTCCTCAATTGTGTGGAAGACAACTTCCTTCTGCAAGTAATAGAGGAGCCGACAAGGAGAGGTGCCATGCTTGACCTCGTGCTCACCAACAGGGAAGGGCTGGTTGGAAATGTGATGCTCTAGGGCAGCCTTGGATGCAGCGATCATGAGATGGTCGAATTTGAGATCCTCAGGACAGTGAGAAGAGCTTGCAGCAAGCTCACTGCCCTGGACTTCGAAAGAGCAGACTTAGGCCTCTTCAGGAACCTGCTTAGGAAGGTTCCATGGGATATAGCCCTAGAGGGCAAGGGGGCCCAAGACTGTTGGTTGATATTCAAGGATCACCTGCTACAGGCTCAGGAATGTTGCATCCCAACTAGAAGGAAGTGCAGCAGGAGGGCCAGGAGACCTCCTTGGATGGATAAGGAGCTGCTGAGGAAAATTCAAATGAAAAAAGAGGCTTATAAAAGGTGGAAGCAAGGACAGGTGGCATGGGAAGAGTACAGGGATGTTGTCCAGGAAGCTAGGGACCAGGTTAGGAAAGTTAAGGCCCAGTTAGAATTAAATTTGGCTAGGGATATTAAGGATAACAGGAAGGGATTCTATAGGTATATAGCAAATAACAGAGTAGGGACAATGGAAGCCACCTCCGGAAGTTATCAGGAGAACCAGCTACCCTGCATTTGGAGAAGGCTGAGGTTCTGAATGACTTCTTTGCCTCAGTCTTCACGTCAAAGGCTCTGACCACACCACCCAAGTCTTGGAAGGCAGATGCAGGGACTGTGAGAATGAAGACCTTGCGCCCACTGTAGGAGAGGATCTGGTTCAAGACCATCTTAAAAATCTGAATGTGCACAGGTCCATGGGGCCTGATGAAATCCATCTGCAGGTCCTGAAGGAACTGGTGAATGAAGTTGCTAAGCCACTGGCCATCAGATTTGAAAAATCATGGCAGTCGGGTGAAGTTCCTGATGACTGGAAAAAGGGAAATATAACCCCCATTTTCAAGAAGGGGAAAATGGATGACCCAGGGAATTACAGACCAGTCAGTCTCACCTCTGTGCCTGGCAAAATCTTGGAGCAGATTCTCCTGGAAGGCATGCTAAGGCACATGAAAAACAACAAGGTGCTTGGTGACAGCCAGCATGGCTTCACTAAGGGGAAATCCTGCCTGACCAATTTGGTGGCCTTCTATGATGGGGCTACAGAACTGATGGACAGGGGTAGAGCAGTTGGTGTCATCTACCTGAATTTGTGCAAAGCATTTGACAGTGTCCCACATGACATACTTGGACAGATATCAATTTGATGGATGGACCACTCGGTGGATAAAGAACTGGCTGGCTGGCCGCACGCAAAGAGTTGTGGTCAATGGCTCAATGTCTGGCCAGAGACCAGTAACGAGTGGTGTCCCTCAGGGATCGGTGTTGGGACCGGTCTTGTTCAACATCTTTGTCGGTGATGGGGACAGTGGGATTGAGTGCACCCTCAGCAAGTTTGCTGATGACACCAAGCTGTGTGGTTCGGTTGATATGCTGGAGGGAAGGAATGGCATCCAGAGGGACCTTGACACACTTGTGAGGTGGGCTGATGGCAACCTTATGGAGTTTAACCATGCCAAGTGCAAGGTCCTACAGCTGGGTTGGAGCAATCCCAGGCACAGCTACAGGTTGGGCAGAGAAGAGATTCAGAGCAGCCCTGTGGAGAAGGACTTGGGGGTGTTGGTTGATGAGAAAATGAACATGAGCCGGCTTCAGTGTGTGCTTGCAGCCCAGAAAGCCAACCGTATCCTGGGCTGCATCAAAAGGAGCGTGACCAGCAGGTCAAACAAAGGAGGTGATCCTGCCCCTCTACTCTGTTCTTGTGAGACCTCACTTGGAGTACTGTGTGCAGTTCTGGTGTCCTCAACATAAAAAGGACATGGAACTGTTGGAACAAGTCCAGAGGAGGGCCACGAGGATGATCAGGGGGCTGGAGCACCTCCTGTATGAAGACAGGCTGAGAAAGTTGGGGCTGTTCAGCCTGGAGAAGAGAAGGCTGCGTGGAGACCTCATAGCAGCCTTCCAGTATCTGAAGGGGGCCTACAGGGATGCTGGGGAGGGACTGTTCGTTAGGGACTGTAGTGATAGGACAAGGGGTAATGGGTTAAAATTTAAACAGGGAAGTTTAGATTGGATATAAGGAAGAAGTTCTTTACTGTAAGGGTGGTGAGGCACTGGAATGGGTTGCCCAGGGAAGTTGTGAATGCTCCATCCCTGGAGGTGTTCACGGCCAGATTTGACAGAGCCTTGGGTGAGATGGTTTAGTGTAAGGTGTCCCTGCCCATGGCAGGGGGGTTGGAACTAGATGATCTTAAGGTCCTTTCCAACCCTAACTATTCTATGATTCTATGGTTCTAAATTTAGACCCCACAGATTTTGGCTCATGCAGGATGAGATGAATGATATATGAACAATGTTTTTGATGTATGAACAATGCTTTTGATATACGAGCAATGTATTCAATGTATGAACAATGCGATCCCTAAAATATTGGGAGTAGCTAAAAGTTTGGCTAAAAATCCTCATTGCTCATGTTTGCAAGTTTAAATGTAGGTTTATAGTATAATGCTGAATATACTTGCTATATGACATTGCAAATGCTGTAACTTTATAGGTTGTATTTTTCATAACAAGAATTCCATATATTATTGCTTATTTCCCTACAAGTGCTGAATGGCAGTTGGTCACATAAGGAATATAAGTGTATGTTGGGAAACATCCAGAATTTCCTGGGTATGTCAGATTTTATCAGTAGGATTAATTTAGAGTGGATATAACATTAATGTCCAGAAGTACGGTTTGAGAAAGAATGTCCGTTATGTAGGAGAGCGTGCCCTTAGCTGTCTACTTAGTATGCAGAAGTCTTAGGGAAAATAAAAACTGCTGTCTTAGATAATTAGACTAATTCAGGTGGAAAGTCAGGAGTACACTTTGATGAGAAGTGAGCTAATGAAGATTAACAGCTTTGTTCTTTCTCCAGTTATTTTCTTCTGTCACGCTAAAATTCTTTTCCCACACCTTTGCTCTCCTCCTTAGGATGCAGCCTGGGCTGTTCTGTGATTCAGTGATATTGCTGCTCCAGTTTAAAGCCACCTGTTCACCCTCTGCATTCAGGCAGCACGGTGAGTGTTTTAGCACTAGATTTTTTTGACCTTTAAAGGAGCATCAGAGCTATTTCTTCAAAAGCGGGCATAGAGTCCCCAGGGGAAGAAAATGAGTTACAGTTTTCACCTACCATGTTTCATGGTTGTGCTCTAAGCTGCTCCTTGCATTCCCACAAAAGATCAATATAACAGCCCCATCTTCTTGTTAAGTAGTAAATGGAGGGGTTTCATCTCTATAGTGTGTAGGTGAACTAAGTATAAGAGACTGTTAGGGATGCTTTTGAGGGTGCTCTTAAGCAGAAAAAAAATCAGCAGAAAAGTCATAAAGTTTCTCCCATGAGAGAAGAAGAGGGCTGAAGCTGATGGGCAGTTAATAAAGACAAAGGATGATGGCATGGTGTTGTTAGAGATGGCCAGCACAATGGGATAATCAATTGCAACTTGGATGGGCTAAATCATAAAAGGAATTCATGGGCAATGAGAAGACTTGCAGGGACAAAAGGGCAACCAGCACAATAAAGGAGCCTAGAGAATCTACAAAAGTTGTTTCAGTGACATTGTATTGAACAGAGAAGAAAAAGTTGCTAGAGTCAAGGTTTTAGAAAGCTGAAGTTAAGCATATTATGTTGAAGGTTTGGAGATGTGTATGGAATGACAGAAAGGACGATGCAGTCATTCAAGATGCGTAGGTAAATAAAACCAGCAAAACCTGAAGAAATACTAATAGAGTAGATCCAGAGGAATTGTGGAAATTATGAATTAAATGGAGAAAAACTTAAAAATTCCAGGACTATTATAAAATATATATGACAAAATAGTCATATAGGCTGTTTAGCTTAACTAATCACCTACCAGTGAAATATCATTAAGACTGTTGTGAGAAGAGCAGGCTATAGCTGTAGTCTACTAAATCAAACAGAAAAAAAACAGTTTATCTGAAATACTTTTCTCAGGCAATTTCATTCCAGCACATGCAAGCTGACTTCAAGCATATCTAACAGTAAAATATTTTCTACAATGTGATGATAGCAATGCATCACCTTGCCACCTCGTTGGAAATTATTTCTCTGCAGAAAAGCTTACCTAGGAGAAATACAAAAATCAGTTTCCCGGTCATGGTTATCTCTTCCTGACAGCAAGCACTATCACTCCAGAGTAAGTTATGTTACCTGATGGTCACTCCTGCCTAAATGGCTAAATGACATGTGGGTTTCTTTGCTTTTATGATTTCCTTTACATCTTCCTGGTTATATATCCATTATTCTCAAATATCCACAAAATATTTAAGGCTATCACCTTGGTTATAATTATGCTTTTATGATTAACTAATTATGATTAATTTCATCTTTTTTCAACACTGTATTTTATTTAAGTATATTTTTAAAATAATTTAACCTGCATTTAAACTGTGTCAGGAATGTTACACTTCAGTGTGACTAATTTAACAGTTTAAATTACATAAGGAATCTTCTCTAGAGCAAACTGATTTATGAAAAATTATAACAGAGAAAGGAAAAAAATAATTATATAAATAAAACTTTCTTTTTTTTTCAAAATTGCTTCCTAAAAATCCATTGATCTAGGATAAAAGTTCAGTGTATCACTAAACTGGAATTCACTCTCTACCTCCCATCAATACCTGTGCTACAGACACTAGATACCAGAAGTGCTTCATGGATCAGAAATAGCTTCTGAGTTGGTTTTTGCTGTGTAATACAGAGAGAACACCACAGTTATGGTCTCACACAGATGTTTTTATATTTAATTATGCCTTGGAAATAAAATCCTCAAAGAAAATATTAGACAAACAGAAGTTGCCTTAGATTCAATGATGTTAATTCCACTCTCTCTCCTCATTTTTGCTTAATGGGGCTCTGTTTCATCAGACCACTTGAGCTCCACTTTAGCCTCATTTGATTTCAATGAGACTGACACATGATTAAATGCATGTTTATATGCTTTGCTTACTAATGAGAGAATTAAATATATGCTTAAGCAGTTTACTGAAGCAGAACAATGTTCTTTGCTTGCCTTTTAATTGTGGGAGTGTATCTATGTATTCGTATCTACAAATATCAGATCTAGATGATCTTAAGGTCCTTTCCAACACTAACTATTCTATGATTGTATGATATGAAATGTACACAGGCACAATACCATAACAGTGCCTAGCCAGCAGGGCAATAAACGCATTCAGAAGTTTCCCAGAGCCAAGCTGTCTCATGATTGGAGTTACACCTCACCAGACCTTTGCAGCACAGACCTTTGCACTATGGAAAAGTGCTGCATGCCAGACCCTCTAGAGAGGACACTCATAAGATTTCCTCTCTCAGTCAGACCTGACAGCAATATACAGTGGGTTCTGTTGTTGCCAAGATTTTGTAGGAGCTGGAATGGACTGTAATAATGGTGTCAAACATTCTCGATGTGGTAATCAGATCTCATCTCTTCTTCAGGTGGGTTTATTTGATGCCCAATACCTAAAGGCATTCAACAGTCCTGAGAAAATATAGGAGAGTTCCCTGGCAAGCCTGTTGTCTCTGTTTTGGGAAGGGCTGTAATTTTATTTTAGATGTTTTCTCACCTCTAAATCGCCAGGTTCCTGGTACTCTGCATCAATCTTCATACTTTATATCATTAATTTTGCCATTCTTGTTTCACTATGTGCTCTTATTTTTCAGCCATGTTTATCTTTTAGCATCTCTTTTTCATTCAACCTGCATTTGTTTCCTTGCTTCCATCATGAGTTATACTCTTATGTGCACATTCTTTAATTTCAAGCCTCGTTTACTTTATCCCATTGATCAGTCATTTATGGTACTTAAAGTACAAGTTGTAGCATACATCTAGCCATCTGTAGGGCCCTATAGCATTCATATTCAAGGTTTTATTACACCTTGTAGTCTATGCTATTAACTGAATGAAGAAGGTGAATGGGATATTCAACTTACGCCACATTCTCTTGTTCCATTTCACTCCAGGTGTTGCTTAGTTTTTGGCAGTCCTTCAGAGTTAAGGGATCTGTTTTGCCCAGGTTATGTCTGTGTGGACACAGCACCGCGTATATGTAACTCCCAAGCTACATGCAGCAGCTCAGTAGAAAGAAAAAAGCACTGTTCAGCCTAGCTGAGAAGGAAGCTGAAGCTGTCTGGGATGAGCACTGGCTGGTGCTACCATGGTGGGTGATCATGCTGGCACAGCTTTATCATGCTCCTAGCATATGCCTTGCTGTACAGGAATGTCAAGTTTGAACTTTAATTGCTCAGTGATGTGTGTTGTGAGCATCTTCACAATGAACTCATTTGATTTCACTCAGACTCTCTTAAAGAAAAGCTCTTCTACAAGCTACTTGCTGTTTGCAGCCTCTATCTTTACCTGTTTTTCCTGGTCTGACTCATTCTGCAGCTTTAGCCAGACAGGAGGCATTGCACTTCAGCTGATGGTGAATTTGGAATCTGGCATTCCAGGACAAAAATCACAAGAATGTGTTAAACTGAAGTACCAACAGCCAAAACCACAACAAACACAGTACAAGAGAGTGAACAAGGATTTTGTTTTATGATACTGTACTAGAAAAGCACTTGATGTAACCACAGTTTTGATGAGAGAACTCTTTATGATTGTAAAAAAAAAAGACTTAATAATTATTCTCAGAGACACAAGTGGGTTCATAATTAACCTGTAGATGTTAAATTATCTGTGCTGACTGGAAATTGAAGTACCAGTTAATAATATTGCATCCTGAACCTTTAGAAAAAATAACAAATAATTACCCTTTATTGAAAAATAGTTTCATAATGTGATATAACCCACTGTGGACTTAGGGAAACAGCAAATGCATGTGTTAACAAACTAACCCTTTCAAAAGTGTTTTTTTCAGAATGCAGTTCATTCCCAAAGGAATAATTAAGTAGCTTGTAGAAAATTCAATTTGGTGTCATCCTTCAAAGTAACTTATGCTATTATTACATGCCTCCATTGAAGAACCTGCATTGTTGCTGACATAAGGTAGAAAGCTTAAGTATAAGGCCACAGGATCCTTCTTTTGTTCCAGTAGTACAGAAGCCTCTACAATATAGTCTTATCAGTCTATATGGCTCTGTATTTTACTTTCAGTAATAGTGGAGAGTACTGAGGCAGGTTTAGATTTATCTCTGAATTTTCTCAGTTCTACTGATTTATGCAAGAATTCCCAATTTTCCCTGGTATTATAAATGTGGAGTATTTTTTCCCAGCCAGGGGGTGTTTCATGCAGACAACTGAGTTTAGATTTAACATAGCTCTCATTTGCAAACTCCTACATCCTTTGCAGTATATAATGTGACTGTTAAATAAGGGGATTCATTTATTGCAGCTGTGTGGCAAAAAACTCTAAGGTAATCTATCTATCAGCCTCAACAATCTATGAAGGTCTTCTGATACTGTTACCAGTGCAGGATCAGATCTGTTATATCCTAAACAGTTCCTGAAACAGAAGAATGTTGATGGAGTAAATCCTTTGTCTGAAACCTACAGTGTTAAGATAGGAACAGGTATTAGGTAAGAACATTCCTTTAAAATTAAAGAAATTACAATTTTTTTCAGTAACAACCTGTGGTATGAGTTTGCTGCCGTTTTGCATTGCAGGGAGTCATATTATTTAGTTGCAGTCTCCAACTGCAAATCCAACACCACAGTGTTTTTAACTGCCAGGCCAGATTTCGTTAGATATGATCTTGGACAAGGTGCCCTGTTTTGAGTGTTCTCAGTTTAATTCACTGTAAAACCAGGAAAGCTTCTTTTCCTCTTTGGATCCATGGATAAAATGTGCAATTACTTGTTACGTGAGTTCTGAAACACTAAAGGACAGAAGGACCAGGAAAAATTAAGTCAGCTCATTAAGTACGGATCCTATTACCATAGGTTAATAAATGAGTCAGTTTTTGAAATGCAAAACACTTATAATCCTTTCTCCTCTCAGTCAATTATAAAATGGTGTTTTCCTTCAAATTCATTAAATTTGAGTTTCTATTCTAAAACAGTTTGACATACAAAATCAGTTAAAACAGCTCTAATCTGTAGCTCAGATCCGTTAATATTTAATTAGAAATGTAAATCACCTGTTACAAAACCTAAAATTTAAGATTCTGAATACACGTATATTAAACTATATAACTCCCTGACCATCTGTATCATACACTTTTGGTCAGCAAAGTCACATTTCAGATTGAAAGTAAAGGCTGTATTTATCTGTGAATCTGTGTATGTCAACAATTTCTAATTTATGAGACTTCATTACTCCTTTTAAAAGATAGCAGAAAATGTAAATGCAAAGGCTAAAACTCATCCTTTAATCCAAGATTTTTTTGCTTGCTGGTTTAAATCTTAACTAAAAAAGACAATTTAAGAATTTCAGCTTAACAGTATTGCACAACCACTAAAAATAGGTTTAACTCTAAATTTTTAGACTCATTTTGAAGAGAAAGCGATCTTCTGAAAGTGTAATTTTTTTATGCTGAATCATCATAGTGGCAGATCAAAGGAAATATAGTCTGGTCCTTTGTGACCTTTCATAGCCAGCATAAACTAGAAATTAGTAATGGCTGTTAATTTGGTGAACAGGATACAGGGATACAAAGAGATGCACCCAGACACATCTATGCAACCCATAGCATATTTTATCAGTCACAGGCCCATCCTTCTGAGCTACTTATGTGATGAAAAGAAGCCCATAACAAACAAATTGCGTGCTCTGGTTGTCTCTTCCTATAAGAGGGAGAAAATAAATCCTATGTAGTAAAACATTCTCATAAAACACTGGAACAAATTTGTTTCATGGGTCCTCATAGGTGTAAATTATCCAGCCAGCAGACATATTTGTATGTCCCCAGCAAAAGGCAAAGCAGTTTTTTTCCGCTATAACCTACAAAAGCATTGATGTGCTTCAGTCTCTTTCAAAGTCTTTGCTAGCCAAGAAGTAAAATTCTGTACTTCAAATTAAAAATATTGAAATATTTATCAAAATATTCTAAATGAAATACTTATCCAAAAGGCAGAGGACAAAGATACCCATATAAGTTCATATCCTAAATAATCTCAGGACCATTTTCTTAAACAGAAGCTTAAACCTTCTCGGTGCTTTATCAAAACCAGTCAGTCTTTTCTACTACCTTGTTCACAAAATTACAATTTAGGCCCTACAGGCTGTATCTTGCAAATAAGAGTTTGAAGTCTAAATGGAAAAAGGTATATCTGAAGTGAGCTGCAGTTTAGGGAACTATAGCAGGTAAAAAGAAATATGGTTTTGGAGCTCATTCAGTTTTTCTGCTAGGTATGCATTTTACAGCCTGCTGCACTGTTTAACCAGCTAATCAGGTAGGCCAATTCATGGAAATGGAAAAGATTTGATCTATTTACAGCCTCTTCTATGTGGTAATTAAACTAGACAATGTTTTTTCACCCTGTCAATTATCCGGGACAGTTCTAAAGGGAGCAATTTTAAAGGCTATAGAGTTCCTTTGCAGCAACAGAATATTTTTGAATAACATTTTAAAACTTGCTTTGATACAAAAGCTTTTATGCTTAACATCTGAAGATCTTTCACCCAGAAAAGTTATATTGGAGCAGAAAAATAAGAGGCTGCACACTGGAAAACTTGCTGTCGATTTCGAAGTTTTCAATATTGTATTTTGATTTTTTTGGACATGTTGTCTAGGCTTACCCAGCCAAATCCAAGTTTGTACTATATAAAATATTAATATATGATATGAAGCAGTTACTTTGTTAGCTTCATTACGCTCTGCTTAAGCATTTCTGAACTTCTGTGGCTAGCTAGGAATCAGGGAAAAATTCACTAGGCCAAATCCAAATAACAGAGCTTGCCCAATTTCTGTCATGAATTCCAAATGCTGAGTGTTAGGATGCAGAACATTCTTCATAAGGTCTCACTGAAGTGAGTAATATCACATCATTATTAATGTAATGGTTGAATAAGTGCCTCTGCTCCAAAGCCCTCCCTGTAAGTTATATTTTTCAGGTTGTGTTTAATGAATATTAATAACACCTGCTCAGTTTTTCATTAATGGGAAAAATATCAGTGTTTTCTTATTAGTCTTGTGAAGTTTCATCCATCTCCGAGATGTGAGGAAAACCCACTTTTGCATTTTGAGAGGATATTTTTAAATCACATCACAGACTTATGCTGTTCTAAACAGTCAGAGGACAATGATGATGTCTCAGCCCTCTCTAAACTGGTCTTCCTCTCTGGGCGCCCTCTTTGGGTTTATATGCCTTCATTGTTCCCTGCAGACCTTGCTACAGAAAATTCACTTCCCCTTCAGGTTTTTTCTTAGGGTTTCTAGGCTGTTTGGTTTGTTTTTTAGTAAAATCAGCTGTCCTGCATTTTCCTAAAGCATATAATGAAGAGATCTTGGTATTGCTGAGGTAAAATTTAAGTACTAAATTATCTTAAACAACATCACCTTTAATATAAATGCATGGTTACTTTTGCATGGCAAATACCAACTGCTGGTCAAGGCTAAAGACACAGCGATTGAACTGTGGTGTAAAGGAAGATATCCCAGCTTATAGGCTCTGGCATTATAGCGGCAAGGTCATAATAGGTATTTGGGTTGGTCTGGCAAAGAGAACCTTGGGGGTACAAGGAGAACTTTGGAGTAAAGTGTAGCCGTAAACTTTGACAAAGGATTTTCAGGAGAGTCCTAATTGGCAGGAGGCTTTGATAAGAAACATCAGTATTTTACAGGGATTGAAAATAAACTTGCATTGAGAAACACTGTGAGGAAATGACCTCTTAAGTCAGTCAGTTTTCTGAGTGGAGTATATGCATACATGTAAGATGAAATTGTGCAAGGGAAGGCATTTGTTATAGCCTGTTGGCATTCTCTGAGAAGCAAAGTGATGTGTGTAGCAAGAAAGGGCTGGTGGCGATCTCATCATGACTTTGAATAAATCTATTTTCTCAGATTTTAAGTGAATAATCAATAATGGATCAAAATATCCATAATGAATAGTTTTTTTTGTATCCAGTGAGTACTTTATGTGAAGAGCTAGAGATGTGCAGCACTAAAGACTCTGAAAAGTAAATATGAATCAGTAATTCAAGCAGCAATAACACAGAATTCAAATTTTTAGAGAAATTACTTGCATATACATATCAGTTGATTTTCATCCTACAAAAGTTCACTATTTATATACAAATTATGAGTAACACTGGTAATTATTCTTATTTACCATAACTTCAAAACGCATCATAACAAACAAATTACTACTGTTGCTAATAGAAATATGTCTTCAAATGCACACAATGAAAAGTTGCAAATGAAGGTTTAAGTTGATCTCTGGTAATTATATTCATGAATATAATCATTCATGATTTTATTCCTGTGCTAGCCGCAGAGTGCCTCTACAGACTTAGTCATTTTCGTTATATCTTAGTTGATCCTCAGAGAAAACAGTTTATGTTTTCGTTTAGTTAATTGAAGCTGGTAATATAATATCCATGACTTCATCCTCATGTTTATGCCAACATACTTTGAAAATAATTATATTAAATCCATTGCAGGACTTCTTAAGCTCCTGATGCCCAAAATGAAATGCCAATTCCTATGTTAGGTATATAGGCTACTTCTGCACTGTCTGAAGAGGGCTGGGAGCCCAAAGGTGGAACCTGAGAGCATTAACTACTGTATTATATTTGAAACTAATTTCTGGATCTAGAATATACCTACTATTTGGGGAGTTCATTCCTAGAGAAGGGCATCTATGCACTTTTCTTTCAAAGAAACACTTGCTATGTACTATGATTCTGACCCTAAGAAAGCTGATCCTCAGCTGTTACTCAATAAAGCACCAAATTACCAAGGTCTTCTGGATTGGTGATGGAATGGTTTCCCTTTCTGCTATTGAAGAATGCTCTTTCATGGGGAAAAACATTTATTTCTGGCCTAACAGAATCTCTAGAGTCTTGATTCTGTGGGATGGAGGGATGAAGCTCATCTGGGAAACAGTAAACTTCGAGTCCTGGTTTCTGCTCCCAGATTTCTTTTTCCACAACTTTGACTGTACTTTTACAATATATCCACTGGATAAATAGTAAATTAACATCTTAAGTAGTATGCTATGGAGTCAGTTCCATTTTGGCCCAATTAACATTGAATTGCTTTCTGCAAGGGTCTTTACCAGAAGAGATAACAATGCTTCTGTCACTCTGCATAGCTTGTTGGCTAGAGCACTCAAGGGATAAGGAGTCTGTGGATCAGATGTGACCATTGATGCCAGATTTTCCATGTTTCTTTTTTGTAAGAAACCTCGATATACCAGCTGTCACCATGACCTCTAAAAGGAGGTGACTGGATCTTTGACATGCACAGCTCTGCTTCTGGTTGGTGCACAGTCCATGTTCTCACTCTGTGCTCGTTGGACTGGCAACTTGAGCAGAGGATTTCCTGTCCATATGGGAGGGCTCTGCAGTCCTCTGGCTCAGGAGCAAACCTGTGTGCTTGCAGTCAAACAGAGGAGTAGCTGTTTAGAGATGTCCATGATGCAGTGGCAGACAGGTGTGTGTTTATTGGATTATAGTCCTAGAAATACTTTATTCAGTCCCACAGAGGGACTGAGATAAGATTGTATTATATATACCATATTGCGGTTCAAAAATTACTATTTGTTGGTCATACGTATGGCAAAACTAAAGCTTGGTTTCACTTTGTTATCACACTCAATTTTTAAAGCAAGCTTTTCCAGTGTGGGAGGTCTTAGTGATTTGAAACAGGCAGCAGCTTTTCTACAGTTCTTCTCCTTCTTCTTGCACTTGCTGCCTTTTTCAGGAAACTGATCATGCTCCATATCTTGTTCTTCATAATGTTTTAAATGGGAGAGAAGCTTGTGGTTGGGCATTTTTATCCAATGATTCATCTATAAACCATGATAATGAATAAAATAATTTTATTTAGCTAATTGCTATCCAGTTGTAAGTTAAAATCTAGTTTCCTACCAGTAGTTACTCCTCAGAAATCATAATTTAATCAATCTGTAAATCTACTGCACCGTTCATAGTGCTATTATACCTGTGACATCGTAATAGCAAGAGTGAAAATCAAATCAACATTCTACTGACAGAATAAGAGCAGTAAATGTCAAACTAATGAATATAGAGTGGGCATATGTAAATGGCCTAGGAGAGCAGATTGTTTCTTGGCATTTCTCCTTTTAAACATAGATCAACCTAAATTTCACCATGTGAAAGAAGCTTACACAGTTCATCAGCCCTGACTGTACCTTCATCAGAAATCATTTAAGAAGGGTCTCATTAGCCATTAACAGATGTGTAGCTCAGCAAGAATGAATTAAGAACTGGGCTAGCACAAAGATTCCATTCAGTGAAATGACAATCAGAAGGATGGGAACCGGAAAGTTGAGCCTTTTGGGCTCTGCCCCATTCCCACCAACTACCTCCTCAGAGGGATCTGGATGAGACCTTCCACAGGGGATGCTTCTCAAAGAAGAGAGGGCTAATTGTGACCAAGTGTGCCCTGGGAAATAGTTTGGTGACCTGACTTTGGGTACGTAGGTCTATCTGAGCTCCTTGGCAGTTTTTGATTCAGGGTGCAGACATGCTCTGTGGTGTGCTCCAGAGCTGACCTGAGCAGAAGGCATGTTGACATGTGCTTCGTCTTGCTCAGTGCCCATGCACTCTGCTCCCCTCCCCATGGACACAGCAGGGGGACCAGTGCTGGGGAGGAAAAATGCACTCAATTCTTGTGGTACACACCCTAAATGTACATCCGGACTCAGGCACTGGGAACAACTCTAGACTGAGAACTCAGGTACATAACCTGCTTCTTTGGTTTCTGTTTGCTCTGGACAACTATGTCTACATGCTTACTGTCACAAATACATCTTTCAACAGCTATTCTCTGATGTGATTTCCTATCATGGTTTGTGTTTTTGTCTTTCACCTTTTCTGAGTCTGGAGTAATTGAAACTATGAAAGGATGTGGTTTGCTCAGAACTACTCAAATGGTTGCACATAAAAATTATTTCTGAGAGCAGTTTCAGAAAACCATGGCTTCTAAAAATCCCTTTTATGACATGCTGAAAAAAGTAATCAAATGATCTAATGTGGCAGTTTCATTGATTGGTTCATTTTGATTCAACTGGAAATCATCTCTACTTATTTGAGTAAATACCCAAGTTAGAGGATATTTTAATGGAATTTTTGTGTTCTTTGTAGCAGTGCTTCTGCTGAACAAGCCAAACAACCCCTTCATGAGGAGAGTTGTTGAAATTTCACCTCTGGTTCTTTCAGTTCAGTGCTGTCCAACAAGTGTAGGTACCTTTCTTTAACATTTATTTTGATACAGTAAGGATTTTAAATGAGTCAAGCTGAAAACAATCACTTTCTTGTCACTGAGAATGTCTTCCATGAATCTAAATTAAAATCATTTAAACAAAAGCATTCTCTATTTTCTGTAGCATTAGTTCAGAGAAAGCACATGACACAGGGTTTAGTATTCACTAGACTTCCCATTTTATTATATAGAAGTAATTACCTTTTAAATACTATCCAAATTAATATTTTAATCTCCCTCTGGGCTTATACATTTTAAAAGCATAATGTAAGTCAGTACCTAATGCAGAAGAACCCTGTTTCCTTTTCTACTAAATTAGTCTGCTGTATGAATCTTAATAATCTTCCATGCAAGTGGCAGCAACTGGGTTTTTTTAACAAATAAGACTTGTATTACACTCAACATTTTCAGCACAAGCTACTTGCAACTTGAAGAGCTTAATTTCCTTGTATTCCTATTTCTTGGTAAGGTATTTGTAAGAAAGTGTGTCTTAAGTTAACCATTTTCATGTTTTACTGTATCTTATCAAGGTAAAAACGTATGACTTAAAATATGTAGAGTTCCAACTCTCTAGTGACTTTTGCATATTGAAAGTCACAGCTGACTGAAATAATATAGAAAATTCACTTTTATCTATTAAAATCATGAAGAGCATTTGGGTGTTTTCAGATTATGCATAGATATGTTTCATGCTTTCATGTAGCTTTTTCAACAGTGCATCTTGTGATAATAAAAATAATTTTCTTCTTTTATTATCATATTTATTTTTTGCTTATGTCTAAAGCAAATTAATCTTTTTTCCTATGAATAAAACCAGCTCATTTATCAATAACTTTATATTAAAATCAGGAGGGTGGCTAGGAAAAGGCTTTAAGTTTGTAGAGAACAGATCAACCTGGACAAAAAACAGATAATGAGAGTAGGACAGGAGAGACATAATACAGGTATAATAAGCTGGTCCACCAAATGTCTCAGCTGTCTGTTGACTCCAAGAACACATATGGAGAGCAAGACAGGCTAGGATGCATAGTAAAAGATCAGAGTGTTTGCAAAACTGTAAGGAAATTAATTTTATTTATTAAAATCAACAAATGCAGTTATAACTACCATAAGGCAAGCCTGTGGAAATGCAAACTCCTCACTGTCGCATCCTAGAACAGGTTTGGTGACAAAGCTAGGAAAGCATCTTCTATAGATCCAGAACCGTGAGTTTGAGCCTTGTTTCTGGCATTATTCACTCTGCTAGTCTTATAGCTGCAGTTCAGGGACCTGGATTAATTCAGTGTCAGGCAGGTCTGTGTGCTGCTTTTGTACTACTGGCTACAGACACTATTTAAAGCTCAACTCATTGTCCCAGTAGGCCATCTAATCTCTTGACTTCATCACACTACTTTTTCTCTAATCCTCTACAATATTGTACGTATTATTTGTTAGTCTTGGATATGCACTTACCCTTTAGTGACTCTTCTAGTTACTGTGTGGGTTTGTGTGTTGGTTTGAGAGAGGTGACAGACCTGACAGTTAGATGAGGAAAAAAATTAGTTTCATCTTGTATGACAAATACCATTACGCTGTAATTCCCAATGTTCTTTGTGTTGTTTACATGTCTAAAAACTCCTGGATGAAAAAAATCAGGCAGAACTGCAACTTCACAGATCCAGGATGCCACAAATTATTCTAAAACATTTGCATAATTTCTGCAAGATTCTGGGAATTTAATTGATGTTAAAATAAACAAATGTTTATTATGTTATTATACTTGTTGCTTTCTTTCCCCAAGGCATTATCATTCTAAACTATGAGGGATGGATGTGCGTATTACATATATATATATATATCTATCTAGAATTGTAAATCCTCAACAACTAAAAGCTTTCGGATTCTTTTGCCATCCATTATATTTATCCTAAAACATGAATTTTTACTTAAGTGTAAAATAACAGCATTAAAAAAAAAAACACAGAAAGGTGTCATTGGTAGTGTTTATTTCTTGGGGGGTTTCTAATCATTTAAGTTATTCATAGGATGTATAATTTTTTCATTTCAATTGAAGTTCAGGTTATGACACAATATCATGAACAAAGAAAGAGTCTAATTCATCTGAGTAAAACTGTTTCAATGCTTTTGTGAAATGAACATTCGAGCGAGATCGTACAGCTTAAAAATCAGTTTCAGAGCATGACCACTGCCCTTAACTTTAAGGTTTGTTTTATTAAGAGAAGAAACAGGCCTTTTTAAAAATTCTACTGTTATATTTATGAATCTATCATCTCCATTTCTCATCAGGTCGAGTTACAATATTATTTGTCAGAATAATTTTGACTTCAGCTGAGTTCCTCTGAATATATTCTCATGTAATTCAATCAGAACCGGTTCATTTGACATTGACAATAACTGTCCCATTTCCTGTTAAATACTTACAGCTAACCAAGTAAAAATCATTGCTGTGTGATTCCATCTGGGAATAAAGCAAATTATAAGACTTGTTTTATTTCAAATGCAGAGTTCACAGTGATTAGTTTTAAAAACAAGCTACTGAAAAAAGTCTTGCTGCCCTAGAACAGTGAAAATACGTGTAACTAGAGGAGTTAGCTGTGGTATAGCATGAGGACCAGAAGATGGGTTAGGCTCTCTAACCTAGGTTTACACAGGCTTAACATGGATTGATTTGCATTCCACATTTATCTCTTGCTGCTAAGTAATGAACTGGCCTGTGTTGGCATGCCTGGATCCTTATTTATATAACTCCTGCAAAGTTGTGTATTAATTTAAGCAAAGGAAATCAAAGCTGTAATAACGTGTAGACAGTGGATAATTTACCAGCAGCATTTTGGTTAAACTGTAAGTAGGAGACTGTTACCACAAATCAGAACTAAGTGTTTATCTTTAAAAAAGATCATACAATCATAGAACCATAGAATAGTTTGGGTTGGAAGAGACCTTCAAAAGCCATCTAGCTCAGCCTCCCTGCAATGAGCAGGGGCATCTTCAGCTGGATCAGGTAGATAGCTTTTATGAATGGTATATTTTGCTGCATTGTGGATAGTCTAACCACACATAGTTTAGAAACTCTGGGGAGAAATCAATGTGACAAGCTCAAAGGCATATTTAAGGAATGATCGCTTGAATCAGTTTTCCCTGGAAGAAATGGTCATTAACACGTGCCTATTTAATTTTTGTCAACTCACAGTGGTTTATTTTAGTTATAACCAAACATTGGCAGAAATAACACTTCTTAAACACATTTTTAAAAAATAACAAATGTAATTCTCAGTCCAGTCTGGTTAACCAGTGAGACAAAAGCAAAATGCTGCAGAAATTCTCCAGCCTCTCGTAGTTATTGATTTTTTTTATGTATAAATTGGCAGATGAAAAAAAAATTATATTAAAGCAAAGCAATCATATTTGTAAATTAATTCTGGTGTAATACCTGTGCATTCTTAGTCTGTCCCTTAACTTTTGTCAGAGCATAACTGAAGGCAGCTTTTTAAAAGGTTAGGAGAAGAAACCATGTGTATGTTAACAAGTAAACAGACATTTACTTAGTATGCTAGAATGCTTTTATAAAAATCAGTCTTTTATTGTTGCCTTTCTCAATCCCATTCCAGGTGCATGGTATCTCTTAAACATGAGACCTGACAGCACCCACAGATCCATCATTTGCTCGAAAACCTCTTTTTGTAGTACAAGAAAATACATTCAGTATCACTGATGATCCCAAATATTAATACCAATGTTACAATCCACAAGCATGGTAAACATAAATGAATGCTCTTCTGCATTATTTAGTGTGGTGAAGATCTGTACAGTGTTTTGTCTTTGAGCTTTAGTTGCATTTTTTTCCCCACCCTGTGTGCCAAACTCTTATTGCTGAAACTATTTGGCTTTCTCAAGCAGAAAAATATTTTCGTTTGTATATAGCAGTACTTTTCTCAGTAAAAAACAAGATGTGACTAGTTCCAATAGAAATGTATTAAATATACTGTATTGAGCTCATCGAGTATTTTTAGCACACTCCCATCAAAGGAAGATGAAGTGTACATTTCATAAATCTACCCAGCTCTTTAGAGGCCAACTCTTCATTTTTGTTCTCCCAGTTCTGGCTTGGCTTTTTCAAGCTGCTTTGATGCACATTTGCTCATGACTCTTTTTCCCTGGAGAAATCAGAACTTCTCCTGTTTTTAAAGAAGTGGATGAATTAGATGAGAAATGTCCTGGAGCAACTAAAAGTGCTGGTCCAGATACCACTGAAATAACTGGAAACATTTCTTAAAAGGCTACAAGAACATGGTTAATGAGATAATTCTCAGAGGGCCTGCATAAAGGAGGAAGCTAGGAGAAAGCAGAGGATTCTGATGATTTTCAAGTCCTTTGTACTTATCATATTTTGTCTTGCTGTGAGAACTGAGGAAGTTACTAGTCCATTTTACACAATTTAGTGGCAGAAGCCCAAAATTACTTCAGATAATGTAGCTGGTTTTACTGAGAGCCCCACATCTGGTCTAGCTTCCAGGCTCTGGTGGCAACACAAGCCTACACATCTTACTGCTCATGGAGACCTCCCACGTTCAAGAGCAGGAGAAAGGAGCCAGAGCAATAATGACAACTTCCCCCTCAGTTTCATGAAATCCTTTATAGACAAATAATTACTGGAGAAGCTTTTCACTTATACATCTTAGCTGCAATGGTATTGTAGCTGCAATGATACTATATTTTATCCTATCTGTAACGTCATCACTCTATTAGGGCAAATTTCTCCCTCTCTTCTCAAGTTTGAAGAAGGGAAGAACCAATCCTCTACAGTAACCATGCTGAAATGTTGTAGCAGAAATACCTGTGAAGTTAAAGGATGGGTTTTCAGGGCATCCCAACTCCAGTTCTGCCTGGATGCAGAAGGTAATTCTTTGTCTCTTTACAGGCTCCCTGATGAAATCATTAAATTCTTCACACCAGTAAATGTATCCAGAGCACACATTTTTATAGGCAAACGTGCATTCTCACTTATTTCAAATATTGTATTACAAGAAAAGGCATCTTTCAAAAATGGATCCAAATTAAAGGCAGGTACGCGGGTAGGAACTTTTGAGAACTGACCAGCTAATTATATCCACTTGCAATACTACATATAAATGAAAACAAGATTTTTTTTAAATGTTAAGTTTTAGCTAATTATAGGTGTTTTTTTTTTAAGCCAGAATAAAATTCTGAATTATATTTAATTTGCCTTAGGAAATGCGGTGGGTTTTTTTTCTGTTCCTAGATTGCATTAATTGGAGGAAAAACTCCAAAGAAAATAAATGGACAGGAGCTGTTGAGTTATTTCATTATTATGGCTAAAAGTTTGTAATTCCAAACCGTTTTGGTGCTGAGGATCTTGGTTGTTTTCTGGCTGACAGAGGATTATTTTGGAAAGAGAAGACTGATCTTTAAAAAAAAAAAAAAAAAAGGTGGTGGGGGGAGTTTATTTTACAGCATTAATTTGATCTAATTGAACAATTTTGTATTTACAAGTTAAAGGTCCTTGGTACGATTTTCATTTGCTGAATTTACTGCTTTGTTTGAAGAGTAATATAATTTATGAAACTGCCAAAAATACTTACTGTATACAAATTAAGAAAAATTACAAGTATACTGTAAGGAACAGATGGGCTATCTGCATGTTCAAAATGAAATATCCAACTGGCTTCAAGTTCCTTGTGCTTGTTTGGTTCCCACATTATTTTGTCATTTTTGTTATTTATTCTCTATCAGGATAAATATTTGGGCTTCTTTAATGCCCTTAGCTTGGAGAGACAATGGGTGCCTTGAATAGGTCCACAATAGTACATTAGTATACAGAAGGTGCACATCCTCCTTAGCTGCACTTGCTGTAAGGTACAATTATTTTACTAGACCGCAAAACCGCAGCAGCTTGCTCCAGCATTCCTCAGTGAACATCTCCATTAATTAAATATACAAGGGAAACAGTATCCAACATTGTTGGTAAGTAGCTCTTACTCAGTTTGGAAACACGTAGCATTAAGGTATTAATTTATGTGTTTTTGTGAAGCAAGTGTAATAATTTGTTATTGTGCTGTTCAGGTGTTGAGATTACAGAAGTATCATCGTTTTTACCTGCTGGGTGGGGTTGTTTTGCTTTTGCAACTAGAGTTGGGAAGTAAAAGTTCATTTCATTTGCCTAGTTTTATCTTTTCCTTGCAGCCGTCTTCAGGATGGTAGATTTGACTGAAAAGCCTCTGCTGAAGTAAATGTACTACAGTGGCTTTCTTTCACTCTTCTCACAGAAAGTAAAAATAAGTATACTGTAAATACAGTTTTCTGGAACTATCGAGACCACACAAGGACTGAATTAATGAAATATTGTAGGTTTTGACTGAGTAGATAGAAAACTAAAAGCAAAATATTTATTCAGTCTGGTATGTTTGTTTATGAAAATGCATTGGTCTCTTCGGGAAATTTTCATACATCTGTATGCATTTATTTTCTGAAGTAACTGGACTGTTTTTATGTGAAAGATCACAAATGACGGAAATAATAATTTCAATCAGGAAAGCCACGAAGTTATAAATAAGCAAAATATTATCCCTTACAGTAGCTGCATATTTATATCTTAGGGATTTTTTTCTTGCAGCAGAGACAAATGAATCTGTGAATCTAAAGCCTTTCAGTTTTCAGTAAGTAAAAGCCATTCTGCCCTATTGGAAATATCACTGCACAAGGAGGAGTTTGGCAATACAGCAAGGCAGCTGAAATGGCTGCCAAAATAACAAGTATGGGGAATGACAGGCCTACTTGGCAAAATGTTTAGAAAGTGGGTATACAAAACAGCATTAATTCACTTCAAACTCATGTTGAACCCACCCTTTAGTGACAGTAGCTACTTAAGAGATTAAAATCTGTAAGGAGGGATATAAATTTGTATTTCTTACACATCACAAAAATTGCTCTTCTAATACAGCTTTTCTGAGGCTACTTTTTCATTTATTTACTTGAGCCCTACCTCATAATCTTTTGAAATAAGGGGTGAGTGTCCTCTGTTTCCAGGATATTAATAATTCTGCACCTTAAGATTATTTTTCACGTCTCTGAATTTTCTCTTTTCTCTCTCAGTGCATATTCCTGAGAAACATTGTTTTAAAAGACAAGAACTGGTTCCTAAGCAATCAGAGAACAGGATTTGATGATACATTGATCTTGCACATTTTCTGAGAATATTATGCTTTGAACAGTTTTTCCTGAAAGATAAGAAAAGTAGCATGGAAAGCTAAGGGAAAGTAACAGAAAAAACAAAACACCTTCCAGTTTTGTACCTACAGCATCTTGGTCAGCAATCCCCAAACTTACCTCAGTAATGTTCTTCTAATGCTGCTGCACTGACCTCAGTACCTGGAGCAGGGGCTGCCTGGAAATCCACTTTCCTGCCATAAAGCAGCAGGGAGGAGGGGTGTGAATGGATCCTGTCTGCATTATTTATAGTATTAATTTGATAAATAATTCCCTTCTCTGTGTCTCATTGTAGTAGATTTATTTCCCACTGTTTGACATATCTTTCCGCAGGTGGTGTTAGCTAGTAAATCCTCAGAAGAGAGCATGAAACATATTGGTTTTCATAAAACTGAAGGGTGAAGCAATTGACATAGAATAATGAGATGTTATCATAAATTTACTTTTTCTACCTTGCTGTTTCTATTATTACCCAGTAAGACTCTTGCCAAACAGAGGAGTTTGGTAGGTGCCAATACTGTGTTAAACCTACAGGCTGGTAGGTGGCGGAGCTGGGATAAAACGTTAGGAATGAGGCTTCTACCACAGTTTCCTTCAAAAAGGTAGTACTAAGTGAGCAAGCAGAGTGCAGTTTTCACAATGTAATGAGACTGCAACAAACCCTGAGTTTTATTTGCATGAGGAGGAAGAATACAATGGGGATTATTATATTTTGTTACTGCCTGGTTCTACTGCAGAATAACTGCCATTGTGAAATGGGAGAGTGGAAATAGGTGAGAACATTTACAAAAGCAGTTGTCAGCAGGAATGACAATGAAGAAATATGGTCATATGTGATACCTGAGAACCTCTGAGCAACAGTTACTGATTAGACTCCAGTCAATTAACTCAATGGGAAGAAACTGAGATGGGAGTGTGCACAGTGGGCAGGGAAAGCTGCAAAACCAGCCAAATAAACCCTTCACGAAAGCATTATCTCAAATTCTACTCCAAGGGTATTGCGTATACTGAGGAGAGTTGCTCAGCCTAAGTCTGTTCATCTAAAGCCCTTACTGTAAGCTGCTTTGTGTCCTCTTTAAGATGACACAAATTATGCATCTGGGCAGGGGAAGACTAGAAGGATGCAAGGAGCTTCCTGGTGAAATACAACCTGTACATTGGCTGCTATTACTTGCATGAGGTATGCTATGGAAAGACCATTTCAAGTAAAGGAGGTCCATACAGTACCCCTCACCTGGGATCCATGTACATCCAGTGTTACCTTTATGGGTAAATTATAGATAGGGTATTGTTAATACCATATAATGAGCTGTGTAAGGGGAGGGGAAGCAGCTTTTAGAGCTTTGCTCTTTGGCTTTTATTTTGGCCACAGCTGATGTTTATCTTAGGTAAAATGTGCTAGTGACACTGACAACGTGGGCTCAGGGAAGGATCTCTGGCATAGCTGTGACTAAAACTCCTTTTAGTGAGCTGCCTCACACCATGGCTGCTCTCAAGGACCTTTGCATACACTTTAGCGGTGAACAAAGAATCATGTAAAGTAAAGAAAGTCTGACCAGTATCTCCCTGGTCTGGCAGCAACTGAAGATCTCAGGCTGCAGGTGAAGACTGTGACTGAGTGGCTGCTTGTGCTGTCTGAAGAGGTGATCTAGATGCTGTCAGCAGTTGCATAGCTGCTTCCTGATTTCCTCAGCCCCTAGCACAGACTGTGGCAATCACTCTGAAATTACTGCCTGAGCATTTCACAGGATCACCTTGTTTTTCCCAGTGCTTAGGCAAGGGGTAGCTGAGTGATCATGCCCTGAGCCAGTATAGCCAGCTACGCTTCTGCAGAAACACCAACCAGAAAGCGAAAAAAAGCCTAAATCTAAAGGTGCTTTGTGGTGTCTCCTTCCCTCCCTGAATAAGGAGAGGTAAATTCTCACTTGAGAGCTATAGAGAAAGCAAAAAGGCTAAACAGCTTCATGAGATCCTGGAAAGCAAATACGAGTCCAATGTGTGCATGAACTAAGCACGGATGTTTCAGAAACTTGTCAATCTAGTAAGGCAGTTGATCCCAATTTCAGAACTACTGGCTGCTAGTATTATGGCCATACAACAGTATGACTGAGCTTTCTAACTGGAAATACTGCATATGAGTACTGTAGCTAATAAAAAATGCTGCATTGAGTTTCCTCAGACAAAAAATCCAGCTGGGACAAGGCCAGTTCTGCACTACAGTTAATGGGCAATAATACTGTTCTCTAGGATAGCTTTTTTCCAGCCTTACTGGTTAGCTAGACTGAGCTGCACTGTGCACCTAAGGACCTATTCCAGCCTTTGCTGTCAAACACTTGAACATGACACAAAATGACAGCTACCTTCATAGAAAGCCTAAGATTATCCAGTATTTCAAGTCTTTCACACTCTGTAGTTACCATGGGACTTCTCACATCTCACACTGTGATGAGATAGCTGAAACCTTCCAAAACTCTCAGGGGTGGGGTATAGAGTTAGCTGTCACCGCCATCCACATCACCCTCAGACTATGCTCTATGGATTTAGATAACTGTTTCTTAAAAAAAAAAAAAAAAAGATTGCTTGTATTTAATTGTTTTTACATCTCAACAGATCTTACCTAAGGTCAAGATTCCCTTCATGCTGCTATCATTTTTTGTAACACCAGTCTTTTATTAAATCCAGAGCAGTGCTGACCTGCAGAGCCCAGCTTCCCTTTAAGCAATAAGGTAGTGACAGTCTTTTCAGTGGAACTGCACAAGCATATTTTAGAAAGTTTTGCATCTTTAGCTTCAAAATCTTGGATATGTACCCTTGTTGCCTCTACATTTTTTGCATGTTTTCCCAAAAGTAACTATCCAATCACAAGTCTGAAATTTAGAACTGCTTCTGCATCTTGCTTCTGATACCGCATTTCTTTTTCTCTGTCCTTGTTCAGTTAGTGCTATGCTGGCCTCCCTATGATCTGGGTTATTCTGGGAGGGGTTTTTTTAACTCTTTTTTTTTCACAACCCCATCTATGTGATTCACCCCCTTTCATTTCTCCTAGAAACCTCTGAAAAGACGCACAGACCAAGAGAGCAATTTTTTCTACGGTTTGGTATTAGCACGTACCAGGCTGCATATATGATGATGTTCACTTCTCATTCACACATTCACATTATCTGTTGGCAGATAAGTAGTGAATAATCTAACTTAAGGAGAAAAAAAAAAACGAACAAACAACCTACTGCTGCAGTTAGGTACTTTTATGCAGTTTTATTTATTTATCTTTAAAAACAAAAGTCCTGTTCTTGAACCTCAGCAGTTATTTCCTTGTGCTTCTTATCTAAGCCTCTTTCAGTTAGAATTCTGTCTGAAAGCTTTCTCCTCTTCTCAACCCTGTGCTACCCCTGTGCTTGAATAACGGGGCATTCTTCTAATATCAACTTCTTCACTTTTTCTTTCAAATACAGCTCCATTTAACAAAAGCTTCCCTTTGCCACACAGCTCTGGTTTTGGTTTAGCTGCATGAAGAAACTGGGTTGTTTGTTTCTTTTTCTTTTCTTTCCCAACACATCCAGAGATGAAAGGTGACTCTTTATCTCCAAATACTTCAAGGATTGACACACAGCCTATAACAACTCTTGCTCTTTCCTGGGTTCTCATTACCTGAAACAGATGGTAGAGGAGAGCTGGAGTGCTGAAGGATGCTTTCCCTAGGGAAAGCAATTGCCTTTAGTGACAGCTGGGTAAATGCTGATTTCTGACTCATAAGACATTTATTTCATTTAAAAGAAAAAAAAAAATATTTGGAGGAAACACAACTTCTCACTTTCCTGCAGAATAAAAAAGGCTGAAACTTCTGTCCAGAATTCTAAATTCAGCTTCAGAGTTTCACAGGTCCACTTGGAATCTTCACAGAAACATTTATTTGTATATTCTCATATATATCCTGACATAGGGGAAAAAAATAAATTACAGAAGGCCTGTGAAAATTCCTTTTATGTCAGGAACTCAAAAAATGCCACTCTGATAGCATTAGAAACATATCAAATATAGAAAGTATGCTTGAGTTAAGATGAGTTCTGCTCTCTACTGCAGAACTTGCAGGTATTCTGGACCACAATCTCTTCTCATCCTACTGTGCATAGTACTTTTGGAATATTTGAAAGAAACTGGACAGTTCCAAAACAATGTGAAACTTCCTCAGACAACTTTTTGAAAGCTGGGATATGGTCTATCTCTTACTATTACAAAACTGTGATCCTTCTCTAAAAATGAGGCCAAATGTACTTCCTACTGTATGTATCCTAGTGTACAAATACATTTAAAATGGCTTAAGTCTTTTCCAGTACACATAGCTCAGCACATCAAGTGTTTGCAATGATGTCTGTATGATTTGAACACAGAGTCTGGCTGAACTTCTCACTCCTTAGTTGAAAGAAACATTACTAAACTCATTTAAGTAATTTTGGCTTTATACTTGAGAAGGTGGGGGCAGAGGTTATCCTGAAGTGTGATTTGCTGCTGAGGCAATCTGATAATGAACATGACTCTTCATCAGTGTCCTTATATCTGAAAAAGTAGATTGAGTTCTGAAACATACTTCATTCACTTCATTCACCTGTGCTTTATCTGGAACATGGTGTGCAGTGCAAACTTGGTCCAGGAAAAGCATCTTGTTCTTATGAGCTGTTTTATTATTATTTGAGGTTGCTACAGTAATCTATTACATAATCAGTGCATTTTATATTAATGCATTACTAGTAATATATTAATATAATTAATGCACTTACTGTTATTAAATTTAAAGTATAAATATTGTTAAAATATTTGACCCTGCTCCACTGAGGGAAGAGCTTTGTTACCAAAGTCAGAAGTAGAATCAAATACTTCAATGAGCTGCAGTGGTGGGGGAAACAACTTGAATTAGAAAGAGTAAATTATTTTGATTCTTACATAAGTCAAGGTTTTAAACAATCTTAAACTAAAGTGATGACCAAAATCAGTTTATAAGCTCAGATTTCTCCGACTGTCATAAAGTCTTAAGTTTATTTTTTCCTTACTGACTTCAGAAAGGAAAGAAATCCCAAGAAGCTAGAAGAGCTTTCAAATAGACAATAAATTAACTACTGAAGTGGAACAAGGACTAGCTGTATATCAACAGAAATGACCTCAGCATGGATAGAGTCTCCATCTAGATTAGAGAAGAGCTCAACTGATAAAGCCAAGAGAATAAAAGAAAGAAAAGATGAGCAAAGATCAATCAGCTCCTGAAATAAATCTTAATCAGGCACATTTGTTATGTTATGTTAGAAATATAGGACAGATCTTTATGTGGTATAATTGGCATAGCAACACTGCACCTAATTGTGCTGCATGACTGCATGCAGCAGTAGATGTTGGTCCATGTGAACTTACTCATACACTTATATTCACATTGGAAGTGTAACATTCTTTCAGTGCCATAGTTGCTGAGCAAAGGCAACATTAAATTTCACAAAGTACTTTATTTTCAGACAATCCAGTAAATTAACATTTAATGGACATATGTTCTTTGATAATGAAGAGTATTTCTAAGCAATAGATGTTCTTTGATCCAGCTTCTTATGAAATGGTTTATTTTTATAATAACAAAGTGGAAAGCAATGAATTATACTGAACTTTTAACCATTCCCAGGTCTTTATTACAACAACAAATCTCTAGGATACAAAATGCATCCAATATTCAGACCTTCTAAATTTGTCTGGGGCTAAGGGCCAAACAAATGATTTAAACAAACTTTGTTCTTTCCTCACTACCAACTCAAACATCCTGCACCCTCCCCTTTCTGGTATTCCTCTTACACCCAAATTCTTGTTTCTCCAGGCTTGCTAGGACTGGCAGGCTGTACAAGAACTAACCTTGCTGCCTTCCAGTTTCTTGATGACTGCCTTAAAGTGCTCAATAAGCCTGGTTCTTCCCAAAACACTTCTTTCAAATCTGTGGGGAAAAGCTAATGTGATAAAACAATAAATTATCATAGTAAAGGATGAATGACCTTACAGAACAAATTCTGGCTTTTCTGCAAGCTTCAAAGCCTCATGCATCCCTGCAGCTGATAGCTTCCGGTTGATATTCCTGTATCTGCATTGCAGGAGGTTGCGATAAGTTGTCCTCAGGTCCCGATTGAAGAAGGCATATATAAAAGGGTTAATGAGAGAGTTTGCATAACCCAACCATAGAAATGTTCTCTCAACCCACAGTGGGATACAGCTGCATGTTGTACCACAGATGAAGGGCCTGGCGGTTGAGAGGAGGAAGAAGGGCAGCCAGCAGACAGTGAAAGCCCCAACAATAATTCCAAGCGTAGTGGCAGCTTTCTGTTCTCTTTTAAAGATGGAAATGTTTTTCTTGTCAGGCTTTAGGAGTCGTGAAAAATTAGCACATTCTTCAGATTCCTTGTGCAGTTTTACAACTCCATTCATAGAAATCCCTTCTATTTTTTCCAGACGGGGAAAACCAGCAAACTTGTGTTTAGCAGCACTCCTCTTGGCAGCTTTGTAAATCTGATAGTACATGAAAAGCATCACTGACATTGGAATATAAAATGCAACTGCTGTGGAGTAAATGGTGTAGCCAAAGTCTTGACTGATCAAACAAACCTTTTCATCATTCACATTTTGGGCCCAACCGAAGAGTGGTGGTATAGTGATAGAGGCCGATAAGAGCCATACACACAGGATCATTTTTGCCATACACTTCCCATTCTGCCTTACAGGATACGTAAGAGGTCTTGTTATTCCCAGGTACCTAGAATGATAATGTAGAGTTACTACATAGTGCAGTGGTTAACTGATAAGTTATTTCATGTAGACTACCCTAAAATAAAACATCTTTGGCTAAGGTTTCTATTTTACATTTTTCAATCCTCTGTTTGCGTGTATTTCAAACTAGTAAAATCATGTGGCTTTCATATTAAGATTTATAATGCTATTTTGTATAGTGATATCCTGCATATAAGGTCTTTTATTCTAGGAGGAAATCTCCCATTAGCCATAACATACTGTGATTTTAATGAATTTGTAAAATCTTCATGCACATAACTCATTTTTTTGGCTTTTAAAGAAATTCTGAAACCTAAATTTTATTTGGCTAACCTATGAAATCTTGGTAGTATGGACAAATGCTTCCTCCACAAAGCCTACTGCTTTTTGTATTGAATACATGGTTAAGTTAAAACAAGTATGCATTCATCTTCATTTTTCTTACCTATTCTACAGTTATGAAGATCCCTGCCACTAAACTGAGATGATGAGTTGTCTTTCTTACCTTTGTGTTTCAGATGGGAACATCAAACTGCAAACTTGTGAAAAGAGTAGATTATTTCAATACTACAATAATTCTTTTTATCATCATATTATTAGAAAGGAATTATATTTATTCAGTGTTCAAACTTTTACTGAAAAAATAGTAATCTACTACACTGTCAGTTCAAGAAGTCCTTGGACATGGGGAAAATACGTAATTTTCCCAGGAGCTAACTTTTGGGTGGTAAATTGTAAAAAGGCAAGAAATATGTTTAAAAGGTGTCAAGTTTTAATAGGGGAAAAAATAAATCAGTTCAGAACTTCTACTTTTCCCAAGCTGTGATAGCTTAAACTATGTGGGGTTTCCAATTAAAAACTAAAAAGTGCTATGGCCCTATACAGCTGGACAGCAATATCCTAAGTTTGTGCTTACTCTCGACTATAGATAATGTATTTAATGCTTCTCTAGCTATGGGAGGTTTCTCTTAGAAATCTTAGAGATGCTTTTTTTTCTTACACCTAACATTTTTACTTTGAAATTTGGTGTCTGCTCAGCTGGAACTTACGTACCAACTAGTGTTAACTTCTCAAATTGTTCTTTCTTTCCTCTCCCCAAAAGAAAGAATTTTGAGAAAAATCAGGGCAATTCCCTCTGTTACTTGTAAAAGAAATGGTTTCAAATTATGTTTCAGTACAAAATTTTGCTTTCAAGAGCTACCAGTGTTTAGTTACACGGTGAAGGTTTAGGATATATAGTAACATGTTTAAAATTTTTTTTTTGACTATTTTTTCCCTATTCACCCAGCAAATCAAATCAGAGTATTTGCCTGGCTCTGCAGAATGCTGCATTGTTGATTTTACTGCAATGCAGTAAATTATGGCCAGTGCTGCTGCTTTATACAAGCCTCCAGGTATGCTACAGTTCTGGAAGTAGGAAGAAGCATCATTTCATGATCTCTTCTGATGGGTAACAGCAATCTGTCTCAAAAACATCATTGATTTTATATTAGTGCTATAGCAAGTGTTACACAAAGGACAGAACTGGTTTATTATAGAATCATAGAATAGTCAGGGTTGGAAAGAACCTTAAGATCATCGAGTTCCAACCCCCCTGCCATGGGCAGGGACACCTCACACTAAACCATCTCACCCAAGGCTCTGTCCAACCTGGCCTTGAACACAGTGAGGGATGGAGCATTCACAACTTCCCTGGGCAACCCATTCCAGTGCCTCACCACCCTTACAGTAAAGAACATCTTCCTTATAGACAGGGTGCCTTATTCTTGACAGCATGCACAAGCACATTACAGCAGGCCAGAATTTTACCAGTGAAGCTGTGCCTAGTGGGGCCATAAACCAAAAACAAGTATTAAAATCATTTCACTTTAGAGCAGTGCAACACATGGACCACTCTATTATAAAAGGCTGCTTCTTGTGCCCCTCACCATCAGCATTAGAATATAGTCACTGGAACAGCTCTGCAGACTGTGGGCACCCTGTAGGGTCCACGGAAATTTCTGGTTTACAGCATCGCAGCTGAAATCATTTGTGCTCCTAAGGAGCTGAGTTTTCCAAGGCACTCCAATATGTAGAAGAGCAGTTTCAGAGTCTGACTACCTAAGGGCTACATCGTACTGCTTTAAGTAGCAGGAACAGGCTGCCCAGGGAGGTTGTGGAGTCTCCTTCCCTGGAGACATTCAAAACCCGCCTGGACACATTCCTGTGTAACATTATCTAGGTGTTCCTGCTCCGGCAGGGGGATTGGACTAGATGATCTTTCGAGGTCCCTTCCAATCTCTAGCATACTGTGATACTGTGATACTGTGAAGTAATGTAACTATAGCAAGGGTAAGTTATTAGCTGCAGTCCTTCTGGGACAAGAGTTGCACACATTTGTCTGAGAACACCACAATTTAGGTATAAAACAATTGAACATCCTTTGTGCAGGAAGATTACTTGTAACTTACAATGTGTTATTTTCAAAAAAATCTTTAAAAAGTTGCCTGCCTTCCTGAAGTATGTATTTTTCTAGCAATTACCCAATTAGTCATTAAAAATAACATGAGTTAAGCTTTATTGTGTAGCTAAAAAAAGTTAAACTGGATTTCTGTGGAAATCAAATCTGTGCACACTCTGAATATCTGCTGATACATTCTAATGCATCAGAATATAACAAAAAATCCATGAAATCAGAAGTATACTGAAAAGAATTGAAATTCATTAGTTTTGCCCTGGCACCACTTTTTGGGAAGCTATCTGAGCTTCAAAAATGCTATTTGAAATTAAAATACATTAATTAACATAAAAATACACCAGCATCCTTTCTGCTTTATCCAGTTTGCTAAATGTAGGATGGTAGAGCAAAGAAGTCAGCAGACATAAAAGAAGGAGCGTTATATTTTTATCTCTACATACAAAACCCATTACCCTTGAAAACTTACTTGCAACTTCAAAATAATGTAAATCACTAATGTTGTCTAATACAGTAGTGTCCAAGATTTAATAGATTAATGAGCTTCAAAAGTATTATGTCAAATTCATTGCAAAAAGTATGCTTTGTAATGCTTAATCTGTAATTACTGCCTTCTGAAAAAATTACTAAAGGTAAATCTGTCTCAGCTTCAGATATCATTCAAAACTATGTAACACCTTAAGACCTTACTGCTGCGAACAAATGAGGTCAAATTCCCTAAAAAGACTTCCTGATGTATCTCAGCTATCCCCCGCAAGAAAGAAGTGTCTCAGACTTGTTATTCTGAGATTTGTTTCTTTTATATGCCACAGATGTTCATTTTCATCTTGGTGGGAAAGAAAGTGTGCCTCAGTTCTCACTTGCAAAAGAAGGGCAATGCTATTTCCTATTCCTCCTCCTCCGAGTTTCTTGAGTATATGGCTCTGCTAGACAAGCCATCTATCCATATTACACCCACCACAGCAAGGACCACATCTAGGTTACTCCCCGAAAGCACAATATTGTATATGCATAGGCCTAATTTTCTTATAAACTGGTAATGGCATTCCTCATTCAGCGTTGCCTAACGGTGTAGGCCAAACACCAAAGTGCAGGATCCTACAGCATGTCAGGCAACACTATGGGAAGCAAAACGCATACTCCAGTCATGGTCCTGATGCCATTCCAAGACAAAAGGCTGTGGGGTGACTGGAGCAAAATGAGAAGGGAGAACCTGGCACAGGTATCTAGTGGTACTACAACAACAAAAAGGTGATGGGAAATTTTTTGTACTACGTCACTGAAATCTGGAAAACAGCCCCTTGCTCAAAGAGCTCAAAACGAGAGCAGACAACACAAATCAAAAAAGCCAGCAAATGGCAAGGGACAGACTAAATTTCTTTTTAAACACGTGTTTATACACACAAGTATACCCCCATTCTGCACTGGTTTCTTATGATTTTTTCACTGTCTTCTCTGCTGGGGGATCAGAAACTGCCCCCTTTGCCTCAGTCCCGTTCAGGTGTGAGGTGCATAAAGGACATTCAGCTCGAGGAAGGAAAAATTATCTCTTGCCATCCTCTTTCTGGAGCTCTCTTCACATGTAGGTGGTAGGTAAAGAGCTCCCTCCTTGGCAGGGTGCTATAATCAGCTATTGTACACAATTGCCATTTGCCACATTCACCCAGCAAACACCAACAATGGGAAAGATAAAAGAACAAGTCCTTTCTTTCTTTTTGCTTGATAAAAATCTGGCTCTCCTGTGATCCAGTATTCTTTCCCAGTACCTCTAAATTCTCACCATTTAATGACAAGCAATTGTATATGCAATTTAATATAAACCCATTACAACTGTATAGGACTGCTCCTGAGATCATTCAGTTTGTAGGTTTTTTTCATTCTGACTTTTTTTGTACCGATGCTTTGGCTTTAGAGCGACCACATAGAATAGTTTTTATTCAAAAGGGCTAAAAAAAGTCTCTGTTGTCATTTGAACTGTAGATCACAGAGGCATTTCTTAATACAGTGTGCTTAATACATTAAATGTTACAGCAAGTGTTAAGATGTAATATATATGGAAAGCAGAATGCTGTATGGCAGAATGAACCAGCATCCACTGACCCTGGTATCTCTTTCTGGCACAGCGTTTTATCTCTTTGTGACTCTTTGTATTCCCTGTCCCCATTTATGTTTGTCTTAACTATCTGCTTGTTGTGATAGCTGTTACTGCTTGCACAGTAATTATCAGAGTAGAAACTGGACCACCACTGTGTCCCCCTAGATGTTACTGTATTTAAAGAATATAAAAGGTTCAATACTGTTTCTTTTCTTCTAAATATATTCACTTGATTCTCTAAGCTAGGAAATTGTGAACAGTTTATTTTGTCTGCGCTAGAGTGAAGAGTGTTCAGATAGCCAGTTATTTAACACCTACTAGAAGAACTTTTCAGGAAGATTTTCCATGTTGCTGAATTGATTAGTGATTCTACAGATGTAGAAGAAGATACCAAAAAGGAAAAAAAATATCAGCAGTGCCAGGCATGGTTGCGTTTCAGGCTAGCTAGGCATGACTTTTCCCTGTGTGCGTGCCATGAACCTGACTTTTTTTCAGCAGTAGAACAGTTTGTTTCTTTTTCTTTGTGGTTTGTTTTTTGGTTTTTTTTTTCCTGAAGAAGCTAAACATAGCTGCAATATTTAAGCTGTAAAAATGGTGAATTGCTCATAGCTACATTGGAAACTTTGACATAGGTCTAGTCCTTGCACCTTTTGAAATATCCAGAAAGTTAACTGAGACTTAACAGGAGAAACTTCAACAATAGAAAGCAAATAGCATTAGGATGGTCAAATTTGGGATCCTCTGTCCAAAATCTTTCTTTATAATCTCTGTTATATGGCTGAAAGATAGAGAAGTGAAAGGCCTTGCAGCTCACTGTGATCAAAGTCACAAATAGAAAACCTAACAGCTAAAAGCATTAAAACTGTTTTGAGGCCTCTTGCCCCACCCAGTAACAAATTGAAGGCACCATGACATCAGCATTACTCGTGCCACTTTTGAAGCACACACATGTAATTCCTTTGTCTCTGGTCTCCATGTACTTAATAGGCAGAGAGAATTCGGTTCTAATTAGTCCACATTAGTTTCTCAGAATTCACTGACCTGATTTAACAATTATTTCAGAATCATATTAGAATCTTTCACTGTCTGCTTTTATGAAACAGATTATGGAACAGAACCAGAAACATTGTACTGGAAATGATACAGATGTGTATTATAGCTAATTCTACCCGGAACTTCAACATGCTGTTGTTACCACTTACCGTCTGTTTAGAAGTTGCTCTTAATCTCAGGTTCTTTCAGTTCTTTCTATTTTTTGTATTTTAAAATAGTCATAAAGCTGTTTTATTTCAAAGATACAAAAATGTTTACTTCTTTGCTTTTGTGCTCTTTTTTCTAATAGAGCAGCTTTCTGGATTCAATATATATCTCCTTGTATTAGTTTCTTTGCCAACCCACATATATAGAATCCTGTCTAATGATTCACCTGCAATAATAACTTAGTCTGAAGAAAAAGATATTCCTTCTGTGGCTATGATTCTCTCATGATCTTTCAGAATTTTTCTGTTTAACTCAGTGCAACATTAAGAGACACTCCACAAGAACAGGAGCACAATGACATTCCTAAAAGCTATCCAGCATTCAGAAATATGCTCCCTAGTACAGTGATTGACCCGGGCTGATTTTATTTCTTATACTCTGATATATTAAACAATAGATTTAATGTAACTGTAACAAGTTGAAACAGTGATTACATCTGTTATTTCTATTACAACTACATGAAACCACCTAACAAATTTAGAGAACAGAATTGTTCTCTTCTTTACAAAGATACTGTGTTTACACTAAGCAAAAGATGCTGTGTCCCACAGACATGCTTTTAAATAGAATAAGGTATACAAGCTGATCAGAGAAATACTATTCCCATTACATATATAAGTAATTGAC
This sequence comes from Pezoporus occidentalis, assembly GCF_034315485.1. Classification (NCBI taxonomy): domain Eukaryota; kingdom Metazoa; phylum Chordata; class Aves; order Psittaciformes; family Psittacidae; genus Pezoporus; species Pezoporus occidentalis. Next base: position 3,465,291 of record NW_026916347.1, read on the forward strand.
ATGGAAGTAAAGGGATAGAAACATTAAAAAAAACCCCAAAGATTTAAGTGCTGAGACATGAGCATTACAGCGTACGACTGCGGTGCTGTGATGTGAAAAGTAATCTTGTTAATCATTGTGTGACAGTACTGACACTTGCCTTTCTACAATACAGACTGGCCTCATAATTACATTGTGATAACTGCCAGTTTATCATCTGGGAAGAGGAGGATATTTGAGAGACAGTAAAATACTTTTTCTACTTTCCAGAAATGAACAAAGTTACTGATTTCATTGCATATATGACATCTTTCAGAATACAAGTTAGGTCACTTCAAAACCTAACCATTAAATATTGTGCAATGTTTGAATGAGAAAGCAAAACAGACAAAATCAAACCCCTATTCAGTGGAGAAAAAAATACTTTGTTCAACTAGGTTTGTGCTCCATCTAGTTAAATGTTGAATCTTTTCTATGTGGTGAATCAGTACAAAGTTTATAAAAAGTCCTAGCACAGTGGCTGGCTTCCACATCTTAACTGCATTTGCTAGAAATGGTTAAAGCTCTAGTTCATCTTTCTCAGTTGATGGTGAATGCAGTTATCATGGAAGATCTTAAATGTGTCGTTTGGTATCTATTATTTAACATGCTTATGCTTCACATTTCATTCAATTTCCACATTATTCTTATTATTGAAGCAGCCATAATTTAATTTTAATACTTGGAAGAATTAGAATGAAATATTTGTTTTGCTTTCAGTAAGGTTAACACTTTCCATTATCCCCATTCTTGCTCTCAATTAAACATATTTCCTTAACTTCTTTTTACAAGTGGAAGACATTCATTCCCACTGTTCTAGTGGGTACATATTGAATACAGTACTATACTTTTATTGCACATAGTAAAAGTTCTGACTTGATTTTTCTTTTTCTCAAAAATCATTGTAGGGGGTTATTTTTGATAGAGCTCAAGAAGTGTAGGCTTTCCTGGCAGTGGGGGAGGATTGAGTCAATCAAAATTAAATATCTGTTCATCTAAAAGAATGTAATTTGCATAGTAGAATTTTATGTTCTCCTCTCTTACGTTTCTTTTGGTTTCTCCATACCTTTTCTTCTCAGATTGCATAACTTCACAACTTCATATTTTTCTATTTTATTTTAGCTCACTTTTCATTCTTTTAGTTCACTCATTCTATTTTTATTTCACTTTCTTGTCCTGTCTTATTTCTATTTCTCTCTTAGCTCATTATTTTCCCTCTTAATTTTTGCTTACTTATCTAAAACATCCATCCCATAGATGGGGGGATGTATTCTACTTTCATTCTAAGAAACACGTAACAAATGTATTACCAGACAGAGATGTGCAATGCCTTTCCACTCGACTTCCATTATCTTAGTTGTCATTTCTGAAACCGTATTCCTCTTTCCTTTCAGACCTTAGCAAATTTATTTTACCTGTCCTCATGCTTTGCCTTTTATTTTTCCATTGCATGACTGCTGAAATATTTGTCACCAGTCACTACCTTGTTCTTAGCTTTCTGACAAAACTGTTCAGTAGCCTTTGGTTTTCCAGTACAAATAATACGCTGTTTGGAAGAAAAGATCCTAACATGTAATTGCTGATGTGTATCTTGCAACACTGCCTCATTGTTAGCCAATATTCTGCAATTACCCAAATAAATACTTTGTGTTATAAACTAAAAGCTCTGATTAACTGTCTTTGAAGAAAAAACAGAGCCTTTATATTTCCCATCTTCTATCTTCACCATAAATGATGTAAAGGTAGGCAATATTAGAAGGGAAATAGATTTCAGCCCATTGCATCCTTCACCAGCTTCCTAGAATATAGATGTATCTGAAAATTGAAAAGGTTTGTCAGTGAAGTACTTAGAATTAAATTGCACACTGTAATGGAAAACTTTCTATTTTAAAAATCTTCCAAAATGTCTGAACTCCATCTTTGTGGATTTCTTCATCTCTGGTTTCCTGTATATAAGTGTGGTTTGTTTACTGAGTGCAATAGGATTAATTATATAGCAAGCTCAAAGTGGTTCTCACCCCACTTCTTGATAGATAATCTGTATCACTTCAAAAGCCCTCTAAATCTCAGTAAGTCACACATAGGAAGAATCCATTTTCTTTACATTGTTCAACAATGTGCAAGGTCAAGGGAAAATGAAAAACAATTTCATGCTTTCTAAAATAAAATTTATTACTGTGCCAGGGGACACACTACCCACTTCTGACCTTTCACACCCCCTTCCCTAGATTATTTGCAAGCTCCCTTTATCTAACATTGATATAACTGGGGGGCAGGGGAGGGAGGAGTAAGAAGAGAGCCAAAAGGCTCTTCATAAATTCTTCTTTCTTTTCAAAAGCAAAAACTATATTAATCAAACCATAAGATAAAGTACAATTCACAATACATATTACTGCATTTCAGGAATATTCCCTAGAGAAGGGCTTCTCGTGTTTTTTTTAAGCAAGATGTCAATTTTTCACTGAAAAATTCTTCATGGAATTCATCATAGTATACACACAAACTTCTTTACAAGTGCAGGCCAGACCCTCGTAAACTATTACAGCTTCATACCCTTTGGTGTAACTTACACTCATATACCATATATCTGTCAATTCATTTCATCAATCAAGGAGAAAAAGGAGAAGCAAAAAATAGTTTTTTGTTTCTATATTCAATATAGTGATTTTTATCAGAAAACACTATTTTGTTTAAAACTCACGTTTCAGTTTATTCCACATTGAGCATCTTTTTATTATTCTAAAATACTTTAGACTCAGAGAAACAAATTTGCATCACGTCAACTGTTGTACCCATCTGAATATCTAGTTACATGTCATATGTAATTAGATATTCAGGTGTCTGTCTTATGTGACTTTTTCATCTTTATGTGTATGATGCAGTATCTCATTTTATTGTTACTACAAGATGCTTTGTCCCTTTTTGAGGGCACAAAGAAGACAGTTTAACCTTCTGATACTATTTGAGAAGACTAAGATAGGAGAAGACTAAGATAGGAAAAGCTTTATTTTAGGACAGAATTAAAGAGAAAACAGTCTCATTTATTTCTGTCTAGTTGTGATTCAATTTTCATTTGAGATTGGGTGTACAGTAAAAAAGTTCATGTTGGTAAGGCCCTGGTGGAAAATGCCATACCTCTATCCTTTCTTCTTTTTAATAACAAAACTGGGGAGGAGTGCCTCAGTACAGGAAGTCATTTTTATGGTGACCTTAGTTCCTGAAGCATTAATCTCATGTTCTGGTCCTTACTCACAAGCATTTCTACCTCCTGCACAATAAACCTCACAGTCCTTCTGGCAATTACAGTCTGTCAGAAGACAGGTATTGACTATGGTCTTCTGCTGAATGCTTACATTTTTAAAGGTTATAAAGCTTTAGATGATTCATTTGCTCACTGGCCTGAGCCACCTATACAGCTGAAGATAAGTCCCTGAACTTTATTTGATCCTATGGGCTAACCAGTACAGAAAAATATGGGAGTTGGATGTCATAAGGATAACCCAAATTGCCCAGCAGCAGAAGCACTCCAGAGTTGATATTTGCTGAAAGAAAGAGCTTTGCCATTCCTGTGGGGGAGAGTAACTTAAAGCAAAGATATGTTTTCTTGAAGCACCAGCTGAGATGAAATTTCTACTCTGTTAGGCAGTTCCTGAGCAAAAGAAAATAGAGGAATGGAGAATAATAAATTTTGCAGGTTAAGAACTGGAAAATTCATGTTTTCCTCTTTTGGTTTCTCCCATCTTACGGCTCTTGTCCTTCATTCCAGGGGTATTGTCAAGGCCAGTGCAGATTTCAGGGTTTTGTCAGTCTGCAGCACTTCTACCATATCCCTCCCCCAGCTCTTTACTGCCTTCATAAGGGGGTTTAGTTCTCAAACTCACAACTCAACTGCAGATCTCAGATCTCTTGCCCTCCCATGTCCTGACTGGTGCTCTCCTGTGGCAAAGACAAGTGTTTGTGATTCCAGGCCAGCCTGCTGACTTCAGCCAGGCCAAAGCAGACATGCCAGGAGACAACCACCAGACATACCTCAGTCTTGGGACCATCCTGTGCTGTGCAAGTATTCAAACAGGCTGTAATAAAAATTGCAGTGTGTTTTCTCTCAGTTCTGTACTCTGCCAGACACCAGCACAAGCACCCCTTACGTGAACAAAGAGGCAGGCTGGTAACCCACAGGATCTGTGCCCATATTTTGGCCAGTGTATCAGCCTACAACCTTCTCCCACGCGTGTGGAGGCACATACACACACACAACATGACCCTTTGTAACTGGCAGCAAGGTGGATCCAGGACGTATATCCTACAAAGAAGCTGAAGCATGAGCAGATGCTAGGAGGACCTTCAGAGAGGGCCCTGCAATGCTGGCAGACACCTGGCAGACACCCATGGGAGGATGTCTGCATGGATGCAGCTGGGGCAGCCTGGAGAGTTTCTCAGAATGACTGGTGGAGACTCGAGTTGGGGATGAGACACCAGGCTTTTAGATGGTTCTCAGGAGGAGGATGTTGACAAAGCACTGTAAGGATGTCCAGTTCAACAACACAAAAATGCAGAACTCCCAAGTCTCTGCACCCAGCTGAGCACTCTGCCTGTTCCCTGGCTCCATCCTGGCATAAGACCCAGGCCTCCTGTGACCCTTGCTTTTTGCAGAAGAAACCCTAAACACACTAGGAGCTGCAGAGAGCTCTGCAGCTCCCTATGCGATCAGGGAACCTGAATATCTGTGTTTGCCATGAGCATACCAGGCTGTCACTTTAGATACAGCTTAAATGGCCTGCCCAGAAGCACAAAATAATCCTATAGACCCTGACCACTGGGCCATCACAAGCCAAGGTTGGTGCTTTAGTTGCATCATGAGGCTTCTTTTTTTGTGCTGCTTAAGCTATGCTAACAGATACCTTCAGCTAAAATGTGTGGGGGCTTGATTTCAGAGCTATGAAAAATTGCCTTTTTTAAAATGAAAACTCTCGTCAGACTCCAATAACGTAGAAATGGCTAAGGTGATTTTCTCCAACTTTACTACGTGAGTCACACTTGGATTGACACTAAACATCAGCCTAAAAGGAATTATTTTGAAAGTTATAATGGTGTTTCAAAATGAAAGCCTCCTACAACTTTAACTAGAAAATTATGACTGATGTCTTTAGTACAATTAAATGAAGCATTTCAGAAACTTCCACAGTATAAGCAATGAATGAAATGAAAACGCACAGCTCATTGAACTGATAATACCACTGTATTAAAACAAAGTATCTTCAGGGAGTAGCTATTTAAATGTGGTGATATTTATGTCCCCTTCCTTCCTTCCTTGAATACAAACAATTTAGACAGAAAAAACACCTAAGGAACAAGCCCCTCTAGAATACTTCTTCCCTCCTCCCCCTTCTTTCACTTCTCTGAAGAGGCAGGAAAGATACTGGAAGGACCTGGTCCAAACTCTTCTCTGCTGTTCCATGACAGCAATTTTGCAAGAGCCCTAAGGAACACCTGTATCATCATTATGGGTGAATCTCAATACAGAGCTAATCTACCCGGACATTTTTGGCTTTGTCCATAACTGTACTGGCCTGAAGGCAGATCTGAATTTGTCAAAAATCACACAAACATTTTGCTATGTTCTGCTGCATTGGGAATCGGTATAGAGTCTGGGTTTTCTCTATATTACCTGCGGATACATCAGCCAGACGTACCTACTGTTCCTGCAAAATGAGCACTGTGGGGTTTACTTTGACTTCTTTCCTGAAAAATGTTTTTAAAACATTGTCGGTGTAGTTCAGAATAAAATACCGCTTTCACTAGCATGATCCTTTCACAAAGGAACTCTCGATGCAAATAGGTATGAAAGCAAGAAGAAAACCCACAAACAGAATAAAAGTGAGAAATGACAACTTAGGGTTGTAACTGAGGTACTAAAGCAGCCAAAGCATGTGAGTAATTCTGTTTCATAAAGAAGTCTGGGGTGAAAAAGGACCCTGTATCTCCTCAAACACCAATACATTCTGACTAACTTAGACCAGTGATGTTTTACTTGAGAATAGCAGCAAACAAAGAAAAGAATTTTTGTAAGGCTAAGTCAATTGGAAAAAAACCCCAAACAACCAAATAACAAACAACCGAACTGTCTAAAACATGACGCAGGGAGTTCGTGATAAATTTGCAGGGTACGAGTAACTAAGTATAACCCTAGTCAAAGCATGACAAGAATAACCTACCTCTGCTCAAAGTCACATACTGACAGGTATGTGGCAGTGCTGTGTTTCAGGAAAGTTTTCAAATTGGCCTTCATTCTGAAATTTATGAAGAAAAACTCTGAAGGTTGTTTTTTATCATGAATTGACTGGTTAGAAACAAAGGTACACTGAACCCTGCTTTTCACATACAAGCAAATGAACTGAACCAGCTTGTTCTGAAGTATCAGAAGATGACATCACCAGAAAATAACTGTGTTACTTTAAAAAAAATAAAACCTAGCAAAATCATCTCAATTTCATAAAATATTTTAGTAACAGGACATCCCATTCTGATCCCCTGGAACACCAGTAGTTTTTTTAAAGTTGCAGACTCTGGAGTGGCCTGTTGTCTATGGAAGTAAAAGCTTATCTTGCTTTCTAATAGGAATAGGTCCTATCATAGGAAGAAATCACAACCTGGTTTGGAAGGAGAGGCAGCAGTTTGGAGAGAGCACAGCATGAGGGAAAGTGATCAAGGAAGGAAGCCCAGAGGTTAGATCAGACCACGTATCTGCAATCCACAAACCTTTTAGAAAAATGTTATTCACAGCCCTCTCCAACAAAGACTTCAACAACAGGGATGCATCAAAAGCTGTTAAGGTGATTCCTTCCCTGTAACTTATAAAAACGGCTATTTGTTTGCTTTATCTTGATATTTTAGCAATATATTGTTTATCATGTCTCATCGTCTTTCATGTCAGTGACTGTCAGGTCTACTGTAGCCACCACATCTCTCAATATATATTTCCTTAGTACTCACTTTAACTAACATGTGTATTTAGAGCATACATATACTCCAGGTTCCAAGTTATCCTTTCCCATGTAATCCTTCTGTCTGTTGTCATTTTCTAAAGAAAATGTCTTATTCAGTGATATTTTGGAACTTAATTTCAATAAATAAATTGGTCAGATCAAGCTCTCCTCTATAAACTGGAAATAGAAAATTGGTAGGAATTTAATATTACTGTACAAATATTTCTTCCCCTTGCAGTCCCTCAGAACACATAAATACACAGCCCAAGGTGCCCTTTAACTGAAGGAGAAGGTTGAAGGGGAGAAATGCCCACTTCAGGATGAAAAATAACTGCAGAAAACCCCAAACTGCAGTGGGTAAAACCTGTATGTTCAGCCATTCACAATCAGTATTTAATAGTTCATTTGTCATAATATTTATTGATTTTCACCAGCAGGTTTGGGAATGAAGAAGTAATGGGCAAATGGTCACTACTTCTTTCTAGCTAACCAGTCCTGTAGTCGAATGAACTTTGAACCTCCTGGGGTTTGCTCAGACCTGTCAGGCTGAAATTCCATGTAGCTGGATTTTTCCAGCTCACTGCTTCAGTAAGATTTAATCCACATCCAGAAGTCCATACACCCCATTTCAGGTATCAGCAGGTCTACTTTTGCAAAGCCAGCTCTAAGTAAGCTTAGAGATCCCTAGCCCAGGAAACCTGAAAAAAAGATTAGCCAGGATAATGTGTCCTCTTTGTCTTGTTCAACGAGGGCCTGTCCACAATAAGTTTCCACTACAGTAAATAGTTTCCCTTCAGCAATATCTTTCATAATTTTCCTCCTTTATAAAATCTTGCGAAATCTGCAACAATAAATATTTTTTAAATATAGAACAAATTTCAACACAACACAAACTGCTACCTCCAAGTTCACAGGCACAAAACCAGCACATCCAATCTACAGAAACAATCTTGCTTTTCTCCTGCCAGGAAAGGAGTCTCTGGCCCTCTTTCACTGGGCTTTCTGTACAGAATGACAAAATTTGAGCCCAGGTTCAACTACTGGTTATCCACAAATGGCCATTTGTGCAGCTCAGTGTGTGTAGGGGGGGATTCTTTTACAATGACTTTTCATGCTCCCCAGAATTTAGAGTTATATCTTTGTGCTAAAACAGAAATAGATACAGCTGATGATAGACTGTCTCCTCCTTCAAAGTCTTTAAAGATAGCAGGATATGGGGATTATCAAGAATCCAAAACCTCTTTTCTCTGTTCATGTACACATTTACACCACAAATGAAAGCAGTGAAATAAGTGGCATTTGTGGAAGGAAGCTCTTCTTCTTGTCTCTCAGTGAGTATGTCTTTCCTTTGCTTTTCTCATCAGCAAATTAGCAACTCCAAAGATGTTCTAAGATGTGGTGGCATCAACTTTGTGCAGATAAAGACTGAAATACTTAAGGTTTGTTGCTGTGCCTACAGCTTCCAATAATATCAGTTCTTATTGCCAGGCTGACAGCTTCAAACGTGCACTTGAATTTAGGAGCAGAACTTTGGCATCAGTGTGGGATGAATCACCAGAGCTAGCTCATGGACAGCTCAGGGAGCTTACTGCAAACTGCAGGTGTTTCAGATATTTGATAAGATGCCCCCTTCATTTCAACACTAAGGCAGAAGTGCAGAAGCTTTCTGTTAAGTAACAGCCTTTGGAAATGTTAAAATCCAATTCACAAGCAAACATCCACTATGCTATTTTAATTCCAGTTACTTTTGAAAAAATTAAGATCATGTTCTGCCAAACTCATGTAGTAAAAATAGCTTTTTAATATGACACAATACACTCTTGAGAGATTACAATTGGTATTGTTGCTAAAACTGCTTGTGCTGAGAAGTGGGTCTCCAAATGCAGACTTTTAAAGGAAAACTGCAGTACATAAAAATGCAACAATTAAGTCTTTAAAGCCAAAGCTGTACTATTTTTAGCATCAAAACATCTTACTAGACTATTAAAGAAAAGCTTTGCATCTTGTCAGCAGCTGTTTTGGGTCATGGATGTAAATATTTCCAAGTAACTTGTGGCCAGACAACACTCTTTGTTAATTGATTTAGAATTTTGACTATTTGTTAAATGTCAACTTACAGCAAATAAACAAAATTTAACAACCCACATGGAGAAATGTTACAAAAAATTATTCTGGCAAACGGTACTGTGTATCTGAAATATTTCATGACAATCATAACATGTTCTAATGGGTTTTATTCTTGACGACATTTATGTTGCACCCTATAGAACAAATAGCTCCCAATGTGAAAAAAAGTGTTACCTTACATATGGGTCTACCTCCACTTTCCACAATCTCCTCAATGGAACATAAAAAAATGTAAAAACAAAAATTAATAACCAAATTTCCTTGTGGTTATATAACTTCCACTTCCACAAGCTAAAAAAAACTTGATTTCAAGTTGTTGACCGTACCAAAAAACCACCCATTTCCTCAATATATCTCAGGAAAAAACTCTGCTGCCAGCTTTTTCATCAAGACACAATGTACCGCTAAGAATAGACTTCACCCTAGTTTCTCCTTACTTTAAAAAGGTTATTTTTGTAATTTTCCTCCTTGTTTTTATGGTTTGGGTTGTTTTTTAAAGCATTCGTGACCCTTTTGTGGTGAAATAGCTGCCCACAATGATGTTAACCCCTTCAGTGGTCATTTGTGCTAGCTCACAATTTGATAGTAAAGAGCAAACAGAAAGAATATAGTCTGACTTGATTTCCCTGCACATCTCAGTTCTGCGTGTTATTAGAACAACTGGCACTATTGGAAAATGTCTGTACATTACCCAGAAAACTTAATTACTGTTAGAGGTGAATCACTACCTGATCAGCATACATGCTGATACGCACAGAACCACACATATGTATCAGATAATCTGCATGTTCTATATAAAGCCTCCTAAGTAAACAGCAAGGTGCAAGAAGAAATTCAAAGCTGCCACACTTTAGTTTTGTTATGTTAGTTCAAACAGAACAGAGACAAATTTTCCCTATGACGTACTTAATTACTGGAGACTTTTGGAAAGGAAAACTTAATTTTTGTAATAAGAGTTCACTTAAAAACTTTCATCTGTTTTTCTATCTTCAGTATACATTGGAATAGCTATAATATGAATCAATCCTTTAGAAATAGTTGGCTATTTAGTACAACATGAAAAACTAAAACTTTTTAGCTTTCCAGCTGAAAGAAACTACCCTTACCTTACAAACAGCAGTGACTGAGGACAAAACCACACTGAGCATTGCTTTATGATGCTCATGCTTAATACAGCCAGATATCAGAATCTGTGATTTTGATCCCCAGTCTTTCTTGTCTGAGTCTGCACCTTGGCAGACCCAATAATTTCTCACGCTCATCCAAGACCTTCAGTGGCCAGCTCTTTCTTTAGATTTCCTAGTCCACAGGGGAAGGACCAGATCTTTGTGTGATATACTGAGAAAAAAAGAGGTGTTTGTAGCTGAAAGGCAGAGCTAAATGTACAATATCAACTGCAGATGAAATGGGATGTTTTGTTTCAAAAGTTGCCACAAACACGTCTGATAAAATGTTTAAAACTCTACCACAATGTTAAAAAGAATACTGGATTTATTTCAAAGAAATAAGATATTTTCGTTATACAATTTACAAGAATTTTTATAAATAAGTTTCAGAGAAAATTATTCCAGAAAAGTCAAAGAGCATTCCTTGTTTCATTTCTGTTCCTCTAGAAGGTTGTAAGAGCATGCTACCAGTGATACAGTAATGTTGTTTCAAACACGGTATAATGACTACAGATTCTTTCTTGTTTTGTTCTATGATGCTCATTCAGCTCAAGAAGAACACTCTAGGAAAATACAGTTTGATGCCAGTGTACACAGGTTACCCTAAACCATCGTGCCAGTATGATATGTATTTGTTTGTGATTTATCTTAGGATATATGTCTGAAAGCTCCATTCTAAAACTAAGAGGAGTGCTTCTAGAATTGTGTTTTTCCCATGAATCTTAAAACAGATCCCACCTCACTTACAGAATTTTTTTTTGTGATCTTGACAGGAAAAAAAAAAAAATCACTTTTAACATGTCTGCAGAATGCCCTGCTTGGCAAAAATGTGAATTAATGTTCCCTTACCTCTGACTTATCAGGCTCCTTTGAAATGTCTGGATGAACCCCCAAGAATTAGAGACCCCAAAATCACTTCTGAAAACTCATCCAGTGTTAAACCCTGGTAGGAGCAAATAGAAGATAGTTTCAAATGTGGGGGGAAAGTGCAACATACAATTTCAAGAAAAGGCATTCATGTAAATGTGGTGTTAACTGCAAATCTCCTGGTACTGACTGAACTGTAATTCCCCGTTCATGCATATCTTGGAACATTACCAATCACAATCACCTTTTCACTGCCACCTCTAGATTATCTTGCATCTCCTGTGACTCCCTTTCAGTAACACTACTAGAAAGCATCCAGTATGTAACAGCAATAGAATAATCAATCTACAGATTTTTTCTAGAACATCTTCTAGCTTCCCAAATTTTCTCAGCCTCCACTACAGCAGCCACGAGACACACCAAACTTCAGATCTTATGTCTGTTCCTGCTCCAGAAGGACAAAACTGCTTGTTTTGATGGTAAAGGAGCCCCCTTAACTCATGAGTTGTTAAGGCCTCACAAAATAGTCCATCTGTTTGATAAAAAATCTTTTATTTGCTACCTCCCATCTTATTTACTGCGCATTTGGCAGTCTAGTCACGAAGCATTGTTTTGCTATGTCTGTACCAAGTTACAGTGTAAGTAACTGCACATCCTGCAGGCTGCCTGTGTGACATGGAGAAGATGCCTGCGGATGCCACAGAAAGGTACCTAAAGAAGTGTGATCATTTTAGTACAGCAAAACACCCCAGCGTTTCTGGGTGTTCAACTTCCAATTCAACTTCTTCCTCTCAGGATTTGGGAGCAAAAATCTATGTAGTATCTCTTAAATGTAAATAATAAAATGGAGATTGCAAAAGTGTTTGGCAGGAAATTCTCTGCAAAAAGAAACTACAACAACTTGAGGAATATTCTTTAGATGGACTAAATTAGAAAAATTACATGGAAAGGAATAAAGCCAAATCTTTTTTTCCACTGTAGTGTATCGGTGCTGTCTGTATCTTTCATAGTTAGACAAGTTATTTATAGACTCCGAAAAAGTACATTTGCTTATTGGGAGGAACAATGGAAAGAATGGCTCTTGTGATGTTGGTGGTGATCAGGAACTAGCTGCCACATTGACCCCAAAACTTTCTTCTGCAATATAGCCCTGAATTGCAGTAACTCCATCACACATTTTCCCTATGGTTCGTTTTAGATTTTTCCCAATTCCTCAGTTATTTCTGTGTAACTATATACGGAATAAAATCTCATGGGGGGCATTGCTGGTGGGTGTCCATTTTATTTATAGATCCAAAATGCATCACATACATGATTTTTTCATGTGTGTCTCAACATATGCATCCTACCTGTATCTCCTGAGGTAACTTGAGCAGGGCTGGATGAACAGACTGCAGGCTTTTCCACCCATGGCCTGAAGGCAGAAGAGTTTCACAGCTAATGGGAAGCCATGCAGGGCTCTTAGGTGTCATTAGGCTTAGGAAATCATTAGCAGGGTTTTGAGGTCACATTATCAGTTTTAGAGGTAGGCAGAATTTAGACACCTGTGTTCTACTGAAAGTGCTTAAGTCTTTATTTAAATTTAGCCCCAAGTTCTTCCTGTTAAGCACTCTGAGGCCTCCTTAGTTCCCAGGCATGCACCTAGGACACTGGAAATGAGTGAGTGAACTTTTAGGGACTAACATATTCTAAGGTGAAGCATAAGTAAGTACTCATATTTACTTAGAGTACAGCAAAAGATACCAAACTGGGAGGGAAAGAGAGCTGATCCTCGTGTATAAAAATCTCAGGATCAACAAGGATACTTTGGTATCATTTGCATACAAATTCTAAACCCTCATCAATTTAATGAAAGTCTGGAATACTTGTGAATTGTTGGCTAAGGTAGAGACTGGAAAGGTTCCCCAAAAAGTGTTTCATTACTTGTGTGGGTGTGGAGAAGTGTTATAATTCGTCAACTGTATCTGAGTAGTTATGTTACTTTATCACTTTCTAAGCCAAAGAGCTATTTTTAAATTGAATTAAAAATTGTTACTTATGCAGTTATCCAATGGATACTCTCCAAAAAGGATTTCTGTAGCTATCTTAGGTCAGAAGAACATGATGAATCAGCATGCAAACACCGCCAGTTTAAATTCAATTAATTCCCTTTATATGTTCACTCACCCACTAAGATGTGGTTTGCCTTCATCCCTCATAATTAATTCCCAGTTATTCGCTCACTCTTAAATGTAAAGAAATCTAAATGTGGTATAATTTATGTAATTTAGAACCAGGAAAGTGGAGCCTTGAGAGAAAAAAAAACCAAATACACTAATAAGAAATGCTTAAAGAAGGCTACTATTCACTGGTGCACAATTATCCTGCCAAATTCTCTGTTAACTCCTACTTTTTTCCAGAGCTACACACCTCATACCATAGGTGGTGAGCATAGCAAGGGTGATATTGATTGTCTGACTAGCAAACTGTCTTGCCTGTTACATCCTTACAAAATTTGAAAAGGGTGAAATACTTTGTTTCTCCATCACATCTGTTTTAGCTCTGACAGACCTGCTGGTAGGCAGATGATAGCCTTTTTCCAAAGAAGAGGCTTACATAAGATAAAGATACCTCAGAAATAACATGCCCATCTCAGGTCACCCTGATTTATTTTATGTTGTGAAATAAAAGGAAAGATATGATCTGAAGAAGAGCATAATAGACCAAATCCTGGTATTGTTACGGACATTATCTCCTGATCTTCATAAATTTAGTTCTTTGTGGATAATAAAAAGATCTTTTCAAATAGGCTTCTTTCTTCTGTACCCTCTACAAAGTTAGAGATCCCCACAATAGCATACTAACATCTACTTTGCAGCCTTTATGCAGGCTGAGAGTAGAAATGACTTTAAAAGTATGAGAAGTGCTTGATGAGTCTGGCTAGGAAAAAAAGGTCTTTATTTTATATTTTTTTCAACAGAATGAAACCAGCCTGTTGTAGATTCCATGCTAGTCTGCATCTTTCAGAGCTTTCTAACTGATAAATTCAGCTGGAAAACACATCTACAACCAAGGGCTGTATAGCAAAATACCTCTACATGCAATAGGCCAGTCAGCTGCTGGCATTTCAGGGCTGTCTGTGGCATGAGCTGAGTAGCACATGTTTGTGCAAAAGAAACAAATTAAAAAGCCTCTTCAATTTACCCATTTTACCCTTTTTGAAAAGGCCTCAAAGCCTTTTTTTTTACCAACTATATTTGCTTGTTTAATAAAAAATAGCAGTATTCATATTAATAAAAATACTAATATTATATTGTATATTCATAAAATATATTAACTTTCTGTAAAAACTTTGCCTAAGAGTTAACGAACTTGTTAAAAAAATAAATTAGATTAATTCAATAGCAATATTCTTTCAGCTGTTTACCTTCAACTGATTCTTATATTTGTTTCATGAAGAACTTAGATGTTAACAATGAAAATTCTTAAATATCCAACTTAATTGCTGTCTCTGCATTGCCTGCAACAGCCTCAGCCTCTTTCGCTTCAGGAGAAACTTTACTGGATCATAACAAAGGCTTCCTAAACTGTCCTAAAGAGTCAGGTGTCAGTGCAATCCCTAATTCTTCAAAAATGTTCCTTTTTGCCCTATATTAACCCTTCTCCCTAAACAAATGTCTTGTGCTAACTGTATCCAAAAGGCACTGAGAATAGCTGCCAGGTTGAAGTATGGTGAATTTCATTCACTCCTTCCCTGCTTTCCTGGTTCCTGATTCACTTTGGTTTGGTACTCCTTGGACTGAGATAATAAGGGCTGTATCATCAGAGATCTCCTCCCAGATAATACGTATGTATGCATGCAAGTGTTACCATCAAAACTATGGAGAAATGCTCCTCTAAAGCACTACACACATTGTGATTTGCAAGCTCCTATACTACACACACCACTTCCCCCAGAGATAAATCATCCTCACTGATCATTGAAGACTTTCATATTGCATCAGTGTAAGAACCACTGCCAGTAAGTTAGCACCATTAAAATCAGTGCTACACTGGCAACATTTCACCATTCACATTTAATTTTCATCACTGCTCCCTGGTTTACATATCTGATATGCATTGACTATTCAAAGATTAGTTACATCCCAAGCTAATCTTTGGCCTGACTAAGCAGTGTTACAGCAGTGTAAGATTATTTCTTTTTAAATGGGATTACAAATCATGGAGATCTGTAAATTTTTTTTATTGCCATGTGGTAGAGACATTTTGCTAATGAATTGCTGGCTTGTCTCCTTTATTTATGACATCACCTATCTTAACTATATAATGGATTTGGGTAACAGAGGTTAAAGCATCGTGATTCACAGAATTTTGATTTCAAGTAGGGAGTAGACAGCAGTATAATGAGTTATGAAGAGATCATGTTCAATAAACATTCATGATAGAAGTAGGAATGTAAAGACAAGAGGAAAATAATTCAGTTTTAAACTAGCACTTGTTGACAAAAATCAGTCATTCAAAATAGGTTATATTTTTATCTAAATACGTAACTATATATTTTGTTAGTATTTTGGGGGGAGAGGAAAGTGAAGAGAGAATGGAAAGATTACAGCAAGAAATGCAATTATTATTGTGACCAGTTCAGTCAAAGCCCCTGTTCAACACACAGTGGTGACCTTAAATGCTAAGCTAAGAAATAAAAAAAGAGTAAAACTAAATTACCCCAGTGCTACAGTGTGAATCAGACACATTCTTTCTTGGGTAAGGAAGCTTAACTATGTTAACCTGTCTTCAAAAGGCTATTAGAGATGGAGGTAGAGAGCTCAGAGATGGACAGCAAGATCAAAGAAGGGGAACACTTTATGTTGAGAGAGTGGAAAAATGAAATCACCTATCATAAAAATAAGTAGGATAGAAAATGAGAGAATAACATTGGGAAGGTAGATAAGCTAGGTAAGTTTAAAAACAGCAAATTTCAAGGCAGCAATAACAATAAAAACCCACCACCCTTTGATATTCTAAGTCTGCATGTGGATTTCACTGCTACGAGATGCTTTGCAGCATTCAGACAACTTCTAGCCATTAAACAAGTGATGAAATAGCACTGCAGCAGGAGATGCTTATATAAAAGTTTAAGTTTGGAATTTAATATAGACCATGATCCTCCTTGGCATGAAACAATCTCCAGTTACTGTGGGAAGTTCTTTTGAAAGACTTTCTTTGCAGAAATCTAATACAGAGTTCTTTCAAAAAACTTTCTGAAGTAGACAAGGGTAGTGTTGGATATCAGACTTGAACTACTTCTACAGTTTAGGAAGAGCTGGGAAGTTCTTCCATTCTGCTAAGTGTGTTGTGTTGTAAAGAAAACAGTCTCTCTCTAGACACTAAAATTCTTGGTATGGGATTTAGGCTGTGGAATAGGGAAGTTAGAGGTTGCAACTCACTTTAGAATGGGACGTGCAGGAATAAAGCAATCTGTTAGCCATGGACAATTGTGAGATTTTAAGTATGACCTTAACATCGGAAGTACATGTCTAAGATCCTCTTCTGCAGTCTGTATACATCTCCTTATTGCTTCACTGCTTTTATCTTTCAGGAGAAGATAGATTTCAATGAGTATCACTTGGGTTTTAAGAGGGCAGATTTTTTTTTTTTTTTTTTTTAAAGCAAACATTTGAAAGCAATTTTTCCTTCAAACAAAACGTTATTTGTCAAAAATGGTTTTGTTAGTTGAAATGGAGCTATTGTGGGATTGTCCTAGAATAATGATATAATCCTAACAGGTATAATTTCTGCATCTTCTCTGATCTGATAATAAAACTCCACTGAGCTCAATGATGTTACCAGCTTCGGGAGAACCAGCTCAAATCTAGCTGGGATATAAAGCAGCTTAAAGACATGTTGCAGATTTTAAAGCAACTACAAATGCCCCGTTATTTGCACAGAGACACAGTAAACCTATAAAGTTTAGCTCCAGGTTTGTTCTGACGCGTTGACCCTAATCCTGGCAGGGAAGTTGCCCAGCGGGATAACCAGTTAACCTGGGCTCGCGGGAGTACGCATCGCTCCGGCGGGCTCCTTCGAGCAGGAGAGTCCGCAAGGCTTGCTCTCGCCTCCCTCCGTGCTTTTAACGTGTTTGCAACTAATTTCCAAGGGACCTGGGGGAGGCAAACGAGAGCCCTATCGGAACCGCTCCTGGCAGGTCCCATCCTCGCTGCCCGGGGGCCGGCGGGTGCCGATCCCTCCGGGTGCGGGGCAGGGCGGGCTGCGATCCGCCGGGTGTCTCACCTGTCGATACTTATCACGCAGAGAGTCATGATAGAGGCCGTGCAGCACATGACATCCATGGCGATGAAAACGTTGCAGAAGAGGCGCCCGAAGATCCACTCGCCGCCGATGAGGTCGGTCACGCTTACGAAGGGCATGACAGCCAGGGCCACCGAGAGGTCGGCTAAGGCCAGCGAGACGATGAGATAGTTGGAGGGCTGCCTCAGCTTCTTCACGAAGCAGACGGAGATGACCACCAGGCAGTTGCCGGCGATGGTCAGCAAGGTGATGAGAGAGAGGATGGCCCCGATGACAACTTTCTCAACGTTGCCATAGCTGAGGATCTGCTCCCCGCACTGAGAGTCATTGGCGGGGAGGGGGCTCGCAGTGGGCAGCGCCGAAGGGGGGGGCGACGGGCCGAGCTTCGCCAGGCTGCGCGGGGGCCAGGATTCGGCGGCGATCATCCTGCCGCCGCCCAGCGCCCTTGGGTCCCCCAGGACCAAGGGCCGGAGGTTACCGTAGAGGTGGCTGCCGTTGAGGGCGAGTACCATGCTGGCGGGAGCTGCCCATGAAGCCCTGCCGCCCGCTCGCCGGTTCTCCCCGCCGCCCGGAATGCTTGGGCTCCTCCTCGGGCACCAGGCGCCGCCCGCCCCCTCGCAGCCGGCTGCCCGGCCCGCGGGGGGGGGTGCGGGCAGCCTTCAACTTCTCCCGGAGAGGCCGAGCTTGCCCGCGACGTTCCCCTGGCGGCCGGGGGGTGGGCACGAAGCCATCGCCCCCAGCCCGCGGGGGCAGAGGCGGACCGGGGTGGGGAGGTTGAGGCCGCTCCCCGCCCACCCGCTCCCACCCGCTGGTGCTTCCCTCCGACGGCGGCAGGGACCAGGGTGGGAGCCGCTCCGCCTTCCACTCCCTCCTCTCGCTCTGAGCGGGGGAAAGGGGGTGCGCTTCTTCACCACAGCACCGCCGAGCTGCGGCCGCGGGCGGCGGTTTCTCCTCCGGCTTCTCCTCCGCGGCAGCCGCGCAAGCGGGGGACGCTTCGAGAACCCCTCAATATGTGTGTGTATATATATATATGTATGTATGTGTGTATAAATATAAGTATACACACACACAGGTACATATATGTGGCACCCGAGAAGCTGCGGGCGGGGAGAAGCTACCGCAGGATGAGCGGGTCCGGTGGAACCGGGTAGGAGCCCCTTGCCGTGTTTGCCCCGTGCAGCTTCAGCAGCGCCTCTCTCCCCGACACTGGAATGTGTGCGCTGGGAGACAGTCGGGTCCGGCAGAAGCCTGGCTGCTGCCTGGAGAGTTAACAGTGGCTGCTCTTGTAAGATCTAAACCCAATAACATGTCCTCTCTGAAGTACTTTGTATCTTCAAGCTTACAGATTCTCCTTCCTCCTAAATTAATGTGAATCCCATTACCTATATTTTCTCTTTTATTAATATTTTTATAGCATTATCTTAAATTTATTCACTGTTGCATGTCTAATCCTTTCAGTAAAGTTAAAAACAACAACAAAATCCCATTGCTTTGAATTACCTGGTTTTCCTGCGGGTTCCTAGAACTCCTGGATACTAGCCCTTTTCTGGCACTCATTGACTTTCTCTGTTCTTTCAGTCATATTTTTGCTTCCAGGTGGGGTGAAAACTGTTTGAATTGGCAGTTACTCACAGGGTGCCATCAGATCACACCTCTTGGTGTAGTAACATGCTAGACAGTAAGGATTTAAAACAGGAAACACCTGCCTCTGAGAGTGCTCTTGTATTTCCAGCAAGAGACAGAAGCCAGATGAGCTAAAGAAAGAGGAAATGACAGTTGAGCCCAGATAGATCAGTATCCATTGACCAATGTCACTGATGTCTGAATGAGAGGAGGTCTTGCAGGCAACATCATGATGGCAAGTTTTGTTCAAGTGTGCGCCAGACAGAGGGAAGCACTGTGTTCATGGCCCAGCAGTAAGAGAGGCTGCAGTATGAGCTCACATCACACAGACTTTAAAATCTGCTTTGAAAAAAGACCTAACAAGTACCCAGATATCTGGGAAAAAAATCATCTAACACTCATAGGCACTACTGAAACATAAATCCATAGCAACTGGGGCTTCCATACCTTGGCTCATGGAATGTCTTGGTTTTAATGAAATCTTCCATTCTGTTGGCATCACTTGTTCTTGAAAGCAGGCTTTCCATCGTATGTGACTCTGCATTGGCTCAGCTCACCCATCAGCACACACGGGACTTGAGGGGTTGGGGCAGGTGTGACATAAAATCTGAGCACAGGCAGCGTCTTTGGTGGTCAGAAACACAGCAGGCAGTGAGCAGAGTTTGGGAGTTCAGTTGCTTGCTTTCCCTTTTCCTTTTTTGATTCAGCTGAGAAAATAAAATAGGCAAGTCTCACATGGTAAGGATGAAATCTAGTTGGGCAGTTCTTTGACCATTATCAAGCTGAAAGTGTTTTCCTATTCAGTCACATATTTTCCTACACTTCGTTAGCTGCCTCCCTATGTCTATTCCCTATAGCAATAGGACAAGGGGGAATGAGATCAAACTTAAGCAGAGGAAGTTCAGGTTAGATATAAGGAAGAAGTTCTTTACTGTGAGGGTGGTGAGGCACTGGAACAGGTTGCCTAAAGAAGTGGTGAATGCTCCATCCCTGGCAGCATTCAAGGTGAGGTTGGACAGAGCCGTGGGTGAGATGGTCTAGTGTGAGGTGTCCCTGCCCATGGCAGGGAGGTTGGAACTAGATGATCTTAAGGTCCTTTCCAACCCTAACTATTCTATGATTTTATTTAACCACCCAGAATATGTTCATGAGCCTTGAGCTTCAAGTGACTTACCCCTCCAAAGTGATAAAGCAAGTCCTTTGTCCCTCCTCCTCAGACAAGCAAATATTAGAAAGAAAATGATCTTTAGAAGTGAAAGCGTACATCAAAACAAGTTAAAGGATTCAGGCAAAATGTGGAGAAAGGAGAATATTTCCTTGTGTGAATAAGTTTTTTAAAAATAGTGTCTGAAGTACAGCTAAGGAGATAGGGAGCGGGTAAATTTTGTTCAAAATAGCTTTGTATCATAAAAGCTGATAACATTGTACAGTTTAATACTCACTGTAAAAGCAATTTTTCAGTTACTTAAAATGTCACTAAGGCAGAGCAAATTATAAGCCGGTGCTTCCTGCAAATGTGTTGACACAATTCATTAAGTCAGTCATTCTTCTTGACAGCTTTTCAATATACTCCTGGAACGTGACTCTCTAAGTGTACTCAGTGGATGATGTACAGGATCATTTGCATGTTACTCTTACCCATTCCAACTTGAAAGGACTATTTTAGCCTCATATTTTGTTCTGTGCTTTAAATTCCCATGCAGTTCGTTGAATGTAGCTGATTTCTTTCCTTCTCAAAGGTCATATGTTCCTATTTTTTGTATTTACTCTCATAATTTTATCTTTGAAGAGACAAGCCAATTTAAGTCAATTTGCTTGCTGTTATAGGAAGGGGTTTGCTTACTATTGCAGAGAAAACATGGAGCCTTGGCAAGATGAAGTAGCTGATACCTCTTTAATTTTTTTTCCTTGAAAGCTTTTCAGTAGGACACATCTAGAATAATATGCCAGTTTCCAGGACTGGGCTGCATCTGGTGAGGGGCTTTCCTTGAGGGTTTTAGAGGCTTCCACATCCCCAGTGTCTGGGAAAGCAGAGAGCGTCCATCACTCCATGGTGCTACATCTATTCTATGGATTTAAAATAATGCTACATGAAGGTAGGAGTTGATTCTTCCAAGTTTAGATCCTGCTTTTGTCCTCAGTGACCCTATTTACAAATTCTAATATGCTGTTCCAGACAGCATACAAAAATGAAACACACAGAATGACTGGGTGGCAAGAATAACAAGCTGACACTTGTTCTGCCTTAATTCCCCAAGATATTACTTTTTGACCTTCCATTAGGCTTCAATAAATATCAAATCAGTTTTCTCTCTGGGTTTAGTAACATCCTGTCCTTTGAGTAATTTAGGCTCTCTTCATATTTCTGTATACCTCTGACTCCGTGCTAAAGCCCTTGTTCATCCTTCTTCATGCACTTGTTGAAGTTAAGCTATTTTTTTTCACACCTGATAATGTACTTTATTTGCAAATCTCTTCTTTGATATTTCATTTTTGTTATAAAAAGTGTTCGAGATTAAAAAAAAAAAAAAAGCAAGGGAAGGGAAACATTTTCTTCTAATTTTCCTCTCAAAAAACAATTAACTTTTAAAAATTTTTTCCCCTCCTCCAGAAATAATGTTAGTCACGTATCTTATGCATTTGTGATTCATACTTAGAGTAGATTATAACAGAGGGTATTGGTATCAATTCTTTGTTCCTGTGTTAGTGATGTAAGGTAAGATAGACATCATCAGAGCTAGCTAAGAAATAAGGCCCCAGCACATGTTGACTTACTGAGGCCAGAGTGTATCTATTAAAGTGTCTGTGTTGAAAGAACTTGCACTCAACCCTAAATCCTTCCTCCCTCTCCAGAGGACTTAATGCTTGCAGAGTCTGTTGACACAGCAGGTCTTCACTAACTTGGAACACTGACTGAAATGGGTCAAGGAGTGCAGCACAGGAACTTCACCAGTGAAGGAGAAAGCATTGACAGTCCGGCATGGTAACTCTTTCCCCCACACAGCCACCTCTAGAAAACACCTTAGCATAAGAGCTTAAAGGCACTGCTACACTCCACTTCTTAAACAATTCTGCTTTGGATGCATGGCAGGAAAGTGACACAACAGGAGTATACAAGGTAATAAATAAATAGATATTTTTTCTTGCTCTTTTTCCTTTTTTGTCATACCCATTTTTGTCCTTTCTTGCGTGCACCAATCTGTCTTCATAAACTGTTGTTTTCATTTGCCTGAGGTAATTTTTTTTTTTCCTTCTGTTTTCTTTTCCTGGAAACAAATATAAGACTGGTGAGGACCTGCTGTTGGGGACAATAAATAAAGTATAGGTATATGCTTCTTTTGCCTTGGGGAAATACGTTGTCAAAATGTTTAGAATATTTATCAGAGGCTGGTTAGAATTCCGTGGACAAATATTAGTGAAACCTCGATTTTTATTCCCAGCATGTACTGTTCAGCAAATAACACTCTTGTCCAACTTCTAGCAAAGATGTTGCAGCTGCAGTTTTCTTTTCTGTCTTTTCTAATCTTTGTGAAAATAAATCATCACCAGTGTGTAGCAGTAAAGCTGAGAGGTAACCGTTCTCATCTTTGGCATTTCTTATCATCGTCAAAATAAATACTTGCATCTGTGCAACTTAAATGTGAAATCATGTCTTCTCTTTTTGGAACTAGCAAATACAAACAACAGCAAGCTGTCATATGAAAAGAAAACAAACAAAGTGAAATTTATGCTAAAAAATATGTATTGCTCAGAAAAACAGAGCCCTGAAAATTCAGTCTGCACCTTTACAAGGGAGGTTATGATAAAAGTGACCGTGACATTTACGTTACTGAGACAGACAGTATCAAATAAGACATTAGCTCCCTAAAAGTGTTAAATGCAATACTAAAGCAAAACAAAATCTAAGAGTTGCTACCAGGGGCTGCCCTATTGGTAGGATTCCTGCATGCAAATTTCTGAAAGAATTGACTTGAGGTCTATGTATATTGAGAAAGAAAACACCTGGACAGAGGAGATCTGGCTCCATCATGAGATCTTCAGCATACTGATGAAACAAATCACAGTAGAAGCTTGTGGCTTAACAGTGAGGACCACAGATATTTTAAGTAGGTCAGTGGGGCTGGCCTGAACAAAAGTAGTAAGATTTGAATTATTCATGCAGGATATAAGATTGTACACTGGTCTGAATACATGATTCATGATACCTGATGGCGAAAGTGCTTCATACTCAGATTCTTACACCATTACAGCAAACAGGGTTGTGCAGATGTTCTGCATGAAGATCTGTTTACATGTTCTCCATTTTAAGTGCCTTGAGGAAAGGTTTGTTTTGCTTGTATATTGCCAGACATAAAAGCTGCTTAATCCTGTTCGATGACTCTGACCGCTGCTGCACCATGGCCATTCAAAAATAACTGATGCATGTTTATGGTCTGCTTCTTACATTCATTAAGACAAATTATGTTCCATCATATGCTCAGCCAAAGAAAACCTGGAATTGTATCTTGAGCTCTTCCATTTTCACCCACATCAAAGAAAAGCTTGACAATACCAGTCAGGATATGCTGATTGTTTGAAGCAGAGAAGCAGTGCTTGTTGCAGAATGACTCTAAGAGCAGAACCATAGAGTTCTGGAGGACTGTGCAAGCAAGGCAGGGGGTGGCCCCCACAGGTGGCCGGAGACCGGACCTGGGAGGAGAATGTGGAGGAAGCTGTGGGGGCTAACCAATACTGTTATGCCAAGAAGGAGTGGCTGAATACCACTCCTATATATGTGTGAACTGCGTCACAAATAAACTAGAAGTTGCTTATCACCCATATTGGGTTGGCATGTCTGCTTCTCCTCGCCGCTTACAAGTGCTGACTGATCTGCCCCTTCCAGATGCAGATAGGCCAAACCAGAGCTCCTTTCCTGAAATATCTTGACCCAATATTGTCAAGAACAAAATGTTGCCATAGATGTGGCAAGAACAAAGGACCCTGAGCTCCTAGTCCAGTCTCTGCAGCCCAGAAGTAGCTTCTCTGTTACCACCATCCCAGGTCTTTGTAACTCATCAGACAGCAAGGCTAGAAACACGCCCAGAAGGCACTATTGTTCCTTGGTCATCCATTACAAACCACAGGATCTCTGGTAGAAATGAACCATAAGTCCCCAGGCACAGCTGGCAGAAGCTGCACGGACAGATCCTGTAAGCAGGGACGTACCAACAACAGGGAGTTGGCAGCATTGATGCCTTGGCCTTGGTTAGAAGCAGTTTTGCCTCAGTAAGAGTTTGGAGCTCCAGAGGGCACAGATTTCCCTTCGTGAACATTTAGACCATTTTGAAGAAAGAGAAATTTGAGGATCCCCAGCCCAGCTGAGGCCCTGGAGTTGGATAGGAATTGGCAGACCTGCTGTCTGCAACTGCTGCTGAACAAAAAACCCCTAGTGGTAATTACCACCTGTATTTTACATATTCTGTGCTATTAATCAATGGTAGAAAGAGATATTTGTACTTTTTTAACAGTGCTACACAGTGAATTTGGTTACTAGCATACCACAATTCCTCAATCCTTTTGCCGTTTAGGGGGTATCTCTTGACATGGGAGCTTGGGGCTTTAATTCAAATTTTTTTTTTAGCTAACACAGGAAAGAGAAGACCATTCAATAGCTAGAGATGATTCGGATTTTATTACTGGCAGTGTTGAGATGGAGCTCAACGAGTTTAACTAGTAACACGTCAGTCGAGCGAGGTAACTGCTCCACCTGGTGGGGACGAGGAGAGCGGTGTGCCTCGGCCTGCTCTGCTTGGCTGTGTGGAGGGACAAGAGCCAGATCCCATCCCCTTCGGAGCCAAGCGTGGTGTTCCTCAGAGCCAGGTTTGATTTTCAGCACTCCGCCTGGGATCTGACACATTCCCCACACGGGCTTTCCCCTGCGTTATGGCGGCCCTTTGGTAGAGCACCTCCGATCGAAGAGTACAGCGAAGACGTGAAACATCCTCTCCCTTTGCTGCTCCGGTTTTGCGACCACAGCCAGCGAACACCGCCGGACAAACTGCGGCTCTGCCGCCGGTAGCTCGGAGCTTCCTGCCCGCTCAGGGCAGGGCCGGGCCTACAAGCCCCAGACTGCCGCGGGCCGCTGGGGGCGGTGCCGAGAGTCGCGGCCCATCTGAGCACAGCGCTCAGCATGGTTGGCTTCGCCGACTTGAACCTCCCGCAGGGGTCGGACAAGAAGTCCCTGCAGGGTCTGCTGGAGACCGCAGCACACTGTAAGTCCCTGCCCGGGCACGGCGGGAGCGGGGAGGGCGGCGGCGGCGGGACTCTGGCTCGCGCTGCGGTTCAGAGCCGGGTGGGCCTGAGCTGGGCCCAGCCAGGAGGGCGGCGGGACGAGAGCGCCAGCTCCGGCACGCTAGTGTGAGTCTCCGGGGGCAGTTCTCCCTCCCCGTGGGCTACATCTGGTCTCCTGCTTCCCCGGCGGGCGGCGTTTCCCCTCGCTCCTCTCCGCTCTCCCCCTCAACTTGTGGTTTTCTGCAAGTGAAGTGACCAGGACTGAGGTCTTCCCAATGCCGAGTAGCGAGAAAAGCCGTGTAGTTTCCGTGTAGCGAGGAGAGCCTTGCAGGGTCTGTCTCTGCCTTTATCCCAGTGTAACTTGGTTTTCTTACCCGCGTGGACACATCCTTCCCCCTGCAGTTTATTATGGCCCAAGTCTTCTTTCTCTGCAAACTGCTGTACAGCCACATTCCGCCTGCCAAGCGTCTGTGGGGCAGTTTGACTTTCTCCCCTGATCCCTGCCGAATGAGATCTATTCAGTCAGTTTTGTTCAGCATCACTTCGAATGCTCACCTTGCCTTCCTTCTGCTGTAGCTGTATTTCTCCCAGCTCTGCACTGTCTGTAGCTTTAACAACTGCCTTGAATGTCCTTAACCATTTTCCCTAAAGAAAGATATCAACAGGACCAAACTAGCGCAGAGTCTTTGGGAACCTTATTCCTAAGTATTCATGTTCATAAAGCTCTGCCATTCAGTAAGTGTTGTCAGGACTGGAACGTATTAAAAGGCAAATAATTTTTTAAGGCACTTTTGGGGAGAATTAATCTTCAGAGAGAAATAATGTGAAAGGCAAATATGCATGTGATTATTAATTCTGAGACATTGAAGTAATGAGTGTTTAACACAGGTTGGTTTGTTTCCATTAGTTTACTGTGTTTACTTTTTCAGTGGGATATTCTGCGGTTGCTCTCAATCATGTCATTGATTTTAAAGAAAAGAAACAGGTAATTTTTGTTGGGATTGTTTTAAGTGTGTTTTCTCTTGTAAACCTACATGCCTCGCTGCATGTTCCCAGGTAGCCTTATCTGCAGAATGCACATCTAGGTGCAAGTACAAATGTCTGAATTTATGACAGAACTCCTATTTTAGTATAGTTGCCCTGGAGTTAACTTTTAATATGGTCCATGTATTGTCCCTGGGATACAGTTTTGTTAGCACTGCAAATTTCTTTTTAGGATTGGAACACAGCTTTTGTTTATACTGTAAACTTAACTCCTGACATTTTGAGTAACTTTTTGTTCTCTTTTAAGGAAATTGTCAAGCCAGTATCTCCTTCAGAGTTGTTTCCATCTTTGCCTGTTGTGCAAGTATGTCTAGTTACATTCTATCTATGTATTGTCATTCTGGGTTACGTTTTTTACTTTGGTGTGTTTGTATATGTGATTTTCTGTATTGCATGTTAAGCAGAAAAGATAAATTTGTCCATTGGTTGATTGTTAAAACTCCCAGCATTAGAAGAACAATACACTAGTGTTAGAGTAGGTGCTATTCATTATATTTAACATTATTTTAACAATTGCTTTGTGTGAATTTTGAACCTTCTTGTAGCTGAATAATTACACTGTAATTCTTGAAAACTGAGTTTTGACAATCACTTCCTGGCTTTGGTGGAGCATCATTTGGATATAATAAACCGAGTCTCTATTTCAGATTGCTTATGTATGTTAATTCAGGAATTTGCACACAGCTGTGGCCTGCCTGTGGAACCATAGCAGTATTAAAACATACTCAGGTTTTCTGCATGATTTTATGCCTTCTGTCCTTCCACCCTTCTTCAGAAAAACAGAGTAAGCCCTTCTTTATGAAGGGCATGTATAGTATCAAACAGATCAATTTAAAATTGGAAAGTGTAACTTCAGACTTTCAGAAAATTAACATAGAAAAGAATATGAACAAGGCACCATTTTCTTTTATAGTGGTCAAAGTCATCACATATTTTTGCTTTGAAACTTTTTAAAGTCTTTTGTATTATTCCTATTTTATAGGGGACATCTAAAAGAATTAAAGTTTTAACCCGGCTAACGCTTGTTATTTCTGATCCTTCCCACTGTAATCTCTTGGTAAGTATGTTTAGTACATCAATTTTCCAATTTTTATTTCCTTTTATCAATGAATGAATGAAACTTTTGAAATTGTATGGGGAAAACTTTGTGGATTTTGTAGGACACTCAGCATTGGTTTCTTATATGACATTTTCAGCAAATAACATGATCATGAAGAGATGCAGGCTTACAAGACTGGATATGGCTTCTATTGATCATTTGTCAGTGTGGGACAACAGTTCTGTTACTCTTTTTTTCTTTCATTTCTGGACTTCTGTATGTAAACTAGAAGGCTGTGAGGAAGCCCTGTGTCTTTTTTTGTTTTAGTGCTACATGATCAAAGCAAAAAGTGTAAGTGCCTTACCAGGTGTGTGGGATAAGCCTCAAAATGAGAATGAATGACTTCACAGTATGTCATGTCTCACATCAGAGATTTACTATGTAACTGGATGATTATTTGCTTTGTTTTAGTAGTGAAAGTGAAAAGGGGATTTTTTTTTTTCTCATTATTTTGGTAATAATCATTGTGCATAGCTTTGGCATCTGCCAGAATTCAAGATAGTAATTGTTCTGACCTTTTGTAGAGATCAACATCTCCAAATATAAGGTTATATGACATCATAGCAGTATTTCCGAAGACTGAGAAACTGTTCCATGTAAGTAAAGTCATCTGATTGGCAATGCTCACTGGGTAACTCTTAGTGCCTGGGCTCGTTTGAGTACATGCTTTGTTTTGATTTTATTTGCCATTTTATACAGGTCTGCGTGTCATAGAGCTAATTAAGCAACACGGGCTGCCTGGTCAGTTGATAAACTGAGAAAGTTAGGAGGGATTGCAGGAGGCTGCAAAGCTTTGAGGTGACTGGTTACAGTCTGAAATATTTACCTAATGAATGGACTTGTATGCCCCTGCACTGTGGTTTCGTCTGTGTGCCTTGTACTCTATTGAGTACTTTTCTCTAGTGAGGAGGAAAAATGTCTTTTTTCTTATATATATCCGCACACACACATACTATCAGCATGTAGAAAACTTCAGTTTTGAACTTTAACTTTTCAAACTCTATGCGTTTGCTGTCTTCTGGTCTCTGAAATGCCAGGGAAAGTGGAAGGATTTTAAAGTGGAATTAGTGTGGTTGTGAGAGTTGGCTTCTTCCTTTTAGCCTTAGGACTTCGCTTGGAAGTTTGTCCAAATGAATAGCTGATCTTTTTTTCTTTAGATTTTCCTTTTTTTGTTGTTATTTTAAATCAAAAGAGGAGCAAGAGCTTATGAGACGGAGTTAGTTCCAGCTGTCACAGCATCTTAAGAACAGATAAAATTTCCAAATGTAAACATGCCCAGTTGAACATAATGGCCCTTACTCCATTGCTAGACTGAGATTTCTGGTTTTATTTTGAGTGTTTTGGATTATCAGGTTGAAGCTTCACCACTGTCACTTCATGATGTGTTTGTTACTTTGCCTACTGGGAAAACCATTGAGGCTGTATGAAAGTAGAGCGGCCTCAGGGGAAATACTTGAAGGGCAGATGGTCATTTTCTCACTCAGATTTATCCTGGCTGTTCAGCACAGACTTGCAACTGAAAACTGCTTCCACAAAATTTCTGAGCTGTTGAAGGTGTTGCTGTATCAACAGTATACAAAACTCCAATATATAAATTCCAATATAAAATTCCACTATCTAGGGCAGAATGACCTCAGTTTGGCTTGTTGGATGATAGGTGTGCATTATCTCCATGTGTCTTATATTTTAAACTAAATTTCTCTCAGATACTTGCTAACAGCTGATGTGAGTGGTCTGATCAACTCGAGCATCTGGAAGCAAGTTATCTTTTTGTCAGAATGCTTTTCTTACAAGACCCCAAACTCTGACATCTGACCTATTGCAAGCTCAGCAACAATAACGTTAACTTTGAACTGGAAGAGTAAGTGGAAACATCCTGTCTCTGCTAGCCTTGGCACACAGCAAGCAGGCATACAGTTTAAAGCAGCATGATGAAGACACAGGAACACCGAAAGAAACATGAATCTCTTTGCAAAATTTACCTTCAAGGAGATCTTGTCAGTATAAAACTGAGTCTGTTGGTAGTGTTTTCAAAGTCGGTTAAAGTTACTTTCTAGTACTGCTGAGTACCTGCTTTGACACATTAAAATTCCATTCTTCTGTTTCCCCTACTTTTTGAAAAATAAAGTTCAAAGCAAGAGGCTGTAGAATAAAGTGAACTTTAAATCATCTTTCAGTAGGAGAATTTGAGCATTAATTATAATAGTTAACAGCTTAATGAAACTAATTTCTGACTGCTTTTATTTCCCTTGTAAGATTTTAGGACTCTTGGGGATGTGAGGGAGGTGAATAGTTGTAAAATACTTTTGAAGGCCACTCTTCACCTCTTTCTTGCCATCTCTGGCAACAGTGTGATTGATTTGTACTGAAAGATGTGCTCGAATTCTCCAAATAATTTGTATCCTCAGGGGTATGAGTAAGCTATGTTTGCCAAGATAATTGTAGAACATGTTCCTTTAAGTCTCCCATGAGGATTGTTTTGGGCTGCAACAGGAATGCCCACTCCTTGCTAGTAATGAGGTCTGTGCCTGTTGCTTTTCAAAAATTCTGCTTTTTAAGATTTCTGACTGTTTTAATATTAGTTCTGCCTGCTGTTTGTAAGCAATTAGCAAGTCACCCGTATCTAAAAAGCCTGCACATACAACTCTGAGGATGTAGTGCAAAGCCAAATTTCAGTGTTTATTCCTAAAACATTTGCCCAAACTTTCTTCAGGCCATCCAAGCAGTGGCGAATTTGTTTATTCCTGGCTGTCTGGAGTCTCCCAGCAGATGGGGCTCTTGCTTACGGTGTGGCCCGGCAGGCGCTGGGCTGTGCGACTGCTTCGAATCATTTTCTGTGAAGTTTTCTATGAGGTTTTGCACTTCAGATCCTTTCAGCAGGCAGGGTAGCCTTAACGTGCCTGTGTGTGTGACTTGTCCAGGATCCAAAGCTAGGCTGAACATTGGAGTGTTTGGAGAAATCTCCTCTCAAATTTTCCATGCAATGAAGGAATTCCTCCTTATGGGAAATATGACTCTTAATTTTGTTTTTTCTTGGTGGTGGTTTCTGAAATGTTCCTGTCACTGGAGTCGTGTAGATATCCTGGCATTTGGGTTCCTCCCTTTCCCACTGTGCTTAATTTGCAAAATGGAAATGAGTTTTCCAGTGTTTCTGGAGCTGATTAGGAGCACTTGTTTTCTCATCACATAGGGCAACTTGTATATTTTGATGTGTATTCTTGCTTTCCTTCATTTTCAGCTTTCTCTCTTTGTAAATTTCCTATGGCCTTACTGACATGTTTTGTAAGACGTGATTCAGAGCTGTTTCCTCTGTGCATTTTCCCATGAATTACCCCTGTCTAGATAGTAGTTTGTATTCCACATAAGAAAAGGAGTAAAACTGGCTGTAGTAGTGCTAAACTTACGCATGCAAGTCTAATTCAATGGAATAGATTCCAACTGTGTTCTGTCTAACAGAGTTGGTAAAGGTAGGGCATGAAGATAAATTTTAGTCTGAAGGGTAGAGACACTTTAACATAAAAAACCTTGTGGTTTTCTGGATCTTTGAATTGCCTGCACATATGCTGCGGCCCTTCTGTCTAAGAGGAGTGGTATCAGCTAAGAAGCATTCCTAAAGCTGGGCATTTGCTCTCATCCCCATCCAAAGTTCATGTGAACAAACCGGTAGAAGACTAGTCTGCAAAGCAACAGCTTGCCTTGCGTTAGAGCAGCCCATCCCTGGAACTCCCCACAACCCCTCTTGCTTTTGTGCTGGTGCAAGGAGGGATGAATGGCTGGCACCTGGCTCAGGTGTATTTGGAACAGTTGCTGGCAGGTTTCTGGATGCACAGCTCCCCTGTGCATTAAAATTCCTTTTCAACTTCTTCAGCCTTTTTTATCTTCTTTGTTACAATGCTGCTTGCAGACATTAATCTGGCCTTGTGTAATTGTCTTGATGGTGTAGGCATATGTCTACATATCCTACATATCTTCTGTGCATGAGGTTATATGTAAATCACGCGCTCACTTTTATGTGTATTTAATTTTCTCTGTATGTCAGTGTGGAGATTCTCTTCTCCACGTTTCTCTTTGCTCCTTCTATCTTTTAATACAGTGGTGAGTTCAAAGCTAAGCTTTGAAACTATAACACTTGATGCCATCTTCAGACTCCTCCAGCGTCAGGAAGAGCTGTATGTTACCCACCCAGCCAGGAAAGTGGGGCCCAGAACTGGGCATGGAGCACACCAATTCTGCTTTTCTTTCAGTCTTTTCTTGGCTGCTTGTGGTAAAAACAGTCCCGAAAACAAACAGTTACTGCACTGGATTTAGAGAGTGATGGGGTAAGAGGCAGTGCGTGGGCTGTTCCCTTTGCAAATAGGGGTTTTCCTTCATTAGCTATGAGTTCTTTTGCCAAAAACCAACATTGCATGTCCTAGTCAAAGAAAAAGCTTTAAGTCTTGCCTTTGGGTTGGTCATTATATTACTGGAAAAGTAGTTCTGTGAAAGAAGGCTTGGGTTTTAAGCCCAAAATGCTCAAGCTTTGCACCTGTAGCCTTGCTGTTTTATTGGCAAACGTGCTAGACAGAGTACCTCTTCACTTTAAAACTGAACTCATCCTGGAGAGACATTTATTGCATTAAGAGATGAAGGAGAATACTAGTGCATCTAAAGTTGGTTATGTGGTTTTTTGGCATATCTAAAAATATGTTCCTATTTCTTTGCTGTAGATCGCTTGCACAACTCTAGACGTGGATCTGGTATGCATAAATGTAACAGAAAAACTGCCATTCTACTTCCGAAGGCCCCCTGTGAATATGGTAAATTTATATCTAAATTATTTTCTTGCTGTTAAATTCTGTATTTAATGTCAGTCTAATTCCCTACCATTTTCCTCCCACCATTCCCATCCACATGGTTCTTTTATTTTCTTCCATAATGTATAGTGTTGTTTCAGATGTCCTTCACTTCAAGGCCTCCGCTGCAGCATTTAATACACACTGATATATGTTATTTCTTTTTCTCCTCCCTGTTCCCCACTTGAGAAGGCAGAAGTGGTCTTCCCAAGGAGTGGAAACAGAGCCTTAAGGCCACTAGTATGCGAAGCAGTGAGATGTGGTGTGATTGCTGACTGAGCTGCTTCCCATACCAGGAGTGGTACAGTTGTGTCAGAATAGATAAATAGCCCTGTGATTTAAAAGATAGGAGAATGTGAATGACAGTATTAATTTGGGACAGGGATCTTGTGCAGTTATTTGGAAGAAAACTATATTGCATCCATATTTAGACAAAAAAAATGTCTTGGCAGATGAGCCACATGTGGAATTGGTAAATATCTGCTGTGGGACACTAGAAGACTATCAGCATGGATCAAATGTTTTGGTAATACAGTTTTGCCTACTGTTGGTGGTTTGCCAGAAAGCTTAATCCAAACATGCCCTTCAGTGAACTAGTTTCTGCCTCTGAGTATATGTCAGGGTTCATTCCATGTGGGCATTCTTGGCTGGTGTAGTCCTTTGTGCTGAAAAAAAGTACAAATTTGGAGTTGGCTAGAAACCCTACTTCCTTTTCTACAGAAAGTTTGTTCAAGAATTAAAATCAAAAATTAACTAGAAATTATTCTGAAACAGCAAAAGTATACTTTGGAATTTACTATAAGCTGGGAATTTTAACATTCCACTTGAAATAACAATTTTATATGAAATGTTGTTTGAAAGTAACCTAGCTGGC
The DNA here is from genome assembly GCF_034315485.1 of Pezoporus occidentalis. NCBI lineage: Eukaryota > Metazoa > Chordata > Aves > Psittaciformes > Psittacidae > Pezoporus > Pezoporus occidentalis. Next base: position 3,498,479 of record NW_026916347.1, read on the forward strand.
TAAAACTCCAGCAGCTGACCTGGCTCCAGCAAGACCAAGGGTAGCTCTTGGAGCCCTGTGTTAGGAGACATTTTTCTTACAAGCTAGTTCTCATCTTCCACATTCCCAGCTTCAAGGCAGTCTGTCTGTCAGGCTGGTTTTGTGCATCCTGGGGCAGTCAGTTTTGGTTGTTGTGGTGCCAGACAGACAGATTGGCAGGCAGCTGAAGCGGTGGGGATGAGGTTAAAAATCTGCTTGACTGGAAATTGGTGTATTGCCATCACCTGTTTTGGTTTTGATAAATTCAGGCTTCTCTTCTTGTTTGCAGATGTTGGACTAGTTCTGTTTAAAACATTTCACGTGTACATAGCTTCTGTTGTGCTTGCATGCAGACGTCATGCCTGGGTAGGAGCTGGATTAATTCCGTCTGTATTCAGTTACTGGATTCTTTTATACTAGCATTGCAGCATTTCTTGATAACATGAGTATAATGCATAGAGTAAAATTTCAGGCAAATGTAGTTTAGGCCATGGAACAAAGAACTAGCTTTAAATTGTGTCTTTATTGCTAATTCACTATGTCCTGTAACAAGTTGATAAACCTTTCCCTGTGTGTTTGCAAAAACAGGAATACTGGGTTTTTGGTGGGGTACTTTAACAGATAGCAAAACATTTTAAAGCAGTTGAAAATATAATCAGTATTACTATTTCAAACTTCTCCTGTGACTCACTGTTACTTAACATTGTCACAAATAATCAGTATTGCTGCTTTTATGCAAGGACAAGTTCCTCACCTGCAAGTCATGGGTACTGTTGGAACCAGTGGTTTTCCTAACAGCAGGCTGTGTGGCTAGAGGAGAGTTGTCAAAATTTCAAGACTTGTTTCTGACCAGAAGTAGCTAACTTTCTCCTCAACTCTATGAAAGTGGAAAGCCAGTTACAACTGATAAATGGCTAGTATTTCTTTGTTTGTTAAACCTCATTTATCTGTCATCCCAAGATTCAAGTACACATATCTGGTGTACAGTGAAACCTTGCTGCCTGCTCCTTGCATGCTATGCTATGCTGTGCTCTTGCTGGAACAATTCCATCTTAACTTTTTTCGTATGGAGTACAGTTGAAGTGAGAATAAGCAATATCAATAATAGACAGCAGTTGTTAAGATTGTTATGCTTCTCTGCTTTTGATTTTTGATCACTCGCTTTCATGTGAAGGCAATAGATCGAGGCATTTACTTTGAACTTCTCTATACGCCTGCCATCAAAGACTCCACAATGAGAAGATACACAATTTCAAATGCGATCAGCCTGATGCAGATCTGCAAAGGAAAGGTAAGCTCTCAATGTGAAAGCAAGCTAATTAATTCACTTCAAATTCTTCTGGAGTTGGATAGACGGAGCCATTTTAAATGAGTTTGATGCTGGGGTTTCTGAAGCTGTGACTGAATCTTTGCCTGCTAATACAAGGACACAATTATTCTAGCTCCAGATACTTCCAGCCATGCACCACTGCATGATTTCTTCTTAAGTTGTCAAACTGTTAGATTCTTTTTTCAGAACAGTCTATCTGTTGTTGTACAATGTATGCATTATTCAAAACAAAAGGGGAAAAAAATGTCAAGAGACCTAAGGTTTTGCCCTGGAACTGAAACCCATGCATCTCTTTAAAATACATTTCTTATTTCTAATTGACCAAAATTGCTTATTTAATAGTGTACCTTCAATATGGGGGAGTAGAAAATAATAATAAAAAAGTAGAAATCTTGTTTTGTTAAATAGTTAGTAAATTTAATAGTAAAGGTATTTTACTATTAAATAGTATTTTTAATAGTAAAAATAACTGCATTCTTCCCTGCTACTGAAATCCAAGGAAGAACTAATGCTTGCAGCTGAGATGCCTATGATGAATTGCTTTCATGCCTTACCTCCTCCCAGCTACCGGCCTGATCTGCCTGTCATGCTGGGTCCTTTCAGGCCATGTTTTGGATTTTTTTAACAGGGAAGCATATCGTAATACATATCCAAGTTAAAAGAGATTATAGCTCCCACCACCTTTATTGGAAGTAATGGCCTTTGCTGTAGCTAGGTAGTCCAGAAAAGCCAAAATTGGCATTCCTGTGCAAATCTAGTCTTAAGTGGGGTATACAGCTAGGAAGGCAAATGAAAAGCAGATCTGTTGTTACCTTCAGGTTCCCTTCAGGCGTAGCGGCCTCTTTTATAGACAGCAGAGTGGGTCAGACAAACTCCCTTGGTGCTACAGAAGGTATTTTCATGGCCTTTCCGGAGCTAATTGCACAAATACTGACTTGGAGATGAAGTACCCACACACAAGCCCCCTTTTCTCTGGGATTCATTTTTTGCCAGTTTCCTTTCTCCTGTGCACAGCTGAAAATATGCGTCTCGTGATTATTGAAAAGCATCAGTTGAGTTGCCATCGTGAACACAGCAAGAGAGACATTTGGGTGCTCAGTCTGCACAGTGCTCTTTCTTTCTGTATCTGACAATCTAGTGCGTCATCTCTGCCTGCAAGGTAAATTAACTGGACATGACAAGTTGCTGTTAGGCACTGGTAGTGCTGGCTTGGAACTGCTGGAACTGGACTGGAACTGTTAGCTTGTCTTTACTTTTCACCATTATTCTTGCCTTCAAGCTCAGTACCTGGTGGGCCTGCAGAGGTGGTTATTAGCTCTCACTGGCAGGTTGTCTTCATCAGTTATAGAAAGGCCTTTTTTTAATGAGACAAGAGATGGCTGACCCATAGTCTGCACTGGCATCTGGCATGCAGCCCTTGCCTTCTGTAACCTGTAGCTGCTGAACTTTTAGCAGTTTTTGGATCCTTTTGTTCCTCCTCTGTTGTAGCAGGGCAGAGAAATTTCCAGAAATTTACTTGTATCCTTGGAGCTGGCACTGAGCAGAATCCTTCAAACATGCTGAAATGTGCAGGCAATGAGGGAAGAACTCGCCTTCATTGACAGACAGAAGGTGTGCATAGCCACAGTCCATCACCTCACATGTTTTGGTAACTGAGTGTAGGTACTATGCCTGAAGCAGTGTACTGAAAGTTGCTGTCTCCTTTACCTGGGGAGATAATGTTTTGCCTTTGAGTTCTTCCCTTCAGCCGTTCACTTGGATTTGCCTTTGCTTGCCTCTCCTTCACTTGCTAGCAGTGCTTTTCTTGTCTGCTCTTGCCTCCTCCCATCTTACCCATCCCATAATGGAGGCCTTTGAACCAGGCGGAGTATATCTCCAATGTGCAGCAGTGAACTACAATCCTGTGTTGGTTGAAGATGGCTTGCACAGCTGTTCTGGGAGCTTCTCTGAGCCTGGGAGGCAGGCATCGGTTGCTACACCTCAGAGCAGGAGACTTGAATTTTCACAGCAAAATCTAGCAGTCAGCACCGCTGAAGCACAAAAGCACCCTGGGGATCCGTAGTGCAGTCATTTTAAAGGTGAACTATGCAGAAAGAAATGTCTTAGGCTCCATCATGATGTGTGCTTTTAAGTCACTCTGTGGGTGTTGCTTCTGCTTCTGGCTTTCCTCATGCTAAGGTAGAGTGGTCTGTCCCATACTTTCCTCCTTAGCACATGAAACCCTGGGCACAGTATGAGCATGCAGTCATTTCCATGCAAATAGCTGTTTTATGTGTTGAGTTCCAGCTGCGTACAGTGTTTTCTTCCAGTGTGTGCCCTGCTGTCTGTGCTGGGGAGGTGGCAGGACAAGCAAAGCAGTTCAAGGAAGGGATCAAAATCCCCACCTTGTAACTGGGGGCGGTGTGATGTGTTGGTGGTACTGACGTCAGAGAGGGAAAGTCTTTCGCTGCCTCAGTACAATTGCTCATTCCCACCCACTCAAGCAGGAATTCCCAAAGCCTTTCGTTCAGTATAATAAAAGGTGCAAGGGTTTTTTTTTTTTGCTGCTTCAAGGTTTCCGCCTGTGCAAAACAGCCACCCACTGAGTGAGCATCCTTGGAGGTTTAATAACAGGAGAGCACTGGCAGCTAAGCTGTGGTATCTGCCAGCCCCCAAGCAGTTAGTTTCTGCAGAAACCCTATGGGGGAGAAGGATGTGTCTCTACCTGCTGATTTTCCTGGGGGTGCCAGTGTTGATGGAAGTGAGTGTATGGCATGAACTGGCAGCCACTAGCTTCAGACACCAGTGTGAGTTCAGTTAAAGCCAGCGTGAATGCTGAGGTTAGGATTGAGTTGTACTGCAGCACGGAGTAGGCTGAAAATTTGGGAGCACCAAGCTGTCAAAAGGCAGTTATCTGTAAGCTGGTGCTGGGAGATCCTGAACTCCACTTCTAAGTCTTCTTCTGTTACAGCTCAGGCTGAGTTGTCATTTGTGTGAGGCCTTTTTCAGCTAGTGTAGATAAAGGGAGCACTTAACACAGTGTGTACAGCTCTGTGTTTCTTCTTTACCCTTTAAAGTATACTATGAGAGATACTGGCTTAATGCCATCACTCTGACATTTATATTGCTTAATCTATTACCTCTGAAAGGTGCGGTACTTGTTCATCTCACATTTGTCTGTGAAAGTGTAACTGAAAGGGGGTCTTGTCCCTGTGCCTCTCTCTCTCTGTAGGGGCCAAGGGGATGACCGGGGTTTATTCATGTCCCCAGATTAAGATCCACACCTTGCTCGAATTCACTAACTCTGAAGGCATCAGATGCTCTGATGTTTAATTGGGCTCTGAGCCTGAACTTAGGTAATGCTCATAAAGTCTTTGCAGCTTGCTGATTTTTTTGTTGTTGTTTTTTTTTTCATTTCTTGATGCTGTCTGACAGATGAATGTTTGTTCTCTTTTGTTTTCTAGAATATTGTCATATCTAGTGCAGCTGAAAGGGTAAGTCCCAGATTATTTTTTTGTAAGTCAGAACAAGTTGAGGATTTATCAGTGCCTGAAAATAGAGCTCTAATTGCATATTAAACATGAAAATAAATTGTAATTTTAAATATTATTTTCATCTTGTGGATGTTTTTTTAATCAATGTTTTGCCAAAGAATTGTATTGTGGGTTTGGGTTTTTTTCTTTTGATTGGGTGGGGTTTTCTTTGCTGCTGTGGTATTTTCCATGACAGTTTTCTCCCAGATGAGGACTGTGTTTTCCAAAATAGTAGTACTTGCTTGGCTTCCTAGTGCATCTTCAGCAGTTTGCTATTATGTAGTATTTAATCTTGCCTTCCTTATGTCCCTGTCCTGCTGGTCACACTGTGTCAGCCTGAGAGAGAGTGGATGCACATCTAGAATCATAGAATAGGTAGGGTTGGAAAGGACCTTGAGATCATCTAATTCCAGTCCCCTGCCATGTCCAACCTTCTTTGTTTCGTTTTAGCCTCTAGAACTACGAGGTCCTTATGACGTGGCTAATCTGTATCCTTTTTTCAAGTAAAAGACAGCAATTACTATTAACATGATGAAAGTTCAAAGCAGTGTTGAAATACTTCTATCCTTTGCACTCCTTGAACTTCACACAGTAATGATTGCTGATGACCAGTTCAATGAATTGAGACTGAGTGGGTGTGGGAACAGCAACATCTTGGTCTTGAGGTGGCATGAGCAGTCACTAAATAGTAATGTCTCTGTTCAGCTACAGGTATGTTTGATTGTGATATGTATTGATACTGTGTGGGTTTAAGTGGGGAAATGAATAAAAAACACCAAAATCTATGGACACTGTGAACCAAACCAGAAATTATCACTGTGATCTCCAAGATGCCACATCTTTAGTAGAAGCTATAAAATTGAATTTATATTAAGAAAGATAAAGTTCCTATCAGAATGCTGGTTACTTCTGAATTTTCCGGTCCTTGTTTACCCGCACATATGTAACTAAGTGGTTATGTTCTAGAAACCAAGGAGAGTGTCTTTTCTCCCCTCTTTTAGGAATTCAGATTTATTTTTACTATTCCCCCCTCCTTGGCTGACAAGCATGTATCTAGACTGCCCCTCAAAGGGAAGGAGCGTGCTCTGAGTCATGAGAACTGTGTGGGAGGTTGTGTGGCCTGGAAAGATTTTATGCCCAACATTTCCTTCCCTCTTAAAAAGAGCAGTCAGGCTCAACCCAAATTAGCATACTTAATCTGGTGTCATCCTTGCTGAAGGTGGATGGGAACTTTTCAGCATAATGCTTTTGTATCAGACAGTGCCCTTCCCCCAGACCGGAGCTTTTTAATGGGGTAACATTTTTGCTTATTATTCACATAAAAATGTTCCCGTGATGGCAGACCTTTATTTTCAAAAGTATGGCTCCTTGTCTGGAAAAAAGCAACATTGCCAGGAGCATTCCAGGAGGGCTGCTGGGGAACTGCAGCTGGGAGAATTGGGTGCCTCAGTTCCCTGCCTCTGGGTAGCCTTATGCAAAATGTCACTTTGAGTTACAGCTTCGCTAATTCCCAGTTATTTGTGGAGTAAGCAAACAAACCTACCATGCAGACGGACTTCCCTGTTTTGTTTGTTCCTTTCTGTGCATTTTGATCCTGAGCAAAGGTGACAGAGGTTTGCTGTTTGGCCTGTCAGAAGGTGAAGCCAAGGCAGCCGTATCTACCAACTGCAGAGCCACCATGCTTCATGGAGGTAAGTGAAAAGCACATGCGAGCTTGTTTAAGTAACGTGCATTTGTTAAACTAAGTTCATGTTAATGCATATTTTCCAAAAGGCCTGAGACCTTATAGAGTAAGTCAGTTTGGGGTTTTAGCTCCCTTGTCCAATGCATGAAGAGGAGCTTGTGTGGCAAGGGTGTTTTATTTTCCCTAGTTGCTGTGTTAGCAAACCAGTGGCTGAACTGAGTGGGCTGTCTGTACTGGAGTACTTGCTTAACCACATTAGCGATTCATAAACTGTTTAGCCAAAACACAGATCTGCCTGTTGTGTTTCCTAGTGAAACTATCCCATCCCTTGTTTCAGAAAGGGTTGAATGCTGATCTTGGTAGCACCAGCAGAAAATGTGTCACAGACTTCGAGGAAATCAGGATGCATTTTGTTTTAACCCTCTTGCAGCATGAGTGTGGAAACAACCTTTGCCATCTCTCTTTCTGATGCTTCAATATGTGGTCTGTTTTTCACTTGCTTTTCAGTCTGGACCGTTTCAAACGATGCAAAATCAAATACCCTGAGTGCTTGCTGCTTAGGAAAAAAAAATTTTATATAGTATACAGTGGCCTGAAGTGTTGTGCTGAAACAAACCTTGCTTCTTTACGCTTTCAGCAGAGGCAGCTCGTAGTAGCTGTCTTCTGTTTGCCCATTGTTAATATTAAGAAAGTGGAAATTTAGCTTGTGGCCCCCTTCACTGGAAATCAAAAGGTTCCCAGTTGTATTTTGTGCCCTGGTATCAGTGCAGCAGAGATGTGAAAGTTGATGTTCCAGCAATCAGTTTAGACCTTTACTTTCCACCATAGCACCAACTTCTTCATCCATACCCTCCCTTTCACATGCTTAGTTATTGGTTCTCAGTCTTTCTTGATTTTGCTGTTTATTCTGAGGGCAGTTCAACTTTGTGGCTGAGTAGTTACATGTAGCTCTTTATGCCTGCCTCTGTCAAGGTTTGTTGGGTATGTGTGATTTCTGGTCACCTTCCTAACAAGTTGCTCTAAGTTTCAAAGGCACAGTAGGATTTGGTTTACATTACTTGTTTCAGTAGAGGTGGGGCTTGAGCCTGCTGTAATTCACAGCAGGTAGCTTTGACGTCTTGGTGTTTCTGAGAATGGGGTTCTTCTCTAGCTGCTATTCCCCAGCACAGAGACAGCGTATGGGAAGAATTTTTGTCAAGTCTATGTGGAATTTCTCAAGACCATCATCTGTTGATTAAATAGCAAGTACTGGTTCCCTGTCCCCAGAGAATACTAGCCCAGAATAAGTCAGTACATTTTGGCAGGGTTCTTCGAGAGCCTCTTTGCTAACAGAGTATTTGTAGAGAATCTATTCTACCTCAAATTTTGTGGAGAAGCCTCCCACCAGTAGTTATGAAATTGGATTGGGCTCACGAGGTTGTTTGGCAAACTTGTGAGGAGTTTGGTAACATCACACGGTAGTATTTTATGGTAATGCTGAGGGTTCTGTAAATAAAATATTCTTGAATACCATAAAGCTACTTACTTGGTATGTATAGGGGAGCCTCTGCCAACAGAGCTGTGCCAGCACAGTCTGTTTAAGAATCCTGGCCTATGTGAATTTATTTTTTTTTTGAAGAACAGTATGTTTTGCTCAGAAATGCTTTTGACAGTGCTTCAAGAATGTGTCCTGAGCCTATTGAACTGATTAAGCCTGGTTTCCTATGTTCTTGTGTGTCTGCAGCCCCTCAGCCACCACAGACCTCAGTTTTCACTTATGTTTGCTGTAATTCTACACCCAGTGTCGGGTTTCCCCCCTCCATAGTGCAGCGTATCCCCAGCTCCTGCCTATGCAGGTTGCTTACCTGCTGTAAGTGCTGACCGGCTGGCTGTTAAACATGTTGAACTGTGCTTTGGGGCATGGGCACCTGAAATAACATTAAATGCATGTGTCATTTTATTTGAGGTACTACAGCTTCTGCTTATATTATTCCAGAAACTCGGAAGAGTGCCTGTGGGATAGTGTACACAGTGAAGAAGCCTCGCAAGGTTGAGGAGGATGAAACACTGCCAGCCTGCAAAAAAGCTAAGACTCAAGCTTGAGGACTGAACCAGTTATCAACAAGAACCTCCATCCCATCTTTACCCGGTGTTGAGACATTTTTCTCCCTCCAGCTACTCCCATTCCTCCCTTACTACTTTATTTAGCCTGGAGAAGAATTCTTCTGCTGCTCAAGTGAGGAAAGCTGTGGGAATGAGACCGCTGTATGGTAGTTCACCACACCTAAAAGGTCATGCTGGGCTTCTGGCCAAGGTCAGGAGACTCTCTCTCCACCCTGTCTTAGGTCTTCTGAAGATAGTGCAAACTCAACATGATGTTTCTAACAAATTTTCAGTTGTACAAGTGCATTCCTTTTTAATTAAAAAACATTCTAAGAATGTATGCTTTGAAAGTATAGCTCATGGTTCCTCAAGTTTTAAACATCTCTGTACTAAACCTTACAGCTGCAAACAGCAGGTGAAGTTTACCTTCAGGGGCCTGTGGAGAATAATTGTGCAGTAAAGAAAAAACAAAACAAAACGCTGCTTCCCGTTCTGTTTTGTGACCAGTGGCTATAAAGAAGATCCTAGATTCTGTCACTTGCTAGGAGATACTTTGGATTTGTGTTACAGTAGGACTGACTAACCTGACTGCGAGAGACACATCCCAAGGGCCATCCCTGTCCTGCAGCTCTTAAAACCACAGTCACATGAGATGGTTACTGCAGATGGGAAGGAAGAGCCCAAGGTTACACTGAATTTGTGTTCAGCATGCTGTGTTGCAGTCGCAGCATAACAGCTGTCTCACCTAGGCCTGAGCAGTCTCCATGTCACATCATTTTTACTGCATCATTTCCTTCTTTATGTCCTGGTCTGGCAGTGTTGTCTAGGAGAGTGTTCATTTTGCTGCCTCCTGCCTTTCTGTTTTCCTTCCTGTTAATGCCTCAGTAAACTTAATCTGGCTGCCAAAAAAGCAATCATAACAGATTTATAATCAGCAGAGCATTGTCAGAGCTCTTCCAAATGTTGACTGAAGTTTTTCTTTTGATGAAACCAATATAAAAAGTTACGTAAGCTACTGTACTCAAGATACTCTTGAGCCAGCTTTACAGTGAATATTCCAGTTCTGTATTTGCATCTGACAAGTTGAGAAGTGGAAGTTACAGCATGTAAAATATTCCAGAAATCTTGCAGTGGATCATCTCAGAGTTCTTGGTAACTGGACTGAGGAGAATAGGTGAAGATCTCAGTAGAGTAACAGTTCTATATAATGCTGGTATATAAGTCACAACACCTTTTGCTTCAACAAATTTTGAGTTATTGTTGATTTGATGATTTCAGTCTGTTTTAGTCTAGTTGTTGGGATGTTATATGTATGTATCACACACACATAGACACACATAGTTTGCTATTTATGGACTTACCTCCAAAATGATCATGCTCTAATCAGAGAAAAAGCAAAATGTTTTTGTCTAGTGCAATTTTCTGAGTGACATACCCTGAGCATGGCAGGAGTTGTTTGGAAACTAGCATATGGGAGGAGGCTTTGAATGCTAAAAGTCCTTGCTACGCATTTGACTTGGTACAAAAAATTTACAGTCTTGTATCTTTATCCTTTAAGATACAGTGCTTCAGGAACTGATTGAAAAGTTTCTTCTCCACCAGTTTCCTGAAGCATGTTGTTCTGGCCACTTTGCTGCCTGAACAATTGAACTCCTCAGTTAGGATGATAAACAGAGTTAGCCAGCACTGATGTCATTTCTATTTCCTGCAAGGAATGCTCCCAGTGTCTGGGTAATTGTGCACAAACAAGTAGTGAAGTAGTGGCTTGCAGAGAAGGGCAGCGAGCAGAGGTGTGCCATAATTTTCAGGGAGAAGAGTGTGTTCACAAATAAGGCCTGTGGCTGGCAAGGTGACACTCGTGAGTTATGGTGCTTGTGTAAGAAAAGTCTCATCTGTCTAAAACTGTTGGCCTCAGTCTAGGGTAGCTGGCTGCAGACAGAACTGGCATTTCCTCTGCTTGCTCTTGTGCAGGGTTTCTGTAAATTCACTTAGTCTCCAAAATTGGCACTCCTATAACAACTGTTTATCACCGTCTGCTCCTGACCCCACCTCATTGCCCAGGACATTGCTTTGGCGAGACAGTAAAGCCTCATGGCTGGAAGCCAAGTGACAGAGCTTGCTGAAGGTGTGCAGGAGCCTGTCATGAATTTCTCGGGGAGGCCATGCCATGGGGCATCAGGATTTTCAGTGAATGCATCATGTAATGTCCCAGTGAAATGGGATGTTGATGCCCCTGCCAGCAGCACTGTTAAGATTGTTTTGCATCTGCAAAAGCAAAGGGAGAGGTGTCTGCCTTTCCTAGCAGAACTCGCATTGCCCTTGACTTGGATAACTGAAGCTGTCTCGTGCTCCACATAGTAAGTACTGATTTGCTGAGAAACAGATTTTAAATCAAACTCGGTAATAAAACTGTAGCTTTGTTTTACTAGCTACTCAAGTACTGTCTTTCTGCTTTTGTGTATGTGTTTCCATTTAACAAAATAAGAGATGGCATTTGTCTTGCAGTAACAGGGAGGTAGCTCAAGGGTGGGCTGCTCTAGGGAGCTGAGACTTTTTCTGAGCTTTCTGGCCAAGACATGAGATTTCTTTACGGAGAGACAGAATCACCCTGTGCATGCGTACCACTCCAGCAAATAAAAAGAACTACTCTTTATTTAATCTGAAATAGATTAGTACAAAATGTACAGAAAAAGCAGTACAAATTTACAAATATACATAATCTGCTTTTGCATTCTTAAATCATCAGACTTCTTAGTAGTCTAACTTAAAAAATATTCACATTCCTGATACTGTCTCCTCTCACCTTCATAACATTGCATCTGAATCCCACAGCCCAAATGGTTACGTGATGGGTAGAGCTCTGTCCTAGAGCCCTTTATCATCTACAATTGCCAAACCCTGTCTAAACTCCATTACTCAACTGCTTCTTTAAATCCACTTGACACCTTAGTACACCTTCCATTGTTCTTCCACATATCACCACTCATTTAGCATACTATTTTAATAGTGAGAATTTGACAAAGTCAAGGCAACAGTTGCAAGTATCTGCTATTTAGAGCTATTGGAAGGTTTGAGGGAAGTTGCTAATATAGTTGGAAATCCTGCCTATCTAAGACAAAAAGATTTATGTTTCTGGCAAAGATTGCATTATGATGTAAAGCTCTATTAAAAAGAAAGCTACAATATTGAGAATCATTAAAAATGACCTTTTAAATAAATAAAAAATAAATAGTAATAAATAAAGCCATTTTAGAACCAGTGGAATTTTAACACTCAACCTGCCTGTTAGCAGAATTCGCGTGTTTGTGTTGCAGTTTTCAGTGACGGTACCTCAAATAATGCAGTATCATAAATATTTTCAGTAAAAATACTATGTTCAGGGCTATTTTCTTCCAGGTTCACATGAAGCATGTAAAAGCAGCAAAAAGAGCAGTCTGGTTTCTATCTTCAGAACTTGCCTGGGTGGCCGCTCTTATAGGATTTGTCTTTAAGGCTGTTGAATATCTCTTTGGTGCCGTTCTGCCATTGAAGAACAAGATCCATAGGGGTTTTCCCTTGCTGGTTAGAAGAGCAGCAGAAGCAAGATTTAGTTTCAGTCAGTGACTACTGAATCCATCTTTCTTTACTAAATATTTTTACAGTGCATCTGCCTGATGTCTGCATTCACAGGTTCAGACTTACTATCCTAAGCCCAGAGTCCTTTTGCTCCACAGACCTACTCCCAGTCCTTGTTGTGACTCATGATGAAATTTCCCTGGGTTTCAGAGGGTCTAAGCTGTATTAGCAAATACCATGACTAGCAGAGCATGCAGGTGTTTCTTTTGATCTATTAAACTAATTAGAAATACGTGGAGATGAAACCTCAGTGAGACACTCTCAGGTTTAATTGAGAATTCAGATAAGAGTTTGTTCTGGTTTAATTAAGTTATGGACCACATCTACATTAAACAGGAGCAACTTTTTTTGTGTGCAGATGAAGCCTAAGAGCTAGTCTTTGGCCTTCAGGGCTGTACCTGTCATTGTTTTCATACCTTGATGAGGGATAATGCTGGGAGTGGCACTGCTTCAGAGAGCATGGGCAGAGAGCAGGGACTGCAAAGTGCTGCAGTGACTTTTTTATCTTGCTCTCTTAAATTTTGATTGATTGCCAATCAAACATTAACTGGCATTGGTAAAACACACCATCCATCCCACTGCTGCTTGCTTTGGGAGAAAGGGTTTGTGACGTGCTGTATTTTTAACAAGTGGTCTCAGCTCCAGCAATGTGTCTGCTGCTGCTGCTGTGGAAGCTATGAGCAGTCAGGTGTGAGGCTTCTTAAATTGAAGCTCTGCTAAGGCTTGGGGATTTGTTGCCCAACAGTCAGGTTAATGGCCAGTCATACAGGTGTAGTGCTTGGGCTTGCCATCAGCTGTGGGAAAACAGAGCAGATTTCTATGAGAAGCTAAGATCTTCATTGTCTCATTGGTGGTTGAAACCCAGGAATTGTGCAGAGAGCAAGTGTCTGTATGTTAAAGCTTTTCAATGTATTGTGTGTGTAATTAGAAAAAATCCTAGAAATCTGTGATGTTCTTTTAAACTGTAGCTGATGGGATCTGGCTTTAGAAGAGGTTTTTCTTCTTCTCTCCAATCTTCCCAAGTTATACTTTCCCTTTGTCATCTCTGCTTTAATTAGCTTGAAGTGATCTAATTAAGACTGTTCAAAATAGTCTCTCCCAGCCTTGAAACCTATGAAACTGCTCTGAAGGGAAGTTTCTTCCAAAGCATTTGAATCACTGGCGTTTTTTTGGGTATTACTTACGCAGTTCTTTATGGTTAGATCTGCTCCATACAGAATCAGAAGCCTGATCATTTTGTAGCGGTTCAGCCTCACAGCATCATGCATCGGTGTGTCTCCTTCCTAGAGGCAAAAGACATGGACCAAGCATCAATCCCACTGATCCGGCACTGGGGACCAGCCCCAGCCATGAAGTCAGGGATTTTTACAAAGGCAAATGGGAACTATCAAGGCAGACAGCAGCTTGATGCTACCTGATAGCTGACAGGTAAGAAGTTATTGGTACTTACTCTGTCTCTGGCATTGAGATCCGCCTCACAAGCAATGAGGTGCTCCCCACAGTCGTACCGACCTGTTCGCACAGCCACATGCAAAGGGGTGCTGAGCAGCTGAGAGGTGAGAGGAGGAAGCAGTCAGTAACATGAAACAGGTAATGACCGCTCCAAGAACAGCTGCCAAACATGATCTACTTGGAGTAGGGGTCAGCTTTTCATCTCCAATGTAAAAAGCTGCAGAGCCCCAGAAGCACATACCTTGTCTCTTGCATTTCTGTTTATCCCTTTGTCCAGTAAAAATTTGAGAACATCCATGTTTCCCCCACGGCATGCCCAGTGCAGGGCTGTAGATTCAAGCTGCAGAAGGAAAACAAATGGAAAGTAATTTAACTCATATTTAAAGAAAGCATTTCACTGTGATCACCGAGTTGTTTCTAGTAACACCTTCTTTTATTTTGCCCTAAATTCTTTGGTACCGTGAGTTTCTCACTCTTCACACTTCCTGTATTTTGCTCTTAAGACAAGAGATCTTGGCAACACTGCTGTGAGAGTGGATGTGTTTTGTCTGTTCTGTGAACCTAGAAGTTACCTTTAGCCAGGTATGTGGCTGGTATGTACTAGTTAATATTTTTCATTCAATGCCTTTTGGGTTCTAAATGCATAGAAAATGAAGATCAAGGGGAAGACTAGTGGTCTTTAAAACAAACACACAACTTATGCAGGACCACAGAGTGAATTAGAACCCTTTTCCTCTGCAAGATGAAGTTTCTCTGCCCTAGAGCTCTTCTGGGAGGAGTGGAATGTCCCCATACGGTCTCATTTGGCCTGTCTTTCCTCCTGGTTCTTACTCTCTTCATGAGCACTCCTGGGTTAACCAAGGGGGAGCAAGGCTGACCAGTTCCGACTCTTTAGCAAAGGCATGAACAGCCTGGGAGTGGAGAAGCAACAAAAAACAGCTGCAGAAGCTGTTGATACTCAGCTACCCTTGTGGCTGGCATTCCGGAGGAGCAGGGGTCTCTCCCAAGCACAGTTTGAAATCCCAGTGGAGAATGTACATGTTGCACTGAGCCCTGGGTACATGTGTGAAACAGTGCGATCTCCACCAGCTGCCAGCAGGCTGACACGGTAGCCTGACCTCAGCTCTCTACCCTACATTGGGCTTTGTTGACTGTGGCAGTCTACTGGCCAATGTGTTCCTCTGCTTTCTGTGTTTTCCAGCAACCATTTTGGCAAAGGGAGGCAGACACCCCCTTCTGAAACCTCAACAGTATTATTTTAAGGTCAAATATAAAAGCCGTTGCAAACCCTTTCAATGCTCCTTTTCTACAAGAAGCACTTCTATCAGTGCTCCTCTTAGCACTTATGAAACAATGAGCGTTTCGTTGAAAGGAGTATGAGGTGATGAGCATACCATGTCTTTCTGTTCAAGCTGAGCTCCGGCTTCCACCAGTTTTTTCACCACCTGTAGATGTCCTTCAGAGCATGCCCTGTGCAAGGCAGTGCGTTTGTACTGGCAATTAAAACAGTGCAAAGTCAGACATTGAATATGGCACAGAAAGATATCTTTAAATCTTTCCTCCCCTCCTCCCTAGGATGGTAGCAAATGCATACTTTATGCTGATTCATTTTCAAGATCTAATGCATTTGAGACCTGAAATCTGCTAATTTTAGTAGCAACCTGATAGCTGAGAGCATCCTACCCAGCATTTTAGAGGGTGTGAGAAATATTTGCAGTATGCTATTCAGATTTAAAATCCAACATGCTATGATGCATTTTGCAAGTGCAGATTATACATTATGGAGCATGAGGGCAGGCAGCATCACTTTTTTTGTTGTTCAGCTGACAAATTTCTTGTCTCTGTACCATTGGAAGATCATCTGTTACAGAAAATCAGGGTTTCCTGGGTGCCAACAGCTTTCTTTTAAACATATTCTTTTGAGTTAATATCACTAGATAACTTTACTTCCTTCCCCCACCCCCTTCTTTTCTCCTTATAAATGTGGAAGCTGCAAAACCTAGTGATAGTTATTTTTGCTCTGTAATAACCTTCCTTCCATAGAAGGCTTTGCAGTAAGAAGGAAGATTGTACCTCATCACAGACGTTGGGATCCCCTTTGTCTGACAGATATTTTTCAATTACTGGCAGCTTATTCTCCAGTGCAGCTCTGAAGAACGTGGGGATATCCACTGGTCCTGTCTGATGGTGAGAAATATACAGGGCATAAGTGTGTGTGGCACAAAACCCCATCAGTGCTTTCCCAGAAGAAGGTACTTTGAAATAACTTACTATAACTTCTGGTTCAGGTTCCTTTAAAACGGGCACTTTCACTTTCCTGCATCTTTTCTTCTTCTTCAGTTGAACAAGTTTTTCAAGATCTTCCAAGTTTTCAAGTTTTGACCTCTCCTGTAACTTCTTCTTCTTCACCTGAAACAAGTCAGGGAAGTCAGCAGGATGAGCTGAGTGTGACCACCTCTCCCTTTCAGAGTGGCAGGACAGTGTGTGGTACTATTCAGCTGAATTCAGTTAAGACTTTTTTTATACAGCCTAATTGAATGTTACGATAATTTACTAAGCGTGTGAGAAATGCTACATCATCTATAGCTTCTCATACAACACCGGACCTCTTCCTAAATGCTGCTTGTGGGCTAAATGTGTTGTGGGCTAAATAGCATGAAATTTTGGTCTGTGTGAGGCCAGGACTCAGAGCAAAACTGCAGTCCCTTCTGGACCAACAACTTAAGAAGTCTCATGTGCAGCTTACAAGAGCTGGGAAGTCCCTGCAGTTTGAGCTGACTCCCACCACATGCTTTTATTTCTTTTATGATACAGCCCCTGATTTGTTCTAACTTAATCCTCTTTGATGAAAAATACACCCGCAAGTGAAAAGCAAGGTTTATACTGATCTTGGCATTTCAGTCAGCACGTGTTACATTTTGGTAAGCTACAGAGAATGTCCTCAGCATTCTTGGAGGGACAGTTCAATAAAAGTTTAAGACTTCTTCAAGCCTGCTTGTAAAATGCATCCCTGCACAAAGTCAGTATGGGGCACTGCTAAGATTAAGGGGAAGTGTGTTGCCTGAACTGAGATCCCAGGTACCATGAGGTGTCCTTGTCTTCAGAAGGGGGATTCATAAACAAGATACCGTCCCATGGAATCATTAAGGGTAAATACACTGATAAGACCCTGTCATATGGTTTTGTTGTTTGTTTTTTTTTAACCGAATTCTGATTCAAGCTATTTCCACCTCTTCTTTGTATTGTTCTCTGCATTTAGGGTTTGACCTATGCATTCAGGGTAGATCACTGACTTAATCGAAAATCATTATGTTGGAAGAGTGAACCAATTGGAAACCCCAAATGTTCTTAGGACACTGTTTTGAAGGAACTCATAAAACCTCTGTAGTAAGTATTGATCTCTCTGTTGAAGGTGAAGTTCAGTAGTGTCTATTTTAATATTTCTTAGGCTCACTTTCCCCCTTCTTTTTTCAGAACAGTCTTATACCCTGCGCTAGTTAAGCTTTTTCATTCCCAAATAACTTTAATTTTTTAGGCCAGTTGGTTGCTTATTCACTGAAGAATTTATGACGTTGCAGCTACTGTGGTTGGGTTTGGTTTTTTTTTTGGGGGGGGGGGAGAAGGGGAGAGAAAAGCGTGTACTCTTACCGATATAGGGAGAATTGTCATGCTCCAGGAATACAAAATGGTACTTTTCTGTAGACCTGTATAATTTTCATTTATTTTTTTTTTCCTAAATGCATAATGCAGTGTTTTCATAAAAAGAACATTTTCATGGTAGATAATGATGAAATGCACTCTTAACATCTTTCTTGGGTTAGCAGTTATTGGTGGCAGTCTTTAGGTGCACAAGCTGAAGGTATCTTACTGGCCATGATTGCTGCCCCCCTTACTGACAGCTAGCAGAGGGATCTCTGTGCAGGAGGGAGGCTGTAGGGTTTCATTCAGACGTTATGGGGTGACTTTTGGGTTCTGCTTCACAGCATTACTGCCTGCCTGCACCCATAGCCTACAGGAGTCAGCAGATCTCCATTGCCTTCAACGGACTTTGGTGGTGATCTCCCAAAGGTTTATCTAGCTTACCATGCATATATTTCTAACTTAGAAAGAAGCAAAACTTCAAGGGCAGCAGCAGAAACATGCACACAGGATGATAAAAAGCCAAGCGCAAAACCCAAGAGCCTACCTCTGCTTCTAGTTTTTTCTCCTTCTCATAAGCCAGATCACCTTGGGTCAATGAGTGGTCAGAGACTGTCTTTAGGTCCTCCTGCTTCTCTAATCTTACAGCAGCTTCATACTCTCCATTTTTGAAGTCCTCAGGGAGGAAGCTGACAGTCTCTTTATCGTCCGCTCTCTTCCCAGTCACCTGTAAAAGCAAACGTGATATGATATAAGCAAGTTTCGTGACTGCAGTAGCCACCCCCTGGGAACATGGATTACCTCGGGGCTAATTGCATGTCACTCTTGTCCTACTCTAGGAGAGTGTGACAGACAGAGTGCAGACCTCATTCCGCCTGTGCCTGGATTAACTGTGCATGTGAATAGCTAGAGCAATCTCACTTGCAGGCAGATCTTCCACATCCACGCAGCAACCCCCTCCCTTGGCATCTTAACGGCTTGGACTGAGATCTGTGAGGCAAACTCGCAGTCCAGCTCCCTGCCTGGCTGGGGCTGAGGTGCAGCTGTGCAGACAAAAGCCAGGGATTTGGGAAGAGCATCATTTTTGTCTGGGGTTTTCTTGTTTGTTAACTCACCAGCATGGGTCAGACTCATCAGAAGCCTGTGAAAGGCTGTGGTGGAAAGAGCCACCCTGACCAGTCATCAGCACCCACTGGGTGTTGAGCAGGGGAACTGAGCAGGTAGGTAGAGTGGGAGGAGAGGCTTTCTCCCTTGGGACCTTGCAGTTTTATTGAAACACATCCAGTGTCAAGTTGATGAGTAATTTCAGTGCTGGTTTTACCCATTGCTGTCAGTACCAAAGTCCCCATTTACAGAAAAATAGCAGAAGGTAGTTCCTGTGCAAATCTATGTGATGCTGTGCAGCAGCACAGCTTTCAATAGCTTCCAGAAATATTTCTGATGCTCAATTATGTACAAAGAGATAACTTGTTAAACTTAGTAGAGGCTGTTGTGCGTTTTGAGAGTGGCTCAGTAATTCATATAGCCTAGACTGCCTTTCCATTCATCACGTAGTAAAATTGTGTTTGTTACAGAGTTTAACACTAGAGAAACTTGCCAAAGAATTTAAGACAGCATTAAATAGGCTGCATGGCAGTTGCATCTTAACATACCCATCTGGGGGAAAAAAAAATCGAGCAGTTTCTGCTTGATGTTGCAGTGTTTTACTAGATCTTTCCTGTGTTCCTAGTTTATTAAGTCAGGCATTCTTAGTCTGAACCCTGCAGTGGAATGTCCCATTACTTGTGGACTGGTTTAGACAATATTTTTCAAAGACTTGTTAGACCATGAGCAGCAGTGAGTGTATTAACTTTTAGGTTATTATTAGAAAACACTACTATTGCTAAACTGTTCATTTAGTATTAGAAAATACTTTAGTTTCTCTGCATTGATAGCTCCTCCCAGCCCCTTACTAAACTCGATTACTCGGTGTGATCATACACTTAATAGCTTCTAAAAGCATAAAAATGAAAATCAAGGTCAAAGGAAAATACATAGATGAATTTTGCTTAGTCTCTTCTTTCTGGTCAACTGTATTTCGATGCAACATCCAAACTGCTATGTGCTTACATCAGTGGTGTTTCCCTTCACAAGGAAAAATTAAAGAGAGAATATAATAGGATAGCATGCAGGATATACAGGGTTTGCACCTGGAGTACAGCAGTGTTGGTAACCCTCTAATCACCTCAGTGATCCACAAAGGTAGCTTCTCTGCCTGGTATAATGACAGTCTAGAAAGAAAAGTAATTATGAATAAGTGAAAGAAGGTTGTACCTACCAGCTCTTCTACTTTCATCATCATCATATTTGCTGGTGTTGTATTCCTGTATAGCTGAAACTCCCAAAGGCTCAGGCCAGCTCTGCAGGGACCACCACGCTAGCTTTGCTTATATAGCTTTGGGACAACTGTGCTTGAATGAGATAATCTTCCAACCTGGGAATCCAAGTATGCCCCTTGGGCTTGCCAGCTGAGAGGTAGGCTCACGCTCATTCCAGACATGTTAATGAGCTAGATCTGGTGTCGAGGCAGGGAGGGGGGCGTCAGTTGGGCGAGGAAGGATGAGTCTCACAGTCTAACCACACCGAATATGTGAATCGGAATGAAATGTGAGCTCATCATTCCTTTGGCAATGACTGCATGGCTCAGCAATGCAAGTCATTCTGCGTTCCCAGTGCCCACTAGGACAGCTGTCTGTTGATATAGCATTATAACTTCATCATCTCTTTTTTTAATGTTTTCTGTGAACTGACATTCAAATGACTGTAAGACACTGGAAAGGGTAAGTGGGTTATGTACAATACTTGTAGTAATATCTTCCTGATAAACAGATTATGACCCCTTAAGTCTTGGAAAGCCATTCTTTTCATTGATATTTATTCTTGGATGATAAACAGTTTTAGGGGAAAGGATTTTTCTCATCATGATGGCAGTCTCCTATATTTGTTGGAAGGAATTCTCTGACAGGTTTACTAAGCCGGAATGATGTCTGTGGTGCTAAAAGGGCCTATGACACAATAAGTTACAATCAATGTAAGATCTCGAAACAGTAAGCTTTTCTTTCTGGGCCTTTGTCAGTGATCATAAGCAGAATAATGAATTATGTCCAAAAAAAGAAGATAAAAATAATAGTGTTTCTTCAGGCAGTATTTTCTTTTTGGATATGAGAGAATAGGGGTGCAGATGTAATTAGTTCATTTTTGGAGATAAGGTGGAGTACAGACAAATATATACAGATGATGTATGTGTCTGGGGGAAAAGGAGTTGTTGAGTCCTTTGGAAAGGCTCTTCTTGTGCCATGTCATTCTGCAATGTTTGGATCTCCTGTCTGGTGAGGTAGAAGACTGGCTGTAGGCGTCCAAGTCACCTGGGTGAAATGAATACAACTGCTCAGGTGCCTCAAGTACAACATGTACATAAGTGCTTCACCAAATCAAGATCTAAGTATCTCGGGTGTTGTTTATATCATTAGCATCATTAGCATTCTGCATTCCTGACATTGACCTTTCAAGGTGTCTCCCTGAACTATCTCCCAGTAATCCGAGTACGTCCAAACTTGTCTTCTAGTGCCCATTATACCTATGCCCTCCCTTTCCCTGAAATGAAGCTGGACATCAGGTGGTTTCTTTACTACTCAAAATATATACGGCATTAGAGGATGAGCCCCAGAACTAAAATAGAGTATGTGGCAGCAGGAGAACCTTTCAAAACATTTTTTTCCAAACCCAAGTACAGCCAGGACATCATTCCCCCCAAGTGATATGTCCTTAATCACACTGCCAGGCTTTTTTTCACAGCTGTTTTGTACTCCTGCTATATGTCTCTATGATAAGAGGCAGCTTGGTTTGGCTTTTTCTTGTTTATGAATGTTCTGTAATGGCTTCCCTCCCTCTGTTTTGTTTTGTGATGCTTATCTGGGAGATTGTATTGAAATCCAGAGCCCTAACAGGGTGGCTGCAAAGACCACTTCTAATTTAGTTGAAACAGATCACAGCAAAGACCTGATGTGAGAAGAGAAATGTAGAGGTTTGCTTTAAGAACAAAAACTATTTCAGAAGCTGTCTCTGGTCCCACTGCTTGAAGCTTACTTCAAACTGATATAAAAAACTGACTGATCAAAACCTGAACTGGAAGGTTTAAGCAGATAGATCTTCCTCTGCAAATGGTTCGTAAATCCAGAGCCAGAGTAGCTTTACAGGAAACCTGTGCTCTGAGAGGAAACACAAACCCATTCTCACACCATCAATACTACAAAAAAAACTAGCTTATATAGAGATAATTCTGTAATTATCTCTAAAACATCCTATCCCTGGTGACTAAAAGAATAATAAAGACTAGAAAAAAATCTTCCTTGATTATCCTGAGTTTCTATGTAAAAATGGTGGCACACAGAAACTCACTTTAACCAAAGGCTGGGATATAAATTAACCTAAATGCTTTTAAGCTAAATGTCATGTAAACCAAGGTAACCTTACTGAAATAGTAGAAATGCACTGATTCATAACAGCTAAGACTCTTGGCTTATCGCTACTGCTTAATAGTGGAGGGGGAAGTATTATAATGAGCTTGGAACCTTGTCCTGGACTGTAACCACTTAATCATCTTTCAACAAGTGATTTCTCGTTAAGGTGGTTATAGCAGATGGTCAGTGGGAGACTTGTAACGGGAATCTGAAAAACTCTTGCCACTCTGCAGAAGGATAAGGGCATAGCCATGATCTGCAAGGTGTAAGGCAATTGGATATTGCCACAAAAAAGCTTCACAGGGAAAAACACCAAAGGGCCGTAGGCTCAGCCTGACAGAGAGAAAAACGTGGCATGCCCTGTTCCCTGCTATCCATAGAGAAATTGTCTGAATAGTGTAAAGAGCTTTTGCAATTAATTTTTAAAGAGGTTAATGGTAGAATGAAAGCATTATGTGTGATACAGATGATATTGCCACCTCCTGTCATGCGTATTACCATCATGCTCCCAATGTCGTCACTGCTGTACTCGGCTATCTTATGATTTCCAGCACTCTGCCCTTGGCTCTGCCCTTGCATCTGAAGATGTTGCCCTTTGGCATACCTCTGTGCCTGGCTGTCTCTGTCTTTTTTCCTCCCGCTAAATAAGTAAGAGTATGAAAAAATCTTAACTATTTCAACGTAGTACTGTGTAAGTCTGTGTGTGTTTTTGAAAGTGATGAGGGAATTGATACAACATCTGTTTAAAACGACTTGGAGACTTCTTCTCAATGTATATTTTTGTGTATATAACTGCTAAAGAGAAACACATTATCTTCTTAGGGGAAAAAAAGCCAAAATTATTTCACCTAGGAAAATAAAGTTACTTTTAAGTACAAAATTAGATTATGAGAAATTATCAAATTAAAGGATGAGGTTATAATTCCATTTCTTCAGATAAGTTGCTATCAAAGAAAGAAAGAAGTCATAGTCTGACGTGTTGCTGGTCTGTCTAGCACAGCCCTCTGGTATCAAAACCCAAACCAACAATGAGTCAATAGTTGCATCACTTACTGTAGGGCCTAAAAACCCCCTCATCAAATGTCGTTAGAGTTGGGGATTTCATGTAACAGAAAAATAAACAACAAAACAAAACAAAAACCAACTGTAATTTCTGTTTCGAAAGAAGGGATTTGAATTTATCTGAAGCCATAAGCTTAATCACGGCTTCAGATAAATTCAAATTTGTGGCATTTGTACAAAACATGAATCTGGCTAATTCACCTTAATGGGTCTCAGTTAACAAGCAAGTGCAGCAAAACACAACAGAGGGGTTGTTATCTGTGGTCAAATGGGTTTATCTACTGGTCACTTGGCCTTCATAGTCAGCAACATAGGTCAAGGTCCTGCAGTTCCAGCATACCCATGCTGATGCTCTGTTCAAATTACCTCTGACTACATTTTTGTGTGGTCAAGGAAGTACAATATACTTTCAGCTGCTGCAAAAAGGCTTTTCTCAATGTGGAGTTGTCGAAAAGATTTCTGCCCTTCATAAGTACTCCAGAACAGCTCTGAATCTGTCAGGAAAGGAAAAGTACTTGAAGTAGACAACCACAGAAAAAGTTACTACCCTTACAGTGAGAGCATGCCTGCAAACCCTGGTCACTTGAGTCATGACCCAACAGGTACCTACACTGACAACCTGCTCTGCAGTAAAGCATGGCTTTTAACTGGCAGCAGAGGAGAATTCAGCTTCACTCCAGAGAAGCTGTGACATTTTTTAACTCTATTTTTATTCTGATTTGCACATTCTCTTAACTTAAAGACTGTAGTTATTGAATCTTGTATACCTTTGCTTGACAGCTCCTAAGTGCTCCCTCTCACCCAGTAGTGCAATGCCTTTTTGCTCTGTAAATGTAAGGGGATGCTATAGTTTTGGGTAATGCAAAGATCCCTGTGAAATGCTGCCTAGTTTTGGAATTTCACCCTGCAAAGGCGGCAAGTTTTGTGTGGGGATGCTTACCAGTGGCCAAATAATATCCAACCATTGCTTTTCCCTGTAACATTACATCACAGCACGTTACAGTTATCTAATGCAATTCCCAAGTCACTCTCCAGATGAAATCAACCAAATTATAAAGTGTGATAATAGGGAGAACCTTGGGAGGTCATTTAGTCCAAGTTTCTTCTCAAAACAAAGTCAGAATTGAATTCAGGTAAGGTTGCTCAGGGCCTCACCCAGTCAGAACTTGAAAACCTCCAAGGATAGAGACTTCATAACCTCCCTGGCCATCCTCATACAATGGCTGAATATTCTCATAGTTAGCTTTTTTCCCTTATGTGAAGTTGAAAATTCCCCTGTTTCGATGCATGTTCATAGTCTCTCATTCTTTTCCCATAAGCCTCTGTATAAATCTCTGTAAAGCCTGGCTCTGCTTTGTTTGTAACCTCCTCATAAGCTGCTCTTAGTTTCCCTGAAACCTTATCTTCTCCAGGCTGAACAAGCCCACCTCACCCAGCCATTTCTTACACAGTAAATGATCCAGCCCCTAACTATCTTGGGACTGATTTTACATCATTGTTTGGACACGTGATTAAAATACTAAATGATGTTGTAGCAGGAACTGATCCTTGTGGGAATCTTCTGGAAATAGTTCCACTCGTTACTCTCACCACTTTGTGATCTGTCAGTGAGCCAGCTTTTAGTTCTTCCAAAGTGCATCCTTTTAATTCCATACAATGCATGCTTTTTAATCATACCGACAGATGCCATGAAATGAAATGCTTTGGCAAGACCCAAGTGAACTGCATTAACATGAACGCTCCTCTCACCCAGATTTTTCATCCTGTGGAAAGAGACTGGGTTTAAGAGATTTGCTTTGCATCCAGCCACATGGATTCACATTTGCTGCGCGTAACATGCCTGATTCTTTCTTGGTAAAGCTTTGGTTAACCCTTCCCCCCTTTTTCCCAGAACCATGTTAAAGTCAGCCTGATTGTTGTTCTCTGTCAGCATTTTCAACTAGTCAAAATATCTGGGAGCTAAGGAAAAACAGGAAGGTACTTCTCTGCTTTACTGGCACTGAGAGCTCTCTGGATGCAACCCAAGTGGATGCTGTGCTTCAAGGAGGTTCCTGCATCTTCTGAATGAAAGGGAGCTCAGGAAATCAAGGTGAGAAAGAATTGGATGGATTTTGCTTCAAAAATATGGGAATGTTTTCATAGAACATTGATTTTGTAGTCTCTTAGCAAAAAAATAGCATGTCACAGCATTGGTATAATATGTGCACTCAGGTACAACAGCCTCTCTGTTTCTCATTTATTGAAACCATATCCTTTATAATGTTAGAAACAGGTTGAGGAGATTTTGAAAATCACTATTACCTGGAAAATCCAACCTTTTGAGGTTTGGGGTTTTTTATTTTGTTTTGTTGAGTTTTTTTTTTTAACAAATTGCAATTAAAATATAAATGGCTAAATCTGCTTCACATTAAATTTGCTGAAAAGCTTTTCTCCCACTTTCATGAGTTAATATTTCATTGGCAGTGAGATATTATTGGATTTGTATCCAAGCTATTTTTAACAAATATTTCTTTTCATTGCCATAATACCAGTGAGGGTGGGAAGGCATTGATGCAACTTATATTACATCATGTTATGTTGGTTGTCCTCTTGGGGCTAGAGGGTAAGTATTTCTGTGACTGCAAACACAGATGGAAAAATCAATTTTCTCTTTTTTATCAATCTGTTGCAGGTATAGTGCATATACTAAAAATGCAGTTTGAGTTTAATTTTAGAGAAGAGAGTAGTTAAAAACTAAACAAAGAAAAAAAAACAAAACCTAACCCCACCTTTTCCTCTAAAGTATCGTAATCAGAGGCAAATTTATGTCAGAAGATGAACTTAGAAGAAACCTTGTGCCCTTCTGTAACACACAGTTTGTTACCACACTTTGGTATGGGATTTCTGTAATCTGTTTAATTTCAGGAGAAAATTTAGGGAATGCATGAAAAAAGGAGGAAAGAGGAGTGAATGGTCTAAATTGGTTTCTCTGGGCCCGCAAACCGCAACATATTCATCTGCAGGTGTTATTTTTAGTAAGTTGTTATTTCACAAAACACCAAAAAATTCTCCCATCGCTATTTTCTCTCAGCAAAGGCATCTTCATACCAGAGCCAGTTGGATAAGGAGACCATGGGGTAAGCCTTTTCCCAAAAAATCTGTTGTTATCAAATTTTAGGAGATAGAAAGATGACTATACTGTGACTAGCCAGTTCTTGCTGAGGCTGTACTAAGCCCATGCTCTGCCCATATCCAGCTCACATACCCTGTAAGAAATTTTCCATGAGCTTTGCTTTGGTTTTCATGTCTTCATAAACATGTGGCAAAGCCAGTGTATGGGTAAGCTGTTCTCACTGTAACATGACAGAAACACCAGGGAGAACCTTGATGCCCCCAGGACATCAAGGGGGAGGACAGAGGACATTAATCCAAAGGAAACATTTCATGATGCAGAAACATAAAAATAGACACATTCTTTTTTTCTGATAGATGCAAAAAAAAGTAAAGAAACTGAGAGTACTGAGGGGCATTCTCATTTGCCCAACCTTTCAGATGGCCAGGAGTTCTCACTAGGTGACTGCAAAAGTGAATACATTCAGTAATGTTCCCATCTGAACGGAACAAAGAGGCTGCTGCCTTCTCTGACAGTGATTCAAACCACTGTATTGCCTTTCTTTCAAGTGTGTGACCATTCAATTCTGTTGAGTAACCTTAAGCTTTAGCAACACTTTGCATGATGAGGAGGGGAAAGGGCATTGCTGTCCTGCTTAGCAGCATGAGTGGGAGAACTGGTGTGGAGGAAACAAGAAATCACCAGGATTTTTGCCAAGAAACTGCAGTTTGTGAAACGTAGCACAGTTTTGGCTAATTATTTTCTTTTCTTTCTGAAGTGTCTCTTCAATTCTTAGTTTTGGCAGAAAGTGGAAGAGAAATATTGAAGCACTGTATGTCCTTCTAAATTCCACTCAACTCCCAGCTTTCCTGAAGTGAGGAAGTAAAGGACACCTCTGAGAACATTTTCTGATTTCCAGCCCAAATAGATCTAGAAAACCTTTTTTTCTTTACTTGTCAATGTTACTGATCATTATCTGTCCAAGGTCAAACTCACAGTAACAGTCAAACTCCTATATTTGCACATGCTAGTTTGGCATGCCAGACTGCTGAGTTTGCAGACAGGTACAGAGGAATTTGTGGTTTTCCTTGCAATTTCCTAAGGGATTCCCTCTTTTAGTGTTTGATTGTAGAAATCAGGGGAAATTTTTTACTTCTCTTTTAAAGGGGGGGGGGGGGAAATCACCTGAGAGGTATGTATGTGCCATTTGTCACCTCCTGTCAGAAATCCCTGCTAAGTGACCTAGAGACCTGCCAATATACAAGAATTGTTTCTTTGATTGAAAGTCAGTCAGTCAACAAATCTGCAACAAGAGAAAAATATATTCCAAAACCAGCCGAAATAAACCACTGACATGTGCTTTGAACATCTACCCAGCAATAAAAACACTATTAGTGTATTTTACATCCTACAATTTTTGAGGCTACTGCCATGTGCAGCCTTTATCCCAGAAGCACAAACACAGGGACTTCACACACTGAATTTGTGATACCACCTCTAGGTAAACTTGAAGAAATTAAGAGCAAGAATCCATGCTTCCCTCACTTTAATGCCTCACATTTAGTAGAAAATTGTATAGCTTTGTGTTGAAGAGTTGGAAATGATGCTGCTTTCACTAGGGATTTTTAAGGGAGGAAGAGCATCACATTCTATATCAACCATAAATTGCTGATGAGAGGACGAAAGTATCTTCTCATCAGAAATGTATGTGTGGTAGAATGAGCTCTCAAGGCATTACAGTATCATTCATGGGAACACATATAGCTGTGACACAGACTTTGTTGAACCAAAGACATTAATTCCAAGTAAAGTATTAAATCTGTCAGTGCCAGTTGAGTGAGAAAGTCAAGTCAGCTACTAAATGCACTTTGCAGGTGCAGAGGAGTTTCTACTTATGATCTGCACAAGCAGAAACTACTGGGAGAAAATGGCAGAGACTACCTTCAGATGGAAAACGTGTAGATGAAGCAGTTTCCAGGTATGAAATCATAAGGCTGTAGTGCCAATTTGACTTTTACTGCCTGAACAATTTTTGCAGAAATGAGGAATAGTCATGTGAAGGTGATTTTTCCAAAGACAGAATTTCTAGACAGCTATTAAAATGCTCAGGGCTGGAGAAGTCCTACCCTTTCTGCTCTAAGGTTAGCATCAAGCACCTGAAAATACTTCTGCTGTCTCAGTCACTGAAGAATGCATGTTGGGTTTCCTGCTTTCCTGATGCTGAAAGGGAACTGTCAGAACACATTTTCCCATGCTAACTGTAAGTTATCAATAAAAAAGCAGCAACTTTCATATTTCATATAAGATGATGGATTTTTTAAATTTGCATTTATAATAACTTGTGACTTTACTGCTTAATTTTCCACTGATCTTTCAATGAACTACTTTTTTTACTGACCTCTGTAAGCAGCAATGTGCATGTGTTCATTATGTTCTAGGCCAAGAAATGGTGCTAGAAAATAGATTAAGATAAATCCAATTTTGCTTTTCTATTCTTCATGACAAGTTGGTAAATACTTAGCTAGCAACTCAAGGAAAGCAGCAGCCTTGCTGTCTTATTATCTCTTTACCATTTTGCTGCAGCATGTCACCTAGTCTTTCTAAAATTGACACCACCTCCCCAAGCCATTGTCATGTATCAGAACTCTGTACATGCATAAAAATAATGATTGTGTGTTTACGAATGAAGACTTTGAAAAAGCTGTCTTTAGCCCTGGGTGCCTGAAGTCATTCATAGTAGAACTAGAAGAAAACCGCGTTACCTTGAGGAAGGGGTTAAAATGTCATATTTTTTTCAATTACAACTGTACCTTTGAGAACAGTACTTGTTAATCTATCAAAACATTGTTTTTCCTTGGTCTATCTATAATTTATTGACAGCAGTTGCCACAGGCATCTGTAATCCCGCTTTAAATCCTTTATGCATTCTACTGTGTTTCAGGCTGGTGAATGGTGAATGTATTCTCCCTTTGGCTGTATGTGCATCTCCCATTTGTCTCCACTGGAGTTGTATGCACTCGCATACATATGAATAGTCCCTTCGGCTGTATATTTTCTTTGTATTTTGTTTCACATGTTCATTAATTAATATGATTATTTGAGACTCAGAAAGATCTCAGTTGTCTATATTAATGGAGCCTCCAAAACATGGAGAAAAGATAAAACATTTTCTTGCTTGTTACTCTCTGAGAATAATGGCAGGGACATGTGGTAGCAGCTTTCACAGAGTGTTTCATTGACATCTATATGGCATTTACATATATATGTATATATATATATATATATATAAAAAAAAAAAAGGGGTTTAAAGGGAAAGTTTTGAACCTCAGACTAAGAGCTTGAAAATGGTATAACCTCTTCTACCTGTAAATACCAAGGTAAGTGGCCTGGGCAATTCTGAAGCAATCCCATTGTTGTTCCATACTTGCACTGAAATGTTGTTCTTCTTTACAAATGTAAGGCATTTCTTATTGTTGGACTGTCCGAAAAGCATTGACTTGACACGGAAGTACTCCAGTGAAATATACACTCCTGAAAACAGTAACTTTCTGAAATGTAATACATTCAGAGACTGATGTACCCATTTCTTACTGAAATTAAAACCAAGCACAGTGGATCGTAGCAATTGCTTAGCCATCAAAAATCACAACGGACTTAGGTGCCAACCTGGAAACAGAATCAGGTAACTTGCAGGTTCTTAGACTGAATGCACCTCCATGGTCATAACAAAGTAACACTTGGGTGGGATCTGTCTATGTGGTGTCTATAGATTATTTTTTTTTAAAGTGTTGTCCTGGGTTCAGCAGTAGCAGTCATGTTTCTCCTTCATGGTAGCTGGTGCAGTGCTGTGTTTTGACTTCCAGCCTGGGAACAGTGCTGGTGATACCGATGTTTTCGGTTGTTGCTAAGTGATGTTTACCCTGACCAAGGACTTGGTGAGGCTCATGCTCTGCCAAGGAGGAGGGGAAGCTGTGAGGAAGCAGAGATGGGGCGCCTGACCCAGGCTAGCCAAGGAGGTATTCCATACCACAGCACGTCATGCCCGGGGTGGGGGGTAACTGGGAGTTACCCGGAAGGACATGGGCTTCCGGGTGGGACTCGTTTCTTGGCTGGTGGTATCATATTCTCTTCCCTTGTTATTTTCCCTTATCATTGTTGTAGTTGATAGTAGCGGTGGTGATTTGTGTTGTACATTGGTTGCTGGACTGTTCTTGTCTCAACCCATAGGAGTTGCACTCTTTCCATCCTCCTCCCCATTCCTCTGAGAGCAGGGAAGGGGAGAGCCCCAGTGGGGAGGGGGAGGCGCCTCAATTGCTGTCAGCTCAGCACCACTCACTGGGAGTGAATGAACAAGCTGTCTGGCTAGGGTTTAAACCACGACAAGTGTAAACCTACAAATACCTAACTGATCAGATGAATACTCAAGCAATTCTACAACTAAGCTAAATGACTGCACCATGTTAACCTAGTCATGATGGTCATAGCTATCCCTAGGACACCAGTGTTAGGCAGACAGGTGTGTTGTTTTGGACTGTGACCTATCCTTGCTCCTCAGGTCCCCATAATGAATCACCATACAAAGATGTGCATGTTGGCTTATCTTAAAGAAGCATTGCTATGCAGGAGTTTTTCTTATTTCAACTGTTACCACATCACTGCAGATGAAACAATAAAAGCTTATATTGTATAAAAGTAGCATCTGAACTTCTGTTTCTTTCTTTGGCAGTTTTCTCTCATGATTGTTCCTGTTTCTTATCAATGCTAGAGAGTGAAGCCTTGGTCAAGGCTGGAACCATGAGAACAGATGACACCTTGATTACCTGCTTTTTCCTCAGGTGGCTTCTCCATGGAAGGCACTGTGATCTTTGTGGCTTCAGATCACAATAGCAATTTAAGAGCCAGAGGAAGAGGTATACTTCAAGTCTTTCAGAAAGATCACCTCCCATTTCCTTTGTGTTAGAGACGGTCTCTTTTGGATTTCAAATCCAAGTGTTACTTCGCATATTATGGATTATCAACCTCATCCTGTTCTTTCAACACAGGCACTTGTCTGAGGAAGAAACAGGCCAATCAGTGAGCATGACCACCTGATTTTTCCCTACATATGAAAGCAGGTAATGTGGGTGACAGCTGACAAGAAAATAGATCTTGAGAAAATAGAGTGAGGTAGCAGATGTAAGATCTGACCTCAGCAGAAATAATCTTATATTGGAAAAAAAAAAAAAAATGATGGATAATTTAATGAATTTTTTCTCTTAGGCATGGATTTTTTTCATCATACCAGGTTGGAAGGGACATTAAGGATCATCTGGTCTGACCTTACTTGGCAAAGCATGACATAGGCTAGATGTCCCAGCACCCTGTCCAGCTGAATCTTAAAAGTGTCCAACACTGGGGAATCCACCACTTCCATGGGGAGATTATTCCAGGGGCTGGTTGTTCTTATTGTGAAAATTTTTCCTCTAATTTTCCTTTACAGCAGTTACTTCAGTAATCACAGCATTTCTTAACACTAAATGGGGACTAATACAAGTTTATGCTAAGTTCTGTTGACTTTTGATCTGAGAACATGCACTGTGCACATCAAATGATCAATGTTTACTTCCAGACTCAACTCTGGACTCACATTCTCCCCCAGAATTGCTAAGGACTAAAATCTATTTTGAGAGATGTTTGATTTTTTTAACAATTGCTGCTGAAAGTTTGTTGTCTTCTCAGGTGCCAGTTCTTAACTCTTTTGTAATCTTTCTTTACAATCATACTTCCCGACAGATCACGACATGCCTCTGTTAGGGTTTGTTTACATGAGTTATTTATTGCACTGGAGAGGTTCTTTTTGGGAAATTTCCCCTGCAGCTATACTTGGGAGTCCTGCATTCCCTTCCTTGGTGGCATCGAAATCAAGTCACACCCCAGTGTCCCCTTGAAACAGGTTCCCTGCCTGTGTGGATGCAGGGTCCCCCCAGTAATCACAGCACTAGTTGTGCATGATGTGAGCTTAAGGCAGGAAGCCTTTTTGCTGTTAAAGGTGTGATGCTGTCATATAGCCCAGAGCCATAATACATTGCAGCAAATTGTACCCGATTGCTTCCCCACACTTGCTGCACCAAGTGGGCAGTGTAACCATACCCAGAGAGGCCTCAAGAACACGTAAGGATAGGGCATACATGCTTGCCACTAGCTGAGAGAGTTACGTAGGGGAAAACCCACTCTGCACATAGGAATTGCTTTGTTTCTATCGTTACAATGACTTTTGTGTTACAAATCACAAGTCATGTCCTTGTGCAGGAGCCAGCAATAGAGGCAGACCCATTCCTTTATAAGCTGACAGTTTTGACCACATGCTGACAGACATTCGAAATGCAGATCACTAATCACAGTGTGTTAGGACCTGCCAATTTCATCTTGACAGAAATAGCCACAAGCACGAATTACATAAATTCAGTCTATGTATGCAGTCTATAAAATGTAAGTGAATTAATAGGATATACATTATTGAAACATAACAAGACCTAATGATCTATTCACTGTGAAGTGTTATCCCAGGTATAACCTGTCTTTTATTTTGCATTATTATGCTATAGATACTGTGTATCTTATGGCTCTAGACTTGTTAGAAGGAGCTATAATTCTGCACTTGTCAGAGTACTCAAAACCATTGTGTTTAAAAGTCACTTCAAACCCAGAATTTACAAACATATTTGATTGGAAATTTCAACTCATTTTAAATTGTTATACTTCCAGTATTTCATTCAAGCAAATAGTTCAAAGGTTTTGGAATAAACTGGTAATTTTTACTTACGGATTATCTGTATTTGAGGATGTTCTTTCTATTTCTCTTTCCAGGTAGTAAGCTTTTCATTTCATAACTAAACTAGTGCCTAAGATCCATAGTCTCCTGAGGTGACATAGACGAGTTTGAAGCTTCCCCCATAATCAGCTCTTACCTTAGGCTGGCTGAGAAACAGATGGCTGAAGCTAATATATCCAAAACAGAAATGATGCTAACAGAAGCTGCTGAGCTATTCCATTGCTACCTTCAGCATCTTTGCAGAAGGTTGTGCCGTAGTTACACTGGACTTGACCCTGGTAGCCCCAGTTTGCTTAAGATGACAACGAACCATTTTACCCTCTCTTTCACCACCACATAGCAAATTTGCTGCACTTACATCCTGCTGGCTGTGTGTTGTGAGCCAGTGAGACAGCTCATGAAGTACTGTCACTGAATCAGAGAATCCTTATGGAAGGCATTGCTAGTTGCAATAAAATTACCACGAACATCACCATGTTGCAGTGCATGGATTGTCTCTGAGTCAAGCCTTTTCACCTCTCTTTCAGGACAATATTTGTACAAAGTCAACTAAACACAAAAACTCAACCACAAGACTTCCCAGCTGACAGGAACAACTTCTAAATACCGGTTCTGCTCACAGGAGAGAAACGGAAACAGCTTCTCTGAAAAAGTC
Organism: Pezoporus occidentalis; assembly: GCF_034315485.1. Classification (NCBI taxonomy): domain Eukaryota; kingdom Metazoa; phylum Chordata; class Aves; order Psittaciformes; family Psittacidae; genus Pezoporus; species Pezoporus occidentalis. The sequence continues at coordinate 3,531,929 of NW_026916347.1, forward strand.
ACCAAGTGCTGCTTGCTCTAAGCATAGATGAGTTTCCATAATCATCTCTTCCTAATTGCAAGGACATTCATCTGTGAGAATATTGCTAGGCTGAACTAGTGTAGTGAACTCTTAGCATACTTCCTACCTCATTAAGATGGCTTGAGCATGAGGGGTGAAAGGGAATAGCTGCTAATAGTATGTTTAAAAAAATGACATGAGGTATTTATTAGTCATACTAGTCCCAAATGAGAAAGAGGAGCAAAGCATGTTAGAAACTCAGCTGCTCTAAGGAGCTGAACATGGTGGAGCTACACACTTCCCTACCAGAGCAAATGCAACATCACCTCTGCAGCCTCTGCAGCCTCTGCAGCCTCTGCAGCCTCTGCAGCCTCTGCAGCCTCTGCAGCTGCATGTTCGTGGAGCCATTCAGTCCAGAAAAAACATGCAGGGTCAGAAGCTTGCAGAGTTTTGGCTGAGGACTAATAATCTCAGCAGCTGCTGACTCTCCCTTCTACTCTGTCTATACAGGGAATGCAAGCCCTTCACACTAGAAACTATTCCCAGCTTCAGCTGCTAGGTATTCATAACAAATGTCTAATGGCTAAAACAGTGCTGTGTTGTGGACCCTGTCATTTTGCATGTCACATCGGGACAAGTGTGTATTCTCCACTGTGGTTGGAATACCAAGCCGTCATCCTAACATCATCTAGAGCCATTCTCCCAGACAGGAACTGCTGCTACTGAATGTAAGTTCTGACTGTAGGTGATGCCTTCTTTGTACCAAGTTACTCTTTTCTAACATTATAGCTGTACCAGAACCAGGTAGCTCCCTAGCCTTGTCTATGACTTGCATTTAAACCAGGTTTGATTCCAGTTTACAGCAGGACAAAGGACATGCACATCCCATTCCAGAGTCACTGCAAGTCTGTTCTTCCTAAGGAAGCACGTTAATGTTTGGTGTCATTGGGAGAAAATATGAGGATTTATATTGTTGATGAATGAAGACAGCTGAGCTGCTGCTGGCCGAAGTGAAGTTTCTGCTGGATCGCTCTGAAATGCTTTTCTTCAAGTAATCCTGAATCAGCCTTCTGGGAAGAACATGCCTTTCTACTGATTTACAGTACAGAACTAATCTGAAAGAATATTTCCATAAATTAACCAATTTTTCAACTCCCAGCATTTTGCAATCTTACAAAAATCTGCTTTTTGTTAGAAATAGTTTTGTTAAGATATAATGAGACGCCACAAACAGCCTCATAAGCTGTAAAGCACACAGAGAAACTACTACACCGTGTAGGGATGCCAGTGCAAGCCAGTGACCAGAAAGTGCAATGTATCCTACTCATGGGACCTGTTAGGGACACACACTGCACCAGCACCATGTGGGCCCCAGCACCTTCAGGGCACTTCAGTCCAAACACAAATGGGTGGCACAAATGACGTCATCACGTATTATGTTCAGACACATCCTGAATATGCTGGACTTAATGAAAGTATTTGGAACAACTCCATTGTGTGCACAGCAACAACTTCACTGGGATTTCCTGATATTCAGCAGCCAAGTAACTGAGAGGTTTCTCTTTGAAGTGGGAAGATGCATATTGCTATCCCAAATCAGTAGAACTGATGCATCTGATAAACATATATGATTGTCTGTCTTTCTCCAGCTCTAAATCTAGAGTTGATGGATGGAGATTTGAACTCAGTGCCAAAGGCTCATACTGAAGAGAAGGAAATATCACTTTCTTTCTCTGCTTTGTAACAGAAAAGAATACTAAAGTCCAGTTCTGGTCCTGTGAAAGGACAAGACATTGCATTAAATGCTATAAACCCTTAAAAGATTCTGGGATTATTTTTAAAATGACAAGAATAATCACATTATTTCTTTCTTGTCTCAGGACAAATGTTCTCACAAATTAAATCCAGCAACAAAGGGGAGTGGCAGGGAAAGATGAATAGCATTTGGTCCCAGTAACAGTCTAGTCAGATGAAAATATCCTTCCTATATTGGTATCTCAGGGTGTGTTGCCGGTCAAGTGAAGCCAAGTTGCATAATGTTCAGCCAAGAGAACACCAATTTTGGTGTGACGTGCTGATGATGAGATTTACTAGTGTGTATTTATGTGTGTAGAATCAGTATAAAGAGGCACTGAAATGTTTGTCATCAAGTAGGGAAATGGCCTCATCTTGAAATGCACTGAGATCACTTGCCTGGTGCTGAGCCACTAGTCTCCAATGGGACTTAATCACAGCTGAGAGGTTTTTGATAGCTGAGGGTAAACCTCACGGGAAGGGTGATGTAAGGTATCCAGCTTCTCAAATGCTGACAAGCTCTTTCCCGCCTGCAGTTTAATTCCAGGATTTGGCACTGGCATGTGTATTTTGTGTCCCCTTTTGTCATCATACGCATAAATTAAGGTGCAATTGTTACGGAGAGATGAGATGTAAAAGTCCTTTTTGAGTAATTTCTGAGGCAAAGCAAAAAATAGCGTCTGTCCCAGGTGAGAACTAAAGGTTAGCACAACTTTGAGTCAGTAACGCCTCTTCTCTCTGATGTCATCCTTTTCTCATGTATTAATTTATCTTTCATTTCATAATGAAGCAATCACTGCAAAGGTAAGGTTTCTTAACATTTGCAAAAATCTCATCTGAATTTTACTTGAGCTTTGGTTTGGGTTTCTGTTGAAGAAACCATCATAGAAAACTATTAAAGCCAATCTGTCACTTGACTGATCTGGATTTCTGAATTCACTTACACCTTTTACAGGAGAGTATCAAATATTTTTAAGGATTGTTTTAGCTCAAACTGCCCCTCTGAACTGGATGCCGAGAAGAAAAGCAGTTTACATGAAGTGATGCAGTTGGGAAAGAAGAAATAATCCTAATGGATTATCAAATTCAAGAACTTGTTCAGAGTTTGAATTTATAGAGGATCTGAGGTTTTGGCTTTCATATACATGCAAAAACTCCTTCCCATCCTTCTGACAGTGGCATTGTGTCTGAGCTTATGAATGTCATAAACAGATCATACCAAATCTATTCACAATTACATTTCTTAAAGTTACACTCAGAATATGATTAATCATGAACACCATTATAATAAAAGTAATGGTGGTTAATTATAATAAATGCAAACTTATACATTTACATACATCTCTTCCTCTGCTATTCCTTCACCATTTTACACCCTTTCTAACAGGACAGTGAAAGCAACTCTCTAATCCATAACCTCTAATCCCTGATACTATATTCTAGCATACTAAACTGTTCCTGAAATAAAACCCTTTAGTTTCTTATGTCATTTGTATTCTCCAGCTCCCACCCACATGTTTGAAAGCTTTTGAGGCATAATATGTGTTCATACCATGACACAAAAGACATGTATCCACAGTGCTGCAGAATTGTGTGGTACTAATTTGCATAAGGTAGGTACTTATAAATCACAAGACATTTCTCTATGACAGCATGATTTAATTCACATTCATACCATATCTTCTTAAAGCAATTGGAAACACTGCTATTTGTTTGTTATTGTATTTTCATAAAATGGTGTAACAATTTATTAGAATACTAGGATGGTATTGATCAAGTCTGAATGCAGCTGGTTTTAGCTGGAAAGGTAATATAAAAATGCCCATTGCAGCTCATGGATAGTTAGAATTACAACAAATTCTATGAAGAATTATTAACTGTATTCTTTTATTTAAATCCCAACCATCCCTGCACTCTGCTAACAAAGCTGTGCAGAGCTGGCAGGTGTTTCTATTAAGGACCACTGACCAGCTGAGCTCCTGGAAGGCAGTTAACAAGAGGAAATGAGAGAAAACCAGATCAGCCCCATCTGGGAATGTAAGCTGGTGCAACTTTGGGTGACAGTAGTTTCCTTTCTAGCTCTGAACTGAAGTAAGTGCTACCTTTGTTTTGGGCTATGATTGAGGAAGATCTGCTTGCCTTGTTTACAGTAATAGCTCTAGCCTGTTTGTGTTTAATTTTCATGTATAATGCTGCCTCAAAGGAGTTACGCTTTGAGATTATTGACTGTGTCATCTGAGCTGTCATGTAGATGTTTAGATTTTGTTTGGATATTTGGAATCTGTTCTTCATCTGGCTGCCTTTCCCCAGGGTAACTGGTGAAACAAAAAGTTACTCAAAGCTTCATGAACTTCCGTGTCTCTCTAACTCTAAGCTATTTGCTGTGCTTTAAAGAGTTCCCTAATGTCTAGGGCAGAAGATAATTAAGAAGATGGATATGATACCTGTGTTTCTCGTAGAGCCGTGAGAAGGGGGATAAGATGTGAATAGAAACCTTTAGTTTGTGTGATTGATGGACCACTCACTGGTCTTCTGCAGGAGCAGTTCTTTCAATGGAGTGGAGGGAAAAAAAAAATCTCATGTTTGTTTTCTTGATTAATCTGCTTTTCTCTGCTATGGCCTTCTAATTCCTCATTTGAAGGGAAAAACAAACAGAAAAACCTGAACCCAAACAATCCTGAGCCCTCAGATGGGTACTATAATGTTTGTCAGATTAAAAATAAAGCCAAACACCCCTGCTTTGAAAACCCTAATATAGATCTGAGTTCCTTTTCTCCCTTATTTCCTCCCTGATCCCAGTCTCCCCCCAGGCTGCAGAAGGGATGAAGGACATTGAACTAGGAAACCATCAAGGCAGAGGAACTGCTCTGAGACACAGTACTGCAATACATCTATGGAAATTACTACCAAGTATTCTAGTGCAGGGGGAAAGAAGTGTGTAGGGTGGTTCTTGTCTGCTCTAGAAACAGAAATGCTCATAAACGCCCATAGACAGATGCTCATGTCTGGCTGCAGTGGGCATGGAGGAGCTCTGCAGCTAGAAGTACATGGCCTCTGCTCTAAGGGCTTCATTTCCACTGATGGTGAAGAGTTGCTGAGTCCTGGGGGCAGCAGGTTCCTCTGTTCTTGTTAGACTGTGAGAGGGCAGAGGTTGTTGCTGAAAAGTGCCTGCTTACATCAAGCTGTGTTCTGACTGGGAGCGCTCCAATACCCATATTAGTACTTGCTGGTCTCAAGGAGCACAAGAACCATGATTAGAAGAGGTACCAAACATGGCAGGTGTGAAGAAGCTTGAGTTTTGCAGGTGTGTTTCCTTTTAGTCCTGCTGCTTCGCCCAAGTCAGATGGCTCTCAGGAAGCTCCGTAGTCTCTGGCTCTCTATAGCCAACAGCAGGTCCTTGTCAAAAGCATAATTTTATCGTTGACCTTTCTGAGTGGCTACAGGCCTGCAGAGGGGGTGGGATACTGTCTGCCTTGTATCCACAATGATGCATCATGATTTACTTCCCCCTCAGTTGTTTAAAAATGCCACAAATGATGCTTTGTACCTCCTGTGCCCGAGTCCCGTCACTTTGCAGCACCCAGAGCAGGTGAGCTGGATGACTAAATCATGCTTGGCTGCAGTTCTCAGCCAGAGCCTTCCTGTGATTATCCAGTATTGCTAATACCCTGCTAACTCCCTTCAGAGCTCCTTGTTATAGGTGCTCTTGTTAAAGACACTAATTGTTCCTTCCCCCGTGCCCCAGCAGCAGTGAGGCTGCAGAGGAATAATGCACAGAAAAATAGTTTGACTCATGCACACCTTTAGCCTCTGTACTCGGCAATGAGACCTGCATTTGCACATTGGCTTATGGAGGAATGATTTCCATAGCAACAGCAAGGATATGTGGCATAGTATGAATACTGCCTCAGAGAGCATATAAAGTACCTTCTTAAGAAATAACTGACTACACAGGCTCTGAAAAAAAACACAATTGGATATGTGGAGGAAGCGTTGTGTAACATTAATTTTTAGTGGCAAAAAACCACATTATGTTCATGTTTTGTTTTAAACATCACCACTTTTTAAAAAACAAGTTCCTGGGTATAGAGAACCGGGACTTCTGCTCTATGCCAACTGTTAGTGGATGCAAACAGCATGGAAAGATCTGTGGTGATTCTTCAGCAGCACAGTGAATTAATACTTACTGAAGATCTAAAGGGGAGTTACCTGAGGCGAGCATCAAGGGGGAGAGGAAGATAACAGCTCAGTTGACTGAGGGGGGAGGGAAGCAGGATCAGCTGGTAGTCTCTTTAAATAACAGCGTTTATGGTTATTACTGGGGGGCAGGTTTTTGCTATCAGACAATGGGGCGGCAATGCTTTAGTACTAAGGGGTGCAGAGAAAACAAGACAGGAAATATGCATAAAAGAATAAAACCACTTAATTTTTGGTTATGTGCATAAGTTTGTCTTCCCCTTGCTGTTGTTGTCCTCCTGCTTCTCTTATTTATTTTTCTTTGTTGCATAGCTCTATGTATACACAAAGCAGTCCAGTACCTGGACAGCCTCACCAGGATTCTCAGGGGAAGATGGGCAGATATGTCTTAGGTAGGCTCAGGTGTGTTACCATTTCAAGAGGATTGGCCCCTTCCTTCTTGGCTCTTCCATGAGCTCCAAGGAGATGTGTCCCTGGGCACACATCTGCAGTGAGCTCTGTGGTGCCAGCAGTGGTTACCTGGATACACACGGCTGTGCCTTTCTGGATGGCATGAGAGTGGGAGGAATTGCTTCAGCTCATTATAGGTGGAATGAATAAAAGTAACAATGCTGATTTCACCGCTTCCTTAGCAAGGTGCTATCAAATCAACTGTGGTGTGCTGCACTGCAGCACAACTATCTCAAAAATAAGCAGTTTTGTAAGGGGAAAACTTCTTCATGTTTCAGGTATTTATTTTAATTTTTTAGACCTATTAATATTGGGGACAGCTAGAACCACTGGAAATATTGAATCCCGTGCTTGAGATGGATGCTGCAAAAGACCTTCATGTGCTATGGAATACCTGCACCTTCCCCACACAAAGAAATCTGGCTGAGTTTGTACAGCCCATCTTCCTAGACCTTTTTCCCCAGCTTTTGAAAAATTATTACTGTTCCTGACCAGATTTATTTGCTGACTTACACAATCAGCTAATTCTTTTCCTCCTCCACAGCCTGAAGGTTGCACCCTTTAACTTTCATGTGTGCATGCAAAGTTAGCAGCCATAGTGAGAGATTTAGAAACATCCAGAGTGTGGTGGAAAATGTGACATTTCTGTTTTGGTCAGTTAGGTACTTTGATAGCAGGAAGATAGGTGACAACTGGCTGTTGACTCTGTATGGGCTCTGTGTGCAGAGGTCTGCCTGTAAAGCAGCAGCTGGAGGACTAGCTGTGCTCTCATTTGCAAAACCCCTTTGTGCTGAATAAGGGATCCTAGATCTGTGTCTTCATATGGGAGGAAAGAGCAGGGCTCTGGGATTTCTTCAAGCCATGAAACCTGGGTATATTAAGCCCTGCCCGTGGAGATCAATAATGGTGGGTTATCCCACAGTGTCTGCTGTTGTGGGGTTTAGATCTTGGAAACAAAGCAAGCTATTCTCTCTTAATGAGCATCATGTACTCCCAGCTTGTGCTTTAATAGGATTAAACAGTCTCAGCATGGTCTTGGCAGGGCTGCATGTACCCTAGGGCAGGAAAGTCTAGACTACCCTGTCTGCCCCAGGCATCCTCACCCCCTTGATGCTGGCATGTGAGGAGGACGGCTCTGAGGGCAGCTTGGCAGGTGTGGTGTGGCTGAATCCAGCCCTAACACAGGCTGCTTTAGTCTGGGATTGGGTTGTTTGTCCTGTAAGCATGTATTTACCTGCTAATTTGAGTTTAAAAAAGGCAAAAGGTGAGCTAGAATATATCGGTGCATGCAGTAAGCATTGTACTGAGGGATACATTTCTCTCTGAAGAGAACTGGGCAGGAATCATTCAATGCCATCTCGCACCCCAGGGATCTTTTCCTCCTTTTATGATCGGCTGTTCTTTTTTCTGTGTATGACTTGGTAATATAGAGACATGTAATATCTAACACAGCATGACTATCTGAGGGTGTCCTTGTTCATAGGGTTGCTTGTTTCAGGCTGATCTGTGGCAAAGCAAAGGAGATTGAGAGTATGAACCAGGGTGGGATGGCAGCCAGGACTAGATTGGTGTAAGAAATCAGTTTCACACTGGGAGCAGGGGAGTTGTAAAGCACGGCGTAAGGTGCCCCGTACTCTTCCTTCTCTGCAAAGAAAGTACAACTTCTCTTTATTTATTCTGATGTCCCACCAGCTGCATCTACTCTGCTGACATGCCAGCTCTCCTGGCAGGTCTTAGATATGGAAGCTGTGGACCTGCATTTCGGTGCATGTCCAGCAAACGTTGTGGAGGAAGAGCATATGTGGTTCCAGGATGGAGATCTCCTCCTGCTCTCTGGAAATGAGTTCCAATTAACATCAATGATTTCAGAAGACCTGTTCTGGAAGCTGTTTTGTTTTATCCCATGTGTGTATTTTCCTCGTGGGAATGTGTCTGTGTCAAGTCTATAAAATAAAATACTACTTTTCGAGAAATGAATAAATTAATTGTGAATACTTCAGATGGCATTGCCACATATGCTGAACAGAGAATAAAAAGGCAACAGCAGTTTGTAATAAGATTCCTTTTCCTGAAGCAGTAAAGATCCATACGATCTTCCACCTACCTTTTAAGATAGTAATAAAAATGACTCAGCTTGGCAGCACTTGTCACAAGTGGTAGATGGCTTTAGAATTTTTTTGTTAGAGGAAAAACATGCATTAAATACAGCCTTGGATCGATGAGGTATTGGCTCTTGAAATAAGTGTGAGGAGGAGGATCTGCCTTTACTGCTCTAAGGCTCATGCTAAACATGTACCATGAAAAGAAAGCATCTTCTGCTGTGAACACTACCTCTCTGCCATCTTTCTGGGGAGGCATATGCAAAGCTGAGCTGAACAACCAAACTAAAGAAAGCTCAGAGACTTGCTAGAGGCCGTAGAGTGAGGCTGTGGCAGAAATGGGAAGATGGGGATCCCTGTTACCTTAACTGAGTTCTTGCCTCTCACAGTTGTTTCTAAGTCAAAATCACTGCTTTGAGGTCTTGCCATGAAAAGCTCTGTAGCAAAGTGATCTATCAAACACTGTAACATAAATGGCATCAGGAAATAGAGCCCCCCTCATCTCATTCTCATTCAGCTGCTTCTCCATCATCTTCTCCAAATGTGCCATATCTGTAGCAGCTTCTATGAGAATGATCTGGTGATCTGCTTACTGAAAACATGGAAGGAAAAAGCCATTTGCAAGGCACTGGAGTAAATGGAGCAAAATGAGCAGGGCACTGAACTGGAAGTGCTTGTGAGTTAGGCAAGAAAGTCTAGTGTTTCCATAACAGTAAGAGTGTGAAGGGAAGGATGGTGAGGGAGAAATGAATGTGACAAGCTGCAGAAATAATAATGTAGATGGTCAGGGATGTGAATAATGAGAGGTAGAAAATCTCTGCAGGGATGGACAACAAATATTGCTGTAGGGAGTCATTTCTTGTGCAGGGTGACAGAAGCTAATGCCAGCTGAGACACTCTGAGGAAGGTGGTTTGAGAAACCAGCATGGCCCTCTGAAATGAGCATCTTTCTGCCTATCTAGTCCTCTAGGGTCTAACTTCCTGAAGGCAAACCACTGGCCTACACTGAAACTTACATAGAATCATAGAATAGTTAGGGTTGGAAAGGACCTTAAGATCATCTAGTTCCAAACCCACTGCCATGGCCAGGGACACCTCACACTAAACCATCTCACTCAAGGCTTCGTTTAAACTGGTCTTGAACGCTGCCAGGGATGGAGCATTCACAACCTCCCTGGCAACCTATTCCAATGCCTCATCACCCTTACAGTAAAGAACTTCCTTACATCCAATCTAAACTTCCCCTGTTTAAGCTTTAACCCGTTACCTCTTGTCCTGTCACTACAGTCCCTAATGAAGAGTCCCTCCCCAGCATCCCTATAGGCCCCCTTCAGATACTGGAAGGCTGCTATGAGGTCTCCACACAGCCTTCTCTTCTCCAGGCTGAACAGCCCCAACTTTCTCAGCCTGTCTTCATATGGGAGGTGCTCCAGTCCCCTGATCATCCTCGTGGCCCTTCTCTGGACTTGTTCCAACAGTTCCATGTCCTTTTTATGTGGAGGACACCAGAACTGCACGCAATACTCCAGGTAAGGTCTCACAAGAGCAGAGTAGAGGGGCAGGATCACCTCCTTCGACCTGCTGGTCACGCTTCTTTTGATGCAGCCCAGGATACGGTTGGCTTTCTGGGCTGCAAGCACACACTGAAGCCGGCTCATGTTCATTTTCTCATCAACCGACACCCCCAAGTCCTTCTCCGCAGGGCTGCTCTGAATCTCTTCTCTGCCCAACCTGTAGCTGTGCCTGGGATTGCTCCGACCCAGGTGTAGGACCTTGCACTTGGCATGGTTAAACTTCATGAGGTTGGCATCAGCCCACCTCACAAGTGTGTCATGGTCCCTCTGGATGGCATTCCTTCCCTCCAGCGTACCAACCGAACCACACAGCTTGGTGTCATCAGCAAACTTGCTGAGGGCGCACTCAATCCCACTGTCCATGTCACTGACAAAGATGTTGAACAAGACCGGTCCCAACACCGATCCCTGAGGGACACCACTTGTTACTGGTCTCCAGCCGGACACTGAGCCATTGACCACAACTCTCTGTGTGTGGCCATCCAGCCAGTTCTTTATCCACCGAGTGGTCCATCCATCAAATTGATGTCTCTCCAATTCAGAGACAAGGATGTCGTGTGGGACAGTGTCAGATGCTTTACACAAGTCCAGGTAGATGACATCAACTGCTCTACCCCTGTCCATCAGTTCTGTAGCCCCATCATAGAAGGCCACCAAATTGGTCAGGCAGGATTTCCCCTTAGTGAAGCCATGCTGGCTGTCACCAAGCACCTTGTTGATTTTCATGTGCCTTAGCATGCCTTCCAGGAGAATCTGCTCCAAGATTTTGCCAGGCACAGAGGTGAGACTGACTGCTCTGTAATTCCCTGGGTCATCCATTTTCCCCTTCTTGAAAATGGGGGTTATATTTCCCTTTTTCCAGTCATCGGGAACTTCACCCGACTGCCATGGTTTTTCAAATCTGATGGCCAGTGGCTTAGCAACTTCATTCACCAGCTCCTTCAGGACCCGCGGATGGATTTCATGCATAGCATCTTTGGCAGCTCCCTTGGTAGGAAGCTCAGCTGTAGCTCTGGGTCCTGGTGGGACTTTATCAAGGTCATTGCCTGCTTTCAGGGTTTGTGGTGAAAAGAAGTCTGAGAAACTTTTGTGGCTTCATATGAAATGTAATGTCCAGGACAAGAGGAAGATAGGGAAGGGGCTCTGTTCTTCTTTTACTTATGAAGTACATTTGCTTAGAGGTTCTGGGGAAGGAAGCATCTCTTGGTACAACTGGTTGTACATCTTGGAGGCTTGTAGAGAGTGTATTGGTAATCTTGCTTCTGAAAGGGATAGCTGAAGGGTTATGGGACTGATTCTTAGTGGTCTGTGTAGGTACTCATCTATTGGTTATGCCTAGAGGGCATACTCATTTCATGGCAACATTGTGGTGGTATTCCTTATTTTTTGTTACTTTACCTGAAACTGAATTTTTACTTTTTAGTCAGTCTCTAAATCTACCCTCAGCTTTGACCACTGAGTGCATAAACCTCTGCTTTCATCTTTGGCAGGGCCTACACAGCTTTGGCTTTAGGCCAGGACATCCTGCAGGTCCATACTCAAACCCATACAACATTGCTTGGTAGTTTAATTATCTGCCGCTGTAGGTTGTGCCTGCAGACATCTGGAGTTCAAATTCAATCATCTGCAGGATCTCCTCTAAGGGAGATGCCCTAAAGTGTATCTCAGAGGAGCTGGTTGGCAGTTGAACTGGTGCCCTGCGGTGTGCTGCTGTGTGAAGCAGAAAGATGTCATGGATGGCTTTGGGAGGGGGAAACCAATTCAGTTTAACTTAAACTCTTTGGCAAGTGAAAACTTTCTTATTAGGTCACTGCAAGGAAAAGATGCTGAAAGCGATTTCAACACCTCAGTGCAACATTTTGACTGTTACGCTGGAAATGCTCTTGTTTCTCAGCGCTGGGGAGTGGGCGAGGTCTGCTGGTGTTAGCTTCCTGGGGCAGAAAATATGAAATTCTGCCCCTGCTCGGCTCTGCAGAGCTTTTTGGGAGGGTTTTCAGGCCCTGCATCCCAACGAGCAGTGAAAGAATGGGAGGAATTTCTGCTAATAGACTACTAGAGAAAATGTCTCAGGTTTTCCCAGAGCAGCATTAAACTGTAACAGAGCTTGGTTAGCAGCTTCGGGGATGAGAAGTTATTTAACCTTGTCATCTGGTACAGCAACAACACTATTAAATGGGTCCCTTGTTGTGAACAAAATACCTCAATGTACTGCATAGCAAGTGAGACCTCTCAACACCAACTCTCAGGGTGGGAGCAATCCTCTTGCTGCACCCACGTGTGACATGATGGTGCTTCTATAAGCCTCTGTAGACCCTCATTTTTAACAAGCAAAACTCCTAGCTAGTAGTTCCTCCTCTGTGTTTCAGAAATTGAATGGGAGTCGTGTTTTATGATGGCGAAAAAAATGAAGATACCCTTATTTTGTCTTCAAAGGGTCTGGCTGCTTCATGCAACAGAGTGTACAGCTAACCCCACACACCCATGCTCAGCTATCCCTGACTGCTCTGGCCTTCACATGGGGCAGCTATGTGCAGCACGACCATTCCCCTGGACCCCAAATGCAGTGGTGCTGTTAGGAGAGCTGCAAGCAGCTGGTGTGGGCACTGCTCTTCATGGATGTTGCTTCTGTTGTGAAGCTTACCTGGCTCTATGCACCTGTGCTCTCCCACAGTGATGGAGGCACCAGCCAAGCTGGCACAGTGTAGCCCCTGTGTCTTGCAGCAGAGCAGCTGCACCCATAGCACCTTTAGCAACTGGGTGGGGATTTCTGTCTTAGACTCTTTGTTAACCTATTGCTCACTCCTCTGCACTGGCATCTTGGTAAGTTATCAGCCAAGCCTCCAGGTCTCTCATGCTCATTAAGTGTTTTTTCACATGCAAGTTTGCAGAGGAGATGAATCTTCCCTGGGACGGCCTCCTAGGCAGTGAAGCATGTTCTTCTGCAAGCTAAGGATCTCTGCAGCTTTCAACAAAACAAATACCAAGAACAAAACATGCAGCCTCCAGCCTATAATACAAACATACAGCAGTATGTATATTCCCAGGGAATAAAACCTACCAAAACAAGGCATACAGTAAACTCCACATATGGGGGGTGGGGGGAGAGAAAACAAACAGCATGTGACAGACCTGAGCTGTGTTTTCTAATGCCAGGCTGGAAGGCACTCAGCTGATAAGCTGGATGTAGGAACCTAGACAGAACAGCACTGAGGAGATTTTCATGGATCAATGCGCTTTGGTTACCAGGCATTAAGCAGACTGCTTCAGTACTCTTAGAAATTTAATAAAAAAAAAAGACTATAAGAGTTGATCCATCTCTGAAATTGCTCATGGAAGTTAAATGAGATTTCTCAGGTGTGTCTTCATCTTCCTGGATGGACATGGAGAGGACCTGGGTCAAGGGTGTCAGCTGTACAAAGCACACCTCCGAGCATTATCTCAGGATTAGCAATGTGTTCTGCTATGTGGTGGTGTTTCCTGAAAAAAAGCACTCACCCATGATTCTTTAAATGAGGTTTGAGCGTGGCAAAAGAGGAAAAAGTGGAAAGGAGAAAACTTGCCTATGAAGCAGGTGTCTAAAATGGGAGGGAGGGAAGGAGAGAAGGGGGCACAGCAGCTGTCAGAGAAGACAGCTTGCTACTCATGACACAGAAATTGTTTTTTAGGTTCCCCTCAACCTGTTTGCAGTGATTCATCTTCTTAAGGATGAGTCATCTGAAACAGTGAACAACTGGCTATGAAAATATTTACCTTAGAGTCATCTTCACAGGTATGGCCTGTCCTGTTTCTTTAGTCAGAACAACTCATCTTGTTCCTTTCATTCTTTAATCTCATGCTATTATGGGGGTTTTGATAACCTGGCATAGACCAGATGTGATAAGTAGGAGAAACAGGAATCACACTGAGGTATTCTCTGTGGACGACAGAGGTATGATGAGAAAGTGTTGAGCTTGTGCAAACTGTCTCACAAGGGATTAGCGGGGAGATGGCAGTCACGAGGTACTTCTTAAAATGAATTTTAAGAAAACTATAACAACTGCTTGGGCTCAGACTTCACATGCTGGTACCTGTCTTGGGACAAGCTTTCCTGGGAATTTTTCTCATTTTCAAGAGACAGACTTCAGAGCTTAGAGGATCCAAGGATTTGCAATGTGGAAAATATCCTGGCAATTTATTCTAGAAGAAAATGTTTTGAACTTATTTGTATCAGAGACATCCCATAATGAACCAAACCTGTGCATTTATACTTGCCATATAATGAACAAGGAAAAGAAATGTTCACAGTTATGATGAAAAACACAAGGGTGATGCACAGCTACTTAGTGCTCAGAGAGCTCACATCATGGTGCAGTCCTTGTGGCATTGCTTTTGTCTGGATGCCTACAATCTTTCTGTAGCTGACTAAGAATGCAGTAATCATTAGCTTACATTTACATTTGTACCATGATTCCATGTTGTATTTTCTCAGCTTAATAGTCAGTATCCACTTGGACAAGTCTCATTGCTTTAGCTTCAGCTTATCCTTTTCCAGCAAGCTGTACTGATGTGACAGGCTGACTCCTTCAATTCAGTGGAGTTCAATTATTGCTGAGTATACAGCAGCCAGCAACAGGTTTAAAGCGTGCACTACTGTGTGGATTGTGATCCCCTTCTGACTCCAAAGGTAATTGTTGGTGATCTTGTAAAGCTCCCTTGCTAATATCATGTGAATGGGCTGTGGTGTTAAAATGGTGACACTCATCAGAGTGATGATAAAAGCTTTTATACGCTTGTCCCAAGTTGCTGGCCCCTGAGTTAAGGTGCAATAAAACTTCTTGCAGCCAGTCTTTGAGGCAAGACCCACCCCAGTACTTTGTGTTACAGTAAAAGCCAGTCCTGTTTGTTTTCAGGTCAAGTGAAAAGTAATTTCTATGGTAATAGCATGGAGCTATCAAAATGCCCAACTCGGGGCAGGCATGGGAACCATCTTTTGTCCAAAGTAAAGAGTGAGAGTCATGTCAGGTCTTAAGGTCTTCACTGAAAATGATCTGCAGGCTGCTCTTATCCTGTTGATGTTATCCTGGTGATCTTATTTTCTTTAGAGACAACTTTATCATTAATGTAAATGTGTAAGTAACTTCCTTGGCTGGGTGAGAAGGTGCTGCAATTTTTCACCTATTCCAAATAATTTTTCATTTTAATCTGCTCTCTTTTTAAAAACTTGAGGCTAAACCTTCCGTGAAGACTCTAGCTTCCCAATAACTCCAACTTCGCACAACATAAGCTTATTCTTCTCCTTGTGCCTCTATTGCTCATGCTTTAGGTTTTGCTGCTACATGTGTGGCAATTCCACTTTGATTGCTTTCCATTTTCCCCTCTGCCTACAGTAAATTTTATATAGCAGCCACACAGTTATTCATCCCTTTTTGATCCTTGCTCTGCTACAATTCAGAGTCTCAATGTCACCTTCTCTCCAGCCCAGTTTCTCTCAAACCTAAATCCAAATGGCAGAATCTCAAGTACCCTGGGTCTATTGCCTACAAGTAAAGAACTAGGTACTCTTCCTCTCCTGCAGTCCCTCAGATCTTAAACATCCCCTAGGATGGACTGTTATTACCTGCCGTGTTTTCATGCTGGTTTTCTCTTTAGATCTTCCCGAGTTTTCTTTGGGCTTGCTCCTGACACTGGCCCTAAACTGGACCCTGTAGTCACTCAGACACCCTCTCTCCGGGGCTTTCTGCAAAGCAGAGACATCTTCCAGGAGGGGGCTGCATTGCTGGCCTCGAGCTGCAGCAGGATGTGAGGAAAGCAGAGTCTCCGTCTGCTCACCCTGGCGCCGAAGTCCCGTAGTGTCATTAGGAGTAGAACTGATAAGGAGGGCTGGGTTTTTACTTTATCTATCAGCTTTGCATACAAAAACATTGATTCACTAAGACTCATCTTTTCGTGGAGACTTGTTCTTCCTTAAATCCTTGCCACTACCAGAATGCAAAAGCAGAGCAGCAAACAGCAGCTGATTAGGACATTCTCCCTGACCAAAGAGAAACAGGTTCAAAGCTCTTGTCAGAATAGGACCTGGTAAGATTGTGAACCTGGGTATGTGGTGCCTCAGGTGAGTTCCTGAGTCACTGAATTATTCCAGGATAGAAATTTTATGCCCATTTATCAACTAGTTTCATCTGTTCCTTCACTTTTCAGGGTTTTATATAACAAAACAGAGAAACAGAGGAATCTTCCTCCCCTTCCCCCCTAAAAATCTCTATTAACCTTGTACTGAGTTTCTATTTTTGAATCAAATATTTGAATTGTGATGTGTGGAGGTTTGCTTAGGGAGCTCTTGGTTGGCGCTTGTTAAATGTGTTTGCAGATTACTAAATTTTATTGTGTAAGAACACATTTATATAGCCAGGGGCCATACAAATACCTAGACAAGTGTTCATGTGGATAAAATGCATCTATTACCTTTGTCTTTCTGTGCAAACAGTTGCTTTCCTGCCAAGAAAAAGTACTGTAGTAAACAAAATACAAAAATATGAACACTTGGGTTTACCTCTATCAATTATAAGTACTTGTGAAGAGGTAAGACAAGAAATGTAAAGCATTTTGTGTCATTTACATGTGATGCTTGGCATTAATTCTTTGTTTAAATTCCAGCAAGGAAGGTAGTTAACTCCACTGATGCATGCTTGGCTATCTGCTGATGTGGGGTGCTCCAAAGTGATCCCTTCTTAGGAAAGTGAGATGTTCCCAGCTGGGGATACTCCTTCCAAAAAACTACAACTGAAAAAACTTGCTTTTTTTTTCTGTTTTGAGCCTTTCTTCCATCAAAACCCTAAATAAATGAGCAGTAAGATGAGTGATAAGCAGATGTTCCACTTAGGATACTGTATGAACTTGCAGAGATAAGCTGGCAAGAATGAAAATGGTCACAGTAGAAAATGAAAAGAGACAACTAAAAATGAAGAGTTTGACATAGTCCTGAAAATAAAATATTTTTTTTTACATCTTCTCCTGCCATGACTGCACCATACATCTACCTCATTCCTTATTATGTGTTAGTGGAGAAGAGGGAACATAAACTAAGAAACAACCTAAACCGCATGCCTTGCCAAAGTAATTAGATCTCATTTCATTGCTGTGATGACTCCCTGGACTCTACACTTTGCTTCCCTGTAAACACTTTTTTGCCATGTGATCTCACAATCTTCTGCTGCACCAATTCATTAACGCATCCATAGCCACATACAGTCACAAACTGTGGAATTCACTCTCACTTGAACCTGCTGCACATAATAACCATGCCTGCCTTCACTAAGGAATACTACTTAGCTGACAGCTGGGTAAGTGTCTCAAATAAGGCCTTGGGCACTGCAACAGGTATTCTTGGCTGAGGCTTTCAGGTACTAAAGTCATACACATAAATAACGAAACTTCGTCTTGGTGATCTGTGCACTGTTTTAGCAGTCAGCCCTTCCAGTAAGTCAACAAGTAGTAAAGCATAAAATTATAGATGTAAACTTGTTCTAATGGATTTGTGCTGATGATCTCTGTTGCTTACAGAGCGTGCTAAAGGATGAGAGAAAAGATTTACCCTTTGTTAATGGAAATAATTGTCTTCCAGTGAATAAAGGACAGTCATTGCAACAGTCTCAAAGTAATAATGATAATAGCATAGCTATCTGCAGGCAACATTGGCCTCCAAGCAAGCAACAGGTTTGTGTTTTCATTACATCCCCTGAATGCTGGTTAGCAGGCTGCTGAGAAGGCAGAGTTTATTCTGCTTTGTACCTGTGATAGTTGTAATATAAAGGCTGACAGAAAAAGTTGCTGATTTTTGCCAGGAAAGTGAAGCCATGGGAATGCTAGGTTGTCATGGAAGGACCATAGCTTTGTCTAGCTTCATCTGCACTGGATGCTCTAGGAGTATGGGTACTTACATGTTTGCAGGGTCATGGCCCATGCTGACAGTAAAGATGCAGTTTCTCTTCCAGTCCCATGTAAGACAAAACTTCATGCGTGGCATCTGTAGCTATTCAAAGGAGACAGTCCTCATGCTAGCAAAAAAAAAATAGTTGCTGTTTTTTTCATGCTGTCCTTGAAAAAAAACTTAGTGTGTCCTCCAAAACCATCTCCATGTCTCATTCTGTATTTCCATTCCAAGCCTCTTTCCCCTGCACCTGTTGTGACAGGTATGCAAACTTCTTATTGTAGTTCGAAATAATTGGGTATAAACCAGTTGCAGGCCATACCGCAAAAGCAGCAATTGCAGATGCAAGTGGGACAGCACAGGCAGAGAACTGGAACTGAAGCTCACAGCAGCCTCTTCTCTTACATAAAGTGATTGGTACTGGCTGGAGTGGGGGCCTTCACTTAATACCCAACAGCAATTCCCTAAAAATAACATGGCTGTAAACTCATTCTAAAGTACATCCTGGCATTGCAGGCTTGTGTTGACACCCCGTGAAACTGAAGCGAGAGGGAAGATTCAAAGCAGGCTTCTGTGACCAGTCATTTCACTTCTAAAACTCACTACTGTGCAAATACAATACATTGTTCTTGTTTTAATGTGCCTATCCTTGCGTCTGCACTTAATGCCAGGAATGGTCACCAAATCTGACTCTGAAATAAATATTTTGGAATGTGGTTAGAAAACAAATACTAAAACTGTAATCCTGAGTAGCTTCATTGGGAAAGATGATGCTAAGCGTTACTTGTTTGTGACAGCTGGGAGTTCATCTGTTGGTAGTAGCTAATACAAAATATAGCTTGTGTTGTCATGTGTCTTCTATTTTTTTTATGCTATGTTTAAACCTGAGGCAAAAAAAGTGGAAGGGGAGGGGCAAAGAGCAATGCTTCAGGTAACATCTTAAATCAATTTACAGCAGCCCAATTGACATCCCCTTCCTCCTCACCCCCTGAAACCAAAGCCAAAGGCTGCAGAGAGAAAGAGGATGCGTTCAAACCATGCTAACTTCAGCAGAAATCAGGAAAGCTGCCACCTCAAAATAACAGGTTTGCTCTCCCAAGCATCAGCTGAGACTACAAGAGCTACAGGGCACAAGTGTGTGTGATGTGAATTCCTGTGTTAGGAGGGGGAAGATTTAAATAGGAAACCTCAGTAATGGTTACTCTGCTTTTAGATCCGAGCTTTGAAAGCATTTCCTCATTTTTGGGTTGTTTGTTTTTTTTTTTCCCCAAAGCCAAATTTCTTTCATTCTTCCACCCAATCCAGCACTAGACAGACAAGTAAAAGTATTTTGTAGGAGGTAGAAAGAGTTGATTTATCCATTCCAAGGGTGGTTGTTTATTTGTCTGAAAACTGTCATATAGTCACTGCATTTAGTTGCTGTTGGACCAACAGTCAAAGGTGAACTTTTCTTTATTGATGCTAATTACTGTATCTGCTTACCAGTGGCGACAAAACCCACCAGGGATATGGGTCAGAAGATACAGAAATTGCAAGAAAACTACCAATTCAACAGGTGTCTGTATAGGATTACTGAGTTACTGTCAAACCCATGCTAGTCCTACAAGTTTGAGTGACAATAGAAACTGAATCATCTGCTAAAAGCATCTTCTTTATTTTATGAAGTCAGAATAATTACCACTCATCCTAATTTAATTTGCAGGAAAAAGCCTCAGTGATGCATGACAGCATTTCTTCTCATGGTGACTGATAAATTCTCTTGGTCTCCAAACTTCTTTTCAATGTTAGGCAGCTTTTGCTATTCCAAAATTGTTCTTGTAACCTTACATTTGAACAAGTGCATGTTTTATACAAATAGACTTCATTAAGATAGCAGGGTAAAATTCAGACAAACCAATAAGTTTTGAAGTTTGATTAAATTAGCATCTTATTTCTGAAAAGATGACATTCAAGGATATGGATTTTGTACAATTCCTTCATAAAAATTGTTTCTGCCAATAAAATTTCGGTTGTGGAAACAATGACTTACCAACCTTTTCACCATTTATAGAAAGATGACATTTTGTGCAAGAAAAGTATCAACACTTCTTGGAAAGTTCTTCTCTTCTTTTGTTGGTAAATGAGTATTCAAACATTTAATCCTCATTCAGCTCTACAAATGTCATTGGAAGTGGAGGAATACCTGGTCTCCTGAAGGCCCATGTAGCTTAAATAGGTTCTACAATGAAAATGACTTAATAAGTTAAATTTACATTCTTAAATTGCAAACGAGGTGGGTTTTTTTTTGTGTTTGGTTGGTTTTTAGGGTTGAGGGTTTTTTTGTTTTGTTTTCTTTGCTTTAACCGATGCAGTTTCTCCTGTAATTGAGCCCTGTGAAACATTCCCCTTTGAGCTTCAACAAAAACCTCCTCAGAGCTTTGCTTCTAGAAACAAGCTGAGGGAGTGGGTTGAAATTAGAGCTGCCTAAAATAAGCAGGGGCTTTGGATCAGAATGGGCTGGAATATTCAGGAAAGTGTTGTGTTGACTCAAAGTGAAATTCTCTTGGTTTTGTTTTCCCAGTAAAATAAGGAAGAAACCTCCTTCCCTGCAACTGTTTCACTTGACTCAAAAGCAGAAAGCTTGCTTTGCTTTAGCATCCATTTGACAATTTTCAAAACAAATGTCAGCTAAATGTCAAAGTATATAGCTTTTTCCTTTTTTCCTCTTTGGTTACCATTACATGCTAAACCTGAACTGAATTCATGAAAGCTTTCTCTACCTACTTCCTCTTCCCAAAGGAGGAATTTTTCAACAAAATATTTACTGAAGTGTGCTTACAACTTCAGTTGCAGAATTCCCGTCAGAAGTAGGTTTTGTGGCCTTTGAACAGGTTGGGCATTGAAATCTTTGTCCACAGGAAGATGAATTCAAACAACCTCCAGTGACCCGCTTGATTAAACATTTAGATGGCTCTTTTTCTGTACATTAAGAGCCTGGTGCATGAGAGGCTCTGACTTCCCTCAGGTGGGGCTGACATTACTGTTCCCATAGCTAGTGTTGCTGCCTAGGGTCCTGTTGCACCAGGTCCAGAGGATAAAGCTGGTCCCTGCTGCAGCAGGGAGGTGGAATTACCTCTCCAGGTGTGCATATAGGTAATGGTGAGAAATATAAGAACCCACAGCAGCAACCACTGCATGGGGAGCATCGGCAGTGACATCCAGGTGCCAAACAGCTGTCAGCTTTGTGTTGGTGCTAAAGCAAGAGAAGGGCTTGAAGGGAGGATTCAAAAGGGGATGAGGACCTCTCTGTAAACACTGGCAAAACCATCTCCCCTCAAGCCTGCAGGGCAGAATGGCAAAGATAGAAATGCCTGTTTGAAACTTCCAGTGGGCAGTGGAGGCTGACAGTGCTATTCTGCTAAGGGCAGGACAGCACATCTCCCTGTCCTCTTTGAAGCCTTTATGCCCATTGCTGTTAGCAGATCAAGCCATTCTGTTGTGTAGGAAAGCTGAACAAGAGCTGGTTAGATGGGGAAAAATAAACTCACAAACAGTTGTGTGCAACATTGGTGCTGACTGTGGTGCAGAACCAGCTTTCCAATGTCTGTGGGGTCCTGGAAGATGGGAGAGGTCAGAAATTCAAACCATCTTCTTTCTACCAGCGTGTTAGGATGACTGCCCAAAGAGACACTAATCAAATAAACCTGATTTCTTTGTGGTTTGCATGGGCACACATTTTGGATCTGGGGAATAGGAGGATAACGCATATGAAGTCCATTTCTGATTCTGGCTGGAGATGTGGCCCAGGTACTGCATTCAGGTCAAATGTTGGTTCCTTAAAGTTCTTGTGCATGGGAATCCAAGCTGTAGTTTATTGCAGTTTTATACAGTGGCATACACAGTAGTGTTTGATATCTCATGGAAGTACACAGCCTTAGTTCCCAGCTTGCACATCTGTGCAAACCTTAAAGAAGCCCCACCTCACTTGCTATGCACTTCCTAAAGCGTTCTTCTCACAGCGCTTTTAGAACAACAGGGAAGTGTGTGTAACAGATCATGCGTATGTAGTTTTTAGTGGTGAAAAGGGTTGTTTGCTTTAATCAGTGCTAACTTCTATTTAGCAACAAGGCTTTATGCGTTCATTAGTGTGGCTGCCAAATTTGTAAACTGAGTGATTCAATAATTATTCTTCTGTTCTGATAATTACTGTGAAACAAGAATGCGAGAAAACGACAGACTTCTTTCAATATTGAATTGTAGATGCGGAATATTTGACTGAATAGATTCATCAAAACACTCAATTCATAGACTTGCCTGTTCAGGAGGAAGGTTAAACATCACAAGTTGGGCTGATGCAGAATTTTAATCAGGAATACTATGAATTATCACGTCAGAATATTTTAGCACTTAAAAAAATGGGTAAAGAAGAAAGATGCAACTTTTGAACATATCTTCTGTTCTATAAAGCCCAAAATGAAAAACTTTGCATGAGGGTTTCCTGTTTGTTTAGATTGATCTTCTGAAGTTCTAAAATGCACTCACTGTTATGTGAAAGGCCATCAGCAGCTTACAATTGATGTTAAGGGGAGGGTGAATGCTAAGCTGCCATACAGAACTGCTGCAAAGCAGCATGCACAGTCAAAGAAAATAAATTCACTGTTCTGGGTAACTTAAACTATGATTACATCATCAGCTCTGTCCTTAGGTTACCTGCTACCTGTTCACAACATACCCAGTTGCTGCAAAGCTGTGATCTCCTCTGCCTGCTTTGCTTCTGCCTCCACCATCTTCCTGATCCAACAAACCCCAAATGTAGCTTCTTCCTTCAGTTTGACCCCCTCTCCTTTGTTCATATAGGTTGAAAGCACCTGAAGTGCAAGTTTTCCCAAGCACTCTGGACTGTGCCAAACTGCTTAAGGTCTTTTAAAATTCAGGACTCAGCAAGAGGCTTTGAAGCCTGGAGTTAAGAGTTGTAAACCCATGGTATGAATCTTGTCTCTTGCTAGTTCAGCCGTTATCTTCACAGCTTCCTAATTTTATTAAATAATAGTCCTTGGACTCCTCTTATGAGAAAGTTCTGTTATAAGTGATTGCCAACCAGTGTATTTTCCATTCTACTTAGCAGTAGGAGCAAAATTGAAGTTGCTCTGTACTTGGTGGGACACAAGGGTGTCAGAAGGCTGAGGATGACATAAGATGCATTCTCTGCTGTAGGCAGGAGAAACAAAATGTGTATTTTTAGACTATTAATAAGTTATGACCTCAATTAGAATAAGAGATACCCCAAAAGCATTAACTGTAAAGAAAAGGGGAAGGTGTTTTTTTTGTTCCACTCTATATTTAAGGGAAGAAAAACCTAGCAACTGTCGTGGTTTAAACCCAGTCAGGTAATTCGTTCGCTCACTTTCCCCCCTTTCTTGCCCTCCCCCTGCTCCCGGAGGGACGGAGAGGAGAATCGAAAAGAATGCAACTCCCACGGGTTGAGATAAGAACAGTTTAGTAACTAAGGTATAACACAAATCACTGCTGCTACCACCAATGATAATAATGATAAAGGAAATAACAAGGGAAGAGAATACATCATCTCACCACCAGCCGACCGATAACTCGCCCCCCAAGCCCGACCAAGCTCCGACCGATACCTCCTCCAACCCTGCAGTCTCCCAGCCCTTCCGGCTAACTCCCAGTTACATCCTGGGCATGACGTGCTGTGGTATGGAATACCTCTTTGGTCAGTTTGGGTCAGGTGTCCTGTCTCTGCTTCCTCCTGGCTTCCCCTCCTCCCTGGCAGAGCATGAGGCTCACAAAGTCCTTGGCCAAACCAAAACATCGCTTGTTATCAGCTCTGTTCCCAAGCTGAAAGTCAAAACACTGCACTGCACCAGCTACCAAGAAGGAGAAAAATGACTGCTACTGCTGAACCCAGGACAGCAACCAACTGGTATAGTGAATTACTTAGAAAAGAATGCATGAACTATAGTTAAAGATCAGTGAGATGTTACCAGCTTCTCTTTGTGACTACAATGGTATCTGGTGGTATATATCCTTCTTCACAGGCAGGAAAGACAGATGACTAGAATCATGAAGATCAGCCTGATAACATCACCATTATTTTCCCTCTAGGGAACTACAGAAGAAAGGTCCTTTGAAAAAAAGCTTGTAAAGACATCCTGTAAGTACATGAGGTCCCCTGGATGGTTCCTGCCCTGCTTAACAGAAAGGCACTTTGCTTCATAGCTCTGACTGTGGAAGAGGAGGCAGAAATTGTAAAGGAGCATGCAGAACTTGTTCCCCAAACTCAACATTTAATGTGTTAACGCTCAATGGAAATACCACGTTAATGTTACCAACCAACTGCATCAAGTTTTACTTAAATTTGTGGCCTGGTTTGGTAACACAATAATTAATATGCACTAGAAGAAAGAAAAGGTTTGTTGGACAAAAGACTAATTAGATTACTTATACCCTCAATGTCAAGAGCTTTTGAAATCAAACCAGTAACCATGTATAATTCATGAGAGGCTTGTATTTTTTCTTCCACATGTAATTACTAATCCAGAAAATGGCCACAGAATGAATTGTGATTTACCTTTAGGGAGCCTGTAGCTCCTCAGCTGTGGATTAAAGGAATAAATTAGGTCTTATCCTAAAAAACACCCCAAACAACTGAGACAGAAAGGCTCACAGGGAATCTAGACCATTCTTCCTCCACAAAGCAGGAGAAAGTACTTTCTTAAACTGTACTGACAATATGCTTGCTGGTGCTCATACCCTCCTTCTCTCTCCTCTTGGAAACCCCTTGGTAACGGATATCCTATGTGGTGTCTACAGAATCCACTGCAGAGCTTTACTAAAAGGATGATTTCTGCCCCCTTGGGCTGTAAATTGCCACTTCCTCTGGGGTATTTTGAGATGCACAAACCTTTTTCCATCTAGTATGCTCTCAGCTTAGTGATCGGAAGAAAAACAATTGAACCCGAGTAGAAGAACTGTGTAGTTGAGTTCTTAAGGAAAACACCAAAGCTATTACCTTAGACTCTTTCCTGATGAGACTGTGGAAGGTTTCCCTCTGCATTTTAGTTGCTAGCTATAAAATCTGACTCAGCTATTGAGTTTTATGGCAGCTCAATCTGACAAAGCAAACAAAAAGACAAAGCTCATACATCAAGTGGTCCGTGATCACAAAGTAAATCACATGGAGGATGCCTATTCAGTCATGTAACTGTATCAGTTTTTGCCTCCTGGGAATGAAATGAAGGAGTCCCAGTAATGCCAAAAGTAACTAACGATACATTATCTGATGACCAAAAGAAGACTGAAGAAGCTCTGGGCCAAATCTAATGCAGCTACAATGCTTTAAGGCAATTGATTCATGTCAGTCTATGTTAGCAGAGGATTTAATTCTCCATGTTCAGATGACAATACATAACCATGCTTGCCATTGCCATGGAGAAAAGATATGTCTGAGATTTATTAGAGATGCAGTTACTGAATGGTTGAGTGTGAATGATTAAATTCTATGGTTAAATGGTTAAATTCTATGATTGTATGATTCTAAATGTGAAGTGGTTCTGTTATTGCTCTGAACTCTTAAGAAGAAAAATAAGTCTCTTCTGTTGATATCCTGAGAGTATGTCCTATTTATGCAGGCTGTGTGCTAGGGGGTCGGGATTTGAGCCAGTGTTTGGCAACTCCAGAAATCAAAGACTTGGCACTTCAACTCATTTGCAAGTACCGTATAATGAGCTTTGAGAACTCCTCTTTATCTGAGTCTGCTCTCAGAAGGAGTTCTGTAGTCCATGTATATGAGGGTAGAATAAATGACAGGTGAGTCAAAGCCTTTTTTAGTCTCTTATCTTTTGAACCTGAGGAAGGATTATCTGAGTTGACTGTCTACGTTCTCCTGAACTTAATTGGAGTTTTACTTCCATTCTGTTAAGTCTCAGTGAAAGTTTGTTTCTACTCACCATGACAATGGTGAAAAGCTTTTTAAACAATATTGATCAGCAAGTTCAGCACTTTCTGGTTCCCCCAAAAATTTCAAAGGTCAATCTGGGTTCCTTCCTCAACCCAGTATCAGATTATAAGAAGGCAACTAAAATCCTGAAGTGAGCATAAGATTCTGTACAGAACTCAGATTCAGCATTACATTGTTAAGTGAAGAGAGGACTCATTCACTAAGCTAAAGACTACAAAACAAGCCAAATCATAACTGAAGTATGCTTCAAGGCTATGTTTGAGCCTTCTAATAGAAATTGATACGGTTGTGTTCTCATTTACCTTACTTTGAAAACTACCTTTAAAAAAAAATAAAAATAAATCCAGGTGCTTTTCAGACATCGGTTTTGGATAGCATCAATATTGGCCTAACTCCCACTGAAGTCAGCAGGAGCTTCAGGTTATGAACTGACCATAAACAGAACTCACCAGAGTGACCAGTTGTGATGGAAAAGAAAGGAGAATGGTCTTACTGAGGAATAAAGGAACTCCCTGGGAATCAGAAAAATTGCTTTGGTAGCAGACTTCTCATGTGATGTCAACATATGATTTCTGCAGTGATTTGGTTACCCTTGCTTCACAGAGAGGATATTTCCTTACTGAGCAGAAAATTATCTGAAATACGTGGCAAGTAAATGGCCTTATGAACACTGACTCTTAAAACTGACTCTTCTTTCTAGTGTAATTGTGACTGCAGTTCTCTGGAGTGGTAACAACATTTTCTGGAACTACCTTGAAATCAGGGCCACATGAAATCTTAGTAAGGAGCAACAGTGTGACTGTGCCTTTGTACTTCCAGAGAGATTTGACATGGTAGCTGAATCACACCTTGGTATTCCTGCAGATGGCAGTGGTACATGTTCTTGACATGGGACACCTCCAAAAGTTACGCTGTTTGCTTTCTGAAAAGTGGTGAAGTTACAGCTCTTGCTGTAGTAAGAAATATTTTCTTGGAGTTCCGCTTTAGGACTTACAGCAGATTGTATGACTGCGTGCCTAACACCAGCCAAAAAAGTGCCTTCCTGAAGATACATCCAAAAGGAAAAGTAGGAACTCTGATATGGGTAAAGGCTGTCTGAAAGGAGAGAAGCAGCGAGAACCAAATCTGAGCAAGGTATTTGGGACACTGAAATCTAGACTAAAGACAAACACAGGCTATCCAAAGTTGTGCTGTACATATGCTAAATACCAGCTGCTTTCTCACAGTATTTTTGATAAGGACAGCTAAATAAGGGCATGGAGAAGTGCAAGGCTGTTTTAACTATCCTTTTATATGTCTTTAGATATGTATTTTTTTAATCTTAATATTTAAGTATATAACTGTATGTGTATAACTTCTGGGGCTACATCTGGGATTTAAATTGGACATGCCTTTTTAGGTTTGAGTTTGTTCACTGGGTGGATCTTTCCAAAGAGAGCTAATGCCACTGTTAATTAAAGAGCTCATCAGTCCTGTGTGACAATCTCAGCTTTTAGTAACAGCAGCAGGAATTAATATTGTCATCTTAGCTGTTCTGATGCTGGTTTAAAATAAAAGGCTGAAATATTAACTTCTTATGATTAGAAGTTAGGCTTAGCTGCCCCAAAATACAATTGCATACCTGACCAGTTTCGACGATATGCTCCTGTCAGTGACCCCTTAGAATGAAACAGAGGATGCAGTGCTTTGCATGGTTGCAGTTTCCCTTGCCTGTCATTCTCTTATCTCCATTTCAGTAGGCAGTGTAAACTGTATTTTCTTCCACATCTCTTAAAAGGCCTCTTTATGAAGGCAGAAACAAGAGGAACACTTGATGCAGATTATACTGTGAGCTCTGCTGCTGCAAAATCAAGAAAGAAAAATGGATAAAGGAGGGATTTGAATCCTAACTTCTTGTGGCTGAATGGAAACAGAAAAATGTTGTGGAGGGAAAAAAATTCTCCAGGGTAGGATCTTGAGTTAGAAATAAGCCCTTTGCACTATGAAGTGTTCAAACTATAAATTACAGAGGTTTTTTTTATTTTTAAAATGTGTGGATTCGTATCCTCCCATCTTGAACGACACTCAAGTGCCAAATATTGTTTCATTGTAGAATAATGGTAGACAACTGTTTGTATGTGAACTTGAGATAAAACCACAAGTGGGAGGACAGGGAGGTTGGAATGTACCAAGTCTCTTGAGAGCATTTACTCTTCTAGCAAGAAAACAAGATGAGTCCTGAGCAGAGATATTTAATATCATATATTAAGGAAATAAAAAAGGGGCAAATGCTAGTCAGTGCTCATCTGAATCCCCAGAGCTGCACATGACAAGAAACTCAACTTCATTTAGATCTCACCAAAATCTTTTTGCTTTTAACCAGAAAAAAATATGATTCTGATCATCAGCAACCTCTATTAAATTCTGGGTTTCTGTTATCATATTTGTAATTTTACGAGCTGGTGTTCTGTGCAAAAATAGAAATATTAATGCATGGTGATGCTTGTATTGAATCTAGCATACAAAGGAGCAGTTCAAGAGACAATCAACTGGCAGACTGCCATTTAAGAAATGAGAAAATAATAATTCAAACGTGGTAAGAAAGTTACAAACGCCCTGCATGTGAGAGCAGTGAAATTCTTGTCTGCATTAATACCTTGCTATTTCTGGGTTACTCCAAGCCCAGTGTGTTTATTCTGAAAAATGTACATGTTCAGTTGAATGACAAAGTTTGGGGTTTATCAGTACTGTAATTGCCAGAGATGGCTCAAGCTCCTGGTTTGTGGGGACTGCGGCAGTTTCTGCTGCTCAGGTTTCAGAATTGTCTGGTTACTTTTAGGCTTCCATGTAAGTGGCGCAAAACACGGATAATGGGCCAGGCTGGGGGCAAGGAAGGTAAAGGTTATTGGTAGATCAGCCCTCAGTGTGTGTTTATTTCTGCTCTCAGCAATTACAGCAGTCACAACTGCTTGCTGGGGATTTTGCTTCCCAGGGAGAGAAGGCCATCAGAAAAACAAACCTGTAGCAGCTAGTACAGCCCATCTGCTAAACAGACAAAGCATGACTGTTGTGAGAAATGCTACCTCCGTAATGAGCAGTTACGTTAGTCCTGGAACCTGGCACTCCATTAGCTCTTCTCTGAACACACAAACCTCACAACCGACTAGTAATACACACCTGGACAGTTGGTAAGAAATCGTTGCTGTCCCGTCCCCCTGTCCCCTCCCCGGAAAAAACAAGAATCCAGATATGTTTGTTAGAGGATGTCTGTATTGCTTGTAAGGTAAACAGTGTTCTCTCAAGCAGACAAAAAAGCAACCTAAAAACCCAGTGACATGACTTGAATTTAACCAGCATATATTGCAAGGAGCGAACCTTACGAGAACTTTAAGAGAAACTTTTCCCAATCCCCAGGAAAACTATGGAATGAATCCTCCTGGGGGCTATCACAAGTCAAATGAGTCATGTGACTGGGAAAAGCCAGCACAGATTCACCAAGGGCAAATTATGCCTGACAAACCTGGTGTCTTCTACGACAACATAATCTGCTCAGTTGATGTGGGGCGAGCAGTGGACATTGTCCATCTGGATTTCTCCCAGGTTTTCAATATGGTTTCCCATCACCTCCTTCTGCATAAACGGATACATTATGGACCAGACAAGTGGTCTGTGTGGAGGGTGGGGAGCTGGCTGACCAGCCTCACCCGGAGGGTAGTGGTAAATAGCTCCTTTTTCAGCTGGTGATCTGTCACTACTGGGTTCCCTCATGGATCGATATTGGGCTTACCGCTTTCAATGTCTTTATAAGTGATCTGGATGCGGATCAAGTGTATACTGACCAAGTTTGCTGGTGGTACCAAACTGAGTGGGAAAATGGACACTGAAAAGACGAGCCACCCTGCAGGAAGACGTGGTTAGGATGGAAGAGTGGTTTAACAAAAAGCTCATGAAGTTCAACAAGTGCAAGGTCTTGCACCTGGGAAAATATAATCCTGGAGTGCAGCACAGGCTGGGATCTACCTGGCTGGGAGCAGCTCTGTGGAAAGCTACCTGGGGGTCCTGGTGCACAAGCAGCTCAATATGAGCAAACAGCGTGCTGCTGTAGCAAAGACAGGCAACAAGTTTTTCGGGTACATCAACAAAGACATTACCAGCAGAGATACAGATATCATTATCCCACTGCTCAGCACTTGTCAGGCCACACTTGGAACACTGTGTTCAGTTTAGGTCCCTGCTATACAAAAACAACGTGACAGGCTGGACAGGGTCCAGAGAAAGACCACAAAAGATGATCAAAGAACTGGGAAATCTGCCCTATAAGAGAACTTGGTGTGTTCAGATTGACAAAAAAAAAAAGTTCAAGGAGCCCTTATCACCATGTTCCAGTATTTAAAGGGTGGCTACCAAGAAGATAGAGTTCCCTTTCTACAAGGAGTCACATAGAAAAGATGAGGGGTAATGGGTATAAGTTAATTCCAGGGAGATTCTGATTAGACAAAAGAGGAAAATTTTTCACAATGAGAACAATCAGCCATTGGAATAATCTCCTCAGGAAAGCAGTGGATTCCCCAGTGCTGGATACTTTAAAGATTCAGCTGAACAGGGTGCTCAGACATCTTGTCTAGACAGTGCTTTTGCCAAGAAAGTTTGAACCAGATGATCCTTGAGGTCCCTTCCAACCTGGTATTCTATGATTAATGATGAGACTGCAGCTAATTTGGAAGCAAAGAAATAATAATGCAATTTGCTGCTTTGAGTGACAATACAGACAGTCTTAACCTTTGGGTTTTAGAGTCTCTCAGTATCAGATCTAATCTGCCTACTAACCTCAGTATTCACAAATGCACTACCTTCTTCAGCTGCACCAGTGCTTAGCACAGCCTCCCTAAACTGAGCCCCTCAAGTAGTGCTGCACCAAGGTGAATGATGCTTGTGCAGTGCAGACATTCATGTCAGCAGCTGCAGTGGAAAAGGCTGTAAAAGCTGGTAGGGATGGGCTCCACAACTCAAGGCTTTTTTACGTTGAGCATCACCCACCTAAGCTCACTCCAGTGGAAACAACAGTGAGCTTTTTTCAGTCTATGCAAAATCCTGGCACATATGCAAATGCCGAGTGTCATTCTTCCTGCAGATACACGTCACTCTTTCTGCAGATACACAGTAGTTCAGATCATGCTGTGCAGCGCTGCTGTTCCAGTGTGGGGATGGCAGAGCATCTGCACCAGCTGCTGGGCAATCTGAACGCTCTCTGCTAGTGTCTAAGTTATCACTCTACTCCACAGTAGTGGCTGAGAAAGAGGGGAAAAAAAGGCGTAGGGAGGAAGCCCAAGCAAGAACTACAGCTACGAGGAAAGACAAAAAAGGATGGGAGGTGTGTGTAAAACTGGGAGAAGAGTACAAGTTTTGCTGTCATGCTATAATTAGCATTACAGATCTTAATTTAGGGCAAACATGCCTTCCTGGTGCCATATAACCCTCTCCTCTATCACGCATGTAAATGTTCCTAGAATAGAGCCAAGTTTTCTTGTGGAAGAGAGACCCATTTAGAGTTTTCATCAGAAATATATATTTGTTTAAAAATGTGATCAAATTATTGGTTCAAAATATGCACCAGTATACTCAGGGTGGTATGATTCCCGTGTCATTCATATGATGAAGCTATCCGGAGAGAACCTCGTGATTTGTTTCTGCTTCATTGTAGAAATATATACCCTGCAGGTTCAGTAACTTGTTACGGCTAACAACTTCTTGAAGTACTGAAAATAGCCATAGGGAGGGAGAAGTAAGAGAATCAAAGGAGATATTCTCCAAAGCAGAACTTCTGCAGGACTGAGGAAGTGTTTTCTGGAAGTTTACTTTGACCCTGTTTCTAGTGAAAAATACTATTTAAAAGAAAACTGTACGGCTTACAAGATACCAAAAAAAAAAAAACAAAAAAAAACCTTTAAAGAGACTGAATCCTTATTCTCCTATTTATCTGAAGAGAAATACTTTTTCCTGACATAGTTCCCTCCCACAGGCATTATGATAGACATCTATTGATGTTTTTTTTGCTTCTACAATAAGAAATGTCATTCAGTAGATAAAATTTCTTTAATGCAATATATTGCCTTATTGATAGTGTGGTAATGAAGCATGTCCTTTGGCAGTTTAGTGAAGCTCAGCTGTGTTTGCTGTATGAAAAAGTAAAACTATTGTTGTAGATGAGCCAATTAAGATATTTATAATCTGTGAACAATATTTGCCTCAAGAACTTTCATGTGTGCAGACCTGCTGTGGATAGAAAGAGGAGGTCCTTTTTAGCTGTTGTCAATATGTTGTTTAAATTGCTCTTTCTCTTCAATTTCCTTTTTTGCGGGTCTGGGAATTATTGGTCTGGTTTTCTAAGGAAACAAGGCTTTTGCGATCGTGTGATTTGGATGTGGTCACACCTCTGTCCGTCCTGCTGTGGCAGCTGTATAACCCACTAAGAAGTTTTAACCAAATGAGAGAGAAGCAGCAGTCTCCAAGCAATTCATATTCTTACAAATTTATGACAATCAAGAGCCGGTTAGTTACATAGGGGAGAGAAAGGCACTGTAAGAGTGCCCCTAATAAGGGAAAGCCTTCTTTCTCAGGACTCAGTTCATGTAGGACACCAGAGGTTTAGCACAAGAGGAGCTATGTTATGAATATCCTAAATTCAGGAAAAACTTAAAATTCACACCCATTTGCTACCAGTGAACTCAGCTCCCTAGCAAACAGGCTCCGTTAACTCCTCTGCTCACAGAACTATTTGTTTTGTATATGTGACCTTGGTCAAGGGGAAGCTAGATCCAAATGCTCCTGCACATTATTATTACCCAGTGTATTTAGACATATCTGGCTTAGATGTGAAGAAATAATCATAAAAATGCTGCATTTCATGATTCATTAAGCTTTTAGTTGACACTTTGTGACACAGCAAATGGAAGCGAACAAAAAATCGTTTCTAGGGCCCTTTATTAGTTGCTCTGTTTCTGTGAAATCTGTTTGGGAAGTGGCCTGTTAGTGCCTCCATCTCTCCTCCCTTGCAACACCATGCAGCTTTTTCATCTCTGATGAAGTTTAATCAGCATAAAAAGAAGTAGTGAGGGTTCCAGGTCTCAGGCATTGTGGTGATTCAAATGTTTTTAAGTAAGTGCTTCTGACAGACCAGAATGCACTTTACAAACCTTCCCTTGCATGAACAAAGGCAGAAATACAGACTCCTTCCTACACTCTGTGCATGGGTTTTCTCTTGATGGGGGTCATTTGTTGTTTCACTTTTGCATAAATGGAACTGTTAATGAAATCATCCTTTTGGCACGTTCTTGCTGTTTGAATTCTCATTCTGTTGTTCAGCACTCCAATAGTTCTGAAGAAAATCAGCCACAGTGATCCATGAAAGATCTTTTGTTGAGCTACTGGGTTTTATTTTCCAGATATGTTAAATACATGTTCATGAAAAGTCAAAAGATGATATTTCTCATATAACATTGTTTAACGTCTTAGTGTTGGCTAATTATTGTGAAGTTTTCCTATCATTTTCTATAGACAAAACTAGTGTTTCTACTATTACTTCCTTGCTGAGGGAAAGTCTTAAAGGGGAAAACTGAGAACATACTTCTATGCTTATAATTTTTTATACCTGAAACAAAACTGATCTTCTCACCTGCCACTGAAAGCAAGCTTGCACACAGAAAACATTTTCATTTCATGTTGCTCACCTCCCAGTTACACTACTGATGGATGGTAAGAACACTGAGCTAGCTGTCACTTAGGTTCTTCTGTTTTACTTCATCTGTTGGTGACTCTTTAACGATCTGTCTCTTGCTTCACTTCAGTCTCTTGGCATGGATGAAAGTTTAGCTGAGACTGGTTTTTGTTCTGTGTATAGTTACTTTGTGCTCACAAAGGACTGGAAATGTCAAAACTTATGATCCACAGTGCACCAGAGGTAAACAGAGATGAACCACTGAAGAGGGCCACTTTTCAGAGATTAGCACTATTAGCTTTGCTACCAGCTGCAGGTGACAATCAGGATTCAGTGGAAAGTTACAGTCTTAAGACTTCTTGACTGTCTTGCAATACGATTACTTCCTCAATGTTTCATTATTTCCACCCCTCTCCATGAGGACAGTTTTCTGTTTTTTGCTATTAGGGAAACCACACTGGCTGGAAAGATGTCTCTATTAAGATGACATATGCTGTTGGGAAATAGATTTGCATCTGATTGGCTTATTCTTAGAAGATTAGAGGCTAACCATGCATAGAAGGTATTTATTCAAATGTTATTGCTTATGTTTAATGTACAGTTTGAAAAGGAAGGCTCTGCTAAGCGCTGTCTTCAAAGATGCTTAAAAACTTTCTCAGGAATTGGATATGGGCAGGAAATGATGCCTAACCCCCAAATGCTCTTATAAAACTAAGTACTATGTGTAAAAGGATGCTCTTGGCTTTTGTAGCTCTTTACCTTCTGTTCTGTTTACAAGAATTTTTCCTGACTGGGCTCAGAACAGCTGACTGTCAATGGGAATATTAGTGCAACTGGAGGGAGAACAACTGAAAAGACCCAATTTGTTCTTTTGCAATTCCAAGGATGCTTTTTAAGCAGGGAGAAAGGCCTGCATTCTGCAGCCTTCAGCACAGTCTGCTGGGAAAGCAGCTATCCTGTGATAGGCGAAAAAAAACCAAACCCAAAATATTTATGAAGGCATTTCAAGAGAAATGGATAGGCTGTCTTCAGCCCCAGCAACACATGGAGGTCTTTAATGTAGCAGGCAGAACATGTGGCTATGTGGGGTACCCCACAGCCTGCTTACAGCAGCCAGGGCACAAACTCGGGCATGGGGACACCAAACACCCTCACAGGAAAGGAGATTCGACTGCTCTTCATCACACACTGAACTACTCAGCAGTCACACAGGAAGAGATGGAAGGATTTCCTCCATGTGGCCACTATGGGTGCTATAGGAGGAAAACATATAACCCCTCCAAGGTATGGCAAGACAACAGAAATACAGAGAGGAAGTAACTGACAGTGAAATAAAACCTGTGTTGAAGAGAGACAAAGCTGGGGGAAAAAAAAAAAAAAGAATAGGGCTGATCAGAGTCCTAAAAAGGAAATTGAACAGGTTGCTGAAGGAAAGGCTGGGAAGACAGAAGGAAATTTGGGACAACATATCTCCAAGTCTGCACTTGAAGTTTGAAAAACTGGTTGTGGTTTTCCCCCCTAATACAAACACCTCTTTCCTTAATACAGCAACACAGTTTCACTAGTGGTCAGAATGTATATGGTCTGGTAATGAAATGCTTAAACATCATTTACAATTTTCTATTAGGTGGAAACACATATCCACAAGATAAATGTATTATTATTATTGATTTAAATTGCTGTGGAGTTTTTTGCATCTTCAAAAATATCTTAGTGATTTCTTGCAGAACATGAAGCATAAAGTACTTTGTTGAGGTTAGTGGGATATTTACATTATTAACCCCTCCTACTGTAGTATCTGGAACAAACTTTTTAGTAGTTTATAAAGGACTCTACTGGAAATCCAAAAGTGTCTAAAAATGCAGTAATACTGCTTTACATAAAGCCACACGTCTCTGGAAATCTAGCTGCAGAATGAACCATCGCATTACTGCAAAGCTGAACAGCTTTAAATACAAAATGCTGAATTTCCAAAAGCAGCTATCATTAGCCTTTCTGGTTTATGCACTATTAAACTGGTGTGCAACAGGCTGTCACTGAACATTTGTTCCACATTTTGAGTGAAGAATGAATGCAAGGCAGCTAAGGTACTTTCCCTGCAGAGAGTAAAGATGAACAAATCAGAAGCTGCTGCAGAGATTGAATAGGAGAGGTGTGGGCTACCAGCAGTGTGTGCTGCAGTGATGCTTATCGGAGATTGTGGGAGAAGGAAGCAAGATGCTGGAGCTTACTGAAATTGGCAGAGCTATTATGTAAGCCATAAAAAAACCCCAACTCTAAGCTGTCAGCTCTGTGGACTATACTGGTAATAGGAAGGAAAAAACAATCCTCATTTGGTGTCTCTCTTGCAACTGGAAAAGCCTGATGGATGTTCTCAGAAGATAAAATATCAGTAATGGCTACCAGAAGTTTCTGTCGGCCTCAAGAGTCTGGCTAAGCATGAAGCATGTATGAACTGCACCATCTAATCACAATAGTCATGAAGCCCCTCCTTTAGCTGAATGTCCTGTGGGACTTGCATCAAATCTACTGGATAAAGGAATCTGACCTCCCTTGCTAACAAGCCAGCACCCTTCATACCCCTAGGCCTACTTACCTAGGAACTCTGTGGTAAAAGCTGTTGAGGGAAGATGGGTGAAATTTTCCGAAAAGAAAGATGGTATTAAAGTAGGCATGCTGTCAGGAGGGATTAAACTTGGGCTGATGAAACGTGCATAAAATCTGTTCTGGAGACAGAAGTCTTCTATGTACCAGACAGGCTTAGCATAGCTAATGCCACTGGTAAGTGTATCCTGTCACATCAATATGCCTTTTTCCACCTAGCTGAGCAAGGCAGCTGTGATATTGCAGAAAGGACACACCTAGCTCCAGTTGCCACTCTTACGTGGTTTTGCAGTCCTCCTGAGTCAAAGCAAACAGATCAGTACTTGTTTTTTTTATAAGAAAGAAGGTGTATTTTACATTCAAAGTCTTCCAGACTTTCCTAGTACCTCACTGTGGTGTTTCAGTTGTCCTTATTCAGGAACTGAAAGAATTAATCTTAAATTGAAACTAGAATTTGACTGTATCATGCAGGATCTTTGTTTTCCATGAGAATCCAGCTAGTTACGTCTGGGCTTTTGAGACCTAAAGTGCTACAGTCACAGCAAAATTAAATTTACTCATCTCCATATGTCAAAGCAAATCTTAAAATATTAGTAAAACTACCTGAAGCTTAGGCAGAACCTACCCATGCAGCTCACCAGATGGCCTATGCATCCGTGTTTTTATTTACTCTTCCACCAATGTCTATATCTAAGTAATTATAAAGGCTTCTCTCTCCCTCTGGTTGGTCTACATGATTCCCTATAATGTACTTTAATTAGTATGTTTAAAATTAGTGACTCCTATCAGTAACTAAGGATATGTGGGGCTGGATAGAACGTAGCAGAAAAAATACAAGCTAAACACTGAGGGAGGAAGAAGGAAATTGCAGTAATTAGTCAGCCAGCCTGGCGAGCCGTTCAGCATCACTGGCATATTTCATTCACAT
Source organism: Pezoporus occidentalis (assembly GCF_034315485.1). NCBI lineage: Eukaryota > Metazoa > Chordata > Aves > Psittaciformes > Psittacidae > Pezoporus > Pezoporus occidentalis. The sequence goes on from NW_026916347.1 coordinate 3,569,131, forward strand.
GATTTTGTGGGCAACGAAATGAAAAAAGTAGCACTGATTTTCTTTCCCCTAACAGCATGAAAAAGCCTGCTGCTGCCACTGTACCTGCAGCTAGCTCTCCAACGGGCAGAGGGCTCAGGACTTAAATTATACAGCCACCTGACATGCATCCTCTTTCTCTCTACTCTCGTCTTTGTTTCCTCACGCTCTGCTGCTCTTTCTCATTTCACCTCTCCAACTATGAATCTGTCTTTGTAGAACATGCTATATACCAGTGAAGAAGTAACACCTTAATTTCAGAATTCAAATTAATTCCATAGCAGTGCATATGGATCCTGAATTCAGCAGTAATTTAGATGAGATCTTGAAGGTTCCATTGCACAAAATTTGGGGGCATGAAGTATTTCAGTTTCACCAATTCATCTTACAGATTCTATTTACAGATTTGGTTGTGTGAAAATAGATTCAATATTAAGTTTAGATGTCTACCTGCTTCCATTGGTTTACCACTAAGAGTGTCTGTAAATTTGATTCCTTAAAGCTTTCTCAAAAATCTGAATTTCAGTTAAAACCACCAATATGCATACCATAAGGTTACTGAAAACATAATTTGGGCTTTTAACCAGCATTATAGAAAATTGTTTGGTTACTATTAAGAGGACTTCTGAAGGCTAGCTCTAACTGGAGATCAGCTGGGTATGTTTGAAGGAAATAAGACCTACAATCCTACAGTTTGTCCATCTGTTGGCTTCCCTTCCCTAATGATGTTTGAATTTACTGACAAGTTCCAGCTATATTTTACAGACAGAAAGACACTGAGAACACAAGGCTCCTGGAAGCTTCATGAAAAACAGTGTCCTGGTTTCAGCTGGGACAGTGTTTTGTTTTTTGGTGGGTTGTTTTTTTTTGTTTGTTTTTGTTGTTCTTTTTTTGTTGTTGTTTTGTTCTTAGTAGCTGGTGCAGTGTTGTGTTTTGGCTTTAGTCTGAGAATAATGCTGGTAACACACTGATGTTGTTTACCCAAATCAAGTTATTTTCAGTTTCCCATGCTCTGCAAGTGAGGAGGGGCACACGAAGCTGGGCGGCAGCAGACACCTGACTCAAACTAGCCAAAGGGGTATTCCATACTACAGCATGTCATGCTTGGTATAGAAACAGGGAGGGGCAAATCACTGCTTGGGTTGGGTATCGGTCAGTGGGTGGTGAGCAACTGTACTGTGCATCACTTACTTAGGTTTTTTCCTTGAGTTTTATTTCTCATGCCTCCCCTTTTCATTACTATTACTTTATTTCAATTCTTAAACTGTTCTTGACTCACAAGTTTTACCTTTCTTTTCCCAGCTCTCCTCCCCACAGCAAGTGGCTGTGTGGTACTCCGTTAACAGCTGGGGTTAAACCACAACAACCAGCAACTAGTCAGAGTACAACCCCGATTAATGCCACTCCAATTAACAGCAGCTAGTCCAGGTAGTCCCTGATATGTTTAGCTCCAAGGAGGGCTGTAAGGGATGCAGAGGGGCAGCGGGTGGCGCTTTGGGTGCTGTGGTTGGAAGGGGAAACGGGCATCTGGGAGCACTGGGAAAAGTGGGAAAATCTCCCCTCTTTAATTTTAAAGCCATTCCCCCTAGTCCTATCACTACTTGCTTTTCTAAAAAGTCCCTCTCCAGATTTCTTCTAGACCCCCTTTAGGTACTGGAACACTGTTATAAAGCCTCACTGGAACCTTATCTTCTCCAGGATGAACAACCCCAACTTTCCCAGCCTGTCTTCATAGAAGAGGTGCTCCAGCCCTCTGATCATCTTCATGGCCCTCCTCTGGACTTGCTCGAACAGACCCATGTTCTTTTTGTGTTGGGAGCCCCAGAGCTGAACACAGTAAGAGGAAGAGGGTATGTGATGAGAGATGTACTTTTACGTGGCCTCCCTCTCTTAGTCTTTACCGACTAATTATCCAGACCTGAGAGATGGTTGTTTCAGGCATGCTCCTCTGGCAAGAAACTTCATTAATCTGATGGACAGTGTTTCTGCAATTCTGTGGTCTCTCCGAGTACCCAAGCAATTGCCTGTGAGCAGTTTTTTGAGGAACATCAGGGTTTCCCTGTGTTCCCCAGCAGTCATGCTTGTGCCAGCTTTTCATATGCAAGGTTAAACATTAATCGAAAGAACAGGATATTTAAGGTCTTCTGTGAACTACTCTATATAACAGTCCAAGGTGCTGACATGTCTGCCTTGAACAAATAAAAGTCACCTGTGACCACCTTCATTGCCTACCATGAAGCTGCAGTCCCACTGACAAGATCTGGGTAGCTCTGCCTAAGCAGAGTGAAATCAGGAGAAATAACCATTGGACATGTGACTGAAACATTTTCAGATTGCTATAAATTCATCTGTAAACAGCAGAACTCAAACATAAGAAATCGTACACCTCATTAAGTAAAATGAGATAAAAATAAATAATGCTCAGTTGACCATTAAGGAACTATGCAGTACTTAGTTTTGAATATGACAAATTATGAAAGCACTGTATTTTTTCTGCATGGATTTGCAGCTATAAACCCTTTATGTTTTAATGAGTGAAAATTTTCACATAGTGGGAGAGTTTTTATGCATTTAATGAACCAAAATATCTTAGTAACTATTCTGATTAGAAGTATAAAGAGCAGTCTGTCAAATTCTCCTTCCTCATCTCTTCATTTAAAATCTTTTCTATGTTTGCCAAGAAAATACAGTAGTACACTACCGCTTGGTAAGTAAATATTTCACTGACTCACTTTCAAAATACATATATTGCCTAATAATAATTTAAGCGCTTAATAGCAATTGTTTGGGCTACTCACATATGTTTTTCTAACAGTTTTGACAATGAATCAGGATTAAAAACTACAGGATCCCTGCTGCCTGGGAGGAAGTCTATCAGCAATGTTACTGTGTTCCAACTGATGATGCCATCAGGTACATGCAGAGGGGTTTAAAGCATGTATAAAATATATTCATGCTATAGGGCAGAAAAAATGCAGTTTTGTACTGCACATTTTAGTATGTGCTAGAAAATAGATATTTTTTTAACACAGTATTGTGCTTGCTGTGTCATCCTAAGTATTCGCTAGGGAACAGGTGGAGCTTTAATAATTAGAAAAGCTCCTTCTCATAAAGGAACTTTTCAATCCATCTGTGCTCTATCCTGTGGGAAGCACTCTTAGCGACTGCTTCTTTTTAAAGAAACTCAAGGAAGATCTCTGATCTGTGGGATGGATTTGCCATGCACCTCTTTTTCCTCTTCTCCTTGTACTGGTGTATCCCACTGTAAAGGAAATCTCCAGTATCTACAGCTCTAGTTGTCTACATGGAGACCTCCATTACTCCACCCTAAATTTATAAACCCCTTACAACTTGCTTGTTTTCAACAAGGTCCACAGGCTAGACTGAAAATAAATGCTGTGTAAGCAGAACTTTTTTTCTCTCTACCTTTAAAAATCTTTATTCCAACATTTTGGCTGACATACAAATAAGACTTAAAAATATATTTGTCCTTTTAGTACTAACATGTTCAGATGCTCCAGCGAGGACTCACACAAAACATACCAGATGAAACATTTATGATCTTAAGGATTTTGAATGCTAATCTAGAAATTGGTGTGATACATGAACTTGACTGGTTGTAATTTATCTTACTGTTTGTGTTGCCAGTAAGACCCACTGCAGGTGTTCTAGCAGAAACTCTATAAATTTAAAAAAAAATGATTTCTGGGTATCATATGTGTGTGTGTGTATATATATATATATATGTATATACCCCAGTCCTACTTTGTTTAAATTCAACGTTGGCTCAGATCAACATTATCAAAAACAAACAAACAAGTCAATGCAGGAAATATTTTTCTTTAGGCTAGTCCAAAAATGTTTACATGGTAGCATATGCACATAATCTGAATTGAGACATGTAGCTTCACCTCCTCCTCCTGAGCAGCTACTTCTCTCAATTGATTTGTGAGCTGTTTTGCACACCACAAGCTACAGAAGGGAAGCGTACAAGACCAGTTATGTCCCTGTCTGTAAATGAAAAGTGTTCCTGGAGATTTTTCTCTGCCATCCTGCTTTCCTTCATTCATTCCGCTTGGCAGAGTAGAAGTGACTGCCTAGCATGGTCTCTGGGCTGCTCAAGGATTGACTGTATTCACTAATTATACTCTTAATCTCTTGATAAAGGATTATTTTAGTGACAGGACCGAGACTTCCTCAGAAGCAGCTGCTGTCATTACTGAGCACAGGTATCAGCCTTGTCCTGCCAGCCTCCTCAAACAGAACATTAATAGTTTAGTCTATCAAAATCCTCTCTCAGTTCCCTATAAGCAGAACTCTCCAATGTGAAACAATACAGCTCAGTACTAGGAGATAACCTGTATGTATATCCTTTTCCATTTCAGAGGGAGATTGCCCATAGTCATTTGCAAGCATTTTATCCTGCCTACAAAACAACATGTTATAATAGCCTCTTATATAATGTAGTTATACCTTAGTTCATATTGTGTAAAATGATGAAATTCAAACTCCTGCTGAGAAACACCTTTCTCTGACATTAAAACTATAGGGGGCCTATAGGGATGCTGGGGAGGGACTCTTCATTAGGGACTGTAGCGATAGGACAAGGGGTAACAGGTTAAAACTTAAACAGGGGAAGTTTAGATTGGATATAAGGAGGAAATTCTTTCCTGTTAGGGTGGTGAGGCACTGGAATAGGTTGCCCAGGGAGGTTGTGAATGCTCCATCCCTGGCAGTGTTCAAGACCAGGTTGGACGAGGCCTTGGGTGATATGGTTTAGTGGGAGTTGTCCCTGCTGTCGTGGTTTAAACCCAGTCAGGTAACTTGTTCACTCACTCCCAGTGAGTGGTGCCGAGCTGACAACAATCGAGGTCTGTGTCCCCCCCTCACCGGGGCTCTCCCCTTCCCCGCTCCCGGAGGAACGGGAAGGAGGATCGAAAGAGTGCAACTCCTACGGGTTGAGACAAGAACAGTCCAGCAACCAATGTACAACACAAATCACCACTGCTACTATCAACTACAACAATGATAAGGGAAAATAACAAGGGAAGAGAATACGATACCACCGGCCAAGAAACGAGTCCCACCCGGAAGCCTGTGTCCTTCCGGGTAACTCCCAGTTACCCCCCACCCCGGGCATGACGTGCTGTGGTATGGAATACCTCCCTGACTAGCCCGGGTCAGGCGCCCCGTCTCTGCTTCCTCACAGCTTCCCCTCCTCCCTGGCAGAGCATGAGCCTCACCAAGTCCTTGGTCAGGGTAAACATCACTTAGCAACAACTGAAAACATCGGCTTCACCAGCACTGTTCTCAGGCTGGAAGTCAAAACACAGCACTGCACCAGCTACCATGAAGGAGAAACATGACTGCTACTGCTGAACCCAGGACACCTGCCCATGCAGGAGGGTTGGAACTTGATGATCTTAAGGTCCTTTCCAACCCTAACTATTCTATGATTCTAAATGCTTCACAATACTAAGCTATAGAACATGGTTGAGCTTAAAAAAAAAACAAACAAGAAAAAAAAACACCACCAAAAAAAACAAAAAAACCCACCCAAACATTAGTGAAATGTAAGAAAGTAAAGAAAGCTTCTGGAGCACTGCAGCTGGACATGAGATACAAGTTGCCTCAAAGCACTAGAGGAGGTCTGTGGAGACTCCTGCTGCCTTTGCAGAAGTGCAGAGTGCCTGCTGAGAGTCTAGCCTTGTGGCTGTAGCTGTGCTTAATGATCAGCTCCAACACTGAAGATGTTTGTTTGTCTTTAGTACCAGATTCTGGCTGGTAGCTCAAAGATGTTTGTCATTTATTTACATATTTACAATGCGACAATAGATTACATGCTTTTCACCTGCTGATCTCAACAGCTTTGTCCTGAGCAGAAAGGAAACTGATACTATCTTGTGGTAGGCTCTGTAGCAGCTTTGCAATTAGGCAGTTATTCTAGCTGACAGAAGATAGAGAGATCATCTGGCAACTCCTCCTCCTGCTGGAACTGAAGCCAGGCTAAGCAGGTGCTTTACACCTTTTCCTTCTCCTCTGCAACTAAGTCAAAACTCAGTCTAGTCAAAAGGCCAGAGAGCACTTGTTTTCATTGTATGTAACTAATATTTCAGTATGTTTTGGCACTTAATACAATAGAAATAAAACAATGCTCAAGTTGAAAATACACCAAAAAGCAGAATTCACAATTTAATCTCACCACTGGTATGAGATACTCTAGAATCAAGAGTACTACTAAGCTGTGCTCAGTAAAACTAAAACGCAAGGGTGCCTATAGCTGACCAGTAAACAACTGATAACTTGGCTTGGAGAGCCAACTGCATATGACATGGTAACATATACAATGAATGAAACTGAAATGCCTGAAGTGAAAAATCATAGGATAAAATAGTAATTAAAATAGCAGAATGGTTCTAAATATAGAATTAGGAGTGGTGATACTGTTTTCAAATGGAAGTAGTCATTTGTAGTGCCCTATTACTCTGCTAAACAAGACAGCTTAGTAGTCAAATTCTGGATGAAAGGGAGAGGGATTCATCACTCATGCTGGCAAGAAGTCCTAGCTCATAAGAAAGCTGCCTAATTAATGTTAGATGTTTTAAAGCCATAATTGCAATTCCTGTGTAAGCTTTGGAAATGGAAAAATACACCTTGGCAATAGTCCTAAAGAGGTAAGAAGAGCACTCACTGATAATTACATATATTAAGTCAGAAATTGAGAGCCAGAGATCTGAAAGATAAACGTATACCAAAAAGTTATGGCTTGTCCTTCAGTGGAAATTATGTGGGCTTGTTAAGAGATTTGCTAATGACTTGGAAGTTATCTTACAACCCTAAATGTAGCAATGGCTGAGAAACAACTTAAACACTTTGATTTTGCTTATATTTAGTTAGAAAAAAAAAATCATTTCCCAACCACATGTGTTATGTTTGAGGACTACATTCATACCAGCTCTCCCAAGATACGTCATCATAAGAGGAGATCCAGATGCGGCTGTTGCTCCAATCACAATTAACTGAGTTTTTAAAAGCCATCATCTTGAGGAAACACGTACATGTTAAAAAGCTTGAGATCAAAAAGAAAAGACAGAGGGAGCGGTTTAAGGCTCCCCACTGTAGTAGAAATAAGATCAACAGAGGAAGTGAAAGAAATATAGTTAGAAAACTGAATCTTGAACCAGACAAACCCTCTTCTTCTGTGAAGTTGTAAAAGCTGTTTACACTAAAAATTCAGTATCATCTAAGATACAAAATAAAACTGGAATCTGCAGTTGAGGTTTTCACAGCCACTTAATGGATTTAGACCTTTATGTCTTACATTGCAATAAATACGAGTGAGTGGTGCCAACTCTTGCGCTTTATTAGTCTCTTGCTATTTGGTGTCTCCTAGGAGATGAGAAAACATGTGAGAAGATAAACTTTAATCTAAATTCACAATTATAAATTATATTTATGGACTTATGTTTAAGTATGTAGCCCTCTTGGCTGTGAACAAAAATCTTTAAAGGGGAAACCCACATCCATTATTTAGGTAGACAGAAAACATTTGGTGAGATGTCATAGTACTAAATCATGTTTTGCATTGGGTCCTGGGACCAGCACTGTTGAACATCTTTGTCAGCAACACGGACAGTGGGATCAAGTGCACCCTCAGCAAGTGTGCTGATGACACAAAGCTGTGTGGTGCAGTCAACATGCTGGAGGTAAGGGATACCATCCAGAGGGATCTTGATAGGCTTGAGAGGTGGGCCCATGCAAACCTCACGAAGTTCAGTAAGGCCAAGTGCAAGGTGATGCATATGGGTTACTGCAATCCCAAGCACAAACACAGGCTGGGCAGAGAATGCACTGAGAGCAGCCTTGAAGAGAACTTAAGGGTGTTGGTCAATGAGAAGCTCAACATGACCCAGCAGTGTGCACTCGCAGCCCAGAAAGCCAACTGTATGCTGGGTTGCAACAAGGCTGCATCAAAGGAAGTGATTCTGCTTCTCTACTCTGTTCTCATGAGACCCTACCTGCAGTACTGCATTCAGCTCTAGGGACCATAACATAGGAAGAATGTGGACCCGTTGAGGAAAGTACAAAGGAGGGCCACGAAGATAATCAGAGGGCTGGAGCACCTCTCCTCTGAGGACAGGCTGAGAGAGCTGGGATTGCTCAGCCTGGAGAAGGCTCCAGGGAGACCTTAGAGCAGCCTTCCAGTATCTAAAGAGGGCCTATAGGGAAGCTGGAGCAGGACTTTTTAAAGGGCAAGTAGTGATAGGACAAGGGGGAATGGTTTTATGATGAAAGAGGGCAGATCTAGACTACATAGATTTTCCAGTAAAATCACTCAATGCTCAAGAATCTTCATATACATGAAGGACTAGGAAGGCATGTTTTTCTCTTTCTACCCTTTTTCAGATGAGCAAAGACCACAGCAAGAACTACTGACTCTCCTGGAAACTGTTCTTTCATGATCCAGAATTTCTCTATTTACTCTCTAAATAAATTACTAAATAAATAAAATAAATTTCTCTGTTTACTTTCTGCAAATGAAAGCTTCTGACTATAGTCAGAAGTTTACTCACTGCAGCCTTGCACAAGCCTCCCAAAACAAAACTAAATAACCCACCCCAAGCCTTTAAGGATAGAACCCAGGTAAAACTATTCAGATATGCCAGAGTTTTCAGTGAGCCTGATTCAATAGATAGTATAGATAGTCCAATTTGTTTTCAGTGAAGTTTCTTTTAATCTCTAAATATCCTCTGTGCATTGTGTGACTCCCATTGAGTATAAACTCGAAGGAGCTAAATACACTGCTCTGATACCACAAATCTGAGTGATTATCACAAACCCAATTATAACCAGCAGATGACTTGACAGTCAGTATCAGTACTAGTCTGACCAGCAAAGCCTCAGAATATCCACTTCCTGACAGTGCACACTGATGTCTAAATACCCGTGATACTGCAACCTGGTCAGATGCTGCTAAAGCGTCTTAAACTCAGATGTCCTGGTAAGTGCTCTCAGGAAGGCTTGAGGTGGCTAAGAGGAAAAAAGCAGGTACAAGAAAACTCTTCTCTAGGTAGTTTTTTAAAATGCAGTGGTACTTGAAAAGTATCACAGATTAAAGTGAACCCCTCAAAACCATTCTTTGAATTCCCACCCAAGCATGAAAGTTGAACTCATGAGAGGTACTAACTTGCAGGTGAATGCCCAGCTGTTAAGTTAGCACTAGGAATCCTGACAGCTGGCCAACTGCTCTGCTGGCTTGCAGGAAAGTGGCTCTAGCAAGCAGTCTTATCCCAAACTTCATGCAAGTGACAAAGGTTACAGGGAATACTGATTCTTTTACCAGCATGAGGAAGTTGAGTGCTTTACTATTAAATCTCAGGAAAACTTGACTGAGCAGCTTACTCATCAGCAAATGAGTCAGGGAAATTCCTGTGGTGCATACTGTGTGCAAACTGGGGATTCCTATTGCAAAGAGCTCTCATGGCATACTTTTTGATATTATATTTATTGCCATTGTTAACTGTAGGGTGGGAGTAAAAGGGACGGTAAGGGGTTACTTAATTAGAATTAATGAATACATGAGTAATGTAATTCAATCGAGTTATGCTCTCATTAATTCCTTGGCTTAAATTCTTTCTTTCGCTGGAAATTAGCATGGATGAGATACGAGTCACAATGAACACAGCAGAAATAAACTAAGGAGAAAATACCCATTGCTGGAATGGCCTTTTGCCTCCACAAACGGAACAATACGGTGCTCCTGGCGCGGAGGTTGCCCACATAACGGTAAACCCTGCTGCCTGCAGACGCCCGCTGCGCCCGCGTACCGCCAAGTTTTCCTGATCTTATGCGCTAAGAGAACGCGGAGGAGTCCTTTTCCTATCCCGTTGGTAATGTTGTGCTCCTGTCACTAACTGAGCCGCCAGGGACGCACCTGCAGCGTAGCACCGTGAAGACGGCAGCAGCGTTTCCCGGCCGCTCCCGCTACACGGCGGGGCAGGTCCTCCGGCTGGAGCCGGGGAGAGTATATCCACCTCCCCGGTAGGGAAACGCACTCACATACACAGAGCAGCCCCGAGGGGAAGCCCCTCCCCAGACGTTACCGCCGGCAGAAGCGGCGGCACTACCGGAGGCGGCTGTCTCCGCCGTAGCTCGAGCAGAGCTGAAGCGGTTTCCCCCAGCCGCTGGCCGACCCGGGCCCTCACAAGGACGCGGGTTACATAACGCCTGCAGGGGAGCTCACAGCTCCGCCGGTCCCCGCTCAGTCACCACTTTTCCGCCTCAGAGGAGGCGGACAACGCCGTCGCAGCCCCCCCTCCACCACACCGCTGACCCGCTCTACTCCCACAGCCTCCCCGCCACCGGCCCCCGCCGCGAGCTGAGGGAACAGACTGAGCAGCTGTTTGGCGCCGACCTCCCCGGCTCAATGGGCATGCGCACCCATGAGGGCGCATGCGCTTTCTGCGCCCCCCGCCAGCGAGCGGCGCATGCGCAGTGCCGGCGGCCGCGCAGGGGCTGAGGAGGGATTACTGCCGGTGGCGGGTGCCGGTGGAGCCCGTGGGGCGGCGGGCGGGCAGTGGAGCTTCCCGTGCCTCGCCCTGGCGCAGTCCGGTACGGGCTCCAGCGGCGGCTGAGTGGCGCCGAGGGCTGCCGCGCTGCCGTGCCGGCAGGGCCCGAGCCAGGCTGTGCCCCAGTTTGTGTCCAATCAGAGAGTGAAGTGCGTGCACCGAGCGGGGCGGCAATGCGTAAACAAGCCCCGGGAAACTCCTCCGCCCCCCGCTCTCCCCCCGCGTCGCTCCCCGCGCCGCCCCGCAGCCTCCCCCGCCGCCCGCCAACAAGTCCGGCGAGGCGCGCGTTCCCGCCGCCCAACCGCCTCAACCGCCCTCCCCTCCCCCCGCCCAGCCGGCGCCGCCCGCGCTGCCACACGCACCCCACTCCCGCACACGCCCGCGGGTGCCCGCGGCCTCTCGAGGGGAAGGTAAGGCGGCCGGCGGGCCGGCCAGTGGCAGGGGCGGGCGGGGGCCGCCGGGCAGGAGGGCAGCGGCGGGGTGTGGATGCGTGCGGGGGGGGATCATGTGTCATAACAAGTTGTTGAACGTGACATTGCTCTTGAACCGCGCTGCGGCAGGGGCCGACGAGTAACTTTCTCCACCAATTCGCCGCCGAGGAGGGAGCCGGCCGCTGCGCGGGCAGGGCGGCGGGGCAGGGCGCCGGCCGGCGGGGACCGCGGAGCGCGCCCGCCGGAGGCTGGTGCCGATCGCGATGCTCGTGTGTTCCTGAGGGGACGGCGCGCAGCGCGGTTGGGTGATGAGGGTGACGAGCGCTCCGCTGCTGGCTGCGGCGGGAGCCGATCCACCCCTGCGAGGATTTTTCTAGCAAGGCGCCTGGGCGGCTAGTTAGCGAGGAGTAGGTTCTGGTCCAAAGCATCTGTTCCTGTGGGTAATTATCCCTGCCTAATGCTCCGTGGCAGTTTGGCTCGCTTCCGTCGTGATTAGCTTGGCTTATTATATAAGCTGTCACCGGAGGAGGAGAGGCACAACTCCTCTGCGTGGCGGCGGGGGGGACACACACGGTACACCCCGGTCCGCCGCGCCATCCCGCAGCAGGTACTGGGGCAGAGGGAACTGCCCTATCCCGGAGCGGGCGGCGCGGCCCGGGCAGGGCGAGGAGCGGAGCGAACCTCGCAGCCCGCTGGTGAAATACGGCAGCTCGTTTTACACGTGGGTTGGGTGTGTTTCCCAAACCTTGTCTTTGAGTTGAAACGTAACCTGTCCTCGTTCCTCTCCGCGTGTTGGGTTTCTTCTGTGCTCTCTCCAAAAAATAAACATTTGAGCATAACAAAGTTTAAGAACTTGATTTTTGCTGCCATTATGATTAGTATGTTAACATGATCTGGAGACGATTGAATGAATCATCAGTTCCATGGAATAGAAGCAAGTGAATCATCTCTCATACACACAGTTGCGAGGGAGCATAGTTGTTACTGTAGACAGAGAAAGGTTAGTGTCAGTTTCTGATAAGTGGTGGGTTGTAAGAAGTATAGACTGCTCAGAAACCCAGCAGGATTCCCGGGGCTAGTCTGTGAACTGTGAAAGTTTTGCAACACTTCATTGCAGTTTTCCTGGCTCCGTGGTTGAATAGTAACCTCTTTCTGTATCTGCTTGATGCCCTTTAGTTTAGTTTAAATTCTCAAAACGGGAGATGCTAATGGTCAGATTAAAGTAACTATGTTATTCAGAGTGTATTTGTTTCTTAAATAAAATTGAAACACCACCCTCCCCCCCCCACAAATGTTACCGCACTATGTACCCTGAAGCCAGAGGCAGATCCCAGATGCTTTTAAACTGGGGTTTTTTTTTTTGCTTAGTTTTGTTAAGCAAAAATAATTTGTCTCTGTTAAAGTGAAAATGTATAAATTCATATTTGGAAAACAAATTGAGCCACTTTATTTAATAAACACGTTAGAGTTGTACCTAGGTAGGCTTCTGTACCTGATCCTCTTGCCTGTTGCTGTCTTAAATGGGATTGAGGCTGGGACCTATATAGAATTTTTCCTTCAATTTCAACTTGGTTCCAAACTGGAATTTCCATCTTCCATATTTTCTTGACATGTCTGCCTGTCTCTGTACAGGGACAGAATTATGAATTTTACAAGATTAATTCCCCTTTTTTTCTCGTCATACCTGCCACTGTCGAGAAATAAAGTTGCTGTTTACAAGAGTGAGGTAGTGCTTTACAAATACAAGCACTTGGTTTTACAGTATAAAAGTATCTGAACAGCTTTGTATGACTTACTGATAAACCGTTGTGTCTCATTTGGCATCGAGTATCCTTTATCGCCGCCTGTGTTTTGTATCTCTAGTCGTTCTCCAAACAGGAATGGATGAATGCATCGGTCATGGAAGGGGTTGGTGTGGGTATTTGTTACTGTTGGGGGGAAAAAGGGTGTGTTACCGGTTTTGTTTGACTAGTTTTGTTTGAGTTCGCTGCCACTTCAGAAACAATTTTATAGCATAATTACAGGAATGGAGCAGCTAAGTGTGTGAAAACTGTAGTACTTCAAGGTTCATTGTGTGGCTTTTAACACCTCACTACAAGAAGATTCTAAAGATAACCAAATAAAGACTGCACATGACTGTCAACACACTGTAATAGAGATTCTCATAAATTAGGTATATTGGGTGGTCAAGATAACAAACAGGAGAAATACTATTGTATTTGTGCATTTAAATCAACAAATAGCATTCATTAATTTCCTTACAAGAAGATAGAAACTTACAGTGTGTATGGCATTCTATGTGGCCAGATCTCAGCTGAAAGCAGTACAGCAAGTAATACTGCAAGTGGACTCACTACTTTGCTCCAGCTGTTTCCTCCTGCTCTATATGCACTCTAGGCTTCAAAGTAGTAGTGAAAAATTCTAGGTTTCACTTTTAAGCCTGCAGAATGTGCAAAATAAAGTGAGATAAAATGGATTGGTTTAAGGTTGCTTCTGTGCAACCATTTTTAGGACTGTTAAGCAGGTTACTGTAGGATGCACAGCAGAACTTTGAGAACAGAAGAGGGCAATGCAGATAAAAGTGGAGTGTCTGAACTTTGTATCTTGGGTTTTGCTATGTTGGGATATGTAGGCTTTGTTCTTAGCATGATACATTTATTAATATATATATAATCTTACACTGCCTTTTATATATATATATATAAATCCACAACAAGACCAAACAAACAAAAAAGAACACCACCAAAACCAACCCTCCCCAAAAAAAATCCACAAAAAGAGATGATGTTGAATAGTTTTAACCAGGTTGGATGGGGCTTTGAATAACATGGTCTACTGGGAGGTGTCCCTGCCCATGACAGGGAGGCTGGAACTAGATGATGTTTAACGTTCCTTCCAACCCAGACCATTCTATGATTGTATAATAAGTTATAATCTTTATTTGGAATAAATTGTACTTTGACAAAAAAAAAAGTTCAAGTTATCACCTACTTTGGAGATTCTGTGCTCTGAAGGACTGGTGCTGACATCACCTTCATATGGCCTCCCTGCTATCTCAATTGGAAGTTAACAGTTAATATCCCAGTGGAAGGAAAAGGAAAGAAAGATTGTTTTTTTCAGTTTTTGCCTTAAAGACCCATTCTAGAGAGATGCAGCAGTCCCAAGCAAAGTTGTGAACTATTCCTGTAGAAAGGCACAATGTTGGTGCTGAAGAAGAGAATCTTTTCTATAACTATTGAAAACTTTGTGCTAAGTGCACATTCCTCTGGGAGCCATTTGCTCCCCAAATCCTCAGTTAAAAACATTTATTGCAGTTGCCTGTGAGGAAATTAATTTCTATTACTAGTCGTAGTATTTTTTTTTTTAAAAAGAAGTTATAAAAAGTGGGTACTATACCAAGGTGATTTCCAGTAAATGTACTGCTATGAAAAGTAACAGCTTGACAAACTTTGAGACTGAAATCCGTAATGAGCAGAGGGGGTGTAGCACTGGCAGCAAGCTCCACCATTCTCTGACCAGACTGTGTCTAGCTGCATGTGTGCAGGTGGGAAATATCAGTGTTATGTCTCTATCTTAATTATTGCTTATAAAATAAAAATTGTTTCCTGCCAAGCGTAGGACAATTCTGGAATGAAAGATACATAGTGTTACTTGAGCACAACAGTCTCAACAGCTGCCACTATTACAAATAACTGACTGGTTACCTAAAACCGAAACCATATATCCCATTATTGAATTCATGCATGTCACAGCAGTTTTCCTAACATCTGACTAAACTGTTTATTTTCTACTGTGTATTGGTCATTTCTTTATGTTACGGAATAATTTTCTTCCTTTGTCATTGTTTTATATATGTTTTGAGGTGTGGCTGAAATTAAAAAGTAGCTTGCTGATTTGCTAGCATAGTCCTATTTTTATAAAAGACCTAACTTGGAAAAATTGAGAAGACTTACTTTCTCAGAATAGGCTAAAGATGAGACTAAAAGTTACTGGGGGGATCTTCACTTAAGATACTGTTCTATTACCGACTGATACATTGCAAAGAAGGAGGCACCAGGCTTCATGTCACTAGATTCTGTGAGGAATCTAGAACTGCTAGATTCCAGCGTTGACTCTTCACTGACAGTTGAGTTTGTGCTAGCTGTTTTGGAGAGTGTATCACTCTCCATTGATCATTGACTGCTGAAGAACCAAGTATCCACACTGCAGATGGGGTGCCTTCGGTGACCTATTGTGCACAGTGTCAATATTGGTTCTTTGGAGGAAGGCCACTTCGTAGTCATATCACTCCTACTCAAAGCAAATTCTTGTCAAAAAAGGCCCGTGCCTACACAGTAAATCACTAGTGGAGATGTACTGAGAAATAGTGTTGGGACCTAAATGGTGAAGCTGTGTTTTTTTTCCTGATTCATGAGTATGATTCATTCTATGCATATTATTGATGGCAGCATTACAAATTTTCTGACAAAGATACATTGTTTCTGGCAACTTTATGGCAGTTTTCAGCTTCCTCAGAAGATCTGTGGCCTTGTGCTTATGGATAGCAGACAGCTGAATCAGTGAGTACCATCTGATGCCAGCAGGGAGGGTCGTAGTTTGTAATTGCCATAAAATTGCTTGCATCCAGTTTATTGTTTCCATCTTCCAGACTCCGCCCTGCACTTGTTTGGTTCACCTGTTACAGCTTAGGTTTTGTATTATGAGCTTGTAGGTAACATTTGTCATTCATTCTGTGCTTGTAAATTCTGCAGCACTTTAGTATCCTGGCTGATTTGGCTTCCGGTCTCTATGGAAATAGGTAATAAATAATAGCTTTCATTTTAGATGTCTTTACTGTGTTTCTATCCTGGTGCAAAGAAAAACAAAACAATTCTTCTGCAGTTTTTATAGAACATTTGTCCAAAGATCAACACTGTAAGTAAAATATGACTCCAAGTATACATCAGTATGAATGAAAGAGAATAACAAATCTAAATTCACATTTTTGTGACTCATGTGATGTTCCAGTGAGGGAGATCATGAATAGATAATGAATACTACCAAGAGCAAAATTAAGCCCTAAGAAAAATAAGACTTAAGTTTTGTTTTAACATAGTTCAGCTGGAAAAATCTCACAGGAATTCTCAAATGTGATAAGCTTCTATAAGGGGCAGATTGGTTGTAATTTTCATATAGTGTCTTCTGGTCCTTCTTAAAAAAGCAACTAAACAATCAAAAACCAACAACAACAAAAAACCCAAACCCAAACCCCAATCTATTTGTGATTTTCTTGCCTAGCCAAAACACCCTGTGGTACCCATAGTAGAGATTTATTCTGTGTGGACTTGGAATCACATAGTTCTTTTGGTACCTGAGCTATCCTGGTTCACTTCACAGAGATGTGGAGTTAGAGACTGGTTACACTGATTATAGACATTTGAAATTGCTACAATTGACTTCTTCCATGAGGAACCAAATGCTGTGGTTGCAGCTTAGTGACAGGTGCTTTATCTTCACCTTGTAATTACAAGGGTGATTTCACATTGGCACGTATCAGAGTATAGGAAATATATGGATTTTCAATGTAGCGTTACTTAGTACATTTACATTACTTTGTAATGGTCTTTAAAATTATTCAAGTTCATGGATTACTTTTTCAGGACTAGTATAATTTTTCTGTAGCAGTTTCAGTCAGTACTAGTGAATTCCATTTCACTAAACAAAACTAAGTTTACAACAACTGTAAGTTAGTAGTTGTGTGATCATATGTATGGTTTGATGGCTTAATGAGACAGTAACAGATATTTCTTAGTGGCTGCAGCTAAGTAATTTGCAGAAGTAGAATGTCTGAGATTTCTCTTTAAAACTAGAAAATGAAACATTTCAATATGCATTAACATTTACATTTTTTAAGATTTTCTACCATCATGTAGGAAGTCAAAGTATTTTAATACATACTCATACAGATAGTGTAGATGTATTAAAGCACGCTTGGATTGATTCTTACGTTTTTACTGTCTATAGAAGTTTCTTTTTTGTTTTCAGTCATTTTAAAATGATGATAATTTATGTAAATAAGAGCTTAAGACACCCCATCCCCCCAAATGTAAGACAGGAGCATAGGATGTAGCATGTATTGTGCTTCCACTGAGCATCCTAACCCATGAAAAGTTTCCTGTTAAAGAACAGTCTCAGTTTCCAGTCTTGGCATTCTCCTAATTGTTGAATTTTTCATAGTCTGTGAATTTATGATGCAGAAAGGGAGTACCTGCAAATTGAAATTACTTGTATGGCCATAATCCTTATTTTAGCTTTGTCAGTACAGTGATAGTGCATGCTGGCCTTGATCAGTAGCAGGGCTTGATTGATAAAAGCATCTCTCCAAGACTTAACACTGAGTCTCTTTAGCAGTTGCTGACGTAACAATACAATGTAAAACTGATGACATGACCTATAACAAGAAATTAATTTCTTGAATCTGAAGCTCTATGTAGAAGAAAGGAAAAGCACTGGAGTTCCTTTCAATAGCAGAAGTCTTCATATTGTACTTCCTAGTTCTGGTTCTTCTTTTTAACAGTACTGGTACAATATTATCACCTTATTAAATTAATTTGGATTGGAAAGAGAAATTATCACTTTTCTTTGGGATGTAAAATGTGCTGGGTTTATCTGTTTGAAAAACTTACTAGCAGAGCCTGTTGTGACAGCACAAGGGGTTCTGGTTTTAAACTGAAAGAGGAGAGATTCAGGCTGGATGTGAGGAAAAAATTATGTGGTAAAATACTGATAAAGATTGCCCAGAGAGGTGGTGGATGCGCCATCCCTGGAGACATTCGAGGGGAGGCTGGATGTGGTTCTGAGATGTCCCTGGTCATCGCAGAGGGTTTGGACTAGATGACCTTTGAAGGTCCCTTCCAGCTGAAGCTACTTGTGTATCTATAATTGTGAGTCTATCTAACTTTCCTAGATTTTTTCAGATCACTTTTTGTATCGCGTTGCATCTCTTAGAATGTTTGTATACTAAAAAAAGCACATTCAAATAAAAGAACCCAAAACTTAAATATTCTGAGGATAAATTTCAGTGCTAGTTACTACTCATCAGCTCTGACAGACAAATTCTCTGCCACAAAGAAGTTAATTGATCTTGGGATGAAAGTCTTCAGTGATTCTTAAAGACGCATCACCACTAATTAAAGCAAGTGCAATTATATTTATTTCCTCCCTCACGAAGAATGGAATGTGTAAGACAGCAGGCTCTTGATTAATTTCATAATGAAAACACAGTTCTTGTTTCAGATGGAAGATCAGGTCTTAAGTAGCCAGTGTGTGGATTGAATGAAGTTAAAGATGTTTCTTTCTTTCATGGTTTTGTAAAACTGTTATTTACTTTTTTGAAGAATCATCAGTACTAGCTGCAGAGGCAAAAGATCCTTTATATGCTATAAATGATATTTTGACTAAGTACTCTTGGTTGATTCTGGCTGTAGAATTTCTCTGCATACAAAGTGATTTTGAAGAGCTACTTAATCAAACCAATATTTTTCAGCTTTCCATCTTAACTCTTTTGATATATCATAGATATGTAAACTTTCGTACTTTCATTCCAAATACATATTTACCAAAATTTGCAAGTATTTTTATGGGCAGTAATCAAAGAATTCAAATGGATTTATTTGAAATAATGTACTGAGGGACAGTTAGTGTCTCACACAGGCAAGTGTTTAAAATCTGCTCTTCATGCATAACTTTTGTTTATTAATTGCTGAAAATTTAGAATGTAAATTTACAGGGGATTGGTCTACAACTCAAAATTTCTATTAATTGCAGAGAAGCTTTTCTGGTGAATTCAGTGTGAAGCTGGATGAAACCTGTAACCAGTTTGTAACAGAGGAGCTTTTCTGTGACATCTGGCTTCTCAAGGTATAATAGCTCTTATTACATTAACTGATATAATAAGGAAATCCACGCAAACTGTTGGGCACACAAGCCCTTCTTCAGGTTTCAAAACAATTGCAGCAAAATTTGAGCTAAGGGTACAGCTTCAGAAGACATCTATAGGCCCTCCTATTGAATGAGGGAAGTGCTGCTGCCATCTCTTATTCTGTCTGAGCCTTGGCAGTCACTGAATCCCCAAAAGTTTAACTAACCCAGCAAGGAACTAATAAGCCCAAATTTTCTGCTGTGCTAGTGTGTTAAATGGACTTGCAGATGGATTAACAAGCTCCAGAGTGATGCTTCTCTGTTTTGGTACAACTGGTCCACTAGGTCAGGTCTGCTGTTAACTGTGGATCGAGGACAAGTTGGGAGTTTGTTGAATTTGTTTTAAGTACAGCAATCAAGTAGCTAATTTGAAGGAAAAGTATGGTTATCATCTGTAAAACAAAGGGGATATTAGCATAGGGAAAAGTTGTGAGATAGCGCTCCATCATGGGCAAGAAGAAAATTGGTCATTACCCCCAGAACACTGAAGGTTTTACCTGGAATGTGATCTTGCAGTAGAGGCAGTAAGTCATATCATTTTTTATGTCTAGAAGATCTGTGAATCTTTGTTTCCAGCCTTGACTTGGTGGTTAGGACTGAGAAGTGAGAGATGGAATTTTCTAATGAAAAGTGTTCTAATGGAATTTGTTCTGGCACCTAGAAGTCTTACTAATTTGTGTGTAATTACACTGACAGAAGAACAGCATTAATAGAACAGTGTACATTAAGAAAACAGCTCTTAAATATTTAAGGTAGTTGCTGCTCCTTTTTTGGATGCTTGCTAGGCTTCTGCACTAGAAGTGGGTTTGGGTCACATGGACATGAGTTATTGGAGCAAGTTCAGTGTTCTCTGTTTCTGGACTACTAGGTACAAACTCTGTATCTGACTTCTTTCTTGAAAGTGGAAAACCCTCCCTGCTTCCCCCATCTAGCTGTCCTATACCTAGATTTCTCAAACACCTCTAACATATAAAGAATATTTGCAAAGATTTGCTGAACATTTGGCCTTTGGATTTATAGTTTTCATCTTTTTTGGGAGGCAATTACCGTGTTATTTTTACTGCATATTTTCAAAGGCAGTGTCTTGAGTCTCATGAATCCAGGGTAGAATCCATAAAAATACAAGTAATTTAGAATTTTAGTCTAGCTGATGAAAACTGCTGTAACTTAAACTTCAGTTCATCCATTTGACTTTATGCCAATATTGAATATGCCTGTAGATAGAGGAAAGCCTAACACGAATACTGCTTGTACTTGCCATAGTTGAGTTACGATAGACCTTGCTTTGAATTATAAAATTGTCAGTTATTAAATAATTCCAAGAACAAGATTAGGGGAAAGTTGTGATTTTTCCCATTTAAACAAATTTTTGTAACATTTTCATTAAACCAGGACCTCAAATTTGGCTTAATTATTGTCCTTGTATTGTGAACGTGTTTTTTCATGTTCTTAAACTGTGTTTGATCTAAGTATAAGCCTTTGAAAAAAAAATCTAAATTTATATATATATTCTTAGAAGAGTCTGATGAAAGTTTGCCAGCTAAATTTTCCAAAGACAGGATCTGCTGCCAAGTAGTTGAGTGGAACTTTCCTTGCCATTGTTCCTCCCTCAATCCCAGTGTGGACTCCCGTTGAAGTATTAAAAAGGAGAGTAGCACTACTTAGGCTGTTAGAGGCAGGGACATCATGAAGGGGAAGGAAGAGGTGACTGCTCTGCAGAGGAGTGACAATTGCAAGTGGGTTCTGTTTGGAAGTGTCAGAGGGTAAAGAAGTTAGAAAACCATTACGAGAGTCTAGGGAAATGTGGCGATGGACATAGAGTGATCCGGAAGGGTCACCTGCTCAGGAGAGGATGCTCATTCTAAAACAAGTAGAGAGCATGCTTCCTAAACCTCTTCTTTTCTCTGCTGTCAGCAAATAGCAGAGAGAACAACAGGCGAAGAACATTTTTTTCCTTTCAGTGCATGCTGGCTTGGTATTGATTCTGTTTAATCGTACATGTGAGGTCTGTTAGGCGGGTGCAGCAGTCAAACTGCTGACAACTTCACTGCGTGGAGTCATACTGACTCTGCAGTAGAACTCCTGTATTTTTGGCATGGTTAAGTATAAAAATTAGACTGTTCTAATTTAGCTGTTTTGAGGCTAAAGGTCTAAAATGTCAGGACATTTCTTATCTTAAGCTGTTGGTGTGACCATAGTTTACCTGCTGTAATGCTCTCCAGCTCTGTTCTGAAAAAGTTTTCCCCCCAGTACCCCCTTATTCACTTCACAGTTGTAGAGTGTTTGGGGATTTATCAGTAGGAGTTGCCTACAGTAGTGTTGAACCGGTACAGAGGAATGCAGGAAGATGAAGAATGGTCTCAGCTTAGGGAAGTTGCATGCCACTTTGGAGGACTAGTTTCTGCCCATCTTGGATGACTGGTTTATCCTGAGTAGGTAACGGGGGTTCACAGATGGCCATTCATTTTTTAACATTTCAAACATTTGTAAGACACACGTATCAAAATTTGCCAGCGTTCTGACATTGCCAGTACAGCTGAAATCATGTGAAACTGAGCTGTTTATTGTTAACAGTCCTGACGGTTGTGAAAAATTGAACCTGAAAACTTACATCAGGTATACAGAACTAAAGACTACTGTGTCTTCTCTTTCTGTACCTGTAAATTATGGCTAGCAGTGCTGTCTTGTTGAATAGATTATGGAGAAGATTCTTTTTTTACTATTTGTGGAGCACTGAAATATTAGAGGAATGAGTGCATATGTGTGTGTATGATACCAAACACCTAGGAGTAAAATAAAAAACTATAACTGCCTTTTATACTAGGTTGTTAGGTAGCAAATATGCATTCATAGTATTGAAACTGGTGCTACAGTTCACATATGCAAAGGCACAGGTTTTTCTTCAACTTTTTTGAAGTCTGTAAATTTTGCTGAAGTTATACTAATCGTGGAAGTCCTCATCTAGATACAGAGTTCTGTTGAGTTACATGTCATGGAGGTATATAAGAGGTTGGTTTTGCCCAAAGGTTGTGTATTTAGACAAAGGAATGTAATAGACAAATTGTGTTCAGTGAAAGGCACTAGTCAGGTATAGTTCCCCATAACATACTTTGGTGTGTTGCTTGGAGGTACAAGGGTGGTGTTTTATTCCTTGAATATGCATTGGGGCACCTCTGTGTGATTTTTAGCAGATGTAAGCTCCTGCTGCCTGAGCTTGAAGAAACTGGGAAGATACCTGCCTACGGTTAGTGTAATATCAAGACAGAGTATATTACCTGTGGCTCAGTGCCATGGTAACACCAGTATACAGTTTCTAGTCAGTCTACAACACAAACATATCTCACTGCTAGTAGACACAGCTTGCAACTTTTATTATCATTAGCATAAGAAATATAATGAAAAATATTTTATTAAGAAAAAACCCCACAACAACCAAACCTGTTTTTTAGGAAGCTGTGACAATGATCTTATAGATGAGTTCTGAATATGTGTTTGTGGGAAAAGACATGCAGAGTTTAGGAAAGAACTAGTGTAGAGTAATAGTTAATAGAAAGAAGACCACAATACTTAAACCTGGATAATGCAAAACCTTTTCTTCTTTTATACCTCATAGAGTGAGATGTTATTGATCCTGCTTATTGGAATGGGTGAGATTTACCTTCTTCACAGCAATAAACCTAAACATTCCTTGAAAGTGGTGACTGATAATTGAATTTTGATTCCTGTACTTTCCTACCAATAAAAAAAGCATAAATGTTGCTGAGCATCCTGTATTGATAGATATCTCAGGAGTTGTGCCACCTGAGCTCTTTGTCAAAATAAATCAGACAAATTTGTGTGCTATTGCTCTAAAAGTGAGTAGTAAAATGCTGGTATTACTGATTGTAACTATTCCATCAGATACCTGAATGGAGTGTTACATGAAGTGGTACATGTGTCCCATGCGTTAATGTACGTGCTAAGCTGTAGTAACTTTCCTTTTTAATCACTCATTTCTGTGAATCCTGTGGGCTGCACAGGTTTTAATAGTGGCTAAAAAACCTGATAAGCCACCACTGTTCCTTTTGTCATGTTACCATAAGCAACATTCACTTGGAAGTCACCAGCTCTGCATTCATCAGCCCCTGGACCTATACCAAACACAGGAAAGCAGTGAATCCGTATAAGCACGAGGAAGATGCAACTGCTGACTATGCAGATGCTGCCCTTGTCTCACTATGTACCAAAATCAATCCATGTATTATATCCAGAAACAGAGCATAGAGCAGGAGCTCTATAACTTTTTTGAGTGCTACTACTAACCTAGAAAGAAAACTCCATGACAGAATAGTTGCATTACCTGTTGTACTTTTTGGGGGTGGTGTTGTGAGTGTTTTTTTTTTTGTTTGTTTGTTTTGTTTGTTTGTTTTTGTGGTTTGTTTTGAGGGTGTTTGTTTGTGTTTATTTTGTTTTTACCACGCACAGATGCAGGAGATGCTTGGGCTGTTTTCCTTCTCTAGAGGAAAGGCAGCAGATATGCTCTGTGGGGGATACCAGTCTGAAGTAGTTAGGAGATCCCTGCAGGAGCAGACTGCATTGCAATTACCTGTAATCTGTGTCTATTACCTGTATCTGTGCCCAAGATCCTGCTGGGTTTAGCTTCTAAGAGAGTTGCTTTTCTGTGAGCAAGTAGGTGCTAAATATTTTCAGTTTGTGGGGCTGGAGTTGGTGTCTATGTAAACATATGTTTACTGGCTTTAGGGTTTTAGGTCTTACACTTTCACTTTTCTCTGCAACACTTCTGCTTCTGCGTTAGCAAGGTTTCATATTCATTTCAGAATAAGAAGGAACTTGTGTACACTGAAAAGAAACCACAGAAGGAGTGTGGAGAAGAATCTAGACTACAAGTTCTGTATGAAATTCTAAATATTTTCCTTGGAATTCAGGTCACTGTCTGCTTTGGTTGACAAACTTCACTTATCATGGAGTTATAGCATGTAAAATAGTTCCACTGAGTCTGTGCCGGACAGACAAAGATTACTTCTTACAAGAAAAACTATGTTTAAATGGGTTCAGACTAGCACAGTTCCTACTCTGTTGTATATGGTGTCCACTCAGATATTTTTCATGCTTCATGCAAATGTTGAAGCGTCTAATATGTAAGAAAACTTGGTTGCATGAAAACTAACCACAGTCAGGACATGTTTCTAGTACTAGATTTTTTTTTTTTTTGCCACTGTTAGAAACGTTTTGAGTGTGATTCTTTTTCTCCTTAAGATATCAGAAGGAAAATCATACATAAATACTTGAGATGTAGTCTTCCATCTCCACAATATGAAGTCAAGAGGCAATTAATTACCTTAATATTGAAGATATTGAAATCTTTCATGTGTTTAAATAATGCTGTAACAGTATTCACCTGGAGAATACCTTGATCTATTTCTGACTCCATATTTCCACTGAAGGCACTGGCAAGCTGCTAATTTAAGGGGCCAAATTGTTTATACTTATTGTGGAAATTCTGAATTTGGATGTGTGAATTTGTGTGAAGAAAGGAAGAAAAGGTTTTTCCCTTGAAATCAGATTGTTTAAAACCCAAGAAAGCTTATTTAAATTTAGGAAACCTTAATTGCTCCTTTTCTACCTCTGTAGCATTATATTTGCATTTTTTTTAAGCTAGTAATTATTTCCAGAATTTGGCTATGTAGAAGCTTGTCAGGCTAAAACCAGGTATACTGGCATTACAAGTTGACTGGCTGAAATCAGTCACCTAATCCTAGAGAAATGGCTTGATTATTTTTATTCTAATGTAGATGGACTTACTGGTACAATTTCAAAAGCTTTCTCTTTGTAAGTGCAAGACAGAAGACTGGAAGGTTGCCATATATGTTTTCTAGGCCAATATCCTAGGTGCTGTTATCTAAATACACCAGTTTATTGTATGCTGAACTAAAATTCAAGTTATGATCTCACTGTTGCTGAGTACTGTCTTCAGCTGGTGTAGAATGATGCAGCTAGAAGTTTGTTATTTCTGTTATCAGGGCTACCAGAAAAAAGGTCAGGGAGCAGAGAGGAGAAACTCATTACAAAAGTATTTTAACTAGATGACACAAAACTTTGAGTAAGGACTAGTGTGTCAGCAGAAATTAAACGTAGATATAATCTGGCAATATTCTTAAGGTAATGCAATTGTGATTTCCCTACAATAGACATTTGATTAAAATGTTAGACTAGAATACTGTTTAACTGCAAATCTAAAAGACATCAAAGAGGAGATAGAAGCCAGAGAATCCATATAGGAGGGCTAGGCATTCGTATCCTACCAACTCTGCCCTCCCTTGAAACCACAGAAATAAGTATGCAGTGTTTAGGTGTTCATGAGGAAAACAGAAAAAAAACCCATGGTGGTAAATTCTAAAATCAGTATATTCCATATAAATGTAGTTAATCTGCCTAACATTAGATGAGTTCAAATAGAAATCTCATTCACTTCCACAGGCATAGTCCAAATCTCTCTAAGGTCTGAGGTAATAAAATAGAAGAATAGGATATACAGCAAAAGAGAAATCGCTATGTAAAAACTATTTGTAGGTTCTATTTACTGAGTGCCTTATTCTTCACTCACAAAGCACAGACTTCTGAAAGAGTTTTGAAGGGTCATGGTATAATCAGCTTCCAGTGTCAAGGGGAGACAAAAGAATGTAGTCTTGGATGAATGGGCAAGGGGAATATCAAGCAGTTGTCGAATTACATTGCTTCTGTGGTTGTTAATGCTGTGATCACTACTCAAATCCTGAACTTGGATGTGGCAATCGCACTTCAAGGAGGATGCAGAAAAACTGAAAAGGATATATAGGAGGCTTAAAGAATGATACGGGACTTGGGACACATGCATTATCATGAAATACTGGGGCACAGATTAGTAAAATTAAAGCAATGATGGCACTTCCAGCCGTTAATCAAGCTGTCCCTTAACATTATCTTTGGTAAACTAAATGGAAACATCTGAGATAAAGTAACTGATACCCAAAACCAGATTGTTCAGTCTTGCAGATTAAAAGAAAATCAAATTACTGTAGTTTAGCAAATCTGGTGATAAATTCAGACTAATTCAGACTACAATTAAGCATTTTTTTTATGTTACTATTTGGAACTACTAATGATTCCTCAGTGCTGGTAATCTGAAAATAAGAAGGATGATTTAGTCAAAGTAATCTGTTAAACTTCAGGTGGGAATTGATACAAGTAAGTCCTATGGTTGGTGGTTTTTATTAAATGCAGCTCAGACGAGATGATCACACTGATTTTTTTATTTTTTTTTTACTTAATATATATTATAGTAAAGGTGGTGCAGTCAGTCTTTACTGTAGCATTTGGGTGTTTAATTATACACAGCCCTGGCAGAAAATATTCTGCATGCAATTAGCTGAAATTCTTCAGAATTCAGATTGCTAACTCAATAAAAGCAGAGTAGAAGGATATATATTTTGAGAAGGCGGTAGGATGCTATTAGGCAGATGAGATGTTTTGAAGAACAGAATATCTAGTGTGTTTTTTGAGCACTTCATAAAGGTATGACAGGGTCCTTTGTAAAAGACATGATTAGCATTTTGTGATGGGTATTCAAAAAGTATATGGAAAGTAAAGCAGCAGCTAGCCCTGTAAAAGATAGCCCTTGCATACAAGGGAGAGCTATGTCCCGTATTTGCATAACTTGTTGATCTCAAAGGAGGTTAGATTTTTCACTTGGCCATCTGTTTTTCTGTAAAAATACTGTGTCCTATTTGTTCTGTATTAAATACTTCTCCATTTATATTTTTATGTTTCTTAAAAATAAACATGAAAATGATGTGTAGTTTTAATAACTGATAAAAGCAAACTAGCTAAGGTGCAAAACGTACCAAGATCAGCGTTTCTCAAAGAAGAAAGCCAGACTTGAGTGAATGTCTCGTATTTATTTCGCAAATAATGTTAGAGAAAATAAATCTTCTGTGGAAGTGTACGCCTCTGTTTCCCTAAGGTAACACAAGAGTGGGTGTTGAGTGAGTAGAACTAAAAGATGCTTACCTACCCTAAGAAGTCAGGATTCCTATCTTTCAGGCTTCTTCTCTTCTTTTTGGCAATTTTTTTCATACCACTGCTGGTAAATAAATATTTTGTTATAACTGATAACTAGCCTTGTTAATAACTTCAAGTCATCTTTGTACTGTACTGTATTCCAGTGGTGTGCAAGAAAGAGCTTTGCCTCAGATGTACTGTAATCTTTAAACCCCTTTAAGAGATACTCAGTTTACTGTAACAAGCAGATTACACTAGTTCCGCAGACACTTCAGTGTTCATGGCATCTTTCATATGTGAAACAGTGATGCAGTGTTTATTTTTAGAGTCAAAAGCCAGAACCTGAAGCCACAGGTTCAGATACTCCTAAAGTGAATAGGGAAAATTGCTTGCAACAACTTCTAACTTTTGATTTTTATTTTACCCATAAAATTTCTGTATGAAAATCTACTGCTAAGGGGTTTTTAATTTTTGATGTAATACAGCATTTTTTGCTCAGTGAGAAGTTAAGTGGTACAAATGGTGCTTTACTATGAATGCAGTAAAAGCAACAAGTTATCCCTGAGGTGGCACCCAAAAATGCTGTCATTTTTATCTAGTGTATTCCCATTCTAAAACATAAAAAGGTCAATATCTTGATATAAATATCTGCCTGTTACGAGATCATGTCATTAGTCTGTATGGCTTCTTATTGCCATAAAAATGAAACATTTTCCAGCAGTGTACTAAACAATGGGCCTAACATCTGCCACATGCTTTTAACTAACTCATCCTCTCCCCAAGGAGCGAAGCATGTACAGTAGATGGCCATATTTTGGAGGACTTTTTTGTTTATTTGGGGGCAAGTGTGTTGAAAGCATTTATGTTAGCAACACATAATGAATGTATAGTGTTACACAAAATTCTTCTCTTTAAATTCTACAAAGTTCATTAGTAGAGAACTGACCTTCTCTACTTACAGGACAGTTGCCTACAGGGCAGTTGCCTATAAGTAACTGACATATAGGCAAAGTGCAGACTGAGCTGGGTACTGCCTGGCACCCAGCCCACTTCCACATTCTTTCTGTTGCTCAGAGGTGCTGGGTATGTCATACAATGCACATCTGTATCTGGCTATGGAGAAATTGGGACAGCACACATCTGGTTGTAACACAGATACAAGCTTAGTCATGTCACAAGTGTGCATAAATCCTCAATACCTACTCACACATCAGCGAACAGCACAACAGAAAGGTTGGATGTTACTAATTTGGTAGATAATGTGGGTTGACCCTGGCAGGTATCTAAGCACCACAAGCTGCTTGCCCACTCACCCTTGACCCCCAATAGGATAGGAGAGAATAAAGAAAGAGTTAAAAGCAAGAAAACTTGTGGGC
The DNA here is from genome assembly GCF_034315485.1 of Pezoporus occidentalis. Classification (NCBI taxonomy): domain Eukaryota; kingdom Metazoa; phylum Chordata; class Aves; order Psittaciformes; family Psittacidae; genus Pezoporus; species Pezoporus occidentalis. The sequence goes on from NW_026916347.1 coordinate 3,597,520, forward strand.
TGAGTTACAAAAAAAAAAAAAAAGAAAACTTGTTTAATAAGTGGAAGATGAGATGACCAGCTAGCTACCAACCAAAAGACAGCTAACCTCCCTAAATGCCCCTCTTTTCCCTTTTTATGGCTGAACATTAAGGAGTAACAAAAGGTGTCCCTCAGGAATCAGTGTTGGGACGGGTCTTGTTCAACATCTTTGTCACTGACATGGACAGTGGAATTGAATGTGCCCTCAGCAAGTTTACCAATGACACCAAGCTGTGTGATTCAGTTGTGTCGTGGTTTAAGCCCAGCCAATTACTCAGAACCATGCAGCTGCTCTCTCACTTCCCCCCTTCCTCCCCACCCCACTCCTGGAAGGATGGAAAGGAGAATCGAAAGAATGTAACTCCCACGGGTTGAGATAAGAACAGCCCAGTAACTAAGGTATAACACAAATCACTGCTGCTGCCACCAATAATAATAGTGATAAGGGACATAAATAACAAGGGAAGAGAATACAACCGCTCACCACTCGCCAACTGATATCTAGTCCTACAGTAGCAGTGAGCTCACCCTTCCAGGTAACTGCCCCCAATTTATATAGTGGGCATGATGTGCTGTGGTATGGAATACCTCTTTGGTTAGTATGGGTCAGGTGTTCTGTCTCTGCTTCCTCCTGGCTTCCTCTACTCCCTGGCAGAGCTTGAGACTCAGAAAGTCCTTGGTCAGAGTAAGCATTACTGAGCAGCAACTAAAAACATCAGTGTTATCAGCACTGTTCCCAGGCTGAAAGTCAAAAACACAGCACTGCACCAGCTACTAAGAAAGAGAAAAACAACTGCTACTGCGGAACCCAGGGGATGGTTGATACGCTGGAGGGAAGGGATGCCATCCAGAGGGACCTTGACACGCTTGTGAGGTGGGCTGATGCCAGCCTTATGAAGTTCAACCATGCCAAGTGCAAGGTCCTACACCTGCGTCAGAGCAATCCCAGGCACAGCTACAGGTTGGGCAGAGAAGAGATTCAGAGCAGCCCTGCGGAGAAGGACTTGGGGGTGTTGGTTGATGAGAAAATGAACATGAGCCGGCTTCAGTGTGCGCTTGCAGCCCAGAAAGCCAACCTTATCCTGGGCTGCATCAAAAGGAGCATGACCAGCAGGTTGAAGGAGGTGATCCTGCCCCTCTACTCTTGTGAGACCTCACTTGGAGTATTATGTGCAGTTCTGGTGTCCTCAACATGAAAAGGACATGGAACTGTTGGAACAAGTCCAGAGAAGGGCCACGAGGATGATCAGGGGACTGGAGCACCTCCTGTATGAAGACAGGCTGAGCAAGTTGGGGCTGTTCAGCCTGGAGAAGAGAAGGCTGTGTGGAGACCTCATAGCAGCCTTCCAGTATCTGAAGGGGGCCTATGGGGATGGGGGGGGGGGGACTCTTCATTAGGGACTGTGGTGATAGGACAAGAGGTAACCGGTTAAAACTTAAACAGGGGAAGTTTAAACTGGATATAAGGAGGAAGTTCTTTACTGTGAGGGTGGTGAGGCACTGGAATGGGTTGCCCAGGGAACTTGTGAATGCTCCATCCGTGGTGGTGCTCAAGGCCAGGTTCGACAGAGCCTTGGGTGAGATGGCTTAGTGTGAGGTGTTCCTGCCCATGGCAGGGGGGTTGGAACTAGATGATCTTAAGGTCCTTTCCAACCCTAACTATTCTGTGATTCTAACATAGTGTTATATGGCATGGAATATCTCTTTGGTAAGATCAGGTCATCTGCCTGTTTGTGTCGTCTCAGCCTATTGCACATCCTGCAGTCTTTGTTGTGGTGACTAGTGAGAAAGGGAGTAGGCCTTGATGCTGTGCAAACACTGTTCAGCAATAGCTAGAACATTACTCTGTTTTCAGCATTGTTTTGGTCACAAATCTAAAACACAGCACCATATGAGCCACTATGAAGAAAGTTAACTCTATCCTAGCCAGGCCCAGTTATTTAGAAGGATAACCTAGGAAATGTTTAAGACTTAAACTATAAAAACCTGTAGTAGCACCAAAATAACAAAGTATTTGCCAGGAAGGAAGAAGAGAGTCTTTTCTATATATCCTTAGTGCTTTTGAATACATTTTAGAGTTCTTATGGTGGAGGAGATAATGAATGTTTCTAACTCAGACTGAGAAGGGAATCCACACCGCAGTGCTATTCAAGGTACATGTTTAAGTAGTGTGTCGCACTGAAGTTGCCTAAGACTTGAATGAATTGGCAAAAGTAGAATTTAGGTTTGTCTTGGAAATAAATTTGTACTTAGGTCAGTAAGTGTTCCATTTCATTCCTTTTACTGCAGAAAACAGACTACGTACACAGTTGTGGCATTGCATAATGCTCAACTTTCTCAAACTAGAGTGTTTATTTTCTTGTGCAAGAGTCTTTTGGATGTTTTGCCTAAATGTCTTATGTTTCCACCTACTCCTGTCTAACATAATGCATTCCTTTTATAGAGAAATGAGATCTGAAATATCATATTTGGCATTAGTCTACCAAGAGTTTTGCAGGTTTACTAGCTGGCATTGATGTTTTGGGAATAGAGCAAAAAGGTTGCTGTTATTTTTGTTGACATGGAATCTGTAGGGATGTAAGCAGTCTAGCTTTCCTCATGTGAGCAGTTTTCCTTCTATAACAACATTTGAATATTGCGTGAAAACCTTATTCTTTCCTCATCTCTGCTCACATCATTAGTGAAATGAGTCACTGTACTGTGAAAGTAAAAGAGTTCACTCGAATGCTTATGAAATATGGAAGTACTTTAGTTTAGACAGAGTAGAAGGTTCTTAGAGTATATAATCATCCTGGGTTTGGGAGGTGTGAGGAAAAGACTAGAAAAAAGAATGGAAATTTGACATTTTCATATGAGCAGTTTCTGCCTATGCAGTGGTCATCACAACCTAACCAAAAATAATAAAACATCCATGGGATTGTAAAACAAACTTTGTGGCTTCAGGACTCAGAGGTGTAATATTGCTGAGGAACACTTCTAAATAGCATCCATGTGCTTCCAGGACGTTTCTTAATAGGTAATGTAGTGATGTAATTTTCTCACATAGAAATGCTTACAGGAGTTAGAAGCAGTGACACTTGTGTTCTCCCAGAGTTATTAACACACTGTGGACCCCGGTGGTATTCTTTATTTGACATCTTCTCTCCTAGTTATTTGTGGTACTTGTGCATGTGTGGAGTTAAGAGTAGTTTAATTTAACCACGAGTTAGATGTAACCAAGAGTAGTTTGTTTCTAACTATGCTGCAATGGGTACAATGAAGGAGGTATTATCTTTAAACCTTGCTGCAGAGTACAATATATGTGTATGCTTGAATTGGTAATAACATTCTTTTATTTGCAACTGAAAATACTTTTAGTTAATTACAAATATCTAGTGAGACAGTATTTCTGTTTCAGCAATTGTCAGTATTAACTGCTGCTTTGGAAATGAATGCAACTGTGCATTTTTATTTCCTTTTTAATAATGGATGTGTAGCTGTAAAACACTCTATCTATACTAGATGTGTATTAACCAACAACATCTTCATCACATCACAGAGGTAAAAGTATATTTAATTACATCATAGAGACATAAAAATAACTTGTTTCAGGAAGTCATGAAGGTATTGTAGGGGATTAGGCTGTGTAAACAGCAATATTCACATTCATGAGTTGGTTGTTAACATGAAAAAGAAAGATGGGTTGATGGGTCTGATTCTTTGTCATCTTAAGTGGATGTTTACTCTTGCTTAAAACTGAATGCAAAAATGCAATTAAAACACAGTGTTCTGTTTCACTCCCATTCTGCAAGTGGGTGAAATTGTATATCTATAAATGCACAGACACATTATATAAGGGATGAAATTGTGAAGAATCCAGCTTTTTATCTTCAAGTATTTTAGCTTGCAAAATGTTATACTTGCCTCCATATGCTGAAAATTTGAAATTTACCATTTAATTGCCTACCAGTCCTGTTCTAAGACAAACTGCATATTACCTTGATTATTTTCAGGATCTAGGATCAATAGCAACATGAGGCAACATGTAGGTTAAGTGTTCAATATGGCTTTTTTTTTTTTTTTTTCAAAATAACTTCTCTCACATCAAAGACTAGGTGTCTGGTTTAAATGTATGTCAAATGAGCATTCAGATGGAAAACAGTGCTGTGATTAACACATTCTGTTGGAATCTGAGAGTTGGAAGTTTAATACCTAGGCAGTCGTATCTATTGGTTTGGCTGACCTTAGAAATTTATTAGGAAAACAGCTTAGAAATATTTTACTCTGTGAAAAATAGGCTTAGTAATGCATCCATTTCTTCACAGAGTTTAGACTGGGGACTTCTTAGACCAGATGATCTCTCAGAAGGGTATGTTTCCACTGCAGCTGAAGGTGTATTAGCTGAATGGATATATTTGCGCTAAGTGTAATCTAGCCAGCTTTGTTAAATAGCAATAAAAATAGTGTGAGGTTGTTGTCACAAAAGTGGGATCATTACCCTGTGTGCAAAATGCCAATCTACACACAGTTGAGGTATTTTATTTTCAGCTATTTTACAAAACAGGGAGCTAGATGGAAGCTCCACAAAGCTAGTAAGCCTTAGGTTTTTTTTGTACATCAGATTATATAACTTTCAGAGAATGAAGAAATTACTTTTCATTGGTCAAAAATTACCAAATGTATGATTAATTAGTACTCCATCTTCTATTAGGGAAATTGTTCTCTCTTGCCATGTAAATTAGCACACATGCTCTTTGACACTTGTGGAGGGGGGCAAGCTTTTTTGATCCTGAATTGAGTCAGCTGTCACAATCTGTCCCTGACACCTTTACCCTTCACTCAGTTACTGCTGTTTCTTGTTGACTACTTGCTTTTTTATTACTATTTTGTTTTCAGTTGTGGTGCAAATGTTCACCTTTTATCAGTCCTTTAGCTGTTCGTCCAAGGTTGAGGTAGTAAGAAATGTATTGGTTATACAAAGTCTTGTTCTTCTGAGTGATGTTGTTAATCAGCTAGACACTGTTATCATCATGGTCAACTCAGTTCTTACTCTACATCAAGGTATTTCAGTAAATGGGACTCAGCTTGCCCTGGACCCTTGTGTGGCTAGGTTATGCTGATGTACATTCTGTATCTTCACTTCCATAATTACTGGAGTTAGCTAAATTAAAGAGTGTATCTGCTTTTCCCTGTGAAAAGAACTGTTTTATTTTGATCAGCTTTTAGTTTACTTCTTTACTAAATTCTGCACTCAACCTTTAGATTTTCTTCTGATTTATTCTCCTGTAGAAGCAAGCTTTTCCCATCCTCTATCTTCCTGGAGGAGGAATGGAGGAATTATGAGGTCCCCCTTGCCTCATGATACAGGTTCTTTTCTTACCCACAGAAGACTAGAAGGCATGCCTCTGTGGCTGCTTTGCTCAGCAAAGCTGTTTTGCTGGGGAATACTAGTTTCCCCAGAATTCCCAAGCAGTATGATTTCCTTGGTGCTTTAAGAAAAGCAAGAAATAAGCATAATTAAAGCTTGAGTAAATACAGATTAGTATAGCTTTCTCCACAGCTACGTAGTGGTAATACATAGCCCAGGCCCTAAACGTAGTTGTTCTTATTTTCATCCTCAACCACCTCTAACAAAGAGCCCATTTCCTGCACAAGTTACCCACTTCTGAAATTATATTCTCCTCTATGACAAGTAGGCTATAGGTGTTCAAATTCCAGCTAGTGCACTGAATATGAAACTTGAATGGAGTTCTGTACTGTGGAAGGACATATTCTATGGTTTGAGATTGTTGAGTTTACATCTTCAGGAAGGATACAGACTCCTGTTACATGCATAACATGGAGTAACATGTTATCTACCCCAAAGCTATAATATTTGAAAACAGTTATTTTTCTGGAAGCTAACAGGTCGATTTGGTCATCAGATTTTGAGTTAAAATTTGGTGTCTCTAAGAAATGTAGCAACCCACAGAAGCAGAGGAATGTAGAAGGGACAAGAGAAATGGAAAAGCCTGAATGAAGGGAAAGAAGAGGGAAGTTGGGACATGTGAAGCAGCTATTAACCCAGTTTAACAGGACTGTATTTTGCTGTTACACGCTATTCCAGGAAGATGACTGTAATGGTAAATCTGTCTTTAAATTATTCAGCCTGTACAGTAGCTTCTTCATAATTTAAAGTTTTTAAACATGTTGTGTAGAAAATGGGAACAGACACCGAGCTGCTGTGCAATATAGTGATACTGATCTGTAATGAATTTTAGGAAAACACTGTAGCTTTTGTTTAGTTTACATTATGGTGCTCACCACAGTGGATCCCATAGGATAATGAAGACATGGAGTTGGCAGACCAAATGCATGCTTGCATGTACCCCTAGTATGCATGCTGCACACTCACGAGGGACTGATGTCATGGCTGTAAGACAAGACCCCAGCATTCACCATCTATCTCTTGATACAGCTCAGAATCAACTGGAATTACTAGTACTTTACATTCACAAGTAGCCTAGAACTGCATGTAGTGAGCATATTCAAAACCTGTTATGGTTAGTATTTCACAGAATCCAAGAATGACTGAGGATCTCTGGATATCATCTATTCCACTGCTCCACTGCTTCTGCTTAAAACAGGCTCAGCTAGAGCAGGATGCTCAGAACCTTTGAAAATCACCAAGGATGGAGACTCCTTAGTTTCTCTTGGCAAACAATTCTGCTGTTCAACCAACCTCCCAGTAAAACCAGTAAAACATTTCCTGTGTTTCAGTATGTGTTCACTGTCTCTTGTCCTTTAATTGGCCACCGAGAAGACTCTTGTCCAGTGTTCTTTACTCTTCCCTGCATCCTCCATCGGGAATTTATAGTCCTCATGTGCTAGACATCAGTCTCCCCAGTGATCTTTGTGGCCCTTCACTAAACTCACTCCAGTATGTCCATGTCTCTTTTACTGGGAATCCACAACTGGAAACAGCATTCCAGATGTGTCACACCACCTCTCTTGACCTGCTGGTAATACTCCTCAGAATGTAGCTGAGGTGACTGTTTGCTTTCTTTGCAAGGATGCATTGCTGGCTCATGTTTTTTCATGTACACAAGTCCTCTTCTGCAAACCTGCTTCTAAGCCTGTCCGCAGCATGTACTCATGTGGGAGCTATTCCTTGCAAGTACAAGACTTTGCATTTCTCTTTGTTGAACTTTGTAAGACTCCTGTAAGCTGATTTCTCAAGCCTTTTGTGGTCTCTCTGAGTTGTGACACAACCATCTGGTATATTAACTACTCCTCTCAGTTTTGCATAATCTGAAAAATTGCTCAGTATGCATTCTGCACCATCACCAGGTCACTAATAATAATGTTAAGCCCTACTCAGTACCCTTGGGGTACTCCAATAGTGACTGACCTCCAGCTGGACTCTGTTGCTGATCATAACCTTCAAGCGCTTTGTGTGTTAAAATTGTAAACTGAGGGAGAAAATAATGTGATAGAGTAGCAGTTACTTTTCACTATTGTCAATATTTGCATCTTGTCTGATTAATATTACTGTGTTCTGTGGCTTTAAGAAGAGACATTAATTAAAGAAGTAGAGATCTTCATAATCTTTTGTCTATGCTAAATAAATTATTGACAGTATTCTTGTAAGTGGTTACAAGTTTATTATTTTTTGGTCATTAAGTACCATTTAAGTTGGCTCCTGTTTACACTAGTGCCAGTGGTTCGGACAGTAACTTCATTGAGAGGTCACATTCATACTGAGGATGTTTGCCCTAAAATTGATAATACTGATCTTACTAGTAAGTAAAATGTATGTTTCTAAAGATTCAGACAGGTGGTCTTAGACTCCAGACAAACTTAAGGGCTACTTTTTCCTTCATAAGAAAGGTGACTGTGTGTAATCCATCTACAGCAATCCAGTATACTTGCCAATATACTCTTCTTTATAAAACTCTTTGTTATGTGATTTTGTTAACACCACAATAATTGTACCAAAAATTGTTGTTTTCAGGAATATTATTGAATCTCTGTGCTAAAATTCATTAGTTTGTTCTTACTGAATGAGGGACACTAACATAAAATAGGACTATTAAGAAGCAGTTTCAATACCTCACCTTGAGGGTTTTCAGGTGTTCTTGCATATTTTACACTATTCTCTGATTTACTTACTTTTTATTAAAGGAGGGGGGAATTGCTTCACTAGTACAAATGCAGAGACCATCTAATGTGATGAAGAAATTTGTACCACAGACTTAAAATACGGAGGATAAAAGTGTAAATTGGCAGTCTGTGTTTGAAAGTATCTCCTTTTGACGTATTTTGTAACAGTGGTTTCTCTCATGATTTCGGTAAGTTGCTGCTTAGTGGAAGACATAGCTCTGAAATACATATTTTAGTTCCTGACTGATGGAGGGTTATGATGGCACCAGTGTTTCTGACAAGTTTAGAAGACATGGATAAAACACTATAGACAGCATTCCAGATTTCTCAGCAGAAAAATGTAAATCTCCTTAATTTTATTCCTCCTGTGCTGTGGCAACTTAAGGTCTTGTATTTAAATGTGAATTATTAAATAGACAGCATGATGATAACAGGAGAGGCTATGTGTTATATGTATCAACAAGTCATCGTAAGCCAAATACCTTGTCAGAAATTCATATTCCCATCTATGGATTTATGATAAAGGGAAATAATTTTAAGAGTATTTTGCCTTTTATTCTTTAAACCCTACCAAGGGTATTAGATTAGGGAATGGAGTGAGATTTGCCATGTAAATTAGTAGGTGCCGCCTTCTAGCTCTAAGCCTCTGGAACCTAAATGTATCACAGCACTGAAGAAAACAGTCACTTCTAAAAAAAATTGGCAAAATGTATAGATGTTGTAATAGTATAGAATGGCCAGATACTGTATGAAATCTTTAGCATAGGTTATATTTTACTTTATAAAAACAATCTTGAAATGTATTTAACAGGCAGCTTGGTTCATTACCAATTGTGAATATTTTTGAAAGTGAAAAAGTTTTGGGCTTGTTTTATTTTGGGGTTTATTTTATTGGGGTTTTGGGTTTGGTTTGTTTTTTTGTTTGTTTGTTGTTTTTTTTAATGTGTTTATACTGTAAAAAAAAAAATTGCATCTGGCAACCTGAAGCTGAGGTATTGTATCTGAGATAAATCTAATCTCTTAGAATCTTGTAGTGTTTGTCAGTGACTGTAGGATTTGGAACTCTTGCAGTAGAGATTAGAAATAGCAGTGGGGTATGAAACAATAGTAAAGAATGATGCATGCTCTCCGCTAATTTTATATGCCGTTAAAAACTATAAGGAGATGACTGTTAAATATGTAGGTACACTGCTGCATGGACTTAGGTACTAAGCTTGATGCAAGTAAGTAGTCACTCACTTTAATGAGCTGGATAGTAGACTTGCATGGATTATAGGCATGCATAGTGAAGCATGAATAGTAGTGTTTATAGAATCAGGACCTGAGTATGAAATACAAACATAATTCACTTGCCATTTAAGTACAGATATACCTGCAAGAGAATGTAGTGAATTCAGCAAGAATGTGATTCTTGCTAACTGACAGATTTTTAAGGAGGGAATGTTTTTTCTAAATATAAAGCAAGAATCTTAATAGAATCTAATTTGCACACTTGTTGGACCTTTTCAGTAAATGCCATTAGATTTTTAAGGACCAAACCAGACATCGCTTTGTTATATTCCAACAACTGTCTGTAGAAGGGGTTTGCCTATACTAGTGTGCTTAAGAACTGCTATCTTAGACTCAAGTGCGTGTGATCTCCTGATGTATTACCTACATTTCTTAGCATTGTTTTCTTCCTGCAGAATTTTATAGCAAAAGTAGTTCATGATCCTGTCTAGCTGATGAGACTGGACAAGTTAGTAATGTGAGAATGAAATTCTGCAGACAGTACAGGTTTTTAAAAGCAGGATTCTGTATATTATTTGTATTCTGGGAGGGACTCAGCCCTACTCTGTCCAGAGCCCAAAAAGAGAGTCCAAACTGCCATAGCCTACTTGGCTAAAAGCCACGTGATCTCATTAGCATGGTGCTGAAACCAGATTTCCAGGCATTACAAAACAGAAGCTCAAGATGCAGGGATGGTAAACATAGTCGCACAGGTGTTGGTTGATTTGTGCTTGATCTGATTAAACGCACATCAACCCAGAATATGCTGTTTTCATGCAGAGTCTGAAGGCCATAATTTTGTAATTACAAAAGAAATTTAAACTTTTTTTTGCATACTTGAGAATTATTTTATACATCTTTCCTTTAGAAGACTCTGTGGTGCTAATGTCAGACACAGGCACCATTTATGCAAACTTTTCTGATTTACTGAAGTTATGGGACTGCAGTTGGGAAACCAGCAATGTCAACCTCCTAAGTTAATGTGACTGCAGAACTGGCATGTGATGCCAAGTTAGGGGCTGAGGAGTGATTGTTCACTTGAAAATATCTTCTAGCTAGAATCCTGAGCTTATCTCTCCCTAAAATTAGTGTATTATTCACATGAAGAATTAATTGAAAGTATCAGTTTTGCTTAAGCTTTTTCCATTATGATACTGGATACAAATTATTAGTATTTTGAGATAATGCTCTCAGTAGAATGTTATTTGTTAGTGTGAACTGTTACAATGTCCAAATTACATGAAGAACTTTATTTTTTTTTTTGCTTATTCTTAGGGAAAGGCAGAGATCATGCTTTGTATCTAACTCATGAGGCCAAATTCAGCTGTAACTGTGGTCATATGATTGGATGGACTGGATCACATGGAACACATTTGTTGCACAGAGTTTGACTCTTTATATGCTAAATTGCCATCAAAAAATGATGAGGATGTGAAGGTAAAAATTAAAAACGAAATTCTTGAGTACCTTCACAAGATTTCCTCCAATGAAGCCTACTGTTAATAAGCAAAATGATGGTTCCAATGAATGAAGGTCTTCCCATTCAGTTCATATGAAATGGACTCCATCCGACATTGTGTTATTAAATTAAAGGTTTTATTCTTGTGCAAGCTGGAAGCAGAACTCCTTTTGAAAATCGATTGAAGTATAGTAGTTAACTCCCTAAGACATTGTGAATGGCATTAATTTGTCTTGTAAAAGATGAGGCAATTTGGTTGCTACTTTTGTATTTCCTTTCAAGCCTCTTTATTTGCTGGTTCTGCCATCATAATGGGCATGAGTAGGTTTCTTGAGGATTGCTTTTGCTGAGCTTATTGGAGTTTTAAATTTGTTTTGACTTAAGATCTAGTAGCAAGTCTTGTTTTTAATTTGCAGTACAAGTTGATTGCGTAATTGTGAAGCTGTTTGACATGTGTGATACAATTTGATTTGCATTCGTGCCAGTTTTCAACTGTAAGAAACAAAATCTGTAGTAACAATTTTAGTGGGAGTCATTGGAGGCTTCTTACAGTTTGTTTTCCATTTCCCAGAAATGGAAAGATGGCACTCTTATAAAACTATTTGAACACTTCACACTATTGTTTAGCTGAGCAGTGTATGTTGATATAAGTGGCTTTGATATTTTCAGGGAAGAATAATGAAAAATACAATATATAAAATATGTATTTTAATACATATAAAATGCAGTATAGAATACAGGAAGCAATGGAATGCTGACAGACAAGGGTTAAAAAAAAAAAAGTCACTGAATTATAGCAAATATCTATTAAGATGTCTTGTGGAAAAGCAGAGACTTCATTGAGACCTGATTAGAAAATTTGAAACCTATGATTATAGTGGTATAGAGGTACTTTTTCCCTGGAAGGATACACACATAGAGTTAGCAAAGTGTTTGCCCCATGACCAACAGATCCTGGAAGTCTATGGAGAAGACATAGCCTTTGCTATGCAGACAACAGCTATATTCAGGCTGGCCTGTGCATGTTACAGCACTGGAAGTTTTCTGATAATGTGGCTCTGATTGTTCCTGATTGATTTTATTTTTTTTTTTCTAACCCCTTTGTGCAGTAGCAGGAAGACTTGAAGTAGCATTAATTCCTGAGTAGATTTTCTCTGGAAAAGCCACAGAATAAGAAGATAATACTATTGTAGAGAGCAGAGTAAAAGGAAACTGAACTGGCAGAAGCATATGATGAGATAGCAATACAGGTGAAGTAGTTAAGAAGTGTTAGAGATTATATGATAATAGAAATGGCAACACAAGTGTGATTTCCATGAGTTCAGAGAAAGTCTAACAACCTATGCAGTCGAAGTGAAATAACAGGCCAGAGACAAAAGAGTAATTCTGAAGATGCAAGAGATTTGTGGTTCATGGATAGCAGCTAATTTAGAACCAAAGTGGGTTGTTTCAAATTATGCATCTTCTTTAAACTGTTACCAAAATGTCTGACCATTACTTGCTCTAAGTACTTACACAGAATTTCTGTAAATTTGTATAAAATGTAGGACTGTAAACAACTACTTTGGTCATTCTCTGTGGTTCTCCGCAATTGCAGGCAACTGTGAAATAATGCCTACTCCATTTCAGCCTACAGAACATACCACGAACCACAAAACATTTTTTTAAATACCCTATAAAAAACTAAAGGCAATATAGTACAGGAGACCAGTGCACATGGAAACTACAGTGTGCCATAAGACAAAACCAGGAGAGGCTAAGGATACCACCAGCATTTTAGTTCCCTACAGATCCTAACTCCAGTGCAGATCATTGTTTTGAAACCAAGTACACAGGCAAACAGGGGCACAGAAGCCTCTTGACTGCAGATCTTCTGTACGTCCTACTGTTGCACCACTCCCTGTGAGCAATTTCTGATGGTTCAAAGGCAAACCCCTCTTCACCATGTCACCAAAATTAATTACATATGAAGAAAACAATTGTTGTGGCACAACCGCTGTGCCACAAGGAAGAGCTTTTGCCTTTGAAGCCAAAATAATGTCACTTAGGTCATTCTCACATGAAGAATCAGCTTGCCTACACAGCAGCTTGTACTATACCTTTACTGTGCTAAAAAAAAACCAACCCAAATACAAACAAACAAAAAACCCAAACAAACAAAACAAAGAAACAAAAGTAAACCGCCCCCACAAACCAGAAAGCAACAGTCACAGAGCTGCACTCTGGAGTAACTGAATAGGGAATTTTGCTACTAATGAATTGCTGAGGTGAGTAGCTCGAGAGCGGACGCCTTCAACACGTGTGCGGGGCGAAGCTCAGCGTCCAGGAGCCTCAACTCAGAGCGGCGAGAGCCACCGAGGGAGCCTCAAGTCCTCGACAGGACCTGCCCGGGAGCCGGCAGCTCAGCTGACGAGAGCGAGCAGCTGACTCACACGGGGCGGAGCCTGGAGCAGCGGCACCAGCCCTGACTGGGTAAAAACCTGCCCCAGGGAGCGCGGCGAGAGGGTTTGCGCGGGCAGGAGACCGGCACGGTGAGCGCGCCCCTGAGGACCAGGGCCCGGTCCGGGAGCTCTGCTCTGGCTGCCCCGGCAGTGGCAGCGTAGGCACCCAGACAGAGCCGATGAGAGGGGAGGCTGCGGTGCAGAGCTCGGGGTGTAGAGAGGAGAGTGCCTGCACTGGTCTGGTGAGGGAATGGTGCACAACGGGCTGGGCTGCACTCGGTGCTCCCTGGTGGAGGTCCTCCTGCAGCAGGGGCTGAGCTGCGGGACGCTGTCAGTAGGCTGAAAGATGTCAGGGAAGCTGAGAGGAAGCAGGAATGCTTGTTTCAGGCCCACAGTGTGCAGGGGCCTCAAACGTCCATTGTAGCTCATGCAGGAAAGGAGGCCGTTAACCCGGGAAGCTGGGAAATAGTAACAAAAAAATAACAAAAAAGGAGGAAGAGGACAATTAAAAGCAAGGGGCTTCCTCCTAAATCTGATGTCCCCACGCAGAACTGCTTTGCTGTCCTGCAGGGGACTAACGGGGAAACACACTCACACCATGAACAACTGGCTGATGCACTGGTAAAGAAGATCTCTACTGGTGCTACCAGGAAAAAGCAGCGGGTCGTAGTAGTAGGGGACTCTACTTTGAAAGGAACAGAGGCACCCATCTGTCAGCCTGACCCAGTCTTGAGAGAGGTGTGTTGCCTACCAGGGGCACAGATCAGGGATTTGGCAGAGAGGCTGCCTGCTCTAGTAAGTCCCACCGACTGTTACCCACTTTTAGAGATCCATGTGGGTGGCAGTGATATAGATAGCAGTAGCCCAGGGAACATAAAGAAGGGCTACAGAGCACTGGGGGAGGTGGTTAGGGGCTCTGGAGCTCAGATTGTCTTTTCGTCAATTCTGCAGGATACAGGGGAGGACCTAAAAAAAGCTAGGATGATCAGCCAGGTTAATAAATGGTTTGAAGGGTGGTGCCATAGTCAGGGGTTTGGGTGTCGAACACGGGACCCAAGTTTGTAGGCCAGGTCTAGTGGGGGCTGACGGAGCTGGTCTGATGAAGGGAAAGAGCCGTTTTGGTAGGAGGCTTGCCAAACTGGTCAAGGAGGCTTTAAACTAGATGGGGGGGCATCATTCCATCCCAACACACCCAGTCAGTTGCCAGCACCTATAATAAATGCTCAGAGCAATGTAGAGATATTCCAGCCGCTCCAGCCAATGAGCCGGCTTCAGTTGGAGCTCAACTCAGATGCCTCTATAGAAACACCCGCAGAATGGGGAACAAACGAGGAATTAGAGATGTGTGCACGTCTACGGGGGTATGATATAATAGGAATCACAGAAACATGGTGGGATGGCTCCTATGACTGGGGTGTTGGAATGGAAGGTTACAGGCTCTTTAGAAAAGCCCCGGCAGGTAGGGAGGGGGAGTTGCCCTTTATGTTAGGGGTAGGCTGGAGAGTATGGAACTGTCTGGGGACAGGTGAGCAGTTAACAGAGAGTTTGTGGGTCAGGGTTAAAGGAAGAACAGTGATGGGAGACATTACTGTGGGGATATGTTACAGACCACCTGATCAAGAGGACTCTGTAGATACGGCACTCTATAGACAGATAGGCACAGCCTCATGCTTGCAGGCACTTTTCTCATGTGGGACTTCAACCACCCTGATATCTGCTGGAGCGACGGTACGGCCCAGCACAAGCAATCCAGGAGGTTCCTCAACTTCCTTCTGTAAGTAATAGAGGAGTTGACAAGGAGAGGTGCCATGCTTGACCTCGTGCTCACCAACAGGGAAGGGCTGGTTGCAAATGTGACGCTCTAGGGCAGCCTTGGATGCAGCGATCATGAGATGGTCGAATTTGAGATCTTCAGGACAGTGAGAAGAGCATGCAGCAAGCTCACTGCCCTGGACTTCAAGAGAGCAGGCTTTGACCTCTTCAGGAACCTGCTTAGGAAGGTTCCATAGGATGCTGCCCTAGAGGGCAGGGGGGCCCAAGACTGTTGGTTGATATTCAAGGATCACCTACTACAAGCTCAGGAGCGTTGCATCCTAACTAGAAGGAAGTGCAGCAGAAGGGCCAGGAGACCTCTTTGGAAGGATAAGGAGCTGCTGAGGAAACTTCAAAGGAAAAAAGAGGCTTATAAAAAGTGGAAGCAAGGACAGGCAGCCTGGGAAGAATTCAGGGATGTTGTCCGGGAAGCTAGGGACCAGGTTAGGAAAGCTAAGGCCCAGTTAGAATTAAATTTGGCTAGGGATGTTAAGGATAACAGGAAGGGATTCTATAGTTACATTACAAGTAAAAGACAGAGTAGGGACAACACTGGCCCTCTCCAGAAGCTATCAGGAGAACCGGCTACCCTGGATTTGAAGAAGGCTGAGGTTCAGAATGACTTCTTTGCCTCAGTCTTCACTGGCAAAGGCTTTGACCACACCACCCACGTCTTTGAAGACAGACGCAGGGACTGTGAGAACGAAGACCCTAGGCCCACTGTAGGAGAGGATCTGGTTTGAGACCATCTTAAGAACCTGAACAGGCACAAGTCCATGGGACCTGATGAAATCCATCTGCAGGTCCTGAAGGAGGTGGCAAATGAAGTTGCTAAGCCACTGGCCATCAGAGTTGAAAGATCATGGCAGTCAGGTGAAGTTCCCGATGACTGGAAAAAGGGAAATAATAACCCCCATTTTCAAGAAGGGGAAAATGGATGACCCAGGGAGTTACAGACCAGTCAGTCTTACCTCTGTGCCCGGCAAAATCTTGGAGCAGATTCTCCTGGAAGGCATGCTAAGGCACATGAAATCAATAAGGTGCGTGGTGACAGCCAGCATGGCTTCACTAAGGGGAAATCCTGCCTGACCAATTTGGTGGCCTTCTATGATGGGGCTACGGAGCTGATGGACAGGGGTAGAGCAGTTGATATCATCTACCTGGACTTGTGCAAAGTGTTCGACACTGTCCCACATGACATCCTTGTCTCTGAATTGGAGAGACATCAATTTGATGGATGGACCACTGGGTGGATAAAGAACTGGCTGGATGGCCGCATGCAAAGAGCTGTGGTCTATGGCTCAGTGTCTGGCTGGAGACCATTAATGAGTGGTGTCCCTCAGGGATCGGTGTTGGGACCGGTCTTGTTTAACATCTTTGTAGCTGACATGGACAGTGGGATTGAGTGCACCCTCAGCAAGTTTGCCTATGACACCAAGCTGTGTGGTTCGGTTGATACGCTGGAGGGAAGGAATGCCATCCAGAGGGACCTGGACACTCTTGTGAGGTGGGCTGATGCCAACCTTATGAAGTTTAACCATGCCCAGTGCAAGGTCCTGCACCTGGGTCGGAGCAATCCCAGGCACAGCTACAGGTTGGGCAGAGAAGAGATTCAGAGCAGCCCTGTGGAGAAGGACTTGTGGGTGTTCGTTGATGAGAAAATGAACATGAGCCGGCTTCAGTGTGTGCTTGCAGCCCAGAAAGCCAACCGTATCCTCGGCTGCATCAAAAGGAGTGTGACCAGCAGGTCGAAGGAGGTCATCCTACCCCTCTGCTCTCATGAGACCTCACTTGGAGTATTGTGTGCAGTTCTGGTGTCCTCAACATAAAAAGGACATGGAACTGTTGGAACAAGTCCAGAGAAGGGCCACGAGGATGATCAGGGGGCTGGAGCACCTCCTGTATGAAGACAGGCTGAGAAAGTTGGGGCTGTTCAGCCTGGAGAAGAGAAGGCTGCCTGGAGACCTCATAGCAGCCTTCCAGTATCTGAAGGTGGCTTACAAGGATGCTGGGGAGGGACTTTTCATTAGGGACTGTAGTGATAGGACAAGGGGTAATGGGTTAAAACTTAAACAGGGGAAGTTTAGATTGTATATAAGGACGAAGTTCTTTCCTGTGAGGGTGGTGAGGCACTGGAATTGGTTGCTCAAGGAACTTGTGAATGCTCCATCCGTGGTGGTGTTCAAAGCCAGGTTGGACAGAGCCTTGGGTGAGATGGTTTAGTGTGAGGTGTCCCTGCCCATGGCAGGGGGGCTGGAACTTGATTATCTTGATGTCCTTTCCAACCCTATTTTATGATTCTGTAATGTTTGAGAAGTTTATCTCACTTTCTCTGAGAAGTTTCTGTAGATATGTAGATTTTTGTGTCTGATGCAGACAATCATGACTATTAAAACTGTTCTTCCATAGAAAAATACATAATAGGGAACAAGACAACACAAGGACATCACGTGAGTAGTGGAAGAGGGAGTTTGCCACTGGAATTAAAAAAAATAAAATCACAACTGTGAAATAAAATTGAGTAGAAAATGTCACAAGCATGAAGGAAACAGTCTTAACTTCAGCCACTTAAACACAGAGGTTGAAGTGAAAAAATACCTGTATAGAACATATTATTAGCTGGCCGTTAAATGTGCTGAGGAAGAATCTTGTGACCCACTTGACAGACCTCCCTGGGATAGCAGTCTCCCTTTCCCTCTGCTATGGCCTTGTCCCTTACTTGTTTTCTGTCTTTCTCTAAGCTGAAAAGAGACAGTCTATGCTATGCCTTATCAGCATTTTAGTGTGCCAGGGAAATGTTTAACAATACAGATCTGCTTATCTCTCCCTTGGTAGAGGGAAAGTGTCAATGTTTTAATTCCCTCTCTTTTTCTAGCAACCAATTACTATAAAACTTGTAGGAACTTATTTTACAGTTTCTGTTCTTTTTAAAATTTGCTTGGAATTAGTTCAACAAATTTGGAACACTGTGAAACAATTTTAACTTACTCTTGAAATGTGTCTTGCATGCATTTGTCTTTTTTACTTATTCGTCAGTGGTGTAATAATACAGATGTTAGCATTTTGCTACCTGCCTTGCTAATTTACTTTAGGATATAAAAAAAGAGTAAGCATAAAAAAAGAAATGCTGTGTATATCCCAGAAGAACTATTATGTGCTAATAACACAGCATCTTACATAGAGCTCAGCAGGGATGAAGAAAAGCCCTCACAACAGAAACGCAAAATCTCATTTTCACAAACAGGAGATGGGGATAAGAATAACGTAATTCCTATCATTTCCTATAAAATCAAATACAGTCTTCACACTGAGCATAGTAATATTGTTTATACGATAAACAATGTTACTGCTCTTCCTAAAAAGCAAAGAAATATGATGCATGATCCCAAGGTAATGCCAAAGACAGTGATAATGACAGCAACAGTTAAGTTTACTTGCTGCTAGTAAATTATTCACTTACATGGGCAAGTACACAAGAGTCAGCAAGGAAAATTCCAACTAGACCTCAGCCTCAGGGAAAAAAGTCTGCAATGAGTATTGCCAAAGGCTGAGACAGGTTGTCCAGAGGGGCTGTAGAATTGTCATCCTTGGATATATACAGACTGTATTTGGATAAAGCCCTAAGAAATCTGATTTACTTTAATGTTAGACCTGCTTTGGGAAGGAGCATTGGACCAGATGGTGTCCAAATGTCTCTCTGACCCAATCACTATATGGTTCTAGCCCAGATACTGTTCTAGTGTATAGGGAATTTAACAGTGGAATTCAAAGATTATATTTGGTCTGTTTTTCATACCTGAATAAATATGCAGTAATTTCAGGTAAGTTGACAGCAATTTGAGGGAGTTGATCCTCCTCTCTGTTCAGCATGGATGAGGTCACATCTGGAGTGGTGTGTCCAGTTGTGGACTCTCCTGTAGGAGAAAGAAAGTCCAGCACAGGGCTGCAGAGAAGATTAAGGGGCTAGAGCATTGTTCATATGAGAAGAGACTGAGAGTGTGGGGACTGCTCAGCTGGAGAAAAGAAGGCTCAGAGGAATCTTAACCAGCATGTAAATTGTTGATGGGAGAGAATGAAGGTGAAGTCAGACTGATCTTAGTAGTGCCCACTGACAGGACAAGGGGTAATGGCTGTGAACTGAAACACATGAAATCCCACATGATCACAAGAAAACTTTTTTTTTTGTTATGAAGATGATCAAAACTGGAACGGGTTGTCCTGAGAAGTGGTACAGTCCCCATCTGTTGATATATGCTAAACTCAGCTTGGACACAGTCCTGGACAACCTGCTCTAGCTGACCCTGCTTGAACAGAGGGTCTCCAGAGGTTTAGATGGTCTCCAGGGGTCTCTTCCAACCTAAGCAATTCTGTGAAGTTTTCAAGATTTTAGAAGTCACAAAATGGCATCTCCATCAGATGTCTAGATACTCAGTATTCAGTAAAGGTGAATGCTGTGGCTTCCCACTAAATATCATCCAGATTGCCTCACAATGCCTATTAAGAAAACTAGTGATTGTTTTGTTTGTTGGTTTGTTTCAATGACTGGTTTCTTGGTTCGGTGGTTTTGTTGTTGATTTGTTTTTTTTCCCCATTATTTTCCCAGTCCATATGTGTCCTAGTAATTTTTCCATCTACAAAATACAAGTAACTCTTTGGAGGACTGGAGGGTAGTTGGAGACTTGCCTATGAACAGACTCTGGTGTAGTTCTCTAGGGATGTAAGGTTCTACTCATGTGGAGCTACTTGCAGAATTAGAATTACGTATTTCAGATGTTACTGAGAACTTGGCTGTATTGATCAATGGTTATCTCTCTGGAATTTACTTGAGAACTGACATAAAACGTTGGTACTTTTCAAAAATGTTGGAGTTGCATTAATGAGTAAAATTAGTGAAATGCCTGGAGTTGAGAAGTTCTTATGTGTTTTGGCTGTTCCTTTAAAAAGAATCATTTTATTCCTATTAAATGTAAATAATTACCCTGTTTCACATTAGGATGATCCAGTAGTTCTTGGGGGATTGCAAGAAACTACTCCTTTTCTTTGATAATGCTTAGGAAGCAGTCTTTAGTTGCTATGTGTTAGGTGAGCACATGTATGTACAAAAGGACTTAGTTTTTTGAAAAAGTAAGTACTGTGTAAGTAAGGACACAGAGAACTGCTGAGTACAAGTCAGCCTGTAGGAAAGTCAGAAGTTTAAGAAACACGGAGAAGTGGGAGCAGCTGTATTTTCATCACTGAGTCAAGGCAAGGGCCTTCATAATATGAAAATGACTGCCTTGTTTGATTCAAACACTATTTCTCTGTACCTTTTAACTGCTGCAAGTAGATCAAAATGATCACATCACTTATACAGTCCTATATTAAAAAAACCCCGAACAACACTATTGTATGCTAGGAGTTAACTACCTCTGAAATAATTCATAAGTGTCTATTAACATAGTATACTTCCTCATGATATAAAGTTAGGAGCAAGTATTTTATTTAAGAAAATTTATTACACTATTTTCCTCCAATAATGAATTGAGAGCTTCTGTACAGCTTCTTGTTTGTTCTCTGTGTTGTGTTCTTGAAAGGTGCCAAATGCCTTAACTTTCATCATGTTCAGTGAGAGTGAAGGGCACTCAGCATCTTATAAATACAGCTTGATGCCAGCAGGACTAAGCTCTTACACTGTGAAGAGATGAGGCATGAATTTGTCATGTACCCTTGTCACTTACCTGGCATGGGACTAGTAGGCCTTAAAAGAAGGACTTCAGTATGGCTTGTGGAAATCTGCACCAGTGGTGTATGTCTGAAGTGTCACAACTGCTGTGCAGTTATTACTGTATGGACTACACAGCATAATAAATTGTAACTCTGCGTTTTTAATGTGCTTGAATAGAACATTGTGTTACTGTGTAAACATGAGCTAGCTGATAAATTTGTTTAGAGATCTTTTTTTTCCCCAGTATGGACACTGGATAAACTCTGCTTTGAAATCTCACTTAGCACACAGTTTATTTTTAAAACAAATCTTACCACACGCAGTCATTCTGAAACATCCAGGAGAGCATCGGCAGTTGCTTGTTTTAAATAATAATGCTGTATCATGCTTGGTCTACATTCAAGCGGAGCTGCTCTCATGCTCCTTCTGAAAAACATCAACTTCTGCTAAACTGACAGAATATGACTGCTAATTAAAATATGCCCAAGAGAGATACGTATAGTCTATGCTGTCTAGTTTCTATGTTAGAGTTTAGTGTTCTCTAACCTTTGAGTCAGCAGTGTGTGCTTTATAATATAATAATGCAAACAATGGTTAACAACAGCAGACCAAAACCATCAAAACGCAAGTTTTTGTCGAACTGTATCACATGCGACTTTGAAAGAGCTTTATAAACTTCTGTTCCTGTTGTGGAGAAATAATCTCATCCAAGTGGAACATTCTGTCAGGTAAAATTATGCATGTTCTGTTGAGTTACTCCGTGTCAGGTTTATCACGCATTCACCACTGCACAGTATCTTTGTCAGTTTGTAAGGCACCTGACTCAGCCCTGCAGTTGACCTGATGTAACTGGAGATCTATTGGAGGGTAAATATGCCAGAAGTAGGAATGGATGCAGGAGCAGGCCTAAGTTACTTCTGTTGTTGCAGCACATACCCGAGGATGAAAGGGAGACTGTACTGGAGGGCTAAGGCAAAATGGGTATTTATTTCAAATGCAGAATGGAAAAGCAGACCTAACACAGTCACAGGTAATGTGAGGGTATTGCAGCCAATACAGAAAATGCCTCCTTATATTTTTATTATTAAAAGGAGTGTAGAAGAAATTTTCTAGAAATAGTGCCATTGAAAACTATCATTAAGGCAGCTTTAGTTTTATGGATAATTTCCTGGTAATATGGTGCATTTCTGATAACAGGGGAGCAAGAAGCAGATGCGCTGAACCACGGAGGCAGCATTCACTCGTGCTTCATGACTGGCTAGGCGGTCCCGGCTGGAGGGAAGCACATGTGTAACGTGTGTAACTGTTTACAGGATTTGGGCCTAACTTAGCCCAGGGGGTTGGTATTTCCTCTGGAGGGATGGAAATGGGTGTAAGTTTCACCCTTTAGGGGCAGGAGCTGAAGTTGTCTTCAAGAGGTGATGTGTGGCCGGGCGCGGGCTGCGGGGCGGCCGCTCCGCCGCTTTACCTATGACCGGCAGCAGCTCCGCTCCCGCTTCTGCCTGCTCTCCCCTCGCACCCAACGCCTCCGCCCGCCCAGGTGCCGCTGAGGGGCTGCCGGTGGCTCCCGCCCCGGAGCGGCGCTGCGGGCCGTGGCGCAGCAGGGCTCGGCCGGGGAGCAGCGCCTGCGCGCCCGTCCCGCCCTGGGACCGGCCGCGGCAGCCTAGCGGGGAGGGCAGGAGGGAGGGCTCGGAGGGGGCGGGAGGCGCACGCCGTTTCTCTTTCCCTTTCGCTGGGCGGCCGCGGGGCGCCAGGTACTGGGGGGGGGACGGGACGGGAGGCGCCGCAGGTACGGGGAGCGGGGGACAGGAGCCGGGGGAGAGCCCGGCCGCCGCCCTCTGCTGCCGGCGGGCTCTCGCGGCGCTGGGGCGGGGTGTGGGGGGTGAGGGCCCCGCCCCGCCGGGGCCCTCCGAGGCCTGCGGAGCTCGGAGCCGGTCGGCGGGGCGCGGCGGAGCTGGCCCGCGGCCCCTGCACCTGTCAGCGAGGCTGCTTGTCCCGCCGCCGGCCGGAGCCTGCCGCGGGCAGGGCGCTGCCGGGAGTTCGG
Source organism: Pezoporus occidentalis (assembly GCF_034315485.1). Classification (NCBI taxonomy): domain Eukaryota; kingdom Metazoa; phylum Chordata; class Aves; order Psittaciformes; family Psittacidae; genus Pezoporus; species Pezoporus occidentalis. The sequence goes on from NW_026916347.1 coordinate 3,620,390, forward strand.
CTGCCGGGCGCCCCGCTGCTGTTATGTAAATAACAGCCGGGCTGCGTGCCCCTGCCAAGTTCACGGTGACTCGTGTCCTCTGGGGCATCGTCGCTGTGCTGCCGGGTTCACGCACCTCTGTATTTCCATGTGTGTTACAGGTAGGAAGATGACTCGCCTGGCACAGGAGCAGGAGATATGAGCCATGGCCCTGTGAGACGTCCAGAATTAAGAGCAAATGCCTGGAGAAGTCCAGTTGCACAGAGCAGCGCCACAGCTCTTGTGAACCGTGGGCATCATCATCTCTCAGACTTGCTCCTCTGGTCCCGAGCACTCTGCCAGCATTTCCTACTCCACGAATGGCTACTCAGAGGAAGCACTTGGTGAAAGATTTCAATCCTCATATCACCTGCTATATCTGTAAAGGCTATCTCATCAAGCCAACTACAGTAACCGAGTGCCTCCATACCTGTAAGTAGTACTTTGCAAAACATTCCCTCCTTCATAAGCGATGATTCCTTGAAGCATTTAATATGCCCTCCATGCCAGTTTTTGTTTCCTTCTGCAGTGTTGCATGAAATACCATGTACTTTCTAATGGGGTTTCCAGATCATCCTTTCCAGATGCTAATCTGCCATCTGGGTCATCTTGAGGGTATGTCAACTCTGCTTAACGCCTTGCAGAGTAAAAACACCCCTTTTCTTTCCCCCAAGCTAGTGGTGATTATGGTGGCTCTAGAAGGAAATATGTATCGCTGTGGCCTGGCTGATCCCAAGTAAGATCATTAGGTTGGGTGTGATATTTTGATAATGTAACTAGGCTTTTGAAACTAGAGCTATGTATCTGTTGGCAGTGTGCATGATGGATACACCAGTTCAGTCAGTACTGGCTCACATATCTCTGTAGTGTGTTCATGGCACAATGCATAGAAATACTTGAAAGTTGGCAAAATGTTTATTTAAGGAGTAGGTCTCTTTGAATGAAACTGACTTGGGAAAAAATAGGTTGTCTTATGTTCCTCATACTTATAAAACATTGGTGTGTATGAAATATTAAACATATGAATACCCTATCACAGTCTTACGCAAGCTAAATTATTTTACTATTTTTTTTTAACATTCATTATTGAATAGAAGATAGTTTGCTTGGACCTCTTGAGAATTTGTCATCTTTCCAAATAAAATTTAAATTATTCTAAAAGAAGAATAAGGGGAGCTATATGTTTTTCTGGTAGCTTTCCCATTTTTAAGCCTTTAATAAATACCAATTGAAAGCCTTGTGTTAGCATTTCCTGTTGGTTCTGTGCAGTGTTGTTCTTGCAGTTGTTACTGTCTTCACTGTTAAATTTTTACATTATGGTGTTCTGTTCCTAGTATGTCAAGCACTAGAAAATTAAAACAATTGAAGCCATTGTGCAGCAGGAAAATGACATGGGTGCCATCCTGAAAACATGGTGGGATGACTTGCACAACTGGGGTGCTGCAATGGATGGCTATAAACTCTTCAGAAAAGATAGGGAAGGAGAGGTGGGGAAGCCTGTGTGTTAGGGAGCATTTTGATTGTCGAGAGCTTAATGATGGTGACAATAGGGTTGAGTGTTTAGGGGTAAGAATCAGGGGGAAGTCCAACAAGGCAGATATCATGGTGAGAGCCTGTTATAGGTCACCCAACCTGGATGCAGAGGCAGATGAAATAATGCAGTTGGGAGAAGTCTCACAATAGCTGTCTCTTGGTCTCATGAGGGACTTCAGCTTTGCAGGTGTCTGTTGGAAATGCAGTACAGCAGAGAGTACACAGTCTAGGAGATTCCTGAAGGGTGTGGAAGATAACTTCCTGAACCAGCTGGTGCGTGAGCCAACTAGGGAAGGCACCCACTGGACCTCTTGTTTGTGAACAGAAAAAAGACTTGTGGGTGATGTAATGGTTGGAGGTCATCTTGGGCATAGCAATCACGATAGAGTTTTTGATTCTTAGAATGGCAAGGTAGCACAACTGCTACCTTTGACTTCCAACAGGTGGACTTTGGCCTGTTTGGGAGCCTGGTTGACAGAGTCCTTTGGGAAGCAGACCTGAAGGGGAAAGGAGTTTGGGAAGGACTTCCTGGACATTCTTCAAGAAGGAAATCTTAAAGACACAGGAGAAGGCTGTCCCCATGTGCCATAAGTCAGACTGGTGGGGAAGAAGACTGGCCTGGCTGAACAGAGAGCTTTGGCTAGAACTCAGGAAAAAAAAGGAGAGTTTATGACCTTTGGAAGAAGGGGCAGGCAAGTCAGGACAACAATGAGGATGTTGTGAGGTTATTCAGGTTGAAAATTAGAAGGCCCCAAACCCAACTAGAATTTAATTTGGCTACTTCTGTAAAAGACAAAAAAATGTATCTATAAATACCTTGGCAACAAAAGCAGGGCTAAGGACAATCTCCATTCTTTATTTGCTGCAGTGGGAAACATGCAACAGAGGATGAGGAAGAGGCTGAGGTGCTTAATGCCTTCTTTGCCTCAGTCTTTAACAGTAAGTCCAGTTGTTCTCCAGGTAGCTAGCCCCTGAGCTGGAAGACAGGAATGGGGAGCAGAATGAAACCTCCATAATCCAAGGGGAAAAGGTAAGTGACCTGCTACACCTTTTAGACACACACATGTCCATGAGGCTGGATCATATCCACCCAAGGGTACTGAGGGAGCTGGTGGAAGTGCTTACCATGCCATTTTCATTTATTAGCAGTCTTGGCTAACTGGGGAGGTCCCAGGTGACTGAAGTTAGCAAATGTGATGCGTATCTACAAGAACAGTTGAAAGGAGGATCTGGAGAGCTGCAGGCCTGCCAGTCTGACCTCGGTGCCAGGGAAGGTTGTGGGGCAGATCATCTTGAGTGCCATCACATGGCACATATAGGACAACCAGGTGATCAGGCCCAGTCAACATGGGTTTATGAAAGGCAGGTCCTGCCCGACCAACCTGATCTTCTTCTGGGACTAGGTGACCTCCTTAGTGGATGAGGGAAAGGCTGTGCATGTTTTCTACCTAGATTTTAGTAAAGTCTTTGGCAACATTTCCCACAGCATTCTCTTGGAGAAAGTGTTTGCTCATGGCTTGGATGGGTGTACTCTTCACTGGGTAAAAAACTAACTGGATGGCCAAGTCCAAAGAATGGTAGACCTACATCCAATTGGTTCCCGGTCTCAAGTGATGTTCCCCAGGGCTCTGTATTGAGACCAGTTCTGCTTAGTATCTTTATCAGTGATCTGGATGAGGGCATCAAGTGCACCCTCAGAAAGTTAGCACATGACACCAAGTTGAGCCAAGAGTGTTGTTCTGCTGGAAGGTAAGAAAGTTCTACAGAGGGATCTGGAGGGGCTGGATCAATGGTCTGAGGCTAATTCTGTGTGGGCTCAGTGCCAGGTCCTGCCAGGTGCTGGTTGTCAGCCAGCTGAACATGAGCCAGCAGTGTGCCCAGGTGGCCAAGAAGGCCAACAGCATCCTGACCCATATCAGAAATAATATAGCTAAGTATTACTATGTGTTTCATGGTATTATTCTTCTTTTTTTTGAGTTACTTGGTAAAAGAATTTAAGTTCTGGAGGGGAGAAGTTAAGCAAAGTGTCTTTATAAGAACTTGAAATAAAACAGGAAGGAGAGAGGTATATTACCTATTATTGAATTATCTTTCCCTTTAAAGAAAATGGAAAAATTCCAGCACTTGCTATTTTTTTTTTTTATGGTTATAGTTAATGAACAGTAGTAACTTTTAAAAGGTTGGGGTGAGAGGAAAACAGTTGCATTAGAAATTAGCTCAGGCTTAGTAAAAAGTAGGTTTTGTTATGGTATCTTTCTGTTTAGATAATTTATGTGTGTATTTACTTTTGCTGCCATTATAAAACAGTGTCAGGAGGAGCTTTTTTTTTTTTTTTTGTCAGCAGCATCTGTTTCTTTTGTTCACTTGTAGATCGTGAGCTCTTCACTGAAACAGCTCTGCTACTGCCTACTCCCCAGATTGGCACACATGAATTTTACAGAGCTGCCATATAGTTGCACAGGTCTCCTCACAGAAAAGATGCCACGTTTTGGTCATTAAGTAGACCTGCAGGAAAGGAGGTGAAGTTTCTTTAAAGCAAAGTTAAGTTGCCAAAATACAAAGCTTACAAAGATGGAAAGGAAAATGAAAAACTTAAAAGTGGTGATATGGAAGTCTTACGTTTGTAGAGTAAAAGGTGATCTGTATGTGGCAGTATTGAGGAAGATACTCTGATAAATTACTTTACACTTTGGCTTGTAGAAAATATTTAAGCTTTTTTGGTTGGTTGGAGGTTTTTTTTGGTTGGTTGGTTGGGTTTTTTTTTATGTACAGGTATGGTCCTTCAATCATATCCAAATAGTTACCACAAAGTGCAATGATTTTAACAGTCCTTTAGTATTTGTCTTGTACTGCTAATTGCGGTAATTCAAAACAGTGTTGCACAGATGATCAAAATCTGCAGATATTAACAGTTTAAGAAGCAGCATGAATTCATTCGATATTATGAGTACAACGTATTTCTCTTGATGAGAAGAAAAGCCTTGAAGTATTGACCTAGATGTTCTCCAGCAGTTGTACAGGAACTAATATGATCAGTAGTAACTAAACCAGTATTAATTCCCATAATCTGTTTTGCTGAAAAATGTTAAGTAGCAAAGTTCTGCTCTGAGGAATATGTTTCTTTTTAATAAGAGATGTTTCTGTTGGGTTTTTTGGAAATGTTGGACAGACAAGTCCACCATTTATTTACTGGGGAGAATAAGCACAACCTGGGAATCACCATTACAAATTTTCCTGTCTCTGTTGGGAAGGAAATGCTTGTATTACAGCAAAATAATTAATTATTCTGCAAATTCAGCAATTTGTTTCTTGTTTGCTATTTGCAACAGAATGGCTTTGTCTTAAGGCCCACCCAAGACCTTTCTTCCTAGTCTGTTAAACAGCTGTCAAGGATGTTCAAGAACTACTGGTTAAAGCAGGCTAGATGTGAGCTAAAGGGTATGTCCCATCCTGTCTCCTGAGTCACTCCATTGTTTAGTGCAGTGTGGCTTACTTGGAAAATAAACTTTCCTCAGGAATGTTCTTTAGTGTCCTAAAAAATATCAGACTGTTTACACAGTCTTAGAAGTGTTGGTTGGAAGGGACATCTGGAGGTTGTCTAGGCCAGCTTCATGCATGAGTCAGGTTAGTTGCCAAAACTACACAACACTGTGCCAGGTAAAGCCATGGCTCTGTTTAGCTGAGTTGTCAGTTTCTAAGTGTGGAGACCTTGCAGCCTCTCTCAGCAGCCATTTCCAGTGCTACACTATTTACACAGTGGAGAAGTTCTGAATGTCCTACCAAACAACTTGTCACCATTGCTCCTTGTGGTACTATTTGCCACTACCAAGGAAAGCTGGGCTCTGTCACTCCTGTGACTGCTGTTCAAGTGGTATAGGTTGTGGTTAGTTTACCTACTAGCCTCAACCATGGTTTGCTTTTGGTAAATTGATCTTGCCTATTCCTGATTACATTTTTGTCTCTTGTGATTGGAAATTGATTCCAAGGGACATCATGTGATCGGTCATCTTTTCAGGGAGCTAGGGGAGACTGTTTAGCTATAGTTACCTGGTCATCCTTCCCATCTTTCTTAAAGGTGTGCATAACACACTACCCTTTTCCAGTCATCAGACACCTCCCATGATCACCATAATTATCATGATAAACTTTCAGCTTAGTGAATCCTACCTGGCTTATAGTATGAATACATCCACCTTCGTATATAATCTATTCCTAAGTTTTTCCCCTCATTCATTACCAGACCCATGTTTTGTCGGAACTTCCTGTCACTGAAAGGCAAGCTGCCGTCTGCAGCTGTATTCATCACCAGTTTTTCCCTGTTTATGAACAGCAGATCAAGTGTTGCATTACTCCTAGTTAGTTTCTCTAGTATTTGCTTAAGAAATCATCAAATGATGCAGTCTAGGAACTTTGAGAAATGTCATTCCATGCAGGAAAATGACCAGAGCTGTAATCTTCAATATCAAACCAATAATCAAACAAGCATAGAATTTTTTCAGTTTTTTGCTAAAAAAACTTATGCTCTCACCAAAAGTTCTCAAAAGAACTATACTGCAGCAAAACTTCCCACCCTCAGACAGGCAAACTGATCTGCTTTCATACTCCTCCGCCTTCAGGAGCTTCAGTCAATGGCATGTCACCGATCTTAAAGGTTAGCAGATATGTCTCATTCTGAAATCGAAGATTTCAACTCAGAAAGTGTTTTTTGACCACCATGTAGTGAAATTATCTCTCCTTTTTAACAGAAGGGAATCCAGTCTGACTTTCTCTGGTAATTGTAATTAACAGAGGAGTGAGTAGTCTCACATGTATATTTTCTGAAAAGGGTGGTTAAGTATATTAAAAGTTTTCTGTCCTGTTTTGATGCAGACTCTTTCCCTAAAATAAAGTGCTTTTAAGCAGGTTTAAAGTAGCTAATTAAATACTTCATTAAACATAGCAAATACGTGTGCCATCACTGAGACGAATTTGATGTTCCAGTACCTGTGCGTATCCTGTGCCCCTCCTTTGCTCACTGGATTAAAGAGTGACTTTGAGAGACGGGATCCTTGAAAGAACTCAAAGGATGAATTCTAACAAAGAATTTGTGCCACAGTTAACTAATTAAACTTTCTCATGTAAAATATTTCGTTTTAAAAATCCAATACTAATTTTTATGAATGGAATATAATATGAAGTTTTTCTCGTTGAACAATATGTGTGCAGGTAGACATAAGATAGGTATTTTTTTTGTTTGCACAAGATAACAGCACAGCTGATTAAAAAGGTCTAAAAGATTGTGTGAGCCAGGTATCTATGTACTGGCAAAAGCAGTATTGTGAACTATGCTATGGTTGCCAGCCAGTTAGCATGTCATGCAAGTACTCTTATCAGCTGTAGTAAAGGACCTTTTATGTGAGTTTAACTTTTATTGTGACTCATCTAAAGTGTCATAGTACAACCATGAAATCCAGGTCCTTATTTCACTGGCATGTGTAGCACATACCTCAAAATTCTGCAAAGTGTGCACATTTTGGTTCTTTTGTCTATTTGCTACCACAATATGACCTACTGTAAAGTAAGTGAAACCATGTCATTTTGTTAACCTGCACCAGAAGTGTTAAAGAGTTTTTGTTAGCGTTTCTGTTTGTTTGTTTGGGTTTTGTTTGGTTTATTTTGTTGTTTGTTTGGGGTTTGGATTGTTTTGTTGTTGTTGTTGGGGGCTTTTTCCCCCTTAGATGGTGAATTAAATGTATCTGTAGTTAAATTGTATTTAAAGACTCCCTTTTTCCCTACCCTTTTCACCCAATACTTGGACCTCATCCCATTCTCTGAAACTTCAGTCGTAAGGCTTTGAAAAATGTTCAGTGTTTTATATTGAGAATGACAGAGGATGATTATACCTATCATATCTGAAAATACTGATTGATGATCATACTCCTACTAGGAGTATTATGTATCAGTTCATTATTCTTGAGTGCTAGAATTTATGTATATTTTTTACTTTCACATTGCTATCGGTAAATCACATTTAGTTTTGACAGGCAAATCCTCATAGCACCATAGCTTTACATGAGAAAAAGCAAAAGTTGTTTTAGATTGCTGCAGTACTGATTTAACAGTTTTAGGTTTTTTTTTCACTATATAAGATGATCTCATCTTTTGAGCTGGCTGCACGAAGACTTGTTACCTATCTGTAAATTTGCTGGGTAGGGAATATATCCATGTAGGACTGGCTGAGGATCCTAGCTTCGTTACAATGTTTTGTCTGTATATGTTCTACTTAAAGACCTCTCTTAACTAGAGATTAAGCTTTTCATTAATTATTAGTCACTTTCTTGAACCATGCATGGCTTCCAAGGGTGCCATCTTCTCTCAAGAAAAGTTATAAGGAGATCATGTAAATGTATTCAGACTGAAGAATTCAGTTTATTTCCATAGATTGGTTTATATTAGAAATATTAATTAGAAATGTTAGAAATATTAGTTAGAAATATTTCTTCAAGTAACATTACCGTGGATTTTAGCAGGCTTTATGTTTGGCAGCATTTAGTATTTGGGAGGTTTTGGGGAGTCAGTCCTCTGACTTCAAATAAGTATGTCAGTTATCTGTCCTGTGGCACAGAGTTCTTCTGAATAGTAACAAATTTCATACAGTAAATTAAAGCCATAGTTCAGGTAGATCCTATTTGTCTTTACTTTGAAAAACAAAAAGCCTAGCAAAGCCAAATTTAAAATACCTTACCATTCAGCTCAGTCCTTTTCAAAGCAGTCAGATCAGTGTCATCTCATTGTCACAGTCTACGAGAACTTCTCTTATGTGTATGGAACAGAGATCCCAAGAGCAAGTAAAGGGAATTAAATTCTCTTCAAAGAATTTTAGGCATAGCTTCCTTAAAACACAGGGAGGTCCTTTTGGAAGGAGGCTAGTATTGATTGCTTACAGAAAGGAACCTCTCTGGTAATCCTTTTGAAAAAATTTTGTGTGAATCATCTCAGAGTCTCCATTGCTAAAAATTTCCCAACTAAGATCAGTAGTTAGGCCTATCAGTTCCCAAATTAATATTGACCAATGCCAATTGCATTTATGCCATTTTTCCATTTCTTTTCTTTTTATAATTCTATTAAAATTGGTGTCAGATTAGAAAGACTGACCTAATAAAGATGCCGCTGTTTATACCAGACAAGATGTTTACAACAACAGAAAAAAAAATTAAAGACCAACTCCTTCCTTTATTATAGGAGTTAGCAGAAGAGGAACTTTATCTCCCTTGCAGCTCTCCATTGAAAAAGAGTTATCCCTAAGCACAGTTTCTATGAAGTCAAGTCAGAAAAGGTGTAGAGTATACCAAATCCTTTTGTTACTAACGTCAGTGACTTTCAGATGAATTTCCATGTGGCCATTATTCACAACTGTATTAGACTTCACAATTTCATCATCATACTAGCTTCCCAGACCTTTTCCCTTATGGTCTTTAAACTGAGATTCTCCAACTAATGGTATTTCTGAGATAGCAGATGATTCTTAACCTTGTGGTTCTCATCAGTGTTGTAATCACCCATCACTAATCTGCACTCTTTCTCCTGACAGAAGTAGTGTATCATCTCCCCCTTCAGCACAATATAGATACCAGGATTATGAGATATCAAATGCTACAGTTGAAGAGCTCAAGTGTCAATAGCATATTTTACAGATTCCTTGAGAAGCTTGAGCAGAATATAGTTATTTACATTCTCACTGAAGTCATCCAGGAAGTGCTTATTCTAGGACTCTCAGACTTTTGCTGTATCTGATTGAATAAATTAATCCTATTTAGTCCTTTGGTTTACTTCACACAGATCTAGTATCTTTACATTTAATTGCTTTAATTTTCTCTACTTCAATACTGTAGAAGAATCATGCCTTAAAAATGTCCTGGGGTTGTTGTTTTGTCTTTGTTTTTTGTTTTTTCTTTTAATAAGTAGAAAGAAGACATCTCTGTTAATGAATGGGAAAGGTACAGTTTTTAACGATGTTAACTACTCCCATTTTCAACAATGTTAACTACTCCCATTCATAGCAATATTTAAAGAGCCTGGGTTTGGTCACATTGTCTGCTATTTTGATCTCTCTGTCGTGTTTAGAGTAGGACCTTTTACTCACTTTGGCTCACTTTTCACTTCTCAAGAAAAGCAAGATAAATTAATGACATGATACTGTGATGGCCTATTTTGAAAAGAAAAGTTCACTTCATCATAGCTTTCTGATGAGCACTGTATCTGAATTTCATATTAATTGGTCTTACTGCCTGTTGGGTTTTGTCGAATTCAGTGATGTGGCATGCTCTTGATTTAGATGGAGGCTTGTTTTTTTTGTTTTCTTTTGGACAATCTTCAGGACTACTGGTAGTATCAAAAAAGTAAAGGTACCATAATTAGAGTTTGAAAATAAGCAAGGGCACTTTTGGAGAATATTACAATATGTTGTTTGACCACTTAATCAAATTCTGTCTGAGCACTTGAACGGTGTTGGTGACTCTTTGCAAGTAACTCAGGTCTGGACACCTGTAGAGTTTCTATTTGTTCCTTAGTACATGTTTTTACATAGCATTATGTCTTATAAAAATGCCTGTTCAAAAAGTGTAACTTTGGGGAAGTGATGCTGCTTCTTCATCTATGACTCTGAGACACACTTGTGAGACTTCCTAGCCAAGCATGCACCCATCTAGATACAGGTGAGAGGGCTTTTTCATAGAATCATAGAATAGTTAGGGTTGGAAAGGACCTTAAGGTCATTCAAGTTCCAACCCCCCTGCCATGGGCAGGGACACCTCACCCTAAACCATGTCACCCAAGGCTCCGTCCAGCCTGGCCTTGAACACCGCCACGGATGGAGCATTCACAAGTTCCTTGAGCAGCCCATTCCAGTGCCTCACCACCCTCACAGTAAAGAACTTCCTTATATCCAATCTAAACTCCCCCTGTTTAAGTTTTAACCCATTACCTCTTGTCCTATCACTACAGTCCCTAATGAAGAGTCTCTCCCCAGCATCCCTATAGGCCCCCTTCAGATACTGGAAGGCTGCTATGAGGTCTCCAGGCAGCCTTCTCTTCTCCAGGCTGAACAGCCCCAACTTTCTCAGCCTGTCTTCATATGGGAGGTGCTCCAGTCCCCTGATCATCCTCGTGGCCCTCGTCTGGACTTGTTCCAACAGTTCCATGTCCTTTTTATGTTGAGGACACCAGAACTGTACACAATACTCCAAGTGAGGTCTCATGAGAGCAGAGTAGAGGGGCAGGATCACCTCCTTCTCCTTTGTTCGACCTGCTGATCATGCTCCTTTTGATGCAGCCCAGGATATGGTAGGCTTTATCACTGCATGTGTGTGGCTAGTGTTTGATTACTCACAGAACTGAACTATGCCTTCAGTTGCTCCCTGTGCTTCTTTGTATTTCAAGTAGGTGAAAGAAGGAAAGATAGTTCAAATACTTATGGGAGCTGGGATGGCTGAGGAGCTACTGATCAGCTGAATAATTCCACCTTGTGATGTTTGCCCCTGGGTTAAACATGTGCAAATGCTACATCTTCAGGAAAACTGTGATCTGAGAATCTTCATGTATTTTCAATTTCAAGGATAACTTAAGTTATTTTCAGTTATAGAGGAAATTCATGATCATATTAGTGAGGAGAGATTATAGAAATCTTTACTACTTTTTTTTTTTTTTAAGTTATTTGGACTTGTGCTTTAATTTAAGCATGTTCCGAAGTGCTTCTTTGGCCTGGCACGAAGGCTTCTCTATGGGTGATGAAGTTCTTTATGTTCTGTAAGTGTAGTAGCAAAATGTTCAGTTTTAGTATTAGTTATAGAAAGTATATGGAAAAAGGAAGAAACCATGTAGATACGGAACATCACATTTGCTTCTTACCCTGTGGAAGTGTTAGGGAATGCATGTGCAAGAATCAATTAAGTCTAGTATTTTAACAAATTATAAAAGATCTGTGATATGAGTTCTGTAATTACAGATTCTTGCGTTTGTGTGACAGTGCTAAATACCTCACAACTTTAGGTCAAGAAAAAAATGAGGGTTAAATGGCACTCTCACAGCATCAGCATCCTTGGCTGTTCTAGAGGGCCCTATGTGCAGAGGACTGCAATGCGCCCGCTTACTGGGATTGTTTGGCAGGACTCAGGAGCTTCCTGAGCTTGTTTTACCAGATCATCGGAAATCTGCCCTGCATCTAGCTCTACTAGAGCCATTTAGGTTGGGGAAGGTGCCAAGAGCCAGCCAGAGAGCTCTGAAATCTGTCTGTCTAACTTAAAGGGAAAAGTTCATGTAATTTCAGCCAAACCTATGAAGTTAACATCCTTAAGTTTATGTTTTAAAGGAGTTGGAAAAAAAATCTGCACAGAGGTTTAATGTATGTGTATTATCAGTGTCAGCTGAGTTGCACTAACGCTTCTGAGAAAAGATAAATGCAGGCTTTGCTTGTTAGGTGACACTTGTTAAAGGAATGTCAAGATTCCGTAAAGATTTTCATATAATTAGGATTTACCAGCATGTTTAGAGGTACTCTTAGTTCATTAGGTAATTGATGAAAGAAATTGCAGTGTTTCAGCAGAAAGCATATTGTAATTGCAGCAGTCCATTTATTTTTTCAGTCCATTTACTGATGAATTTGCAGTTCTCAGTTTAGGTGAAGTAATAATAAACAGAGGATGGAGTTTATCTCCATGCAGAATGTTGTAATGCAGTAATAATAGCAGGCATATTTGTTGTCCTCGGCTTGGCTTCTATTTTCTTATTAATGGCATTAAAGTCATCAGTCTGCAGTTAATCATTTAGAAACAACAGAAGTGTAGCACCTTGTTTGGTTTAATTTCAGTTTATCGGATTTTAAATTCACACTGTTGTTGTTTTGGGTTTGTTTATACCTGCCATGGTTATGATCCTGATTTTTCATTGCAAGATTCAATTATTAAATGTTCCCTGTAAGTTCTGTCAGAGCTTTTGAAGGCGCTATGTCAAAAGGGAAACATAGCTGCTTTGAACCTGTGTACAATTTCCGTGAACCTTTATCTTACAGTGAGTATTTACAACAGTATTTTTAGCTGCCAGCAACACTGCTGGAAAGAAAACAATGTGCCTAAGTCATTCTCAAATCATCTGAAGTGATGGTTGGCTTTGATGGGCTAGAGCAACCCAGCATGCACTTTCTCAGAACCTGCTCTTTAGATGTGCTGTATGGTATGGGGTTTGCATTTTACGGTGCTGGGAGAATTTTAAGTAGTAAAAATCTTGCATACTTTGAAGCAGCACTTGCTTAACCTGTGCTGCTGAACTCAGTGTGTTGGCAGAGCAGAACTAGCTACAACTTTGAGGAAGAAGTGGATAGAATGCATTCCTTATTTGCTTTAAAATAATACTCTGATGCATGAAGTAGTTAGCTGGTATCATTAGGTCATGCTCAAGCAATGTTATTCAGATCTTACACTAAGTTGGTTTTGCCGTTTTTTCTCTTCTGTTCTTCAGTTTGTAAGACTTGCATCGTTCAACACTTTGAAGACAGCAATGACTGCCCCAGGTGTGGCAACCAAGTGCATGAGACTAATCCACTAGAAATGTTAAGGTAAGATGACATTGCACAGCATTTGCTGAAATGGAAGAACAAAAAATAAAAAATAATCTTAATATTTTTATCCTGAAAGGAAATAAATTTTTTTTTGCTTCTTTGTATAATACATATATCAACTGTTCTTGGCCATAGATACTACCAATTTCTTATCTCCTGGTAAAAGGTAAATTAACTTTTCAGATATAATAAAAGGAGGAAAGATAATGGAGTAATGCAGAAAGACTGGGTGTATTGTGCAAGTTTAATTTTATTATTTAATTATTTAATGCCTCAAACAAATAAACCAGATGCCTTTTATTCTTTACATGAAATTAAGTTCTAGAATTTCTTTTTTCAAACAATTTAGGGCATTCCAAACTGTGCAGCTTTTTTTTAATTCATAGAGCAATATAGAAAATGAATCATGCAAATAACTGAATGCTTTCCAGTGTGTAGACCTACCAATCTGAATTGAAATCTGCTGTCAGATTAATGAAAAGACACTCATGAAAGAAAATTCTGACACCAAAAGTACCTTTTCTTGAGAGTTTGCATTTTTTATGTCACAATAACACATTGCTTTTTTTAAACAATTATTTTTCTTGAAATTCTAGATTCTCTTTTCACCATGTTATATTGAAACAAACTGTACTTTTTTATATTGAAACAAACTTTGCCATGTTATATTGAAACTGTATTTGCTACAAGTATAGTACAGAGAAACTGAGAAATGTCATCGTAAGTGGAAGAAATAGATATTTTCCTACAATGATGAAGCCCCTCCCTGCCCTCGCTCCCAGCAGTCCCTCCCCCGATTTTATTAGTTTGTAATACTGTTGGGAACTTAGGAAGAAATATCCTTACATCAATGTTGCAATAAATATTTACATATTGTGTTTGTTACAATTTATCATATTTTGCTTTTTGACTGATACATGTGTGCATGGCAATTCCCGTACTTCAGTTATGTACCGAGAGGGTAGGTGAGAGAGATTAAATACAACAGCTTTAAAGGGTGTTATTAGCTTAAGTCTTTACCATCTGAATATTTTTTAGAAGGGTAGGGCTAAAAGGGTTTATGTAGATGTTTACCTTAAGTACTATTCTGATCTGTCAGTGTCTGGGCTGCTGGGTCAGTTGTAATAGAAGATTCTATGTAGAGTGCATAAGGCTGAAAATAAAAGCATTTTAGAAATATTTCTTTTATTCTGATAGGACCATTTCATAGAATCTAAAAAAATAAATTTTCTGAAGCCTCTAGTAGATGTTTACTAAATTAATACTATGCTCTAAGCAGGAAATGATAGGAGGGTGAGAAAAGTTGAGACCACAAGACAGAAATGTGGGAAGAGCTATTTTCTCTGCAATTATTTCCTGAAACTCCTTTTAGAGTCACCGTGTTTATTTGCCAGCAAACTGCATATAGCAAGGAGTTTGGTTGTATTTTATGAAACAGTTTTCAACATTTGCTAAACTAATAATCAGAAAAGCACATGAACAGTGTAATGGAATTATCTTTTTTGGATGTTGCCTGCCTAACTTAATACGTCTTACACTCTGACTGTAGAGGCCAGCCCCATCATTGCTCAAGAATGCAGTCATTTTCTGAGAAATGGTGTTGAACACTCTAGATAGTATTTTTAACTGAAATCTTTCAGATAAACTATATAAACCACTTTATAAACTCAGTTCTGAATAACTTCATAACTATGTGAGGTTTTTAGATGTATCTTTCCATTGGCAGCAATTAGGAATGTTGAAACAATAAGCCAAAGTCTGAAATCCGACATTGAGCTCCAAAATAAAAATCTAGGAAGAGTGCTAAATTGTAGAATTCCCCTTCCTGATTTAGCAGAATTCTGAATCATTAGTATTCACTAGGGTCTGCAGTGGTCTGCCATGAATGCAGGCTGTTTTTTTTTCTTGGTAGCACGCTTCTTGGAAAGCAAGTTTTCTTGAGTGATAGTCTTCATTTGCCTCACTTCAGATAATTAACATTTATCAGGGAATGGCTTTGATCTTATAACTCATTCAGTATTATAGAAGGGGTGAATAAGAGAAGTTTGGAGGTTGGAAGATGTGAGCGTGCAAAGAAGCATGTCTAAAATGTTAATGTTTCGGCATTAACAGGAAGTATCATACTAAATGACTGAGACTGTGTTTGGAGTTATGTCAAGTAGTTTCATTTTGGAATGGATTTGATGCAAGTCACAGAAATACAAATCTTTTGTTTAGAGTCCTGATAGGAGTGGATAATAGGAACACTGTAAGATGCATCTAAAATTAAGATTCATTTTATAATTTCCTATTATTTTCCCCTATCCTTTGAGTTTTCCTGTACTTAAAAATCAGATAAGTGGGGTTTTTTCCTAAATTTTTAAAGTATTGATTAGTAGTATTGTTCCATAAGGATAAATAGCTCTTTTTGTTTAGTTTTGAAAGAAAATGAAGTTATTGACTATAGCACATCAAGCCAGTTCTTGCTGCTAGCATTGTTGATTTGTTAAGTATAGTGGTTTTCTTGCTATGTTAGCATTACTAGAGACTTTTGGTTTGGGGCATTGAAGACAAATTAGAAAGTGCTAAAAGGGAATTTTAAAAATAAATGTAGAAAACCCAGCATGTATTATGCCATCTTGAGGAATAGTTAGTGGGATTTTTAATTAAATTGGTGTTGTTCTCTTCTTATTTCTTTTCTCTTAATGAGTAAGTTATGAAGAGTAGAGCTTTCTTACAGTGTGAAATTAATCCCATTTCCAAGACAGGTTCCCAGTGCTCTACTGCAGGAACTTCATAGAAAGCAGTACCCTCTAGTTGCATTAGATGCTGGAGAGGGACTCTTCACTAGGGACTGTAGTGATAGGACAAGGGGTAATGGGTTAAAACTTAAACAGGGGAAGTTTAGATTGGATATAAGGAAGAAGTTTTTTACTGTAAGGGTGGTGAGGCACTGGAAGCTGTGAATGCTCCATCCCTGGTAGTGTTCAAGGCCAGGTTGGACAGAGCCTTGGGTGAGATGGTTTAGTGTGAGGTGTCCCTGCCTATGGCAAGGGGGTGGAACTAAATGATCTTAAGGTTCTTTCCAACCCTAACTATTCTATGATTCTATGATATTGATTAGAGGTGCTAGAAGAGGTAACATACCGTTTGGAAAGCTAGACCTATATTGTTCTCTATCAGAAACTGAGTGCACAGACATCCCATGGTTTTGGTACCCTTACCTGTGAGAAATTACTGTCTATGCTTCTTCGTTTTAGGGGAGGCCTGTTTCACTTGCCAAAGATTTTTTTTTTATTTTTATTTTTATTTTTGGGGGTACTTATAAGAAGAAGCAATTAGAAATGCATTGTGTTTGTAGCTTAAACATTAATATTCTTATGGTATGACTGTCTTTATGAACTAACAGATAACACAGGAAGCTACTCTCAGAACAAGGTAACTGGGTAATAGGTCTGATTGTAAACTTTCAATTACAAAAGCAAATTCTGTAAAGAAGGAGAACCTGTACTGCTTGTATATTTGGTATAAGAAGAGAACTCTTGTCTACTAAAATGGCTTTTAGGCATTCCTCAACAATAAAATCATTCAGTCTTCCTATTTTGCCACTGCCAGTGAACAAAAGCTAGAGAACAGTCATATGTTTTTTAACAGGCAAATAGTGTATTATTAATAACATGTACACATACATATCTGTATATGTGCAAGCGTGTGCATAGATATCTCATTGCTGAGATTAAAAATTAAGGGAATCAAAGATATAACAAAGTCAATTATTGTATTGTAGCTTCTGACTGTGTATCAAAATAACTTAATTTCTCTGGCCATATTGCTTAGTACTTGGTTTTGTCCTGGGTTTTTGTTTAGGCTGTGGACAGTGGGAGGTACTGTTCACAAGAGAAGATGAAGAGGGCAGAGGAGAGAAATGAAAAAGAGTAAGACAGAGGAAACCAGATGATAAGTGAGACAAGGAAAGGAAGTGGAACTAGAAAGCGGATGATAAATTAAAAGGATAGGAGAGTAGGTAAAATTCAGAGAAAAAGGAAGCAAAATATTTTAGCCTCAGCAACAAAGGAAAATGCACCATGTCCTCTGGAAGGGACTGTAATAGCTGTTTTTGGCACTAATATCAGGGTAACAGAGGACATGCCTGTGCTGCGTTCTGTCATCTGGTAGACAAGTTCATGGCAGATTTAAATAGTTTAAATGAATTATGTTGGGCACTGAGAGCTGTCTAGCCAGAGCAGCATGGATGCTCTGTGGTCCCCTTTCTCCTGCCAAGACTGGTTTGTCTGTGTTGTAATGAGTAGTCAATAGTCTGTTCAGTTTTTCATAACAGCCTTATTACCAAAGCACTTGAACGCTTAATATGATCTTGGAGTTTACAGTTTTCATGCTTATTACTCATAATCTGGACCTTAAAATTACATACTTTTTTTCAAGTTTGTTCCTTTTAGTAACACAATTGTTTGCATGTAACAAAAATTAAAATAATGAAAACTTTAGAGTATAATGTTTTTGGGGGGGGTTGTTTTTTTTTGTCTTTATACATTAAAAAATAAATTCCTTGGTTAATTCTAAAAGAAATCCATTCAGGAGGTGGTTGAGATAGGTGGTTGAGATGTTGTCTCTCAAGCTAAAATCAGCTGATTTTTTGAGGATACATTTTTAAGAGAAATATGCAGTTCATTATTCAGAAGTTTCTGTTATTTAATGGCTGAAAATATATAAAATGCTGGTTTCTACTTAATGTGAAATGTATTTTTTCCCTTTGAAAGGCTCGATAACACCTTAGAGGAAATTATATTTAAGCTGGTGCCTGGACTTCGGGAACGTAAGTTTTTCATTTGGTTTTGGGCTACCTGTTTGGGTTGATGGAGGGCATATGGTCAATTCTCGTGATATACCTGTAGTATTGGTTTAAAAATTCACATGACTGTTCTTTGATGTTAACTAGAGGAACTGCAGCGGGAGATCGAATTTTGGAAGAAAAATAAACCTCAAGAAAATGGACAAGGTGATGATTTTTTTTTATTTTTTCTCTCTCATCTGTGTGTTAAGTAACATTGATGATTACGCCCTTTTTCTTTAAACAGTTACACATGTACATTGTTTTTACAAAAGATACTACAGAAACTTGTAACAAATCTGCATAAACGTAGGCTGGGCCTTCATGTACTGCTGCTTATCTATTAACCACTTGTTTTACAAACATTACCTGTTCTACCATAATTTTAATTGCATCTCCCTAAGCTCTCACTTTCCACACTCACGAGATTTTACATTTGAATTCTTACTTTTCTTAATACAGCAAGATGCAGAACTACTTGAGTTTTTTACAGATTATTTTGTTACTGACTTTGACCAGCTGTTAAGTAGGAGGTTGTCAAGAATTAGTTATGACAAGTAGTAAAACAGCTTTCCACACATGCTAAACAATTGTTTTATATAGATTCCAAAATGTTTGGGTTTTTTTCTAATGTCTTCTTTTCTTTTTCCTTTTTATTTTTTTTTTTTTTGGTAGTTCACCTATGCACTTTTGGAGCTGATTATCGAGGTGCTAAGTGAGGACTACACTCAACTGGTTTTATGTCTGTTTAATTTGACATTAGGATTTTGAAACCATAGTCTGTTTGGTTCAGACATTTTAAAGAACTTTTGAAAGTCTCTGCTAAGCTATAGCTATTTTTAGTAAAGGATCACTGTCAAGTAAATGTCTTGCAATACTCTTCTGCATTCAATTGTTTATAATATCTTCTTTTCAACTTAATAACTTTTAATTTTCTTTCTCACTAATTCTGTTGATTTGCATTTGGCATCCATTATAAGGGACAAGGTTCTTTTCTCTGTTATTAAATGAAGAACTGCAGCACAATTCATATGATATTTTTTTTAGTATACTGCAACATACCGTATAGTGTATACCTATTCTTTTTTTAAAATACTTACAAATATTTTTATGAAATATAGACATTTTTTGACTGTTCAGAAAAGTATTTCTGCTGTATATATATATAAAAAAATATATAATTTTCAAATCTGTAGAATGTGACCTCTTTATTCTTCTTGTCCTTACCCTTCTCTCGTAACTCAATGGCAAACCTAATGGCAATCAGTTACTCAGTGTAATGTGTGACTGGATTCTTTGGTGAATCAGAAGGCTGGTCTAACTCTCAAAATGTACTTTTAAGTAGCTACAGATGTATCCAGCTCTGTTAGTGACTGTATCCTTGGGCTATGGAAATTTGACTCTGCAAACCATTCAAAAGTCATGAGACAAATTATGAGCATTTAAACTATTTTCTGCCATAAAAAAAGCATTTAGAATCTTGCTTGAGAATAATTTCAGTAAGATGGGACTGTTTCAGTTATCAATACCATGCCCTGCAGTCATATAGTCAGTTCAAAAGAATCCGCAGGTCACGACACAGTTCCCAACCTTAGCATCCAGGATCTGTAAAAAAATTGCAGGGCATAAAATTTTCACATCTCAAAAGAAAAAAACCCTCAGACAACAGCATATCTCAGGCATTGGTGACTCCACTAGGAGATTGGTTACCAGAGAGAATTGATGGGTGATGACAGGAAACATACTGTGATTCAGAGAAGAAAAATCTGTATTGGGCCACTCCAGTCTGAACTGGAAAAGGAAGAGGGCAAACAGCTTTACATTGAGTCACTCTCTGGCAATCAGTTTTCTATTAAATTTCAAGGAAAAGAACAGGAAATAGACAATTTCCAAGATTTGCAAGAAAGGTGAGATTAAAAAATGAGACACCAGTTTACTCCTTACAGAAAGGGGGGGGGGGGGGGAGGGTGGGTGTTTGTTTTGTTCTGCCTTCTGTTCTTGGCTTGATGTTTTTGACTTGGAAATCACCAAGTCCATTTTGGTGAGATCCAAACTTCTCATTTTCTTGGTTTTTTTTTGTTTTTGTTTTCTTTTAAATCATATTGAATTCTAATAACATGCCTCTAAAAGACCATCACATTAATTCCTTGAGGCTGCCTGTACAAACATCATTAATTCTAGTATCTACAGGGATTTTTTTAGTAAATAGGCTGGTGCCATTTACTTGGAGGAGCATTTGAATTTCTGTTAGAATACTTTGAAAAATGAGATTTTTTTTGTGGAATCTTTGTCTGGAATGATTTTGTAGTTGGGTATTTGCTAGTTTCCCTCGTTTTCTGTTTTCTCTACAGCTTTCTGTAGTTGCTTTGCCTTTCAAGACATTTTAAAGTGCGTAACTAAATCTTCCTCTGTTACTCAGCAGCGATAACTGTTTAAAGTTGTGGGTGTGTTTGCATTGCTGAAGGATCTGTGAATCATAGACAGACTCCCAAGACAAATGCTTGTGGCAGGTAGACTGTGCCTGCTTGATTAAAAGAGTTTCTTTTTTCACAAAAAGAAAAAAATAATATATCTATAGTTTGATACTGTAAATTCTATTCATAACAAGGTGATAGGAACAAAATATATGTATGATACATATTCAGCTAACTCTGTCAATAGCTAGTAGGGACATGTGGACAAATCTTTTCCAATTATAAAATACTCCAAAATTGTATGCAAGGAAAGAAATAACCGTAGCTTAAATCTCATCTTGAATATGTAAACTGAACAAAATGAACTAATCACTGTGTCTAGGAACTTAGGCATGGCTTGGTACTTGTTAAAGTTTTAATTCTCTCTTCTCATTCTAACTCTACTAAATAACTTTAGAAGTTTGTGGTAAATGTAAAAAAAAAAAAACAGAATCTGATCTGGAAGGTTTTCAGGAAATGCAAAAGTAGCTTATTCAAGTTACTTGTGATAATATTTTATTCTGACAGAGAGCAGCCTCTGTATTAAATCAAGATAAATAAGTTGGGGATACAGAAAACCACAAATGTATTTAATAGGGTTATTGTATACTGTATTCCAAATCTGTAAAAATTACTCCATTTTATGGCTCATTTTATGGTTATTACTTACATACATTGCAGCCTTATCTAGCTGTACGAGCTAGTCTCAGCATTCAAGTGTTTAACTGTGCTACACCTTTGAAAACTGTAGGAGATTGCATTTTGCTAAAGAGTTAGATTTCTAAACCAGGAATCAATAGAGCACGTAACAGCATCAGTGAAGAGATAACATGGTGTATATATATGTGATTATATAGGCTACGTGTGCCCTGCTGAAAAACATGGAGACCATTCCTCTTATTTTTGTTTATACAGGGGAATAAGTATGTGTATGGCTATTTAGTTATAAAATCCTTCTGGAGAGGGTCACTTGGAGTTCTTACAAAGACATTTCCTAGATGGGGTCAAAAGTGGATGAAATTTAAGTTTTGTCTTCTTTAGCTTACTTAACATTTCAGTCTCTGCTGGATTATTGTGACAGACAATAATGAATAAAGTAAAATAGAAAATATGAATTGATTGGCCATGTTATTTTGATATAGAAGTGTCGGGATTAGTTATTCCACTATGTATTTAAAAGCATTATTTTTTGGCAGTGAACTGCTTCGCCATAGAGTAGGTTGAATGATCTTGATGCATGCTCAGTTGTGGGATTTTAATCACTGGACACAAACAGAAGTAGACAGCCATAATCATTAGTGGTCCATGAGCCTAATAATTTTCTGTCACACACAGAAATCTGTTGTCACATATTCTATTAATTTCAATACTAAAACTGTTTTCAGAGATCTGTGAATTGGTAGGTTTAAGAATGCACTGAATTAAAATTGTATTAAGTTAATTTGAAGAAAAAAATACACACTTGAAAATGATGTATCACTTTAAATATGTTTATTGCTACTGTGACTTTTCATTGTCTTGCACTTTAATAATATGATCTTCATATTTTACAGATGAAAGCCCAAAAGCTGATAAACCCAAAGTAGACGAGGAGTGTGATGAAAATGAAGAAGATAAAGACTACCACAGGAGTGACCCACAGATTGCTATCTGCCTTGACTGTTTACGAAACAATGGGCAATCGGGAGATAATGTTGTCAAAGTGAGTGGTAAAGATAATCTGTGCTGTTGTTGTTGCAGAATAGCATCTTGCAGGAACCAAATAATTTTATAACCTTTCATAAGACACCTTAATGTGGTGATCTGTCTCTACCTCCTCACTTATTTAGTTCTTTTGTTTGAAGCATTTCAATGCATCTTAGAATTTTGCAAAAAATACAGTTCCATACAGAAATCTATTGGTGACCATGGATTATTTTTTCTTTTTATGAAGTATAGTTTTGTAGTCTACAGCCTTGATGGTATATAACTGCATTACACAACTGATTACAGCATACCACAGATGTACTTAAAAAGCTAGCTGTAGGGGAGCTGCCCCACACTTTCAGGACTGCTCTCTTCCCATGTCAACATGAAGCTGCTTTTCATATGTGTTGTGCACTGAATGACTGGGATCTGGATCTTTTGTGCCCTTGGACAGGTCACTTCCATCTGTAAAATGTGTAAAGTAATACCTGCTAACTGCTGTTTTAAGAATTAGGGGTATTTGGTCTCTATTCATGAAGGGAAGATTACCTAATGGTATCAAATCTAGAAGAAAGTGTTTAGAAATCCTCTTAGATTTTGATATAATATTATTAAATTACAAAGACAAGAATTATAAAAGATATTTAAAATTTGTCTAATAAAACACTACTTACATTTTCTGTGCGCTATGTTACATGTATAATTTTGAAATTTCTTAGTAAGAAAGTTTTGATTCAGCAAGAAAATATACATGTATGTTATCACCCTGTTTATGCTAAATAGTAAGAAATCTGTATCTCCATTGCCATGTAGGAGTCTCAGGTTTCCAGCTCTCCTGTTGAATCAAAACTGCTAGGCTCTCTCAGAATTGTAGCTTCCTTGTATTTCACCTAGATTATCTGAGGATGTTTTTACTTCCTTTTTCTCTCAGGGACTACTAAAGAAATTCTAAGAAATGTCACATCTGTTTGACCCCCAGTGTTACTAACACAGATTATTTAAATTCTTCCTTTTGGTGGTTTTGGTGGGGTGGTTTGTTGGAGTTTTTTTCCCTCCCTTCTGTATTTTTTGGATGAGTCAAATGAATTTGTCATCTTGTACATTTTGCTAAAAAGTAAAGAAAAATGAACCTCTCGTGCCAATATGAATTAGAGGAGAGTGCAGTAAAATTGGTTACTGGTTGAGGAAAATATCAGTTACAGCTGTTCTTGCAGTAAAACTTCTAACCCGTTTTTTCTGTTTTGTTGCTGTTGCTGTAGGGTTTAATGAAGAAATTTATCCGCTGTTCCACTCGAGTGACTGTGGGAACTATCAAAAAGTTTCTCAGCTTAAAATTAAAACTTCCAAGTTCTTATGAGGTACATTTGAAAGAATGATGCTTGTATTTTTATTTCCCTGCAAAGTATTAAGGTTTTATGAAACTTTATCATATTCAAACTTGAACATTTTGAGAAATATTTCTTTTAGCCCAATCACTAAGTACTGTTCAATATTCCAAGTTACATTTTCTGCCCTTAAATGACAAGTGATCATTTTATCGCAGTGACTGAAGTTTCTAGTTAGTGAATTCATATAGTTCTTGTAAATTCAGTTTGTTGCTCACCTGTGAAGGGACACGTACATTAGGTTTTGATATTTTTCTGCAAAAAAGAAATGCTTTCCCTTTCCATGTGGGTAATGAAAAAGTCACTTAATACAGTTTTGGGCTAGTAGCTATTGAGGTAAAGGAGAGCTCAATTAAGACATACACAAAACTACTCTGCAATTTATCTTTAGATATAAGAAACTATCCAACAATTATGAAGAAATGAGGAATAACAGCATTTGAATTTTTCTAAATGCAGATACTTTTTTGCATCTTCTCTGGAATTAATTGGGATTTGATGGAGAGAGAATCAAGCACTTTGCTGCATGAGTGATTTGATTTTGGCCAAGGCTGTTCCCTGTGGGGACGTGTTAACATGGTTGAAATTGTAATGCATGGTGGAGCTGGGAAGCGTGTGACTCCTGCCTCTGCAGGGATGCAGGAATTTAGACCTCAGCACAATTTCTTCATCTAGTTCTTTTACAGGAGGCAATGACTGTAGAAACTGCCGGCTGCCTTTAGCACAAATGGCAGCCTCCCAGCTTTGGTCAGAGGTAGGGCTGAGTTGGGTCAGGCGCACAGGTTATTGGAGAGCTACATGCAGGAGTCCGTCAGATTCATGACATGCTGATCAGCCATTTTGCTTTTATTTGGTTTTGTTAATTATATTAATTTAATCCATCTTTGGCACCTTAATGGCTATGGTGTTACATAGTATATGCTTACTTCAGCATTTTGAACTTTTTTTTTCCTCTAAAAACCAGAAAAGCATTATGGCAACAGTAATGAAAGAATTGTCAAATGTTTTCAGTGAAGGGTAAAAGTAAGATGTTATAATACAGGTCAAGCTTATTTTCCACAGTAAGATCCTTACTTTAATTTTGCCTTCAGTTAATGAAGAGTAACATTTGTATACTCAGAAGTGTATTTTCTTTGTCATTTATAGTTCTTTTTAAATAACTTTTTTATATTGCCTTTTTTTAGTGAAAACTACAGTAATTCTGTAGATCTTTAGTTATGAAAGTGTTGACATATCAAGAAGGCCTTCAAAATACAGCACAAGGCCTTCTCTACAAACAGATACTGTGTAGTATTGCTAAATACAGGGAGTGTTTATCTACTACTGATTTCCTGTGTAGTTTAGCAGACTTTCTTCTATTGACACTTAATTGAAAACTTAGAAGTGCAAATAAAATGGAATACTAGTGTACAAAATAGCATATTGTCAGTATGTTGTATTTCTTCAGAGTTGATACGGATTTTCAATGGAATTACTGTATAATGATACTCACTTAGGAGTTCATTTAGGCATTAAAATTTTGTGTCCCTGTGTCTTACTGCTTGTTCTGTTGTATTTTAAGCTGGATGTACTATGCAATGGAGAGATCATGGGGAAGGATCATACTATGGAATTCATCTATATGACAAGATGGAGACTAAGAGGCGAAAACGTAAATGGTGTTACATTATTAAATGATGTTTTGGTATATTTATTATAGAAAGTATACGTGCTTTCACAGCTTGGTCCAAAATACATTCTGTGATCCTTCAAAAAATCCTTATTTAAAAATGCATTTTGCATGTTTTCTGGATTTCTTGTGTTAAACCCTGCAAGTGAAACCCTGAAGCACATATATTGTGTGGATTCTGAAACTTAAAAATAGCAGGTATACTATACAAGGGATCAAGTTTACGTGGAAGTTATGCTCAGAGTTTTATGTCAGGTATCTGAAAACCCAAGCACTTGTTCTTTTTCTGCATTTGAATTTGGATTTAGTGACCTTTTGAGGTCAGGGAATACTAAACCCCAGTAGTTGGGGAATCTGTATCCAGCAGTTCTTTATTAAGAATCTCTTTTATTCAGTCAGTAAAGTGACACTGAAATGTTATTGGTGAAATCTAATTTTTTGTTACTATTTCTGTTAATACTCACATACAGATAACATAACACTAACGTCCAGATAACATAGCTGAATGGGTTTTCCTGTTTGGTTTTTTTTTTAAGCTTCCTAGTACTCAGAATAAAAAACATTGGGGCACAGACAGAAAAGACAGAGGACTGAGCGCGTTGTAGAGTTAACAGTTCCCAAGTTTCTTAAAGTTTTGCTTTAATCTGGAGGAGGACAGATTTTTGATAGGAATTAGGGGAGTTAATACATATAGGCAAGTATTCATTAAATCTGAAAGGAATACTGCACTGAAATTGCTGAAACCCCAATACTGTACCAATAATGGAGCTTGAAGTAGTATTTTTTTCCAATGCTGCATTGAAACCAGTGGGTGTTTGTTTGGCTTGCCCTCTTGTATTTTAGCTAGCATTGGCTGTACTATTGGGAAGCGTTGAGGCAACAACTTTAGTGATCATGGAATTCTTTCATGACATGTAATACTGCCACCTCTGCCTACAGATGGACTTTAGAGAGTTGCATGGGTTTGGAAGCAACTGTAACTATCATCTTGACAAAAAGGATGTTATTTGTGCTATTTAAATATTTAAAAATTCTCAGAACTATCATTTCTAACAGAAGTTGAATATAAAAGTTGACAACTCTTGATAAAATTTGTAAGTTGTGTTTACATACACATAGCGTAGCCAGGTATGTGTACACCTTTTCCTTTCAACATTAACTCGCTCCCCTGAAATCAAGAGATGACAGAATAAAACCTGTACAAATGACATTGTACTGGTAATAAATCCATTAACATCTGGGCTTCTATGATTTTGTTTTCCTTAACTGTGTTGGGTCTTGTTACAAAACAGAAGTTTTAATTAATTAACAATCTTTTCTTTTGGATGAAGATCAATTCCATTATCTCCATCTTTGGTACTATTCGCCATGAGCTTGCATCATGGGATGTACCTGTGGACCTTACATGAGGTGGCGTAGCAAAGGGAAAACACCCACTTATACATTAGAGAGGTCTTTCCTTTTTAAATAAGTAAATTAATTTCAAGCTTTACATTTGAAAACTTAAAAAAAGAAAAAGCATTAAATGGTGAATGTGTATGTCCAGCTGTGGACGCCTCTTATCTGATCAGAAAATCATCTCCTTCGCAGTTTCGGTGTCAGAACTGCTCATCTTCGCAAGTCTGCTCACAGGATGGCACTTTTTATCAGGTAAGAGGCACTCACGACTGTACATACTACAGTCATTAAGGTCCTGTCAGCACTTCAGTTGTAATCCAAGTTGTGGAGTTTTTATAATTCCTTACTAGAAAGTGCTAAAACTCTCTGAACAAGGCCTGAGC
The DNA here is from genome assembly GCF_034315485.1 of Pezoporus occidentalis. NCBI lineage: Eukaryota > Metazoa > Chordata > Aves > Psittaciformes > Psittacidae > Pezoporus > Pezoporus occidentalis. The sequence continues at coordinate 3,647,333 of NW_026916347.1, forward strand.
ATTTTGTTCCTTCAGAGAAAGCTTTATTGAATGAATAAATAGAACCCATTCAGAAGGTTTAGGGATTTCTTTTACTTTACATAATGCCATTTGTCTGTTTATTAGAGAGATGTCATTCTGTAGGCTGATATCCCCATCAGCCTGGAAGGTTTATCTGCCTCTTCTATTTCATCCTTCTTACTAGTAGCATTGGGCAGCACTGACAAGGGATCAAAACTAAAGAGTGTGGGTCAAAAGAGACTATGCTGGTTTCATCTCTTTATGGCAATTCATATGTTCTTTTTAATAGAGTGAAGAAATGTTATATTTTTCTAATACTGTATTCCTTTCACGTCTTTTAAAATTAGAAATGAATAACACCTTATCTCTAGAACGTAGCAAACCAAAACCTTCAGAACTTGCAGACTGATGTTGATTTCTAAATTTCATTAATCAGTCTGGTTCATACCCATATGAAACAGTATTTCAGTTTCCTCATTGAGAATTTTGATTTGAACTAATTTCTAAAAGTTACTTTGGAAGTTCGAAATAGTATTTTTGCTTGAGCCAAAAGCTGACGTTAATGATGGAGGGTCACTTCATCATGGGAATGACCTGCTGCAGTCATGCCTACTTCAATAAATAGAATTGTCCAGCATGGAGCATTTTACTTGTATAGTTGTTCTGTAATTTTGTGTGCAAAAACACTGAGCCTCACTGGTTTACATGGCAATTTCACTGATGTGACTGTGCCTGTGTGCACTTCCAATTAATGTGAGTACTTTTAGAGACTTTATATATATTTAGTACTTTTTAGACTTCATATAATCAGAATGAAAAATGTGAAATAGCATTTAAGTGATGTGGTTTTCACATGCAGTGCCAGGAAAACAGAGATCAAGTAGTTTATGATACTACATTTGTAGTATCATATGTTTGTTAATTGCAAATGCAGACTGCACGTCGTGCTCCCTGTCTTCTGTCCTAAATGCTCCTGCTATTATGAATACCTTTGGGTTTATGTTGTGATTTCTCTACACTCCAGTTTGTAAATCCCCAGCAAGCATGATCACATTTAGTTCTGGTGATCATTTATCACGGCATGGAAATTTTATAAACCTGTATAGGTCTCTGCAATGTATCTTTCTTTGGTCACTGGAGTTCATCTGTATTGCGTTTGTATGATGCAGTAAAATATTTCTGGGTTTAGTGATAGCTTCTGTAACAATTTTTTATATTTCCAAGTTTGCAATAACAAAGACTCAAATCAGCTATGCTCCTCTGCCTCGTGGCTGAGACAGTAAGATTTTCCTGGGGTTTATGCTATAGAAAACATCCAGTGCCCTAATGAAGTTAATAGGAAAACAGCAGATTTATGTAAAATGCTAACAGACTGAAAAAAATAAGACGTTTAGTAAAAGAGGACTTCACAGCAACAAGCACTCAGAGCGTTTTCTGGAAGCCCACCTATTCTTGCCTCCCCTTCCACAACAGTTTTGTCCAATTCAGGGATCCAAGTAGTTTATTTGCCCTCCCCCCCCCCCCCCTTTTTTTTTTTCTGGTAAGAACTAATAAAAATGTATCAATAGATCTGAAGTTGAAGATTTGGATTTGTGGGAGAAGTTAGCCTCAGCTCTCAGAAAATCAGCTGACGGCTATTTGACCTTTCTTATCTTTCTTTTTAATACTGGCTCCCGTTAACTAGTGCTGACTACTAGTATAGCGATGAATCTGTGTATCTATTAAAATCAAACCAGGTACATCATCTGTTAATAGACTTTGGTTTAGAAAGTATAAAATTTCAAGATTGCTTTTTCTCAAACACAGCAACACAGAAAGAAGAGCAGTTGTTTGAGCCCTCTGAGTACATGTCTCAAAATCAAAACAATCACAAAATATATAAAAGCATATACAGGAGTTTTATATTAATTACAAATAACTACAACTGACTGACTTAGAGATTGAATATGGATTATGAACTATGGGTAGGAATTTAACTGTTGTAATATATAGAGTTAATTTATATAAATAAAACTGATTGTCATACACACTGGTAATCTCTGGCTGTTAAGGCAATCTTTAACTGCATTTTACTATTATTTTTTATGAATTATGTCTTCATTTTTTCTTGTCTGTGTGTGTTGTTGTTTTTCTCTTGCTTTTGTTTTCAGTCTTACCCTATGGTACTTCAGTATCGACCTAGAATTGACTTCGGTTAGACCAAAGGGCCAGATCCCACTGAGATGAATCCTGCACTATTTGTTTACCCATCGACAGATTGCACAATGAATGGATGTGCCTGGATTAGGGGGGGACACAACCAGATTTTCAGCATGCAAATAAGGACATTGTCTTTCTTAAAATTGTCAGTTGCATCTCTGTTGTTTTTATTAGAGCAAGCCAAGTGCCATTCTGCTACTGAAATGTGCATAAGATATTTCTTACGAGTGTGCTGCAAATCATAGCCAAAATCATGACGTGTACAGTCGAGATTCAAAAACTATGGAACATTTTTTGCTTGCGTGTTAGAAAATTTTTCTGGTCCTAATATTGATTACACTAGCAAAATGGCAGAGTGCTCATTCCATGTGGTGTTGCAGTTTCACACGCTTACTATTTTACTGGATATTGTTGTTTAAACCATAGAGTACTGTACAAATAACTAAGGATTATACCTTGAAAATATTTTGTATAGAAAATATATTTAGAAAAGTGGTTATTGGGCCACTACTTTTTTCTTGGTAAGTTTCTCATGGGTCCAGGTATAGCTCACTCATGAGTGTGCAACAGTCCTTTTGCAGTGAATGAAGATTAATTACCTTAGCAAGAGATGTAGAACATGGTGATTCAAAATGGTAATTTAAAATCTTCTAAATAGATTCTGCTAATATTGCTTAAAAGCATCGCAGCCTTTGTGATTGCACTTTTCTGTGGTTTCCCTAAAGACTGGAATTTGGGATACTAGCTAATTTTGGAAAATATCTTCTGGTCAGATTACATTTCTTCTAATAAACCCTCCCTAAAAAATGAAGTTAAAAATAATGTAGATGTCTATGAAACAAATAAATTTCACTAGAAGACCACAACAAAGGCAAAATTTGACATAATTATTGCCTTTCATAGTAGGCATTTCCTTTTAAGATTAGTTGGAGGTATATAAGACAAAAATAACATATAGCTTTAATTACATTCTATATCTCTTGTGACTACCTGGAGATTAGAATTCATTACAGAATTTTTCATTAGTTAAAGTCACATCATAAAATATTTCCATGAAATTAGAGGTAATGCAATACTGAAGATAAGCAGTCTGACCAAAATAATTGTTCAGGTCATTATTTTTCTAAGACCTGTTAGTGCTGGATAAAGTGATTGTTGCCTTAGGTATTGCAAGCGTGATGGTTCTAGTGTAGAACGTTTATTGGGGTTTCTGGTAGTGTTGCAGGGAGCATGGTAATGCATATGTCTTCTGTAGTCTTCTGTTGTCTTTGCTTAAAATTCAGTTGAGCTTTTCACTTTAAATTCTATGGAGATACTTACTTTTATGTAATTTCTATTTAATGCACACCTGCTAGTATCATAGATAACAATTTACTTTGTGAGGCCTTTTGCATACAGCAAAAAGGAGCCAAATCAGTTTTTCAGAAGCTAGAATAGAGTGAACTAATTCTCCTTAGGTAAGACAAAGTGAAAATTCTATTTTGGGATCAAGTATAAAAAAAATAGATGCAAGGCTGTAACTCCTTTGTGAATTTTTGTTCATGTACCTTAGTATGTTTCTGTAGGAGAACTAAGCATGCTCTGGATAAATCTGCCCCCTCTAATGTTATTAGGAGTTCTAGCATTGATGACTTGAGGAATCCATATGTAGTTGGGTTGAATTCTACCCTTGCACTCCAAAGCCCATGTGACATGCAGAAATAAAGATGCAGTCAGTAGCAGTCTGTTTAGGAAACCTGCCATTGCAGGTCAAGGTTGCACATATTGTGCAGATGCCAGTGAAACCTGGGCTAGCAAAATGTCAAGGCAGCTGCTGCTCCTTACTGCAGGCATAGTGTGCTGACTGTTACAGGCACTGCTTTGCCCACACTGTAGATAGGTGCATGTGCTGGCTGCAGGAAACGGTCATCTTTTTGCCCACCCAGTCTATGATGTGCTACTTGACAGAAACAAGAAGATACTCCGTGTAGGGAGGGCCCTTCTCTGCAGAATCTGTAGGGAAGCAGAGATTCTTTGTGTGTACAGAGGTCCTCCTCACGGAGCAGCTTGGAAGAGCAGAGCATGCATTCTAATTGCAAAGCATTCTTCTCTTTAGTATACACAGTTGTTTTGTACAGTAGAAATAAGATATTATTTGTAAATACTTACATGCACATACAAATGACACCTTACAGTTTTTATATATTTCACGTGTTTTTATACCAGAATCTTCACTGTAGAGTCACTTGACATAAAACGCTTATTTCAGTTTATCACAAAACTAATGGTAGTACACTTAAGTATGATTTCTGCTTGGTTCAGGGGACATTTTTTTTCTCAACAGTTGTGCTTACTGTTTTGACAAGTTTGAGCAAACTTGTTTTAAAAGGAGAAAACCATCGATTTTTAATCCATTTTAAGTTACCTTACACAGAAGTTTTCATCCACCCAACAGACCCCTGAAACAGGACTACTTTATACTGTTTTCTCAATGGCAACTAGTAGAAGATTTGACTGTTTAATGGCTTTCTGTATTCACAATTCAGAGAACCATGAATTCTTTTGATTGGACATGGGTACTGGTTTAGTTCATGATATTATCTTGATGCAACTTAAAAGCTAGATTGCAGAAGGCAAATCTTCATTTTAAGCATGGAATATACAGACAGATACAATTTAATGTTCCCAGCTGAGAATCATGGCATTAAATGCATATGATCTAGCCACCTACACTTCATGCATTTCTGATTTGATGGCACAGTGCCTGAATGCTGTTACAATTTAATAGGTTTTGTAGCAGTAAAGTGCCAGTGAAGTATGTATCTTAACTGGGCAGCTTGTGTGACACAGGCTTTGCCTTCTTTACAGGATGTTTCTCTCCCATATACTACATATGTGCCATGTGTCTACAGATATGCATATTTAATTCATCTGTGCCAATTAGGAGTATCTGAACAGGATAGGAATATGCTAATGTGTCTATAGATTTCTGTGTGTGCCAAAGATGGGGTAAAGTGAGATGAGTACCTAAGCATTCCATTAAAACTGCACCATATGCCATCTTAGAGCAGATGACTGTATACAGTCACACTTTCTGAGCATTTCCATGACAAAGTGTCATAACGGCATGCTTGTAAAGAATAAGAATATAAAATAAGTGTTGCTGCCACTATGTTTCTATGGCTTTCCCATATTGGCAGTACCTAGCTGTAGAGGAAGAAGACCTAAAAAATTACACACTACTACCTAACCTTGCCATCTCTTATTTAGTAGATTTGGTGTTCGGTTTTTTTTTTTACCGTAAAAGTGAAAACCTTCTATCTGATTTTAACTCTGGAGTAACTCATTAATGAAAGTCATAAGTAACTTTTTGTTGAGCTTAGCTGTGTGCTGCATTTGTCTAGGAATGAAACATAAATTAGAATTTACAGATGAGATCCTGTAATATCTTAAATGGTATGGAATGAGATGGTTAATCAAGAAATGTATCTTCCACCACGCATTACTACACTGCTCATAGCTAAGGGCCTAGTCCTAGAAACATATTTTTATTTGGATGAAATACCAAATAAGATTACTACAATAATCTTAAGTGACTCATCACTATAGTAGGTACTGTTCACATGAAAGCTTCTACGATTTGGGTCCTAGGAGTATGCAGCGCTATATTGTGCATAATCAGCTAGCTTGCAGTTATTATGCAAAAAAAAAAAGACAAAAAGTATTACTTTGACTTTACTGAAAATGTTATGTAAAGCAAAGTGCCTGGTTATTAATACATTTTAAGCCCATTATTTGCATTTGGCAGGGTAATATTTGCTTCTGTATTTTATCTATGATCTGAATAGTTTCAGCAAGAATATTTCATAAACATGCTGTATTGAGAAGCTTTCTTTCATGGGAAACAAGCAGAAAAAGAAATGTGTTCTGTAACATAATTTAAAATTGAACAAAAAACCCTCTCTCAGTAGAAACTATTATGAAAAGAATTACTTTTTTATGTGAATTATTTCATTTTCTGAATGCAGAACCCTTGAATTCTGAATCTCTTGTCTTTTTCTACGTAGGTTTCAACAGTTCGACTTGACTTTTCTCTTCTGCAGTTGTCAAAAACTGTTCCAGTATATCTGCAGGAGAAAAGAGATTGATCATATTCCTTTTAGATATAAGCTAGGCTGTTGTTCCCTGCTGCAGACAAGGCAATGGTCCAGAGTTCCATCTCATCTCTCCCATGTATAATTGTTAGACATGACTTTGTAAGAAAAGTAAACAATTTTTCCTTCTCTGCTGTTTTCTAAAATAACAACATAGGCCAGGGTTTAGTCCTTTCATTGAATCAATCGCTGAGTTGTATTGTCCCTTTTGTGGGGTTTTTTTGCATTTTTATATCACTGAAAACACCAAGAAGCATTCACTCCCCACAAATATTCTTGTGAAGACTTGCAACATAAGGAATAGCTTCCAGCTCAGACAGCCACTGTGCCTGCTAGAAATACTAGAGAACAAATCGTTGTTCAAAGCAAGCCCTGTGTCTCAAAATAAACAGATTGAGCACTGTTTATAGAGGGGCTACATAAAATACTGGTCAATTACATGGACTGATCAAACTCATTTTTATCCTGGAAAAGACTAAAGGCAGTTAAAACACATATTCTTATCCACAATGAATATATAAACAGAGATGTTTAAATCAAGAGCTTGATCCAGTTTCTTCACTTAACCTAGCCAGGTTAAAGGTGTCTGCTTCCATCAAAAATGCATATATCATGCAGAATATTTGCCCTCATTGTACTTCATGCTATGTTAATTTATTGTTATCTCAGTTAAAATGTCTATTCAGGCACTCTCTGTCCTGTAATTAATTCTAGGTTCTGACACATCTTTTGCCCATTCCTATACACCACGCTATTTAATGCCCACCAAGTAAAAACACTGAGGAGTTATAAAGGAGAAATTGCACAGGAGGAGTCAGCTCATAGGTTTCATTCACCAAGCAGCTCTTGCGGATTTCAGCAAAGTTTTCACAGTTCTGCAGTTTGAATCTTTTCTACCTAGTTTGAGCAAGTTAATGCTTCCATGAGGTGTTCAGCTAAAGACACTTCTTTGAGGAGTGCTTGCAGTCTACTGGAGCATGTTCCAGGATGTGTTCCAAGACACAAGGGGATTGATTCACCCTAAAGGAAATGTGAAAAGCCTCCAACTGTGCATTTACCACTAGTTTTATCATATATGGATAGTCAGGCCTTCAGACCTCAGCTGAAACATCCTTCTGGAAGGATGTCCTCCAAAAAATGATCTTGTAATATATTTATTACCATAAATATATTTATGGTAATATATAAGCAGATCTGTGCATTTTTTAAGTTACCATCTACTCTGGCTGTAGAGCAAATTAAAACATCAGATTTCAGCATAAGAAAATGATTAATTAATTAATTCCTGACAGATTCTTCCATCCAAGGTATGTGCCATAAATCCTCTGAATTTAGGTAGCTGCTACAATCGAGTAAGGACATTGTTTCATTCTCTAGCTCACAATTTAGATCTGTACAGTTTTGGAGTGTAGTAGTGAAATGGAGGAGCTGTGTGGACAGGTGGAAATGTCTAGGCTATCTTTTGTAATTGCAGTAAAAGGCCCAGTTCTGTAGGCACAGGATAGAGGAAACAGTCTAGAATGAAAGATGTCTGCAAGTGGAAGTTTTTGTCATCACATTAATTTCAACCAAAGAGAGGCATCATTTTGACTTCACATGTTTATCTGAACCATTAAATGTAGTTTTCTTTGAAGTAACTTCTATATGTATTTTTAGCAAATGCTTCTAACAAGGTTAATAATGTGACAGTTGACAGGATGAGGTGAACAAAGTAGTTACTGTGCATTTTCCTTTTTCTTCATGACAGTGAGTGGAAAGCGAAGTACAAGTTGAGAGTAAGTTGCTATACAACATTACTGCAACAGTAAAACATTTGTGCTGCTAGTCAAAATACTGAGGTTTGTATTAATAATTGATTTGTAGTAAAGATGTTTATTATCAAAGTGCAAGGCATATATTTTATGATGGTATTCTACTCCTAAAATTCTGGTTTGTATAACATTGAGTATAGTAGACTTTTTTGCTGTTCTCTCATTAACCTTGATGCAGTAAAATGAAACACTCTCCCTTTTTTCTGAAAAATAATCCCATACTAATTGATTTAAAATTACTGTTTGTTGTCAGATACTTAGTTTTGTTCGTTAAAAAAAGTTTGGGTTTTTTTTTAATAAACTATTTTTATGGATAATCTGATTGCCTAATAGTTTTAAGGGACCTATTTAATACCAAAGGTAAAGCCACCCAGAAACTGACTTGGAATACAGTGGTCTAGAGTTGCACCTGGAATCAGTCAAGCAGAGCTTAACCGGTGGTAGCTGCCTGTGTCACCAAGCTGAAAGGTTAGGCACGCGTAGCAGTTTCCAGGACAAAATAGGAAAGGAAAAAAGCCAGCAGGAGTAGCCTAAAGGTTGAGTTAACAGAGTAGCTCTTTGAGTCGTAGCTCATGTTCCCAGTGAGAAGCACAAAGGCTTGCATTACTGATGTGTCTGCTATACCTGGCCCGTGAACTAACAAAAAACTTCAGTGCGCTGTCAATCCTGTAAACCTTCCAAAGCACAAAATATTCACCAAGCTACTTTGGGGTTTTCTAGTTGTAGTTCAGTGATATTTTGGAGGGTGGAAAGGACAGACTGGGAGGATAATGAGAAGTTGTTAAGTATGTTATACAGATTTTTATAGATATTTTTTTAGCAAATGGCATCGCTGTCCTTGACATCAGACTATTGATTAGCAAGAAGTTGGTTATTTTACTTGTGCAGTGTGTAATAGAAAGAATGAAGAAATACAAATGTCTTTATTTCCTTTTCCAGGATAGTGATTAACTAAACTGGAAAGTAATAGGACAGTTTAATTGTTTAGCTGACTACAGTATTTCATTCTAAAAACTTACTGATCGTATTTTTTTTTTCTCAAATACAAGCTTCTTAGAATAAACATGAAGCAATGCATCATTTTTTCCCTTATTGCAGACTTAACTATTGAAAGGAAAATATTTTGCATTTTTTAAAATTAATGCAAAGCCTGAATTGTTGGATGTTCCAGGCTACTGAAGAGATGATAAAGAGTTACTCTCAATGGATTTTTTTAGGGATGGGGGCCTAAGTGTCCTTATATAAGCTGTGATCCAAGTTACAATTAAGAAAGGAGCCTACGGTGAGCAGTAATAATGTTCTAATGCTTCCTTGCATTTGATCAGTAGTTACCAGTTTTAAATAAAGCAGCCCTCACAGTACTTAGGAGCTCATAGAACATATTGTGATGTTATGTTGCTAATTTCTTTTAAAATATAAAATGTTTTAAGCTTTTTGTCAAAAGTGGTAACATCATATTACAACTAAACCTTTTTGTGGTTGTAAAATTTAGCATATAAATCATTCAAATTGAAGTGAAAAAAACACAGGTCATTGTTAATGACAGTCTATCCTACTATTAAGAATATATGTATTTTTGTAAAGGAAAAGCACTTGTAGATATTTAATCAGTCCAATATCTATCTATGTTAATGTTTTGGAAAAAAAAAGGAAAAAAGAAAACAAAATGCTGCTTAGAGAATCACTTACATATTTTTATTTTTTGTGCTCAAATGCATTTTCTGTTGATTTATGGAATGTTTATTCTGTGTGAAGCTGTATAGTTAGTACAGCTGGGCTAAATGCATTTCTTAATCAATTGTATCTGACTATGATAATATATTTGCTGTCCGATCAGAAAGCTAATTGAAAAACATAGACCGGTGGTGCTGGTTTTCATCTTTGATATTAGCTTCATCCTGCCTTATAACATTTCTACTTCATAATAATTATAAAGAATACTAATATTTTTTGTGATGTTTGTGTTTTAATGGATGTTTCAGGGTATCTTTGGTTATTCAGTTGAATCTTATTGTGCTTGTAAACACTTTCAGAAAATTGTGGCAAAATTTCACGGCAGCTTCCCGGATGGAAAAACTACACCAAATTGGTCAAGTTTAATACTTTCCTTACAAAGGAAACTACTGCTGGGTACATGCATGGACCATGATTGCATCTGTAAGGTTTCTGAGCATTTGTACAAATAGTATTTTTAAAAATCAGAATAGCTCATTTCTTGTAATATTTTGCAGTTGTTTGCAACCTCACTCAGCTGTATTTTGATTCAACGTAGTGCATTAACAGTTTCAGGGAAAAAAACAGCAACAAACAAACATTAAAGCAAAGAATTTTCTTGAAATACAGTAAAAAGTAGCCACCACATTTGTTTGTAGTTATTATTATACAATCCAAAATGTGTTTACTTATTTCAGTGGGATTCTACAGGGGTCTGCTCCATGGGCCTGACACTAGAGTTAAGCTCTTCAGCCTGACCTCAGTGGAGTTACTTTCTTTAGTTATCTTTGTAAGTGAGACTTGGAATGACCCAGAGTTCCCACTTCCTCACTGAATTTCCTTTCATGGGTGGCTAATATTGTTGAAATTTAATCTTATGATTTAACCTTCCCATAAGAAAATAAGGTTTGCATTGAATATGTACTCTAGCAGTAGAATTCAGCTTGCATTAATTGTCAAATTGGGAGGAGAATTTCCCTCAACTATCAACACTTGTAATGGCACTATCTCATTAATATGCATGCTTCACAAAGATTTGCAGGTGATCAGATTTTGATGTGGTTTATTATTTGAATACTGTCAATTTTTTTAACTTCAGTTAAGAGCTGATTTCTTTATTTGTTGTTGGGAGTCAACATCTCAGAGTCCACAAAGTAGCCGTTTAAAAACTTAAGCCCTTATGAGCTGAGTACAATACCAGTATTGCAGCCTTATATCTTTTAAAGAACCAAATATGTTCTGGATTGAAGTATTTTTCAAAAGCACTGTAAATTTCACCCTGTTCTACCAAAGGAATGACGTTGTTTTGTTTTTTTTTTAGTCCGTGCTACAGTCCTTAGAAGCTGAGTGTGGCCCTGGAAAAAATGAGACACCTATTACTGAGTTAACATCAGTGAGCAGTTTTGCAATTAGGTAAGGGAAGTGCTGATAGTCAGGGGTGTCCTGCCTCTTGATGTAGAGTGAAGTGTGCCTGTTCAAAGCTGCATCAACATTTGCAAGCAAGATTTATTTTAGAACAACGGCTCATGCAAACTGTGTAAATGGACCTTTTGTTTTGAACATAACTATACTGATATGTAATGACGGTTCTAAATATGTAACTACCTGTATGGCTCAGTACTGGTGACATGAAATTGATCCATGCTAATGTCAAGAATGTTCACAGCACCTTTGTAACAGTGGAAAACAAGTGACAATTTGATCTGACCGATATGCTGCAAGATGCCTCTAGCCCAGCTGGATTAATTTTATGAAAAATCTAGATGAGCAAGAAGTATAACTAATCTGCTTACTAGCACTGAATTGCTCCTTTCTCAAAGCAATAAATATATTCATGTTGTAACATCTGTTGTGCAGCCTACAATACGAGTTGTTTTGTTGCATTGTTTCTATATAATTTATTTTGTGCAATAAAAAATCTCTGGTTTTATCTGACTTCTCTCTAGTTTGTAATAATATTCGAATTAAAACATTTATTAGCTTTATATCTTAATCGTGCAGGCATACTGTCAGCTGACAGAAATGCAGACTAGAAAATGGAATGCAGTAATATTTTGCCTTACAGAAAAATCAGAATATACTTACATGGCCTAGTTTTGTTCTCATTAATGCTATAGAGAGTGTTTCATGATTTTTGTGGGTGCAAAGCCTGCCTAACACTGAAGTTTACTGAATTTGGCACCCTGTTTGCAATATACAGCCAGGTGTGTTACACAGGGAAACTGTATTGGATGCTTTTATTTTTAAAGTACATTTCAGTGCTTAAACAATCCCTTAGAGCTTCTGCCAGGTTTTTTTTTTTTGGGGGGGGGGGGGTGTTTACTTAATTTCACTGGGTTTTATCATGTCAGATTTATTTTTTCCTTTCTGCTCTCTCTCTTTTTGATGCTTTACTGAGTTAATATGGTTTCACTGGTATTTATTGTTCTATGCAATTATCTTTGATTACCCTTTTCAATGTTGTTGGGGTTTTTAACTCTAAGGTAACGTAATGTGGATGCAAATTGGAAGCTAGAGGATATCCTTATAAATGAGCCCTTGGTGTGAACCAGCAGTCCTCATACTATATACTGAGTTATTGCAAAGAAAAACAGTGGAGGGAGAGCTGTTATTCAAGAATCATAGAATCATAGAATAGTTAGGGTTGGAAAGGACCTTAAGATCATGTAGTTCCAACCCCCCTGCCATGGGCAGGGACACCTCACACTAAACCATCTCACCCAAGGCTCTGTCCAGCCTGGCCTTGAACACCGCCAGGGATGAAGCATTCAACAACTTCCCTGGGCAACCCATTCCAGTGCCTCACCACCCTTACAGTAAAAATCTTCCTCCTTATATCCGGTCTAAACTTCCCCTGTTTAAGTTTTAACCCATTACCCCCTGTACTATCAGTACATCCCTAAAGAAGAGTCCCTCCCCAGCATCCCTATAGGCCCCCTTCAGATACTGGAAGGCTGCTATGAGGTCTCCATGCAGCCTTCTCTTCTCCAGGCTGAACAGCCCCAACAAACTCATACCTTTTATCTGAGATGCTGCTGTGAAACCTGCAGCACCACCACAGGAGATCCGAGGTGTGGTTCACATTTGGAAATGATAGAAAGGATTGCAGATTGAATTAAAATGACCAGAGACAAATAGTGTATCCTCTTGTAAGATCCTTCTTGATGTTAGCCGAAAAAGTTAACAATTGCTTGTGAAAACAAAATGAAGGTGTATATAATATATTGCAATATGTACCTAGTAATAAATGAAACTCATTGTCCATGGGATTTGTTAGTAGTGTTGCCATTTGCTGATACATAGGCAAAGAGCAGTTGTGGCATCATTGGCTGCCTTGTAACCTGGGCAGCAGGAGCAGTGCAACCTCACTGGCTTTCTTTGACCCTTTCTTATGTTGAATATTTGAACTCCAGATTTGTCAACGGTCATAGACTAATACTCTCCTTTCTTCTAAAAGTGTTCTTGAGAGTCAATGGAAAAAAAACCCAAACTTTGCATAATGCTTCTATATAATGCTACTACATTCTTTATGAAACAGAAATTGAATTGTATTTAAGTGCAAAATTCTGACCCTAAATAGCGAGCAATGTTTTCTCAGCAAGATTTCAATTAAAAATATTGGTATTTAAATTGTTTTTAATAACTACTTTGTTTCAGGTAGCTAAAAAGAGAATCCTTGTGGGGGGAAAAAACATGCATAGGACTAGTAACAAATGCCTGATCAGTCATCAACCTGGATTATGTTCTAATGAAGGAGGAAAGTAGGTGGTATACAAATAGCTATTTACATTAGGGGAACAACATATGAATTTCCCTATTAGAACTGTGATTCAAATTGTTTTCTATCCTGATTACTTTTTCTCTTTTATTCTAGAGGAGAGTATGCTATGAAACATCATTATAGGCAAGAGTAATGTTTGTCAAAAGAAAAGTGCTTTAGTAATCTAGTTTTCATTAAAGAAACAGAAATTTGCTGGCAGTATGTAATACGAGCACCTCATTCCAGTGGCAGACTTCCAACATCCTCATTTGGAAAGAAGACTGCTGCATTCATAATTCATAAAAGCATTGGCATCCATCCCATTAAACTAACACAGGAAGAGAAAACACTCTTATATTCAAAAACACTCTGTACATCTTTTCTAAACTATAGGTGAAGCTCTGTCCTTTTCGTGCAGTACACAAATAAATACAGTAAGTGCATTTATAGATATGGTAAATAATTACAATAACGAACCTGTTCTTAAGAAAAGCTTTACTTAATACCAGTTTTGGAGACTATAAATTCCTTGGATTTAATGTCATCCTTTGGTGACTGAAGATGAACAAGATGTATGTGACAGTGCCCCTGCAGACTTCCAGTTCTGCTGCCAGTAGCTTCAACAGACTTCAATGTCCTAGTACATCTGTAGAACTGGCAAATCTTGTATTAGCCTGTATTCTTCCCTTAGTTTTTCTGCCCATATATTTCTCAAAGTGGTATAATTTTATCTCCACTGCTTTCTATAATGTGCTTTATTCCATGCTCCTCCCTGTAAACTACTAAAAGTGATGCGGACATAAAGAGAACTGGGTGCTCCTCTTGTCCTTGTGTTTCATCCGACCTCAAGGTTTCTGAAGATCCTAAAAGGTGGTCTCAGGAAGTTCACTGCAGCTCCTATGCTTCACTGGTTTATGATGTTGAATTTGTAAACCACCTCATTACTTGTGAATAACTCCCAGCAGAAAAATGGCTTTGAACAGCAGATGTAATGATCTCTTCTGAGACAGATAATGCATGACTCATGTTAAGAGATAAATTATTCTGATATAAGGGTCTACTGGCCTAATTCCGCAGGACTTACAAAATTGAACACAGTAACTTGAATGTGGTTTGTGTGAACAATTTGACTGTCACCAGCCTTGACATAAAAGAATTTTATCATTGCAAAAAATGGCACTTGTGCACATCTGAGGAGTGCTATCATAGCTGAAAATAATGGATCTCCCACTATCTATTGTAAAAGCTACTATATTGACTATATTGTGTATAGACTATGTCTTAGGTTTTCTAATGCATATATTAAACAGTTGCATACATTTTCTATGGTACAGCATCCAGAATTGGCTATCTGGACAGCATTCATTTTCTCTGAGTTGAATCCATTTTTAAGGAAAGAAAAAAGGATCTACTTGCAATGGTTACCCCTTGGAGGCAAACAGGATCCAGACTAGCACCTGTACTCTATCCTTTCTTCATCTCCAGTGTTAATTGCTTTATGATGTTAAACAGCAGTTTCACTGACTTCTTCTAGGCCCTTTCTCTTTCTGCAAATGTTCAGGTCAGGTTGTTCTGTAGTAATGAAAATCCATGGAACAAGAGGGGAAAAGAAAAGGCATGGATCTGCACAGGTAATAGCTGTCAAAGGAATCCACAGTGCTTTGCTGGTTATGTATTTAAAACATACACATGCAGGAGTGACTTTGCCATGGCAACGTGGCCATAGGTGAAAGTAAAATAGAGCAACTTAGCACAAGAAAATAATACAGCTGCAACTGAAAGATAAGTTTTCAAGGTAACAGTAATGTGAAATCAGAATTCTAAATCAATTCAGGTCTGTCCCCTGACTGGAGAAAAGTACCCAGAAAAACCCTTTCAGTGACTGCAGGGTGAGCTGCTTACCATCTGCAATCGCTCTTATTTCTGCCTGCAGCTCCTGGCCAAGATCTGTTCTATGGCAGACAAATTCTTAGGAGTAAAAAAAATTGTTTCATCAGGAAACACAGAGCAAAATGCTCCACCACTACGAGTCTTAATACAGGCTCATTTCCCAACATTGGGAAACTACAGTAATCACTGCTTAAAGAAGCTGAAGAGAAGCTGAATTCTTTTAAGTTCCTCATAATCACTGCTGAATTTTGAGCAGGGGGTGGATGTGGTGGTAAAGACTACCTGATCTTTCTAAGGGAGAGGGCTATATACTAATTTTCTTTATTCTGATGTCATCTTCTGCTAGTCACAGGAGGAGACTGGCTAAAATCAAAGTTGAATAGCCTGTGAGAAATTCAGTCTTCAGATCTCACAGTTCTCAGCTCTCTCGATTGCACAGCAGCAGGTCAGGCCAAGAGTTTCCAAACATGTAGCGTCACAGCACCATATGAAGGAATGTTTGCCCATGGGTTATATATCAAAAACTGTATTTCAGTGTATATTACCTCTCACCAATAAATACATTTTTGATATCACCCATCTTACTAATTGCTGCTAAGCCATGCCTGAAGTTAAAATAAATGACAGATACGACCATGTTTTCTAAACATACTCACATTTTATTATTAGGAAGCTTAGATTTAGTTCCAGCTACTGTTTGCAGTCCAACATTAGGCATTACTAAAGAAATTGACCTTGTAGATTC
Organism: Pezoporus occidentalis; assembly: GCF_034315485.1. NCBI lineage: Eukaryota > Metazoa > Chordata > Aves > Psittaciformes > Psittacidae > Pezoporus > Pezoporus occidentalis. The sequence continues at coordinate 3,663,584 of NW_026916347.1, forward strand.
ACAGGTTTCTTGTTGCTAAATACTTGGGAGCATAGGTCATGGGAAGGAAAGCCATCAGCTTTGAAGCAGCTATATTATCTGGTCTGCTTTTATTTGCCAGCAAGCAACCCCTGAAATAAGAATATTTATTTTGGAATGGTAGTGGTAGAAAATAACATGTTAAGGAGTGCACAGTTGTGAAGATAAAACATTTTTGTGAGAAGGTAAGCAGTAGATAGTACTTCGTGCTATTAATAGCTTCTAAGGAAAGATACCATGTCCCAAGAGCAAAAGCATAGTTGTAGTCTGCTGCAGAGAGAACTTATCTAAACATGGTCTCCACAGAGGCTGATGATTGTTTCCATTTACTCTGTAAGTCAAATGTGTTTTTTCCACTTCAGTACGGAATCAATTATACACATCTCTAAAAGCCTACAGGTACAAACACCTCTAATGCAACAGACCACAAGGCACATACACATTTCTAATTTGAGGAACTGAAGGTGAACTGAATTTGTATCTCTTCATGCGTCAGTAATATTTAGAAGAGAAAATATCCAGCTTTGGTGAGTGATGACCCATGAAGGTTGCATTAAGAATGCTCAAAGTGACATAGATTCCTTCCAAGCAGCATTTTAGATGCTCCAGTCTTGCTTCTACCAAATTCACAAAGGGAGGTGGAAAGATTTTCCCTGACTTCCACAAATAATCAGCAATGCCCCTATGCTGAAGTGGTTCTGAGTAAGAATGGAGAGCAGCAACACAGCTCAGTGCTATCAGCAGAACAGTGGGGATGTATGCAAGGCCCAGGTTCCAGACTGAGACATAGGGCAAAAGAATAAATCCCAAGGAATGGGAGGAAAAGTTCCTCCGTGGCTGTCCATACTTGTTTAGCTTTCACCCACACCAAGTGCTTTTCTCAAGGGTGGAATGCATATGGAGAGTTTGTTCTTTGCATTCAAAGAAAAATTAGTTTTTGCCGATTTCCCAAAAGCCCTAAATTTAATGGTAAAACTCAATACTGGAAGGCCAGAAGGCAAAGCTCCTCCCTTAGCACCAAGTCCTTCAGCAGCATGGAGAAACTGCAAATATGGCAGCAGCAAAAGAAAGAGGATTCTGTGACTGGAAAATGTCTAATTAAATAGAAAAACTACGGAAGATTTAAAAAGCAACTCATTGGATTTTACATGACAGTGCAAGCCAAGAAAAGCTGAATAAAAATAAAAAGGAGCTTGTTAGGGGTTTTATAGATGTTCTCCATGTGCATTAATATCTGTCCTTCTTCCTGTACAAAGGAATAGTTGAGCCTGAAGCTGTTAGCATAGAATTTACTGCTGTTAACGATCTGTCCATGGCAGCCACTCCTTTGTCTCAGACATGTCCAAGTCAGGATTTTTAACTGTAAATAGTACCTTTGTAGTGGTTAGGCAAAAACTGAGCTTAAATGCAGGAGACAGCTGCTGTAGATCAGCTGTTCTAGCTGGGAGGAGGTGTAGAGAGTTATCTTAAGGTTTGGAAGTTCCATCTGTGTGCAGTCTGTCATCAGCCCTGACCTTTAGGAGCTTGGTATTAGTCAAACAGAGTGGCTGCTGACCCAGCCGTCATGACACACCAAACACCACTGCAGCTCCAGCTCTCTTATGTGGTAAAGATTTCTAAAGGCATCCTTAATCTCCAGGTTCTATTATTTTCAACAGGTGATGCAGCTGGAGCAGGACTCTTCTGATAGCATTCATGCTGTGTAGAAAAACTAAGGTAAATTGACCTGGCACTCTGCAATAAGCAAAGAGTTACTCATTTCAGAAGCTGTTGGTAGGAATGTGGCGGACCTCCACATTTTATACTCATTACGTATGACACATCACAGACATTTATTTAAATCGTGGAAGGATTTTGCTCATGATTTCTTGTTACCAATTCAACTCAAGCAGTCAGTGATCTTGTGGAGCCATGAGCTTTTGCCATTGATTTACCAGCAACTGTGACTATTCTATTTGCCCTCAGCACCAGAAGTCCCGCCTGAGAAGCCAGCTGCATTGGGTTACCAGTTTCTATCCTTTCAGGTTGGATCAAATGAGATACTGACTTAGCACATCTTACAGAAGATTTTACTGTGATCGTCGTTAAAATGTCTTTGCCCTTTTAATAGCAACAGCTCTGCTTGAAATTGCAGTGGTTTATTTCTTTGCAACTGTTTCTCCTCGTGCTGGTTATGTCAGGAGGATGGAAAAGCCAGCACTCACAGGTACATGCAGATGCTAAGGACTAAATGCAAAGCTGTCCTAGCACTCAATTGCTCCTTCCTTATTAGCATAACACCAAAGCATTCACAGTATTTTTACTTTGGTTTTAGCTTCGTATCAAAGGCTTATAATCATTGGTCCCAGGTCTTTTACACCTCTCTTACATCATGCTCTACATTGGTACTGCACTTCTGAGTCACTTCATAATATTTATTTCACTCAAGAAATCACAAAACCCCCTTTTCCATAACTGAGTGATGTTTTTTCCTTTTTATTTCCCTCCGTGCCATGCCCCCTGCCTCTCTGGAGGCCTGCTTCAGTTGTTAGTGTCTTGATATTATGCCTGAGAACTACTCTATTTTTTTTTTACATTTTTAATTAAATTTTAAATTTAAACCTTCATTTTCCTGTCTTGTTCCAAACTTTATCTAAGGCCAGCTAATGCACTCACTAGATCCTGCTTAAGGGTGTTAGTGCCCCTTCTACCCCAGTGTGATGAACATTCCCAAGGATGTTCAAACTGGGGATAACTTCTGTGCTCACTTTACCAGCATGTTGGGATCAGGGAGATTGCATGTGGCAAGGACCAGGTAAGAACCTTCTGGAGAACAACCTAATTCTAAGCTTTCTTAGCTTAATTCTGGACTTGCTCCTGAACATCATATTCATGTAAAGCAGATTAATTAGATCCCAAGATCATGTTTTTAGTGTATGTGATACTGAACCTTGGTTTTCTTATTGTAAACAAAAGAGATGTAGAAAGACTGTTGTTCTGTATTTTCCTCCTGTGGTTAATGCTATTGTGTGTTACTTGCCACAGGTTGCAGGTTTGCAAAAACAGACCCTACTCAAGAAGTTTTGAGGGTGTCCCCAGTGACATCCACACCGAAGCTGAAGTAACGTGGCTCCAAGATTTCCTCAGGATCTTCAGGTAAGGCTTTCCTCTCTTTCCAGTATGGACCTCCTCCTGGGATGAAACAGGGCAATGAGACCAGCTCCTCTGTCCCACTGGACTGATTTCAGAACTGTGGTAATTTGTGCTGTGCACAGACACCTAGTTAGGGTTAATGTCACCTTTGAATTTGTTTCAACATGAAAACACTATCTATAGTGGAAGTGGGTTGACTCAAAGCATAGTGAGAATGGACCAGAGCTCATTACTGCTGTTAAATTTTGTTCAATAATTAAAGCAGCAGAACATGGTCTTGCTCTCTGCACTGCTTCCTATTATAGAAAAAGTATTAATTTCAACCTTAGCTGCAGGAGGACTTTGGCAAGAGATGCTTGGATCTGAGGAGGTTTCCGGCTTTGTTCTAGCCTGTTTCTGAACATCTGCTGGGGTAGGTGGCTGCTTCAGGGGGGAGTGAAAATTAACTTTATTGATTGAGTAATTTCCTTTATAAAGGATCTGAAGGGGATGGCTGCCTGCAGAAATAATATTTGTTAAATGGCCATATTTGGAAAATGAGTCACTGAGAAAATAGCACGCAAATCCCCCAGTTTATCTGCAGCAGGGAACGAACAGAGACATGCTAGAAAGGGGAGACATGCTGACTTGGAGACGGCAAGCTAAAATGGCCCTAACAGGAATCTTGCTTAATTTTGAACTGAAAAATCAATCAGGAAAATGTTGGAAGTGGCCATTTCAAATGCTAAAACATTTCCTAATGAAAAAATTTGCACTGAAATGTTTGTGCACCTGCAAATTATATTCATAAGTGTCCACTAATGGCCGGTAGGTGAGGTTTTGCAGTTCTATCCTTTACCTACCTTCACCTACTTTTCCTAGAAAAAAAAGACCTAAAGGAGAACACAGTGTTGCATTCAAGGTATGAATAATGACAGAAAGGAAAAGAAACATCTTTGTCTTATAGGAACTACATCAGCAAAGTACGCAAGGCTGGCAAAGTCTCAGAGAATTAAAATTAAACTATCTCAGACAAATGCTTGGGTTTCAGACTGCTAGGCAGCAGCCCATTTAATTAGCTACGGTTAGTGTCTCTTTAGCAGCTTTGCCACCACTGACCTTTCTCATTTGCTGTGGGTCTTTGTGGAGGACATTTTCAATAGTCTTTTGTCCGGGCAGCTGGCTCTTTAAACCCAGGAGCAGACTGAAATAGTTTCTACCTTCTACTGCTAGTTCGTGGATGTCTTGGGTCTCATTTTCTCTTGTGTTCCTGAAGAGATGCCATGGCCTCGCTTGGCTTTATGATGATGTGAGGTTAGAGTGACTGCTGGGGAAGTGATAATGATTGCTGTTTGGAAACTCTGGGAGAGGGAAGGGTGGGAGAGGAGACTGGCAGCAATTGGATGCAAAGTTACATCCTTGCTTTTGTGCTTGGCCCTGGAACTGGGGTGGGAAATGGTAGCTAAAACAATATGAAATCTGATATTTACTAAGTAAGCTTTTAAATCTCATGCATTAGTCTGGGAGGCTGCCCATGGAACAGAATAGCTCTGCACTGATGCAACCAAAATGTTCCCGGCCAGAGCTAAAACCAAAACATCTCAGCACCAGAAAGGAGTTCACATTAAGATGTCATAGGGGTGAGCAGCCACTCTGGGTATGCTGTGGGAGCCCCCGTGCTCAGGAATGCCATGTTCTGGGGAGCTCCTGCGACTACAGTAGCAGCTGGGAAATGCTTTGAGGCCTTAGGCGGGAAGTTATAAAAGGTTTACAACAGTGTTACTCACTTTCACTGCAAATCCCTTCCCACCCTGCTGTGTGGTATAGACATCTCTAACAGCAGTAGTAGTCCTCTTTTGAAAATGCATGCAGTAAGCAAAGCAAGCCCTACTGCTTTGCTGAGCAACTACACAGCACTGGGAAGGACCAAGTGATGTGGCTGTGCCCAGGCATCAGCATGTGCACGTCTCTTCCCTCTTGGTGGGCACTGATTTCCCTCACATCCGTGCTCCTCTTCATGAAACTGTTCTGCAACTGGGAGATGGTGGAATACAGTCCAGGGAGAGAGGAAACAGCCTCAAGCTGCACCAGGGAAAGTTTAGATTGGATATTGGAAAAAATTCCTTCACCAAAAGGGTTGTCAAGCATTGGAACAGGCTGCCCAGGGAAGTGGTGGAGTCACCTTCCCTGGAGGTGGTTAAAAGACATGTAGATGCATGCAGAGACATGGTTAGTGCTGGACTTGGCAGTGTTAGGTTTGCAGTTGGACTTGGTGATCTTAAATGTCTTCCAACCTAAACAATTATATGATTCCTAAGGTTATGACAGGAAACCAGTTGATGAGAGCAGTATTGAAATATAGTGCTGCAAAAATGACCAGCAAAGGAAGGATTGCAAGGTGTGAAATACGCACAGCAAACTATAATGGGGTGTGTTGGGGATGACCCTTCACTGGGGACAAAGGTTGTCACAAACCCAAATCATTTAAACAAATACAACTGCCCACATGTCAGAGGACATTAGTACTGGACAGTGAGGGTTCTGGCAACTCTTTAAAAGATGATCCTTCTAAGAATAATATTTAAACCCTCTATTTACAGTAAGGGTTGTGTTGTGGCCCTGGACTGTAGAGCATTGTTATCCTTTTTCTGTTTGCTTTAATAAAGATGGATGTATCACCCTCATGTCCTAGTGAAATACAAATTAGGTTATTTCCTTCTAGCTGAAGCTTCCTCTGTGTCTTAATTGGATGTACTTTAATTTGCCTTGTGAGGCTGGGGAACAGGAACATGCTGTGCAGAAAATCCTGCCCAGTCCTGGTCATGTAGGAAGTGTAATGAGCAGGCTGCTGAGGTTGATCCATCAGCTCCTTTGGTCTGCCCCAAAGCCTCCATTTCAGTGCCCATCAGCTTGCAGAAGAAAAGAAAATAATTAAGTATTGCATAAAACATTTGCACAGTACTTGCAGATGGATGAAGATCTGCACTACTGTATCTAATGTACCACAACCATTAAATGGCCACCGTGTTTATAAATTCCTAACATCTTCCACTGGCAGCATATTCAGAATTTGAAGTAGGTATTGCTAGCGCTCTTCTTACACTAGCCACATTGCCTTGAGCTGCGCCCTTTCTGTTACACGCTAGCTAGATAGTAGCTAGCTCCTGTCCTGAGGCTGTTAAAGGGAAGTGAGAAAAGTATCACTCCAGATCTCTGTTCCAAAATAGCAAACATTAATCTGCTTTGGCATTGGATTTGGTGTAGAGGGATCAAGTCAGTTACACGTGTATGAAGAACAAATAACCCTGGCTTTGCTGCATTTCCTGTAGTAGATTTACTCCAGCTCTGTACAGACTTCAACAGAGGAACAAATGACTCTTGCTGAGTTGACCACAACTGGTTCCATATGCGAGAAACAAAATCCCACCTTTAAAATAAAAATAAATTAAATAAAAATAAATAAAATAATTAAAAAACAACCCAAACCAAACAAACAATCAAAAGCCAAAACCAACACGCTATATTGTCTTTCATCCTGCACTCTCATGTATTTGGGCTTACTTCCAATAGCAAGACCAGCACGTTGTTTTAATCAAGTGCAGTTATTGACAAATAGGTTAATTCAATGGTGAGCCATTAAAATGGGGGGACTGAGGAGGAGGCTGAGCATACAACAAAAGAAGAGCTAAGGGGGTGGTGGGTTTGTTCATCCTGGAACAGAAAGGGTTGGGGGGCTCTAACTGCATTATTCTGCTACCCAGAGGTGCTGGAGAGCTAAAGGAGGTAATTTCAGTAAACAGAAACTTTATTAAATACTAAAATTCTTTGTAGGCAAAGGAACGGGGGCTCTCGCTGGGGTTACGCAGCACTGAGGATTAGCATATGCCTGTGTTCTGGTAATACCTGTTTACTGCTAGAAGAAAGCCAGCTTAAGCACTGTTCATCACATACTCCCCCTCATTAAATACCAGGGGTTTTCAGTGTTCTTGCGGTTTCTGAACATGTATTGCAGCCTTGGAGCTGCTGTCCTGACAGTGGGTGGTAAAAAATAAAAAGCTTCAAGTTAGAAGCCCAAGTTTCATGGGAACTGTAAATGTCTCAATGAATTTCAGTAGATCTTTAAGCAAGCAAAGTGAAAGACTGCTCCAATTCCTCTGTGTAATCAATTTCAACATTTATGACTCAGACTATGAAACACGCAATGCTGAATCATTCACTCTGGGCCGAGAAGGAAAATAAGGCTGTGTATGTAACCACAGTCTGAGTAATTATTGCAGGACAGTGGTGGTAGGTTGAACTTCTAAAAATCCTGTTAGTGTAAATCAACTGAAAGTAGCAAAACGTAGGAGGCGTTTGGGCATACTCCATTTCATAGTTTGTTTTGGGGTCTTTTGGTTGCACTTTTCTCAAAGCACAGGAAAAGCTGAAGTGAAAATATGTGTATTTGTGTTGAATCAACATGATGTAACATGGTAACTTATTTCAGATTCTTTTGATGTTTGGCACACAGGGCTGTTGGCTTTAAAGGACTGGCAGGGTCACAGCCTCTCCAGCTCCTAGGCCTTTGCTATGGATGCCTGAAGTGGTCATCATTTGAGACCTTCACAGTAGCCTACGAGACTCAGCACATGATCTAAGCCCACTTTGTGAATATCGCTTGACATTTTTGCAGAAAGATCATGCCCTCAGCCAGCTTTTTGGCAGTTTGATGAGCTCTGAGTAACCCAGACCTGGTGCCAACATTGCATGAAAAGAAGTTATGGGGGTGTCCTGGGTTCAGCAGTAGCAGTAATTTTTTTCCTTCTTAGTAGCTGGTGCAGCGCTGTGGTTTTGACTTTCAGCCTGGGAACAGTGCTGATAACACCGAAATTTTTAGTTGTTGCTCAGTAATGTTTTGGTTTGGCCAAGGACTTTGTGAGTCTCATGCTCTGCCAGGGAGGAGGGGAAGCTGGGAGGAAGCAGACTCAGAACACCTGACCCAAACTGACCAAAGAGATATTCCATACCACAGCACGTCATGCCCACTATATAAACTGGGGGCAGTTACCCAGAAGGGCTAGATCACTGCTCGGGTTGGGCTGGGTATCGGTTGGCAGGTGGTGAGCGGTTGTATTCTCTTCCCTTGTTATTTATGTCCCTTATCACTATTATTATTGGTGGCAGCAGCAGTGATTTGTGTTATACCTTAGTTACTGGACTGTTCTTATCTCAACCCGTGGGAGTTACATTCTTTCAATTCTCCTTTCCATCCTTCCAGAAGTGGGGTGGGGAGGAAGGGGGGAAGTGAGAGAGCAGCTGTGTGGCAGCTGGGCTTAAACCACGACAGGGAGGAAAGTGCTTTTCAGCCAAACAAGTAGCTGAATCAAGTATGAGACCATTTTACCCGAGCTGTAAGGTCAGTGTAGTGCTTGTACATGTTGGCTCAATCCAGAAAGCACCAGTTTGATCATAGTGATTGTTAGACAAAATCACTTATTTTTTTTTCCCTAACATTTGAGTCTAGCAGTCAAAAAGACCGAGGAAAGGGTTGTGCCAAGTCTATATGCTCAGCAAGAAGTTGCCCAAATAATTACCTAAGTGAAATGTCCTACTTCAAGCTTCAGGGAGAAGCCTTCCTGCTGGAACTTGGTCCTGGCTCTGCCCTGGGGACGCTTCCAAGGTGCATTCCTTCAAGGAGCTGGGTATGGCTTGCTGGGTGTGTCAGGTGTGCACCTTTCCCAGCAGTGGGTGGTTACAGCCTGTGCATAGAAAGCAGGAGATTTACATTCAGTTCCTTTCTCAATCTGAGAGAATTCAAATCCACACGTCCTATTTTCAAGGCAACCGCTTATCCTGAAAGAACACCCTTCCCCTCTCCTCTTGAATGTGTGCCACCAAACCAAAATTAATTAAAAGCATGAATACAAAGAAACAAAAAAGCTGCAGGACTGTAAGCTAATGCTTAGGGCACTTGTGAGGAAGGGGGAGTTGTGAGCTGTGGTTCCTGCCCCTAAGATGAGTTGTGTTTGGCAATTAAACAGTAATATATGCAAGCATTTCTGGCAGCAGAGACAGTAACCAGAATTCTCTGCTTGCACTGGAGTGCCCTGAGTATGGCAAGTGCTTCCCTGAACAGTGTCAAGGCTTCAGAAGGTGGGATGAGGAGTATTGCTTCAGGGAGGATAAACCTGTCACCTAGTGACAGACATCCTGCTCAGAATCACAGCTTTCGTGCCCCTAGACAGAAGCAGCAAGCATCAGACTTGTAATGAATTAAGAGGACCCTACCTCATCCTCTGTTCTACAAGACATCATGGTATCTGTCTGCACCTGGCAGACAAGCACCACCATGGTATCTGTCTGGGCGTAGAGCAGGTTGAAGCAGAACTGGATGCTGAGCTTCTCTGCTCTGTCTGAGCTGAGACAGTTCTCGATGTACAAAGTGATGCAGGTCAGGGCACCTGAGCATTGCGAAATGGAAGAAGTATCTGTCAAACTGACTTCTTTCCAGTGCTAGGAGGCAACCAAGCAAAGGGAGCCTGTGATCAGGTACTTGAATCTTGCATAAGTCATTCTTGATGTTCCTTGTATCTTTTTTTCTCTTTTCCATTCCTCACACACATGCACCCCCTGTGTCTGTTGGTCTGAATTCCCCTTTGCAAGGACCCCAATGTTTCTCTGAAAGGAGGAGCATTTCAAGGGGTTAGGTATTATTAGTGCAACTAAGCATAAGAAATGCCCTCCAGTATAAGGAAAAGCTAGTTTTATACCATTTTCCAATTTCCCCATTAATCTAAAGGTTGTCTGTTCAAGAAGCTTCTGATGACAGTATTGTTCATTTCAGTACTTAGTGATACTAGCTGCTTCTGAGGATGTGTAAGTTTGGCTGTAATGACTTTTTAGTCTGGACATGCTCAGCCAGGACATGTTACTGGAAGCAGGATCAGCATTGGCTCGCCTCTGCTGCATTGGCAGGCATTCCCCATCACCAATGCCTGTTTTCTTTGCTGCTGGAGCCAGAGAGAGAAGGCTGAAATGAAACTTAGGATTGGCAAAGAAAGAGCGAGGTGTAAAAGTGTGAATCTCAGCATTCTAATCACAACTATGGTTATAATTAGTGATACGGTGAGGATAAAATATGCAGCATGCCTGAGGGACCTATATATTCAACTGCTCCTAGATTGCTATCTGACAAGTTAATTAACCACAACAATGTTGAAATACATACTCAGAATGATTGCTTGGGACTGGAGTCACTGTTCTCTCATCACACTGCCATGGCAAGAGCAGAGAGAAACTTAAGGGAGTGAAGAGAGCAGTGAAATGAGGGAACTATTTCTCAACCAGAATGCAGAAGCTCTGTCTAGTAAACCTACATTACGTTAAAGATGAGTGAGCTCCCTCCCAACCACAGTCTGGACTCAGAGCATGCTTAAAGAACTCAACCCACATGGAGGAAGAGGAAAGAAGTTTTCCTCTATGGCAAGCCAACTTCAAAATAAACATTTAAAAATGACCTTTCCTGGTTTTAAGGAGGTTTCTTTTCTTGTACCTCTGTTTTCTAATGTCTTTCTTTCATGTTTTTTTGCCCAAGAGTGGGCACTTCTGAGTCACCAGGCTTTCTGTGGCGGTAAGCAGTGGAATAATGACAGAGCATTTCTTTAGGGTAAGGAGAACAAGGCTCCAAATTTGGCTTAGCAAGCAAATACCTCGCTCAGCTGTAGGTACTCGGGTACGCAGTGCTGAGTAACTATGCTTGGATACATCACTATTGTTTCATGTGTGCTGAGAGGTTCTGGTGTAGAGGAGTGAAATCCTTTATCCAAAGGAGAAAAATGCAGAGGTGGCCGTAAATGGCAATTTCTGTCTCATGTGAAATGCTGATGTCTCAGTGTTTGTCCTTGTCTTGTCTGCTTGGGACAGAGAGGTGAAACTTCTTTTCAGAAGCAGCCCTGAGGAGAAGGACTTGAAAGTGTTGGTTGACAACAAAATGAACAAGAGCCGGCAGTGTGTGCTTGCAGCTCAGAAAGCCAACCGTATCCTGGGCTGCATCAAAAGGAGCGTGACCAGCAGGTCGAAGGAGGTGATCCTGCCCCTCTACTCTGCTCTTGTGAGACCTCACCTGGAGTATTGTGTGCAGTTCTGGTGTCCTCAACATAAAAAGGACATGGAACTGTTGGAACAAGTCCAGAGAAGGGCCACGAGGATGATCAAGGGACTGGAGCACCTCCCTTATGAAGATAAGCTGAGAAAGTTGGGGCTGTTTAGCTTGGAGAAGAGGAGGCTGCGTGGAGACCTCATAGCAGCCTTCCAGTATCTGAAGGGGGCCTATAAAGATGCTGGGGAGGGACTCTTCATTAGGGACTGCAGTGATAGCACAAGGGGTAATGGGTTCAAATTTAAACAGGGGAAGTTCAGGTTAGATATAAGGAAGAAGTTCTTTACTGTGAGGGTGGTGAGGCACTGGAATGGGTTGCCCAGGGAAGCTGTGAATGCTCCATCCCTGGCGGTGTTCAAGGCCAGGTTGGACAAAGCCTTGGGTGACATGGTTTAGTGTGAGGTGTCCCTGCCCATGGCAGGGGGGTTGGAACTAGATGATCTTAAGGTCCTTTCCAACCCTAACTATTCTATGATTCTATGATTCTTTTTTTGACCTGTAGAAGATGCCAGTCAAATTTCAGGTGGGTTTCTGTACTGAGTAATCTATAAGGACTTGGCAGAGCACCTTGACAATGCTTCAGTGGTGCTCTGCCACACGAGTGGCCTACACTTGCTCACACTTTGATCTCTTTGCAGGGTGTACTGTGATCCCTCTCTCTGTTGCTCCAATGGAGATGGACTGCTCCATGACCAAATAACTGAGTCTGTCCATTTACTCAAATATGGGAATTTGAACTGGCAACCATAACTCATGCAAGGAAGTTGCCACTGTTGAAACCACGTAACTAGTTATTAAAAAATTGCAAGTGAAATAGGAAGCTTTGTAAGTAAAGTGTAGATCCTAGTCAGACCCAGCTTCTTTCCTGTCACGGGTAGAGTTTGATGTGTGGTTTGTTGGTAGAGACAATGCATGTCTGTAGGAGATGGCACATCATAGGTACCCATCATAATTTTCCTTGAATTGTGTATATACATTCATTAGAAGGGTTTTTTAAAGACCCTTTCATAATTGCACTTCTTTTCTGCGTTATTAGCTGTAGAGGTGCTCGGTCTAGTGCACCTCTTATGTATGTTGTATTTTTACTATTAAAGGAGCTGCTTATAGTAACCAGCATGTTTGTAGTGGAGGCTCTTTGCATGTGAATGTCAGGGCTGCCTTCATTTCCTGAATAATTGGTGAGCAAATGAGAGAATCTCCTCCAAACTGAGAATTAATTGTAGCCAAACTTTAGGGAGCCCCAATGATGATAAGCAAACCACCTCATAAAAATGCAAGTTGAATAAGCTTGTGCTTTCTTCTGCTCAGAGATACACAACTCTGTTTAAACAAAATCTTTTCAATCACACTATTTATTTACCCAAGAGCACCACAGCGTGTTCTCCTACCCTCACCACAATTTCTTGTTCTCTGTAAAGCCACTAATACCCTCTTCCAGGAAGAAATCTGGAAGGTGGGCATGGAGCGGGATTAGGAAGCCAATGGAGCCATACTTGATTATTGCAGGCAGTGGGAAAAGGTTCTTTGCAAAAGTATGAAATGTCTCTGTGTTTTGGGTAGGTGTTTATAATTATTGAGAGAAAACAGTGAGATTTGGTAGATGTAGCCAAATGTTCATTTTCATTTTAACATACTGGGTATTTCTGATTGAATTCGAAAAGCCTACAATGCTAATAGGCCAAAATGAAGTTCTGGTGCAAAAGCCACATCTTGCAGTCCTCAATCAAGCAAATCTCCTAATAATTCAGATGGAAATCTTGCTGTAGGAAGGATCATTTTTTGGCAACAGAATGGAAGAGCTACAGCAAAACATGAATAATTTTGTCATGATTTACTTTCTTCTTTGTAAATGACTTTTTTCTTATTTGTGTTTGTAACAAGAAATCTCCTCCTTCCTGCACAGCCACAGAGCCTGCTTTAAAACCCAGAAGCTGTTATTGGCCTGTTTTCAGCTGCTTCTCTTGACGTCAGCAGGGAGATATGGCTCTCCCTGAAATGCATTAAAGTGCTGGATATGAATGTTATAAATACATCAAGAAATAAAGGCATTTCTTCAAAATATGTGAGCAGCAGCTCCTACCTCAGTGGACACCCTGCTACCTCCACTCAGCAATAGGCAGAAGCATGGCTGTTTGGATAGATGCTCTTCTTCTGAGCTGTTGATTCTGTTTCGAAGCACAGCTATTATTTCTAAAGGATTCAGTCATATAAGGTTAAATCTAAACAAAGGAAGGGCCTGACAAGTCAAACTAAGAAGCAACATCATTTTACTGCAGAGTCAAAAGTAACTCAAATATTTGCTATAATTTTATATTCCCTGTGCAGAAAAAAATGCTTACTATTCAGTCATGATGGCTGCTTTTTTTTTTTTCCCTTACTGTGCTTTCATATTGAAGGAGATGCAGAGGGTAACCCAGGACACCAGGAAGAAGGCTTTTCTTGTAACATGAGATTTTCATGCAGCACGCATATGAGCAAAGCGTTTGTGTGCAACTCAGCACAAATAATCCTGCAAAGACGATCCTACTTTGTTACTGATGGAAAGATGATACTGCTCCTCAGCCGCACAGAAGCAGCTCTCCTGATGGCTTGCATTAGTTCATATAGAAGGCATCCGGGCTATGTCTCTAGCAAACAGCTCTGCCTTATTAGGATGAGGCAGTTTTCTTCTCAGAGTCTGCACTCTCCTGGTTCTCAGGAGCCTGATGAATGGGTAGATACTGATCTGACTCTCACTTTTTTCATGCCAAATTGATTATACTGTTTCGACATAAACTAGATCCCCTTCCGCAAGCTGTATGTTGGCATTTCTTTGAGTCTAAATATGTAGTTTTCTATCTTTGGGAAGGCATAGATTGTGTTCATTGCCATCTGTGGGTGAAAGCTATATTCTTTACAAGTTTAGGTCTAAAAACAATCCTAAAGATGTCCATGCAAAAGGGAGGATTTTTATCTGAACCTCTTCCCTCCTCAATCTGCCAGCAGTGGATTTTTCATGTGGAAGCTTCATGAGAAGCTGGCCTAATGTTATTAAACAGTTATTATTAAGACTACTTGGCCCAGTCAGCACTGAAGCTTGAATGACACTGCAAAATAAACAGGGATATAAAACATTGGGCACTGCAGCTTTAGCATTAGGCACGTGTCTTTTTTTACAGCAAGAAATTCTATGCTTAAAAAAGCTGCAGCAGCAGAATAGATAGCTTCAAGAGGGTTAATTCTAGTCTCTTCCCTCAGGAAACTTAACACGATAATCGTTAATTCTTGCAAAACCGGTGAAGGTGTTGGCCGCCACTTGCAGATGCTGAAGCTACATTTAAAATGTCTATTTGCAGGGCAGCTGGTCACTTGCACCCTTCTGCAGCATCTGGGGAGCAAATACCTTGCCCAGGAGTCTGACCATGGGGCAGCTCAGCCCAGAGTCAGATGGTCAGTTACTAGGAACTAGCAAAATAGCATTGTTGAACTTAACTCTGGTTTCCACCATTTGATGTAGTCTGGCCCAAAATGTTCAGGCAAGAAGTTATCCTGATATTTGCCTCCAAGTTCAAATACATAGTTTTGCTGAAGCTGGCAAATTACTTTTGTTTGTTCTCTGGTCTATTTCTGCAAACAAAGCAGGACTTTCTGAATACCCAGAAAACAACCGAAGACACTGTTCCAGAATAGACCTAAGCAGGTAACTTCTGCTTTTAGAAAAGGAAGTCCAACACAAGGCCACAAGACTACTTTGAACATTTGCCGAAACCACGTTTGTCAGTGATCGATCTTTCCAGTACTAAGTGTAGACTTTCACAGCACCACCTTAGGAGTGGCAGTGGGGTCAGCAGTGAGGAGGGCAAGATTCGGACAGCACTAGGTCCCACTCATTTTCCATAAGTCACAAAATAATAATTGCAAAATGCTGACAGCTTCCCCAAGTGTTTTAGAAATTCTTTCTGTTGCCTAAATTCCCATTACAGCCATAACTAACAAAATAGCAGAATAAAAAAAGAAAACTTCTATTGTTTCTCTGTTAGAGGTCTGAGTAACTGCTCTGGGGGAGCCCATTGTTGCTATAGCTTTTCATTTCTTCTTCTGCGATAAACTGTTAACTCCAGAAGGAAGATATTGCTCTTCTAGACTCTCATTCCAATAGGAGATTAATTTCTCCCAAGGATTTCTATCAGTTCTCTTATCTTTATTTTTCTCTGATTTTCAGCTTTTGTTTCTGTAAGTTTCCCCAGGGACATCCCACAATACTTCCTGCTCTAGACTCACCAAAGCCAAAGAACACTGCAGCTACACCCATCACTTCCTCAGACAGATTCCTAAGAGAATGCATAATCACCCCTTCTTTTTGGTTTTGTTTTTTTTTTGGCTTGCTGTAACATGTCTAAGTTTTACAGGCATTAGACCTTTTAACACTTGCTATATTTATGCCATCAGAGATGAACAGTATAGAAGGACTTTAAATTGCATCTATTATGTTGCTCTCTGCTAAATAGAATGCAATGCCTCGCACCTCACTGATTCCCCTTTCTATGAAGGCCATACTTTTAATTAATATAAGTTGAAAGAAGGCCTCAAGCAGAGATGCTGTCTTGTAAATCACTGAATTTTGGGTCTCTATCTGCAGAAAAAAAGGCAGGTTTAGACTATTAGGTTTGTACAGAGCCTGACTACCTCCTCTCTCAAGAATTATAGCCTTCAGCAAGAAAGAAATGCGCAGAGAGTGTGGAAAAAGAGAAGGAAATCAGAGGTGAAATATAATGCTGACCTGGGTAATGTACCATTTCTTTCAAGATATATGTTTTTATCAGCTACTAGAGCTTCTTTCTCCATTGCAAAATACTTGCAGTAGCAGTGTCATTGCTGTGACAAAATCCTGCTTCCAGTTATATTTGTAACACTAACAAAAGTGCCTTGTAGCCATTTTTACAACGATACCTGCTTGAGATAAGCTTGAAAACTAACATTTCATCCTTCTTAAAAGACCATTTCTTGGAATTTCTCTATGAAAGCAGAGTGTTGGTTTTCAGTTCCTCGTTGTGGGTTTTCCCTTAACTGTGTAAGGGAGAAAGGACATTTTTCTTTTTTAATCCTCTGCAGTGCTGGTTGGAAAACTGTTTCAGTTTGAGAATATCCATGTCTGGTCTAAAACGAACAGATTATAATCAGAGAACCTGAAGACATCTCAAGCAGTTGCTAAAGTTTAAATGACTTAGAAAGAGTCAGCATAGATCCACTATAAAGTGTGTTCCATCTGGCACTTGCCTTCTTCAGCCTTGAAAAGGATTTGAAAAGGATATTCCCTCATGGTTCTAATGGAGCTGTGCACAAACTGCATCAGGGAAAGCGTTCTATAAATTACAGGGTTTGGGGTTTGTTTGGGTGTGTTGGTTGGTTGACTTTGCTGTAAATAGGTTTGCATCAAATCTTGCTTCCATTGGTTTTAATGAAAGTAATAGTTGCTAGAGTTGACCAAATGACAGTAGTATAATTCCTTCCATAACAGAAGTCAAGCATTAGAAAATATTAACATTAAAATCGAGGGGTCACTGAATAACAGAGGTATTTAGCATAAGATAGGTTGTGATCCTATCTGTTCACTTTTGTGCAAAGCACCCAGATTCTCTAAATTCTATTTTACGTAACCTTATTGTCACCTGGCAACTTAGAAGATTTCCCAAACAAAGGCTTTCAGATTTGGAAACACCTCCAGAATGGCCAGTTAAAAACAGTTTTGGTGGTCATCTCTGATGTGATTTCTACAGTATCAGATACCAGGCTTAACAGCTTTGCAAATTCTATGTCTGAGAGCAAGGGTCACATTTGCTATTAATAATACCTTGCTTACTGTATGAACCACAAAACTACTACCTTATAGGTAGTAAGATGAATGCATCTCTCCATGCATTGCTGTAGTTCTTGGCTTGCTGTGATGAAGGGTCTCTCTCTCAGGAGCAGCTCCCAAAGTCACCATCACTGACTTGTAACAGTTTGGTTACAGCCTGGTCGCATCCAGACAATGCATATGAGGACTGGAGCCAGCTGCCAAAACTCATCTAAATTCCCTGTGTCTGAACAGTGACAGATGGCTGTTTTGTAAAGCCTGGCTGCATAAATGCAGTGCTGTGGCTATGGGACCCTGTGGTTCAGCTCCCCACATACCAGAGCTGCTGCCACCATGAGCTGCCCAGGCTTGCTGTGAAACCTTGGTCATGGGATGTCCATCTAATCCTCTGCAGGTGGCTGATAAGGCCATTAGATGGCTTATGGCTTAGCCAAACATGCAGCAAAGACTGGGACATGTCAAAGTGGAGCCAATCATGTCAGCCCTTTGGGGCTTCTGTGATACGTGATGCACGCCAGTCTCATCTTGCAAAGGCTGATGTTGCTCAGCTCCAGTGCATATCCATCACAGGGGGAAATACATAACAGCAATAGTGCTAGTGTTGGCTGCCAACCTGAGAAATACACTGACCAGCGTGGGCCTGCTCACCTTTGCCTCCCTCCAACACATGAACTAGGCTGGTAATGGAAACAATTTACAAGGCAATAATTTTTAATTGCTGTCACCAGTTAACAGCCACAAACGCAGAGGCAGAGCAGAAATGCTTCTCTCATTCTTCCAAGAAATAAATACCTCAACCATTTATTTGGTCTTACAGTAAAAAAAGAGCCTGTTATAAGGATTTGTTTGAAATTTTCTGCTTATCTGAGCAGACAGCTGCTGTAAAAAGATCAACATTTTACAACAAAAAAGGGCAGAGCTTGATTTCATTTTATGAAAACAAGAAAACAATCTTTGGCTTTGTAGAACAAAATGAATCACAGTGAGAGGTGGGAATACTGGCTTTGCTGGGTGCTTTGCTCATTCCCCCCCCTGTTTTCTGATGCCTCCTAAATTGATTATTCTGCTGTTTAGTGTAGTCATGGTGGTGGTTAGGACTAAAGGTCTAAGTGGATGGAATCTCTCTCCCCATACTGCATTTTTAAGACTCTTTAAAGAGTTTTCAGGACATACTTCCATCTCATGTAATTTAACCATTTTTTTTTTCTAGCAAGATTTATAATTTTTTCAATTTTAACTCCATTCCTTTTGCAAGTAACAAATTATTTCATGCTGTTAAACAGTGACATTAGAATTGGCACCAAACAATAATCTGAGGTTTTCTGGGGGAAGTTGTAACATAGGGAAAAAAGTTTTCCTGTGTTACTGGCCTGCTCAGGGCAGCTGAAGACTGGTATGGCATCTGATGTAATTTTATCCCAGGCTTTGCTTGAAAAGTGATGCCTTGTTGCACCTCTGATGAAGCCTGAAGTGCTGTAGACTAAGCTAACCCATCACCTGGCCATCTTTGTCTCTGCTGTGCTGAAAGGAGGGACAAGAATGACACAGCTCCTCCACTGACAGCAGTGGCATAGCTCCTTCACTGGGAGAATCCTTCTTACTAGAAATGTGGTAAACTTTGGTTGAAATAAACAATGCTTGAACTGTGGCAATCCTCTACTTGAGGAGCTGCTGTGTGAGAATCTTAGCTGAGGCCAGAGGTAGTCTCTTTAGCTTTTAAACTTGACTTTTTATCTTCATGTCTTTCTAACTCTTAACTGTGAGCCACCAGTACTGGAGTCAGTTAGATAGGATGTTCATTTGTGGTGTTGTTCATATCTGTTGTGATAATTCATTGTTTTTCTAGGCTGCATGATGGGAAGGCAGAAGTAAGGTCTGTCTTTCTCCTGCCTGCATGTTACTTATGCCAGGATGGGACAAACAGAATCCAAAATGCTCCCATGATGTCTGCAAAACACTTTGTCATCATTGATTGCATTCTTTGGAAATTATCATGGGCTTGAAGCAGAGGTCCAGGGCCTAGGTTTCCTCTTCTTTCTGCTACATCTGCTACACAAAGTCCTTGTCTTGTGAGAGTGAATGATCATCCCTAATGATCTCTGCAGACATGTTCCTACTTGCTGCCTATGTCCTTGTAATGTCATAGCCCAGTACTGGATTAGTGCCAGGATTACCATGCATTTCCTTAACATGCCAAAGTGCAACCATCACATAAATAATACCTTTGAATTGCCTCTGTCTTTTTTTGCCAGCCATGTGTCCAAACTGTACATTAATCATTCATTTAGGCTCAATATGGTGCTCTGGTTAAGATCTGTATTGCTGTTCCTTTCCGTGGAATCTAACCTGCCCCCTCCACTGTAACCAGCACGTTGCAGCACAGAGCTCTTGCAAGTCTTGTGAAGAACTTAAATCACATTTCTGTTGTGTGTCAGGAAGAGAAGGCTCTGACTTTGAGACAGACTTGCTCCAGAATGGCCATCAGCCTAGTGCTTAAGGGTTGTGGACCAGCAAGACAGCAGACCCAGGGCAAACCAAGGGCTCTGCCTGGCAGGAAGAAAGGACTTGGCCCGGACATCCCACAAGTGTCTTGAATGCCATGCTGCTGTTGTGCAGCAGCTTTCTCTATTTATAACAAGCAGAGCAGCTTTTTCTCACAAAGCTACTCTAAAAAACAACAACAAAAAAATCTTTCTTTGGCAACTGGTACCTAAGAGCCTGCAGTTTAAGTTCCTGTAATAACATCTATAGGAAGTAAGGAAGGTCTGTTTTGTCAGTATTTTACAGACCATGCAATGAGAAAAACCATCCTGCAAGATACAATAGTCCTAATGAAACAGAGCACTGACACAGCAATTCTCATTGAACAGGACGTGTATCTCTTGGTCTCATAGCCTGAGTGACAGAGGCTATGGGAAAGCATGCTAACCACTGAAAGAGTTATACCTAGTCCCCCTCTGTGGTATACCCCATCTGTCTGGAGGACTTTCTAACTTCTACCCCAGCCCATGTAACTGATGGAGTCTGGATCTGCCCTCTCATGTCTGAATATGGATTCAGAAGTCAGGTTTGTATATACATTTTGAAAAGGTACTTCTCAAAATCCTCTATTAAGGCAAGCTAAAAAGTCTACAATTTCTACAGGAAAAACCCATGAAGTATATTTTTTAAAGGCCTAGCTATAGTGAAGAATAGTAATTGCCAACATGTGTATCCTATTTTCAAACTGTAATCCAGCCAATTTCAGTTAATAAACTGGATCATGTATTTGTTTACAGTACTCTCTTTAAAAGAGAACTCACATTTATAATAATCACATACACATGGAAATAATTTTATTCATGTCTTATCAGTTATTCATGCTTTTAGAATATTCCTTATTCCAGTTTCACTGAAGCAAGAATTGTTTTAGTTCAGAATGTTAATGAAGAAAAATTACTGAAACAAATTTGTTTGTTAAGCACTGTAAACGAAGTGGGAATTAATTGTGTCCAGTACCAGATCGATCCTGGGTTTTCTGTTCATGTACAACACTGGCATGCCTTTTGCCTGTCAAAAAACTTGGGCATGTGCCAGGTAGGACTTTGGAGGGGCACCTGAGTGACCAACATCACCCTCTTTTCCTCATTTATTCCACTCTTTCCCAGAGTGAGCACGTTTCAAGCATTTGGAAGATCAGAGTGCTGCTGTCACCGAGCGCAACCTTGCAAACAATGCCTTTCAAACGCCGCTCTCCACATTGTCCAGATTGCATCATTCCCATGCAAACAAAGCCAAATTAATGACTTTTAAAAGTCCCTGTGACAAAAGAGTCAAAAGTGTGTACACAGGAGTTTAAACAAGTAAGAACTTGCTGCCAAAGCTGATGGCAAACTTACATTGTATTCAATTGTTTTTAACAGAGGCAAAAAAGTTCCAGTTCATTTAAGTCTTACTTATGGGTTTAGCCTAAGCTATCATTGTATCAACAGAAACAGGTAGCAATGAGTATTCTGCTGGAATATATAGTTTCTCATTGTTGTGCTTCAGTTTTCATGTGAAGAATCATTTTCAATAATCAGTCTTTATTTAATGAATACGTTTGTTCCCTCTTCCGGTATTTTGCAATCCCAACATAAGTATTTAACCATACAGAAAGACTTTTCAATATTTCTGTCTGTTGTTACTCCCCTAACTTCCACATTCCTAGCAAGCAGATCAACTGTGAGATACCCTCTTTCCCTTTGAGCACAATGCCTTGCTTCACAAATACCTTCACTGACATCAGTGTACATCCTTGTTATGTCTGGCAACAGCTATCAAACTGCAATTTATCAGCACAGTGAGATTCTGGCAGTTCCAGCACAGTGCCTAGCCTGACAAAAGTACAATTGTTCATATAGTTTATATGGTCACAAGCCCAACAGAAGCAGGATAAAATGAAGGAAAACTTTGGAAGGGCTAGGGTAAAAGATAAATAGCTATGAACACAAATATTAAAATCTGTCCCTCAATCATAAACAGTGCTGCCTAATGCTGTAGGACTACTGCAAATGTTTTGTAATGCAAAACAGAGAAGCATCTTTGGCATTTGAAGATCATCTCTGCATGCCAAGGTGCTTCATACATACAAACATTAAGTTCGTACCCCAATGGCTGTCTGCAGATAACATTTCAGCTTTGTTGCAGAAATTGTTGCAATAGTTTGTATGGACAAATAGAAAATTTTAAGCCTTGCTTTTTTTCAGCTTTTTTTTCATGACAGATTTTTCTTTGTAAGACTTAATCCTACTCACACGTCTCCCCAAATGGTCCTACTTGTTTTGCTATTTCGAAAGAACCACCTTACAAGCATTTATCCTTGTGTTTGCTAAATAATACAATAAGAGCTCAGTTCAAATGCAGAGCTAATCCCACAGCATCTTTTCATTTCAGATAGTTTATTGTTTGATCATGTTTATTAAGTGTTTAAGAGGCCAAAGTCACTCATGCAATAGTCAAGGAATGGGAATTAGTTAAGATCCACATCCAAAACTAATAAACTTGTCAAAACATATGCGGCTTGATAATAAACAGCAGGTTCTTTTGTGACGTTAATTCCATCCTCACAGAAATCTGAACTTCATAGAATTGGGATTGAATTGTCAGCTTTATATGACCGATTACTGTGAATAAGGATGCTAGGCACCTGGGAGACTGGCTGTGGGAATGGGTAAGGGTATGCAAAGCCTTCTAGTTCTCCATCAGAAAACATAGCATGGATGAGTACAGGCCATATGTAGGTACTGAGGGAAAAGCTGCCTTGAGTATCTGAAGAACTGAAGTGTGGTTCTTGTGAATGCCAACTTTAGAAAGACAAAATTGATCTACGCCACTCAGCTCAGAGGTTGGCGGATGAACAGTGGAAGGCTGAAACTCTGGTTCTGCCTTCCTTTGAGGTGTTTCCCCATCTTCAGGCTGATCAGTGACACAAAGAGTAGTCTGGAAAAATTATTGCCCGTTTCTCCTATCATCTACTGTTCTTTGGCTGCACTGGTCTTACTTTATGCTGCTCTGCTCTGGCAATACAGAGTAGCCATCAGCACTTAATGCCCTCACCTGAAGAATTGTACCAGCAAGCAGCAGGCAGAATGTGACCATGAGCCCCTTGTGCTGTTCTTTTGTAAGCCATTTGCAGCAGCTTTTGTTATTTGACTTCTCAATGTGAGGATCCACCTGGATGCTCAGCTAGACTTTGAGAAGCAGGCAGAAGTCAGGACATAGGAAGACTCTTTTTCCTAATTGCAGCTGATGAGAGATGGGCTGCTGAAGGCTGAAGAAGAGGGAATTTCAAAGTGTGAGAAGAAGAGTCTGGACTTTGCCTCAGTGTGCACAGTGCATGAAGGAGCTGTGGTAAAAGCCTCTGAAAGTGTGTCTGAAACACTGACACCCCAAGTGACAGGTTGTACACAACTCATCTTGACCTTGGCCAGGGTATACGGAAAAGATTTCCAGCTTTGTACTGCATGTTTTTCCACTTGATTAAGTGACATAATTATTTGGCTTGGAGGGGGATAGTATTTAATTATCTCTGGGCGCATCTGATTGTGAAAGTAATACAGGGGGAAGGTTGGTTGGTTTGGGGTTGTTTTTGCTATGACAAGAGAAGTGAGGTCTAGTGGAAATTCTCTAAGTTTAACTCCAAACATATGGGTGTCTAAGACCTTGCTTCCTTGCTCAGGCAACTATTTCAGACTGACCTGGAATGTTAAGCATTACTTCATTTACAGATACCGCTATGGGAATTTCCAGTATAGAAAACTGTGTCACTTCTTTATGTGGAAGACACTAAAAAGTCAAAATGAGGGAATACCAGAGACAAAAACTTCAACTGCCATATGAAGCTAGTTTTATAGTGTTAACGCAGACAATATAGAGAAGTGACAGAATTTGCCTTTAGTATAGGTCTTGTTGAAATAATTAGCACTAAAGAGACGATGCTTTGAAGAACAGTCTTGATATGCCATGAAATATTCATTTCCAGTAAGTCATTTAAATTAGAAGTGTTGAAAAGGGAAATTGTTCCAAGCTTCTCACAAAGTCTGTTGAACAGTTAGATGGGAATAAGGAGGGGGAGCAGGGAAAGAAGAGTTATTGGTTTTGTTTCTTTTTAACCTAAAACCTGAGAGAAATACTTATATTACTGATTAATTCCTTGCTATTTTTCTCATGTAGTCATATGATGCTGACCAAAACTAGGAAGGAAATGTTTGAAATGTGTACCTAAGCCCCTTCTCCTGTTTCAATAATTTGTACTGTGGGATATAGAGTAATATCAACCAGCAAAACCGCGTAAGATGCTGATTAACACTGTGCTGGAAGATTTATTACCACCCAAAACATTAATTTTTCTCATTTGCCTGACTTTATAGTAGTAAACTCACAAGTGAAAAAAAGCATGTACTGTGGCAGTTTGAAAAGTTTCCCTTTGATACTCCTGTGTTGTATCAGACTGCCAGCCAACGTCATCCACATGTCTGCTTGGTAGCAAAAAAGTTTTTAGCATTTCTTCTTACTAAAATGAAATGTTTTATATATATTTCAAAAGCATCCTGTCATTTGAAATTAGATTGCATACATTTAGTTTTACTATGGAAAGGAAAACAAGGTTCACACCACTTACAGTTTGGCTTTGCTTCCTATCACTCACTTCTCTCCTTTTTCAATCATCTTTCAGCAGAAACTTCACTATGCCAACCAATTTTAAGTAGAATTCCTTAAATTATATGAGCCCAAGTTTATACAGCAGAGAACAAAGGGCACAGTGCTACAGCTCTGCTTAAGGAAGTGCTATCTGTGGAGTTACTCCCACAGACTGGGAGTCTGGAGTCTGACTCACCACGTGAGCTGAGCTCACATGAACCCCGAGTTCATCACAGTTAGTACTTTGACCACAAGACTAGAACAAGCCAAGAGAACAGTCAGATAGTCATTGGAGACATTTGCATCATGAGCGAATGGAAAACTACTGAGGCAAGGACATCTTCTGTCCTTGACCTGTGTTTTCACTTGTACAGCAGTCTGTTACGATTAGTAAGTTTTTGGGTATTGCGGAGCTCCAGTTTGCATCAGGACTGTGTTACCCTTGGGGAAATACAAAGATCCGAAAGACTTTTTCTTCTGCTTGGAAGGCATTTGCCATGGCTCATGGACACTGGCAGCAGCCCAGACTATGGCTTATTCTCTTGCTAAATCTACACTGGAGCCAGAGGTACTGGGTTTCTGTCTGCAGAGAGCACCATCACAGTGTACAATGATGAATTCTGGTGGGACCAGATTCAGCCTTAGGACAGACCCCTAAGGTCTAGGGGTTCCTCATTAATCCATAGATCACAACTTTGTGGCCATCCAAGAGGGTTCCACAACAGTTCATCTATATGATTAAATACTTCAAACTCACTAAATATCCAGCAGTGTCAAGGGAAATTTCTAATTAAGACTATAAAAGGTACTGAGCAAAGTCTTTCTATTGGAAGTGTTCAAGGCCAGATCGGATGGGGCTTTGAGCAACCTGGTCTAGGGGAATGTGTCCCTGCCCATGGCATGGGGGCTGGAATTAGATGATCTTTAAGGTCCCTTCTGCCCCATATCATTCTATGATTCTATTTGGAAACCGTTTTTTGCAAGAAAACAAGAAGCTTTTTTACCCCCATCACCTTCCCTGCATACAAATTCTTCAGATCACTGAGCAGCCTATAGCAGAGTTATTTCCTTATTTCCTTCCATTAGCACTCATTTGTCATCTGTTGTATCACACACAGATTGCCAGCTTCCTTTGAGTCTGACTTTTTATCCCAGTTCTGCACAACATTCTGCACAATGGATTTAGGGACTCCAGAAGCAGAGATGAATAATGCCTGTACACAACACTGCTAGCTTCTCAAATGTAACTCTTCGGAGTGTCGACAAAAATCCAAATTGATATTGTTTTACCTCACTTTTCCCCTTTCACAGGGGCTGTAGAGTGAAATCTCTCACTTCAGAGCTGTTGTACCACAGAGTCAGTTGCCCTCTCAGTAATGCTCCTGAGAAGAATGGGCACAAAGGGAATCTTCTGGAGTGTCACTTCTCATGGGCAGAATAAAAAAACTGACAGCAACTTCCTAAATGTACCGTTGTCCAGGAAAGAGATGGTGCCTACTTCACATGAAATTGTTTTCACAGGGTAAGTATTGTTCACATGCATATGAAATATCATGATTTTTTAGCTAGCTATCTTCCTGAATAGTCTTACGTACTTCATGGATAGTACAAAATAGACAAACAACTCTTTTCAAGAAAACTCACCACTCTTAAGCCAATGCATGCACAACCACTCCTTTATCCTGGTAGCATTGAGTTGCTATAAGCATAAACACGTGATAAAGTAAAAAATACTAAAAAAACCCTTCATAGCTGTCATTCAGCACTTTACTAAAATTGATATTTACAGTATAAGAAAACAGAGGGTAACTTTTCCAGATTAATTGTTGAAGTTACAAACCTTTACCTTCATACAGGTTTTGTACTGTTAATTTTGGGGGGCACATATTTTAGATGCAATGACAAAGCACATCTATTTTTATAACGAATAAACGATTACTGTGTGCAAATCTAACCCTGCTGGTGTTTGCATGGTATTATATTCAGCAAGACACGCAGTTCTGTGCACTCAGCATCCCTCTCGCGCATATCAGATGTTGTCAATGTTTTGGCATGGAACTTGTTCAGTCCCACTTTGTGGATCCGCGCTCATGGCCCCGAGGAGCCACACTGCTCCTATGGGCAGACTGAACAGACAGTTGCATCATCCAGCTCGTGCACCTGTTCTGCATCTATTTACTTTGCCTCTTCTGTGGGTGCTATACTGACACTCAGGCAAATAATGGATATTGAGTAGCTTAAGAGTAATGTGTATTTTGCAACATGGGAGTATAAAAGCACAAGTTTTAATGGTTATGACTAGAATTATTAAAATGCAAAACAACAGAGAAGCAAAGGAACAAGTTTGTTTTTTTTTATAACTGGCAATTTACTAAGAAGCAGATTGTTGTATAATGAAACTACTCATAAGGGTAAAATGGGCAGGAGTTGGCTTTACAGCTCTCTAAGGCTGAAATCTAATCACTTTGGTTAGTTTGTTATTTATCTGGAGCATTCTGTTTATTACCTTATTGTCCTTCACAAGTAACTGTGTATAAATTTCTTGGCTCCCTCTTTTCTGATTGTATGACTGTAGAACCTGAATGTATGAATTTAAATAATTCAGCAGATGCCACTGTCTGTAACCACCATTTCAAACAGGGCCATGGGTATTTTTTTCTAAGAGGGTTGTCAGAACAACTCCTTTTCTGGCTGCTCTCTTAAACCACAGTCATTGTGTGCCACCCAGAGTTGGGATAGCAGAGGCAGGGCACAGAGTGGATTTGGAGAGGAGGATGAGTCACCATGGTCCTTGCGTGTCAAGCATCCCCTCCCACTCCTCCTTAGAGATGAGTGACTTCAACCAGATAAAATATAAATGTCTTCCCGTGGCAAAACACAGGGAGGTAAACAACAACTTCAATTTCTTCATCATAGGTATGATGTGTGGCAGAAAACTGATGCTTAATATGGTGCAAATGCTTACCTATGTAAGTTTTATTTACCCATGACTCACTTCTAAGCAGGTCATCTCTTATCCTGCAAGGGACAGAGTTGAGAGAGGGATAAAGAATGTCGACCCAGTCCCATCTTATCTTGCTGGCAACACAAAAAGGCTTACCTTAAATTGCTCAGTGCTGTATTTTTCTTCTTCTGTGGTGACTTCTACTGGGACTGACATTCCATCTCCCCCTCTGCATGTGATAACACTCTGCATTTCCAAGTGCCCAACAGTATTTTTAGCACATATTGCAATTCCTTAGATGGGAAGCAAAACCACAGTGTGGTATCTCAGTCCTGTGGTATCACTTCAGACCACTGCCAGGAGCTGGTACTTAAGTCATACATCCTTAATTATATCAGATATATACTAGGAAAGCATTCTTTCCCTTGGAAGATTACTGTGGTATGTCATGTGTCAAATCACACCACAAGCAAAAGATATTTCATGTACCTTTTTTGGGCAGTTCTTGCAAAATAGAATTTATGTGTACATTCCCTTTCTGTGCTGTAGGCAGCTGGGCACCAGAACTGAATCTGGGCTCTGAATCTCAGAAGTGACCTGCCTGAGTCTCCCCCAGTGACTGATTTAGTTGCCCTTTCCTGTACAGCACCTACATTAGTGTGATGAGTTCCAGCCTTGGAGCTGTTGCCTGACCTTCAGGTGCTGCACTGAGCCACCGCTCAGCCAGGCCCTGCTGCTGGCCCTCACTGTCTTTTTACGAATTATTTGCCAGCCTTTCTTGGCTTTTCCCTGATTTAAACATAACTAGCTCTCCACATGACCACACAAAACACCACAGAAGGGGAGTGGTGGGATGACAGCAGGTTGCTGGAGGGTGGGGAGGGGTGGAAAGCTTCTTTCAACATCAGAAATGGTTTATTCTACCTGAAAGCATTCAGGAAACCCCAGCACTGCTGGCTAGCAAAGTATGAGTAACCTAAAAAAAAAAAAAAATCCAGCTTCTATTTGTCTCACTTGGAGACAAGTACAGAAGAAGCTCTTGCGAACTTGAATGCTCTGGCATCAACCATAATGTGTCCTGAGGGGAAACATTACAATGCAACCTGGGGTTGAATTTGAGGCTAGAAAGAAAGAAACTGCAGTAACTAATTGAGTAATGTGGGCCTGAAACAAATCTATGGGCAGGTATTGTCAGTTTCAAAGTTGTGCAGAAAAGGGTGGCTTATACCTTGAGAACTGGACCCTTACTAAAATAATCTTTGTGCCCTTGCTAGCTCTACCGCAAAAGGCAATGCAAGGCTGGTTTTGGGGTCTGGTTTGGGTTCTTTTTTTTCTAATGAGCAATTCTCATTATGGAGTAAGGAGGTGCTTTCTAATTTAAAAAAAAAAAAAAAGAAAAATAAAAGAAAAAAGAAAAAAAACACGCAATCACTGAAACACAAATGACAATTATGTATGAATGCAACAATTATGTGTAAATGATGTCTCAGGATGATAAGAGCAAGTAGTGATAGTATAAGGGGTAATGGCTTTAAAGGAGAAGAGAGCAGATTTATATTAGGTATAGGAAGAAGTTCTTCACTATGAGGATGGTGAGACATAAGAACACGTTTCCCACAGAAGTCGTGGATGCCCCATTCCCAGAAGCATTCAAAGTCAAGCTGTACAGGGCTTTGAGCAACCTGGTCTATCAGAAGATGTCACTACCCATGGTAGGGGGGTTGGAACTGGATGATCTTTAAAGTCCCTTCCAACCCAAACCATCAAACCATTCTGTGATTCTATGCTGACACAGCAGCAGCAGATGATGTAAGATGTGAAGATCCCCACATTCACAGAGCTCCTAGAGATGGTCTAGGCAAAAACTGAAACAAACACTGATTCTTTTGCCTGAATTTGCTGGGCTGTCTCATTTTTATGTACATTAGAAAAAAAATGCAATCTCTATATTTTCATGTATCTTCTCAAAAGCAAAGGGTTTGATAAAAAACAATCCTTTGTGGGTTTGGATTTTTTATTTGTAAAATTAATGTAACATTTTGAAATTATTAAAAAAGATTCAGATTTGTGCCACATTGAGGCTTGTTTTATTTAACAAACATGATTTGGTTCAACCTCCAGGTTTGTAGAGTTGAGAAAACAGATCCCTGAGTTTTCCATAAATAAGCTTTTAGAGAAATAATTCACAGAGCACACAGTGACCAGAAAACATGCCTGCTATTTCACAAGGAAAACTTAGCAGGAGGGAAAGAGACTTCTGACCGGGTTCCCATCAAATGATGACGTGAGATATATGACCTTCCTAATAGTATACTGGAGCATCTGTTTGAAGAGCAAACTCCTGCTGGCATGATTTCAAAACCTGATCATAAATCATTTCTCATCAACAGCTGTCTGAAACCCAAAGAAATTAGCTTGGGTTCTTCACATTGTTTCATTCTGAGAGGAAGGACTAAAACATTTGCATGTCATGAGTACTGTAGGTAGGTGTTGTTAAGTCTTGACTACTAAATAGATCTTGATATGGTATCATTATCTATTATTTTCCTTTTATTTATAGCTATTATGCAGCTGATCATTATATGGAGTAAATTTTAGAGGAGAAATTACTGATTAAAACCTCCAGAAAAAGTGTTGAAAGTCTACCATTCCTCAGAGGAAAAGGATTGAGTATTGAATATGCATTATGTATAAGCAAATCCTTCAAGTTTATAATCTTGTGACTGGTCTTTATTCATACATAGGTCAGGTTGGTTTCAGTGGAATGAAAGTATCTAAACTTAAAAATATTTGTCTGTAACCATTCTCTTTGTTTTACAAACAGATGGAGCATGCCTCCCCAAGAGGGGTAGAATAAAGTAGTCATGCACATTAACTCATACTGGCACAAGTGCTTCTACCAAGAGTAAATTGCTCACTGGAAGAAGTATAACTATGAATTTGAAGATCATGTTAAACAAGTAAGTTCAGGTGAAACCTGATCACAATCTTTGCATCCTGTAAGTATTCTTAAGACATAGAAAATTAACAAAACCCTACATATTATGAGATACTATATTTAAATATGCTTGCAAATAAGTATGATCAGGGGGCTGGAGCACTTCCCATATGAAGACAGGCTGAGAACATTGGGGCTGTTTAGCCTGGAGAAGAGAAGGCTGTGTGGAGACCTCATAGCAGCCTTCTAGTATCTGAAGGGGGGCCTATAAGGATGCTGGGGAGGAACTATTCATTAGGGACTGCAGCAATAGGACAAGGGGTAATGGGTTAAAACTTAAACAGGGGAAGTTTAGATTGGATATAAGAAAGAAGTTCTTTACTGTAAGGGTGGTGAGGCACTGGAATGGGTTGCCCAGGGAAGTTGTGAATGCTCCATCACTGGTGTTCAAGGCCAGGTTGGACAGAGCCTTGGGTGACATGGTTTAGTGTGAGGTGTCCCTGCCCATGGCAGTGGGGTTGGAACTAGATGATCTTAAGGTCCTTTCCAACTCTATGCTATGATTCTATGTGTATATGAGTATATAATAAGTATATGAGGGCAGATTGTGTTTACATCAGTCTGGCCTCTGCTGAAGGTGTTGGCAGGACATTCTGCAAGAAAGGTCCTGTGTTTTATAATCTCCTGGTTTTGTTTTCTAGTCTGCCAGAGCGCAGGGTTGTTATCACGATATGGCAGCAGGCTTTTCTTTGCCTGTGCAAAATGGAGCAAATGGGATCACCTGTGGTTTGGTTTATTCTATGGGGGCAATTTTTTACCATTCAAAGAGTGTTCTGGAGATAATTTTTCTGAATTGTGGTGCCTTAGACTTTAATACACATACTCAATAAATACCATGGTGAATTTAGAGCTGTCCTCTGCAGTAATCCCTGGGAAAAGGTTCTTGCTTTTCTAAATGGGATTGACAGGGAACCACCACAGTACTGAGGATTTTGTCTTCCCTTTCACTGTGCTGTCAAACTATCTCATCATTTGGTGTCATAACACTTCAGATGTCTTCTGATTTTTTTTTCTTTATGGTGACTCAAAGAGGATAGTTTTGTTTCACCAAAAATGACTGCTACTTATGCCTGTTTCCAGGGCACACCATCTCTGGATAACTACTCCAGTGTCATCACTTGTCTTCTTATTCCTCACTGTTCAGAACTGTTATGTTGGAGAATGGAAGAGGGAGGGATGTGACACAGTAAGCTTCTGTATAGTTGAAAGAGCCAGAAAACTAAAGCATCTGCAACCACTGCATAAATAATCCATTTGACACCTTAAAAAGCTTTAACTTAGTCTATTTTTGGAATAAAACTAGCATCTGTGCTGACAGCTTACATGCCAAGTTTCAGCTTGATGCATATTTGAAAAGTCCTGAATAAAAACTGCTAAAATTTAGGAGTGTATAAACACTACCTGATCCTAACTGACATTCAAAGTAGACAGTAGTTAAGCTGCAGTATTTATATAGTACACTACTTCATATCCTGGAAAGATAGAAACTAATCTCCTTCTTTAGAAGTGCTTTACCAAGTGTACGATTGGGTCACTTGAAAGGTTATTATAAATAGAACTACTTGGCTGAATACAAATGACGTTATAACTTGGCACCAGTGCCTTAGGAAGGAGCCTGTACTCCTGCAAAGCTCTTCTTCAGCAAATCGGACACCTCTATACTCAATAACAGCAAATTCCACAATATCAGCTGAAAATGTGGAAGACTGTGCTATAAGCACCAGCTCAGCCCTTTGGAGGGAGCAGGGCAATCCTCATCTGGCTTCCCCTCTGCACCCTGCCAGAGCGGGCATGCCTGATCACCCCTATTCAGGTTTTGCAGCATGGGAAGGATCTACGCACATCTTAATGCTTCTTCTGCTGGACAGAGGGTTCACAGGAAGCTCTGCAAAGTTTTCCTCTGTCCCTCTTCTTTTTCCAGAAGTCAGATGGAGCAGTGCAGGGTAGAAGATCAGGATGAGGCTATTTTGTCAGTCAGATTGAAAAGGAAAGTGATGTCCTGCTCATGCTACCAGCATTGGCCAACAAAGCCAGGAGCAGAAGGCAGTCTCAAGAAAAATGCTTCCAGATTTATTGTCATTAGACAGAGTTTTCACTTTAAAAAATTGCAGTAATTTATACAGGGACCTGGTACAGCTGTTTTAATATCTCTTGCTTCTATATGAGAAGTATTTTGTAACTATAGTATTCTCTGCTGCCTTACTATGTGTCTCAGGGACTCCAGTGAGCATGACCCTATTACAGATTACGTAGAAGTGAGGATCCTTTGTGCAAGAAAAGTACAAAAGCAAAACATATCTTAAAAGGGAATTATTCAGGAAGAATACAGACATTATCAATGCTGTTATCTAGACCAATGCTATGCTTTTTATAAAGTCTCCGCCACTAGAGTCAAACACTGTGGTGGGTATCTTTTTTTTATACAGCGATTCTGTGTGGGGCAAGAGCAGAAGATGACAAAACAGCATTATTTGTTCATTTATTAAGACAATTGAGTCATCATGACATTGTGTTTGCATCACTCTTTTTGTTCCACACATACCAACTGGAGGTTTTTGTTCTCTGTGTTGGACAAGGAGGTTTTACTAAAATGGTTTAGGAAGGTACAAGTTATGAGTGAGTGTGAGTATTTATGCAAGAGAAGCCAGCCAGTACCCGTAAGACATATCCAGATACTACTTACATTGGTGGATTTTTTTTCAGAAGTCCCTTGGGGAGTACATCAGTGTGACCCACACTGGAGCACCCTGCCTGCAGTGATGTGCCAGCTGCTCAGGGTGTTCCACTGGAATCCACGCTGCACAGCACAGGGATGACTGTCTGCTTTAGACATTACAAAGGGAATACCACATACTTCATTAAAGATGTAAAATTCTCAACAGTCTTCAAACATCCAGCTCTTAATCCTGCCCAAACTAACGTAAGAGATTAATTTTGACTATGCCATTTGCTCTATCAGTTCCCTGGATACATATACAAATTATTGTATAAACGATCTGATCCCACATTTATTATCTCTAAAGCTCTAAATCTACGAATTTCTACGATGTCAAACATGTCTGTGAGCTAATGAGCAGTTTCCGAACGCAAAGATCAGGAGCGCTCCCGTGCGCTGTGCCGGGCTGGCGCTGGAGGGAGCTGCAGCCCCGGCTACCGCCGCCGCCAGCACCCTCCCGCTGCCCACGCAAGCGAAGTATCTTGGAAACACACATTATCCCTCGTTGTCACTTCAGTCCAAGAATGTTCTCTTTTTAAAGCAACTGGGCAATTTTTTTAAAGAATTACAAAGCAATGCTAACCAGAAACGTTAATTCTATCAGCGGTTTACAATTTTATGGGTCACATGATGACACAGGTACAGAAGCAACTCTCTGAATTAAACATTATTGTCCTGGTTTCAGCTGGAATAGATTTATTTTTTCTTTCTTAGTAGCTGGTACACTCCTGTGTTTGGCTCAGAACAATGCTGATAACACACCGATGTTTTAGTTCTCGCTAAGTAGTGCTGACTTAAGGACTTTCCAGTCTCTCATGCTCTGCCAGTTAGAAGGGGCACAAGAAGCCAGGAGGAAGCAGAGAAAGGACACCTGACCCAAACTAGCCAAAGGGATATTCCATACTACAGCACATCATGCCCAGTACATAAACTGGGGGAGTTATGATTCGGAGAAAACTCCAGGAACTAACTTGCCAGCAAAGTTTTCACGCTGACAAGCAAGTATTCTTCACTGCAGCGCCGGGAGACACAGGAGATAGCTCCTCCTAACGTGTGTCCCCGTACACAAGCCGTCCTTATATGGTCCCCGGGCATACATACATATTCATGAGGCTACATATGGATTACATCATTTTCCAGAAAGTTCCCTGCATGCGTACAGAATTGTGGTGGTGGTCTCTGAAGGTTGTTTACTTCTTCCAACAATCTTCATCACTTCTGGCTGCCTTTGGAGCACACGCAGTAGATGCTTACACCAGCTTAATTGGTTCGTTAGCACCAGAGACATAATAATGCTCCTGTCCTCCTACTTATCAGTTAGTTTAACTGTAGCCCATCCTGGACACCTGCGGTTCCCAAATACTCCTTGTCCCTGTGTCCTGTTCTTCTAGACTGTTTTTCTTAAAACTATGTCAACTATAACGATTTAGCTTGTACAAGAATTCTAAGTGTGTTCTCTAGTTGTACTCTTTTTTTTCCTGTATATCATGCACCTCAGTAATTTTCCATTGCTACTGTTACAAAGCCATCAAACTTAACATTACTTAAAACTGATTCTAAAGGTTTATACATTCCATTTTGTGATTTTGTGCCACCCTTGTCTCAGTTACCTGGAAGCAACCACTTGCTGCTCAGGGATGGGATGGGCAGTGGCAAGCAGGTGATGAGCAGCTGTATTGTGCATGACTTGGTTTTCTTGGGGTTTATTCCTCTCCGTCTGTATTTCCTATTATTGTTACTAATTACTTTATTTCAACTATTGAACAGTTCTTATCTCAACCTGCAGGTTTTATCTTTTCCCAAGTCTTCTCCCCATGCCAGCTGGGGCAGGGTGGGAGGTGACCGTGTGTGAGCTAGTGGCTCTGTGGTACTTAACCAGCTGGGCTTACACCATGACAGTTACATACTGCCTCCTCATTTGAACCTTCTTTAGCATGGCATACTTGTTTGAATAGAAATTGGACAAAACTCTGTATGTAATATCTGCCTCTACCTCACTTAAAAACAATTTCCAGATCAGACATGACAGAGGGTTATTTCCTACCCTTAACTTTTGTCCTTTGCTATATCTCAGGGCAGATCATGCTACTGATGTATCTTATAAGAGTTTAAGAGAAATTAACTGAAGTTTAAAGATAGAATAACAAACACCAACTTTCTGGAGAGAAGAAATGGAAATCGTAGTAAATATTGTGTGGTCACTATGTTAATTCTCTTCACTTGGTGAATTTTTCTCTTCCTGTGTCTGTCTTCCAGTCTTTGCATACACTGCATTATCACAGATAACCTCACTCTGGACATCACTAAAATAGCCACAATGTTTCTAAACTAGAGTATAATGTTTTCTTTCAACCCCAAGTTCCTGTTCTATGGCAAGCTTATTCAGGCAAACAAAAAAGAGCTAATTACTAACATAAAAATTAAGCTCTTGCCTAGGCGTCAGTGTCCATAAGCCTCTTAAGTTACCTGGCACAGATGCTGTATTGCAGCAGTTAGCAATGACAAGGAACCCAAAGTGCAAGTATTATGATGCAGATAAGATATAACTGCTGATTACCTCTGATTACCTTTTCCTTCTCTGTACTAGGAATGCCCAAGCAGGATGCTTCCCAGCTAATGATGTACCTTCAATCAGAAGTTTACCATTTGCCAAAGAGAAAGATGTAATTGAGTATCTGCCAAGACAAAACAACAGCTAGGTAACTTGCATGTAAGTGCCTCTGGTGAATTAGCTCAGGAGTCCTTTGAACCACTTTTCTAAATGTTTATAAACTCTTTAAAAAATGTGGCTTTCCAAGTACTGGAGGACAGCCAAAGGGTAAGTATATATAGATTATATAGAGAGAGCTATAGATTAATTAATCTAATGTTAGTCATAGGGGAAATAATGTGGACCTAGCTCAGGAGAGTTTGAGTGCATCTTGCACATATGCTCCTGAAAAAAAGGGACATTTTCAGGAACATATGAAGGCATCTGATCCAAGGACTGAAAGACAGACAAGATCAACTTTTACATAATTTCCTATTCCTAGCAAGAATAATAAACATAATTGGGCTAGCTTGCCAGCAGTGGTAGGTGGATTCACAATCATTTGGATTCCTTAGGACAGAACTCCCCAAATTTATACCTTAGTCCAGCTTCAAGGGAAGTGGGTGGCTGCCAGGCTAGGTTGAACAAGGCTGGCTCATCCCTTACAAGCTCTGAGGCTATGCATTCTCAGAACAGTCATGACTTGTGGGCAGACATGCATTTCCGTCTTTCCTAATGGGTGATGTGTGCAGGTGGCACACAGAAGGGTAGAGCAGCTTGGGTGTTAGCTGACCAGGGAGTCCAGAAGTCATGCAGTCTCTGATTCACAAGTGTGACAAGCTCTCCAACTGAGTTGGATGAATAAACAGGTGGATTTCAGTGGCATCTTGCCTGAGTTCTGCTAAAAGGTCATTGTAAAAGATGCTTCTTTGTAAAACATTTCCAGTTCAATGAATCAGGTCTTTCTGTGAAACTGAAATGTTTTGCTGAAAACCTGTTGTATTGGAAAACTCCCAACCATCTATCTCTCCTACTCCCACAGAGAGAAAATGGATTGTCTCCAGCCATTGCTGGTTCTTTCAACATTTCAGCTATCCTGTGCTTCCCCTTGAGCCCACTGAGGGTCCATCTCACAAAGCACACATCTGTTAAATGGCCCAAATATTTTGTACACGGAAGTGCACAAGATCTTCAAACAGTATAAAGAGAAAGAAACAGTACTACTTGATAAAAGAGAGAGACACAGTGTTGCTGCATGATGAAAGCGTATCATCAACTGAACAGGAAATTCAGCTTACCTTTTCTCAAGGACACAGGTCACTTACTTCAGTTCCTAAAATGCCACTTTGCACCAGGGATCTTTGACACTCTTTGACTGCAACCACTAGTAAAGCATCTGAGGGCCAGGGAAAAACCTGTAATGGGCCAAAACTTCTGAATTAAACCAGGTCTGATTTTGACTACAGCTGCATTTTGACTTCTGACTGCAGAGGAACATGTGAGGTACACTCAATTATTTGTCATGAAAATACTAGCCAGGGAATTTAGCCCTTTTTATTTTTTTTCATTTGTGCATCACTCCCAAATGCCAGTCTCTGTGAGTGTATCTATTACTTGTAAGCATTTACTAATCATTTGTGAAAAAATGTTAGCATTTGGTTTGTTTCCATCTGTCATTCCTAGTGGCGGTCTGCGCCTGGCCACGTCATTGCACAGAGATGTGTCGCTGACTTCTTCCCCTTCCTGACAGCTCAAACTCTTCAGAATAGAACATATTTATGAATGGCTTTAAAATAAGCTGTCAGGAAGGTTTTGTTCTGGTTGAAAGGATCAACACCCTGCTAAAGCAGAACTGTGCTCCCATAAGTACAAGAAAATATGTTTAGGGTCACATACTGCCTGCAACCCCTTCTGTAGTCATTCAGGGGTGTACTTACGCTTACCTGAGCCAGTAGCATGGCATGACAGTGAGGGGTCCAGCACAGGCTGCAAACTCATCCAGGAACCCATGTGGATGTGTAGGCCCAGGCAGCATGAGAAACAGGTTTGGGTTGAACTTCACCTTTCCCCCACTCACCAAAAAATACTGTGAAGTAGCTGGCACCATGTGATTTAAGATTTTTAAGCATCTCAGAAGAGATTAAGAACAAAAAATAAAGGAAAGAGCCCTTGGAAGGATAAAGTAGGGAATACAGTAACAGTTGGAGATGGAAAAGCAACCACTGAGGTAAGCAAAAGCATTATTAGCCTCAAAGAAA
This sequence comes from Pezoporus occidentalis, assembly GCF_034315485.1. Taxonomy (NCBI): domain Eukaryota; kingdom Metazoa; phylum Chordata; class Aves; order Psittaciformes; family Psittacidae; genus Pezoporus; species Pezoporus occidentalis. The sequence goes on from NW_026916347.1 coordinate 3,701,293, forward strand.
GAACTGGAAGTATTATGAAAGGTGATGCAAACAAAAAGCCTGCACTTTCAAAAAGACACTGAGCGTGCATGACCCTTTGTCAAAGCTCCCAGGCCATCTGGCCAAAAATACTGGTGAAGTCCTGTAAAATGGTAGTTGCATACCTGTTTAGTATTTCAAAATGTTGTATATCCCACAAACCTTTTCTGTGAGAAGACAGACTATCTTTATCCTATTTTTCTGACTTCTCCATTGCCCGCTACCCTGGTTTATCACTTTGGCAACAAATGATTGCAGGGTTTATGTGCATTGCCTCATTACATGTAGCACTGCTGCACCCAGCTAGCATCCAGCTGCGCTAGCAGATTGAAAGCCAGTTTAGACATGCCTTTCCCAGCTGTGGTTACATCTTTGACTGCCTTGTGGAGCTATAAATTAAATTGAAATATTTTTAGCTACAAACCCTAGGCACCAGAGGCATGCTACCTTTATTAGAAGTAGGAAAACGCATTTGCTTCTTTCAGTATGTGGTCTTTTTGCTCTCTTATAAAAATAGGAAGAAAAAAATTTAACAGCACTTTTTTTTGCTTATTTCCATAATTGTCATGGGTCAAAATACCTGAATTAGTTTAATTCAACATAGTACTTCTGCTTCAAATAGCACAGGACATTATGGACAGTAAAAACTGATGTCTTTGATGATGCATTAGCTTTTTGTGAAATAATCTTGGTAGAAAAGCATTTTGATGCTATCAAAAATCAGGCCTTTATTGCTCATTGGAATTAAAAAAGAAAAAAAAAAAGAAGCATTATGAATGCATCTGTACACTTGCTTCATCTTTGCTTCATCTCTCTCTTTGCTTCATCTCTCTCTGCAGGCTCAAGGGAGCAGATCCTTCCATGTTTCAAACTGGCACAGCTCCACCAAACAGCTGTGCCAATTACTTCCAGTTGGGGACTGCCACTGGATGTATAGCTGCTTGTACTCAAGTCGTTGCAATTACTATCATTATGTTATTTCTTGGCATGGAGAGGAAAAAGATGAGTGAGTGTTTGGAGGGCTTTGTTTAAGTACAGCAGGTCACTTATTCATGCAAACCACTGAGAGCAACCGAGAAGTACGCACAGTGAGGACTGAACTTCTTGGAAAACCAGCTCTCGTATTTAATTTGGTAAGAAGACAAAGTGATTTCTTAATGAAACCTAATAAACTCCAGGTCTGCCAGTTCCCTCAAAAAAGGAAAGCATTTTTCTATGTGTTAGATTAACTCTGCAGTACCTATTATGCCCTTGCTTTTATGCAGCTTACAGAGATCTTTACCACAGCTCCAATCTGCAGGAGCTTACTTGTGTAATGCCAATACTGAGAAAAGCCATCATGTGGCTTTACCTCTATCTGAAAAACAATTTTGGAGGTTTGTTTCAAGTGGTCTGTAATGCTATTCACACTCCTTTGATCCTGAAGCTGGGAGGGGAATTCTTCTCCAGACACAAAATTACAGTGGTTTTAGAGAAACTTGTTTCATTCTGGCAGAGAATGGTTTAAAGGGTTTAAATCTTCTGTAGCTTAGCATACACAAGCATTGCATCCCTGACACGCAGAAGGACTTCCATACCTGTACATATACAGCCACGTGGTAGGTCAGTACCCACAGATAAATGCTGCATTACATCTAGTCTGGATGTTGTATTCAACCAGTTCAATATATCACACCTCGTGAAGACGATTTTTAAATATATATCATTGCGGCAAAGCTTCAGCAAGCCTGGGCTTTGACAGTGGGTTCCCAAGACCTGTCCAAATGAAGGGCCAGGACCTGCCACCATTGCACAGGCCCTGGCACCACTCTGGCTTTGCCAGTGGAACAGGCAGGACTAAGGTTTTTCACTTCACGCCCGTATTTTCCCTGTCAGAGCATGACTTGAAGCCGTGATGAAAGTACCACGAGGTGATGGGGCAGTGTGAGGTGTCACTAATGGCGCAGCCCCTGCCAGCGATGCAGCACACAACCCTGTCTCAACGTGAAGGAGGAGCGGGAGTATCCCGCCGGTCCCCACACCGAGGTCCTTTCTCCGCAGTGTTCTATTCTACTCTTGCGTTTACTTGTTGCCGTGACCGGCCTGCCCCCCCGCCCTCGCCCCGCAGGAGGCCGCCCGCACGACTTCAGCGGGAGGCAGCCGCTCCCCCCCTGCAGAAGCACCGCTACCGGGGTGCGGAAGGTAGGTGCCGCAGGGCGCCCCTAGTGGTGCCCCAACCCCGGCCAGCCCGGCGGCGCCGCGGTTGCAGCGGCTGCGCAGAGCTCGGCAGTCAGCTCCCGCCGCCGTATGCCCGGCGGGCACCTCGGCTCTCTCTGCGCTACGGAGTTTCCGTAGCCGTGTCCTCCGCTGCCCCCGCGCGGCGCCTCAGGTCGCCAAGCGCGTTTCTATGAGCCGCCTATAAACAACATGGCGGTGGCGGCCCCTTTTCCGCCCGCGGTCTGTAGGTGGCGCGGTGGCTGAGGGGGCGCTAGGGCAGCGCTGTCCGGCGGCGCCGGCCGCCTCCGTTCCGTGCATCCCGCGCTCCCTCTCCTCGCCGGGCCGCGGCGGGGGCGGCAGGGCTGCGCTCCGCCCCGCCGCGCGGGGGTGTCTGAGCGCCCGGGAGCAGCGCGGCTGCTGCATTGCCGCGGCGGCCCCGTGGCGAGCCGGGCGGAGCGGCGGTGCAGGGAGTACCCGTGCGGGCTCCTAGGAGCCGGCGGCCGGAGGGAGGAGAAGAAGAGGAAGAGGGCTCGGGTGTCCGGCGGGAGTTGAGGGGCTGCCGTGAGCAGAGGGCAGCAGGGCCATGTCGCTGCAGAGCCCTTCGGCGGCCACGGCGACTGCCGACCTACCCCCCGACCCGGGCGCGGAGCTACCGCCGGGCGCGGAGCTGAACCAGGGCGGCGCGGAGCTACCGCCGGGCGCGGAGCTGAACCAGAGCGGTGCGGAGCTACCGCCGGGCGCGGAGCTGAACCATGGCAGCGCGGAGCCCCCGTCAGCCGAGGAGGGCGGCGGGTGTGCGGAGGAGCAGGAGGAAGAAGGAGAGAAAGAGCGAGAGAAACTGCTGCCCATCCCGTCGGCGTCCAGCGCGGCTGCTGGGGTAGGTCTGCTGCTGCCGGCGGGGCCGGGCGACCCGTCAGCCCCCCCGGGGTAGCCCCGGGCCTGGCCCCGGGGAGCGGGACCGGCTTTGCGGTCCGCGGTGGCATCTACTGTGTTTGCCGCTTTATTCGCGGTGGTGGGAGATCATCGTGTTCCTTTTCTTTCATGTTCTTTTCCGTCGAGAGGCTCTCATTCAAGTTTCTTAAAAATAACAAGTGCGTCTGTAACTAGTGACATAATGAAGCTATAAATTCTCCATCTACTTATAGTTCTTTAACATTTTACAACGGTCTGCTCTTTTGGGTTAGTCATGACTGAGGGTTTGCAGCTCTGTGTTCGTTAAGGGTTCTCGGTGGCGGAGGACTTCAGCTCTCAGCACACTTAATAGCAAGACAGCTAACTGCAAAATACTTGTGTATTTTTAACTTTTTCTTTAGAGGTTTTTTCTGGTTTTTGCTTTGTGTTGAAACAGATGAGAAAACACTGATAACTGGTGAATGAGTTAACACGGGTAAAAGACTCTGAGAAGGATGTTTGCCAGAATAATCTCATTTCGGAAACCTCGTCTGAGATTTTTAATTTTACTGGGGTTATGATTTTTCTTTCTGCTGACCATACAATATTACAAAACATAAAATTTTCCTGGCATGAGTTGAATATCTTGCATAGCTCAGTGTTAAAGCTTCCTGCAAGTTACTTCAGTTCAACAACATAAAAATTTTACCAATCCTGTAGTAAGTAATGCAGTTAGGAGATTTTAATTCAGCGGTTCTGATAAGTGTCCGACTTCCTAGAAATTATCATTTTACATAATTTGAATTTTAAAGATTCAGCGCCTGATGTTTGACTGTCATGGAATCATTGCAATGTTAAACGAAGTAATCATAGGCAAACTGCAAACTGCTTTGAGCAGCTCTGCCAATTTTGTGTTTTGCCTACAACCTTCCAATTTTTTGAAAGACTTTCAGCTTTGCAGATCTGTCTGAATGTGGAAGAATGTGTTTGTTCTTGTGATTCACACACAGATTCGGTGGGAGAAGTCGGTAATGGACAAGTGCCCAGGAGTTATTTTTACCTTTGAAAATCTCCAGTTCAGATTTTGAATGGCAAATGGCAGTCCCTTAGAATTGAGATATAATTGCTGGTCTAAAATGTGTTAGGCTTATCTCAGCTAATGAAAATGAGTGCAAGAGGGCAGCTGTGTGAAATTCCCCCTGCCTTAAAGAATCGGGAAACCTTGTTTGTAGCTGACCATCCTTCATGTACCTCTGAGCTGCTGTCCACAGACATAAGCTGTTGAAATTCTCCTTTTGGAGAGGAGCACAGGTCTGGCTAGGCACAGTTGCTTGTCTAATGCGTGTGGGATCTTTGATATGTTAAGGGCTCTGTATGGGTTTTAACAGTATGTTACAGAGAGAGAGAGTTCTGTCGGCAGATGTGATAGACATCTCCATAGCCCTGGATTTCTGTGTTTGTAGCAAATGAGGGTTTTGATCCGAATATACCAAAAAAGGAATGTAGGTATACTTTTGCCAGACCTTTAGGAGTTGCTGCAAAGAAGATGTTGGACTACCGGTCTGCTAAACCCTAGTTGTGACCAACCTACACATCCAGTTTCAGAGCTTTGTGAAGTATGTTGTGTGATTCATCATACATAGCATGATCTCAACACAAGTTCTTGTGTTAGAAGTTCTGATTGAACATCAAAAAATGAGTGTTACTTAGTCCTCTCAAACACTTTTAAAGAGGGAAATACGTTCTTAGCTTCCTTCTTGTTAAGTTAGGGAAGAGTTTATAATATGATGACAACAGAGGGAAATTCCTGTCTTTTTAAAAAAGTATTTTTGCTTGTCCATGTTTTTTTCCCTCCCCCTTTCCTTTCCTTTAAAAATATATGCCTAGTTCAAATACAGTGATATGCCAGGTGACCTTAATTTTCATATTCTCTCTGCCTATTATTTCTAAATGTATAGCCACACATGATGACTATGGTGATACAGATACTATACCCTGTTTATATGTGAAGTGAGCCTCAGATATCCTGGTCTTTGAACATCTCCCTGGGCTTTGTGTATTTGACAGTGCACTAAAGACCATGGATTTGTGCACTGACATAGCATGACTAGAGCTTCCTCAAAAGCAACATGAAGGTATGACACATCCTTTAAGCAGTTTCCATTTTTCCACAATAGCTATGGAAAAAATCAGAATTTTAGTAAGTCAGTAGATAATAGTGGTAATCCTTTTCTTCGAAGTTCATGTGCAAGAAAGATGTCTCATCTAGCTGCAAGATGGAATAAAGGGATTATGTGACTGTTGATATTATCATTCATACTGTGGCTTTTTCGGGCCAAGGGCCATTGAGGATTGGGGGTGGGGTTGAGGGCTTTTATTTCTAAGGAAAGTTGTGGAGATTCAATTAGTCCATGAATAAATTAACATGATGCTCCTGCAAGGAGTTCAGGCTTTTCTTATGGGCCAGATGGTGATTAGAGACAGTGCCCTAAGGGGTAATGGATTCGAGGTCAGTATTCAGATTCTGAAAAGAAACTTGTAGGAAGCTAAGTAACTTGCCCCCTAGTAAGCAGGGATAAGTAGAGGCTTCTGTAAAGCAAAACCGGTCCTATGTTACACCTTTCAAGATAAAAATGAAAGGGAACAATCCTGTTTCTTGCATAGGCTGTTGCATTGACAGCTGCCTTTAGGTAATCTTGAGTAGCCCCCAAGTCTGCTTGCACAGGAAGCCTTTTACTACTCACTGGCCTTTGCTTGCTACCTGTAAATGGGTCTTGAGGGAGTTACGTTAGGGCTAAAGAGTAGGATTTTCAAGAAACTCTTCTAGGTGGTCTTTTGCCTTTTTCCAGAAAGCACTCTGTACGTGCTTTTGGCACACAGTTTCTGTGTGACTTACTTTCACTATCAAGTTTAACTTCAATAATAGAAAGCATAGGTTTATGAAGTATAATGCTAGTCCCTTGTCAGTGTTATGGAGGGTTTAATGTTTTGGGAAACTTCCACTAAAAAGCCATCAGAGTTGCGAGTTATTAATATGCTATTAACAGAGCATTAACATTACTTTGATCCACTTACTCCCTTAAGCATACTCATTCTTCATGCGGGGGCTCAGTTTCCTGATGGCAGTATGTAGAGTCTTGGACTCTAGAGGCTCACTGACCTCCTACAAAATTTTGAAGTATGGCATTGTGCTGTACACCTGTCCTAGATTACTCTCCCAAGAGATGTCAGAGATCCTCACTAATGAGCATGTAGCTTCCCAGTATTCCTCCAGGGCTTTCCAGTACAGCCTTTGTCCATGTGTTTGTTTAATATTGTTGGAACTGCACTTGGAGCAGGATGATGGAGGTAAATAGCATGTGCAATTTTTGTTCTTTCTGGTCTATACTATTTTGGTGGCTGGAGTAAAACCTCTAGAGTCAGTCAAAAAGGTCTGTTACAGTAAGTCTGTTACATAAAAGCTCCTTTTCTCAATTATCTGTGATAACTCTTCCCTGTTAATCACAATTAGACTAGTCTGCGCTCCAGGGGGGTTTTACCTAGGGGATACATTTTATGACACAGCAGACTAACCTCAGATCTGAATTTAAAAGTCCTCTTTTAGTCAGTCATGTCGTGGCATGTTTATTCAGGGTCTGGTTTTCTCCAGTCATGTGCCACATGATTTTTTTTTTCTCAGAAGCATCTTAGTGACATTTTCAAAGGTTATAGAATAATAATAATTAAAAAAATGTGAAAATTATAGCAGTAATTACATTTTATTTTTGAATGTTTGTTGCATACAAGGAATTTGGAGCTAAAAATTGAAACTTGGGATTTTTAAAGGCAGAAGTCCTGCTGGTTGCTCAAATTTCTAATTTGCAGAGTTATAAGCCATGGAAAAATGGTTGTTTATGCCACAGTAATTTAAAATTCCTGGCAGTGTACCAGCTTGCGTACACTGTGGTGTGGCAGGTTTATGGGCTGTGTTATTACCTTCCTGGTCATATTTCAGGATGTTCTGGTGGAAGTGAAGTACTTTCCTCAGAGCTCTGATGGCATGTCTTAGTCTAAATTTACTACACTTAAGGGAAAAGGGAAATGTATGGGTTTAAAAAAATGATAGAATATTATGTTAATTATTCTAGATTTTTTATTCTCATTTGGGGAATTACAGTTTTGATTTGCATGAAAACTTTTTTTTTTTTCCCTATCTGGGAGCACAGATAGTAGATATCAAGCAAATGAATCTTTACCTTATTGTAAGGCTGAAAATCATGATGTGCGGGGAGAGTCTGTATATATTCTTGAGTTGATCTGCCTTTGCCTGATATCAACCTGATGACTTGGAGCTGAGGTGGAAATTGAAATCTCCATCATGTGACTTCTGTCATCTTGGGCAACCCCCTTAACCCTCCAATGCTTAGCAAATTCTCCAGAGTAAATAGCTGTATCTAATAGCAGTCAGTATCAAACAGACTGATTATCCTCTGGAAGACTGTTGTGTGATTTCACTTCTATATATTAAAACATATTAGGGCTCAACACTTCTTAGCAAAGGCTTGTGCAGAGACTCCTTGGTGGCAGCGCACAGAGATACTCAAGCAGGTGTTTTTAGCAGTGTTGGTGAATGTTTGTTGACTGGCCTTTTTTCAGTGGCAGCTGGTGCTGCTAATTTTGAACAATTAGGGGTGTTTACACAGGTAGCTAGTATTTAAATTTTATTATCGAGTTAGCTCACAGAGAATTTGTGGCCCCACATTTCAAGTCTTGGGAAATTTGTCTTAACTACTTCAGTGTATTAGGGTTATTTGGGAAAAGGAGTATGTAACGCTTTCATCAGTATAAACTGAGCTGGATGTAGTGAGGAATATAAAAGTAGTTAGAAATTAGGATACAGAAAGTTAGGATGCTGTTGAAAGCATTTTAATTGTGTTGTGTTTTCCTCACAGTAATCCAAGGATATCTTCGTATCCTGCAAACTAATATTTAAGTTTTTGAATGTAGTAAAAGGGAATTTTATGGTATTTCTCCTGATTCAATTTGAAACAAACTTGCAGAATCATTATTTATGTCTTATTTAAGTATTACCACACTGATTGCGAGATAAAAAGTATTTAAGTATTCTGTGTAATACCTCATGAGTAAGATTACCCTTGTAGTCATGTATTAGCCTTTTATAGCATGCTGTCATCTTAATTACAGGGGTTGGAGAGAGGAGCCAAAAATCAGTTTTCGACTTTCAGCAATTTCATCACAACTATCAACCAAAAGAAAGAAGGCATCGGAAACAGAAATTCTCCTACGCAACTTGTTATACCCAACATCAAAAATGGTAAGAGAATAAAAGCCCTGTGTTACTTAGTTACCAATTTAAGAAGGTGCTCGGTGTTCTGCCAATATTTGTATTGTAGTGCCAGAAAAATCTATAAATATAGATTTTATTAATGTACGTGTGCTGTATGGTGTACCGGAAGTGATAAATGTGATAGTTCATCCTCTGTAAAGTTTATGTCATAGAGACAATTTGGATAAGAAAAAGAAATAGACCTGCAGGATGAAATAATCATCTGAAGTTTAAAGAAAGTTACAGATTCAGGAGTGCATCTGCAGTTTGTCTAACTGCAGGCAGATGACAATTTCCCTAAAAATTGTGTCAGAAGTTAAGTGAAGAAAATCTTTACATCACATTCTGAAGGATGGCAGGGATGAGGGATCTAGGGCTTTTAAGCGAGACAGTTGCTGAGAATTGCTGTTCTTCACTGAAAATGAAGGCCAGTGATGACACAAAATAAAATTCACAGGCAAAGATTGTTAATTTCTGAAGAGCTTTAAAAGCAAGAAAGAAGGTGGTTGTGGTATGATGAAGTAACAGTAATTGATGAAAAGATAGAAAGTGGAGCTGTGTAATCATTAGGAAAGGCTAGAGTCAGGAAGCCTGATTAGATGATGTTGTGGTTAGACCTGAATTTTTCATTAGATTTTTGGGCTAAGATACAGAATTTCAGTAACTTGGGACTTTTGATAAAAGACTGCACAAGCATTTGTCAGTTTTGTATTGATCTTACCTTTGAGCAGATCCCTCTCAGCCTCATTATTCTCTGGTTCTCTAAGTCTCTATAGCACTCAATGAATTTGAGGCTAGAAAGAGATGGCATTAATTAAGAGACTGTTGTGAGTTTGAAACAAGACTAAGGCCAGGTAACCTGCCTATATAGAAATTAATTATTTTACTAACAGCCCAAGGTGCACTCAAATTTATTGAGGAGATATGTGTATTCTATGGAGAAAATAATTACTGAAACAGACTTCTTGGCTAAAAATGCTGCTTCTGCTATTCTGAAATTGAGGAATGATGCGTGGTTGGTGGGGTTTATACACATGCTATCTCTCTCAATATGTGTGTATATATATGTACACGTACTGGTAATACTTTAGGCTTGAGTTCAAAGAATGTTAATTTCATTGAAAAGCACAAATGTAGAAAAAGTAGTACTGGTAAATACAGCATGAAGGCTAGGGTGATGTTTGTTTGCTATGCATCTTCCACAGAGATTAGAAGACTTGTTATAGCAATTTAATGCAACAGTGATCTGGTATGAAATTTGTATATAAACTAGATTGATCTAGTTCTTTTATAATGTTACAAATTTATTTGTAAGATTTGTTTGCTTTACTTTGAAAATTTTCATCTCTCAGCAGCTGTGTTGGTCACTGAAAATAACTGCTGTTCTAAATTCATTCAACCTAAATTTCTTTGTATCAGTCAATTCTGCTTTGTATCAATGAGATTTTCTTCCTCAACGTTTTTGATTGTTCCCTAAGAAGTCATTCATTGCTGAATCTTTTTAGTTGATATAACCAGGCAAACAGCCAGCAATGACTGCTTTTTCTTGTCTTGTAATGTTGTGTTACTGCTCTTATTAGCTTAATACACGAAGTTTCAAGTTTCTCCTCAATGGAACTCAAGTGACAGATCTTAATTAACATTTTTGAATGTCAGATGAACAAATAAATCTATTTACAAATAAACCTGAATAATGGCAAAACATACTGAAGTTGTCAGTATTTATTTAACATACTATTAAAATTCCATTTTAGTCTATCTAATTTAAGCTGAATATATTTCTAAGAAAATTGCATCACTGGCAGGGTGCATGTTGCCAGCTTAGCACCTGCAGCCTCAATTTACTGAAATGAGAAGCAGCTTCTGTCAGCAGCTCTCTCTTCTACAGATGTGGAGAGAATATTTTCCTCATTTCAGTGTATTCAGCTGGTTATAATTCAGTGTTTAATAAATTTAAAATTGAGAAGACAGAATGAGAGCTAAATGGAAATTAGTTATGTTTTTCAGAGTATGAAAATAGAATGTAGTATTCATTTCTTTTAAGTCAGCCCATCCTGCTTTCAGATAATGTTGTGCAATAGCCAGCACTTGCATGGCAGGATTGTTTGACACTTTGAATTAATCTAGTACCTATATGTCCACTTTGTTTTTTAAATTGCTGCTCTTCTCTTTAAATAGCTTTAAATTCCTGCTGTGAGAGTGGGCAAGGTTCCATATCTATAATTGATGCCATACTCATGGGATTGAGGGCAGCTCTGATCTATTATCATCTGATGAATGGTGTCTGTGTTAAGTCACAATGGCAGTATCCCTGTCATTAGCATGAGTGAAAAGAATCTGCCTTTGGGTTTGGGGATTTTGTTAGCATTTATTTCCCCACTGTGATAAAAGGAGGAGGCAGGAGAGTAGTAATACTACTTTGATGTTAATTTTAAAAAACAACTCTTGAAAAAGGCTTAGAGGGTTCTTAGAAATTCATACAGGATTTTAGTTTAGTATGTTTGACTTCTGAAGACATCTTTATTTTATATAGTGCCTTTTATCCCAAGCATATGTCATAATTCATATAAATACTTTTAAAACATGCAGCATAAATCAGACTAAAAAAGCATTTTAAGGATATTTGGGAAGACACTGTCAGTAAAAAATGGATGTTTGTGTATACTGTATTGGAATATTTTTTCATGGTTTTGGTGGGTTTACCTTGGCTGGCTGCTAGACACCCACCAAGCTGCTCTATCACTTCCCCTCCTAATCAGGATGTGTGGAGAAAATAAGATGAAAAAGCTCATGAGTTGAGGTCAATATAGGGAGTCCACTTTCCAATTACTGTCACAGGCAAAACAGAGTTAACTTGAGGATATGAATTTATTGCCAGTTAAACAAAACTGAAAATTCCTTCTTCCCAGGCTTTAGCCCTTTGTTTCCCATTCTTTTACTTCCTTTCTGCCAAGGGAAAAGCACAAGGAGGTGAGGAATGGGTGTTGCAGTCAGCTCATAAAATTTCATCTCTGTGACTCACTTCTCACACAGTTACCCTTGCCCAGCATGGGGTTTCTCCCATGGGATAGAGTCTTTTACCAGACTTTTCTAACACAGGTCCTTCTAACTAGCTGCTCCAATGTGGGCCCTTTCCACAGGGTACACTCCTTCGGAAACAGACTGCTGCAGTGTGGGTTCCCCATGTGCCACAGTTCCTGCCAGCAGCCTGTGCAGGCATGGGCTCTCCATGGGCTGCAGTTGGTTGTATGCTCCACTGTGGTCCTCCATGGGCTGCAGGGAGGCAGTCTGCTTCAGTGTGGTCTTCTCCACAGAAATCCCTGCCTCCAGTGCCTGGAAAACCTCCTCCCCTTCTCCGCTGAGCTAGGTGTCTGCAGGGAGGTTTATCCCCTCTGGCCCGCCTTCCCCCCAATTCTTCCTCTCTTTCAGCTGCTGTGCAATGTTTTTTACTCTTATTATCACAGAGGTCCTATGAGTACCACTGAAAAAGAAGGCTGAGCTGAGCCCCTCAAAGCTGAGGGGCTCAGCTTTGGCCACTGGTAGCCAAAGTGTTTTGTAGGTGGCTGTGTCTCATGTAGAGGCAGCCCCATGTCCTCTCACGTAGGCCACCCCTGCAGCCACCCTGCTGCCAAAACCTTGCCACATAAACCTAGATAAACCTAATACGACATTCTCAAATCAAATAGAAAGGTGTAGAATAGAAAGATCTTTTAAAGCACTGCTATTTGTACTTAGAATAGGCAGACAGATTTATTGAGAATTGTTTCCAGATGCTTCTGTTTCAGCAGTAATTCTCTGCAGGACAGAAAACTTATATTTCCCGTTTAATTTATTGGAGAGATTGCTTTAGGAGGTTTTAGATGATCCACAGTCAGCTCTAGGTAAAATTAATATATCAGTGTAGACAAACTTTTACCTCAGAAAATAGTTGGACTTTGGTGTAGTTGTGCTTGAGATTTTCGTTAGGTGTTACAGTTTGTGTGTTACAATGTTTACAATGCATATTATAAATGCAATAATGGACAACGCTATTATTCATGACTAATAGCTATCACTCATGGATTGCTCTGTTTGCCTTTCAGATAGCAAACATAACAGGATCAGTCTGGGTTAACGCTGTAGTTCATAACATCCTTTTTTCTTTTTTTTTAAATTTATTTTATTGTAATTGTATTGTAACTTGCTTTGCTTGACTTCCTCATATTCACAGGTAGATGTGATGTTTAGAATAGGCACGTTATGCATTTGACTTAGAAGGCACTTGGCTTTATGTTCAGAAGGTTGAGTATCTGCAGCTACAATAGATTTAAAGAAAATCCTGCACCACTCATTTCTAAAAGTGAAAGTATACATGGGAAAAGTATATGTGAAAGAAACTTGAGGTTTTCTCGTGTGATATGAGTACTGCTGTATGCATACCAGTGTGTGTTACTGGTGTAATATCTATGTGTCTTACGTAAGTTTATGTAAGTACAATATTTTGCTATTTTTCCAAATAATGAGTTGGAACACAGACCACCAGCCTTCCCCCCCCCCCCTTTTTTTTCTTTTTTGGCAGCAGCATGTCAGCAATTCTGTTGTGAAAATGTGTCTCAGTTTTCTTTTTTTTTTTTGTAATAAGCAAATCATTTGTTTGCAACTGGGTGGAAAAGCTCATTTATAAAATAGTAGAGTCCCTTCTTTCAGAAGACCTTAGGTAGGAGACAGACTGGCCAGTTTTCTCCACCCATTGTTCACAAAGATACAGCTACAAACTCAGGGCATGGTTTTTGTTTCGAAGTTTGTATTTCCATTCAATTAGTTGAAGTTTCTAGCATGTCTGGTCTGAGCACATAGTACGGAAAGTATCTGAATGAGTTGGAGTTTAAAGTTGTAGAATTAATCAGTGTGCATTTTCTTTTTTTTCCTAGTTTCTTTATATCTGTATTTTACTAACTGCATATGATTGCATTTTATTTATTGGGTTATTTTTTACAAGTGAGAGACTTACCACCTATATGCCTCGATGTACGACAAAAGCAGCGCATCTCTATAGACACACTACCCCAAGAACTGAAAGCACCAATTCCTCCTGAACGTTCCCTTCCTATCCGAACCAAAACTGTGAAGGATTTTCAGTAAGTCACCCTGTGTTTCTGAAAGCATACTTTATCCCTTTGAACTTGCTTTGTGTTGTCCTGATTCATACACTAGATTTTGTTAATCTCAAATGAGGAAACAGTTTAGTAAGGCTGACAGGTAGTTGGGTTGTGATGGTGGGATTGATAACTTACTGTGAAAATTACCAAAATACTTTCTGTAGTTTGAAGTGTTGTTCTGTTCAAGAAATGGCAAAGGTTGTATTTCAGAGTTAGAAATTCAGTTACTGACATTCAGGGGATGTTTAGTTTAAAAAAAAACCCATGTATGGCTTATTGTGGGCTAGAAAATCCCTTTCAATCCTAATGTTTTATTTGCACTGCCAGTTTGGTGTGTCCTTTGAGGTACTGGGCATTCTCAGTCTTTGAAGCACTGCACATCAGTTACTTGAATGTATAACAATGTACTTGAGGACCGAGTGGTGATTACATGGACTGCACTGTTCATGCTTTATGTTAGAGGGTTAATTTTCAATATTAGTTTTATGGCAAAAACTTTTTTTCACATATCCTTGCTGCTTTTGTGATCACATAAGCAGTGTAAGCTATTCTAGCACTTTTGAGATTCCCTATGCTTTAAGTTTGTCTAAGTAAAAAGTTTTAAGATCAACTAGTCTGTGTACACAATATTTATGCTGCTGCCTTATAACAGTGATTTAGCTAGAAGTAAAATTGATGTGAAATAGTGTCTGGTGTTCCACTTCTGTTTTTCCAAATCAGTACAGACCCTTAATCAAAACTGTATCTGCATTAGATTTCTTTCAGCTCTGTTGATGATACTCAGCAATGATGCTTGATTGGCTGAGCTGGGCTAGCATGAGTCCCCAGTGAAATCACCTGAGTTGCTCTTAACTAGTAGAGCTTGTTTCCATGATGTCAGGTGTACACTAGAGAGTTTTGCTAGCTTTGCTTGATTTGTTGTGGACGCAAGGCAATAGGGAACTTTTTTTCTCTGTTTCACATAAATCCCCCAAAATTATGATGTTGGCACTGTCATTTGTGGAAATGGTGTAACTTTGTGGAAAACAAAAGGGCATCAAGTGTGTCTGTACTAGGGAATCCTGCCTGCAATACATGGACATACATTGGCAGTGTTTCTTTAGTGTGGATATGTTCTTAGAGTATTCTTAGGTGAGTATTTACTAATTCATTGGAAGTATGGTGTTTGTTTTGGTTTTTTTTTTTTTTTTAGCCTTAGCACCCACAGAGCAGCATTATGCTCTGTAATACCCTCAAGTGTTTTACAGTAGAATTATCTTCATCAAAGAATGGGGAGAAGTATTCCCAGGAAGAAGCCTGATTCTTCTATTTTTTCAAACAGATGGGGACAAAAAAAAAATTTAAGAAAATATCACAGTTGCTTTAAGAAGCGTATGAGCATATACTCTTTACTGCTCTTTTCCGTGTTTGAAATTTTGTGCCGTCAGTGAGGAAAGGAATGCTTTTTGATTACTCAGTGTGTGTGTGTATTTGGTGGAAAAGGAAATGGGTATCACAGCTTGGTAAGAGGTGATCCTATGTTGGTATTTGAGTGATCTGAAGAGCTGATGTTTTTTCTATATTCAGGCTTTTTTTATTGATTGACTGCTGCTTAATTAAGTAATTACCAAGAATTTTATTCTTTCAAATAAAGTATTAAAAAGTTATTAACATCTTTGGTATGTACACTGATATTTATTTTTTAGTATCTAGATACTAGATCTAGTACTAAGTATCTAGTGCTTAGTATCTAGTACTAAGTATCTAGTACTTTTAATATCTAGTATCTAGATACTAATATCTAGTACTAAGAAATTACCTGGGGGAATCCAACTGGGATTTGTATCACCAGCACTGTAGATAGCTAAAAAAATCTGCATTAAAGGTTGTTTGGGGATTGTTTGTTTATTTTAAATGCATGGTATTATACAAAAGTTCATATACAGATACTTACTTTAAGGTCCAATACTTAAAGAGTCCCTTAGTAGATGTGTACAGTTGCATACAAAGAAGAGAAATAATATTTTGAACAAATGAGAGTTGATTTGACTACTTAAGGAGCTTTTAATAAACTAGTTAGAAATTTTATCATGTCAGTGTGTTTTCAGCATAATTCTGTTTTGCTAATTATTTGTCTTGACATACTGAACTGTGACACCATGAATTAACATTTTGAATAAAAGACATTGCTCAGGTGTATCAAACACAAACTATGCTTTTGTTCTCTTGTAATACCATGATCTTAAAATGACAAGGAAGATGTTAGCAAAGTAGTGATATTATACCTGTCTCTCTTCTAAGTGTACTTACTGAGGAAAGCTTAGAGTTACAGTGCAGTGTAAAGTCTAAGTGGGAAGGTTGGAAAGATTGAACCCTTTTATTATCAATATTTTACTATATCCTTTCTAGGGATGATGTTGAAAAGGCTAAGTCATCAGGAGATTGGAAAGCTGTACACGATTTTTATACTACAACATTTGATTCTTTCTTGGAGATAAACGCTGCATTTAAGGTAGAAAATAATTCATAATACTCTTTAGTACTTGCAGTGCTTTGTATCTTTGAATTGTTTACAAAAATGTCAGTTAAGGGCTTGTAGCTAACTTATTCAAGGCTGCTAAGATCGTTTTGTCACAATCTCACCTGTCTTTGGTAGACAATTGTTATTGCATTGATTTATAGATTCCAGTTTAAGCGACTCTATTTCAAATATATGTGGAACTTTAAAATTCCAGTATGTAGTTCATTTTGTGGCAGTATGGCTGTGTAGATGATTTTTGCACAAACTACAGTTTAAAAACATGCAGCAAATATGGAGACCCAGGCAAATCTGGAAATAGAAATTCCCTGTTGCCAAAACACATGTGATATGGGTTCAAGTAATATAGCTGTTCTTGTGTTGTGATGGCATCCTCAGTTTTCCTTGGGAAAGATCATATTCATGTCTGAAAACTTTCTGAATTCATGCTAAATTAATATTTCCTGCCTGTTACAGAGCAAAATATGCTTATGGTATTTAATATGGACAGTAGTGCCTGACCCTAGACAAAATAACCTGTGACTTCTAGTTACTTAACAAATATTGAATGCTTATGACTTTATTGCTCTTGTCTGATAATAGATCAACAATAAAGACAAAAAATGAAAATTTTATGTAATTCATTATTTGAAACCCTGTTACTTTATTAAAATAGAATGATATGATAATGGTGTTACATTAATATTGCCAATGTGTATGATTACTGTTGTTTAGTTACATCCTTCACATATTAATAAAAGCATCTTAGATTCTTAAGGGTTTGATAAGAAAAATAATTACATCTGTGTTTTGTTTAAGCTTGCTGTTAAACTTTTATTTCTCAAAGATAGCTAAAATATTCAAAACATTTCAAAATCAAATTGCTTCATGTATTGTCTAACTTACAGAAAGATGCCAATTCTCCATTTAATACCACTGAAGACTCTGGAATCGATGCAAATTTTGTGAATGTTGTTTATGATGCCTTATTAAATACTGTAAGTAGAAGGAAAGAGTTCATGTTCTAAAACATTGTAGCAATTATTTCAGCAAAGAAATATGCTAAGAAGCAATTTATACCAAAAGTTTTTCTGAAGAATCTCTCAAAACATACTTAAAATGGCCCCATGAGAATGACCAGAGTCGTGAAAACGGCTATAGTAAAGGGGATATTTTTGCTACTAGTAATGAACAGTTTATACTGTGCTAGATCTCGAAGACTGCTTGCAGGATATAACATGACTGATGGGACACTGCATGTTGGGAAATAAGGAAAAAGTGAGGATGTGGTAGTAAAAAGTAGGTACTGTGCCTACTCAACAAAGGATGGGAGTAATTTAGAAATTATATTTACATTTTTGAAGTTGTTTAAATCATTGAAAGCAGTCATTGACACAACTCCAGGCCTCAGCTAATAGTCTGCGAGGAAAGATACTTAGGAGTACGGTATCATAATGCAAAGATTTCTTGGCTGGCTTGAATCACAAGCAAAACAAGCTTGCTTGTTCATACAGTACATTGTATAGCATATATATAATTACATGAGATATGATTTTTCCTTTCTTTCTTCCATAGCCTCAAGATGTTCAGAAATCAGTCCTAAAAGGAGTAATTAATGGTCTGCTACAAGAATGGACAGGGTAATTATAACAAGTGCTTGCTTCAGTGCCGTGTCAGCACTTAAAGTTGATACACATTTTGTTTTTATTCTTTTAGCTAAAGAAATAATATGATTTGATACAACTTGTTTGACTCTTAAGAACTTGTCTCCTTTTGGCAGGCAAATATGCTGAAATATATCTTGAACTCTCTAAGCTGACATTCAACCCCTGAGAGGCAGACCCAGGCCCAGCAATACATTCCTCCACAAAATCTCAGCTGCCTGTTGCCAGGGCAATCTTTTGAGCATCTGAACTGTGAGATGAGTTAAGGAATTTATCTAAAGTAAAATATATTCTCCCTGCTCACCCTCCAACAGCAACTAGGTGATTTTAACCTAGGTAATTCCTTGATCCAAAGTTTACTTCACAATACTGTTCATGTGTGACACCAGCATAGAAAAGGCAGTGCAGGATGCAGAAAGGGATAGCCCAAAGGCAGATGATTTGGAGGTGACAACATTTTAGCAAGAAGCAAGAGAAGTGAGAATGGAGTTTGATTCATGAAAAGATATGGCAAGCGTCAGTGCCTTGTTGTGACTCGCCTGTGACCCAACCTTTGGCTGTTCCTTTCTCTACCTTATAGTCCTTTTTCTGTGCTGTTGCTGCATTTGGTAATGTAAAAGCCTTGAAACAGATAAACACCAAGAAGTACAGAGTCTGCAGTGGAAGAAGTGTATAATAATTCTGACAGGAAATATCAAGCATAAGGCAAATAAACACTTCTGCAAAGCAAAGTTAAATTGTAGGTGCATGATTTCATGGCTCTTTGTGTATATCATGTATACATATAGTTCTGCTTATTATTTCGTTCGTTCATAGGCCACGAACAAAAGATGATCTTAGAGCATACTGTATACTTCTACAGGTAAGAAAAATACAATATTTTTATTTAAGTGTATGTCTGCTTAGTGTATAATCTATAAACCAGTATACTCTGCAAAAAAAGATACTTCACATTTAATTTCCTGTTATAAGAATGCATTAAAATAGAGAAGAAGTTTAGGGTATGCATGATGGGAATGGGAGCTTGATGGAATATAGTTGATGGGGAAATGTTACATAGGTTAAAACTATGAAGTAACAGACATGTATTTGTTTCCTGTCATTTTGTGGGTTGGAAAAACAAATGTTTTAGCAGATTATTTGTTCTTTTTTCCTTGTTCCTAGATTTGCCTTACTGTTATTCTGTAACACTGATCTTTCCAGAAAGTTTCAGTATATGCACTTTTTTATATTGCTGTAACTTTCTCCAGAATTGCATTATATCCAGTAGACTCTCCCCAGTCTGACTGGCTACATTGTCTGATTTCTGCCTGTGTTAGGGTATTACCTTTACTATTATATTTGATTTGCGTTTGTAGCAAATTTGCCCTTTAAATTTTACAAGTGTAGATAACATCTCTCCACACAAGGAGAGATTTCTGCTGCTATTTGAGATGATTAGATGGTAATTTAATTTTTTGAGACAATAGTTTTCTGGGGTGGTATGCTAGCTGTGAATTATAAGGGATATATCCTGCTGAAAAGTAGGAATGTGTTAACTCATACATAAGAGGAAATAGGTTTGGACTGATATGCAGGAAGACAGGAGCTATGAGAATCCTTATTACTTAGATGGAAAGCACATCACTCAAAGGAGTATAATTTATGTGCTATGCATTAAATGATAATCCAGAAAAATCTATTGGGTACTGCCTTTATTACCTTTGGGCTTTCTTTTGAAACTAAAACAAGAAAAGAAAAAAAAAATCACACTTTTACAAGATAGAAGATATGTACTTTTCATTTGAACAAGAACAAACATAAGAAAAATTCCTAATGACTTCTTTCCCTTTCTGCAGTTTATTAACCTAACACATTTTTTTAATCTTTTTCAGAATCCTCAATTTAGTAACACTTCTACTTATGTCATCTATGCTCACTTGCTAAGACAGATAGCAGCCTTAACAGAAGCTGACCATCATTTCCTAGTGCACTGGTCTAAAAAGTAAAAAAAATTAAAAAAATAAAAATAAAAATTCCATTTTTAGGATTACAATTGTTACTGTATTTCCATTGATGTTGACTGTTTTATAAATTACATGGAAGTTAATTTAATTGAGTACAGAGATTGTTTTTGTTGTTTTCAAAGTACATTTGGGCATAGTCCACTAAGTGATACTGATTTATAGATGCAAACTGTATATAATGTATAAAAATGAATATCTTTATGCAAAATAGCCTTCATTCCAAAATAACTTTTTAAAGTTATTTTTCTGTAACACATGCAAAATACTTATGTATGTAAATTTTTTAGGTATATGTTTAAATGCTATTATAAATACAAACATCTTTATGATCTTTGTGTAAATAAAGGTATGTCTTGGATAATTTGCAGAAGATACTGTAACTTTACTGTGTTTTATGAAATTCACAAATCAAATCAAGTCCCTGCTTCATAGTGTAATGGAAGTGGTGAGAGACTGTAGTTAGGGCATTAGATTTTTTTAATTAATTCAAGTAATTCTTAATAGCATGTCACTAACAAAGTCATATGGGGTAACTACCCAAAGAGCAGGTTTTAAGAATTGGTATGCTGGTTGCCTTCCTCATAATAATTGTGCAAAAATTTCAGTGTGGTGTAAAAATGAAAAATTTGAATGGCCATATTCACAATTCCCTGACCTTTAAGGGAATCTGTTAATAAAGGATTTTCTTACCTGCAAGGTTGGAAATTATATTCCCCTCTCCCTACCCTCTAATATGTCTAGATTTGCTTAAATATGTGATATTATTTCATTTGTATCAGTGTTTACAAATAATGTTTACCCTCTTGATTAGGGATGCAATAGGCATATCAATATTTTTATTTTTAAAACATGTATCAGAAGTCTAAACCATTAAAATAAGAGAGCTCTTATTTACAAAAGCATTCTCTAATACATGTACACATGTGTATTGTTGTGATATGGAACTGGTGCACATAATTTAAAATGTGCACTTGTCACAAGCTTCAGTACTTTCCGTTCTTTGTTCAATAGGACCAAGTGTCTCAAAAAAAAAAAATCAGACTTCTTCACTATTCAGATTGTGGATTGAAATAGCTAAGGAGTTTTGTTTTCTTTTTGTTTACTAAAAGTCAAGAACTAATGATTCTACTGCATTTTGGTGTTTTTTTTTTCAAGTCACAGGCATTAAAAAGCTTAGCGGTGCACTGATGAAGAGCACTGCTGTGTATCAGTGTTTAAAAGCATGCTTCTTAAACTTTATATTTGGCATTTGTTTTTACGTATAGGGCATGTTCTTTAAAAAATAAAATTGCAATCTGATAATAAAAGCCCTAGTGTGGGCAGTGATCACGTGAGAGTAACTGCAACACATTTGTTTTAGGATTTCGCAGAAGAGGTTCAAGCAGCTGGTGGACAGGTTACTGCAATTTATTTCTTTACGCTTGTTTCCTGCAAAACCTGAAGAGTTTCCACCTATGGTGAAATGTACCTGGTGGATTCCATCAGCAGCCAAAGTCTTGGGTTTATTTAGTAGGTATTTTGCTTGAACTGTATATGCATATGTATGTGGATATATATGTATATTTCTTTGTATGTGTATACATATGAGGAGGAATAGTTTATTCCTCTTCTGGGTGAGATTGACAATGATAGTGGCACAGTACAAACTAGAATAATATGCCAAAAAGTAATAAACAACAAAAGGCATCTTCTATTGGGAAGTATTTGTAGTTGTTTTCTGGTAAAGGGTAATTGCTATGCATAATTTTCCTGTAACAAGTGCTCATCATTCAAACAAAAGTCCATGGAAGTAACCGATGCTTAGGGTTTCCCTTAGTTTTGTAAAAGAAACTGGTTTAAGTGTGTAATTCCCAGAATTTCTTCTGTAAGTGGCTTAGCCCCACAGAAATATTTGGCATCCAAGAGAAGCTTGGCAGTGCATATGTCCAAAACTACAGCTTAGAAAAAGTAAATCCTTGTCCAGTTCAACCATAGAACACAGAAAATACGACAATTGCAAATGCAACCCTTCTCCTCCACTCATCCCAAACAGCTTAGTGATTAGAGCATTTGCTATGGAGATGAAAGGCTTAAGGTCAGTCCGCTTTTCTTTAGAGGTAAAAACATTTTCTTCTCTCTAAGAGAAGATGAAACCACCAAGTGAAAATTAAGATTGGAGTGAGGACATTTTCATTTCACTGTCAACTTAAAACTGCTTAAAAGCATTCTGCACAGTCCTGCCTGTCCAGAGTGACAGCTTAGATAAAGCTCACCTGTATCTGAAAAAAAACATGTGTTGTCTAGTCATCTGTGAAAGAGTTTGTAGTTCCATATTTCTGGGAAAAGAAATATTTAGTAATTCAAAATACATTACTTTCTGACTGATCAAAAATTAATCATGTTTAAGTGGATTTACAGAAAACTTATTAGATATTTGTCATTGTGTGAATGAAACACATGTTGTTATACGAATATTAAATAATGAGATAGGCAGCTTGAATGTGAATTGGTTTTCTTGATATGGTCATTTTTGTATTGGTGAGGCTAGATGGTATAGTAGTTACCTGAGGAAATAGGTGTATCTTTGAGTACTATGTTTTATGCCACTCTCTTTCCATCTCTTTTACAAACAGGCATCAAACTCAGAGAGATAATTGTTACCTGAAAAGCATGTAGATGTTGTATCCATAGCTAAGTTTAAAATTAAACAACAATAATTAAGAAATCCATCTATCAAACTGTTTTTTCATCGATTTCAGCAGAAAAGAACTCTATGCATGAAACCTTAACTTAGCTTATGTCATTAAGTGTCATTAAGCATCAAATGGACGTTCTCTTATCATAAATGGGCTGAACTAGGTATTGTTTTCCACAACAGTTAGTGTGATGTCATGTTACACTTGTTAACCTGCAGGTAAGACTGAGACAAAGTTATTAGTATCCGACTTGGCTTAAAGTTTCTGAGGGTGCGGGTGCCCAGGATACCTAGACAACAAACGTGCTGAATCCAGGCAGTATTTTAAAAGACTTTTGTGTTTTCTTTGTAGATGCTGCAAATTGTCTGATCAGTCCTCCTATTATTTCATATACGGATTTCTACAATTCTACACTTGATCATATTGATCTTATGGAAGAATATCATAACTGGCAATGTTACGGAAATTCTCACAGGTAAAATAAGTGGTTGTTTCTTGTTAATTAGTATTTCAAAGCACTGTGTCTACACTATGTATATCATGTATATCTATCTTATAGCATGTATGTAGTGTGTATATATAACCACATTAAATACTGTATTTTATTGGAAAAACATTGTATAGCTGCTACTTGATATACTTGGTATTGCATGGGTGCGAGACTGCATGCAACAGATCTCATTCTGACTTTGCAAACTGGAGAAAAGATGTGAAATATAGATGATAATATGAGTTTATTATTTACTGGCATAGACTTCTAATTGTGTCTTACTACAAAAATATAACCTCAAATATGTTCCTAGAAAGTGCTGTGTGCATACTTACTACTTAATGATGAAAATGTCTCTACCTGTATATATGTGGCTCCAATCCTATTTGCTCCACTAAAATCAATAGCACTATTTCTGTTACATGAAGATAACATACAAGTTAAATCTTTACAGACTCAAAGCTTACAAAGGTATTTCTCTTCTTGTAAGAGGCAGCCAGCAGTGTGATTTAGAAACATCTAGAGAAACAGGCATTTCATTTTACTGCTAAAATTTAAAATCTCAGTGACATTTTCTTAATAAAAATGTTTTGTATAGCTGTATCTTTTAGCATATTAGTATGTATCACTCAGTCTTTACAGCTTGAATCACAAGATCAATTAAAATTCCTCATATTTCAAGACTTTTCAGTAAGCTAATATAAGACAACAGCCAACCAAATGTAGCTTTTTGCTTATTCCATGTGCGGTTTTCCTTGTCTTTAGCAGCAGTTGAGGAAAACTTCGCATAATTTGCTCCACTAAAGCAGGTATTGTAGGCTAGGTTTGTGTCTGATACCTGATATTCTGCTTGGGAAGGAATTAAAAACAAATAAATGGAAAAGAAGGCAAAAAAATGCCCCATCAAACCCCATGACACATGATAGCAGTAAATGTTCAGTAGGTTTTGCATAGTCTCAGTACAAGTATTGGAATCTGGATACTGCTGAGCTTCAGATTTACTTTTTTTCCACTGGCACCATCTGGCTGTTTTGGCACCCACATCCAAACTTACAAAAGGGCTGCAAGATTTCCACCTGCTCCAGTTCTTTTCAGTTAGCTGGGACACTGGGAATTCAATATATGTCAAAACAAAATTTGCTTGGTACATAATTTCTGGAGTAGCTGAAATGCAGACTAGCTGTATTATTCTTAAAGTAAATTTAATTCTTTTACTTTGTTGCAGCCACACTTTATTCTAATTTTAACATCTTTTAACTCTGTGTCATTCCATTAAAAAAAACCAAACAGACAAAACAACAAACCAACAAAGAATCACAGTCAAGTCTATATGCTTAGAACTAAGAAGGTCAAGTTAGGAGCAAGTCCTGGTTTACCTTCCACATGAAATATTTTGAAATACATAATTATTCAAACTAAGTTAACACTCCTTGGTAAAACATTTTGGATTGGATTAGGATATCCAGGAGACCAAATGAGAATATTTTGCTCATTTTCCTTTCTTTCCTAGCAACATCTGAATCCCGAGCTTCTAACAGGTAGGATTCAGGGTGCACATGCAGTTTGGATATAAGACGCACACACAGAGTCTGAAGCTCTGTGTATTTAAGTATGAACTTCTGCTAGGTGATGCATGAGCTGAATCACCAAAAACAAACAACTTACCAAAGTAACCAATAAAAAAAATCTTTTACCTTGGCGATTTCTACAGTTTTTGAGATTTATTTGTATTATTTGATTGCAGTGGAATGTGGGATCTGATATTTTAGAAGCCCTAGATGGTTGTAACTTCAAGTTAAATCTAAAGAACCTGTGGAAAATCAGTTCCTTTGAAAGTCAGTTCTGCAGTAAATAAGCCAAACCAACATTATTTCTACTCAGTACCTAAACATGCTGCACTGAGATAGCTGCTTTTCTTGTATTTAATAACATATTATAATTTTCTTTAATTCAGTGTAGCAATTAAAATTTAGTATTTAAAGCAGGTGACTTTTTATTAGGTCTGTTGATAATGATAAACAATAAGAAAGAGCTTTATTGAGAATAAGTATTATTACCGAATACAATTTCTAGTAGTATTTGCAGATAAGTTTGTTCTACTGAGTTATGTATGCAATGCAAAAAAACCCAGCAGCTATTTGCAAATTACTAACAGTGGAGGGAAGTAGTTCGGGAATCATAATGCAACGATTCACTCCTGTACTCTTAAAAAGTAAATAATATGCTAGATGCAAAAAAAAAGGAAATACTCTATTTTCTTTTCTCTTGTTAGGTTTTCTTTCTGTCAATACCCATTTATTATTTCTATAGCGGCAAAAAAAGTTATTATTCAAAGGGACTCAGAACAACAGATGATAAGTATTGCACGGGTAAGTCATTTAGTGATAAATGTTTGTCTCATCCAATTGGTATTTTATAAGTTTTTGTTAGATCGATATTACATACAACCTTTCATCACAACTTCTAGAATTTTGGACTACCCTGAAAAAGAACTTGAGCAATTTTACTCTTACCAGTCTATAACTGTCCGTGCTGGATTCTCTCAGGCTTTTTTATTTTAATGTTCTCAGTTTCAGGATATTTCTAAATGCCAGTGCTGTGGAGAAAATGACTGTAATTACTTTTTCTTCTTTTTTTTTTTGAGAAACCAGCATAATGTTCTAGCATCTTAAATTAACAGGATAATTAAGGAAGAGAAATTCCATGAGAATTTTGGACTGTTACCTATATAATTCCATGAAGATATGTTGTCATGGCAAACCAAGATGTAAGACTATGTCCACAAGTCATAGGAGAGGTATTGCTTCTGGCCAGCCTCTTCTGTTTTGAAGGAGACACTGCCTGCCTCTTTCAGTGGTCATTTTGTTCAGGTGCTAGGTGATACTGCTTTCCTTGGTGCTGAATGTAGCACCACCACCTGTGGCATCATTCCTGTCTTGGTGGATGTGTTTTGTGAATAGCTAATTAAGGCACATGCCAGTCTCTGAAGTCCTATGGGTATATTTTTAACTTTGTGGAGTTTTATAGGTGGCTGTACAGTTGCCATGTTCTTGTTAAACTTCCCGATAAGTTAGTTCAAATATGGTATAAATACTAGAAAAGAAATTGCTCTCCATCCCTTAGAACGTACCGAAGCAGCTAGCATGTTAGGATAATGTCTTTTATGCAAGATACTCAGGCCTTTTTACATTTAAGAAGTGCAGCACTTTGGCTTATAAAAGAAGGTACTGCATGTGTGACATTTCTTCTTCATTCAAATAGCAAAGCCTTGTGGATAAAGTATCTCGCAGACAGAAACCTGACATGAACATGTTGTTCCTAAATGTGAAAGTGAGGAGGACGCACCTTGTTAGTGATTCACTTGATGAGGTAACAAAAATGTAATTAAATGGTGTGTTGCTGCAGAATAGCTGTTGCACTTGGATTTCAGTTTGATAAGTCATATTTAAATCTTTCTGTGCTAAGAGATTGGGAATATGACTATATAATGCTAAATAAAAAGAACTGCATCACTGTCACAATAGCAGTGCCACAGAATAAATTGGGTCAGACATTAACTTTATTTGCACTCTCACAATGCTCCATAGCGAAGCCCATAATAAACATACATGTTTGCATGCCATGCAGTCTGTGTTTGCAATTTTTGTTTTAAGAGTACAATGAATAATTATTAGGTGATGTAGGACTTGGTTCCATGATAGGAGCAGGAATAGTGACTAATCACTAATGACTTAGTTCTGTTCCAGTTTTTGGAACATTTTTATTCTTTTCACAAACTTCTCTGTCCTAAAAGAATTATTTTAGGCTTTCTTAAGTTCTTATCTTGATTTTAACTAATTCCTCACATTCTTCATGTAATCTTTTCCTTTTTTAGAAATGAAACAGATGTGTCCATTAAAGTAGGCAGTTCTTCAGTATCCACTGGATCTTGCTAATTAACATTACATAATAAAATCTAGTGCTCACCTTTTGTCCAGGTGGCAAAAACAAGACCGAACAAGTTCTGATTGCTAATCTTTAGAAAACATAAATTTAAACTAACATTTTCCTAGATTAAAGCCTATTTTGGCCTCCTTTCCAAAGTTAGAAGAAATATAAGTGGTAATACTGCTTTCTCTTGGGCATTGTGGGTTGTTTTTTTTACCCCACTGGAATTACCAGGAGCCACTTTAAGAGCTTTGATAGCCAAAATATTCTCATACTTATTTTTGATACTTCCTTTGCCCATCTTGGGGATGTGTAAGAATGCATTATATTATCCATATTCTCAAAAGTGTGGAGAATGGAAGATGGGGAAAGATGTCTTATTTGTATTTCAAATTTAAAAAAAAAAATTGCAAAGGAAAATGACTTTAGCTAATAAATAGCTTATGACAGGTAATACAAATACCTGTGTCATAAAATTTGTTGAACAGGGATTTTCTTGAGCTGCTAATATAGAAATTATTTTAGCACATGCATCGTCCTGACTGATGTAAACACTTTCTGTAGAGCTGGATAGTAATTAGTGGTTTAGAGAAAAAACTTGTAGGGACTTGATCTGAAGGATCACTGCTAATTGTGAAAGGCTATAATCTATTTCATTGCAGGTCTTTTGCACACCTGGTTGTAATCCAGTATTTTAGGATAAAGAAATGAAAAGAACTTGGTGCCATTGTCTAAAAAACAGTTTTATTTTTATGTATTTCCCAAACTTGCTGTCAGGTATCTTAAGCTGAAAGTAAGGCTGTCCAAATATTGAAAGTTTTAGATTGCTCCTTATTTCTAAATATCTCCAAAAGTTGTCTAATTTTCATAATTTTTTTTTTTTAATCTATCATTTCTTCCTGGCAGAATGTCTTCTGCATCTAGTAGCTTATTAAGTCTGCTTGCACATCATTCTTTTGAAACCTGGAGAGCAGCACCATGTGCAAGGTAGTTTATGATATCAAGTAGTCATAGAATCATAGAATTGTTAGGGTTGGAAAGGACCTTAAGATCATCTAGTTCCAACCCCCCTGCCATGGGCAGGGACACCTTATGCTAAACCATATCACCCAAGGCCTCGTCCAACCTGGCCTTGAACACTGCCAGGGATGGAGCATTCACAACCTCCCTGGGCAACCCGTTCCAGTGCCTTACCACCCTTACAGGAAAGAATTTCCTTCTTATATCCAACCTAAACTTCCCCTGTTTAAGTTTCAACCCGTTACCCCTTGTCCTGTCACTATGGTCCCTAATGAAAAGGTCCTCCCCAGCATCCCTATAGGCCCCCTTCAAATACTGGAAGGCTGCTATGAGGTCTCCATGCAGCCTTCTCTTCTCCAGGCTGACCAGCCCCAACTCCCTCAGCCTGTCTTCATACGGGAGGTGCTCCAGTCCACATGATCATCTTGCTTCTGCAGTTCAGTCATTGTTTTAATATAGTTTAGACCTATTAGTAGGAGATGATGCCAATTACTAGTTTAAACAAAGTGAGAGTGGTAGTGACAAAGATACATTCTCTATGGCTACAGGTAGTGATAATAAGTTAAATGTCCTTTTTCTTCTTCCCTACCTATTTTGCAATAGCTAGCAAGGAAGAGAGCAGATCTGAAAAAGAAGTTGAAAGTCACATTTGTAGGGGAGGCTGGTCTTGATATGGGTGGCCTGACAAAAGAATGGTTTCTTCTTCTGATTCGCCAGATTTTTCATCCAGATTATGGTGAGTCATACATGTTCTAAAATGCCACATGAAAATATTTTTTTCATTTTAAAAAAAAACAGTGATGGATAAGAATTCTTCATTAATTTGGTATTAAGCAGACCTGTTATTAATTTATGAGAAAACCAAGCAGGCAAGTTAGAATTGCATATAGACAAGAAGTTTTAGCATAGAGGAAGGTAGAAGAGACTGGAAAGTCTTTGAAGAGCTTTGAAGATGCTGGCTTTGGACAAGGAGGTTCAAGCATTGCTGAAAAAGTGAGATTTTGCTTCAGTGTTGTGGCAAAATTAGAGGGTGGACAAATTTCTGATCAATTGAAGGGTTTAGAATTAGGATTCAGCTCTTCAAAACTTTAGTCATGTTAAACCTTGTTTCAGAAATCAGAAGCTCCAATGTTCATTGTTTATTAGTGTCCCTAGGCTAGTGAGAATATTGGATATGAAGCAGGGGGATTTGAGACTAGCAGTAGATTTTTCCTTGAAGTTTTTCCCAAATATATGTGTGGTTACAGTGTTTCTATCTCTATCAGAGGCAGGATCTTGATTTACCTTTGGGCAAATGTGAGAAGGACATAATTTCATGGAGTAGGTCAAGGATAATTTTAATCTGTTTAATTCAGATGGAATCAGGACTTTGAAAGGGTTGTTTCCATATCTCTTCTGAATAGAAAATTTATTAAAGTTTTCTATGAGTTTTAGTGAATTGCTAGACCTAATAACAAGCTAAAAAGGATAAGCAAAATGCAAGCCACTGAATCACTGACAATTGTCTGCCCTTGGAAATATTCTAGAATATATGTGTGAATTCATATGTTAGGATTTAAAAATAAGCTTATTCCATTTAGCTTAATATGTTGTCTGGTTGCAATTGGAATATGATGTTCTTGTTCCAAAATAGGAAGAGACATACAGCAGCCTTTGAAATAGATGGTTGTCATGGTTTAACCTCATCCAGAAACGAAGCCCCACACAGCCACTCACTCACTGCCCCCCCCCCCCCTTCCCAGTGGGATGGGGGAGAGAATCACAAGTGTAAAAGTGAGAAAACTTGTGGGTTGAGATAAAGACCATTTAATAAGTAAAGCAAAAGCCATGCATGCAAGCAAAGCAACACAAGGAATTCATTCATACTTCCAGTCATCAGGCAGGTGCTCAGCAATCCCCAGAAAAGCAAAACTCCATCACATGTAAAGGTTACTTGGGAAAACAAAACGCCATCACTCTGAAAACCTTCCCCTTCCTCCTACTTCCCCCAGCTTTATATGCTGAGAAGACATTATATGGCATCAAATATCCCTTTGTCAGTTGAGGCCAGCTGTCCTGAATGTGTCCTCTCCCAGCTTCTTGTGCACCCCCAGCCTACTCACTGTGGGGTGGTGTGAGGAGCAGAAAAGACTTAGACCCTGTAAGCACTGCTCAGCAGTAACTAAACTAAACACCATTTTCAGCACAGATACAAGACATGGCCTCGCGCTAGCTACCATGAAGAAAATTAACTCTATCCCAGCCAAAAGCAACACAATGGTTTATCAAATTTTGAAGTGGAGATAAGACCAAAATTATTTGTATGCCACTGCCATCCTTGCCTCTTTCTTCTCATACTGCATTTTCTGTTTTTACATTGCCCTCAACTGTCTTCATATTGCTAGTTTTCCTTGTTTTTGTAAGTAGCCACAGTTGGATGCTGTTTCTGTGCTCAGTTCTGGTAAACTGCTGACTCTGGCTTCCCATGTATCAATGGTTTCCATTTGCACTGATAGTCTGCAAGTTCTAGCACTATTTCTGTGATTAGTATCGGTAGAGGTTTAACCTTTGATGTGATATATTCTGCTTGGGGTATCTGTATAGCCAGTATTCTTAAAAGTGGTCTGAGATGCTCTCAGAAGAGAAAGGACCTTCAGTCAGGTACAAGGATGGTATAGGCTGATGTGAGACAGAATGAAATAGCCTGCCTCTGCTGTTACCAGGACCTGTGAGCCCATAATGAAAAAAAAAAAAAAAGGATTTTCTGAGTAGGTAGGAGATGGGAAGACATGAATTAGCATTCACAAATCAGCAGTTCAATCTTCTTGTTTTATATTGTTCTAGATGGATTTGGGTCAGGGCTTTTTCCCCACTCTAATATTTCTCAAATGAGTCAGCTTTCCTCAGCTGTGCATGGAGAAATTACTGATGTTATAATGGGTTAAAGTACTTCCAGGCTGGCTCTTAAATTAGAAGCATTGATTTCCAGGGACTTCAGCATAACACCTGATAGTCATTGGCAGAATGCAAGAGCTTGTCTGTCTTTGCTGGAAGTGTTTATGTCCCTTGAATGCGTGGTACTCTGTTGTTTATAGGACTCCTTTTAAAGGTCCAGAGCTTTAAGTCATAAATGTATCCTCAAATCTGCTGAGGTCATTATTTGCCTATAACCCTTTTTCTAGTAAAAAGGTTGCTGTGTGGAGAAATGACATTGGTGATAACCTTTATAGGAAATAATTTATCCTGGAGAAAGCATTTTGTAAGTTTTACATTTCTGTTAGTAAAAACGTGTTGTCAACAGAGCTTGGCAACTGATGAGTTTGGAAACGCTTGTGAGTAATTATTTTTTTTCACCTGCTCTGGCAGACTTCCTTGTTTAAAGTGTAAATTCTTTCATTGATACATCTATCAGCCAAGTGTAGGAGGAGTTCAGAAATGTTCTCGTCCCTTGGAAAAGGACTGTATACTCTGCTGTCTTTAATGTTTAAGTTGCAAATAATGTATGTCAGAAGCTTGGAAGGAAAACCATAGAAAAACATCACTGTTATTATCCTTTGCAGGTTAGCTGCAGATATAACTCCTAAAATTAAAGAACTCCCAATTAACTTATTTGTCTGCCCTCCTGTTTGTTACAGTGCTTTCTTTGTCTCAGTGTGGACAATTAATAAGTGGTATATGAGATCTGTTTTGTTCCAGCATCACTGCCATCTTTCAGTATATGTGAACCTTGCTCGTCCTTATATGGAACTGTTTTGTTGCTTCTTGTAAAGGCATTGTCTAAAGCTTTTATGATGAGCACCTTTTTGAGCTAAAGTTCAAAAGATGAAGTTCAGGAGAGTAGCGGAGGAGGGAATATGAAGGCAGAGTTTTACCTGTAAATTTTCATAAGACCTAGATGTCCTTGAGTCATCATTTGGATTTTTATTCTTTTTTCTTTTTTTTTAATCCAAAGGAGTTTGATTTTTCATTTAAATATTATTTTTCCCCAACTTCATCTTCAAACACAGATGCAGTGAGCTACTGCTTACAATATGTTCTTAGAGCTGTTCAGTGCTTTGGTTTGTACACTGACTGTGGAAACAATAATAAACTGTTGTGCCATTCAGTCCCAACAAATTAAAACCACTTATCACAT
This sequence comes from Pezoporus occidentalis, assembly GCF_034315485.1. NCBI lineage: Eukaryota > Metazoa > Chordata > Aves > Psittaciformes > Psittacidae > Pezoporus > Pezoporus occidentalis. The sequence continues at coordinate 3,733,255 of NW_026916347.1, forward strand.
TTTATCCAATATACTGCACTTCTGAAGTTAATTTCACTGTTAGTGCTCACTTAACTAGTGTTTCTTGCTTCTCTGACCAGTACATCTAGGCATCGGAAAGCTGGTATGTGGTTTCATTACATAGGTTTTTACTTTCTATCACTCTTTAAAACAGAATGGTCCACAAATAGCAGTCAGACTAGTCTATAGTGATGATTTCAATAAGATGTAGCTTGTCATTTAGACCAGTGAGTGGCTTTTCTAGGGTATTTGTGTTTTGATTTTTTGTAATTTTTTTTTTACTTCTCTGATATTTTTTGACAGAAAATATGAAACATACCCCTTTGCTGCTAGTGTATGTATAAGATAAACCTTTTAGAGCTTTCTATTCTAAGAAGGTAAATCTTATGGTATTTGTACTATGGTGCTCCAGCCAGCATTTTTAAAGACTGTCATCTGCTATTGACCCAGAAAGGGAAGAAGAAATGGTTTACATTGCAGCAAGAAAATTTTTGGTTAGACAGTTAACATTTCTGGCTGCCCTGATGATGAAGTACAGTGAAGAAACGGATTGCACAGAGACAGTGCAGAATATGCACGACTGGAGGCACTGAAGAACTTTGGTTTCTTTCACCCCAAAGGGCTGAAGGGCTTGAGCCTGCTTTGGTGTCTTGGCACTACGCTTCATGGTTCTCACCCAAGCACCTGCAGGCTCCTGATGTGGGTGGGAAGATGGGCTCAGAACAAGTGTGGAGATAAGGGTGCTCCTAGAAGCACTCTTAAAGTTGCTTGTTTGAGAAAGGTGAGGTTTTGTATGACTTTTTATGGAAGCTCAGGCTCTGTAAAGACCACTGTTCCTGTTCTGCAGGCATGTTCACCTACCACAAGGACTCACACTGCCATTGGTTCAGCAGCTTTAAGTGTGATAACTATTCTGAATTCAGACTGGTTGGAGCTGTATCCTTTTATGTGTGCTAAACAGTACTAAGCACACAGTCGTTAAATGACTTGGTGCAGGGGAGAAATAAGGCATCAATTAAAGCTCATTCAGTTTTGTATATACAAGCGTGTTCCATTTTAAATGTATAAAAAGAATGTCATAGAAGCAAGTGAACTAAAAATAGGAAGCAAATGGTGGTATGTGGGTACATGGTACATTTTACAGTCAGAAAATCAAGATGTATGTACTTACACCTCTTTTTTTTGTAACTGAATGGAAGCCATGTGTTATTTTGAAAGCAAGTTTATTTCATAGGTTTTCTGTTGCACTCATATATTAAGTTCTCAGACACAAATGATTAATGATATTATTATAACTACATCAAGATGAGATGGTGATGTCCCAGCTTTACTGATCGTAGTTGGACCAAGTGATCATTGTAGGTCTCTTCCAACTGAACTATTCACTTCTAGTGTATCTATATCTATGTGACTATATCTAGTCAGTATAATTTTTTGGTATAATTTCAGATTTGTTTCATGAGTACACTTAAATGTGCTAGCTGATGAGCTGTAGTGCCAGTGCGGGTTTGTCTTTATGCTTTTAGATTTATTTTCATAAACATACTATATTGAGCTCTCTCTAGAATTTTGGGATAAAAAATAGATATCTGAAGTTCTGCTTAAAAACCTTTTTCATAACAATACTTTTAATAATTTATTCTGGAAATGCTTGTATAGAATATTATGAAAAAGATTATCAAGTGTTCTGTCAACGTGCATCATTTGACCACTTCAACAACTACTTAATTATAGTACAGAACTGCAGTTAGAATTATCAGTCATAAACAAATATAAATGCAATTCCTTCTGTTTAGCGTGTATTAGAGTATGCTAAGTAAAATCTTAAAATATTTTTCCAAGTTCATTAAAATATTAACTATAATAAAGATGTGTGGAGTTTGCCCTTAACGTTTCACTTGTATAGCTTATGGGACTTGCTGTGTATAATAGCATCACTTTGGATATCCGTTTTCCACCTTGCTGTTACAAGAAATTATTGAGTCCTCCCATTGTTCCCTGTGATCATAACACACTTGTAGGCATCTGTGCTGTCACATTAGATGACCTGTTTCAGATTATGCCTGTAAGTATAATGTTTTTAAGAGGCTAAAAATTACTGATTTGAAACCTGTTTTATTTGTATTCAATGTTTGAATTATAATCTGTTTGAAAACATCTTTTTTTTCCAGTGCAGGCTGATAGTTGCCTTTTCTTCTGAAATCCTTCATGTTTTCTAGCATAGCAGAATTTTTGTTGATCTGCTTGAAGTTAGAATACCAAAATATGATACAAGTATTCTAGGTACATTTTCCATAGTAAAAGTGTGAGTTTGTACTTAAATAAAAATAAACAAATACATTAATTAAGCAGTGAATTTTATTTGTGTACATGTTTTGAATATACAGCTTTTCCCAAAATCCTTTCTGTATAAAGTAGTGATTCTGGCACATCCTTGCAAAGTGCATCACTTAGTTTTGTAGATTTACTGAAGAGTTTTTATTCATGTTGTAGGAACTGGCTCATGGACTAAGTGAACTTCTATCCTATGAGGGCAATGTTGAAGAGGACTTTTACTCAACCTTTCAGGTCATTAAATACACAATTATAAGTGATTCTCAAACTCGGTCAGTAATTTTTACCAATGTTTCTGCAGTGGAGTGGCCTACGACTCTGTGATTGCTGATTGTTTGGAATATAATTGCATGGACGTTAAAGCTTCCTTCATGACTAGTCTAGTCCTGGAGCATCAAGGCATATAGATGCTGGTTCCCTTTAGAGGCTTTAAGCTGTTGTTCCCTGGCAGTGCAGGTTGATCTGAGTGCTGACTGCCAGGGTCGCATGGCCAGCTGCTGGTGCTTTTCCAGCTCTTTGCTTGATCTGAAATTGCCTTGCAGTTGATGACCTTGTCTGTGGAATTATTTGGCTGCAAAACAACTCCTTTCCCGAACTGAGATGCTAGCCAAAGCTTGCTCTGGTTATTTTACATACTTTTTTCCTGGAAATCTGCCTTGAACAATAGCTTGTTCAAATTACAGTAATTTTGCCTGACCTGTATGTCTAACTGCTACTTCAATCAAGAAAGCCTTTTTCATTTATTCATTGTTTTAGAACACATACCAGTTAGTAAAATTTCCTGCTGGTTAGTGAATGTTTATTGGACTAGTACTGACCTTTTTTTTACCTTGGCTTTGAATTACATTATTATCAGACCATATGAGAATTTTTAAGTGGGTACTTTTGAGTTCCTAGGTGAGCTGCAGTGCAACAAGTACCTTCTTAATTGTATGTGATGCTTCAAAATTGTTCTTTTCTGTTAAAAACTCTGTGGCTTCAGAGCCTGCAGGTTGGTTTGATATGGCACTGTGTAACAGGGTCAGTTTTTCTACTTTGAATACCAATTTCTTGAGCAATTTTTGAAAATTGTAATATTTAACTTTTAAAAACCCCACAACCCTCAGAATTACAGCTTGTGCTAAAGAGAGAGGTGGAGGAAATACATGAAATAATAAATACAAGCTTTGTAATTTGTGGGTATACAAATGTATTTTCCAGTATTGAACTTGCCTCCTCTTTTTCTCCAGGTTTTTCAGGAAGAATTTGGTGTTATAAAATCTTACAACTTAAAGCCAAATGGAGATAAAATCCCAGTCACAAATCAGAATAGGAAAGGTACTTCAGTACATATTAATTACACATATTTGTCAGGTTTAAGTTTGTCCTTTTTTTCCTTCTTTATAAGCCTAGGTTTTCTTTAACAAAGTGTGAAAATGAAATTACTGTAGGCCCTTTCTGGTATGCCTACCAATTTTGTAGTAACTAAAATGGAATGTATCCATTTTTCTTAATGCAGTATAATTTGAGAGAGCACAACAAATGATTATTGAAAATTATTATATTGTAAAACAAAATAAAATGTTTTTTCTTTTTTAGAGTATGTGCAGCTCTATGTTGATTTTCTTATCAACAAATCAATCTACAAACAATTTGCAGCTTTCTATTACGGATTTCATAGTGTCTGTGCTTCATATGCATTACTGGTAAGAATAAAATTAAATGTAACTTTTCTATTTCAAATATGTGACAATGACATCTAAATTACACAAATTACACTGGATAATTTTAGGATTCATGAATAATTTTGATTAATCAACGTAGTTCATTAATTCAACGTAAACAGAAGAAATTAAGCAGGTAATCCAGCTGTTCTCCATAGTGTTCCATTGAAAGCAGATAAATAAAGCTCCACAGGTTAGATTTATTAGTATGCATTCACAGACACTTCATGTGCATGTTTACAAGGATTCTCTGTATTCCCTACAGTTATAAACAGCAGAGCAACTGTGTCTGTGCTCTTAAGTGACTCCTCTGAAAAAGCATATTATTTTTTGCAGGCAGAGCACACAGTGAGGTTGAGATTAAACATTCTTCTGTATTCAGTTCTGTTTGGTGGTTGGAATGCCTTCTGTAATTTACATCATGCCCTGTACAGTAAGAAGAGAAAGAAAATTGCAATTTCCATGAGATTTGCTTCATTCCTGTGAAATTAGCCGCATATGACACACTTTCAGCAAAGTGAAATGGGACTAACTGCAGGGAAGGTTCTGGAAGGAGAATGAAAATCCACTGAAGTGCCATTATGTGTTCCCATGCAATTTAACAATGTTGTAATAAATTAATAAATAGATTCTGCAGGTGTACCTTTAGCAGTTGTTAAACACAGTTTATTGTTATGTGTGTTTGCTCTGCGCAGCAGTGTGTACAACTAAAAGTCAAGTTCTGTCAACCACCACTATTAAGCAACCTACACTGGGACTTTTCAGTGTAAATGGAATGGGAGTTGTAGCTGAAATTGAGATCAGGACTCTCCATCTGCATTCCATATGTGTACAAACTTAATTTTCTTCCTGACCCATTTGTAATCTAATCATACAGCAATTGAGTCAGTGTGATAAAGGTTAGAATGAAACAGTGAGGAAAAAAAGAAATGTATTAAAATATTATGTTATCCAGTAATTTGCTTTTTACTATATACAGTAGTAAGATTCTTTAAAGTACAAAGGAATTAATTTTTCTATAAAACAGTTTATGTTATAGATTTATATTGAATGAGATTATTTTTTTCTGTAATGCCAAAAGAAAAATTGAATCATAGAATCACAGAATGATTAGGGTTGGAAAGGACCTTTAGATCATCTAGTTCCAACCCCCCTGCCATGGCCAGGGACACCTCACACTAAACCATATCACCTAAGGCTTTGTCTGACCTGGTCTTGAACACCGCCAGGGACGGAGCATTCATAACCTCCCTTGGCAACCTATTCCAGTGCCTCACCACCCTTTCAGGAAAGAATTTCCTCCTTATAACCAATCTAAACTTCCCCTCTTTAAGTTTTAACCTGTTACCCCTTGTCCTGTCACTACAGTCCCTAATGAAGCGTCCCTCTCCAGCATCCCTATAGGCCCCCTTCAGATACTGGAAGGCTGCTATGAGATCTAGTATCTGAATCTGGTAGAATCATTTCTCGTTTAAAAAAAAATAAATTAATTCTGGCAGTTACTTCGTCCAGAAGAGGTTGAAATTCTTGTCTGTGGCAGTCCTGAACTGGATATGTCTGCTTTACAGAGGAGTACCCAATATGAGGGCTACCAAAAAACTGATCTCACTATACGGTAGGCTTAATTTTTTTCTTTGTAATTACTGAGTTTAAAAACATCATAGAATGGTAGACTAGGTTGGGAATAATCTCCGCAAGAATAATCTGAGAATGATTGAAGTTTTATAAACTATTTCCAAATAAGACAAAGACACAAATTATCTGCAAGTAGGAAGAGTTAGATCCTTCATGGCATAATGTGTTGCTGGATACCTTTAAAAGGCTATAATGAGATTGAAATGGAGACAGTTTGAAAAGAGTAGCTTTAAATCCTGCCTAGTGAAGTCTGGATAACAGAAATAAAACTCAGACTTCTAAAAATGCTTGTTCTCTTCCAAGTCTATTTAATACTAAGGATGCTTGTATTAGTTAGTAGAAGGCATTTGTATTTTTATAGAAAAACAGGCTTGGGCATCGTTTGACAAGAAAACATTCCAGAATTTTTAAAACATTTTACTTGTCCAGTCCCTAGGGATTCATTTAACCTTACATTTTAGTATAATACTGATGTCCTATATATTATAATAAGTTCTCAGTAAGTGACATTCATCATGTAGTACTTGTGGTTGTATTATCCTCATAGCGTTTTGTCATGATATTGCATCTTACACCATTTTCTTCTCCCTCTGCCCTGAACATAGATACTTTTGGGATGTAGTGCTTGGATTTTCTCTTGACCTTCAAAAGAAGCTGCTACATTTTGCTACTGGAAGTGATAGAGTACCTGTGGGAGGAATGGCTGACTTGAATTTCAAAATTTCAAAGAGTGAAACATCCACTAATTGGTAAGTAATATTCTGGATGTTTAAATATTTTTTGTTACATTATTTCCTGAGAACCCTTATTGCTCTTGAATGTGTTTTTTAAAGAGCAGGAAGCTAATATATAAGGAAGAAACTGCATGGACTTCTTTAGTTTGTCTTCAGAATGTTATTATTGATTGCATAAATTCTGCAGGTGACCATCTATTACAATATTGATTCTTCAGTCAGTGTTCACATTTGAGGCTGGGAATTCTTTATTTGTAGAGATCCCTTCTTTTATTATTTCTAACATGACTGCTGAGCTAATGGAAATATACTGTGAATCACCATGAATTTTTCTGAATTCAAGTCTATCACTATGTATAGTAGCCCCCGAAGATGCAGAAAATGCTTGCATTCCTTCTTGATGGTCTAAAGAAGAGTTTTAACATGTATGGCTGAGAAGTTGTAGCATTTCTTTAGGGTCTCTGCTGAGTATACACCTGATACACAGGTTGCTCCAAAGAAACAGCATCAAAGTAGCCTTGTAATTTTGTTGTGAAGGTTTAATTGTTCGTGCCAAGTTCTCATGTTTCTGGTAGTGGTTTATTTTGTATTGAATTGACTCAAGAAATTCTATGTATGTCCCAGCTACTGTTTTCCTTCTCAAGATTCTAGAAAGTCAGTTTAAGTAATCTGGAAAGCTGTATAGAAAAGCCCACTGCTAAGCAGTAATTGCTGCTAAGCAGTAATTACTGGCTTTACCTAGAGTTCTCAAACATTTAGGGTAATCAAAATACTTAAATGGAACTATATTTTTAGACAAAATTTTGTTGGGTTTTCTGTGGGGAGCTGAATTAAATGCATAAACAAAATAAATTTTGGGGTTGTTTTTAAATTTGATTTATCTCATTACTGTGGTATTTATAATGCTTTATTCAATGAGCTAATAACTGGTTCCAGTAACATGTTAAAGGAACATTAATATCTAATGAAAAATAAAGAAAAATCAACCAACTTGAATCTGTTAAGTCCATTCTCCTGTAAATTGTTCTTTTTCTTAAAAATGGGAAAGAGTGTTTTGAACTAGCATGCATTTTAAAATCATGTAGGGTCTGTATTTTGCAAGATAATTGTTGCAGTCAGACTGCCTGTGCAGGGATGAATGTAGGCATGGTGGCATTGCATTGCTCGCACAATAGGATCAAGTAATATAACAGCAATAAGAATTGCCAAATGAATATCCAGTTTCTCAGTTTTCCAAATTCTGAAGCACGTGACTCCAGTCTGATAATAGATTTTTGCTTGCTTGTTTAAGGGGCGAGGAGGGGGGAAGTAGATTGGGTATCCAAATCTGCGGGACTTCCACCCGCTTTCAAGAACATCTGCTAATGACCAAAGGCCAAGATGCTGCCATTCAAAAGATTTAAGAGCTTTAATGAAAACAGAAGTAGATTTTGAGTCACCTACTAAAAAGTTTTAAGTGTCCAAGTTTTAGAAATCGTTCAGTGTTGGGTTAATTCCAAATCTCAGGTTGAGATCCAGGTCACTGTCTTTCTCCTCTCTCCCCACAAGTAATCAGTTGTAGGACAAGGACAAGTCTATATCCTCAGTGTTGTTCTGTATGTCACTTGAGAATATAAAGGGCAAAAAGATCACATAGGTTATTGCCTGTAGCTATGAAGCAGGATGTTAGTGGCATCTCATACTGATAGCAAAACAAATGCTTCTGCTAGTGAAGAACAGTTCTCGTCAAACTAATCCATTCAAGTGAGTGTAGTTTCTAGTGTTTGTCAGGCAATCCTAAGAGGTATCTGCAATATGTATCCAAACTCAGCTCTCAGAAAAAACTCACAGCTGAAGGTGTTGATATGGCTAAGATGAAAATTTATGAACTGTTGTTTTTCCAGGGCTTTAATCAGCTCCTCAGTACTTTGCACTGAGGCATGTGTCTGTAGGGGAGTGTTTTACCAACCTGAACTTGGAGTTTCATATCCTTGTTTCATCTAGGTGCCTTTATTCCTAATGCAGGACCCACCTTCTTTCTTCATGTTGTGGGTTCTGATTATACTCAGATTTTGTGTTTGGAGAAAAAACTGATTTTGAAGTCATGTGGTACCAGAAGTTTCCAAAACCTTGAAGGAGATGTTGCTGACTTACAAAAAAAAGAAAGGCAGGCAGTTCCAGGCAAACTCACTTGAGATGCATATGGCCACCAGCAATGTTATTTGTGTTCAACAGAACTTGAACCAACAACATAAGGATAAATGTTCCCTTTTACAGGGCTTCTTATTCAAGTAATGTTTAACTGAAAACATGTAGGCAGTTGGCAGTGTTCTGCTACTGTTGTATTATTATGATATCTGTTTTACTGGGGCTTGTTTTAATGATCTTAGGTTACCTGTGGCCCATACCTGCTTCAACCAGCTTTGTCTCCCTCCTTACAAGAACAAGAAGGAACTGAAGCAGAAGTTGATCATTGGAATTTCAAATGCTGAGGGGTTTGGTCTAGAATAAAATGAAATACTTCAAGAACAGCATTTTTATGTAGCATTCACTCTTCTGATTGTGCCTTTAAGCTTTTTGTTGTTATGTCTCTTGATACTGTGCCAGTCTTACCTAGTGTAGATTTTTTCTTTTAATTAAATATGAAGTGTATTTTTTTCCTGAATGGCAATACATTTACTGCTTGCTTTGTCACAGAAAGTAGCTTTCTTTGTACAAAAAGCTAGTCAGTTTGATAAACGAAACCTAAGACAATTTCTAAGTTATAGTTTATTTCTGGTTTTATTTAATAGCACTTTATCATTAATCATAATTGCTTTATATTGCAGGTATCCTACTGGGATATAGTATACAGAATATTTCTTTATTAGCTAATCCCAGTGGTAGAATGTTTTCAATTAACATGAATAATAAGAAAAAATACGACATACAGCATGTAGCCATATTTTCACAAAGGCAAGTAGGAATTTTAGTCTTTATAAAATGTATGCAGTTTTAATATTCTGGTTTTCCTTCTCAACAAAACAGGCTATCTAAGAAGCATGTAAATAACTGCCTGTGAAAAAAATAGGGTTTTGATAGTGCCATTTACTGCTAAAAAATCATTTTTTTTATAAATAAGAGGTTTTGGATGTTCTATATTCAGCTTTTACACTTGGCTGTACAAGAGTGTTAAAAGTGAAAACTTTTTTCAGTTTGAGGGGATTCAGATTCAAACTACAGGTGTTAAGCAGCTTGTGTGTTCATTCTTTGACAGCAAACTAACCAGATCTACTGTAGCGTTATAGTAAACGGAACTAGATATTTAAAATACATTCTACATATGGTGAAATACTTCAGGAAAAGAATTAAATCTACAACACATGGAAAACTGAAAGTATATCATGCTTTTTTTTTTTTCAGCAACTTTCTTAAAAGTCTTAAGTAAGCTGTGACAAAAGTGAGTACAATAACATTTCTGAAGAATGTTGAAGCTTTCACTAACTTGAAGGCCAGCATTTAAAGACAATGTTTTGTGGTTTTCACTGCATAAGCTACATGAAAAGAATTCTTGGTGTGCCTGCTCTGAGTTAGTGATTAGGAGCTGGGAAAAAAACTGGTTCTAAAATGCAGATGTAATTATAAGTCTGGGTTTTATTCATTAAATGGAAAGAATTTATCAGCATGCAGTACAGTACTTTCTTAAATATGAATAGCTGCTGTGTGTTCTATAGATTTTTCTTTTAGCTGAATGAGGCCCGGATCATTCAAGGCACTTTGGCATCTGTCAGCTATCCACATTGATCTTCTGGGGTATGGATGCTTAAGTATCTTGTGGAGTCTATACTCAATTACTTATTTGCAATAAGAGTAAAATATCTTACTATTCTTGTTTTCCCTTTCTGTATTATTTGCATATAACCAACATATTTATATATGATGAACAAATTAATCTTCCTAATTCATATTTTCAAAGCCATTGTGGATTTTCTGCAATAGCTAAATGTAAATTTTATTCTTTTTCATAGAGAAGGTACTGGTGATTTTACTGTTTTATTAAAGCAGAGATAAATAGTAGGATATTTTAAAATATTTGTCATTGTATTCATTGTGCTCTCTTTGAAACTGATCTGAAAGCTTCCATTGACTTTAGCCTGGAAGAAAACTAGGTTAGCATGGAGGGTGTTAAAAGCAGCACTTTGCACTTGTGCATTTTATATTGGTTTCCCAAATGTAGATTTTTTTTAATAAATTTTGATTCATCAGATGTCAGATATTTAGAAATAAATGAATCTTTCACCATTGCACTGAATGAACTAAATGGCTTCAAGCAGTGTTAAATTTTTAATAGCAAAATGTGGAAGTAGGTAAGAAATCTGGAAACAAAGGCATGTCCCCCTTCCCCTCTCTGTAGAATTGGTTTCATGGGTGTTTGGCTTATGAATAAATAGCTATACAGTTTATCTGAAAACATGGCAAATTAGCCAAAATATTTTTTTATGGCATAAGCCCACTTTTAATAACTATTTATCTATTATTGTTAAAATAAAGCTTTTATCTTCTTATTTTCACTGAATTGCACTTTGCCTTGGGTTTAGTTTTATTTATGGAAGCTTTTTTGGTTTACTGTGTAATATTACCTCAGAATTCTAAAAAGGCTATTGTATTCGCATCAGTTTTTAAATAAGATTGTCATTCAATGACATTTTATATATTTCCTGATGTTGATAAATTAAATAGTAAATTTTGTATTTGTTAAATGAAAGCATTGCACTGTATTTATGAAATAAGCTCTGATCATTTTAAAACTTTTATTCAATGATGTTTTGCTGTTCTTGTCTTGCCCTGTAATCCAGCAAATCTTTTTTTATCTCCATCATTGTTTTGTACCGTACAAAAGAAATCTGGTTTGTATAAACTTGTTCATTACTAAGTATCTATTTTTATGTATTAGATTTGTGCAGTCATTAAATAAAATATTTAAATTTCTGGCCTCACTTGTTTAATTTCAGACTTCCGTAATCCATCATAATGGATTTAAAAACAAGATCAACTTATTTGCTTTTGTCTTATCTTTCTTATGCAGAGTTTTCTTTACAGTAACAGTTTTGCTAAAATATTGCATATCCCACTGAAAAAGATAGTTTCAGCTACCAGACATATTCCCAGTAATATTTATAGTCCATATTTATAGTCAAAACTGCAGGTGTTCCAGTGCGTACCATGGTGTAACAGTGCTGTAAAATAGCATGGATCCTCAGCTTGATTTTTCTTCTTTATTTTTTTATTTCTTCAGTTGCAGAGTTTCTTTGAGGTACAAGGGGAGACAAAGCCAAGTTCTTAAATGTTTTCTCTTTTTCTGACTAATTTTAACACTAACATCGGGAGGGACAGGTAACAGGAACACCATGCTTTCTTATGGACACAGGTCCTGATCACAGGACTGATACCTGGCCAGGTTAAAACTTGCTTCTTGTCTCCTTTGTACCACTCCACGTTACCTACAGATGGCAGCAAAGATGAGGATTGAAACCACTTAATTAGATGCCAGTCTGTCCTTAGAGGGGACAGTTTGTATATCACAAATAATAGCAGATTCACAAAATCAGTAAATACAAATTGCCTTCTAGCAAATGGATATGGAGGAGGGAGAAGCAGTTTGTTTTATCTGTTAGGTTTTAAAAATGTTTTCTTTTTCCATGAGGGCTTCCCTAATGTCTTGTTATTGTCAAACAGAGACTCTGCCGAAGCCTCAGGAAGAGGAGGCTTATTGTTACTGATCTCTAAACAGTCAATAGCCTCAAGACTGATAATTAGAAAGAGGTTATAAAACCTAGACTGCTTGATCCTGTTCCATCTAGGGATCGGATGGCTGGGGCTTAAATTTGAAATTGATTATTTTGGCCAGAAGTGGTGAAGTTCCTTCTCTGTAGTTGTAGTTGGTGGTGGTACTGCTTGACTTCTTCCAAAAGGAAATGCTGTAACTGTTGTTACTTTTCATAGTTCTGGTATATAATATTCTTTCAGGACTGTTCCCTGAAAAAACTGATTAAAGGTCCCTCAAAGCTCCTGTTTGCGTGTCCTGACTGACTGACTGTGAGAGCATGTGTTTTACCTTCTAGAACACCTAGTTCTCTCTCAAGAAGATCTCGTTTTCCTTTGGATCAAGTAATTTTCAATTCTGTTTGGACTTGTTTTGCTGAAGGATATGTGCTGTTGCATTTGTTGTTGAAGTTGCTTGCATTTTTAAGCGTTCACACTAGGAAAATGGTAACACGATGGTTTCAACTACCACAGCTATTTTTCTTGTGTTAGAAATGTTCTAATTCATAATCTGGTGGGATTTTGTTGTTAAATTAATCAGAAAAAAAAAAATGGGCCTTCAAAGAACTGCACCTTTCAAATTGTTAATCAAATTCTTATTAAAGTCTTTAAATCTCAATAGCTTTCTGTAACAGGGGAACAGGTATGGCAAGGGTTAATATAGTTTGGTATTGTTAGTGCATTCATAACTGTGTGATGGATATTTGATTCAAAAATAGCTTTTTCAACAAACTGCATATAGAAAGAACTCTTGAGGTCAAAGAAGATGGAGAGATTTTGTCACTGAGGACCTGATAGAGTACTTACACATTAAACTCTGAAAGGGTGGGAGAAATTCATGTAAGTCAGGCAGCACCTAACATAAGTTCATTTCCGAACTGTTCTGCAGTACTAATGTTAAATAACATGTATATGAGTAAGAATAGGATAGATAGATGAATGGGTTTACTGCATTTTCAGGAGTTTTATGTTCTACCACAGCAAGGTTTCATTTACCATATTTCTCTTTGGTATCAACTTTTATGATTTTGTATGTGTAGAATGATGAACAGACTTTTTCATACAGTGTTTTTTTCCCATGAGAGTTGTCCTAGATTATGTAGATGTATAATGGTCAGGTTTAATTTATGGGCTTTGTGTTTATACGGTGTTTTAACTGTATAGCATGCTTTCATATAAATCATGAGAAATGCATCTGTTCTCACGGAGTCCTTAATATCTTTACACTAGCATCTCTGGTGGCTACCACACTATGGATAATAGCAATCCAGGCTCTGCTGGTCTCTGTAGGCATGAGTCAAGGCATTATCAGAGCAGAGCTATTCATAGCCATGTGTAAATTATTCCAACTCACCTTGTCAGTGAGTGAGTTTACTCAATGTACATTCAGTCTCTTTGCTCTAGCAGAAAGATAGAATATTCATTTATTTTGCTATTCATTTTGTGTCAGCAGCAATACTGCAGGAGGCAAGAACTGTGTTTTGTCCGCTGGAAGATCAATCTAGCTAGATATTAAGTAGCCATTTTGAAAAGTCTGATTTAAACTCAGACCTGTGGGTCTTGGTTTTGGTTGCCTTCTGGTGATTTTAAGTAACCTCTCACACTTTACTTTCAAGGACTGTGGTGGCAGCACGTATACTGTTTGGCAGGGCTGATAGTTGGCCTCGATTAGTAGAAAGGAATTCGTAGATGGGCCAGTAATATGCCACAGTGAGCAGAGAAGGCACTTTATTTTGTCATCTCACTCATCTACTTTATAGAGGGATCTTTGCCCAGATCTTTCTGGATTCCAAGGTGGAGGAGTATCCTACTCAGATTTTAAAATTCTCTTACAAAAACATGTTCTGTGATACTAAATGCATCATATTAATTCTTAAATGTTTCACTTCATTCATAGAATAATAAATTAATCATGACAAATAAATGTGACCTATGTAAAACAGAGATGAACATAGCAAAGATTTGGTCAGTTGCAAAAGGAAAATCTACTTTCTTATACAGTAGTTCTTTTAAATTGCTTTTGAGTTGCAGAAATCTAATTCCCTTCACTGATGAAGTTTAATTCTTTTTCTAGTGATTAATATCTTAGAGACTTTAAGAACTGAAATTATTTTTCTTTAGTTCAGTTACCATGTAAGAGAAAGCTAAAACTGGAGTAAACTGTAACATTTTCCTGTGTGCATCACTGTAGAGTGCTTACTGCATTTTTCAATTTAAATCAATAAAATGTTCTGCATCACTTTTCCTTCAGAATTCTAAAATTTCTGGCAATGTTAGAATTTCTTTTACAATGAAAGAAAAGCTTTCCCAAGCACTGAAAGCACTTGGTATTCGTTCAAACTGCAGCTTTTGAAGTAATAATATAACATTTGTTCCTGTTGCATATAAACAACCTCATCTCTTTCTGTTTTGGGTGGTTTTGTTTTAGGATTCAGAATCTAGTCAATATCCTATTTATGCATATTGGTTGGAATCCATTAAGCTATTGCCCCAAATGGCACATTCTGGAAGATGAAAACTCTTGTTCCAGTAGCCAGACTTTTTACTGAAAATCTGTGAAGAGGATCCAAGTTAATATTTTCTTACTTTGCTCTGTTAGTTGCCAGACAGGGGCTGAAATCTCCTAAGGTATTACAACCAAGCTGTGTTTGAATTGCCTTGGGGATGTTTGGTTTTGTCCTGTTGATCATCTCCGAGCACATGCTTGCCCGGTTTCTACTGGTGATGGGTTTCACATGCTGACAGATTTTTTTAATGTGTTTCTTACACTGAAATATTCAATACCCATGAATTCTTCCTTTCAAAAAGTGAACCTGGTTTCTTCAGTAGTCTGTGATGTTGGCCACGAACTCACAGGTACAGAAATAAATTCTCCATGAAATTAGTTTAGAAGAACCCAGTTTTGTTTTCCTATACTTGATTTTAGGAGTTTAACATCATCCTATAATCAAAGCTGATCGGGCAGCACCAACTCAGCTATGCTGAGAGGTGTTTCTTCTGTTTCTCATTCCATGTTTTTTTGTTTAAACTACTGTTGGCATGTAACCAAAATGTAAGAGATGCAATAGGAGGGAGTATTTATATTAAAGTGATAATGTTGGAATTAGAGCTCTTTGCTTAAATTCTCATCCCCATTTGCTAGCTGTAGTTGTGTTTTTCATTAGTATCTGTTTACAATGGGTACACTGCAACTGTGAATCTGAAAGTTAGCTACTTGTGTTGTGTTTCATATCATTAGTATTTCTAAAGAAAAAATGAGCTTCCTGGGTTTCCCTTCCTTGTCTCTGGGGCACCAATTGATGCATTGAGGCTTCAACATTTTATGGTGCTAAAGGTGCTCCCAGTTTCTATTTTGCCCTTGAATTTCTTCTCAATTTTTTTGTTGCTAACTTTATTAGTAGAGCTTATTAATTATGTATGACATAAGCAAGGCTGTTATGCTTAATCATGAATTCGGTTAGCATTTTCATGCTTGTAGGTGTACTGTGAAGAAGAAATTACTGCTTTCACACAGCACAATCAATCCCTGGCTAATTTCTCCTGTCATTACTTGCAGCAACAATCTGCATTCTTTGCATAGCGATGCAGCCTTTCGGTATGCTTAAGACCTACTGCCATTCAGAATAAAATGTATATGTAATTGCAGAATGATAAGAAATGGAAGCTTTCATGTTGAATTTCCCTAGATTACAAAATTATTCATCCCTTTGGCTATTTGTGACAAATTTCACATGCACATTTTTTTTCTTAACCAGACCTCATTTTTATTTTATATTTTATACAGACATAGGATAACTTACAGAAACTTTCACAGAAATTTTAGAACTGAGTTGTCACTTAGATGTATTATTTGTCTACGTCTCTTGCAGTCCTTATCATAGCCACATGCAATGTCAATCCTCTATTTGCAGCGCATTTTCATAAATCAAAGTTATTCTAATATTAATGAAGAAAACACAGATAAAGCTGCCAAGAAAGGACAATGAGGTGTTGTGTGTTAAGGGTGCAACTTGCAAATGTGTCTTTGACTTTAAAAAAAAAACAAGGACTGGTTAAATGGTTCAAGGTAGTGACAAGCGGAGCACAAAGAATTCCTGTGCTTCATCTCTCACTTCTACACAGAGGTTACATACAGAAGACAACGTTTCTGGGAGAAAAATCCCTATGAGATAGCACTACACATTTCAGATCAGTCATTTCAAATTGATCTCCTCTTCCTTTTTCTTGCAGTTAGCTGCTTATTTGAATTACCTTGGAGATGCTTGCCTTTTTTCCTGTTGATCTTGTCATAGCCTATGCTTACTTAATTTCCACTAGTGATGGCTTTCATATGCTCTCAGATTGTCAGGAATCAATTTTAAATTGAGCTCCACTTATGAGAAATCAGCCAAGATTTGTCTTGGACCATATGAAATAGACCTCATAGCAGCCTTCCAGTATCTGAAGGGGGCCTGTAGGGATGCTGGAGAGGGACTATTCATTAGAGACTGTAGTGACAGAACAAGGGGTAATGGGTTAAAACTTAAACGGGAAGTTTAGACTGGATATAAGGAAGAAATTCTTTCCTGTTAGGGTGGTGAGGCACTGGAATGGGTTGCCCAGGGAAGCTGTGAATGCTCCATCCCTGGCAGCGTTCAAGGCCAGGTTGGACAAGGCCTTGGGTGAGATGGTTTAGTGTGAGGTGTCCCTGCCCACGGCAGGGAGGTTGGAACTAGATGATCTTAAGGTCCTTTCCAACCCTAACTGTTCTATGATTCTATGATTCTAAATCCTTCTCTATTTGACAATATTTCGAAAGCTAAAGAGTTAACAGTGTCTTATCACAAGTCTGTCTAGGTGCACCAATGTTTAACCAAGTCCGATCCCAGTGCTACTGGGAGATCTTTGTCTTCACTCAGTGAATGCCACAGACTGCTTGTGCTGCAGCAGAGCCACGGCACAGGCTGCTGGCATTCAGCAGAGCTGTGCCAGGGCAAAACAAGCTGGCTGTCTCTTTGCGGAGGCTGCAGCCCTTCGCTTCAGCTCTCTAAAAGCTTCTCAGCTTTTTCACTTTGGAGTTGTTACCACTTGTGAGTGTGAGCCAGTGAATGCAGGCTTGATCACTGCTGAACCTCAATATCTTGCCACTGTATTCCATGGTTGATTTCCCAACCTTGTGCCCCACGTTGTGGTAGAAATTAGTAAGTGGATGTTAGCAAATAAACTTGAAATTTTGGTTTATTACCAAATTGGTAGGATTAGTAGGTCAAATATCAGCCATTTCTTTTGAAGAAAATAATTATGCGAAAAAAATTATCAATCTGCATTTTTTAGGTTTCAGTTTTCATGCTTTTTAGCATATAGACATACAGCTGTCCTGAGAGTGTAGTAAATGCAAAATCTTGATGTGCTTAATTTCTGCAATTAGCATTTTTCCTTAATTGGATGCATGTAGGTATCTCTGTGATAACTTCACACAGTGTGCACCCCAGTGTCTTTTTGGCTTGGGGTTCAAAGGAGAAAACCAGACAGCAGAAGACTTTTGTGTTTTGGGCAGATCTGATGCCATTGCCAAGTTGTCAGCCAGGTGGTGACTTTTTTTAAGCTTTTTCAATCAAGGCAGTTTTGGAAATGTGCAGTGTTGAAATCATAGCTTTAATTCAAATATAGTAGATTAAAAGCCAACAGGTAACAAGCACTATCTTAGAGCTTTTTGTTAGTAAAGAATTTTTCACATAGCTTATCAATCCTAAAAGCAGTGATATAAAAAGAATCTGTAAATGTATTGCTTAGAACAGAGCTTCGTCACAATTATTGAATATTACAAGTCCAGAGCAGCTAAAGAAACTTCACATATTACCCTAACATTTATGATGTTACGATAATATGCTCTAATGGGCGATATATGTCCATTGTATCTTGTGAAATTGAGTAACGGCCTTTCCAGTCTCCCTCAACTACTTTTTTAGCATAGGTGGATTGTAAAGAGAGAGCCACAGAAAACGCTGAACCACATATTGGTAACTTGCTCATAGCAAAAAGAGGTTTGTTTGTTTTTGTGTCTTGAAGGCAGTAGATGGATTTGTTTTATTTTGGTGGTTTTATTGGTGGGGTTCCCAGACTGCCCACAAGCAGAGCCCAGGGTGGCTTTGGCTGAAGGGAAATAAAAAACAAGAGGTAACTCCAGGGCAATGTTATAGTTTGTAACTACTCCCTACCTTCAGTAGATGTCTAGCCGGTAGTGTAAGTGCTTATTTCACTAGTGGCTTAGTGTTATAGAAAATGTGTCTGATTTTTGCAGCAAGATAAGCTAATATACATATATATACTTGATAAATAGAGTGTCCATAAAATACAGCTACATACTTACATACTCGCATACTTGCAGTTATTCAAACCTTTAGCAATCCTTCTTTGCCTCTTCAGAACCTACCTGAGATTTTGTTTGCTCCAAATTGCATGTAAAATTTAATGGCTACTTTCAACTCATGAGCTTTGTGGGGAGAAATATTTGATTCACTAAGCGCGGGAGGTGTCATGGCTTTCCATCCTCTTCATTCAGCACGCAGGTGGTCAGAGCGTTTACCGGCATGGGGGAATTGGCATTCAAGTCTTCTGAGGGCAGGATTTGAACTTGTGTTGCTTGAAGCCATAAGCTCCCAAATACGTGGTTTGCATAAGGCAGAGGGAGCTTGACCCCCTCCTATTCCAGGTAAGCGCACTGAGTTCAGTGTGAACTGGGGCCTTCTGCTTCCTCACCTCAGGAAAATAAACCATAGAATCATAGAATGGTTACTGTTGGAAGGGACCTTAAAGCTCATCCAGTTCCAGCCCCTGCCATGGGGAACTGAAGGCCCAGTCAAACCTGACCTTGAGCACTTCCAGGGATGGGGCAGCCACAGCTTCTCTGGGCAACTGTTCCAGTGTCTCACCATCCACGTGGTAGAACTTCTTCCTCATATCTGATCTAAATCGATGTTCTTTCAGTTAAAGCCATTCCGCCTTGTGCTGTCACTAGATGTCTTTGTAAGAAGTCTCTCTCAAGATAGGAATGCCATCCAGAGGGACCTCGACACGCTTGTGAGGTGGGCTGATGCCAACCTCATGAAGTTTAACCATGCCAAGTGCAAGGTCCTATGCCTGGGTCAGAGCAATCCCTGGCACAGCTACAGGTTGGGCAGAGAAGGGTAACAGGTTAAAACTTAAACAGGGGAAGTTTAGATTGGATATAAGGAGGAAATTCTTTACTGTAAGGGTGGTGAGGCACTGGAATGGGTTGCCCAGGGAGGTTGTGAATGCTCCATCCCTGGCAGTGTTCAAGACCAGGTTGGACGAGGCCTTGGGTGATATGGTTTAGTGTGAGGTGTCCCTGCCTATGGGCAGGGGATTGGAACTTGATGATGTTAAGGTCCCTTCCAACCCTAACTGTTCTATGATTCTATGATTTCTTATAGGCCCCTTAGGTACTGAAAATCTGCTCTAAGGTACCCCTGGGACCTTCTCCAGGCTGAGCAAGCCCAGCTCTCTCAGCCTGTCTCCAGAGGTGCTCCAGCCCTCGATCATCGTTGTGGCCTCCTCTGGACTTGCTCCCAACAGGTCCTTGTCCTTCTTATGTTGTGGTCCCCAGAGATGAACACAGTACGGCAAGTTGGGGTCTCATAAGAGCAGAGTAGAGGGGCAAAAATTACGTTCCTCAACCTGCTGATCATACTCGTTTGAATGAAGCCCACCTATGGTTGGCTTTCTGGGCTGCGAGTGCACGCTGCTGGGTCATGTTGAGCTTCTCATCGACTGATACCCCAAGCCCAAGTCCCTCTCAGGGAGGCTCTCAATCCAGTCTCCCCCAGCCTGTATTTGTGCTTGGGATTGCCCTGACCCACATGCAGGACCTTGCATTTGGCACTGGGTGGGGCTTGGCTAATGGGGATTGTGTTTCCCCTTTTCCAGTCAGTAGGAACTTCAGCAGTGGGCTGCCATGACTTCTCAGATACGATGGATAATGCCTTGGTAACTTCATCTGCCAGTTCCCTCAGGACATGCTAATGCACCTCATCAGGTCCCATGGACTTGTGCACCTTCAGGTTCCTTAGATGGTCTCAAAACTGATTTTATCTTACAGCAGGTAGTTCTCCATTCCTCCAGTCCCTGTCCTCTAAAACAGCCCCCACTGCTCTTTTATCTTGATTTGATCTCAATCTGTGTTTTCTGAAAATGTGGTTTGGTGGTTAAAACAAAATTCTGATCATGTTCAGGAGTCGTGCCTGGAAACCTCCTTCCTGCATGCAAGGCAGTCCTGACCTAAGAGGAGGACAGAAGGGGCTGAGAATGGGAAGTATTCTGCAGTGTGGTACGTCCAGTAACTAAAGTACCATCATTCTTCGAGTCTTAGTATGACATTTTCCTCAGCAATGTGCAAAAATAACAAGCCAGAAAGAACCTACTGGCTGAAAATACAGAGAACACTGTGAAAACCATCATGGTAAACTAACTTCTTTTTTATTATCAAACTCAGAAAACATCATGGTTTACTGTACTATTAACACTATATTCTTTGGGCTGTATTTAACTGGTTTATATAACATCATAAGCGTTCAAATAAGGCCTGGCCTGGCCTCTGGGACCATCAGAGGGCTTTTTTTTTTTCTCTGGGGATCCTGCCTTCTGTCTGGGGAGGACTGGGCAGAGTCAGGCTTTGAGCTGGAAAGCCACTAAGTGGAACAGGCAGGGAACATCTGTTTCCCAGGCTCAACTGCCCTTTACATCAGGTGTGGGGTTTATTTCTTCATGCCAGTTTATTTGCAAGCATTTTCTTGTGTGAGAGCAACAGACCTTATCACCAGTTCTTACTTGCTGCTACTTTTCAATATCCTGGTCTGCATCCCGCACAGTGTATAGTAAGTCTGTGTAAGCAATTGTAATCCTAAAATTTCCCCTTCTATAGCATATGGAGACATCTGTAAATGTAATTGTTTAGTGGGTGCTTGCAAAAGCCATGCAAGCCAATGGATGCTTATGAATGCTTTCTAGGCCATTTTTTGTCTGCAAAATTCTGTTCTGGATTGCAGATATTTAAAGAAAGAAGTTTAATTGTTCAGTTTGATGAATGGTTTTTGCAGATTTTTGTTAGCAGGAAAACTTTGCACTTCAAGTGCTAGAGGAGAGATGTCTATGGCATTCTGAAATTATTGAACAGAATCACAAACAGGATTGAACCCAGCCTGGATTTCCTGAATTCTGGTTCTCTGTTCTACCTGTTAGCTGGTTTTGGGTTGGTTTGTTGGTTTTTTTTCATATAGGTAAATGAGATATAGACAGTATTGAAGAATAATGTGTTGAAAAATAGGGATTTGGAATCTTCATGAAACTCTGAATTTTTAATAAGCTTCCTAAACTGAAACTAATCCATTTTGATTATAAAGCTTGAAGCACTTTTGCAGAGATAGCTATTGAGAACACTGTGTCATTTGCATTATGAAGCATAGCATGTCCTATTGAAGCCCATGAAAATGCTCACTGATTTAAGCAGTCTTTGGATGAATCCCGTATTTGCCAACTTGTAAAAATGTGTCAATGTACAACTCGTGTTTGACTGTGGAAATTCCAGTTTGACAACCTGATTGGCAAAGACTTTAATACAACTATTTATATGCTCACTAGTTTACAAAATATGTTCCCCAAACTTAACAACTTGATCATTTATTCTTTCCTTATTTTTGAAAATCATAACTTTGTCTACAGAATTGCAATCTGCACAATGAAAAGACATTTCTGAAGCTTTAATTTCTAATATTTTCTCCCTTTATCATGTTTGGATGTTTTGGGTTTATACCCAAAACACAGAGCACACCAGAAACACATAAAGCCATTACCCCTCTGAATATTCCTAAATTACGTTATTATTAAGTTACTCTTAGGATACCCTTGAAACACAAATACCGTCCGTTTTAATTGAGGCGGTGGGATTTTTCAGATATCAGAAGGTAAAATGTGCTTCTGTAGATTTTCCTCCCTGCATTGAAGTACTACTACACCAAATATTATGCATCTTTTTCAAGGGACGTCTCATTCTTTAATGAACTGGTTTTTATCAAGACAAGTAAAATAGATTGAAATGCTCTTATAACTCTGCAGTCTGAGGGAGGGATCATAATCAGCTTCAGGAACACTGTGGTTCTGAGTATACTAAGGGAAACGTCATCAAAACAGAAAAAAGAAAATCAGCATGAGCAATTGTGCATCTGTTTCCTGTGGGTATATATGCAGCATGTATTTAAACTTTTTTACATATATCCTATTCAGTAAGAACTAATAGTACCATAAATTAGCTGCAGCAGTTCTATGTTAGGGCTGCATTGTGCCTAATCCCTTTCTGATATAACTTCCCTAGGTGCAGATGAAATTCTGCTGAGATGAATTTGAGCATTTCTTAAACACCAATACTACATGACTGTCTTCTGCACAATTACCCCGAGGATGTGGCTGCTGCAGGGTGTACAGACCCAGTCACTCATCTGCAGGCAATAAACATGCATATGAACACTAACTTCCAAAACCGTCTACTTTTGAGTGTTGCAAGTGTCGAATGATCAGTCTGAATTGATAAAGTAAATCAATGTCCAGAACATGCAATCTTCGCAGTTTCAGCAGGTAGGTGTTTGCATTGGTATCTGAATTAGTCACCTTTGACTTCATCAAAACCATGTTTTGTAAATGCTTCTAATGCTAAAAGACTTATTTATTTATTCTGATTTTTTTGGGCCACTAATCACCTAGTCTGTTGCTCTTTTTCCCTCCTTTCTTAATAGGAGATTAGGTGTTGGCCAGTTGTCCTCTAAACTTGTTGAAGAACTTGGATTCTGTCCAAGGCAAGAAATGTTCTTGATAGGTTGATATGGAAATCATGTTCATTGCTCAGGTCATGTATATTGTCAGCAGCAAAAGCTGTGATTCACAGCATTAGCAGAAAGACAGCTATTTAAACAAGCAGAGCCATCCTAAAGGTGTGAGTTCATGCTGGGCAAGAATCTGCCCCAAGCTTTTACCTCCGCATTAAACCCTCATTCTAATGTGAAAGAGTGTTTGCTCAGAGGAGCATTGACAGTTAAATAAATCTGTGCTTAAAAGCTCCTGAAAGGATTTCATCTATGGAAACATACGCAGTCTTGCATTACACATTTTTAAATCACTGTGAAATGTTTTCTATTCCATTATCTAAGGCCAATTCACCACCTAATTACCTCACCTTGTAATTAGTGCATTCTTGAAACACCGTAGAGATTCCACTTAATATTGGAATTTGTGCATTATGGACATCAGACTCTGGCATCCACTATATAAAGATGGGTTGTTGGGCTCTGCCTCCCCTGTCCCATCAGGTCCATCAGCAGAAGCTTTCTTCTGGCAGAGGGCTGCATCTTCGGTCCCCATCCCAGGGGTTGCTCTCTTCGCAGCACTGCTGCACTCCTCCAAGTCGTCTGGCAACAATCTGCTGGGAAGAGATGGAGGTGACCCACCATGGCTGCTCCAGGATGGGGCCAAAGCCTCTTTGTGAGCTGGATTGGATTTGCAGCTGAAGGTGCAAGCTCTGGTGTCTGTCTGCCCTCTCAGTAACAAGGCTCTGCCAGCAGCGTTTGTGTGATTTGGCAATCACTGGGCACACTTTAGGCGGGTGAAAATGCAATTTCAGACTTTCTTGAAGCACCTTTCAGATATTTTCACTGTCACAGCTTACTTCAGATGCTTCTCTCAGAGGCTAGCATGCAAACAGCTTACAAAGAGGTGAAGCAAACCAGATTTTACTTTCTTTTTACATAAAATTTCTTACTCTGTAAATTTAGATTCACATTAGGCCCTGACTCTGACAGTGACTACTCCTGAGTCTCCTGTGAGCAAAGTGTATTTGGCTGAGCCTCCTTACATGCTTTTTCTCTCTGCAGCAGCAGGACTTCCTGAGCAAGCATAGGCAAACCAGGAGGAAAATGGCAGGCAAGGTAAAATACCCTTTTCTTTCCTTGTGCATTCCCAGGTCCTGTATTGTTACCAGTTCAGTAACACTGCACGTGGCCACAAGATTCAGAAGGTAACAAAAACCAGCTCCTCTATCAGGTGCCAAGGAAAGAAAAAACAACCCATCAGATGGAAATGGCTAATCTGACACATCAGCCACAGCATGTGGTAGGAGTCTGCTCATTCCTCTGCTGCAAATTTACCACTGATGAGCAAAGCATCAGCATCTTGAGTGGCCTATGGCAACAGGCAGCATTTCATGCAGATTGTAAGGTCTTGGATATAGCAGTAACTATGCAAGGACTTCATTAGCAAGGCCTGTCCTGTTTCCCTAAGGCCAGTTCTCATAGCAGACTTGCTAAATCTGATCTAAAAGGTATGTATCTGATGCTAACTTATCTTTTCTAACCTCCACAAACTTTCTGCAAAACCCAGATGGAGATCTAACTGCTGTTCTGCTTTTTCAAGCTTGCCTCCGAAATAGTATTACAAAAATCAAATAGGAAGGTAATGAAAATACATCTTCCTGGGAGGGTGCATCCTCTGCAGGAAAGTCAGTTAATGCAAAGATTAAATGCAAAACTGATACATGCATGATAAGTCTGGGTAATACAATTTGCAAAATGATACTGTACTTTAGATGCAGGCCCTGATACATTTTGTGTGTCTGCCTTCTGTAGGGGAGAAGTCTCTTGTGGACCATTGAGATGCCAAAGTTCTTCTTTCCAGCAACCACACACAGTCTGTGGCTATGTCAACCAAAGCTGGTAAAGCATCTAACTATTTATGCCCACCTAGTAGGCTGAGAAATTCACTGGTATTCTGGGACTGACAATTGGTTACTAATTCTAATGCTTCCACTGCAGCTGTCATTTTTATGAATTAAGATACAAATCTGGCTCTGAATTTAACTCATTTCATACCATAAGCAAAAACCATGTTTGTGGGAACTTGGTATGACAGCGTGCATTCACATTACATGATATATCAGTTATTAAGATATCCTGGGAAAAAAAATGTTTTCAGGTGTGTTTAATGGGCAAACATCTAAAGATACAAAGGTAGTAATCTTTGCCATCTTGCAGTACTTCACTGAAGTGCATTTATAAGGTAGAAAAAGAGTATGTTTCATACAGCTGTTCAATTATAACAATAATAGTGGACTTTATTAAAGGTGAATTCTAGTTCAAGTATGAAATTGCCGATTTGCAGAAGGAAATAATTTCCCTGGCAATCTTTATGTAAAGTTCAAATGATAATTTAATGCTTTGTAAGTAGGCTTTTCAGGCTTGGTGCAGAACTCTCCAGCAGGTATACAGGTCTGAATGAAAAGAATGAGTAGTAATTCCTGGTAAAATTCCGCAGACATTATCATTTCTGTGGGACTGTTTCTATAAAATTACAGCTTCTTTTTTGTATTCTGAGAGATTTTTTCATAAAGTAATCACAGTTTTTAAGTTTCTTTCTGTTCTTTTTTTTATTGTTCACAGCCGTAAGTACACCTTGGAGAGCAAGCGTGAGTGGTTTGACAAGAAATGAAGCATTTCAGTGATGAAGTCACTGGTCTGAAGCTCTGGAGATCTGGAATCAGCACCTGGCTCTGTACCAGAGCTTTTGTGTGACTTAAAGCAGGCAGCAGCTGGCACCCAGGCACAGCCCTGCAGGGCGCGCAGAGCAGACAGGACATGTTGGACATGGAGTGGGGCTCTGGGCAGGGCTCCATGGCTCCACTTTACCCCTCCTGCCAGCTGGGAGATGCAGCAGCAGCCCAGTGATGCCCAGAGACTCTGAGCTGTGCCAGGCAGGACCACCACTGATGTTAACCCTGATTTAGGCAGCCTCACCAGCATTCCACTGACCCAGCTCCTGTTTAGCTGGCGAGCAGACCCACACTCCTCATGTAGGACACCCCCAGGAGCCACAGACCCACCCACAGCAGCACCCACCCACCCTCAGTGGGGGCCCCTTTAGCTCTGTCCCTCCCCCTGGAATTCATCCCAACTGCAGCAATATTCCCACCACCCTCCCATAGCCTTTCCCAAAGCTCCAGGAATGCTCTTCTAATCTCAAAGCACATTTCATTGCAGCTCTGAGCTAAGTCATCCAGATAACACCTGCATCAAGGGAGGCAGCCACACATCTCTCTGTAATAAGGCAAACACGATTACTCTGCTTTCAGGCTTAGAATGGGCAATCTATTCATCACGGGCTTGATGATCTTCAAGGTCTTTTTCAACCTAGTTGATTCTGTGATTCTCTGATTCCCGGAATTGCAATGTTGTGGTGCAATGTTGTGTGCAACATTACTTTTGTAAACATCCATGTGCTTCATTATCACTCTGTTTTGAAAGCCAAAGGCCTTTACCTGGGAATTAGTGTGTTGTCAATTTTCTCAAATGAGGCTGCAACAAGATTGGAATTTATCAGCTCTACAGTAAATCAAATAATCTCCTTACGCTTTGGTTTCCCCATCTGAAAAAGTGAGACCAGTGTAGGGGTTTGGTGAAAATTCTGGATACTGAAAGATGGTGGAGAACTGGGGAAGATGCCCTCTTGCTTGCTGAGTAGTCAGATAACCTCACCGGTATTAACCTTCCTCAGAAACATTACCTCTGGATGCAGATTATTATTTGTTCTAAGAACATACATGTATCTGAAACGAATGAGAGTGCACTGAGTAGAACAAAGATCGTTCTGGTCTTATAGCAAACATAGCTGAGCTTTCAGCTGGGGTGAGAGTGTCTTGAATCCAAAATAAACACACTCTAGTTTTCCTTTGGCCTTCCTTTGGAAAACTAGCTGTGCACATACAGCTGCCAACTTCTGCTGGCTGAGTTGACATGCTTCTTACAAATGCAGATTTAACTCAGCCAGAGATTACAATAGACTTTCTTTGCCTTTATATGGTTGTTTCATATTTCTCTGCGTCTAGCTCAGCCTACTCCCAGTTTTGTCTTCATAGATTAAGAAACAAGCTTTGTGGTTTTGGGCATCCTTTGTCATTTTTTAAAATAGTGTGGCACTGACAATTTTATGCTTAAGGGGTGCTAAACCAATGACTTTTAGTCAGTGGGTTTTGAAATCTGATAGTGCCAATAAAAAAAGAGTGATGCTGCACAAGTACTACAGCAGCCCTCTTTTCACCCTGAGAAGTATGTTGTTATTGATAATTCTCCCCTAAGATTGATCCATATCCAGCTTTTTTATTCTTAAATAAGCAGCAGACTTTTTTTCACACATGGAATAATTCTTTGTTCAAATCTTCACCATTTTTAAGCAGAAGGGTGTTCATATCCCTAAAGAAAGAGTTTTCTCCAGGACGTGCTCTGTTAACATTGCATAAGTAGAACAAGTCTGGAAGCTGGAACACACATTTTCTGTACTAATGACTTCTCTCTTTACCCAGGACAAATAGACGTGCAAAATGGTACATGACTATTAAGCCACATGCAATGACTACCAATGACCTTTCATTTCCACTCTCTGCAATGACAAGTGCCACTAAACACAGGGTTTTTTTCTCCAGCATTAGAAGTTCAGTGGTTAAACCCCTTTGACAGATGCAATAGATGGAAGCAGAGGTACAGTCAAGCAAAAGAGGCAACAAAAGCAGGTGAGGAAAATGTACTGGGAAATGTTAATATAATGTAATCAGCACCAGTATTTGTCACCAGTGTATTCTGCTCGCAATAATAATTGTTATTTTTTCCATCCTCATGATATCAGTGTAGTCCCATACCAGTGCCCATGAAAAGACTCTTTCTGTGCAAACCAGGATAACACAAGGATGACGTGTACCATTACACACTATGTGTATTTGTCTGGCATGTGTTAGATTTTCTTATTTATCAGTTCTAAAGACTGGTACTCTCAAAAGATTTCCTTTTGTGGCATTTTCCTAATTCAGGTATGTTTTACACAAAATTATTTTAGCTGAAATCCATTAAAATCCTGGACGCATTCTTGTAACTCACAATAACCTTTAAAATCCAAGACAAATTAGTCAGGAAGTAAGAGCAAAATAACATATTGGCCAAAGTAAAGTATTAAAATCCTCTGATTTGGAAATGCTTCCTTCCATTCCAAGCACTAGCTTGCCCTCTTTTATTTTAGAAGTCATTGCAGGCAAGTACATAGTTTGTATAGTAAGAAAGTTCAGCCTACCTCTTTATATTTGATTCTGGGTTTCTACTATAAACCAGCATTATCTCAGGAGACTTTTTTATTTCTCCATGTGAAGCTTTGCAGAGAGCACATAGAATAATGTCCTGAGTCTGCAAGAGTCAGCATCGTAATACCGCACATTTCCAGCCAGCCTCAACCTTCATTATTCTTGGGTTAAAGCACGGTGCTGGGGTGCCAGGAGTTGCTCTCCTTCCATTTTACAAGGTTGCCTTTTGCCTGCCACCCCTTCTTCACCACAACAGCCCTTCTTTCTCTTCAACAGCAACCGGTAAGGTGCAGTCAAGTTTGGATGGTCTGGCATCCCACTTGCTGCAGCCCTGGCACTGCTGCTAGGATTGTTAACACCACTGAAATTCCCTCTTTGTAGTCACGAAATTCCCTCTTTGTGGTCACAAAATTCCCTGAAGAGGGTTTAACAGAACCAGAAAACAAGGTTGCCAAAGGCAGCAAAGGGCAGAAAGGGCTGGGAATGTCTGGGGAAGAAAACCCTAAAGCTGCTTCAAAAGGGGAAAACTGCAGTCAGGAAAGATTCCAGCTCCTGGGGGCAGCCCCTGTTTATCAGGAGCTCGTGGACTTTCTGTATTGGCAATTCGCACCAGATTTCTGTGCTTTCCATG
The DNA here is from genome assembly GCF_034315485.1 of Pezoporus occidentalis. Lineage (NCBI taxonomy): Eukaryota > Metazoa > Chordata > Aves > Psittaciformes > Psittacidae > Pezoporus > Pezoporus occidentalis. The sequence goes on from NW_026916347.1 coordinate 3,762,229, forward strand.
CCCTCAATGACTAGGGGAAAAGGAAGAGAGACACCATGAACCAGTAACAATGTGTGAGCAGGCTGGCTCAGCCCACAATCAGGTTTATCTGCCTGCTGAAAGCAAAGACATTTTGATACCAAAGTTATGGCATAGGTAATCCCATCCAGCTCTTCTTTGCCTGAAATGGTTGAACATTTGCCCTAGCTCTGTCTTTTCCTTTCTTTCAGCAATATCCATTTACCTCACATTAAAGTATACAAAATAGCTTGTTTACATAACATAAGCCTTATCAATCAAGTCTTATCTTTCCAACCCAGACAATTAATCCCAGTCAAAGCTACATTAGTCCACTACTGGATAAGGCAGTAATTTCTAGCCATACAAATTATGCAGAATGAATATTTTGGCCACTGAAGCAAAAACACATTGTACTGTTTTCTTACTCCTTACAGTTCAGGGCAAATCAGGTAAGGCATTTGCTTTTGGATGGCAAACAACTGCCTCTGTTCATTTAACCATGAGGGCTAACAGCTCTGATCAAACTCAGAGTCAACAGATGGGTTCTAACTGGCATCCTTCAAAATTCAGGGATGCTCTGACAGGCTGCATTTGGAAGGGCCATAACACTCAGCTTCTGTGTTTTGTGTTTGTGTTGGTGTGGATCCCCTCTGTGTCTGAGTCCATATCAGAGCTGAGTACCTCTGGGATATGAATATTCATTGGTAACATGCTAGTGAAAATTTATTATGTAGTATAAACTACCCAAGGTTGGCTTTGGTTCCAGTGTTGGCTGGTGAGACTGACAGGGTGTTAAAAGCAGCACTAGGCAGTACTTTGACTGTTTGCAGATGAGTCTGTGTTTTCTGTACCCAGAAAGTGGGTACCTCTATTTGAGTACATACCAGCTTTCTGGAAAACTATGGCCACCTGAACTCATGGCTCTTAGCTAAATAACCATAATATATGAGCTGTGAAGATTATATATTTTCCTACCTTCACTATGAAAGTTTTGAACAACATACACACATTTACTAAACAAAATCTATCTTTTTTTACTGTTCTTTGAGATTGGAAAAACTAAACATTCTCGTGGGACTGAAATGACAATAGGACTGCCTCTCAGTTAATGATTTCCAGAATACTTCCATATTTAATAGCTAGTAGGGATGAAGGCAGAACGAAGGCCACTTCGATTTCATTTTTGGCAATACTGTCTTTAGAGAATTTTAAATACTTGCTTAGAGTCCAATTGAAATTCTTGGTTGGGGAGGCAGGAGAGGAAGGGAAGACCTCTAGTTCATGACATTAGTTCATTAAACTGCAGACTGTTTACATTTTTGTTTGCTAAATGTAGAAACAGCCCATCTCTCAGCTGGGAGTGGCATCTGGGAAAGTGTGTTGAAATTCAAAGAGCACAAAGCAAAAGAATGGCTTATTAAGCTGCAGCAAGGGTAGTCCTGTGTTTCTGGAAGACATTATGGGCAAATGTCTTCTAAAATATATTAAGAGGAAGAAGAATCTTGTATTTCATAAGTGGTTTGTGTTGTTACATTAGTTGTTAAGTGTCATATCACAAACTCCAAGTTTACACATGCTACTGAACAGGGCAGATGGAATTGAAGCACTGTGTACATGTTGACAGGCTTTGGTGGTTAGGGACCGTTTTACTGAAAGCAGAGCTTCTTCAGTCTGCTGGAAATTTGCTTTGTGGTATCTCCAGTATGGAGCAGAGGCTGAAATTCACTGCAGGGCTTCAGAGATCCCTGTAAAATGTAGGTGATGCATAGGGCCTCTGTACCTGAGCTATAGGGGAGGGTTTATCCTTTCAAAGAAACAGAGTTGAACTCATGATACTTACACTCCAGCTCTAAAAACATAGGAAAGCTATCCACTGCTGGCTGTCTTTTGAATTAATGATAATTGGATTTAAATGTGATAAGATTTCACTAATAGGATAGCAGGAGAAATCTGTGTCATACACAAGGCACGTAAATAGGGTGAACACTGATGTTGACACTGGCAACAAGTAATCTCCTAAAATATTGGCATGAGAGGAAATCTCAGGGATTTTCATTTTCTGAAAGGACAATCTGAGGTGGTGTTTCTGAATGAAAAACAAAGCACGAAGCAGTGGTGACATGCCTGGAGATTACCCAAGGTGACCCAGGGGTGGGGAGGAAGCATGCAGGGCCCCAGCAGTCAACAGCAAAATTGCCATGTTCAAGGACCCTGCTCCTTTTCCTGAAGCAGGAGGAACAGCCTTCAGAAGTTTAGGAAATCCTAATGCAAATTAAGGGAAATGATTGTCCTGGTCTTCCAGATGAAACCTTCCCAAATCTGTGCACTAGCACAAACTACATTGACAATAATGGCCTGAAACAATGTACCTAGTGTTTACCTTCACCTTCCCAGCTGCAGAGAAAGGTGTATACAGTGCACATTCAGGCTCCCATTTGACAAGGTACTATCTAAAGCAGACATTTAAAGCTTAGTGTGGACTAAAATTCTCTCTTCCATAGTTGTAGCTGTCCACATCTGGGCTCTGTGGTACTTTCAGCATAAGCTGCATGCTTAAAAAATGGTACTATTGTACTAGGAAAGGAAGGAGAAAAAAGAGGAATGAGAATGTCAGTGCCTTTATATCCCAGGTCCAGCAAGCAAGTCTCACTATTTTTGAAAACAGCATTCATCTTAAGAGAGCTGAAGCAGAGGATTGATTTCAGCAGCAAATGCAGACTTGAATGAGAAAAAAATTCAGCTTTTGATTGTTCAGTCCCATCCTGTGTTGTCCAGCCCATCAGATAGTTATTAACCCCACACTAGAGTAAATATCTTTATTTAGTAAAACATAAAAAGGGCTTGGGCAATTCCCATTTTATGTCAACAATCTCCACTTATCATTAGGGTAAACTTTTCACTCATTTTTTTTCTTCTAACTTGAAAGGTGCTCAAAGAGGACAGAAACTTTTAGTGAATTTGATCCAAGAAACATTTCACCATGCTCGAGGCAGACGTTATCAAGAGGGATCATTTGTATTGGCAGCCCTCCAAAGGTTACCCTCTAACTATGCTCAAATCAGGTCAGTCCCACAAAGAACTCCTACTTTGTTTTGGTCATAGCTTCAAAGTCTGCAGACACACAAGCTAGAAGATGATTGTTAAATTTTAACTGACATTAGTTTCTTTCTAATCTATTAAACTTGGGTAACCTGTGATTGGTAAACACATATTTTTAGATATCTGCACGTATAGTAAACATATGGAGGATGACTGGGAAACTTCTGCTCCCCTGAGTTTTGAATGAAGCTTTTTTAGTAAAAAATGGGAATGGTTTCATCATTAATGGATTGTAAGAATTCTTTCCCTATTGCTAGCTAAGCATTATGCTGGTGTGTTTTAGAAAATCAGCAAACTTTAAAAGTCAGCAATGTTTTTTTACTTTCTTTTATTCTATTCTCCCATAAACGGGAGAAGCTGGTACAGAGCTCTGCCAGTCATCAAACTCGGATCTAAAACAAGAAATGGTGGTACTTGTTTGCACTTCTTTTACAAAATGAAATTTGCAGGTGAACCACATAAACAAAGCACCAGTTCTGGCATTTAATTTACTCTCTCTGGGTATTTAGAAACTTATCTGTGTGAGAGAGTTGTACCCTTTCTGCATTCTTGCACTAGGGTTTCTGCAGCCTCTTCAGTATCTCTTGTGTAGGAGCTGGGGAGTGTGGGGGGAAGAGGGGATCTGAGAATTTCATTGCAATTGTAACAGTGATAACTGCTCTTTATAGTCCTCTGTGTGTGTGTAATATTTTTGTTTGGTTTTCTGTTAATGAAAGTTGAGTGAAAGGGGTGGGGAGGGGTTGGCCATTTCTGAGCCCAGATCCTTACAGATTCAAAGGTATAGTCCAGGGTGCTCCAAAGCATTAGCAATGCAGAGGTTTGCTTCTGTGGGGAAGTGGATCTGCCATGCACTCCTGTATCTGGCTATCTGAGTTAGGGTGGAAGGCTGGGATCACGTACATTACAAACATCACCCTCCCTATCTCTAGAAAGGAATAATGTACCACAGGGAACAAGTTCTTTCTTATTTTTTTCACATGAAGAAGACCTCAGCATAAGTCTAAGATTTCGCTTATAGGGAAAAGAAATCAACAAAAATGTCAATGACAAAAGAAGTCATTGGTGGGTTTAGCCAACTTAGTTTTACTTATTTTCTTTCAGGAAAGATTTAGCATGTATTTAACATGGCTCTGTAAAGCTGAGCATCCTCTTTCTGCAGTATCTTCAGTCTTCCTTCCTGAGCAGCAGTTTTCTGAAACACATCACTTTGGCCTGTCACTGATTGAGCATTTGTTATTCTAAAAGTGTCCTCTTTGTGTCTAAAGGGATTTAGCCTGGCTGCCTGACAAAAGGCTGCAAAAAACAGCTCCCAGCTCCCTCTCATTCTGCCATATGCTGTGTGGAGCCCACGCTCCCACTGCCCAGGTATCTGATGGAAAGTGCTGACAACCTGCAGCACCTTCACTTCTGAAAACTGCCAGAGTCAAAGGAAAAGACTGGGAGGGGGTGGGGAGGATATTTTGGTTTCCACAGAAGCAGAAAAGGCAGCAAAGTGGGCATTGTGACCTGAATGCTTGCAGCACCCTGTAGATGGACAAAGAGGCTGCACAGACCTAATCAATGTACAATCAACAAGATAAGTACTCAAACCAAAGCAGGTCTCTTAAGGCACTCTGTTCATGTGCAGCACACTACATACACTGACTGATGCCCCAGTGACACAGTGAACTAGAACATGCGCCACTCAGGTGCACATGCCCTCACTTTTTGACCTAAATTAAAATTCAAAACATGTTTGTAAACTTCAGTTCTGTGCCCATGACACCCAAATCTTCCCCTGTAGTCAGTCCCAGTAGGTAGGCACATTTTCCGCATATTTACAAGTATTACTGAAGTTTGGCATCACGGTTGCAGTTGTACTTCAGGAGATTTCTTCATTCTTAAAAACTTTGTAAAACCACAGTCTATAAGATGTACCCATACTTTTTTCCTCTGTGAAGGCCAATACAGCAGAACACTCTAGGGATATATAAGGATTGTACAGGGCTCTTTTGTGCTACATATTCTTTTTCAAAGGTATTTTTATTTCTTCAAACACAATTTGTTGAAAGAATTTAACAAGATGCATCAGCTGGTCTTCTCACTGTAGGATTTTCCTACACGGTGACAATGCTAAGCAAAACCCATGTATTTGGTAATATTTTAAATTTTCTGAAGCTAAATGAACGTGATGAAAATCATGAGCTAAAAGATGCGCTAAGATACTTAAGTTCATTGTAACATAGGTCCCATACAGCAATGTGCTTTTATAAAGTATAAGAATATGCTTTATATAGAATAGACCATTAATTAAAAAAATATTAAAAAGAATCTAATACAAACAAGCTACAGCTTAAGCCAGAGACTTTACTGAATTAGCTCCCAGTTGAAAAAACATAGAATCATAGAATGGGTTGGGTTGGAAGGGACTTCAAACATCATCTAGGTCCAACCTCCTTGCCACAGGTAGGGACACCTTCCACTAGAGCAGGTTGCTCCAAGCCCCATCCAACCTGGCCTTGAACAGAGCCAATGATGGGGCAGCCACAGCTTCCCTGGGCGAACCTGTGCCAGTGCCTCAGCATCCTCACAGTAAAGAATTTCTGCCTAATACATGATCTAAATTTAGCCTCTGTCAGTCTCCAAGGAGACTCCAAAACCTCTCTGGTTCAATTGCCCTGCAGTGAAAAACTGTTTTATTATGTTAAAGGGAAATTTCCTGAGTTTCAGGTTTTGCTCATTGCCTCTTGTCCTGTCGCAGTCCTGTCACTGCAGGGAAGGGCTTGGTTCATTCTTCTTTACTCCACACCACAACCATCAGGTATTTATAAATAATGATACAATGTTCTATTAATTACTCTCTGTGATGTCAAGTCCTTTCTAGAATCTGCTTCTTCCCCCATTCAGTGACTACTGCCTAGCTTCTTCTGTTTTGAACAAATTTACTTCCGTTTGCAAATGTACATTAATCATTCAGCTTGTCAGCTCATGCAGATTGAATTGTAGCAATGGGATGGTTGCTTTACAGTTTGCCAGCTCTCCATCTTCGTGGTAAATTGTCATACATGAATTTAAATTGTTTCTGTGTTTGAAATTTTTGCTGAAGTGGTTCGAGTGGAGGACTGTACCAAACTTGTTTTTGTGCTTCCTCTGAAGTCCGTGTTTCTATGCAGTGTAACAAGAGAGAAGAGTAGGAATGGAAAAGAGGCAGAGGAAGAAGGGATGCTGATTGGATGACCTAATTTGGTCAGGGACTCATAATAATTTGCAGTTGTTTACTCTTCTCATTTGGTATTTCTGCACTACAAGCAGATTTTACTTACAAGATCTGGCAAAGGGATGATTACTGCTTATTAATACAGCTTTTAATACTACTTATTCAAACGAGAGATTAAGATAGAAATTAACTGACAGTCTACCCACAGTTGCACTTTACGATTCATAGTGCAGTGCATGAACAGAATAGTCTATTCTATAAACATGCTCAGGTTCCACTAATCTATAGATCTTAAATAGATAGGCCAGTGACTCAAGGCAACCCTGCTAAAAAGATGCTGTCGTCATGGCTCACAAAAGCCCACTAAAGTCACGACCAAAAAGTATGAGTCACGTCAGTGTGATCCCTCTGTCCTTCATCCATGCAATGGGCTTTAATCTGACTGCTTTCCTGTTGGTGGGAACTCGAAAAGTGCCTCATCTCCCAGGAAAGCTGTGAGCTGCTAATGTGCAACCTTAGGTTGTTGAACTCAGCCTGAACCCTATTTATTTTTACTCCTGAAGAGAAGACATGAATTATCCTTTGACACTGGATCTGAGTAAGTAGATGCACTCCATGTGATCACATTCTTTCTGTTGCAGGAGGCAGCAGTAAACTCCAGTGCTTCCTCTCAGTACTCTGCTCCTATATATATATATTGCTCTGTGGCATGGGTATGCTTCCATGGTCATGTGGGAAAAGTATCATGTAGCTTGAGGAAAAGTATGTAAGAGTAAATCATTCTCAGAAAGAGTCCACAGGAGTTCACAGCTGAGCAAAGTTGGCAGGTCCTTGCTGAAAATAAATTGCATGAGTTGCATACAGTCTCTTATGCTACCTGCAGTAACAACGAAGAAAAGATACTGGTTCCCAAAAATACCCAATATTTTGGTTCAGACACAAATGAAAGGCAGTTTTTATGGGTAGCAGTCTCACTCTCACACATAAATAGTGGACTGAGACTATTTCCAGCCCTTCTCCAAACCTGAGTTTCAAGACTCTGATCTCGTTCCCCAAGTTCAGGAACTTTGCTTTCCACGTTTCCTTCATGTCAAGAAGAATGGAGCCTCCTTGCTGGGATTTGGGCTAGTGCTGTCTCTCTGGTATCTTGGTTTTCAGTCCGCAGTAGAATCTCAAGGGAAGGAAGGTGGCAACTCTTTCTCCCCTCCTCAAAGCAGCAGTGTGAGACTTGTTTCTGTGATGGTCACTGTATCTTTAGCAAATGAAGGAACAGAAACCTTCTTGGAGGTCTAAAGCCTAATAGAAAGTGTTGCAATGCTGCTCATTTAGTCAGCTGTCAGGAAAGCCATTGTTGTCAGATGGGATGTACTTCAAGTGAACTCGGCTCAGTAAAAGGAGTGTTCCTTGGACTTACCAGGGCAGCCCTTGTGACCTGGTTTTAACCAGGCAGGCAAGATGTAATTATAAACCATTGCTTTACATGCTAATATTGGAGGGGTAGCAACTCAGAAGCTAAGGAAAGGTAACAGGGAAGGATGTTTCAGCTACTATGGTTCAGGCATGGAACTGGGGCAGAATGCCTAGGTACTTTTAGGAGATGCTCAATATCCTTCATCTTACTTCCCCAGTTTCTTTCCCTAGAGCTTGCAGAACCAACCTGATATATGCTTTCCCTAGATAATGTGCCCACTGACATTGAGTAACAGGGAATAAAATGAAAGAAGGGCAAAGTGGGGAGTGCACAGCATCCAGAATCACTCAATGGTAGGAACTGAACACAACCAGGTGACAGAGCTGCTTCTAAAAATGGAAGAGCTGATCTCCAAGAAAGCAGAAGTATTTTTTTCAAGCCTGAGTGACTTTTATGCCTTTCTTACCACTTCTCTGAGTAGTTGCTAGCTTTTTCTTTCACAGTTTCTTTTGTGATGTCCCAGAAAGGGGATTTCAATTCTGCTGTCAGCTCCAGACATTTCTCCTGATGCTGGGCATCAATCAATCATCATCTAGTCAAATCAGTAAAAGCTAATTCTCAACTGGGCTTTCCCTCTACTTGCATAATATTTTGCTGCTGTTCGTAAGAGGTTTTCTGGTGTTTGTCCCATTTTAAGAGAGTAATGCTGAGCCAGCTAAAGCACACAAACTCCAGATATCTCCATGTCTACCAGTGGGCTTGAGACTCCATTCCTTTAGATCTGCTGCAGGCTGCAGTGAAACAAATTGATCTCTGAAAGGGAGCAAAATGGACCTTGATTTATTTGTTCAGGGTTCAACTTGATTGGTAGCACAATGCAGCCCTTCTCTCCAGGTCTGACTAATACCCATGTAATAACAAGTGCACTTCACAGAGTGAGCTGAGCAGCAGCGCAGTGGCAACAGCAAGCCTTGACAGAGCTTGCTAACAAGCAAAGAGAGAGAAACACTGCAAAATGCAACTCATGGCAAAAGAATTGCTACAAGAGATCAGAGGGAAAAGAGATGAAGATGAGTATAATCAATTGAAAATTGTACATGTGCTATAAAAAGGAGAAAGAGCTTTAAAAAGAAGGCAGGTAAGGGAGAAGGCAGCGTGAAAGAAGCAGCAAGTTAACAGACTGAATTAGCTCTGTACACACAGTGCCTGCCAGAGGAGGAAAAGAGCAGAATGCAATGTCCTTTCTTTCCAGAGTTAGTCCAGCATGGTATTGCAGCACCACACATGGATAAAATTTGGATTAGATCCAGTAGCTGCAAAGGTGATGGGAGCAGGAATTCATTTTATGGCCAAGCTTCCATAAGCTCAGCAACTTTCTTTGTATTATCTAGTAATTGCTATCTGCAGAAAATGGCCCAAGATTAATCTCAGTTACCTGAAGCATAGGTGATTTGTTTGGCTTTGGGAGAGATGGTAAGCTGCTGAGATCAGACAGGGAAGCTGTGCGGTGTTTTATTTGTAATTTGATTCACAATGTTTGAATTGTAATTAAAGATAAACTTTTTTTCATGACTCCAGCAAAGCTCAGAGCTAATTTCATAGTGTTGTGGACAGTTTGGCAAACATCTGTCAGTTTTTCCTGGAACAAAATTTCTTCAGCAATAATGACAAAAGTACTAAGGAATAATCTTGTGAAAACTAATTGTACAAGCCACCAGTAAAATTTCAAGCAAAGGTATGATCTATAGCTACTTTTCCTTTGCTAGTGTGATGACGGTAAGAATGAAAATGCCAACAGTAATTTACTTTTTGGGGGCAGAAAAGAATCCACGAGGCTGAAAGACAAGAATAAAGTTTGCACAGTTAATTTTAGCAATCCTGCATTACTTTTCAAGACCCAGGCACCCTGGCCATGGCTCAATGTTAGAGCAAGGTGTGTTCTCTATTGCAGCAAGGTGAAACCCTAACCTGGTACTGTACAGTCAAAGGTAGCTTCTGCTTCTCAGCACATCTGAGACACATCTGTCAATTTTGCAGCAGAAACTACACTGCTTATATTACTTGGAAGCATCCTACCCACAACAGCTTCTCAGGAGTTATATATACTTTCAAGTTATTATAGGTTGCTTTATGAATGTATAGTTAACAAACAGAGAATAAAGGTGGACCTTTTTTGTCAAATAGTAAAACCATGAGCATGCAAATGCTGTGTTTACAGATAGGCGACAGAAGAGACAGGTGAAACTTCCATCTAATTTTACCACACAAGTGCTGAATTATACGGTCAGCAAGTGCAGTGTACATGTGGCAGCACAGTCCATATTTCTGGGTTTTGACAAATATTTAGGTGTACCTTTATATTTGTACATAGGACATGTAAGCTATTGCTGTCAGAGTATTTGGAGTGTGTTTTTTACCAAGATATTTAAATACAGATTAGAAAGAAAACCAAAATACGGCTCTTTAAATGTTCTGACCTAAGCAGCTGTTAAGGACAGACAATCATGTCAGCCAGCCTACAGCTCATTAAACACTGCAGACTGCTATCCAAAAGGTAAATTCAGAAAGATCCAGAACTGCACAAAGCAGCAACCTGTTAAAGCAAAGGGAGATGCAAAATGAACTCCATGTTTCAAACCCCTTCAAGGAAAACCTGTGTCCCTGTTGTCCCTGTTAAGACAGCTCCTACTGTTTCTTTTGAATTACATGGTCATGAAAAAGACCCAAGAAGCAAAGTGTAGAATATACAGCTGGAAAGAAAGAACCTGTGTCAAGGTAGTTTTTGCCGGAGTTTATTCTGTGGACATATTACATAAAAACATTTTACTTTCAAGGGAATGGAATATCTGCAGTGCTGATGGCAGGACCCTGGACTGCCATAAATGAGAATTCTCAGGTAAAATCCCAACAACTGCAGCTGCAAAAGTACCTACCCTCCTCACATTAAACTCAGCTCTAAATAATGCTAAGGGCTGTTTCAGATCAGCCCAGTTTTAATCATCATATCACAGCACACCACAGAATGATTAATTTTATAATTTTAAGGTTGTTTGGGTTTTTTTTTCCCCTTCAAACAGAAAGGTGGAGCTGATCACTCAGCCTAAAGAGGGTTCCATGCAGGAAAACTGTTTCCATGTAAGTGTATTATTTACTTTATTTATCAGTATTTTCATACAAAGTTATGCCGTAACAGCAGCTCTTTAACTAAGATATGTCAGATGGAAGTCTACTGTTTCTCTAAGCATTTAGAGCACTTCCCATATCCAAGACTAAGTCTTCCCAGTTATGGCTGAATCAAATAGGCTGTGCTCAAGAAGCAGGCTTAGTATTAAACAAGAACAACTCTCTGCTAATTGGTCACCATTGTAGCACTGTTTACAGTTGGTTTCTATGCTGCCTCTGTTTCTCTCTTAAAAAACAAAACTGCATATTTACCATAGAAACTCTCATGAGCTACATTAAACAAAAGCACTCTTTAGAAAAATGGCTACTTTTAGAATGATTATAAATAGTTATACGAGACAGACCCTAAACAGCACCTTAGAGACTACTCTCTGTTTATATAAATCCTTCTTAATTTAGAAAATACTGATTTGATAGACTGAGACAGACATAGCCCACAAACATATACTTGAGAAAACCACTATACAGTCTCCCGTGACCCAAGTTTTCCCATTTGTACAGCATTCAGCTTTTGTTTCTGATTCGCCTGCTATATATTTTTATAACTGTATTCATCATGACTTTTCATGCTGAAAATGCTGGAAATTTGCTCAGGCCCAGATGTTACAGCTGGAAGCATACAGACAGGTCTTTTCAGACCTTGTCCCAAAGGGTTTCTACACAAGACCAAGAGTCAATCAGCAGATGCAGGGCTTCAGGCAGTGAGTTATAGGCAACAGATTGTGTGGTTAGCACACTGGCACTCCCATCCTCCTGAGCTGCTGCTGCAATAGAAACCAAATTGCTTATTTACAGCAGTAAATAATGTATTTGGATTGTACATGGTTCAAAAGCGCTTTTGTAACTAAGACTTGCTCTGGGATTATTCCAACCTGGACTGCTGAAAATTGAATCCAGTAACGAGTAAGTCTGTTTTCTTGCTGGATAGGTGTCCTCCTCCTATCACTATATGGTCACGCAGGAGGAAACATACAGATGAGGAGTAGGACAGGGCAAATTTTTAGTGGCGCCTTTCACTTGGATTGACTTAGGGCTGTTGAGAAACATCATCCTAGAAATGATTTCTTTAAAAGTGTTTTTAAAACTTGATCTTGGTCTCATTTTCTGCCCAGGCCAGATGATTATCTCAGGAAATACATCTGCCATCCACAGGTTATAATTGCAGTTGGAGGCTATTTTCAGTTGTTCGTAACCTAAAAAGATACATTTAAATGTTAGTTCTATATGCAGGCTGTATATACAAGAAGACCATGCTGCTGAAAATCCTTATGCCATTTGCAGATTGCAATGGATTGTGCAATACTGTTGCCCACTTAAAATCATTTTTTATTATCACAGAATAGAGCATGGGACTCTCATTTTCTGATCAGAAGGAGCGGTTACCCACTTCCCTTATCTGTGAGCAGGTTCAAACCGGGATATGGGAAAGAAGGGAGCGGCTGACTTTCAGAATCTGCACCCAAGCCCCTAGCAGTAATGGCATTGGATTGCCCAGTTATAATGAGGCCACATCCTGCAAAGCAGAAGTATTGTTTAGCTAACATTTCCTATCCTGCAGCAGAAAATGGGAACCAAGTTGACCAAAGACCTGGTTAATGAGAAGTTATTTGCCAAGTTGCCATGTCCCATTAAGACAGCACAGTATTGTAAACACTTGCATTACTGTACTTTTCCCCAAGTCTGAGCCCAGTTTCCTGAAATGAAAGCAATTTCACACAAAATGTGAAGCGGCAATGTGAGGAGCAGCAGCTGAGCTTTCTGGGTGCACAAATACCATAGCTGGATCTAGTTTTAGTGACACAGATTGTGGGAAAGGGCAGCTCTCCTAGAAGGATTTTTAAGCTTGCATGATGGGGGCGAAGTGTAACTGAGCTACAATTAGATCTGCATTTTCTCTCAGATATCCTGATACTCTGATATCCAGACTGTCCTGAACTGTCCTTGGTTGTGTTCTGTGCCTTAGTATTATAATAGTTTGACAATATTCTTAGCAAATTTACTTAGTTAACCCAGATAAACCCAAACTCCCAAGAACTGTTGAGTTTGGTGGTTTGCTGAATCTGTGTTTTTATAAACATGTTTATTTTGGTGCTTTGCCCATCTGCTAGACCTCTCTTATTACTTTTTAACTTTATTGCTTATTTGTTGCTCTGTACATAAATCAATGATAGTGTCATATGGTTTTGACTGCAACTTTTTCTATATATATCTGGTTTACATGGGATAAATTCAAGTCACTGGGTGGAACTATGAATTCTTCACAGAACTACCCAAAAAGATATTTTTCCAAGTTATGAGGAGGTTAGCACAGGCTTCTACAAAAGTGCTTCCCTGAATGCTGCTGTCTCACTGGCCCTTTCTTGATTTTCTCTACAGAGAGTGAATCATAGAATAGTTAGGGTTGGAAAGGACCTTAAGATCGTCTAGTTCCAACCCCCCTGCCATGGGCAGGGACACCTCACACTAAACCATATCACCCAAGGCTCTGTCCAACCTGGCCTTGAACACCGCCAGGGATGGAGCATTCACAACCTCCCTGGGCAACCCATTCCAGTGCCTCACCACCCTTACAGGAAAGAATTTCCTCCTTATATCCAATCTAAACTTCCCCTGTTTAAGTTTTAACCAGTTACCCCTTGTCCTATCACTACAGTCCCTAATGAAGAGTTCCTCCCCAGCATCCCTATAGGCCCCCTTCAGATACTGGAATGTTTCTCGTAGCATAGCACTTCTTTTTCACATGCATTCACTCCCTCATTAAAAGCAAGAAAAGCTCCACAACTCCAAAAAAGTGCATCTGGGGTTCAAAAGAGAGGAGAGAGGGATTAGACTTGTGTGCACTGAGCTTAGTGATACATAGGGGAAATTTTCAGAAGGGGAGGGGAGCATAAGGGCTTACTCACAGTTATTCAATCCTAACTTATGTTGTCATGCTGATGAGATGAGTATGTATGATGGATGGCTGAGATGCAACTGTGCTTGCTGCCATGAAAAAAGGTTGCAGCAGAGTGTCAGTGTTAGTGCTGGCTGTCCTCTATTTAAGGTCTTCTAAGCAGTGCTGTCCCAAGAAACATGGAGCACTTAGGACTCTGTGTGTAGCACAGACGTGATACTGGCCTGTGTGTGGTTTGCAGGTTGAAATGAAGTTGTGCATTGTGCATGGAAGAGTACTTTCTGGCAGTAGAAATGTAAGCTTGGGGTCAACCTCTCACATGGGCATGTGGAATCCTTCTCCTGCTAGACAGCAAGCCTGGGACAGCATGTTTTCAATGAGCTCCAGCAAGGAAAACCTCTCACTGAGCACGGCTGGGGGGCAGCGGGTAGGGAAGGGTGCCTATCACTGTGTCTATTACTGACATTTCTGGCATTTCTCCTCAGCTCTTAAATGACTTTTATTTCTTTTTTTTTAAAGGCTCATGAGCATTAGATCCCAGAAGCACACAGAGTATAAAGGGCAAACTGCAAGGCTTCATACCCTTCATTTTCCAAAGAACCGCATCTGTCTTCTGAGCCTGCAAGAAGTTAAAATTGACATTCCTTCTCCTGCTCTTCACATCTGTGCTTCTAAACCCGCAACCTGACCCCGCATATTCTGGGGGGAGCCTTTGTGCTATATAGGGGCCTGGCAGAAGATCCAACCTCCACTTCCCTCCCCTGTTTGTGAAACCTTATATAGCCACAGTGCCTGGCAGTCTGCCTGTCCGCACTGCCCCTCCAGTCCCATGTGTAAGGCTGGGCCCCAGACTGACCTCGGGAAAGGTCTGGAAAACAAGCTGGATAGCCAGAAATGAGGGCACAGTGGGCCAACAACCTGTAACTTCAGAGCAACCTACTCTGCTGCTCAAAGCCACGGTTAACAAGAGCCCCTCGTCACCTGGCTGAGGGGTTTTACCCTGAGGCCAGATCCAGACAGTGCAAGGCTGTCTTAGCGCACTTTTAGCTCCTTTCAGCCTCGCTGGGAAGGGTGGGAAGCCACCTGGGGTTCAGTCTTTGCCAGAGATGTAATTTCTTCTTTGTTACCCGATTCTGTTGTAGCTCACTGCTCTATTATCCAGAGTAAAGATGAGGTGGGATAACCTAGATATAGCAGAAGACAATATAAAACATATGTAAATGAGGCTATAAGAACACACTGAGTGTGTTCACCTTTACCATCAGCTCTCTAAAGAGAAGAAGAGCTTTTACTAAAATTAGGTAAAGCTATGTCTAGATGAGCATAAAACATTTTCACTTATGAGCTCCATAATAAAGGCATCAGCTGAAGGCAAGGCCTGATTAATCCACAGCTTAGGTAAGTGTATGTACATTCCAGACGATGCCCCATTTTTAAATGAAAAAGAAAACCCTGTTCATTGAAAATGAAGCTGGAACATTGTTTAGTATGGGATCTGTTGCAGGATCTTCTTGGAAAGGTAATTGTGTCCTTATGGTACTGTCCAGTAAAGTGAATTTATGAATATTTTGTTATACCAGCATTGCTGAAATCAGATAACGCTTTATTTCTTGTTATGGAAAATGATGTGTGGCATCTTGACTACATTTAGAACAAGATATTTATCAATAGAGTTTGGACAAATATATGAGAGTAGACTATTTCTAGGCATTGTTAAATGCTCAATAAATCTACGCATGCTTGGAAAAAACTTCTCACACTGAAAAATGTTTAAGAACTCTGTAAAACCGTGTAAATAAATTAGCTGCATTTTTTTCTGGAAAAGACAAATACTGTACACATTTCAGAAAAGGATTCTGCCATTTTCTCTGTGAAAATCAATTTCCTCTGAGTGTATAGAAGCTATCCGTGAATCCCCTTTATCTCTTTAACTGCTACTTCAGGTATTATCAAGGGCATATGGTAATCCTATTATGCATCTACCTTTCTTTCAAAAGTGAAGGGAGAACCAGAGATCAAACAACAGACCCCTTGCTGAAATCCAGTGCAAGCTTCATTGCATTTAAGGTCCAGATCCAGGCATCTAAATCCCTCTGCTTCCCTAACTCCATTTAGCTGCTGCTTAAGCCCACAGGCACATGCAGTTTGCAGCAGCTTCAGCTTCTGTTGTTAAATGTTTCCCAAATGTCTAGTTCTGGAACTGATTGCCCCAAAGGTACCTCAGTTGTGAGAAACCCCAGCAACTGAGCATCTACTCCCAACTCATTTCTGTTGCAGGTAAGTGGATAAGTACACTCCCCTCAGATAGCTTCAGGAATTGCTTGTGCATTTTATCCAATGGCAATTTAAAAATATTTAGGTATTCATTGGGCTACACCAGCCAGGTTAGTACTTTTAACACCAGGCTGTTAAGATATATCCATTTTTTTAAATTATGTACAAGGAAGCTTTATGTCTGTGGTGCAGAGTGGAATATCTTGCAAAAGGTGTTTCCAAGCATTTCCTCTCAGAGCCAGAGGGAATATTAGCTCACGGGCAACACAGTTAATGCCATTAGTTTAAATTTTGTCAGATGTGAAAGGGAACCAAACTTAACCTCCTCCATTTGGGTTGAAGTTGAGCTAGTGACAATCTGCCACAGAATGGAAGGTCTAAGACACCAGTGGCCATAAGAGCTCCCACAGCCTATGTTCCACCTGGCAAGTTTGTCATCTGAATTATTCACCATTCTATGTGGTCTCAGTGAAGTGCTAACCCTGAACTGGTGATGAGGGCACTGATTAGATTCATGCATCACAGATGCTTCATACAGTATGTAATGCCTGCAGTTTTGCCAGTCTTGGAGGAAGGAAATGTACCAAGCGGAAAACTCAATAACTATGTTATCAAGGTGCCTTGATGCCTTCAACATTTGCAATTCAGTCTTTGAGAGGCAAAGAGGGAGGAAACAGTGGAGTTATCACAGCCAGGCTACCAAAATCCCATTTCCATGTAATCTTATTCTCTCTCTGCTGTCTTTCTTTATATCCCTCTTTCTGATTCTTTTAACAGAAACTGGAATCTTGAAAGGAGGTAAGTAGGTTTTAATTCAGACTTTTGAGAAAGGAATCAAAAGGGGAAACCCCACAAGCATCAAGGCATTTGGCAGTGCTGAATTAAGAAACAATTTTAAAGTACAGTTAAGTAAAATGCAAAATAAGTTTGTGGAGCAAGGCTTGACACACACTTTCATATTGGCTAACTTAAATGATTTACACAACCATGTAGCTTTTACTGAGGGATTTTTGAAAAGCCTTATTTCCCCTTAACAAGAGCACATGCAGTCTCAGTTCTGAATTCAGAAAAGTTACTGCATGATCAAGACCCAGCTCCAGGCTTAGGACCCTTCATGTCTGCTCTTATATCTGACTTCCCCTGCATGGCTGCAAAACTCTCATTCCACTCGCATCTTTCCCTACTTGGCATTCAGATGGTCTCTTCTGCTTACATGAAAACCCAGCACTTTCGTTCTGACATGCCTTCAAATTATTGTCAGCCTTAAAATATTTGCAGAATGTAACATCTTTGTACTTAAGTAAACAAATAATGAAATGTGATTTTGCAAAATTAGAATATCCATAAAAAATACTGTATTTATTAGCGGCTGCAAATGCTGTTCAGGGTATTACACAACACATATTCAGGTCATAAGGAAAAATTATCCACTTGGCCTTAGAAAACATTGAGAAGACAGCACATAGTTGCTGTAAACTACTTACAGGCAAAGTATGTTAAGCATTGCCACGAGCTAGGAGTTTGTCAGGCTCATGCTGACCCTTTACTGATTCGTACTGATTATCACATAATTAGTAGGCTTTGTTTGGGAAGGTAGACCAGAAGGGGAAGATATCGGCAGACAGGGTCAGTGTGCTGTAGAGGAAGCCTGCAGACTTACACATCCTGCAGAACAGTCTACTCTGTGCAGCTCAGTCCCATGATGTTTTATCCTCAGCCTCATAAATAGCTACCCTTAAGCTATACAATTTTAAAACTAAATTAGAAATAGTTACATTTTGGGAGAAATGCTTTTGACTTTAGTTTGCATTGCTAATTACTGTAATTTATAACAAACATTTGCTAAGACAATCACACAATTTACTGCTGGGTCCTTTTACGATACCGGTATGCAGTGCTATTTTGCTCTTGTTTTAATGGATTCTGCTACATAACCCCATAGTGGATTCATTATATAAATCCGATCTCTTTTGTTCAGACAGTAGATTTTAACTCTGCAGTTAGACTGACATCAGTGTGGCATGTCTCTGTGATACCTAATCGTCCATCTGCCTCCAGCTTCTTCAGAGCAAGTAATAAGCCAGAAACAGTGAGAAAGCAGGAAAAAGGCAGAAAACTGGAGCAAAGGTTTAATTGCTAGAGTCTCAATTGTGCCAGGATAACATACTACAAGCACTTATCAGAATAAACCAATTTCTAGCTACAGTGTTATGTTTTGTGAGAATTGAGAAAAGAACATTTGACAGGATAGACAAATGTGAAATTGCTTAGAGTGCTTAGGTGCCGTCTTTACCCTTCCATACTGCTTTAATTTGCAGTCTGTAAGTATAATGGGATAGCATATTTCAGGCCACCTCAGAAAGCCTTCAGGATAACTACCTATTACAGGATCACTTGTGACTGTGAAAATGGGACCTGGTGACTCAGGTGTGATGACTTCCAGTGTGATATTGCTAATAAAGTGTTCTGCTGAATCACCTTCAACTCCTTCACCAGTTGTCTTTCCTAAAAATGAAGAGTAATTACTGCTGACTCACATGAGTACATTCAGCCTGTGAATTCCAGGCAGGGCATAAGGTGAGAATAGCTCAAGTGTGGGAATTTGGGGATGCATGAGAGGAAAAATTGGAGTCCAGGACAGGAAATGAGCACGATTGCAGAATTACTGTGTCATCTGACCAACAAGGGCTATCCGAGAGAAATCTTAACTATTTGCAGCATGTTCAGCATGGGGTGGCAAATCCAGATGGAAATCAAAACCAGCTCCTTCTACTCCAGAAGCAATCTTTGCAGTAAGAATATGTTTGTTAATTGTGTTTGAAACATTCAGCAGGCCTGCAGAAACATGAAAATGGGTGAAATGGTTTAGATCAGCTACACCTTTACACCTCCATCTTTTACTCCACTCCTTGCTGAACAGAATTCAAATTTGATTTGTAGCTCTGGCCCTTGCTGAATGGAGTAACCCCCCCTGTGAAAATAGCAAGGGATAAAAATATATGTATTTCTCAGTTATGTTTCCAAATCAGTGAAATTATCTGGAGGCTCTCAGCACTCATCTCCCCATCGCTGGACCATCTGTCAAATGTAGGAGTAAAATGGATGTTTAAGAGGAAGCAGATGCTGGCAGTACAACTATTTCAGTGTCTCCTTAGAGTAGAGGGGTATTTCCTTTATCAGTGCTAAGCTGCAGCCCAACCCTCACTGACCCAGCTATCCCCTTAACCCAGTGTCTGGAGCTGGCTGGGCTCTGCTTGGCAGCCAGTGTGGGAAGTGAGGAGCTATGGCAAACATTAAGGACCGGATGGTGGAAAATATCCAGGGACTCCAGTCCATGCTCTGTCCTTTTTCACTTCAGTGCTGCTTGCCAGTTTGAGAGGCAGTCAGTCACACACGTCCCACATTTATAGAAGGACGGACACACTTAATTTGTATCATTATGTGAAGGGAAATCCACACTGTCCAGGAAACCATGTGGGCTCTTAGCATTGAAAAGGAATGCCCTTTGGAGAAGAAAGGATGCTTGGACATAATGGGCCAAAGTCACTCTGGCAGGACTGGCATCAGGTCAAGAGGAATTGCTCTACAGGCACTTCAACCTCACCAGCAGTGTCAGACCAAGTCCATTGTGTAGTCACAAAACCAGCATATGCGTAGTAACATCAAAGATTATTTGCAGGAAGCTGGAATTTAAAATCAATTGGGAAAAATACATTGCAAACCACTGTGCAGATTTGTCTCCATAAAGGCACACAAATAAATGCTTACATAAAATACTGCAGGGACTCCCATGCTGTTCTGCACAAACTTGTGAGTCAGAGCAGGAAAGGCAAGAAGTTGCTCTGACAAAAATTGAAACCATAGATAAAAAAAAAAGCCCACCACTGTCTCAAGGTTATTTTAAACCTGTGGCAAATGACCCTGTGGCACGTAAACCACAGGTTACGTGCCTATGAATTGCACTGCTCTATTTACAAAAGAAGAGTGCAAAAATAAAGTTAAAATATTAGGAATTTATACTGGTTTCTAGTCACGCCAGAGTGGTGGTAACCCTGACGTCTGAGAAGATCCTTCACAAATGTTACGAGAGACCATTTTTGTAAGTACCACTTTAATAGCTATGCCTTGAGGGTTTAAAAAATACTCAGTAAACAAGATGAATTGGAAAATAGGTAGAATAGTGTCTGGAAAATGTCCATGGGCCACTTCACAGAGCAAAGGCTAGAGCTGTTAATAATGTTCTGTTAGGAGTGGAGAAAACACACTCCCCATTCTCTTTTTTGTTTTAATTATAGATTTTTGGTTGTGCATCAGGACCATTCAGTGAAAATAATTTTCCCGTCTGTTTTCAAACCACTGTGACTGCTAACAAGTGCAGATATCAACTAAGCTATTACCCAGTTCTTTTCCTGGCCAAAGGGCTATAGAGAAAAACATTTTCCTCTTGTCTCCTGAAATAACACTTGAACAGATTTCCCTGCCAGATAACATACAGCAGTGAGCATTTGACAGAGCTTCTATCCATGGTTTCGCCCTCCTCCGGCTGCTCCTGTAGCTCCAGAGGGACTTTTGCCTCACTCCCTCTGGGCTGCCTGCAGTGGGCTCTCCTCTCCCCACTCCACTCGCACAGCAGCTGCATCCCTTGGGTCCTCTGGGCTTTACGTGCAGGCCAAGGACTATTTTCTCTGTTGCTAATCTAAAAACAGAAGGTGGCAAATACGCTTTACATTTTTAATTCCTCACGTCAGCGGTGCCTGGCATTAAATCCCAGGGCTGAGAACTCTTTGAAAAGGCTCCCAAGAGGGATAAGCAAACACCAGAGCGGCTAATATAATCCATATGGAAAAGGAAGGGGAGGGAAGTATTTTGCATTTGGAATTCACTCTGCTCTGCTCCCGCTGTCCTAACATGATAATTAACTATAAATATATATCTCTGCCTAACTGTTCCTTGTAAAAGCATTTCTGCTGAATGTTTGTCAGTGGCTTCATTAGAGGAAGGCATTAGTCCACACCTGTGAACCATAGGTCCTGAAGGCTAACATTTTGCCTTTTCTAAGGAGCTTTTAGCCCAGAGAAGGTGACTGATTATTGAAAATTACTACACCAGCTTCTCTTTCCCCATCACTGCTATGCCAATAGAAAGCAATTCTTTCCCATATTACAGCAAGAGACAAGAAAGACTGCACCTACCAGGGCAAACAACTTCACAGCCACCATGACCCTGAACTCTGATTAGGTATATGCCCTGGGCAACCTCCCAGAGCAGTCAGGAGCAAGACATGAGCTCTAATATCTAGCTAGCAAGGTGTGATCTTGGAAACAAATTTCATCTTTCTTTTTTCCCTCTCTGAACAATGACTGAGGTGTGAGAATGGGAAAACCAGTACAACCTCCACTGTCAGCTGCTTGAGGTTATAACTACATGACACCTTAAGCTGCACATGCTCAGAATGTACATTTGTAGCATTTGTGTGACATTTTATACTTAAGAAGTAGCATATTTTTCACTGGATAGAATAAAATGCAGTGTTACGTATGTAACTGATCTTGAGAATAAGAACATAATATTTGACATTTGCTGTCCACTGAAAATATCAAAATGCTATGTTTTTCTAATTACTAGCTAGAAGGAATATGAGAGTTGAGTTCTTCGGTAATCAGCTCCTCATGGATTTTGAAATAGAGGAGTAGAGTCTTCACTGATACTCATCACAGATTATATCGGCCTATCACTCTCTCTTGCACCTGAGCAGAAACACCCTGTACCCACACCTGTTGCACTAACAAGGTCCACACTGCATTCAGCACAGGGCCAGGTATTTCTTCAGATGTGCCTTGATGTTATGCTTCTGTATGAACCAACGTAGTAAGTTGGGCACCTGGTCCCAGTACAATTGATGCCTCTTTTGTTTTTCTCCAGCATGGTAAAAGTTTGATTTGGAGGGGAATGAATGTCATTCAGTTATTTAGCAAATAGCTGCCATGTATACCATACAATCAGCATCTGCTTCTCTCCTTTTCTCAGCTGTTACTAATGCAGCACTCGGCACCAACCTGCCACTCCCAAACTGACATCAGGCCTGCAGAAGATTCACTTCAGCAATAACACCTATCCCTAAAACATCATTTCCATCTCCTACTGCTGGGGATGGTTCTTAGCTTCTGTCTTAAGGATCTATTGCTGGTGTGTCTTCTATCAGCAGACTCTTCCTGTGCACTGCAATTACATATTGCCCTACTGCCCTTCCTGAACAAAGACAATGATATACCTCTGAAAATAGATATTGTCCAGCAATTCAGCCACCTACATTCTTTCAGAAGATTCTGCTAGGTAAGAAAAGGAGGATCTTATAGCCTGATAGAAAAAAAGAGGACACTCTATTGGGGGGGGGGGGAATGACTTGGAAATTAACATTTCTTGACTTCCTGATGCAGAGCAAAGGGTAAATCCTTTTGCTGGTCCAGCTGCGGAGGTGGTATTTACAGACACAGAGACCATATGCTGGTCTTGGCTGTGCAGCTTTGAGGGCAAAAGGGAGGATGGGACTCTTCCAAGGGAACAACAAAGTGGAGCAGGAAATGTTAGGAGCTCTTCTATCACTTTGCTAGATGCAGAGTTTAAAGGGTATTCATATATGACATACTATTGTCATCTGAACACAAAGTCATGTTTAACTGTACAATGTTACCCATTTGTTGTGTGCTTCTGCACTGTATCAGTGTGTGGCCTGAGCTTTTTATGGGTAGCTGAGGGGAGAATAGTAATGGCTGTGGCTCGACTCCGGGTTTACAGACAGATCTGTTTTCCTGGATTTGCTGCAGTGCTCAGAGCCAAGTCAAAGACATCTCTGCTGTACCATACCATAATATTCTTGACCTGACTGACCTGACCTGATGGACCTGCAGTATGTAATTAGCTTTAAAATGAGGAATAGAACTAGGGGGTTTCCTTGCTTGTTTGGCATGTTGTGGTTTTGTGTTGGAGGTTTTTTGCAAATCTCTATAAACTCTATTGTAACTGTTGGGTTAAAGTAAGGCAGCCGGATGCTTTCAGAAGCTGTCTGTCTTCTGGTTAGCTCTTGAATTAGCTCCAGGCATAGGAAACTCAGGGGAGATTGTGGGTGTGAAGGCAGCAGACAAAAGCAAAGCCTTGCAAAGAAATGCCTTTTGAAAAACCAAATGCACACACACACACACACACACACACAAAACCACCTCACCCTGAGCTTTTCCTCATTTTGGTTAATAATATTTGCTGCATACTACGGATTCATCTGTTAAAACAATATTTTATCACAGGAATATCAGTAAGACACATTCTTAAAAAAAAATCAGGTATTTGCTTTTGATATTACAATTTCACAGATTTCATTTCATGTTTAACTACTGTTGTGTACGTGATTGAGGGAAGGAGGATTATTTAAGACAGAAGCTGTGCTGTGAGAAGCATTTTGTTTTACCATTTCTGCATGAGAGAGGAGTTGCCATAACAGTCCCACTGCCACCTAGTCAAGTGTGGAATGGTGGCCATTTACAGATTCACAGAATGGTTTGGGTTGGGAGGGACCTTAAAGCTCATCCAGTTCCAACCTCCTGCCACAGGCAGAGACCATTTCTACAAGACCAGGTTGCTCAGAGCCCCATCCAACCTGACCCTGAACACTGTCAGCGATGGGAAAGCCACAGCTTCTATGGGAAACCTGTTCTAGTGTCTCACAACCCTCACAGTGAAGAATTTCTTTCTATTATCAAATCTAAATCTACCAACTTTCATCTTAAAGCCATTCCTTCTTGTCCTGTTGCTAACTATGCTTGTAAAATGTCCCTCTCCAGCTTTCTTGTAGGCCCTCTCTAGGTATTGGAAAGCTGTTTAGAAGGAAGGCACTTTCATACTGCTCCTAAAAGCAAGTCCAGAAGTATTTAAAATACTATGATTACCGGAAATATGAAGAGATAGCAGAGCTATTTCACCAACAACACCTCTGAAACAAATAATTTAGTTTTTTATTTTTCCCCATTTATTTCTTTTACAGTACAGTAAATTATGGACCATTTTCTTTTCTTGCAGACTGCTGCTTTCTGGTATATGATGTTTGATTGCTTGTTTGATACTCGTTCCTTTCCCCTGAGTCAATTCTGGTTGTTAACTTATTGTAACATAATCTTACTGACAGTCACTCCTGTCAGAAAGCCCAGTCTTTGGCTGTTGAGCAACGTTATTTTTACCCCTGTGCTCAAAGAAAGCTGAGGACAACACAGGCACATGACTGCTGTATGCTTAGTGTACTGTAACGCCTAGAGTATCTTACAATGTTATCAGCAACTGAGCTGACCCACAGAGCTTCTATTCATGCTACGCCTCACCAGAATTAACCCTGGTATTTTCTACCTTGCTGTTTGAAAGATGCATTTACAGAGATCAACACTGGGCCACCTGCAGTGAACACTTCAAAACTAAAAGTCAGTCTGCCTTTTCTGCACAAATCCTATCAAGATGCTGTGATTTTGTCACTGAAGCAGAAAACACTTTTCTTCACGTGGAAGAAATGAAAGTAATCAACATAATGTTTATTTCTTTCCTGGACTAGTCAAAGGCTGGGTTGTTGGAAGCAGTTTGCAATACAGGAAGGAGGAGCAGGAAAAAGGTGAGTATTTTTAATGGAGGAAATGCCATCCTTAGGCTAAATCGTCAGTGAAGCATATCACTGATTCAATCTGCCCTGCCGTCATAAGCTTCAGAGACAGTCTACAGAGTGCTACAGAAACAATACGTACATTCCTGAGGCCTTATTGTATGAGACAGATGAGGTCAGTTGAGCAATGAAAGATGGGACTGAGCTGTATTAAGTTTTCACTGGTGAAGTTGAGGACCACACCACAAAGCTTTTACCAGAGCCAGCCAAGAATGATATTTCTGCCTTAAGGAAAATCCAAAGGTCTAACGAGTTCCTTTCCAAACAAGGATGAAAAGCTGAAATACCAATTCTTCATGAAATGAAGTGTGACATAGCCTAGAGAAGGGATGTGGGGAGAGGAGCAAAAACTGTGCTTTGCTCTCAAGCACTTGCTGGCTATTGCAATAAGAAAGCAAGTTTCCTCCTCTTGTCTACACAGAATAAAACAAGCAACTAGAAGCTTAATCTGTATTGGGATAAGACTTCAGCAGCCTCTTTTAAATTAAGGATAGGAAAGAATGGTTGGAAAGCTTGTGGAGCCTCCATCACCGGAGGGCTGTAAGAACAGGTTAAGAAAGTGCCAGTCAGGAGTGGCTGAAGTACAGGTGAATCTTAAAACAGGAGGCGAGGCCTCTTGAGATGGTTTAGCACAGCCTTACTTCCTTCTATTTCAGCCTTCCTAAAACATTTTATTCTTGATTGTATTTCACTTTAAAGCTTGGAAGTGTCTGGGAGGGATGTAAGTTGTTGCTTTATGTATATGTAAATACTGTAACATATTACCATTAATTTACCAGATTTACTACATAAATTATGGTAATTTGTTTAGATCTGTATAGTTACAGAAAAAGACATTCATTAATTGCCTGTGAAAATTCTAATTATGTTCTCAGGAAATGTTCAGATGCTGATCTTCCAGGGTGACAGATCCTTGTTAATATGAAGCATTGGCAAATCTCACTTTAATTTTGCATTGTAAGACGAGGCCTACCTTCACAAAAATGATTACAATTATTAAGAACCCAACCTGAAACACTTAGGTTTGACGAATAAAATCTGTAAATACTGTGCCACCCATAGGCTATAATTGAAACTTATAGGAAAGTTATACAGAGGTATAGGAGTGAATCCAGCCATCCATTCTGCCACCTTACTGCTGGAGATACAAATCTACAATGCAGCTGTAAAAGTGACTTTCTATGGGAATGAGATTATGCTGTAGGGTTGCAAGCTGTGTTTCAAGGACTGCAGCTGCTTTATAGCTTCAGTTTTAAAACAGGATGTGTCTGAAAGAGCAGCATCTAAGATGCATGTTTGAATCCCCTGGATAAGGCAGTTTTCTAAGAGTGATGCTTTTTTTTCCCCAGTGTCTGATAAATACATTTGTAAGACTATTTTCTTTTTTTTTTTTTCTCCAGTTAATATACCTTGGTGTTGCTAATACCTTTCTCTAGGAACTTGTTCCCTTTTTGATGGATGTGAGCTGTAGTGTTAAACACAAGTTCTGTTTTAAAAGGGGAAGGAGTGATATTGCATTGATCTGGTAGGAAGTGGAGAAAGGAGAAATCCTTTGCTCCCTCAACTGAGGGAGGGCTTTGGAGCTGCTGAGTGAAACTGCAGCACCACATTGCTTCTCTGCTAGGCAAATAAGATCTTACAAGACATCTTAAAGAAACTGACTTAAAACTAAAGCTTGGTCGAAGGAATCTGTCTCTTGGTATTTTTAGGTGATTTATGTTTCAGTCAAGAGGATAACAAGTAAGCATTTTCAGTTGTGATGGCCGGTCACAAAACTTGGCTGGAAGATAAGAAATGCTGCTTTCCTCATGCTAGGAGGTTTGGCTTTACCCAGTTGCCATTTATCTCTGATGAAGCAAAGTCCCACATTGAGGCAGAGGAGCCTTCAACCCACCAAAGTTAGAAATCTCTCTTCAGTTCACTTTTTTTCTAGAGCAGGGAGCTGGTGGTGCAGTATAGATCATAAGAGCTTCTGCACAGCAAGACAGAGTGTAGTACTTACCATAGAATCCCATGCTGGAAGGGATGTTGAGGATCATCTGGTCCAACCTTCCTTGTGAAAACATGACCTAGACTAGATGTTCCAGCACTCTGGCCAAAGTGTCTACTGAGTAGAGTTTGAAATTGGTAGATGGCATTGCAAAAGGAAGGGCTCTGTGTCTAGTGCAGGCTTTGCAATGTGGAAGTTCTGAATTCATTCCCCAGCTCATAAACATGCTGTTAGCACAATTTTGCCCTTTGGGAATTGCTTTTTCATAATTAAAAATAGGTTTCTTGCTTTGAAACCATTTGAAACAGATTGAACTAAACTGAATCTTGTCACTGAGCTGTGTTAAGAAATCCCACATAACGTATCTGGTGTGCAACTGATTCTGGCTAGCCTGCTCTTGCTCTGTGCTGATCTAAATTGTCACCAATGAGCAGCAGGGGTGTAACCAAACCCCTCTGCCACCTGCAGACTAGGTACCATTTTTGACATTCTAAGCAACTGCAAGGGTAGATCCACACTGTAGCATCAAAGGTGAATGGCTGGCTCAAAGACAGACACTCTATTTTGCATGGAGTTGTTTGGTTCAGCTGGGTTCCTGGGTGTAAGATGAGAAAACCCAACTTCCCAGTGCCCCAAACAGCCCCAAACCACAATGACCCAAGTACCAGGTGAAAGTAAGGCAGTAAACACAAGGTGCTGCTGTGTAGATGCACCTATAAAAACATCACATGTGCTATAGCACCTACCAGACAGGCTCCTGCCAGAATCCCACGCCACAGCAAGACTCCGGACAGAATCTGTCAAACCAATAATATTCCAGTTAGAGCAGGTGAGATACGGGGTTGGCTTTTTTAGATAACACAACTTATGAGGTGAATACTTTTGAGGACCTCTCATTTAGTGAAGAGCTTGGACTTAATCTTCAGAATAACGTCAGCTGCCAACCTGAGATATACCATAGCAACATCCCATGGCAAAGAACTAGTTGAGCATTGTATCACAACTAAAGTTGTTTAAAGAAGTTGATAAAACAGATTGAGCTGACACCGTAACAACCAGGTGTATCAAAATACAATTTATTTTTAAAATGGGTAGTTTTCACATAACAGCAGGGGTTATGTAGGGAGAAAGTGCAACTAGTGGAGGAGGTTTGTTTCACGTTAATATTTATCATCTTGCTGCACCGCGAGTAGCTTCAGACTCAAGATATTATACTTAGCAATGGGCAAAAATGTGATTTATATTTTGATGTTAATACCATTTCTGTACAGCTAAAATGTGTGCCAGTATTCACACCTGCTGAGTATGTTTTGGACAATTTCTCACACAAGTCTTGCATGAAACATAGATCACCATTACAGTTTGACACTTCAGAAAGCTAAATTATAAGCATACAGATATAAAACATACATTTACTGAAATCTAAGAAAGGAAACACTTCAAAAAATGAGGTACAATAAAATAGTTTTCTATTTATGTGCAAGCCTATATTCAGTCTAGAAAAAAAACTAGTAGCAACCCTACCCTTTTAAAGAAAATAGCTTTCACAAAGTGCAGCTAACTCACTGTCTTCAATATGAAGGACCCTGCCTATGTTACACACTTGTGAAAAGTCATCACTGACTTTGCAAAAGAGAGCAGGACACTCACCCATCAGAAGCTGCAAGATCAGGTGATGAATCAAATCATCTAATGCTGCTACAGACTGGGAAGTTCACAAATCACTTTTTGTCACCTGACCCTATTTTTGGCATGTAAGGTGGTTTTTAAATCTTAAAAGGCATGTTTTTCTTTAACATTAGAAGGTAACCATCTGCCTGATGAGTAGAATGATGAAGTTGAGGTTAGATTTGTTCTCAGATGCAAGACATTTATTATTCACAAAGCCAATGAGGACAGAGCTGTCTTCCCAAAGCAGCAGTCACTTCCAACACTCACTTTGCATCATTTTTTGTATCCTCCTTTTTATCCCATAAAACATCCTCTGGGATTTAGAAGACCAGCTTTGGAAAGTACAAATTAGAACACTGCACATCTCCAAGTTATACAGCACATCCTACCTCTTCTTTTCCCACTTTCCCATTACTCTCTCCTAGTCTCTTAACCTGTATCGAAGCCACAGATCCTAGCCATGCATTCTTATCTGCCTCTGCTACAGGCATATAGAGTCATAGCAAGTCTCCATCCTGATAGCATCACCCCGTCTCTACTGCACACCTAATAGGTGTAAATTTCATTATGTTCCGTTCATGTAACATCCCTGTGTGCACACACGCACGTACTAACACATGCAGTTACTACAGCTTGCTAAGATACCATTGCCTTCCATACTTCCACACAAGTCTCTCTTCTAGTGACTCAGGATAGTCAACAGCAGAAAGACAGCAGCATATACTTAAGATACGGACATGCTATTTCTATAGTAGGTGGCATATGCACTGGTTGTATCCTAGTTTGCCTTCCTTACAAGGATAAGGTTTGGCTACGAACTTCGGTAGCATAACATGGTTTAACAAGTCCCACAGACAAGTGAATTTGATTTGTTCAGCCAGCCAACAAAACCTGCCAGATGGTTTTGTTATGTAGTGTGTGAACCAGATAACACCACTGCCAAATGAAAGAATGCTTCCTTGCTAATATTGATCACCAATATGCTGATGAATTTTCAAACTGACCCAAGCTCTGCCACTGGGGAAAGAGACCCCTTGACAGCCTTGGACTACCAAGTTGATCAAGCACTCTCTCTTGTCCTCTCCTAGGAGGCTGAGGATCTCCACAGTCTTTGTTGGCAGACGGTATCTGAACACCATCGGGCTTCCACTCTGCATGGAGAATCTTGTAATTCTGACCCTCATTATTGTCCCAGAAGGTATGACCTCCACTTTGGTAAGAAACACAAAACTCTACCCTGTCTTCAGAGGAAATGGCAGGAGGCAAGTCAATGGTAAATGAGAAGGTATCATTTTCAGAATCGCCATAAACATTGTTCATGTACACACACTCAACGTCTGTGTAGGCCTTCCATGTATCGAAGGTGATTCGAACCTGAACTTTCTTTTCGAAGCTCACGTTTTTTACTTTCACAGTGCCCGACAGCACCTTCTCTTTCAGGGTGCAGTTCTCCAGGCAGACCAAGTTCTTCTGCAGGCGGTTCCTGAAGTCCAGGTAGTCAGCTGAGGGCCGAGGGAAACCCAGAATCAAGTTTTCTTCCTCATGTAGCTTTAAGCCAGATGTTATGCTTTCAATCCCTAAGAGGTCAAACTGAAGATCCCACCCAGAGTGCTCCTGGACCTCGGAGAAGGTGTGTATTGCTGTCAGGGATAGCCCTTTCGAGTCTGCAAACACAACTCGCTTCTTGGCTCGGGCTGCTGAGCGGTTCCAGTCACTCTTCTGAGCTTCGGAGTCACGTTTCACATGAAGACATGGTCTGAGGGGTTTCAATCTGTTCACAAAGTTGTTTCTTTGGCAGTCCTCAAGGGGGCCAAGAAAACTCTTCAGCGGTGGAGAATGCGCTAAGCAAATTCTCATGGCCACGTCCACGGGCATGATGGAACTTGGCAAAGGTCTTGGGTCCAAAATCTGTATCATTCTGAAATGAGCAGAAAGGCAGGATGTTATTTGTTACATCAGGTAAGAAGCTTCTGAAGAATGCTATTTGCTCCCTCAACTGTCTTAATTATTCATGACCTTGTCTTTGAATGGCTTTAAGTAATGCAGCCTAAATTAAAATTGACTGTTCAAGCTAAGGAACTAGGGTGACATTATTCAGTCATTTCTTGCTAATGCTGAACTCTTTCAATTTCAATTCAACTTTTTCCAAATCTCTGAAACAGCTTTTAGTGATAGCTAATTAAACACATTTCCTTGAAAATACAGAAAATAACATCCTAGTAACAAGCAAAACGGTTGCAGTAGAAGTGCTCATCCACTTCAGGTTCCCTTTTAGAGACTCTGAGACAGGTCTTAAAAGTTCCAGCAAGCTGGAACAGTTGCTTCATCTCTGAGTAGAGACAGCACTGTATTAAGCAGGCCACCTATCCCATCAGGGCATCAAATGGGATACTATGTACCTTGATGCAGAACCATCATGCTGTGGCTCTGAACAACCATAAGTGCATTTGTTAGGCACTCTGGGTTTTGATTAATTTGGATGAATAAAAAGCTAAAGCACCTTTGGAAGTATTTTTCTATGAGCTGTTAACCCAGATCTAGGTAACAAAACTCCTGCACTGTTAACTTTGACTGTTGAGTGAAAGGGGGAGGGGGGGGGGGGTATGGAAAAAGGGCAGAAGTCACACACTATTTTTTCACCTCATTGTGCTTCAAGAACTGGTTTAAAAACATCTTTCTATAATCTCCAAAGCCCATGGCAAAAGCCTACTGCAAGTATTCAGTGAGAATGCTACAGCTTTATTTTTAAAGATTTGTTCACAACCCAGCCTCTTCGATGTTGAAAATGACAATTACTGTGCAAGAGCATGGCCCATTCAAAGCCAGCTAGCTTGACTATTTGAAAAAAGGGGCTTCAACTGCAGCACATTACTCCTGAGAAGGATGCAGCCCTTGCTAGAAATGCAGACTTCTGTTGAGTCATGGGAAGGCAGAGCATTTGCTTCGTCACTTAAATAAACGGCTTTCTCCTTCCCAGGGTTCCCACTGGTATTCCAGAGCCCTGCCAAAAAAAGGCAGAAACTGCACTGGCCTCTTACTTCTTCTCTTTGCCTTCTTTTTTTTTCCCCTCCCTGTGGCAGTATTTGCCATAGTAAGTAGGGCAAGGGGAGCACCAGCATCAAATTAACCACATTTTGCTTTGCTTTAACAGGAAAAAAAAACAATGGCTTCAACAATACTCTTAATTTCTGTGACCAGGTCCTAGGGCAACTGCTCCTAAGCTTTTGCAGTACGGAAGAGAGAGGGAGGAGACAAAAAAAAAAAAAAAGAGACAATACCCAGCAAAACGCCAGCAAACGCCAACAGCACAACCTGGAAAAGGCAGGCTGCTAGGGGAGGCACAAATGAACCGGCAGCACGGGATGCAGAGGGTTCAGCAGTGCTGACAGGCGCTATACAAGGACGCTTTTGCAGGCGCTGTAAACCGGGCGCAGGGCAGGAGAGCAGAGCAGTCTCCGAGGGGCTGGGGGAGCGCACCTAGAGACAAACCGGAGCAGAAGTACGGGATAACGCGGGGACCTGAGCGCAGTCGAGCCGGGCGGCGCTTACCTGCTGCAGTGCATGGGGCCGCGCAGCCGCTGCTGCTCTCGGGTCTGCTCCGCGGCTCACCCTCGCCGCCGCCTTTATGTGCCCTGCCCGCGGCGGGCGGCCAAGGGGCGGCCCCCTCCGCTGGTCGAGCCCGCGCCGCGGGGCGGTGGCTGCGGCCGGTTCACGTGTCGCGGCGGGCCTGGCGGCGGAGCGCTGAGTGCCGCTCTCCCCGCAGGGACACCCGGGGTATCCTTTCCCTCTCTCCCCCTGGTGACCTGTGCACCGGCAGAGGATGCGACAGGCCCTGCCGTAGGTCCTGCATTCTATCTACTGCCTGATTCCGGAGCAAGGGGACAGAAGTCAGTAGGACGCAGCGCCGGCAGCGTTAGCAATAGCGACGCCGTGCTGCTGCTCGCTCCCTGCCTCCCTAGGTGCAGGATCCGCTAGGCTGACAAGCCCCTTGCGGATGCTGGAGGGGTCGACCGCCCACGGCAGCACATACTGTTTTGTGCAGGCTGTGAGTTGCCCAGAGAAGGTCCATCCTTGAGTTACTGCTCTTCAAAGACTATGCCCTGGCTGCTGACTGGCTCTCTGGGTCTTCTGTGGATTGACAGTTTCACTGTCACCTTGCTGGTCCATCTGCTCTTTCCCAAGGGCAAACAGATGACTTGCAGTCACTCTAGAAGATGCGATACATATTCAGGTTAGACATAAGAAGAAGTTCTTTACTGTAAGGGTGGTGAGGCACTGGAATGGGTTGCCCAGGGAAGTTGTGAATGCTCCATCCCTGTGGTGTTCAAGGCCAGGCTGGACAGAGCCCTGGGTGACATGGTTTAGTGTGAGGTGTCCCTGCCCATGGCAGGGGGTTGGAACTTGATGATCTTAAGGTCCTTTCCAACCCTAACTATTCTATGATTCTATGACATGGAGCCTGTGAACTGTGATTTTCTGAGTGCATAGTTTTTACCAGTAGATGAGACCATACACAAAGAAAAAGCTGAAAGCCCGGTGCTCTCTGTGAAGCAAAGGGGTTTACAGTGATGAACAGTTCACACAGGATCTTTGTGGCTCACACACATTATTTTTCTCTTGGTTTTTGAGGAAAAAAAGTATTAAAAGCTCCACTGCTTTGTGTGAGAGTTTATTAGGAGATAGTGTGGGAGCATGTGAGCATGGCAGGTGGTGATGAGGACACCTCCATTTTGGATTCAAGCTACACGGAGGTAGAGAGAAAAACCAGTCATGACAGGGATAGAGAAGGATGAGTTCTGCTGACTGACACATGGCTCATGGATCTGTACACTGGCTCTGCACATATAATGAGAGTATTCATAAGACAGTAAGGCTCCAGTTTCTTAACTCAGTCCCTTGGTGACTGAAGCTCCTGCCTTTCATGCCAGTACGTGACACTGTCACACAGATGCAGCCTGGAGCACTAGCTGCCAATGCAGACAAGGTTTTGGAAGGTACTGTTCTGTTTTCTGGCGCCAGTTATTCAGGACGACCTTCCCCGGTCCTCCACTTCTCAAGTCACATCACTGCTGCTCACATTCTTTTTCTCTCCTTTCCCTTCTCCATCTTTCTTCTCTCTTGGTGACTGCCAGCTTCCTCTCAAACGCAGATAATATTTTCTCACAGTTTGCCTGGGGAAAGAGCTAGAAAACAGTACCTGTGCTCTGGAAGCCTTGCTAGTTGCAAAGGGTTTATTTCTCTTTAGGAAGAGCTACAAGTAACTTCCAACTGCAGCCACTTGTGTGGCAGCAGTAAGCAGGGCCCAACATTCCCCATGGGCATAAGGGAGGATTGGGCACATGGCTGGCACATAACAAATCTCCTCTATTTACCCATTATAAAAGATGAGTGAATAACTCTGGAAATGTTTTATGAGCCTTTGATACTTGAATCTTTGTTCATTCTGCTTCCCTCTCATTGTCACTTAGCTCGGCTGCTGCATTATTGGGGAGCACATGCAGCAGCTGGGGCTGCTGTATCACACTACCTATGTGCAGGCATTAAATAAGACCTGGGAAATTATTTTATTCTATGCTTGAAACCTGCACAAAAGGAGTCACCTCAAGGCTTTGCTACGCGTATTTCTGCTACCATGTAGTAGTTCATGGCACTGTTTACCGCTATGAAACATTTTGTTCCTATTGTGTTAAAATACCTGTTTTGCCTGACTTGGAAAACATCATGAAAGATTATTTAAGGTAATATGCTTAGAAAAAAAAACAACAAACCAGTAGTAAGATACAGAGCCTTTCATGGGCAGATCATTGCCCAACTCAGTAAATATGGACTGGATACAGCAGCTTCGTGCCTGCTTGTTAAACCTGGAGCACGTTCATGGCCATGGACTGGTGTCCCAGCTTCCGGTTGCCAATACAAGCAGAGAGCATTGTGGTGAGCCAGGATAGCTCTTTCCTCATCCAAGGAGATGTCTCCACGTTGAGGCAAACTGACAGGGTTATCTGAGGTAGCACCCCAGTTTGCTCTGTAAGTGATGGTTCCCTAGTTGCGCTTTTTATAGAGGACTCAGGTTTCCAGTTACTTTGGTTCAGCAGCTCTTGTGTCACTGGCAGCTTAAAAGGTAGATCTGTCTGTCTTACCTTTCAAATAGGGCTGCTAAAATGGGAGCACTGGAGTTAAAAAAAAAATAAATCATTGTCTTACTGTGCATGTGACAGCACTTTGTGGCATATCAGCTTTCCTGACATTTGTAGGTGCACATAGAAGCAATGGCAGAAATATATTCCCAGAAGAGGCAGGGTTGATTATAAAATCAAGCCCCATAAAGGGGGTTGTACCTCTAGCTGCTTCTGTAACAAGGAAAAGCAAATTCAGTACCTAGACTAGTTCTTTGTTTTTTTTCCTGAAAACATTGTACTTTAATAGTAAGAAGCTAATTGCAACAAGTTAGTTATAGTAAATACAGTTTCAGCATAGTCACCACAGTGTCAGTAAACTCTAAATGTATGTTTTCAAAAATAGTTGCAGCCTAGATGATCTGGAGGTGATGTGAGGCACAGGCTCACTTTGCAAGGAGTTCACAGAGCCTGCTTGGTGACAAGCAGGCAATTGAGATTGCATTGTTCTGTTCAAAGACAAATATATGGAATTAGCTCCACAGTGAATGCTTTTATATGCAGCCAGCCCTCCAGGTCTCACTGTTCTTCACCTGTTTGAATTAACCAATGCTTTTCAATCAGCATCTCTGAGAGCAGATAATGGGTGACTGTGTATTTCTGTCAGCTATCGGGTAGCATTCGGCTGCTTTGGTCATTTGTTTGTTGGCTCTGGTCATTTTATGGCAGAGTAGAATGAAAGAGCTACTCTTTTCACTCCATGTTTTGAAATTGAGTAATTAGTTAAGGTTTTTGTGGTTTACTCTGAATTTATTACTTTCAGGCTGTTGTGCTTCTCTGCTGTCCTCCCGCACAGCTCCAGGAGGAAAGGAAAGAAAAGAGGTATATTGCAGTTGAGGATTGAGAAAGAGTTGAACAGCCTTTGGCATGTAACTGAATCTTTCTGAAGCAAAGATAAGCATTTCCTCAGAGCAAAGTTAAATCATGACCATATTCATAGGAAAAAAAGTCCAGAGAGAAAAAAAATTAAGTCTCTGTTTCACTTGCATAGTAACACATCCCTTGAAAAATCATTGCTGTTTGCAGGGTAGGAGAGCAATGCTAGCTCAAGGCAGTTATAGTATGCAATTTAACAAGGAAGGTTTTGACTTTGTTTTGGGCTTGAGACTAAAATCAATTGCTGTGCCAAAGGCAAAATACTGGGGTAACCAGAAAACAGAGAACATCCGCCTTCTTTTGGGTTGCACATATTTGGCTCCTGCAGCATCACTCAACACCTGCGAGTGAAGCACAGCGTTAATGAAAGAATATCTGTGATAATAGTCATGGTCCATTAGTCAGGGGACAGTGCTCTCACACAAGATTTACAACAGCCTTTTTTTTCCTCTTCTTGAATTGAGCTCTTCTGTTCAGTATTTGCTCTCTGCTACTAAGACTAATCTTTGTAAACATGTATTACCTCTGAAGCTGAGCAGCAGGCTTCTATCAGTGTGACTGTGATGTAAATAGTAATTATTCAGGTACATAGCAAGGCTAGTAAAGTACAAACTGAGTTGAGCCTGTGAGCCTTTGAAAATTTAAAGTTGGTGATTTATCTAATGCAATACAGTGAGAAGTCTTACATAGTCTTCATAGAAGGTTATTTTCTTTATCTGATTCTCAGAGCATTGGTGAACTTTGCAAATTCCTGATGGTTACAAATATAAACTGAGGAAACTTGTCCTAGGAAACTCCGTTGTTGTTTTAGGGATTTCTTTGGTATTGGCACAGTCCATATGAGGAACAAATAATTTTTTTATATTTTCAGAATTTTTATTACCCCATTCCTCATGGTTCAACCAGGCTTAACATGCCCCTGCCTTTAGAATATCCTCACCAAGAGGACATCAGTAACTTGTGAATACTTCTTAACAGACAAATCAGAGAAAGTCTGGGAAAGAATATTCCAATGCCCACAAAACTCCTTTTTATCTGATGATACTGTTACACTTTGGGAGACTCCAAGAAAATTTTTTGTGGGTATCATTTAGGATAAAATTGCTGCTAAATCATGCTTGTTTGGTATATGCTGCCTTTGGAATAAACTTTAAATTCTGAAAGAAAGAAGGTTAAAAAAAAAAAAAAGAAAGAAAGATTTAAAAAACAAAGACAAAATTACATAAAGTTGGGAATGGGAATAGTAATTTTTCAGAAATGTTTAACTTTTCTAGATACTGCATTATTAGACAATATTAGAAAACTCAGACTTGGACAGGACAGGACAGTAAATTCATTTCCTGCTTGCAGAAATCACGCAGATCTGCCCACCAGAATGCACCCACACCCTAGAGAATGGGCAAGGGGCCTGCAGCCAAACTCACTGAGAAATTATGCAGAGATGGATGCAGTTTATGCTCTCTTACAGCAGTTACAAGGATAATCAGTCTCACCAAGATACAGTGTAGGCCTAACTCTTCAAGCACTGGCAGGGGCTAGAAGTCTGGTTCTTTTTAAGTCAATATCAAAAGTTCTTGCTAGTCACTGAGTCTCAGAACTTTGGAAGGTTAAAGTCAAAGGCATTTAAATTTAAGGCATTTAAATTCCTGTAAACTGAAACTTTTTGACTGAATTAGAAGCTAGAAATTGATGTAAAATGTCTAATCTTATTAAGACTGATTAATGATAGATTAGCAAATGGTAGGTGAGTCATCACTTTGGAAATGTATAGCGCAAGAGAAGTGCATTGCCTTCTGAAACAACTGACATAGAAAAAGCAAGAAAATGTATCTCAGGCTGTTCAAATGTTTTGTGTAATGTGATTATATTAAATTCATTATATTTTGAGCAAGATTCCCTTAAACAGCTTTTATGCAAAATGAAGCCTTTTAAAAGTATAGTTACTTTGGTTGTACATAGTAAGCAACAGATGAAATAAAGACAATGCCATGTTACTTAGAGTAAAAAGGGAAGGAAAAACTGAATGAAGGAAGAACATGAATGTAAATATTCATTCTTGGAATAATCTGAACTTCCAATGAAGGATTAATAAGAGAGTCCAGAATGCATACATGTATTTTATATGAGTATATATTCTATACATGAGTATAAATCTGGCTTATGAGTATAGGCCAGTTTTTGAGAGTGCAAAGACCCTCCTAAATGTTTTAAAGAGATGCAAAATTTCTTTGAAAATACATTTCTTTTTATCTTTTTTTTAGGTTGGTTTCTTTTTTGTATTTTTTTTTTCAACCACTCACCCAAGAAGACTAAACTTTGAGATTCTGTGGCCAAACATTTCATAAATATAAACCATGTTTCTGTGTATAGATAATCAGTGTTTATTCTCTATTCTTTTTCCTAGCTGCAGGTGGAGGAATTACCTCTTCTGAGTCTTTTCCAAAGAAAACAGTAAGTGAAATGATGCTCTGTGCATTTGGGTTCATGTTTAGCCCTATGTGACAAAGCAAATGTTGGTTGAAGGCTCTTCCATCAGCTACGTGGGTAGTATTCTCTTTCTTTGCAATCTTTCAAGCAAAAAAGTGATTTCTTTATCCATATGTGAATAATTCTCTACAGCCTTGCAGGAGCCACATGATTTTTCAATATGATCATCATTCCCATCACACTTATGCTGAATGAAAACCTTCGTCCTGAATGAGCATTGCTCTGTCTGACAGCAGCCCAGCTAACATCTGCAAAATATGCTCATCCAGCATGTTTAGAAGCTTTTAAAGGGTCTGGATAATGCTCCTTTTCTTGTTCCATCACCCAAGAGACATGATCCATTCCTGTATTTTAGGTTTTCTTACACGGTTCTTTTTGTCTTGTGTATGTCAAGGGAAGACAGGGCTTGGATATCAGTACAGTGACATTCTGTTCCAAGTTTTTCTTGGATTTGCTGTGTGGAGGGAATAAGCTCTCCTATGACATAGGTCTAAGAAATGAATGAACCTTTTCTTTTTCATATTTAGCCTAATTTCTAATCACTTCAGTCATAAAATCAGTTTCCTAGGATCTGGCCTAGTTATCCTTTCTGGGTGCACATCATATATGTGTGTCTGTGTGTATATATTCCCCAGTTTCACAGGGATCAGATTTCATGCAGAGATTAGTTTCATTTTTAGATTTGCTGGAAGGAATAAAGCTGTTAAATCCAAGTACTGTAACAGCCTCAGTCTTGTTTCACGCTATAATGGGAGGCAAAGTAGTTTGGGCCCTCAGTGTAGAAAGATCTGTGGCCTAAATAACATATTTGCAATAAATTGGTTTCCTTGGGTTATTCTTGGATGCTGCTTCCCAGAACACAGAGAATTTACTGTCAAAATGTGCTTGCTTCATATATGCAATAATGCTCACAGTAAGTCTGCAATCTTTAAAATGGGTTTAATCAGTGAGAAAAATATTGCATGGTTCTCTGGAGAATTACTCATAGAATAACAGAGGTTGCAAGGGGCCTTTTGAGGTCATCTGATCCAGTCTCCTCCTCAAAACAGGACTAACTTCAAAGTTAGATCTGGCTGCTCAGGTTGCTTATCCAGCTGAGCTTTTAATACCTCCAAGGACAGAGAGTCCACAGCTTCTCTAGGCAACCTGTGCCAGTGCTAAATGACTCTTGTAATTTTTTCCATTTATCTATCTGGAATTCCTTTGCTGCAGCTTGTGACCACTGCCTCTTTCGCTGTACATTTTTGGGGAAAACCTGGCTCTTTGCTCCCCCTTTCAGCAGTGGGAGACTGCACTCTGACCCACTGTTACTTAGCATTTTCTTCTGCAAGTTAAGCAAGCTCAGCTCCCTCAGCCTCTCACCTTGAGGATGTTCCAGTCCCCTAACCATCTTGATGACTTACCACTGCTTTCACCCCAGTTAGTCCATGAAGCTTTCTTATTGAGAGACCCAAAACTGGACACTGCTATTTTGGCATACAATAAATTACACTTTATTTGTAGATTGGGGATTCTCTTCTTATCATTCATTGTTCCAAATCTGGCAGGTTTGGAAATCATTCTCTCATACATGATTTCAGTCATCTATGGAATGGATATTGGACTTCTGTAAACAGACTATTGCAATCTTTCCCTCAGGCCTTCAGAACTTTTGATTTAACATCTGTCTCCATTTCCAAATGACAGCTGCTCACACTTACATGTAAAACTGAAAAAAAGTTTTCCTCAGAATGCTGATATACAAACCAATTGCTTTGCTTGCTGTCATGGATAGGCGAACTTCACACCTCTTTGGAGACTTCTGCTCTGACACCACATCTTAATATCTTCCACATCACTGTTTCCACACATGTTGCTGCTTCCATCTTCCTATCATTTATTCTAATCAATTTTGGTTGTGTGACTTCTCATGCTGTCAATTTCCACTTCACATTCTCATCCTTTCTGGCTCCAAGTCTACTAAACTGGCTCATCACAGTTCTCCCAAACTATTACCAAAGGCTTATTGCCCTGTTAGCTTAGCAAAAGCCACTAAGATTTTCACTACTACTTTAACCTCATGCCGCTTAAGCATTCAGGCTGGCAGCTTTTCTGGTTTTCTTTCTGAAGCCCATTAAAAGGTCAGCTAATGCAAAAAAATCACAGCTGCTCTTTCACCACACTGTTTCTACACCACACCAACAAAACTTTGCTTCAAACCACCTAAGGTTGCTCATATGCTAATCTAACCCACACATATTCTTCCTGGCCAGTTCTTTTTGGGCACCTTGTGTTAATCAGGCAACTGGATGGACTTTGTTCATTGAGTAAAACACAGCTCATGCACTAACTTCATCTCACATGCACTCTACTGCAAAGGCATAGATCTCACATCAGTGACATATTTACTAGTGAAAATGCACTATTTAAAGGTAGGAGTAGTTATTTGAGGACTTTTCTTTGAATGAGAGTGTGTTGGAGAGGAAAAGGAAATCTGTTCTTCTTCCCGAACTAATAAAAAGAAAAAAGCTTCTCTTAACAAGGTGTAGTTAGAAATTTTTGTTACAAAATTGGAAAGTTCAGAGGAATCAGAGGAATAAATATTCATGATAGTGCTTCTCGAAAACAAAAGGGTTTAAAAAACAAACAAACATCCAACCAAACAAAAATAAACAACCCCAAACTTCTACCAGGCTAGAAGTTCTACCAGGGATCCTTTCCCAGAGAATGAGATGGGACGCAAAATAACATATAGCATGGGTGACATGGCATTCATGTCCTTCTGATGGGTTAGGGAAAACCCATCCTTAAGTTCCTGAGCCTGCATGTTTTTCTGCAGCTTATCTATGTATGCAAAGCTGTACAGCTCTTAACAGGGAAGGCTGAGAGAGGTGGATTCCAGCAAAGGTAGTTTGCAGCCTCTGACAGGGCAGGAGCAAGCTATCTCCTGAGCCAGTGAGTGCCTAGCCATATCAAATGGCTCTGGGAGAGGAAGTTGCAATTCTGTCCTTCGGGAACATGAGAAGGAATGGAAGGAAGTAAATACTTTACAAAATAAAGCTTAATAAATCTGTTTCCATCCAAACGAGAATGCTAACTTTTTTAAACTCTCCATCCCTCAAGGGAAAGAAAGTTTCTCAATTTGTAGCTTTTTTCTCAGGGTAGTCATAAGGACATAGAGCATGAGGAAAACTTAATTCTAGCTCTGTATAAAAATGGTAGCATAGAAATGATGCATGCATTTTATTACTGCCATCACGCATTACACATTTGGCTTCTTCAGATAATAACCATATTCATAATTCATGCAGTCTGTATTTAATATCCCAAAAAGAAGGTATTTAAGAAGCAACTTCTCTGCTAGTCACAGCATAGCAATGTTGAAAGTGGGATAAGGTGTTGGTCAATGGAATGTCTCTGTTTCAGAAATGACACTTTATTATCAGGGCTACTGGCTCCAAAATCAAATTATGAATGCCCTGCAGGTATAATACCAGAAAGTCAAATAGTGTACCTGGCCCCTTTATGTAACACAATGTAGGTACAGATAGAGGAAGAGAACTGATGATTCATTATCTGTTCATCCAAAACCCAAGATCGCTGATTCATATGCTACATCCGAAAGCTTCACAAGTCTAAACGTATTCTTGACTAATCTCTATAAAAAGATGCTGTGCATAGGAGCATGATCATGTTTTCTGTCATTGCTCTTGCTCTAAATCAGAAGGTCTTGATCAGCTTTAGACTTACTGGTATGTAATGTCTCTTCTAGTATGACCTACTTTTAGCATACCTTTCTGTAAGCTTTACAGGTAATATAGCATTAGTTTTGTTCTCTGTGTTTTTCAATGGCATATAGAACTTCAAAAATATATAATATAGCCTATAGCACACTACAGCTTTTGTAAATTGCATTCCAAATTCATGTCTGTGACCTGTTTTTT
Organism: Pezoporus occidentalis; assembly: GCF_034315485.1. Classification (NCBI taxonomy): domain Eukaryota; kingdom Metazoa; phylum Chordata; class Aves; order Psittaciformes; family Psittacidae; genus Pezoporus; species Pezoporus occidentalis. The sequence continues at coordinate 3,804,100 of NW_026916347.1, forward strand.
TCACTAAAACCATATACAAAAATGAAGTCAAATCACTCCCTGTTGCAGGCCAAGGTCATTCTGTCCAAGGCAGCATTAGCAAAACCTTCTTTCTATCATTTTTATCAAAAGGCATTCATCTCTATGGTGTTTAAACTCTATGAACTTATAGATGCAATGTTGATTAAAGACAACTGTGCCTAATGAACCTGCAGATTTTCTGGAAAAAAAAAATAAAAAAGAAGAGACCTACTCCAGAGTAAGCACATCTGACTAGTGAGAAGTGATGAATAACTTGTTACCATATCAATAAAGAAAGTCCCTGCCATGATTCTCTGGCTGACGTTTCTAATGATAGGTTCTCAGCTAAGTCAACAGAGATATTCCTCCTGCATTGTAGGTCTTTGAGGTCCTCTGTTCTTAGAATCATTTCCTTTCTTTACCCATATGGATTTGAAAGAATAATTATACTCCTGAAGATCTTTCCCTGAACAATGTTACCACACTCAGTGTGTAACCCCTACAATGCAAGTAATAACAAGGGTGGAAACTCCCACTTGAAACTCCTACTACCAGTCTTTTTTGGATGGAGCAAGGAGATGCTTAGAAAGCCATTTAGTGGGATGTGTTCTGAGCTTTGAGACAATTCTACTTCCACTGTGCATCATCTCCACAGCCACACTAGTTTGCAACTACTTAATGGAGCACAAGATCCCTTTGGATACGTGGGTTTCTGTACTTCTGTGCCAGTAGAATTTAATCAGCTTGAATGGTGATAACCAACACCCATCTGTTGCAGTGCTGAAAAGAAACACCATAAAAAAACCTAGGATAGATTCAAGAAGTGATGCCTAATATTTATTTCATCTGCTGAAGTGGTTCATCAGAACAGCTGAGCAAATCTGCTACCCCCTGCAGATTAATATTGGTGAAAGTTTCACAGCTGAATGATGATGTTCTCATGCCTTATCAAGAGAGTCATATGATCAAAGATCTGAAACAAGGAACTAGAGCAAAACTTTCCAGCAGGAGGGGAAGGAGCCTCACAGATACACCATACCATGTACATTCCAAGAACATATAGCCAAGCTACTACAGAATTCTTTGAGCCGCTGTTATGCAGTACAATACCTTAACTGTTGAGTCAGCATACTGTTAGCAGGGTAAGACTACTGAAACGTGTTATGACTCCATTGCTGACACACAGCATCATATCTAAAACCAGTTTTCTTCCTTTTTAAGTGTTATGAGTAGGTGAGTTCAATTACCCACTGAGACTTCATTCTTGCAGATAATTGACTACTCATCCATCTTAAATTTGTCTTTGGTAGCCTGGCTCAGAAGGCAGGTGGTGGGATGACTGATGTATGCATGGATTTAGAGTGGGTAAGAGAGATGCAAGCATTCCTTCTGAGAAAATGTTTAGTTTGGTTTCTTTTTTCTCCATCTGAAAAACAGGGTACTGATTTCCTGCCAGGGAACACTTTTGAATAAGAACATCTGGAATTAGCTATTAAAGTTGGTCTAACTTGGAGTAGGAGGCAGAAAGCAGGAGAAAATGGTTATGGAAAAAATGGATGCCAGGCTAGGAATTAAGTTGAGCTAGAGGCTCTGCATCTCAGAGGCTTTGTGGTGTCTCTGAGCAGTGTCCCAGAATGGGTACTGACATGGCACTTTGCTACGGTGTCCTACAGTTTCCTCAAAGGGGAACTGGAAGACAGCACTGCCAGTTCACATTGTTAATTTTATCCTGTCACATGTCATAATTTAAATGTAACATGTGCCAAGAAAGAATTAAGCAAAAATCTTTTTATTTACATACATTGTCTAAATATGAAGGGAAATTTTAAACCTTCGTAAGTTCTCTATTTTCACTGCAAGTAAGTGTTCTGTAGGCACATTTGATTTTATCCAAACATTATACTCTGGCGGAAATTCCTCGCTGGGGCAATGTGTCCTTGAGCGGTGTGAAGCACAGGGGCTCTAATTCAGAGGTGATGTTGGCCACTGTCCTTCCTTTGCTGTGTTCCTTTCACCCTGTGCCTCAAGTGATGTAACACAAACGTTGTGAAAAGGTGAGAGCTAAAATGGTGTGTGACATTTGAAGAGGCACATTTTCCTGCTATCCCATTCCTCCTCCTCCTGCTCTTTTTCTGTCCCTGCAGTCAGAGGAACTGTGCCAGTCCTAAGCATGTCTAGCTGCTGTGTGTGCCAGCCTCGGGGCTGAGCTCACACATCCACCCAACAAATGTTCCACAGTAGAAAATTCATCATTGAATTGAGGCAAGGCAGGTTGCTGGAGAGAATGTAACAGGGAACTCAACCTTTCATTCTTGTTCTGAGGTGATGAAGGTAAGGAATCAGATCTGACCTTGCCTGTTTTCACCTGTAGCTAACAGAACACAGAAGAATTGATTCATTGAGTCTTTCTACTTATTGTGGGTCATGTCAAAGAGGTTTACTGAAGCCACAGTAGGACTTCAGATAAACTTTGCCCTAAAAGTTGACTAAGAGCAGTCAGGTTCTCAGTTACAGCTGAGAGACAGCTTAAAAAGTTAGCAGCCTGTCAGCTCCAAAGTGCTCAGTGCCTCACTGTAGCTGTGTTATTAGACACATAAGCTAATATGTCAGATGCAAAAGCAATGTTTGCTTATGAGTGGGTCTGCTGCGAACAAGTTCCAATTCAGCAGCTCAAATGCACAACGTGTCTTCTAAAGGATAGGGTCTACATCAAATTCAGAAAGAATTTAAAAATAGGAGTCTGTCAGTTTCATATAGACAAATGTTGGGGAGAGATATAAGTTGGCAAATGCACACAGCAAAGGGAAAGAACATAGAAGTCCCTGCAGGACACTGTGGCCTTGCTTTAAATTCCTTCTGAACTTAACCTGGAATATCAATGCCATGTCAACTTTTTGTTTGAAGACAGAAAAACACAACCTGCCCAAGCTAAGCTGCAACTGTAAAACCCCGTTCATCTATTTCTGTCATAATTTTCTTTGTTAATCTCTTGATGATTTAAAGCCTTCTGATAGCTGATGGGAAAAGTGCTAGTAAGCTTTCTAGAGATCCCCGAGTTGAAAGGCAGAAAGTGAAATGAACACCAGTAAAAATTCCAGGAAATTATGGAAGCTCTTTCTCTTCTCTGTGATCAGCTCCTGGAAAAAATTAAGCAGCCACAAAATGCAAGCAATTGTCACGCACGGGTGAAAATATCACAACCACTACCCCCCCAAAAAAATAATCCAAGACTCACTATATGTTCACCATTTTTTGTTGTTTGGGATTCTTGGTTAAAATTTATGCTAATGTTTCCATCCATTAATTTTACATGCCCCGGTGTTTTGCAAAAGATCAAGGTAATTTGTTAGCCATATTTCTAAGGCAGTTGTTACCAAAACAAGAGCACATGAAAAATCAAGGTCTTTTCACTGATTTAAAATTTCTGATTTGAAACTTGTTGACACATAATGCACATCATGTTTACAGTGGTTTCTCCTCACTTCGCTTCTTTTTCCCTGAACAGTGAGGAGAAGTCAGGGTTTTCAAGTGGCACCAAATGTGTTCCAAGACAATATCAGAATGTTTGGCACCAGATGTAAAAAAGCAGCAGAATTTGTCAGTACTCACAATAACCACATATCCAGCTGCTTTACACAACTCCTCCCAATATAGATACAGTGGTGCTATATCAAGCTTTTACAGAATATAAGTTTGGAAGCTCTGTCTGGGGAGTATGAAGTAACCTAAGCCTTCACATTTGTGCTGGGATCAGATGGAACAGAAGCAGAGGTTTAAAAGAGGACACTGGCAGGTTGCCTAAAGAAAAAATATAACTGCCAATAAATCTTCTGTCTGAAGTATTTGGACAAAGTGTAACTTAGAAAATTAAAAGAATTAGTAACTGGGCAATTTCAAAATACAAACATAGATAATCTTGGATTTGTTTCTCTGTAATGAAGAAATGTATTTCTGAAGTAGTGTAGTAACTAAAGGTCACATCTAGTTCCTGAGGCTCCTTCCTAAAAGATGAATTTCAGTGTTGTCCCAAGCTGACTTCTGTCCACACATACAGCTCTCTAGCTTGAGTAATGCTATGAGCTTGGCCTGTGTGGGAGCACAGCTTGGAGTTCACATGTTTCTGATGCCCAGACCAATAATAATAGCAAGGTTAGGACTACACCATCCTGCCAATATAAGTATTTGGATGGTTCCAATATCACTTTGCAGCACATCTCCTTTTACTTAACTCTTCTTTCATTCTTGAGATAACACTTTTACCACATCTACTACAGTGAACTCTTCTACCATCTCTGCAGGTGACATGTCTCCATAAAAAAGACACAATAGCTGTATATATCCTGCTTGAAAGAGTCCATACAGCAATGCCATACTTCCTGTCCATCTTCCATCCATCCTGTTGCCTCACAAGTAGCTTGCAGCCTGCAGCCGTGGTGGCCTCAGGTGCTGGCACTTCAGCATTGTGGGGGATGAGCTCACACTTTCTCTTAGCCTGTTGCTTCCAAGCTGACATTTGACTGATGAGATTGTTGCTTTAGAGAGTGGTCTCAGGGCAGCCATTAATAATTTAGGTTTAGCCAATACAGTTTCCCATAGCTTTTTTCCAGCAATGTAAGTAGCATGAATACTTGTTTAATTTCTTACTATGCTGAAGCATAATGTCTCCAATTTCATATGAGAACAGGTTCTCTTCAGTGCCTTATTAAACATTCCTTTTAAGAATTTTATGAGCTCAGCATCAAAGTACATTATAAATCTGTCCATGGATAAATAAAACAGTACTGAGGAATGTTAGCCAAGGGAATCTACAGTAAGATTTATTTCTTTCTCTATCCTTTCTGTCAGTGCAGAGCTTCAAGACTCCCTCAGCAGAACTGCCTGGCCCAGAAGCAAAGCCTTTGGTTTTCTTTCCTATCCCAAAGGAATTGGCAGCTGGTTGGCTTATTTAGCAAAGCATTTAGATATGTTATTGAACTTCCCATATGCAGGTCTCTCTATGTAAGTCAGCATGACTACTCAAAATATTATAATACTTTGCTAGGCATAGCTAGGCCACCTGGGGAAAAAATAACTGATTTCAGCTCTTAGGCAAGGTGGGCTACACCTGCAGGAGTTTTCTACTAAAACCAAAGCAATTCTTCCCCAGAAGCTGGTGTTGCTGCACTCTTAGATGCAAAGGCCAGTTTCTAGTTCATACTGTCTATAAGGTGAATCCAACTTTGCAGAACTGCCCTTTGTGTTACCTGAGCAGATGCCAAATCAGAATAGCTCAGAAAAGAAATACATATTTTATTTAGTTCCAAGTTCATTTTGCTAAAAGCTATTTTGGCTAAAATGGAAGATTCCTAAGGCCTCCTGATGCTTCCCTACTGTGATTGTTCTGTCTCAGATAAAATGCTAGTAGCACGAGGGCAGGTACATATCAGTTGTTCTGACAGGAAAAGTCTGCAGTTTTGGTCGGCAGTTTTGGGTCTGAGGTCACTCAGATCTTTGCCACAGCAAAGAGACTGCTTTCAGGTCACTTGATCTAGCTATAAAATGGAAAACGGATATTTCTAGCAAAATTATTAGACATTGTTATAGTCTAAAGTGCCTGAATAGAGAAGAAAGTCCCTGAGCCATTTGTGTACTCTCCTGTGTATGCTGTCCTAAGATCTACAGTGCTCTGCACCCCTCTGAATATACGGCTGGTACTAGAAACTTTGTTGGCTGCATCAAACTAACTAAAATGATAAAAATCATTTGTTTGCCTACAGTAGATCCCTACTCACTGTCATGCATTCCATATATTTTTTTTGAGCAATATCATTTATCTTGGAACAAATACAAATAAGGCCAACTTCTGCGCAGTGCTTGCCTGTTGCAAAGGATTTTTGTTTACAAGCTAAGAGGACCACAAAAAATGGCTGGGTGCTACATTCTCATCTACAATGCAAGGGCTATTCTGGTCCACACTGAAGTTTCCATACATGGAAATTATCAAGAAAGATAGTAGTAGCTGTGCTGCATGAACTGTCCAGATAACAGAAAAAAAAAAAAGGATCAACAGGATCCTTTGCTCAGGGAAGCTGTGAATGCTCCATCCCTGGTGGTGTTCAAGGCCAGGTTGGACAGAGCCTTGGGTGACATGGTTTAGTGTGAGGTTGGAACCAGATGATCTTAAGGTCCTTTCCAACCCTAACTATTCTATGATTCTATGAACAGAGAAATGATTTCTGAAGAAAAACAGTTTGTAACCTTCTGTGAGAAAGCTATTTCCCTGTTACTTGCCTATAAGGTATTTATTTTGTGTGCACATGTATTGTGTGCTGTGGTAGCATTTCAAATGTCCTTGAGGCCTTAAGGTCTTAATCATGCCCGCTACCTCCACACCCATCTGATCTTCCATTCAGCTGTTCTGTTTCCAGGTTTGAAATTGTTCTAGTTATGAGGTAGATCTGGAAAGTAAAATAGACTACCCCTGGTGAAGTAAGGTAGGAGACTCCTCCAGCTAAGTACTCTGAGATCCCATCTTGAAGACCAAAGGGCCTGGCTACATGATGCAGAGAAGTGAAAAGGAAAGGGTGAAGGAAAACCACTTGCTCTCCTGGAGGGGTTCCAGAGTGATATAACCTGAGATATATTTAGTTTTAACTCCAAATAACCTTGCTGTTGAAATGACATCCTGTGTAAGTTAATCTTAACAGCAATAATCAGCACTCACAGCACTCTGAAAATTAAAAAGTGCTTATTTTTTAATTTCACAGAAATGTATTTGGTCACCACTAAAATACAAAAAGGATAACTTTTAAATACATTTGCTGGGTAGCTAAAAGCCCCCAGTGACACAGGATTGCCCTGTAGACTCAGAAGTGTTGCCATCTAAATTGAAATTTATCAGCTGTTAGGCACTGGCTGTACTGGCCAAGTACACAGCGGGTACATGCTACGCAAAATAATCACAGTTCCACGTGAAATAAAAGCATTGCTATGTACTATTTTTAAGCAGCTGCATTATATCACTGTGTAACCATGATCTTGAGACTGACCATAAGGCAACATTTCGACAATCAAGGTATGTTAGATACAAGAAGAAAAACAGTAATTTTCTGGAACTAATGGAAAAATAATTTTCCATGGATCAAGAAAGACATAAGTTAATGTTGTCAGGTTTTCTATAACCTATGGAGAAAAAACATCTCAGTTACTTATAAAGAATTGCAGAAAGAAGTGGATCACAGAAGTAACCCTAGAATAAACTGCTTGAATAAAGTGATTATTACTAGAAAACACGAAATCCAGAAAAAGTTTTTGTACGTATGCAAATGAGAGGTACATGGTCCATTTTTTTTACATCACTCAACTGTGATAAAAGAAACCATACTCAATTTTCTAATATTTTCTCATCCATATGTAATATTAGCAATAAGCAAAGTCTACCAATATACTAACTCTTCTTTCAATTAGGAAGTCAATTTAAAAATTGCTTTACACATATTTTTTATGTGTGGCACTGATGACCATGAGATTCTACTTTTAAAATGTTTTAATCACTATTTTTAGTAATCAGTTGAAAGGGAAGGGATTCATTTGTCTATCTGATAATTCTGTGAACCTGTATGTAAAAGGTAATCTGAGTGAAAATACAAAAATCACAACAGTTAAACAGTTCGCACTTTGGTAATGTATCAGCATTTGTAGCTGGTAAGGTCTCTTTGAACATAATATTAATAATCTGTCAGTGAATGAATGCAAAATAAAGATTATTCTTTTCTTGCAGCCTATGTAGACAAACTACAAAGAAAAAACAAAACCTGCTGTAGATAAGGATTTAGTCTGCTATCATATTTCAGTGTCCATCCTTGCTCTAAATGCTCACTGAACCTTTGTAGTGATACACTGTAGTGTAAAATCCAGCACATCCTTTGTACAGCATCTGTGAAACTGGTTAAGATTTTTGTCTTGCACATACTTAACCAAATACTACATACAAAAATAGAGACCTTCATGGCAGAGTCTCAAAATTAAGCCTAGTTAATGACTCTTAATTTAGTTTTGCAATTTTTTGTCTTAAGACAGTTCAATCATAAAATTATTTTAGAAAACTTTGGCTACCCAGGGTTTTCTGTTTTGTAAGGCCTAATTGTATATTAAGGTTGTGGTGCTTCACTTTGATCTGAGAGATCTGATAAATAGCTTCTGTTTTCAATTTACTCATGGATTAGCCACTTAAATGCAGTGTGGCTGTCCACTCTGCATTCAGGTAGGAATCCAAATATGTTTACCTGGTAAATGTCTGAGTCTTTTGAGATTTATCTGCTACAGGCAAAAATGTCTTTGGATGGCTATTTTAAACATCGCTTGCAGGAATGTAAGAATGTTTTAATGCATCACAAAATGTTTTTTCTCCAATAATATCTCTTGCAAAATGTACTAAAACACCCTTGAGACAGTACTACTTGTTACAGTGAATTATGAGATGTTGGAAAAATCACCCCAAAGGAGAAGTTTCTAGTTGTCGTTTGTTGGTTTATCTCTGTGATAACTTATGTTAGCAAGACATAACTGTGTTCACAATTCTCCTTTAAAAATCCCAACTATTTATTTTTACCAGTTTTTACCAACAATCTGTGACCATTAGAGTATGATTCCAATAACCTTTTGAACCCATTTCCTATTTTCTGTCACTTATTAGTTAAAAATCTACATAAGAATTCATGGTAAATCTTAGGATTTTAATGTTTTCATATCTGATTTTAATACTGCTGTAATAACATTCCTTCTTTTCATCACAATTCCTCTTCTGAATCAGTGCCACAGATTACTTTTCAGTAGGAGCCTTCCATTAGAAATACTGAAAGTCATTGGATTTGATCACTACTACTTCATGGCAAAACTATAATTACTTCTTGAACCAAGTAACTGCATTGCTCAGGCTTAAGTCAAGTTCAGCCTCTTTCATTTTTTTTCACAGACTATGGAACTAGCTGTTCCAAGAAGCCATCATTGGAATTGTTGAGAAACTGCCTCTCAAAAACGTCTTGCCAATCAATGCACAAGTAGTTGAAGTAGTACACTACCACTTAAAAATAAAAATCATTACATTTACTTGTTTCTTTGACTTCCTCCACACTGCATACTCTGTATGGTATTTACATAACATACTATAGGCAGCAATTTAGGTATCCAGATTAAAAGTATAGGCTTCCTATACCATCAATGGAGAGATACAGTGCTTCAGAGGGCAATTAAGAGTACATCAATGAGAAACCTGCCTGCTTTGTTAATTACTTGGAGGATCAGGATTCTTATGATAAATGCCAAGGACAGATGGTGAAGAAGCCTGAATCTCCCCAAAGCCTCGGTTCTTTTTTTTTCAATTAGGATGGGAAACTAATACTGAAATTTGTTAAAATAATGTCACTGGAACTGCAATTTAAATGCGTTCAAAAGCTCTCATAATTTCTTGTTCCCCCAAAATTTTCTCCCTCTGATTTTTCCAAGAAAATTATGATTTCCCATCTCAGTCAGTTATAGATAGATTATAACCTAAATAGCCCACTATTTTTTCTTTTGATCAGCTTCAGAAAAGCTGAATATGTCACGGTTGGACAGACATTCTAGTTTACCTTTATTTGCTTTTTCATGTAATTGTACCTATCTGAGATGCAAATTAATCTGTTTTGCTGGCATCTTTAGTCAATGGCCTAGTCTTTGGCCCTACTGTGCCTTTGCTGCTTGTGGCTTTCTTCTTAATAACAAATAACAATTTCTCAGGTCTCTGCCATGTTCCCACGCTGGCAGCCCACATCATTTCATTTTGCATATGTGAAGTCTGTGCTTTTAAAACAGCTCTCTGTCCTCTGACATGTTCCAGGCACTACAGAAAAACAGGAAGTTCTCTTTAAGCCCTCTAGACATGTTTCTGTCTATCAGTCTTTTACAGCAAAACTGGAATAATTGTAAAGAAATCACAAGGGTCCTAGACTAAAGGCTTTTTAAAGGCTTTTTTTTTTCTGTGTAATCTCATACACTTATCTGTGCTCCTGGTGTCACAAGCTTCTGCCTACCACTGAAAAGAACCTTCTCTAATGTATCATGTGAACTGCTGTCTCCACAGCTGCTCACCAAGCTGCTGAACAGGTATCTGGGTTGCTGCATACAAGGATACAGACTTTTGATAACTACATCACTTACCATTACAGCTTTTCAACAACTCACAGGTTATCCCCTTCTCCTGGAGGGACCACTTGGCTCTGCGTTTGCTCCTCTCTGCAATGCTCAGTCTCTCAGTGTTTCACTCTCTCCAAGTCTTCCTTCATTTACCTTTTTTTTTTTTTTTAATCCCTTATAATTCCAAAACATTTTCTATTTATTCCACTTTACCCCCACCTGCTGGTAAAACAAAGCTGGCACATGTAATATACCACTAACTACAGATGAGTGACTGGCAGAGAAAAAGAACTGGCTCCTGCTTGTTTAAGATGAGTCACCAAAGTACTTTATAGATGGGATGAGAAAGGGAAAGGAATGGGAAAGCGAGAAAGCAATTTCCTTTATAGATCTAGTTGTACAGCCTGTACTGCTTTGCTTTTGCAGTGAGCTCTTTCTTAAATTGATCAGTCTCTCTTCTCATTCAGAAAAAGTAGCTTGCACTGAGAAAGTTTCTATTTATCATTTTAAAAATTGAGTAACTAAACAATAGAGCCTTCTGCTTCTCTCCATAATGAGCTCTTTTTCTTTGTAGGCATGTATGTACAGCATTAATTATTATCGGCTGGGTTTTTTTCCCCAAGTCTCATCTGAAAATGCTTCAAATTGAATAAATTTTAAATCATTCTCCTTTTGGAATAAGCTAAAATTTCGAACACTTTAAATGTTGTATTAATTCTAGCATTTCACTTTGCTTCCAAGAGCAAAGCAAATCATTGCAGGAGCCAATTAGAAAGAGCTGAGAAATGCTCATAAAATGAAGGGCTGACAGCTAAAAATTCTAAACCTGATGCACTGTCTTGCAGACTGACATGGCCAATGTCTCTGCCTATAAGCAAACTTTAATCTCCTAAACAGAAAGAAAAAGGGTTTATTTTTAAGGCTAACTTTGTGACTAAAACAGTCCCTCTTCTCCTCCTCCTTCTTTTCTGCCCTCTAGCGACCGATTAAGCATGTCTCTAACTAAACTAGTTAAGCACACTTCAAAACCACTTTCATGTATCTACTAGGCCAGGTCACGCCACTGTCATAGGTGAGCCGCAAAGGTAGAGTAATGGCTGAACGTCTCCGGCGGTGGTAATAACAGGTGGGTTAAGACGCCCCTGCTTCCTCTAGACAAATTCCTACCACATATATTGGGTGGGATTTGGCACTGTATTTCAGTTGTGCTGGTCTAACCATATTGTTGTACAGAAGGCTGAAAGAAAGGACTGGATTATACAGGGTATTTTCTCAAAAAGAAAAACAACAACCCAACATATAAATAAAAGTAGATTTATTTTGTTATGTGAATCTGAAAAGTTAGTGTGAAGTCTGTTAGTACACAAATCCTAAAATATGCCAAGAGTCTTTGATTCACTGAACTGAAGGCTAATTGAATCCTGCTCCTACAGTATAATATTTTTCTACAATTGTTTTCCATTCACAGACACCTGCCAAAGTTTTATACTCAAGCTATCAGGAAGCCATACTGGAAAAGGAAGTCAAGCAATAGGCAATATAGAATAATAGTATCTTTTTGGTAAAATGATGTGGAAAGAATGGTAGTTTGTTTATTTTAGATCATGTTTTTTATAATCCCACCCTTTTCCTAACCCAGATATTTTTTTCCATTAGCACTTGATGTATGCTTTTGCCAAGAAAAGAAACATTGATTTTTATAGTGAACTTGTGAAATACTGCTCTCAACTTCTTTAGAAAACCTGGGGAGCAGTATGTGTTTGTCTTTACACTTCCACAGACTATCAGATACATGGTCCCTTCTTCAGTTTTGAAATGGAAGCCACCAACTTAATGCATTTGCTACTTCTGCTGAATGCCTGAAGAAGGGTTTATGAACTCAAAAGCTCGTATATTTTTTCCAGCTATGCTAACAGGGCTAATAAAAGATATAAATGCAGGTCTTGCTTTCAGTCTGTGGAGCCTGCATGTAGAAAGGGCAGTTTTCAACATACATAGTTTGGAGAAGTTGGGAACGTTGGAGATGGCTGCAGGCCTGTGAGCCACATTTGATGACAGTTTATGCTGGAACATTATGGCTATATGCAAAGCCATTCCTGGGTACAGTTTAGGTATTAGCATTGACCAGGGACAGTCAACTTAGATGTAGCTGCCTTTTTTTCAGAGACAAGGATGTTTATCAGAATGGAAGTGACTAAACTGTACAAATTAGTAGCTGGATCACTTTCCTGGTTCTTAAGCCATATAATTTACTAGTGTAACAATAGTCTGCAAGTTCAATTGAGTTTGGAAGCACTTATCTTTCCTGCCTTTGGAACAGCACGCTACTGACCCTATTCAACCACCTTTTCAAATGTGTTTTATTATGGCATGAGTGGAAAAATACATTTCAAAATTACCAAGTGAACCCTCTTCTAGTTAGTCCCACCTAGGCTCAAGCTTCCCCATCACAGCTGTATGGCTTACATGAGGGAAAGAGATGCTTTCTGCTCTCTTCCAAAACCTTGAACTGGCAAAGTCAACTAACAGTATGTCATTTCTATTTTATATGATTTCATAGCCACTATGCAAGCACATAATTTCCTTTTGAGCAACATGTGAAGTTATTAGCACCAGTCTTACACATTTCACAGAAAAAAAAATAAAAATCCCTTAATAGTTAACTTGTAATCTGCATTTAATTGCTGTAAGCAGCAAAGGAACATTTCTGTTCTTCTGGGACAAACTCCTAGCGCTGTATTTGACTTTCTGTGCTACAGTTCTTCCCTTAAAAAGGAGCAGGCAGAAGGTTAACAACACACACTGTGAGGAGTGGTGTCTTTTATCTTGTTTCCTTCCCGTCCTTTGAAAAGTTTACTGCAAAACTGTTTTGCATTAACAGGAATCCAGTTTCAGATTGTTTCTGCAGCAGTAAGTGGGAGACCGAAGAGCAGACGGGGACAACACGGACAGGACTTGTTGAGACAAGACGAGTCCCGTGATGCGGCAAGGCCGGCAGACCGCTACCCCTTCGGTTCAAGCTCCACTCCTGCAGCCCGGGCGAGGAGCGCCCGCCGCGGCAGCACGTCCCAGAGCACAATAGACCCACGGCCACCCGAGGTAAACCCTGCGAAACCCCAAACCCCGCACGCCGCTTCCCCGCTGCGCATGCCCGCTACGATCTGCCTCCCCTGCCCCGCCACCCAGGGCGCCTGCGCGGCGAGGCCGGCAGTGCTGCCGTGGAAGGTCGGCCCGGATCCCTCCGCCGCGGTGAGCTGGCCCTAGCGCCCCGCCCAGCGGAGCGTGTGCAGGGCTGCTGCCGCGCAGGGTCCCGGCCTGGGAGCGGGGTGGCGGGGTCTGCTTGGCCGCCTCTGGCGG